>NC_060066.1:24142500-26642500 GCF_922984935.1 Meles meles
TAACCTCTGAGAACTCAAAAGAATAGGTTTCTGGGATACTTGGTGTTAATTTGGTTATCATTTAATCACATGTAACTCTTCTCTAACATACTAAATGGTCCTGCTTGATTTTTAAAAGGCTGTCAATTATTGGGAGGGAAATAATTGACAGTTCTGTGCTATATGTATATATGGGTTTTGTACTACTTATTTAATAATAGCATTAACTCACCCCCTTTTTGGTAGATAATTTGGATAACTAGCATGTTAAATGTGAAGCTTGGTTGCATAGAATGATGGACCATACTTTGAACTCAATAATTAACTTCCTCTAAAATCATAGCAAGTTTTTATTGAGCCTATATTACTGTGTGCTAGGCTAAACACTTCATGTACATTATTTAATTAATCCTTTCAAATCCCTGTGAGGTAAGTGCAGTTATTACCCCATATTATAAATAAGAAAATAAAGCAATGAAAGTTGAAACAACCTTATCAAAAACATGCAGCTAGTGAACAATGGCTTACTTAATGTTCTTCTTTATATACACATATTTTTTATGCACATAGGTGTATTTTGAAGGAAAGTTCTTTATCACAACCTTAATTGGAAAGGCAATATATTGTTACGAATAAAAGACAGCCACAGAACAAATACTGTAAAAACAAATAATGTCAGTACATTTTAGGTAGGGACTCTTAATTGTAAGAACTCTAGACCTGAGTTCTGTTCTCTTTTTGTTGATAGGGAGATTAGTAAGTATTAGAGAGATGTTAAAAGGGCAGAGGTTTTAGCATATACTGATAATTTCTTGTTGAATTATTAAGAACTAAAAGAGTTGAAAAAGAAATACCTCAGCAAGTAAGTCACTGATTTTTTAATGCCATGTCTGGATACTTACACTTACTTATTTGGTGCCGTGACATCCTAAACAACTTTTCCCTGATTGATACTGTTCCTGCTCCATAGCCCTGAACCCTGCTGGCATGTAAGCATTAATATTGTTGACACGGCTTGCTCTCATGGAATCATGCCATTTTTCTTTAGAAAATTTGTTAGTGTTTATCTCTGTTTTATTTATAGGTCCTCCCCTTAGAACTCAGGCACGGTGTCTTGTATCTTAGGTCTTGGGGCAAAATGAGTTGAGATCCTGGTGGTAGTGGTGATAATATCAATATGCACTGACTCTACTTGTCAGGCATCTACTATATGCCAAGGAAGTGCCGAAGTATTTATAAGTATTCTTGTTTAATCCTCACAACAACCTGAAGAGATCAGTATCATCCCCATCTTATAGTAAGAGCGAAACCACGTCTCAGAGCATGAGGTTACTTGTTTCAGGTTACACATAATTCCTTCTGCTTCATACTCTGTTTTTGAACCACACCTGGATTCTGGAGTGAACTCTAGCTAAGAATTTAGATCCCACATAAGAGACTTAGAATGACTTTTCACAGATAAAAATTCTTTCATAGTTATTTTAAGAGTTTTGCGGTTCCTAAGTACAGATTTACATTTGTCTCAAAGTTTCATTTTTCTTTCAAACTTTCTGTTGGTAAATGGTTATTTTCTGCCTTGGTCCTTTATACCTTTTCTACATTTTGTCAGTCTTCTTTCATAAATGTATTCAAATCCAGAGGCTTATCTTTATTATCTAAATTTACTGCCAACTGATTTTTTAAAAAGCACCCTGTTTCCTATAGAACTGATTCCCTTTGCATAATGAAGGCCCACCAGAAGCAAAATTGGTCTATCTGTGGTTTGTCACATACAAAAGACTCATTATTGTTTATTTTTACTTTTCAGCATTTCCTCCAACTTCTTGTTCCTGTGACAGTTAAAATTCTCAATTAAATGCTAGATTAGGTCTGCTGTTCAGGAGTTGCCAAGTCTGAGGCAACTTTATTAAACTTCCTGCATAGCTTTGCCCAAGTTCATCTGCTTCCTCTCAGTCAGACTTTAGCTTTCTTTATTCAACATTTCTGTCTCCTCATGTAATATTCTTCCCCTCACTTTGTGATAGTCCCCTTTGCAATGCAGAATCCTGCTCACCAAAGTGTGGTCCAGGAAGCAGTATCTACCATTCACCTTCCTCTCTGGGGAGATCAACCACTTTATTCCTTGTAATCAATTCCATTGCTAAAAATTACCATTTTTTTTCTTTTGAAACCTTTAGGATTCCCGTCCCCCTCCACCCCTTCAATTTTTGCCCGAAGCCTTTGATCTTAGGGAATTCTAAATGTATCTTGTGAATTTCTTGGAGAAATAACAGAAAATTCTTGTAAATAGAGCATCAGTCAGGCACACAACTCTGAAATACACCTTTTCAAAGAAAGAGGGACATGGCAGCTGCCTCAGCCTCAGCAAATGGCTCTTTATACACTAAGTTGTGATAAAGGCAAACAAAAAGTCACAGTGCTGTTGATATATGAGCCTATCTGTGACAGCTTGCTCTGGCTTTTTGACTGTTGGGTACTTTGTACACTTTTAATGGCATTTCAACACTTGTCTGTACTTTAAACAACAGCATCTTTCTAGAGGGAATATAAATGCATGATGAAAATTTCCCCCTATTTTATACAGTCAGCCTCTTGGTATAGCATTTCCTGATAATAGAAAGTTGGTTGGCAAATAGGAAGTTATCTGAATTGTTCAAGTAGCTCCCCTGGTTGAGATAAACCCTTGTTCGCCAACTTGTTTTTGATTTGTAAAAACAAGCCAGATAAGCCTAGCTGGCTGAGGTTATCTCTGCTCTTTTGGAGGACTCCAGACTAATCTTGTACCCAAGGCACTGTCTGCAGCCAAGCCTTCTTTAACAACAGTTTACTGCCTTACAAATGAAGCATGAAAATCTAGGCAAATAGGCCTGGAAATCTCCAGATTAAAACAGGAAAAGATAAGACAACTAGTTTGTTGAACTAGATAAGATACGAGAATGAAGCCTGAAGGGATCCTGTTTTAGAAGATCGATGAAGAAGATTCTCAAAGGTAATGAGCCAAAAATTCAAGAGCTTCTTTGAGAGACAAAGGAAGGGTTTTATTTTGTCACTTCCTTAAACAAGCAATTTTGCCTGGACTTGAGAAGCATTACACTGGCGGAATAATCCTATCAGAAAAAAAAGGGAGTCAACCTTGCCGTTCTTACACACTTCACCCTCTTGCTTCCTGGAAGGCTTATCTGTACCACCCGCTTTGGCATGTGATTACCCATTTTGGTGACTTATTCTCACATTTCCTATTATTCTTGTCTTTACAAAGACAATGAACATTTATTGAGCAACTGTTTTATGGTTTGTGGTAGATACTGTCAGTATTGCATGCTTTATCTCGTTCAGCACTTATGACAAATTTGTGAAAAATGTTTTATTAGTTCCATTGTTTTAATCTTGGAAAGAATATAGAGACTTAATTTAGATGGAGGAGCCTAGACACGAAGCCCCATTTATATGACTCCAAGGTCTTTCTCTCATACTACACTTTCCTAAGGATACTTAAATTCTTTGGAAGCACATATAGATCCCAGTTGGTTTGGATTTATTGTCCTGGTTAGGTTATTTCACTAAACCAGCTCAGGCTTGAGAGAGGTAAAGCAAATGACTACATCACCAATATTCATAATAAATTCTTTTTTTAAAAAAGATTTTATTTTTTTAATTTATTTTGACAGAAAGAGAGATCACAAATAGAGAGGCAGGCAGAGGGGGGTGGGGAGCAGGCTCCCTGCTGAGCAGAGAGCCGGATTCAGGGCTCCATCCCAGGACCCTGAGATCATGAGCTGAGCTAAAGGCAGAGGCTTAACCCACTGAGCCACCCAGGTGCCCCATAAAAAATTCTTTATGTACGTTATGTCATTTGATCTTCAAAATAATCCCCCCAATAGGAACTATTGTTAATAACATTTGCAGATGAAGATGTGGAGACCTAGTGAATTAAGGCTGACTATGTCCACATAGCTGATGAGTGACCAAATAGAAATTCAAACTCATGTCTATCTGATACTAGTTTCCAAAGTTTTATCCACTCTATTTAACTGTCTATGAATGAATCATTGAGCTTTTAACGACCTAATCAAATGGCCCCTGTAATGCTACAGATCTTCTGCTATGGACTGAAAGTTTGTGTCCTAACCCGCCATGGGCCAAATTCGTATGTTGAAATCCTTACCCCCAAGGAAATGGTATTAAGAGGTGGGGCATTTGGTAGGGATTAGGTCATGAGGGTAGAGCCCTCATGAATGGGATTAATATTCTTATAAAGAAGGCCTTAGAGACCCCTTGTCCCTTCTACCAAGTGAAGTTATAGCTAGAAGGCTTTCTCAGACACCAAATGTACTACCGCCTTGATGGTGGACTTCCCAGCCTCCAGAACTATCAAAAACAAATTTCTGTTGTTTAATAGGCCTATGATATTTTATTATAGCAGACCAAAGGGACTAAGATAACTTCTTACTGAAAATACCTCCTTCCACTTGTTCTGTGCTTCCCTATGACCATGGTTATTCTCATACATCTCTCACCATTGTTTTAAAAATAATATATATTACAACATGTCTCATGCATCACAAAAAAATACAGAGAATAGTATTACAAATACTCATGGTAAGGGCAGTGTTTTGATTTTCTGTTTGCATTGGATTTTTTTTAAAGGAATGATTACAAACACTAATTAAAACTCTCTTTTTTACTTCTCACCAATTTCATTCCCCTCTCTTAACCAGAGGCAATACTTATCTTGGAGTTGCTGTTTCAATTCAATATAGTTCTCATTCATCTTTATGTACTTTTATCACATGAATAGTAATTAGTCATATGTATACTATTTATTTGCTTATAAACATTAATATATGGTATCATTCGAAATGCTTTATTATGAAACTTGGCAAAATTATATTTTTATGACTTACCCATGTTGACATATATAGCAGTAATTTATTGTTTATAATGCTAAACTGTATTCTAATATATAATACTAAAATTTTTCCATTTTTAAAAGACTTAATTATTTATTTGAGAGGCAGAGAGAGAGCATGCACATATGCCGGGGTGGGGGGGGAAGTGGGATGGGACCAAGGTAGAGGGAGAGAGAGAGAATCTTGAGCAGACTCCATGTGGAGTACAGAGCCCTTTGTGGGGATTGATCTCATGATTCCAAGATCATGACCTTACCTGGAACCAAGAGTTGGACACTCAACTCACTGAGCCACCTAGGCTCATGTTTTTATTAATGTTATTTTTCAAAATTTTGGAATTACCATTACAGCAGTTGAATAGTAATAATGTTAATGACTTTAAAAATATGTTGCCGTTATATCCAGAAACTCTTCTGAAGTCTCTTATTGGATCTAAAATTTTCTTTTTAGATTTTCCATGAGTACCTTTGTATTGTCTATGTATAATAAGAGTTTAAAATTATTTTTTTCTAATTATTATACCTTCTTTCTCTTTCTTTACTCTTTAGTACCTTTACCACGATGTTAAAAAAAAAAAAAAAAGCAGCAATAGGGTCATCCTAAAATTATACTGTAGTATACTTAGAAGTTTCATTTTGGGGGGACACCTGGGTGGCTCGGTGGGTTAAGCCTCTGCCTTCGGCTCAGGTCATAATCCCAGGGTCCTGGGATTGAGGCCCACATCTGGCTCTGCTCAGCGGGGAGCCTGCTTTCTCCTCTCTCTGCCTCCTTCTGCTTTGCCTGCTTGTGATCTCTCTCTCTCTGTCAAATAAATAAAATCTTAAAAAAAAAAGAAGTTTCATTTTTTGATATGATATTTACTGTAGGTTTTGGTAGAATACTTAATCAGAAGAATGTTCCCTTTCATTTTTTGTTTACTAGGTATTTTTTCTAAATTCATAATTGAATTTTAAGTTTTATCACATGCTCTTTCGAAATCTTTTGAGCTTTATTTACCCTTCAGTTTCCATTAGCAATTCCTTTTGGAGACCTCAAAATGTAGGGGGCCTAAAAGTCCTTAACATAACTTTCCTGTCCATCTGTTTCAGTAATTTGTAACCTGCTATGTCTGTAAGTGGGGAATTTAAAAAATCAGCGATGTCACACTTCATCTCAAGGGACTGAATCAGTTGTTCTAGTTGGGGTCTTGGCTTTGCTACTTTTTAAATTTTATTATTATTTTTATATAAATTTTTAAGATTTTATTTATTTGAGAGAGAACGTGTGCGTGTGCACAAACAGGAGGGGTGGCAGGCAGAGGGAGAGGGAGAAGCAGGCTTTCTGCAGAGCGGGGAGCCTGATGCTGGGCTCGATTCTAGGACTCTGTGATCATGACCTGAGCTAAAGGCGGACACTTAACTGACTGAGCCACCCAGGCACCCCTTTATATAAAATTTTAATTAATTTTGCTGGGTTTGGGCTATGGCTTTGCTACTTTTAAAAAGTGCCTTAAGAGTTGAGAAGTACCATCATAAAGGTACTTTAAAAATGATTGTGGTAGGAGAGAGATGTGGAGATTAAGAGAGAAGGATGGTATTATCAGAGAAGGTGTATTTTTCTTTAAAAACCACATTATTCATTCATATAAGCTTTTTCTGCATCTCTCTCTCTCTCTCTCCAGTGGCAAATTCTTTCCATGATTATATCTTATAGGATATAAATATGGGACCTACAAATTTACAAACCATAGTTGGGTAAGGGCTTTGAGATTGCCTTAACTTGGAAACTTAACTGTCTTGATTTTATTCTATGCATTTGCTACAGATAAAATATTTTCTCTCATCTTCTGGGAGACTTTGTCTGGGAATATTTTCCCATTCCTTCCCTCAGAGAAGTGAAAGTAATTTTTCCAAGGGCCAGATGCCAAAACAAAGAGGTTATTAGGGCCTACTGAGACATAAGCAGAGAGGGTTTAGGGGTTAGGAGTATAACATTTAAGAAAAATGCTGAACTGGTCACTACCTATCTAGACCACAACAATAGGGAAGAAAAAAGGATCTCAGCTCCCTATCTCAGAACTACTGGGTCAGCATTTGCTGTTTAACAAGATTCCTGGTAATTCATATCACATTAAATATGGGAGTCACTAGTCAAAAGAAGTAGTGATTCTCAACCTTGAATGTTCAATGCCATCACGGGGGTGGGGGGGGAGTTTAAAAAATGAAATGCTTTGGTCTTCTCCAAAGGTTCTGGTTCAGTTGCCCATGGGGAAGAATTGGTTCCAGTTGATGTAGAGAAAAGTGAATGTTAGGGCATCCCTACTGATCCTTAGTGGAGTGGAAATATCCAAGAAGTTAGTGGAGAAATTGAAGAGAACTCCAGGGATTTTAAAGAAATTGGAAAACTGTTGATAGTCCTTCCTGCTGTGTCATTCCTGAGATTCCTACAAGAAAGGTACCTCTTGTTGTGTAAGACATACGTATTTAGAATAAACGAAAGGAAGTAGTCGTGAAAAAGGAAACTTTTCTCTAAGAGATAACTCAGACTGAGACTATAAGTATAGTAATTAGAAAATATGAAGTCATGAATAATATATAGTGTCATTATTAGGCTTTCTTTTTTAGATTGAAGGAGACCTGGGTAGGAATTCTTTACTGTTTCCATACATTATGTATTTAAATATTTACTGAGTACCAACTGTATGCCAGTCATTCTTTCATGTACTATGCAGTTAACAAAAGGACACAAATTCTTGTCTCTTTAGAGTTCTTTTTTGGGGGTGCCTGGGTGGCACAATCATTAAGTGTCTGCCTTCAGCCCAGGTCATGATCCTAGAATCCTGGGATGCGGCCCTATGTCTGCTTGCTGAGAAGCCTGCTTCTCCCTCTCCCCCTACCCCTGCTTGTTGTGTTCCTTCTCTCACTCTGTCTCTCTCATAAGTAAAAATCTTTAAAAAAAAAAAAAAAAAAAAAAGCTCTTTTTTAAAGGAGAGCTTGTTTTCAGTTGCTAAAGTTGCTTATTCTTAAATGTATACCAATAGCAGCACACCAGTGAGGAGAGTTTTAACTGAGGTTTTAGTGCTATAGATGAAGCAATATCTCTACACATAGATGCTTGTTCTAGATCATCAAACTGAGGCTCTCGTCAAAGCCACAAAGAAGTTATCAGATGGTTCTCATCTCTCATGCGGATAGTACTTCTTTTTTTTTTTTTTTAAGATTATTTATTTATTTAGTTGACAGACAGAGATTCCAAGTAGGCAGAGAGGCAGGCAGAGAGAGAGGAAGGGAAGCAGGCTCCCCGCCGAGCAGAGAGCCCAACGTGGGGCTCGATTCCAGGACCCCAGGACCACGATCCGAGCCAAAGGCAGAAGCTTTAACCCACTGAACTACCCAAGCACCCCGCGGATAGTACTTCTATGCTACGTTCTATATAAACTGTCCCCCTAAGTGTGTTTTTGAATTCATTTAATTGTGGCATTCTTATTATTTCTGTATGCTCTAAATGATCCTAGAACATTTAAGAAAAAGTGTTCTCAGAAAATTTACTTTATGTCCCAAGACTGAGTTTTAGTGAGTTTTACTCACTGTATTTTGTTAATTTATGTATTTTCATTAGATGCTGAGCCAAAAATTTCTACTTCATAAGTATTTTAAAACATTGTATATGAAAAATGTTAGTATCTGTAAGTCTGTGAAAGAAAAAAAAATCTAGACCTGTAACTCCGAATTAGAAATAAATACTTTCAGATGTGCTATGCAAACTTATATCGTCTTCTAGACCTCAATCTTTCAGAACTGACATTTAATTCTTTTCAAATTAAGTCTTTTTTAAGAAGTTGAATTCTTAGGTTTTTAGTTATTTACTTTTCACTCAGAAGTTTCATAATATAAGAATTAATTATATTTATCTCCTGGCTCATTTGGTCATTACAATGCACATCTTTGCTACTGTTGTCTCTTTTGTTTCTTTGAAGCCCAACATGCATTTAAAATGTGTTTTCTTTAAACTTTATTAAATAATTTCAGTTCTTCTATGGTTCTTCCCAAGCTGACAAATAGAATTTCTTTTTTTAAAGATTTGTTTATTTATTAGAGAGAGAGCACGCACAAAGAGGAGCAAAGGGAGAGAGAGAAAATTCTCAAGCAGACTCCCTGCTGAGCGTGGAGCCCAGCACAGGGCTCAGTCTCACCACCCTGAGATCATGACCTGAGCCAAATCAAGAGTTAGACACTTAACCGACTGACCCGCCCAGGCACCCCTAGAATTATCTTTTATTTAGTAGAATATCATGATATAATTTTATTTGTATGTCAGCACAAGAGGAATAATGTTTCTCAATCACTTTTTTGATTATTTTATAAACCTCTTCACAATCAACTATAAGATTAGTACCCATTTATACTCTCTACAGACTTAAATCCTCTCATTTTTCTGTTGTATTTCATTTTAAATAGTGCTCGAGCCAGACACCCAGAATTTGTTTTTTTTTCTTTTTTACACATTTCATAATGATGCTGTGCTTCTACTTTTACAGACATTCTTTGCATTTAGAATGACATTCTTAGCCTCTTGATCCTGCTTCATAATTGTTGAAAACATTACCAAACTCTTTCTTCTTTCATCTTCCCTCTTGGTCGTTTCTGACAAATTCCATCTACCTCTACAGCTGCACTTACCATCCATCCTAACTCACTGGTACTGACATCATAGTACCAAGGAAATACAATTAATTGATCATGCCATTTTGATTCTGTTATTTACCCTCCACATAGATGAATTCACACTCTTCTCTTTCATGAAATGTCTAGCTTTGGGACCAGGGCCTTTGACTCATATAGTTTTCCTATACTCTGATTCTGAGTATATGGCTCTGTTTAAGAATACATTGAATATTTTTATAGGAAGAAATACAACTAAAAGAAAAATATGCATTTTTATTACACTAAAAAAATTGAGTAAGCCTTCACTTTTTGAATATAAAGTAATTTTGGAGAACTTGGGTAGGCATTTTGACAGTTTTCCAAGTAGTTCTAGGATTTTGTATAAATCTGTAAATAGTAACTGCCTACCCCAAAAGAAGTATAGGACATTCTTAATGTGCCTGTCATGAGTATCTTTTCTAATTAGGCAGCAGATAAAAAATCTCGCTGATAAATCTTCCATATGTTTTTTCCCCTCCTGTTAACAAGGGAAGTCTAATATTTTAGGACTAATATGTTTCTGTATAGTCTATAAACTTAATGCCCAGAATTTAGATAGGGTGTTCTGAAAACTCACTCCTACCCTCAAATTACAAGCCATTTTCAGAGCTCCCTGTAAATCAGGTTCAACTCATGTTTCTGAGGATATGTTGGGCAAAGAGAACGGCTGACCTGACCATGAATGGTTTCTCCTTTCCCCAGCATCATCATAGGCTGTGCATGAGTTCAGGCATATGGAAGGACCAAGTTAAGAGGAGCAGCATTCTCAGAGGGTTATTGAGGTTTCCATTTTTGTGACTTAGAGGCTTGAGCAGTATATGTCAGCTCCCAGTTCACTGGCAGGAAGTGATAACCGGATATGCTTGGTAGACACATGAAAGTATCTTGAGGGATTCCGGGAAGTATTTGGGAAGAGCCCCTGAACAAAGGGTGGGCTCCTGCCCATCAAGCTGATGGGTTTCCAAAATGTTGAGATTTATGGAGTAATATTGATCCAGTTTTGGATCAAAACACAAATTGTGTTCAAAACACAAAAAGTTTTGAACTCTGGGACCTACAAGTTGTCTTTATATCCCTCAGATCTGTCCATGCCTGGTGGGTCAGAGGTACTATTAAACATTTTTTTGAATAAATTTAAGTAGTTAAATCAATTTTCCTCCTTCACTCCACAGCTTTTCTGGGTCAGCTACCTCTCAAGTTGATTGACAACCAGGAACAATGTCTTTGCTTATTTATTTACTTATTTTTGGTGAATGTTCTCTACCTTTGTTTCTTCATATGAAAGTACTTAGTGATCTTTATTCTAAATCTAAAAAAAGAAAAGAAAACTGAAAGCTTCATAGAGTGGATTGTATCTATTCTTTTTTGAAACTGTGTTCGGAAAAACCCTAGAGTTCAGCAAAAATGTAGGAGACACCGTTGGTACAGGGAGACCAAGGAGGGTCAGCAGAACTCTGAATTCCTATCCCATTTCAATCAGATTAAGTGCACTTTCCCTGTTTTATATATTGGATTTCCAAATAGAATTTCATTTTGAAGGGAGATCTGCTGGAAATAGATAGATATATAGATAGATGTTGAAATTCAGTGATTGACAGGATGCTGGGGTGTATATTGGTTGTATTAGTTTTCCTGGGGCTGTTCTACAGAGTTTGTTCCCTGCTTTTGTTTGCTACCAGCATGGCATTACAGGATCTTCCACTGGGCGACTCCCTTGTGTTGACAGAGCTCCAGCAGCTTTCACAGGAAGCTGGCCCTCTGTAAAGTGTGTATGTGAGGAAGCTGTGTGCGCTCAGATCTCGGTGTAGCCACAGAATTAATTTGGTAGCTTCTGAAGGGAGGTGACTCCATGAAATATTAACCAGACCTAGCTTCAGGGATAAAGGCTTAATTCCTGCTGTGTCATCAGCACTTTTGAGCATAAAACTTTTCAAGTGCTGGAAAGTTTCCTTCCTTACTTCAACTCTGTGTCAGTATTATTCTTCGTGGCTTTTTCTTTAACTTGTCTGAGTGACCTTGCAATAAAAATCACTGAACTACACAGAGGTCAAGTTCATCAGGAGGGTTTGTTTGTTTTTTTTTTCCTAAGAGAGCCCATTATTTTTTGTGATGTCAACTTCAGATGATTAGGGAGAAGTTTGTAATTACAACTAATTTCATCTGAGGTTATTTTCTGCTAATTTGTTGAAATAATTCTTTGACTTATATATGTTTTTCACCTAACCTGCATTTTCAGATGACTACTTCCTGAGCATAATTACAAATTTTATATAGTTTATGGTTTGTCTTAATTTCATTTAATTTTTGGAGAGTCTCTCTTTTTAGAGTTCCAAAATGGTCGCTGTGAGTCTATATTCATGTCATTAATTCACATCATGATTTTAAAATCCTTAGTCTTTTTACTTTTTATTGTGGTAAGAG
The DNA here is from genome assembly GCF_922984935.1 of Meles meles. Classification (NCBI taxonomy): domain Eukaryota; kingdom Metazoa; phylum Chordata; class Mammalia; order Carnivora; family Mustelidae; genus Meles; species Meles meles. Next base: position 24,154,493 of record NC_060066.1, read on the forward strand.
GAGATACAACATCTTAATAAATTTTTAAGAGTATATTACAGTATATTAAGCTATAATATAGTATAATACTGTAATATATTATAAACTATAAGCACAATGTTGTACAGTGACTCTCTAGAGCTTTTCCATCTTGCATGACTAAAACTTTATACTCTTTAAACAGTAACTCTCCAGTTTCCCTTCCTTTCAGCTCCTGGCAACTACCCTTCTGGTTAAATGAGCTCGACTACTTTAAATACCTTATATGAGTGGAATCATGAAGTATTTGTTCTTCTGTGACTAGTTTATTTTACTTGCCATAACGTCCTCAAGGTTCATCAGTGTTGAACCATATGACAAGTTTTACTTATTTTATATGGCTGAATAACATCCCATTGTATGTATATATATACCACATTTTCTTTATCCATTCATCTGTTCATAGACATTTATGGTGCTTTCTACTTCTTGACTACTGTGAATAATGCTGTAATAAACATGCTAGTGCAAATATATCTTTGAGATTCTGATTTCAAGCCTTTTGGATAAATAGTAAGAAGTGGGATTGCTGGATCATATAGTAGTCCTATTCGTAATATTTTAAGAACCTCCATATTATTTTTCACAGTGGCTGCACCATTTTAATTTCCATCAACAGTGTAAAGTTTGCAGTTTTTCCACTTCCTCATCAACAATCCTCACCAACACTTACTTTCTGTTTCTTTTTTTTTTAATACCTCTCCCAGCAGGTGTGATGTAATATCTCATTGTGTTTATGATTTGTATTTCCCTGATAGTTAGTGATGTTGAACATCTTTTCCTTTTACCTGTTGGCCATTTGTATATCTTTTTTTGAAGAAATGTCTATTCAAATCCTTTGCCCATTTTTAAGTTGGATTTTTTTTTCCTACTGAGTTACAGGAATTCCTTATATATTTTTTAGTATCAGTTCTTTTTTTTTTTTTTAAGATTTTATTTATTTATCTGACAGAGAGAGATCGCAAATAGGCTGAGAGGCAGGCAGAGAGAGAAGGGGAAGCCGGCTCCGTGCTGAGCAGAGAGCCCGATGCGGGGCTTGATCCCAGGACCCTGAGAGAAGGCAGAGGCTTAACCCACTGAGCCACCCAGGCGCCCCTTTTAGTATCAGTTCTTTATCAGCACTCTCCTATGTCATAGGTTGCCTTTTCACTCTGTTGATTCTTTCTTTTGCTGAAAAGAAGTTGGGTTTTTTTTGTTGTTGTTGTTTTTTGTTTTGTTTTGTTTTGGCTTAATATAGTCCCACTTGTCTATTTTTGCTTTTGACGCCTGTGCTTTTTGGTGTCATATCCAAGAAATCATTGCCAAAATGATTGCTATGAAGCTCCCTCCCCTCCCATTTTTTTCTTCTAAGAATTTGACAGTTTCAGGTCTTGTGTTTAATTGTTTAATTCATTTTGAGTTGATTTTTTTTTTTTTTTTGAGGGATGTAAGGGTCTAATTTCATTGATTTACATGGGAATATCCAGTTTCCCCAATATCATTTGTTGAAGAGATTATCCTTTTCCCATTATTATTCTTGGCACCCTTGTTGAAGATCAGTTAACTGTATGTGTGGAGTTATTGCTGGTTTCTCTATTCTGTTCTGTTGGTCTGTATGTTCATCTTTATGCCAGTACCATACTATTTTGATTATTATAACTTTATAACATATTTTGAAATCAGGGAGTATGAGGCCTTTAGCTTAGTTCTTCTTTCTCAAGATTGTCTTGGCTAGTTTGTATCTTTTGTCTGGGCCTTTTGTCTTTTGAGTCTTCCATATGAATTTTAGGACTACTTTTCCTGTTTCTGTAAAAAAAAACGCCATTGAGATTTGATAAGTATTATGCTGGATCTATGGATTGTTTAGCTAGTGTAGGCCTTTAAATAATATTAAGTCTTCCAATTCATGAACAGAGATGTCTTTCTATTATTTGTATTTTAATTTCTTATAGCACTTCCTCTAGTTTTCAATGTACAAGTCTTTTGCCTCCTTTGGTATTTTATTATTTTGATATTATTTTTTTTTAATTTCCTTTTGGATTGTTGTTAGTGTATGGAAACATAATTCATTTTTGTATGTTGATTTTATATCCTGCAACTTTTCTGAATTTATCAATTGATTCTAATAGTTTGTAGAATCTTTAGGTTTTTTTTACATATTTGATCATGTCATCTGTGAACAGAGATGACTGTACTTTCTTTCTGATTTGGTTGCTTTTTATTTCTTTTTCTTGATTTGTTGCTCTGGTTAGAATTTTCAGTACTATATTGAATAAAAATGATGGGTGGCATCCTTGTCTTGTTCCTGATTTTAGAGGAACACTTTCAGGTTTTCAACATTGAATATGATAGTCATTGTGGGATTTTTGTATATGACCTTTGATGAAGTAATTTTCTTTTCTTATTTTATTATTTTTATCCTGAATGGGTATTGAATTTTTAAAATTTTAACTTGTTCTTTTTGTTTGTTTGTTTGTTTTTTTTAGAGGCAGGAGGAGGGGCAAAGGGAGAGGGAGAGAGAGAGAATCTTAAGCAGGTTCCACATCCAGCAAAGAGTTTGACATGGGGCTCGATCCTACAACCCTGAGTTCATGAACTGAGCTGAAATCAAGAGTGGGATGCTTCACTGACTAAGCCACCCAGGTGGCTCTATGTGTTGACTTTTGTCAAATTATTTTTCTGCATCTATTAAGATGATCATGTGATTTTTATCCTCAGTTCTGTTGATGTGGTTTGCTGTATTAATTGATCTTCATATGCTGCATTGTCTTTGGAGCCTAAGGATAAATCCCACCTTGTCATGATATATATTACTGTGGTGTTCAATTTAGTTTGCTAGTATTTTGTTGAGATTTTTGCATCTCTCTTCATCAGGTATATTGGTCTGTAGTTTCTTTTGTTGAAGTGTTTTTTTATGGCTTTGATATCAGGGTAATGTTGGTCTTGTAAAATGAGTTTGGAAGTATATCTTCCTCTTCTGTTTTTTGGGAAAAGTTTGAGAAGGATTGGCATTAATTCTTCTTTAAATGTTTGGTAGAAAATTAGTAAATCCAAATGGTCCTAGGCTTTTCTTTTTTGGGAGGCTTTTGATTACGAATTCAATTTCCTTACTAGTTACAGATCTGTTAAGATTTTCTAATTCCTCAGGACACAGTCTTGGTAAGTTGTATGTTTTTAGGAATTTATCCATTCTTTTAGGTTATACAGTTTATTGGCATAAAACTGTTTACAGTAATCTCTTATACTACTTTCTATTTCTATAGCATTAGTTATAATGTATCTTCTTCCATTTCTGATTATTTTTTAATTTTCTCCCTTTTTTTCTTAGTCACCCTAAAGTTTGTAAGTTTTGTTGATCTTAAAAAAAGCAGTTTTTTATTTTTATTTTTTTTTCTATTCTCTATATTATTTACTTATGCTTTAATTTTTATTATTTCCTTCTGCTAACTATGAGTTTAGTTTCTTCTTTTTATATTAGTTCTTTGAGGTACAAAGTTAGGTTGAGTGGCTTTTTTCTTTGTAGGTATTTATTACTCTAAACTTCCCTTTTTGTACTTCTTTTACTGAACACCATAAATTTTGTTATGCTCTGTTTTTATTTGTCTCAATATATTTTCTAATTTACCTTTCATTTTTTTCTTTGACCCATTGGTTTTTCAAGAGTGTGTTCTTTAATTTCCACATCTTTGTGAAGTTTCTGGTTTCTCTTCTGTTTTGATTTCTAGTTTTATCCTACTGTAGAGAGAAAAGATACTTGCTAAAAGATACTTGCAGTCTTGCTAAATTTGTTAAGATTTGTTTTATGGCCTAATATATGATCCAACTTGGATAATGTTCCATGTGTACTTGAGTAGAACATGTGGATCCCCGTATATGTCTGTTAGGTTCATTTGGCTTATAATGTTGTTCCAAACCTCTGTTTCCTTATTGATTTACTATCTGAATGTTCTATCCATTATTGAAAGTGGAGTATTAAAATCTCCTACTATTACTGTATTACTATTTGTCTCTTTAGTCTGTCAGTGTTTGTATAATTAAGTGCTCTGATGTTGAGCGCATATATACTTACAGTTTTGTTATAGTATCCTGATGAATTGACTCTTTTATCATTATACACTGTTCTTATCTTTTTATTTTATAGTTTTTGACCTAGAGATTCTATTTTGTCTAAGTATGGTCATCCTTGCTCTCCATAGGTTACTGCTTACATGAAGTATCTTTTTTCATTTCTGTCATGTTTAGCTTATGAGTTTCCTTAAGTCTAAAGTGAATGTCTTGTAAACAGCATGTAAAGAGACCTTATTTATTTTTTAAACCTTTAATCACTCTTTTGATGGGGGAGTTTAATCTATTGACATTTAAAGTAATTATTGCTTGGAGAAATGTACTATTGCCATTTGTTCATTGTTTTCTATCTTGTAACTCTTTTGTTCATCTTTTCTTCTCACGCTGTTTTCTTTTGCATTTTCTTGCTTATTTTAGTGACATTGTTCAATTCCTTTCTCTTTTCCCTTTGATTAGTTTCTGTAGATATTTTCTTTGTGGTTACTATCCAGCTTACAGAAGATATCTTTTAGTTATTACAGTCTGTGGTAACGACTTAACTTCAATTGTATACAAAACCTCTATACTTTTATTTCTTTCCCCGTACTTTATGTTATTCACCTCACAAATTATATCTTTTTTATGTTGCACAACCATTAGCATATTTTTATAGTTATAGTTATTTTTATACTTTTAATTTTATACAAGAACTAAAGGTGATTTACTAACCACTGTAACAGCATTACTGTATCAGTATTTATTTATCTATATATATTTACTTTGAACAGCAAGCATTATACTTTTATGCTTTTGTGTTGCTGTTTAACATTCTTTCATTTCATTTTGAAGGCCTCCCTTTAGCTTTTCCTGTAAAACAGGTCTAATGGTGACAAACTCTATCAATTTTTGTTTATCTGGGAAAATCTATCCTTATTTTTGAAAGACATTTATGCTGGATACAGTATTCTTGGTTGGCAGTTTTTTTTTTTTTTTCCCAAGCACTTGGAATATATCATCGCATTGAACATGTTTTTCACATTAATTATTGTAGTCTTCAACCCCACAATTTTTTGGGGTTCTTTTTTTACATTTTTTTGTCTCTTTGTTGAAATTTTCATTTTGTTCAGATATCGTTTTTGTTTGCTTGACCATTTTTATAATAGCACTTATTTGGAGTTTTTGTCTGGTAATTCATATAACTTTGTTTCTTTTGTGTCAGTTTATTTTGTTCCTTTGATTGGGCCATTTCTCCCTGTTTTGTCATATTCCTTATAATTTTGTGTTGGGATGCATGCCTTTGAAAAAGTAGTCACCTTTTGTGATCTTAATAGACTGGCTCCATACAGGGAAAGACCTTCCTCAGGTAGTCCAGTTTGAGGCCTTGGGGCCTCCCAGACCTTCTCTGTGGATGTGCCTCTAATTATGAATGTACACAAACAAGTCCTTTGTTTAGATTTGTAATTAAAGGGATATGCTGGTTCCTTTTTTTCTTCCAGAGTTTGTAATCTCTTGCTCCCTCTGGTGTCTCTCTGCTATAGCAAATGTCCTTGAAGCAGCAATGTGACACTGCCTCTTTTTTGTTCTCAAGAAGCTCTAATTATGTCAGGTCACATCAGTTCCCCAAATTGGGCTAGAGAGAAACTAGTCCTTCAGACCTGGAACTCTGAACACATGCTCCCCTCATCTTTTTACCCTGAGGAGGAGGCTACTGAGCTCTATCAGCCTTTGTTCTACCATGGGTCCTCTGGAGCAACAGAATGCCTCCCAGCTTTTGTTGTCATTTTTCTCAGTGACCCCCTCTGGATGTCAAGATTATGCTGGGTCCTGACATCACTTTGACACAGTGAGACGTAAGACAATCCTTTGGGCAGCCTTCCCCAGTCAGAAAGTTGCATGTATATTCCAGTCTTTCCTTTCCCTTGGAGCCTAGAGTTTCTTCCTGATCTCATGCCATTGTGTTGGGTATAGAGACTATGGTGAGAGAGTTCCAGGGGCTCTCAGTTAGTAGAGCATGTGAATCTCGATCTTGGGGTTGTGAGTTCAAGCCCCAGGTTGGGCGTGAAGATAACTTAAAAATAAAATCTTAACAAAAAAGAGAGAGTTCCATAAATTGTCCTACCAGCTTCATTGTAGCTGTTTTTACACTCAGCTGGGGTGCAGGGGGCTCTTAACTGATTTCTGGATTTCTCATAGAAAGAAGTGGTTCATGTATTATTGTTAAATCAGTGTTCTTGTGGGAGGAAAGACTGCCTATCCTACCATCTTGCTGATTTTAGTCTTTATTCTTCCTTATTTCATATCTTTAGAGATTTTATGTTTATTGAATGAATCAGAATAGAATTTTTCTACCTTAGATCTAGGGTTAGGTATACACAAGGTGTTATTCTCAGAGATTAATTTACAAATGTAAATTTATAAATGTGGAAGCATTACTTTTAGCACGTCAACTAGTTTTCTATCTGGTATGACTTCCCTCAAGAAATCTCTCCCTTGGGAGTCATCCTACCAGTTATTCCCTGAAGTTGCTGGTTTTTTGTTTTTTTTTTTCCCCTTTATCAACCCCTGCATTTACCTCTGTTTTCTCCTCTTCTTCCCCCTCCCCCTTTTTTTTAAAGAATGTCCTTCGTTCTCTTGACTTGCTAGAAATGTTTCTTATCCTTCAAGGATTAATTCCTATGAGAAATGGACCTCTTTCCCTATAGTTTTTCTTCTTTGTTTCCAAATGAACTTTCTTTATTGCTTTTCTTTTTTTGTTTCCAAAATGAGTTTTCTTGTCCATCTATGGGATAAGGGACAGTGTCAGAACTCATAAATCACTACTACCACTGCCCTTCAGGGGACAATATTCAGTCATTGCTACCTCTAAGCCTGCCTCAAAGTTTCATCCTGATTTATCTTATTATGTTTAGGTCATGATAAAATTTCATCATAGCTTTTGGATTGCCTTTTTGCTTTCTTACAGTTTCACTTAATAGCTCTGAGGTTATCCACATCCACAGTCACCTCAGGGTAGAGACTGCACACTGCCCTGCTTAATAGCCCCAGCTCTAGAGATTGTCATTTTGAGTTCAAGTATGAGCTCTTCCATTTATTAACTCTGTAATCTTGGACAATTTACATAAAATCTCTGAGCCTCTATAATCTCACCTGTCAATGGGCTCTTTCATGAGATTAAAAGAGAATTTCTTTTGAAAACTATTTGACACAATACCAGGTATTTACTGAACACTCTATGTAAATTAATTTATACTTAATTATTAAATCAAGGTAAAATAATTAAGTCATACTTGTGCTTTTCTTTTTTTTAATATGAACTTATTTATTCTAGCTTATGGAAATTTTATTTGCTTATTTTATCATTGATATATGTTGTTGTATCCGTGTACAGTGATATAGCTCTCTTTTCCAGAGCAAGGAGAGCTCTTAAAGAGATGGTTCTGGTAAGAAATAACCACTAGAAAGAATAGTTTAACTTACCCAAACTCATCTCATACAACTTGATAGAGATTTTCATCTTTTAATCATTTCATAGCTTATAATCTTGACAGCAAAGTAGCTCAAAGAAAGGTTTATTTTGTAAACATTTGAACAGGAGTCACATGCTAGGGTCATTTTTCTTTTTCTTTTTTTTAAATAATCAATGTTGATACTGTATAGTGCTTGCTCTAAATTTTTTTTATACTAATATCCTCATATTTTTCCATAATGAGGAATTTTAAGGACTAGAAAATCCATTTGTACTAGAGTAGATTCACAATAGCTGTTTGGGGAACTTGGGCCTTACCCATGGATGTTCCCTTAGATCAAATCTGAGCAAAAATGGTTTGGTCTTTTATTTATATATTGAATCTTTTAAGGTTTCTCAACTTTCACAAGAGGAGAGCAAACTTACTTTGTACTTGGCTGATGCATGCAGCAGATTGTTAACCCTCATTTTTCTATCAGAAAAGACTATATCTTCAATCTCACAACTAATATTTCTCCCAAATTTATTTGGAAGAAATTGTGATCCTGAAGGATTTTTTTTTATTTATTGAGAAACTCAAAGTTAGTCTTTAAGTTAAGCCAGATTAATACTTCATCAAGATAAAAAGTTCTTGCACAATAAAGGTTACAATTAACGAAACGAAAAAGCAACCTATGGAATGGGAGAATGTATGTGCAAATGACACTACAGATAAAGGGCTGATATCCAAGATCTATAAAGAACTTATCAAATTTAATACCCCCCAAAACAAATAACCCAGTCAAGAAATGGGCAGAAGACATTAACAGATACTTCTCCAAAGAAGACATACAAATGACCAACAGACACATGAAGAAATGCTCCATGTCATTTGCCATCAGGGAAGATACAAATCAAAACCACAATAAGATACCACCATTCACAAGTTAGAATGGCTGTAATCAGCAAGACAAGGAACAACAAATATTGACAAGGATGTGGAGAAAGGGGAACGCTCTTAAACTATTGGTGGGAAGACAAGTTAGTACAGCCACTCTGGAATACAGTATGGAGGTTCCTCAAGAAGTTAAAAATAGAGCCACCCTACAACCCAGCAATTTCACTACTGGATATTTACCCCAAGATAGAGATATAGTGAAGAGAAGGGCCACATGCACCCCAGTGTTCACAGCAGCAATGTCCAGAATAACCAAACCGTGGAAGGAGCTGAGATGTCCTTTAACAGATGGATGGATAAAGAAGATGTGGTTCATATATATAATGGAATATTACTCAGCCATCAGAAAGGATGGATACCTACCAATTACATTGATATGGTTGGAACTGTAGGGTATCATGCTAAATGAGTCAATCAGAGAAAGACAATTGTCATATAGTTTCACTTATATATGGAATATAAGGAATAGTGCAGAGGACCACAGGGGAAGGGTGGGAAAACTGAATGGGAAAAAAATCAGAGAGGGAGAAAATCCATGAGAGACTCTTGACTCTGGGAAACAAATTGAAGGTTGCAGAAGGGACAGGGGAAGGGGATGGGGCATGTGATCTGATGAGCACTGGGTGTCATATGATATTAATATTTTTACAGTATTATAATTATAATGATATATTATATAACATAATATAATATAATTATATATGCAATTAACATATTAATATTATATAATATTAAATAATAACACTGGGTATTATACACAACTGATAAATCATTGAACACTATATCAAAAAAATAATTATGTACTATATGTTGGCTAATTGAATTTAAATAAATAAATAAATAATAATATACAATATAAACATTTATAATTATATATTATGTTTATAAATATAAAATACAAATATTACAAAATAAATAAATAAATAATAAATAATACATAATAAAACAGTGTATGTAGGCTACTTTTTATTATCCTGTTGTAAAATTATTTTTACTTAGGCCATTGTCCATATTGAAAGACTTCAAAAAAATTGTCTGAAAAGTCTCATTGTATTTAATTTAGATAAATTTTGAAGATTTCACTGCATTAAAATGTTGCCAAGTCCATAGGCAAAATTTCTTTTCAGATATTTGAATTGAATTGTGCTTCTCTGAATCCATTTATTCACTCATCATTCAACTCAATAAATATTCATTGCTTAATGTATGAGGTACTATAATAAGTATTAAGGTAGTATTAAGGACAGCCATTACCAAATAAATTTCTTTTCTTCTTGAAATATGTATTTGATTTGAAGGAGATAGAAAATGGTCAAATACAAACATGCAATGTTTCAGATTCTGATAAGTTCAATGGAGAGAAATAAAGAATAAATGGATCAGGTATGCCTAAAGAAAAGTTTGCTGTTTTAGGTAAGGTGGTCAGGGAAGGTCCTATCTATGGATATTTGAGCAGAGACTATAAGAAAGAGAGTGTGTGAACAGTGTATATATCTGAAGGAAGTGCTGTATGGACAGAAGAAGAGCAAATGTATGTGTGGCATATTCCGAAGTCAGAGATGTCATAGACTGGACAGTGGTTTGACTATAGAGTGGTCATAGAAAGAGACAGCATTAATCATGGTGGGCCTTGGAGGCCACTGTAGAGCTTCCCAGTTTAACTCCTATTTAAACGAGAAGCCCTCAAAAGGTTTGGAGCAGAAAATTTATGTTATAATTTAAATTTTCAAAGGTTTTTCTGTTCAATCAGTAGAGAATAAACTGTGGGTAGCAGAGAAAAGGCAAAGCACACCATAGGAGACTGATCAAATTTCAAATATATTTTGGGGTTTTCACTAACAGAATTTGTAGATAGCTTGGATATCTGTGTGAGAGAATGAGTGAAGATAATTCATATTTTCAATGTTTTCATCTAAAAAACAGGGTAGATGAAATTATTATTTATTGTTGTGATGAAGAATTCAAGTAGAATAGTTCTTTTTCAGGGAGTAGGGGTATGATTTGGAGTTTACATGTATGATTTTTGGTTTGAGATGCCAAGTGGATAACTACAAATATTTTGAGCAAATCAGTGATTGGTTAAGTCCAGATTTAAGGATGTAAGTGAAACTTGGAGATACAGATTTAGGGATCATTAGCATGTAAAGGTATATATAAAGTCCTGACGTTGGCTGACATCCCACCTTGGAGAGGAATTGTAGATAGAGAAGAAGTCTCAAGACTAATTCTTGAGAACTCCAGTGTTTAGAAATTGACAGCAAGAGTAGGGTGTTTGGAAAATAGGGTAGATGGGAATCAGCAAAGTGGTCTGAAAAGACAGAAGAAAAATAAAGACAATCTGGAATACCTAAAAAACAACAGAAGAAAATATTTCAAGAAGGAGAGTATAAATATTGCAGATAGTTCATGTAAGATAAGAACTGAAAATTCCTGCTGGATTTGTCAATGTGCATTGATGACATTCAAATGGAGAACTGGTAGCGGTGTAAGCCTTCCTGTAGTAGGCGGATGAGAAAATAGGAAGAGAAATTGGAGCTAGAGTTGATAAACTATTCTTTTGAAGAGGCTGACAGTATAGAAAAGTAAGGGCATGGGGGCAGTAGCAAGCTTTAAAGTGATGTGTGCCCCCAAGGAAAGATGCTTTGTAAGATGAGGTGTGTTACAGCATATTTATAATCTGTTGGAATTACCCAATAGAGAAAAAGAAGTTGACGAGGCAGGAGAGAGGGAGAATATTGATAGAATAATATTCTTGAGTAGAGATGGGAGCTAGGCTCCAGTGCACAAGTAGGGAGATTGACCTTAAGCAGTGTACTGATATTTTATTTATTCCAGAAGGAGTAAAGACAAGGTATGTGGGTTCATATGTAAGTAGGTTAGTAGATGTGCAAATGGAGCTTCTTTGCTGCTTGTTTCTGTTCTCTCAGTGGAGTGGCAAGCAAAGAGGATGTGCTGAAAGTTTGAGGAAATAGCAGAAAGTATGGAAGTCATCTGAAAGAGTAGGAGAGTGAATCAACTAGGAAAATAAATTTCCATGTAATCTTAAGGTCCCACTTGAGCTTAAAGGATGTGTGCTTTTCTCTGACTGCATTCATCTACTTGGGGGATAGGACAGAATATATAAAGAGTTGAATTTTATCAGAGCTTGAGGTCTTTTGAGGTCAGTGAGATGGTAGGAGAGAGAGTCCAAAGAATTTAGGACATATGCAAGAACGCAGTTCTAATGATATGTAGTATAATATAAATTGAGTGAAGTGAAAATGAGGAGAATGAGAGGCATGGAATATTATTAGGATCAATGGAGGGTCCAGGTGTGGGTAAAGGATTTTCAGAATTGTACACCAAATGGAGCAAATGGAAAAAGAAGAGATGATGATAAGATAATGGAGTTGTTTATAGTTCAGACATTGAAGGATATGCTTTTTCTTTTCTTTCTTTCTTTTTTTTTTTTTTTGTAATGTAAGGTTGAGATGTGGCTGAGGAAAATATCACTAGAGGAAAGGAAATCAATGCCATTTGATGTCAGGGTGCTGGGAAGATTTTGTATGAGAATGTTAACATCACCAAGAAATGCGATAGAAGTTGCGTTGAGTGAACAAACAATGAAATCACTAAGAAATCAAGGTGCAAAGGCTTAGGAGTGATCCATAGCAAAAATGAGGATTAGTAGATGAATAAATAGTGACATGAGATTTTTCATTGTGGAAACACTGGGTGATTTTAGAAAGAAGGGAGAAGAAAATGAGGAAGCAGCAATGAGGAGAAAATAACACGTCACCTCCAATCCTTACTTCTACTTAGGAAGGAGAGAAAGTTTCCATGACTAAGTTTGATTCCTGATCTTATGTGACAAAGGACAGGTAAGTGAGCACATTTACCTCTGCTTTGGCTGCTTCAGAGGAGGGTTGATGACGTAACGCAGTAATGCTAGAAATGAAGAAGAGGATGCATGTTTGAGAAATGTTAAACAGGTCAGTTGTCAGCTCTTGGAAAATAGGTGTATAAGGGCAGGGAGAAGAGTGAAATGAGGATGTAAAAGATGCCAAAGGTGAATTTAAGTTCTAGCTTGAGGAAGATGGTGGTTACTCAAGATAGAAAATACTGCAGCAGGGGCGCCTGAGTGGCTCAGTAGGTTAAAGCCCCTGACTTTGGCTCAGGTCATGATCCCAGGGTCCTGGGATTGAGTCCCATATTGGGCTCTCTGCTCAGCAGGAAGCCTGCTCCCCCCCCCCCCGCCGCCCTCCGCCTGCCTGACTGCCTACTTGTGATCTCTGTCTGTCAAATAAATAAATAAAATAAAAAAATATATACTGGAGCAGAATTAACTAAGGGAAAATGATGGTCTTCAGTTTTATCTTGTTGAATATAAAATGTCATTAGAAATTTTGGTAGATAGGTCTGGAGGCAATCTGAATTTCTCAGGGGGAGGGATCTGGGTTGAAGATGAGATTTGGAAATCATCTCTCTAGTAGTTGAATCTGTGATGGTAAATGAGATTGCCATGGAAAAGTTTCTTTAAACAAGAGGAGTAAATTGAGGTTTAGCTCATTTTTATTCCTCTCAAGTAGCTCTACATCTTCATTGATGCTACTTTATTGATATAATATTCCCATTCACTTCTATATTTAGCCTAACAGAATGTTATAGCCAACGTTTTTGATGGAGCAAGGAACAAAAAGCACTCAGTTGTTCAGGTTAGAAGGGAGTGGGAGTTAGCATAAGGATCCAGAGGAACAGTACAGTCAAATTTTATGTGAAATGGAACCAGAAATGTTATGGCAAGAATTAAATCATAATTCTTACTTCTCAGGGGTCTTAAGGACTTTCTCTCTTCTACTCTAGTCTGCTGTATTGTGTTTTCCCTTTATCAGTTTCCTTTCTCTTTCCCATGAGTTTGTGTATGGCCCAGCATGACGATCACAAATACTACATAGCCCCCTTTTTTGAAAATTCAGAATTATACGAGAAAGGATTCGGCCAATCTTTTCTCCCTTTTATAGGTCTCTCAGGTCAGCTAATGGATGGGACCTATCAGGAAACTTATGGTCTAATCATCAGTGGGTCAATGGGCAGCTGAAACTCTGGGCCTCAGATGGACACTGTAGGCCTTCTACAGAAACTCTGGCCAGGTAAGCTCATAATTCAAATGTAAGTAAGATACCTTATAATCTTGCTCATCCTAGGTATTCAATATTTTTAGTAGTATAAAGTAAAATCAGACCCATCTTTCAGTTTGTTCTTATTAAAAGGACAAATGGCTCTACATTATAGCCATAAACTTTAAGAGTTTAATTTGGTGGAGATTGGTACTGATACTGTAGTATAAAGCCAATGGGGTCTTGACCAAGAGATTTATGGTGCATCATTATACTGGTACATTCATTATTTGATCAATAGAATAATTTTATCTGTGCTAGTTTACTTTATTTGACTATATTAGATATTAGTATAATTTCTTACAAAAGTCTACTGTTTTTTTTCTGTTATCCAGATTTATTGATTAAGTTCTTACTATATGCAAAATATATTTCTAATCACTCTAAGAAACAACAAAAGAAAAGCAAGACCTAGTCTCCTTCAAGAATCATTTACTTGGCTGAAAGAGGATTAAAAAGATATTTGGAAAACTAATTGGGAAATTTTCTTAGATTATATGAGATCAGTAGATATTAAACAATATATTTAGGTGCTGTTGGGAATACAGGATTAATGCAGTCATGTAGCTATATTCAACAGCTTTTCTTCAAAGTTCAAAAAGAAAGTAAAATGTGAAAAACTAACAAGGCATGTAGATCTTAGAGAAGAAGGAACCAAATTCTGCTATTTTCGCTGTCATATAGAAGAAGATCAGAGAGGTATGCCTCTATGATATGTTAGAATTAGGGAAAATTCAATTGGCTGGAATGTTTAGCAACATTTGGAAAAGTGAACAAATATTTCAGTTTGATAATTTGAATTCTGTTCTTCTGAGGTCCTAGAAAGATTGACTCATTTTCTTCAAGCTTACTCATCAGTTTTCCTTCTCTGCTTCTTACAAATATTACAATGTCAAATGTACAGAAGGGAACTTATTTTTTCCTTATTTTAATAAGGTGTGCCCAGTGTTTTGATGTGTGTATTTATATTCTATTTAGAATAGTGATGATTGAACTAAGTTATATTAATTGTATATTGCTGAACAGCAAATTACCCTTAAAGTTAGAAGCTGAAAACAATAAACTTTTATCAGCTCAGAGTTTCTGTGGATGACTAATTTAGAAGTAGCAGAGCTCTGTCTTTCTGGCTCAGGGTCTTTCCCGAGGTTGTAGTAAAAAGATGTTGGGTGGGTCCACAGCCAACTGAAGACCTGACTGAGGCTGGTAGGTTGCTTCCAAGATGTTTCACTCATATAGCTATTGGCAGCTGGTGTTAGTGTCTTGCTAGCTGTTGCGAGGAAAGCTTGATTCCTTGTTGAGTACTGCCAGGAGGCCTCGGTTTGTTGTTAGATATTCTAGAAGTCTTAATTCCTCACCATAAGGGCTGCTTGGATATATTCATACCGTGGCAATTGGCTTTCCCAGAGTAAGTGATCCAAGAGAGTAAAATGGAAGTCATAATGTCTTTAAAACCTAGTTTTGGAAGTTGTGCATGGTGATTTATTCAGTATTCTGTGGGTTACATAGGTCAGCCCTAGTCAGTGGGGAAGAGAACTACACAAACATGTAAATCCTGGAAGGTGGGGTCATCTTGAAGCCTGGACCAACATAAAAACTCTTAGAAATGTAGCCAGAAAACTCCCCACTCAGGCATAAAGAAACGCTTCTCACAAAGAATCCCGTTATAGAAGTATGCCTAGTTTTATGAGGAGTCCACGGGGAACATACCTCCACTTCTGTAGAAGACAAGCAGGGGTGGGATAGGGAGAGTTTTTGCTTACTTTCCCGAGAACATCCTCTGTAATAGTAATATTAGCTGGCGGAGACAGCTAATTCAAACTTTACTAATTCTTTGCCTCTATAGTAAAAAAGTTTAGAGTATTTATTCCTCTTAATTATATGTTCATTAATACATTATACACCAATGACAAAGTCAAAATACATCCTACTGAGACAATTTTTATTGTGTTTTCAATAAAAATTAATATTGAATAGAAGTTTTGCCTTTTTCTCCCCATACCTTAATGAATGATTTTGAACCACATACCCCAACGTGTAGACTGCTTGTCTACATGCTGAAAAGATGAAGATCAGTATTTTGCATGATGAAAAAATGAAGAAGCAGCAACAGTGTGTGTTACAGAATCTGAACAATATTGGTCAAAATCTCAATCTCATAACATAAGCAAAGTGTGAGTTATTTCAATGGATTTTCCTCTCCAACTACCAGTAGCCAATCTATATACCACGCTTACCTCAGTTTTTCACTCTGTGGTATGAGAACCTGGATAGAATATTAGACTGTCCAGTTTCTATAGCAAACCTGCAGATAAGTATCTCTTTGGCTAGTCTTCCCGATGGCACAAAGGAGGAAATCTCATATGTAAATTGGGTGAGGTTCTAAATGTGTTGAAGATTATGGATCAGTAATTGTCATGGCCCTAATAGTCATTAGGTTTGATAGTTATTTGGAATAATTGTAATATTCCACTATGATCTATGGGCATCAGATGAAACAGAAAGAAAATGAAAACAATTTCTTTAGCAACGATGTGTTCTTTTGGTCAACCTAGGATTAAGAACAGAAAAGAAAGTATAAGAGAATCTCTTGACTGTGGCCATCGTTTCTACAAAGTTACATTCTTCCTATAAATAAACCCCAGTAGAGTACAAAACGTACTAAATGACCCCAAAGTAAATTTTCTATCCTCTTCATTAAAGCTTGCTTTTTGTAGATACTGCCCCTTGTGGTGAAATTGCTTTTGCATTTTAGAAATCAGACTACAGGTTTAATCTTTATCTGAATGTTATCATATTTTCATATGTGACACACAGAAAAAAAATGCTATTTCTTTACTGAACAAATAGTTGTGGTTAATACACTTTAGGTAATTATATGTGTTTACAAAAAGCCCCAAATGGGTGGATCCACATTCAACCATTTTGGTGTGTGATTTAACTTTAAAAAACCCAGAATTATGAAATATAATTTAACCAGGATGGCAAATTTTCTTGGCAAAGTAAAAAGTCAAGGAGAGTTTCCTGCCTTCTTTTTATGCCTTTTTTAAATGCAAAAATCCAGAAAGGATAATAGCTTGTATCTTTATTCTACTTAAGGTACCTTTCTCTCCTACTATCTAAAGAGGGTTATTGATTTTAATGTGTAACTTTCTCATTGTACTTTTTAAACTGGAAAAATATATTGCCATGGAAATTGTGATACTGGTATAATATGTCCTCCTCTTTATATTTTAAAATGCTACAAAGATGCAAGAAAAATTCCTGGGTTCTCTTAGGGAGAGGACAGGTGGATATAGACTTTTCATAGAGTTCATTTTGAATAGAGAAATATTATTTTTATGGCATTTAACTTCATGAGAAAACAAATTCACTTTTATTTAAATAGTGTTAGATATTTAGAAAGGGAATATGCTGAAATACAATGAATTTTCTTGGAGAAGTGGGTGATGACGGATGTGTGTTATTCTGCTTAATTTTTTGTAATGATCTGATTATTAATTTTATGATCAGGAAAAGATAGAACTGAAAACAGAAATGATGTAATTCATAATGTTGCATGTAATTTAAAAAGCATCACATTTAAAATTAAGATAGCTGGGGAAGCATATGGATCTTAGAAGTCTTTAATGAACATTTGAAAACCCTAACACAGAATTTGGAAACCAAATAAAGGAAGTACTAGTTTGGGCTTCAGGAGTGAATACTTTTAGTCTTTGATGATTGTAGGCAGATTTCAGAATAGATGTTCAAGCAGAGCCAAACTATAAATGGATTATAGTCATTCCTCTGAGAAGTTTCATTTTCAGATAAATTTAGAAAAATTCTGAATCTCTTCCTGAGTGAATATCAGTAAAGCTGGGAATCTTTCCAAGAGAGCAGAGAGGGATTTATCTAGAGTCTGAATTTCTATTGCACTAGGAATGTCAGATAAGTACTTGGACTATGAACATCACTATCAGTGGGTTTGCTAGTCTCTGTAGTAAATTCTGCATTTATAGACTATATGTGAGAACTTTATGACCTCAGGTCAGAGAATAGGGCTGGAGTCTTCTCCTGCATATATAACAAATTATGTTTAAAAAAACTGGCTTTGCTAATCCTTTTACAATTGGGAGGCCTAAATATTATAGTCTTCAAAGACAAATAGGAAAGGAAAAATAATTGATTAACAGGATAAGAAGTATCTAATTAGATTTGAATGGCCAAGACTCAAAAGAAATAAAGAAGGTATAGCTTATGTTAGCTACACAGTAAGGAATGAATAAAAATAGGAAGACATTAAGTAGGAAGAAAAGAAGGAAGAGAAAGGAAAGAACAAAAACTGTGAAAATCAACATTAAAGTTTAAATTTAAAGTTTGATTCAAAGATACATAAGTATGTTTATATAGCACTATTCTGTATCATAGAGCCTATTTTCACACCATATGACTGCATTTAAAAAAATATAAAAGCATTTTTACTATGAGAATCTAATGTTCCCCAGTCTTAAAGACACAGTTAAAATAAAACTAAGCTAAATAATAATGATGATGACCCCTACAATTAGAGAAGCTGAATTTTGCTGAGACTGTAGTTTTAGAGATTTTCTCAAAGGGTGTTTTAAAAATGTATATGGTGCTTTGGCCATGATGTCCCTTTGCTTCACATTGTGAAACATTTACAGTGGGAATGCACAGAATTCTCGTTTCCAATCCCAGTGTGTAACTGAGGGTACAGTTCAGAGAAGGAGAAGTGCAATAAAGAAGGCTCTGCTTAGAGTTAGAGCAATCTTAATAATAGCTAGTGTTTCTGTAGCATTTCATATGTGCCTGATGCCACCATAAACTTTTAACTGTCTTAACTGTTTAATCTGTAACAACTATAGAATCAAAACTATTAATATCTCTATCCTATAGATGAGGAAACTTCGGTTTCTCAGGATCATATAATGTGGAACTGATGATGGAGGCAAGATTTGAATCTAATATGTCTGACTCCAAAGTCAGCATTCTTTTCCACTTGGTTCTTTGTGTTCCGATTTTAATAGCCCCCGGATCCCTTTTTTCTTTTCATTTCTCGAATGACTCAGGCTATTTTCCACCTCAGGGTGTGAATTCTTATGAATTATCTTTCCTATCATCCTCCTTCACCTAAGCCAGATCTGTTTGTTCTTTGGATGTGAATTTAAGTGATAGTTCTTCAGAGAAACATTCTGAGTACCCTGGAATTTACCTACATGCCACTTACCATGACTGTAATGAAATAACTTGACCTTGGTTATGTAATCTCTGTATCACTGCCTGTAATGTTAGTTCCTGAGGAAAGGACAGATGTTGGGGGGTTTTTGCTTTGGTGTTCTAGTTCAATGCTTTGACCAAAATGGGTGCTCAGTAAATAGCTATTAAATGAATGAATGAAATGGGACAAGACTGAATTTCTGTGTTTAAATGAAAGTATAATGTCCAGGATATAGCATTTATTTTTAAAGGAAAACAAAGCATATATTTGCATTTAATTTCAATGAAATACAAGCTGGACACGTTTTAAAAGAATAGTTATTTCTATGTGCCATTTTTGCTTCTCTGTGGTAAACTTGAAAACTTGCACATAACCTCTTGTCTTAATTCTCCTATGATTAAAAAATTTAAAAAATTCAAAACATAAACCAATTTTATTAGTAAGCTTTACATTTTATCTTGAATCAAAATGGTTGGAAACTTAGTAATTTTCCATTCATTGGTTAAATTTTCTGTGAATATTTCTTTTCATAATGAAACTATTTCAACTTAATGAAGTGTTAGTTACTGGAACAAAAATTATAGCCTCAAACAAATTAATGGTCCCACCAAATCATGCCTGCCCTAACCACAGTGCTTTGGCGGTAGAGGGACCCAGGGAGATTTAAACAGGCCCAAAATTGGGGGAGGGGGCAGATTATCATTCCCAAAGTCATCGTACTTTAGAAACACAAAGCAAAGGTAGATTTTAAAATTAAAGCAAAGCAAAACAAAATGAAAAAATAAATATTTTTCATTTCACAAGACTTTAAAGTCAAGTATTTGTGTAAAACCAAAAAGTCTTCGCAAGTTTCACCATTAAAACCTGTTTCATCTCAATACCATAGAGTTTCAGATGAAAAATATCTGTATTTAGAACTTGTGGTAAGTTACTGATCTTTGAGAAAAACACCCAACTCAATAACATTACCCTACTTTCTATGAGTTGATTTGTATTAATTTTTTTCTGGTAAAGAAAGTAATGACTTAAAAAAAAAAAAAGAAAGTAATGACTTTACTTATTGATGTTGATATGCTAAGGAAAATAGAACACATTTTGTTCCCTATATCAATGAAAAATAAACTCTTCATATCTGTGTGAAAAAAGTCTGTAATTTTATGTAGGAAATTCTGATATTAGTGTTTGCTGAAAAGAATTTATAGTAAAAACAAACAAGCAAAAGAACACTAGATTTGCTTCCTTCTCAAAATTGAATTAGAAGTTAGGTTCCCTAAACAGATGTATAAATATTTTTGTCATAAGTTTGAATTTATTTATTATAGAATGAAATATTTGTTTATGGCTTTATGAGCACAGGTGAGATTATGTAAGTAAGGACAGAGTCTTGAAAGTAAAAATAACGTTGAGTGTCATTTTAAGTATTTGAATTTTGTTCCAATGATAATAAGGTGAATAGCATGGTTTTGCTTTACAAGCCTTTCTAAATAGAGCAAATATTATGAATAGTATGTTAGATTTTTTAAATGTTACACTACTATTAATGACCCAAATGTATTTCAGTATTGTTTAAGTTGAATGTTTTCTTAACAATGGATTTATTATATTTACAGGTTTAAAAGCAATTATGACTTTTTTCTATTCTAGAACTCTGTGATTTTTGCAACCTTTAAAGGCCTGTCTTTTATAGTAGAAATGAACATTGCTGTTGTTTGTGAGCAAGGGGTAGACCATAATCATGTTCTTAGGACAAATTCTAGCCTATTTTCATGTGAATACAGGCATTGAATAAGGGTTTGGGTTATAAATATTTATAAGAAGCATTTTCTTTTTTAATGCATTTTCAACTCTTTAAGTTATTAGGAAAAATTCCTTAAGCTTATTGATAAATTCTGTGTGTGCTCATTTCCTGAAAGTGTGTTAACTGTTAACCAGGAGTGCAATAGTTAATGTGGCACCTGAATCTATCACCCTCGAGTTTATTCCACAGAAGTTTTGATCAGTGCTAATATCAGATAAATAACCAATACTCTTAAATGATCAACATATACTTTTATTTTTAATTTAATCATCCTGACCTAAATTAGAAATCTTCTTGTCTCCATTTTATAATTCAGTTTTATTTTGAATTGAAAGAAATTAAGTAAGACACTTCTTTTATTCCAATTGGCCACTCTTTTCCATTCTAGGATAAATGATCATATATTCCCTAATTATAATAGTAGTCCTTCTGTCTGCTTTTTCATCCTTTTTATCAAAACTGGTTTCCTTATAACAGATCTTTATTTTTTCCTTTCTATTTTCTTTTGTTATCTGGGAATCTTACAATATTTTTATTAAAAAGTAGTTATGGAATTATGGGCTGTGTATCTAAGTGTATGCAGTTTATTTCTGATTTTTAAAGAATAATCATATATTTCAGTTTATTTAGGGAAAGTCTCAGTTTATACCTGTCATCTGACATAATTATTAGTAGTCCTCTCTTTCACTCTTGTAAGTGTCCCAACTTGGACCATAAATACAATCCCCCTAATGTTACCATCTTAAACCACATGTTCAGAGTTTCATAAATAGTTTCACATGCAGTAATTGACATTTTAATTTCCTTGACAATTATTAGTTACATAGTAGTGAATGATTCTGTTTCGTTTTACACAATGTATTTGGCATATTTTAAAAAGAAAAATATTTTCTGGTATTAGTAGTTTCATATCTTTGATCTTCACTCTATGAAATGCTATTTGTGTAATTAGTTTTCACAAATTAAATGGTTTTGAGCTATTCCAGTCCTTATGCCCTTGAGCCATGAGAGGGAGATGAAAGGTTGGGTCTCAGAAAAGGAAGATATAGGATTACTGAAGAGTAAGTTTTTTGAAACCTACATTCCTCCTCCTTC
Source organism: Meles meles (assembly GCF_922984935.1). Classification (NCBI taxonomy): domain Eukaryota; kingdom Metazoa; phylum Chordata; class Mammalia; order Carnivora; family Mustelidae; genus Meles; species Meles meles. The sequence goes on from NC_060066.1 coordinate 24,176,204, forward strand.
GATACTGGTCACCTTAGGATACTTACCCTTCACAAAATTTCCTTAATTCTTGAGACTTCCTTCTTAGAGAGCTATTGTTTTACCTCTCCACTATTTGAGTAGAATAGAAACATTAATAAATATGGGCTATAAACTAAAATGAAGTATTTTCTTTGAAGGGGACTGAATAAATTCAGGATATGTCCTAGATCAATCATACCATGTAATACACTACATACTACAAAATACCCAGATTTTTTATTAAAAAGTTACCCAGTTACAGGTTTGAGGATGAGAGTTAAGGAATGAATAATAAGGAACTATATGAAGTAGAATAACAAATTACTGTTATGGAAACCCCAAAGCAGAATTAACAGAACAAAGAAAACAAAGGTTAGAATAGAACAGAATGTCATGAATTTGGCCAGAAGAAATGCCTCACACAGTGTTACTGTGGTGGGGCAATACAGCTAGAAGAAATTGATGAATGTTCTAGTTTTCCTTCATGTATCTATAATTTAATGTATGCTATGATAAAATGCCAAAGGAATGAAATTAGAAATAATATAAACTTTGAGAATGGAAAATAAGATAATCACAAATGAAGGAGTGAAATTTAAAGAAAAAAAAAAAGAGTGAAACTAGTATAGCAATGTGGATTCTGTGCCTAAATTCTGAAATAGCAAATGAAAGAGCACCGAACTCACTGGAGCCCCACTGGGAATATGAATGCTGGGGCCCTTCAGCTATCTCTGATGGTATAAACCACATGAAGTCCTTTAATAAATCTCGCTGTAGCAAAATCTCATAAGGCATTGTCTATCCTTTAGACATTGCAGGCTCAACCTTGAAGAAGCACTTGGCAAAGATAAAGCCTTAATGTGTAGAAATTTAAAAAACAAAAACAAAAACAAAAAAACCTTAGGTCCTTCTTTCAAAGCATTTTCCATCCCCTTGATGTTCCTCTGCCAAGAAAAAGTTCTAGCCTTGGGAGATTTCACCCTGTGTATTAAAGCTTTGGCAAGGATTACTGTCAAAGGGATGGAGTGGATGTTCACTTGGAATTGAAATTACAACTGTGTGCTGGATGTCAGAGGTCAGTTTTCTGTCTATTGACAATGCTCTAAGAGTCTAAATACCAAGAAACATGTAGCAGACAAGGGTAAAAAATTAAGTGGATGGGTGTGGAGAAGGGTTGGGGAATTCAAAGAATACCATTCCTTATCCCCTACAGTGCTGTAAGACTTAATAGGAAGTTGTAAATACTCATCAGGAAGGTAAAAAATAGTGGGATCTAACATTAAATTCAAACTAAATTTGCCCTTTCCTATTTTTGGAGTGTACCTATCTTATAAATCACATTCTTCTCTATATTCCAAATAGAAAAATTCCCTTCTCACATTGCAAATAGAAAATTTTTTCTTGTATACACACCAGAACATTTTTTTTTCAGTTTTCCTTTTTCTTATAGAAGAAAATCTGAGAAGAGTTTCAATCTTCTTCTTCAATATAATTCAACCTTTAAAAAATTGCTTAAGTAGTGGAGATGAGCTCATCAAGAAGAATATTTATCTATTTCAGGATGAGAAAATGTCTGTGATTAACTTGTGTGGTGTAGAGGTGGGGTATATAATGCTATTCTTATTGAAGAAGAATTCAGGAGGAGCCAGAATTCTTTTTGTTTCTTTTTTCTTCTTCCTCTCCTTCTCCTTCTTCCCCTTCTTTCCTTCCTCCTTTCTTCCTTCCTTCTGACAGCAAGAGAGGGAACACAAGCAGGGGGAATGGGAGAGGGAAGAAGCAGGCTTTCCACCGAGCAGGGAGCCCAACGTAGGACTCGGTCCCAGGACCTTGACCTGAGCCAAAGGCAAACGCTTAAGGACTGAGCCACCCAGGTGCCTGAGGAGCCAGAATTCTTATAGCTCAACCACCTTTTTGCCTCAGAGGCAGCCTAAGGGCATCTTGGCTGAATATAGAACCTTAGAAGAGCATTGTTTTCAAAAACAATGTTGGGCTAATCATACTATAGTTCTTTCAATTTAAAATTCTTTAAAAATAGTTTCTCTTTCTTATGCCAAAAAAAAATTGTTTTTAAATGTGACTTTAGCAGCAACAAGAAGATTGACAAAGGCCAAAAGATCACCTGAGAGCTTCTGAAATGACCAGCAGACTATTGAGATTGGGAAGGTACCACATATGTTAGTCATTGGAAGAAAGGAAATATTTAATTAAAAAAAAAAAAAAAAAACCTCAAGTTCAATTTTGACAAGACTTAGTAACAACTAACTATATGGAATGAAATAATAGTTCACATAAAAAATATTAGGAATCTTGAGCTTGAGAGACCAAATGAATGGTGGTGTCAGAGAAAGGGTAAAGTTTGAGTTCTTGCAGTTTGCTACTAAGTAAGGTACCAGTAAATTCCGATCAATCTGGAAAAAGTGTATATATTTAGATTTTATGAGAATAAGTTGAGCAATGTCTCAGTATACAAGCTGGAAATAACCCTACTAGATAAAAAGATATCTCTTACAGTTAATATAATTACAACTTTCTTACATTTATTTAAAAACTGAGTATACATATGTCCAAATTAGTACCTATCCCATAGAGATCAGACTTTATGGAGACACATACCTGCTTCCAAGGGAGTGTCCATTTAGCTTTGATCTAAAGCTGAATTCTTTAATTATTTGTTTCTATTTTTGAAACATTCCCGTACATTGCTATTGAAAGCTACCTAGTGGGGCGCCTGGGTGGCTCAGTGGGTTAAGCCTCTGCCTTCGGCTCAGGTCATCATCCCAGGGTCCTGGGATCGAGCCCCACATCGGGCTCTCTGCTCCACAGGGAGCCTGCTTCCTTCTCTCTCCCTGCCTGCCTCTCTGCCTACTTGTGATTTCTCTCTGTCAAATAAAAAAAAAAAAAAAAAAAAAAAGCTACCTAGAGGCTGTGAGGAGCTAGCTTTCTGTCTCCTGTATACCAACGTTTACATGTGCTTCCACAGCATTTCCAGATTTAATTCACAATATAAATTTTGATCAATCAATCCTTTTTATTCATTCATTATTTGTGTAAATCCTTACTACCGTAAAGTATAATTCCCTCTATATGTCATATTTTCTCTAAGGAATGAAGATCAGCTGAGATAATTTGTTGATCACCTTAAAATTTTACCTTTTATCAATGAGGCATTAGAATAAAAAGCTGGACAAATTTATCAAAATTGCTTCCAAAATTTTTGAGACTTGTTCCTAAAATTTGGAGCTGGAGGGAACTGATTCCCAGTGTGAGTATCTAAAACCTGTTGTCTTTAATTCCTAACATCCCCTGGCTATAACCACAATATGTTTGCTCAGTTACTTAGGGACAAAAAAGTAAACATTACAAATACAATTTGAGGAAGAACTGTCTGTGCACAAGAACAGAAAGGAAAGGACCTGGGGCTTGGCTGAGTAAACTCTGAATGAGTCAGCAATATGATGCCATTGTGGGAATAAGCCTACCTGTTTTAATGTAGAGGAAAAAAATACAACAGACAAAAGGCTTTGAAGTAAACTTTTAATTTAATTTTTCTGTCTTTAAAAAAAGATGTGCAAAGTGGAAACTTAGAAGATACTAACAAGAATAACATGGTTGGTTTGTGGGTTTAGGGATGTACAAAGGGTTTTGATTTTGGTCTTCATTTGTACCAATAGATGAAATTGAAGAGGTTTGTTGAACAGTTAATCTCTATAATTCTGGGCGAAAAAATATAGATTACAGTAAAAATGAAGAAAGATTAAAACTAGGCACAAGGAAGAAATGTTATAATGTGAGAGCGATGGAATTCAGTATCAAGGAATATTACTGAGATAACATCTATTAGGCACTCAATAAATCTTTCCCTTCTCTTATCCTTTCCCTGTCTGAGGTCTTCAAGAAACTAGGTACTTGTTCTGGATGATTCAGATATTCACTAGTCTGAAGTATTGAACCAGATAGTCTTTTCAGATTCCATGCCCTTCTCCACCTTTGTCTCTCCACAGACTTATTTCTACAGAAAGTGGTCAGCTCTTTGGGTGAAGATGAAAATAAAGGGCTCTGAGAAAGCTTGGCAGCTTTTTCTCTTGGATGTTTTTGAAGCCTACAGTAGTATTCTGACAAGCAGCTTGAATCATGGGGAGCACATTGGGATAAATTAGATTGGAATGGTCAGTTAGCTGTTGTACAACCTCCAAATTAAGTACACTACAATTGTCCTGTTTCGTTGAAACAAAACCTTGTTTAGAGCGAGCCTCACTTCTGAGTCATTTCAGAGAAACAGGTTCCTGAGAGAAAGTTTTCCTCTCATTTATTTGTTTTACCTACTTTTAGATATGCGTGGTCATCTTTAAAAATATCTTACATATCCTTTCTTCTACAGATGTTGGATAAGATTGAGGGTCTGTTTAAGGCAGGCATCTCTCTGATACCCTTCCTCATACTTCAGTGAAAGCTTTGGAGTATCTTATTTGCAGACACAGTTATAAATCAGTATGCTCTTTCTTGCCCACTGACTAGGAAGAATGCTTTCTAAGTGGGTGCTTGTGACCATCAGAAAGACTTTAGGGCTCTTGACAATTTTGAGAGACAAGCTGAATACAAAGGAGGCAATAATGAAACCCAGAGTTCTAGTATTAATGAAAGTTAATTAATTAATGAATTAACTAATTAATGAAATTAGTGAAAGGTCTGCTGGCCTCATGTAAACTGTTTGGGACAATGTGAATTCATTAATCTTTTTGAGAATTTAGGGTTTTTTCCTATGAGCAGACAAAACCAGAAGAAGATATAAGCAGTAGATTTGGGAGACTGAAAGTACTGATTTGCGTTTCCTTCTGTTTTTAACAGTCATGTATTTGAAAAAAAAGTACTGGGACACATAAATGAAATAAAAACACACAGACAGAATTATAGTGCACTGCAGCCTTTAGTTCCAGTGTTTTCAGGGGCATGTTTCTCCCATCAAGAGATGCATACGATCACAGTAATGCCTGTGGCACAGGGCAAAATAAGATTTGTGAGGTCGTCAGGGAAGATAAAATTTCCTAGGTTGTGGTTTCCGTGAGACTCTGTGACCCTGTTGTGCATTGCTTTAAAAAGGAAAGATAAATATCATTGTTCAGGGGTCTCAGGCGATTTTAGAATTTAAGGTTATTGTTTCTCAATTTATTTTCTTCTTGGCTATTGTGTTTGTGCTGTATAGACACAGACTCTTTATAATAATCATGTTCCATTGTGGTTTCTGAAGCTTTGGGGCTCTGTCTCATTTAGTTTCTTCTACAACTCATGCCCCCAACACCTTCCTTTCTTTTATTGATTCTTGCCAGGTTTGGAGCATGAAATAAATGATAATATGAAAAAGGTTTGACACTTGGATTTCTCTTTGGGTTTAGCTTAGCATGTTGTAATGAACACTTAGAATGAAAGTTTCCTTTACAGACTTTGAATGACCACCACCATTCTTGGAGTCCCTGGAACTAAAGGGTGGATTTTCTAAGTTTCCCTTTTATGAGCTAGGCTCTTATTTTTCTGTCTTCATGCATGGCCATTAGGGCACTAAATGAGAGAGAAGTTTCTATCTAGTGATTACATTCCCTTAGTTGTTGTTACCCTCATAGAAATATTCTCTCTGGGTCAATTTACATCTTAATATCTAGCGTTTTTTTTTTTTTTTTCACCAACAGAGAATGAATGCATATATGAAATTGTAAGCACTGCCCCCCCCCTTTTAAAATAATTTATTTCTGGTCCTTTCTTCCTCTCTTTTTCCTTCCTTCCTTCCTTCCTTCCTTCCTTCCTTCCTTCCTTCCTTCCTTTTGTGTCCATTCTGAGATACTACTATGAGCAATTTACTCCTTTTTCCTCTCCTTCACTCTAGAATTAATCAGTTCTTTTATGACTCCACTCTACCTTGCTCAGACTTTTATCCTAGCGTATGTGCCATTTCTGGGCCCAATGGCCCCATGAACTATTGCTGAACCTTTTCCTTGCTCTGCTCTGTGTTGTAGGGATCTTGGCTACTGTCTGGAAATTTCTCAGGTTCCATGGCAGCTAGACTCTAGTTGGATTTTCCTTTGAAAATCTCAAAGGAAGCCTGAGAAAGTCGAGATATTTCCTTCCTCTTCTGGACCTTAGACTGCTTTTTTTTTTTTTTTTTTTTTGCAGGGGCTCTGCTCATTTCATGGCTTCAGCTCTCACTTGACTTGTCTGAGATGGTTCATTTCTGGTAGGGATTCTGGCCCCTTTGTTTTTTCACGGATTGAGGGACTTCCTACCGATGTTGATCTCTGGTTTATCTTCTTGCTCTTTGTCTCTCACCTCTCCCATCACCCATCTCACAATTCCCTGCATTCAATTCTTTCTGTTATACTTAATGTGATTTTTCGTTTCCTAGTTAGACACCGATTGATACAGTGCACAAAACATGTTGTTGTGCTTGTTATATGCTTGTCACTTCTACCAGACTATCAGCTTCTTGAGAGAATAGACTCTGTTTATCTTGGATTCACTCATATCTAATGTAATCGTTCCTGGCACATAATGGATAGTCACTATTTGTTGATACATTTTCATATACTTATATGCTGCTTGCTTGAGTACAACCTACAGATTTTCAAAGTGCAGAGACTTATAGTTATGTCAGGTTTTAGAATATTTTTATAGCTCACTATGACTGAGATCTTGAGGAATTTTATAATTATAAACTTTATTAATGGTCATAAATAAGTAAAAAACTGATGTTCAGCAGAGAAAAGGAAAAGAGAAAAAGTAAAGTTAAGCCTTTTAGAATATTTTAGAAATATTTCAAATATTTTAGAAATATCAAAGTATAAGAAAGCAACAATTATTTGGGTTAGTCTAAAGAGTTAACTAGAGCTTACGGAGTTCCTAAGAAAAATGAACATCAAAAACAATAGAGAAAAAAGTCGGAGATTTTTCTTTTCTGTAGTTCTTTGTAGCTTCCAAGGAATTTCTACAATGTCCTGAGTGAAAACAGCCACTTGATAGGTGTTTGCATTTTGATTGATTTGTCTACAGAAGACCTCACTCAAGAATTGGAATACATATTGAAATATTTTAATACTTCATTCACATTACTCTTATATTTGGCCTAAGAAAGGTAGGAGAACACAAAGTTTTGTGGATAGGGACCATGCAAGAAAGCCAAAAGATTATTGAGTAAAGATCTATTTCTTGGAAGACAAAAGAGCTTGAAAAGGAAAGGGAGATTTAGATAGGCATGGGAAGAGAAAAACAGAAAATACTGAGGTAAGAGTAAAATTTCTCCTCACTGATTTTTGTATTTGGGCAGAGGAAATCCATTTTGTAAAAAACTAAGCATTATCTTACTTTAATTCTTTGTTTTCTCCACTTAAAAGTGACTACATTACTGCTCACATATAAATATGTGAACATATATTTATATGTGAACAGAGAACTGTTTTGATATTTAGAACAATAAAACTGCTGAAACTGACTGATATTTTATGCTTCAAAACTGACTGATATTTTATGCTTCATTAAATGCTTAGGGGCGAATCAAATGAGAGCAAGCAAAAAGTTCTAGAGTTCAGATCTGCCATTTGGGAAGAGAGATCTCTGATTCTTGTGCTCAGTTTTATAACAATTTTTTTTTTTTATGGTATAAGCAAAGAAAGTAAAGGAAGAAATTTAATTGATCTAAGGTTCATAAGAAAAGAGAATGTAACAATACACTTCTATGTTTTTCTAATCTCCGGAGTGATAATCTATCGCTTGACCTTCTTTTTAAATATTCTGATCATCATCTTGTCATATATGTTCAGGATTTATGACAATTTAGGGAAGAACCATTCCTACTATTTTCTATACCAATAAGAAAACTGCAATTTAGGGAGGTTAAGCAGCTTGTCCAAAATCAAACACTTAATAAATGAAAGAACTAAAATTCCAGTCCAGATACTACAGATGTGGGTTTTTATATTATGCTATTATGCATCTGTGTTTTTTTCCCCTTTTGTTATGCTTTGTCTATTGGATAGAATTTTATCAGTTATAAGTAACTGAAAAAAATACCTTAAAGCTGGCGTAAAAGCTAAAGGAAACAAATACTGGTGAGGTGGTAAATAACATGAACTCTCATTGATTGCTGTGTAAGTGCAAAATGGCATAGCCACTTTGGAAGACACTCTGGCAGTTTTTTAGAAGGCTAAATGTAGGCTTATTATATGATCCAGAAGTTGCACTCCCAGGTGTTCATCCAACCGAGTTGAGTGTTATTCCACTCACAAACCTGCACATGAATGTTTATGGTGGCTGTATTCATAACTACCCAAACATGAAACAGCCAAGGTGTTCATTAGTAGGTGAGTGGACAAACAAAGAGTGGTTAGTACAAACAGTGGAATATATATATATATTTTTTTAGTGATAAAAAGAAATAAGCTATTAGGGCATGAAAAACATGGTAAATCTTAAATGCATATTGCTAAGTGAAAAATGTTAGTCTGAAAAGACTAAACTTTGTATGATCTAACTATAGGATACTCTGAAAAAGGTAGAACTGTAGAGACAGTAAAGCCATCAGTGATTGCTGGGAGTTTGGAGGGAGGGAGAGAGATGAGTAATAGAGCACAGGAGAGTTTTAGGACAGTGAACTGTTCTATATGATATTATAATGGTGAATACATGAATTATTACATTTGTCAAAATCCATACAACTACACATACAAAGGGTGAACCCTAATGTAATGTAGACCACACTAATGAAAGACCTTAAAAATAGGTCAAACTATGTTCGGGGAAAACAGGGGAATGGGAGCTCTCAGTACTTTCTGTGTAATTTTTCTATAAAATTTTGCATAAATTATGTAAATCACAACTTTACAAATGTGATTTTACATAAAACTGCTCTAAAAAATAAAAACGATATAAAAGTTAAAAAATATTTAGCTGGGAATAAACAGGAGCAGCTTGGTCCAGAGTTCATATTTGTATTTACCACGGTTTAGATTCTTTCTGTATTTGGCTCTAATTTCTCAGTGTTGGTCCTATTCCAAAGCAGGCTATTTACTCCATGCCAGAGTGATTGCCTTTAATTCCTTGGATATTATAATGTCTATTCTCACTTATATGCACCACTTTCCTGATAAGTCACATAGAATCCCAGAACTGATTTTCATCGACTTTGACTGCCTTGACTTACACTGTGTGACTGCCTCTGAAGCAACCACTGTGGCTGGATGATGAGATTTTCTTCTGAGAGGAAAGAGTGCAGAGCTTACTTCATTAGGTGGACACAAATTGATTTCATCCAAACCACACAGCTGGGAAACCCAGAGCATCATCAGTAAAAGGAGAGAAAAGTAAAATATGTGCTAAGAAGATACCCAGCAAATGTCTACGGCCATTTTTATATAATGATTAAAGATTGTCTGGATACTAGCTTGTGATTCAGCCGCTGTATACGTATTTTGCCTTTGAGTGTGAAGCTTCCATATTAAAAAAAAAAAAAATGTTTTCTCTATTGCTTTAATGATTTTTTAAATTTATTTTTATTTTTTTAAAGATTTTATTTATTTGAGAGAGTGAAAATGAGAGAGAGAGAGAGAAAACACAAGAAGGGGGAGGGACAGAGGGAGAAGCAGATTCCCCACTGAGCAGGGAGCCCAATGTGGAACTCGATCCTGGGACTACAAGATCATGATGTGAGCAGAAGGCAGTCGCTTAGCCAGCTGAGTCACCCAGGCTTCCCAATGATTTCTTAAAAAAAAAAAAAAAAAAAAGATATACTTATTTATTTGAGAGAGAGCGAGCGAGAGAGCAAGAGCATGTGGGGGGAGGGGCAGAGGGAGAGAATCTGCAAGCAGACTCCCTACTGAGTGTGGAGCCAGACTCAAGACTCCATGCCTCCATGTGAGGCTCAGTCCCAAGACCCTTGAGATCATGACCTGAGCTGAAACCAAGAGTCAGACACTTAACTGACTGAGCCACCCAGGCTCCCCTGCTTTAATGATGTTTGAGGTTATTCGTGTACATGTGTAAAGTGCCTACACTGCTTGGCTGTAGGGAATATGAAGAAAATCAGACACAGATTAAGACATAGCCCCTAGACCAAGGGGTTCCTACTCTAGTAAAAGAAATAGACGAGCACAGGTATATAGAAGGTCGTCAAGGACAGAGTGGTTGTTTCTAAACAGGTACCAAGAGGCTTCAGAGAGGAGCTCATATTAGAGCCAAGTCTTGAGGGACCAACAAAATTTCACCAGATGGATCAGCGGTGCAACTTATTCCAGCCAGGTATAGAAACAACAAACAAAAAGCCAAAAACCAAACAAAAACCTGAACAAAACACGTTATCATGAGCAACTGTCAAGTGTTTGAAAATTGCCTGCAATTGAGTAAGAGTTAGGAGTGTAGTATAAGAAGAGATAAGGTCAGAAACCAATATAAAGGTGGTTTTTATCAGATACTGAGTGGGGAATCTTTGGAGGCAAAGGGAGTAGCTAGAGGAGAATTTCCTTTTAAAAAGACTGTACCACTGTAGTCTGACTTGGAATTCAGGGAAACTAGGCTATGGAGAAAGGGGGGTTTTTTGGTGGCTGTTGCAGGAGATCAGATGAGAACTTATTAGGGTTTGAGCTAAGACAGTAGTAGTCATCATGGAAGAGGAGACTGACTTAAAGTTTTATGCTCAGTTAAATATCAGTTTCCCCCACAGCTATAATGTTATATGCATAGCAGTCCTTTACACATTAGTAATTTATGTCAGACACTATGCACAGTGTACAAAATGGAGGAAATGAGGGAGGGCATGAGGACTTTATGAGCATTTTGATAACAATAAGTGGTACATACAACTCATGCAAATTTTCAGGAATGATGATAAAGGGATGGAAAAGGTCAATGTCTTCTGTGCTACAGTTTTTCTTGCAATGGCCTAATGGGATGTAAAGAATGTAATAAATCTAGGCGTTATGAAGATAATTAGAACAGATGTTGATTTGCACAGCATAAAACCAACTGCTAAGCACAGATCACAAATTCACCATGATTGGATGAATCTATTTGATGTATAGTTTATGTTTATCTACATTTATCTGCAAATAGAAATATGTCTCCAAATGGATTTTAAAGATCAGTGTCCATTCATGTCACCAAAAATACATCATAAACCAGATGGCAAATATGTATGCTAATATTTATGACTGATATATCCCATTATGATATTATGATATTTATTAAACAAATTATCACCAAAGAAATTTTGAGCAGAATTAAGATATACCTTTTCTAATAAATTACGTAAATTATTATTGTTGTTGGGTCTTTTCTAATGGAGGCAGTCAGTAAACTTTGGCAATAATTCCAAAAGAATGAGTCCTGAAACTTCCTACATTACCACTCACTCTTTGGATTAGCAATTCTAAATTTAGAATGGTAACAAATATTGTATAGAATTTCTTTGTGGTAAGGCTCTGAGGTTCTGAATCTTGTATTTGGAGTATTATGGCAGACTGGGGGAACACTAATGTTTATTCCTTTTACTGATCATGAATTGGAAAAGAATGGGAACAGCTGGAGAACAGCCCATCTCCAGCCACCATCTGTTTGTTATAATATAGCTGTATGTTGTCGTTTTTTCCTCCTTTTTTATTACTATTATTAACACACTATAAAAAATACATCTAAATAGCGTTAAGTTTGCAACACAAACCTACAAAAGGGAGTGGCTCTGTCTTTAACTTGTTCTGTGGAAATTGTCTTATTCCTCCTTTTACAAATTGTTTGGAGTCTTGCAGTATTCTGCTGTTCAGTTATAGTAAACAGGTGCCCAGGGGAGGTAATTGCGAGTCTTACATTTGGTGCTTTATTTCCTTTTGATTCAAAGTTTTTTGTTTATTTATTGTGTACTCCAGTTGGTATCAGATTAATGTATGCAGTAATGTCTTGGAGTAGAATTGATCATAACTATGAGAGTTTTTGCTTTGGCAGAAGGAATTACAATGTGTCAAATAACAAAATGAATCTTAAAAATCAAAAATACTATTAGTTTAATAAACATTTATTAAGCCTGTTATAAGAAAGGCATATTGTAGTCACATCATTTCACATTATATATTTTATACCCTATTTAAATATTTTACACAGTTAACATAATCTGATTATGTGAAATATTTATAATATCTTATGCTCTTAAGATATTTGACCTTTTTTCAAAATGAAAATAGTTTTATAAAATGATGCATGTTTCTAATATAAAAATATGAGTGAAAGCCATTAGTGTTCTCTACTAAGCGATAATTGTCAGTGTGATGACCCATATGGACATCTCTGTGTGTGTACATATAAATTTTTACATAAAAGGAGTTATATTAAGGTACACTTCTCTGAGAATATTCTTTAAAGTGTGTGTATTTGTGTGTATAAGTGTAGTATATATACATGTATTACCAGGAGTTTGCAGATTCTTATATGGAGGGATATTCTTGAGTTCCCATGCTCTTGGCAAGCCAGCAAAAGATTGAGGAGGACCAAATAATAGACAAATGCATCAGCCAAGGTCCAGTCAGAAAAATAGGAAGCACCTTAAGTGTTTCAAATAGAGGGAATTTAATAGAGGCAATTGGTTACATAGTGTTGAAAGGGCTAAGGAAGTAAAGGGAAAGTGAGGTAATCTGGAGGAAAATAATAGCAGAAACCAGGGACTAGCTCTGGGAAACAAGAAAGGAGATGGTGCACTGAAATCCAGGGCAGACAGCACGCTCTGAGAATGTGGACAAGGGGCGCTCAGGCAAAGGCTAGGTTTTCAGAGAAATCACTACAGCTCGCAGAGCTGCTGTTAGAAGCAGCAAGACAGGAATACTACCAACAATATAAGAGGAAAGAATATGGGGGAAGAAAGTGAGGGGGAGAAAGAAAGAACAAATGAACGAACAGACGAATGGAAGGAAGGAAGAAAAGAAAGAGGAGAAAGGGGAGAGAAAGAACAGAGAAAAAAGAGGAGGAAGAAAGAAGGAAAGAAAGAAAAAGAGAAAGAAAAGAGAGAAACATGCCTTTTCCATTTCTCTTGCTTGATGAGCTTGCCACAATTTCCTATTAGGACAGGCTGAAAGGTAAGGAAACCTGAGAAATGTAACCTGGGACTCCTAGTCCCAATATTACAAAGTAGAGTAGAAAAGGGTGGGCGTAGGTCTGAGAACAATACGAAGTGAAAACTCCACTCTACCGGGGGGAAAACAAACAAAAAATAAACAAACAAATGGAATATTTGGGAGGAGAACCCTGGAAATGACACTTGTTCCAGACTCCCAGATAATTTAATAGGTAGCAGTAGAAAGTCACTAAAGGAGGATTAAAGGACCTTATTTTGCATTCAGAAATGGGATCTGAATATCTGGGCTCTGTGTGTGTGTGTGTGTGTGTGTGTGTGTGTGTGTGTGAGAGAGAGAGAGGGACAGGTGGGGGTCAGGGAGGAAGGGAAGGGAGAGAGAGGCACAGAAGGCAGCAGGGGAAGACGGAGGGGAAAGAGAGAGAGAAAGAAACTAGTGCTTGCATCACAATAATGTCCCAAAGCATTTTTTTTTTTTACTGAAAGCATTTGAAAGCATTTTTGAAAAATGTTTGAATTTTTTCAAAGTTATTTTTCTAAGTAAAAATGATCACATTCCTTTTCCATCTCCTATCCTTTCTTTCAAAGAAAAGTAATGTAATATGTTGGATTACTTATTTACTTAACAGCAATCAGTTTTTCTTATACAAAACCAAAGGGATAAGAGTTAATTCTTTAAGATATCCACCTAGTTATGCAGACTTCACAAACACTTGCAGGGGACCTTTGATTCCACATGTAGTGCCTCAAGACACAAAGGACACAAGAAATGCTGTCAGCACTGAAAGAGCTTGTCTATTTGAGTATGTGGGACTTAGATGTAAAGTGTGACGAATAACCACAAACAGGAGCAAAATGTTAAGTTTAACTATTTTTTCTTCTGTTTGTTTTCTTTCTTCCTTTCATACTTTCAGTCTTTTAAAATCAACGATCATAATTAAGGCAGTATAATTACTACTTTGCTTATTTGGGTACATAAATTAAAATTTACATCACACCACATGGGAACATGATGCCTGGTATCTTTTCCTTTTACTTGTATATTCTTTCTTATATTTGTAAGGAGGTAGTCTGTTTCATTGTTGAAGATGAGAAGAAATGGAAAGGGAGAAATTGAAGCAGAGGACACAGTAGTCTGAGAAGAAGCCAAACTAGGGTCACATCCAGAACTGAAGAACTGCGAGGAATGCTACTTGAAGCCTTGGTCCCATGGTTCTGGAAGTTGGTGTGCCTATCCACAGAGATGGTGGAGCACTGGAGTCATAGAGCCTTGGCCAAGTCCAAAATGGGAGAGGAAAAAAAAAAAAATGGCAGACAACAGCTATATGCCACTTGTAATACACCCTTCTACAGGATCTCCAAAACTTATGACCTTGAACTTCTTTCAGTGTCTTAGAGATTTGGAGAAGAGATTTAGAAAAACACTCATATTGTTCTTTTTTTCTCCCTAGAATTCATTCATAAATCCTTGAGGTTGATCTGGAGGAGGAAATGGTGGAGACCAGTGACTTCTATCATAAACAACATCCTTAGGTATTATCCATATGGCATTATGCTAGGTGTATGCACAGGAATTCCCCAACTTTCAGTGGCTTCATATTCAAATAGATTTCAAGTTGTTGGTCCCCTTCCCTAGCCCGACAGACATGCCCAGATAGTTCGTAAGCCTAGAGTATATATACAGTTTTTCTCAAGCTTGGAAACTACATTTATACCTAAGACGTAATTATTTTAAACAGGTAAACAGAAAGATTAAATCTATGAGGAGGGACCATTTTATACCCTTCAGATAGGAAATTATTAATATAACTGATAATGATGTGTTGGTGCATACAGAGCCTTATGAACTTTTAATTGGCCAGTGAGAGTGTAAATTAGAACTGCCACATTGGAGAACCACAGCAATATTTAGCAAGACAGGTGTACATACACTAATAAGCCAGCACTTCTACTCTTTGGTATTATCGCAGGCGAACTCTTATGCATGTGTTTAAGGAAACCAAAAATGGCCATGAGGCACTATTTGAATCAAGTGTAAAGGATGCTTGTAAGCATAATCACCATATTCAAGATAGTTCTCCCTCCATGACAGTGCTGGGGAGGTGGGTAGGTGGGGACTGAGATCAGATAGGGACATGTAGGTCAGAGGGTTTACCTGTTTGGCTGAGGAATTCAATTGTTTTGGTAAGTGTGTCAATCATATTAGTAAGGTTTTATTTCTTTGGCAGCTGGATACATGCATCCAGTGTTATATTTGCAATATTTAACTACGATATTTTTCAGGTTATACATTAGGTTGGACAATATGAAATTTTTTTGAGCTACAAAGTAGCAGTTTAATGTGGTGTGGAGCGTAATAGTTCATTATATATTTTTAATTATTTAGAATTTTTAAAATGTAACATCAATAAAAAATTAAAATGCACCTAAAATATTTTTTAAAAGTGTTTTTTGAATCTTATTGCAAGAAGTCTTAATTCTGCAGTTCCAATGATCAGTCAATTATGCCTATGCTATGTTTTGGTAGTTGTGACCTTGCTTCTTTAAATATTGATAGCAACTACTATGCTAAGATCCAAAACAGCTGAAGAGATCAAAAAGCTTGCACTGATAACTCTTTCTTGACATAGTTCATTAGTGTAAACATATAGTCGTTACTGCATTGGCAGGATTTCATGACATGCAGTGGGTCTAGGAGGTCCCTGCCCACAGTAACAGGGTTCTGTCAAGGTCTTTGTTATTCATTGTGCAGAATTTATTTCCCATAGGAATTAAAGGTGATCCAGGGTACTACATGAGGATAACAGAGGCCACACAGTATCTTCAGTTTCTGGGCCATTCCTTATTCATTTTATTTTGAAAAATTATATAAAGGGTGCTGACAAAAAATAGTAAGAAATTGTGAATTGTATCAATTGCAGCAGTATCAAATGAATTATAATTTTACTGACATTTTAAAGTATTCAAGTCTTTATTCTTATTGCAAGAAGCTTTTAAATATTATATTTTAAATATTTAATTTTTTCTTGCATGCTTGTTTAATAACTCAGTGGAAAGCCTCAGATCATTGTATGAGTGTCTCCCTCTCTTTAGAATTGATTCAGTTGTTGCTTAACAGACACGGATTGACCCTGATAAATTCTTATTGACCACTAAGTCTTCAATCTCAAAAAGAAGGCCTACACAAAGACATATTGTTGTGTATTAGTGAATGAATCAACTCATTCTTTATTTAATATTTCATCTCTGATAAAATCTTCCTTTTGAAGTCTTTTCTAAGGGCTCATGGTGATATAATTTCTTCATCTTTTGAAATGTCATATTTCTGCTACTAGAAGGTATGTTTCTTGAGGGAAGAGTCTTTTGGGGTACCTTATAGGTAGGACTTACTATAATGCATTTGATCTGGCAACACTCAAATTGTGTTTGTCCCTGTATTATATGGTATGCTTCCTTTGATTCTTATTTGTTTCATGTCTTTCTGCTTGACTTCTTTCTGAGAGCAACAGTGGCAGGTACTTTGTGTCTAAATTTAAGGGTACAAGAATAAAGTATTTGGACAGGCAAGGGAACTATTGTTTTCACTTTAGAGCCAGACTTTTTTTTATTTTGTATTTATTTTTTAATAATTTTTTATTATGTTACATTAGTCACCATGCAGTACGTCACTAGTTTTTGATGGAGTATTCCAACCTGTCACTGGACTCACCCATTCTCCCCATCCCCAAACCCTTAGTCTGATTCCCAGAGTCCATAGTCTCTCATGGTTCATATCTCTATTTCTGATTTCCCTCTTTTATTTCCCCCTCCATCTCCTAATGTACTCCATACTATTCCTTATGTTCCACAAATAAGGGAAACCATATGATAATTGTCTTTCTCTGCTTATTTCACTTAGCATAATCCCCTCCATTTCCATCCACATTGATGCAGATTCGGGTATTCATCCTTTCTGATGGCTGAGTAATATTCCATTGTGTATATGGACATCTTCTTCATCCATTTTTCTGTTGAAGGGCATCTTGGCTCCTTCTAGAGTGTGGCTATTGTAGACATTGCTGCTATGAACATTAGGGTCCATATGGCTCTTCTTTTCACTTATCTTTGGGGTAAATACCCAGTAGTGCAACTGCAGGGTCATAGGGTAGCTCTATTTTTAACTTTTTGAGGAACCTCCACATTCCAAAGTGGCTGCACCAGCTTGCATTCCTACCAACAGTATAAGATGGTTCCCCTTTCTCCACATCCTCTCCAACATTTGTTGTTTCTTGTCTTGTCAATTGTTGTCCTTCTAACTGGTGTAAGGTGGTATCTCAATGTGATTTTGATTTGAATTTCCCTGATGGCTAATGATGATGAACATTTTTCCATGTGTCTGTTAGCCATTTGTATGTCTTCTTTGGAGAAGTGTCTGTTCATGTCTTCTGCCCATTTTTTGATTTGATTATTTGTTTTTTGGATATGTTGAGTTTGAGAAGTTCTTTATAGATCTTGGCTACCAGCCCTTTATCTCTAGTGCCATTTCCAAATATCTTCCCCCATTCTGTGGGTTGTCTCTTTGTTTTGTTGGCTGTTACCTTTGCTGTGCAGAAGCTTTTTATCTTGGTGAAGTCCCGCAAGTTCATTTTTGCTTTTGTTTCCCTTGCCTTTGGAGACATGTTTTCAAAGAAGTTGCTTTGGCCGATGCTGAAAAGGTTACTGCCTGTGTTCTCTAGAATTTTGATGGATTCCTATCTAGCATTGAGGTCTTTCATCCATTTACAGTTTATCTTTGAATATAGTGTAAGAGAATGGTCGAGTTTCATTCTTATGTATATAGCTGTACAATTTCCCAGCACCATTTATTGAAGAGACTTTTTTCCTTTGGATATTTTTTTCCTACTTTATCAAAGATTAGTTGACTGTAGAGTTTAGAGTCCATATCTGGGCTCTCTATTCTGTTCCACTAATCTACATGTCTGTTTTTTGCCAGTACCATGCTATCTTGGTGATCATAGCTTTGTAATACAGCTTGAAGTCAGGCCACATGATTCCCCAGCTTTGTTTTTAAAACACTTATGAAGGAAATTGAAGAAGACACAAAAAGATGGAAAAACATTCCATGCTCATGGATCAGAAGAATAAACATTGTTAAAATGACTATGCTGTCCAGAGCAATCTATATTTTCAACACCATCCCTATCAAAATACCAATGGCATTTTTCAAAATACTGAAACAAACAATCTTAAAATTTGTAAGAAACCAGAAAGACCCCAAATCACCAAGGAAATGTTTAAAAGAAAAGCCAAACTCCTTTTAAATATCTGAAATTTTTGCATGTAGTGTGTTAAATCTTCCCATCGAAGCTCCATCAAAGCATGATTGCAATCCTATAGCTTTCATTATATTTAAAGATACTATCTAGACTGATGAAGTGTTAGACCTGAAATTATAAAAATTGACCACGAATTGCCTTTTTAATCATGTCTTATTCATTAATACATATGTTTGGGTACATACCAGGTGTTTGGGGGAAATAACACACAGTTCTCATAGTGAAATAGGTAGAGATCATACCCTTCATCTGTTGACTATAAAATTTAAGCTATGGGATCATTTTATAATACTAACATTTCAGGAGAAAAAAATAACCTAGATAAGTGCTCCTATAGAGAGATTTTTGTATAACCTATTTGTCTAGTAACGGTGCTTTGCTTACATTCTTCTATTTAGTCTATCCAACAGACCTTAGAAGATGATATACTAGTTTTACTAAATTTTTACAAATTTGAAACTTATCCAAGTCACACAAATGGTGAATTTGTGAACAATGGACTTGAACCCAAGCTTGTCAAAATCCAAAGTCCAGGCTAATGCATAATACATTTTAGTTCTTAGGTTCTCCATTGGGATCTCCATTTAGCATTTGTCAACTACTGCCCTTCCTTTAATGCTTTATTTGCTCAACTTCCATGATTCTATTCTCTCTTGGTTATTTCTCTGACCATTTCTTCTCTGGTATCTTTGGATTTTTCTTCTTCTTTTTGCTCATAAAAAGTTTTTGCTCACTAATAATTCATTTTTTCCCTGTATTTCCATTCTTAGACTATTTTTTTCATTCTACAAATTTTCTGGATAGTCTCATTTGTTCACATGACTTTAATTATAACCAATTTGTTCTGTCCATGCCCCCAGAGGCAGTAGCCACTCCAAATTTAGCTAAACCCCTTCTCTTGATGCTTGGCCTAGCTTCTCATACTCTATTCTGTAGTGGAAAGTATGCCTCACTGTTCCCCTAGTCACTGAGTTACAAATGATGGTATCATATTTCTCCCTCACAACACTGGCACATGCCCCAGACATGATGAATCAATGAAACCTCCATATTTTACATCATTTTTGGTGCTTTATCCTAGCTACTTCATTCAAACTATTACTGCCCTTGGTGAGGTTATCTTTCCCTAGTCAATGCCTGAGTTGCAAAATTTCATCTTAACTATTCCTTCAGACCTGTCATCAATGCTGCTAGAAGTAATTTAAAATAAAAATTTGTCTGTGACACTTTACACCTTTAAACTCTTCAGTAGTTTCTCATTACTATTATAGGATGAACTCATGCATAAGGTCTTCTATAATTGGTCCCTGGCATGCTTTTTAAAAAAAAAAATTAACAATTTTAATTTTTTTCCATTTTACTTTATTTCTTTTCAGTGTTCCATCATTCATTGTTTATGTACCACACCCAGTGCTCCATGCAATATGTGCCCTCCATAATACCCACCACCAGGCTTACCCAACACACCACCCCCTCCCCTCCAAAACCCTCAGTTTATTTCTCAGAGTCCACAGTCTCTCATGGTTCATCTCCCCCTCCAATTTCCCCCAACTCACTTCTCTGCTCCATCTCCCACTGTCCTCCGTGTTATTCCTTATGCTCCACAAACAAGTGAAACCATATGATACTTGACTCTCTCTGCTTGACTTATTTTACTCAGCATAATCTCTTCCAGTCCCGTTCATATTGATACAAAAGTTGGGTATTCATCCTTACTGATGGAGGCATAATACTTCATTGTATATATGGACCATATCTTCTTTATCCATTCATACATTGAAGGGCATCTTGGTTCTTTCCACAGTTGGTGACTATGGCCATTGCTGCTATGATGCTACAGATGACCTTTCTTTTCACTACATCAGTATCTTTGGGGTAAATACCCAATAGTGCAATTGTAGGGTCAATTGGTTAATTTCTTAAGGAATCTCCACACTGTTCTCCAAAGTGGCTGCACCAGCTTGCATTCCCACCAACAGTATAAGAGGGTTCCCCTTTCTCCATATCCTCTCCGATGCATGTTGTTTACTGTGTTGTTAATTATGGCCATTCTCACTGATGTAGGGTGGTATCTCAATGTGGTTTTGATTTGAATTTCCCTGATGGGTAGTGATAATAAACATTTTTTCATGTGTCTGTTGGCCATTTCTGTGTCTCCTTTGGAGAAGTGTCTGTTCATGTCTTCTGCCCATTTTTTGACATGATTATCTGTTTTGTGGTGTGTTGAGTTTGAGGGTTTCTTTATAGATCATGGATATCAGCCCTTTTTTGTGTGATTTGTGAATATCTTCCCCCATTCTGTGGGTTACCTCTTTGTTTTGTTGACTGTTTCCTTTGCTGTGCAGAAGGACAGATAATCTTGATGAAGTCCCAAAAGTTAATTTTAACTTTGGTTTCCTTTGCCTTTGGAGACATGTCTTGAAAGAAGTTGCTGTGGCTGATGTTGAAGAGATTACTGCCTATGTTCTCTTCTAGGATTTTGATAGATTCCTGCCTCACGTTGAGGTCTTTTATCCATTTCGAGTTTATCTTTGTGTATGGTGTAAGAGAATGGTTGAGTTTCATTCTTTTACACACAGCTGTCCAATTTTCCCAGCACCATTTATATTGAAGAAGCGGTCTTTTTTCCACTGTATATTTTTACTTCTTTGTCAAAGATTATTTGACCATAGAGCTGAGGGTCCATATCTGGACTCTCTACTCTATATGACTGGTCTATATGTCTGTTTTTGTTGCAGTACCATGCTGTCTTGGTGATCACAGCTTTGTAGGAAACCAGGCAACGTGATGCCCCCACTTTTGTTTTTTTCTTTTTCAACATTTCCTTAGTAATTCAGGGGCTCTTCTTGTTCCATACAAATTTTAGGATTGTTTGTTCCAGCTCTTTGAAAAATGCTGGTGGAATTTTGATCAGAATGTCATTGAAAGTATAGATTGCTCTAGGGAGTATAGACATTTTAACAATGTTTATTCTTCTGATCCATGAGCATGGAATGGTCTTCCACCTTTTTGTGCCTTCTTTGATTTTTTCATGAGTGTTCTGTAGTTCCTCGAGTATAGATGCTTTACCTCTTTAGTTAGGTTTATTCCCAGGTATCTTACAGTGCTTGGTGTTACAGTAAATGGAACTGATTCTCTTGTTTCCCTTTCCATATCTTCATTGTTGGTGTATCAGAAAACAACTGATTTATGTACATTGATTTTATATTCTGCCAGATTACGGAATTGCTGTATGAGTTCTAGTAGTTTGGGGTGGAGTCTTTTGAGTTTTCCATATAAAGTGTCATGTCATCTGCGAAGAGAGAGAGTTTGACTTCTTCATTGCCAATTCGAATACATTTTATTTCTTTTTGTTTTCTGATTGCTGTTGCTAGGACTTCTAGTACTATGTAGAACAAGAGTGGCGAGAGTGGGCATCCTTGTCGTGTTCCTGATCTAAAAGAAAGGCTGTCGGCTTTTCCCATTGGGGATGATATTTGCTGTAAGTTTTTCATAGATTTTATAAAGTTGATGAATGTTCCCTCTATCCCTATACTTTGAAGGGTTTTAATCAGGAATGGATGCTGTATCTTGTCAAATGCTTTTTCTGAATCAATTGAGAGGACCATGTGGTTCTTCTCTCTTCTCTTATTGATTTGTTCTGTCACATTGATTGATTTGCAGATCCCATGGATTAAACCCTTGCATCCCATGGATAAATCCCATCTGGTCATGGTGGATAATCTTTTTTTTTTTTTAAAGATTTTATTTATTTATTTGTCAGAGAAAGAGGGAGAGAGAGCGAGCGATCCCAGACAGAGTGGCAGGCAGAGTGGCAGGCAGAGGCAGAGGGAGAAGCAGGCTCCCTGCTGAGCAAGAAGCCGGATGTGGGACTTGATCCCAGGATGCTGGGATCATGACCTGAGCTGAAGGCAGCCGCTTAACCAACAGAGCTAGCCAGGTGTCCCTGGACAATCTTTTTAATGTACTGTTGGATTCTATTAGCTAGGATCGTGTTGAGAATCTTACCATCCATATTCATTGGGGATATTGGTCTGAAATTCTCCTTTTTGTTGGGGTCTTTGCCTGGTTTGGGGATCTTCATAAAAAGAGTAGAAGTTTTCCTTCTGTTTCTATTTTTTGAAACAGCTTCAGAAGAATAGTATTACTTCTTCTTTGAATGTTTGGTAGAATTCTCCAGGGAATCTGTCAGGTCCTGGAGTTTTTTGGGAGGTTTTTGGTCACTGCTTCAATCTCGTTACTAGATATTGGTCTATTCCGGTTGTCAGTTTCTTCCTGATTCAGTTTTTGATGTTTATAGGTTTCTAGGAATGCATCCATTTTTGTCTAGGTTGCTTAACTTATTGGCATATAACTGTTGATAATAATTTCTGATGATTGTTTCTATTTCCTTGGTGTTAGTCATGATCTCTACCTTTTTATTCATAATTTTACTAATTTGGGTCCTCTCTCTTTTCTTTTGGATCAGTTTAGCCAATGGTTTATCGATCTTATTGATTCTTTCAAAAAAGCAGCTTCTAGTTTCGTTGATGTATTATACTATATCTCTAGTTTCTATCTCATTGATCTTTGTTCTAATTTTGATTATTTCCCTTCTTGTATGGGGTTGGATTAATTTGTTGTTGATTCTCTAGTTCTTTATTAAGGTATAAAGAGAGCTGGTGTATTCTGGATTTTTCAGTTTTTTTGAGGGAGGTTTGGATGGGATGTCTTTCTCCCTTAGGACCGCCTTTGCTGTATCCCATAGGTTTTGGACTGAAGTGTCCAAACCTTGGACACCTGGTTTCCATGAATTAAGTTCTTCTTTGATTTCCTGGTTGATCCAAACATTCTTAAGCAAGATGGTCTTTAGCTTCCAAGTGTTTGAATTCCTTCCAAGCTTTTTCTTATGTTTGAGTTCCAGTTTCAAAGCATTGTGGTCTGAGAATATGCAGGGAATAATCTCAGTCTTTTGGTATTGGTTGAGCCCTGATTTGTGACCCAGTATGTGGTCAATCTGGAGAAAGTTCCATGTGCCCTCAAGAAGAATGAGTATTCTGTTGTTTTAGGGTAAAATGTTCTGTATATATGTATGAGGTCCATCTGGCCCAATATGTCATTCAATGCTCTTGTTTCTTTATTGGTTTTCTGCTTGGATGATCTGTCTATTACTGAGCGTGGTTGTTAAGACCCCCTACTATTAATGTATTCATATTAATATGACTCTTTATCTTGATTAACAGTTGTCTTATATAGTTGGCTGCTCCTGTATTGGGGGCATAAATATTTACAATTGTTAGATCTTCTTGATGGATAGACCCTTTAAGAATGATATAGTGTCCTTCTTTATCTCTGACTAGTTTTTAGTTCAAAATTTAATTTATCTGATATGAGACTTCCTACCCCAGCTTTCTTTTGTGGCTCATTGCCATGAAAGATGCTTCTCCATTCCTTTGCTTTCAGTCTGGATGTATCCTTAAGTTCAAAACGGGTCTCTTGTAGACAACATATGGACGGGTCCTGTTGTCTATCCAATCTGCAACCCTGTGCCATTTTATGGGAGCGTTTAGGTCGTTCATGTTGAGAGCGATTATTGAAAGATACGTTTTTATTGACATATTGCCTGTGAAGTCCTTGTTTCTATAGATTGTCTCTGTAAATTTCTGTTCTATGACACTCTTGGGTTCTTTCTTCTTTTATAGAACCCCCCCCCCCCTTAATATTTCTTGTAGTGCCGGCTTGGTGGTCACATACTCTTAAACCTTGCCAATCTTGGAAGATCTTTATCTTTCCATCCATTTTGAACATCAGCCATGCTGGATAAGGTATTCGTGGCTTCATGTTCTTCTCATTTAGTTCCCTGAACATGTCTTGCCAGCCCTTTCTGGCTTTCCAGGTTTCTGTGGACAGATCTGACATTATTCTGATCGACCTTCCTCTGTACCTAAGGAATCTCTCCCCCCTAGCTGTTCTCAAGAGCTCATGTCTAAAATTATGATTCATCAGTTTAACAATCAAGTGTCTTGAGGTCTTTCTAGATTCTATGATCTTGGTGGGTGATCTTTCTGCTTCTAGGACATGAACGCTGGTTCCATTCCCCAGATTGGGAAAATTTTTATGGAGAATTTGTTCAACTATATCTTCTAGTCTTCTCTGACCTCCCCACCCCCCACCTCAGGGATCCCAGTAATTCTGATACTGGAACATTTCATGGCATCATTTATTTCCCTAATTCTGTTTTCATGGCTTCTAAGCTGTGTGTTCCCAGGCCTCCTCCTGATCCTTTTTCTCTATCATTTTGTCCTCTAGATCACTAATTCTATCTTCTGCCTCGGTTTCCCTAGCTGTTAGAGAATTTAGATTAGATTGGATCTCATTGATAGCATTTTAAACTTCTTCCTGGGCAGCTTTCACTTCTGCCCTAATCAATTCCATGTTATCATTAATGGTTTTCTCCAACCTAGCCATTGCCTGGATAATTGTTACCCTGAATTCCCTTTCCAACATACTGTTTATGTCCTTATCCAATAGTTCTGATGGAGAGGTCACAGTATCTGAATTTTTCCTGTGTTGGGCATTCCTCCTCCTAGTCATTTTGATGAGAGGTGGTTGAGGGGGTGTGTAGCTGGATATATCAACTGTGATCCAGGCAAGGTGCACTGTGGAAGGCTTCTGAGCACCTGCCTTACTTTCTGCCATGTGCATTAAATTCCAGCAATTCTAAACTATTTGTATCAACCCAAAGAATATCATACTATTTCTCAAATCTACTCCATGATTGAGTTTGTACTGCTCTTTTTAAACTGGAATATCTCTCAACTATCATGTGGAGCTCCATTCACTTCTATGAATCCTTTAAAATTCATCTCAGAAGTCACTTTTCCTATGGATTGTTTCCGGACACTACAATACAGGCTTGAGTTTATTTATACAGAAAAGTGTTTATTTATTTATTCATATGCCTGGATCCCATAAAACACTAAACTCTTTAAAGACAGAGACTATGTCTTCCTCATCTCGTTTTCCTAGGACCTAAAACAGGGGTGACACACAGTAGGTTTTAGAATATAGTTCTTCAATCTCTCAAAGTTTTTTCACATTTTTCATCACTTCCTGTCTTCTTAGAGGAAAAAATAATTTTGGATAATAGGTAAAATGTGACAAAGTTAATAGAGTCGTTCTGTTTCACTTCACAATACAGATATTGAACTCTTTTTTAAAAAATTAACATATAGTATATTATTTGTTTCAGGGGTACAGGTCTGTGATTCATCCGTCTTACACAATTCACAGTGCTCACCATAGCACATACCCTCCCCAGTGTCCATCACTTTCTTCTGCTACCTGGTATGTTTCCAGTCTTCCTCTGATACTGACTGGAATTTGGGAACATCAACATGTTTCTAGGAGAAACTTAAAAAATTATAACAAAATGACAACTTCAAAAGAGCCAAATATTGCAACAAGTATCATATTTTGAAAACTATTATTATTTAATAATGTTAGGCCTCTATTTATAATAATACTAGGTCTTTTGTTAGTTTTCTTTATGCCATGTACTGGTATAAGCACTTTGCACATAATTTCTTATTTGATTCTCATTATTCAAGAAACATCATTTAAAATATTGTTCCATATTTGCATATGAAGAAACTGAGTTAGTTCAACTTACTGAGGGACACACAACTATTAGCAGGCAGGGCAAATTCCCAACAGAAGTCCTTATTCAGAGCCCGAGATTGGGACTGCTACATGATTCTACCAGGAGTTTTCTTCATTTTGAAACTGTACTCACAATGATTAAATAAAAACCATGAAGAAACACACTACACTATGATGTTTTCCTTTAATCCTTTCCTTTAGTTTTAGTCTAAGGAAGGATAGTATTGGCTTTACCAAATCATGAGTTCTATTTGTCAATAATACACTCATAATCTTAGATCTAGGCCCACAGAGATAAAAATGAATGGGAAAGTGTTTTGAGAGACATGGAAACTCTTGTGGCAAAGATGATTCATCCCAAGGGGAGCACAGAAAGGGAGTCCATAAAGTATAGAGAACATTTCCATCTGTGCCAAGTTCAGCTCAGCAGGACAATAAGCAAGTAGGCTGGCCAGAGAAAGCCTCCTCTGCTACAAACCACAAAAGTTCTGGTTCAAATCTCTGTACTTAGAATGTAAAGGAAGCATAAACAAGAAGTTCAGCTACCAGATGGGGACCCTTCTAATTAGTTAAGTCTGCTCTAATTTTTGGCCACCAGTTGGCAGATGCAACAGATGCCAAGGGAGTAAACATTATGTTGGTGGTTTTGAATTTTAAACCAGTATATCACAAATAGATTCAGTTTAGAAATATTTTCCCCTTTGGTTACACTCTGTAACTTAATTTTGTCCAGTGCCAGAAAGTTAGAGATGTATTTTGAAGCATTTCTTTTTAGACATTCCACATTTTGCCTTTAAATCGATAGTAGTGAAAACATGTATTCAGGCATATTATCTCAGAATTTGTAGAGTGCAAGAATAATGTCTCTATGAGTAATATTTTATTATAAAAATGGATGAATGTGGTCTATTGTGTTTAGAAAACTTTATAAAATGCGATAGCTGTTTTTGGGAAAACACATCTTGAGATAAACAGGGACATTGAGAAATTGAAGAGATTTGTAAACTATCATCAGTCTCTAGTCTTGTACCTTGTTGTATTATAAGCAACTGGCTATTTTCAACAAAATTCCATAACTATATAACTGATAGAATGAAGAACAGTGTCACCTCAACTTTGGGGGGACGATTTCCTTCCTTTGAAACAATACCTCTTTGATAAAATTCTAATTTTTCCATTCCCAGGAATGATTAGGAAGTTTTCTTAAATTAGTTTCATATTCAGAGCTATTAGCAGCGTGGGGAAGATGATTTTTTAATGTATATTTTATTTACTATCAAAAACTGTCCTTGGGGTGCCTGGGTGGCTCAGTGGGTTAAAGCCTCTGCCTTCAGCTCAGGTCATGATCCCAGGGTCCCAGGATCAAGCCCTGAATAAGGCTCTCTGCTCAGCCGGGAGCCTGCTTCCCCTCCTTCTCTCTCTGCCTGCCTCTCTGCCTGCTTGTGATCTCTGTCTGTCAAATAAATAAATAAAAATCTTAAAAAAAAAAAGGTAAAAGTTAAAAATTACTTTATTAAAAAAAACCGTCCTTGATTTTATCCATGTATATTTAATAAACCTTTGCAAGTGCTTAGCTTATTCTAGGTGCTGTGACTGACCTGGGTTTGCTTGGGTAAACATGACACAGTCCCTAATGATTGCTCACATAGATAAGAAGCATAACTGCTACAGTATATTATGTTAAGTATTGAACTGGATATAGGCCAAGTGTGTCATGGACATTCACAGAAAGGAACATAGAGAAGAGTACGTAATTTGGTCTGATTTGGTGGAGTATTACAAAAATACTTCTAAAGGCAATGACACGTAATCAGAATTATTATTTTTATTGTTTTTATTGAAAGCAGGAACTACCAGTTAAGTTAGTGGAAAGAAGGATTACAGTTAGAGTTGGAGATGTTATTTTTGGTAAAATGTAAATAGTTTGATGGGATATAATATAATCAATGGATTTTAACCAGAGAGTTGTTTGTGTTGGTGGAGAATAAGCCAGGTAACTGTGGGCTGCAAAGAAGGTGATTGAGAAGATATTTTGTATATTTTTGATTTAGGATAATTAAGTATGTCATGCTGCAATTAATCAAGATAGGAAATACAGGAGAACAAGCTGGTTTTAGGGAATTGAAGAGTTCCATTTTATAAATATCAACTTAGTATTTTTAATATTGTGTTGATAATACTAATAGCACTGTGATGATAATGTAACATTTATTGACCATTAACTTGATATTGTGGCAAGTGTCTTGCACATAAAAACACATTTAGTCCCTATCACAGCCAAATAAGATATATACAATTATGAGAACTCACAGATACTTTAGATACACGGATATCAAGTGGTAGAGTTGTGATTCATGCCCAGGTAAGTTAAGTCCATATACTTAAATAGCTCACACAATTTGGACCTAGCTTCCATAGGATTCTGGTTCAAATGTCTAAAAAGCTGGTGGCTATATGTTTCTGAACCTTATGAATGAGGTCTGACTTACAGATTTTGTGGTCACCTGCCTTTAGGTTATAATTAAAACTATAAATGTAAGGTTTGGTTTGGTTTGGTTTTGCACCTATCCGGGGCAGTGGTTTATAACATGGGAGGATCTTGGATGGATTTCAGCAGTCACCCTGAAATTATAGCCAAATGCTGTTGCATATGCATTTTCCTGAGAGAAGGGTTCTATAGATTTAAAGCGTCCTGAAGAGAACATATGATCCCACCACTTCAACAACATTTTAAGAACCTTTTGTATGGAGTGAGAAGAGATCGATATTATTAATAATACCTGGACTTCTTGGTCCTGAAGAAAACCTTTAGGGTTGCCATTGTTCTGTCAAAGAAAGTGATAAAAAGGGAAACCCATTAGTATAAAGACTACTTGAAGAATTGAATCTGATATGTAGAAATCTAGAATATTCTGAGGTATTTTAGTCTCGCATATGTGTTAACTTTCATCTTGGTTTGCAAGAGTGATGTGGCTTCACTAGGGAGATAACTCTCTCCTTCTTGGTCTTGATCTGTTTCTTTCTTAAACTGTACTTTGATTCAGATATAACCTGGTAATCTGTCAACTCTGGGCCTTGGTGTAGGTCAGGCTTTGGTCTTAGAACAGATAATTTTGTGTATTTATTTCCTAGCTTTTATACCGTTACCTCTGGGAAATGGCCTTGTGTTTTGTAGCCCAAAGTGGATGATCATGGGGGTGGACAGGCAGAGAGTTGAATAAAGAAATAAGCTGGGTAGTCTCTTAAAACTAAGAGAGGGGTGGGTGCCTGGGTGGCTCAGTGTGTTAAGCCTCTGTCTTCGGCTCAGGTCATGATCCCAGGGGATTGAGCCCCACATCAGGCTCTCTGCTCAGCAGGAAGCCTGCTTCCCCCTCTCACTCTGCCTGCCTCTCTGCCTACTTGTGATCTCTCTATCTGTCAAATAAATAAGTAAATCTTAAAAAAAAAAAAAAAAGAACAACTAAGAGAGGGGTAACAATTTAACTTTGTTGCTCCATTTTATTCCTTGAATGAATTTGGGTTATTTGGCAGAATTTGGTACAGAAATGTTCCCTCTCCTTCCTTATTTGTGATGTCCTCACAGAAATTTGTAATTTGGTGATGGGTTATATTCTTTTACAGTCTTTTTCTCTGGTGTATAAGGCATTTTAGGAATCAAGTTTAACAACT
This sequence comes from Meles meles, assembly GCF_922984935.1. NCBI lineage: Eukaryota > Metazoa > Chordata > Mammalia > Carnivora > Mustelidae > Meles > Meles meles. The sequence goes on from NC_060066.1 coordinate 24,205,916, forward strand.
TGAGGAATGTCCCATATAAAGCACTATATAATATATCTAATTATCTTTAGTAAGAAAGCAAAAACAAGAGCAAAGAGCAATTTGTTTCGATGATTTGAAAATGCCCTGCAGGGACGCCTGGGGGGCTCAGTTGGTTAAGCGGCTGCCTTCGGCTCAGGTCATGATCCTAGCGTCCTGGGATCGAGTCCCATATCGGACTCCTTGCTCGGCAGGGAGCCTGCTTCTCCCTCTGCCTCTGCCTCTCTGCCTACTTGTGATCTTTCTCTCTCTGTCTCTCTCTCTCTGACAAATAAATAAATAAAATCTTAAAAAAAAAAAAAAAAAAAAGAAAAGAAAATGCCCTGCAGATAAACTCTGTATGTTGGATTGAGTGAATTAGGGTAAGAATCAGCAGTGCTTGAGCACAGAAGAAAGAAATGCCAAATTTCATCCCTGGTGAATGTATAGGTTAAAATACTGATGTAACCTTTATAAGACCGTGGCTTTTGTCATAAAAATGTCACTTCCTTGGAAGTATTAATGACAAAGTTATCATTTTTCTTCTGGTCAGAATTTAGCCCTGCATTGACTACACTACACTACACTACACTAAAGTGTAGAAACTTGTGGAAGGAAAATTCTGAAGTCACTCTACCCTGTTCAAACACACTACCTCTTGCGTACCAAGCCCATATGACCAAGCAGTGTAACTCCTCATAGACATGTCTATTAGGGTCCTACTTCACAAAAGGAGCTTCAGGTATTACAAGGCTTGCATATCTTCAAGATGTTTTGCTCTCCTTTATTCTTCTTTGAGTTTACAAAGTCTACATAATTCTTCTTTCCTCCAAAGAAGATAAAATTACCCTGACTTCTCTTAAATCATGGTTTCAGCATCTATCACAAAAGATCTTAGAAACCAAAGTGTTTCTTTCTTGGCTGAATATTTAAAAGACAGTTATTGACTGTTTTAGCTTGGAGGTAAATTTATAAATTATTAGGTCTTGGTAAAAACTTATACATTAGAGATATTGTTTTGGGTTGATTGTTTTCTAATAAGGGGAACTATTTTATCTTGAATTAAATATTATTGGAGCTTTTTTGATAACTCTATTTACATAATTTACGAATAATAGCTTGAGCCGCATTAACATTTTTAAAATATTCAACTGTTCTTGTAACTCTGGCATTTTACGGACAACATTTAGGCAGTATTATTGAATTAATGTGTTTGGCTTAACCAGTAGTTGGATTCCCAGCTCCACAACTTACAAGCTGTGTGACTTTAGGTGAGTTACTTAAACTTTTAGCGCCTTAGTTTTCTCAGCAGCTAAATGGGAAAAATAAAAACTGCTTCCGTGTAAAGGTTGTTGTGAAATTCAATTGAGTTAATACAAGTATATCTCTTAGAAATGTTCCTGGCATAGCTTAATAGCCAATATTGGTTGACTGTGTATTATTTCTTTTTGCTATAGTTCATGATCAACTGAAGTTCAGCAAAGCCATTTGGTGAACAATAAAGTTTCAGAAACTTAGCTAAATCTCATTTTTCTTTAATCACATATATATGCCAATCTTATTGTGATATTGCTTTCAAAAATAACTACACATAGCATATCCTTTTGGGTTCATACATCTAGAACTGCCTTGTTCTTGTAATTGCTACAAACTAGTCCCTACAAGGTGTGCATTGTAAAATCTATCTCATGATTGCCATTTACTTTGTCTCTAAATGTTTACTGTTTCAAAAAAGCAGTCAATAACATTCTTAAACATCCATCAACATTCAGAAACTGGCCCCCAGAGGGCCATATTAAGAGCAGATTCATCTGGTTTTGGCTCCAAGTCATTTAAAAAAAATTTTTTTTAATTGAATCAACATTTATAAATCAAGGGAATTTAGATGAAAATTCAGGTTTTTGGCTTCTCTTAAAAAAATCTGAAGATCAATAACCACTGGGTCTAGTTCTTGAATTGCAGTAATAAGCTTTGACAGAATTGAGACCACAGCAATTATAAATTGCTATTTATTCCACTTGCCACAGTCCCTACCTTCTCTGTTGCATTGCACCTAGTAGGCTGTCCTCATTTAGAGCACCTGCCTGGTTCTCATGGGCCATTTAGTTTGTGATTCCTGAGGTGTATCATTAAACACTTATGCTGGTATTACTAAACGGTAAAGCCTACGTAGTGGAATTTCTGGGTCAAAGGGTAGAATCATGATAAATTTTTTGGTAAGTACTGTGAAATTATTTTTCAAGTTGTATGAAATACCTGGAGTGCTTTTTCCCTCTAGGATCTCAGCTAGACCTAAATGCAACATAAGTCATGTAGGGAAAAAAAGCAAAAACTTTTAAGTTCCTTTGAGTAGCAGAAATTTAATGCAAGGATTTATAGGCTGATACTTTGTGGTTGTATCAGCCTGGGCCCTGGCAGGAAACAGAATAGATGCTCATCTGCAATCTTGAAGAAAATTGGTTGAGGGACTATTTATTCAAGTGTGGGTAGGGTTAAGAGAATCGATAGGGATGCTGACGACCCCAAGGAAGGCCCAAGGAAGCCATTAATAATCACAATCTGGTGGGACAAGGTGAGGACATGGTTTTTCTGGAGCCCAGTGTGGGCTAACCTCTGAGTACTAGACAGCTTACTGGAGATAGAGTTGTCAAGGGACATGGCCAGTCCTAAAATTTTGCTGCTGAAATAAGATGGAAGTGGGGATCAAAATTTCCTGGCCATGGTCTCTTTCCATCCTCCAGTCATGCCTCCCATTGGCTAAGGCTCTCTGGCTTCCGGAGTCCTATAGCCTGATTGAAATAGTTTTCTGGGATAAGAGCAGGATGTATAGAGAATATGTAGGGTGGGAGTATGCCAAGACAGGACAACCAGCACAGAGCTGTCTGGTCTCAATTGTCCTAGAGGATTTTCTGTATTATCCCTTTTGTGACCGTTACATTAAAAAAATATATTAAGTCACCCAATCATAAAAATCACATTTATTGCATGGTTGAGTTTAACTGATTGAAGTACATGTGGGAACCCCCCCCCCCCCACACAAAGTATTAATAGGATACATAGGAAATCTTTGTTAATTTGAACACTATTTATATTTTTCAAAGTCCATGTAGAATTCATTCAACCTTTTTGGCTTTACCAACAATAAGATACAAATTTAATAAACACTTCTGTATGTTAACCCATGTATTTTTTTCAAGGGGGAAAAGTCATGTACCTAAGTATTATATATTTGGGTAGATATTGGTGAGATTTTCAGGTAAAAGACTTTGGAAATTTGGAAAAAAGAGAAATCATATTAGTAACTCCCTTGACAGAACTCCACTTAAGAGACTTGCATGGCTTACCAGTGCCCCTCATTCCCTTTGCAACGCAGATCCATGATTGTCTACGGCAAGCTAACCACTCTGCTTCTCTAACACCTGTGCGCCTTTTGCTCCGTTTGTGCTGATTTCCTGTTAAGTCAGTTGTAAATCTGATTATGCTGGCAAGTAAACCAAACCTGATTACACCAGTTTCACTAATTAAAAAGACTGCTCAAAACTTTCAATATTAAGTAAACTAATGAATTGTGAGTTTTAAATGAGATTTATTTTTGCAATAAAATCTAAGCAGAATGCATTTTTAAGAATTAGTATATGAGTTGCTCAGAAAAACTTGTTATTGAATTGAAAATTTTGAAAATTGGGAAAATTCCTAAAATACAAGAGTGATAAAATGTTCAAAGCTAGACTTTTTCACTGCATTTAGAATGCTTTTCACATTTTAAACATCTTGCTCCATCTTGAAATAAAAAATAGGATTATCATATATTATGAGTTATGGATGTGTTGTGTACAAAGGGTCAGGAGGTAGAACTCTGATTGATGGATCGCTAACCAAAGAAAAGACTGCCCCTAATCAAAAGTTTGCAACTCGCATTTGTCTAAGTTTTAACATTAACATTCAATGTGTGTGAGCATGCAAAACATATTTGTGGCTCTAATTTTTTGCAAATTAACTAATTAGATGTCTGGAATGGGTTGGGAGAGGCCTTCCTCTAATTTCAGCTAGGAAAATAAGGTATACTTCCTGAAGAAAGAATATTTTCACCTGAGCCCTTGCTAGATAGCCCATTATTAGTCTTATTTACTTAAGGAAGCAAACTCTTCCTCAGTGAGTAAATCAATTACATTGAGCAAACATTTATTGAATTTCCATTGCCTGCAGGATAAAAGGTAAGTTACTGATCAAGGCATAAAAGCATATTCATGATCTGGTTCCTATGTACTTCCTCAGTTTCATCCCCCCTCCCTCCTCACCGGCCTTATCTTTATAGATTAGCAAGACAATGTACTTATGCATTTTAAGCCCTTATTATGCGTCCATATTGTATGTTTTTGTACATTTTCTTCCAGAGGCCTAGAGCACCTATCCTGTCATCAGGCATGTGTTGAATGTCGATCATTCAATGAAAACTCTGTTCATCTTTAAAAAAAGACAGCATTCTTTCCTTTGTGATTTCTATACCAAATTCTCATTTTCAATGAGGACAGGAATTTATGAAGATGACTATTTATTAGAATTGTGTTTCTAATAACTCTAGGATACTCAAAACCAGAAATAAATATACTGTCATGAGAGGATGGTCTAGTGTATTATAGCAAATAGCTTAATATGATGCTTCAATACAAACCATGTTTACAAAAAAGATTTCAAGTTTACTTACAAGTATTTCAAGTTCACCAGGTTGTTTAAAGTGCCTATTATGTATGCTGTCAAAAAATAGTTATAAGATAAAGTGTTAGCCAGTGACATGAAGAAGATAGAAAATAATGGAGAAAAGTCTAAAATTTTATCATGTGTAACTCTAGGTGGTGGTATTAGATTACAGGTGCTATTTTATCCCATTCTTCCCAATTTTTCAACAATTAAAATGCATCACTTTGACAATAGGCAAAACATTAAACAAATTTCCATGCTTTATTCAGGGGTCATCACTTTTCTTATGCAATTCTGTCTGAACCATTCATCCTTCCCATTCATTATGCTCTTTCCTCTGTATTATTTTGTTATTCATAGAAACAAATCTATTGAAGTTATTTCTTTAATGTCTACTCACCCAGACAGACTCTGAGGAAAAACACTGTTTTGTAATTTTCTCTTCATGATTAACATATATATGTGTCTGTATAATCTAAATACACATTTGGAGTTCAACCAATGTAAGTATGGCATGATCACCTGCAACAAAATTAGCAGTGTCCTCCAAATACCCAGCATAAAGGAAGACGGTGGTGCTCCCTATGTGATTTCTTACTATTAGGCACAGCTCCATTAAGACTTTATGTTCTTTTTTTTTTTTTTTTAAGATTTTATTTATTTATTTGAGAGAGACAGAGAGGGTGAGCAGCCGGGAGGAGGCAGAAGGCAGAGACTCAGAAGGGAGAAGCAGACTCCCCACTGAGCAGGGAGCCCAACAAGGGACTTGATCCCAAGACCCCAAGATCATGACCTGAGCCCAAGGCAGATGTTTGACCTACTGAGCCACCCAGGAACCCCAAGACTTTATGTTCTTTTCCTGGTTTTGCAGTGCTAAATTATTTTTAACATCATTAGGCTATTACTATTGTTTGCAAAGACAGTGATTCTCCTGATTTTTTTTTTTTTTAGTTTCTTTAAACACTTTCCATTATATGTTTTTAGAAAAAGTCTAAGGGAATTGGCCTATTATTTATTCTTTTAAAAAATTAGTCACAAGTATCAGTTTTATTTTTTCACATTAGTTAGCATTAATCTTTAATTTTTTACTTTTCTTTCATTTTCTAATAAAGAATAATGTATTTTTTTCCTTCATAGAATATATTATATTATTGCCCTTGGCTCATTAATATTCACTTACTGATTTTTAAGGAAATTTCTTAAACGTTCTACCAACTTTATGAAAAATAAGACAAAAATCTTTATTTTTAGACTAATGAGTGAGTGACCTCTTTTCCTGTTTTTCCAATTTATATTAATAAAAAATATGACCATATTTGTATCTGGCTATCTGCTAGATGGTAGAAAAATCAAAGATAAATAAAAACAGGTTGCCCTAGAAAGGGGAACTTGAACCAACTTCTGATTGAAACAAAGGACTTCTTTGTGAGGTCTGAAGAAGCAGCAAGTAATATTGCTTGAGTGGCCCAAGTGTGAGAAGTGGCTTAATGGAGGAGTTGACCTGGCTGCTGAACAGCAGGAGAATGGTAGGCCGTAGTGTGCAAATCACATAGACATTAATCTCTAAGATATATTTGTGGATCACTAATATTTCATTATTAGTGCAGGTTCAGGTTGTGTGTGTATGTGTGTCTCTGTGTGTGTGTATGTGCATTTGTTCAGTGTCATATACTCTATTTTGGGTATTGGTAGCTGGTATTCTGCATTATTGAGAAAGGTATTATCTGCAGAGGGGGTTCAGATGAGCTGAACAGATTCATGAGGACAGCTGTCCATGACCCAAGTTGCTGAGTGGGGAGGACAGGTAGTGTGTAAATTCTAATATGAGTGTAAAATACAAACAGAAGGAAATGATGATTTGGATTTCTATGTAACAGACTTGGAGAAGGGGAGCTATGGATGGGACCGTATAGTTTAGGGGAAGGGGAGGGAGCTAATTATATCTTTGGATACAAGGAAGTCTATTGGGAAATAATGCTTGAGCTGATAAATGAGGAAGTTGAAATTATTTTGTAATGGATTAGATGCAAGGAGTAGGAGGTAGATTTAAGGATTATTCCCCAGGTACTGGTTTTAGTGCTTGTGTCAATGGAGATACTCCATTAGTTTTGGAAAACTAATTTTGAGGATGCTTGCAAGACATCTCAAGTAGAGATACACAAATAGAGATACACTGATCTGAAGATCAGACACGTTGAGAGTCTGGACCAGAGGTGAGATTTACTAAAGCCATGGATATACGTGAGATCACTTAGGGGGCTGTGGAGAGAGAGATGAGCTTGGAGTCTTGAGGGTAGTGCTGGTAAATTTCAAAGTTTAGGAGGTGGGTAGCAAAGGAAGAGCCCACGAAGAAACCTGGGTTTTTGGTTTTTTTTTTTTTTCCTTTCTTTCTTTCTTCTTCTTCTTCTTTTTTTTTAAGACACCTGGGTTAAACAGCTAAAACACTAGATAGAAGATCAGGAGTTTGTACTGTGCTGACACAGACTAAAAAGTGTATGTGTGGGTGGGTGGGTGGGTGGGTGTGTTTAAAGGAGGAAGTGGTTCACAAAGTCAGATGCCACTGACAGGTCACGACTCATAAAAACCGAGGAGTCTGTTGGACTTAGAGGTACGGTGGAGATCGTTGGATAGCTCAGCAAGAGCAGTGTCAGTGGAACAGGAGCTTGCTTTGAATGAGTTAAAGTGAAAAAGAGGAGTGAAGAAATCGCGATGTCCCTTGTCGATAGCTGCTTTGAGAACTGCGGCTTTCAAAAAGATGAGAAAGGTAGATTGAAGTCAGAAGAGTGTGTGGGACTGAGGGAAAACTTCTTTTTCTTTTTTTACATTTTTCAATTTGAAACCCTTGATGAAATTTATATGCTGAATAGGAGGAGCCCATGGAAAGGGACAGTGCAGCTACAGGAAGGGAAAGCGATAATTCAATATGAGAGAAGCAGAGTAGGGGATGGGATTTCTTACCCAGGGATAGTCTTTGTGAGAAAGAGGGATACTTGTTCCATTTGTGGAAGAATGATGTACAAAAACAAAGGATAGGAGGGAAACTGACGAAAGCAAAGATATACATTTGGCAGTGGGAAGTCCATTTAGTGTCTTTCATAGAAACTTGGGGCTTCCAGTGAGGACATCTGAGAGAGCAGGGCATAGTAGGAGGGCTAGAGGTTTAAGAACGAGGGCAAATGGTTTATAGCCATTACTATGAAATACTGGATTAGGAAACCTACTGTAATAATAGCATTTCATAGTGCATTTAATTTAGAGTTCATTAAACTTGGTTTTTGTTCCTCACTCATGAGCGTCTTTAGTAAAGAACAGATTCAATAAAAGAATAATATATATATATATATTTTATTTGCCACCCCTTGTCTTATTTCTAGCAGGGTTATAAAAGCTGCTCTGATTTTGGTACATCTATCACTGCTCTTGTTTTTGGTCCCATGGTGGTTTGTTCTCTGCGATACAGCAATTGCTGCAGAGAGAATTAATACCACTGTCACCGATGAGTATTTCTCAGAGCAGAGAGAGCTTGCGAATGACAGGCAAGAAACCTCTTTGCAGTTAACTCCCAGATTTTATGAAATTTCCTTGGCTGTAAGGAACAGAATGAGCAATGGGAAAACAAAACTAAAATTAACTAAAATTAAAGGAGTTATGAATCTGACAAAGATCTTGGAAGATAAATATTATGGCTTCTTTTGGGCGCGGATGTTATCTTATCTGATCTTTGGGTCCTCTGTGCCCGGCACACGGTAGTAACAGCCAGTGTTTATTGAATGTTACCACGTGCCACTGACTTCTACATGTTTTATTTATTGAGGTTAATTCATTTCATTCTCACTTCAGTGTAAGGGGGCCAGTCTTACTGCTTGAGATTAAGAAAACTGAGGCACAGAGAGGTTAAGTACCTTGCCCAAGGTCAGACGGTTAGAGTCAGAGCCGCAGTTAAGCCCCAAGCAGTGTGGCTCTAAACCTTGGCCACCTAGAGAATCAGAGCTTGCTGAATTGAGTAATGTGTACTCTCTTGCCTCTGGCTGCCTGGCATAATTTTTATTCCAATTTTATAGTTGAGGTCCAGAGCCCTGTTCGAGACTGACCGAGGTCAGACCCTAAGTGACAGAGCTGGTATTTAACTTTGGCTATTTCGACGCCTTGTCTTAGGCTTTTGCCTCTTTGCCATAATTGCCTCTGTGTCTGATTTCAGGTCTGGTGATTCCTTTTGCCTTGAGTTTTGTTTGTACCTCCAGCCTGTGTACCGCCTGCTCAGTAATGATCTAATACTTACTGTGTGGGCTTCAGAGTTTATTTGATTTGGAGCAACCTAAACGGCCTGTTGGCAAGGGCTAAATATAAGATTGTGAAGATGGGGACAAAGATGCATATTTCTGGCCAGAGGGGATCTTGCAGGCTATGGTAAAACACTGCAAATTATTGGCAACAGTTGCTGTAACTAAAATGAATTCTCTAATTCTGAATGTTTGTGGTATGTACTGTAAATTCATACGAAGAGAGGGAATTCAGAGTTAAAGCAACGAAGAGCAGTATTTCTAATGCACTGCAGCAGTTTAGAAAAATGGGATTTTAGTTTGAAAAGCGAATTAATTTCTTAAGAGCCTTACCTTGACAATCACACGTAAGAGACGTTGTCTTGCACAACACAGGCACCTTGCAGTGTTCAGAATAGGCAACTTTTGTTGTCACCGCCCTAGTTTCCTTGCGACATCCTGTGTTGTGACTGGGCAATCCATTTTGCTGCACTGATTTGACTGAGACAGAAACCACAGTATGGTGTGGTTTAAATGACTCATTCGGTTTCGGAAAAGTGGTCTGTGCGAGAGCCAGGATTAGGATTTGAATCTTCCATCTTGAATGCCATGCTTTGTGTTAAACCACACGGTGTTCCAGTATATCATTTGGCCCATTTAAACCACATGGATAATTCATTTTTCAACACCCTGGTTACATGTCATCTTAGCTGTCACTTCCATTAGCTGCTTACACACCTGCATGCCGATCACCCCAGCCCCCTTTCCTGCTTGCTCTGACGTCAGGAGTGGTGCTCATTAAGCAGTAGAACACGGTTAAAATCACCACCACCTTCTTGGTTCTGCCCTTCTGTATTTTACTTCTGGGTTCTGTGCTTACGGAATTCACTAGACATTTTTTTTTTAAGATTTTATTTATTTATTTGACAGACAGAGATCACAAGTAGACAGAGAAGCAGGCAGAGAGAGAGGAGGAAGCAGGCTCCCTGCTGAGCAGAGAGCCCGATGCGGGGCTCCATCCCAGGACCCTGAGAACATGACCTGAGCCGAAGGCAGAGGCTTTAACCCACTGAGCCACCGAGGCGCCCCTGTGCTTACGGAATTCAGTATCACTTCAGTTACATAATGCCTATGGAGGGGGACTCTCACTGTTCTGTTTTGTTTCTTGTAGACTTGGAGAGGCTTTTCCTACAGGACAATAGTGCTTTCGCATTTATGTCGGATGGGAGCTCTGGAGATGTTAGGAGACTTTATAACCATCTTGTTGAAGTAGTGTGATGGGACCTGGGGTGAGACCCAGAGTACAAACCTCTCGTGGCCGGTCATCTGTTTTCAGGTTAGGTTCACCACCAGCACATTCTCAGGCAGGGGAGAAATAAGGAATTGCATTTCCCAAGTCCCCGTTCTCCATATGGTTCCAGTTTAGGGTCTGCCAACGAGAAACATTCACATGAGATTTGGAAGACGGAAGACAAGGAAAAATGGAATAGAGGAGAGACTGACCTTGGGTTCATACATTTGTGCACTCAGCGGATATTTATGAAGATCCTACGTGTGGCAGGCATTGCTGCACTTTCTGGGGATATAGCTCCTGTTCTCATGGTTTATATTCTGTGAGTGGGCGAAGAGATTAAAAAAACAAACAAAAAAGAAAATATAAATATGTACTTCAGACCGTGATCAGTATTATGAAAACAAAACGCAAAATAAGATAGACTGGATCTTTTAGAGAGGGGGTAGAAAATGAATAATTTTTGTTGTGGTATGTAATGTATGTGGTATGGAATGTAAATTCAGTTTAGTTGACTATTGTGTCATAGCTATCAGCGATTTCTTTAAATATCCTGTGTTCACACACAAAACGTGCAGTTGCTGAACACTCGCTGTTGTGATCAATGTGGTGTCTTGATCTCTGGTTTGAGATGTCGTTTGGCTCCTGAAAGTCTGTCATACTCTCCATTTCCATGAAACCTGCTGATTCCGGAAACACATGGAATTTTAAGGGAGCCACAGCGACTTACTAATGGGAACTAGGACTGTGTTCCACAGATTGCTATAAATTTTATATGAGATTTACTAGCATGCTGTCCCCAGGTCAGCTTACTCTTTTACTTTATAGGCTTTCATAGGACTGTGGCATAATAAAGCCTATCTGACTCTATCTGGAGAACACCCTGGATTGATTCAGATAGGGGAGATTTAATTCAAGGTTTCTCTGTCCCTCTCCTTAGGAAGTGGTGAGTAAATGAGAGGACTTACTTCTACAGGTAGGATTGAGTATCTCTCCTTTGGAGATTGACTTTGATTTGTGGTGATGTCATAGAGTGTGTCCTAAGGGTGTCAGGCTGTAATTGTCCTCCTTCAGAGTGGACTGTTGTGCCCCTATCCTTCAAGTAAAGGGGAACTGCATAACACCATGTGTTTATTTGAATTATGATTTATTTCTTTAGAAAGGATTATGCCCTTTGTTAGAACATTCTTTTCACTGGAGATGGAGATTTAAAGAATTGAGAGGCTTTGGTCTTAGGAAGCTACTTTTCCTGTTAATTTTCTTATTTCTAGAATCTTTTTATTTAAAAAAATCCTTATGACTTTTATGGCTTTTGAGACTTCTCATAAAAATTCTTTTTTTCCTTCTCTCATCTGTACTATTCATCACCATACTTTCCCTATCTTTCACATCAAATCAGGTTTAGGTGCTTCACTGTGCTGGGAAAATACTTGTTTTCTTTCCAGTTTAGACTTGAGAAATAGTAGCAAAGGGGTCTAGGTTCTAGTCTAGATTCTATATTTGATTACTTTGGTCACCTGGGGCCAGACACGTACCTCAGATAAGGGGATCTGGCTCTCACGATCGTATTTGTAAAGTAGTTTTATTAGAACAGCAGTTATTAAATTGTGGTCCCAGGACCCTTTTATACTCCCAAAGTTCTCAGGGCCCTGTAGAGCTTTGTGTTGTTATTGTTGGCGGTGGTGGTGGTGGTGTTGGTGGTGGTGTAGCAATCTGTCTATGTCATGAGTCGGTTGTTAAATACCCTTGTAGTTAAACCAATTAACTACATTACTTTATAGTGTATGAAATTAACCATAGAGGGAATTAACCATAGAGGGAATGATTGTTTGTTTGTTTTTAAAGATTTTATTTATTTATTTGTCAGAGAGAGAGAGAGAGCATAAGCAGGGGATACTGCAGCAGAGAGAGAAGCAGGCTTCCTGCTGAGCAAGGAGACGGATGTGGGACTGAGCCAAAGGCAGATGCTTAACCAACTGAGCCACCCAGGCATCCCTCTGGAAGGAATGCTTACATCATGGAACTTGGCAGATGCTACCAATAAGGATGTGTGTGTGTGTGTGTGTGTGTGTGTGTGTGTGTGTGAGCTTGTTTATCAGCATTTGGCTGGCTTATCAGAGAACAAACTGAAATTGAGAAATCAAAACATTTCTATTGATTAAATAATTTGAAAATAAAACAGGCCCAATATACATTACTATAAATAAAATATTTCTTTTTTTAAGATGTTATTTATTTGTGTGACATAGAGGGAGAGAGAGAGAGAGAGATCACAAGCAGGGGGAGCAGCAGAGGCAGAGGGAGAGAGAGAAACAGACTTCCTGCTGAGCAGGAAGCCCAATGCAGGACGCCCAATGCAGGACTTGATCCCATGACCCTGAGATCAGGACCTGAGACTAAGGATGCTGCTTAACCCCCTGAACCATCCAGGAGCTCCGAAATAAAACCTTTTCATAAAAAGTACACTTTTAGGAAATAAATTAAGAAGAATGGCTTTTCCAAATGTCTTTGGTGTCTGGTTTAATAGAAGGCAGCAACAGTATTCTTTAGACAACTCTACTCAGTGAGTTGTGATATTACATGTCATGCAACCTTTGGAAAACCTCATTGTCCTTTTGAGGAAATTAAGTTAAGAAAGGCAAACAATATCTTAGTATGAATATAAAAATAGTTTAACCTAACTGAAGAGGTCTCAGGGTACCCAGGGTCTTCAGACCATACTTTGAGGACTGCTATGTCAGAGATCCTCTGGAGTCATTTCCATCTCAGGAAAAAAAAAAAAAAAAAATCAGTACTTCTGAACTCCTTTTCCATATATAATTTTGGGTGATATGATTTAAGTTGAGACAAAGCCTCTTGACAGTTGATCAGTAGTTTTGAATTGTGAAGCCCACATTAAAAATAAGTGGCTTATCTTTACCACCGTTCACTATTGTATCTGAACAGCAGTTGCCTTTACACCCTTCTAGATTCTTCTCCTTCTTTCCTTACTATTTTCCTATCTGTCGGGCCCGCCTACCAGGCAAGGTGAGCAAGAGGTTAGCATCTTTAAGGCGTCAAAAGTGTGTGTCCACCGCAGGAGAGTTTTGAGATGCTGGGAAATGAGAAGCCAGTTAGAGCAACTTCATAATGGTGATGGTGCAGCTAGAAAGGTAGACCAGTATGAACACCTCCATCCCTGAGACCAGAAAGGTGTTCTGAGTGTGTGCAAGTGTGACAGACAGGTATTCTTTTCAGGTACATAGAGACTCAGCTGTCTTTGTTATCTTTGAATTTAAAAAAACAAAAACAAAAACAAAAAAAAACCCAAAAAACTGTGAACTGTGACCTGGAGTAGAGTTGGCAAATTTATTTTGTAAAGGATAGGATAGTAAATAATTTTTTTTGCTTTGTGGAGCATACAGTCTCTGCCGCAATTACAGCTCTGTTGTAGCTTGAAAGCAGGCATAGACCTCATGTAACTGAATGGTAGTCACTGTGTTCCAATGAAACAGTGTTTGGGGACCTCTGCCTAGGTGACAAAACAAACTGGCTTTGTCTAGTCATAAAAATTCCTCTCTCACTTGGGCATGTCTTGGTTGCTAGCATCTCCAAAACTTCTGTGCTGCTTACACCTTTCTATCGAGCCATAAGTGCTAGAGTTTCAAAGTTGTCTGGCTAGCTGGGAGAAGTCTAATGAGAGAGTTAATCGAAGTAACAGCAGTATGGCACTTGCTCTATGCCAGATACTGCTCTAAGTACTTGATGTGATTTAATCCTCACAGCAGCCCTCTAATGAAGCATGATTATTATTATTCTCATTTTATTTCCCAGGAAAGGGATGCATGGAAAGACAAAGCAATTGGCTTAAATTTATTCAGCAAGTACGTGATAGAGCAAGCATTTAGACCCAGGCAAGGTGTCCTGTGCCGTACCACCCTTGATATATGTAGGTATTGGGCTCTGCACATGGGCACACATTTGGAGGTCAAGTAGGTCTGAGGACGAATTATGTTGAGGATCAGCATCAGTTTAAATTTAAAAGTGAGCATAAGGCTTTCTCAGAGCTATCTGATAAATCTTTATAGAAAGTTCAGAACTTTTCTCAAAGTCAAACACTAGTCACAGAAAGCTTATGAAGAAGGCACATTAGGGAGAAAAATAAGCTCATAACCGCAATATTAGTATTAAAAGTGGAAGAAAAAAGTAAACATATTGGAGGATGGCAAATGGTCCACTTTCAGAAATGGGTACAACCGGACAAAGAAAAGAATAAAAAATTGAAAAGAAAGGTAAAGTGAATGCACAGAGTATATTTAAACAAATAGAGTATTAAGTGAATCATTCTTTATTAGTATATGAATGAGATAGTCCCAATGTAGCATTTTAGTAGAAGCTGTGTATGTTCTTAAACGATACAAAGCTGTGTTTAAACAAATTAAATTATTTGGAATTAAGTTTTGAGGCAAAATAAACCAGAAAAACAAAGTGAAACAAAGAGTAGAACGTAAAGATCCTTAGATCCTTCCGTGGATGAACTTTCTGGACTTCTATTTTTAACCAGTTGCTCATCTGAAGCAGGGTTCTCCAAAGTACAGTTTTGCTTCAGATGATCCGCTGTGGGACAGAAAGAATATGCCAGAACTCTCATGTCTGTTTTTCTCTTTCTCGTAGAATAATCTAAATTATGCAATCCAGGGCTAGAATGCCAGTTCAGTGTTGGTTGAAGACTGGGATTCATTCTGTCCTGTTCCTCTGTCACTTCAAGGGGTTCTTCTTTATTTGCAGAGTTAAAGGCAATTCAAATCTACCTTCTAACCTTCAAGGAAAGGGGATCTTTGAGGTACCATCAGTTAGTATCCTGTTTCACTTAACCTCACCTCCCGTTTGCCAGAATCGATGCCCAGGGCCCCACGCAGCTGCAAGGGAGGCTGAGGAATGTGAACATTTGCTCCAAGTCTTGGCGCTCAGCTAACATTTGGTGACACTCTTTTACCATAGAGAATAGATGTTGATGGCACCTAGCTGGGCTCGGATAATATTTAAAAGCATTCACAGACTTAAATATCAGTTCTGCATTTTTCTTTTATAAAAGAGGAGAATCCCAAACTTAGTAAGCTTTCTGTGATGACTAACAGCTTGTGAGAGTGCTACATTAACCGTTGTAAGTATCAGTACCTATGCGGCATTTCCCTTTAAGGTAATGATGAGAAAGTATTTTTAAAAAATACATGTGCTATGGAGAGAGTATTTTGAAAAAAAGATGCTTGGAATTGTTTGGATTTCGTTATTAAATAGTATCCAAGTGAGGGGCGCCTGGTTGGCTCAGTGGTTTATGCCTCTGCCTTCGGCTCAGGTCATGATCCCAGGGTCCTGGGATCGAGTCCTGTGTCGGGCTCTCTGCTTGGCGGGGAGCCTGCTTCCTCCTCTCTCTCTCTCTCTCTCTGCTTGCCTCTCTGCCTACTTGTGATCTCTCTCTGTCAACGAAATAAATAAAATCTTTAAAAAAAATAAATAAATAGTATCCAAGTGAGTCTCCTATAAAAAAAAAAAAACAACTCTCCTATTACACAGTAAAAAGTTGTGAAGAAATTTTTAAAATCTTAAAAACTTCTGAAGTTTTAATAAATTTTAAATCAATTTATTAAAAATAGAGAAAACGTAACACATGTGTATAATTTGGATGAATTAATTTTTCATGAGTATGTGAAAAGAGCTTTATCAGCCCAATTAAAACTTGAAACCTTTGATTATCCATGGATAGGAATGAAAGATGGCCAACAATGTACTTCTTTCATTGGTATGTGCAAACTCTCTGAGAACATTTCCTTTTAAGTTATGATAGACTTTATAATTAGATACCAGGAACTGTGAAGTTATATTTATTGGGGCACTGTTTTTTACCATTAATTTTGTACCGACTTTGTATCCTTATCTGTAGCATTGTTAATATTGTATCATTAACAAATGTAACAAAATCAAGTATTTACAAATACTGTTCATTTAATATTTACTTCCTTTTTATTTAATATATATTTTTGTGCATTCTTTATAATACGGTTAACGGTATTGCTTTATATGTCTATACAGCATAAACCAACAAATATATGAAGAATGCATTTACCTGAATTTTAGTGAGGTAGCAGAGAAGCAAAAAGCTTTGGAGAACAGTGGTTTCCAAAAGGTTGTATTTGCTCTGTAAGGATGTAGCTCTTTTTAAAATGTGGACATAAGAGCAATATGCTCTACTAATATTTAATATACGGACTGACTCTGACACACTCACATACTGTGCGTGCCAGAAGCCCCAAGGTATCCACATGAGTCTCCAGGTTAGAAACGAGGATTTAGATGCTTTATGGGGGTTATTTAAATGTGCAGTGAGCATCCTGCGGGACTAGTAGCACCAGTTTCTGAGACCTGTGGTCTCAGATGCTAGCGAACTATTGCATACCCATGTCAAGTGCTGTCGCTAGCAACTTGCTAGGTGGGAACACACGTTTTGCCCACATCCCTACCTATCTTGTTGTCAACTTGCCTAACGCTTGAGTCTAAAATTCTGAGTCCTGATAGCAGGGTTATCAAGGCCATGTGAAGACAGGGTTATGCTTAATTCTAGTCACCCTACAGGAACAAAAGGAAATATTTTGTAAATGCAGTTAGTGTATGTGTGAAGGATTTATAGTCTTAGGAATTAAGAAAATGGTGCAGCAAAAAAGCTCCATGGGTTTGGAACCCAGAGAAATGTGCACCTGTGTGTGTGTGTGTTCATGTATGTGTATTTGTATAAAAATAAATGCAAATAAGTCAATCAGAGAAAGACAATTATCAAATGATCTCCCTGATATGAAGAAGTTGAGAGACAACGTGGGGGGTTTGGAGGGTAGGAAAGGAATAAATGAAACAAGATGGCATCAGGAGGGAGACAAACATAATAAACATAAAAAAAAATGAGAGACTCACAAACTGAGGGTTGCTGGGGGAAGGAGGGTGGGGAGAGGGTGGTTGGGTTATGGACACTGGGGAAGGTAAGTGCTATGGTGAGTGCTGTGACGTGTGCAAAACCGAAGATTCACAGACCTGTACCCCTGGGGCTAACAATACATTATATGTTAATAAAAAATAAAAAATTTTTTAAAAATGCAGTGTTGCTTTGCTATGTCTATAAAGTTACCATTTTCTTGGCCATAGGATGGATTACTTGTCAAGCTCTTAGAACTTGCTCTTTGTGCCACCGGGAGATATCATGACTTCCTAAAGTGATTTTTCTACATTAACTTTTAGTTTAAAATTTTCTGGCTTATTTTTGCCTCATGACAGTTATTTTTCAGCCTCAATTGACTTTAACTGAAAATCACACAATGGTACTTGGAACTTTTCTCATTGATGTCTGTCATCTTCTTCCACCTTGTAGGGAACGGTGCTGCTTAGCTTCAGAGTGCTTAAAACCTGTGTAAAGCTCAAACTCTTTGAGATTTTACTTATAAATACCTAGTAACTGGATCTCATTAAAATTTTTAATTCCCTATTATTTTTGTCCATTGTTCCTGGCCCACTTCTCTAGTATTTCATTCTTTATGATAGGATTTAATCCTTGCAGTTTTAGTCTACCCTCTTTTAGGGTGAACCACATTCACTTGGTAGCCAATTGTCTCTTGGCTTGATAGTTTTCATCTGTGATGTCCTGGTACTTTGTGCCTCATTCTCAAATGGCCTTTTGTTCCGTCTGGAGATTCTGAAAGGAATTGTCAAGGCTTTAGCAGTATAATCATGTGCTTCAGCCCTGCTTTGACTTCCAGTTGTCCATATCTTTTATCATGGCCCACCATGAAAAGCCCAAGGTTTCCAAAACTTAAAAAACAAAACAAAACAAAAAAACCAAAGTAGGACACCATGTCAAGAAGGGGAAGGGGCATCCCTTCTTCTTTGTGTTTTAAATTACCTTCAGATGCCAGAAGCAGCTCTCTGTCATGTCATAAAGTTCCCTCAATAGTTCTATCCATTTCTTCCTTTTTCCCAGATTTATGCTTAATCCAAAGGACTGGGGTATAAAGATGCTGTTCTCCCCTCAATACTTGTTCAATGATTTCTTCCTTCTCTCACACATGTGTACCCATCTCAACATTCTGTGTTCTCCCTTACAAAAATAAAGCTTCCCTGCTTAGAAATGAAGATATCTTACCATGGCATTTAAGTGAAATTATTTGGGGGTAGGTTTCCCATCTACGGTTAGGGATAGGCTATACACTACATGGCAGAAATTAGATAAATACATTCTCTTGTAATAGTTTAAGCGAGTGTTCAGCTCATTTGCCATCTCAGTAGCCTCTCTGCAGTGCTTCCATTTGTCAATATTTTTCTCAAAATGGGACATTTATAAACTGAGCCTAATGTACCAGATGTGACCTGATTAGGTCATTGTACAGTAGTGTAGTTAATGCCGTTTCTCAAAATCAAATCTAATCGAAGTAGTTTTCTCTTTACAGATCTTGTCTGATTCCCTTTTTCAGTCTTTGATAATCATGCTCAATTTATAGATGGCCTTACCCTGACTCATTCCAATTTCCTTCCATACAGCTGATGCACAGACCTCTCAGAATTCTTTGTCATTTCCCAGTCTTTTCTGTGAATACAAAATTCTCTTTTCCTAGAATGTTCATCTTCTCTTCTCTGCCTGAGAAAAATGTTCCTTATGGTCCAAACATTTTTTCTATTGTCTGGATTAGATGACCCTTCCTCCTTAGTCCCTTCTAAATCATAGTCCTTATCACCTTTCTTTCGTAATTATCTTTTAAGTCTACATCACCCCAACTGTAAGCATTTCCAAATACTGAGGGCAGAAAACACAGATTATTTGTCTCTATCTCACCAGCTTTGATTGTCTGCCTTACAAAAGCAGTTCAAAAGTTTTTCACTCAGTGAATTATTATGGCGTTAAGTACCGTTAACTATTTAATTACAACAATTGGTTTATTTTTATGCTACTGTAACATGTAGATGGCTTATACTTATTTTTAAATCATTGAATTACTGAACTTTCTGACTACATTAATCAGTGAAATACCCATGTTGATGTTGCTCCCCCATCAGCCCATTTTGGCAGAAATGGCTGATGGTTTATATTTTCCTATTTCTTTTTTGTCTAATCATCTGCTATTTGTACTATAATCACCATTATCTTCTAAAGATAAGAAAGCTGAAGCTCACAAAATATAAGTGATTGCTCAAGTTATCACAGCTAGTTAGTGGTAGAGTTGGCATGAAAACCCAAGTCATCTCTATTTTTGCTCCTTCTTTTTACTGTGCATTCTTTATTCCACTTTCTATTATTATTTCTAATTCATCTTTCATAATCATGCTTTCAGCCTCTTTTTACTTTTTTTTACTGTATCTTTTCATTGCTGCATGATGATTTCTGTTAACTGCACAGAAGCAGTTGGGGGCTAAACTGCCAAGGTTCCTAAGACTAGCTTTGTATCTTCTTCGTTTGCTAACTTTTTGAGCAAACTTTTTGAGCCTCCTTTTCCTTTTTACAGAATGGGTTTAACAGTAAACAATTGTTTACTCATAAATGATTGTGAATATTCAGAGATTTAATGTAGATAGGGGACTTTGAGCACTCTCTATGTACTCACTACCTGTGTTTGCTGTTGTTACGAAATTCATCCCCTATTCTGTGCTCTCCTACCCTCTAGGTCACCACCTGTATGGCTCGGACTGTAGGGCTATCATCATATGCCCAACAGTTGGCCAAATTAACATGAATATGATATTATTGACTCAGTCATAGACTATGTTGGGATTTGACCAGATTTTCTGCTGAAATCCCTTTTCTCTTCCAGGATTTAGCCCAGAATACTACATGATACTTAGCGTTCTCTCTCTCTCTCTTTCTCTCCCTCTCTCCCCTACTTCCCCTCTTCCCCCACCCTCTAATGGTCCTTGATTGGACTTCAGAGGGCTAAATTGGGACAATATCGCCAGAGGACAGAGGCACCATTACCTCTTTCATGACCAGGATGCTGTACGTCAAGCACATATAATCATCCCAGTCTCCTGATGAGACCGAAGTGAGCAGACAGAGGAGATAATGGTTTCCTGACTTGAGAGTTGCACTTGCAGCAGTTTGGGAGCTCATGGGAATCAATAGAGGGTAGGGAATGGAGCTGCTGATGAGAAAGTCCTGGCAGGCTTGTGGGATTTGGTCCAGGCAGATGGCTCATGAGAGAGTAAATGTGGAAGTCTTCCAATCTCTTCTTACTCGAGAGAAAGTTTTTAGAGAGAGACATTTATTCATCTATTCAAATATTTATTGAGCACTTACTATTGTTAGACATTATTCTTGGTGGTAGATAATTGTTTGGAATCTACAAAAACAGTTTATTCTTGTTCAGATTAACTCCATCCAGCAATGTAAGTAGGCAAACAAATTTTAACTTTTTTTTTTAATTCTTTTTTTTTTTAAAGAGTGTGTGGGGGTGAGGGACCAAGGGAAGGGGAGAGAATCTTAAACAGGCTGAATGCCTGGGCAGAACAGGCTCTAGGGCTCCATCTCATGACCCTAAGATCATGACCTGAGCCAAAATGAAGAGTTTGATGCTTAACTGACTGAGCCACCCAGGCACCCCTAAATCTTAACCTTTGAAATTGTATGGAAGGGGATCAGAATTTGCCCCCCAAATATGTCTCTTTGGCATAAAGATTATTTTATAAAGGCTGGTTGTTTTTTAAAAAACAGACAAGGAAAAACTCTGAACACCACCCTCTAGTAAGGAGAAATTTACATTTAAAAGGGAAATTTCCATTTTTGAGGGTGTCTCTCCCTCTATACATTGGACAGGAGGATGATTTAAATGTCTAGAAGCAGTGACTTAAATCTGCATAACAAACTTGTCTTTGTTCACTGTGCTTTTCCTGGTAACTTTCCCATAACTGACATCTCTTCCCTTAACATCTTGTATTGTTAGCTGGAGATGGCTTTAAACTGGTGGTTTGGGACATTTGGGGGAGTAACTCGGTTTTCCTGGTTATCTCTGCTGTATACAGGAGGTTTTTTTTCTCTCTCCTTAATCTGTCTTTTATTTATACGGGAGTCAGCCAAAAACCTGAAAGGGTACAGGGAAAATTACTTTTCCTCCCCTATAGTGTCATTTCTTCTTCTTCTTCTTCTCTTCTCTCTCTTTTTTTTTTTTTTTAGATTTATTTATTTATTTATTTGACAGGGAGACACAGTGAGAGAGGGAACACAAGCTTATTTGACAGGGAGACACAGTGAGAGAGGGAACACAAGCAAGGGGAGTGGGAGCTGGAGAAGCAGGCTTCCCACCTAGCAGGGAGCCTGATGTGGGGCTGGATGTGGAGGTGCCCCTATAGTATTATTTCTTGACAGTAAATTAATTGAGGACAATAGCCATACCTTATTTTGGGGGGCACCATTTGATTCATATTTATTGGCTTATTTAATTACATAATAATTTCATATTGTTAACAGTAGTAACATCATAAAAATTAGGTATTTTTAAACATATTTACCATGTGTAAGGAACTATGTTAAGTCCATGTATGTTATCAAATTAAATATTCGTTAAGCCCTCCAAAACAGGGGTTTGTCTTTCACTTTTAGAGGGGATTAAACAGAGTTGTAGAGGCGGGTGAACTTCCTCATCATCCCAAGACAATTATGGCAGAGCTGGGATTTAACACCACTTGTTCTGAAGACCTGCATCTCAAGACTGCATTGCCTTGTTCTGTGAAATCAGAATTTGGGGAGACTTTGCAAAGCATGTGGGTCTCATGAGAGTAAAGAGCAGAGACTTACTATTCAGGTTTAAGTTTGAATCTGCTCATTTATAAGGAGAGCATGAAAAATGAAATGCAGTTTTGTTTATGTGGTTGAGAGTGAGATGTTATTGAAGGATTAAGGGAATCTGAGGAAAGGGCTATAAAATAAAGTTTAGGGGAGAGAGTGGATTTTCTAAGGAAAAAATTGATCAGAAGCAAAGTCAGTAAATCTTAAGGCTTTTCTGTGGCGGTAAGTAATAAAAAACAAAACACAAGGCCAAGAAACAGGACAGGCCTGGGGTGAGGACTTAAGTAGATGCGGCTCTGCTTCCTTTGTGGGGTCTCACTGATGTCTTCCTTTTGCAAGGGCCATGTCTACCTCTGCATGAGATTTGGCAACTCCCCATGGAGGTCATGGATGGGCCATGGGCAAACCATCAGAGATGCCAGGCTAAGTCTGTTGCTTTATTCCCCTGCTGCCTGGGCTGAAGATTTTACTTTTGTATTCAGTAGTTAGACTAAACGGGTTATGACATATAACCTCATTAGCCTGTGCCATCACTCAGTAGCCCATCAGGTCTCCAAAAGCACATTTCCAACATGTTCTGTTAGAATGGTAGGGTTAATCTCTGATCAATATCAACCTTGATCAATATCACCTAAATCAATGATCACCCTTGTATCTGATGAGGGAGGGACTATCACAGCGCCTGTTTTTTTTTTTAAGATAGTCTAATTTTTCTCTCTTTTTCCCCTGCCCATCTCTGTGCCTTTATTATACAGACAACAGCTATTTTGAAAGGAACTCAAGGAGTAATTATGGTAACACCCAAACTATGTTATCATTTGGCTTTTTTGGGAAGGGTGCCGGTGGTGGTGAATGACTAAATTTTAAAGGATTCCTCAAGATCAAATTAGAGTTTGGTCCTCAAAAAAACCTGATAATCCAGTTTGAGAGTTGAATGACTTTAGTTGGAATAACTTCAGATGCCCTCTGGTTGAACTGCCTTTCATTTTGTGAACAAAAAGACTAACTGCTTTTTCCTAAGGCACAAAACTGGCTCTGGGCACAGCTGTGAAACCCAGATCACCTTATTTTCAAACCAGTGTTTTGTTTTGTTTTCTATGACAGCACTTAAGAGAAGAAGGGGGAAAAAATCAAGAAATCCACTTACAATGAGTTTAATTTCTTTTTCTTTTTCTGTATTTGGCTGGAACCAAAGTAAATAGTTTGTGAAAATTTTAAAATAATTTCTAGAGACTTATGTTGGTTAAACACCAACATTTTCCACTCTTCTTGAGAGCTTTTTATAGGTTTGGCTGGTAGCATTTGATCGGCAGTTTTAAGATCAGGGAGAAATTTCGATAAGTAAGTCATTTCTGTGACTAAGTCAAGCACTGTGCTGAGAAAAAGTATTATATCATGGTTATTATTTTCCCATAATGACTATGGCAGTTCAAGAAAAGTAAAAAGTAAAGAAGCTATAGCCTAATAGAATAACAGGTATCAGCACAGAAATATCTGTTTCAGGTTCCTGCTTATGCGGTCAGCTAGGAGCATGAGCCAAATATTGGCACAGTGGTTGGTAGAACACCACCAGTAATACATTGTTAAAAGATTGCCAGAGAGAAATAGGTCAAAGCCTCATCTTGTTTCTCATTTTGTGCCCGAGGCATTCAACCCTTTCAGAGATATATCTGCCATTATGATTTTGTTACAAGCTATGTTGATTCTCCTTATTAGTGACAAAAGCAACGGGAAGGGATTGTGCTCTCACCTGCCATTTCACTTCTAAAGCTTGTTCTTATACAATATCTATGAATGTATATAAATTAAAGAATTGTGCTATCTACAGTTGAATTCTTTATTTCTAATCATGTTTGGGAGGAAAGCAAAGTTTTTGGAAATTCTTTTTATGGGAGAAGACAAAGCATAGACACATTTAGACTGGTGAGATTCATTTTCTAAGTACTTTGACTCTGTAAAATGAGGACATGAGACTAGATTTTCTTACAGATATTTTCCAGTATACAAGGCACAAGATTTACAACATATGTATATCGCTATTTCCTCTCTTCTCAGTGATGAAATGGATAGACCTTGAAAATTTATGAGGGAAGGCAGAACTATGTAGACACAGACATTTTCTTTTTCTGTCTCTTTTACACACATACCCTTGCCCAAATTCATACAGCCATTGGCAGAGGTGAGAATAAGATACCTGACTTTAAAATCTATGGCTTATATTATGTGGAAAATCAATAGAAAGGCATGAAAAATAGGTAGGAAGAATCAGAGTTCAAGTGACATCACCTTTATTCTCAAGGCTGCATTTTATTGCTCTTTGTCGGCAAGTACTACCAAGCTTCTCTCTTCTCATCTTTTTCTCTCTTTTATTTACCTCTTTCCAAAGGCATTCTTAGATGTTTTCATAGTCCATCTCTCTGATTCCAAAAGAGGATAAACACACAAGATGAATTCCATCTGTATTTCCTATGTTCTTCCTTTGTTCTCTTGAAAGATTTCAGAGAAGAAACACAATAAAGTGGAAAGGACATAGGTTTTGGCTTATTACTATACTTGGTTTGTAATTTGAGAATGACAAGACATCTCCTAGGAATAGTATGAAGATTCAGTTATGTAGCCCATTTGAAGCCTGTAGCACAGGAGGACGAGTATGTACTTAATCAAAAAGAGTAATGTTCTTCTTCCCCCAGGGCTGTCGAAATATGGAATGGGGAACACTTGTGAGGAAAGGGGATGTGATTGTCTAGCCTCTGTAGTCCTCCGAATGTCAGTTTTCCTTCCCAATAGGTCTTGACCCTAACAAAGAGGAGATTCTCTGAAGGGAGATAAAGGCATCAACCCTGCCCAGGGTCCTGCTATGAGCAACCTGAGCACTTCTGTCAGCCAGTGGAGCTGAAATTGATGGGCTTGGTTTCAGGCCAGTGCCAGCCCACATGGCATCACCAACTCTGTTTTCACACATCACTCAGTTTCTGTCTGTTACCATCAAAGATACTCAGTACCTTTTTGTTAACCAACAGAGGTTGTTTACCACCAAGTCCCAACTAGTACTTAAAGGCTTCAGGGGAAAGTTCAAAGCTTAAGAAGTAGATTTATTGGAGATCCAGATGCCACCAGATACATTCATTTTTTTTTGTTCCTTCCTACACTGGACTAATCATCTCTTTATTTATCCAACATTTATTGAATATTATGGTGAAGGAAGCACAGTGGTAGAAATACAACAAGTAATGATAACAACAACGATAGCTAACACTAATTGGGTACTCCCCATGCCAGGCATTTTATATTTTAAGTACTTTATATATCTTGATCATTTAGTTCTTTGGAGTAAATACTGTTATCGTCATCCTATCTAGAAGTGAAGACACTGAGGTCACACAGCTTATAAGCAATGGGGTGGGGCGTGAGGATGAAAAGGACATCAACTCTGTCCCCACAGAGAGTTCATACCTTAGCAGGGAAAATAAGAGCAATAAGGAAATAAATAGTGGTTACTACACTGTAACACCATCCCTTTCCTCTTCCATGGGAGGGATTAACTCCGGAGACATTAAAAACAAGGTATCCAATTTGAGTTGCATCTCCAAAGATGATAAAAATAAATCACCTGGTAGACAAAACAGAGAGGAGCATCCAGACTGAAGTTCTAGCAGAGATAGTCATTGGCATTTTTGGCAGGACCAGGAAAATGCAAGTAGTTATAGTTAAATTGTAAGGAGAGATTGAAACTAGAAAAACCCAAAGTTTGCTGATCATTAAAGATCTTTTTCTTTTTCAGCTTGGTTCTAATTTTTTAAATTGAAATATGATTAATATACAGTGCTATATTGGTTTCAGGTGCAAAATATAGTGATACAGCAATTCTATACACGTCTCAGTTCTCTCAACAAAGTGTACTTTTAATCCCCTTCACCTGTTTCTTCCATACCCCTGCTGACCTCCCTCTGGCAACCACCACAGTTTGTTCTCTGTATTTAAGAATCTGTTTTTGGTTTGTCTCTGTTCATTAGTTTTATTTCTTAAATTCCACTTATGAGTGAAATAATATGGTATTTGTCTTTCTCTGACTGACTTATTTCACTTATTATTACATCTTTCAGGTCTAGCCATGTTGTTGCAAATAGCAAGATTTTTATTCTTTTTTATGGCTGAGTAATATTCCATTACATGAATAAACACACACACACACACCCCATATGCCATTTTTATCCATTCATCTATGGATGGAAACCTGGGTTGCTTCCATATCTTGGCAATTATAAATAATCCTCCAATAAATACAGAGGTACTTACATCCTTTCAAATTACTGTTTTCATTTCTTTGAATAAATACCCAGGAGAGGAGTCACAAAAGTTCTTGAACTTTTTAAGCATTTGGATTTTTATTCTTTAGGAAAAGAATAAGATCTTTGGGGGGCTTATAACCAGAGAAGTGACATGACACAATTTAAATTGGGTTATAAGAAAAGAGGATGAGGATGGGGGAGTCTTGCATTAATCTTAGTAAGAGATAATTAGGAACAGGTTGGTGGTTGTTGAGTTAAGAACAGAGAGGAAGGGGCAAATTTAACTGACATTTAAGAGTTTAAATCTCCTGAACTTGGTTAGTGGGAGGAAAGATTGAAGCTGAATTGCAGAGAGGAGCAGAGTCACGAGACTAAGAGGAAAAAGTCCTGGCTGTGTTTGATTTTGTGTTCTAATTGTTGAGGCTCAGCTGCACCCCTGCCTCTGTGGATTGGTTATATCAATTCCCTCCTTGTTCTAAGTGAGTTTGAATTGAGTTTTTGGCATTTGTTGCAAAAAAGTGTTTTTGACTAATATACCCAAGAACCACAAACTTTTAAGTTTTAGGAAGTTAGAAGAGACAGTTCAGTATAAAAGCTGACCTCCTAGGGATGTGGATCATGGAAGTTTATTTTCAGCTGAACAGATCATTCAACTTCAAAGCATACAAACATTATGTCCTTTTACATCTCTTGATATTGTGTGGGACTAGAGATGCTGGTCCTTAATCAGAGCTTGTTCTTTTGAAGAAATGTGAAAAACAGAGAGGTTCCAGAAGAATTTCTCTTCAATTCACTATTGTAACTTGAGGTGCTGTGATTGATGCTGTAATGAACGAGATTAAAAGGTGGGCAAAATTTGTGACATATTGAAGGAATTGAAATCATTTAGCATGGAGAAGGGAAGGCTAGAGCACAAAATTGCTGTCTTGAATTATTTGAAATGTTCTGAAAATGGAACTTCATGACAAATGTTTCTTTCTCTCTACTGAGGCCAGAGCAAGAGGAAATGGATTCAAGTCGAAGCCGGATCTATTTAGGTGAATTATATTAGAGAGCTTCCTGACCTTGAAGGCTATTTGGCATAGGAATGGATAGCTAAGCCAGGTCAAGGAATCCCTTTCTCCAGGGAGAGAATCAGAAGGATGAAGGGGATTTGGGGAGTCATTTAGGCAGATGAAAATTGATCTTATTCCTAAATACCAAGCCCCCTGAGGAGGAAATGTCATGCCTTCATACCAGGGTCTGACAACCTTCATTCTGCTGTGTCTAACTTGCTATGGCACCTTCAAACCATTTCCTCATTTTCTCTTCCCAGATGAGGTAGAGAAGAGTTAGTCAGGGTCTTTAAAACTGTTGGTTACCCTAAAGGTCAGTATTCAATCACCATTCACATCTTCTTTGCAGGCTAAATAATCCCCTTTCTGTGGTCTTTTCGCATAAACATTACTTCCTAATCCTTTAGTTGTCTTTGTGGTTCTCCTGTGAAAAGTCTCCAAGATTTCATATCTGTCTGTAGTTTAGAGCCCCAAACTGCTCACAGCAGTCTAGTAAGAATTTGCAGTGCTGAGTATAGTATGCCAGTTGTCTCTGAGTTGTTACTTCTAGTCTTGTTCCTGTGATTGAACAGTATTCTTTTTTGTATCTTTTAAAGCAGTGATACCTTGCACCATACTCACTAACATTGAGCTAGCTACATTTGTTTTGTGCTTTCATCTGATTTTCCCTTCAATATCTAATGTAATTACTGACATACAGTAAGTACCCAATAATAGTCTGTTGAATGAATGTATGAGTGTCCTGATGTATACATTTCAGATAGCTATTTGCGGGTTATTGAGAGGATCCAATTAGATAATTTGTGATACATTTCTTCAAACCTGAATGCACTCTTCTCTTACTGAAAAATTTGTGTGTATGTAATTTGGATATATTCCTTTAATATTCTAACCTATTGCTTATAGTATTTTTGAAGTCATTTGTTTTTGCAAATGTGAACATTCAAGGGCCATCTTTCTAGCTTGTTCATCATTGGTTATTTAAAGTTATGAATGCTAATTGCAAAAATATACATAGAACAATATAAAATAAAAGTAAATATTTCTTTTCAGTGCCAGTCATCACCCAGAAGTAACTACAGTCGAACTCTTCTATTTTCCCCTCTTTTACACAAATGGTATCATTCTGTGTATACTATTTATCATCTTTCTCCCTTTCCCCATGGTGCACGATACCTTCCAGTATATGCAGAATCTGACCACCTCTAATCCTCTTGGGCCATCACCTTATCTCAGTCCACTGTCATTTCCTGTGAATTATTGTAATCACCTAATTTGTCTCCCTGCTTCAACTTTGCCTCCTGCTTCTAGGTTATTCTTCTCATAGCAAACAGAAGATCTTTTGAAAATAAGACACATTGTCATTCTCAGGCTGTTAGCCCATCTCACTCAACCGTAGAGCCAAATTCTATGGACTCCTAAGAGTCCATAAGGCTCCGTGGGGCTAGGATCTCTGCTACTTCTGTGGCATTATCTTAATATCAGTATTATTACCACCCCCCCCCCCACACACACATTTTCTTAATCAGCCTAGTCTCCTTGCTATCCTCATATATCCCAGGCATAATTCCCTCAAATCTGTGCTCTGCTGTTTCATCTGTCCAGAATGATTTTCCCTCAGATGCCCACAAAGCTCATTCTCTCATTGTCTCCATATCCCTGCTCTAATGTCACTTTATCAGGGAGGACTTGATTAATAGCTCCATAAACCTGTGTAGACATTAGCCCCGCTCACCCATGTTTTGGATCTGCCTGTCCATTCTGGCATAGGGTGGGGTTAAGAGATAGTGGTTCCTTTCCACGTTGGAGTTAGGCAAGGTAAATAGAATGTAAATAGAAATGACATGACTGTGTGTGATCCTCCATTCTCCCTCTATCCTGTGTTGACAACTTTCTAGAGACCCCATTATCATGGATCCCTGAGTGATTACTACTTAGAACTACACCTCTCCAAATGAAAGTCACTGTACTATGGTGTGAGCAATAAGTGGTATGTATTGAAGTTTGTTACCATAGCATAACCTAACTTAACCTGGCTTATACATTGCTACCTTTCCTCCCATTTTCCTTAAGCTCTTTATGATTCTCCAAAGAACTTACTAGCAGCTAACATTATTTTTTTGTTTATGTTGTTTTCTACTATATCTTAGTACTTAAAGTACTTAGAAAAATACTGAAATATAGTAGGTGTTCAATAATTGATGATTTAAAAAATTATCTCCATAATAATAGAGTATGGTGATCTTTCCATATTAGTATGTATAGACTCTACTTTATCAGGGTTTTAAAATTATGTCAATGTACATATCATCAATTATATCGATATATAAAAGTTATTATGGTGTTAAGCTATTCTTTTTTTTTCAAATTAAAATATGGTATAATAATTTTTTATCTATTTTTTCTGCTAGTGTTCAATATTGTATTTTTAGGATAAATACCAAAAGCAGATACCCAAGATCAAAGTGTCAGTCAGTTTTAACTTAGCATTAAAATTTTCCATTTTATTGCCATATTTCCCTGGAAAGAGTCTGTGACAAGCTAGAAATATGAGTGCATGAGAGTGTAAGGAGAAGTTATAGGAAAAATTACCCAGGGGAAGCAACATCTGTGGGACTTACTTTGTCAGAGATACTTGATATTGGTAGTTGGGACTGAGCTGAAAAATCTGAAGAAAATGTATGTATTTGTGTTTGTAGGTGTTGATCCTATGTGTCTGACCATGTGACTATTCTCTTCCTTGTTAAAAACGTGTAGAATCTCGTTTGGCTTGTGATTATGATCAGTATTTGTCAAAAGATGCTGTTTTGAACATGATCTGCATGGAGGCCAATGAGGCCAGGCAGAAAGGTCATGCTGAGAAGTACGGAGGCTCTCAGTCATTCGGAAAGTAGGTTATTACCCTTGTTGCAGAAAATTGCACAGTGTACATTCTGTACATCCCTTCCAATTTAGAAGATTGAGCTGTTTTGCTCATTCTGAGAAAGAAGAACACCCCAATAAGTAACACAGCAAACAGTAAGTGATTTGCCTAAACCCACAAAGGAAGTCACCAGTATACAGGAATAGATCAGAAGTTCCTGATTCCCTTTCCTTTGCTGATGGCACTAAATAATTGGTCAAAACACTTCAAAGTCTTTCTTTCAAAGTAAGTGGAAAACTTTTCATCAAAGTCTATGCTTCTAAAATTTCTTTTCTAAAGGAAGAATATTTTAAAGAGTATTTCTAGAAAACAAATATTGCAATCTTATATGGTCAGTATTACTCTCTGTGAGCATCAGCTTCTTACCTCCCAGTTTCTATCCCTTCCCCTTACTGCCTTCCCTTGCGGCAGGGCAAGGAAACATCCGTTGAACAGGAGGGACCTGTGTGTTTGTCTTGGACAGTGCTGCATCTGTCCCCATGCCAGGATAGACAGGCACTTAAAGCATTGGATAGATGAGTGAAAGAGAAAAGGTAATGTTAGGAGGAGGAGGGAATGGGGAGGACTTTTTAGTGGATACAAGATTTTCCTTTGCACCAATGAAAAAATTTCTGGAACTAGATACTGGTGATGTTTGCCCAATATTGTGAATGTACTTAATGCCACTGAATCATTTACTTCAAAATGATTACAGTAGTGAATCTTATGTTTTGTGTATTTTACCACAATAAAAAATGTTTAAAAATTTAAATTAAGGGCCCCTGGGTGGCTCAGTTAAGCCTCTGCCTTTGACTCAAGTCATGATCCAGGGTCCTGGGATCCAGCCCAGCATTGGGCTCTCTGCTCAGCAGGGCGCCTGCTTCCCCCACCCTCCACCCACCTACCTTTCTTCTTGTGATTTCTCTCCCTCTGTCCTATAAATTAAAAACATTTTTTTAAATTAAAAAATGCCTTGCTTCTTACCTCCTAGCTGAGAAGTATCTGCTAATAGACATCCTTTCAGAGTATCACTATTATCTCAGGTGAATTTGCAAATGAAGACATTGTGAAAGAAATCAAAATGCTCATCTTATTCCTACTCATAAAGCTTTACAAGTAATTTATCATTGATTGGGTTAGCCTGTTCTAGAACTTCATATAAATGGACTCATTCAACATGTACTCTTTTGTGTAAGGCTTCTTTTACTCAGCATATTCTTGAAATTCAGTTTATACAGTCATATTTTTTTCAAGACTAAAATGAAACTACTAAAAGCAAGCCTTTAATGAGGTACTCCAGTGCTTACAAAAATGGCATTACTTAAATCTGTTGCCTCAGGAAAACACCAGCAATAAAATCTAGCCCTCATCGAGGGATATATAAAATTTTTCGTCAAGAGGCCAAGCACTCAGAGAACATGTATTTGGGAATATTACATGAATCATACTGACACTGAAAAGTACAAAACTCATTCCTGTTTTGCTCTGTGCCCTGTAGAATTGCATACAGAAGTTTGTTCTGGAGTCAAAGTCAGCAAGAGCGCTGCTCAGATCAGGCCTGTGAAGGATGGAGCAAAACCAGATACAGGCAGATCCCCATCCCCTGCCACACTTAAAAGCCATGCATCTGCTTCCAATGATGGGCACCAAATTGTCTGTCTGGATATTTTATCTTTTCTTACCTAAAGTGTGAAGCATCGTTTGCTTTAAAAGCAACAGGATACATTTAACAAAATATTGCAATCCCTTGTTTTCTAGATGAAATTTGCAATCTCAGCTGACAAAACTGAATTCTATTGCTAAGCAGTTGTGTTTCAAGCTTCAATTCAAGTGCTTCAAGTTTACTTTAAATGACCTGATGCAAACATATGATTTAGATCTTTAAGTAAGAACTACAGAAGCTCTGCCAGGCTCTATTATTTAGTCTTGAAAGTTCCATTATTTCCAGACATCCCAAAGGCAGAGGCTGCCAAGAAATGGGAGGAACAGAAGGCCCTATCAAGAGGTGTCCTGCCAGGGAGATGACAAGACAGATATAATTTCAACACCATCCTAATTTGCTTTGCTGACCAGAAGGGGAAGATTCCAGCTTTCTCCATCAACAAAATCCTCCACAACTGAAAACTCTATTTTAAATCTTGTCAGCTGAATTCTCCTCCCACTCCCCACGCATGCCTGTATTTTCCAGGTGCAAAACACTACTTAAGTTTTGAAAACCTTTTGTAGAAGTTGGGGGCGGGTGGTGCAGTGAAGGAAGCAAGTAATGAAGAATTGCATCAAGCAGGGTCTTTGAGAATAAACCTTATTTGTTTTTTACCTTTATGGAACACATTTAAAAATCTGACTTTAAAATTAATTAATGCAATTAGAGAATTTGAAAAAATTTCTAAAGTAATCTAGAGCTCTAGACTGGATATCAAAGTGATTTCTTAAAGAATGTGAGACATCGGGGCGCCTGGGTGGCTCAGTGGGTTAAGCCGCTGCCTTCGGTTCAGGTCATGATCTCAGGGTCCTGGGATTGAGTCCCGCATCGGGCTCTCTGCTCAGCGGGGAGCCTGCTTCCCTCTCTCTCTCTGCCTGCCTCTCTGCCTACTTGTGATCTCTTTCTGTCAAGTAAATAAATAAAATCTTTAAAAAAAAAAAAAAAAAGAATGTGAGACATCTCTGTTCCTGGACGTACTTAAAACTAGATTAAATTTTCATCTGTCTGGATATGGCTGATGGTGTGATATGGAATTAGATGATATTAAAATTTATTAAATTATATTTATAAATCTATTGAAATCAAGTATTTAATCTTCCACTCAGTAATAAATCAAAAAAAATTTTTTATCACATACTTTCTGGAATAATAGTAATTCTCAAATTATAGAATTTTATGCCACTTTTAAAAAAGTATATCTTTAGCTTCTTTTCAGTTGTAGATTTTAAAACAGTAATTTGGTTGATGTATTAAAATGTTAAATTTAGGGGGAAGAGTTAAATTTTAATAAAATCAGTATTGGAATTCTTTCTTTTAAAATGATCAGTTGTTTTGCGTTTTCTCTTTCATCAGCAGTGTTTCCTTGCAGTTTTTTTTTTTTTTTTAAGATTTTATTTACTTATTTGACAGAGAGAGATCACAAGTAGGCAGAGAGGCAGGCAGAGACAAAGAGAAGCAGGCTCCCTGTTGAGCAGAGAGCCCAATGCGGGGCTCAATCCCAGGACCCTGAGATCATGACCTGAGCCGAAGGCAGAGGCTTAACCACTGAGCCACCTAGGTGCCCCTCCTTGTGGTTTTTAAAATTATTTCTTGTGGATTTAAATTTTATTAAACATACTAGACACTAACCTAACCTTTGTGTGCTTGACCTTTTCTGCCTCCGTTTATTCACTTACTCAGTGAATAACTTCCATGTGTCAGGTTTCTGGGACAGAATAGCCACTGGGCTCCTGCTGGAGATTTCATTTGAGTAGGAAGATTACTATTATTATCTGAAGATACATAGTGACCGGTGTACCTTCATCAAGCGATATTTGAAAATTCTGTAAGAACTTAAGTACTAAAAAAAAGACAAAAGTACATATTTCTCAGCTAATTCAGAGGACAGATTATGAGTCCGTTCTAACCGAGAAAATGAAAATTATAGCCAGAGCACTTAGTAGGGCTTTTTTCCCTAAGTGGTCATGATTTGGTAGGATGTTGATCAATAAGAATTCATGTTGAGTCTACTAGAACATCATTTTCTTCTTGGTTTATCCAAATGTTACATTGCTCGTTTTCACCTCTTAAATAAAACTTCCTTGCCTCTTTTTTTAGCCCACTCTACTCACTTTTTTTTTTTTTTTTGCATTTTTGGAATGCTTATCTATATTAATTTGATAAGACATTGCATTTTCTAGTATTTTTAATTGCTGTTTTGTATTTTGTTTTCTACCAGGCTATAAACTCTGTTTAAGGAAGAAAGTTGATTGTATCTTTTTTCCTTTTCAAGACTTCCTAGAAATTCCAACAAATATTGGTTACACAAGTGCAGTTAAAAGGTTTTTAAGATGACTTTCCATTACATAATTACACATAAAATTTGAAAATACAGAAGAGTATAAAGAAGAAAAAAGTCACCCATAGTTGAATTTTCCCTTCCTTCTAATATTTTCCTTGTTTAATCTTTACTTCTACATGATGTAATCCCAGTATATATTTAATTTGTCAAGTAGTTTATCTCAGAACATAATATTGTTAACATTTTAAAAATATATAAGTGATTATAAAAGTCATTTTAATCATTAGTTAATGTTCTTTTGAGTAAATCTCTCAAAATATACACTTATTTCTGAAGTTATGACAGAGTTGTATGTTTTTCTTTCTTGTTCCATATTATTTCAAAAAGTACTTTAAAATTGTAAAAATTATCTTTCACATTCACATTCACTGAGAATGGATTTTTTTTAGATGTAGTGTGAGTTAAGAATTTAATTTCATTTTCCATGTGTTATTGAGTAATTTTTTCCCCATTCTCCAGTCATGTACAATGCCAACACTCCATATACAAGTTTGTGTTTGGCTCTATTTCTGAATTCTTTATGATGTCCCATTGCTTAAGTTTTCATCCTTTAACTAATGTCAAATTATTTTAATTACTTTTTTTAAAGAAAATGTGTCCGTTTGTCCTGTTTTCAAAGTAACTGGCAAGAAGTTATTAATAAAATTCCATACTATTTTTTAATGTCTGTGGGATCTCTAGTGATGTCTCCTCATTCATTTGTGATATTGGTAAATTGAGACTTTTGTTTTTCTTTCTTCCTTTTTTTTTTTTGATTTTATTTATTTATTTGACAGACAGAGATCATAAGTAGACAGAGAGGCAGGCAGAGAGGGGGAAGCAGGCTCCCCGCTGAGCAGAGAGCCCAATGCAGGGCTCGATCCCAGGACCCTGAGATCATGACCTGAGCCAAAGGAGAGGCTTTAACCCACTGAGCCACCCAGGCACCCCAAGACTTTTGTTTTTCTAAATCAGTCTAGCTGAGGGTTACCAATTTCATTGATCTTAAAAATATCATTTAGTTTTGTTGATTTTATCTATTGTTTGTTTTCTATTACATCTGTATTCACTTATCTTTATTATTACCTTCTCTCTACTTACTTCAGTACTACTCCAGTTGTAGCCCACAAATACTGATATTTTGTGCTTCTTCTTTTCATTTCGTTCAAAAGATTTTCTGATTTCCCTTATAATTGCTTTATAAAACAGTGGAATTTTAAAAAGGATATTGCTTAATTTTCAAATATTGAGAATTTCTCAACTTTCTGATATTGAATTTTAATATAATACCATATGATCAAAGAAATCTATATGATTTCATTCTTTTAAATTTATTAATTTTTTAATAATGCAGACTATGGTCTCTCTCATTGAATGTTCTAAGTGCTTTTGATGTAAATATGTCTTCTCTTATTTTAGTGTAGTTTATTATAATATCATTGATGTAAATATGAGCGATAGTATTGTTTATATTTTCTATATCCTTACTCTTCAGTTTATACTACCAAAAGAATAAATAAACTAGAATTTTATATCCAGTGAAAACATCTTTCCAAAATGAGAGCAACATGAAAAACATTTCTGACAAACAAAAGCTGAGAGGATTTGCAATTTTAAAAAAAGTTATAGTTTACTTTAATTAACAGTGAGGAGTATCTCAGGATATTATTTATTTCTCCAGTGATTTGTCAGTTTTTGTTTGATTTATTTTGAAACAGTAATTATGTGCATATGCCTTTATATGTGTTATAAATTGATTATTATGAATGTCCTCTTTAATCACTCATAATATTCCCTTTCCTGGTGTCTACTCATTTTTACTATGCTTTACTTGTGATTATTGCTTGCATGATATATCTTTTTTCCATCTTTCTACTTTCAGTGTACCCATGTGTAAAGTACTGAATTATGTCCTCCTCAGATTTATATGTTGAAGCACGAAGCCCCAGTGTGACTGCATTTGGAGATAGGACTTTTTAGCAGACAATTAAGATTAATGAGGTAACAAAGGTAGGATCCTAAATTCAGTAGGAGTGCTATCCTTATGAAAAGAAGAGATGCCAGAGAATGGTCCCATCTTCTGTACACATGCACAGACAAAAGACCATGCGAGGACACAGAGAGAAGATGGTTAGTCTTTGACTTAAAGCCTCCAGAACTGCAAGAAAATAAATTTCTGTTGTTTAAGCCACCCAATCTGTGCTATTATGTTATGGCATCCCAAGCAGACTAACTGAAGTGTGTTTCTTATAAGTAACATATAATTGGGTCTTGCTGTTTTTAAAATCTAATTTTACAATCTCTACCTGTGTAGATTATTTATATCTGTTGATTATTTATATCTGTTGTTGATATTGTTGGATTTACCTACCATTAGACTATTTGTTTTTTTTTTTTTTCAGCGTTTGAAAATTTTATTTATTTGGGAATTATTGAGGTAGCGTATTTTTATATTTTTGTGGTCATCTGCATTTCTTCTGTGACTTGCAATTCCTACCTTTTGCTCCTCTTTCTGTGTGCTTCTGGTTTTTTGTTGTTGTTGTTGTTGTTGTTTTTTATTTGTTTATTTACAGCATAACAGTGTTCATTGCTTTGGCATCACACCCAGTGCTCCATGCAGTACATGCCCTCCCTATTACCCACCACCTGGTTCCTCAACCTCCCACCCCCCCCCCGCCCCTTCAAAACCCTTTGGTTGTTTTTCAGAGTCCATAGTCTCTCATGGCTCATCTCCCCTTCCAGTTTCCCTCAACTCCCTCTCCTCTCCATCTCCCCATGTCCTCCATGTTATTTGTTATGCTCCACAAATAAGTGAGACCATATGATACTTGACTCTCTCTGCTTGACTTATTTCGCTCAGCATAATCTCTTCCAGTCCCGTCCATGTTGCTACAAAAGTTGGGTATTCATCCTTTCTGATGGAGGCATAATACTCCATTGTGTATATGGACCACATCTTCCCTATCCATTCATCCGTTGAAGGGCATCTTTGTTCTTTCCACAGTTTGGCGACCGTAGCCATTGCTGCAATAAACACTGGGGTACAGATGGCCCTTCTTTTTACTACATCTGTATCTTTGGGGTAATTACCCAGCAGTGCAATTGCAGGATCATAGGGAAGCTCTATCTTTAATTTCTTGAGGAATCTCCACACTGTTCTCCAAAGTGGCTGCACTAACTTGCATTCCCACCAACAGTGTAAGAGGGTTCCCCTTTCTCCACATCCTCTCCAACACACGTTGTTTCCTATCTTGCTAATTTTGGCCATTCTAACTGGTGTCAGGTGGTATCTTAATGTTGTTTTAATTTGAATCTCCCTGATGGCTAGTGATGATGAACATTTTTTCATATTAGACTATTTGTTTTTTAATTTGCCCTGTCACCATTGTTTTTCTCCTTTCTTGCCCTTTTAAGTGTCATTTTAGTATTTTTTAGTATTCTGCCTAATCTTTTCTATTGGTTTATTTGTTCTTCCTTTTTGTTTCATTTATTTATTTTTAAATGGTGACTTTAGGGTTTACCATATGCATTTCTTTCTTTTCATAGTTTGCCTATAATTACTATTATAACACTTCATTATAATGTAATGACCATACTACAGTATACTCACTTATTC
This sequence comes from Meles meles, assembly GCF_922984935.1. Lineage (NCBI taxonomy): Eukaryota > Metazoa > Chordata > Mammalia > Carnivora > Mustelidae > Meles > Meles meles. The sequence continues at coordinate 24,243,833 of NC_060066.1, forward strand.
TTTCATCATTTGTACCATTTTTGTTGTGCCTTTTCCTTCTACATGTTATAAACCCCCACAATGTAGTGTTACGTTAATAATGAAAATTAAAGATTGAAAAGAATAGTCTTTTATATACTTATCATTTCCTGTGCGCTCTCTTCATTTGTGTAGATAAAAGTTTCCATCTGGTGTTGATTTCCTTCCAGTGGAAGAACTTCCTGTAACTTTTTTTTTTTTTTTTTTGCAAATCCTCTCAGCTTTTGTTTGTCAGAAATATTTCTCATGTTGCTCTCATTTTGGAAAGATGTTTTCACTGGATATAAAATTCTAGTTTAACTTTATTTTTTCTTTCAGTAGTGTAAAGATGTCAATTTATTTTGTTCTGGCTTGGGTTTCTTCAGATGAGAAATCAGTTAATCTTTATATTGATCCATTTTATATAATGAATCTTTTTTCTCTGATTCACTGGTTTTTGTCAATTTGAAAATGATGTACCTTTGTGTGGTTTTCTTTGTTTGGTCCTACTTACATTTCTCTGGACTTGAGTCTCTGGCTTTGTAGATGTTATGAATTTTGGAAGATGTTGGTCATAATTTTCCACATTTTATTCTGTCTTTTCTCCCCTTGTCGGACTTATATGGTAGTTTGCTTCAGAATTTCCTATGCATCATTGAGTCTCTGGGTTATTTTTTTATTTTTGTTTTTCCCTTTGTTTTTGAGGTTTGTTTTAATTTTTTGCCTTTTTGTTCTATGTGCTTCAATCTGGGAGTTTTCCATTGTTATCTTTATACTTAGGGGTCCTCTCTTCTGCAATATGCAATTTGCTTCTAAACTCAGCAAGTGAAATTTTTATTTTAGAAGATGTCTTTCCCTTCTACTAGTTTTATTATTTAAAAAACATTCTATTTTGGGGTGCCTGACTGGCTCAGTCAAATAGAGGATGCGACTCTTGATCTCAGGGTTGTGAGTTCAAGTTCCACACTGGGCATGAAGCCAACCTATAAATAAATTTTTAAAAATCAATAAATCATGACTTTAAAAATACTGTTTCACTTTTTATTATGTTCATATTTTCCTTCAAATCCTTGAACATATTTTTAGAAACTATTCTTAATTCTTGTCTGATAATTCCATCATCTCTGTCATTTTTCGTCTTTGTCTATTACTGAATTTTTTCCTGGTGATAGGTCACAAGTTCCTGCTTGTTCAGATGTCTAGAAATTTTTTATTGGATAATAGATGCTCTGAGTTTTATGTACTTGATGCTGGATTTTATTTTTTTCCTTTAAAGAGTTTCAGAATCTGCTTTGGCACTCAGTTAAATTACACATTGGTTAACTAAATTCTTTTGAGACTTGGTTTATGTTTTGTTAAAGTGAGTCTAGAATAGTCTTAATCTAGAACCAGTTAGTTATGTTCTCCTGTTAAGATGTGCAGTGTTTACTGAAAGCCCTGAATGTTCAAATAGGATTGTCCATCCTCACTGGTTAGAAATAGGAAAATAGGGACGCTACCAATCTTTGGTCAGTTTATCTCCCTCTAAAGTCCCTGGCCTAATAGGAGAGTCTCAAGTTTTGCTCCTTGATAGAGCCACTTACCCCGTGATATTATTCTTCTTGTAGTGCTTATTTAGTCATTTGCCCTCAGAGAACTCTTTCTTGTGAGTGTGTTTACTGCTAACCATTTTGAACTCAGCTTTGTTTTTTTAACACAGTGTGTGTGGGTGGCCCTCGGAGATTTTCCTTGCTTCCTGAAAGCACAGGGTTACAATAAAAAGAATGTTTTATGTAGGATCTAGTTGTTTGTTGCAAAAAGGACCTACAAATTGTTTTTCCACTGTGTTGCTGGATAAAAGTTTTTCTGAATTTCTATTTTTAACTGTTAAGTCAATTTATAGATACTGTTTTTAACATCGTGTGTGGATTTTATTTGTGCATTTTTAAGCCATACTGTTAACTTATTTCATGTTTTTCTCCTCATTTCCTATATCTTCTTGTGGTAACATTGTATTTCTCTTTTGTTTCCTCAAGGGATTTAGATGTTGTGATGGTTAATTTTATATGTCAACTTGATTGAGCCACAGTGCTCAGATATTTGGTCAAACGTTATCCTGAATGTTTCTGTGAAGGTGATTTTTGGAACATTTAAATTGATAAACTTTGAGTAATACAGATTGTTTTCCATAATGTGGGTGGGCCTTGTAAAATCAATAATCAGTTGAAGGCCATAATTGCACAAACACTGAGAATCCCCAAGCAAAACAGAAGTCAACGATCAGGCTACCTTTAGACTTGAAACTGGTAGGTCTCCAGCCTACTGGCCTATGCCTTTGGATTGTGGATGCACCAGGCCTCCAAAGTTGAATGAGCCTATTCCTTAAAATCTCTCTTCCTCTCTCTCTTTCTCCCTCTCTGTTGCTTCTTTTTCTCTGGAGAACTCTGACTAATGCAAGCATATATATTGACTTTTTTTTTCAAATGGCTACATGGACATTTTTAACTTGCACCTGTGACTCAACAATTTCTATAGTTCATTACTCCATCTACTTTTTCCCACTTGCTACTGTGTCTAATTATAGGTTTGTTTTCGTTTAGCATCTTTGAGATTTGTTGTTCTGGATGCTAATGATTAAGACTTATAGTATCTACACAGTCTTAAGTGATTTTCTTTTATTTTGGTGCATATTCTCTTCCTTATTCTCTTTATTGGGTGTATGTGGGCTCTTCTCACTTTATCCTATATGTATTTTAACTTCTTTTTCATATGCACTGTGTTTTATTTCTCCTTGTTGCATATGTGTGATTTCCTCATTTTTATCTTCCAGTCTGTGTAATCCATTCTAGGTGGGTCAGTTTTAATGCTTAATGTAGCCATTTATTTTGCATTGTTTAATATTTATTTTCTACTTTTCCACTCCTATATAGGCTTTTAAAATTTGCATATTTTATTTCTATAATTTTTTTCTTTAATGATTTAAATGTTTTTTTCTTTCAGATTGTTCTGTAATTTTCATTTCTTGAATGTGTGATTTTGCTGCTTTTCTCAACTATTGTTCACTTCTAATGGATGCATCTTTATACATTTTATAGTTTCTGACTATGGACTCATCCTGAATGGGATTGTGTGTATGGAAGAAAAAGACAAAGAAGAGATGTGGGGGGAGAGCAAGACAGAGAAAGGCAGAGAGAGAGAGAGACAGAGAGAAAGACAGAGAGAGAAGGAGAGAAAAACTTTATCTTGTGGTCTGAGTTGTATGAACTTTCTTCCAGCTTTGTTTGTTTTGTGCCTCTGCCAGGAGCCTCAGGCCATCACTGATCTGTTACAAAGGTTTTTCATAAGTTTCAAGCATGTAGTTCCCAAATAATGGGAAGATTGTAAGTAAAACACGTTAAGTAAAAAAAAAAAAATGTGTTTTTAAATTTTCAGGAGATACATTTTTTTTCTATTAGGCACACAAAGGAAGACTTTGTTTTGATTTTCTTTGCTGTGAATATAATTTTTTTCTGGTCCATTCTTCTGTGTCTTGGTTTTGACTACATGTGTGCATGTATGCGTATATGTCAGTTATGTATCTCCAAATTTCAACTCCAATTTCTCAATGTATGTGACCCCAGGACCTTGTCACTTGCATTCAGGCACTGAAATTATACTATCAATAATTCCCCAGAGCAACTTAAAGTTTACCACTCTGGTTTTCTGTTACCTTTTCCTTTGATTATATCACTCATTTACATGTGAGCTTGGGTATTTTATTAAATGTTATGAAATATGCTTTAAAAATAATATTTGTTTTATTTTAAAAATAATTATAGATATTTGTAGTGGAAGAGATTTTTGAGGTACCTGGACTATCATACTTATATTTCAAACAGGTCAGTTTGACCCAGCTAATTATATATATATCGTTGACCAGAAATATCTGTATAGCAGTGATACTTCCTAGTGAAACCAAGTAATATGGGAACCATTGCTGTTAGATGTTTTTCTTCAAGCATATAGAACCCAGAATTAGATCTTTGGTTTTATCTTCCCTTCCAGAAAGAAAGGGTTTGGATTTTGTCAGTGTTTTAATTAACCTCCATTAATTTGAGCAGATGACTTTGCTTCTTGAGCTTGGGAATATGGAGGTTTACATGGATAATTTTGATTATTGAACCAGACTTGCATACTTGTAGTAAATCCCAGCTAGTTATTGTATATAAAATTTTTATGAATTGTTGGATTTGATTTGCTAATATTTTTGAATTTCTATTTGTGAGAGATACTGGTTTGTACTTTTCATTTCTTATAATGTCTTTACCTTTTTCTTAGGTATTAGAGTAATGATACATTCATAGAATATTTTTGGAAGTTGTTCACTTCTATTTTCTATTTCTATGTGGAGAATTGGTATTATTTTTTCCTTCATTGTCTGATAACAATATTGTTTGCTAAGAATTCCTTAGTAAAACAATAAGGGCCTGGAATGTTCTTTTCTAGAAGGTTATTAATTATTGATTCAGTTTCTTTAATAGGCATAGGGCTATTCAGGTAATCTAGTTCTCCTTGTATAAGTTTTGGTAGTTTACATCTTTTAAGAATTTGATCCATTTTCCCCAGTTTTCATGGTTCTAATCTCTTTGTTCCATGCCTCCTCCTGATCCTTTTTCTCTATCATTTTGTCCTCTAGACCACTAATTCTGTCTTCTGTCTCAGTTACCCTAGCTGTTAGAGTATTTAGATTAGATTGGATCTCATTTATAGCATCATTTTGCCTAGTTATCAAATTTCTAGGCACATTGTTGTTCATAGTATTCTTTTAACATTTGAATGTTCGGAATATCCTCCTTCTTTTCAGATGGGATTTCCTGTGTATTTCCTTGAAGCCCCAAATCCTGTTGACTGTATCTGTCCCACTCCCCCATGAGACACAGCTTTTTAGAGGCTGCATTGAGAGAAATGCCCTCCCTCAGCAGTGATAAGATCCTGGTTGTCTTTTCCTATACCCACATTGGATATATTTTGTCATCACTCTTCTCTTCAGCCTCTCAGAGCCTTGAGGATATCTTTCTCAGATCTTCACCACATGAACCTGTTGGGGTTCTTGTAGAGAAGACCGACAAACACAAGGCCTTATTAAGACTCCCAGCCCTGAGAATTCCATACTCTCACTCTAGGCTACGCTCAGTCTCGTATAGTTCCTCGTGGTTACCATTTATGTATTCTTGACAATTTATGGCTCCAGCAGCTTCTGTACCAGGTAGACAGATCTTGACTGTTGGATCTCTTTAGATGTGACTATCTTTCCAGATTTCAAACTGGCAGTTTGCCCTGGACCTTCAGTTTTCTGATGAATCCAAGAAAACTTGTTGATTTTTAGTTTGCCTTGCTCTTTCCTCTTGTAAGGACAAGAGTGACAACTTGCAAGCTCTTTTCATATCAGAGCTAAAACTGGAGGTCTATAAGTGACATTTTGATTTCGTTATTTGTGTGTGTATGTTTTATATGTTTATTTTTGTAGTTAGCCATTTGCCACTGTCAGAAACTCACATTGATGGAAAATTCTCTGTATCTTTCAATAACAGAATCCTTGTCAGTCTAACTATATTTTGGTCAGGAAAATCAAAATTTAACTTTTCCATAGAAAAGAATAATGAGCCTGCTTTAACGAAAAATTATCTTCAGACTTTGAGCCATGCAAAGTCACAGATGCTATTAAGAAGGCCAACCCATGCAGTAAAAATTTCAGCTTTTCTCACAGGCCAATTAAAAAACTGCTACCTTGTTCTGAGCCAAAAATTGTACAGCCATCTGGAATATAGAACAACACATTTATTAAACATTTTGTATAAAATGTGTATATTTTGTATTAGGAGGTTTGGATAGATTCATCTTGAGTCTGAGTGATGATAATACTTTATAGACTTTGCCAATAGTGATTTTTGGTTTAAAAGAGGGGTGTGTTTATAATTTATTCTCTGAAGAGATGTGCACACATTTTTCTATGACAGTGTGCTTCAAAAAATATTTGCACAATTTTTATACAAAGGTTTTTTTAGATTAAAGAGGACTGTTAAGAAATTGGAAAAAATACCAACTAGAACAAGAAAGTAGACAGCAGGAGATTCTGTGTACATCAGTAGGACACCTGTTTTCTCAACTGGTTAATGTTTATCACTAGCCAGTACAAGGACCCTGATGGAATAAGATGGCTTGGCTTTGGTCCTGGCGTAGCCTCCTGTAAGCTGTGACTTTCTGAAGCGCTCCGCTCTCTGAGGTCCTCCTGAAAGCCTAATGGCTTCCCATGATTCTTTCTGGTCTGATGCTGTGTTTCATTTTCATACAAAAGCACAAGAAATCCTCTCCAATATTCATCAGTTTCACATTGAGTCATTTTGTATTCCTTTATCATGTGAGGGACATTGACCAAATGGAACCAGAAAGTTGGAGTCAACCCCAGAATTTGCTCAAAGATGGATAAATAAACCCCTTCAAAAAAGTAAAATTAAGCAGCCATACACCTATGGTCCAACTTTAATGAGACCAAACCTATATCATTTCCATAAATTTAAATGAGAACAAAAAGGAATACTAAAATAATTCATTTGTTATAATACTTAAAGAATAACATATGAACCTGTAAAACTTGATGACACATAAAATATAGCAGGAAAACAAAAGAATTTCTTCCTTTTTCTTCATTTCTTCTATATAGTCCTTCATTTGGCTGTGGTATTATTTGGTTTCATTGCTTTCATTTTCTGTATATGTAATGAAACACAAATTTAAAATTTAAAGAAGAATTTATAGATTTTTCAAGAAGGGGATTGATACCTTCTTTGCCTAATTATATTAAATTAAAAGCTATATTTTCTTTGTTTACAGTACAATGAACCAACTTAATTTTTGTTAAAGGGCCTGGGTTTTGTCTTAATAATATTACTGACTCTAGTACAGCAGAGGTATTGGCTGTGCAGGATAATTTGAACTTTCCTGCATCAATTGGGTTAACTACCCTTTAAATTAGAAGAATCATATTAGTGCCCTTCCTGCTTTTAGATGCAGCCTAGCCTATTAGCTTTACAAATAGCACTTCTCTTCCCCCCCTATGTTTTTAGACTGTATTCCAGGCTTGCAATTCAAAAATTCCCATTTTTTTAAAACTTAAAATTCAGAGGTATTCATTAATTTTCCTCTCAGTTGGAGTTAGAATATTGTTTTGGCAACATGCCCAAGAAGTTGTTTCAATTTTATCACAGTTTAGTGGATGTTGTGGTTTCTTTCCAGTATTAGTTGGGGTTTGTTTTGGCTGGTTCTAACACAAATGCCCAAATAACAAGAGATTAAACAATGTAGAAGTTTATTTATTTCTTTTTTTTTAAAGATTTTATTTATTTATTTGACAGACAGGGATCACAAATAGGCAGAGAGGCAGGCAGAGAGAGAGAGGGAGAAGCAGGCTCCCTGCTGAGCAGAGAGCCCGATGCGGGGCTTGATCCCAGGACACTGGGACCATGACCTGAGCCGAAGGCAGGGGCTTTAACCCACTGAGCCACCCAGGCGCCCCTGTAGAAGTTTATTTCTATCTCATGTAGAAGATAACTAAAGTAGAGCAGTCCATGGCTGTTGTGGCAGTTTAGTGGTATCAGGAATTCTGGTTCCTTCTCTGATGTGTATTATACCATATTTAGCATATAACCACATTTCCCCAAGAGGCTGCTTGAATTCTGCCCATCATATCAAAAGTCAAGGCAGCAGGAAAAGCAAGTCATCAGAAGTTTACTCTGTCAAAGTCTTTAAGATGGCATTCCAGAAATCCCACACAGTACTTCTACATACATCATATTGTCTGGAGCTACTTTGGATGCAAGAGGAGTCAGGGAATATAGTCTTTTACCTCATGACAATTTGTCCAGCTAAAGTGGACAGTTTTTTAAAACTGGAATAGAGAACTGTCTCAGCAACTGTGCAGGCTTTCCAATGTGTGAACTTAGCCAGGTTGAATTACAGTTCCAAGTCAAACACTGAGCGAGTTGCTGCTGTGAAGACATTACACAAATATGATTATAATCCCTAATCACTTGGACTTCAATCTCAAGGAAAGGACAGTATCCCGGGTGGGGCTGACCTAATCAGGAGAGTCTTTAAAAGAGGATGATCTAGGCCTTCTCTCAGTTTAAAAACTACAAATGGCCTGTGTTCATAGGGTTCAGGGTACTCAAAGTGTTATTTTTCTGGTGTTCCTATAGGCTTTCAACTCACTAAACCAGTCTCCATAATCACATCAATAACATGAGACAATTCCTTGTAATACATCAGTCTCTTTTTACCATTCTCTGTCTCTACACACACACAGACACACACACACACACACACACACACACCCCTCCTGTTGGTTGAACCCTGATTCACAATTTGAGCAGAGTTTGGAAGTATCCATTCCCAGCAGTTTAGTAACTCCCTGTTTTTTCTCTGACTACCTAATCTGGAGCTACCCATATGCTTTGAGACTGTTATTCTAGCTTCAGAGAATTTGGAATGGAGCATTTCATTCTCTGGCACTGGTTATTGGTTCCAGAACAACCATTAGATCTAATTTTAGCCACTGTGGTATAAGAGGGATTTAATTCATGTTTCCCAAAAAGATAATTTCTAGCAACTCTGAGATAAGTTTTAGGAAACAACTTTCTCTCTTGGCTTCCCTGTGAACATGGGAGAACAGAACCCCCATGAAATTGTTGGCATTAGAAACAAAGGGTAGGGTCTACCAGCAATTGCACTACTGGGTATTTACCCTAAAGATACAAACGTAGTGATCCGAAGGGGCACATGCACCCAAATGTTTATAGCAGCAATGTCCACAATAGCCAAACTATGGAAAGAACCTAGATATTCATCAACAGATGAATGGATAAAGAAGATGCGGTATATATACACAATGGAATACTATGCAGCCATCAAAAGAAATGAAATCTTGCCATTTGCGACGACGTGGATGGAACTAGAGGGTATCAGGCTTAGTGAAATAAGTCAATCGGAGAAAGACAACTCTCATATGATCTCCCTGATATGAGGACGTGGAGATGCAACATGGGGGGTTGGGGGGGTAGGAGAAGAATAAATGAAACAAGACGGGATCGGGAGGGAGACAAACCATAAGTGACTCTTAATCTCACAAAACAAACTGGGGGTTGCTGGGGGGAGAGGGGGTTGGGAGAGGGGGAGTGGGGTTATGGACATTGGGGAGGGTGTGTGCTATGGTGAGTGCTATGAAGTGTGTAAACCTGGCGATTCACAGACCTGTACCCCTGGGGATGAAAATACATTATATGTTTATACAAAAAATTAAAAAAATAAAAAGAAACAAAGGGTAGGTTCTAAGGATGAAGCTCACACACAGAAACAGAACTGAGAGTCAGAAAAAGTTGTTTTATAAAAGCTCTAGAATCTAATCAATCTTGACATTTTATATCCCTCGGAATTTTTATTTATTTTTTTTTTTAAGAGAGAGAGAAATCAGGTGCATGTGATTGGGAGGGATTGTGGAGGGAAAAGGAGAGGAAGAGAGAGAATCTTAAGCAGGCTCCACACCTGTTGCAGAGCTAGACGCAGGGCTCATCTCGTGACCTTGAGATCATGACCTGAGTCCCTTTCTTAATCCATGGAGCCACCCAGGAGTCCCTATACCTCAGCATTTTTAAGTTACTTGAGCTTAAAGATTTGGCTAATTAAACAGTTAAAGATGGTTTTTTGTTATCTGCAAAAAAAAAAAAAATCCTAACTGATATGACTAGCAAAGAATTCATTGTATGTATGATTAAAAATAAATAGATAATCTAATTTTGGTATTGCTTAAAGTAATATCTGAGAATTTCTATAGTGTGTCAGACAGTGGCAGACTGCTGTTTTATTTGGCATGCAGACAATTTTCAATTTAGAGTTAAGTATGAAAACATAATCATTTGTTGATATTTCTGAATATTGCATATGAGAAATCAGTTAATTAGAAAATCACATAGAGCCCTTATGTTTTGCCATAAAGATCAATGTGAATTATATCTATTCCTCTTGATTTTTTGTGTGCCTACCAAGAGATTCTAAACAAGGAAGATAATAGATGTGTTACGGGTTAAATTATGTCTCTCTCAAAAATATGTTGAAGTCCTAAACCCTGCTACCAGTGAATATGACCTTATTCAGAAATAATGTCTTTACAGATGTAAACAAATTAAAATGAGGTCATTAGAGTGAGCCCTAATCCAATATGACTGGTGTCCTTATAAGAAGAGGAGAATGTTATGTGAAGACAAGCAGAGTTGAGAGTGAGGCAGCTGCAAGCCAAGGGATGCCAAGGATTGATGGCTAATAGCAGAAGCCAGGAGAAGGCATAAAAGGATTCTACTCAGAGACTTAGAGCATGACCCCGTTGACACCTTCATTTCAGACTTCTAGACTCTGGAGCTTTGAGAGAATTCATTTCTTTGGTTTTCAGTGACCCTGTCTGTGGTAATTTGTTCTGGCAGCCTTAGGAAATAAACATAATATGAACATATCTTTTGAAAAAAAAAAAAAAAAAAAGAAAAGAAAGAAAATAGGGGTGCCTGGGTGGCTCAGTGGATTAAAGTCTCTGCCTTCGACTCAGGTCATGATCTCAGGGTCCTGGGATGGAGCCCCACATCAGGCGCTCTGCTCAGTAGGGAGCCTGCTTCCTCCTCTCTCTCTGCCTGCCTCTCTGATCCCTTGTGGTCTCTCTGTCAAATAAATAAATAAAATCTTTAAAAAAAAATAGAGGAAGAGAGGAAGAAAGGAGAAAAATAAGTGAGAAGAGAAACGAAGTCATATTCCAGAGGATTGAAAAAAAAATTCTAGTATAGGAGATATTTATCAGATATTTTCCAGAAAAATGAAATGTGGGAAGGAAGGGAAGTGAGGAGAATTTTAACATGTACTGAAAACTTACAATGATCTAGGAAAGGTGTTGAGTGCTTCCCACATGTTACCTGATGTAACTCTCGTATCTTGATGAAGTAGGTATAATTATCATTATTTTACTGATGAGGAAGGAAGAGAAGGCATAGTGAGGGTAAGCAACTTGCCCATTATCATACAGATGTTAGGTGGTAGATCTGAACTGTTTCAGTTCTAACTTAAAAATCTAATCTCGGGGCACCTGGTGGCTCAGTGGGTTAAGCCTCTGCCTTCGGCCCAGGTCATGATCTCAGGGTCCTGGGATAGAGCCCTGCATTGGGCTCTCTGCTCAGCTGGGAGCCTGCTTCACCTCTCTCTCTGCCTCTCTGCTTGTGATCTTTCTCTCTCTCTCTGTCAAATAAATAAAATCTTAAAAAAAAATCTAATCTTTTTCCTCTAGACCAGGTATCAGCAAACTATGGCTAGCCACCAGGGTCAAATCTGGCCTGCTCTTTGTTTTTGAAAATAAAGTTTTATTGGGAGACAGCCATGCCCATGATTACTTTTACATGGCAGTAGCAGAGTCCACTTGTCACCACAGAGGCTTACAGCCTGCAGTGCTGAAAATCATTCCTATCTGGCCCTTTCCAGAAAAATTATCAAACCCTCTACTTGACATGTACAAGAAAATCTGGATGTGAGGCTCTTTTACCTTTCTGATGATCACTCTTGAATAAATAATTTTATGTCTGAAGCTGTTTTCCTATCTATAATATATAGATGATACCTTATACTGTTTTTCTGAGAATCATTTGATAGAGTGCATGTTAATGAACTTTGTAAACTGTATAGAAACATACAAACCAAAGTAGTTAACACTTAAAAGCAATAAAAACCCATTATTTAAAAAAACTTTGCGGGGTGCCTGGGTGGCTCAGTGGATTAAGCCGCTGCCTTCGGCTCAGGTCATGATCTCAGGGTCCTGGGATCGAGCCCCGCATCGGGCTCTCTGCTCCACAGGGAGCCTGCTTCCTCCTCTCTCTCTGCCTGCCTCTCTGCCTACTTGTGATCTCTCTCTGTCAAATAAATAAATAAAATCTTTAAAAAACAAAAAAAACAAAAAAAACAAAAAAACTTTGCACTTTAATATTGGAAAACCACCATTACATGGCTTTAGGTTTCTGTAAATTTCTTTTATTGGGTTTGTGTTGTTAGCAAAAATTATAGGCAGATTGACTTTCCAAGCTGCCTTCCTTGTAAAGGGTCCCTCTGATCAGGGTGGTCCTTCTCCCCTGGGGATCTGTTTGTTCTGTGATCAAACAGATCAAACAGTGACTTTTTTTTTTTTCTTCAAAAGGCAGAATTTAATCTTTGTGGTGGGCCATCATGTGAACATTCCTCAGATTCCAAAAGAGAGAGTTTTTCAAATATAAAGACTTTGCAATCCCCTGATTAAGTCCAACAAATTTGATGTATTTCTCTAAGATTTATGTTTAGGTGGGAAGTTCTAAAAACATAAAGACTGTATCGTTTCATTCCATGTCCTGTCCAGATTCTGAAACTTAATTCTTTCATTTATTTTGACAGGGTATTCCCTTAGGGTCTACATTAAAGGCTACTGGATCATAAAAAAATGTGTGCTCTTTTTATCAGAACTCCCTCGATTGCTTGCTGTAGGCACATGGGCTAAAGTTTTAGGCTCAAAGTCCTCTTTCTGTATCCATACCCATGCCTAGACTAAAACCCATCCTTATCTAATCCCCTTTTCTCATTGTGTTTTCAGTTGACATTTGAGCCCAGGGTTGGTGCAGCTACCTGTTCTTTATTAAGACACATTGTCGCCATGCAGTACAGCGTAAGAGAAATCAGTTAGCTGGAAACATTTGCAAAGCCTTTCTGTTTGAATACAGTAACGTTAATACCATCTATTTCTGTCAGTTTTTTGATATTTCAAAGTTCAGACTGCAACTTCTCTCCAAATGTTCACTATCTACTTTACCTTGCTCAGTTACATAATAAAATAAAATAACAGATGCTGCAAATTATCTTTTAGGAAGGATGGTGCTTGGGAAGCCGTGGTGTGCTAGTACTGGCTGTCTGGCTCATGAGAACTAATTGTCAAATTATTGGACGTTTTGTGAGCTAGTTGTTAAAAATAGCCATTAATAAAAATGAAATTATGTAAGTGTATAGTTCAATAAATTACAACAAAAACAAAAGTCATAAAGACTCAAAACCTGTCACTTCCTAATTGTTATACTCCATCTTACTATTCTCTCTTGGAAGTGTTTTCACGTATCTCTACCTTGGAAATACTGGGTAATGGTACACCACTGTATATCTCTTCCCACCTGCAACATTTAGTCATATCACATTGAAATTGCTTGAAATTGGCCAAAGTGGAAATATTTCCACCGTGGAAATTAGCAGATGCTACAAACCAGAGCTTTTCTACTATTGTTTCTCTAAGAGCAGGATGTTAAACCTTTACCAATTCATCACTGTTGAAAAGCCTGATAACAATAACAACAAAAAAGTCCTGTAATATTTCCTTGTTGCGCGCAAGAGTTCCCTGTGTCACACACAATGAGTTCTCACTCATTTTCATACAGGTAAAACAAATAAGGAGTTGCTTTGTTAGGAAGAAGCCTCTCTATCCGTATGTAGATTGGCCTTTTTATTCTCACCACAGAATATTAGCTACATGAGTGCAAGAATTTTATCTTATTCACCATGAATTATCAGTGAGTAGAGCATAGATAAATTGTTCAACAATATTTGCTGATTTTCATGGCTATGTGATGATATTATGAATAGTAATATTATCAATATCACATAGAGCACTTATGAAACACTTACTATGTACCAGAGGCGGTTCTACATTTATTTACTCCATTAACCTTTATAGCAGTTTTATGGTGTAGATAGCATAATTTTATTTTACAGATGAGGAAATTTAGATTTCCCTAAATTTAGGGTAGGTTTCCCATAATCACATGTGAACGCACTTATCGGAAGTAAATAGTTTCTATAACATTGTAATGAATAATAGCTTTCTTATAAACAAACTGTAGCACATTTTCACAATTTTGCACAATTAAATAAATACCCAAATTCATTTTAGTGTGGGGTTTATTCAAGTTACTGAGAAGCTTTAAAGTTTTTTTTTTTTCTAAGATGGCCAATTTAAAAACTATTAATCTTACTATACTTAAATACTGTTCACATATATTTTGGCACTTTTAAAAGTCTTTTAAAATTATATTTCTTATGATTTGAAAGCTTTAATTCTTCTCATGACTGATCTCCATTTCATCCTAATGGCATTTCTTGCCTCTGAGAATGATTTGTGATCTAACTAGTCTGCATTCTGGTAGCTGTCTACCTGTGCCAGTTGGTTCTGAGACTTAATTTCTTCGTAGGCATCATCGTTGGTTTAAACGATTTAATTATCAACATCTCTAAGCAGATGGCAAAACAGTCATGCAGATGTAAGCAGAGGATGATATCTATGTATGTCCAAAGATTGCAGATTGGAGACGTTTTCTGAAAAATGAAAAAATACTCTAAATTGGAAAGTTTGTTCTTGGCAGTTTTGTGGTTGCTAGATTATTCCCAGCTTCATGAGGAAGAATGCTGCCTGGAATCGAGAGCTTGGCCTTGAGAAGGTTGCCCATCACTTCCAAGTAGGTAGACCTACCTGCTTTCTGTTTGATGACAGTGGCTCATCATGCTCCCCACAAAGGTTAAAAACTAAGCAAAAGGGTTTTGTAAGTTAAAACTGTAAGGCTATGAATTGGATTCAGTGGAAATTTCTTTAAAAGTTTTCAGCAAATGAGCATTTTGTAGACACTGTCTCATTTGACAGCTACATCCCATGAAATTAGATTTTTACAGTATGAGTTGGGTAGGTATGTCCGTTTAAGTAGAAAATGGCATTAAAACTTCAGTTTTTATGTTTTTTCCATTTCAAAGAAAAGAAAGAGAGTGAAGGTGGAGGCTTTGTGGAACATGCTCGTGATAAGAAATGAGAATTTTCATATTGTTACCAGTTACCAATATTTCTGCTTTCCAATCAATGATAGCATGGAATGATCTCCGGTTGGTCAGGGAGTGAAAGGAAAATGATTGAGGACAGAGTACGGGAGTGTTGCAGTTACACTTACATGCAGGTGAGAAAATAAGGGGTAGCAGTTATGCTCTATGCTCTACACTTAAATATCTTTAAAATTTATTTTTTTTATTATGGACATGGGGAGAGTATATGCTATGGTGAGTGCTGTGTAATGTGTAAGCCTGACAATTCACAGACCTGTACCCCTGGGGCAAATAATACATTATATGTCAATAAAAATAATTAATTAAAAATGTTAAAAAAAATTTTTTTAACAGCAAAAGCAAAACTACTAGGTGCCACGTGGTCAAACCTGTGCTTTTCCCACTTGAATATGTTGGTTCTCCCAGTAGTCACCCATCATTTGGTTCTGACCTGAGCTTGTCTAAACATAGCTTTTCTGAAAAGGCAGATTTCTTCTGGACCCAAGCAAGAAAAAATAAAAAATAAAAAGTCATTTTGTACTTATATTTACGCCTGAAAAAAAATACATCGAATTTTTCATTGACTTCCGATAGTACGCTTTTCCTAGGTTAATTACTGTAGTTTGTGCGTATTGAAGGCCTTCACTCTATTGCATATTTATTCATTAGTGTCTATATGTCTCTTACTGAAGGATATTGATGGAGTGTCATCACTTGCTGAAGTTTAGAATTTCTCTGAAAATATCAACACACAAGCTTTATAATTCCCCTTTTCATATATCACTCTAAATGCCTCCTTTGGCTGCTTTTATGCAGCAGCACCAGGACAAATTGTGCCCTTGTGGTGGAGAACAGATATAGTGAGAGCCTTCATTCCACCTGACGTGCCCTGGCAGGCCCAGCCTTGGACACACCTCATCATGTCTCGCCTTCTGGCCACATTTTCTGCAGGCTGATTTTATGTGGTCACCTCACCGATGCAGTGAAAAGGCCTCCACTGTACTCCATTTCTATGTCAGTATCAGAACAGTGTGTTCTAGGGAGTTGCTTGATAAAAGGCCGCAAATAAAGTGGTGGTTCTTAGGTGATTTTCTGTCCCGGAGGAAGAGGTTCAGGGTGATCCTGCTAAATCACTATGAAGAGGTTTGTCAGAGTCTGAATGTAGTCCAAAGTCAGAGAGCACAAATGAGCCATTAGGGCTCTGTTTCCAGCCGACATTCAGAAACACAGAGAATGGTGAGCAAAGAGAAGCAGAGTTGTCGGGAACACACAAGACTAGAAGCAGGTTGTGAGGCCCAAGTAAGAAGCACAAGATACCATCTAAAACTGTCAGGCTGGGGTGAGGAAGGTTCTATGTCAGTGGCAGGAGACACTGGCTAAGGAGATCCCTATAGACCTGTAGAATACTTTGGGTCAAAAGAGTCTTCCAGAGGAGAGCGAGAACTCAATTTGCTTGAGTTGCTGAAGTGCAATGAACAGATGGGAGTTTACAGGTGAATTCATACAATTCCATGTAATTTCTTCTAGTAGTGGTAGAATATTCTGCTTCATATTCAGATGTACTAAAATTCTAATTTAGATTTTTTTTTTTTTGGTATCTAAACAAAGAGAAGATTAGGAACTTAAAATATCATTCACCTTTTATTCGAGGTAGAACAACAGCAGGAAAAAAAATCATTGTTATTGATTGGGGCTGCCCACTTTCTTACAAGGCAGCTTTTATATCCAAGATCGTACTTTAAGGCAGTTTTCAGATTTCTAGATTTTTTTTTTTTTTCCTATTCTGACCAGTTGCCTGAATCAAAGTGTTAGTCTATTTTACTCTCCATTTATTTTTTTCTCCTGGAACACTATGAAAACTCTCCAAGGAAGATCACCAGCTCTAACTTACTGTTTCTATTTCTTTGTTTCAAGCAGCAGCTATTGGTTCCGATTAATTTATTTAATAATACAAGACAGTTTATTGTAACAGTGTTAGATAATTCACAGAAAGAAGGACATGCTGAAAAAGACCCTTGGAAGAAAAAAATCAGAACAGCTCTAGTAGCTCATTAGCAGGAATACCCTGGCAGTCTCTTCAGGGTTCTGTCTATACTCTAGCCTATTTCAAACCATCTTCTGTCTTTGCATTTTTGTTTCCCCTGAGAATCAAATTTCAGAGAGAGAGATTTTTATGGTTTGGGTAACATTCTGGCTTGGGTGCAATTCTATGGGTTGAAGTCCACTCTTAAGATCATGATGGAGTAATAGAAGAAGAATCACTCCAAAGAATTGCAAATCGTTAAATGAGGATTGGGAATATTACCTGACAAATTAAAATACTGTGTGTAATTCATCATGAATATTATCTGTATACTTTAAATTAGATCTGTCTGCTTAAAGCCAAATGTGATAAGTTAAAAAGGGCCAGGGACAGTAGGAGGGAATTTAGTGATTTTTTTATGGTTCTTGTTCTTTTACCAAAACATATATATTTCATGCCTAATGTCTAGCAAATATATAGGGAAGTTAATAGGTTGGGGTCACAGTCAAGTGACAGGACAAACAAGTTTATAAATGAAGTGCCTTATTTATTTCTCTCTCTCTTTTTTAAAAAAAGATTTTATTTATTTATTAGAGAGAGGAGAGAGAAAATGTGCATGCACGTGTGAGCAGGGAGTGATGGGGAAAGGCAGAGGGAGAGGGTGAAGCAGACTACCTGCTCAGTGATGAGCAGGGATCCCAATATGGGGCTCATTCTGAAGACCCCAGGATCACAACCTGAGCCGAAAGCAGACCTTACCAGACTGAACCAGCCAGGCACCCTGCCATACTTATTTCTAACCATGATCACTTTGGAAGCCTATAATCAAACAAGAGCAGTATAAAGGTTAAGTGCAATGACTTTGGAATCCTGGCTCTGCTGCTTACTTGAGGACACTGGGCAAGTCTCTCAACTACTCTATTTCAATTTCTTCATCTGTAAAATAAAGATAAATAATATCTTTTTGTACCGATCTTTTTCAATATTAAGTGGGATAATTGCAAAGTTCTTGTATAGAATAAATGGTAGATATTAAATTGTTATTAGTATTCTTAAGAGTGTGCTCCACAAATTATGAGAACACAAATGTGTTAGTGTTCTAGGGCTACAAAGGACCACAAACTACATGGATTAAATAACAGAAATTTATTATCTCACAGTTCTGCAGGCTGGAAGTCTAAGATCAAGGTATTGGTAGGGTTGATTCCTTCTTAGGGCCCTGAGGGAAGGATCTTGCCCTGGGTCCCTTATGTCTCTTGCCATTATCTTCCCTCCACTTTTCCAAACTTTGTCCAAAGTTACCTTTTTTTTTTTTGTAAGGACACAAGTCTTATTGGTTTAGAGCCCATTCCAAAGACTCCATTTTTAACTGGATTACATTTGTAATGATACTGTCTCCAAATAAGGTCACTTTCTGACATACTGTGGTTTAGGATCAACCTATGAATTTGGGGGAACATAATTCAACGCATGTCAACAAAGTTAATTTCAGAGCAGTTTGAAGGACCTGTGGCTATTTAGTCTTGAGGAGAGTATGTTGCAGCATACAGAGGGAGAAGTCTGATAAATGTGTTCAGATGATATCATGCACAGGATTTAAAGAGGTTAATACAATGTTTAGCATATTATAAACATTTGATAATTGTTATCTTTCTGTCTTTATTTCTCTGTCTCTCTCTGACAAATATTTATTGAGCACCTACTTTGTATCAGCTAGTAGTAGTCTAGGTGATGCAGAGGTATTGTTGAGAAACCAGGTATGCTAGATTAGATGCATTTTTTGTGGCCCCCAGGATTAAACTCCCAACTAATGTGTACCAGTTATCTAGGGCTATATTCTTGTTTCATCATAAGAAGAAAATTTCTAAAAGCGAGCTAGTCAAAGGTGGAATGGACTGCAAACCTCTCAGTTTTGTATACTGAAACACATTTTGAGAAATGAAGTATATGGCATAATTTTATGGCACTTATAGAGCCAAATGAGAAGTAAAGGTAATTTAATATTCTTTAAAATCCTTTCTTATTCTGAATTTCACTATTTAGTAATTTTTTAAAGTACACTTTACACCCAACATGGGATTCCAGCTCACACCCCCAAGATCAAGAGTTGCAAGATCAAGACTGAGCCAGCCAGACACCCCTAGTAATTTGTTTTAAAAGGGGCTATGGCAAAGGGAGTAAGAAAACGTAAGAGAACAGGTGTGTGATCTTTGTTGTAAAGCAAAGTATTCTGGTCTCTTCTTACCTACATGGAAGACTTTTTGTAATTCCAAGAACTGAGAGGAGAATCAACTCAACTAGTGTTTTCTCTGGTCTTTCTCTGGTTTTTCAATTCTGAATTTCAAGAAGATAGCACTGCTAAACGGATGGGAAGTTTTCCAACTGACAAAAATCTCAGTATAGTTGTTTAAAAAGACTGGGAAAAGTTACATAATAAAGCCATACCAAGTTCCTTCCAAGTACGGAATATGCTGCTATGACTTCTAAATAGAGGCAGATGTTAAGTTTATTTTTCTCTAATCGAATATTAAGGAATATTATATCACACAAGCTTATATTTCAAAATGAAAATAATTTAAAGACTGGTAAATTTTAAATTTTAGAATAGAGGTTAAGGACACAGATGATGTTATGTATGAAGCTTTAGGAATTAAAGGAAAACTAAATGTAAGTCAGTATAAAAACCCATCATTTTTATAATGTAGATTCCAAAGTTTTATTACTTAATTTATAGAATAAGATTATAATAAGAAAGTCTCTTATGCTTTAAGGTTGTCTAGATTAAATTATGCTTGTGTTACAGCTGATGGATAGTTATTTGACTTTTAATAAATGATCAGAGAACATGAATATACAAGCTTAAACTGTCTATAGTAGACTTACACTGGTATTCCCTAAAGGTCATGCTTTCCAGTTGCTAGAATTTTGTGTATTTTGGTCTCACATTGGCCTAGGCTTGGTCCAATGACTGCTTTAGCCAATGGGACATTTGTAAGTGTTATGCTGCAGTTTGACAAAGCACTTGAATGTGGGGGCTTGTTTCTTGGAACCAGATGCTATTCTCTAAAGAAGCTTAGGCTGGTCTTTAAATGACGGGAGGTTGCTATGAAGAGAGACCATGGAGGATGAAGGCCATCTTGGATGTTATGGCCACACTTGAGCTCCTAGTTGCATGTAATCTCATGAATGACTTTAGTTACAAAAGAACCATCCAGCCAGTTAATCCCAGTCAACTCACTTGAAGTCACTAACTTTAGGGATGATTTGTAACTCAGAAATAGGTGGCAGAAATACTACCATTTAAGTTATTTTATTTATAACTCTTGTTTTCAGTAACTTCAGAAGGAAACTATGTTTGATGAGGCAATGGTTAAATTAAATACCTACTGTTGAATTACAGTGTATTCCAGAATCTAAATGGGTAGTTCTTAGGCAAGTTATATGAACATAGTCTAAATTGCTCCCTAAGAAGAAGGGATTTTATGAAGAACTATAACATTTTAAAGGCTTCTATGAGAGCTTTAAGTAGGTTGCAGCAATTAATTAAATGATGTATCTAGTCATACATTTTAAATATATGTAGTAACTAATTATATTTGTACTTATTCTTTATCATGAACCAAATCACTAATGATTTGGGGAGGCAATATAGAATAGGAATTTCTTTGGGAAAGCAAACTAGGGAAAATTTTTCCCTACCAAACTGAAACTGAAGTTGATTATTTGTCCACAGATAATTCCCTTTTTAAAAGAATTTGCCTTAGGGTTTCTGAAAATTGCAATTTCTTCCTTTATAATGAATTACTATTGAATTTTTTAAAATGACATATTAAACCTAACAGAAGTCCTCCACTACATTACTCATTATAAAAAACAAAATAAGCCTATATTTTCAGATTATTCTTAAAAAAAAGTAGTGTGATTCTGTGTATCTTGTAAATCAGTGTTACATATAATGGCAGTATAATTGTAATTTCAACAGACAAAACCAGAAGAGAAGTTGAGTTATACTTGTTTGTAAATAATCGCTCCTCCTCAAACATAAATGTAAATAATAAATTCAATAATGTGACAATAGGCTTAATGAAATTTAAGTTGTCTATGCCCATCTTTTATAAGAATTTTAGTAATGTAATATTATTACTTTCAATTATGTAATGCTTAACAATTTATTCAGTTCTTTCGCAGACTTTTTAATTAATTGGTTACTAAGCGTCAAGCACTGTGAACATTCTAAGGTACCCAACTTAAACCCAATAGATACATTAACATGGATCTTAGCATGTATGGTCAGTATCATCAAAATGTAGAAAGCGGTACATATTCTTATATACTGACTATGGGAAGATTTCATGATGTGGACACTTGTTCCAAATTTAAGGTAATGTTGCATGGGAAGATAATCAAGTGTGAAAGTCTAGGAATGGGAGAATATGGTACATGCCCTCCCCCTAGAAAAAGAGGGGAAAATAATTGCTCAAACACATAGTGTACAGCTAATAGGAGGGACATGGCAAGGATTGAGAGTGGAGATATTAGTACCATCTGGATCAAAATTGGCTTTTTAAGTCAAACTTCATCTCAAGAAATTTAGATTATATTCTAAGAAAATAGGGAAGTAGGAAATAGGGAGCCACTAAGAGGGAGCCACTAAGAGGAAGAGGAAATAGGGAGCCACTAAGAGAAAGATTGCATTTAGAAATGCTTCACAACAGATAGTACCTTGATCAGGGCCAAGAATGCTTGCAAGGAGCCCAGTTAGGAGGATTTGGGGAGAATCCAGACAATAAATGTTTGAGGATGTAACTCAATATAAATGTCATAGTTATGTATGTAATTCAGTATACTCATATGTAACTCCAGCCTAACTATGACATTAGAGAGAAGTGAATAAAAGTTCAAAGAGGTAGAATCAATAGCACTTGGTGATATATTAATAGAATAAATAGCACTTGGTGAGGAAGGGGGATGTTGAGTTTATTTTCCAAGGTTTACGGTTTGAGCAACAGGATGCATGCTGTTTCCTGTCGTGTAAGTCAAAAACTTGTGAAGTAGGAATGTAAGAGAAAAAGTGAGTGTTGGGTTATTATTAATACATTTCTGTTGATGGCATTGGACTTGTAGGTACTTGCTGAGCAGCACCTAAGTAAGTAAGATTAAGAGTAAAGACTGGTATGGAAAATGAAGGGAAAGGTGAAAGGGCGGAGAATAGGAATGTGTAGAGAACTTCTAAAAACAGCTCTGAAAGGGAGACGGAAACAAAAGATAGAGGAGGATGTGTGGACAAGGAACAGATTAAGGTTACGTTACTTTGAACAGAAGAGAGAAAGAAATTGGAGACAGAGGACAGGAAATAACTGGAAGTGAAGTGTCTGAAGACACAGCAGGAGACTGATTACAAAGTATATTATCTCACTGAAGTCTATCTCTAACACACAAATGGTGATAACGACAATGTTATTAGTTTGTATATCACAAGGTAACAACAGTCCCTAGGGGCTGGACAGCTGAATCCAGAGCTGATTCCAGAGGCAGTGGGCACAAGGACTATTTAATATTGGGCTCCAGCTAACAAGTTAGTCCCTTAAAATAATCATCACAAGAGGAACCTGGGTAGCTCAGTTGGTTAAGTGTCTGCCTTCAGCTCAGGTCATTATCCCAGGACCCTGGGTTTGACCCCACATCCGGCTCCCTTCTCATCAGGAAGCCTGCTCCTCCTTCTCCCTCTGCTTGCCATTTTGCCTGCTCTTGCTCTCTCTCTCTCTCTCTCTTTCTCTCTCTCTGTGTCAAATAAATAAAATCTATAAAATAAAATAATCATCACAAGTAATCCTACAGTTTAATAATCAAAATTGCATTTTCCTTTTGAATATAACTTTCTAGTAACATACTTTTTGTGTGATCTAGACTGGACTGTCTACAGCCATATCACCCTGGACACACCCAATCTCATCTGATCTAGACTGGACTGAGTTTGACTGACATGTTTGCAGTAAAGAAGCATTAATGATATGTGTACTAGCCATATTTACATGTCTTGATTCCAACGGTGTATACTTTCCACTGCCTGTGCCATTTAACATTGGTCTAGAATGACCCAATCATTATCCAGTGCTCAAAAAATAAACACTTTGCCTTATGGTTTTAAAGCAAGAGTCACTTATTTGAATAGTTATGAAAATGAATGGCAGGAGAAATACAGTAAGAGTGAGGTGGAGAAAATTATTTGTCCTTATTTATTATTATTATTATTTGTGTAGAATTAACCCAGTACCTCCTTTCACTTCAAGGCTTTTAGTATCAAGCACAGAAGTTTTATTCATGCATTTAATGTAGACTATTAGATGTTTAGCATTTTTTTCTTATTTTGGACTAGAATTGCATAGGACATGCATTATTCATGGGCAGAAAATGTGGTAGTATGCACACTTGCATAAACATCATATGTAGGGTATTTTAAATTTAGAAATAGTATTTGGCCTTATGCTTCAGGAAACATCCTACTAAATCATACAATGACTAAAGCTTTTGATAGACATTTATCAATCCACCATAGGATGCCTGCTGTGACAAGCTGTCTTTAGGAACTGAGGATTTGTGAAGATAAAGTTACACTGGGTTTGCTCTATAAAAGGAAAGTCAAATATAAATGCACTTGCATTGTAACCTGACTGTATAGGTCTTGGATTTGCCAGAACAGTTTTAAGTTTAAATGTCCTGACTCCTAACAGATGATATATGAAACCATATATCCTGGATTTTTGTTAGGAAAATGCAGTCACCGTGCTGTAAGTATACTTGCTGCTGCCAGCCCGTCTCCTTCAAATCTGTCCTGAATTCAATCCAGTTCAAATTCTTCCCCACCTGTGAGTGAAAGCTGCCCAACACTGATCACCACGTGTCTATGTAATGTTATATTCAATGGCCGTTTCTCATTCCTTATGTAAAAGGATCTATCAGATGTATTGGACACAGTTTATCACTTTCTCTTTTTCTTCGGACACTTTCTCCACATGGCTTCCATTTCCTAGGTTCCTCTGTACCTCGCTAGACTCTCCTTCTCAGCCTTACGATCTTCCTGGGTTCCTCAGGGCTCAGTCCTTGGACCGTTACTATTCTCCATCTGTATTCACTCTGTAAGTGATCTTGTTCGTACCTAAGGCTCTTAGTGGTCTAAAGCCAATGGCTCCAAATTTCGTATCTCTAGGATGGGCTGCTCACCTGCTTTTTGAACTTGTATATTCACTGCTACTTGGATATCTAATAAACCCTCCAAGTTAACAAATTCAAAACTGAACTTGAATTTCTCTTTATCTCCTCTTCTCCTAATCTGTCCCATCTCAGAGTGTGGCAAATCCACTTTTCAGTTACTCATGTCAGAAACCTCAGTCACCTTTGATTCCTTTCTTTCTGTCACAGCTCACATCCAAGCTGTCATTGTACCTTGTCATTCTGACCTTCCTATGTTTCCACCATCAGAGGGCTTCTCACCTTCCACCGCTGCTCCCTCAACGGAGTCCCCCCATTTCCTGATAGCATCATTGAAGTTGCTTCCTAACTCCTCTGTTTCCACTCTTGCCGCTCTACATACTGTTGTGACTTAGCTTCCAGGGTGATCCTTTTCATGCAGAAGTCAGATCATATCTGTCCCCCACTCAAAATTTAATGGCTTCCTGTTTCACACTGGTGAAAAATTCAGAGTCCTGACTGTGACCCTTATGGCCCTATAAAATCTGATCTCTTCCTCCTCACACTGTCCTCACTGTCATAATGTTCTATTGCTACCTCTTTTCCACCACTTCCTTCAAGCCCACCTAGCTCTGTTCCAGCCCCTCCAACCTCCTACAGGTTTAATGAGTAGACCAATTCCCAACTTCTGGACCCTGGGACTTGCTACTTCTTCCACCTGGGATATTCTTTCCCTTGTATCAGCCTGGCTCCTGCCCTGTCTTCTTTCAGGTGCCTGTTAAAGTGTCACTTTATCTGAGAGGACTTCTTTCTTCTTCTTTCTTCTTTCTCCTTCTCCTTTTCCTCCTCCTCCTCCTCTTTCTCCTCCTCCTCTTCCTCCTTCTTCTTCCTTCTTCGTCTTTGTCTTCATCTTCATCTTCTTCATCTTCTTCTTAGTTTTCTTCGTCATCTTCTTCTTCTTCTAAGTTAACATATAATGTATTCTTTGTTTCAGACATACAGGTCTGTGATTCATCAGTCTTACACAATTAACAATGCTCACCATAGCCCATACCCTCCCCAGTGTCTATCCCCCAGCCACCTCATTCCTCCCAGCCCCCTCCAGCAACCCTCAGTTTGTTTCCTGAGATTCAGAGTCTCTTATGATTTGTCTCCCTTTCTGGTTCTATCCCATTTCACTTTTTCCTCTCTTCCCCCATGATCCTCTGCCTTGTTTCTCACATTCCACCTGTCAGTGGATGAAGATCATATGATATTTTCATCTCTCTGAGATAAAGGGTACCCATGTTAGCATACATCCACTGTTTTGTACTTATTACCATTTGACATGGTATTTACTAGTTTATTTATTGTATATTGCTGTTAGGTAATTAGAAATATAAAATAAGAATTGCATATGTATTAGGCAAATGGAATAGTTAATACCATGGAAGCAGGGACTTTATCTGTTCAATACCGAACGTAGTGCCTGATACCTGGTAAATTCCCCATAAATATTGATAGATGCATGATTATAATTATTATATATGTATCCTTGCTTCCTGAATGAAACACCTATTTTTCATAGACTAACTCAGCCAGAGTAAAACTATCCAACATCTCCCAACTATTGCTTCCTCTGTAAGTCACTTCTTAGCTCTTTGGCTTTGACTTCTACATAGACAGTTCTCAGCCAGAAAAGACAGGACTAGCAGGCAGTGTAAATGGAGGTTCTAATTCATAGGAATATTGGTATTGAACCCCAAACACAGACTTAACCTCTTGCATCTGGGTTATGAGTCCTGATAACTGCACAACTCACAGTAAAGTTCTAATCTGCTGGCAGATTGTGGATTAAAACTGTGACATGAATTCTGTTACTTATAGTACTTTCTTTCCAGGAGTGAAATGTCCATTGAAGAAATGTTTTAATATGACAAAAATGTAATTTACATAACAACATCCTCTTATTCTGTAAGTTGAAGAATTCTGCATTGACATTTAAAAAAAAAAAAAAAGCCACAATCAATACTGCAGAGGGACTGAGCCCAGGCTTTGGTCTACCAGGGTGGTTTCAAATGGCAGCTCTTCTAGCTACTACTTAAGTGAATTTGGGCAAGCTATAACCTTTCTCAAGTTTATCTCCTGGGCTATAAAATGGGGACAATAGTAGCATCACACCATAGAATTGCCTTGAGAATAAGTGGGGCAACACATGCAAAGCACTTAGAAAAATCCCAGAGAAAACTCTTGCATCATCTTTTTCAGTTATTATTGTTAGCATTATATTTACTTGTGTCAGTGTCCCTGAGCCAAATGTTCTTCCTCCAGTGGCCCTACTTTTCCAAGAGATGGAGGGACAGTTACAAATGCGGTCTATTATTCTGAGAACTGATTTTTATGGGAAAACTGGGATTATCACCTGTGTGTGAGAATTATATGTTTTTCAAATTCCTTTTAAATTCTGAGGGGGAGTTAAATGAAATTTTTCTGCTCTTTTGCCTCTGAAGTGTACAAGAGTGTTTTGTCATCCCACATAAAGAACAAAATAACTTAAAAATGATTAAAATTTTAAAAATCAGTTTAAAATGTTTTAAAAACAGGCTCATATGTCTTTATAACATATTTTCCACCTGCAAACTAATGCTACAGAAGTTTGCATCATGTGTTAGCGAGTATTTCTGTAGGAAAGTGCTAATGTTTCCTCAGGAGCATATGGGCCATTAGATCTGATACGTGAGAATGAGTGTGTAGCAATCCTTGGGAAATTATTCAAGGATCTGTTACAGAAGAAACAGAATTTCTAGAGACAAAAAAATCAAAATACCAGCTTGAATATTATAATGACACTTTGTGGTTGTATATCACCTTTCTCAAATGCTTCACACCTATTTTCTCATCTAGAAACATTTCTGTAAATTAATAAAGTGGCAGGTATTAGTCTTCTCAATATGCAGGGAAAATATATTCGAGAGCTCACTACTCTCAGTTTGTACCATTTGAGATTTTCTTGATGTAGTTTGCATATTTAATATTTGCATTATTTTATTAGAAGCAAGGAGGTTGTCAACTACAAGCATGATTTTTTTTTGAAGATTTTATTTATTTATTTGACAGAAAGAGAGATCACAAGTAGGCAGAGAGGCAGGCAGAGAGAGAGGGAAAGCAGGCTCCCCGCTGAGCAGAGAGCCCTATGCGATGAGGGGCTCCCTCCTAAGGCGCTGGGATCATGACCTGAGCCTGAGACAGAGGCTTTAACACACTGAGCCATGCAGGCACCGCAAGCATGATTTTCTTATATAGAAGGAGCAAATACTGAAAATATACCCTAGTTAATTCAGGTTCTCTTATGTATGTTAAAGCTAAGGAATTATTAGCTAAGGAATTATTAGCACAAAAAAAAATAGTTTTCTATTATTCTGTTGAGAAAAATAATTTACCTTAACAAAGGTGAGAGTACTGAAAGGTATAATAACTCTAAATCAAATAAACATTTATGTGTTTACTTATTTATCAAACATTCAGTACGCATTTACCATGCACCCACTAAGTGTAAGATACTGAGGAGACAGGGAGGATATTATACTCAGTCTCTGCTATCAGAAAATCATTTTTTGGTTACAAAATAAATCCATCTTCAGTAATGATTTTGCTAACATCATTGAATTTTAAAGGAAAATATCTAAAATAAAATGAAATAGTGGCTTAACAATAGAAGTAAACAGGAGCCAAATAAATTAGTTTGGAAATTTGTATTCCCTAACTAGGGATTTTTAGGTTTTCAGCTATATACATGTTGTGTGTGTGTGTGTATATATATATATATATATTATATATATATATATATATATATATATATATTCACTGCACTTGGGTAAAATCTGTGCCATTACTCACCTGTGAGTGTGAATTCAGACCTAGAAGATGCATGAAGAATTGTGACCTTTCTGCCTAAAAATGTGAATAATGTTGGCCATTATTATCTTCATGAGGGAGTGCCCAAGGTGATTGATAACTGGTCAGAATTTCCTTCCATTCTGTATATATATGCAACTGTGCATTCTAAATGTTATGTTCTTTTTGGCGTGAACCTGAAATTATCACTTATCAGAGTTTATGGTACATAAAGTAAAAATGAACCCATTAAATTGTATTAAGATGATTTTCTGTAATGTAAGCATACAGGAATCGGTATAAAATAAACAAAAATTTCTCTCATTTTTAAAAAAGATTTTATTTATTTATTTGAGATAGAGAGCATGAGCAGTGGCAAGGGGAGGTGCAGAGGGAGAGGGAGAAGCAGACTTCCCCCTGAGCAGGGAGCTTGGCACTGTGTTCAATCCTAAGGCTCTGGGATCATGACCTGAGCCATCCAGGTGCCCTAATTTCCCACATTCTAATATTAAATTTACAAAAAATGTAAGAATCAAAACACATTCATTTAGTTCTTCCATTCAGTTATTCCCAGTTTTCCTTTTTCATGAAGACCTGTTCTTCTTAAGTTCTGTCCCTGGTCCTTCTTTGGAACTGTTTCAATCTAAACACAGGAGCCATTGTTGATGCTCACTATTGTTTATAAGACTAAACTCTGTCACTTCTTTCTTTCTTCCTTTCTTTCTTTCTTTCTTTCTTCCTTTCTTCCTTCCTTTCTTTCTTTTAAGATTTTATTTATTGAGAGAGAGAGGGAGAGAGAATGCAAGCTGGGGAAAGGGCAGAGGGAAAAGGAGAGAGAAACTCATGCAGACTCCATGCAGAACACAGAGCCTGATTCAGGGATCCATCTCCCGACCCAGAGATCATGACCTGAGCTGAAATCAAGAGTTAGTTGCTTAACTGACTGAGCCACCTAGGCGCCCTATCCTCATTCTCTTTTAATCTCACTTGTCTAATATATCCCTAACTTAGGATGGATGAATATATTAGTTTTCTACACTCCTATACTTGGCAGCTGAAAGAGTCTTCGGAACATTGCTGAAGGCCTTGGTTTGGCTTTCTTGACCACCAATCTGCAGCCACAGATATCACCTTTGTCAAAGTCCATTCAAAAATTATGTCCACCAGTGTAGAGAAGAGCCAATGACCGGTTGACTCCCATAACTTGAAATAATACTTTCCCAGCTTGATGAGTTTTTCCCAAATAGTTTTCCTAAATGGAAAGAGAATATTTGGCTGGCTGACTTTGGTGTACATTTTTTGAACCATGGTTGTTGTTACATAGTCAGTACACATTTTACAGGGCTCCCTGCCAATCTCCTATGGCCTGCTTCTGGACCACTTTAAAGGAGCAACTTTTTTGATACTGGTGGGAGAGATCATTCTCCATGATCTTTCATGTCTTCTCATTCTTAGATTGGGAATAATTGATCTGGCAACAGTAATATAAAATATGTCAACTACATGAAGAGAAATGGTCACGCCTAGACTTAAGGTAAGCCAAAAGGTTATCTGAGCTGAGTTAATACCTCATATTTTGCATGGGTCACCACTAGCAGAGAGTTAAGATAATCAGTTTTCTGTGTTCACAGACAACAATATCAAGATTCTGAAAATATTCCTCAGAACTCTTTCCTCTAAAAGACTATTCCTTACAACCCATAGCAAATTAGGTAACTTAAACCATAATAGGCAAGGAAATTAGATTTTCCTCATTAGCTTGGGCTTACCTGGAATTTGGGGGTGTTCAGCTATCTGTGAATATAGGGGTATGTTCAGGAGGGATGGATATCTGCAAAAATTGGATTCTGTGTAGAGGATCCATTGGCATATGATAGGTAAGGAAATAATAGTGCATACTATGAACAGATATGGATCCTTTGTGAAGCTAATCTAGATTTCTAGATATTTCCAGACATATCAGAGCCCAATAAAAGGCATACTTTAATTTTGAACCTTGACAAATTTTATAAAGGTTTCAGTTATATGGGTCCACTTCTAGTTCCTCAGGAGGACCTCATTCTTGGATATCTCTATGCCTTAAACATCACAATTACTGAAATCATTGGGTTGAAAGAATACAATTTGACAGGAAACATGAAAAAAACAAAAACATTATTTTTTTTCAAGACCTATTCAGACTTTCTCAGGGGAGCAAATACTTTTCAGTATCTTGGGAGAAATTTAAAGCATGTTCAGTTACTTTTTTTGGTGATTTTCCAATCATAAAATTTCAGTAAATGCTGGACAAACATGTAATCTCATTCCAGTAAATGTCCAGACCATATAAAACTCAGTATCATGAACTATTCTTAAACCTAATACTTAACCCTCCCCACGCTCTGCTTTGTTATTAGCCAGGATGCTAGGATAGAGGGTTATGGATAACTTCTCTATTTCTCCCTCTGTGTGTCTTCTCTTACCTATTTCCCCATTCCATCCTAGGCTGTCTTTTGGCTCCTCTGAGTTTAAGATTAAAGGCAAAGAGAGGTAAGGCAGAATTTTCTTGATTGACAGATACTGTTATGATCCAGCATTTGGGTTTTCTAGGGTTGATGGCTATTCAAAGGTGGCCTTTTCATAGAGCTTTTCTGGGGATTTCTTAAAGATTTCTTAACTGAGAACATTTACCTGTATCTCTTCTGGTATGTTGTATATGATTCTTTCTTAACCATGTGGGTGACTGGCAACCTACCCACTCTGTTGGGATTACAAGTTTAAAGTGAACTTCTCATCTGATCGTTCCTAATGATAAGAAGCTCTCATATACCCTTGCTCTCCAGAGCAGTCAAAGTGTGGCGACCAGTCTTTTCCAGTTGTGGCACCATAATTTCATAGAACTTTGAACTTTGAAACTTTGTATTGCTTAGGTATGAATCCACAATGAGTCCCCCTTTCCTCTCAATTCTAGGAGAAAACACTCTCTAAAGTATTGTTTTGGTTGCTTCCTATACTGCATGTAGAGAAAAAAAATGGATGGGCAATGTTTTCTCAGTTGTGGGAAGAGCAGAAAGATGTAAAACTGTGACATTATCAGGGGTACCTGAGTGGCTCAGTTGGTTGAGAGTCGACTCTTGGTTTCAGCTTAGGTCATGATCTTGGGGTTGTGGGGTCAAGCTCCTTGTTGGTCACCATGCTGTGTTGCTGGGTATGGAGCCCGCTTGGGATTCTCTCTCTCTCTCTCTTCCTCTCCTTCTGCTCCTGCTCCCCACTTACATGGTCTCTCTCTCTCTCTCAAATAAAAATAAATAAATAAATAAATAAAATAAACAAAAACTATGACGTTATCTACAGTAGTAAAGGTGAATATTTTAATAAACAATATTCCCTATTTTTAACCTCAGTGTCCTTTCAGAAATCAAGTCAGAAATGAGACCAATGATTTCTTTCCCTGAAATTACTGTACAGATCATATGGTAGTATTTTTCACCCTGAGCTGTCACACAGGTGCTACCAATTTGAAACGCTGCATGAATTTTAGTAATGTAGGAGTGGAGGGACTTTTTTTATGTGGGCAGCTGATAAATTGCAACTAAAGCTGAAAAAAAATGAGAGGATTAGAACTGAAAAGTTAAAAACTATATGGTAACTTGGTGTGCAAATTTGAGGTGAGAATTAACTATTTTAGGGAAATTTAACTGGAATGTTGACTGACTCTGTATGATTATGGATCTGAAGGAGGTTCAGCTCAGACCACCTAAATCCATGGATTCCCAGGTCCGGTGCAAGTTTCCCTTCCTTTATCCAAACTCCATGTATTTACATACTAATGTGGTGGGTTAGGTCCTGATCAACTTTATCAGATAAAAGATATTGACGCTAGCTAGGATCTCCAAACTAGCTTTCTGGTGATGTTTTGAAATGTAGAAAGAAGTTTGGTTCAGTTCAGAGAATTATGTTTGATCTTTGTTTCTGTAGTCTGTGCCAACCAGTGTACCATAACAATGATGATACTAAGATAAAGACATGACCTCTGCCACTGAAGACATCCACTTATGGTGAGACAGAAAAATTAATTGTGGAATTCTCCCTAGAAGATTTACAGGAAAGATATTACAGGATAGAGTGGTGTGTTTGGAACCCTAGCAGGTCTATTCTCTATGAATGATGCCCCCTACAGTTGTGCAGTGCGGTGGCCTTTGGGCATAATTAATTTTCATATTTGTGAAGTCCTTTCTTCCATTGTACTCTTAGGGACAAAGACTTACTCTGGCAGTAGTGGGGATGAGGATAATGGCTCTGGTGAAGATGGATTGACTTATTTTGATTTCAGTTAAAATTTATAGACTTTTTAAAAATGCAGCTGTGAAACCCTGTAGCAGTGGTTGATTAATCCCATTAAAAAGAGATGAATGGAAAAAAAAAAAAGAGATGAATGAAAGAATATGCTTCCCTGTGAGAGAGAAATGTAACTCAAACAGAGTTGTATTTGATAGAACTTTGTCCTAGATTGTGCATGTTTTGTTCTTTGCAAATCAAATGGAAGAGTTTCCCATATGAATAGGCTTAAATATATATTTAGTAAACTTCAAAATAATTGGTTGCTAGATTGGATTCAGCTGATATTGGGTGAATACAAGATAGGAGAATTTCAAGTACATACTGAGTGTTCATTTCTCTCGTTCAATAACCCTACGCTAAGTAGATTGGTGTATTATTTAATTTATTGTACTGGAAAATTCCCTAGCAGTTGTGCTCTATATACCTCTATTTTTTTTATTTTTCATATATTTTCCTGGTTATTTTACTTCGTCTCATATCTCAGCCTCAGAAGTTAATATTTAAAAATTTTGAAAACATAATAAGATACGATGCCTGTGATGTGACATTTAAATTACGGTAGACTAAATAATAGTAGGGCCTTGGAAAATTGAGAATAGTTAGTTTGTATTAAGTGAGATTAAATGCTTTAGATAAGAAGAAAATAACTTCACACAGGGGAAAAATAAGGGCACCAATGTAGGTATATTGGTTAAGGATTGGTTTGGCCATAAAGAACAGAAGCCTCTACTACGAGTATTAAAAACAAAGTATTTTGGGGGCGCTTGGGTGGCTCAGTGGGTTAAAGCCTCTGCCTTCCACTCAGGTCATGGTCTCAGGGTCCTGGGATCAAGCCCCACATCAGGCTTTCTGCTCAGTCGGGAGCCTGCTTCCCTTCCTCTCATTCTGCCTGCCTCTCTGCCTATTTGTGATCTCTGTCTGTCAAATAAATAAATAAAATATTTAAAAATAAATAAATAAATAAATAAAAACATAGTAGTTTCTTTTTTATTATATCATGAGCAGCCTGCAGGTAGGCTGTTGTGGTAAATATAGGATAGTTATCCAAGCATAATGAAAATTATTTACATTTAAATTTAAATTTAAATGATTTCCCCTGGTTCAGTAACTAGGAATATAATAATGACTTATAGAACATTTAATATTATTACTATTGTTATTATTTACATATTCAAGGCTTCATTACCTTCATTAAAAAAATTCAGAGTATATACGTATATTTTTACTTATATATATTTTTTATGTTATCAAATACATTATCTTTTAAATTTTATTTTATTTCAGTGTTCCAAAATTCATTGTTTATGCACCACACCCAGTGCTCCATGCAATACGTGCCCTCCATAATACCCACCACCAGGCTCACCCAATCCCCCACAACCCTCCCCTCCAAAATCCTCAGTTTGTTTCTCAGAGTCCACATTTATGATGTCATTTATTTGAGGCAGAGAGAGAGAGAGCGAGTGAGTGCACAAGCAGGGAAGAGGATCAGAGAGAGTGGGAGAGACAGACTCCCTGCTGAGCAGAGAGCTGGACATGGGGCTAGATCCTAGGACCCTGAGATCATGACCTGAGCTGAAAGCAGATGCTTAACTGACTGAGTCACCCAGGTGCCCCAGTATATATAAATATTTAAGGCCTCCCACTCCTTCCCTGAGTTACCCAAATTTTCTCGAGTCTCACTTTACCAGCGTCTCAATTGTACTTCTGGAAGATCTACTCAGTTTACCATTTCTTAGGATTTGTTGGTTTTTTTTTTTTTTAAAGATTTTATTTATTTATTTGACAGACAGAGATCACAAGTAGGCAGAGAGGCAGGCAGAGGGAGAGAGAGAAGCAGGCTCCCCACTGAGCAGAGAGCCCGATGTGGGGCTCGATCCCAGGACCCTGAGATCATGACCTGAGCTGAAGGCAGAGGCTTAACCCACTGAGCCACCCAGGCGCCCCGGATTTGTTGGTTTTGCATAGTATCCCAGTTGGTGATTTCTCATGATCTCCTAGAAGTTGATCATATAATCATGGAATGAGTCCTGGCCTAGTCACAGTGACCTCTGACTTCAGGTTTCAATCTGTTTGGTTTAAATTTATGTGCTCAACAGATTTTCAAAAGCCTGAAAGGAAATCAATTAACAGATGGTTGAGAAAACCAGCAATGATTTATTATTTATGGTGGTATTAGTAAAAATGGAGAGCACACAGTCAAAGGCTTTTTAGCTGGTAGAATCAATAAGATTTGGCATTTTAGAAAAATGAGTGGTAACCCAAGCATTTTTGTCTTGAGAAACTATGGATAAAGGTACCATTCATGATGATAGGAAAAATGTTTCCTGAGTTAGGAAGCACTAGAAAAAGCAGGTATGAAGAAAGAAAATGGATTTACTTTGAAATATGCTGAGTTTTCGTTGTGCCTAAACAATCTAAGCATATAGAGGGATCAGTTGGATGTCTGGATATACAGTTCTGAAGTTCAAGTGAGAAGAACAGGTAAAATTGAGGCTTTAGAATCATTAAAGTATATATATGATTCATTCCATAGGTATAGTTTTTAAAATCTAGAAATTCACCTTATTTAGTGAATTGCCTTTAAGGTATTGATCTCCTCCCACTGAAAAAATCCAAGCAGTAGCTGAATTATCTTTAGTTACCAATGTAGTAAAAGAACTCATTGGGAAATTCCAAATTCTCCTCATTATTTTCCCAAATTCTTTCTTAGTTATGTAGAAATTGGGAAATTCCAAATGCCAGTAGATACGAACATTTTCCCCTCATAAAAGTCAATACTTATGTAATTCAGTAAAGGTCTTGTTCAAAAACCATGAAGGGAGCTCTTATGTAACCCCTAGAGATAAGGCTCAGATCATACGCAATGTGTAATCGCTTGTGGAAATGACAGATGAGAAATACAGTCCATAAAGTAGGAAAGGAGGAATTGCAAAATGAAAATGTCATGGGAGTTGAGAGTCAGACAGATTTTTGTTTAAATTCTGGTTATGCAACTTATCTGCTACTTACCATTTGCCTGCATATTTAATCTTTAATTTTCCTCATATGTTATATAAGGGAAATGGTATCAATAGTCCTGAGGATGAAATATAGTGTCTATAATATGCTTTCATAGTGACTTTCATAAATGTGGGGACTAGTGATATAAAATGGTTACTGCCACCAGCAGTTCACATTTTATGGCTTAGATTAAGCAAATTAGAATAATTTGTACAAAATCAGCATTTTGGATAAAGAGCTTATGTATAAGTGTAGGAAGTAAATTTACTCTGTGTATATACATGTTAGTTGAAAATATGACCATGTGGAAACAATAAAATTTTTATGAATTTTTTATGGTTGTCTGATACTGAAACATTTTTAAAAGCTTATTTACTTATTTTTCTTCCTTGTTATGATTTATGTAAGTGATGAGATGTTCAATTTCAGAGACTAAGTGAGAGTAAAAATCATTAGATTAAGTTTAGAACTAATATTAAGATACAGGGCTCACCTTTAAGATAGTTAAACCAGGATCCAAGCCATGCACAATGTTAAGTTTTCTGTTAGTAAGGGGTCCTGATACCAAATTGTAGAAAGGCAAAAAAGGAAGAGAAGTCAATGTTTTTTTGTCAGTCTCCTGCAAGGCAGGTTGAAGGGTAAACCCTAAGATCTTAGGACAGGCTCCCAGGCTGAAGTTTCCTCCTGTCAATCCTCACCTCTCCTTCCTATACCTGTGCTCCTTTCATCAACTACCAGACAGTCTACACCACAGCACAAATTTGTCACAAACCTAAACGGTGCTCCTTTGGATTCTTAAGCTTGAGCAAGCAAACTGGGAAAAGCTGTGTTAAATAAAACTGATGTTGCCTTCTCTTCAGTCTAGACAATTGTTCAGTGAATACATTATGATGAGTGCATTGTGTCAATCCATAGCGATCCATAATTTGCTGGAGTTATAGTTACAAAACTATGGCTTGGCTTATCATGATTAGATCTGCTCTGTTTACTTTGAATTTTCCTAGGTCTGAAGCTTGTTCTTGTTATATGTCTTCAATGGTAAGTGATACTACCTCTGCACCTGAAATCCATTTAAATTCTCAGCTGCCCATGGGGGTACAACTCAGTCTCTGCATTGTTTTGAAATGACCAGCTCCAACTCCCAGGACACCAGGCCATCTAGATAGCTGTTGAGTAGTAGCTAATTATCTCGCAGATGTTTCAGCCAGACACTTCCCGGCTTCAGGGCAGGAAATGGTATTTAAAAATGGAGATCTTACTTCTAGATACAGATATATTAGTAGATACTGTATCTTAGATATTCAAGAAAGAGCATGATCTAAAAAATATTTTCATGGGAACCATTCACACAAACAAAGAGGTACTTTGGCTAGTTAACACTCATTTCAACTTAAAAACTAATGAAAAACCCCTGTGTATTTTTCAGTTGTAATTTGGGGAGGAGGTTTAGTATACTTCTACTTTTTAACTTTTTTCTCATATAAATGTGGATATCCTCCAAGATTTTGTGTTAATTTCTTGCCTCTCTCTAACCAGGGTTTCTTCATTTACATGGATCCTAGGGCAATAACATTTAATTTTCTTTTTGGGGGGAGATGGGTATTATCTCCAATTACAACATAGTAGAAACAATGGCACCTACTCCTAGAAAAATGGACAAAAATGCACATATATGTGTATCTAAAACTTTTTTGCATGTAATTTTAGGGTTCATTGACTG
The DNA here is from genome assembly GCF_922984935.1 of Meles meles. Lineage (NCBI taxonomy): Eukaryota > Metazoa > Chordata > Mammalia > Carnivora > Mustelidae > Meles > Meles meles. The sequence goes on from NC_060066.1 coordinate 24,280,867, forward strand.
AAACCCACTCTTGGACTGGCTAGGAGTTGAAACCTGAAGACTGGGAAAGCAATTAAGAGGTTTTGCAATAGTTCAGAGAAGTGACAAGCAAAGCTAATGGAAAAGGTGATTAGAACATTTCATTCATGTTTCTGCAGCATTGCATAGACTTCCATCCTCACATTATTGAAACTCTCTTCTGGTCTTATGTGTCTTGATCTCTGTTTACCTCATTTAATTGCCAGACCCCATTGTTCTATTTCTTGTGTATTTTTGAAAATGACAAAAACCCACAGTTTACATTGCTTCAACTTTAAAATTTAAATGAACTGAAGTGAAATAAAATTAAAAATTTGATTTCTCTGTCACACTGGGCACACTGCAGGTGCTCAAGAGCCACATGTGGCTGGTGGCTACTCTATTAGAGAGCTCAAGGTTACAAGATAAAACTGGAACTCCCCTATAGAATATGGAAAATGGCTTTGGATCAGGGTGCTTCCTCTTGCTGCCCCCACCCCCTTACAAAATAGCATTAAGCCCTAACAAAGACTTCACCATTGCTTATGGTGAAGCATGAGCTTTCATAAGAATTCATAAGACTCCCATGATAACTCTTTTTATTTTGTTGTTCCAGCTTGAATCTAAAAAAAAAAAAAAAATTATTCTTCCTTTATTCTCCCATGGGAATACACTGTTACTGAGTACATGCAACGGGTATTAGTCTCTTTCCAATCTGTTTTCTCCTATTATCCTGACCATACAAGGAGAAACTGAAACTCAGAAGAGTATATTGTTCAAGATCATTTATCTGGAAACTAGAGAAGGAAAAAGAAGCCATTCGCCAGAAATTGCCATCATTTTCTCAATATGAAATGTACAGATCTATCTACATTTGCACCCACCTTCTCTCTCTTACTTTGGAGGGAATTAATCTCCATTGTAAAAAGATTTTTTTCTGGTTGCATTGTAAAAAATAGTATTTATGTTGCTTTCATAAGTGCTCTGCATAACATCACTTTTCACAGTATCACGACTTTGCCCATTGCTAGAGTTTGGTGTCTTCTGAGAGAAGAAACTTCTGAGAGAAGAAAAGCGCATTTGTGCGCTTCATGAGATTCCATCCTCCTCCTTTTCTTCTTCCTCCTCCTCTTCCCTTCTTCTCCCTCCCCCTCCTTCTACTTGAACTTCCATAATATTTTGTTCAAATATAATGTTGAAGATATAGAAACTAAAAGCATAAAAGATGATAAAGAAGCAGAATATATTGTCCAAGACCAATGAGCATACCAGTAGTAGAACAAGGACAAAAATGTGCACCTTTTAATTCTTGTATAGTGCTTTTTCCATTTTATTGTCGCTTCTGTTCCCAAGACCCTTAATTCATGAAAAAGCAAACCATTCCCCTTAAATTTCAATGGGTGGAAATATGTATCTATGAATTTCATCAAAAAAGCTGACAAAGTCTAAGAGTTATAAAAATCAGGTATTTGGTGCTAGGTATTGGTGTCTTCAAAATGTAGGTAATTTAAATTTCTGAAACCATCAGAACACAATTATGTATTCAGCAGGACTCAAAGGGATGATACTCCTTTTTTTACTGTATTCCATTGACCTCCAAAGTGTTATTTGTAGGTGTTTTTCAATAGTTAAAACTTGAATTTTATTTCTTTCTAATGCCTATAGATTATTTATCAGTATATCTGTAATTTACATAATAAAAGAAAGGGAAAAGGATTAGTCATAGTAAAGTACTTTCAGGGTATCCACTTGTTAAAGTATTTGCCACCAACTATTGATACTTAACATTCTGCTTTAGTTCTAAAGAGTGATAAGTTAGAAAGCACTCATGCATCCAAATAAATACCCAGAACTTCTAGCCAAACATTTTTATCAGAGTGGAGTGTGTGTTCTGTTTAAAGTCAATGAATGAAAGAAGAATGGGGCTCATGTCAGATTGTCCATAAAAATGTTTTCAGAATTTCCTACTTTATAAATGCTATGGTCCTGCATATGGATTAATAATAAAAGGGCTTTATTTTTTATTTTTTTTAAAGATTTTATTTTTATTTATTTATTTGGCAGAGAGAGAGAGAGATCACAAGTAGGCAGAGAGGCAGGCAGAGAGAGAGAGAGAGGAAGCAGGCTCCCTGCCGAGCAGAGAGCCCGATGTGGGACTCGATCCCAGGACCCTGAGATCATGACCTGAGCCGAAGGCAGAGGCTTAACCCACTGAGCCACCCAGGTGCCCTAAGCAAAAGGGCTTTAAAAAGACATATATGGGATTATCTTAATTATCCATCTGTAAAACATATTTGTTATGTTATATAAAACATGTTGGGGTCAGGCAATGTGAATATTACTTAGCTAAAGCATGGGAGATGTGGGCCACCTATGGTACCCAGTTATCATGTGAGGATTGTCCTGTCCTTAGTGATTGGATTAACCTGGCTCAAACTTTCAATTTCTTGGGTTTTAGAAATGTGTGTCCTTCTGGGATTTTTACAAAGTTACAACCTTAAGTCATCTTCTTTCATGTTTGTCCTCTTGGGTACAAAACACAGCCACTTGATGGAATCTCAATAAGCAGAACATTATTTTCATTACTTCACTGAAAATATGTGGGGGTTATGTGCAGCAGGTACAGTTGAAACATGAGCTGCTGTTTTTCTGTTTTCCATCCCTGTTTTCTCTTTTTGGAGACCAATATATATCCCACCTGCAGCATGAACACTGAGGGGCCAAGAGTCACTCTCACAGCTCTCTTCATGGGGACCTGCTGTATTAAAGACTTAGTATCTTTTCTAGCAAGCGGCTACCCCCATTCCCGATATCCCACCTGCTCTAGAATTCAGATGAAAATTGTATCTTCTCCCTATGTGAATTCTGGGATCCACCTCTTTTTATAACCCTTCATAGTCCTCATTTTTACTTCTGTTTCCAGAAAGATTGCTTTAAGTTGACATTAAGAAAAAACTCACTCTATCGGGCGCCTGGGTGGCTCAGTGGGTTAAAGCCTCTGCCTCAGCTCAGGTCATGATCCCAGGGTCCTGGGATCGAGCCCCACATCGGGCTCTCTGCTCAGTGGGGAGCCTGCTTCCTCCTCTCTCTCTGCCTGCCTCTCTGCCTACTTGTGATCTCTGTCTGTCAAATAAATAAATAAAATCTTTAAAAAAAAAAAAAAAGAAAAACCTTGCTCTAGCTCTTTTATGCGCGCGCACACACACACACACTCACCTATCTCAGTTATGTCTCCTGATTTCACATTATAGTGGATATTTGAAGCCTATGAGGGTATGAGAATGGATATTATACTACACTCTACTATACAACAGCACATTATAATTTAATGTTAAAAGGCAACAGAGCCTTTTAATAGTCTTCTATTAACTCTCCTGTCAGTTAACTGTCCAGACTGAACAAAAGTTCATTATGCAATTCTATAAGCATTTCTTTAGAGTCATCTAGGTGCTATATTTTACATGCAAGGAATAGTACCATGAGGAACACCTGCTCTCTTACCTTGAAGGAGTTCGTGGTTTGATGAAAAAAAAATCACAGATACTGCATTTCTATTACTTTAGCATTAACAAACTATTAGGCATAATAATTCTCTCTCACCTTTCCAAGACTCAATGGGGGAAACACTTTTATCCCAAGTTTGCCTATGATCACTCCTCAGTGAGCTACTGTTACAGTTAGGTTCTCTTTCTCCCTGGCTCTAGAAAGACTCTTACTAAAACAATAATCTGTATGCTAGTGAAGGTTGGATCCATGAAATGAGGGAGGGTTGGATTTTTCAGCCATATTCCTCTGAGCCATTCACTCCTGCATCATCAACTGGGAAATCACGGAACCCATGGAAATGACTGTGATCAGGGGAAGAAGCACAGGCAGGGGGCGGTGTGGCGGGACAAACTACACTGAATATTGTCAGTAGAAGATAGGTCAAGTGAGTAGTTAGGGAAAAAAAAAAAAAAGGTCAGGATTTCCCATTTCTCGTTCCACAAGTAAGAAATGTAGGGCCTGGGGCAGGCTGCACCAAGATGGGCCACTTTGGCATAAAGGTGATTTCCAGTTAAAAGTGATAGAACGCTGGGCCTCCTGGGTCAATCAGTCGGTTCAGCATTGGACTCTTGATTTCGGGCCAGGTTGTTATCTCAGGGTCGTGAGATCAAGCCCTGCAATTGGCTCCATGCTCAAAGAGTCTGCCTGAGATTCTCTCCCTCCCTCTTCCTCTGCCTCTCCCCCTCTCTAAAATAAAAAAACAAATCTAAAAAATAATAATAATAAAGGTAATAGAAACCCAACAGAGATGCAGGAAAGGCTCTTTGCTTCCCCCACAATCGCCTAAATTTCCATTAGAAAGGAGAGCCTGCATTAGGAAGAGATGTATTAACACAGACTTCTCTTTACCTAAGGAACTTATCTGCGTAATAGAACAATCTTGTTTTTCCCAAACATCTCTTTTCACCTTCTTGCTAATGAGCTTTATCCTATCTGTATTTTCAGGCCCCTCCTGCTCTCCTTGGCTCACACAAGCTTCTTGTTGCCTCATTGTCTTTGGAATTTCATATCTGTGTGGATTCTCTGTACCTGGGCCTATGAAATTTGATTTTTTCCTGTCAGTCTGTCTCATGTTAATTTGATTCAGAAGAACCACAGGGCAGGGGCGCTTGGGTGGCTCAGTGGGTTAAAGCCTCTGCCTTCCGCTCAGGTCATGATCCCAGGGTTCTGGGATCAAGCCCCGCATCGGGCTCTCTGCTCTGCGGACAGCCTGCTTCCTCCTCTCTCTCGCTGCCTGCCTCTCTGCCTACTTGTGATCTCTGTCTGTCAAATAAATAAATAAAATCTTACAAAAAAAAAAAAAAGAACCACAGGGCAGAGGAAGGTCTTTCTCTCTGACAGTAGGTTGGATATTGCCACTCCATCCTCAGAAGTAAAAGTTGGATCAGGCTGAAAAATCAACAACTCTACTTGGATCCCTAAGAGCAGGGAGGACACAGGGCAAACCCACTGCCCCAGGACTGAAGAGACAGAGGAATGCAGAGAGTCATAGCTTCTTTGAGTCATTAAATGTGTCAAACTCCTTTGCAAATGAGATATTCACACTTGCTGTTCTCTTTCATATGTTAGCTCACTGCTCCATCTACTCTAACCTGCCCTCGTTATACTTTGTCGTGGCTTGCTGCATGAACGAATGCGTGGGAAAACATCGCTTGTTGTACCTTTCCTTTATGTACGTCACTCATAGGAGCCCTCTGTTAACAAACTCACGTCTAATGTATACAGCCATTTTCGGTCTTGGACCTCGAATCAATTTCCATTGTATGTCCTGTTGCTGTGTACCAAGCACTTTTATACATTATGACATTTGATTCCATTAATACCCTACAGAGTAGTCCCTAGCTTTATTATTGTTTTACAGGTGGGGAAAGCTTCAGCAGATTTCACACCCTGTATCTGGTAAACAGAACCTTATGTTCTGACGAGGATACTGGTGTCTACTCGTCAACACGAGAAATCTTGTGTAGTAGCAGTGAGAGATTATTATGGGAACAAGTATATAACAGGAATGCAAAAGAAGAGTCAAAGACATGTTAACAGTCTAGTTTAGGCTTTCAAAGCAGTGACTGACATGTTTATATATTGTCTTTTTCACTCTTTAAGTCAGCTCCTCAGTAAAAATGTTGCTGAAGTAGAATCAGATACCGGAAATATTAAAAAAATGGAGACCAAAGTGATTTGGGGCATTAAGTAGCCTGAATAAGGGCTTCAACTATTTGCTTTCATTGAGTAGGAAAAGCTAGGTTAGGTTTCAAAATAAATCCTCTTGTACGATTTACATGAGAAGATGCGAGCCATGAGACAAAGAACATTAAAGGCAAATATCAGAAAACCCTCCGTTAAAGCCCCAAAATACATGGTCACAATAATGAAAAAGACAACTCTTCAGCCTCCCTTGGAAGAAGTGCTGCCATAGACACTCAAAAGGGGTATTAAATAGGAGACAAAAACTATTTTAAATATTCTCCCCCAATTTTGATTTCTCAGTGTGATTACAGAAAATAAGGAAGTCACTCAGAACAGCTGTGTTGAAATTTCAGATGTTTATCAGCCTGGCATCTCTGGTAAAAAAAAAAAATTACATCTCTGAAACCTAATCATTCTATGCCATAAGGTTACAGGGAGCCCTAAGAATTAGTGGGGCCTCCAGGACTGTGATATCTTTTAAAATTGGATGTTATCTCCCTGTAGATTGGTAATGTTAGAACCAAAGGAAAGATCATTATGATTTTCTCATATATAATCTTCTCATGGCCACATGCATATAAGTTACTATAATATTAAGTGATATATAAATGGTAGATATTTTAATATATAGGCTCTTATTTCTCTCCCTGTCTCTCCCTCTTCCTCTTTTTTTTTTTTTTGGTGGAGATAACTAATCTTGGAAATGTCCAAGTAGAAAAATATGTTGGATTGTAACTACATTGTCTTGGGGATTTTCAACAGTGTTTGACTGTAAACCTAGATAATCTTTGGTTTCAGAAAAGAAATAAGTTTCAAGCAAGATGGAAACTACAGATTGGAAAAGAAAAAAAAAGGAAAACAACTTTTGCTTTACTGTCAAAGTACAAAATAAATTAGTGGACCTTATTATAAATAATAATAAATTATTATAATAAATTATAATAATTCAGACAACAACTTGCATTCCGTCCAAATAAGTAGGCCAGGCTATCTTCCAGTGTAAATTTTTAAAGTTTTCAAGTGGTTATTTTATCATAAGCTAAATGTAACCTGAAAACTAGGTTTAATCTAGCTTTTCTTGATGTCTTCAGAAGACATGTTTAACAGTGTCTACAGAAAATATTATCAAGAAAATCCTATTTATACAAATACATAGAGAAACAGTCTTCCATATGCCCTACCATCTTTTGATACCTGTTGTAGTTTTAAAGAATTTTGGTTGAGTTTTTCACTGTGTCAGCAGGCAGACCGTGCTTGAAGTGATACCACATGACTTATGAGACTGGGTCAGAAAGCTAATGATGTTTCTCCATTGTTCAGTTAAATACTTGCAAATGGAGACCTGAGTTGCCATGTAGGACTCCCGCTGGCCTGAAGCCACCATGCTGTGATGAGCCCAAATCCCATGGTTTGGAAAAGCCCCAAGTACGTCCCCATGACAGCCAGTCTCCCCGACCAGGCGTCATACATGTAAGTGAGTAAATCTTCATGTGACTCTAGCCCCCAGCCTGCAAGTTGTCCCCATCCTCTAGGTCTTCCCAGGGAGGCTCCAGATATTGTGGTCCAGAGCCAAGCCATTTCCGTTGTTTCCTGTCTCAATTCTTGTCCTACAGACCCTGTGGGAATAATAAAATGACTGATTAGAGCCGCTCAGCTTTAGGTAGATTTTGCGACTCATCACTAGTGACTGGAACAATTAGTGACTGGAATTTTTTTTCTAGTGACCACAGCCCTCAGACTCTAAGGCCAACCAGGCTTCCCGACTCTTTGGCAGGCTTCTCTTGGATGATGTTAGTAAAGGGCATGAGCTGAGTTTGCAGAAGCAGAGGTGCTAATCCTGCTTTTCCCAGGGATGCACCAATAATGTACAAGTGAAAGGGAGACTAGAGGAAGCAATTCATAAGATGGAAGGAATATATTAATGTTGCTTCAATTGCCTGATGGTATCAGGAAAATGTTTTATGTACTTTGAATTATCTTGATAGTAACTTGAATTCTAATTGTGTGTGTTTCATCTGATCATGGTTTGATCTGAGCAAATGAGTGAATTTGCAAAGAATGAATGGAAAAGTCCTCATCAGTTAATAAATTTGAGTTGGCTCCCACATAAGGTTTGGCATAGGGACTAGTGAAATGTGTGAAAACATTTGGTCTCCAGACACTTAACTCCACAAAATCCATTCCACAATAGCCAATCTGCTTTCCATATTCTGTGACCAATGCCCAGATTTAGACCAGCTCAGTAGAGTGCAAGTAGAAGTGATACCATTCAACTGTGTCATTTGGAAGGAATAGTGATTCTTCTTTTTCCCATCCTAATGATCAGAAGAAAGAAGGAAAAATCCCCTATTTTCATATTCAGCTTCTTCCTTCACCCACTCAGTTCTGGAAATCAGCATCACATTTGTTTCTATAATACTATCAATATATGACAAAGTAATTAAAAAGAATTGAGGCAACATTTTGACTAAAAGAGGATAAATATTCAGGAGTGAATTAATTCATAAACTTACTTCAGATTAACTCCTCTTCAAGAGAAGACAGCATAATCACTGTGGCTAAAAGAGACTTATTCAAAAGAGCATATATAATATTTTAAAAGTAGCTAAATCCTTTTCCTATTACACAGAAAGAATTCTTTAGGAAGAGTATGCTGGGAGGGATGTACCTTGACAGTGTCTCCCCCTACAAAGTGTAAAATGTATTTGATCTTTCAATATAATAGGTCTTATTTTTATTCCAACCATAATCCTTTGGAAACAGAAGGTAAGGCAGAGTAACATTTGATTTTCTTCTTGAACTTAGTAATGTCCGCTTCTATAAAGATAAAATTTTTTTAAGTTGTGTGTGCATAAACACACACACAGGCAAAAAAGGAGGTAGAGAATTAGTAAACTGTTCATTTCAGGCTATGTAGACAGCTAAATTTGACATCACAGGAACACACATTAAACCCAGATTCATTGTAATGAAGTGGGGAGTAAGCAAATTTTCAACTGCTTCAGACACTTGGGTTCCCCGAGCTCTACTAAGCCTGATTACATGTACCGAGCTAACCCAGAACATTAGTGGCTTCTGAGTGTAGTGGAACAGGAAATGGCCAGTCCACAGGGGTAATGAGTCATCAAACGGAGATTTTTATTGCTACAGCACTACAGGACAGAGTCTATCATCAGCTTAAACTAAGATCAGGCCTCTGTTTTCGGCCCATACAATGCACACTTTGATACAGGCAACCTGTGTAAATTCACATTTTTTTCTGGACTAATTGCACGTTATAGGTATTTTGCAAAATAGAACTCCCCCAATTAAATAAAGAAAAGGAGTAGTTAGTCATCTGGCTTATTAATTTTGTAGTGGAAACTTTCTGCAACTTATTTTTCAGCCTGTGTATACTGTGAATGTGTATGTGTTTATGCATAATTACACACAGAGAGATAATACAAACCAACCAAAGACGACGTATGTAATTTTCTTCTACAGATTTAAGACGTTTCCTGAGTTAAGAATAAGGAATTCTTTATTATACATGAATAAAAGTATTTATAATATGCCCATGTGTTTCATCAGGGTTATTACTGACCTCCATACATTTGTGTTTTGGGGAAAGTGGTGTCAGTTATAAATCTTCTTCCCAACATGGGCTTAACTCAGTTGGTTTCAAACATGGCCTGGCAACCCTATTTTTCCTTCGCACGGTGTTACTCAGAGTACGGACCCAATCTGCTCTCCTGTCTCTCACCCAACTGTGTGTATGATTGACACAAGAAGACTTCTTTTCAACTTCCCCTTCTGAGTATAGCCTACTAACAATTAATTAGGAACCAGTTGTGTATATGACAACGTTCTCTGCTCATTTGAATAGAGTTTAAAAAAAATTATTGGGAAAATGAATTTTTTTTTTTTTTAACTACAAGCAATAGCTGTTAAAAACATTAGCTTGGATCATTAGCAGAATGGCTGAATAATCTGTGGTACATTCATGCAATGAAATACTATATAACGCTGAGAATGAACAAATTTTATCTCTTTCCAATAACATGGATGGGTCTCAGAAATCTAACATTGGTCAAAAACAATCAGAATACCAAACTATATACTATGTAATTCCATTTGTATGTAGTTTAAAAACTAATCTATGATGTTTGAAGGCAAGTTATGTTTATCTGTGGCAAAGTAGTACATAAAAGGGGGGGTTGTGATTATAAATAATATAAATAATATAAATAAATAATACTGTAATAAACGTAGGGTTACATAATAGTGTTTTGAATTAGTGTTTCATTTTGTTTGGGTAAATACCTAGTAGTGGAATTATTGGATCATATGTTTTGTCTATTTTTCATTTTTGAGGAACCTCCATACTCTTTTCCACAGTAGCTTTACCTGTTTACATTCCTTCCAACAGTGCACCAAGATTCCTTTTTTCCTTCACATCCTTGTCAACACTTATTTCTTATCTTCGTGATTCTAACCATTCTGACAAGTATTAGATGATATCTCATTGTAGTTTTGATTTGCATTTCCCTGGTGATGAGTGATGTTGAGCATCTTTTTATGTGCCTATTGCCATCTGGATGTCTTCTTTGGAAAAATGTCTGTTCGGGTCCACTGCTCATTTTTTAATGGATTATTAGGGGTTTTTTTGTAATGAGTTGTATAATTTCTTTATATACTTTGGAATTATCCACTTATCAGATATATCATTTGTAAATGACTTCTCCCATTTAGTAGGTTGTCTTGTTGTTTTGTTGATGGTTTTCTCTGCTCTGCAGAAGTGTTTCATTTTAATGTAGTCCCAATAGTTTATTTTTGCTTTTGTTTCCCTTGCCTGAAAAGGTATATCTAGAAAAATGTTGCTACAGGCTGATGTCAAAGAAATTACTGCCTGTGCTTTCTTCTAGGAGTTGTATGGTTTTAGATCTCACACTTAAGGCTTTCATCCATTTTGAGTTAATTTTTGTATATGGTATAAAAAGTGGAAACCAGTAAAACTGGTTTCATCCTTTTGGATGTGGCTGTCTAAGTGTTGCCAGGACCATTTATTGCAAAGACTGTCTTTTCCCCATTGTATATTTTTGCCTCCTTTGTCATAGATTAGTTGACCACACAAATATGGGTTTATTTCTGGGCACTGTATTCTGTTCTGTCGATCTCTGTGTCTGTTTTCGTGCCAGTACCATGCTGCTTGGATGACCACAGCTTTGTAGTATATCTTGAAATCTAGGATTGCAATTCTTCCAGTTTTGTTCTTCTTTTTTCAAGATTGTTTTGGCTATTCAGGGTCTTTCGTGGTTCCATGCAAATTTCAGTGTTGTTTTTTTCCAGTTCTGTGAAAAATGCTGTTGGTATTTTGATAGAGATTACATTGCTTTGGTTAGTATGGACATTTAAACAATATTAATTCTCCTAGTCCATGAACATGAAATATCACTGTTCCAATAACTTTTTTCCTGAGTATCATATGACCAATCAGTAATATATTTAGAAGACCTTTCCTTCTAATCCTCAGCGTTCCGCCCTCCCCCAAATAATTGGAAATTTAATCCAAAGAGGGTTAGCCTAGTTTGCAATCAAAAATTAGTAAGGACCAGGCTATAATTAACTGCGGGTGATACCTTCTGTGAGCTTCAGAGAAAGCATTTCTTCCTTAAATGAAAATAAAATTTGTTTTAAGTGAAGGTATTATTGCACAGTCTGAACAGCCTGGACCAGGAGAGCTTTTTAAAGTCCTGGAGGTTCAGCACACATATGCTCTCTTAACTAAAGCAACTCGTCACATTCAAAGTGGGGTGAAAGTAAGTGAGTGGGTAGATTGGGTGTCCAGGAGCTGTGAGTGGGTGCAGGAAGCAAGCTTAGGAGAGGGCAGAAGCAGAGAAAAGGCCTAGAACAGCTTCTCTGGTGAGTGGAAGAGACCGTGCTCCCCAAGTTGTATGTGTGACCCTGTAGATTCATAGGAATTATGTTGGGGTTGCCTCTCTTCTTTTGCTCCAGTGTTTAGACTAGAGGCCTACATTTTACTCCCATCACTGAAGAGATCATAGGTGTTCCGCTGGATGTTGGTGCCTTGTGAAACCCACAGTCTTTTGGAATGCCCTGGATAAGAGGAGTCTTAACCCATAAATCCTTTTCCTTCTTACTAGCATATGGTAACACTATTGAGTAATTGTCCTTTAGACAATTTCTTTCTTTCCTGAGGGCTAATGCCCTATGTTAGGCACCATACTGCAGCCTGTTCTTTCATCCTTCCATGCCCAATTCCCATGCCACAGTACCTAGGTGTAAATAAACTTTAAGTAATATGCACAAACGATGCCAAATAAAATCAACCATCTCCCAACAAATATATCCCTTTTCTTGAACTTAGGTTACCAGTACAACCTCCTGTTTACTCAAGGTAATTTTATTTCCGGGAACTTACTTACTTTTCCCAACTTTGGTGATGACCACTCTGGTAAGACCTGCGTATTCCTTTCTTTCCTAAATCCCCTTAATTCGTTATGCAAATTAATCCACTTCTATGCTAGAAAACCTCTCTAACAACCAGAGATCTCAGAGGGTAGTAGCTTTGATAAAGTCAGAAAATGTTCTGTTAATTCCACCACCACCACCAATCTGTGCCAGTAGGTGCTTCTTTGACTTACATTTAAGTAATTGAGGACCTTGCTAGTACTTGATTCTGAACAATGGTCTACTTGAAGGTAAAGAGTATCCTCTTTGGTTCTAACGATACAGGTGAAAAAAACCCAGTTTTTCAAATGAAACAAAATTTTGTCTGCTTCTCAAGGCATCATAATAAAAAAAGTTACACAAATGAGTTTTTGGAATAAAGCTATATGTAAGAGTTTTGTGGGTTTTTTTTTTAAGACTTAAATCTTGTTAGTTTCTGTGGAATTGGAGAAAGCCATTTATTTCATCCTGTGAGACTAGCTGAACTAGTTAATTTTATTTATTTTTTATTTTTTTTAAAGATTTTATTTATTTATTTGACAGAGATCACAAGTAGGCAGAGAGGCAGGCAGAGAGAGAGGAGAAAGCAGGCTCCCTGCTGAGCAGAGAGCCCGATGCGGGGCTTGATTCCAGGACCCTGAGATCATGACCTGAGCCGAAGGCAGAGGCTTAAACCACTGAGCCACCCAGGCACCCCTGAACAAGTTAATTTTAATAAAATAGTTGCATTACAAAGAGTTGGATATATATTTTTACTGATAGCCATCATTTGGAATGAAGTTGATTTTAGTCTACAGTTATATTACTTTTTCCTCACAATTTAGTTTAATATGCTCTGAATGACTTGCTATGAATAAATAATAAAGCCATGATTTCTGCTAGCAATTACAGTTTTTAAAAGTGCAAAATGTAGGAAATTAATTGAGTACCTCTCTCGTCTTTTATCCCTATACTTGTATATCTGATTTTATTTTTAGAAACCAAATATCAGATTAGTTGAACATATTTTGATAGGCTTAAATGTCTTCAGTGCAAAGGAAATGTCTGAGGCTTTCTAATTTGAGTAAATTTAAAGAAAACCTGGCTGGCATTAGGCAATCTGATAAATTATTTTCCTGTGGAGAGCCATAAGAAGGTCAGAGAAACAAAGCACTTACAAAAATCTTTCCCTGGAGAGATGAGGTGGAGGTGGGGGGACAGAGAGAGAGCAGAGAGCCAGCTTGTTCAAGAGATGTTTCCATCCACTGGGTGTCACTGCTGATATGAGACTAAACAAACTGAAAGATATTCCTGTGGCAGCAAGAATTTCTGAGAGACAGGATGTGAAAACCTAGGGATTTAGATGCTATCACTTTGATCTGCTACATAACTGAAAATACATTGCATTTATTGTATCAGTATGGTGAGCATTCTGAATAGGATAATGATACTACAAAAGGGAAGGAAATATTAGAATTCCTCTTTGTGGCTGCATAAGCCCTGGTAATAGTTACATTCTTGAATGTATTAAAAATGCTTTTATGATATGTATCTGTTTTTCTCAGTTCAATGACAACAACAAAAAGAGCATTTAAGGGGACAGAACTCCACAGAGGACTTTGGCATTGGAACATACCTATAGTTTATGTTTGGTTTTTCCAATATATAAGTAATGGACGTAAAAGGTCTCTGGTTGGCCCAAGCAGACAAGTTATGTTAACACTGGAACTTTCATCTTTTTTGCTCATACAGTTGACAATACCTATTTAAAATGGATCTCTCTATGATTTGGGGTTCCTTTGGAGGGCTTTCCCCCCCCCCCCCCCTTCTGGCTTGTTTTAAACCCATTAACCTTTTGCTAGATTTGGTTTTAAAAAGTGGACGGAAACAATCATTTTTCTCATCATATGATGTTCTATGCCTTGTTTGTGAAATAAGACTAAAGTTTTGATACAAAATAATGAGGTACAAACTTGATGGTAGGAATGGATGGAGGGTGCATTCAAAGATTCAGAGGAGCAAGAACTATCTTTCAAATCAAGTAAGAAATATGGAGAGAGAAAAAAATAAATAGGAAGTACGGTAGGAGGATAAAGGAGGAATGAGAGAAGGAAGTGAGATGAGCAGGAAAAGATTTAGGAAACAAAGGTGAAAGGGAACAAAAGAGAAGGGAAGAAGAAAGACAGGAAGAAGAAGAGGAAATAAATAGCTCCCCACCCTATCAATTAATGATTTTGAATTTTAGGTGCCGTGTGTACTTTGGGAGGTGACAGACTGGGGGAGAGTGAACGGTACCGCCTGGGGCTTCAGGTTAATTCAGAAACCTAAGAGAAGAATTGGTTATTAATCAAAGTAACCAGAGGTGTAAGTTCAGGGCTGGTAGAAAGGAAAGGGAGTAGTTTGAGGAGGAAATAATAAGGAGTCTATGACCATTTTCAAGGCATGGAATTTGGGAAAGGCTAATGGGTAACTAACCTTCAGAACCAAGGACACTACAAACTCCTGTGCTTGCTCTACTCCTGCTATCTTCTTGCATTCGTACTAATAGAACCACCATAGCAGATTGCGGTGGTGGTGATTCCACAGAAATGCTTTCGGTTGAAAAGTGGATCCTATTTAGAGTTCCATGGTCCGCTTTCTGGTGTCTTGAAACAAGTTGTTAAGGGTATAGGTGACAGCTTTTTACAGGATGTTAACTCCGTAAGGTAAGTATTTGGGCTGTTTTTTCACTCCCATATTCTCAGCCCTCAACACATAGTAAGTGTTCAAGTCAATTTTTACTAAACTGTCAAATTATTAAAACTCCTGGAAACATGAGTTTGACACATATGACTTGGAAACATCTAGTTACTTCTTGGCTTCCTCAGCATTTTGTCCTTGTCCCTGAAATGGCCGTCCTAGTCCACTCTTCAGTTGTGTCAGTAGCACTAAGATTTGTACTTTATCAGACTCTGTGGGATCATCCAGCAGGGGAGGACTTGAAGATCCACTCTTCTACTCAGGTCTTAGCAACACTGGGGCAAATGAAAGAGAAGGGAGAGCATGGTCTCAAGTCATCAAAGATGGTGCTCCAGTATCTTATTAAAAGGGTTATCTTGAGTCGGTGACACCATAGATAGTGTTTCTTTCATCATTAGCTCTTATCTTCAGAACACTGCTTATTAGGCTGCTTATGCCTGCCTGAATATTTTTTTTCTTCCCAGGAAAATTAACACACTCTTGTATTTAAAGTTGAGAATAAACCTGGTATGGTCAAGGGAAATTATGCAGCCCAGTTGCTTTTTAACTTAACTTTGGTTTGAGTAAAATGTAGGTACACAGAACTTGCAGCAAATAGAATTATATTTATTCTGTTTCTTTAAGTTGACATATTTAAAATATTTTCCCTTCCCTCACCAAGTGTGCAATCTTCTACAATTATTGGCATTGGGAACAGAGATGACAGAATGCCACTACCCATTTTACTATGGTTTTCACATGTGAGGCTATGGTTATATTAATTGTATGTCTTAAATGGAAATATTCTTGAGAGAAAAAAAAGTTTTTCCCTGCATATTCTCAACCATGAATAATGTTGCAAACTTTTTTTTTTTAAGATTTTATTTATTTATTTGACAGAGAGAGAGGCAGTGAGAGGGGAAACAAAGCAGGGGGAGTGGGCAAGGGAGAAGCAGGATTCCCACTGATTAGGGAGCCCAATGTGGGGCTCAGTCCCAGGACCCTGAGATCATGACCTGAGCCGAAGACAGACACTTAACAACTGGGCCACCCAGGTACCCCAGCAAACTTTATTGATATTAGAACTGGCTGTGGTTGACAACTAAGTGAAACTGACTTATGGTTTGAGTCTCATTTTTATCAGGTATGTGTGTATATAACCACATGTGTTTGGGTGTGTGTGTATGTGTGTGTGTGTGTGTGTTGACAGGCATTATATAATATGTGCATACACACACACACATATTTCTTTATTTGGCTAACTTGCATCAGGAATGATAAGAAAACTAGTTGCAAATATACAAAAGCTGTAAATAGCAATGAGTGAAGCATCATTACTCATTGCCAATAAGCTTGGAGTAGGATAGTTAGTGAAAACCTTATAATGCTAGTGATGGAGTTATAAAATAATCTCTGGGGGACAGAAATATAGACTTTACCACGAAAGACATTTACAAACTAGATTACTGAAAACATTAGTGGCTGTATTATTGGAATAGTTCTGTATTGATGTGGGTATGTATTAAATGCCTTCTTGGTTTCCTAGGTCTACATTAGTCTTTGTATTATTTTTATATTCAGCTTTATTTTTCTTCCCTTTTTTCTATAATTGCTTGAAAATATTACCAGAGGCTAGTCTTTCATTTTTGTGCTTATTGTGCAATTTTATTTAAGTGCGTGCACATCCTTATTATGGTGATTAAATGTGTATGATTAAATCAACAAGATTAAAATTTAATGAAGAAAAATTTCTAAGATCTTGTTTAATAATTTATGCCTTCACTAGATATTCTTGGTGTTTTTCACAGGGACAAAATGTGTGTGCTTGTGTGTGTGTGTGTGTGTGGGTGGGTGTGTGAATGCACGTATATGTTTTCAGTAGCAAATACCATCATGAAATGAAACTGTAAGCAATTTAAGGAAAACGAAGGCAGCAAACAGCAGGGTAATAGTAAAGGGAAAAAGAAAAAAAATAATTTTTATAGAGCAACATCCTTATTCTGAATACTGACTGGTTCCTGGACACAGGGTGCTGACAGTGTATTAATTCTTTCTGCAAAGTACTATATGGAACTAGATGGGAAGAATGAAGAGTTACCTAATGTCCCTTAATGAGACTTTCTGTGCAAGAAATTGAACCTACATCGCTGGGGCAAAACCAATACATTTTAGGCTGAAATGTATAAACACAAGAGGCTTTATTGATATTTCATGGCAATTTAATGCACGCAAAACTTGCAATCTGCAGTGCTGTGCTACCCAGCACATAATTTTTGTTGACTTAGTAACATTTAAACTAGACACAATTTACATCTTTTTAAGTAGATCTGCATAAGAAAACAGCCTTATTGCTTATAAGTAGTTTCATGGTGGGGCTAAACTTTAATTGCCTCTGTGGGTGAATAATTACTAGTTTTGCGTATTATGTGCAAACAAAATCATAACCAACAGTAACACACATAGTTACCTGTTAAAAAGAGTTACAATAGTTTTATTCCTTTTAGCTTGACTGTATTTGATTATTAAATGTGCTGGGCTCTCAAACTGATTAGGTAGGAACCTTAAAGAAAACAGTCTCAGAAGATAATATTGCTGCTAAGATACATCCTGAACTCGTTCCTCCTTTGGACTTTCCCAGTCGGTAAAAGAGATTGTAAACCATGACATCAGTTTAAATTTTTGCTTGTCATATCCTATATTTCTCCCATTTCAATTCATTGAGCAAAGGGTTTCCTTTTGTATTTTAGAGAGTACAGTTTTGTGTGTGTGGAGGGGATTGTTTTTGTTTTTGTTTTAGATTTTATTTATTTGACAGAGAAGGAGAGAGAGAACACAAGGAGGGAGATCAGCCAGCAGAGGGAGAAGCAGAAGCAGGCTCCCTGCTGAGCAGGGAGTCCAGTGTGGGGCTTGATCCAAGGACCCTGGGATCATGACCTGAGCCAAAGGCAGATGCTTAACCCACCGAGTCACCCAGGCACCTGAGTTTGTTTGTTTTTTTATCTTTCATGAATATTTTAGCTATGTCTTCAAACAATAAGCAAAATATTGCCAAGCAATTGGGATTTAAGATCAAGTTCATCTTATTCCCGCAGAACAAACAAATGATATGAAGTCTCTTGAATCCATTAATATCATTGGTAAATATGGATTCATTATGTGAACTTGTTGGAACCATCTCAGCAGACAGGAGGTTATGGAATCCTTCAACCCAGTGGTATCACCTCTCTTCTTGGGAACATTTGGAAATATTTGAGAATGACTTTGATTATCACATGCCTGGGGACTCCTGCTTCTTGGATGTTGAGCAGAGGCTGCTAAATGTCTTGCAGTGCAGGACAGCTGTACACCATGAAGGCTATTCTCATCCAATATGCCAATAGTGCTTTATAAGAAATAGCTTTTTTCTTAACATGAGAGAAAACCCTATCTTCTTTGATTCCCAATAACATCACATTATGTGTTCTTGTTTACAGTTTCCAGAATAGCATCCATGTATATTTAACACTCGATTCCACATTTTTTAAAAAATTATATATTTATTTGAGAGAGAGAGAGCCAGAGAGCAAGTGAGTGTAGTCAAGCAGCAGGGAGAGGGGAGGAAAAAGGAGAAGGAGACTCCCTGCTGAACTGGGAGTCCCTTGCAGGACTCAATCCTAGGATGCTGGGATCTTGACCTGAGCCAAAGGCAGATGCTTACCTGACTGAGCCAGCCAGGAGCCCCTCTATTCCACACTGAAAACAAAGATATTATTTTCTGTATATCCCCACACATACTTTTAAACCCTTCCAGTATATAGCTGTTCCTTGTTTATTTTCAAGGTGGAAACTCAGTGCAACGATTCTGAATGAAATAAACTTGTGGAGCATCCAGGAAGTTTTTTAGACAATATGATGTTTAAAGGAGAAAAAAAAAGTAAAATGTATTAAAATCAGAAATAGGATTTAAAATTTAATAAACTTTTATTACTCAGATAGGAGAATTATTTTTATTTTTCTTGTGTTGAATCATGAAACATCATATTTTGATAAAAATGAGGTTCCTTCAGAATTTAAGGAAGAAGTTTCCCTCAGAATAGTGGCAGTCACCTAAAATATCTCATTTCAATCCAAAATCATTCTTTAACTAATGTGTTTAAGGTCACATGATTTCGGTTCATATAGATTCCTTATGACAGTTTCAGAGCTAGAATGGAGAAGTGTTAAAACCTCCATGGACAGGGGCTATGCCTCAGTATCCAAAATGGTGCCCACTATTTGGTGAGAACCTGACAGTTTCGGTGAGATGATTGATGCTTTCCAACTCTTGATCCAAACTCATTCAGTTATACCACATTTCCTCTCTGGGATAAAGTTAACAGGAGATTATTTAATAATAAAACAGATACCCACTGGTCCAGAAAAATAGTTTGCTTCGAGCTGGATAAATGACTTCTTTTACAGAAAATCTTAGTTTGATAAAATCAAGCAGCTTGTGAATGGCAAATTCCCAATAGTCAATTACATTATCAGTCAAACTCTGTTAGGGGCACTGGGTGGCTCAGTTGGTTAAAGCCTCTGCTTTTGCCTCAGGTCATGATTCCAGGGTCCTGGGATCGAGGCCCGCATTGGGCTCTCTGCTCATCAGGGAGCCTGCTTCCCCCTCTCTCTCTGCCTGCCTCTCTGCCTACTTGTGATCTCTCTTTCTCTGTATCAAATAAATAAATTAAAAATCTTAAAAAAAAAAAACGCCTCTGTTACATGATGACCCAAATAATCAAACTACATAAAAAATGATGATATAGAACTTGTTTTCTTGGTATTCACCTACACATGGTAGATGGATTCATTATTGTGTATTGTATGAGCGCTGCTAATAATATTCTAGCAACAATCTGGTTCTTGCTGTGATTTATATTCTGAAGTACAAAACAAGACTATACATTATCACCTTTTCTCTGCACATTTTCTCCCTCACAATAAAGTGGAGTTGACAGAAGCAGTGGCTGAATATATTTAATAGCAAATGATAAAGAGGAGTAGCTTCTCTTTACCCATGATTGATCAGTGTACAAAAAGTAGCTATATAAATAAAGATATAAATGTGCTTATAGCTTATTAAGCATATTAGCCTCCCCAACCATACCTTTTAGAGTTTTCTTTCACTTATATTCTAAGCTTTGTTACTTTCTTTCATTTATATTCTAAGCTTTGTTACTTGCTGTACTGTTCTTACTTTTTTTCGTGTCTCTTACGGCTCAGAGCTCACTGGAGAGTAATTTGGTGAGTTATTGTGTACACAAAGGTGCATCAGTTATCAAATTCAGCTTTCTCCAGGTTTCTGTTGATCAGAATGCATAGGCAAAAGGGGTAGAATTTGGTGGGTATTTCTGACATATTTGAGTAGTAAATCTAAATTCATGAGACTTTGAAAGAAATAATTACAAATAGTAAAATCAGAATCATGTTCACTCATGTATATATTTTGTCACTGGGATTATTAACATAAAAGTTTATTTAAAATGAACACCAGTGTTTCTGTTATCTACTGATGTGTACAGGGCCACCTTAAAACTTAGTGGCTTAAAATAGCAATTTCTGATTCTCTCTCATAGTCCTGTGGACTCTAGACTCATGTGTGTTCTTTCTCCTGAATCTGTCATGAATTTGCTGTTACACAGTAGCTGAGAAGAGTTATTTGAAGGGTTAGTTGAGCTGGGTATCTAAGACAGAGGCGTCATTAGAATGGCTAGTGCCTCACCTGTCCTAGCTGGAACACCTGGAAGATGCCTGGACAACATCCCCTCTCTCCATGACCTGTCTGTATGGCTAGCTTGGCTTTTTCTTTTTCTTTTTCTTTTTTTTCACAAAATGGCAGCCTATATCTATGGTGGCTGTACTCTCAGGGTTATTTTAAGAAATGTAGGCACAAGGGGCACTTGGGTGGCTCAGTGGGTTAAAGCCTCTGCCTTCGGCTCAGGTCATGATCCCAGAGTCCTGGGATCGAGTTCCGCATCCCGCTCTCTGCTCAGCGGGGAGCCTGCTTCCCTCTCTCTCTCTGCGTGCCTCTCTGACTACTTGTGATTTCTGTCTGTCAAATAAATTTAAAAAAAAAGAAAGAAAGAAAGAAATGTAGGCACAAGCTGCAAGGCTACTTGTGACCTGGCTTTAGAAACCAAGCAGTGTCTTCTTTGTATTCTATTTTTTGTTTTTTGTTTTTTGTTTTTAATACAGGGTCAGGCCAAATTCACTAAGGGAGAGGTCTATGAAGGGGTATAAATTGCAGAAGATATGGCCATAGGGGAACCTTTCTTTAAGAGAGTTGGTGTCTCTGTTTAGGTAATTTACTTTCACTGTCTTAATCACTTTCATGGCCCTCCTTAAAATATATTAGTTTATTACAGATGGATAATACTATATAAGTGGAAAAATACATTCAACTGTAGATTTCTTATTAGTTAATTATTTTCATTTTTCATATTTCATGCAAATACTTATTTCAGTATTTCTTTAATTTTTATCTTTTCTGAGGCACTGTGTCCAGATGATCTTTTTTCTGCTTGACTACTTTAAAAATTTTGTCAAGGTATAGAAAGCAAAGTCTACAACTTGCAAATCTGAAAATAAGGAAATATGTGAGTTTTAAGCTGCAGATAGTGCCGCTGCCTACCATGTGTTATCCTTACTCACTGATTTATTGAACGTTTATTAGAAAACTGTCATCTTCTGGAAGATCGGAGTACTACACTGAACACAACGTGATTTATGCTATGAAGCCTGTGCTTTTGTAAGGTGTTCTTCAGAATCCGTATTTCTCAAATTTAATGTGCAAAAAAGATCACTGAAAAGCTTGTTAAAACACAGGTGGTTGGGCCTCACCCCAAGTTCTTGATTCATTCAGTCTGGGAAGGGGCATGATGGACATTTTGTCCAACACATTATCAAGGAAAGCCGTTGCTTCTGGTCTGGGGAAGGTACTTTGAGAATCACTCTGCTAGCCAACAATCTAATCATGTGTGCTTTTCACCTGATTTGGGACTAGAACAAGGTCAGGAAAATTGTGCCAGTTTCTAACAACCAGTGAAACAAACAACCCTTGATTTACATCGAAAATGATGCCTGTGGACTGAAGACAATGCCTGGGCTCAGTTTTTCTGAGTAAACCCAGACCAACCCCAGGGGATTTACACTCTTACTGAATCAGAGTCAGAAATGACAGAAAAAGTCAATTGGTCAAATTCAATTTTCAATATTGGAAAACCCATCAACGATTTCATCATAATTGATTTACACAGACAAGGCCTTAGAGACAACCTAATTTCCAGAAAGGCAATAATATAATGGAGAGACCATGAAATTTCAAATCAGAAACCAGAATGAGAGTTCTGATTTTACCACTTACTGGCCTATGGTACCTGGGAGTGTTTCCTTCCTTTCTGGGAATATATATATTTTTTCTTACCTATAAAATAAGAAACAGAGTAATATTCACATTATAAAATTGTGAGGGCATCAACTGAAGTAATGCATAGGAAAACTATAAGTTATTAGGCAGATCTTTTAGATATTGGAGGTCATTGTTAACTGGTGATTGAGTCAGTAGTGATTTGTTTTGCTTCTTATTGGAATCCACAGACCTGTTGGTCTTTACATCCCATAGTTTTTCAGGCAACCTCAGAAGATTAATTTAACATATCTTTTATCTCTCCTGTACTTGCCTTTTTTCAAATTGCACTGTTGTCTTCAACTTCATCATTTCAAGTCTGGTTAAATGCAGTTTTCTACCTGGAGGCCAGGATCTCCCTGAAACCCATCTCACCAGCAGTCCTGCATACACACCAAAGGAAGTGCTTTATTTATACTGTAAATGCTCCTTTCAGAAAGAAAAAGAGGAAAGATAATAAAGATAATCAAGTCGTTATTTACTAAATACAGTGTTCCAGTCATTGTGGTAATAAACTATCCATGCATTATCTTTTTTTAACAGTTGCAGCAACACTTTGAGGTAGACTCTGTTATTTTTCTGAATTTTAACTGAGAAAGGTGAGGTATAAGTAAGTTTTGAAGATCCAGTTGGAACAGCCTGAGGGCTAGAACTAGATTGCAAAGGCAGGTGTGTCCCAGTTGGGAGGCCTTACTCACATCCATCCCTTGGTTGGTTGACCCTAAGCCTTCCCTGGCTTTACAGAACATAAACAATAAAGGGTTTGGAACCTGAAACAAAATAATCTAGTCTCTGACAGGATCCTTCCAAGTATAGTTCTCACCACCTGTACACAGTCTGGGCTTGTTTCCTTATTGTCCCTTTACTTGCATTGATTTAGACATTGTTGATGAAGTCTTAGAATATAAGTGAGGTTCGGTGGAGTGGAGTCTGGAGCCGATGACCAAGAAAGAATTCTTGAGACATCTTTGGTGCAAAATGGTGGTTTATTAAATAAACCACAGGGACAGGACCCATGGGCAGAAAGAGCTGCTGCCCCAGGGTTGTGAGGGGGTGTAGGTTATGTATGGTTGTGTTGGGGGAGGTAGGGAAAAGGGAGGTTTCAATAGAACTTTCTAAGGCTAAAGAGGACCTCTAAGATACTAGATACCTTGAGGCCCTGTCATTGTCAAGGTTTTTTCCTCTAGCCTGGTATTAACATTAAGATAGTTGGGAGATTCCTAAAGAACGTCACATATGTCCCACCCAGGAGTGGGAGTGGGGGAAGTTTGCAGGGTGTCAATTTGTGCTTTGTCCTCAGCCAGCCTTCTGTTCCCTCATCATTGTTGCATTCTTCTTTTTTTTTTTTTTTAAGATTTTATTTATTTATTTGAGAGAGAATGAGTGAGAGAGCATGAGACAGGAGAAGGTCTGAGAGAGAAGCGGACTCCCCAAGGAGCTGGGAGCTGGATGCAGGACGAGATCCTGGAAGTCCAGGATCATGACCTGAGCTGAAGGCAGTTGCACAACCAACTGAGGCATGCAGGGGCCCTCATTGTTGCATTCTTAAGAAACTATCTTGTAGCAGCTGATGATGATGATGATGATGATGATGATGTTGATTCATTTTCACTGAGTACTTGTGCCAGGAAATTATCTGAATTCTTTATATATACTAACTTTGTGTAACAATATTTAGAGATTAAATATTATTATTATCCCCATTTTGTATGTGATTAAACTGAGGAACAGAGATATTGAATAATTTGTCCTAAGTCACATGCTCATAGGAAATTGGCATTCAAGCAAGTGTATCTGACAGCAGAGCTCATGGTCTTAACACCTGTATAATCTGGATTTCTGTGCTGCATGCTACTGATTGCCTTTTCCCCCACATTTATCTTCTTCATTTAAAATTGCATCCTCCTTTATTTCTCTACCCAATAAAATTTAAAAAAAAAATGTTCACACTAAACTTTCCATGCATAAAGTTTCCTAAGAGAACCTGATGAAGTTCTAGAACCTAGGTGAGGTTCAGTGGGCTGAGGTCCGGAGCCGATGACCAAGAAAGAATTCTTGAGACATCTTTGGTGCAAAATGGTTGTTTATTAAAGCACCAGGGAAAGGACCCCTGGGCAGGAAGAGCTGATGCGGGGTTGTGAGGGATGGCAGGTTCTGTACCCTGCGGTTGGGGGAAGGTAGGTTTCAATGGAGCTTTCATATGCTAAAGAGGGCCTACAAGGTGCTGGGAGTATCCCAGAGGTCTTCCAGGATACCCAGAGGTCTTCGGCTTGATCAATGTTGTCTTTTGGCAAGCTATTAATATCAAGATAGTTGGGAGATTCCTGGTGGGATGTCACAATCCTGCTATCAAGCGTCTTTGTTAGTGAGATTTAGGTTCAGAAGAGATTTAACTATATTCACATTTCCTTCTACCTCAGCCTCCCTCAGTTTTGTGTATGGAGGAGAGGGCGACCTTAGGGCTTGAGGAACTGAGTTATTTACCTCTGGAAATTTATCAATAGCACAAGGTAACTTCTTTGTTTGTAGATCTCTAGGACATTTGTAAACCAAGGGGAACTATTTGTTTATGGCCCTCAGGGGTGCCTGAGGAATGTCACACATATTACCGAGGGGAGCAGTTGGAGAGGGGGTGCAAAGTGCCAGCTTTTTCTTTGTCCTCAGCCAGCCTCCTGCTCCCTCATCAAACCCATATCACCTGCTATTTATGCCATCTGTTTTATCTGTATGTCTCTATAAATAGAAAATATTTTCTCTCTAACTAATCACTAAATAAGTTTAGGTGGTAGGGGATATTTTCTACTCCAGTTCTCCCTCTACCTGACAGGGTGCTAAGGGATTAACAATAGGTACACGATGCAGTTTTTAGTGACCAAGTGGCAAAGGACCCCTGTTTTTGCTTTTGTTCTTTTTTTCCTCACATGACTCTCCTGCCATTCACCCTGGAATGTACCACTTTTCTTTATCTGGTCTTCTATGTCTAGCTGGAGTTTTACTTTTTCTATCGAGTTTTTGTAGACTCTTCCCACTAGAATGAATACCTTCTCCTTTGATTTTATAACAGTTATTGTCACAGCATTCATTTGATTGTTCCATTGTAATTTTATTACAAAATTTTCTGATTTAAATTTGACAGAATACTAATCAATAACGAGCCTCCTTAGAAGATATTGGTTGGGGATGTTTAGTCTTCTGTGAAATACTGTCAAGAAGATTGTTGGTTTTAACTGCTAGGGATGTAGGTAAAAGAGAAAAGTGTACAAAGAAATCAATTTCTGGGTGGAGTAGATATCAAAAAACACATGCAATAAGTCTGAAAATCCTGTTAAAGACATTATTATAATGAAGGTGCTTAATATTTATAAGATCCTTCATGTCTTAGAATTGAAAAGAAGAGTTTATGGGTTTCAATGCCCTTATCAGTGAAATATTATCTTTTCCTTGCTCCTTTCTGTGGTATATAAGACCTACTACTGTTTTGTGGGGTTTTGTTTTTGTTTTTGTTTTTTAGCTCTTTCTCATTTTGCTTTTCTGAAAGTAAATATTGAGGAAGAAAAGTCTGAAAGCTACAATGCTCATATTCACACCAAGAACATGG
Source organism: Meles meles (assembly GCF_922984935.1). Classification (NCBI taxonomy): domain Eukaryota; kingdom Metazoa; phylum Chordata; class Mammalia; order Carnivora; family Mustelidae; genus Meles; species Meles meles. The sequence continues at coordinate 24,306,762 of NC_060066.1, forward strand.
ACAGATGGATATCCCAATCCATATTACTTACAATTTTAAGAAAACTAATATTGGTTAAAGCAAGATATCTGTATAGCAGATGTCCTTCTTTCTCCAACAGCTCTGAACACCAGCTGTTCAGATGAGGTTTTTATGAAGCATAAAGTCTGGGTACTGCTGTTCTATGTCCTGAATATTCTTTTAATTTTTTTGAGAGCAGAAAGGAAGAGAGAAAGAAAGAAAAAAAGAAAGAAAGAAAGAAGGGAAGGAAGGAAAGTCAAGTCAAGTCTCCAGGAAGAAAGTGAGGGAAACTGTGTTGGAATGGTATCACACTAATTTAAGTGCTTTTTCTCTATTCATATATGCGTAAAGTCTCTAAGACAGGACTTAGAGCAAAAAATTGAATGGGTACCAAATATTTTCTTTTCATGTATGAAATATGCAGAACCACTTCCCTTGCTTGATGGTAATTCAATTTTATAGGGTTAGCAAATATTTTTCCCTCCAAACTTTAATATCAAGAGGACTTTTCAATTTAGAAATAAATATCCTGCCTCTACCAAGGGCTTTACCTTGATTAACCTTCCTAACTAACTGGGGAGGTTACTTGCTATGAATGTGTTTGCATGTGAACTTCAAGCTGGTTTTATTGACATAAGAGGTCAATCTAACAAGGTCCCAGCATCAAGGGAGGAGAGCAGAGAAGCTATACTAATTGTGGCCATGAAGAGCATGTAAGTGTTTTCATTAAAAGTCAATACTCATGCAGATTTTCAATTCACCATCTGGCCCTCTTTGCACTGATATTGAAATGCAAGAAGCTGATTTAGTTACCCTTCTTCATCATTTTGTCATATATTCACAGACTACCTTTTTACCATTTCTAGGTAATATAAGTGAAAATATAGTAACAGAATTTCTGTATCTCATTTTCTATTTCTTCAGATATTTTGAATCCTTATTTCAAAATACCACTAAATTTAATTTCAGTTTACTATGAAAGAAGAATTAACTTGGCCATCCTATTTAAACATATGCACTAATCATAGGACTTGAGGAACCATTTGAAAATTTATGGTTAATATTGAACTAAATTTATTTTCAGAACTTTTGTTAATATGTTTATGTAGGAGTAAACATGAGGGGTGGAGATGTTGGGGTAGAGGTGAGGGGATATTGCTCATTCTCTAATAACTCTTTGGAAATTACAGTGAATTTAGTAGGTATAAATTAGAGCTACACTTGCCTCCTAGTAGCATATATAATCAGAAATTCTTATTTTAGAGCATTGTCTTATATAATAATCTTGATAAAAAATCATGAGGCAACTCCCCACTCCCCTGCTTTACATATGAGACAATTGGTGCTAACAGAAGTTAAATAATTACCTAAGGTTTCACAGTCAGGAAGTAGCACATCTAGGATATAAAACCAGATTCTTCTGGGTTGGTTTCACTGTCCATTACTTGCTGTGCTAACACACAGAAAATAATGGAATTGGCACTTAATATTCTGCTTCTTGGTAAAATTCAACCAAATGCTATATTTGTAAATTCAGTCTCAATAATGATGGTTATTTGTTCCACTTAGCCTATCTCATTGTCCCTTGATCACACTTTTCTCATTGTATCTTGTCCTTGTATTCTCATAATTTATTTTAGGTCTTTAACCACTCCTCTGAAGAGAGGAGTGGTAAATCTTACCCTCTGTATCCCTTTTAGTTTTAGTTAAAATTTACTTATTCCTCTCCAAAATCTTCTTCAATGTCATTGAGCTTATTTCTATGAACTTCTCTGGTACTCTATTGTTCTACTGAATTGGTGCTAAATTACATATTATGTTGTCTGGATTTATTGGCTTATTCTTCATTACATTTTAAGATTTTAATGTAAATAATTTTATCTTCTTTACTATTTCTACCAGTCAGACAAACTAACAAAATAAATCAGGATGTTAATGCACGATAGAGAGCAAACTAACCAGAGATTGGGTGGATTAGTGTATCAGAAACATTATCCTAACAGGTCTAGTGAATAATGTGGGAAAACCTGCTTTTTATTGATGTCAGTAAAATGGAGAAGGCAAATATTAGTTGTGGAAAATGCTGCATTTCAGAACAAGAAATGACTGACAACAGATCAGGAAGTCAATAGGAAATCCTCATAAGGTAAAGGGCATCTCCGTGATCACAGCTCATCCAATCAGTGTATACAGGAAAACTTTCTACAAGTCACCAATTCTTCATCATAAATTGGAGCTATTTCATTGATAAGATTAAGAACTTTCACAAGGTCATCAGAAGTCTGGTCTCCTGAAATGCCATCAGTTTGAAATGGTTTCAAGATGTGAAAATCACAACACAGAATGAAAGTATTTTGTAAGGGATTAAGTTGCTGCTTCAGTGACTTGGGCAAATGTTATGGTGGTTATCGTGAAGTCTAAAAAAAGGAAAGATAGTAAGAATCTGTCAGTTTGTGCCCATCCTGGCTTTGATGACACTGTGCCCTGATCACGGACACAAGAATCCTTTCCTATAATGGGAGATGACTCATTAGGTTACCATGGCATTATGAAAATATTGTGTAATGTACACTTTATTGGGTATGAAGTGATTAAACAGAAAGTCTCCCAGCTACTGTTGCCTTGGGAGGTTTTAATGATGCTATGCAGTAAGGCTCATGGTTGCTGCCCAAATGGAGAATCTGTTTCCCTTCGTCTCTGAGCAGCAAAGAACTCCTCCCACCAGAGGACCTTTAGAACCTCTTCCACACTTAGAGAGATCACATCGCTGGAGCAGAAGACACTTTTTTCCTACACACAGGCCAGAAAAGAGATGATAGACACAAAATGCTCAATTTAAAACAATGCAACAATATGTAGCATAGGTATTTGAGGGATTAACAAGTAATGGTTTGGTTTTCAAAATTCCTGCATTGAACGTTTATGTAAGCAAAGACCAAGTCATGGTACTATGGACGTGGAAGTAAGAAGTGAAGGTCTCAGACCAGAGGAGAAAAATGTAGAACACAAAAAAGAAAGGTTGGACTTTACCATTACAGGGAATGTCCTGTGAGCCACCTTGGTTCATGCTTAACACTTGCTCATTATTATTAATTAGACATTGTTATGTGCCAGATACCTGCTAGATCCTGAAAAATCAAGGGAAAGTTAGCAGATGTGATTCCTCACTCTCATGGCATTTATAGATTAATAGGAAAGACATTAAAACACTAATCATCCAAACAAAAGTATAACCACAAAATACTTTAAGTGCTATGAAGAAAAGATACAGGGAGGGTAATGTTTATAGTGTTTAACAAAGTGTCTTAATATAGCCTAGGAGTTGGAAGAGTAGGCAGTTTTCCTAAGCAAATATTATCTAAGTTTAGATCTAAAATGAGTGGACATAACATAGATAAAAGGGGTCACTAGCAGGTAAGAGGTATTGAGGACTAGAGAGAGGTGGACAGACCTATCATGTGCCAGACGGTGTTAACATGGATCAGGAAGCGAGCTATAGTGGCTGGAACTAAGAGGCAATGGTATTATTTAGAGTTAAAATTATGTTTGTCCATATTATAAACAATAGATTAAATGGTACAGGATGATTAGAAAGGAACCAAACCAAAGAAAAGCGGCTCCTCATGATTCCACTGCCAGCTATAGGAAGGAGGAACCTATACTGTGTTTTTCAAGGCATGTAGAGACGGGGTTATGGTATTCTCTCAGGTGAAAGGAAGAGAATTGTGCTGTCAACTTGGTGGGAGGTGCACAGAGTCGTATCAAAGAGAAGTTTGGAGAATTTTTCCTGATGGTGAGGAGAGGATGAGAGTTTGCCAGTTGTGAGATCTGCCTGCATTCTGGTAGAGAACCTCCCAAGAGATGACTGAGCTCATTAACATCAGTGGGTGTGGGTCATTCCCAATCAGCAAGGCACTGGCCTTGGGAATATCAGAGGTGGTGCCATGGCTTTTCGTAAGAGACCCTAGAAGACTAAGCAAGGTGTGTGGTCAAGAGAGATCGCTTTCTTAATTTTGCACAGCACAAACTGGAGGAAAGAAACTTTAAAATTTGCAGATTGAATTAGTTCAGACTAGTTAGGTGGATGTTGAGCAGATTTAGGAGAATTATGAATTAGTGTTTTAAGCCACTAAATTTGTAATATGGAAACAAATGAATGGAACATCTGAAATTGCTGCTTTTCTCTTCATTTGTTAGCACCATCATCTGCCAAAACTAATGGCAAATAGTGACTTTTCAGCTTTCCTCTTCTTCCTTCCTTCTCAACTTTTTAAAGTCTCCACTGGACTTATCAAATAATAAGTTATCATCAGAAGTTGCATTGCTTTTTACTGAAAATTTTGTTGCATTTTTTCAACTAATTTATTTATTGTGGTGTATCCTGTTATGCTGTATTATAAATTCATGTTTCTGTACATGTTCCTAATAACATGTTATTTTTTAGAGAATAATAAGTAATATTTAACATTATAATATATTAATGTTTTAGTTATACATGGATGGGCGTTTTACGTATGTGTGTTTTACAAAATTGATTAGGGGTTTAGTGTTCATGTGTATTGTATCATAACTTTCCCATTTAAAATAAAGGGAAATAAACTCTTGTTCAGCATTTCTTGCTGAGAATGTCAGAGTTTTCAGAAATGAATTGCTGATGTTAAATGAGACATAGCTATTTTTAGGATTTCTGCTTTCTGTAGTGGAAGAAGCAAAAGAGAGAAGGGGCTTCTCTGTTGGATAACCACAGAAGAGTGTCTGCAAGTGGGTGGAAGATACTGAGTTTGTTTTGGATATGTTAGTTGTCTGATGTTTTCACACATAGGTAGGGAAGCCAAGAAGGCAATTGCTTAGTTAAAAAAACAAAAGCAAAAACAAAACAAAACACCAGAAAATAATCAGAAACAACTGGGAAGTCCTTAACAATGACTCAGTTGTATTTGGGTCAGATAAAATTATGAAAGGGAACTACACACATACAGTGAGTGGCCCAGGAGGTCCAACTCCAAAAGCACAGATGAAGCCAATTATTTCACACAGATACTACCTAATATTCATCCCTTTGAAGCCAGAAATGGAGGCCAGATTGCTGCTGGTTCTAGCAGTGCTTTACAGAATCTTCCGTTTTAACTTATGTAATAAAAAGTTCTCATGAGTAAGAGTTATATTCCATGTGGCCAAAGCAATTGATTCAGGCCCCCAAAGAACTCAAACATCACTTTGTATAGGAGAGAAATACAGCCACACGTTTCTGTGAAAATTCCATGTATGTACAAATGAGATGCAAAGAACATATGTTCAGCCATAAATATGTTCATGTATAGCAGTCTTGTCCTTCTGGAATAATCACATGCAGGGACATTTGAGGAAATGCAAATAAACTACTTAGAAGTGTTCTTGGCACTTTGTAAGTGCTCAATAAATGTTAACTGCAGTAATAATATTATTGTTATTCTTTTCCGTCTGTTTCTACACCTCTTTCTCCTCCTCTGCCTTTTCTTTCTCCTCATATTCATTGCTTCTCTGGAAATGTCCTTATAGTACTGTTAATGATTCCTGGTCACCCATTTTCAGAACAGAGTCATGATTAATTCTCTTCCTTGGCCATTTTCTTTTCCAATTAATCCCCTTCTAAGATCAATTTTACTCCTACACCCTTTAGTTCTCTCCTCCATCTCATGCTCTTTGCCACTGTCATGTTGAATATTCCTATAACTTTTCATCTAGAAAGCACCAACCTCAAACCGAGGATGGATTGCCCATGGGCAGTGCTCTAACCTTGGAGCACTGCAAAACAGGCATGTCATAAAGATGAAGATAATTCAGTCTTGATGAAGCTTTTCAGGGTTTTTCTGCCAGAAAACCTAGAAACGTATTGAAGGTTTTTTTGCTACCCATTTCATTCTTTATAGTTAAGCATTGATTTTATTATGACCCACAGTCAAGGGCAGTAATACCAAAATATTTTCCAAGTTTAAGATCTAAGGCTTCTAAGATCTTATAATCTGACCTAGCTCCTGACTCATCTCCTTCATTCTAGCTGCTGCTTTCTCATGTACACTGTTTTCAGGATAGTGAGTACTTCTGTAATGAAATTGCACTGTTCAGAAATTAACAGTGATTTATGGTGATTAAAAATATCCAAAATTCATAGAGATGTGGGTTAGGGAGAATTCTGTAATATTCTGGGGGTATGAGTATAAAGAATGGGCTTTCATAGGGAAACCTATATCAAAGATAAGTAAGAGAAGATCATAGCCCACTGATGTCTCATCATCCTCCAGAGAGGTTCTTTGAGGGCAGGGTATTTTGGATACTACATAGGTTTGTGTTACAGGTGTGGGTAACTTTCCATCTCTGAGCTACCTCTTGGTAGTGCGTGCGGGAGAACACCTTTGATACGTGTAAGATACCAGGCCCAAGGAAAGCTGAGCTCAGGTGCACGGGGCTGGGGGAGTGCTTGGTCTCTGTCCGCCGCTTCAAAGGCAATCTGAGCCCAAGTATTTATCCACTGGATAATCCTGCTTGTCTCTCTCCATAATTTATTAACTACTAACAAGTTTTGAATTAAACCTACCTTTCTGATCCTGACACCCCCCCCTTGCATCCTATGCTGACTTTTCTTTCTTTTTCCCTTCCTTTTGCTTTGCTTTGCTTCCTTACCTTCCCTTCCCTTCTCTTCCCTTCCCTTCCCTTCCCTTCCCTTCCCTTCCCTTCTCTTCCCTTCCTTCCTCTCCTCTCCTCTCCCCTCCTCTCCTCTCTTTTCCTCTCTTTCCTGTGCTGTTTTTCCTTGAAAGATTTACTCCTGTTGGGATATCTACCACTTTGCTTACATCAGCCCTCCACCTCCACACTTATACTTGCTTCCGACATCAACTTCATGTTTATTCTACATAACCTTCAGAAATCATGTTAAATACTGCTCCCCTTCATGGAGTCTTCCTTTCCATTCACCTATGGTAGTCTGGATGTTTTTTTGATGGGAAAGTAAAGTATTTAGAAACCTAAGCATACTGTTTAAAAATTAAAATAGTTTAAAAAATAGAGAAAAATAAAAATTAAAATGGTTTTTGAGTAACTCTGTATTTTTATTCTTTTCATCAAAGCTAATTAATACAATAATGCCTTTGTTTAGGGTGCCTGGGTGGCTCAGTGGGTTAAAGCCTCTGCCTTCAGCTCAGGTCATGATCCCAGAGTCCTGGGATCGAGCCCCACATCGGGCTCTCTGCTCCACAGGGAGTCTGCTTCCTCCTCTCTCTCTCTCTCTGCATGCCTCTCTGCCTACTTGTGATCTCTGTCTGTCAAATAAATAAATAAATAAATAATCTTTAAAAAAAATAATGCCTTTGTTTAAAAATTACATTTAATTAATGAAACATGTAAGGGGCCCAAACTGACTTAAGAGATATCAGGATACTTTGTAGGAACTTAAGTTTTATGAACCGTATGAATAGGCCAAACCAAGACATCAGTTTCAAGCTTCTGGTAAAAGTGACTTTTTTCTAAGAATTCTAAGCAACAATTTCTATAAAGCTTTGTTAGTCAAGCAATGAAATGTGAACTTCTTTAAAGAAGTTTATAAAATTGCATTATTTAGAAGTTTGGGAGTATATCATATGTTAAATAGAAATAATTTTTTTTAAGGATTATTTATTTATTTATTTGACAGACAGAGATCACAAGTATGCAGAGAAGCAGGCAGAGAGAGAGAGAGGGAAGCAGGCTCCCTGCTGAGCAGAGAGCCCGATGTGGGGCTCAATCCCAGGACTCTGGGATCATGACCTGAGCCGAAGGCAGAGACTTTAACCCACTGAGCCACCCAGGCGCCCCTAGAAATGATTTTTGATATAAAATATAAAACTCAAGCAGGACCTGAAAAGACTGAAGAAATAAGACCATACTCAGAATAGACATATATTAAACTTTGAGAAAGTATTAAGAGGAGTTAAGGTAAAAACTCATGTGGTATCCAATTGCACCTAAGCAGCGGGCACAGAGTGTATTTCAGAATGGTATAAAATTGCTTCTTGCCTAGGAATATCCATTAAATAAAGTAGAAGTAGAGGTTCTAAAATAATAATTTATATTTTAGAGAGAACTAGTAAATGTGTAGTGCAAAAGAAATATAATTTGTGCTTTGTTTTCTTGAACCATTACTACTAGAAAATGTTTCCTAAGTACTTATAATGTATGAAAAAATATCCACAAACAGTGACAGATGTGACTTCCATCCAGTGGTTCTGCTATCTGAGTAAGTCTGGTAATAAAGCAGACATAAAAACACCAGAAGATGGATGACTTATATGGCGGTGATGCAGTTTGCTTATGGTTTTATTTTTCTGGTTTCCTCTTTGAGACCTCTCCCATTGCTCTATGATTTTAAAAAAGTGCCATGTGTGGGGTCACAGAATTGCCTTTTGGTCCGTTTTTCTCCTTCATAAATAGTCTAGTATGAGGCTAATGTTAAATCAGTATGTTACAAATTAACACACTCAAAGACCCTAGTTCATAAGACACATTTTTGCTTATTCCAGCTTTATTTGTACATGGCTAAAGTAAATCAGGCTTGCTAGAGGTCTGTGATGTGATATTAGCAATTTAATAGAGATGCTGGTTTTGATGATGGCCATTAGAATATCTTTAAAAAATTTTTTAAAGACACTTTTATGGTCATTACCTTTAAAATTTCCACATTGTAAATAAATGGTAGGGTTTTTTTTCCTGCAAAATAACAAGATAATAGGAGAAAGAAAGTTGCTGACAAGTAGGTAATCTTTAGGAAATTCTGTTCAAGTGCTATTTCCTGGAGTGACAGAGTCTCTGAGGAATATGTGTCTCTAAGACTGGAGGACCTCAGGTATATTAATTGAATGCTTGATATGAAGATGTCCTTAATGTACCAGTGAATTGCATCTGTAGCCACAAAATTTTGGAAGGACAATGGCTTTTTTCAGTTGTCTTGTTTCTTATTACCAACAAGGATAGACTACAAAAATAAGAGAGAACTATAAAATGGACAGCTCAGGTCCAAAGAGCTATTTAATGACCATCCATTTAATTATTTATTCATAAATCACATAACTGTTAACTAACTCTGTGCTTAGAGATGATTTGATACTTTCAAAAACACCTGTCACACTAAGAAAATGATAATCATCTCTTACAATTAAGTATTATAAAATTCTCAATCTTTATTGTCTTTTAATTGTGTTTATGTTGTAAAAAGCTTTTTGTGAATTCCAGTCACAGAAAAAACTAAGAATGGAAGTACGTTGATATTTTTGATACACTGTTAGATACCGACGCTCCAGCGGATAGGAGTGATATCTATGCATTAACTAGGATAATACTTGATTTTATTAGACAGTATTGCTAGATGGATGAATAAATGCATTGTGATAATTGGTAGAGTGAAATGCTGGTGTCAGACAAACACATAAATAATTCCCTCAGAATAAGGCATTTGCTATTGTGTCAGTTAGTCACTTGAGAAAAGCCACTATAGCATTTGTTGAGGAAACTGAGAATACTAATTCTTGAGATTAAAAAAAAAAACAAAAAAACAAAAAACATCTCCAAGATGACCAGTATTTGTGCCTCAAAGGATGGAAAAAGAGGTGTTGGGGAGAGATGTAGTTGGAAAGGTAGGCTGTATTCAGATCTTGCAGAGTCAAAGGTCATTCTAAAGAGTATGGAATTTTAAGTAGAGGGGTAACAGAATTAACTGTGCATTTCACAAGAATCAATCTGTTTATTACCAGAAAATTTATTTAAAGAAATGATGATACAGTGCTCACTTTGGCAACTCCTATACTAAAATTGGAATACTACAGAGATTAGCATGGCCCCTGCACAAGGATGACATGCAAATTCATGAAGAAATAACAACCCAAACTTCCCAAATCGGGGGAAGGAAGAGAACATTCAGATTCATAAGGGAGACAGGATATCAAATGGGATAAATCTAAATAAGTCTACATGAAGACACATTACAAGGTAGTTGACACAAGTCAAAGATGGAGTGAATTTTGAAAATTGTAAAATTTGTCACATGCAAGGGATTCCTCATAAGACTATCTGCAGATTTCTTAGCAGAAAACTTGCAGGCCAGAGGGAATTGGGAGGTAAGTTTAAAGTGTTGAAGAAAAAAAACTACCAAACAAAAATACTATACGTAGCTGAACAGTTCAAAAACGTAGGGGAGATAAAGATTTTCCCCACCAGAAACTAAGGGAGTTCATCACTTATAATCTGCTTTATAAGAAATACTAAAGGGAGTTCTTCAAATTGAAATGAAAGCATGCTAAACAACATATAAGTACATGAACCCTGGTAATGATAAATATATAAACAAATATGGAATACTGTAATATTATAATGGTGATATATAAATCACTATTAATTTTAATATAAATATAAAAAACACATTAAGAATAAGTACAACTATAAAATTTATTAATAAATTCACAATATAAAAAGATATAAACTGTGATACAAAAATACAGATTCAAAGGGATACATGCTCCCCAATGTTTACAGCAACATTATCAACAATAGCCAAACTGTGGAAAGAGCCCAAGTGTCCATTGACTGATGAATGAATAGAGAAGATGTGGTACATATATATAATGGACTATTACTCAGCCATCAAAAGAATGTAATCTTGCCATTTTCAATGATGTGGATGGAGGTAGAGTGTATTATGTCAAGTGAAATAAGTTAGAGAAAGACAAATACCATATGATTTCATTCCTGTGGAATTTAGGAAACAAAACAGATGAACATAGGGGAGAAAAGGGCGGGAAGCAAACCATAAGAAACTCTTAATGATAGAGAACAAACCGAGGGTTGATGGAGATGGGGTGGGAAACAGGTGCAATGGGTAATGGACATTAAGGAAGGCATTTGTTAGGATGAGCACTAGGTGTTATTTGTAAGTGATATATCACTAAACTCTACCCTGAAACCAATATTACACTATATGTTAACTAATTAAAATTTAAATAAAAATTTGGAAGGGAAAAAAAGATAAAAATTTTGACTTCAATAACAGAAAGTGTGTTGGGCAGAAGAAGTAAAAAGAATGAAGTTTTTATATGCTATTGAACTTAAGTTGTATTGGATTAAAATGGGCTGTTATAAGATGTTTTATGTAAGCCTCATGGTTACTACAAAAAAATACAGAATATACACAAAAGAAAAGATATAAAAACATACGACCACAATAAATCAACAAAACACAAAGATAGCAAGAAAAGAAAAGATGGACAAAAGAACCACAAAGCAGAATACAATGCAATAGTAAGTTTTTCCCTAAGAATGATTACCTTAAAAATAATGGATTATTTAAAGAAACAGAGGGCATTTGATATGTATTCACAATGCATATGTAATATGTTTGAATATCTGTACATAAAATAATAATGTTGCAGCAATTTTTATAAAGCAGAAATTACAAGAGATGTAAAGAAAATTATAGAGGGCACACTAATTTAAACCTTTCCCACTCCAAAATAAACCAAAAAAAAAAATGGATTAAATTTCCTGATCAAAAAACATAGCATGGTTGATGGATAATAAAACAAGACCCAGTTATATGTTACCTATGAGGGACTTTTCTTTTCTTTTCTAAGATTTTATTTATTTATTTGACAGAGAGTTAGAGAGCACAAGGAGGCAGAGTGGCAGGCAGAGAGAGAGGGAGAAGAAAACTTCCTGCTGAGTAGGGAGCCAGATGTGGGACTCAATCCCAGGACCCTGGGATCATGACCTGAGCCAAACGCAGATGCTTAACCGACTGAGCCACCTGTGTGCCCCAAGGGGAAATTTCTTCAGAATTAAAAACACACATAGGTAATGGGGTGGAAAAAAGATATTCAATGCAAATGGTAATCAGAAGAGAGCAGGGGTGGTTTTACTTGAATCAAACACAATACATTTAAAATACATTTTAAGTCAGAAATTCTCACAAGGCATCAGAAAGGACATTACATAATGATAAAAGGATATTAATCAGGAATATATAACAATTATAAATATATAGGCACCCAACATCAGAACACCAAAATATATAAAGCAAAAATTAATAGAACTAAAGGGGGAAATTTATAGCAATACAATAGCAGTAGGAGACTTCAATACCAAATTTTCAATAATTGATGCCATATCCAGGCAGAAAATCAATAAAGACACAGCTAACTTGAACAACACTGTAGATCAAACAAATCTAACAAACATATTCAGAACTTTCTCTCCAACAGCAGTTGAATATACATTTTTCTCAAGCATACATGGAACATTGTCCAGGATAGATCCTATGTAAGGTCATAAAACAAATCTTAACAAACTTAAGAAGACTGAAATTATATGAAGTATCTTTCTCCAGCCATAATGGTATGAAACTAGGAATCAGTAAGAGAACAGAAATTGGAAAATTGACAAATGTGTGAATGTTAAGCAACATATTCTTGAAAAACCAAGGGTCAAAGAATAAATCAGAGGAGAAATAAAAAAAATTCTTTGAGGCAAATGAAAATTAAATAAAACACAACATACCAAAACTAATGGGATGTAGCAAAAAAAAAAAAAAGGAATTTTAAGGCAATACACACCCACATTAAAAAGGAAGTTCTAGGAGTGCCTGCTTGGCTCAGTTGGCTAAGTGTTTTACTCTTGGTTTCGGCTCAGGTCATGATATGATCATGGAATCGAGCCCTGCATTGGGCTCCATGCTCAGTCCAGACTCTACTTCAGATTCTCTTTCCCTCCCTGTCTCCCCTCTCTCTCCATCTAAAACAAATAAATAAAATCTTAAAAAAAAAAAAAACCCTACTAAATTTATACCTTAATGAACTAGAAAAATAACAAGCTAAGTCTAAAGTTAGAAGGAGAAAGGAAATACTAAATGCTAGACCAGAAATAAATGAGATAGAGGCTACAAAAACAATAGAAAAGATCAATGAAACCAGGAATTGGTTTTTGGAAAAGAGAAACAAAATTGACAAAACTTTAGCTTGTATAACAAAATAAAAAGAAAACAGATTCAAATTAATAAAATAAAAAATGAAAGAGGAGATATTACACCTAATATCTCAGAAATAAAAAGGATCATAAGAGGCTACTATGGACAGTTATTTACCAACAGACTGGATAACAGAGGAAATGGATAAATTGCTAGATATGTACAACCTATCAAGACTGAATCATGAAGAAAAACAAGGTCTGAACAGATCAGTAATGAATAAGGAGATTTAATCAGTAATAAAAACCTTCCAACACAGAAAAGTCCAGGACCAGATGGCTTCGCTAGTGAATTCTACCAAACATTTAAGGAAGAATTATTGCCAATTCTTTTCAAACTCTTCCAAAAAACTGAAAGGAGAAAATACTTCCAAACTAAATTTTATGAGGCCAGAATTACCCTGATAGCAAAGCCAGACAAAACCACCACAAGAAACAAGAAATTTATAGGCCAGTGCCCTTGATTAGCAGAGATGCAAAAATCCTCAACAAAACACTAGCAAACTCATTCCCTACATTAAGTCAGCACATTAAAAGGATCATATGTCATGATCAAGTAAGATTTATTCTTGAGACACAAATGTGTTTCAACATATACACATCAATAAATGTGACACGGTAACAGAATTAAGGATAAGAATCACAGGATTATCTCAATAGTTACAGAAAAAAAAATTTTAATGAAAACTTTTTCATGAAAACAAATAGACATAGAAGCAGTGGACCTCAACATAGTAAACACCTTATATGGAAAATCCACAGCTAACATAATACTCACTTGTGATAAATTGAAAGCTTTTTCTCTGATATCAGGAAAATAGAAAACCCACTCTCACCACTTGTATTCAGCATAGTACTAGAAATTCTAGCCAGAGCAATCAGGCAAGAAAAAGAAATCAATTAATTTAAATCAGAAAGGATAAAGTAAAATCATCTGTGTTGCAGATGAGATAATTTTATATGTAAAAATCTCTAAGGATCTCACAAGAAGAAAAATAAAAACCTGTGAAAGCTAATAAATAAATTCAGTAAAGTTATAGGATACAGAATCAACATAAAAATAATTTCATTTCTATGTAATAATAAAGAAATATTTGAAAGATAAATTAAGAAAGAAATCCCACTTATAATAACATCAAAAAGAATAATATACTTAGCAATTTATTTGAGCAGGGAATAAAAGACTTATACACTGAAAATTGTAAGACATTGGTGAAACTAATTGAAGGAAACATAAACAAATGGGGAAAATCCCATATTTACTTATTAGAAAGCTTAATATTGTTAAAATATTCACACAACCCAGAGCATTTGATGTAATAAACATGTTGTTTATGTTATATTTGATGTAATGAACATCGAAATCCTAGTGACATTTTTTACAGAAATAGAAAAAATCCCAAAATTCATATGGAATCATAAAAAGTACCCCACATAGTCAAAGCAGTATTGAGAAAGAACAACCCCGGAGGCCTCACACTTTCTGATTTCAAAATATACTACAAAGCTACAGTAATTAAAACAGTATGGTACCAGCATGGATACAGACAGATTGCCCAATGGAACAGAAGAGAGAACCCAGAAGCAGACCCATGCATGTACAGTCAATTGATCTTTGATAGGTGTACCGAGAATTCACAGTAGAGAAAGGATTTTCTTTTTAACAAATGGTGATGGGAAACTAGATATCTGCGTGCAAAAGAATGTAATCAGAGCATTATCTAACACCATATTAAAAAGTCTGCTCAAAAAGTATTAAAGACTTAAACATAATACTTGAAACTTTAAAAAACATAGGAGAAAGCATAGGGCAAAGTCTCTTGACTTAGGCCTTGACAGTGATTTTTGGATATGAAACCAAAAGCACAGGTGACAAAAGCAAAAATAAACAAATGGGACTACATGAAACTAAATCTTCTGCATGGCAAAGAAAACAAACCAACAAACACTGAAAAGTCAGCCTACAGAATGACAGAAAATATTTGCAAATCATGTATCTGAGAGGGGGTTAACTTGCAAAATATATAAGGAATGCCTCCAACTCAATTGCAAAAAGGAAATAACTCCATTAAAAATGGGCAATGGATTTGAACAGACATTTTTCCAAAGAAGATATGTGAATAGCCAACAGATATATGAAAAAATGCTCTAAGTCATGACTTATAAAGGAAATGTAAAACTACAATGAGATATCACCTCATACCTCTTAGGATGGCTATTACCAAAAAAAAAAAAAAAAAAAAAAAAAAGGTGAAATGTTGGTGAGCATGTGCAGAAATTTGAACCCTTGTGCACATGGAATATAAAATAGTGTAGCATCTAGAAAACAAGATGGGGTGTCTTTTAAAAAATTAAAAATAAAACTATCATATGATTCGGCAACCTTATTTCTGGGCATATACCCAAAATGTTAAAAATTAGGATCTTGAACAGATACCTGCACTCCTATCTTCATTGCAGCTAAGTTTATTATTCATACTAGCTAAGAAATTGAAACCATCCAAGTGAACATGAAAAGGTCAATAAATAAAGAAAATATGATATATACATTATTCAGCCTTAAAAAAGAAAGTGATTTTAAACAACATGCTAAATGAAATAAGCCAGTCACAAAAGATCAAATACTGTGAGATTCTGCTAATATAAGACATCAAAAATAGCCAGACTCATAGAAATGGATAATACAGTGGTGGTTGCTAGGGGCTGGAGTGGGGGGGGGGGGGGGGATGAGGGTATGTTGTTCAATGGGTAGAAGTTTCATTTATGCTCAATAAATAAGTTCTAGAAATCTGCTGAACAACACAGTGCCTATAGTTAACAGTATGGTATTGTGCACTTCAAATCTGTTAAGAAGTAGAACTCACATTAAATGCTCTTTCAACAACAGCAACACAACAAGCAAAAACGAAGGGGCAAAAGGGAAGTTTCAGAGGTGTCGGATATGTCTATTACCTTAATTGTGGTGAAGTGTGGTAGATGTTTGCATAAGTTCAAACTCATCGAATTGTATACATTAAATATATGAACTTCTTTAATATTAATAATGCATTAATAAAGCTGTTAAAAGGGCACCTGGATGGCTCAGTGGGTTAATGCCTCTGCCTTTGGCTCAGGTCATTATCTCAGGGTCCTGGGATTGAGTCCCGCATCAGACTCTCTGCTCAGCAGGGAGCCTGCTTCCTCCTCTCTCTCTGCCTGCCTCTCTGCCTGCTTGTGATTTCTCTCTGTCAAATAAATAAATAAAATCTTAAAAAAAAAATAAAGCTGTTAAAAAAAAGAGAGAGAGAGGTGGGAAATGGCTCTGATTTGACTCAGGAGCCATAGTTGTGGACCTCTACCATAAACCATCAAATACCTTTACCAGTTTCTTGACATAGGAGTTTTTTATATTTGTTGTGAAATTCCCACATCTAGAATAGGGTTTGTTACATAAGGTGCTTAATAAATGCTTGTGGTATAACCTAAGAAACAAAAACACATCAATGTCCGAAAAAAAGAAATCCAGTAATGGTTGATTTATAAGAATGCCTGCATTCAGAGGCACTTGAATGGCTCAGTGGGTTAAAGCTTCTGCCTTCGGCTCAGATCATGACCCCAGGATCCTGGAATCGAGCCCTGCATAGGGCTCTCTGCTCCGCAGACAGCCTGCTTCCCCTCTCTCTCTGCCTGACTCTCTGCCTACTCGTGACCTCTGTCTGTCAAATAAAAAAAATAGAATCTTAAAAAAAAAAAAAAAGAATACCTACATTCATGCATGGATGCAAGACTTCTTTTTGCAAGGTTTTATTTGCAATAGATCTTAGTTCTAAATATCGCTTTTTATAATATAAGTACAAGTCAAAAGACAATAACAATGGAGGTTTTTATTTTTTTTCTTTTCTCTTTTTTTAAGATTTTTTTCATTTTATTTTATTTTATTTCTTTTCAGTGTTCCAGCATTCATTGTTTATGCACCACACCCATTGCTCCATGCAATATGTGCCCTCCTTAATACCCACTACCAGGTTCACCCAACCCCCACCCCTCCAAAACACTTAGTTTGTTTCTCAGAGTCCACAGTCTCTCATGGTTCATCTTCCCCTCCAATTTCCCCCAACTCACTTCTCTGCTCCATCTCCCAATGTCCTCTGTGTTATTCCTTAGGCTCCACAAGTAAGTGAAACCATATGATAACTGACTTTCTCTGCTTGACTTATTTTACTCAGCATAATCTCTTCCAGTCCCATCCATGCTACAAAAGTTGGGTATTCATCTTTTCTGATGGAGGCATAATATTCCATCGTGTATGTGGACCACATCTTCCTTATCCATTCATCCATTGAAGGGCATCTTGGTTCTTTCCAGAGTTTGGCGGCCGTGGCCATTGCTGCTATAAACATTGGGGTACAGATGGCCCTTCTTTTTACTACATCTGTATCTTTGGGGTAAATATCCAGCAGTGCAATTGCAGGGTCATAGGGAAGCTCTATTCTTAATTTCTTCAGGAATCTCCACACTGTTCTCCAAAGTGGCTGCACCAACTTGCATTCCCACCAACAGTGTAAGAGGGTTCCCCTTTCTCCACATCCTCTCCAACACATGTTGTTTTCTGTCTTGCTAATTTTGGCCATTCTAACTGGTGTCAGGTGGTATCTCAATGTGGTTTTAATTTGAATCTCCCTGATGACTAGTGATGATGAGCATTTTTTCATGTGTCTGATAGCCATTTGTATGTCTTCATTGGAGAAGTATCTGGTCATGTCTTCTGCCCATTTTTTGACGTAATTATCTGTTTTGTGTGTGTTGAGTTTGAGGAGTTCTTTATAGATCTTGGGTATCAGCCCTTTGTCTGTAGTGTCATTTGCAAATACCTTTTCCCATTCTGTGGGTTGCCTTTGTTTTGTTGACTGTTTCCTTTACTGTGCAGAGGGTTTTGATCCTGATGAAGTCCCATCAGGACATTTTATAATGTTTATAAAGGGAGATTAAAACTGGTTTATATATAGGGCTAGTATTGATTAGGGAAAGAGGATTACCTTGAAGCTTGTATCTATATTTATATTAAAAAAAAAGAAAAGAAAAAAGAAAAACACAAGTATATGTATGAAAAAAGTTCAAGTTAAAAGGTTATTATGGAATTTGTTGTATTGAACTTCTCGTTTTATGGTAAATAGGTTAAAAAAATTAAAAAGAATGAGAATAGTGAGGCCAAATTAATAATAAAAGTTGTATCTATGAAATATAGGGCAATATTGGGAGCTTAATATCTTCTTTTTCACTGATATTAGGGTTTTACAGTTTTATGGGGCCCCTGTGGTGGTTGCCCTCTCATTTTCTCTGCTGGCTTTCTGGGGGGGAGGGGCCTGCCACGTTCTATCTCAGTCAGTCTTGCTTGGGTTGAGTCCTCCTTTGCTCCTTATCAAGGGCTGGGCTCTGTTGAAACTGGTTTTTCAGGCTTTTGTTCTGTGGAGTTTTTTGTTCTCTGGTGGCTTTTTGCGGCTTTTCGGAGGTTTAGTGGAAAGCAACTGTGCCGGGACCTCTGTCTCAGAGAGAAGCCTCAGTCTCCTTCCCTCTGGGTGGTCCAGAACATACAGACTCCCCCTCTGCAAGCTCCGCTGAGCCATGCCACCTCCCACAGGCAGTGCACACCCTCATTCACCATCTCAGGGGTCGGGCAAAGTGCCTCCACTTGTCTCTGCACCCGCCCCCCCCACCAAAACCGTGAGCCATATTGGTCCAGGGAGCCCACTTCCAGTTGCTGCCTTTTCCGGGACTGTGGTAAACCAGAAATAGTGCACTGAGATTTTCAAGCCTGGGGCTGGGAGTGTTCAGACTCTGACCTGGTCCTAGCGCCTACCAGCTAGCGCCCACACAGAGCCGTCTCAGGTGTGGGCAGGGAGCACGGTTCAGTCCCAGTGGTGCGTGCAGAGTGCAAAAGGCTGTGGTTCTAGAGAGCACCGGCTGGCGTACCCATCTGTCTCCGTCACGCACAGAGGGCGCCGGGCCCAGTGCTGGTGCAAGTAGTAGAAAGCAGGCAGCTCAGGGACCATGGCCTGGAGGATTTGCCACTCTCTCTCTGGCATTGGTTGCAGTGGCCATCCTGGGTGTGTGGGCTTAGGCTGATTCCACCAGTTGCCCATTAAGATCTTCTGCTCTTTTTGAATGCTTTTAACCAGACTCCAAGTTAATGCTGGTCCCTAATCACAGGCACACTCGTATTGAGGTAGTACTTTTCAATGGGTCGCTTCTGTTGGGTCCCTCCCTCTTCTGTTTATCCTCCAATATCAGTACGATTCCCACTCCACTTTACCTCTCAACTGGCATCTTCTGCCCCATAGAGATCCAGAAGTGTATAATCCTACATCTCAGGCTGTTTTCATGGGTGTTCAGAGTGTTCTGGTAGATAATTAGCTCACTTTAGGGGACTGGTTGAAACAGGATGTCCTACTTCTCCACCATCTTGCCCTAGCCCCCGAGTTTTTATCATTCTTAATTGTAGCATGTCATCATCATTGTGGATAAGTTGTTATTTTGATAGATGCTTGGCTCAGCTGGTTAAGCAGCTGCTTTCGGCTCAGGTCATGATCCCAGCGTCCTGGGATCCAGTCCCACATCGGGCTCCGCGCTCGGCGGGGAGCCTGCTTCTCTCTCTGTCTCTGCCTGCCACTCTGTCTGCCTGTGCTCACTCTCGCTCTCTCTCTGATAAATAATAAAATCTTAAAAAAAAAAAAAAAAGACTCTTTAAAAAGTTTGTATAAATTGCCTCAGCCTATCAGGGAGCCAAGTATGGATTGTCTACCTCCTGGTGTTAGGCATGTTTTCTTATCAAATTTTGCCAGTTTGAGGATGTCCCATAAATTATTTCTCTCAACCAATCTTTCTCTTACAAAGAAATAGTGGTGAGAAAGTTTGACCGCAAAGATGGTTTTCTACTGTTTCATTTTTTCTGCTCAGCCAACGAAAATTAAACTATTTTAAAACTTGAGACCTAAAAATATATTTAAATTAAAGTGTAGGAAATTGTGTTAATGAATTACATTATTTTACTAACTGGCTATTTCAGGAAATGCACACACACATGCATACACTCATAAATCAGCCAAAGCGTAGTACTTCTACCCCTTTATTTCTCCTACCTAAAGGGAGGGGAAAAAAGAGACTTCTATTACAGCAAAGCACATTTAAGAAAAGGAGACATGAGGTAAAAATTTTCACTTGCTTGAAAGATTTAAGTATATTTCTTTACTACTAAGAGTGAAGTATAACTGAATTCGTATTTATAACCATCTGAGGTTTTTGCCTTCTTAGTTCTAGGTCACATGTACTGGAAAAAATGAGTCTTAGATATCGTATTGTTTACTGTGAAATGGTTTAATGGTATTACTGTGTAATATGTGGTGCCGCACACTGTTACAGTGAATGCATTATTAAAACCCTATCAAATAAAGGTCGTATCTTGGAGTCCTGGCTTTACCAGCTGGCCCATAAATGTGGTTTAGAAATGGACTAATTAAATTACGCCATTCAAATAATAATACTGATTAAATAGATATTTATACAGTACTTCTCCAAGAGAGTCTGCCATGGTCAGTTTCCAGGGAAAAGAAAGATCTAATCAAGTATGTATATTTTTCAAAGTATACACGTTAATTTGAAAGCTGAGTAAGTTGCAGAAGTGTTTCGGGATCAATGACCAAAAAGAGAGGACAAAAAGCGTGGTCCTTGGCAAAGTAGAATTGGGAATCATTAATCATTTTAAAGTAAATGTTTCTCTACCTGAATCTCTGCCAAAGGCCTTGACAGACTACAGACTCCCAGAAGATCCAAACCTGCTGATGACAATGTTTGTTATACAGTATGCAATACTACAAAAGATCCTTTCAGTGCTTGAGATCTCGAAGAGATGCCTGTATCTAGGATTTCTGATAAAGCTTACAACTGCTATGAGTGATAGTCAGTCTTAATATATAAGGCTTTATGCCATTACATGCACCAGTTCCATCCTTCATGCTGCATTGGAAGGCTCAGTTAAGCCAACTGGGGCCAATTCTAGAATGCTTCTTGCCAATGATGACATGGCTTCCTTTCCAGAGCCTCTGGTGTATTCTCATGTAGTCTGACTTACAGAGAAGCCAAAAATTATTGGAGGCTCAGATAATTTTTGAACCACACCTTGGTTTTTTAATCAGCAGAACTTGATAGAAGTAAATGCTGTGAACTACGTCTTGCTCCTATTGCCTCATTCATAATGTGGTTGTCACATAAAATTATCCGCCTACACTTAACCAGGAAGAATCTTTGCCTGCTCCTTCATCCATCAGGAAAAAGCCACTCCAAGTATAAATTTCTTGGCTGCTTTACAGGTCACTACCTATTTTGATCAAGAAAGTGGATGACAAAGCCTTTCAAGTAATGAAGGTTTTCCATAAAAAGCCATTTTAACTTGAAATGTTATGATTAAGCTTTTTAATATATCGTCTTTTAGAGGTCAAACATTTAGATAAGGGAATTTTAAAAGAGAGTTGAACCGAAAGAAAGGTGTATTTTACATAATTATAGAACTTACAAAGTACTGGTATTTCTGCTAGAGAATCAGTTCCCCTTGTTCCTGCCCAGAGTATAAAATAAAACAAAACAAAACAAAAAACAAACAAACAAAAACATACCACATATTTCTTTTCCTTTGTATATCTGCATCTTAATTTTGTAGATAGCCAGCCAGAAATTAGCCTGGCTTGGTAACATTCTGGAAAAAGCACAGCTCTCTGGGTCTGGATATTTACCCATGACACTACCTGGATATACTCTTTAGCTTGTAAAGTTTATTAGAGAGTCCAAGAGGATTGGTAAATAACGATTGAACATAAGCTTTAGTAAAGGAGACATACATAATATAGTTTAAATTAACTAGGGTTATGTAACAAAATTAAATTCATGAATGATATCAAGTTGTAATGTTTTGTTGTTATGAAATTGATAAAACCTTTAGTTATGAGACTTAAAGGATTTCTGGTAGGACTGACTTCCATTTCTCCAATTCTCTTCTTTGATTATCAGCAGTGTTTTGACATTCTTCTGTGCCTTCTATTCCATCCTTCTCCTACTGCAGTTTTGATTGAGGTGTTGTTTCTTTTAAAAGACCCTTTGTTATTATTTGAGAAGGATCTTTGTTTCTCTATCTACAATTATGAAAATTTCTCTTCAAGTACAGAGTTGATTTTTTTTAAGTCAGTTTTCAGCTGTACTTTGATTCCCTGAAAAGCACACTGTAAAATTCTTGCCAGTACATACTTATTACAGAATAATAGTATTACTATTTCTGAGACCCTGGGGTGGGTTCATGAATTTAATTTTTGGCCAGGTTTGTTTTTACAAAGTGTCCTGTTCCACTTTGAATCAGACTTAGATTCAAACTCAATTTAAGCAATTTGTTTAGAAAATGTTGCATGTCTTGTTCTGTTTCCAGGGATATAGCAGGTTGGGTTATTCAAACTAATCCTCCCATTGAAACCAACAACAGATGCTGGATAAAATATTTTATGACTACCTTTCAAAACCATCAAAAAGCTGATGAAGTAGTAAGGAATTACCAAGCCAAGTCTAAGGGAAACCTGGAACCCAAGAGTAAGGAAATACTGGAGCTATTTTTGCCACCAAGGCAATTATTATTCAAAGGTAATTTGCACTTTAGTTTTGATGGCTTAAACATAAGGACATTAGAGTTATAGCCCAAGGCCTACCAACCATCCAAGATAAGAAAGCTGATAAGAGATTCTGCCTACATTAAGCTAGGGCTTCAGAGAATTACAGCATTCGAACAAAGTAAATCAAAGGTAAATTTGCCCTCCATCCCTTAACCATCAAACAAAGTTGCCTTAGAGGAAAACCCTAAGAAATGATAATGGTAGCCCACTTGAATAACACATTTACAGTCCAAACTAATAAGTATCTACTAGTTACAAAATAACCTACAGATTGTGAATACATTTCAAAGTGATTGGACAGTTGTAGTGGCTCTTGGTGCCTTCAAGAAACCAAGGTGGATCTTTAGATTCTTGCTTTTTAACCTTTGAACTATCCACATAGATAGTTTTCCAAGACTATGAGCAGTGCACAGTTAAAAATACCAAACACATAAGGATTCATGGCATTGTATGCCAGAATTAGCAGAAATAATAAGTAACAGAAATAATCCCACAATGACTGGGCTTCTTAGAGACAGAGTATAAACAATTCTTACCGTGTTTAAAAAAAGAAGAAGATAAACTTGAAAATATCTACAAATAGAAAAGTATGAAAGGGGCCAAAGGTTTTATTTAAAAAACAGACAACTTCTGGGCACCTGGGTGGCTCAGATAGTTAAGTTTCTGCCTTTGGCTTGGGTCATGATTCTGAAGTCCTGGGACTGAGCCCTATATCATCACTGGGGGGTGGGGAGGAGGTACCTGCTCAGCCAGGAGTCTACTTCTGCATCCTCTCCCCTCTCCTGCTCTCTAGCTTACTCTCTCCCTCTCAAGTAAATGAATCAAAAAATCTTATTAAAACAACCCAGACAACTTCTAGAAATAAGAAAAAAAATGCAATAAATAAAAGTATAACCTCAATGGATAATTGTAACAGAAAATTAGCCATAGTTGAAGAGGGAAGAGGGACTGAAAGGTTAGAAGAAACTATCTGTAAATTAGTACTGCGATTTTTATAGATAGGAAACATGTAGGACGGGTGAATAGACAAAGAAGAGTATGTGGTAAGTTCTAACGTATGATTAAATGGTGGTATTCCAGGAGGAGCTGGAGAGATTAGGAAAGAGGCAACATGTAAAAAGATAATGAATAAAATATTTGTTGAACTGTCTAAACTGAGACAGAGACAGATTTAAGATTCCCAGTCTATCTCAAAGAGGACTAGAAATAATAAGTATTCCAACTGAGACACATTAAAATGAAATTTCAAAAGTTGATTTTCGCTTTTGTTTCCTTTGCCTTTGGGACATGTCTTGAAGTTGATGTGGCCGATGTCAAAGAAGTTGCTGCCTATTTTCTCCTCTAGGATTTTGATAGATTCCTGCCTCACATTGAGGTCTTTTATCCATTTAAAGTTTATCTTTGTGTATGGTGTAAGAGAATGGTCGTTTCATTCTTCTACACATAGCTGTCCAATTTTCCTAGCACCTTTTATTGAAGAGACTGTCTTTTTTCCACTGTATATTTTTTCCTGCTTTGTCAAAGATTATTTGGCCACAGAATTGAGGGTCCATATCTGTCTCTCTATTCTGTTCGACTGGTCTGTGTGTCTGTTTTTGTGCCAGTACCATGCTGTCATGGGGATTACAGCTTTGTAGTAAAGCTTGAAATCAGGTAACGTGATGTCCCAGTTTTATGTTTCTTTTTCAGCATTTCCTTAGCAATTCGGGGTCTCTTCTGGTCCATACAAATTTTAGGATTACTTGTTCCAGCTCTTTGAAAAATGCTGGTGGAATTTTGATCAGGATGGCATTGAAAGTATAGATTGCTCTAGGCAGTATAGACATTTGACTTCATTAAGATCAAAACTTTCTGCACAGAAAAGGAAACAGTCAACAAAACAAAGAGGCAACGCTCGGAATGGGAAAAGATATTCGCAAATGACACTACAGACAAAGGGCTGATATCCAAGATCTATAAAGAACTCCTCAAACTCAACACACAAAAAACAGATAATCACTTCAAAAAATGGGCAGATACAAGTAAAATATTTCTACATTTCTACAGACATTTCTACAAAGAAGACATACAAATGGCTAAGAGACACATGAAAAAAATGTTCATCATCATTCACCATCAGGGAGATTCAAATCAAAACCACACTGAGATACCACCTTACACTAGTTAGAATGGCCAAAATCAACAAGACAGTAAACATTAAGTATGGAGAGGATGTGGATAAAGGGGAACTCTCTTACACTATTGGTGGGAATGCAAGTTGGTGCAGCCACTTTGGAAAACAGTGTGGACATTCCTTAAGAAATTAAAAATGGAGCTACCCTATGACTCTCTAATTGCACTACTGGGTATTTACCCCAAAGATACTGATGTAGTGAAAAGGGCCATCTGTACCCCAACGTTCATAGCAGCAACAGCCACAGTCGCCAAACTGTGGAAAGAGCCAAGTTGCCCCTCAACAGATGAATGGATAAAGACGATATGGTCCATATATATAATGGAGTATTATGCCTCCATCAGAAAGGATGAATACCCAACTTTTGTATCAACATGGACGGGACTGGAGGAGAATATGTGGAGTGAAATAAATCAAGCAGAGAGAGTCAATTATCATATGGTTTCACTTACTTGAGCATAAGGAATAACATGGAAGACATTGGGAGATGGAGAGGAGAAGTGATTGGGGGAAATTGGAGGGGGAGAAAAACCATGAGAAACTGTGGACTCTGAGAAACTAAGGGTTTTGGAGGTGAGGGGGGTGGGGTGTTGTGTGAGCCTTGTGGTGGGTCTTAAGGAGGGCACATATTGCATGGAGCAATGGGTGTGATGCATAAACAATGAATTTTGGAAAAAAAATTAAATTTAAAAAATTTTAAGAAAATGAAATTTCAGCACACCAAGGACAAAGTAAAAATCTTAAAAGCCAGTCTGAACTAAAAAATATAGATTACCTTTAAAGAGTGGTGTGTAGATTAATATTTAATTTTTTAAACACCATATAGAAGTCAGACATATGATAAAAGATATAAAATAACTGTGAATTCATTGAAAATACCCTCGATAATGTTCTCAAAGGTAGATATAGATATAGAGACACATATGTATTTTTTAATTAAATTCAATTTAGTTAACATATAGTGTATTATTAGTGTCAGGGGTAGAATTTAGTGATTCATTATTGCATATAGTAGTTGCATACCCATTGCTCCTTATATCAACTGCCCTCCTTAATGCCCGTTACCCAGTTTTTCCACCCCCCTCCCCTGCCCCTCCAGCAACCCTCAGTTTGTTACCTATAGTTAAGAGTTTCTTATGGTTTGCTTCCTCTCTGTTATTTTATTTTTCCTTCCCTTCTCCTATGTTCACCTGTTTTGTTTCTTTTTTTTTTTTTAAGATTTTATTTATTTATTTGAGAGAGAGAGAGAGCACGCATGAGAAGGGGGAGAGTCAGAGGGAGAAGCAGACTCCCTGCTGAGCTGGGATCCTGATGTGGGACTCAATCCCCGGACTCCAGGATCACGACCTGAGCCAAAGGCAGTTGCTTTACCAACTGAGCCACCCAGGTGCCCACCTGTTTTTTTTCTTAAATTAAGATATATATTTTTTAAGACAAAAACTGAGAAGGATAATGCCTGAGATATTTTAGGTGTTTAGAAAATGTTTGTTAGTAAGTCAGTTTCTTTTAAGACCTCAATTAAATAGCTTTTCTTTTCCTAATATTCTTGAAAACAGAGTCGATTGCAAATCTATTTTAGTTGGGACCTCATGATGTTACATAAGCCCAAATACCTGTGAGCTTAACGATTGGCAGGTCTCCACACTTATCCCATATTTGGAGTGACTGTGGTCCAGAAAACAATCATGTGCTTATCCTTACCCCAGATCCAAATGAGTTTGGACAGTATCCAGTCTTTGGAATACAGGAAGTAGAGTTTCATTTGCTTCTTGTGTCACATAAGCAATATTTAGCATTATTGATTGCTACTTGTCTTTACCAAACCCCAACACCCCATTGTCCACATCAGCTACTTCTATTATAATCAGATATTTAGCCATGAAATAACTAAAAGAATAAATAATACACTTAACTTTTCTGAATTTAAAATAATTTTCCCAGTATTATATTCAGGAGCAAGTGTTTTGCGTACATTATCATTTATGTAGGTACTTTCTCAAATATTGCCATGATTTGACCTATGTATTCAATTAAGACACTAGTTTTGTGTGTGTGTATGTGTGTGTATAATATAATGTATTCCAGAACAGAGGCAAGTAAGATATTTTGAAGTAGACAGATTTTTTTGTGCTTCCTGAATTAGATGGTTTCCCAATACATGTGCATAGCATTTAAAACAACTGACTTCTATATTGTGCATTATGTAAAGCAGCTTCATATTTGATTCATTTCATCTTTTCTAAAATCTTTAAGATTGTCAAGGAACTCTTTGAAATTTCTATTTTCGATAAGTAAATAAATAAATATTCCGATATATCATGTGACTTGTCCAAGGCCAAACAACCACAAAATGAGGTGTTCGGAAAGATGTGCTAGACAGAGACTGGTTCCAAGGACAGCAGGGACAAAAAAATTGGTGTTAGGAAATTGCATTCAATGAGTGGGACCTTCTAAATGCCAAACCTTCTCCTTACTGGAGATACAGAGGTGAACAAAGTTGGATATATTCATTAAGATCTCTTAGTCTTTTTTTTTTTTAATTTTTTTTTAATATTTTATTTATTTATTTGACAGAGAGAGAGATCACAAGTAGATAGAGAGGCAGGCAGAGAGAGAGAGAGAGGGAAGCAGGCTCCCTGCTGAGCAGAGAGCCCGATGCGGGGCTTGATCCCAGGACCCTGAGATCATGACCTGAGCTGAAGGCAGCGGCTTAACCCACTGAGCCACTCAGGCGCCCCAAGATCTCTTAGTCTTAAAGGGACCTCAAGGTCAGTCAGCAGGGGAGAGAGATTACAGTGAAGCTCTGAGAGCTCTTAGAAAAGGGAGTGAAAATAAGAACTTCCTAAATGCATATATAGAATGGGTAAAATAAAATACTGACAGTACCAAATGCTGGTGAAGATGATAGGACAATGGGAACTCTCATTTATTGCTGGTGCTACAGCCACTTTGGGAGAAAGTTGGGGGAATTTCTGTTAAAGCTAAACGTAGTCCTACCATACAAAACCTACTTGTAAATGTTTATAGCAGTTTTATTCATAATTGCCACAACATGGAAGCAACCCAATGATCTTCAATAAGTGAATGGATAAGCCAGCTGCAGTCCATCCATTCAATGAAATATCTATTCAACATGGAAAGAAGTGGGTTATCAAATCACAAAAGACACAGAAGAAGCTTAAATGCAAATTGTTAAGTGAAAAATGGCAATCAGAAAAGGCTATATACTATATGATTCCAATTATATGACATACCAGAAAACACATAATTATAGAGACAGTAAAAAGATCAGTGGTTAGCAGTGGTTGTGGGTTGGGGTTGGTAAGTGGAGCACAGGGGATTTTTAGGGCAGTGAAACTATTCCATAAGATACTGCAGTGGTGAATACCTGGCATTATGAACTTGTCAAAGTGCATAGAACTGTACAGCACAAAGACCGGACCCTAATGTAAACTCGGACATTAGTTAATAATGCTGTGTTGATATTACTTCACCAATTATAACAAATGTATGACACTAAAGGAAAATGTTAATAACAAGGGAAATTCTGAAGGTGCTAGAGGGGATGTGGTGTTTGGGAAATCTTTGTACTTTGTTCAGTTTTTAAACGTAAGCTGCTTTAAGAAATGAAGTTTATTATTATTAATAATAAAAAGGCCATAGGCAAGTTGAAAAAGGCAATAGGAGGGGTGTCTGAATTGAGGATGGGGGTTCCATAATTAGGGATACTATAGATATTACAGAGTACCTCTTGTCACATGAGAGTTCTTAATGCAATCCCCTTAAGTAAGACCATCTATTCTAGTTACCTGCAGAAAGTTGGTGAATCTCTGATATTAATGCATGCAGGTCAGAACTGAATTTTTATCATCTGACTTCAAATCCAGGACCTATTCTCTACTGCAAATTACTGGTATAATTACCACAAATTATAAGGTAAATTTTATAATTTTTTTAAATATTTTATTTATTTGACAGAGAGAAATCACAGCTAGGCAGAGAGGCAGGCAGAAAGAGAGGAGGAAGCAGGCTCCCTGTGGGGCTCGATCCCAGGACCCTGGGATCCTGACTTGAGCCGAAGGCAGAGGCTTTAACCCAGTGAGCCACCCAGGCGCCCCTAAAAGGTAAATTTTAAAAAGGAGAAAAGTTCTGGAAAAATAGTAAAAGGCAAAAATTCAGGAGGAAAAGCTAAGAAAGTAGGTATGGTGCTCACAGTGAATTTTGCTTTATTCAACTTGCCCATTGTTCTTTTTTTGCTTTAAAAAATATTCTGCAAACAAATTCAAATTGCTGGCTGTCAGACTCTTCTTGAGGATTTCACCCTCAAGGGGAAACAACAGGAGAATGAAAGGTATTCTGGAACGTTAATTTTCTTAGCTGAATGTTAATAGATCAGTGTTTTGAGGAAGCTCCAGTAGATGGAGCAAGAGAGTAGGAAGCGGCATCCCTTGCCGGGTGCATTTTGAAATAAAGCAGCCTTATTTTCAACAGCTCTGAGTCTGTGTGATTTCTGGCAAGACATTTAGCAGAGGAGAGCAGACAGTTTCATAGCCTCTGTCACTCTTCTTGGCAGAGCCAGAAGACCCTCTGGTCTATTGGGTTGAGGATTCCTATCCTCTAGAAATATTTGATGGCAGCCAAGTGATTGCATGTTCCAAGACCCTTGAAAAAGACTCTTCTGCGTCACTCAGATGGTCTTGTGTGCTAGAGGGCCTTTCCAACTCTGTGACTGATGGCAGGCAGCTAGACTAAAATCTGTAGAGCTCTTCTGCTTTGGCCAGAGGAAGTTACTAGAGCATTTTGATTTTTTTAAAGACTACCAAAACAAACAAAAAACTATGACTAACATTGAGACAGTGAAACAGTATTTTTTTTAATTCGTTTATTTGTTTATTTACAGCATAACAGTGTTCATTGTTTTGGCATCACACCCAGCGCTCCATGCAGTACGCGCCCTCCCTATTACCCACCACCTGGTTCCTCAACCTCCCCCCCCCCCCCGCCCCTTCAAAACCCTCTGGTTGTTTTTCAGAGTCCATAGTCTCTCATGGTTCATCTCCCCTTCCAGTTTCCCTCAACTCCCTCTCCTCTCCATCTCCCCATGTCCTCCATGTTATTTGTTATGCTCCACAAATAAGTGAGACCATATGATACTTGACTCTCTCTGCTTGACTTATTTCGCTCAGCATAATTTCTTCCAGTCCCGTCCATGTTGCTACAAAAGTTGGGTATTCATCCTTTCTGATGGAGGCATAATACTCCATCGTGTATATGGACCACATCTTCCTTATCCATTCGTCCGTTGAAGGGCATCTTGGTTCTTTCCACAGTTTGGCGACCGTAGCCATTGCTGCAATAAACATTGGGGTACAGATGGCCCATCTTTTCACTACATCTGTATCTTTGGGGTAAATACCCAGCAGTACAATTGCAGGGTCATAGAGAAGCTCTATTCTTAATTTCTTCAGGAGTCTCCACACTGTTCTCCAAAGTGGCTGCACTAACTTGCATTCCCACCAACAGTGTAAGAGGGTTCCCCTTTCTCCACATCCTCTCCAACACACGTTGTTTCCTGTCTTGCTAATTTTGGCCATTCTAACTGGTGTCAGGTGGTATCTCAATGTTGTTTTAATTTGAATCTCCCTGATGGCTAGTGATGATGAACATTTTTTCATGTGTCTAATAGCCATTTGTATGTCTTCGTTGGAGAAGTGTCTGTTCATATCTTCTGCCCATTTTTCGATATGATTATCTGTTTTGTGTGTGTTGAGTTTGAGAAGTTCTTTATAGATCCTGGATATCAACCTTTTGTCTGTACTGTCATTTGCAAATATCTTCTCCCATTCTGTGGGTTGCCTTTTTGTTTTGTTGACTGTTTCCTTTGCTGTGCAGAAGCTTTTGATCTTGATGAAGTCCCAAAAGTTCATTTTTGCTTTTGTTTCCTTGGCCTTTGGAGACATATCTTGAAAGAAGTTGCTGTGGCTGATATCGAAGAGGTTACTGCCTATGTTCTCCTCTAGGATTCTGATGGATTCCTATCTCACGTTGAGGTCTTTTATCCATTTCGAGTTTATTTTTGTGTACGGTGTAAGAGAATGGTCGAGTTTCATTCTTCTACATATCGCTGTCCAGTTTTCCCAGCACCATTTAGTGAAGAGACTGTCTTTTTTCCATTGAATATTTTTTCCTGTTTTGTCGAAGATTATTTGACCATAGAGTTGAGGGTCCATATCTGGGCTCTCCACTCTGTTCCACTGGTCTATGTGTCTGTTTTTATGCCAGTACCACGCTGTCTTGGTGATCACAGCTTTGTAGTAAAGCTTGAAATCGGGTAACGTGATGCCGCCAGTTTTGTTTTTGTTTTTCAACATTTCCTTAGCAATTCGGGGTCTCTTCTGATTCCATACAAATTTTAGGATTATTTGCTTCAGCTCTTTGAAAAATACCGGTGGAATTTTGATCGGAATGGCATTAAAAGTATAGATTGCTCTAGGCAGTATAGACATTTTAACAATGTTTATTCTTCCAATCCAAGAGCATGGAATGGTCTTCCATCTTTTTGTGTCTTCTTCAATTTCTTTCATGAGTGTTCTGTAGTTCCTCAAGTACAGGTCCTTTCCTCTTTGGTTAGGTTTATTCCCAGGTATCTTATGGTTCTTGGTGCTATAGTAAATGGAATCGATTCTCTAATTTCCCTTTCTGTATTTTCATTGTGAAACAGTATTTTTATTCATAACTGTAAATGCAACATTTACCAATAGCACATCTTAGAGTTTGTTTCTCTTTTTTCAATTAGCCGCTTTTTGGAATGAGACAGAACAAATGATGGAGAGAACTGTGTAATTAGCATTAAAAAAAAAAATGTCCAAGTGAGTATATCATCAGTTGAGGTTGGTTACATATACAGTGATGGAATTAAAATGCATGGGACGGCTGTCCCTATCCCTAACCCACCAAATTATGGAGGAAAACTCAACAGCTTCACTCAAATTTCTGAATATCTGCCACTTTCTCTGAAAGCCAAGACCCAGGGGACTAAAAGATCTGTTATCTATCTATGTATCTATCTATTCAGTTTTCTACCTAAGAAGTTATCTAATTTTATAGAGTTTCAAGAAGGATAAATAATATCAATTCTAGATATTGAGAAGGTACAGAGAAAATAACCAAATGGACATAGCTTAAATCTCCAGTCCGTACAAGAGGAAGTTAGGCATCCATATTGGGAGTGGGGAAAAATATTATTAGAGAGAATGACTCCCACCCAGTTAGGGCATTCCTATAAAAGAGAAGACTTTTCCAATTATATGTAAATCTGCCCACATCATTCTGAAACCATTGGCTTATTGAATTCATAGAATTTGTATCTGAGTGATTAAAAAGACAAAGCCTGATTAGACTATAGGCTCTGATATCTCAGACGATCAAGCCTGTGGAAACACTCAAGGCTGGCTTGCTCTTCTCTTCCCTCAGTAGATTTCACTGGAATTGGACTCTCTCTCATTTACCTGGCTGCCTATTTCCCTGGCAGGTAATTCCGAAGAGCACATCTCTTTTGAGAAGATAGGAAAGGCTTAATATCAGCACTAACAGCTGGGATCAAAAGAAAAAAGCACCTAGGAAAGACTTCATATCAGTTTGGAATTTTATCTTAAAGGGGGACATTGGTGACTTCATTTACTTTCCCCTTTGCAAGGTATATTTATTTTCTATTGCTAAATAATAAATTATAACAAATTTAGCTTCCAAACTTCTTCAACAATACCAATTTGTTATCCTACACTTTCTGAAGATAGTAATACCTGAGCTGTACTGTAGCTGGACTATCATTCAGGATTTCACAAGGTCAAAATCAAAGTGTCATCCCTGCTGGACTCTCATTTGGAGTTCAGAGTCCTCTTCTAAGCTCATTTAAATTTTGGAGAGTTCAATGTGTTGTGTTTCTAGGACTGAGGCTCTCAAATCCCAGAGGGACCTGCAATTTCCTGATGCATGGTCCTCTTCACAACTTGGTGGTTTGCTTCCTCAGGGGCAACAGAAGAGAGGGTCTGGAATACTGTTACGCTGAAAAAATAAATAAATTTAAATACTGAAAAAAAAAAAGAGGGTCTGCTGCTGTTTTGAGCAGTTGAGTTCTTTTAAGAGCTAAACTGATTAACTCAGGCCCACTAGGATAATCTCTCTTTTGGTTAAATACAAGTCAGCTGATTCAGGATTTAATTAAATCTGCAAAATCCCTTAGCTTTAAAAGGTAACATAATTATGGGAGTGATATCCATTCATACTTACAAATCTGGCTACAACTAAAGAGGAAGGGATTATATAGGGCCTGTGTCCTGGTGAAAGGGAATCTAGGCAACCATCTTAGAATTCTGTCTACCACACGTGATCATGGCTGTCTACATATATCTCTATTCTAATGCTTTATTTTCCCTCATATGACTATATATGCTTACATAGCTATCTTTTTCATTAAAGACAAGGACAATATTGTAGTAATGTTTCACACAGACTCTACAATAGGTTTTTTTTTTTTAAGATTTTATTTATTATTTGAGAGAGAGAGAGACACAGCAAGAGAGGGAACACAGCAGGGGGAGTGGGAGAGGGAGAAGCAGGCTTCCTGTGGAGCAGGGGCCTGATGTGGGGCTCGATCCCAGGACCCTGGGATCATGACCCAAGCTGAAGGCAGATGCTTAATGACTGAGCCACCCAAGTGTCCCTACAATAGGTTTTAAGAAGGAAGAAATTCTTTGTCTCTCAGTCTCCCTTATTTTTATATGATTAGTATGGTTTCTTGTATATATTGACTTATCAAAAAATGGTAGTTTTTAATCTTGTTTTTGTTTATATGAAATCCTTAAAATATATATTGTATTAAAAAACTCAATGCAAAGAGATAGTGAGGGTGAATTTATTATGTAAACAAAACAAAATACATTTTGAAGTCTATTGGGAGCTCCTAATGTGTAAAGGAAACAATGTGTTGTGAAGAGGCTGATGGATGAAAGCTAGAAGTAAGAAATGAACCACTCAGATGGATAAAGAAAAAGTAGGATATAAATTTATGTAAAATGAAGATGAAATTACCTCAAAGAATCTGTGGCTGGATTTGGACTCTTGGAAAATGATAATTTCTACAGGCTCCATCTGAGCCTTTGTGTTTCCTATTAGAGGCTTTGTAGTAGAACATGAAAACTTAATAAGGAGTATCTAGAAACTGATTCATAATCATTTAGTGATTTTTAAGTCTCCAGTATATCTCAGAGTAGAGAAGGGTATTACCTGAAATATGTGGAAGATGTTAAATTATAGGATGAAGTGTATATGTGTGTGTGAATATATTTGATAGGACAACCAAATTTTTAAAATGATGTAGAATATTTACTTATGAGGAGTTAGTAGTGTTTAGCCTGAAGCACCTTCAATGGTCTTCTCTGTAGTAGTTGCCTTACAAAGCGCTACTGATTCTCCTCGTGACCTGCCTGCACCACCGTCTTTTCTAGACTTGTAACTAGACTCAGCTCCCAGCAGGCTGCAAAGGCTGAGGAACAAAGTGAGACCTGTCAAGAAGTATACTGCACTACACACCCAAAGATCTGCATTAACTGCATGGTGTCCCCTCCCCAATTTATATAGATAGAAATCTGGAGAGTATGTGTGGGAATAGATATTATGGGTATGGAATAATTGGGTACGGAACATAAAGTTGAGTCAGGCCAAATGTATTGAAAGGGTCTGTATTAGTCAGGATTTTCCAGGAAAACAAAATATATGTATGTATGTATAAATGTGTATATATGTATCTATCCTGGGCTTTACCAGATGCTTAATGCTTGACCATAGGCCACCAGGTTATCATGTGAACTTAACTTTCCATTGTGAACTGGGTGTTGTTTGATACATGAAGCCATGAATTTGGGCGTGCTCAGTAGTATTCCATTATGAATGAAAAGTGGTATGGATGAGATCATGCTTGAGCAGGCCCTGAAAGAATAATTTGCATGAGGGAGTAGGGCAAATACACAGGGTTAGGACAGTGCCCTGGAGGAGGCTGTATATGCTCTAAATCAACGTCAGGTATATATAGTGCTATTTCTTCCTTAGCCAGGAATAGAAGGAAAGAAATGGGACTGACTCCATTCTCTATCATCCTTAGTTTTCTACCAACAATATTTCCACTAGCAAAATCTTTGCTTCCAGTCCCCACAACCTTAGGCTCTGCAGGTTTAGAGGACTTGTTCATTGGGAGGAATGCTTCTACCAGGAGATGAAATGAATCTGTTGGATGGGAAGTTGAGACTGACTCCCACCCACTTTGTCATCCTTACTCTATTGAGTCCACAATTAAAGAAGGGAGTTACTATACAGACTGGGATGATTGATATGGATTGCCAGGGGAAGATTGCTACTACAAAATGGAAGTATGGAAGATTATGTCAGGTACACAGGAGATCCCTTAGGGTGTATTTTACCATGTGATTAAAATCAATAGAAAACTAAACCCAATTCAGGGAGGAAATGCTAATGGTTTAGAACCTTCCTGAATGAGGGTTTGGGTCACCTTACCATGCCAACAACCATAACCAGCTGATAGGGCTGCTGAGTACAAAGGGAATGAGGAATTGGCATTGGAAGAAGGTAGTTGTAAATAGCAACTCTGACTGTGTGTCTAGTTATTTTATATCACAATATTTATATTACAGGATATCAAAGGAGAAGATTAGACGTTGGGGAAGGATTTTGACTTCTCTTCTGGAGTTAAGCGTTAATGTATTTTCAACTATATTATATTAAATGGAAATGAGACTTTGTTAGTGTTTAATTTTAATAGTAAGTATAGTTTGATGAGGTGTGTAGGTGTTAAGTTGACAAGAGGTGGGCCATGATGGTTTTATTTGACCATCAACTTGTCTAGGCTTTGGTCCCCCGTTGTTTAGTCAAACGCTAATTTACATGTTGCTATGAAGGTATTTTTAGATGTACTTAAAACCTATAATCAGTTGACTTTAAGTAGGCAAGATTATCCCAGATAATGTTGGTTGGCCAGTTCAATTAGTTGAAAGGACCTTAAAAGCTGAAACTTCCTGAGAAAAGATGAAATTCTGCCTGTGGGCAATAACTTCAATTCAGCCTGCCATTTCCGAAGGCCCACTCTGTAGGTTGTAGATTGTAGACTTGCCTAACCAGTTCCCATGATTGTAGAGGCCATTTCCTTCTAATAAATCTCTTAATGTACATCTCCTACTACTTCTGTTACTTTGGCTGAACTCAAGATTGTTGTGACAAGCATTGTAGTATTTGTGAGGACAGTGGGGAGAAAAATGGTTAAGATAGAAAAGAATTAGATTTTACTTATTAGGTGATGCACGAGACAGTTGGTATGCACAAAAGCAATTTATGACTTGTAAAAATTCTGTCAGCTTGAGATGAGACTGGTAAGAGGCTAAGAAAGACCAGGAAGAGCTCAAATAAAAGTAATAAATTGATCAATATCCAAAACAAATTTAGTTCTCTCAGTTAGCCTCTCCTCCATTCCCTCTGAATGTACTTTCTCTTGTTCTTCATGAAGGTGATTCTGAGGCCAACTTAGGAATGATCCTGAGGTATTTGTGTTTCCATCAGGGCTAAAACCCCAGAACGTATAATTCCTAAGAAGTCTGAAGTGCTTATGTGGGATACATAATGTTTGCTGGGAAGCTGTTGTTGAAAATTTAGCCTTGAGGTTTTAGAGTTTTATTCTAATCAGCAGATAGAAATAATTTCTTTCTCTTGCTGAGCTAACCTTTTGAAAGGTAGCAACTCTGTAATTTCATCTTTATTAGTCCTTATTGATTAGATTGTTGCCTACAATGCTTTACATTTTTATTTTATCCAGCCCATGTTTCATTAGCTGAATCAGAGGTATGCCAAGATTTTTTTCCTTTTTTCTTTTTCTTCACTAAGTACATTTTGTCTTAAAATTAACATTAGTTCCTCCCATATAATAGTAATTTTTAGCTCTCGGTTTTAATTTTTCAAGTCATGAGATTGCTAGTCCATTGAAGAGACTTTCCCATTGGTCATTTGTGTCAAGTTGAAAGAGACTTTCTGAGGTGCTACCCTGAGCTCCCATTTTGAGGACAAGAAGAATGCGTTTGGCTTCAACCAACTTGACTACTTGCTTTCATTGAATTTTCCCAGTCCTTTCTCTTCCAAGCTTTCTTCTGGCACTGTTTCACTTCAATGACTTCTTTCCACTCCTATTCCTAAAATTACCCTGCCCAGTTTACGTGTCATCTCTTTCAGACGATTTTAATTTACCACTTTAACTAGAAGTGCTTTCTTTTTCCTGTGAATCCCTAGAGCAGTGATGGCAAGTATATTTCTGTTATAAACATCACTAATCATCATGGCATTCTCTCAAGCTGGGCTGTGGCAGAGGAATCCTTACCAACATAGCACCCTGCGTAGCCATTACAATTTCTTTAGTTAGCACTGGAAATGAAAATTAATCGTGACCCTTTCATCTTTCTGACATGAACTAAACTATAAGCAACTTGAAGACAAGTCATCTTTATTTTTACATTTCTCACAGTGAACAACACAATGATGTGAATATATTAAATATCTAATTTAATGCAGCTATCTCCATGTATTAATAATCATATCTGTTCCTCAAAATCAGAAAATCTAAATGAAAACGAATATAATGCATTACATGTCAACCCCAAACCCTCAATTTCTTAAAAAAAAGTATATTTTTATATACAAATACCTGTAAAATGTTTGAAACATTTCTTCCAGATCACTAAATGTAATTGATATGCCTATGAAAAAACAGTTTGTTTGCAGTAACATGGCCTTTCTTAATGCCAGCAACATCTAAGATGAATACCCCCTTTGTTGAAATTTGGCTTGCTTCTCAAAATGTCTATGTGATTCCAACATTCTATCAATTCTATTAGGAAAATTACTTTTCCCCATTCAATTTGTTCAGAAATGTCATATTGAGTTTTAGAGGCATAAATGTAATTTTTTTTCTATATAAATATTGGCTGAAAAATACTGTGTTAAGAGACACATATTCTATAAAGTTGGTGTATTTAAAACGAGGCAGCCTTCTGCCAGAGAAGTATTTAACCGTGTAGCTCTTCTTCTGTGCAGTTTTGCTTCATTTTTGCATTTAATTTATTGTTTATTCATCCATTCAACACACATTTATCGATTACCTAGTAGGGGGAGGTAATATGTAGGCAGTATGCATGCAAATATAAAAATAAATTTCTGAAAATTAACTAATATTCTAATGAAGGGTAAACTCATATAGAGAAATAATTACAAGTTAACACAATCTCTAATATTGATTTTTGAGGTTTTAGTGGGAGAAGTTATTAATTTTTACAAAGTGATTGTTTAAGCCTCACAGAAGAAGGGTCATAGGGACATATGATTTACTTTATTTATTTATTTATTAAGATTTTGTTTATTTATTTGTCAGAGAGAGAGAATACACCAGCAGGGGGTGTGGCAGGCAGAGGGAGAAGAAGGCTCTCCACTGAGTAGGGAGCCGGATGCGGGGCTCTATTCTAGGACCCTGGGATCATGACCTGAGCTGAAGGCTGCCACTCAACCAACTGAACCACCCAGGTGTCCCATATGATTTACTTTAGAGACATAAGAGGTGTATACCACATAGACTACTAAGAATACTTGCACAGAGTTATATTAAAATTTTTATATTTGAGGAACTTCAAAAAGTATTTAATGCAAAATGTAGGTGGGTGAAAAGAGATATGACTTAGAAGTTGGAGCTAGATCCTGAATATTATATCAAATAGTCTGGGAGTTCGGACTATCTCTTGGTGGTGAGGACCAAATGATGGTGATGATGGTGGGAAAGAGCTGGTAAGACTTCATTTTATAAAGACAGTTGAAGAAATTGCTGCTTATAGACCATAGTAGGAAGTTATTAAAGTAATATATATACAGTAAGTATAGAAATGATGAGAACCTTAACATGTTTTTTAAATACTCAAAACCTTATGAATTATGGTAAGAGCCAACGGCAGCAACATACTTTTATGAATTATAAAATATCGATATCTGAAAATTCTAATTGTAAGAAATTTGCAAAAAATTATTTCAATATAATGAAACCTCAGTGCAGGAATAGGGCTAATATACAGTCACTGAGGAGAAGAATATTAATATTTTATGAGATGCTGGGTTAATTATGAAAATCTTAGTATCTCATGAAAATCTTTCAGGTTTTGCTCAGATGAGGATCCTTGGGCCTGGGCTTCTGGAGCAAACTGAAGATACAGCCTCAGGCTCTTCTTTCTATCTTGCTTCTCCAGGCAGCCCTTCTTTCTTCTACTCAGAGTCTCATTCAAATTCCTCAGTGGAACTGACCTCTGGCCACTGTTCTGTAGTCATGCCTGGATACTCCTTTACCCCAGCACTGTTCAAAGATAGGTCAAGCTGGTACCTCTGCCAGATCTTTATCTGCAGTGTCACTGAAATCAGAAGAGGCTTCAAGATCCAGTTTTGTGCATGCCTTTTCTTCAATCTCTGAAAGAGACAAATTTCAGTTGAACAGTTCTTTGTAGGAACACTTTTGACAGCCAAGGAGTTGCACTTAACTCTGATGTTTTATGCTTCAAAGTATCGGGTTGAAACTACTGGGTATCAGAGCAAAAGCAACTCAATGTGCCTTGATATGGAAAGAAATATAAAAGAGGGTATACCAAATTAGAGAAAAGTAAGTAGCAAATCATGTTTTGATGGAGAAGTTCTTTTCTCCTTGCTTTAATATTTAATCCCATTTTATAGACAAATAGAAACATATTAACACATCAAAGGTATTCAGGATATTTTATAGCCACATGGCTCTTCTGAATCTAGAAACTTCATATTGGGCAAAAAAATATATATGAACTTGATCCTTAAAATTGATTAATTTTTAAACATAGAATGTGATTTTGTTTAAAAGAAAGTATTATTGAGCAAATAAGTCTTCATCAAGCATTTTAAGTCTTAGAATTTCTCAGGTATTAAAGTTGAGAGTAGGATTTTTATATAGAAGTCTACAAATTTGTTCAAAAAAATGCTACAAAGATACAAGTAATTCAAAGAAGAAAAGTTTTGCTGATAATTTTTTTTTTAAGATTTTATTTATTTATTTGAGAGAGAGAGAGAGAGCATGCACGGGACAAGGAAGGAGCAGAGGGAAAAGCAGAATCCCTACTGTGCAGGGAGCCCAGCTCAGGGCTGGATCTCAGGACCCTAAGATCATGACCTGGCTGAAGGCAGGCACTTAACCAGCTGAGCCGCCCAGGCACCTCAGATTTTTCTTTTAATATCTAAGAGTGTACTTTATTTGGAGGAACTAAAGCCCTAGGTTTTCTTTTCTTAGAAAAAAGACATAGAATATTAAGAAAATACATAAATTGGAACAAATAGAATTAAATATTTGATGTTCATTGAATGAGCTTAAATTGAGTACTAGCATTATCTTCTCTAAAATAAAATGAGAAACTTCATAGCTTTCTACTGCTTGTACTATTTCAATTCATATTGAAGTTATTTTATTTTGATTTATTTGCAATGATGCTGAAATTTGGACAGAATTGTTAGTCTTAAATAACTTGGCTTTGTGAAAAATGACATCAGTTTATCCATTCAAAGAAAATTCAGATTTGGAGATTGTATTTGGTTTTATTAAGAGAAAACATGAAATCTTTTCAATACTAATTCATGTTTGTATTTTTTTTTCTTCTTTTTTAAAATTTTGCAGTGGTAGGCAAATAAGATTTGAATTTGGTACATTTCAAAATTTCAATAAATTTCTAAACCCTATAGTATGGGAAAATAGATTCATACCTTAAATGGGAGCATATAACTGGAATTAAATAAAGGTTTATTGATCTAATCACAAATGTAAATACATGTCCTCTGTTTAAGCAATTCAGTTTTTAGGAATTTATCTTACAGATAGACTTTCATATGCACAGAATTACGTATGTATAAGAACAGCCATTGCAGTACAAAAGATGCACATTACTAGGGACTGTTCAAATAAAGTATTGTAAATCCACACAATGTAATATCATGCAGATATTAAAAAGAATAAGGGAGATTTATATGCTATGGAAACTTCTATTTATATTAAGTGAAAAAATCAACATATGGAAAAGGCTCCTTAGCATGCTAGTATTTATTGTTAAAAAAGAAATCTACATGTACATACTTACATGTATATAGGATATCTATGGAAGGATATCCAAGGAAATAGTTACAGTGGTTTATTTTGGAGAGAAAAGCTTGGTAGGAGTGGAAAACAATTACTTTTTAATTGTATATACCTTAATATCATTTGAACTCTGTTTCCTGTGTATTCATTACAAATTCAGCAAAATAAATTAATTCTAAAAAAGAAAAATGAAACTTCTGGCAGCTATTCTTTTTTTTTCTTGTTAACTTAGTATAATCTTGTTAAAATATTTGCGTTTTCTGAGACGATACTAAAGTAAAAAGTTATATTATCAACAATATAGAGCAAAATCTTAGGTTTTTTTCCCCCCCTTTATGTAGTTGTAATTCATTCGGTTGTTTCTCATGTGAATAAAAATTTCAGGGTTAGCTCATTTATTTTAGTGACCTTGAGTCCCAAATGAGACCACCTAACAATTATTTTAGTCATGGTGATTGGGTTTTAATGTGAAAGCATCCAAATGTATAGAGCAAAGATGCCTGGGTGGCTCAGTCAGTTAAGCATCTGCCTTTAGCTCAGGTCATGATCTGAGGGTCCTGGGTTCAAGTCCTACATTGCGCCCCTTGCTCAGGGAGCCTGCTTTTCCCTCTGCCTGCTGTTCCCCCTGCTTGTGCTCGTGCTTTCTCTCTCTCTCTTTCTGACAAATAAAATCTTAAAAAAAAAAATTCAAAAATGTATAGAGCAATTACATCATTAAGTGATCCTTGTGAATATGGTGTTTTTGGTGTGCACATGTAGAGAAACATAGTTTCACAACTGCTGAGTAGCCATTTTGTTTCCTTACATGGCTGAGTAGCCATTTTGTTTCCTTACATGTATTTCTGTAAACTTGAAACTTTATTTCCAAAGAAATAATCACTATTAACAGAAATCCTCTATTTATGCAACTATAGAAGCCCCTTCAAAT
The DNA here is from genome assembly GCF_922984935.1 of Meles meles. Lineage (NCBI taxonomy): Eukaryota > Metazoa > Chordata > Mammalia > Carnivora > Mustelidae > Meles > Meles meles. Next base: position 24,348,797 of record NC_060066.1, read on the forward strand.
GAAACTCTATTTTGAATGAACTGTTATCAGATAAATGAGATTTTATGGGATACAGCTATTGCAAGCATTTTCAAAATATTCAGAAAAGACTATGTTTTATAAGATTTGGCAATTGAAACTTGTTGGCAGACAATTCTGAACATATTTTTGAAGGACTGAAAATTCTTCACATACAATTAAGATGCTTTAGCTATTGATATTGTTTCCAGAACAATTGTTTTATTTAGTTTACATTTCTTATCAGAGTATATCTGGCTCAAAACAACAATTTCTCAAACAATTGGGAAACAGAATAAGTATCCCTTTTTCATTGTCTGCCTCCCCCCACCCCCAATTTTCCCATAGAATCCGAATAGTTCTATGCTCAGCACACAATCAAGAGACAATTTTCATTTCGATTCTTTACTGCTCTTCACATTGTTAGAAGGAAGACAGTAATTCTTCAGGGTTCTTACAGTAAGTCTTAATGACTCTGAAGAATTTGTGAAGTAAGTAGAATAAAGGTTGATTGAGAAACACAATGATAATGTATATGAACTTTTAATTAGCACCAGAGAGTAAATCTCTTAAGTGTATTTAATATCTTATTATAGACTGTCTTGAGTTAGTAGCTTATGCTATATAGTTAATGTTTCTGATTTAATTTTTTTATAATTTCTTATTTTAAATGTAGTCATAGGCTTTTAGTTAGTTTAGGAGGGCTTGTACATAATTTGACTATCTCTTAATATTTGTTCATGTCCCATGCAATAAGTTGCAGTATATCCTTCATAATATTATGTCCCCTTTCAACAGCTTGGGCTCCAGAATGTCCCATGTTTTATTATTCAAATGAAGGAATACATTTATATATTGGTATTGTATGAAAGGTTTTGTTTTCTCTCATGGAGGCCATCACATTCCCTTAAAATTCCCCTGTGGGAAAAGGGGGGGAGGAAAAAACAGGGAAAGAGAAGTGATTTTCTGTTTCAGCTACATATAGTGATATATGTTTCAGCTACATATATATGATAGAATACATACGTATTCTGCTGCCGTCCACCAACTGTCTCAATGACAGTCACACTGTTAGAGATTTGTGGTCTCTGCTGCTAAAAGTGGCAGCAGCTAAGAAGTTTTAAATGATCCATTCTCTCAATAATAATAATAATATAATAATAGATTAAAATGCCATCTTTTAGATGCTCTGATTCACATTTATAAGAGATCTGTTTTGCAGTCACAATTCAGTTGTGTACTTTATGTCAATTAATTTTGTCTTCACTTTTTATAAGTGAATTTAACTTGATTGTGGAACTCCTCTTTTCACTGATGGTATAACACTGATGAAGTTCTAGAACATAGGTGATGTTTGGTGGGGTAAGGTCTGGAGCTGATGACCAAGAAAGAATTCTTGAGATATCTTTGGTGCAAAATGGTGTTTTATTAAAGTATGGGGACAGGACCCGTGGGCAGGAAGAGCTGCTGCCCCGGGGATGTGAGGAGTGGTCTATTATATACTGTAAATTGGGAGGGGGTTAGGGATGATGTAAGTCTCTAAGGAATTTTGGAAGCAAGTTTCTAGGACCTTGAGGGGCTAGCTATTGTCTGGGGAAAAGGTTATTCCTTACCAGTAATAAAAACTTTTCAGTGAGACCCTTTAGATGTCTATCAGTGGGCCATATGCTTGGGAATTATTGTCAACACTATCTTGGAGGTTTAGAGATAAAGTTTCCAAAGGAATTGTTAAGTAGACCTACAGGATCTTGGTTGGGGGAAGGAGGTCAGTCAGGCTAGGATTGCCCTTTGCCCTTAGCAAAGCCTTAAGGTGGGGGTAGTTGAGTCCCTAGAGGAGTCACTCTGCCAGTTTTAAGGGCTTGTCAGTAGGTAAGGAAATTTAATAATTATTCTTCTGCCTCTATTTCCCACATCAACATGATTAACGTAAGGACTTCTGGATAGTTAAGTCACTTCTGATCTGCAAACATAATTTTCCTCCTGAGGAAGTCTGACATAAATGTCATTGTTTGGTCATTCTTTGACCGTGGTACTCCTTCCTCTGTCTGATTTGGGGGTTTGTAGATTGACATCCATAGCTCCCTTCCCTGGTTCCTCGTGGTCTCTGGTCATGTGGTCTGTCCTCCTGCCCCAGCTCCTGGCCAAAGTCCATTCAGTCTAAAGAAGACCCTCTGATTGTACTTGTACCTTCCCCCACCTCTCGGGAGTTATGTCTTCTCTACTGCTCTCCCTGCCACTTTAGTCCTGATGAACTTTGTAAGGTATGACCTGAGACTCACCCATGGAAACACTCATTTCTAATCTCCAGTTGTGTCCGGACACACAGGTACTTCTCTGAATTTTGAGGAGCTGGAAGTTCTCCTTGGTGTTTCCTGTGAAGAAAGATACAAATTCTCTCCACTGAATTTTGTCAATCACTTCTGGGTATTTATATCCCATTTTCTTCTCTCCCCAAGTGAACAGGTCTAGAACTCAAATGTGTGGTATTCTGGCTGTCTTCTCATTGACCCAGAGAGCATCTAAACCTTCAAGTTTGCCTTCAAATATTCTCCAAACTGTTCCTTACCCAGAAGTGTGTGAATTTGTGTGTGTTTAATAGTTCTTCCCTGTACAGCAGGGCCTCTGCTCTGTAGTTATCATCCTCAATCTGCCTTCACTCTGTGCTAGTTTCATAGACTTTATTTAGTCCCTTAGGCTCTGCTTCCTGTTCTTCTAAGATAAGCCTTTTTTTGTAATTCAGAACCACAAACTGAAAACTGTCCCTATAATAAATGCCTAGGGTCTTACATATGAATAACTCTCTGGTTTTAAACAGTTATGTTTGTTGTGAGTTTCAAGTTCTGTTTAGCTTCTCAACTGAGGTCTTTGTTCTCAGGTGTACTTGAATGCCCCTACTTGGACCCTGAAGCTGATAAATATTTCTACCACTTTAATACAGCAGAGGAGGGTAAGGATAATAGGAATGGAGGGAGAAAGAGTTTAATGTCAGCCTGTTATCCTTACACTTTCATGCATCTCATTTATTTATTTTTATTTTTAAAGTGTTTTATTTATTTATTTGAGAGACGGAAAGAGAGACAGGGACAGCAACAGAGATAGCGAGAGAGAGCATGAGCAGGGAGGAGAGGGAGAAGCAGGCTCCCTGCTTGGCAGACCCAGGACTTGATCCCAGGACCCAGGGATCAGGACCTAAGCTAAAGGCATATACTTAACTGACAAAGCCACCCAGGCACCCCGCATCTCATTTATTTGTAGTGACACAGAAGTTCATTTGTGAAGGATGCAGAAGTCATCTAGTTATGATACTAGTCTTACAAACAAGGGAGTGGCATCTAAGACATTTTCCCCTAAGATCACAAAGCTGACAAAAACAGACTAGAACCTAGGCCCTTTGATTTCTTGTAATATGTCACAGTATTCCTCTGCTATTCTTTACTCTGTTATCTATTTCATTGCGACTTTAGCTGCTCCAAGCCCCCAAGAATAGACTTTTATAGGTTATTTGCATGAAATTTATGTATGTGTTGCTGCAGAGGAAAGGCACAAAATGACACAGTGGGTGAAATGGAAATATGCAGGGTTTCATATTTATGCATAACATACCTAATGTAACTTTCTATGTTTTATCTTTTTTACTGTAAGGTAGTTCCTTTACTAAGCCACCTGAAATCCACATTCACAATAGAAGTTTTTAGATTTATATGTGTGTAGCTATTTAAAGAAATGGAACCTTAAACAACTAACGAATTGTATTACATTCAGCCTTTCACTGTTATGCTCTTGTCCCCGTGGGTCCTACAGATAGGCACAAGAGAGCAGTTGGCAGATACTACATACACAATGTGTAGATTCTTGTGGGAACTGGATTTCATTTTAAGTGCGGCGAGAAGCTACAAGAAATTATAAACTAGAGAATGAAGTGATCTGATTACCATTTTTTAAAAGATAAGTTGAACTGCTGAGGAGAGACCAAGCCGAGAAACTGTGGTGTGGCAGGGGGACAGTGAAGAAGAACAGAAACAGAAGAGAGGGAGCAGGGGAGGAGATCTGGTTTGGCTGCCCCCAGGAGATCCCTCCTGGCTTCATTAGGGCAAATGGGAAGGAGAAAAGGGAAGAAACCAAGTTAGGATATGTGTTAGGATATGTCTCCAAGTTAGGAGACAAGAGCAGATGAGACATCTTGTGCTCCTTACCTCGGCTCAATACGGAGGGATGAGACTCAGTAACTCACTGTAATTCTCTCATGTGGCTAAACACATTTAATTTAGTTTCTCTGTTAATCTAATAAGAAACCACGAAGAAATATAGAGCTCAATGCACAATAAATAGAAAGTGGTTAATACTGTATATTCTAATATTCTTAGTGATTCAGTATCATTTCAAAAGATACAATGCTTCAAAAGAATCTTTTCATTAAATGTTAGTACTGGAGACTAGACAGTTAATTTGTTTTATTAGCACTAACACTAGTATTGTTTTATGTCCATTAGAGTTGGACTTTTCTTTTGTTCTGAATCTAAGGAGGGCTTCTTTTTGTGGATCTTTTCCTGGTATAAAAATCTATCTTTGAGATTGGCAGTCCCTGGTGACTAAGTGGTGAATTATGCTGTCTGGAAAGTTATTGTGAGTTCCACTGTGGTTTTGGTTCAGTAGGTTTTTATGTATTTTTACAAATTTTGTACACACACCCAGAGCCTTTTGGCACTGGCTACATTTTGAAATTCAAGAAAATAAATATGAACCATTTAACGGTCTCTAATTCTAGATTCAGTGTTTTAAATATATTGAAATATGTATATGAAGAATTTTCTAAAACATGGAACAGAGACTAATTTGTCAAAGATGTTTACTAACATTACAAAAAAGAGCCTTCTCTGTAGCCCATTTGATGATAATGTCCTTTAGGTCATGAGAAGTATGTTTTGAACCTGAGCTCTGAAACTTGAAGGGAGTGTCCTTAATATTCTGGATATTTGTTTTGCATTTTTAGTGGCTGAATGATACCCATGCTAATTGATTTACCCGATTCCTGGGAAAACTCTCAAGCTTATAGTCATCTTGAATTATAGTCAGCAGTATAGTGAAATGCAAAAAGGGTTATTTGGAAATGTAGGAAAAAATTCATTTTAAAAATAAAGCATAGCTATTTCAAGAATATGTACGATGTATTTGCTAATCTTTTCCCCCTCCCATTTGTCAGCTTTAAATAACCCACTTGCAAAATAAAGCCAAATGGCATATTCTATTGAAAGTTCAGTTTATAGTAAAATAAAACCCTATAGTTCTTATATGCATAGTTAGTCCTCCAGATTGACTGTTAATCACACAAATAAATTAATATCAACCACAAAAATGTTACTATTATTAAAGGTAAGAAAATATTCTAAAATAGTCAGGATTATGGAACATATATCTTGGAAATTTCCTTGGACCTTGAAAATGTGAGCCTCTTTCAGGAAGTTACTCTATACACCAACACATAGGTAGTAGTAATATTTTATTAAAGGGGTATTATTTTGTGTGTTTTTGTGTGTAATCACAATGAGATGATTGTTGCGACAGAGGCGTACAAGTTTTGAAGGCAGAAGAAATTTGAGGCATAGGATCTGTCGGTTTTGTTTGTCCTATTCTTGGTTCTACTGTAACTTTCTGGCTCATGGTACCCTCATTTGGGCTGTTTTTTTTTTAATCTGCCAAGGGATGTCCGCGATTCTTGTCTGCTACCACCTCAAAATACTGTCAGGGATCTCATATTTGCTTGGTAATCCCTTGAGACATTTGGATGAAAAGAACCATAAAAATCCACAATGTTTTTCTAGGTGGGGGTTTCCAAAATTGGTCCCTTTGAGGGAGCCACCCACTTGGATATTGAATACCCTCCCTGTGTAATGTGGAAAAAGCAGTTGGTGAAAATTTGTTCTTCCAGCATCACCAAAAAAACAGACGTCTTTATTGTTTCGAAAGCGAAACACACCCATTGGGGATCACTTCATCATTTTTTTTAAGTGAATGAAAACATCACAAGTTGAAGTGATGAAATGCAGGAGAAGTGCAAACAGACTACGCCCTTCCTCTTTCAGTCACAAGGAGTGGAGGTCTGCCTGCTCTCCTCCCTGTCTAGGAAGGGCCCTACTTGGCTCACAGACCTTGCCCATATCTGAGGTACAGCTAATCAAGCCTCTGTTGAGTCACCAGCAGAAAATCCCACAGACTGGTTGCTTTCCTCTTTGTGGTGTAGGGCAGTGATTTGAAAGAGAATCTTTTCCCAGTTTTTTTGTTTTTTTTTTTTTTGGGTCTTTTCATCTGTTTTATTTCCACCCCCCCCTTTTCTTACTCACTTGCATTTCTTCCAATTTTTAATTTTCATCCCTCTCTTAACCCATCCTTTTCTAATCTCAAGGGCTATTTTAAAAGGATGCTTATTCACCAGATGCAACTCTCCAAGGGCATATTTGGAAAAAATAATAATCTTTTCTGTCCCTTCATTGCCAAAAGTCATCATGAGTCATGTTTTGACTCAATTGACAGAAACACTTAATATAAATAGTTGGCCTTTCCCAGAGTTACTTCTTAAGTTGCCATTCCATCTTGTTGATTTCAACTGACTGATAGGATGCAGCATTTGACCACAGCAGCTTTCCAGGTCATTATGTCCTTGTATTTTTCCTGTCTCTGTTACATGTGGCTAAAGCAATCAGATCAAGTGGGTGATAAGCAAAATTAGTGACTGTCAGTCAACATTCTAGCTCTAGAGTATCTTGTTTGAAAAATCCTTGCACAGTTACACGCCAACATTGAACTGGGTTGCATAAGCTGAATGAGAAATTAAGTAAACTGCTTTCTAAATAATAGTATTTCTAAATAATATTAACAAAAAGAATGGTAATAATAATTATTATTGTCATATAAGGTCATTGTTTAATGGTGTCACTATGACAACTCATAGTTACCTTGGAACCATGGAGAGAAACTTGTTACAAATAGACATAAAATTTGGTTTCCTTTCTTTTATCTTGTCTTCTCTTCTCTTCTCTTCTCTCCCTTCCCTTCCCTTTCCTTTACTTTCTTTTCTTTCCTTTCCTCTTCTCTCCTTTCCTTTCCTCTTTTCTTTCTTTTCTTTTTTCCTTCTTTTCTCTTCTCTTTTCCTCTTCCCTTCCTTTCCCTTCCCTTTCTGTAGGCTCCACACCCAGCATGGAGCCCAGTTCCAGGCTTGAATTCAGGACACTGAGCTGAGACACTTAACTGACTGAGTCATCCAGGTGCCCCCAAATTTGGTTTCCTATTATCTTAAGTTTAGCAGAGCCCAAAAGAACTATTGTTGTTATTCACTTTTCACCTTGTCAAACTAAAAGTCTTTATAAGTTGAAAAAGATGCCTCTCCTACCAATATAGAGTAAACATGGCAAACGTATATTTAACTCATTAATGTGGTTTATCTGTCAGGGTTGAACCAGCTAAGCAGAATAAGTAAGATATACAATTATACCCTTCTTCTTCCCAAACACCTATTTATTTACTACAAGAATTGGATTATCAATTGTGGGGACTGGTGAAGGAAATCTGAAATAGGTCAGGAGGTCAAGAAGGGAAGATCACAAGCAGGCTGGCACCTATAGGCATGGACCAAAGCTTTTTGTGCAAGGCAGTCAGGAGAGGATGATTAGGAGTAAGCTAGAATTCAACGGGACCCAAGGTGTATCCTCAGGAAAAGCTTTCCTGGGAAGAAGTCAGGCCACTCAAATCTCTCTAAGTTAAGAGAACTGATTAGATCCATAATTTATATCTGTAAAATCCTTTTTATATATCTTTATATCTGTAAAATCGGAAGCACCTATGTTGGTGTTTGACAGGACAGCAGGGAGAGAACAGGTTCATGCTACAAGAAAATAGGGCTTTCTTTCTGTCCTCCAGCTATCATGAACAATATCTCTTGGTGTCCACCTTATCTAGAAATAGACTAGAAAGGCAGTTCTGGAAAAAGCAGTGTATCCTAGCCAAGTTGACACACTAAAAGCCGTATATGAATATTTATAGACTCTGTGTTATAATTTGAGTGTATTCTCCCAAATTTCATAAATTGAATCCTAACTCCCAAAGGTGATGTTAGTAGGAGGTGTGACTTTTGGGGGGTGATTAGGTCATGAGAGTAGAACCTCATGAATGGGATTAATACTTCATAAAAGAGGCTCCAGGGATATTCCTACTCCTTCTGCCAACTGAGAACAAGTAGGATATAAAACTGGTTAAAGTTCAATAAGGCAACAAAACTATAGTCTTTGGGGGCTATCTTTTCTATCAGACAAATAATTCTTATCTCTACCAGACACAAATCCACAAGTTAACATGTAATTCCATAGACCCTGAAACCTAATTAATGATAAACAGCAAGTCATATAAAGGCCTAAATAATTACATAATCTTTGCATGGGCCTATGAGACAATATTCCAGGATGACTTTGAAGGGACATGCACACCTCTTTTTGATTTATTTACAAGTTTGGATAATTTTTCTTAACAATTTAATAAGTAATTTATCTTCTTTCATTATTACAATGATAATCTTTCTTTGAGAGTTTAGATTTCCTGTATTCCTGTATTCTGTCTGCTTAATCAGAAATTAGTATTTATTTTACAATTTCATGGTGATATCTTTTAGTCTTCTCTGATCTAGCTGCATATGGTATCTAACCCTTTATAAACTATTGATTCCTATCATAGGAGTTTCTCTGGGTATATGGAAGATGACTCTTATAGTCCTGGGTACACAAATCCCCTGAATCTACAAGTCACAAGCAATTAGAAAGGAAGACAGGAAAAAAGGATCATTATTTCATATAAAGGCCCTGAATAAGTGTGATAGAAATATTAGGAAAGAAAAATTTAAAAAGTAAAGGAGAGAATTGTTATGTTTACTTGTACAGATTTTTTTTTTCTAAGTTAGAGAACCAAGTTTGAAAATAATCAATTGAATATAAATATAGGTTCTGTAAGAACAAAGAAAATGGCATATCCATCTTAAAAATTCCATGCTGTTAAAGCTACATTTTACTATTTTGAACACAAATGATTTATATTCTTCTATCCTAAACAGAAGATCATATGGTTCAGAGTTAAAACCAATTATTCAGTAAATGCTTCTAAGTGTATATTTCAAATGTACCTTGAAGAGACTAATTTAGAGAAAAATGAAAAAAGTCAGCTGTGCAGACATTTTTCTTCATTTGACTTAAAACAAATAGACTTTGTAACAGACTCATGATAATCTTTATTGAGATCTTTAAAGACAATTGTTTAGGAGTTTTCACCTCTTATGACAATAACGACATCACTGGCATGTTGTAAATAATAGGAAATTGAAGTCACGAATTTTAGTGCTATGAACAAATTCATACTGATACATGTCTAAACTATTTCACTTTAGATGTCTTAGCAAGTTACTGTAGTAAGTATATAACAAACATCTAACACACTTCTCTCTCTCCACTCTTTCTTTCCCAGTCATCATCTAATCTGTTGACAAAATCATTATTCTAAAATCCAAGGTCTTTGTTTTCCTTTCTGGCTTAACATGCTTCCATAACACACATTATCACCTACTTAAGTTTGGTAATCAAGGTTCTTTATGATCCAGGCTTTATAATCTCTCCAGTTTCATTTTTGGCCATGCATAGTAAGCTTCTATGTGCACTATGCCTCCACCAGAAGGGAAAGACATGTTATTTCCTAAACCTTCACATAATCTTGCCATAACATATTTGCATGTATAATTATCCTACAAGAAATACCCTCCACCCACTATTATTCTGAAAAATTCTATTCATCCTTTAACACTCAGCTTAGGTTCTCTTCCTCTGAATAACTTTCTACTATCCCTGCCTACTCCATCCAGGTCTTCTAGATTCTAATGGCATTCTCTGGGTATATCTCTTGTTATAGCCTTTCGCTTATCAGTGAGTCAAAAGGCTTTGATGTAGTTTTGTTACTCCCTGTGTGCAGATGCTTTGCCTTTTTTCCCTCATTTCCAGAATCTAGCATAGGATTTAATTTGGTAATACTTGCCTATAAATATTTGTTGAATATCAAGTATAATCAATTCCTCTGATCTGATGCTGGATTTGGGGAATTAAAAAATAGAGAAACCACTCACCTGAGATCATGGACATTTTATTGTCTTTATTTATTAGTGTGTTTCAAACTTTACTCTGCTTCTGAAGCTTCTTCTTCTTTTTTTTTTTTTTAAAGATTTTATTTATTTATTTGACAGAGAGAGAGATCACAAGTAGGCAGAGAGGCAGGCAGAGAGACAGGAGGAAGCAGGCTCCCTGCTGAGCAGAGAGCCCATGCCGGGGCTCCATCCCAGGACCCTGAGATCATGACCTGAGCCAAAGGCAGAGGCTTAACCCGCTGAGCCACCCAGGCGCCCCTTGAAGCTTCTTCTTAAAACACATATTGCTTGGCCTCCTCCTAGACTTTCAGATTCAGTAGGACCAGTCTGGAGCCACAAAATTTGCATTTCTAGTCTGTGTACAGTTATTGCTGCTACTGTTCCTCAGGAACCACGATTTAAGATTGACTGCTCTATAACTACACCAAGACTAAGGTGCTGAAAGGGGATATGTATATTTAGTACAAGCTTTACCAACTGATAATGTTGCAGTTGTAAAAAAAAAATACAAAAATCTTCAAACAGAATATGATTTATTCTCTTCTAAATCAGGAGAAATGGAAACATATGGATATATTTTATTTTGTTCAGTAAAGAAGATCAATATTCTGATTTTTCTGTCATAATCATACATCCCCCATTATTTTCCAATAATTTAACAAGGTGAATTTAAAAAAAGTTTATTATTTATTTATTTGAGAGGGGGAATACATGAGAGTAGGGAGAGGGGCAGAAAGAAAGAGAGAGAGAGCAGAGAATCTCAGTCAGACTCCATGCTGAGCACTGAGCCCAATGCAGGGCTTGATCTCACAACCTAAGATTATGACTTGAGCCGAAACCAAGAGTTGGACACAACCAACTGAGCCATCCAGGTGCCCCTTAACAAGGTGAATTTTTAAAAATTCTAACAGTGTTAGTTTCCTTTTTATAACAGATCTTAATTTTTTTGAGGAGGAGAGATTACTATGCAAGCAATTAACCCATTCCCCAAAAAACTGTACCTACATAGGAAATTTGTCTCTTACTTTAGGTGGCCCCAGGACTCTCTTGAATTTCGTAGGGAGATTCAAATTAAAAGTATTTATTTTTAAACTTCTAAGTGGGAAAGAAGGGATCATAGAGATTAAATTAGAATAATCTTTTAGAAAAATAAACCATAACAAAGCTTTTGGGGCTAATAAACAAATGCAGTAAAATTGTAAGGTATAAGATCAACAAACAAAAATCAGAAGATCTAAATAAATGGAAAGACATTTCATGTTCTTGGGTAGGAATCTTTAATATTGTTAAGATGTTGGTATTGCTCAAAGCAATCTGCAGACTCGATGCAATTTTCATCAAAATTTGAACAACCTGGGGCACCTGGGTGGCTCAGTGGGTTAAAGCCTCTGCCTTTGGCTCGGGTCATGATCCCGGGATCCTGGGATCGAGCCCCACATCGGGCTCTCTGATAGGCAGGGAACCTGCTTCCCCCCTCTCTCTGCCTGCCTCTCTGCCTGTCTGTGATCTCTCTGTCAAATAAATAAATAAAATCTAAAAAAAAATTTGAACAACCTTTTTTGGAGAAATGGAAAAGCCAATATTCAAATTTATATGAAATTTCAAGAGATCCCAAATAGCCAAAACGATCTTGAAAAACAAGAACAGAGATAAACAGTTCAGTCTTTATACTTTCAAAATGTACAGCAGATCTACAGTAGTCAAAACAGTCTGGTACAAGAATATGGATAAATAATAGATTGATGAAATAGAATTGAAAATACAGAAATAAAAACATACAGCTATGGCCAACTGATTTTTGACAAGGGTGAGTTGCCCACTCAATGGGAAAAGAATATAGACAGTCCGTCCAGTCCTTGACTTACTTCAACTTAATAATTTTTTTGATTTTATGATGGTTCAAAGTGATATACATTCAGTAGAAACCATACTTGGAATTTTGAATTTTGATCTTCTTCTGGGCTAGTGATATGCAGTACAATACTATCTTGTAATGCTGGGCAGTGGTATTGATCTACAGCTTCCCATCAACCACAGAATGGTGAGGGTAGATACCTGACACACTTAAAACCATTCTGTACTGATATGACCATTCTGCTTTTCCCTTTCAGTACAATATTTAACAAACTGCATAAGATACTCAACATTTATTATAAAATAAATAAACACAGTGTTAGATAGTTTTGCCCAATTATAGGCTAATGTAAGTATTATGAGTACATTTAAGTTAGGCTAAGCTAAGGTATCATGTTCAGTAGATTAAGTGTCTTAAATGCATTTTTCAACTTACGATATGTTCAACTTGTGGACTTACCAGGTAGAAACTTACTGTAAACTGTGGAAGATCTGTGGTCTCAATAATGGTGCTGGAACAATTAGATATCTACATGCAAAAGAATTTTGTTGGACATCTATCTTATATCATATACAAAAATTAACTAAAAATGGATGAATAACATTAATCCAAGTGTTAATGCCATAAATCTTATAGAAAAAGATACAGAGATAAATCTTTGTGACTTTGGAATTGGCAACTAATTCTTAAATATGACACCAAAAGCAAAAAAAAAAAAAAAAACAACAGAAAAAAAGGTAAATTGAATGTCATCAAAATTTAAACATTTTGTGTATTAAAGGACATTAACAAGGAATTGAAAAGATAACTTAGAAAATGGGAGAAAATATTTACAAATTACATATCTCATAAACATTTAAAATTCAACATTTATAAAGAACTCTTAAAACTCAACAGCAAAAAGACAAATGGTGGGCAAAAGAATAGGCATTTTTCCAAAGACATACAAATGGCTTATGAGAATATGAAACTATGTTCAACATCAGTCACTAGGGATATACAAATCAACACAACAAGATTTCACTTCACATGTGCTTGGATGGATATAATGAAAGAAAAAAATGAAAATAACAAGAGTTGGTAACTTTGTGGAGAAATTGGAACCCTGGTACATTGCTGGTGGGAATGAAAAATGATGGAAATGTAAGATAGGAACAGTTTGGCTATTCCACAAAAAGATAAATAATGAGTTGCCATATGACCCAACCATTCTGCTCCTAGATTTATACCTTCCCCAAACTTGAAAACAGGAATCTAAATCGAAATTTATATGCCAGTGTTTATTGTAGCATTAGTCACAATAGTCAAAAGATGGAAACACTGTATGTGTCCATCAGTAGACGAATACATAAACAAAATGTTGCGTATATGCACAATGGAACATCATTAAGCCTTAAAAAGGAATGAAATTCTGATGCATGGACAGACCTTGAAAACACTGTGTTAGGTGAAATAAATCATACACAAAAACACAGTTAATATGTGATTCTACTTAGTAAAATATCTAGGATAAGCAAATTCATAGAGACAGGTTACCTGGAATTCCTTGCTAGACAAGAAGGGCAGGTGAAGGAAAGCTGTTGATGTAGCTGGGAAAATAAATGGCCATGGAGAAGCTTAGAGGGTCCTAAGTGACCAGAATGACAAGGAGCAGAGCCTGAATGAAAAGGTCCTGGATGCCTTGTCCTGTAATTTTAATATCAGATTGAAATGGTTTGGCAAATTGCTTTGCATGCATCATTTTTCTGTGCTGCCCTTGGAACTGGATTGCTATTACTTCCTGATGGCATAAAACTGTTTGCATGGTTTTGTACCCTGGGAAATATTGCTGCATTGGCCAGGATGAGCTTGTCAATGGGATCTGTGAAGCAACGGAAGAAAATGTTTCGACAAGAGTGCTTGCAACAGTTACTATCGTTTTTGTTTCATATTTACCCCTGTCTACCTCTCTTGACATAGGAAGAGGCTGTACTCATTATTCTGCATATTGCAGGTCTTGTGAATGGCATGGTGGAGTCTATGAGGTACTCCAGATGCAAGAGATACAGAAATTAAATGCAGTTCTGTTCAAAGCTGAAAGTCAGAAATACCTCAAAAACAGTGTTTGAAAGCTGATGCTGTGTTTTTGGTGAAGTATGCTTTTCCTGATAAAACAATCACTCCCAAACCAATTTAAGGCCATTTGTATTCTGGTACAAACTACATGCTTGATTAAACTGTTAAATGCTTGTAACTTTAAAGTCATATGAGTCATTAATATACCCTTCCAAAGACAAGGAGATTTTAATCATTGCCATTTGTAAATTATCTTTAGCCATTTTTTAAAGACTTTTGAAAAACTGTTTTGACTGTGAATATTTAAGCATAGACAAATTCTATTTGTCTACTGGAAGACAAATTCAGCTTTTTTGACTCTTTTAAAATGAAAACATTTTAGAAAGAATTAAATAAAACCACTTCACATGTAAGTGAAAGTTTTAACTTTAAGATAAAGATTGTTCATTGTGTGCAATAAAAAATATGTAAATCTTTATAATTCTTAAGTAAACCCACACTTAGAAATAAAGTTTACAAGGGGATGAAGAAAGGGATGAATGGGGAGTTATTATTCAACATTATTATAGAGTTTCTGTTTGGAATGATGAAAAAGGTTTTGAAATAGTGGTGTTGGTTGCACAACATTGTGAATGCAATTAATGCCTCTGTATTGTACACTTAAAAATGGTTATTATTGAAAAAAATCAATATAAGAAGATATAGAGAAATAAACAAAGGTTTAAGTCCCAAGGTTAAGTCCCTTAACCTTAAACAAAGGTTAAATCCCAAGGGTAAAAAGCACTAACAATTACGTAGTGTTTATTTTCTAGACACTTTTAGATGGTTTTATACATATTAAATCACTGAATCCTCACAACATCCTTATTATTGTCCTCACCTCATCTGTGAGAAAATGAGGCCAATGAAATTTTAAATAATTTGTGAGTATCTTGTAATGAGGAGATAGAAGAGCCAAGATTTGGATCCAGGCAATTTGTCTCTAGAAATCATGCTTTGAATCATGCTTCCATTTTAACTAGGCATTATTTTCTCTGTCCATCATTTGGTTAAGTGCTAAATGAAGAGAATGATCCTAGAACCATGAGAAGCAAGAGGTTAGGAGAAATCAGTTTATTTTTTGGTCGCTGTGGTCTCATAAGACCATAAACTTCACAAATCTAATTATTTTCCCCCCACAAATCTAATTCCTAGTTGACACATTTTCTATCCTTTTGGTGTTCATACTGTCTTTCCAAGTGACTTGTGCAAGTATATAGTGGGTGTGATGACTCTTATCTGATAGAGTCATTGAATACCTGCCTTGGACAATTTTTTTTATCAATTGAAAATTTATCAAAATAGATACATGATATTTTTCAGCTCTATTGAGATAGAATTGACAAATGAAATCATAAGGTATTTAAAGAGCCCAATGTGATGGTTTGATACACAGATACATTGTGAAAAGGTTCCCCCAACAACTCAGTTAACACATCCATCACCCCACATATTTACTTCTTCCTCCCCCCCTTTTTTTTTTTTACTTTTTGGGTGAATATATTTAAGTTCTACTTTCTTAGGAGATTTCAGTTATACAATAATGTGTTATCAACTATAGTCACCATATTATACAATATCCTTAGACTTCATTCATCTAATAAGTAATCTGTAACTTGGACTCTTTTACCAACTCCAACCTCTACTTATTTCTTCCATGACAGAGCCCTTGGAAACTTCTTTTTTACTCTCTGTTTTGGTAAGTTTGACTTTTTTTTTCAGAGTCCACATGTATGTGATACCATGCAGTGCTTGTCTTTCTCTGTCTGGCTTGTTTTGCTTAGCCTAACATGCTCCAGTTCATCCACGTTCTTGCAAATGGCAGGATTCCCTTCCTTTTTAAAGGCTGAATACTATTCTATTGTATACATGTACTACATTTTCTTGCTCTGTTCTTTTGTTGGTGGACACTTAGTGTTTTTCTAAATCTTGGTTATTGTGAATAATGCTATGACAACATGGGAGTACAGGTATCTCTTTGAGATAATGGTTTCATTTTCTTTGGGTATACACTTGAGCTTGAACAACACAAGGGTGAAGAGTTCACCCCCCATGCAGTCAAGAATATGCAAATAACTTTTGGCTCCCCAAAAGCTTAACTACTAAAAGCCTACTGTACTGTTGACCAGAAGCCCTTACTAGTAAGAAAAAACAGTTGATTATTCATATTTTCTGTGTTGTATGTATTATTTCCTGTATTCTTTCTATAAACTAGAGAAAAGAAAATGTTATTGAGAAAATCACAAAGAAAAGGAAAATGCATTTACGGTACTATACTGTATTGAAAACAAATCGGTATACAATAAGTATATGCATGCTGCTCAAACCCATGTCATTCAGGGGTCGACTCTATACTCAGAAGTGGGTTTGGTCATCATATATAGTAGTTCTATTTTTAATTTTTTGAATAAACTCCATGCTGTTTTCCATAGTGGCTTTATCGGTTTACAATTTACAAAATAGATGATTTTTTTTTAAATTTATTTGACAGAGAGAGATCACAAGTAGATAGAGAGGCAGGCAGAGAGAGAGAGAGAGGGAAGCAGGCCCCTGCTGAGCAGAGAGCCCGATGTGGGACTCGATCCCAGGACCCCAAGATCATGACCTGAGCTGAAGGCAGCAGCTTAACCCACTGAGCCACCCAGGCGCCCCAAAATAGATGATTTTTAAAGAGACACTGTGAGCACTGTAAAAAAAATTGTTGAAAAAAATGTGCCTTCTTCTACTTTTTAGTAAATGGACTCATAGCATTAAGAATATCATAACATAAAGCTGATCTACATTCTTTCCAATACATCTTTCCTACTAATTGCCGCATCAACAACACATTAATTTTTATAGAAATGATAATGCATCAATATTTAAGACATTTCTTAAATACCTATTTTATGCAAAAGTAAAAGCCAGTATCTTCCCACATAAGTGATAAATTACAGAGACATCCTGCTGGAATGCTTGTCTGATGATTGCTTTTTCTTTTTTTGTTTCCTGGCTAGTCACTTAGAGAACTTGGGAATTGTTTAAGAGATGAGTTACAACAATGAAATACAACAAAAACATTATCTTTGGATCATGTTATTTTCATATATATCAAAACAGTTTGCAGTAAAATATTTATGATACTTTTAAAAATATAAGTACTCTCCATTAAGTTTTAATAACCCTGGTATGAGATTTAAAATATTTTAAGCATAACCCAGGGGGAATTTATAGGCTGTGAGCAAGGATATCTGAAGAAAAACTGTGGCCTTTTATTAGCAATTATGATTTGTAGCGAGTTTTTATTGCCAGTTTTCACAACTCTCCTTCTTCTTTCTTTTTTGTTTTGTTTTGTTTTGTTTTTCCCTGCAGTTGAGTCTTGTACTAGAGCTCTTGGCCCCTGGGATCAATCTGCACCAGACAACATGAAGCAAAACTTCCGTCTGGTTCCGTACGTTAGCTGTTCCTGACTGGAATTCAATTATATAGAAGACACATGGTTACTTAAAATTCAATAGGATTAAAAAACAAACAAACCAAAAAAGAAAAGGTTTGCTGCTTCTGAGGAAACACACGTTGATGACCAATAGGTATTATTTGAGGGTAGAAACATCCAGAATTTAGAAAAGCCCACTTGATAACTTCTCCTTTTCATATGTAACCGAGGTTATTGAGGAATCTGAATGGTAGATGTGGGCCATAAATAGGACGTTAAGGAGTTTTTCATTAAACATTGTCTTCAGTTCCATTTTAGATCATTCTTCTCTGAGCCTTGAGTATCTCTGAATAGAAATGACAGCTTTCTGGCCACTTTCATGTGTTGATTAGTCTAAAACAAATAAATTCACTCTCACATTCTGTAAGGGCCTATTTAGCCAGAGCAGACCCACCCTGGTTGAACTGCCATTTTGTTGTAAAACTTAAATTGACTCTGCACCCCCTACCCCACCCCCTAGGGGAACTTACTTAAAAACAAATCCTGGAAAACAGTCCCAGGTAACAAAGTCCAAATAAAAAGCATGGGTCAGGCCAGGTGGAGGTATTCAATCAGTGGGGGCACATACTATCTCCCTAGTTACCAAGGAGTATGGGTCCCGCCCTTCTGGCACCTTTGGGGCGCCAATTCTGACCAAGGTGTTAGGCTGGTTCAAATGTCTACTAGGGTAAATTGTAATTCAAATGGTCACCTAGCATGACTGTGCAGCTTTCTCTGTGTGTTACAACTTCCTTGGCCACCTGTGCGTGGCCAGGCCCAACCACATGGCCTTTGCTCTGTAAAAGTTAGTCTGGAAAGCAGGGTGGGGTCGCCCTCTCTTGAAAGAGGTGCGTCCCTGAACATTCTGTCTGATTCTTGATGCTTGGCGTGAAATAAAGCTTTGCTTAACCTTCGCTTTGTATCAGTCTCGTTCCTTTAATCTTGGACCCATTATTGGGGGGACCCATTTTTGGGGGACCCAACAATTCCACTGAAAGATTTTAATGCCCCATTTTCCTCATTCTTAGATTAGCCTGACCTGCAGTGGAGATCTAGAATCTGTTCTTTCATCTGGTTATCTTCTTTCCCTGTATTCCTGGTTCCGACAAGGGTGAAAAAGGCATTAATGAAAGAGAAATAAACATTTAATTTCTGTGTAGTGTTGCAAGTATCTCAATGCTGAATTTCTTTTGGACTGTATTTTTGGAGGTTATCTTTCAAGATCCTTACATTGAATAATTCACTGATATGGGAAATACAGTCCGTCTAATCCCTAGAAACCCTTCTCAGCAATCCGTTTCCCCTTCACTCACAGGTACACTGTAGTCTGTCATTGCTGAATCTCTTCTCCATGGAAAATGCCTTCTTGGACCAGTCCTTTAAAGAAACTCCGGGTGAAGTAATTTCCAGTGGTACAAGGGAATTCAGTGTGCTAGAGATTGGATAGTTGTATACCAATTCATTTTCTTTTCTTTTCAGGTAAAGGTATTCTGTATTTCCCAGCTTTCCTTGAATAAGCACAAAGATCTCGGAAGGCACCTTTGAAAATGATGGAACCATAAGATGGAATAAATATGGATCCAGTTAAAGAAGAGTTTCTTGCTCCTTTGTAATTTTCATGAGCAAGAAATAAATTCCATCATACATGAACCATTATGCACTTTGGAGTTTGTCACAGCAAGTAGCAGTATTTTAATTCACACATGCATGGCAGTGAGGCTTGTCATATTTAACAAATAAAAATAAGGGTCATCGACTTAAATTTGAATTTCAGATAAACGAGGAAATCGTATTTTAAAATAAGTGTGTTCCATGTACTACTGTGGACATGTTTACATTAAAAATTATATGCTGTCTACCAGAAATTCAAACTTAACTGGCTACCCTAGATTTTATATCAACTTTTAGGCTTACCACACTAAAAGGAAGGCCTATGTGGCATGTCCAGTGTCTCTCTACCTTGCTCCATTTTTCTGTGGCTGCTCTATTTATAATCAAAATTTCAGAAATGTTTAGAAGAGAATCAGCTACTAGCCTCTACATTCACACAGGCCTTGCACCTTCAGGGATATATATGTCAGTCTCATCCCAACCCTCTCCCACCCAAGTCCATTGCAGTACTATGGCACACGTTTCTCTAACTCAACAACCATCCATGTAGGAAATGTCATATGTGCCTTACCTTCAATATGCTCCCTAAATGTCTGTGTATGCTTCTCCCAGAACCCAACTAGCTTGGGGCAGAGAATATCACCATGTTTTTAATAATCATACAGCTGAACACTCAGGTAAACTCATCCCTCTGATGGATTTGAGACTTTCTCTTATTTGGGCTACAAGAGGTAGTGAGAGTGAAGGATGTAGAAGGTCTGGTCAAATCTTAGTAAATCCTGTGACTGTATGCCTGGGAGTTCATCTTCAGAATGCAGAAAGGCTTATTAGCTCTTAGGATTTTTTTGCATCTTCAGCAGGAATTCTGAAATGACAGGAAGAGTTCCATTTTATTATAATTCTTTTCAGGTTCCATTCAGTCACATATCTTTAGATCATCAAAAAGTTTGAGAAAATGCAAAACTTATTTGCATATTCTTAATTTCACTTCAAAAAGATAACATTAGACAATCAAATATAAATGTATTTCTTTTGGCCGAGTTAATTCTATATCCCTCAATTTACATCTTCAATAAATTAAGGCTATCAGTTCACTTATAGCTCACCAAACTCTATGGCAACCCACATCCTCTGCTTTGTGTTATTCTTTCTTGTGTCATTAAAATATGATATTTGGCAAGGTGTAATTCTAAAATATTGGGTTGGGGTTTTGTTTCTTACTTATTTTAAATAGTTTAACCTATATTTCTCCAAGAGTTTGATTTCTTTCTAAGAAGGATATTATATTTCTTCAGTAAGGGCAGTACTTTTTAATGCATTGGAACAATATTTAATATAATAATAATTTCAGGGTTCAAAGGAAATAATGAGACTGAAAAGTGAGAGCAATACATCTTTTCAAACCAATTTGAACAAAATGAAGTATTATTTAAAAAAATAATATGCTGTATCAGAAATAAGAAACTGAAGCTCCAGCAAAACTGATTACAAGGTGGACAACAAGCTTAGGTCAGAGACAAGCAATTATACTCTTATTTTTAATTTTTCAGCATCAGCTCCTAGATCCATAGGGTAAAAAATGAAAATAGAAAAAGAAAGAGACTCAAATCACATAATCATATTATATATTACTTATATTATACAGTATTCTGCTTTCTCAATCTAATTTTCTGCAGTTAGCATCAGAAATATTTGGTTTAATAAAACAATACAGTTTATTAAGGGATAGATGCTAAAAGCAAGAAGAGTATATGTACAAGGATCTAACATCTAGTTAGTAAAAAGGAAGGGAGCCTTATTCATTGGAAATCAAATTTGATATTTTACATTATGCATTTCATTCCATATTAAGAAATTATTGAAAACATCTGCAAAGAAAAACTGAACCACACAGAATGTATGGAGCTCTATTCTTAATTCTACATAGGAGATACTAGTGTAGAGCAGGGTCGTTTGGCAAACTTTTTCTTAAAGGTCCACATAGTAAATATTTTAAGCTCTAAGGGCCATAGGGTCCTTATCTAGCTAGTCAATCTGTTGTTGTGGTGAGAGTGCAGTCAGAGAGAACACATGAACAAATAATTATGGTTGTGTTTCAGTAATACTGTAACTACAGGCCATTGACTAAGTTTGACCCAAAGGCCAGAGTAGAATAAATACACATCATGTTATTATCTCTCTCTAACACAGAGATTCTCTTCTAACCCTGATGAATTTCTCAGTTTACAAATAATTTCCATTTCTGGTTCATGCCAGTCTTATTTCCCCACCAAGCCTTGCCCTTTCTTTTAAGCTCATAATTGATATGTTGAGAACGCTATTGATTTCTTCACAGCTAGTGTTTTTAAAGAGAATGGACTCTAAATCAAATCTAATCATTTGCCCAGCTGTTTGTGGTTTTAAACTGATGAAAATGTTGAGACAATAGTCTACTGCTCAATTGCAAAATGACTGTTTCTAGAGGGGATCAAACTTTTCTTAATCAATTTGATTCTATTTTTAAATTGATTTAGGGAGGATCCAAGTATAGCACCTAGGTGATTTTGCTTTGAACAGTTGAGATTTCTCATCAAATATTTATAATTTATTTACAAACAGTAAGAGACATTTTTCTTAATTAGCATATTTTTGGCTGGAGTTCTTTCTGCATAGCAGGTCACTTCTTTGAAATTACTTTCCTGATGAACTGCTTCATGGAATGAAGAGTATTGTGACTTTAAAAATAGCTTCTTGATAGCCAGGTATATCTGTCTCCACCCCTGAATCCCAAATGTATATAAATTATTTTTCCTTAACTCATAAATTCAACAGATATTTATAGAGACCTAGTGTGTACAACACATTGTACTTGATATTTGGCATTGGGTGAGTTTTGACTGTAACTAGATAAGGATGAGTGGCTATTTGTGAAATCAGAAAAAAAAGAGAGAATACTCCAATTTAAAAAAAATACAAAAATTAATGTCTTCTTATGAATAAGGAAATGTTTCTAGCTTCAATATCTTAAACCACCCAGGGTGAGATAATGATGAATCCTATGGGAACTGAATGCCCTTTTGAAGATTTCTAGTGAACTTTGTTGAAGTGGAAAACTTTGGACTGGTTTCCAAAGTTATTTAAAGAATAGATGTTTCAGCTTCTATTTTCTCCTCCCCTGGTTCCCCTAGAGACAAATTCTCACTTCATTTTATTCTCTGTCTCTGAGTCCCTTTTGGTTCGTTTTTTGTTTTTGTTTTTTTTTCTTGACTGCAACAAGAAAAAACGCTTGGCTAAAATTGGGTGCTCTTAAGTACCGTCATGTATAGATTTCTCAGAGGCTCACCAAACTTCTATCTTCCTAGCTCCTACCGAAGTACAGCTGATTCTTACAATTCACAGTAGTTATGTTGTATAAAGTTGCTGTGAACACTGAATTAGTGAACACTGAACCATTGATCGTAGGAGAAATACAGAGTTAGGTTCCTGAGAGTCTCTGGTCATATTGTCATCAACCTATCAGTACATAGGTGTTTATGTGTGTTTCTATCTATAAAAATTTTATTTAATAGGTATTATCGATTCACTAGCTTTGGACTCATGGCCACAACACTATATAATTCATGGCTGAATGAAATTTACCTAACACATATGTATTTTCTTCATAAAGGACATCATTCTCATGCTTAGGAAAACTACGGAACATTTTAGCACTGTGCTTTGGAGTCCATTTTAAACAGTTAAATCACCAAAAAAAAAAAAAGCATAAAATTGCAAAAAATGTGGCACTAATTAAACTGCAAAAAGGATAATCACTTACAGAATGAGAATTGAAACAAGAAGGCAGAACATCATCTTGTTTGACTGCCATTGGGAACATGCTCTAAAGATAACTCAAATTTTTTGACATTCTCCACATGTCTATGAATGACCGTGAAACAGGTTTAATAATAGATTTTGGGGCTGCAAGTGAATTTTGGTAAATAGGTGAATTTATAATTATGGACTCTGTAATAATGAAGAATGATATTTTCTTTCTTTAAGACATATTTTTAATAGTTTTATTCAAGTGTACCTTAGAGCAAGATGGAAAGGAAATAGGTCCTTCTTATTACTTGACTTATGTTTATTTTTTCCAGTTAACTTGGTAGCCTACATGCCCTCCAGCTGCTATTTTTATATTGATATATTGCTACTTATTGATATTGATTATGAAGATTTACATTCCCTATTCTTAAAGAATAGAGCAAGAAGTTGACAAGTAGATTTAACAGGTGATCATATTTAATTTATCTTAAGGTGCAACTCTCATAAGGCATTAAGAAATGGAGTACACTATACTCTTGAATTGCCTTACAACATTTTCAGCTTCTGCCTAAATGATGCAAATCTGTGCAAAGTTAACTCCAATAGTAATAATTTCCACCTATTTTAAGTAATGTATTTTCAAAGTCCAGACTCTATGCTGCATTAAAAAATAACTATTTCCACACATAGTTAAGTCCTTTTTGCACAGTAGAAAAACATTTTTTATTGTAAAATTTGTTTATTAATAGAAAAAACACATGGCAACATATAATTTTTTTCTTAAGGAAATCTTAGCATATATACATGGTTATGTTCTTTAGAACAGACCCAAACAAAATAATACCCTGGCGTATTTTTGACTCCGTTCCCAATACCTGCTGGACCTTAAGCTCCATGAAGAGAGACTCTGGCTCTCCTGATCATGGTTATTTTACAGAATGCATAACACATAGTAGGGGCTCAACAAATGTAGGCCAAATAAATGAGGCTCGGTCCGTATATACCACAACCTAAATGATTAGGAGGGACTTCTCCTCCAAAGTCCATCACCCTAAAGATTTTGAGGCTTTAACAAAGAAAAAATACTTTAGGATACCTTTATTTTTTATCATGCTTATTTCAATATACTTTTACAAGTAACCTCATAGAATAATTAAAACTCATATTTCTTTATATGACACTCATTATTTCTTTATAAATTAATGTTTGCTAAAAAACAAAGCAAAAAAATGTAATAAAAAATCCCATAGACATTGTTTTGGCTTTACTAGACAATCCATATTTTATCATTAGCTTGCAGACACCTAACAAGCCAGCAATTTGGTATGTCTCTATACTTTCTCATTAACTTTATGTTCTGCTTCCAGTCCAAGAAAAATTGAAATCAATACAAGCAAGTTATAAATCAATAAAAAAAGATTACTAGAAAATCCCTAAATTTTGGAAATTTAAAAATTGACTTCTTCAACAATGTATATGTCAAAGAATGAATTAAAATGAAAATTAGAAAATATTTTGAGCTGAGTGACAACAAAACACTACATACCCAAACTTTGGAGTGCAGCTAAAGCTATTAGGAAAGATACATGCCCTTATATAAGAAAAGGTGAATGGCTGAAAATTAATGAGCTAGAAACTGCTCTAAATAACTTGTGAAAATGGCAGCAAATGATACCTAAGAAAATAGAAGAAAATAAATTATGAATATAAGAACTGAAATTATTAACATAGAAAATAAATATACATGATACAGACCTAACAAAACTAACGGTGGATTCTTTGAAAAGACTAAAACACTGATAAGCTCCTGGATAAAGTGAATAATATATATATTTTTAAAGGAAACAAAACAAAAAGAGGAACAGCAAAGGAAACATCACTAACAATCCTATGGATGTTAAAAAAGTTTCATTTACAGTAATTTCAAAACTATTTAAAAAACAAAACATGGGAATAAATTTCTTTAAGATGTGTAAAATCTCTACAAAGAGACATGTAAACTATAATTGAGGGAAAATGTGAAAAACCTTAATAAGAGATAAAACTTTTCATGGATTGGAAGATTCCATATTATGAAATGTCAGTTCTCTTCAAATTACTTGTAGATTGAGTGCAATCTCAACCAAAACTCCAAGTTTTTTTCCCCCAGAATTTGAAAATCTTATTCTAAGATTTAGATAGAATTACAAAGACTTAAGACTAACCAGGAAATTCTGCAGTAGAAGAAAAAAGTTAGAAAACTTGCTCTAATAGATACTAAGTCTTGACAAAGCTAGTGTAGCTAAAGACAATTGTTTGTATTAAGAATATAGAGAAATGAAGTAAAGAGAATGGGGAAGTTTTGTTAGCAGTTCCTATATGTTTAAACTTCTGGTTTCATTTTTTCATCAACTGAATACATGTTCAAGGTTATGCAGCCTCTGGTTTAAAGTCAGCAGGAATTTGAGAAATGAAGCAAAACAGGCAAGCCACTGAGTAGGAGAAGATATTTGCAATGCATGTATTAAAAAGTGCTTATTTCTGAAACTTCATAGTTTCTGAAACTATGAAGATTTCCTATAAATCAGTAAGAAAATATAGTTCAAAAGAAAAACAGCCATAAGAAAGGAACTGGTACTTCAAAAGAAGGTTTATACAAATGCCCAAGAAATATTTAAAATGTTGTTTAATCTTACTGTTACCCAGATCAAAATAATTAGAGAAGTGTAAATTAATGAAGAAGAATCAGATACAATTATACAGCCACCAAAATAGTTAAAAAGAAAATTACTGACACTACCATGTATTGGCAAATATATGGAGCACTCTAAGTCTATATATTTGTTGATATGTTTATAATTACAGCTGCTTTTGAAAACCAAATGATATCATCTACTGAAATTGAACACTCACTCTGTGATCCTTGCAAATCAACAATAAGGAGATTTACAAGCCCTAAGAAAGCCCTGAGAAGTGGATGAAGTTCTAATATGTTTGTTACTGGGACATCGGGAAAAGAAGGTATCATTACCAGACAAGAATGGGAACTGAACGAAGAAATTTCCTAATCTCATTTAATAAAGATGGAAGACCGTTCTAAGCAATGAACAGCTAGTGTCAAAGATTCGTGCATAACATAAAACCATCATTAAATCATCACATGAACTTGACAGAGAAGTCTTGCTGACTTTAGCAGGGGCTGCATAGCTTTTAGCAACATGTTGCTCAGTTGATGGAAAAATGAAACCAGGAGTTTAAACAGATAGGAACTGCTAACAAAACTTTCCCATTCTCGGACAGAACACAAAATTATACTGTTGGTACCCAATGGGATTGGGTCATATATCATTTGTGCCTTAGTAATTCTAAAGTATACCTGCAAAAAGTCTAATAAAAGTTCTGTGTTAAGAAAGAATTTTGTTGAAATTTAATAGTCGGCTTTTTTTTTCTTTTAACATTTCGTAAAATTATGCCAGGCAGTATAATCCTTGGCATCTTAGATTTGATGATATTCCATGTGATAATGGCCTTTCCATGCTAATTCTCATGCATAGTCATAGAATAAAGGAAAAGAAAAAAATACATACAGCAAAATATTAAAATTATTTATCCTTAAAAATTTTAGGCTGTTTTAACTTATAGGATCTTTCTGTCTTTCTGTACTTTAAAAAGTTTTAATTCTGGACATTCATTAAGAAGTCTAAAATCTAATCAACACTAAGCAGCATGGAAGGAGGCTTTCTTGTGAAGGCATCTATGACTACTTATGTGTCTAGAACCATAGATTGGTCCCAAAATGACCAGGGCATTAAGGTTTAGAGACCCAACCTTAGAATCCCTGATTTTTCATCTCATAATTCAAAAATTTATTTTTAAAGAAGGTGATACCGATGCAAAATTAGATTGCTCTATAGCACATTAAAAGATTTTCCATGATATGAGTTGTACTTCTGTCAGGTTAAGACATGATTTTCCATAATAGCCACTATTTATTGGACTTCCTCTGGATAGTACCAGCCACTAGACTCACTCAGTTTAGAGAAATAATCAAATATATACTAAAATTCTGTTTTTATAGATATATACTCTTACCCTACAATTAATTCCACGCTTATACCTATCAATTTGTAAGCAGTTAGAGAAAATATGCTGCCATTTTAATAAGGAAGTCCATTTTGTACACAAGAGTCAGTAGTTCACATATAGTGTATTTCTAATTTTTTCTGGTTTCCTGTGCTTGGGCTAAACAAAATGAAAGCAAGCAGTATGGTGGATTCCCTGTGGATTTTTGTCTTATACATCAAGCTTATTAAGTAAAGAGAAATGCAGGCTACTCAGAAGATTGGGATATAGGCATGGCATCACTGTATTATGCAACAAGATGGCATAAAATATTTAGTGAAAACTTAGATTTCAAAAATCACATGGATGGTTATTTCCAGACCTCAAGTGTTTTTCTTTTTCAAAACAGCAATTTTTAAATTATTCCATGTTTTCTAGAGCAATTACACATGGAAAATGTGGATATTAAGCATATGTTTTAAGCCACAAAAACAATTGAAGGACTGAATGTAGCCTACACTTTATGCTCATTTTGAGTAAAGTTCAAATAAAGTAGAAGATAAGTGCTTGTATTTTCAGCAAGATAAGTTTTAAGAGCAGTGTTTCCCAGCAAGATAAACATACAGACACACACACACACACACACACACACACACACACACACACAAATAGAAGTGAACATTATTTTGTAACTTTCATTTGCTGAAAATTGTTATATCATAACATGATAAATTTACCAAGAAATCATAGAAGGTTTAAAAAGCTTTTCTTTTACTTTTATTCAGTAACATGAAATGTAATACATTCCCAGGAGTTTTGTGTGTTCTTATTTCATTTTGGCCAATGATGAACAAATATAAAAACTTCTCTCATTAGGGAACGTTAGTGACATCTTATTAATTTGCATGCTAAAAAATATGTGGTTATCTAATTTGTTATTTAATTGAGGATGGGTTGAACAGAAGTCTTTTCTTTTTACTTTCCATAAAGAATTGCTTTGATTATACAATAATGAAGCCAATGAAATTCCAGAGATTTCATTCCAACCTATTCCAGAAATCAAATTAATTTTAAAAGTAAGTTAACCTTAGCTTCTGAATGGAAGCTACTAATTACAAATTAATTTCATGTACTTAACTGCAAAAAGACCACCAGGATTTCTCTTTGGTAACAGCTGTGAACAGTTAAGAGTGGGAGCGGGACAGGGAGGAAGGATTGATACAGAGAGAGGAGAAAGGATGGAGCCTTCTTCCTAGTGTCACCTGGATGAACCGAGGTGCCACTTCCTTCACTGTTTCTTGCTGATGTTTTCTTTGCATTATTTTCATGGGTTTCTCCCCCAGGAGCAGTATATTCTTTGACAATAAGTAAAAACATCGAAGAGGCAAGGTCTTGAAATGAAAATTATCTTCCTATCCTATAATATATCTGATTTCAGAATTTCCAGCAAAAACCAAAATATTCCATTCTCAATGTCACACTTTATAAAATATAATACAATGTTCTAAATCCTACAGTGGGTATAAGTGCCTTATTCAAAGAGGTTTCACCAACACAAGCAATCTAAATTGTCCATTTGGCACTCCTGTAGTTTTTAATGCTCAGAATAATTTTCCAAAGAAGGATTGGGTTGAATGAGAATTTTCCCTTGTCAACCAAAAGAAGGATAATTACAGTAGAGGAGGTGGGAAAGGAGATCCTGCATGGTACCTTGACTAGAAGTACGTTGCTCAGCAACACATATTTGAGGTTCTGGAAACTGACTTTCTTAAATCACCCACACCGTTCTGTTGGAAAGTCTTTGCGTACATCCAAGAATCCAAGTTTTAAGATCATTGATTTAGAGAATTTTAATAATTTGCAAAAGCCCACACAGATTAATGTGTATGTAGCTTAAACTTTGACTTCAGAAGAGGAGTTCTTAACCACTGCACTCCACTCTTTGTTCATTAAAGATAAATTCTACATAGAAAGAAATGCCCATTACTCTTTAGTATTTGTAAGTATCACACTGTCTCATTTATATCTCTCATTGTATTATAATGCCATTTTAATTGCCTTGATCTGTAACCATGCCTTTTTACTGGGATTTTTGTTTTGTTTTGTTTTGTTTCATATAGTTCTAATTTCTGGAAATTGAATTTAAGCCTCAGGAAATAGTATATCAATAGGAAATATAAAATAAACTTTCTACATTTCAATTTAGGAAATTTTATTGTAGTGAGGTAATGATGTTTAAAAGCAAATTTCTTGGTGTTTAGATTTATGGTTTGGCTGTTCTATGCTTCTCTAGTTTTTTTTGTTCCACTTTATATTAATACAATACTACAACATTATTATAAGATAAATGTTTCAGCTTCATTCATTAGGAAAACCTTACAATTTTGTTCTGAAAACATTAATCATAGTAATTGCACTAAATTAATACTGTACATTCAAAATAATCTGTTTTCCTCTGCCAGCTGGAAATCTTTTTCTCACTAGGGCATAACATACAACGACTATAGAGAAACCAAGCTGATGTTCCCCTTCTAGAATATTTTAGCTCTTTTGCACTGTTAACAATGGAGGTTATAATATTTTCCTTGTATTTTCTGAAAATGTTGTGGTTTATCACCAATAAATTGTTTTGAGGTGTAGAAAATACAGCACTTGTCATTGAAATCCAGAAAAGGGGGCATAGGGTAAGGAAAGGTAGAAAGAAGGAATGGAGAAAGGGAAGGAAGGAAGGATGGGAACAATGGAGGGTTAGGAGGGAGGGAGGAAAAGAAGGGCAAAAGGAAAG
Source organism: Meles meles (assembly GCF_922984935.1). NCBI lineage: Eukaryota > Metazoa > Chordata > Mammalia > Carnivora > Mustelidae > Meles > Meles meles. The sequence goes on from NC_060066.1 coordinate 24,378,582, forward strand.
AATTGTGACACAGCTAGTTAGAAAACACATTTAGATTTGGAAGGGAGCTTAGATAGCCACTAGATTAATTATTTCATTTTCTAGACTGGCATATCATCATCCACTTACAACGTGGAATTATAAACCATATATTCTTTTGAATATTAGAAAAACAGTGAATTAGTTTTTCTAAAGATATGCCCTCCTTATAGTGGAATAATCTCCCTTTTACAATGAAATTTTGACGGCTGCCTGGTTTCCTCATATTTTATCCCCCCCCCAAGAATTACCACTAATAATTCTACAGAAGTTGTGAAATAGACAATACAAACTTGCAAGCTTCTTGGGCCACAGTGGATATTGTGGCTGTTTAATGATGTCACATGAGAAGGGCTATTGTGACCTGTTTCCTGCCCAATAGGGTGGCCCACTTTAGTTCAGATCGTAACCTGGAAATTACTTTCTCTCTCCCGAAGTGAATAATATAAAAATGACACAGAACTTTGAACACAGACGCAGGAGCAATGATAGAGTTGCAGTCCAGATTAAGTATAAGAAGAAGCCTTTCCTAGTAAAAATAACTCATGATAAGTATTTTGTAGAGCTTATTATAGGCAAGGAATCCTCCCTAGCAATAATATGACTAAGACTAGATGCTGTAATAAATAATCAGAGGCAGAAGCTTTGTGCATATAAAGTGCATACTTAAAGTTTGCCGCCAGAAGTTCTTCAAGTCACCCACCTTTCTGGAGTCATTCTTAATCTCCGATTCCATATTTTGGGATTGTCTTTACCAAGAAGTCTGTGAATAATCCACACAATTCTTATGTTCTCCAGAGTCAGGACATACCTCATTCTTCTCATTTTTCCAATGAAGTTCATCCCTGCTAAACACTATCCCATTTTTTTTTTCTATCTTCCAAAGAATCACTAAAAAGGGCAGATATGGGTAGCAGTCATTCCTGTAGATTTGCTTGGGAGGCGGCCCATTTTAGGATGGCACCTGAATCATTTACAATCAAATAGTATACATTTTTTTGTTTAGGTTGCTTCATCACTGCAAATTCATGACTAGTTTACTTTCTCCCCAGTGTCAGAGAAAAATTTTGCCAGTCGGAGTTAAACAGTCAAGAAAGGCTTTGTTCAAGACCATTGTACTAGGAGTGAACTCAACTGTGCTGAAACAGAAGGTGGGAGGGTTTGGAGCACTAGTGGGGGCTAATGGGAAGGCACTGGTCATCTTCAAGGGGAAAGTTAGTTACTGCAATTAGGCCACTGTGTTTACTAATTGGCTAATTTGTGCTTGTCGAAGATAGTCTCCTACTCTCCCATAAAGACTGGGGCATGGGAACTCTATCTTTTTTAAGGATTGTATTTCAGAGGCTTGGCTTACAGCTTCCTAAGAAAGGCATATCTTGTTGGTTAAACTGGTATAGGCTGGGAGAAGATTTAATCTCCAGGGGGCTGAGAAAAAAAACATTATAAGTTTCCTAAAGGAAGTAATGTAAGATAGGTGAGGTCAGGGGCCTACAGTCAGGAGGAAGCCTGTCTAAATTTTAGTTAAGCTGCAGAGAATGTTAAAGCCATTTTGTAATCACTTTTCTAGCCTCAAGTTTCTTACTCAGATATTTTCTTTTTCCACAATTTTCATGTATAGTTTTTGGTACACTCTCTCTCTCTTGTTGACTGTGTTCAGAAACTTGCAGTTCCACTCTGTTTAAAATGCAGGAAAAAAAAAATCAGTTTTTTTTTTTCTTTTCTTTTCTCCTTTTCCTTCAGAAAATAGCATATACAGGATGAATAGAGTGACGAAATTTTCAGCTTTCATACCTCAGGGGCCCTTTTCCTGAGTCAAGCATCATTCATATTGACGTGAATTGTATCAATTCTTTGTATATGAAATCAGCTGCAGTCAGTTCTATATTCAAGTAATATATATTTTCTCATCACAAGAAACTAAGGGTCAGGATTTCAGAGGAACAAAATGAAGCCAGAAAAACAGTTCGCATATGCTCCCAAACTTGCCCACAGGGCAAATGAGTTTGGTTGATCTGTGTTTGTGCCTTTAATAAATGCAGAGATGCCATAGGAAAAGGTAAACAACTCTCATATCTTTGCTTCTGGGAATGGTTTCCTTGCTCATGTAATGTGGGTTTTGCACTCATTTCTCAGGGATATATGTTTGTGTGCAATTCCTTTACTTTCTAAGCATTTGTTAAGCTGATTACTAAGTGCATGCATTTTAATATTTCAAGTCTGAGACTTTTTATTCTTTTTCCAATTTTGCATTGTTATTTTTATGAAGCCACAAAAGCACACCCCTCTCAAAGGAAAGTTAATGGGCTAATTTTGCCTGTTTTCTTCTAGTACATGGGTATTGCCCATGGGGAAAGAAAATCATAGTTTCATTAACCATTGCTGGAGCACTTTCCTGCTTTAAAATGCTGCCTTGAGTCTTACAGTGGGTGTCTGTGAAGAAAAGTGACAGGGGATTTGATGCCATAGGTTCAACCTTCACTTCGTGTGGTTAACTGCTGGTCATTACAGAAAATCCTTGTGTACTAGGTTGAGGAATTTCCTTTCCTCCCTGAGGGTTCTCACGTAGGGGTAATAACGGGTTTTGATTTTTTACTTCTTTTGTTAAGCTAGTAGATTGATATGGAAGGAGACTGACAATATAGTGAATGATGTGTTATAATTATGTTGAAACCACTGGTCCCATGTTAGCTGTTCATCAGTCACCCTGTTACCATAAAACTCATCAAAGGTGAAATACAAATGACATGGTCTAGACTGGCTCAGAGTCTTATGGTTTAGTCAAAAAATTACATTAGAAGCTGGAAAAATGCACTTAGAATGGCAAAATTTTGTTCATTCGAAAAGATGATCTACAGATCTATATATGATATGCACACAGTTGGGTCTCAGAACTCTCTTTTGATTCTTAGGTTGATCATTTAAGTCTTTTGTCTTGATTACATTCTCTGTTGAGCTCCTATTTATGCTTGCCCTTCAGGATTAACTTTTCTTAAGTGACAATTTTGTAAAACTTGTTTTTGAAAATATAAAAATTAGTTCTTACTGTTTTGAGATTTGGCATCTTAACTTTTTCAGGAGCCAAATTACTTATTGGAGTATTGCCTAATCCAGTATTTTTGTGAACATCGGGTGGTTAAGATGACTCAGTGCATTTAAATATACTTGCCCATTTATATATTTATTTTATTACTATTTCAAAATTTACGCTTGATGGGGCCAATGACAAAAGTTATTGGAAAGCCTGACTATTGTGCATTTATATCTTAAAATATAAATTTAATGGTATCTTACAAAATTGCTTACAAAAGTGTTTTTATAAATTTGAAATGACTATCCCAAAATACATCAAAATGAAATGATTGAGAAAGTAATGGTAGTGATTGCAAAGAAAGAGTGGTGATTTAAGGAGACATGAGCTTTCAGATGTTAAATAGTTATCTTTTTTCCCATTTATTTATTTGTTTATTAACATATAATATATTATTTGTTTCAGGGGTGCAGGTCTGTGATTCATCAGTCTTACACAACTCACAGGACTCACCAGAGCACATATCCTCCCCAGTGTCTATCCCCAGGCCATCCCATCCCTCCCAGATCCCTCCACTCCAGTAACCCTCAGTTTGTTTCCTGAGATTAAGAGTCTCTTATAGTTTGTCACCCTCTGTGGTTTCTTCTTGTTCCATTTTTTTCCTCTCTTTCCCTATGATCCTCTGCCTTGTTTCTCAAATTCCACAAAGACAATGATAATTGTCTTTCTCTGATTGACTTATTTCTCTTAGCATAATTCCCTCCCATTCCATCCATCTCATTGAAACTGACAAGATTTCATTTACTCATGGCTGCATAGTATTCCTTTATATATATAATGGAATATATATATATAATCTCACATGTTCTTTATTCATTCATCTGTCAATGGACATCATCTAGGCTCTTTTCATAGTTTGGCTATTGTGGACATTGCTGCTGTAAACTTTTGGGTGCACATGCCCCTTTGGATCACTACACTTGTATCTTTGGGGTAAATACACAGTAGTTCCTTTGGTGGCTTGTAGGATAACCTATTTTCAACTTTTTGAGGAACTGCTATACTGTTTTCCAGAGGGGCTGCACCACCTTGCATTCCCGCCAACAGCATAGGAGGGTTTCCCTTTCTCTGCATCCTTGACAACATCTGTCATTTCCTGACTTGTTAATTTTAGCAGTTCTGACTGGTGTGAGATGGTATCTCACTGTGGTTTTGATTTCTATTTCCCTGCTGGCAAGTGATGTTGAGCACTTTTTCATGTGTCTGTTGTCCATCTGTATCTCTTCTTTGCAGAAATGTCTGTTCATGTCTTCTGCCCACTTCTTGATTGGGTTATTCTTTGGGTGTTGAGTTTGATATGTTCTTTATAGATTTTGGATACTAGCTGTTTATCTGATATGTCATTTGCAAATATCTTCTCCCATTCTGTTGGTTGTCTTTTGGTTTCATTGACTGTTTCCTTTGTTGTGCAAAAGCTTTTTATCTTAATGAAGTCCCAATGGTTCATTTTTGCCCTTGCTTCCCTTACCTTTGGTGATATTTCTAGGAAGAAGTTGCTCTGGCTGAAGTCGAAGAGGTTGCTGCCTCTGTTCTCCTCAAAGATTTTGATGGATTCCTGTCTCACATTGAGGGCTTTCATCCATTTGGAGTCTCTTTTTGTGTGTGGTGTGAGGAAATGGCTCAGTTTCATTCTTCTGCATGTGGCTGTCCAATTTTCCCAACACCATTTATTGAAGAGACTGTCTTTTTTCTATTGGGCATTCTTTCCTGCTTTGTCAAAGGTTAGTTGACCATAGAGTTGAGGGTCTATTTCTGGGCTCTCTATTCTGTTCCATTGATCTGTGTTTCTGTTTTTATGCCAGTACCATGCTGTCTTGATGATTATAGTTTTGTAATAGAGCTTGAAGTCTGGAATTGTGATGCTGCCCACTTTGGTTTTCTTTTTCAACATTCCTCTGGCTATTCAGGGTCTTTTCTGGTTCTATATGAATTTTAGGATTATTTGTTCCATTTCTTTAAAAAAACATTGATGGTATTTTGAAAGGGATTGCATTAAATGTGTAGATTGCTCTAAGTAGCATAGACATTTTCACAATATTCGTTCTTCCAATCCATGAGCATGGAATGTTTTTCTGTTTCTTTGTGTCTTCTTCAATTTCTTTCATGAGTACTTTATAGTTTTCTGAGTACAGATTCTTTGCCTCTTTGGTTAGTTTATCCCTAGGTATCTTTTGGTTTTAGGAACAATTATAAATGGGATCAAATCCTTAATTTCACTTTCTTCTATCTCACTGGTGTATAGAAATGCAAAGGATTTCTGTGCATTGATTTTATATGCTGATACTTTACTGAATTCATGTCTTAGTTCTAGAAGTTTTGGGGTAGATTCTTTTGGAATTTCCACATAAAGTATTATATCATCTACAAAGAGTGAGAGTTTGACTTCTTGTCTGCTGATTCACATGCCTTTTATTTCTTTTTGTTGTCTGATTAGTGAGGCTAGGATTTCTAGTACTGTGTTGAATACCAATAGTGATAGTGGACATCCCTTCTGTGTTCCTGACCTTAGGGAAAAAGCATTCAGTTTTTCCCCACTGAGAATGATATTTGCTGTGGGTTTTTCATAGATGGCTTTTATGATATTGAGGTATGTATCCTCTATCCTTACACTATGAAGAGTTTTTATCAAGAAAGTATGCTGTACTTTGTCATATGCTTTTTCTGCAACTATTTAGAGTATGATATGGTTCTTGTTCTTCCTTTTGCTAATGTATTATATCACATTGATTGGTTTGTGGATGTTGAACTGACCTTACAGCCCAGGAATAAATCCCACTTGGTCATGGTGAATAATTATTTTAACATGTTGGATCCTGTTGGCTAGTATTTTGGTAAAAATTTTTGCATCCATGTTTATCAGGGATATTGGTCTGTAATTCTCCTTTTTGATGCAGTCTTTGTCTGATTTGGGGATCAAGGTAATACTGGCCTCATAAAATGAGTTTGGGGGTTTTTCATTTCTATTATTTTTGGAAAAGTTTCAGAAGAATAGGTATTAATTCTTCTTTAAATGTATGGTAGAATTCCCCTTGGAAGCCATCTGGTCCTGGGCTGTTGTTTGTTGGGAGATTTTTAATTACTGTTTCAATTTCCTTGCTGGTTATGGGTCTGTTCAGGTTTTCTATTTCTTCCTGGTTCAGTTTTTGTAGTTTATATGTCTCTAGGAATGCATCCATTTTTTCCAGATTGTCTAATTTGTTGGCATAGAGTTGCTCATAATATGTTATTGTAATTGTTTGCATTTCTTTGGTGTTGGTTGTGATCTCTTCTCTTTCATTCATGATTTTATTTATTTGGATCCTTTATCTTTTCTTTCTGATAAGTCTGGCCAGTCTTATTAATTCTTTCAAAGAACCAGCTCCTAGTTTTGTCGATCTTTTCTACTGTTTTGTTTGTTTGTTTTGGTTTAGTTTTGGTTTTGGTTTCTATTCCATTGATTTTTGCTTTGATCTTTATTATTTCTCTTCTCCTGGTGAGGTTTGGCTTTATTTGCTGTTCTTTCTCCAGCTCCTTTAGGTGTAGGGTTAGGTTGTGTATTTGAGACCTTTCTTGTTTCTTGAGAAAGGCTTTTATTTCTATATATATTTCCTCTTAGGACCACCTTTACTGCATCCCAACGACTTTGAACAGTTTTATTTTCATTTTCATTTTTTCCATGAATTTTTAAAAAATTCTTCTTTAACTTCCTGGTTGACCCATTTAATCTTTAGTAGAATGCTCTTTAGCCTCCATGTATTTGAGTTCTTTCCAACTTTCCTCTTGTGATTGAGCTCAATTTTGAAAGCATTGTGGTCTGAAAATATGCAGGGAATGATTCCAATATTTTGGTAACAGTTGAGACCTGATTTGTGACCCAGGATGTGATCTATTCCGGAGAATGTTGCACGTGCAGTAGGGAAGAATGTGTATTCTGTTACTTTGGGATGGTATATTCTGAATACATCTGTGAAGTCCATCTGGTCCAGTGTGTCATTTAAAACCTTATTTCCTTGTTGATCTTTTGCTTAGATGATCTGTCCATTTCAGTAAAGGGGGTGTTAAAGTCCCTACTATTATTGTATTATTGTCAATGTGTTTCTTTGATTTTGTTATTAACTGATTTATAAATTGGCTGCTCCCATGTCAGGGGCATAGATATTTAAAATTGTTAGATCTTCTTGTTGGACTGACCCTTTAAGTATGATATAGTGTCCTTCTTCATCTCTTATTATAGTCTTTGGCTTAAAATCTGGTTTCTCTGACATAAGTATTGCCACCCAGCTTTCTTTTGATGTCTATTAGCATGGTAAATTGTTTTTGACCCCCTCACTTTAAATCTGGAGGTGTATTTGGATTTAAAATGAGTTTCGTGCAGACAGCATTTCAATGGGTCTTGTTTTTTTCATCCATAATGATACCCTGTGTCTTCTGAGGGGCAAGTTGCTGATTTACATTCAGGGTGACTAACGAAAGGTATGAATTATAGTGCCATTGTATTGCCTGTAAGGTGACTGTTCTATATATTGTCTCTGTTCTTTTCTGGTCTATGCTACTTTTAGTCTCTCTTTGCTTAGAGGACCCCTTTCTATATTTCTTATAGGGCTGGTTTGATGATTGCAAATTCTTTTAATTTTTGTTTATCCTAGAATTTTTTTCTTAATCTCTTTCTCTATTTTCAGTGACAGCCTAGCTGGGTATAATATTCTTGGCTGTATGTTTTTCTCATTTAGTGCCCTGAATATATCATGCCCGTCCTTTCTGGCCTTCCAGGTCTCTGTGGATAGGTCTGCTGCCAGCCAAATATTTCTACCATTGTAGGTTACAGATCTCCTGTCTTGAGCTGCTTTCAGGATTTTTTCTTTGTCTCTGACATTTGTAAGTTTTACTATTATATATCAGGGTGTTGACCTATGTGCCTCCTGTGCTTTGAAGCCTCTTTCTTTCCCCAAATTAGGGAAGTTACCCACTATAATTTTCTCCAGTATACCTTCTACCCCTTCTCTCTTTCTTTTTCTTCTGGGATCCTAGTTATTCTAATATTTTTTCACCTAATGGTATCACTTATCTGTTGAATTCTCCCCTTATGATCTAGAAGCTCTTTATCTCTTTCTCAACTTCTTTATTCTCCATCATTTCTTTATCACTAATTTTTCTTCTGCCTCATTTATCCTAGCCATTATAGCCTCCATTTTTTATTGCACCTCATTAATAGCCTTTTTGATTTTGACTTGGTTAGATTTTATTTCTCCATAAAGGAATTCTCTAGTATCTTCTATGATTTTTTTCAAGCCCAGCTAGTATCTTTATAATCATCATTCTGAACTCTAGTTCTAACATCTTACTAATGTCTTTGTTGTTAAGGTTCCTGGCAGTTGGTACTGCTTCTTCTTTTATTTTTGAGGTTCTTACATTTTGTCATTTTGCCAGAGAAGAATATATGAATGAGAGAACAAAATGTTACAAGGGTAACAATGACCCCAGGAAAATATACACTAAGCAAATAAGAAGAGACCCAAAACTGGGTGTACAAGGAAAAAAAAAAAAAAGTATGACCAGTCTGGTGAATAGAATAGAACCACACACTATATTTTGGATGTATTTTTGTCTGTTGGAAGAAACTGCATCTCAAAATTTTAAAGAAAAACTAATGTATATACATAAATAAGGGTAAACAAAATGAAGGGATGGAATATGCGTGACTAAAAATGAAAATTAAGAAAGATTTTTAAAAAGGAATTGACACAATAAGAAGTTGGTTGAAAAAAGAAAGAAGAAAAAAAAAAGAATGTGATCAGGTGAGTGAATAGAATGAAGCCTATATTTAGGGCTTATTTTGGTGTGTTCAAAGAATCTGCATCCCAAAATTTTACAGAAAGAAAAATAGCTCATATTTGCTCTTGGTAGCTTTTGTTTCCAGAAGGCGTTCTATATAGCTTTGGAGGATGAGAATGAAAATGGCAGCCTCCCAATTTCTGGCCCAGGAGGAGTCAAGAACTTGGGTCCCCACTCCTTAGTGCACCCTCAGAGGAAAGCAGTCAATCACTTCTGTCTCCCTGGTCTCCAGCTGCATTCCCTGCTCACCTAGCTTGTGACCAAGCATTTCTATCTCTAGCACACAGCTCCATTTGGAATCTCCAAACCCAGTAGATTCCTGCAGCACACTTCCGTGACATTCCTCCCTGGGGAGGAAAGGGAATCTCCTTGGATCTGCCACTTGCTGGGCAGATCAAAGAGCAGTGGCCTAACTGTGCTGTGGATCACAGTTTATGATAACTCTGAGCTGAGAACCCACTTCTGGGCCCAGTCTTTGTAGCTGGCTTCCCTAATCTGATACCTGGGAGCTCTGCTGCACTCAGGCACCCTTAGTCTTTCTGTGACCCTGAGAGTCCTGAGACCACACTGTCCCATTGAGGGTTCTACTTCCTGATTAGCCACCAGTGTGACATCCCTCAGGGGAGCAGACTTCTGAAAGTTCTGATTCTGTGCTTTGCTGCTCTATAACTTGCCAGGAGCTGGCTGACGGAATCTCCCTCCCTCCTATGGTCTGTCTTCCCATATATCATCTGGATTCACTTCTCCACATGTCCTACCTAGAGAGTGGTCACATTTCTGTTCATAGAGTTGCTGCTGCTATTCTTTTCTTCCATCTCATGTTGAGTTTGTAGGTATTTAGAATGGTTTGATATCTACCTGAATTCCTGGGATCTGATGAAATTTAGGTCTCCTACTCCTCTGCCATCTTGCTATCCCCAAATAGTCATCTTAAAGCATGATAATTAATATACTGTGTTAACAGGACAAGGATCAATGGATCACTGAGAAAAAGAAATATAGAAACAAACCCTGTATGTAAGGGTTTGTTAGTTAAAGGACTAACTAGAGAAATTATGTCATAAAATAAATCAAGTTGGAATCACATCTTACATTTTTTTCAGTATGATAAATGCTGAAAGAAAGATCAAGTTGAATTTATTAAAGAAAACCATAAATGAAAAACTAAAAAAAAATTGAAGTATTTGTAAACCTAGGTGAGGACTTCCTAAGGATAAATACAGTGAAGGTATTAATAAAGAATGTGTGATATATTTGGTATCCATCTATAAAACAAAATCACAACTACTATTAAAGTATCAGTGATACAGGGGTGCTTGGATGTCTCAGTTGTTAAGCATCTGCCTTTGGCTCAGGTCAGGATCCCAGGATTCTGGGATTGGGCCCCCCATCAGGCTTCCTGTTCAGTGGAAGCCTGCTTCTCCCTTTCCCACTCCCCATGCTTGTGTTCTCTCCCTTGCTGTGTCCTTCTCTCTCAAATAAATAAATAAAATCCTTTAAAAAAAATCAGTGATACATAAAGAAAAATATCTGCTTTAATTATGATTAAAGCTTAATGTATGTAACATATGCAGTACTTATAAAATACATAAAAATAAAACTCAAATAAACTGATCAAAATAACTGTGCAAGATAATTCAGAGAAACACAAATAACTAATGAATATACCAAAAAATTCAACCACATTACTAATTAAAGAATTAAAAATTTATCTGATAGTGGGTTTTTTTAAAAAAAAAAGATAAGATAAAAACGATACAATTTGAAAGATATGCAACAGAGCATTGCTCAGCCATAAAAAATAATGAAGTGTTGCCATTTACAATGACATAGATGGAGCTAGAGAGTGTTATGCTAAGTGAAATAAATCAGTGAGGGGAAGACTAATACCATGTGATTTTACTCATGTGGAATTTAAGAAACAAAACATGGGAAAATAGGGGAAAAATAAAAGGGAGAGGCAAACCATAAAACTCTTAAGTATAGAGAAGACTCTTAAGGATAGAGAACAAACTGAGGGTTGCTGGAGGGGAGAGGAGCAGAGGAATGGGTTAAATGGGACATGGGTATTGAGGAGGGCACTTGTGATGAGCATTGGTTGTTGTATATAAGTGATGAATCACTGATTCTACCACTGAAACTATTATTACACTGTATATTAACTGGAATTTAAATAAAAACTTGAGACTAGAAAAAGTAGTAAAAAATAAAAAGTAAAATAAATAGTAAATGATAAATAAAAATAAAAAGTAAAAAAAAAACAAGATACACTTTGAAAAATATTTTAAAGTCATACAAATATGCTCTTTGGCAAGGTGGTGGGATAGTGGCTCTCAATCTTGTCAGCCTAAATCATTCTTTTTATAACAAATAATTGTAATACCACTTTGACAATTTTGAAATAAAGTTTGTAAGTAGAATAGAATACTAGATAAATAATTTGTAGACAGAAATGAAATACCATGCCCTATCAGGACTATAAAGTAGAAAAAAGGGTTACTCAAATTTACTATTAATACTAATGACCAAATAACTGATTTATGGAATCTATCTCTAAGATTCTTGGGGAGGAATGCTATGAATTGAAAAAACACCTGGTAGTCCTTTTGAAAAGTTTCTTATATGGGACACTTGGATGGCTCAGTTGGTTAAGTGTCCTCACTTTGATTTCAGCTTAGGTCATGATATCAACGATCATGAGATTGAGACTTTTTGTCTGGTTCTATACTCATTGGGGAGTCTGCTTGAGATTCTCTCCCTCTGCCCCTTTTCCCACTCATGCTCATTCACACACTCTCTAAAATAAATAAGTAAATCTTAAAAAAAGAAAAAAGAAAAGTTGCTTATAAACTCATGTGGCTGAACAACTATTCCTCTTGTTCATGTTTCATTTGTTGTACAATGATGACATTGGAAAAGGATGTCTTTCACTGCAATTATTTTTTAGGTTGTTAAACACACTGAACTTTTTGTATTCATTCCCAGTAATTTTATGCAAGCAGATATGCATATTATTACCCAGGATGTTTCTCACATTTGCATTTAAAATTTGCTTGACTGCAGTCATTGTTACACAGCTAATTTTCAAATATCTTTTGTCATCTCATCAATTTCTCTCAAAAGAGTATCATTGCTGAATGAAATAGAAGAGATTATTTCATTTGAATTTCTTTCCACCAATGGGCAGCTGCTAAGATTAATTATTTTGTAAGAGTGCATGACCAATCATGCTTTGTGATGTTGGTACTATTCTGTAAGAGATGAAACTTTTATTCTGCTATCTAGAAGGTTTTTAAATTTTTTTCTTTTTTATGAAAATTGCTGTGACAGTATTATAACTTTTAAACTCCCCTTTAAATCTTGTATGATTTGTCTTTGGTAATTCTATAAGCTTATTGCTTGGTAAAATACTCCATTTATCATTTGATTTCATTGTTCCATCAGAGAGAAATGTGCAAAATAAGCACACTGGTAATTCATTTGTGAGTAAATTAATTAACTAAATTTGTAATATTCAGCCTGAATATTGTAGATTTTTATTCTTTACATTGCATATTTTAAATGTGGGCAAATTCACAATGCATCTGACTGCAACAGATATAGATTAATAAACATAAGATGTATTATAACTAAGCTATTATGGATAATATTTTCCTACTGGTAATTTGTTTATTTTTTCTTGTCAGTCTGGCTTCAAGTTTATCAATTTTATTAGTCTTTTAAGAATAGTCTAGTTTGCATTTTCTCTACTGTTTTTCTGTTTTTAATTGATTTCTGTTCTTTATTATCCTTTTCTTTCTGCTTGCTTTGAGTTTATATTTTTCTCAGTTTCTTAAGATAGAAACTGAACTGCTGATTTGAAACCTCGTTTCATTATAATACAAGCATAGAATTCTCCCATCTTCTCACTAAGCACTGCTTAGCTGCATCCCACAAATTTTGACTTGTACTTGTTGATTTTTCCTTTTACTTAGGTTCAAAATATTTTTGAATTTCTTATGAAACTTTCTCATTGACTCATGGATCCTTTAAAAGTATATTTAATTTTCAAGTTCCAATTATCTTTCTGTTATTGATTTGTTCTTTGCCTTGCATTCAGAGGATATACTTTATACTTTTAATCTCTAAGTTTTGATTTATGACCTGGGATATGGTCTATCTTGCTGTATGTTACATGTGCACTTGAGAAAAATGTCTATTCTTCTGTTATTTTTTGGAGCACTTATAAATGTTATTTGACCCAGTTAGTTGTTGATGTTTAGATTAATTCTGTATTTTTGCTGATTTATGTCTACTTGTTCTATTGATTACTAAGACAGGAGGGTTGAAGTTTCCAGCAATGATTGTGATTTTTTTTTCATATCTCTTTCCAGTTTTACCAGTTTTGCTTCATGTGTTTTGAAACCCTTAAGTGCATACTTATTTAGATTGTTATGTATTTTTGGTGAAATGATCACTTAATTGTTATATAATATTTCCCTTTACCCACAGTCATTTTCCTTGCTTTGAAGTACTTTAATGATATTAATAGAGCCACTCCAGTTTTCTTTTAATTGGTGTTTACATATATATTATCACTTTCCATTGTTTTATCTTAAACATACCTATATCGTTATATTTATAGTGGGTTTTGGTACATAGCATAAAATTGAGTTTTCAATCCAATCAAACTATCTTTTAATTGGTGTACTTAGATCATTTATACTTACTCTAATTTTTGATGTGTTTTCTTTATTACTGATATTATTATCATTATCATTATTGTTATTATTTTGGTTTGCTATGACCCCGTTTATGTTTGTTCTCCTGTTTCTCCTTACCAACTGTTTTTGTTATTTTAATTTTCTTACCATTTCATTTTAGTTTATATTTTGAGTTTTCTTGCTCTGCTCTGTACTCACTGTAGTGTGGGAACAGAAAGAGGAAAAGCAACAGGAATTTGTCTCATATTCTTTGAACTATAGTTTCTCTGGTCAGAGATATTTTTTTCTCCATTAGAGTCTTCGATAACTACTCACTATCATCATGACTTTGCTATCACTGCTGCCATGATATTGCCAGGGTGTTAGAGTGGTAAAGAAGGAGAAGAAAAATCAACAGGGGATTTCCTTCATTTTTCCCAACTTGTTGAGAAACCCTTTCCTGTTGCTTGGACTAGAAATAGAGCTTTTCTTAAAACTTCATTTATCTGTATCCAGTCACATGACTGGGTTTTTAGCTACCTAGGAAAAAAAAGCAAAGTCACCTCCTTGTGGGAACTTAAAATTCTATCTCTATTTCCCTTCCAGCTGCTACTGTTTACTTTTCCGTGTTCTCAAATAGCTGTTCCATGCATTCTATCTAGGATTTATACTTGTATTCAATGAGAAAAACAGGGTGGAACATGTGCATTCCATTTTCTCAGAACCAGAAGTCTTGAGAGGAGTTTTTTTGTTGTTTTAGCAAAGTGTCTTTATGATATATAAGACTTACAAAAATGCCACATTTTTTTTTAAGGAAAAAATAACACTTGGTGAGAAAGTATTGTCATCCTTCAATAAACCATATTTTAATTCCCTAAAATCGAAAGTTGTCCAGTATTTCTTTTTGAAGAGGGGTAGACTAATAACTAAGATCACAGTGTCTTTGGTCAGACTAAACGATACTCTTTGATTGTGTACGTAATCACTCTATGTCTTATAGACATAGTTGTCTATGTCTCTGTCTATGTTGTACAGTGCATGTTACAATCCTAAAACTAAATAGAGAGTATCCTCAAATAGAAAACAATCATCTTCTTTTTTTAAAAGATTTTTATTTATTTTTTTGAGAGAGAGACACAGTGAGAGAGGGAACACAAACAAGGAGAGTGGGGGAGGGAGAAGGAGGTTCCCCACCCAGCAGGGAGCCTGATGCAGGGCTTGATCCCAGGACCCTGGGATCATTACCTGAGCCAAAGGCAGATGCTTAACAACTGAGCCACCCAGGCACCCCAGAAAACAATCATCTAAAATCTAAATTGTGAGTATTAGCACAGAGTCTGCAATTCCCTACATTCTCAAACATTAGAAGAATACATTGCTAAATTTAAAACACAAAATGGAAGAAGATGATATAAGAATCCAATATAATTTTTAGGCACATTATGATAAAATGTGTAATTTAAAACTATATTTTATGTTTGTGAAATCTTTGATGAAGTGGTATTTCTTCCTATTGCTTCATTTGCTCAAATGATAAAACTTACATCTGTTTGAGATTGTTTCTTCCATACAAAATAATACCATAAATTGCAATTAGAATTAACACTGCTATATAGTCATTATATCTATGGATATTGTGGAAATATCTTCTTTCTTCAGTTTTTTACTTTAAAATGGTGAACATAATTGAGAATCTACTTTATGCTAAGATCTATGTGAAGCTCTGATTGAGCAATTAAATTCTGCTCAAAAATTATATTCAACTCTATGAGGTTGTCTCTGGCCTCTCCATCAAACACTTTATGCACTGACATTATGTAACAACCTTCCTGTTTCATTGTTTTCTTCTCAGCACTATTCTATCTAAACTATCTAATATACTGTGTATTTTGCTTTCTTATAATTTTGTTGCCTCTTTTCCCCACTAGGATATAAACTGCATGAATAAGGGGACTACTGTTTTATTCATTACTCTTCTCCTGCATTTTGTTAAATGCCTGGCATACATGAGGAACTTAATGGATTTGGGGAATAAATAGTTTAATGGACATACATAATTTTGCTTCTTAATATGTACAAAGATCATGAAAGATCAAGTATATATGCATGGATTTAATAATAACTGGCTTTGGTGCATTCAGAATGTAAAGAACAATACTTATGGGGAGGCAGTATGATGTAGTAGTTTGTAAGAGCAGATCTGAGCTCACATCCTTGCTCTGATACTCATTAGTTCTATAACCTTGAGAAAATTATTTAATGTCTCTCTGTTTCTTAACCTGCATAAGCAGTGACATTCAAAACACTCCTTGTTTTAAAGTTAGGTGAGGGAATGCATTCACAGCTCTTTATCATTGCCTGGTACAAAAAAGACCCTTTATGAAGGTTAGCAATTACATGACTATATTGTTAGTTACTCAAAATTCTCTGCATAACAAGTGGAACAGGCACTCTTTTTATTATTTATCTGTTTTTCATTATTACTTAGCACTCCTTCTTTTTCAGATGAAGAGAGAGATTTAAACAACAGAGCTCGTAATTTACCAAACTGGAACTTGTAACCATATTCCTCTGAATTTATAGCCGTGTTGATTTTTTTATATTGCACCATCTCCACATGTTTACTGAGTGTCAGTGCAGAGCATAGTAATGTGTCTGGCACTGTGGAAGGTATAAGATAAGATCCCGAACATTGATACTCATCCCGGCATATTTATAATGACAAAGCAACGACAACAGTAATCCAAATGTCTGATGAAAGTGTCTGAGGCACTTGAATTCTTATGAACATTATTAGAGGCATTTAAATATCAGTAATTAAGCCTGGAAATCTCTTTACAGAGGATATTTCTAGGAAGCAGGATTGGAATGCTAGGGTATGTGCTGGGTAAGTGATGCACTGTTGAGACCCACTTTTGAGAAAGGACTCCTTTTGCCTTGGGTTAAGGGAATGTCTTCTGATGACAGCCTCCAACTGTCAGCCCTTCCGGATTGCCTCTGCTGCAGAAAACTGCCTTGCCCTGGTCACTTTCTTTTCAGGGAAGCCCACATCCAGTGATTGAGGTGAAGGTGTAAGAGGACGGGACAGTCATTTTGACCCCACGCAACCACAAATGTGTGAGCCATTTTCAATTCTGAGCTTCACATGGAGTTGCCATTGAAGCTTGACTTCTCCTTGTGTAGTTCTCTTTCTTCTCCTTCCTTCCACAGGTGTTGATCCCAAGGATGCCTCTTAGTAAACACCCTGAATTAACTGTATGCAGTTTCCTTCTAGAGTCTGAATTCCATAGATCCCGCCTGTGACAGGCATGGGAGAGAGGGCTTTGCTGGCAGCCCATCACTCCATTCCTAGTCAGAAAACTGCATGATTTTTTGCTAGATTAATTAAACCAATTCTCCTGTGAAAAACTTCACACTTCTGGAAGTTGAATGATCCTCTTTTTATAGCCTTCTGCATCTTGGCATTTTAGGATCCAGAATCTTTAAGTCCAGAAGCCCTTTGTGTTTTGACCTAAAAATAAAATATGTAGGTGGACAGGCCAATAAGCAAGTTACATCTACAGAGACCTCAGTCAGTCTTTTATTTGTAGGAAAGAGCTAACAGAAAATAAACTTTAGGTAATTCATGTGCCTCATTTAGAAAAAAGAAATCAGGGTTTACTAGGACATACTAGGCTATCACAGTATTAGCACAAAATTTAGATAAACTAATGCCTAGTTACTAGAGTTAGTTATACCAGGGAAGACCATAAGCTTAGTTGCTAGTAATTGTGCTATGAAAGACTGTAGCAAAAGAGTACAGATAATGAGAGAGGATGTTTGGAGGAAAACTTCAATTTATCTTTACCAAGATGACGTTTAGTATGGACCAATGCTTCAGATTCCATAGTCTGCGAACTTACATTGTGATAGATCTTCAAACAGGAGTTAATATTGATCCTGTGTGTTTCCTACATCACGAGATGAAATTCAACTATCTATAAGATCCTTTTTATTGGGGGCAATAGAAACTATGATACTTTTTTGAAAAGTTTATAAATTTGAAATTGTGGAAATCTTGAGAATTTTTTTCTTCTTTTTCCTAAAAGTTCATCAAAACCTCTAAATTTTTCTCTATGAATCTCAACTTTCCTTAAATGTTAGTGCTGTATTTGCTTTGGGAGCTGCCTAATGACAATTTCTTGTGAGCAAGTGTTTTTGTACAAAATGCTGTTTCCACCGCCTCTTGCTATGGAGTTTCTGAGGTCAGTGAAATCTGTCTCCTCAGGAAGGATTCCCTTCACTTTTTTTTTTTTTTTAGCACCCATCAGGAGAATCACTCTTAGCAGAATCTTCACCTGAAGCTATATTTATCGCTTCTGGAAACCTAGTAAAAATGAAAGCTTCTTCCAAATCCCTGTATCTCATCATCTATTTTTTAATAAACTTTGTATTTGAAGTAAATTTACATTTACAGAGGAGTTGCAAAATTAGAGCAGGGTTTCTCTATACTCCTCACCCAGTTTACCCCACTGTTTGTTATTTTATATTATTTTGATACATTTGTCAAAACAGAAACTCACGTTGGTACGTTATTATTATTAAACTCCAAACATTGTTTGAATGTCACGACATTTTTCATTGGTGTCCACTTTCTCTTCCACGATTCCATCCAGGGTGCACACTGAATTTAATTATCATATATCCCTATTCTCCTCTGCAACAGTTTCTTAATCTTTCCTTGACCTGGACAATTTTGAGGAGTCTGGCCAGGTATTGTGAAGCATATTAGGGGATTTCTACAATTTGGGGTAATTTTGATGTTCTTTTCGTGATTAATCTGGTGACCACCTAGTTAAGGTAGTGCCTGTCAGGTTTCTCCACTATAAAGTTACTCTTTCTTCTTTTCTTTTTGAAACAGAATCTCTCTCCACCGCCCACACGTCAGAGGTGGGAGTTTTGTTCTAATTCCTGAAGTTGGGGGGCGGGGAGGACTAGCTACAGATATATTATTTAGAATTCCTAAGGAATATTTTTCTCCCTCCTCCCCCAATTTATTTACTTATTCAGTAATTTACTCATATTGTGATGAATACACATATATTTATATTGTACTTTATGTTAACATTTATTTTGTTAAATTGTTCTAGTTTTGGCCAAAGGGAGCTTCTTTCAGGTTGGTTATTCTATCTTTTTGAAATGCCCCCATCTTTTGTGGTTTTGAGCCTTTCTCACTTGCTGATACCACAAAATGCCCCGGGTTCATCTCATATTGTTTCTGCTTCATTTTTCCTGAGTAGATTTGCTTTGCTTTATTGGTGTGTGGCAGTTAGAAAGCAGGGCCTGAATAATGGGTGTGCTTTTTGCTGCTAGAATGTCATAGCTCCTTATCCTCTCAGCACACAGAGCTGGGTAACATATTTGCCTGTCTCCTAACCCATGGATCTGCACCTGTTTCCATCTGTACATTTATTAAGCCGAACATCCATTCATACTAGTGTCTCTGGCTCCAATTCAATACCATAGGATTTATTTTGATCTTTTTTAGTACATATCTTTGTCTTTCTTCTCTGACAGTAAGAAACCTAGTTCCCAGTCTCCAATATCCATTAATTTATTTGTTCAACCCCAATATACACATAAGTAAGTTTCAGAACTGTTAATCTTCACTCTGTGAGAAGCAAATATGCAGAGTACAGTACTGGCATACACTTCTTTTGTCTCTCGTCTTACAGTTTCCAGTGGAACCATCATTTTCTAAAGTTATTTGGGTCAGCTCCTTTTTAAAATTTTTTTTTATTTAAGTTCCAGTTAGTTAACATACAGTCTAATGTTAGTTTCTGGTGTAGAATTTAGTGATCATCACTTACATACAACAACGAGTGCTCATCATCCTTAATACCTATTCCTCATTTAGCCCATCCTCCCACCCAACTCACCTCCAGCAACCCTCAGTTTGTTCTCTATAGTTAAGAGTCTGTTTTATGGTTTGCCTTTCTCTCTTTTTTGCCCCCATGTTCATCTGTTTTGTTTCTTAAATTCTACATATGAGTGAAACCACATAGTACTTGTCTTTCTGACTGACTTATTTCACTTAGCATAATACCCTGTAGCTCCATCTACATTATTGCAAATGACAAGATTTCATTCTTTTTTATGGCTGAATAATATTCCTCTTTGTGTGTGTGTATGTGTGTGTGTGTGTATCACTTCTTAATCCATTCTTCAGTCAATGGACATTTGGTCTCTTTCCATAATTTGGCTTTTGTTGATAAAATTGCTATTAATATCAAGGTGCATGTATCCCTTCCAATCAGTATTTTTTTTATCCTTTGGGTAAATACTTAGTAGTCCAATTAGGCCAGCTCCTTTTTTACCCTCACTTCCTTTAACACAATTATGTCTTATATTCATAATATAATTAATTTACCACAGTCTGCATTGTATCTGGGGATCCCTAACATCCTGGTTGATTTTGTTATAATTTTGCATACATTAAAGCACACTCTTTGTAATATACCATTCTATGTTTGTTTTTTTATTTCAAAGGATATTTAAAAAAATTATTGTGGTAAGCCTATTTAACATGAGATCTACCCTCTTAACAGATTTTTAAGTGTACAATACAGCATTGTTATCTACAGGCAGACTGTTTTACAATATATGTCTAAAGCTTATTCATTTTGCATAATTTAAATCTTATAGCTGTTGATGGGCCATTCTGCATTTTATCCTCCCTCACACTCTGGCAACACATTTCTATTTGTTGCTTTCATGAGTTTTAGTAATTTATAGACACTATATAATTGGAATCATGCAATATCTGTCCTTCTTTGTTTGGCTTATTTCACTTAGCATAATGTCCTACAGGTTCATCAGTGTTGTTATATATTGCCAGAGTTCCTTCTTTTTTTAGACTGACTAATATTCCAAATGCCTGTATACACCACATTGTTTGGTCCATTCATCCATTAATGGATATTTATTTTACCCCCATATTTTAGCATTTATAAATGGTGCTACAATGAACATGGGAGTAAAGGTACTTCTTTGGGATTCAAATCCTGGGGTATAATCCCAAAAATGGATTTGCTGAAAATTTATGGAAAATTCCCTTGTGCTCATAGGCATAGATAGGAACTTTTATCTTTGTTACATATCTGGTACAAGGCATAGCAGAAAAATATGGGAAAGTTCATGAATCATAAACATTAATTATACCAAGGAAATTACATTTTCAATACTAAGTATTGTTATGGTTGTTTTCTTTGGGATTGGTTTGTATTTCTGTTTGAGTTAATAGGTTCTGAACTTTCAGTTCAATTTCCAAATGTTTTCCTTTTTACATTCTATAATATTAATGTAATGTGTAATGGAGGTTATCAACTAAATAAAAACTTAAATATGACTGCTCCCAATATTATATATTTACAATATTGTATATATATTAAAATGGTAAATATAATAGTACATATATTAAAAAATATATATAAATGATAATATAGGGCGCTATATTGTTGTATTGAAGAAATTATTGTATTGAAGAGATTGAAGAAACTTCTAGAAGTTTCTCTAAATGTCCCCATTGTCATTAACCTCTCCTCTCTTTCTTGATTCCTGGCAAGCACTGATATCCTCAACATCTTACACGTACGTATTCAAGGCCCTGTCTGTCTTACTATGCATAATGAATATGAAAGTTTCATTCTCTGAAGTATTACCCCACAACAGTTACATTTACAGACCTATCTTAAGACTGTGTGTGTGTGTGTGTGTGTGTGTGTGTGTGTGTAAATCCTTGTTGTGATGGTATTTAGAGGTGGGGGTCTTTAGGAGATGATTAGGTCATGAGGGTGGAAATCTCATGAATGGTATTAGTGTTCTTATAAAAGACACTGTAGAGAGCTCTCTGTTCCTTTTGCCACAGGAGACAACAGTGAAAGGACTGCCATCAATAAATCAGGAAGTGGTCTCTCACTAGATACCAAATACAGTAACTAGATCTTGGAATCTTGGTCTTCCCAGCCTCTGGAACTGTGAGAAATAAATGTTTGCTGTTGAAATCATCTAGTCTGTAGTATTTTTGTTAGAGTAGCCCTAACCGACTACAATAGGAGGAACTGTGCTTAGCATATTGTTTCCCTTCCAGACTTACCTGTCAAATAAGTCATTCTGCATTTGGTGAGAAGTTAGAGGGGAGGAAGAGAAAGCAATGTTTTAGGGAAGGTCTTTCTAACTGAAATGAGTGGAGGAGTAAATATTTCCTCTGGTAGTCCTGTTTATTTACTTTTGACTTTTGAAATGACTTCAGACAAAATATAGAATACTAAAAATATGATGAGAGAAGAGAATGCGGCCATTTTAAAGTAAAGGTGCAGCTAAACATATGGCAAATGGAATAGGGTACGTGACCTATGTTGAAAGAGTAAGGTAATTGTTTTTGTAATGAACATAGAAGTCAACCAAACAAAAGATTAGGTAGAGTTGATGGAACAAGAACTGGAATTAAGGGAGAAGGGAGAAGGGATTGGGCGATTTAAATCCTTTTCTTCAAAAAAACTTAAAATGACACAGTAACAAATAAAAATGTATGTTGGTTATTGAAGTTAAGGAGCTAACTACCAAAAGAAACTCAAAACAGAGACAATTAAAAATAGTTACCTCAGGGAAACAAGACTTGTGTTTGTGAGGTGTAGGACATATTATAAGCTCTTTGTAAAATTTTATTTCTACCATGTGCATTTATTACTTGGATAAAAATTGGAAGTGGAAAAAGCACTTGGTTCAGACTTTGTGTAATATGTGATTCCAGTATTGTAAAAATTTCCTCTCTCTAATTTTATGACCATATACTGAAAGGAAATTTTTTATTAAAATGTCATAAAATAATGGGGAGAGTGAGATTCTAATGTTTAAAATAAATTATAAGTTACAGACATCTTTAAAAAAACATTTATTAAGTGCCAGGTGTTTTTGCTTACTCTGTATCAAAAATTTTTCATAAAACATTTCCTTTATTTTTTCTATGAATTTTGTTTCAACAGTGTTTTCATCTATTGTACAGAAGGGTTAAGTATTGGGAGAAAAAAGGTTTTGTTTAAGTCTAACATAGTATGTAGTTACTTTTTTTATAAATAAAAAAATTTTTTTGGAATACTTTAGATAAACTTAAGGAACACATATATTCAGTTTTGGCCTCAACATTACGGATAAAAGCTTCAAATTAGAGTTTTATTAGGAAGAGTCTCAACTTTCCTGGAAGTCCTCTTCATTTTGTTATATCAGTGATTCAGAAGAACAAAAAATACTTTAGTTACTTCTTATTTTATTAGTTTAATTGTTAGAGTAGACTAACAAACTGCCTTGAGCTAATTTCTCTTTTGAAAAATAGTACACTTGACAAAGTGATAGTGTTCTCAGTCAAAAGCTCACTATTATTTCCTGTTTTAGAAGGTGTGATTCTTCTCTCCAGCATTACTGAATCTGAATTAAAATGGATAACATCCTAGTTACGCCATCTGAGCATCAATTACCGCAAGCTGAGTATTAAAGTAAGACTGATTCTGTTTTTGTTGTTGCTGTTGTTTTGTTTATTTTAAAGCATTATGTTTGACTAACCAATTAGCTGTGCAAAACCCAAGGTCACTGACCATTAAATACTTGTATGTAAGAATCAAGTTGCTAAAAGAGTTTAGTCAGAGTCCTCTAAATTATTATTCATGTGGTAGTTATCTAATTGAGAATAAATATGTCTGACCAGATCTAAATACACC
The DNA here is from genome assembly GCF_922984935.1 of Meles meles. Taxonomy (NCBI): domain Eukaryota; kingdom Metazoa; phylum Chordata; class Mammalia; order Carnivora; family Mustelidae; genus Meles; species Meles meles. The sequence continues at coordinate 24,401,933 of NC_060066.1, forward strand.
AAGGATAAGAATTTCCAAATGGTCATAGAAGCCCAATAATCTGGTCCAGTTCGTTTCAGGTTTATAGGCTTGGGGTCCTCCAAAGGAAACATTACCTGTAGGTTTGGGCTCCCAAAGTATTGGTTTTTGTTTTTGTTTTTAATTTATTTATTTGTCAGAGAGAGAGCACACAGGCAGGCAGAATGGCAGGCAGAGGCAGAGGGAGGAGCCTGATGTGAGACTCGATCCCAGGATGCTGGGATCATGACCTGAGCCAAAGGCAGCTGCCTAACCAACTGAGCCACCCAGGCGTCCCCCAATATAGTTTTATTTGTAATGGTAAAAATGGAATTTGTGAGAGTTGACTTTTTTGGGGAAATCTTTATGATGTAACTCCCGTTGGGTATCTTGATTTGCATTTTTTTTAAAGATTTTATTTATTTATTTGACAGAGAGAGAGAAAGTGACAGAGGGAACACAAGCAGGCAGAGTGGAAGAGGGAGAAGCAGGCTTCCCACTGAGCAGGGATCCCAGTGTAGGGCTGATCCCAGGACCCTGGGATCATGACCTGAGGAAGGCAGATGCTAAAGGACTGAGCCACCCAGGTGCCCTGATATTTCATAAGTTTTATATTATCTGCATTATATGTTCCTTATTTTGTATATTTTATGAGCTTAAAATTTCTGGCTATATGGTGAATTTGGAGGGGAAATATCTGACCTCAAAAGAAAAGTCAATTAAAATTTTAAAATATTCCACATTCGACTAGAGATGTAAATAGAAACAATGATTTCAGTAATGTGAGAACTCACATTAAGTGAAATGAACAAAACAATTATCAGAAATAAATCCAATTATTTTTCTAAACACATTCCCCTTAAATTTCTCACTGACAGCAATTATATCAGGGGAACTCTCTCTTAACATTTGTTATTTAAAAAAAAATGTTCAACCATCTTAATTCAAAAAATTTTAAGATCCAATATAGCTATATAAAACTACAACTATATTAATGATGGAGTTACACATTGACCTACGTAAAGCTTAGAACATTACCTTATCTAATGAGTATATCAAAGTATATCAGATTAGTTTTCAGCTGCAAAATTGATTTATGCTATATCAAAGCATGCTAAGAGAATTTTAGACCATTCAGTCAATATGATTTCTGTGCTTTTGTTCAAAATAAGAGAATACCAAAGTATAGATTTGCTTTTTCTAGCTGCATGTGACATGCTCAAAATAAAATTAGTTCAACTGATTCTTTTAGTTTTTACTATTCATGTATGATTCTCATTTTCACACTTTACAGATGAGCAAAGACATCGGTTATTTTGGTCACTTGCCATTTTTGGGGAACCCTGTATACATTTTGATAGCTTCTCAGAATGCACCTTGGGCCTTCAGACAAAGGAAAAAACAAATAGGCAAACTAAGCCCTTTACTTTCTAGCTTCCCTTTCTATTAGGGAGCAAAATAGGTGATCATGTCATTTACATTCTCCCACTCAGATGCACTCAGAGACACTGGTTCACAACATTATTATACTATAGTAGAGGCCAGGAATGAGGCCTTTATTTCACTGGCACTGGGGAGTGGTAGAGGCAGTGTCCAGTGGGATCAGTTCAGGCCATCATTTTTTCTTTCTTTTCTTCTTTTCTCTTTCTTTCTTTCTTTCTTTCTTTCTTTCTTTCTTTCTTTCTTTCTTTCTTTCATTCATTCTTTCTTTCTTTCGTTCTTTCTTTTCCTTCCTTCCTTCCTTCCTTCTTTTTTTGTCTTGCTGGTTTTTTGCTTTTTTTTTTTTTTAATTAACACATAATGTATTATTTGTTTTAGGGGTACAGGTCTGTGAATCATCAGACTTATACAATTCACAGTGTTCACCAGAGCACATACCCTCCCCAATGTCCATCCAGTCACCCTCCCCCACCCCCCAGCAACCCTCAGTTTGTTTTCTGAGATTAAAGTCTCTTACAGTTTGTCTCCCTCCCAATCCCATCTTGTTTCATTTTTTCCCCTTCCTACTCCCCCAATGACCCCCCCACCCTGCCTCTCCATTTTTTTATGAGATATATGATAGTTGTCTTTCTCTGATTGACTTATTTCACTCAGCATAATACCCTCTCAATTCCATTCATGTTGTTGCAAATGGCAAGATTTTGGTTTTTTTTTTTGCTGGCCGTCATTTTCTGACTGCCACAGAGGTACAGTGGGTCTGGGGTCTTGCCAGCGCCTCCACCAAAGTTACTTCTGAAAGCTCAGTGTAGAGTAGTTTCTCTAGCCTTTCCAAGATTCTGTAATCCACCCAATGCTGTGTATTAAACCCCTACTTGCCTACCAGTTAGCTGGAGTCCAAGGTCTGATCTCAAAGTTGGAGAAGAGCAACAAGGTCAACTATGAACATCTGGTTCCTTTTCAGTGTATGTTGCTAAGTTCACTTCATCTATTTCCCAAAATCTCGGTGCTCTCCAGACCTAAAGTTTAGTTTTATAAGAAACTTCCAAGCTGTTTTCTTGTGACCAAACCCTTGCTTGCTCACTAGCAATGACTGAGAGTGAGTTCTGTTCCTCTGCCTTCTCACCAGCCATCGTATTTTCGTGTTTTTTTTTTTAATTTTAGCTGTCTACAACTATATACAAGTATTACTTTGTTGTTTTAATTTTTATTTCTCTCGTGGCAAATTATGTTGAGTATATATTTTTTTAAGTTTGTATCATCTCTATGTATACCTTCTCTAGTGAGTGTGCTTTTGGATGTCTTAAACTCTTATATTGGGGTAGTGTTTTTTTTTAACTTGAGTTTTAAGCTTTCTTTGAGTATTTTTTATATTATTTTATCTTTCTCAGCTTTATTGAGGTATAATTGACAAATCAAAATTGCATATATTTAAGGCAAATATTGTGATTTTTTTTATAATGTGATGTTTTGATATAAGGATATCATTGAGAAATGTTTATCACAGTGAAACTAATTAATATATCCCTCACCTCACATAGTTTTTTTTGCTGTGTATTTTAGACTCATGTTTTTATCACTTATATGTTTTGCAGGTTTTCTTCCTTCCAGACTGTGGCTTGTTTTTAATTCTCTTAACAAAGTTTTTCACAGATATGTTTTTAATTTTGATGGATTCCAACAAGTCAACTTTTTCTTTCACTGATAATCCTTATTTTAAAATATGGACATGTCGTGGATTAGAGAGTTGAGTTTTACAATTCTGCAAGGGGAATCCTTCACATTCTGAAATTTGTCTGTCAGATGTTTCTATACCAGCCCTCCATCTCTCTGTCACCTCCCATCTATAGCTCATTTATTCATTCATTTACTTACAAATTCATTTGTATAAAATGGAAATATGGAGGACTTATTGTGTTTGGATAATTGGCTAGATGACTGCTCTACTTGCCCTTCTCAGCTGTTTCATTCACTTTGATCTCCCCAAGGGATTACTTATGCTGTCCCCTGTCATCTCTTCCTCAGAGAGTAAATCTTTACTTTTCCTTCAAGACATGGCTCAGATGTTGTCATCTCTGTGGGTTCTTCCAGATCATCCTCCCTGGCTCAGCAAAATCAATTGTTCTTCCAACTGGCACAGTACTCCAATAACACGTTGTTCAGGTCACCTTTATATCAGCAATTTTATCACATTTAGCTTTACACTTGGCTATCTCCCTTCACCCTCACATACAAGATTAAGGGGTTTTTGTGGGCAGTGGTATGGCTCACTCATCATCTTTCCATAACATCTAGCATAGTGTTCAACCCATGCTAGCTACTCAAATACTGCCTGATAAACAAATACATTTAAAAATAAATAATTGAAGGTATTTGATGAATAACTTCATTTCACAAAAACTTTTTTATTATTCTTCAATTTATATTAAACATAACCCACATACTGTCAATAGGATTAATTCACCAATTTTTCAGTACCAGTTTGTTATTGATTTTTTTCATAACATAAATTCAAGCGATGATTAAAAAATCAGAAAACATAATCTTTATAATAGAGAAACTAGATAAAGGAAACATGCCAATGAGTGTGTGTACACACACACACACACATTCCACATAATTCATTTTTCATACACCCTTATCATATTTGATGTTCCAGGAAGAATTAGAAACTTCTATTCTACATATTCTGCGTATTCCCTGCTATGATATCTGGCTTGCCACTTAGCATTCAAGTCTAGCTCCATCTTCAATTTCCTGATATAATCTGATGACTTTCACTTATATTCTCCTACCTTCAAGTTTTGAACATTTATGGCATACACCTTCATTTAAGAAAGCAATATATTTAGGGATTGCATATAGTCCTAACACAAGTTATCCAGGAAAAATATCACAGAGAAATAATTAAGGGATTAGGAAGAAGAAGGTGGAGCAAAGGCAGTTCCTTAAAACATCTAAAGGAGGCTCTTCAGAAGGACATTCATTGAAGAGGGTATGTTGAGGAGAGGAAGATGGAGTTCTTGCCTGAGAGAAGAAAAGAAATTCAGTACTCAGGTTAACTGGGGGCTAAGATGGGTGATCAGCAGTGATACATGAAGTCCCTAGATCAATGGTACCTGAGCAGTTGACCCATTAATCACTAATTTCACTAGTTATTCTAAGGAAGCATGTCCTACTCTCAGATGATTTGGACAACACTTCATCAATACACACTCATGGTGAAAGAGAACACCTGTCAGCTTGTTCAGGATTCTCAGAAGTTTCCTAGACCGAGACAACTTGTGTTATTTGTTTTACTCAGAATTTTACGATTACTTTTTTCCCATGGCATACTCCTCATCGGTGTAATAAGCTTTGGAAAATGTTCTTGTATTTCTTTACTTTTTTTTTTTTTCCTAATTCTCATCATTTGTCCTTTTCTTTTTCCAGCAGAGGCTTGGACTGGAATGTCCTTCCCTTTTTGGTTAATAGTGTCCCAATAGGTGCCCAGAATTTATCTTTTTTTTCTTCTTTCCTGGAGAGTAGTGTTACATCATGAATTATATAACACTTAATCATAATAGTTCCAAAGACTATGCTAAACATGTGCATAGAAACATTCTCATGTTATTCTTAGGAGCGTGCCAAATCAGGGTGAATTTCATGTACTTTATTTTGGCTAGAGATTTCTGATGTATTTAAAGCCCCCAATATTGTTTTCCAACATTAAACTTCTAATAATTATTTCTTATTATAACAAGAGTATGTATTCATACAAAAATTCAGGCTGTTTATCATTCTATAGTTTAGTGCTTAGATTCAAATTGTATTAAAGGACAGAACCAAATAGTATGATTATTGTTACTTAAATTACATGTTTTTGCTTCATGGAGAAACCTTTGCTTTATGTTGTTGCCTCTTTTAGGTATAGCCTCAGATTTCTTTAGCAATTTTAGCTTCATTGTTTCAACCAGACCTAAAAAGAGATTTGGAAGGGAATGATACCAAGACTGACTTTTAGTATAATGGGATTGGTTTCATTTTTAATTTTAGTCTCTCTCTCTCTTTTTTTTTTTTTTTTTTGTCTAACAACACTTAGATCATCAGGTATAGGCTAATGTACGTCCCCAGTGTCTGTTTCCCCATTCTTCCATTATCAGAATTTTAGCAGAAATACAGCTACATAATAAAATGAAGACTCTACTTCATAGCCTTTCTGGCATCGAGATGTGCTCGTATGGACTAAATTCAGGCCAAAGCTGATGTTAATGAAAGCTCCATGTATTAGCTGCTATAAGCCTTCTTTTGCTTGTATCCTTCCCCCTGTGTCTAAACTAAAGCCTGGAACTTGGGACCATCTTGAACTGTAAGGAATGCCATCCCTTAAGGGACATGGATGTTGCCCAGATCTCTGACAGGATCCCTGTGGAGCATGGTATAGCATTGGCTCACCTCAAGTTGTTCAGCTTTTATGGATCTTAATATATTCTTTGGTAAAATGGAACTACTTTCTATGGCCACTGGGAAAGTTAACGATAAAACACACAAATAGCCCTTGATACAATGCCTAGCTCATAGTGCTCAATAAATGACAGCTTCGTGTGTTGCTGGTTTTTACTATCCTGATGATGTAGTTTCTCAACTCTGACCTCCACTTGTGTGGTCAGGGTCCATTTATGAACCACAGAGTCTGGAATTTAAGGTTTCATATTATTGTTGTCTACCAGCCAGGCAGTATGTCACCATAAATTAGAACTTATTTTCCTTTTAAAAATGCATAACTCACAACCTTGTTTTTTATTGTCTACGTTTCATGTTTCTAATATTTTTAAAATTCTCTTTTTAAAAATATTTAATATTTTGATATTTAATAGTTTAATGTTAAGGAAGGCCTCATCAAATAGGTAATTTAATATATAAATTTGGTCAAAACCTTGATAAAAAAAGATATTTTAGTTTTGAAAGTTACTTAGAGGAAAGACCATTTACTTTTACTACCTTTGAAGTTCTCAGTGTATACATAGGCATCATTAAATATCTGGAGAAGGGCTTTCCTTTAAAGAGAAATTCTCTGTATTATGACTTAAAGGCACTGAACTTGGCTAATTTCATATATTCTTGAACTAATTAAATTATTTTTAAGAAAGTGATACTTCCAATTCTCTTTATCTTGTCAAATGCAGGGTGTTCATTTCTTTAGCTGAAAAATGAACGCTTGATATGTGAAAAAATTTTTTCCTTCAGAAAATTATTAGTCAAATTTATTAGGGACTAAAGCGATATGATAACTAAAGTCAATACCTAATTTTGGATTTGACCTTGGGATTGGGAAAAATGTTATAACGGTCATTATTGGGATAATTTCCAAATTAGAATAGAGACTATAGATTAGATAACAGTATTTTATTAATGTTAGATTTTCTTATTTGAGTAAAAATGTGTTTATGTATGTGACTATCCTTATTCTCAGCCTATACAATACTGAATATTTAAAAGTAAGAGGGTATATAATATGTGACTTATTCTCAAATAGTTCAAAGGGAAAATAAGCACTAATAACAAAACAAATATAGGTAAGATATTAACAATAGATAATATGGGGTCAAGAGAATTTGAATGTCCTTCATGTTATTCTTACACTTTCCAATTAAATTACTAAAAAGGCACAAAACCTCAAAACCTAGAAGATTGCATTCTATGCAATATTTAAGAAGAAGTTTATATCCATAAATATTTATATTAGAAAAGACAAAAATGTCTTTAGAAAAAACAAAACTATGTGTATATGAACATATATGTAATATTCAGGATCAACAAAATCCAAAAGATGGTATTGGACAACACTAATACACATGGATTACTTATAAATCTACAATATAATGCTACTAATAATAAACATGTCTCTAGAAAATAAATAAATAAACAATATTTTGAATGGACAATGTATAAATTCTTGTATAACAGAGCATACTATATCAATAAGTTGATATTTTATTTTAACATTTTATTTATTTATTAGACAGACAAAGATCACAAATAGGCAGGCAGAGAGAGAGGAAGGGAAGCAGACTCCCTGCTGGGCAGAGAGCCTGATGTGGGGCTCAACCCTGAGATCATGACCCAAGCCAAAGGCAGAGGCTTAAACCCAAATTTGGTTCTAAATAAAACAGATATCCTGAAAAAGAGAATGATACTTAAGCCAATTTAGGAAGTCTGCATTACATTGATATTTGTGACAATACCTGACAAAAAAATAACTCGAGAAAGAAAATTATGAGCTAATCCTATTTGCTAACGTTGATGAAGCTATGAACTAATCAAATTATAAATGCTAAGAGAAGCCATGCCAAGTTGGATTAATTACAGTAATACTAGGATAGTGCATTTATCATAAAAAGAAAGCCATTAATGAAATCAATGATATAAATATGCCTGCACATATTTTTTTCCCTTTTGTATTCATTCAAAAGCAAAAATAGGAGACAGATGCACACCGTAAATTCAGTTGTTGAGTCTGGGCAGGAGCCTTGTGGGAAGAAGTAAAATAAAGAAGCTGATGTTCTGGGATCGGCCAGCAATATTGTAGGGATTCCCACACTGTGTATCCTGAATCTTCTTTCTTGGTTTACTACCTGGATTTGAGGAAAGACCTCTAGTATCTTCTGGAGAAAGAATGCTCAGGGAGTATATGTCTTTATTCTATCTTCACATTTATTGTCAGTTTTTATGGAGACGGAATTCTGGTTTGGATATAATTTGCTCTCAGAATTTTGGAAGCTTGGCTCCCCTTTTTTTTCTGACCTTCAGTGTTACATATGAGGTCTATTTCTTTGTCTCCATTTCATTTGCTCTTGCTCTCTCTGAAAGTCAGCAGATTTTTCTTTTGCCCCAATGTCCTAAAATTTCACGATGTTGTGTTTTAGTGTGGTCCCTAGTCATTCATTTTTCTGGACTCTCTCTGAGCCATTCAATCTAGAAATTCATGTGATTCATGTGATTCTGTTCTGGGAATAATTCCTTGATCAAGTCCTATTTTCTATTTTCTCTTTCTTTCAGTTACTCCAATTACTTATCCATTTCATTCTTCGAAACAGATCCTCTGCTTTCTCTCTCTCTTTTCTGTTTTCTGTGTTTCTTCTATATTTTGTCTCCTTTCTGGAAGATTCCCAACATTACTATCCAAATCTATTGAGTTTTTAATTTCAGCAATATTAATTTCTATTTTAAAGAGCTTTTAAATTTTGTTTTGATTTTCTATGTTTCTTTATAAAACCATCTTATTATTTTTCATGCATGCATTATTTTCTCTTCAATTTTTTTTAAATATTTTATTTATTTGACAGAGAGAAATCACAACTAGGCAGAGAGGCAGGCAGAGAGAGGAGGAAGCAGGCTCCCCGCTGAGCAGAGAGCCCGATGCGGGGCTTGATCCCAGAACCCCGGGATCATGACCGGAGCCGAAGGTAGAGGCTTTAACCCACTGAGCCACCCAGGCGCCCCTCTCTTCAATTTTTTGAGGTATTTAATAATAGAGTTTTGTAGAGTTGTCTTACTTTGCATAATATAGGTTTCCTCCAAGTTGTTTTGTTTACTTGCTTCTTTGAATTTCTTTCTTTCATACTGAATGCCTTCCTCAAATATTTGGTAATTCCTTTTTGTCTATTTGTATTTAAAATGAGATATAGGGAAGCTAGTCAGAAATTCCTGCCTTAAAGGACTTTGGGCTCACCTAAAAGATAATATGGATCATCTTGGAGAGACTTTTTTCCCCAGGTTTTTCCTTTAATTGGATAGATTATACACTGAAAACTATATTAATCTTCCTCTTGGGAGTTAAACTGCCAGTGTTTCAGAAAATAAATGAGAGATGGAATTCAGATGCTTCAGTATTCTGTAGTCAAATTTACTCAATTCTGTTATTTTCAATATAATACCCAACACCTGAAACACAGAGAACTTTTATCATCTCCAGAGACTGAATCTTTAGTCTTACATCAAGGTGGGAGATGAGTACTTAATAGCTATGTGGAGTTGGTGTCTAATTACTTTATAAACAGACATTTAACCAATCTACCTAATCTATTTTTTGGTCCCCTTCTTCATGATAGCATCTAGAGAGACTTGGTGCCATTGATTTGTAAGCTTTGGGGGGCTCTTCAACATAAACTTGGTAATTTTTGGCTTTCACCATTGCTAAATATGGAATCTGCTTCTTCAAATCTGATTTGTGAGTTTGTAGGTATCCATCTACTTACAACCTTTGAAAATTTTGTGGTTGGTTTCTTTTTCTTCATCTTTTCCCCTTATTGGTTAATGCTTTAAAAAATCAACTTGTTCCACTTCAGTTAGAACTTTTATCTATTTGTTTATTTCAGATTTTATTTATTTATTTGAAAGAGTGCATGTGAGCAGTGGGGAGGGACATAGTGAAAGAGATAGAATCTGAAACAGATTCTGCACTGAAGGCTTAGCCCATCTTGGGGCTAGATCTCGTCACCCTGAGATCATGACCTGAGCTGAAATCAAGAGTCTGACACTTAACCAACTGAGCCATCCAGGTACCCCTAGTTAGAACTTTTAGAATGCTGGGACTTAGTGTATATTTTCAAACTTAAAACATAAAGTAGGTATTCAAAAGAAAATTGAAAAGATTTAAAGTTCATAGAATCTGTGAAACTAAGAAAAACTTAGGAGGAGGTTTCTGCAAGACGTTTTCCTACACATCTTTGGTTTGAGCTTTGTCCTAAATTGGCAAGGCCCAGAGAGAGTGAAAGCTTGAGGAGAGTTATCTTTTTAGCTGTGAGCAAAGTGCTATATCTGGAGAAAGAAATAATCAGCTGATCTCTGGCATGGTGGAGAAACCCATATAGAAACCAAAAATAACAATAATGACCATTATCATTGTTTGAATTACTTATTTGTGCCAGTAACTGCTCTGACCATTTTACATGTATCATCTCAAATAATCCTTATAACATATTTGTGAGATGATCATGTTTATTTTCATTCTATTGATGAGAAAATTGTGGGTGGGAAGAGGTGCGTTAATCACCTAATGTTACCTAACTGCCATCTGGAGAGCAAAGAGTTTAACAATCTAGTCCAGTCAATTCCAAATGTTTTTTTTTTAATTAAAAAATTTTTTTAAACTCTTTTTTTTTTAAACCACAGCATAATAAAGAATAGAAAGGCATTAAGCAAACTTCCCTAGTGCTGATGACTTCTCAGATTGATAAGAATGCTTAAGAAAAATATTATTCAAAAACTCATTCTTCTATTAAAATCAGAGCTTAAAAATTGTCCTCAATTCACTTACGATCTGAAAAGTGTGTATGTATTTGATGTATCATCATTATCATCTAAAATTCTTGATCTTTTTATGATGGGAAATTATTAGACTTATGTGCAAAGTTAAAGAAAACAAGTCTAGTTTTCACTTAATTGGGACAAAGAATCACCTGCAGGAGGGCCTGTATGGACAGTTATGATTTAGGTTCTTGAACTTAAGGTAAACTGGGGTCATTATAAGTTGTCTTTTTCTTATCAGAAAATAAAGGAAGAACTTGAAAGTTGTCAGAGCACATAACAATCAGAACCTGAAATTTCTCCTTTTCATGTAGATGCCATAACTTGGTCCTTTAGAGATACTGATTATTTCTGTGTAAACATAAATGTAACATTGAATTTTCATTTTTCATGTTTAATTTTTTATAATGTACTTTAAAAATGTACAGTAACTAATTTGGTTGTAAAACCTCATTTTGTCAGCAGTTTAAATGGTAATAAATACTTAAATATAATACTATTTTAGTTCTAAAATTATTTGGGAAGAAAACCTTTATTGGATTATTTTTCAAGTCAGTTATTATATTTTCAGTTTCTATTAATTATTTCAGTTAATGTTGATCTTTCATATAAGATTATTTATTTATTTGATAGAGAGAGATCACAAGTAGACAGAGAGGCAGGCAGAGAGAGAGAGAGGGAAGCAGGCTCCCTGCCGAGCAGAGAGCCCGATGCGGGACTCGATCCCAGGACCCCGAGATCATGACCTGAGCCGAAGGCAGCGGCCCAACCCACTGAGCCACCCAGGCGCCCCTTTTTTTTTTTTTTTTTTTTTAAAGATTATTTATTTATTTGATAGAGAGAGATCACAAGTAGACAGAGAGGCAGGCAGAGAGAGAGAGAGGGAAGCAGGCTCCCTGCCGAGCAGAGAGCCCGATGATCTTTCATATAAAGAATTCAACTCTTTATTGTTGGAGGAGGTCATAAGAGGATATGACCACTGGTTGATCTGAGAGCTGGACACAGGCAATCCGGGCTCTTCACTCCCACCCTTGTCCTTGGATTGTGCATTCCACCCACCATTCCCACAGTGGGAGCCATTTTCAAGGTCACAACCTTCAGAGAGTGATGGGTTACTGAAAAACATATGGTCTGTTTACATGACTGAACCCAGTTAAGGCCTTTATATAAACTTTTAAGATTCTGGCAGGCTGGTGCAGAGAACTACTCCTTCTGTGGCCGCCCAAGACAAGCCTTGTATTTAAGATCTTTGCTTTTAAACTTGTCACCTACCAATCCAGAATGTTCTGACTCTTTTCTTCAGTCTCTCCTTGCCTTCCATGCACTAGGGTTGTTTCAGAATTCACCAGGGAAGCTCCTGAGTTTTCAAACCAACATTTGTGTATTTGATTCATTTTTATGGTGAAGAAACAATTTTTTTTTTTTTAAATTAGGGGGCGCCTGGTGGCTCAGTGGGTTAAAGCCTCTGCCTTCAGCTCAGGTCCTGATCCCAAGGTCCTGGGATCCAGCCCTGCATCTGGCTCTCTGCTCCGCGGGGAGCCTGCTTTCTCCTCTCTCTGCCTGCCTCTCTGCCTGCTTGTGATCTCTGTCAAATAAATAAATAAAATCTTTAAAAAAAAATTAACATTTTTCCTTAAGTTCAGCGATGAAGAAATAGTTCCTGTATTACTAAAAAAAAAAACAAAACAAAACTGATGCATATGAAAAACTTTTCAACCTTTAAGTAGTCTGAATTTGCTAATGTGGTGAGACTGGTTCTTTTAACATGTTTCCTGTATAAATAGATGAGGTTTTGGCTCTGAATTTGGTAGTTTAAGTGTATTTTCTCATTTACTCTTTGTTTAATTTAAGTCTTTATAAACTAGTTTTAACTGTGACCGAGAGAAACCTGGAACACAGTTTCTGTGCCAAGGTCTTATCACCTTGTAGAATTGAAGTGTCATTTCCATACATACAGAAAACCACATGATTTCTTTGTTATGGTCACCGTTGCCTGCATCACTGTCATAGCTCTTACATATGAATTTGCATTTCAAGTTATTATGACCTGGGCACACAATAGAATATATATCTTTTTAAACTGCCATTTATGAAATGAAAACAAATACTTTTAATTTGCCAGATTAGAAAATGTTATTTTAGATTGAGACCATATAGTAGTTGCTCACAAGGTATGCCTTACTGCAAATATTTAAACACACACACGCCCCCTCCCATGTACACACACAGAGTTGTAAATGCTTTTCATTGAATGATAATTTTAATCCGGTCTCTTCAGTATTTCCCTTTTGTCAGCATAAGGCCAGCCAATTGCCATCTAATTTGATGCCATCAACCTAGGAATTCCCTTACTGTCTGAACTCCGGCTCATCTCATTCTTATTGCCTGCATAAAGAATTAATTAATTATATTAATTATTAATTATATTATATGCTAAGTTTTAAGTATATTATATGCTAGGACTCACCTTTAGCTGTTTTAATGATGGGATTTTAATTTTGGCAACAGCAATATAGCTGATTCAGGCCTAAAATTGCTTTGCGTTATACATCCATGTCTACCTCACCATGGAAGGATCCAAGATGTGCTTAACCTTGGATCCACCTATGGTCATTTAATGACCATGAAATGTTTACAGAGGAGGGAGTATATGAGAAGATACCAGTAATCCAGTGACAGTCCTACTGATCAACAATACAGTTTCTCAGCCTTGGTACTATTGACGTTTTGGACTTAAAAATTCTTTGGGGTGGGGAGCTATGTCTTGTAAGATGTTTAGCAACATCTTTGGCTTCTACCCAGTAGCCAGTAGCAACCAATGTTTGACAACTCCCAACGTCTGCAGATGCAGCTGTCTGCAGACATTACCAGATGTTCTCTGAGTGACCCATTTGCCCACAGTTGAGAACAATTGATCTTATCTTTGGCTACAATGTATGGTATTCCTGATCCAACACTGTGGTGTTTATTGTTTTTTGAGAAACGTAATACATTTCCCTGATTTAAGAAACAAGTGGTTGTAATTGTTGCATTTTCTTGTGGCATACTCATAAAAAGAAAATGTTATTTGGCATTGGCTGGACAGAAAAAAATGCAGCCCCCTTTAATTCAATTTCTACAAGGCAGTTTTATTGGACACTATTAGTATCTTACTACTACCAAAAATTCCTCCTAGTAATTGGAATTTTTAAAATGTGATTCTTTGGGGCGCCTGGGTGGCTCAGTGTGTTAAAGCCTCTGCCTTTGACTCAGGTCATGATCCCAGGGTCCTGGTTTGGGGCCCTGCATCAGACTCTCTGCTCTGTGGGGAGCCTGCTTCCTCCTCTCTCTCTCTGCCTGCCTCTCTGCATACTTGTGATCTCTCTCTCTGTCAAATAAATAAAATCTTTTTTTAAAAAATTGTGATTCTTTAACATGGCCTCCAGGACTGTGTAATTTGGTGTCAGCTTCTCACATCAGAGTCTTTTCACAGTATCCTGGTGATAAGGGAGCAGGACGCTGGCTGGGGACAAAGCAAAAGCTGGCACCTTGCACCCCCTCTCCACCGCTCCCCTAGGTAATATGCGTGACATTCCTCAGGCACCCCTGACTGCCCTAAAAGAAAAACAAATAGTTAACTTGCAGAGATCACAATCCTGCAAGACAGGAGTCTCCCTTGATTTACAAATGTCTTAGAGATCTACAAACAAAGAAGTTACCTTATCAAAAGCACAATTTCCAGAGGCAAATAACTCCGTTCCTCAAGCCCTAAATAAAGTTAAATTTCTTCTAAACCCAAATCTCACTAACAAGGACACTTGATAGGAGAAATGTGAAACTTTATCTCTAGATCTCCAAGATAATGTTGAGAATCATTCCCAAGCATATGACCCACTGATATACATCTAAAGGGTCTCACAAGAAGATCTTTACTCCTAGTAATAAATAACCTTTCTCCCAACAATCGCCAGCCCCTCAAGGTCCTGGAGACCTTGCTTCCAAAATTCCTTAGAGACTAACATCACCCCCTTTGTTCTCACCTACCCAACTCCTGTGTATATAATCAGCCACTCCTCAGGATAACGGGGCAGCAGTTCTTTCTGCCTACAGGTCCTGTCCCCGTGCTTTAATAAACCACCATTTTGCACCAAAGATGTCTCAAGAATTCTTTCTTGGTCATCGGCTCCAGACCTCACCCCACCGAACCTTACCTAGGTTCTAGAACTTCATCACTGGCACTTGTTCAAAACTAAAGCATCTACTTGCAGTTTCTCTAGTGGACCAATCGCTTTTACTTATCAGGACATTTGCATAAACATTTTCCTCCAATAGGAAAGAAACCTTCTCAACCCTGTATCTTCCTTCTAGCCAATAATCATTCCAACTCCACTTGACGATCTCAACTTAACTACCATTACTCAGAGAAATTGCAACCTGAAGTTGGCCTCATTATTATTATATTTTTGAATGGGGTGGGGGACTATTTTTTTTTCCATTTTGTGGCATTTAAAAAAGTGCACAATGGTGTTCATTAATATTTAAACTTTATATATCTATCCCCCAGTAGACATTATATGACTAGGGACTATGTTTGGAGAACTTGTGAATATTCACTATTCAACATTGTGTTAAATGTGTTAGAGATATATGTGGGGACTGCTTATTGATCCTCAAAATCTGTTCTTTCCTCAATCTTGGTACTTACAAAGTTTATGATTCTTATACTTCTCAGTAAGGAGGTCTATGAAAATATTTTCACATGTCTGAATCACTGGTTATAATAAAATTGGAATATTGTTTGTATAATTCAGAGGCTATATATGAGGTAACTTCTCTGTAAAAGTTCTAAGATTATGTTGGCTATAGATAAAGTATTAAGTGAGGGTTTGATGAATATAGTGCCTAAGGACTATTAATCGATTATATAATTTTAGGATACTCAGAGTACACAGAGTAGGATTATAGTGACTCCTAAACACATGGGATAGACAAGTGCCCACCATATGTAATGGGTCTAAGGGCTGGTCCTGATAATATAGATTTAAGGCTATCACATCTTATATCTTATTGGGTACATAAAAATTTTAGCAAATGGTTTCAAAATATAGCATCATGATGGATACTCACCTCTTTTTTTTTTTTTTTTAAGATTTTGTTTATTTATTTGACAGACCTCGATCACAAGTAGGCAGAGAGGCAGGCTCCCTGCTGAGCAGAGATTCCCCAACTTGGAGCTCCATCCCAGGACCCTGTGAGCCAAAGGCAGAGGCTTTAACCCACTGAGCCACCCAGGCATCCCAGATAATTACCTCTTATAACTTAGTTCTTCTGCCTATGAGTCCAGAAAGGCACTAGCATTTCTTTTCCCATGGTGGGATGGGGGAATTCCTTTAATTTTTTTCAACCTGAAATAAGCCGTCAGAGATAATAATATTCATTAATGTGGGTAGGCACAAAGCCTAATCATGGTTTTTGGTTTGTTCCTCAATTTTCCTGGATAAAACTACTAGCTACAGAGAAAATTGAAGGAAAAATCAGCATCTCATACTTAAACCCAAGACACTGACAAGTACACACAGCATATGTTTCTTGGATAAATTAAAAAAAGAAAGAAGGAAAGAAATAATGACTAAATCCATGTATTTTTTTTCCTGAATACAAGCCCTCTGACCAACCCTTATTGAATACTTGATCATGCACACAGCCTGTTCATCTTCCAGAAAAATTGTTAGCTTTGGAATCATGTACAGATGCTATATGAAAATAAAAATTACATTTATTTTTCACAGGTTAAAAGCTATTATCCGTTTAAATTTGTAGAATCTCATTTAAAAATGAAGGAAGCTTTGAAGGGAGGTTAATATCACAAAGTGACCCATCGCACATCTTCCTCGTGCTCCTGTGAACTGTACTGGGTTTATTCACCCCAGTCCTCCTTGTTTTGATTTAGAATTAGAGGTAAGGAGGGATGGGGATTCTCATTAGTCTTTCAAATCACTGCTTGTACGTTTACTCATTTAAGCCTTAATTGCTCCTACTCTACCCTGTTGCTTTCTTAAGACATCACCAAGATCTAGCTCTTCATTTTAGCTCCAATCTCTGCTTCAGTCAGTCCCTTCCCCAATTGTGAAGTTTGGGAATCTTCCCTTCGTTTCCTTTCCCTGAGCAACATCCTGCCAGCTTCTCATGTAAATTATCTGATTTTTTCATGAGTTATGTTAATTAGAGATTTGGAAGAGAGGCTTTTGTTTCTTTGTTTTTTAATTGGAAGAGAGCAAAGAGTGGTTGCTTTCTTTTTTTTTTTTAATTTTAAATGTCTGCCTTTATTCTTTTTTTAGTATCTTAATTTTATTTTTTTTCAGTGTTCCAGGATTCATTGTTTATGCACCACATCCAGTGCTCCATGCAATATGATGGTTGCTTTCTTTGTAGCAGCTGTAGCTCTCTAGGAAGGAGTAAGAATCCAAAGAGCAAATTATCCTAACTTTGCTTACAGGAATGGTTTTAGAGCACTGCATGTACAGAAAGCATTTGTTTTCCAAAATTATTTATTGTAGGAATCGATCGGATCACCAGAGCACTGTTACTAGGGGCCAGCTGCTGGAGCTAGAGACAGCTTTGTCACACATAACCCTTTTTTATATTAGCATTCCTGTTAGGGGATTGTAACCCTAATCATCTCTCAATGGGGGATTTGTAGGTCATCAGTAGGTTAGTTGTTGTCTAGAGAATACAAGAGGGAGGAAGAACATTCAAATAAGATTATTACCCAAACTATATAGCCTTTTTCCTGAGCTAAATGGACTCATTTTAACTTCAGATGGGATTTAACCAGTTAAATTCTTAACGTTTTAGCTATCAGAAATCACCAAGGTACTAGAGAGGAGGATTCGCAGAGCCTGAAGTTTCTAGCTCATTGCTTAACCTGCTGAGTCGTACTGTTTCTTTATTATTTTGTATATAAAACGATGGAACACAATGATGCTGTACTAATGTAGATTCTGTATCTGCAGGTAGGCATTACATGTTGGTAATCAGACTGGTAACAGAAATTAACAGAAATCTGGCAGGCTAGAGTTTGTTATAAGATGACAATAACCCTTTCTCTTTTTTAAAATTGCCATCACTGATACACTTTTCTTACTCAACCAACTTTAGGAAAGTGCTAAGGACTTTTCTTTTTTATTTTTTTTAATTTATTATTTTTTCAGCGTAACAGTATTCATTGTTTTTGCACAACACCCAGTGCTCCATGCAATAGGTGCCCTCCCTATTACCCACCACCTGGTTCCCCCAACCTCCCACTCCCACCCCTTCAAAACCCTCAGGTTGTTTTTCAGAGTCCATAGTCTCTTATGGTTCGGCTAAGGACTTTTCTGAAATAACTCTAGTAGAGAATAAAGTATATTTGTTTCTGTAATGGGGTAGAAAGAACCCCGTGTTGTCAGGAGACCTGATTTGATCCTTGCACTATTTTGTTGTGTGAAAAATTTCTTGAAGAAATCAGTTGATCATTTGGTTTTAAATTTCCTCACCTATAGAACAAGACTGGAGGTTCCTATACTGACTACCTGATTAACTTATTGTAATGCTAGTGTATGTTATAAACATTTTATAAAGTCAAACAGTGCTGTACTGTATTAAGCTGAAATACACTTAAGTGAGAAGCACTTTTGTTTCTGTAGCTATGATCTGAAATATTTCTGACTTGTGAAAATTTCTGGATGTATTGACCTGACAGTTAGATGCAGTAGTGAAGTTCATCATTAGAAAGAATAGTGAATTATGTGCTAGTAATGGAACTCAAAAGATGAAGTACATAAGAGATGTTATGGTATAATAGAGGGTAATATTTGTTTCACAGACAACCACAAAATAACATTTTGAATTCACAGTTTTAAATAAATTTCCTAATATATATCTAGCATATTAAGATTTTTTGCAGCATAGTTTTATGCCACACAAATCAAATGTCTTATTTGTTTTCATATGGTTTGGCAATGGTCCCCAGATTGTTACACTCCATTGTGGAGACTTTGAAAGTGACTTTATGTTATTAAACTTTGAAGATGTTATTGTTGGCATATGGAATGGATTTTAGTGGCTAGACCACAGTTGAAATTTCAAATCAAGTCAAAGTGATTCTCTTTATGAGCAAAACACATGAACATAGTGCCTTTTTAAAAATTTCTCTATTATTTTTCTATAATTTGATAAATGTAAAAACTTGAGAAAATCTAATTATAATTTAAAGTCATCTAATGAAACCCAAAGATTATAGTAACATATCTAGAATGTACCAATATCTATTTCAGTTGCAATACTTGAATATGCCAATATTTTTATCTTCTGTATCCTTATTAAAAGACACTTGTTTTGCAATTGAAATATATTGACAACAATGTTCTCTCTACCTTTTTTTTAAAAGATTTTATTTATTTATTTGACAAAGAGAGAGATCACAAGTAGGCAGAAAGGCAGGCAGAGAGAGAGGAGGAAGCAGGCTCCCTGTGGAGCAGAGGGTTAGGGCTCCATCCCAGGACCCTGAGATCATGACCTGAGCCGAAGGCAGCGGCTTAATCCACTGAGCCACCCAGGCGCCCCTCTACCTTTTTTTTTAATTGGGGGTAATAGAGGGTCAGGGTAAGAGAAAAACTAAAGCAGGCTCCACACCCAGCATGAGGCCTGACAGGGGGCTGAATTTCACCACTCCAAGATCATGACTGGAGCCAAAATCAAGAGTCAAACATTTAACAAACCCAGCCACTCAGGCATCCCCCCCTCTGCATTTTTTTTTTTTTTTTTGCTTGTGAATAGAAAACATTTTTATGGGATCGAATGATCATGTTGCAATAACTAGTAAAAGAATACACGTTTTCAAGGAGTGTAGGTAGATCTCTCATTACAATAATTTTCTTTAATGATTGTCAAAGTATTCTGAAATTATATTCATAGTATTAATAAGGAAAACAAAAGATCATGTACAGGTAGTTTTTGACATTCTTTGAATTTTTTTCATTCCTACTATATGATTTAGCCTGTAGTCTTCTATAATCTTCCTCACTCTCATCTCCTCTCCCTTCTCCTCCTCTTTCTCTCTCTCTTGGATTTCTCGTCTGTTCTTGGCTGTTCCTAGATTGTGCCCTCAGTTTTCTCATTGCACAGTGAAGAAGTGCACTCTCCCCATAGTATGGGGTTGTTATAAGAATTACATTTGTGCACTCATAGTGCAACAATACTTGATAAATAGCCACTGTCATCTGGAGTATTTTTTTTTAAGATTTTTATTTATTTATTTTTTTATTTGACAGAGAGAGCACACACATGCACATGCGTGCATGCAAGAGAGAGAGAAAGAGAAGGAGAGAGAGAGTGAGAGCAAGGAAGATTTATGAGGGGGGGAGACTGGCAGAGGAAAAGGGAGAAGCAGACTCCCCACTGAGCAAGGAGCCCTATATGGGACTTGATCACAGGACCCTGGGATCTTAACCTGAGCAGAAGGCCAATGCTTAGTCAACTGAGCAACGCCCGTGCCCTGGAATAATTTTATTGACAACAGTGCTTTTTGAAAACCAGGAACTTAGTGTCTGGTCCTCAATAAATGTTGAGTAAATTGAACTGTTTAACATATCTAGTCAAATCAGACTCTTGAACCACTTCTGTAGTGAATAGACCCCCATTCTTGATCACCTTTTCCACTGCAAAGTCTGGTATTTTGCTTTTTATTAAACATCATTGCCTGGTAAAAAGTTCTGGTAAAGGGGCACCTGGGTGGCTCAGTGGGTTAAAGCCTCTGCCTTTGGCTCAGGTCATGATCCCAGGGTTCTGGGATCGAGCCCCACATCGGGCTCTCTGCTCCGCGGGGAACCTGCTTCCTCCTTTCTCTCTGCCTGCCTCTCTGCCTAGTTGTCATTTCTCTCTGTCAAATAAATTAAAAAAAAAAAATTAAAAAGTTCTGGTAAAAAAACTACCTTTCCAGCCTCTCTCTGACACTGGTTTTTCGCAGGTGTTGTTTCCACTAAAAGAAACTATTATTCATTTGTTTTCCTTCTCTTATATTTTTATCTACCTATCTGTCATCTATGTATCCAATTGTCTAACCTATCTATGCAGTCAATCAATATTCTTTTCTTTTACTCTGTGTAGAATGTCCCCTTTATCTGGCAAATCAGAAATATCTTCAGAGACATAATTGTCATGTTTTCTGATTTTATTTTAGTATTTTTTGCTTATTTCCATCCCTCCCCCAAATATAGTTAGTTACCTTCTCTATGTGCTCATTGACTTTTGTCCATGTTTTGATTTAAGCACTTACCATATTCTTTTAAAGTTAGTGTTAACATATATTATCTTTCTTTAGACATTGAGCTCTTTTAAGGTAATTCTTGTATCCTAGTCATTGAAACACTGTCTAGCACTTAGTTAAATGTCTAATGCATAGGAAGTGATCACTTACAAATGTTTGATAGGTTATATTCGTTTTCCAGACTCAAAATTTTGGAATTTAGTTTACTTCTTTGCCCTTCTTTTTTAATTATTCCAAGTTCTGGTCTCTCATTTCCATTCTCAATTGCAAAATTCTGTTTGAAAATGCAAAAAAAAAAAAGTGTTATCTAACCTTTTCAATATTAACTGTAGATTGGATTTCTAAACTGCAGAAAAATATTTCCTTTGTGGCTTCATAATAAACACATAACATCCTCTATCTACAGCTTGTTCTATTTATATATCTGGTGTACTTGCTTTTCTGTTGTTTGAAATAAGGAATGGGATATGTAACATATATTTGCAAAATTGCAAATAATTTATTTAAAGCAGCTACTACTGGGACACCTGGGTGGCTCAGTTGGTTAAGCATCTGCCTTCAGCTCAGGTCATGATCCCAGGAGCCTGGGATCAAGTCACATTTTGGGCTCCTTGCTCAGTGGGGAACCTGTTTCTCTTTCTCCCTCTCTCTCTGTCTCTCATGAATGAATAAATAAAATCTTTAAAAAAAAAAAGCAGCTGTTACTTGCCAAAAAAGGATAAATGATTGTTATCCTTCTCAATCCTTTCTTGCTGGAGAGACCACATTGACATTGTGAGAA
Source organism: Meles meles (assembly GCF_922984935.1). NCBI lineage: Eukaryota > Metazoa > Chordata > Mammalia > Carnivora > Mustelidae > Meles > Meles meles. The sequence continues at coordinate 24,423,721 of NC_060066.1, forward strand.
TCCTCCTTTACCATCCACATCCCCCAGCCTACATCTTATAGACTGAACAAATGGAATCATGGCATCTCCATATTCTAGCAGATGACACTGTCACAGGTTTGGCTTATAATAGGAAATCATATTTAATTTATAATAAATGTGTGATTTTTTAAAAAAAATGATACAATTTAAAAGTACTTTAGGAATAATTCTATTACTTGATTAACTTTAGTATTCTAATGGCAGTACTTTCATCATAAAGTAATTAAGCAGAAAGATTAAATGGCTCTCACTGGCCAAATACTGACAGCTTAAGCATCAAAAAGAATAACAACACTGTTTTATGTATAACAGAGTGAATATGAAAGAATCTAGAATTCAATAATTGTACTAAAACAGTGTTGAGCGTTTGCAGAAAAAAAAAGTTCTTTTATATAAAGTACAAATTAATAAGAAGGAATGCTAGAAATAAGACGTCATATGACAGCTCCCATTGAAACAATTAATTCAGATGAGGATCTTCAATGGTTACCAGAATTACTGGGTGAATGGTTGTTTAGGAACAAATTATTTCCATGGTCTCAAAGTATTGCCCCACAGATTACTTCTTTATTGTAAGAGGATAAGATTTTTTTTTTTTAATTTTATTTATTTATTTGACAGACAGAGATCACAAGTAGGCAGAGAGGCAGGCAGGGGGTGGGGGGGGGGAGCAAGCTCCCTGCCGCGCAGAGAGCCCAATGCAGGGCTCGATCGCAGGACACCGGGATCACGACCTGAGCTGAAGGCAGAGGCTTTAACCCACTGAGCCACCCAGGCACCCCAAGATTTTTTTTTAAAGAGTTTATTTATTTATTTGACAGCAATCACAAGTAGGCAGAGAGGCAGGCTGGGGGTGGGGGGCAGGAAACAGGCTCCCTGCTGAGCCGAAGGCAGAGGCTTAACCCACTGAGCCACACAGGCATCCCAAAAGGATAAGATTTTTTAAAAGTTCCTTTACATTGGAGAAATTTATGGGCTCACCAAAGGATTAAACTTTGATATCAGCAACACTGTGTCAAAGTGACATCATGTTCCTGCTAAAAATCACTGGGAAGACACAGCATCACATATGTAGCAATGTTGTCAGTAGTGGTGACAAATCCAAGTAGCAAATCCAAGTTAAGAAACATTTTGCAAAACCATTAGCCTAGATTTTTTAAAATGTCAGTGTTGGGAAGAATATAAACAGAAACATGGGTGTTGGGAGACTGTAAAGAGTCATGGCAGCTAAGTTCAATTTTGTAATCCTTGATTGAATCTTGTATCCAGAAACAGAAAAGCATTTATGAAATAATTAAGGGATAATTTGTGTTATTTGAATATGAAATTTATATTACATAATTTGAATTGTACAATGGTAAATTTCTTGAGGTGATAATGAATGTATGCATTTTCTTTACATGGAGGATATCCTTGTTATTAAGACATACAAATTATAATATTTAAGGTTAAAGTGTCAAGGTGTCTGCAAGTGATACAAATAGTAAGACAAATATATGTATTATATATACATATATATATATACACATCACCTGCACACACCCCTCTTTATGTATATACAGTGAGAAAATTAAAGCACTTTTGTGTTTATAGCAGTTTTATTAATAATTGCTAATGCTTAGAAGCAAAACAAATATCCTTCAGTAGGTAAATTGATAAATAAACTCTTATATATCCAGACAATGGAATATTATTCTATGCTATACAGACATGAGCTATCAAGCCATGAAAGATAGGAAGGATCCTTAAATAAATATTGCTAAGTGAAAGAAATCAATTTGCAAATGCTGCATAGCATATGATTCCAACTATAAGACATTCTGGAAAAGGAAAAATGATGGAGACAGTAAGATGAATTTTTGACAGGAGTTAGTCAGAAGAAAGGATGAATAAACAGAGCATCGATAATTTTTAGGGCAGTGAAATTTTGTATGATACTATAATGATGGACAAATGTCATCATACATTTGCTAAAACCCATATAACACTAAGAAGGAACCCTAATGTAAACTATTGATTTAGGTGATGAAGCTGTGTCTGGTTAGGTTCCTCAATTACAATAAATGTGCCATCTCTGCTTCAGGATGGACATAGTGGGGAAAGCTGTATGGTGAGGGCAGAGGTATATGGAACCATGTATTTTCTGCCCAGTTTTGTTGTGAACCTAGAACGGCTCTAAGAATAAAGTTCATTTAAAAGAAAAGAAATACCTAAACTACCTATTTTTCCTATAACATCATAGGCCATTAAAAATAATTTTCACTTTTGCTAATCTGACAGATGACTAACCGGTCTCATTTTTACATGTTTTTAAATTATTATAAGTTTGACTAATAGGTTTGCCATTTGTATTTCCTCACTTGTTAATTGCCAATGTGTTTCTTTTCTCCCTTTTTATTCTATTGACCTAAAAAGACTACATGTAGTGGTGATAGGTTACCCTTTGTCATATTCAATATTTGTCTGGTTTGTTATCTTTTAACTTTTATTATCATATTTTTTGTCACAAGAAGTTCTAATACATAGTCAAGTCTGTCTTTCTGTTTCACATCAGCGTTACAGAAACATCCACCTGTGTCTTCTTTAAGCACTTTTGTGGTTTGAATCTATTTGGAATTCTATGTATGTTTCTAAAATGAAATATTATATATTTCATATTTTTCCAAATGGTTATACCATTTATTGAATAAATGTTTCCCATTAATTTAATTTGTCAAATTTCATATAAATGACTTTTTTTTTTCTTTCTGGATTCTCAGAAAGAAATAGACATACAGAGTATTTCTCAGACCTAAAATTCCTTTCCAATAAAATTTCCATTATGTAGTGTTTTTTTTTTTTCTGCCAGGATGCTTGCAAAATTCTTCAAAATTAGACATTTCAATAGAAGATAGATGTTTATTATTTTAACTTAATATTTTCTGCAAGCCTATCATAATTTAAATATCATCACTACCGTCATCATATTGATGAACACAAACATGTATTAAACAATTTTAATATGCCAAAACTTTGGCTAAGCCATTTACAAATATGATCTCATTTGATCCTCGGGACACTTGATGTTTTATATGTGAGAAAAATGAAGCTTTGAGGATTTTAATAACTTGCCTTGAATCAGGATTCAGCACTATTCTCTAGCTCAAAATCCCATTTCTTAACCATTATGTAATATTATGCTTTTTTGATCTGCAGATTCGGGTCCTTTTTCAGTCAGTGGTTTGATTTTCATTATGTTTTTGAACTTTCTATTTGATTTGTTGTAATCCTCTTTTTAGAGGCATCCATCATTTACAAATTAGATTTCTTTTTGTCCTTTCCTCTCTCTCTTGACTTTCACATTCTTGTTTTGTTTCTGTTAACATTCTGGGATTATTTTTTAACTTGTGTTTTTCTAAATGTCATGAATTTGGTTTTATAGGCTGTTCTATTTAGGAATTCAATTTGAATACTTACATAGTATTAATTTGTAATATGACATGTATTTGGATAATCAAGATTTAAACACTATATTATAATTGATTTTTCAATAATAGAATATACCCCAAGTGATAGAATAAAAGTAGAGCCTAGATTAATGCAGTAGGAAATGATATTCACAGATGGATTATATGTATTTAGTAAAATAAAATTAATATATCCAGACAAGGAGAGGACATAATTCAACAGCATATAAATGATTGGGTTATTTTTGAATAATTGTGTGATTAATTAAAAATTATGTATCTATAATCTTGAAAATCAGAGAACCAAAATTGAAAAGGTATCGTATTTGGAGCAGATCTTAAATACAGCTCCTCATAATGTGACTTGAACAAGTATCTTAGCCTTTCTGAATGTGTTTCATTATATATAAAATGGGAAAATTAGTATCTTCCCTATAATTATGTTTTAAAAATAAATAATGCTCCAAAGAAATTTTAAGCTGGGAAATATGTAAAACATATACCACAGTATAACTATTATTATTTTGATATAAAAATTATGATCTTCAGTTGTCAGGGTTTAGAAGAACTACAATTCTTTACCTAGCTATTTCAACTTGTCATTGTTACAAGAGACCAAGAATGTGCTAACTATGTCATATCTCTATAGAAGGAGCTAGAACCAGTATTTTTCCTTTGAAATGTGTACGCCCCAATAATAGATGCTTCTCTCAAATGGCAGGCACATTAACAAATGCCATTTCAGATATGCAAATGCTCAAGGGCATGTTTCTGAACAGATACTGTACTGCCTTAAAGATAAATAATAAGAAATGAGAATGTAGTACCTGGGATTTCATCCAATGAGGTCTGCCATTTCAGCAGCATGGGGTGTACACTGAACTTGACTTGGTGGCAGTTATTAGCAATAGCAGCTCATGAATGTGGACAGATTTATGCAGGGTGACCTTCATGACTCAGTGTGCTTGGGAGCTTTGTGATTTCCACAGGGGTTACTAACGGGACATTCCATTGACAACCACAATGAGTGTTCTACCTCCCTGGCATTTTTAGAGCACATCTTTATGCATCAGAAAACCCCAGTCCTGCACAGGGCTGCTTTCTAAAGAGACACGCTACTGGATGAATTTTGCAAAGAATACAATTCATCTGCATTCTTGTCAATTAGCCATAACCTCAAAGGTTTTGTTTTTGTTTTGTTTTGTTTTTCCACGATGCACACCCAAGCCTATGATAAAAATGATTAAACCAGTGTTAGGCTCAAAGGGGATAGGATCTGGGATAGCTGCTGGTGGAGGGTTTTAGAACAACATTTGATCTCAGAATCAAGGGGCATGGAGGTGCCGCAGTAATGACAAAGCATGTCCAAGTAGCTTCATTTTGCTTATGGAAAGTGTTAATCTTCAAGTAGATTAGTGAAGTGCAATAGGCAGATTGCATCTAGACTGCAGTAGGACATTTATTAAGCTGAATATTAGTTCTGTTTTTGGAAGAGCTGGAATAATTCCAGTGTCCTAGAAGCAAGCAAATAGTTGAAATGATTTGAGTTGCGAAGCAGGTAGCCAACGATGTGCACCAGACTCTACCCTGTTCCTGTCTTATTCCTATTGATTTATTGGATGATACTATAAAAATATTCTTAGCAAATTTACAGAAAGGGACAATATTCAATTATAATTGTGTTTCGAAAGACTTCTGTATGTTAAAACAGTGATCTAAAGTTAACATAGTAATATTTAACAGCAAAAAATATTATGTCTGATTGCTAGAGAAACTGGGATACTTAGTTTGGGAAAGAGAAGAATTTGAAGTAGAAGAAGGCTAATTAAAAAAAAATTCAGGGTGCCTGGGTGTCTTAATTGATTAAGTGTCCAACTCTTAATTTCAGCTCGGGTCATGATGATGTCAGGGTCTTCGGATCGAGCCCCGCACTGGGCTCTGGGCTGAGCATGGAGCCTGCTTAAGATTCTCTCTCTCTCTCCCCTTCCCTCTGCCTCTCCCTTTGGTCACTCATGCACACACACACGTGTGTGTGTGTGTGTGTGTGTGTACACACAGTTTCTCCCTCTCTCAAAATAAATAAATAAGTCTTAAAAAAAAAAAAAAAGCTTTCCGAAGAAAGAGGAGGTTGCTTCAGGGTGTGCAGAGTATGCCTTGATTGGTGATATTCTGGCACATGGTGGAGGATACTTGGATTTTCTGAGAGATGAGAATGCAGAGCATTTAAACTGTGTCTTTACGCGGAGCACTGTGCTTTTCTAACTGTCGAAATAAGTTGTTTTACACTAGTTTAAAAAGCTCTGCTTTAATCCCTGTTTTTTCTTTTAAAGTCCAATATGAAACTTTCAAAATGTATTTAATTTACTTTAATTAAAAAAAATCATTTATTTATTTGACAGAGAGTGGGAAAGAGACCAAGAGAAAGCACAGGCAGGGGGAGCAGCAGAAGGAAAGGGAGAAGCAGGCTCCCCACTGAGTAGGGAGCCCAATACAGGGCTCCATCCCAAGGCTCTGGGATCATGACCTGAGCAAAGGCAGATGCTCAACCAACTGAGCCACACAGGTGCCCCCAAATGTGTTTAATTTTAAATAGCAGATCATTGTGTTTGATGGTATTATCAATCCTTTTCATCTCGCAATGAAAACGAGACCCAGGCATATCTCATTTAACATTTCACTATTTTTAAAATCAGGAACAAATCTTATTTCCGTATGGTTCTATCCCCTCACCATCACCATTGAACCTAATGTGGAGTAAGAAGCAATTACAAAAGGAGGACACAAAGTTATTTTAAATATAATTTCCCTGCTTCCAATGGCAGTGATCATTTATTCAAAAAGTTTCAGTGCTATATGCTACAATAGCATACTGAATTTTATCATTAATAATACTCAGTATTAAAATTTTTGACCAATGTCTGTTTTTCCTCCCAAAGCCTTTTTTTTTTAAAGTGTTCCTAGAACTTGGCACAGCACCTTTCCAGTTTTTTGGTTAAATGAATATATTTCACAGACCCTTTTGCATCTCATTTTCTTTGTCCACAATTCTTTGTTTGTCCCCCATCTCCTGGCATTTGTAAATAGAACTCCCTTCCTTAATATTAAAATGAGCAAATGCTCATTTTACAATATTTACATACTCATTTACAATATTCAAATGTATTTGCCCATAGCATTTCAAACACTGGACAAACACTTTAAGGATATGTCTTTAAATCATAAGAGTCCCTGTAATCACTTAAATTGTTTTTTAATCGCATAGAATGTGTTCACCTCTATTGATCTTTCAAATTCATGAGTTCTTTTTAACAGTTTCTAAAATCTTTAAAAATGTGTTTATTTTTTCTTTGATCTGAACATTTTGCACCAGTAGGACGTTGTGATTGCTCTTAACATATGATAAAATACACTTTTGCAAGGTTTCCAAATAAATTACTTTATTGATCTGATGTGGTAATCCATATTTGTCATAATTTCAGATTTATTTTCTCTTATGATATTCCTGTGTTTTAAGTCTTTATAGAAGCTGAATTTTTACCACTTCAAAATAAGAAATACAATTTGACTCAATATTTTTAATGATTTCCACAGAAAATTATGTCTATTTCAAAATGCTTTCCACATACTTACAACAACTGAATGCGTTATATTTTCTTCTGTAATGGATTTGAGATAGCCATATAGTTAGCAGAATTTTAAAAAAGACCTCAGGATTCACTGTTTCCTGGTGAACATGCCCTGAATAATCCCCACATTTTTTGAATATGATGAATTTTACTCCCATAATTAGGATATGCTATAGGTCAGAAGGGATTTTGCAGATATAATTAAGGTCCCAATCAGTTGACCTTATGGTACAGAGATTAATTCAGTAGGCCTGAGCTAATCACAGAAATCCTTTCAAAGCAGAGTGTCTCTTCCAGGCAGGTGGCAGAGGAGGTAGCCTTGATGGGCTGTTGGTGTCCTGGAAGAAAGCAAACATTCATGCTGTGAATTGCCTGTGGCCACATGGTAAAGGACTGCAGACAGCTTGGGGGAGCTAAAAGCTACCCCTAGCCAACTGCTAGAAGGATAACAGGGCCTCAGTCCTAAGCATTTCCTAAACTTGCAAGGAAATGAAGTCTGCCAACAACCAGTGAACTTGGAAGACAATCCTGAGCTGAGATGAGAACTGTAACTCAGGTCAACATTTTGATTTCAGCTCCTGAGACCTAGAGCAGAGAATCGAGCCGCAGCCATGTCCAGACTTATGACCTCCAGAACCTCTGAGGTAATAAATTTGTGTTGACTGAAGCCGCTCCATTTGAGGTATTTTGTTACACAGAAATAGTAAACTTATAAAACTCAGGAAATTTGTCATTTGAAATTCACCAGAATTGAGCATCAAAGAAGAGCTTCCCAAGGTTTCTCCTGAAGGAAAATCAAGGAATGTACAAGTTTCAGGTTCAGTAGACATCATCTAACCTAATCCAGTTAAGGTAACTGAGAGATAGAGTAAATGCCTTTCCTTAAATCATCCATGAACATACTCAAGACTGGAACCAACACCCCATGGCTCCAAATCAATGCTCTTTCCACAGTCCACAGCTAATGCATTTATTCATGATTGGAAAAGGGGTGCTAATGGGAATGATGGGTATATTATTTTTTAATAGGTATTGTATCTCTAAAATATCTTGTAGCTATTCTTCCTTCCTTCTTTATCTTCTTTCTTCTTCCTTTCTTTTCCCTCCCTTGCTCCCTCCCAGAATCCAATCAGAGTTCACCATTTTCATTTGATTGTCATAGCTCTGTATTACCTTTTAATTCAGAACAGGTTCCCAGTTTTTTACTATTACATTGATTTTTGAGGACTCAAAGCCAGTTGTTTTATAGAATATCTCACTTTGGGGTGTAACTGTTTATTCATATTCCTTTTAAATATTTTCTGCATTTCTTATAAATATAAGGAAGTTTGGTCTAGAGGTTTTATTAGCTCCAGTAAAACATTTGGCAAGAATACTTTATGTGGCTGTTGTGAACTCCGTAAAACTTCTCATCAGCAGACACATGTTGTAAGAATAGCCCCTTCGTAAAGATGTTAAGTTTGAACTCTTTTTTTTTTTAATATTTTATTTATTTATTTGACAGAGAGAGATCACAAGCAGATAGAGAGGCAGGCAGAGAGAGAGAGAGAGGCAAGCAGGCTCCCTGCTGGCAGAAAGCCCGATGCGGGACTCGATCCCAGGACCCTGAGATCATGACCTGAGCAGAAGGCAGCGGCTCAACCCACTGAGCCACCCAGGTGCCTCATTCTCTTCTCAGGTAAAGGTGCATTCTTTTGTGTGTGTCAGTAATAAGGGGGGAGGTGCCATGTGACTAGCCTATTACTCAGCAACATTTTGCCCAAAACTTTTAGCATCCATAGGTGAGCCTTGCTGAATTGATTATTATATAGGGGTTGGATTCGTTTTTTGTTTCTGCCATGACAAAGTACCACAGATTTAGTGACTTCAGACAACACAAATTTATCTTACTGTTCTGAAGGTGAGAAGTAGGCACAGGTCTTACTGGAATAACATGTATTCCTTAGCAGGGCTGAATTACTTTCTGGACCCTATAGGGGAGAATCTGTTTTCTCAACTTTTCCAACTTGTAAGGGCTACCCTCATTCCTTGGCTCATCACCTTTTTGCTCTGTCTGCAAAATTAGTGACAACAGGTTAAGTCCTTTTTACATTATGTCACTAACCCTCTTCCCGTAGGCACATCTCCCAGCAATCACAGACTGTAAAGGTTCTCTGCTTTTTCATGTAATTAGGCTGTGTTGACCCAGATGATCCCAGAAAATCTCCCCATCTATGGATTCTTAATTTAATTACATCTGTAGAGTCTCTTTTGCCATGTAAGGTAAACGTGTTCAAGGACTCCATGTATTAGGATCTAGACATATTTAGGAGGTTCCATTTTTGCCTCCACAGGGATTGGAAAATATTGATTAAAAAAATAAAGTCTAGGGATGCCTGGGTGGCTCAATGGGTTAAGCATCCGCCTTTGGCTCAGGTCATGATCCCAGAGTCCTGGGATAGCGTTCCACATCAGGCTCCTTGCTCAGCAGGGAGCCTGCTTTTTCCTCTGCCTGCCTCTCCCCCTGCTTGTGCTCTCTCTCTGTCTCTCTTTCCCTGACAAATAAATAAATAAAATCTTTAAAAAAAAAAAGTAAAAAAAAAAAAAATCCCATCGTTACTTCTGCTTATGGTACCTGGCATTTTTATGTAAAGAAACATAGTCCCCTCCTCTATGGATTCAGAAATTGTTTACGTTTCCATGTGTTATAATCAGTTCTTTAATTTTCCTTTTTGATGCTTACGTTAACCCAAATTATTGTTTCCAAAGTTATGCTAACAATGTAATGTTCACAATTCTGAGAAATAGATACAGAGTTATTTGTTTCTTTCAGAAGGGCTTACTGACACCTTGTACTACACACCACGCACTGTGCTGCTTAAAATTTCCATACATGCATTGAAAATGTATTATATTCTGGCTGTTACTCATTTCGTGTGCATTAACTCACACAATACTTGTAATCACCAGTGAGGTGAACTGTCCTCATCTCCCAGATGAGGAAACTATAACAACAGAACAACAGTGCAATGGAATTCAAACCCATAAATACGGACTCCAGAACTCACACAGTCATGTGCTATTGTCAAGGGTTCTTAATCAGGGGTTCATAGAACCCTATAATTGAGTATCAAACTTCCAGGAGAGAAAGGGTCTATAGTTTATATCAGTTCCTCAAAAGACATGCGAAAATGAGGGGCGCCTGGGTGGCTCCGTGGATTAAGCCGCTGCCTTCGGCTCAGGTCATGATCTCAGGGTCCTGGGAGCCTGCTTCCCTTCCTCTCTCTCTGCCTGCCTCTCTGCCTACTTGTGATCTCTCTCTCTGTCAAATGAATAAATAAAATCTTAAAAAAAAAAAAAAAAAGACATGCGAAAATGAAAGAAGGTCTGGGTTCCATTATTGTGTTGGGAGCTAGGGATTCATCGCTGATTAGGATAGACAGAGTAATTCTAATTCTCCTGTGTTGGTTTTTGTTTGTTTGTTTGTTTGTTTTAGTTGAAATGTAGTTGACATGTAATGTTAGATTAGTTTCAGGTGTATGACGTATTGATTTTCCAGTTCTCTTGTCTTCTTATCCAGAATAAGTAACCAAGCTCTTCTGTGCCTTACAAGGGGCTTTTCCCATTACGTTCTTTTATTTGGCCAATAAATATAAATATGCTGCATGAATATTAAAATGTTACATACCATTTCACTGTACGTGTAATATATGTCCTTTACTGAATCTGTGAGATCTATCATTATTTTCCCCTATTAATGGATGTTTAATAGTTTTTTCTCTAAGTTTTGCTACCGTCATGCAATCATGAATTTCTAGTATATGTTTTTGCTAAATGTTTACATTAATATATCATTTTATTGACTATAACAACTTTATTATTATTAATTTTAAAGATTTTATTCATTCATTTGTCAGAGAGAGAGAAAAAGAGAGAGGACAAGCAGGGGGAGAGGCAGGCAGAGGGAGAAGTAGGCTCCCCACCAAGCAGGGAGCCCAATGTGGGACCCTGGGATCATTACCTGAGCCAAAGGCAGACACTTAACCAACTGAGCCAGCCAGGCATCCCTGATATAACGACTTTAAAAAATTATTAAATCATTTAGTCTATAAGGGTTTTTTTTTTGCAATTTTTATCTCTCAACTTTCTAATACATTTGTTAAAATTCTTGAGGAATTGATTTCTATATCCATTTTATTATTTATACTTAGTTTTATTATAACATAGTCAGGAAGTATATCTTGACTTATGTCTTCATTTTTGGAATTCAGTAGGGTTTTTCCCCTCTTTTCCTCTTTATCTTTAGAGAGTGTGTGTATATGAGTGCTCATGGAATATGTATATTTTGAACAAATATATACATATACTCCACATGTGTATGGAGTACATATTTATTTATTTATTTATCTGTACACACAGAGGTATTCTTTACTTTCCCCATCAGGAGTTTTGGTCTATAAATTCTACTTAGATACCTTATATTAGTTTTTTCTTCATCTATTTCAGTGCTATGTTTATTAGGAATAGTTTTATCTTGTTTGTGCATTGGATCCTTTATTGTACTAAAATCATTTTCTTGGCCTGAGTTATTGCAAAATGCTCAAAATTTAACTATTTCAGATAAATAATGTGATCCTTGCCTCTTTCAGCTTATTTTTGCTTGGTAGATCATTGTATATAATTTTACATTTATTTTTTGAGCTAGTTTCTTTTAGGCAAGACTTTATAGTTGGTATATTAGTTTTTATCTTCGTGGTTTTTATATTTTCATGGACCATAACGGTTAAGAGCTTATCAAATATTTGTTATTGTAAGACATGCATTTGGTCTTTTATCTTATGTTTCTTCTTCTGTTTCCTCTGTTTTTGTATTTGTAATATGATTTGCGGTTGTTGGTTGGTTGGCTTGTTTGGTTTTTGCCTACCCTCTGCCAGGGAAAATTTAAATGCACATAGCAATTTTTAATTTCTTAATAAGGCTAAAACCTGAAAGTCACAGTGTTTACTAATTTATCAAATACAGTGTTATTGACTCCGCTCATGAAATAGCAGGAAAATAGCTTACTTCTTGCCAACAAAATGTTTTTGTTCATGATTTTTTTTTTGTTGGCAGATTTCTTGGATATTTTTATTAATTTACTGCTATTGAGTTACTATTATTTTTATATATTATATAATGTCTCTTTCAAAAATGTTAATTAGAATACATATTATGTTAAAATATTCTTTTGTCACCTAATTACAGATACTATTTTCAATTAATTTCTTATTTAAATCAGCCTTTGTAGTCCATGGCTTTCCCATCTTGATATTTATTTCTACTTTTCTTATTGTTGGTTGTATATAATGTATCTATGAGTGTTCTTCAGGATGAGTACCAAAATGCTATAAGTATTTCCTTCATGCATACCTGAAAATATATTTTTCTCATTCTGGAGTGATAATATGTTTATTTTTCATCAGAATTCTAAATATTGCTCAATTAGCTCCTGACATAATACTGATGTAAAAAAGCCCATGATTTTTCTGGTTTCTTTTTTGTCCTTCTTTAGGTGAATTTTGTTCACACACACACACACACAAATTTATATGTATATATACACCACATCTTCCTTATCCTTATCCAGATGATGGACAGTTGAGTTATTCCCATAACTTGGCTATTATAGATAATGCTGCTATAAACATCAGGGTGCATGTATCCTTCTGATTCAGTATTTTTGTAGCCTTTGTTAAATACCTAGTACTGTGATTTCTGGGTCATAGGGTAGCTCTATTTTTAACTTTTTGAGGAACCTCCGTACTGTTTTCCAGAGTGGCTGCACCAGTTTGCATTCCCACCAACAGTGCAAGAGGCTCTTTTTCTGCATCCTCACCAACACCTGTTGTTTCTTGTCTTGTTGATTTTAACCATTCTGATAGGTGAGAGGGGATATCTCATTGTGGTTTGATTTGCATTTCCCTAATCAGGTAGTATTCAATATCTGAATGCATAGTGAAATGTGTTGTGTCAGCTATTATACAAATTGTTCTGAAATTACTCTGTAATTTGGCTTGTCATTTACATGCTTTTCCTTTTCTTCCTCCCCAAGTTGCTTTTTTCTGCTGAGATTTTAATGTTGGCATTAGTAACATACTGGTTTATCCTCTTTATTCATTTTCAATGGAAAAAACCATCAGAACTCATTCTTTGCTCAAGAATAATGTTAGTGCTATGAGTGGTCTTTTAAAATACTGCTCTTGGTAGTTCCCCATGTCCCTTCTCCCTTGGCTCCCTCTCTCAAGAGGTATCACTTAATCCTTTAGGAAATTAACTTTTAGGTATAGGAATTGCTGGTTTGTGTATCTTCTTAATCATTTATTTGAGTAATGTAGAGAAGGAGCTGAGGCTACTATTAGCGGTTGTCATCAAGCAATTTCTCTTTAAGTTTATTGACTACTCTGACCTGGAGGCTTCTTTTATTTTTTATACTTTTTTGGTTGATAAGGAGTTGAACAGTCAGATGAAAAGTCCAGATCTGTCTCCTTGCTTATGTTATTTGTTTCAGAAACTACAATGCAAAGTTTCTATGTACCTCTTTTTTTTTTTTTTTTTTTTCTTTTTGGAAGAAAATCAGCTCAAACAAAATAATGTGACTTGCCTGGGATGTCTATATAGTAACAATCTCTACCACCCACCTGCCATTTCACTGTGGTAGAATTAGTTCCACAGGACGCTTTTCTCATTTCTCCCATAATGTGTTTATTCCCCAACCTCATCTCCTCAACTATAATTCCTAGTAGACCCCATTCAGGACTTCTTTTCTTATTTCTTATACCAGACTAGTTTTCTTAATTGGAAACATGTCTATGATAATCATAGTCTCTCAGCTTGATTCACCTTTTTTTTGGTAACAGACTGATATTCTTTAGTTTATTGTATGAGGTTATGATAATTCCCAAGCATACAGTTCTTATCTCTAATTATTTTTATTCATTTCATTAGGTTTCAGGCAGGGAGGCTATGAAAGCATGAATTCACTCTGCCATCCTTCATGGAACTTTGTGCATTACATTTTTGTTTTTGTAACATTGGAGAAATGTGTTTGAACTGAATGGGTAAGTTGACTAGGACAGCAGAGTGCTCTTGATCTTGGCTAGATGCCAGAATGTGAGCACAGTCATATCTTCTCCAGCTAAAGGGAAAGGCACTACAGATCTATACCAGGAAACTCCACCCTGCCACCTGCTCTGCAGCACAACCACTTTTACCCTCTATTCCTGAGTGCAGTTGGCTAAAAACAAGGCTTTCCTTAAAGTACATTTTGTAATTTTAAAACTCTGTTCCTCATAGCTGAAGTTCTTAGCATTTTAAGTGCATGCTCCAAATGTACAAGCTCCCAAAAATCACAGGTGCAAATCCAGATGGAGTTAACTCATAAAGTAGATAAACTATCTTACATGCAGCTTATTTCGTGGGATTCGCAGGAACCAAAATCAAGTCTTTACTGTGTTGACCTTTAAGATGCAAGATCAATTTTCTTAATAAAAGGTAGACCTTTGTTCAATTTCTGAAAAGTCACTGAAAACCTTTACCAACTGAGACACCAGATTATATGTCCCAGTCAGCCTCTGTGGAATAAAGTTTATTAGTTGGCATAAAATCACCAACAGCAGTATTTGCTTCCTTCCCCAGTGGCAGCAACCTTGAGAAATGGTGAGACCATTATTACTGCATACGTTTTGGAGTATTCAGAATGTTTTAAGCACTGCGAATATCATCATACTCAGGAAACTCAAGGGAGTATAATATATCTTAATGAATAATGATAATAATAATCTTAATCACCCAACATTCGTTTAATACTTACATTGTCCCGGCCATCTTGCTTTAAATTGGATTATGTTATTTTAATCCTAAAAGTAATCCTGGAGATTAGGTATAGTTATTGTCCTTTATTACAAAGGAAGTAACTTAGATTAAAAAAATAAATAAATAAATGCCTTGCTCAGGTTTTCTCAGCTGGTGAGTCATTCAGAATACAAATTTCTAAATTCTACTTCCAGGGATGTCCCATAACACTCTTCTGTACCATTTCTTCTATGTACTTATATTTTTAAAAATTCAGGTGTATAGCTTGAAAAAAGCTGCTTACTTTGCACGTAATAGACCAGTGTTACATTCCTTTGGTGAAATGTATTTTTTTTTAAAGATTTATTTATTGGAGAGGGTGTATGAGTGGGAGGAGGGGCAGAGGGAGAGGCTCCTAAGCAGACTCCCTGCTGAGCATGGCACCTGACACTGGGGCTCAATCTCATGACCCTGAGATCATGACCTGAGCAGAAATCAAGATTCTGTTGCTTAACAGACTTAACCACCCAAGTGTCCCTATGAAATGCACTTTTTTATTAATAGTATTAATACTTCATGTGCTTTTCATGTTCTTTGAAAATAGGAAAATATACAGTAAAATGTTTATGACTTCACAAATTCTACAAAAAGGTAAGAATGTTGCAAAAAGCAAATCATAGGCAGTCATGAGGATTTATCATGTAATGTATACCTATTGAATTTGTATACTTACGTACTAATTAAGATCATTTTGGGATTGCACTGCATAAAACTTAACAACTGTTTGATGCAAAGATAATATAATTTAATAAAGACTGTCTGTACTGTGAGTTAACATCCTTAGCTGATAGATAGGAAATAAAATGTACATGACTTGTCTGATTTGGGGAATTTTTGCACTGAGGTAGGAGACTTTAATATTTTAACCAGTAGAACAATTCTAAATAGATTTATCTATAAGTGTCCCTGAATATTCTTATATGATATGTTTTTACTTTTTTATGTCAAAGGCTGTTTTGAAGCTAGGAAAATTATTCCATAGTTCAGTCATCCTTTTCTCTTTTTATTTTTATGATTATGCAACATAGGATCTTGCTTGGCTGTGCATAGTTACATATAGATCTGCAGACAATTCATGAAATGGGGCTTACCCTCAGGAGACGAGATTTGTAATTTGTCAACATATGTTTCTTCTCTTTTATTCTCTGAAAGGGCAATTCTGAGTTTCAGAGGCTTTCCAGTAAGATTGAGACCCAGCTGTTCATAGTCATTACCTGATAATAATCATGCCAAGTTCTGTCTACTTTTAGGCATTTGCATATCATTGCCTCTGCGTAGAATGCTCTTTCCCAAATTTGTCCCAAATTTGTCCCATATTTGAGTTCTTTTTTTTTTTTCAAGATTTTTTTTTAAAATTTATTTGACAGAGAGATGATAAGTAGGCTGAGAGGTAGGCAGAGAGAGAAGGGGAAGCAGTTTCCCTGCTGAGCAGAGAGCCCAATGTGGGGCTCAGACCCAGGACCCTGGGATCATGACCTCGGCTGAAGGCAGAGGCTTTAACCCGCTGAGCCATCCAGGCACCCCAATATTTGGGTTCTTCTTATTCAGGTTTTAGTTTCAATTTGCTTTCCTCAGAAAGTTCATTTCATACCAAATCCTTGAGAGTAGGTTCTTTCTTCCTCAGTTATTCCCTCAATTATTTGTTTATTTACATATGTATTTTATCTATTCCACTTCAACATTAGATGCCAAAGGAGGGGGATCTTGCTGACTTATTTACTGCTGTATATCCATTGCTTAGGATATATTTCTAGACAATTGCTCAATAATTATTTATTGATTGACTGGCGGCACCCGCAAGGATAAATAGAAACCCCAATTGCACCAGATAAACCAAACAGACCAAACCACATGTTCTGAAAATTAAATTGCCTTTGGAACCGTAGCCCACAAAAGTAGGCTAGGACATCCAAACCAGTAAGAGCCTACTAAAATAAAAGATTTAAATAGGACCCAAAGTCTCTTCACATAAGGCAGAGTGTTAAAGACAAAATTTTTAAAAATCACCTATCATAACAATATCCAGGAACATTACAACTAAATAAGACAATCTATTGACACCAAAACCAAATGAATCAAATGTTGAAATTATCTGTCAAGAATGTCAAAGTAGCAATTATACATAATACTTCAATAATGAATGACAAGTTCTCTGGAAAAAAAAAAAAGGGAATTTACAAAAAAAAATAGTAATTATAACATTGAAAAACATAATAGAAACTAGAAAAAATCCTTGCCGGTGGCCTCAGTATTAGAACAGAGTTGACAGAGTATAGATTAGATGACCTTGGGAACAGGTCAATAGAATTCACTTAATCTGAACACAGAAAATAAGCACATTGCAAATGTATATTGTCCCTGAAGAAAACCCAGAAGATCCAATGGTCATATCATAGAAGTATTACAAGAAGAGAAGGAGTGAGGCTATAAGATTTTTCAAAGAAATAATGGCTAAGGGATGCTTGGGTGGCTCAGTTGGTTGAGCCACCAACTCTTGATTTTGCCATCATCTCAGGGTCATGTGGTTTAGCCCCTCATTGGGCTCCATGCTCAGCAGAGAGTTTGCTTGGGATTCTCTCCTTTTCCTCTCCCTGTGTCCCCACCCCCACTCTAAAATTAATAAGCAAATCTTAAAAAAAAAAAGAATGACTAAATCTTTCTGAATTTGATGAAAGATACAAATATACAGATAAAAGAAGTTGAGCAAACCATAAGCAGATAAAATCAGCACATTATAATTAAATTCCTGAATACTAAACAAATTTTTGCAAGCATCCAGAGAGAAATCTTACCACATACCTAAGTCTAAATAATCCAGGTTTGTCTGACAGTTATCATTTCAAGTCAAAACAATGTTCTGTGAAAGAAACAATTAGTTTAGCTATGAACTTTAACCTTTACACAAGTACTTTTCCTTGAGACAAACAGCATCCCTTTGTATGCAGCAGAGCTGCTTTGTGAGTACTTCCCATTTCTCCCATTGAATTAAAAAAAAAAAAATTAGTACAGGGCTGACCATTTTTTCCCCTTTGGGAATGTGTGGTGGTGAAGATGCAATGAATATTGATACAGTTTCATGCTACTTTCTCAATTTGAACTAAGACATGATGAATTTTACCCAGTGTATTTTTTTTCTTCTTTTTATGCATTACTAGTTTAACTAACACCAAAAAGGGCAAATAATTTTATAATATTAGTAGGAAGACTTTATGGACTTCTTGAAATCTCTGAAGGATTGCTAAGAGCTTCCATATTTCTAGAATCACTTTGGCAGTTTTAAGAATAATTTATGCAGGCAGAATACAGAGTTCAAACATAGACTATATATATACATATTTAATCATATTTCAACAAAGGTGTTTGATTAAACTTTGAGATTTTTTTCAAGAAATGTAGTTGAATAACTCTATTAGATATATCTATTTTTTAAAATGCTTTCTCTCATATTGCCTAATTCACAAAATAGAATTTTTTAAAAGATTTATTTACTTATGTATTTTGAGAGAGAGAGACAGAGAGAGAGCAGGGGTAGAAGCAGAGGGAGAGAGAGAATCTCAAGCAGACTCCTTGCTGACTTGAGACAAAATCAAGTGAGTCACTTCACTGACTGAGCCATCCAGGTACCCTCAAAATAGAATTTTAAATAGATTATAAACTTAAAAGTAAAAAGACCACATACAAGACAATATTTACAAATTTGGAGTAGGCAAACTTTCTTAATTAGGACACAAAAGGAAAAACAGAAAAAGAAAAATACTGATGAACTGGATTTTATAAAAATTTAAATTTTCTGCACTTCAAAAACTATCACTAGGGAGATAAAACAGATAAGCTACAGAGAGGGAGAAAATTATTCCCATAGATACATATAACAAAAGAATTTATTCAGATTTTTGCAACTCAATAATAAGAAAAATAATGCATTTAAAAACTGGGCCATGAAATGTGTGCCTGGGTAGCTCAGTCAGTTAAGCATCCAACTCTTGATTTCAGCATGGGTCATATCTCATGGTTTGTGAGATTGAGCCCCTCACTGGGCTCTGTGCTCTGCAAAGAGTCTGATTATCTCCCCCTTTCTCCCTCTCTACCTGCCCTTTCTCCTGCTCATGCTCTCTCTCTAAAATAAGTAAGTCTATTTTAAAAATTGTATTTAAATTAAAAAAATGGGCCATGAAAAGATGTTCAAAGCCATTAGTTACTATGAGAAGTAAAAATTAAAACCCAGATGAGATGTCTCTCATGGTATGAACCCATGAGAAAGCCTAATATTAAAAGATTATTATTGTGTGTTTGTGGTAGAACTCATATATTGTTAGGATTGTAAAATGCTCTAACCACTTTGGAAAAGATTTTGGAAGTTAATTGTAATGTTAAACATTTATGAACCTTCAAACCACCAGAAATTCCACCCTTAAGGATTTACTTGGAGAAGTAAAACTTGTCTAATCAAATTGTTTTACATGATTGTCCAAAATATCCTTCTGCATGCAGATTTTTTAAAGTATAAAAATAAACCAAATGCCCATCAACAAATAACGGACAAATTGTTGTATATCCACTGAAATGGATACTACTCAGCAACAAAAAGGAACATCCCATTAACACATGCAATAATATGGATGAATTTCAAAAACATACTGAATGAAAAAAATCAGACATTTATATGAAATTTGGAACAGGCAAACAGATTAATATGACAGAGAGCAGATTAGAGTTTGTGTTAATCCAGGAGTAGGAATAAGAGATATACTACAAGGGGAAATAGAAAAAATGTTTTTTTGAGTTGATTGGAATGTTTTATATCTTGATTCTGGTGGCGGCGACACCAGTTTGTATATTTGGCACATCTTTTGAACCACATATTTTATTGTATTTATTTTAGTAAGGGATTTAGTGCAACTTTATTATTTTTTTGTAAGTGTACTCTTTAATCCCCTTGAAATATATATTTTAAATGGATGAATTTTAGTATATGTATAATTTACCTCAACAAAGTTGACTAAATCTGAAAATGCATTTATTGCAATAAACTATTAGAATGACTTTTATTACATAACATATAACCCAACCATGCTAACAAATTAGGTGATTTCATGTATATGTATAATCTTCCCATTTATTTTCATTTGAGCACATAATTTTATATAGTTATAATCATAAGTTAGATTCCAATTTACTATTTGGCTTATCTTTTCTTAACATTTTCCATGTTGCTACATAGCTTTTATATTTACCTATTTTTCTGATTTTATAAGAATCTATTACATCTTAAAATTTACCCATTTTTGAACACTTAGGTTTTAAAAATTTTGTAATCTGTTAAAAGTCATTGCTGCCCCAATTAGATGCAGCCTGAATTTCCATGAAGTTATAGAATTTATAAATAAATTATATTGTACTCAGCAAATGGGATACTCAATACAATTAAAAAGAACAAACCTGGGGCGCCTGGGTGGCTCAGTGGGTTAAAGCCTCTGCCTTTCGCTCAGGTCATGATCCCAGGGTCCTGGGATCGAGCCCCGCATCGGGCTCTCTGCTTGGCGGGGAGCCTGCTTCCTCCTCTCTCTCTCTCTGCCTACCTCTCTCCCTACTTGTGATCTCTATCTGTCAAAAAAAAAAAAAAATAAATAAATAAATAAAAAAAAAAGAACAAATCTTACACATTCAAACAAAACACAAATGAAACCTATAGACAACATTCAGTGGAGGAATTAATACACAAAAAAGTCCATTTCTATGAAGTTTAACAACTAATCATTGATGATGAAAATCAGAAAAATGGTTAACTCTGAGGACATTTTACTGTTTGGTAAAGACACAGTTATTGGTATGTTGGAAATATTCTTTTTCTTGATCAGGGTGGTTGCTGTATGATTGTGCATATATGCAAAAGGTCATAAAGCTGTACACTTAAGATTTGTGCATTTTTATGAATGCCTGTTTTCCTTCAGTATAGAAATACAAATAATGAAGTAATAACAGAACTAAAAGCACCACACAACTGGCTCTCCTTATCCCAGTTACTTTCAGTGAATTTTGCTTTGATCCTTTATAATTTCCTTTGGACTAGTCACCGAGATAAGTGCTACAATTTTTTTAGATCTCTACACAATTTTTTGGTTTTGTTTGTTTGTGTTTCTTTTTAACTAGAAGAAAGTGTGGGATTTTTTTGTAGTTTAAATTGCCATCAGTAATGCTTAAAAATCTGTTTTTATATACTCTTGCCAACAAATAGTAAATTGTTTCCCCCAATCTAAAGGTTATATATTTTATTTCTTCTAGCAAGGGCTCTCAGTTTGGGATACAGCATTATGTTTATTGTCATAATCGATTTTCCAGTCATGAGGAAGTCCCTTACAAAAAATATTTTTTCATTAGCATTCATTTTGCCCGTGTTCTGACTTTTTTTTTTTTTATCTAGTAAAAGTGACATCCAGAGAAATGCTCCATTTTACTAGTTGGAGAGAGGCTAAGTGCCTTTTGGTAACTTTCTCCTTTTGGGGAGAAAGGGTAATTGACTTTGATGGAGTTCTCAGGAGATGTGCTGATTGCTTTGTGCTTTCAGCATCAAGCAAGAATATTGCTCATGAAAAGAATGATTTTTGCCAACACAGCTAACTGCTTTGGGACTCTACTGAATCCTCTGTTCAAGTCTGAGTGACTCACTCAAACTTTGACATTAAGGCTAGTAAGAGGGAAAGGGATTTAGAAATAATTTTGTGCTGATCATATGTAATAAAAGCCCACATTGAAATAGAGCATCCTCATTCTCCAACTAGGTATTGAATGCATATTTATTATTCCTAGTTCTATGCTGTGGACTTCAAAACCTAAAATTTATGAGTGATAGTTGGAAAAACTTTGGGGATGATGATAAAACCATGTATTTAAAATATCACTCTATCTGGGAACTATAGGCAAAGATTTATGGTTCTTCAGTAGAGCACAATTGCTGTTCTAAATTGTCTACTCTGATGAGATTTACTGTTTGTTATGGAAGCCACTTTCCTATATATATCATTGCCTCTGCCATGGCATATAAAGGAGGAATGTAGTAAAAATAATCGATAGAATAAGTTACCACATTTTAATTAGTCCTTATTTATTTCCTGAGGGAAATGATAAAAATTTATTGGCAAAGATTCAGAGTAATTAGATGCTGTAAAGAGAACATCAGAGACTACTTAGAAATGATTATCATGCATCAGTAAACCACAAAAGAGGTTAAAGAAATATGTATGTGCTACATACAAATACAGGTGAAATATATATTTTTAAGGAATTTGAAAAGAGGCCCACTTTCCTTTTCTTCTTTTCCCTCTCCCTCTTCTTCCTCTCTTCTTTCATGATTAAGAAAACAGTCGTAGTATTACTTATTATTTCTAATAAAATGTATATAAATATGCATGGACAAGAAAAGAAACAGTTTTGCTTTATCCCTTCTAATATAAGGCATATTTTGGTTCTCTGAAATGTGATTTAAAAAATGGAGAGAGAATACTACCCCACTTTCTGTTTTCAAGCCTTTGGATATACTGTTCTCTCTGCCTGAGACACTCTTTCCCCAAGGCTTCCCTAAATACATTTAAAGTTCAAACTGTAGGTTTAAATTTAAAGGTCATTCCTTGAACTCCTAGACTCTCTGTGCTTTCATAATGCCCTGTGTTGGTTAGTTGCATTTTTTTTCCCCAGTTCACTTTCTGTCCTTCTCTTTTTCTAGTGTGTATTTCAAGGGTCTTACTCTTGAAATTCACATTTTCATTATTTCTTTTAAAAAAACAAACAAACCAAAAAAACCTCCCAGTTGGGTTTGGATGATAGAAGCTTTTCATAGGACTTGTTTTTCTGGCAGTAATCTGACTGATAACTATATGAAACTTTCCTTATCTGTATTTCTAATTATACTTTTACATAGCGATTTAATCTGTTTTCCTAGCTAGGTTAAATTGCATAAAAAGAATTGTGTTTCCTTTTTCTATTTCTAGTCTTTAGCCTAGAACTTAGCTTATCGAAGTCAGATAATATTTGTTGAAGGAACAAAGAAATAAAGAGAGGAAGGAAAAAAGAGAGGAGGGAGGAAATTTTAACTATTTTCATATTTACATTTCATAGTAACAAAAGGGGATTTGAGTCTGTATGTAAGGAAAAAATACCTTTCCCTTTAACAATCGCATAATTGATGTGAGGCTAATGTATAGAAGTGACAGAGAAAAGAGTCATCTTTTCTGTGTTTGATAAGCCTAAATTTTGATTGAAGAGGCAAAGTGGAAAATAATAAATGCCTACCTGTATTAATTAAGCATAACCAAAAATGTCTTGGAGAATGTGAAAAATAATTAGCCAGATTTCAAAATCTTATCTTTATTTTAAAAGTTTTGTAAAGGGCAGTTCTTTTTTTTTTTTTTTATTGTCCAAGGACATTCAAAACAAGTTATGTTTTAGATTGCTCAGCATCTGCTGAAATCTCTACTCAATGCCTTTTTCTGTACTATAGAGACTGGAAAGCATTGAGATACATCTGCATTTCCCAGAAACCCTTGATGTAGGCTGTCAATGTTTTGTGCAAGATTTGAATGAAGAACTGATTTCAGTGGGAAGAGAAGTGGGAAATCTCACACATCTTGCAGGTGCAGAGTGACTGGCAATCCCTAAGGTAGCTGGGGTGACTTCGATCATCAGGCCATGGTTAAGTTGTTGCAAACTGGAATCAGCACTGGAATCACAACTTCCTCACTGTAACAGAGATAACAATTCCTTACATGAGCCTCTTGTGGTGTAGGAGCTGAAAATTGAACCTGGAAGCTGCTCCAGTCCTACTAACAATGTTTAAACCCCAGATTACCAGAACTAAATCCATTTGTACTTAAAATAGCTAGAGTGTTTTCTGTTACCCAGAACTGTGAACCCTCTTCAGACGGGACCAAAATGCGTTATTATCTTGATGTCATAATGAAAGTAAACTCAAATTTATGTACACATTTAATAGAAAGAAAAAGAAGGCATGTTTGGAAGAAAATCTAAACATAGGGGTCAAGTTTTGCTTGTTTTTAGTAAAATCTGAAAGGTGTGGGTGGTGGAGACACTTTTCACAGATTCAAGAGCTGGACTAGACATTAAGGTGGCAATGGTAAGGGGTGACTGGCCGGCTCAGATGGAAGAGCATGCAACTCTTGATCTCGAGGTCACAAGTTCAAGCCCCACGTTAGGTATAGAGATCACTAAAGATAAATTTAAAAATAAACTTTGAAAAAGAAGGGAAGGTAACAATGGTAAGCAAAGGCAGAAATGGCTCTTGTTCTGGTCATACTGTTTGAAGAGGAATATATATTATATATAATATATATGAATCTTAGAATGTTCAGTTCTTAGGATCTTAAAGAACTACACAATTAAGGGTAACATTGCAATTAATGCTATGAGGGAAATTTTGTTTGGTATGTTTAATGAGATGGTTTGACTACTTCAGGGTCAAAGAATATTACCTTCAGAAGAAGAGTATTAAGCTGATACGTTAGCACAGTTTGGATGTGCCTAGAAAACATGAGCAGAGAAACAGAGGGACTGCCAGGCACAGGTAACAAGTACAAAAGCCTCACTTCAGCATCAACATAGCATGATTCAGGATGTGAAATCAAACCACTGTTAGGGCACAGAAAACAAGGGGACCTGGGTGAAGATGTCCAGAGGGAGGAGGCTAGGTAAAGTCCCACTGATGCGGCGTCATGGTGGTCTTGCTCTCCATTGTTCTAAACGCAATGGAGAACAGAAAAATCAAGAAAGGTAATCCCCTGTTTCTGTGTTTTAGAATATAAAGAATATAAAGAGGTATAGAGTAGCAATCTTAAGAGGTGGTTCATACAGCAAATAATTATTGGAAAGAGATATAGTGAGTACTTTTCTTCTACGCACATATAGGACTAAATGGGGGAACTGTTTCTTTTACTTCTTGTCTTTATTTGCTCTGCCTCTGCCTTATCAACCTTGTTCTTTTAGTTTTGCTATTGTTGTTTGGTTTTAATATACTTTCATTAATTGGCTTTTCCTGATGCTAGCTTTTGCTCTCTATCTTTGACTGCTGAATACTTAATTTTGAAACAAGCATTTATTTTGACATCTTTTACTTATTCTTACTGTTTATTCTTTTACTTCCCTACACTTTTCATTGTTTTAATTTATTTCTATGTCTTAGTCTTGTCATTAATGATATTTCAGATTTGTTTTATACCCATTATTGTTTCGGATACAATTAAAAACGAGAAGATTTTGTGGTCTGCATGATCAGCTGGCAGGGAAGGTTTTTAGAGATAAGAAAAAATAAATTTCCCTGAGTTTACTAAGTGTTTAGTTATTTTGGAGCATAAATCAACATTGGGGATGAAAACAAAAATAACGAGGTTTTTAAATTTTATTTTATTTATTTATTTGACAGACAGAGATCATAAGAAGGCGGAGAGGCAGACAGAGAGTGGGGTGGGGTGCGGGAAAGCAGGCTTCTTGCTGAGCAGAGAGCCTGATGCAGGGCTCAATCCCAGGACCCTGAGATCATGACCTGAGCCAAAGGCAGAGCCTTACCCAATAAGACACCCAGGTGTGCCACGAGGTTTTTTTTAGATGTTTTAACCAGTGACTGTGATTTTACATCCTAGCCTGTGGTCTTATTGTCTGAAATATAAATCCTAGTATTTGTCTTATTATAGCTTTGTTATACATTTCCTGGAAGCTTTTTAACAGATTTTGGATTTGTGTTAATCTTTTTAGTCACTGGTTAATGCAAAAGAATATCAGCGCTCTCTTAAGCAGAATCAGTTCAATAAGGTGGATTCGACGTTTTCTGTATCATTCAAACAACAATCTATAGAGATAGAAAAATGGGTAAAATCCACCACAAAAAAACAAAAAACAGATCAGAATGTAGTTATTTCTATAGATCTCAGCCCAAAATAAGCGTGTGAACTTGATATATACTGGTTACTTTCTTTCACAAAGCAAACTAATAAAGTAGGTTTGAGAATAATTTTTTCTCTGCTCCTGTTTGAACACCTGCAACATCCAATATTCTGAAGTTCATCAAAAATTTACCCATTTCAAATATGGAGAAAGTTCTACTGCTATTTCTTGAAACAATTCAAAATCAATGATAGCAGTAAAATGAAGGAGAGCTGTGGGGAGAACATTGTTAATTTTACACAATAGATGCCAGTTTTTTAAAAAATGGAAGTGCTATAGAATTGCTCACTGTTAAAAGAAATGATGATTAAAAAAGGATAGAAATATAAAAAGTTTCAGAGAATTATAAAGTGCAAAATAATTGATACTGTCAAAATTGTAAACTTCAAAAAATCAGCTACTTTGGTAACCTGACAGCTGTGTGTTAGGAAATTCAAATCTCTCTTTCCACACAAAAGACTCTGATTTACAACTTTCCTAGAAGCTAAAGCTTGTTTCCATAGAAATATCTGTAGTTTCTTCATAGACTTAAGATTCTCTTTAGGACCTCAGACCTATTGTGTTTCTAGTTTAAGAAGAAATGCAAGTGATTTTTTAGTGAAATGATCCAGTACCATTTTACTTTTAAGGAAATTAATGAAAATATCACAGAAACACACTCTACCTCCCATTATAGGACTTTTCATAAAGTCTAACATTCAATTTAAATTGATTTAAGTGCATGTAATTCCTTAAAACAAAAAACTTCAAATGTAGTGTAATATAGGACATAATTTCAGAGAAAATAAAATGAGAGCGAGTAGAATTATCTAATACTCTGTGTTCTGTCTGTGTAAAAAATGGGAAGAATATTAATTTATGATGGATGATGCCCATAATGGTATTACAACAATATTTGTTTAAATAATTATTTATACATTAGTATAAATGTATTAATAGCAATATCAATAGTTTTATTACTTAAAATATTTACTTCAATATACATAGTATATTAAGAATAAAAGTAACATGAAAACTTACATACTCAAAACCCAGATAACAAGCATAGATACATTTTAAATATAATTTCTCAACAATGAAATCTGGAAGTGGAGGTACTTATCTCTCACTGATCACATAAGTTAACAAAAATTGTGCCTGCTTGCTAAGTTATGCTAGGGGAATTTTTTTGCCTTGTTTTATTTTATTGTCCAGCTCAAATTAATACAAATGGGTAATTTTGAAATTGTTACTCTTTCAAATAACTTTTGTTAGTTGGGTTGATATTTCAGAACCGACGATCCAGTGGTTTTTATGTATTACTTTGCATAAAACATGAGTTTAAACCCTGGGTGGCTCAGTGGTTTAAGCCGCTGCCTTCGGCTCAGGTCATGATCTCAGGGTCCTGGGATCGAGTCCCACGTCGGGCTCTCTGCACTGAAGGGAGCCTGCTTCCCTCTCACTCTCTCTGCCTGCCTCTCTGCCTACTTGTGCTCTCTCTCTGTCAAAATTAATAAATAAAATCTTTTAAAAAAATTGTATTTCCTAGTGGTTATTTGTGAATTTAATTTTACAGAGTTGGTACCTTTTTACATTATCTTTGTTCTTCCAGTGTTTTATTTTGAAAAATTTTAACAGCTCAGAAAAATGATAAGAAATGGTACAATAAATCACACTTACTCCTCACCCATACCCATCAGTTTCTAACAATTTTCCTCTCATCTGAACTTAGGTTAGTGTCTGTGTTTGTCTGTACATGTCTGTGTGTATGTGTATGCATTTGATAGTTGCATACATCAAGATTTTTCACTCTTAAATATTTTGGCATATATTTCCTAAAAATAGGACATAGCTACAGTATATTTATTGTATTAAAAATTAATGTTGATACAATACTATTATCAAAATAGGGTCCACATTAAAAATGCATTTGTCTTGGGGCCATGGGTGGCTCAGCGGGTTAAGCATCTGCCTTCAGCTCTAGTTGTGATCCTGGGGTCCTGGGATCCAGCCCCACAATGGGCTCCCTATTCAGCAGGAAGCCTGCTTCTCCCTCTACCACTCCTTGTGCTTGTGTTTCCTCTCTTGCTGTGTCTCTCTCTGTCAAATAAATAAAATCTTTAAAAAAATGCATTTATCTCAATAATATCCTTAAACCTCTGTTATTTTACTATGTTTTAAATAATGTAGGATCTAATCAGCATACTTTCTTTTAGTTGTCATATTTCATTGGTCTCTATGATACAGATTTTCCCTGGTTCTTCTTATTCTTAAATAGTTCATGAAATTGACATTTTTGGAGAATCCAGGACAGCTTTTGTTTTGTTTTGTTTTGTTTTGTTTTTGTTTGTTTTGTTTTGCTGAATTTCTCTTGATTTGCTTTTTTCTGATTGTTTCTCAGGCTTGGAATTGAACATTTTGGTATGAATGCTACTTAAATGATATGGTAGTTTGGTTCAGCACACCAGTGAACCCCTGCTGTAATTTTGTACCTTTTTTTTTTTGTGAAGTTAGATTCAGTTAAGGTGGTGTTCACCTCTGCCTTTGATATTCTCAATTTGTTCTAACAGGGTGGCCATATTTTCAAATTTAATCTTGATACTTGGTCACTTCCTCAAGTCCTACCATCCAGTTGCTCTCCCTTCTATCTAAACTTTGGGGTCCCAGTATATTCTACAGCCTAGTCTTCTTGTTATAATCCTAGAAATATGTTCAGTAAAGATACACAGTCTGACAATTCACAAGTATTGACTGGAGAACCGGAGGAATATGAGTTTTGCTGATGATATAATTTCCCATCCAAATTAAAATATTTTTAAGAGTGAAAAAAGATACTATGTATATCACTGGAACAGACTCTATTACAAATATCTGTATTTGTTAGAGATTTGAATCCATTTTAGCCAAGACAAACAGCTCAAGATTTGTTACAAGTGATTAAAAGTCCTGTAAGACTGGTGGGTGGGCCAGAGAAGTGGAGAAAAAGAGTATTTCAGGAGCAGTACTCCAGGTTCCAAAGCTTGAGGGATGGAATAGTGGTAGCTGCTTCTTCTCTGTGACCAGGAAGCTACCGTCACTTCTGTCAGATGAGTCCCTCATTGCTCCTGGAACAGTCCACCCTGGCCACGTGGATGCCTTGTGCTCTGTCTGGACATCCATGGAGCCACTGAGTGCTGGATTCTTGGATTTTGCTAACTCTGCTTAAAAAAGAAAAAGCCCATGCGACCTTGCCTGCCAACAGAAACAGACAGAACAGAAACAAAAGAAATAGCATAAACAGTAGACACATTATGCTTTCACCATCAAAAATTCTGAAATAAAATTTACCCTCCAGCATTTCCCCTTGGGATCATCCCGAAGCTACTCTTGGGAACACTGCCAACACTGCACATTTGCTTGGCTGCTTCTTCTCTGTCCTCCTTTCCCAACTCCCAACAGCTTTCTCCTGGGAGCACTTCCTTAATTAGATACTTGCCACCTTCGGAAAACCTTGTTTAAAAAAATGACCTTGCCAAAGAGCACTTCCTGAGACCCCCACACCACATTTCCCCACTTACCTATAATGATGCCCATATGCTCGGCTATTATTATTATTATGTCCATATGCTCCTGCTATTATTATGATGAATTATTTATGTTCTTCTCTAAGGCCAAACCCTTAATTTATCTTCTGAATCCTAGCTTTTCTTGCCTACTGAAGACATCTCTTCAACCTTTCTCTCTATCTTTCCCCATCTCCCTCCTCTCTCATCTCAGGCATCCCTTGGAGATTGATACCACAGGTTCAGTTCCAACCACTGCAATAAAGTGAAATTGCAATAAAGTAAGTCAAATTTTTTTTTGTTTCCCAGTGCCTATAAAAGTTATGTTTACACTGTGCATAGTCTATTAAAATGTGTGCAATAGCATTATGTCTAAAAAAATGAACTTGCCTTAATTGAGAAATATTGCTTAAAAATGCAAACCATTATTTGAGCTTTCAGCAAGCCATACTCCCTGATCACAAATCACCAGAACAAATATAATAACAAATATAGTAATAATGAAAAAGTTTGAAATATTACGAAAATTATCAAAATGTAACATAGAAACATGAAGTGAGCAAATGCTACTGGAAAAACAGGTCTGATAGACTTGCTTGATACAGACCTCCAATTTGTGAAAAACACAATATGTATGAAATGTAATAAAGCAGAGTCCCATAAAATGAGGTATGCCTGTACTTCTAATTCCACGGCATATTCACTTTCTCCATATCTATCCGTTCTCCCGTGTTTATTCTTTCTTATCCAATTTTAATTCTCTGATCTGCGTACCTAGTCTAAATGCTGCTGAAGTTCCAAAGCAGGTGGACTTTGAGTTAATCAAAAGGGAGAGTATCTTGGGTAGGCCTGACTCAATCACGCAAGTCTGTTTAAAGGGGTGTCAGGTATTTCTTGAGAGACGAGACTCAGAATGAAAGATTCTATCATTCTGTGATAGAATAGAAGAGATCAAAATGTTGTAGTAATTAAACATGGTCTTATTTTAGTCATTTCATGTCGATTCTACACTCTGGAGCTTGCTAGTGCAATCTAGTATATTTGCAAGTACATGCAAAGGCGCTCCATCCAAAGCCTTTAGAAATGCATAGGGCTGCTCCTCTTCCAGCCGCCACTTCCTGTAGACCAGAAGTATTCAGAGAGTGTAGTCAGCCTCTTCCTTCCACATAACCGGCCACATGATCCAGGACTCTTGAAGCTTCTTTCTTCTCTCTTGCATGTGCATGAATAAAAACGTTATGTTATTCCCAGAACAGATGGAGAGCTATTTGTATCAAAGGTTTCAGAAATTAGTTACTGTTGATATGGAGATATGCTAATTAGTTTTCAGGAGACCAGCGTCCTAGGAAGGGATTGAACTCTGAAAGGAGATAGGGCAGATTAGTGATTCAATATCAGGATACAGCAAAATGTAAAAAAAAAAAAAAAAAGTAAATTCAAAGTGGGCCAGTCTTTGGAATTATGTATGTCCTTATTTATTTATTTATGAGAGAGAGAGAGTCAGAGAGAGCAAGCCAGAGTACAAGGTGGGTGGGGAGGAAGAGCAGAGGGAGAGGGAGTAGCAGATCCCCTGCTAAACAGGGAGCCCTAAGTGGGCTGGATCCCAGGACCCCGAGATCATGACCTGAGCTGAACATAGACACTTAACCCACTGAGCCACCCGGATGTCCCTTTACTTAAATATTTTTTAAGCTATCATTATATCTTATGTTTTGCTTATTTCAGTGTAATTACATTTTGGATTACATAGTAAAATTATATAAAACAAATCATGATTGTGTTTTTTAAAATTTTCTTATACAGAAGAGAATTTACACTAATTGAAAGTAGTAATTAGAAATAGCTTTGGAGTAGAATTAACAGGAAATAGTTTAGTCTATTTTAGTTTAGACATTTTGAGGCAAAGAACTAGAGAATATATAATTTATATTTATAAATGTATTTACATAAATATATGCCATGTATATATGTACCAGGGGGCAATGCTGTGTTTAATGCATTATTTTATTTTCCTCCAGAGCCCCAATAAAGACATATTTCTCTAGACTCCTTCTATCCAGGTGAATCATGTAAATATTTCTGGTCAATACAATGTGGTTACTAAGTGATATGATTACTCCCATTCTGTCTCTAAGATCCCCACACAATTCTCTGTGCTTCTTTTTCTCTTCCTCCAGGCTGGCCGGTTGCATGGGATCCAGCTCAGGAGTCTTGATTACCTGGTGAGTGGTGGTTACCAGCACATGGTGGCAAGAAAATGTAATGAGCAACAATCTCTGAAATTACCTTTTGAAAGAGAACTATTCAGGAGAATCATCTGATGAGAAACATCACATTGGACTTTGTACTGGTTACCTTTATTTACAGCAAGTCCCTGAGATTTGGAGTAGGCATTAATTTTGGTGAGAATTATAGAAACTGATACTTCAAAGTAGTGTTCCTACAACAGCAAGAACACTGATACCAGATTCTAGAAAAATCGCAATCTAACAATTGAAACAGTAGAAAACAATATTGGCAAAATGGTTGCCTGTAGTAATCTGGGAGGCTGATTATAGGGTTACTGATCTGTTAACTGTAGGTGAGAAAGAAACAGAATAATGTATGTTGATTATTACTAGCTACATTTGGTAAGTTAATGAAAGCAAAACTTGAGCTTGGGAAATAACCAGTTTACAGATAGGAAAGGGCACAGAGAGAGAGAGTACAGATATTTTGAGGTTCACTGGGTTGGAGAAATCAACATCTTCCATACTTCCAGAACCTAAATATTAAGAAATGCTGTTTTAGAAGGCTTTGTGGACAAAAGCTAGGTAAACCATCTCAGCTAAAGAAGGTAATAAAGTGACTCAGGGAAAAGAACAAGTTAAGGTTGTGGTCTTCCTAATTATTTTTCCAGATACCTTCAAGGAAGCTGCTATAATTTCAAAGAGAGGGAATGAGAGTAGAAAGAAAAGGAATCAGTACTGGGATTCTGGAAAAGTCTAAGAAAAAACTTTGGTGTGGTTATCAGCACATGGCAGAGACTAAAAGCAAATAGATGAGAAGCCCACTAGGTTTGAGTGAATTGTATTGCAAAAGAAAAAAAAAATCTATGCCTGGTTTAATAATACCTTTAATTCTTTAAGTTTAAATCCTTTGGACCTGCAACTTTCTATGAGTAGTTGCAGACTTTGAAAATTCCATGGTCCTGAGGTGAGGATGCCACCAACATATACACATATCATATATGACCAAGGAAAATAATGGACAAGAAGGAACCTACTCCAGGGTACGGCCAGGAGTCGTTGAGAACAGTGAGTCAAAGTGTTTTTTCCAGTGAGAAGAATGAAAGCATTATTAAAGGGCGTCCTCAACGTTGGGGTCAGGGCCATTCTTGATGTCTTCCAGTGGGATTTCAAAAGTAGTATGGACTAATAACTGTATATGTCTTCCAGTCTTATTTTTCCAAAAGAAAGTGTCAAAAAAAAAAAGATTTGTCCCTATTCCACCATTGGGTATTGAGTCCGTGAATGTGCATGAACGGAGAGGGTATGGGCAGATAAGCTGTCCTTGAAGTTTGTAGATTGCTGGACAAAGAAGAGCTACATGTAAAACTTTTTTTTCTTATTATTTTTAGTATTATTTTGAAACATTACCTACTGTTATGTGATATCTATAAATATGGAACACTAGGAGCTACATATAAACTTGATGTGAAAGTTTGTACAAAAATAAGACATCTTGAACTTTGCATTGGATATGGGGACTAGTGGGGACTTGGGTTGTCTCCTTGGGAAGATGGTATCTTCTATGTGTAGGAATGGCTATTACATGAATTGTGATTAGAGGGGAGAACATGGGATAGAAGACACTCTAAGTTCATATACCATTTTTTATTTTCCTTCTTAGAAAATAAGAAGACTACATTTATGAATATATTCATTTTAGATGAAGATAAATAGGTCTGGCTCAAGAATTATAGGCAGAAGTTATGTAGACCTGGCCTAATAATCATCCCTTGTGAATTTCCATGCTCTCTCTTCCCTGCCTTCATGAACGAAGACAAAGAATCATGAACTGGTAGAGTAACAAAAAGGGAGGAGCCTGGATCCCTGTAATTCATGGCTTAGAGAAAGTTGCCCAGGAAAGTTGTCTCACTTAGGAACACCACCATCAATCACTGTGTGAAAGAAGTAAGTGTGTACTGTGCTAAGCCTTAAAATTTGGGAGCTGTCTGTTAGAGAAGCAAGCTTTAATATCATGAACAATTTATTATATATACATATAAAATAATTGTGATTTTCCTTCATTTTACTCTTGTCCTCCTTGCTTCAAGATAACCTTTTTCTTTGATCTGATTGAAAAGTTCAATCCCAGGATCTTCCTATTTTTCAGTCTCTAGACATCAACGTACTTCTTTTTCTTTGCCAAAAACCTTACAAATATGGTCTATAACTAAAGCATTTCATCATAACCCTCACCATGTTTATACCTTGGTTCTTCATCTGCTTTCACCACTTCAGTTTTGAGTCTTGAATAAATGTAACCTGCTGCATTCTTTGCTTCTGCTTGTGGGCCACTTAGCCTAAACTGAAGATTTCAACCTGTGAAACATATGGTCCCAAACCCCAGTTGGGTCCCCAGTACTGAGTATTATTTAACATTCCTCTCACTTTCTTTTACCCCGTCAAGGTTCACCAGTTTTCCAGATCTTTGCCAGTATTTTAAGTGAGTTTTTTTTTTTTAAGATTTAATTTATTTATTTGACAGACAAAGATCACAAGACAGAGAGGCAGGCAGAGAAAGAGAGAGAGGAGGAAGCAGGCTCCCTGTTGAGTGGAGAGTCCAATACGGGGCTCTATCCCAGGACCCTGGAATCATGGCCCGAGCAGAAGGCAGAGCCTTTAAGCCACTGAGCCACCCAGGCACCCCTAATGAGTTATTTCTTAATCACTCCCCTTATTCTAACTCAAAATTTTCTTTCATAGAAAGCCCTGAGAGTGTTAAGATATTCTCATCTTCTAACACTTTCACCTTTAAACTCAGTTTTTACTTCAATATTTTTTGTCTTCTCAGAGAAAGAGGACTTCTCTACCTTGACACTAAGTTTCCTGTCTTCCCCTGCTGTTATACTTTGTTCTAACAAAGATTGCTCTCATATTTTCAATTTTTATTTTCTCTCCATTGTCTTTTTTCCTTCCAAGTTCTTTGTGGTAATATCCAGTGATGTTTTCAAATATTTCCAGCTCTCCATGCTTAGGTCAGATGATAGGAGTTTATGTTGTGGTTCTTGGTGGTTTAGTTGGGCCAGTAATGAGTTACAGACAATGAGTTACAAGCAGAAGTGAAATAAGGCATTACCTGATAAGCAATTTATGGCCAGATCTCTATCTTTTCCTATGACCCAGCAACTAGAAACCTTTGAGAAAGCACTTGCTGCATTAGCCTGAGTCTCTGAGCTGCCAAAGGATAGATATGTAGTATGAACAAGAAAACATCCTTGTGGTTCTAAGCCTCTGAAAATTTGGGGTTGCCTAGCCTTGTTAGTACGATTCTGAACAAACAGTCTTTCCTGGGACTTAAACCCTTTTCAAGCTACTACTCCATCTTTTTTGTTTTTCTCTTTCAAATTGATTGAAAAGTAATATAGACCTTTTTCTTTATTCTCATTCACTTCTGTTTGTTACTCTGTGCTATTCTTCCTTACCTGTTAATTGAAACCACTTACTAAGTTCTGCTGCCAAGCCTTGGAAATGCTGCTCTATACAGAATGGATATTGAGGTCTTCATCACCTGCTTATCTAGACATGGGAGAAATGTCAAAATTCTGCCTTGAGCAAACTTTTGTGTCTGCTTTTCTGTAATCTTTAAGCCTATCTCCATGCAAACAGGGTGGCAGTTCCTCTGGGGATCTCAATGTTGAAAACAAAATTTAAATCCTATTAAATAACATTTAAGGGATATGAATCATCTCAAATCAGGAACCAGGAGCCCTAAAAGCATAGGCTTTTTTCAAAGATTCTGCCTGGATTGGCTACCATTCTACTCCAATATACATCTGTCCAGCAGAAGCTCTATTTAAAGAAGACAGATGGAAAGGGTTTTGGGCAATTTTATGTATGCATATGCATATTTTGTATATGTCTTAGTTCAGATTAGCAAGATATTTTGTAACTAGATGATGTCACCTTAGCTCCCACAGAATGTTCAGTATTGGAATGGACACAAGAAACGGAAAAATCTTAATGATTTATGAAACACAATCAAGAAGATACACTAGGAGAAAACACTGTGGAAAGAATTCAGTAGAACACTGTATAGAAAAGGCAGTGAAGGGGCGCCTGGGTGGCTCAGTGGATTAAGCCACTGCCTTCGGCTCAGGTCATGATCTCAGGGTCCTGGGATCGAGCCCCACATCCGGCTCTCTGCTCCGCGGGGAGCCTGCTTCCTCCTCTCTCTCTGCCTGCCTCTCTGCCTGTTTGTGATCTCTCTCTCTCTGTCAAATAAATAAATAAAATCTTAAAAAAAAAATACTAGCTGTATTATCAAAAGACCTAGGTAAAAAAAAAAAAAAAAGAAAAGGCAGTGAATGATATAGAGCAGAATGCTGATTATCTTCAGTTGGTGAAAGTGTGGAGAGTTTAATTTTTAAATTTATATTGCTATTATTTTATTTAAAAATATTTTTAAATTGGTTTATGATCAAGTGTTTTTGAACACTTAGTCCTCAAGTGTTACCTGGATTTTTACTGTAAATTTATTTTGAGCCATTAGTGTGGGGATTATTGAAAGGAAATTAAATGAAACATGTTTTGTAGGATCAATTTTTGTTTCAGGCACTAAATGTCATTTAGCATGGAAC
Organism: Meles meles; assembly: GCF_922984935.1. Lineage (NCBI taxonomy): Eukaryota > Metazoa > Chordata > Mammalia > Carnivora > Mustelidae > Meles > Meles meles. The sequence continues at coordinate 24,459,995 of NC_060066.1, forward strand.
AAATTTGAATCAAAATGAGTAGATGTAAAAAACAAAAATCACAATGATGAATGAGGGAAGTGGACAGGCAAATGGTAAAATCTTAGTTGCAGGAATCAGAAAAAAGAATATGACATATAATCAAAGATGAGGAATGATCTGAGAGACGTAAATTTACTGCTGATTCAGTGTTCACTGCTTAGTTGTGAATGTGGAAAAGATACTTGAATTGGTTGGAATACTGGCTGTATGTTTATTCTTTTTTTAAAAATTTTATTCAAATTTGATAAATATAACAAGCATGTATAGTAGATTTTTTAAATCAAGGAATATAGCAAAAATTTAAATAAAATTAAAATACAGCATACATTAAGGATATCCTGACCATAATTGCATTCTGTAATATTGAAGAAAAAAGCAAGAACAAAATACTTTTTATTTTTTTCTCCTCACTGAAGTTAGGTGAGGCTATCCTGGATTTGAAAGTCAGTTTGTAGATAAATAGTCATGTTCTACTATTGGTTTCAATGTAGAAGCTGTAGGACATTTTTATATATGATACACCTAGGCACAGATAGAATGAGTTGATTATTGTTGGTTCTTCCTTTTAGGTTTAGAGAAGATTTATAATTCATTGTCTCCACACTCAAGTCTGCAAAAATGTAACTATTTACTTCTCTGTTAGTATTACTTATTTAGCTCTTGACCCCATTTCTGCCCCACAGCAATACCAAATTAAATTTGCCTGTTAAAAGTAACTTGGTTACTTCCAGATTAACTAAGTCTTTTTGGAGTACATAACATTTTTATGTTTCTTTTCCTAATTCCTGCTTTCCTTACCTTTGGTGGAATCTGTGTTCAGCAGAAGCTTATGTAATATCATAGTTACTGGACAATGCCATGTGATTTCACATGTTCTTCATGATCGGTGTCATAGGGACACTTTCTGCCAAGCTTTGCCTTGTTTCCACTGTACCCACCACTGTTGTAACTTATTTTTATACTTGTCAGCAAGGTCAGTTCATGGTACTTTATCCTGAGGAGGCTGGCCATTTTTTCCTGCATCTTTCTTGCCTGACCAAGCCTCTGCATTGACATACAGTAGTGACACAAGCCTCTTGAGGTGAGAATCAACCTCCAACCTATCTCCAGCTCTGGAAAGCATAGGTCCTTAGTAAAATGGCATAGCCCATATCATCAGGCACATGATAGCCAGCATTCTCTGCTATCTTCTGAGTCCTCCACTGGGCCATGTGGGAACCCTTGGATACCCCTCACACAACATGGAACCCAGGAGAAATTTCAGGATGAAGGAGGGATATATACTATGTCAGACTCTTTCATGACCCATACTACCAAAATTTCTCCCCTATTTTGTCCATGTCAACATGGTCTATGGCCCACTGAGGGTCTTCATACTTCCAGGGTTCCAGGCAAAGGGGGGGGGGCGCTGGTTCCTCTTCTCTATAAATTCCTATATCCATCAGGTCAGGGCCTGTCTTCCAAGACCTCATATTAAAAAATTCAATACTGAATGAGAGCCAAGCTATATCAAGGCACTATTGGTTCAGTTCCCTTTCTCCCTTCTCACATTCTCTCTATCCGCTTGCCACTTTTCCAGTCATATGTATACATGAGTCAGTATATATTGGCAGCAGGAAAACTGATCCTATGCCCTATCTTATGTTCTTTTCTGATTGTTATTAACCTCATCATCCAGAGATTTGGATTCTGTATCATGAGCTGACTGTAGTTAAACCAAGCCAAACCAAGCCCTTTTTGAAATTCAAAGCAAATTTTTCTTTCTCTCAAGTGCCTAGTTATTGCAAATCAAAAATTGTTTGCCTTCGGTCGATTGTGCCTGATGTGAGTTGAAAATCCATTCAACTCAACAGATATCTTTGTTCTGCTCTATAACCTACTCTTCCTGAAGCAATGAACACCTGTGATTAAATGGACTGGGAATGTTAGGCTAAGCAGGAACAACAGTGACTACAGAGATCAAAGCTACTGATTAATATTTCAGAAATTTCATCCAGATACAGTCATGCTGACTATTGAAAATAACCAAAAACAAACGTTAAAAAAGAAACTGTTTTTTTAAATGGGGGCTTTGTTTGTTCCTAAATGTAAATTAAATAAGAGTATGTGGTTTTTACTGGTATTTTCATCGCTTTGTTTCGAGCTTGGCGTCAATAATTTATACACATAAATATAGCAAAATTTCTTTTCTCAAAGAGCACACATACAATAATAAAAATTACATTACAATGTCAAGAAAGAACTTTTTCTTGTCTCTATTTTCTGGACTCAATACAGCTGAGAAAATATTCTCTATATTTTTATACCCTTGGAAGTTGTGCTGGGGGAGGAAATGTTAAACTCTTCACCTGCTGATTGGGTAGCTCACTTGGTAAGAATCAGATACATACAGGATCATAGTTATTAGGGGATGGAGTTTGATCCATAATATACACTTTCATAGGTGATTCACAGGAAAAAGAAAAGAATCAAGTATTGCTTTGGGTTCTTATTTCCATTAAGTAACCTGCCTACCTTCTAGAGACCATCTGGAAGAGTCCATATAGAAGCTTGGAGATACAGGAAGGAATGGAGAATAACAAAAATGTTAAACATATGGGTAAACAAAAATTAATACTAATAATGCAAGAATACTGTTTTCTGAATATTAAAATAGACATAGAATTGAGATACATGACAAATCTAGTATAAAGTCAGGCAAAGAAAAAATAGAGTTGAAATATTCTAAAACCCTTGCATTGATACATAAAGCAAAGATGCATGTTATGACCTCTTGAATATTCAATAAAGTAATAATAAAATGTATATAAGTGTCATGCTAACAGAAGACAAAAATGTTATGACAAGGTTAATCTATAAAAAAGAAGACAAGAAAAATAATTGGTACAAATACAGAGCAGTAGTAAAATGGAGTTAAACTCAACAGTATCCCAGCTGACAATTACCAAGAATAGATTACTTCAATTAAATGTACAAATTGCCAAACCAGATTAAGAATAAACAACTATATGCTCTCAGAAAATCATGACAGGTGACTAGAGGTAAAAAGTTTAAGTAAAAAAAAAAATAATAAATAAAAGGAAAAAGATAACCCATGCAGACACTAGCCATAGAAAACTGTTATTTGCTGCACTAGTATTAGACAAAGGAGATTGGGTTCAAGGTCATGGCATAATAAATAAAGAACGGATTTACTAAGAAGCTATAACAATTCTAAATGCAATTGTATGTAATATATATATATAGTATGTATATATAAAATTTTATTTTTATATATAATTTCTACCTATCATAGAATTTATAATATACGTCTCATATAAATTATGTAATTTTACATAAAGTGAAAGTTCAAAGAACTGAAAGAGAAAGAAAACCATGTATAATCATTGGGGAGATTTTAAAACATATACAATGCATATTGTTTTGGAATATTTGCTAAAAATTGCACATATAGGGCCTTAAGAAAGTTTCAATGGACTTCTGATGAGTTAAATCATGACATATAATCTCTGAACATAATATAAATTAAAACTGAAATCATTTAGCATAAATTATTCACAGTAGAATTAAGCTAAAACAAACTTAAAACATGATTAAAATCACTAAACATTTTTTGTTTATTTTTTTACGGAGGTCTTTGTGTCAATTCATTTCTTTTTTAAAATACACTTTTTATTTAGAATGTTTTTAGATTTATAGAATTATTTTAAAGATAGTACCAGAGTTCCTATAGACCCCATAAGCAGTTTCTTCTATTATTAACATCTTACATTAGTATAGTACATTAGTCACAATTAGTGAACCAGTATTGATATATTATTAGAAACTAATGCCCATACTTTATTCAAGCGTTCCAGCTTTTTCTTAATGCCTTTTTCATTTCCAGGATTACATTCAGAATACCATATTACATTTTGGTATTCGTGTCTCCTTAGGCTCCTCATGGTTGTGATAGCGTTTCAGACTTTTCTTGTTTTAGATGACTTGGACAATGTTGAGGAGTACTGGTCAGCTAATTTGTAGACTGTCCCTTTATTGGCAGTTGTCTAAAATTTTTCTTTTAATTAGGCTGAGGTTAGGTTTGGGGAGGAAGATTGGAGAGGTGAATTGTCATTCTCATCACTTCATATCAATATGAATTACCCTATTGAGGTTAGCCTTGATCACCTGGCTTGAGATAGTGTTCATCAGGTTTCTACACTATAAAGTTACTCCTTTTCCCTCACCTTCCCACACTGTGCTTTGTAGGAGAAAAGCACTACGTGCAGCCCAAACTTAAGGAATGAAGAGCTATTCTGTCTTTAATTAAGGGTAATTACATCAGTGATTTTAAATTCTTCTGAGTGGGAAATCTCTCTCTTCTCTTCATTTATTAAATTACTCAATAGTTTACATCAGTTTGGACTCAATAATTTGTTTACATCAGTATGTATGGACTGAGTCCATAGTATGGTCCATAGTAGAGTATAGTCTACACTACAAAATATAAAGTATTTTATACTTTAGGTTAAAATACAATACTGCTTTATTTATGTTATTGCTCAAATTGTTCCAGCTTTGGAAAAATGGAAGCTCTTTCCATTGATTTCTTTGTTACTTAGACACACTCCATCATTATTTGTTGCATGTTTGTTCATTTTTGCATTTGCTTACTTTCTGTCTCCACAAGATGCTCCAGGATCATCTTGTATCTTTCCTACCCCAATCCCCATGTCATCCATTTCTCCAAGGAGCCCTGGCTTCTCTTAATGGGCAATAAGTAATATCAGAGACCAGTATCTGGGCACTTGGTATGCTTGGTGAGACTGGGATATTATTACTCTTAGGTCCTCCCAGATGAAAGAACAAGGAGATACAAATGTGTGTATCTAAATATTTCAATTCGAAACTATCTGTGTCAAGCTAAACACAACTTCATACTGATGTATCAAATTCTGAATCATTGTCACAAGAATGATTTTAAGATCTTCCCCTTGGTTTTCTCTAAACCTCCCATTGCACCACTGAAAAAACCCATCTTCCACCATCTACTGTTTACTGAATTATTCAATTTAAGTATGGACTTATAACATTTTCAGAATTGTTAAACAGTACCCCATAGGGTAGAAAAACTTTGTCAACTACAGTAAAATGTTTATATACACTTCCTTTTGCTTTAGACTTACAAACTCCACTCATTTCCAAAGTCACTGAGGTCAGCACTTACTCCCTCACCCTCTTCACTGAGGTTGCTTCATACATTTGTCTACATTTAGATGCTTTTCTCTTATTCTGATCCATCTTGGGATTTTGAATTTTTAAAACTTTACATATATTAAAACTCACTCATTGTGCTATAAAGTTTTGGTTTTAGAAATGCTTGATTTATTGTATTTACCATTAGAGTATGCTACAGAATGATTTCACTGCCTTAAAATATCTGCTGTACTTCACCTCTCACCCCTGAACCCCTGGGAACCACTGATCTTTTTTATTCTCTCTATATTTTTGCCTTTTAAGAAAGTCATATTATTGCAATTATATAGTAGGTAGCTTTTTTCAGGGTGGTTTCTTTTACCTGTCAGTATGATTTAGGATTCATCAGTGTGTTTTTCTGGCTTCATAGCTGTATGACCACTTACCTTATGACAAAGACAGCATTGCTGAGCAGGGGTGACAGAAAGGCCTGGCTAGTGAATGATACTGGGTCAGAGAATTATACAGATTACAGTTCTAAAATGTTAAAGGCCAAACAGACTTCTGAAGATACAGAAAAACATTCTCACAACCTTGAATTAGAAGAAACATTCAAACAACTCACAAAAAAAAAAATTAACCATAAGGGGGAAAACTTGATGAATTAAATTAAATTGTAAAAATTCTGTCAATTAAAACATAGTATTCAGAGAGTAAAAAAAAAGCTTACAGAGCAAACAGTGAATTTACAACTCATATATGTGATAGGATTTATACCCAAAATGATAAAAGGACTCCAATGGATTAAAAAGGAAAAGAAAGACTTCCAATATAATGACTGACGAAGTGGTTGAACAGGCACTTCAGAAAAAGAAGACATTCGGTTATCTAATAAACATAGAAAAAAAATGCTCAACCTCATTACTAGTAAGGGAAATACTGATTAAACGAGAGATTAATGAGATACCATGTCACACTCACCATTGATGCATTTCCTAATTAAAAGAATGACGGTACCAAGTATTAGTAGACACTTGGAATATCAGGACTCGTACACTGCTGGAGAGAATATAAATTGTTACAACATTGAAACCCAGTTTGGCTTATCTTCTGAGGTTGATCATGTAATCTGTGACCCAGTAAAGTCAATCTTGGGTATAACCTCAACAAGAAGTTTATATATATACCAAGAGTCTTATATGAGAATGTACCTTACTGAAATATTCTTAATAGCCAACACTAGAAGAAAACCCAAATATTAGGAGTCGAATAGATTAGAAAACTGAATGGCCCGTTAATAAAACAGAATAATGCAAGAATGCAATAATGCAAGAATGAAGATGAATTAGCTGCAGCTACAAAGAGCAATCTTTACAAATCTTAAATACGATGTTGAAGAAGCCAGATATAAAACAAAGCATGCCTTAAACAAGACGTATATCTACATTAGACATGAAGAATGTGCTCACACAGACAAAAGCCATGTGAAGACGCAGTGAGAACATGGCCATCTACAAGCCAGGGAGAGAGACCTCAGAAGAAACTCCTTCATCTTGGATTCCTGGCTTGCTGAACTATGAGAAAATAAATTTATGTTATTTAAGCCACCCAGTCCTGGCATTTTGTTTTGGATGCCCAACCAAATTCAATACAGATTATATGTTTTATATAGATAAAATATACAATGTCAAGAAGTCAAGATAGTGGTTATTTCTTGGGAAAAGAGAGTAGTGACTTGGAAGAGGCCCAAGAAAGGTTCCTGGACAATAGAGGTATTCCATTTGCAATAATTCATTTTGCTTTCTGCATGTTTTGTGCATTTTTGGAATACATGTCATATACTAATAGAAATATATATATTATCTATGTCTGTCTGTCTGTCTATCTATCTATCTATCATCTAGCTGTCTCATAGAAATAGCAATGTCATAAGAGTTTAAGAACTCTCATCCTGTACTTAGGGTCTATTTCAGGATTTAATACAGATTTATCTTGGAAAAATAAACCAGATTGGTAAGCTCATAATATTTTGAAAAGAGAAGTATAACTGTGTATCCAATCTTCCAGATATGCACATACATTTAAAAGCTACATTACATAGCTATTAGAGCACATCAGTGGGTGTTTTGATCAATGATACATACTTGCCAACTCTAGTGTTTAAAATATTTCATAAATCACGTGCAAGAATTACTAGTAGGAATGGGTATGTGATAAAATAAATAATACTGAAAAACGAATCCATTATTAATAAGTAATTTATATCCCAGCTTTATGGCAAAATTGAAATAAATGTCAGGTAGATTTTCTTAAATAAGTTAGAGTTTAAACTATTAAAATATTTCCTAAAATCTGACATGGATATTAACATAATCAAATGGCAAGGAATTTTCTAGTCGTGAATATAATGTATTGAAGAAAACTGTTTGATATAGTCAAAAACATAAACTAAATTCCAAACAGCAACCCGAGTAATAGCTTTTTCTATGCGTGAATGAGAAATGATAATGTCCTTAATATTTAAAGCGTTTATACAAGAAACAGTATAGAGTAGAATTTCAGAACTCTGATTTAAGAGTAGACAAGTTTGAACTGCAGCTTAACTACACGTTAGCCGTTTTACTGGAAAAGTTACTTGATCTCTTTAAATATTAATAGCTCATGTATAATGTAGGTATAGTAAGTATCACTTCTTAGTTTCATAAGAAAGATCAACTAAAGTACTGCAGTGCTTGGCACATTGTAAGCGCTCAGCTATTATTGATACTATCTCAATTTCTATTATGTTATAAATTCATACATATTTTCACCATAATAGTAAAGACATAAATATAATATTCCATTTTTCTTGTCAAAGTGGTTTAGATAGAGAAAGAAAAAAATATTATGTTGTATTGATGATATAGTACAAATTGCTTCAAGTTTCAAATGCTTAATTTAGTCAAGAACCTGAAGAATGTTATGTTCTTCCAGTGGTATGACTTCTATTGCATTTTTAAAACTAATCTGTTTTCTTCTTAGACAGCCTCTTATTTGGTTTGACTGTCTTATTTGCCTCTGTGTCTATCATTTCCTTTGTTGTTTTAAAATATTCATTCTGTTTCTCTTTTTTCCTTTTATCTTCAGATCTTTTCTAGTCTGGTTTTAGTTTGCTAATTCAGTGTCCGTATTTCAAATTTTCCCATTATTGCTTTTAATGTGTTATAATTTTTCTTTTTTAATACTTTTTCATCCCTTTTAATTTGATTTTTATTGCTATCATTTATGTTATCTGATTCACTTGTTTTATCAACTCACATTTATCTGATATTCCCCCTCCCTGCCTTCCTATGTTTCTTCTTTCTCCTTTTTTCTATAATGCGGATACAATCTAGATTATTCTTTGGCTTTCTGTTGTAAATATTTATCCAACACTTGTCTTGCTTTGTAGTTTTAGAATAATTTCTGTCTTTAAGTCACAGAATACCTTTTGAATCGAAATGTTGTTTTTTTTCCTGTTTATAGATTCTTGAATTAACAGGAGTCTATCAGGTTTGATATTTGTGCCCAAGATAGTGTCAGTAGATTACTTTCCGCTGTATTCCATTGCTGTCTACTTGAACATAGAGAATACCATCCTCTCTTATCTCAAACCACATAATAAACTGAAGTATCCCTAAGTGCACAAATTTTAAGTGCCTGGTATATTAATAAGGTAGTTTAACTTTGTTGATGTGATAAATCTGATTTTGCCTAGCCAATTCATTAATTTTGAAAAACACGATATATTTTGACTGTATAGAGTATATAAAAAGTATTCAAATACACTGTTCCTGGTGCTCTGAGGGCTAATCTTCATGAACAGTTCCATTTGTCTTTATACTTAACAGCTCCTAATCAAACTGTTTTCCCAAAATTTCTTAGGTCAGCCCTTCATAGAACCTGTTTCATTGAAGTTGTGTCATACAATTTAAAAATTTGATATAGTGGCCATATCTTGCACTGCATCCTGGGATTACTGTGTGTATGCACGTGTGTGCATTTATTTTTATACATCAAAATTCACATTTTGTGATGCATAGTCTTTTGGGTCATGATAAATGTATACAGTTGTGGATCCACTACCTCAGCCGCATACAGAACAGTGTCATCATTCTTAAAGTTTCCATGTTTGTCCTCTTCACAGTCAACCTCCCTACCCTATCAATCCCTGGCAACCACTGCTTTCCATTTTGTAGTTTCTTTCCTCTCTTTCCTTCTTCCTTTCTTCCTTTCTGTAGCATGTCAAGTAAACAAAATGGATCATGCAATCTGTGACCTTTTGGGTCCAGATTCTTTCACCTAGTAAAATGCATTTAAGATATATCCATGTTGAATGAATCAATAGCTCATTCCTTTTTATCAATGAATAGTATTGCATTCTGTGCATGTACCACAAGTACTTTATGTGTTCCTCTTTTGAAAGACATCTTATTGCTTCTAGTTGTTAGTGGCTATGAATTAATGTGCTGTAAACTTTCACGTACAGGTTTTTGTGTGGACATAAATTTTTAATTACTTTGGAGGAATATTTAGGTTTACAGTTGCTCTATTGTATAAGTCTATGCACAACTTAAAAATAAAAACAATAAAACCTTGCCAACCCATTTTCCAAAGTGGCTATACAGTTTTGCATTCCATTGCTACTGAATGGGAATTCCTTTTGTTTGACATCCTTGTCGACATTAGGTATTGTTGGTTTTTTGGATATTTCCGATAGGTGTATAGCTGTACCTCATAATGATTTTTAATTTGTATTTTGTTATTATAATTTGTTGATTGTCTTTTCATGTGTTTATTTGTCATCATATAGTTTCTTTGGCAAAGTATGTTTTAGATTTTTGCCCTTTTTTAAAAGATTTATTTATTTACTTTATAGTGAGAGAGAGAGAGAGACAGAGTGAGTGAGCCAGAAGCAGGAGGGGCAGAGGGAGAGGGAGAAAGAATCTGAAGAAGACTCCTCACTGAGCCTGGAGCCTGACTTGGGACTCAATCTTACAACCCTGAGATCATGACTTGGGCCAGAACAAAGAGTTGGATGCTAAACTGACTGTGTCAACCAGGTGCCCCTTCTGCCTTTTTTTTTTTTTTTTTTTTTTTTTTTTTAGGGTATTTGTTTTTCTAGATTTTTTTTTTCATTTGACCTTCTAATATTCTAATATCCCCAAGGCAGTAAGAAAGATCCATGTAGATATGTCTGGATCACATTACTCCCATTCTTAAATCCCATTCACAATGTCCCCATTCTACTAAGTATAAAATACAAAATTAGGAACATTCTTGCCTTCTTCAACACCTCATGTGCTATTTCTACCTCCCTATACTCTTACCACACTTGCTTTGAATTCTTCAAATACTTAGTCTTTCCCAATTCAAAGACTTGGAGTATATTTATCCCTTGGAAACACCTACTCTTCCTTCATATTTTACATTTCAGTTTAAATATCACTGCTTCTGAGAAAGTTTCTGTAATCACACAAAATAAAAAAAGATCCATACACACACATACACACACACACACACTTTCTTTGATCATACTACCTTTATTTATTTATTTTTAAAATTTATATTTGTCCTATCAACTAAGCTTCAGGAAGTGAGCTCTAGGAAGTCAGGAACTTATCATTGTTGTCCTTCAAGAAGCCAGGGAAACAATCCTTACTCAGTGAATACTTCTTACACAAATGAATTAACTTAATGAATGGTAACGATATGGTGATACAAATGTTGAAAAGTATTCATGTGGATAGGTATTTGAATTTGATCTTGATAATGTATAAATATGCATATCTCTCCCATAGTAATTTGAATCTTCTTGAAGTCCAAAATATTCTTCTTTAGTAGGCAAAAGTTATCAAGGTGATCTGTAATGTATGCGTTCTGCTTCAAGAAAACCCCAGTAAAAATGATTTATCTTAGTGGTTCTGACCTGATTAGCCATTGTAGCAGTCAAAAAAAATTCTTCATGGGATAGTTTCTATTTTAAGTTAGAACATTGTAGGAAAATCTCATATCCTTTTTATTTGACATCTAATTGACATATGACATTATATTAGTTTCAGGAGTACAAATAATGACTTGATATTTGTATACACTGCAAGACAATCACCATATTAAGTCTAGTTTCCCCTTCACCATATAAAGTTAGTATGTAACATATTATTGACTATATTCACCAAGCTGTACATTAGATCCTTATGATCTATTTATTTTATGATTGGAAGTTTATACCTATTGATTCCCTTCTCCCATTTGCCTACACACCCAACTCCATTCCTCTGACAACTAACTAATCTGTTATCCCCACCTTTGAGGTTTTTTTTTTGTTGGTTGGTTCTTCTTCTTCTTTTCTTTTTTTCTTTTTTTGTTGGTTTTACATATAAATAAAATCATACAGTATTTGTCTTTTTCTGTCCAACTTACTTCATTTAGCATAACATCCTCAAGGTCCACCCATGTTGTTGCAAATGGCAAGATTTCATTCTTTTTTTATGGCTGAATAAATATTCCATTTTATGTATATATATCATATCTTCTTTATTCATTCATCAATCAATGGACACTTAGATGGCTTTCATATCTTGGCTATTACAAATAATGTTGCAACAAACATAGGTGTACTATATCTTTTTGACTTAGTGTTTTTATTTCCTTTGGATAAATATCCAAAAGTGGACTTACTGGATCACATGGTAGTTCTATTTTTAGTTTTGGGAGGAACCTCCATACTGGTCTACAGAGTGGCCGCACCAATTTATATTTCAACCAATAATGCATAAAAATTCCCTTTCTTCATGTCCTTGCCAACAACACTTGCTTTGTTTGTTTGCTTGTTTTATTTTTTTTTTTGTCTTTTTGATACTAGTCATTGTGGCAGGTATGAAATGGTATCTCACTGTGATTTTTATTTGCATTTCTCTGATGATTAGTGGTGTTGAACATCTTTTTTTATGTGTCATCAGAGATCTGTATGTCTTCTTAGGAAAAATCTATTGAGATCCTTATCTTTGTCCATTTGGATTGTTGTTGTTGTTACTAAGTTGTATAAGTTCTTCATATATTTTGGATATTAATCCCCTATTGAATATATGATTTGCAAATAGATTCTCCCATTCAGTAGGTTGCTTTTTAATTTTTTTTTGATGGTTTCACATTATAATTGTTTTTGAGGACTGATTTTAACCAGCTGCAACCTCAAGTTCCATTGTGCATGTGCTCCCATTCCAAGAAGCAAAAGCCTGACCTGGTATTGAGGTCTCAGCCTTGCTATACTCATATTTAGAGTGATTAAAAAATATGAGCATCTAAACAACATTTTTTGAGGATCATGATCAAAATAAAAATAAATTTATCATGGTAAAAATTCATGGTCAAAAATATACATCTTTAAGATTACTTTACTTGTTTTCTTATAGGTTTTTATACCCATGAAGGTCTTTTGTATAATCAATAACTTCAAGAAGCAATTAACTTCATCCTGTCACTAACACTAGATCTCAGCAAACCTCCATCCAGCAAACCTTCCACAAATAAGTTGAATTTACTAACCAAAAAATCTATTAAAATGCTCTTTTCTTGGGGCACCTGGGTGGCTCAGTGGGTTAAGCCTCTGCCTTGGGCTCAGGTCATGATCCCAGGGTCCTGGACTCGAGCCCCGCATTGGGCTCTCTGCTCAGCGGGGAGCCTGCTTTCTCCTCTCTCTCTGCCTGCCTCTCTGCTCTGCCTGGGAGAGGGGGAGGGGGTTGTGGACATTGGGGAGGGTATGTGCTATCGTGAGTGCTGTGGAGTGTGTAAACCTGGCGATTCACAGACCTATACCCCTGGGGATAAAAATACATTATATGTTTATAAAAAAAAAAATTGGAAGGGGAGGCGAACCATAAGAGACTATGGACTCTGAAAAAACCTGAGGGTTTTGAAAGGTCAGGGGTGGGAGGTTGGGGGAACAGGTGGTGGGTAATAGGGAGGGCACGTTTTGCATGGAGCACTGGGTGTTGTGCAAAAACAATGAATACTGTCACGCTGAAAAAATAAATAAATTAAAAAAGAGAAAAAAAAAGTAGAATCATAATGTGTTAAAGAAATCATTCAAAATAAGAAAAAAAAAGCAGAAATATTCTTTAGTCTTGCATAAATAATATATATTTAAACAGAAAGAATTATTTTACTGAACTTGCACTTTCCAAACCAAATACACAGACTCTATTCCTACTTCTGTCTTTCTGTTATTAGTTGGTATGTCCTAGGAAGATTGTCTTTCACATATTTTTCCAGTCACATCAGCAGTGCTTTCTTATTGGTCTCCTGTGCTACTGCAGTACTCTCATACGTTATTTGACTACATTTTGGCATTATTTTACAAAATGCTTCTATGATTGCTTGCCTTTGAAATGTATGGTTGATAAAAAGAAGTCCAGTAGTTAAAAATTATGTAAGGTGCTGCAAGCATTCTCCCTTTACTGGAAATTTGTGATCCACTATAGCATATTGAAATCTCTGAGATGTTCCTGCTGGGCTCCCAAATCTGTTGTCTTTGTTTTACTTTGCTCCAGAAACTACTAGTAAAGAAGAAACAGTTAAATATAAGGAGAAAGTTGCAGTGGAGAAGTAAATAGCTGTTGACTCTCTTCATTCGTCCAGTTGCCGCGTCTAGGTCACTGGTCTTGGCAGTCCACGTGGATTGAAGCATTTGCCGGGTCAGAGGAGCCAGAACAGCATACTCACTACGTATTATATCCCTAAACTTATGAGTACCCAGAGGCAACTTACGCCATCCTATAAGGCAATGATATTGCTTCTCAGCAAGGCACATCTCAATGCTCTAATGGTTTGATTCTCTATCTTGAGCATCTTGCTGCATCAGCACAAGACACATCTCCATCTATCTACTTCCTCAAAACAGGGCCAAGAGTTTTCCATTTTTATTCCCTTAGGGGATTTTATTACACATTGCCTATTAGAGCTCTAAAGTAAAGCAATCTATCTAATTTTGTTTAATCCAGAGTTCCCAAACAGATCTGACTAGAGAACCCTTTCTTTCCAGCTTCCAACTAGTGTCTGGTGTAAATACCATGTACTACTTAGCTACAATGAACTCTCCTCACATTTGTGTCCCCACAGAAATCCTGTTAGGAATAATGGATTCAAAGAGCTGAGACATTTGTGTGATTTCTGTGAGCTAAAACCACAACATTGCAGCTGGATTTTTTATGGAGCGTATTTTAATAAGAACACTACATAGCACAACAGATACTAATACAAAGCTAAATATCTAAGGCAGAATGTGGCTTTTGGTAGCAGCCTCCTGTATCTCTTCCTTAAGGAACTTGTAACAATATTTAACCAGTGGGTCTAACTAAGAAGAGCATTCCAATACAATTCCAGATCTTTCTATGAGCGTTTCATTCAGTTTTATGTTGGAATCCTCTTTCTTCTTCTTCCTCCTCCTCTTCTTCCTCTTCTTCCTCCTCGCTGTAGTCGTTTTCTTCTTCTCCTTCTTCTTCTTCTTTCTCCTACTCTTCCTCCCCTTCCCTCCTCCTCATCCTTACCAATCAGTCTTTGCTGAATTTTTTTAGAATTTTACTTATATTTGTTTAGTTATTTGTAAAAGTATTAAGACCACCTATTCCCACACTGCCTGCTTTTCTTTTCTTCCCTCTTTGTTTCATGAACTGATTTCAGTAAGTTGGTATGTATTCACCTATAACTTTATACTTAAATAATTATATTCACCTATATGTACTTTGGTTTTTTAAATTTTTTAAAAAGATTTTATTTATTTATTTGACAGATGGAGATCACAAGTAGGCAGAGAGGCAGGCAGAGAAAGAAAGAGGAGGAAGCGGGCTCCCCGCTGAGCAGAGAGCCAGATGCCGGACTCAATCCCAGGATCCTGGGATCATGACCTGAACCAAAGACACAGGCTTAACCCACTGAGCCACCCAGGCACCCCTGTACTTTGTTTTAAATAAATGGATTACATACTATAAATGACTGAAATATTTCTTAGCTTATCTTTGAAATTCAATAGATATAATTAGGCATGGTTTGCATGTCATAGTATTGTGGAATATTATGTAATGATAATATGACTAGTGGGAATATAGAGGAAAGTATACACTATATAAATAAATAAATATATAAATGAATAAAATGGAAATTGATAGTTTTTTTGGGAGAGAGATTTGGTATCTATTAAAAAGATAAATGTATTGGGGTGCCTGGGTGGCTCAGTGGGTTAAAGCCTCTGCCTTGGGCTCAGGTCATGAACTCAGGGATCTGGGATCAAGTCCTGCATTGGGCTATCTGCTCTGTGGGGAGCCTGCTTCCTCCTTTCTCTCTGACTACCTCTCTGCCTACTTGTGATCTGTCTGTCAAATAAATAAATAAAAATCTTTAAAAAAAAAGATAAATGTATTAAGGAGGGCACTATTGAATGGAGCACTGGGTGTGGTGCATAAATAATGATTCTTGGAACACTGACAAAAATAAAATAAAATTAAGATGTTAAAAAAAGATAAATGTGCAATGCTTTGAACATATATATGTAAATATAAATGAATTCTACAATATAATTTGTGAGGATGACACAAAAACTTTTAATTAAATGCATATTAATGTTATGTTTTTTTTAAAATGGTGGTGCAATAGTGTTTTAACTTGATGTTACCTTTCTCTTGACTCTATCCTTAAGTCTACTTTTAAAAGAAACCTTTCTGACTTAACATGTTGCTAAAAAACAAAACAAAACAAAACAAAACAAACAAAAAAAACCCTATGTATTTCTTCTCTAACTTTCCACTAAAATTGATAGAAGGGTATCATGTCAAGAGGCAGCTGAATATGTAAGTTTAGAACTCAGAAATGAATCCAGGGATGAATATTCAAAATTAGGACATTTCTAGGGTCATGGTAACATTTTGTTTTAGGTTTAGAGTTACCTAGTTGTGTTTTTATTTTAATTTGGGGGAGCTGCACTTTTATGGTTTATGTGCTTTTCTCTATGTATGTCAATTTCAGTAAAATTTAAATTAATACAAAAATTTGCCTACTTGTTAAGTTTGACTTCCCACAGTATACCTGCTTTAAAAAACATAACAGACTGTACATTGTCTGTCTCTTCTTTTTAATCTTCTAATTATAAACATGCTCCTAATTGGCAACCATTCTGGGAGGAGAGAGGAGAAATTTAGATCTAGATCAAGGTTTCTCAATCTCAGCATTATTACCTTTTTTTTTTTCCCTGAATAATTCTTCATTGTGGGAGGTTATCCTGTGCATTGTAGGCTATTTAACAGCAGCCCAGTTGCATCCAGCAGGATGCCAGTAGCATCCTCCCAGTTAGAGTAATGAAAAATATATCCAGACATTGTCAAAAGTCCCCTGGCGAGGAGCACTGCCCCCTCGTTGAGACTAACTGGTTGAGGCAAACTAGGTATGACAAAGAAAGTCTGCGCAGAATCCCAAGTGATGAAATTAGGTCATTATCAAGATTAAAACTCAGAAGGTAAGCCTGCTGAAAACTGGTCATTGGAGGGAATTAAATCAAATTTCAGAAAACTGAACAAACTTCCAGGAGTAGAATTTATACTCAGCATTTATAATAGCATCATTGTCCTCAGTCACAAAACCAATATTTGAAATTCCAAGAGAGGACTAAATTGTCATGCAGCATTCCTTTGACAAAAGAAACACCCATAAACTCCCTATTAGGATAACTGGTTGCATATATTTCTGACATCTAGCAATGCATACTCTTTAATCTCAGAAAATAATATTTGTTTTTCTTTTTATTTATTTTTTTCTTCTTATTGTGTTATGTTAGTCAGCATACAACACATCATTAGTTTTTGATGTAGTGTTCCAAGATTCATTGTTTAGGCACCACACCCAGTGGTCCATGCAATACGTGCCCTCCTTAATACCCATCACCAGGCTTACCCGTCCCCCGACCCCCTCCCCTCTAAAACCCTCAGTTTGTTTCTCAGAGTCCACAGTCTCTCAAGTTTTGTCTCCCCCTCCGATTCCCCCCTCCCCTTCACTTTTCCTTTCCTTCTCCTAATAATTTGTTTTTCTAACTTCATCTGCATTTGGTCAGTTTTAGCCTTCTTGGATATTATGAAATGTACTCATGGTTTTGAGGAGCAATATTTCATGCACATGATAAAGTTATCCTTTATAATTAAGTAAGCTCTTAGGTGAACAATTCTTGGTCAGGTGTACTAATATTTTATACCAGCTACTATGGTGAATGGTGTAGCACCTAATTATTTCTTATTTCCTGTAGCATCTTTAATGGAAAATGTCATCCATCACCTACTGTACAAAATTTCGACCTAAATGGTTGGATTAACCAGGGTGACCCTGGAAAGTAAAGAAATGAATGCATCAGTGAGGGTGTAACTACTGGCAATTTGTTAAGATTTTTATAGCTTGTATAGTTAAAATTCCCCCCATATTATTATGAACTGTTGTGTTTTTTTTTTTCCCTTTTTATTTATTTATTTATTTTTTCAGCGTAACAGTATTCATTCTTTTTGCACAACACCCAGTGCTCCATGCAAAACGTGCCCTCCCCATCACCCACCACCTGTTCCCCCAACCTCCCACCCCTGACCCTTCAAAACCCTCAGGTTGTTTTTCAGAGTCCATAGTCTCTTATGGTTCGCCTCCCCTCCCCAATGTCCATACCCCGCTCCCCCTCTCCCAATCCCACCTCCCCCAAGCAACCCCCAGTTTGTTTTGTGAGATTAAGAGTCATTTATGGTTTGTCTCCCTCCCAATCCCATCTAGTTTCATTTATTCTTCTCCTATCCCCCTACCCCCCATTGTTGCTTCTCCATGTCCTCATATCAGGGAGATCATATGATAGTTGTCTTTCTCCGATTGACTTATTTCACTAAGCATGATACGCTCTAGTTCCATCCACGTCGTCGCAAATGGCAAGATTTCATTTCTTTTGATGGCTGCATAGTATTCCATTGTGTATATATACCACCTCTTCTTTATCCATTCATCTGTTGATGGACATCTAGGTTCTTTCCATAGTCTGGCTATTGTAGACATTGCTGCTATAAACATTCGGGTACATGTGCCCCTTCGGATCACTATGTTTGTATCTTTAGGGTAAATACCCAGTAGTGCAATTGCTGGGTCATAGGGTAGTTCTATTTTCAACATTTTGAGGAACCTCCATGCTGTTTTCCAGAGTGGTTGGACCAGCTTGCATTCCCACCAACAGTGGAGGAGGGTTCCCCTTTCTCCACATCCTCTCCAGCATCTGTCATTTCCTGACTTGTTAATTTTAGCCATTCTGACTGGTGTGAGGTGATATCTCATTGTGGTTTTGATTTGTATTTCCCTGATGCCGAGTGACGTGGAGCACTTTTTCATGTGTCTGTTGGCCATCTGGATGTCTTCTTTGCAGACATGTCTGTTCATGTCCTCTGCCCATTTCTTGATTGGATTGTTTGTTCTTTGGGTGTTGAGTTTGCTAAGTTCCTTATAGATTTTGGATACTAGCCCTTTATCTGATATGTCGTTTGCAAATATCTTCTCCCATTCTGTCAGCTGTCTTTTGGTTTTGTTAACTGTTTCCTTTGCTGTGCAAAAGCTTTTGATCTTGATGAAATCCCAATAGTTCATTTTCGCCCTTGCTTCCCTTGCCTTTGCCGTTGTTCCTAGGAAGATGTTGCTGCGGCTGAGGTCGAAGAGGTTGCTGCCTGCGTTCTCCTCAAGGATTTTGATGGATTCCTTTCTCACATTGAGGTCCTTCATCCATTTGGAGTCTATTTTCGTGTGTGGTGTAAGGAAGTGGTCCAATTTCATTTTTCTGCATGTGGCTGTCCAATTTTCCCAGCACCATTTATTGAAGAGGCTGTCTTTTTTCCATTGGACATTCTTTCCTGCTTTGTCGAAGATTAGTTGACCATAGAGTTGAGGGTCGATTTCTGGGCTCTCTATTCTGTTCCACTGGTCTATGTGTCTGTTTTTGTGCCAGTACCATGCTGTCTTGATGATGACAGCTTTGTAATAGAGCTTGAAGTCCGGAATTGTGATGCCACCAACTTTGACTTTGTTCTTCGATATTCCTTTGGCTATTCGAGGTCTTTTCTGGTTCCATATAAATTTTAGGATTATTTGTTCCATTTCTTTGAAAAAAATGGATGGTATTTTGATAGGGATTGCATTAAATGTGTAGATTGCTTTAGGTAGCATAGACATTTTCACAATATTTATTCTTCCAATCCAGGAGCATGGAACATTTTTCCATTTTTTTGTGTCTTCCTCAATTTCTTTCATGAGTACTTTATAATTTTCTGTGTATAGATTCTTAGTCTCTTTGGTTAGGTTTATTCCTAGGTATCTTATAGTTTTGGGTACAATTGTGAATGGGATTGACTCCTTAATTTCTCTTTCTTCAGTCTTGTTGTTGGTGTACAGAAATGCAACTGATTTCTGTGCATTGATTTTATATCCTGACACTTTACTGAATTCCTGTACAAGTTCTAGCAGTTTTGGAGTGGAGTCTTTTGGGTTTTCCACATATAGTATCATATCATCTGCGAAGAGTGATAGTTTGACTTCTTCTTTACCAATTTGGATGCCTTTAATTTCTTTTTGTTGTCTGATTGCTGAGGCTAGGACTTCTAATACTATGTTGAATAGCAGTGGTGATAATGGACATCCCTGCCGTGTTCCTGACCTTAATGGAAAAGCTTTCAGTTTTTCTCCATTGAGAATGATATTTGCGGTGGGTTTTTCATAGATGGCTTTGATAATATTGAGGTATGTGCCCTCTATCCCTACACTTTGAAGAGTTTTGATCAGGAAGGGATGCTGTACTTTGTCAAATGCTTTTTCAGCATCTATTGAGAGTATCATATGGTTCTTGTTCTTTCTTTTATTAATGTGTTCTATCACATTGATTGATTTGCGGATGTTGAACCAACCCTGCAGCCCTGGAATAAATCCCACTTGATCGTGGTGAATAATCCTTTTAATGTACTGTTGAATCCTATTGCCTAGTATTTTGGCGAGAATTTTTGCGTCTGTGTTCATCAAGGATATTGGTCTGTAGTTCTCTTTTTTAGTGGGATCCTTGTCTGGTTTTGGGATCAAGGTGATGCTGGCCTCATAGAATGAGTTTGGAAGTTTTCCTTCCATTTCTATTTTTTGGAACAGTTTCAGGAGAATAGGAATGAGTTCTTCTTTAAATGTTTGGTAGAATTCCCCTGGGAAGCCGTCTGGCCCTGGGCTTTTGTTTGTTTGGAGATTTTTGATGACTGTTTCAATCTCCTTACTGGTTATGGGCCTGTTCAGGTTTTCTATTTCTTCCTGGTTCAGTTGTGGTAGTTTATATGTCTCTAGGAATGCATCCATTTCTTCCAGATTGGCCAATTTGTTGGAGTAGAGTTGCTCATAGTATGTTCTTATAATTGTCTGTATTTCTTTGGTGTTAGTTGTGATCTCTCCTCTTTCATTCATGATTTTATTGATTTGGGTCCTTTCTCTTTTCTTTTTGATGAGTCTGGCCAGGGGTTTATCAATCCTATTGATTCTTTCAAAGAACCAGCTCCTAGTTTCATTGATTTTTTCTATTGTTTTTTTGGTTTCTATTTCATTGATTTCTGCTCTGATCTTTATGGTTTCTCTTCTCCTGCTGGGTTTAGGGTTTCTTTCTTGTTCTTTCTCCAGCTCCTTTACGCGTAGAGTTAGGTTGTGTACTTGAGACCTTTCTTGTTTCTTGAGAAAGGCTTGTACCGCTATATATTTTCCTCTCAGGACTGCCTTTGCTGTGTCCCACAGATTTTGAACTGTTGTGTTTTCATTATCATTTGTTTCCATGAATTTTTTCAATTCTTCTTTAATTTCCTGGTTGACCCATTCATTCTTTAGAAGGATGCTGTTTAGTCTCCATGTATTTGGGTTCTTTCCAGCTTTCGTCTTGTGATTGAGTTCTAGCTTCAGAGCATTGTGGTCTGAAAATATGCAGGGAATAATCCTAATCTTTTGATACCGGTTGAGACCTGATTTGTGACCCAGGATGTGATCTATTCTGGAGAAGGTTCCATGTGCACTAGAGAAGAATGTGTATTCTGTTGCTTTGGGATGAAATGTTCTGAATATATCTGTGATGTCCATCTGGTCCAGTGTGTCATTTAAGGCCTTTATTTCCTTGTTGATCTTTTGCTTGGATGATCTGTCCATTTCAGTGAGGGGAGTGTTAAAGTCCCCTACTATTATTGTATTATTATTGATGTGTTTCTTTGATTTTGTTATTAATTGGTTGATATAGTTGGCTGCTCCCACATTAGGGGCATAGATATTTAAAATTGTTAGATCTTCTTGTTGGACAGACCCTTTGAGTAGGATATAGTGTCCTTCCTCATCTCTTATTATAGTCTTTGGCTTCAAATCTAATTGATCTGATATAAGGATTGCCACCCCAGCTTTCTTCTGATGCCCATTAGCATGGTAAATTGTTTTCCACCCCCTCACTTTAAATCTGGAGGTGTCTTCGCGTCTAAAATGAGTTTCTTGTAGGCAACATACTGATGGGTTTTGTTTTTTTATCCATTCTGATACCCTGTGTCTTTTGATTGGGGCATTTAGCCCATTAACATTCAGGGTAACTATTGAGAGATATGAATTTAGTGCCATTAGTAGCCTGTAAGGTGACTGTTACTGTATATTGTCTCTGTACCTTTCTGATCTACTACTTTTAGGCTCTCTCTTTGCTTAGAGGACCCCTTTCAATATTTCCTGGAGAGCTGGTTTGGTGTTTGCAAATTCTTTCAGTTTTTGTTTGTCCTGGAAGCTTTTGATCTCTCCTTCTATTTTCAATGATAGCCTAGCTGGATAGAGTATTCTTGGCTGCATGTTTTTCTCGTTGAGTGCTCTGAATATATCATGCCAGCTCTTTCTGGCCTGCCAGGTCTCTGTGGATAAGTCTGCCGCCAATCTAATATTTTTACCATTGTATGTTACTGATTTCTTTTCTCGGGCTGCTTTCAGGATTTTCTCTTTGTCACTAAGACTTGTAAATTTTACTATTAGGTGACGGGGTGTGGACCTATTCTTGTTGACTTTGAGGGGGGTTCTCTGCATCTCCTGGATTTTAATGCTTGTTCCCTTTGCCATATTAGGGAAATTCTCTCCAATGATTCTCTCCAATAGACCCTCTGCTCCCCTCTCTGTTTCTTCTTCTTCTGGAATCCCAATTATTCTAATGTTGTTTCGTCTTATGGTGTCACTTATCTCTCGAATTCTCCCCTCATGGTCCAGTAGCTGTTTGTCCCTCTTTTGCTCGGCTTCCTTATTCTCTGTCATTTGGTCTTCTATATCACTAATTCTTTCTTCTGCCTCATTGATCCTAGCAGTGAGAGCCTCCATTTTTGATTGCACCTCATTAATAGCTTTTTTGATTTCAACTTGGTTAGACTTTAGTTCTTTAATTTCTCCAGAAAGGGCTTTAATATCTCCAGAGAGGGTTTCTCTAATATCTTCCATGCCTTTTTCGAGCCCGGCTAGAATGTTCAGAATCGTCATTCTGAACTCTTGATCTGACATAGTACCAATGTCTGTGTTGATTAGGTCCCTAGCCTTCGGTACTGTCTCTTGTTCTTTTGTTTGTGGTGATTTTTTCCGCCTTGTCATTTTGTCCAGATAAGAGGATATGAAGGAGCAAATAAACTACTAATAGGGTGGCAAAGACCCCGGAAAAATGCGCTGTAACCAAATCAGAAGAGACCCCAAATTGTGGGGGGGGGGGGGAAGGGGATAAAAAACAGGTTCTGAAAAAAAAGAAAAAAAAAAAAAAAGAAAAAATTAAAAAAATAAAACAAATTAAAAAATATAAAAAAGAAAGAAAAAATATATATATTTAGATGAACTAGTCAAAAAACGTTAAAAAAGAAAAGGGTAAAAGTTTTTTAAAAAAATTTAGCAGAAGAAGAAAAAAGAAAAAAGAAAAAAAAATTGAAAAAAGAGAAAAAAAAATAAAAAATTGAAAAAAGAAAAAAAAATTGAAGTAGCCGCAAGACTAAAGAATCATGGGGAGAAAGCCATGAGTTCCGTGCTTTGCTTTCTCCTCCTCTGGAATTGCTCTGCTGTCTTAGGAATTGAATCTGCTTTCTCCTTGATAGATGAACTTCGTCCTGGCTGGATATTTTGTTGATCTTCTGGGGGAGGGGCCTGTTGTAGTGACTCTCAAGTGTCTTTGCCCGAGGCGGGATTGCACCGCCCTTACCGGCGGCCGGACTAAGTAATCGGCTCGGGTTCGCTTTTGGGAGCTTCTGTTCCCTGAACGCTTTCCGTAGAGTTCCGGAGGACGGGAATGAAAATGGCGGCCTCCCAGTCTCCAGCCCGGAGGAGCCGAGAGCCTGGGGCCCCACTCCTCAGTGCACCCCCAGAGGACAGCACCCAATCACTCCCGTATCCCCAGCCTCTAGCCGCGCTCCGAGCTCACCCAGCCCGCGACCAGTTCAAGGTAACCCCGAGCTGAGAGTTCAGTCCTCGGCTCTGTCTTTGCAGCCGGTTTCTCCGTTCTAATACCTGCGAGCTCTCCGACACTCTGACACCCCCGATCCTTCTGTGACCTTGCGGGGCCTGGGGCCACGCTGGCCCCGCGTGGGCTTCACCCCGGTTTAGCCCCTGGAGCAATGTCCCTCAGTGGAACAGACTTTTAAAAGTCCTGATTTTGTGCTCCGTTGCTCCGCCGCTTGCCGGGAGCCGGCCCCTCCCCCCGCGGTCTATCTTCCCGTCGTTTTAGATTCACTTCTCCGCCAGTCCTACCTTTCAGAAAGTGGTTGATTTTCTGTTTCTAGAGTTGCTGTTCTTCTTCTCTTCGCTCTCCCGTTGGATTTGTAGGTGTTTGCTATGTTTAGATAAGCTATCGAGCTGATCTCCTGCTACCTGATGTAGTCTCAGGCTGCTACTTCTCCGCCATCTTGACTCCTCCCCTGAACTGTTGTGTTTTAAGGATTAAGTGTTTTCATCGGAGATGGCTCCTGTTGTGTGAAATGCCTTCAGGAGACAAACTATGCATAATGCAAAACCGTGTGAATGAGGTATTTACTATTACACATGAGTAGCAGACTGCCTCTTAGACTTACAGAGTAACAGCGGAGCAACACACCCACAGATGCAGACAGGATTAAATTTATTGTGCTCCTTCAGGGGTGAGAGACATACTTAGAACATTTTATATGTAATATGGCTTGAATTAATAGATGTTTTTAATTAGCCTAGCTTTCAGAAAACCTGAGAGAACATCAAATCCCTATTTGGGCACGAAGAATGTTTAAGCAAATGCACTGTCAAAACAATACTTCCATGTTTTTACTAGAGATATTATTATGCTGTATCTCAATTAAAACTTTTATCTTATGGATATTAAAAAGCTTGCAGTCGTGTTTTTCAGGCTGCGCAAGGCATCATCCTATTGAACACATGTTTTGGGAAATCAAGCCATGCTTAGGCTTAAGCATATGCTCCCCATTCTCTATTTTTCTTTGCCTTCCCCACCGTAGTAATTTTACACCTACATTGAAGACATTTTGCCCAGATGTAATGTTCTGGAGTTTTCTATTTCTCTGTTGAAAGTGTAGGGGAAAAATGTATAGGAAAATATCAGTTGACAAAACATTTCCATCAGCCTGATGTAGATTTACTAGTCCTCATTAAGAGACTGTCTCTATTCAGACTCTCCGGATTTATCGTGTGTATACATACAGGGTTTTAGGAATTCCAAGGGTTTCTGAGAGCTTTAGCTCTTCCTATGACTGGATGATCATCGGTGTGCGAAGTGTCAGACACGATCAGAGCACAGGGGAAATATTTCAGCATCTCGGTCAGGTGCCAGGAGAAGTTCCAGGTCTTGAATAAATTTTCCCTGTGTAAACAGAATGTCCAAGGCAAATTCAATCCCAGTTCTGTTTTGTACTCTCTATGGCTACAAGTGGAGATAGGGGATTTTAGGGTGACAGTCTGGTTTTTTTTTTTTTTTTTCAATGGTTTGTAAGATTTACTGGTCTTTTGTGGTCATAGATACTTTGCTGTGGCAATGAGAATAACCTCCAGACCAAAGCTGGCCCTGAGGTATTTAGGTTTCTGAAATGCTATACTAAACTGAATTTATTTTATGAATAATTATGTGCAGCTGGCTCTGCTCCCTGCCTGGATCAAGTATTGGATGATAATAGGAAGCCTGGCTGGGATTTGGAATTAGTAGTGGTTTTAGGCTAGGAGCCCTGATAAAGAGTGAGATTGGTTTAGAGAAGGATTAGAGTAGGACTACTGACAGACAGTTTTGTAACACAAGTCTTCATGTTTACAGGCAGCTGATTTTCCTGACAATTGATGACATTATTCTTACCATAGGTTGTAGAATCATAAGACCTGTTTTCTAATCATGGATCTTTCCTTACTGGCGTTTTTCCCTTTGGTAATTTTCTTAATCTCTCAAATGCTCTATTTTCTTTTTCTTTTTAGATTTTCATTATTTATTAATTGGGGAGGTAATGGGAAGGAGCAGGGGAAGAAGGGGAGAATATCCAGAAGGAGTCCGACACAGGGCTAGATCTCACAGCCCTGAGATCAAGACCGGAGCCTAAACCAAGAGTCAGTTGCTCAACTGAGTAAGCCACCCAGGCACACAGCTCTAATTTCTTATTTATAATAGGATGTAGTGATTCTATTTTAATGAGGGATATCATAAGCGTCTTTAAGATGACTAAATGGTTAGCAAGGAATTCCAGTTGAACACTGGGGGTCGTTCTCTGTGGATGACACAGAGGACAATGAATCCGTAGAAAAAAATTTTAATATATCAGGCTGTGAAATTCTGAGGATAAGAACTGTATCTAATATCACTTTGCACAACATTCAACGCAGTGTGCAGTACATAGTGAATACCACACGTGTTGAATTAGTTGAATGATGTAGATCCAATTGTACGAAGAGAGAGAAAGCTGGCAGCGTAATGCTACACCCAGTTATCTGCTATGGAACGGCATTTATGAGACTGGAATCGTCGGTTCCAAAATTTTCTCATCATCATAAGTGTGAGTTATTAGTTCGCTGACCGCAGTATTCTGTTCTTGCCATTCTTTTAGACTCAAAACATATCAATATACCATTTTAGATAATTTGAGGAATAAAAAAATATTATGAGTAGGTAGTGGAGAATCTATTACCATGGTACTATGTTAACATTAAGAAATCCCTGCCAGAGATATAGTTTAGTACTTATGAAAACATATCCTAAACACTAAAAATGTTATTAT
The DNA here is from genome assembly GCF_922984935.1 of Meles meles. NCBI lineage: Eukaryota > Metazoa > Chordata > Mammalia > Carnivora > Mustelidae > Meles > Meles meles. The sequence goes on from NC_060066.1 coordinate 24,486,496, forward strand.
TCATTGCCACTGATAGTTCTTTATACACTTACAGAAGAGGTTTCTCTACTTTCCCCTCCCAATGAGATTATTGTGTTGGACTTTGATGTGTAGTATGAAAACTGTGCTTGTAAAAGGCAACAGTAGGATAGATAATTCATAAAACTTGTTTCTGCTTATTTGGATAGTTTTTTCTGTATACATCTCCTTTTTAAATTTCAGCTTCATTGTAGTTTTTATTTATTGGCTTGTAAGATCTTTTAACTGTTAGCAAAGTATTACTGTAATACTGGCATGTTACTGATAAAGGAATTTTATTTCCTAGAGAAAGTAACCATTTCAGCTTCATTTTTTAAAATATTTTATTTATTTGATAGAGATATCACAAGTAGGCAGAGAAGCAGGCAGAGAGAGAGGAGGAAGCAGGCTCCCTGCTGAGCAGAGAGCCCAACGCGGGGCTTGATCCCAGGACCCCGAGATGATGACCTGAGCCGAAGGCAGAGGCTTTAACCTACTGAGCCACCCAGGCGCCCCTTCATTTTTTAATTAATAAGAACTGTAATATGGTTTTTTCCTGTTAATATTTCAAAAAATTCTTAAAGGATAGGTCCCCTAAAAAATAAAAAAATTCCTCCCATTTAGACTTTAAGAATAACATAGTATATGTGTTATGATCAGTGCTGTGAATTGTATGACTGATGAGTCACAGACCTGTACCTCTGAAACAAGTAATACAAATTATAATATAGTAAAACATATTATAAAATATAACAACATATAAATAGTATAATATAAAACACATTATATAATATAATAAAACAAATTATATGTTAATAAATTAAAAAAAAGAATAACATAGTATAAATTTAACACTAGTTTATTTCTAAAGAGTATGTTTAGCTTTATATTTAACCTCCCAGAAATTAGCATAATTTATCTGAACTGTCTGGGCCTATGTGTGTGTGTGTGTGTGTGTGTGTGTGTGTGTGTGCATGTGTGTACATATATATATTTTAAATATTTTCTTTATTGAGAGAGAGAGAGAACGAGCAGGGGGAGCGCAGAGGGAGAGGCAGACTACCTGCTGAAAAGGGATCCCTATATGGAGCTGTATCCCAAGACCCTTGGATCATGACCTGACCTGAAGGCAGGTACTTAACTGACTGAGCCTTCCAGGTGCCCCAAATATCCCCTTTTTCTTATAAGTAGATTCCTAAAGATTGAGATGATAGAATCGTTTCAGTAATGGCCAGAAAGGGGCAAAGAATCTGGGAGAACATGCTTCCAACAAAATAAGACAAAAAAGGATATTCAGGGTAAAGCACTTTATTTATTTGTTTGTTTGTTTGTTTGTTTGTTTTTAAGAAGTTCATCGTCTTTAGACTTAAGGAGTGTGGATACAGACTACACCAGACCCAGGGTTTTGAGTCTGTTGGGAGTAGACACAGCTATGGCAAACACGGGGTAATGGTGAGAGGGGAGGGGACACATAGTAGGTCTTTAACTTGGCAGGGATGGTGGAAAATTGATGATCTCAATTGGAAATGAGGAGCAGCAAGAAGAAAGCTGTCTAAGATGGGGTCTGGGCAGGCCCAGAGGGACAGCCCCTGCCCCTGGGGCTCATAGTTGAGAGGGAAAGAAAATGAGGCCGTCCTCTCAGTGCTGAGAACTAGACTCTTGGCTCAGGTTCCTTCTGCCCCACCCTCAGCCATGACCCCCAGCTTCTTTCAAGAACCCAGAGGCTTTTCCCCATTGAGCCTCTGGAAGAAGCTTTTGCTGAACTCAACTCATAAGAGCTGATCATGATGACGCATGAGATCATGATGGCGCATGAGGGAGGGATGCCCCTGAAGCCCCTTGTCCTGGGAAGGAGGACTGGTGAGTCCCCCAGACATCCCTCAGATGGATCCTCTGTAGTGGCGGCAGTCAGGTGGAGTGGGTGAGGGAGGGGTGTCACTCTCACAGCCTCCAGAGCTCTCAGTGTGACCTGGCCTTGAGTCTCCACCCTGGGGCAGGGTGGCAGAGTCAGCACGGTTGCTAGCTGCCGCCATCCCTGAGATGCCACCAGCCACAAAGCTGATGCCCACGGGTGCCTGGTCCTTTGGCCTGAGCCCACTCAGTCAGTTCTTTACCAGCTCATAGTTGAACCAGTACAGAGCAGAAAAGGGAGCATCCTGAAGGGCAGTGGGGTCCCAGCCCAGTCACACTGATCACCAGGTGCCCTCGGTCACAGCCACCCAGACAAAGCACCAGCCACAATGTAACACGTGCAGAGCTAGCAGCTTTGTCCACAATAGCTCCAGGGGGCTCGTCACTGTCGTGGTGCCCATGCAAGCCAGTGCCCCTGTCACCCCGTGTACGAAGAGGTCAAAAGTCAGGACTCAACCAAAAAGGAAGGCCTTGGGTTGGGTTGGTTATAGGCAGGGAAGTACAAGACAGAGGTTGGCATAGTCACAACCAGGTGGCTGGGAGGCTGCTCCACAGGGTCCTGGTGACCTCGTGTCTCATCATCTTCACCATGGCAGCCATGGTGCCAGAGAAGGGAGCATGTCCTGAAACTAGGTGGCACAGCAGGCACTGTTTGGGCACAGGAACTGGGGCTCCAGGGCACCACTGCAGTAGAAGTGGTAGTTCCCCTTGGCCTAGCAGAGGCTCCAGAGTCTGCAAGGGGTCATCAGCTTATTGGCTACCGAGGGGCACCGAGACTGCAAGCATTATCTTCACCACACCCAGGGGTGTCATGAAGAGGGAGGTGACCTCAACCCCAATGCTTGAGGCCACCATTCATGGTTGGCTGTAGGCCGGTGCTCATGCAGCAAGGTGCCCATGGTGGCTCCTCAGCCGGTACATTGTCCACATGCCCTCTAATCTCTTTTAATACTCTCTGTATTTTGGATAGTCGTTACCTCTGAAATAAGAATTTACCTGGGGCTTGCAACCATCAGAAAACAGAATGCCAGATGGAGAGCTTTAACTAACAAATTGATTGGTTTTAATTATGACATCTATGCAACTAGTATCCAAATGGGAAACTTTCGTATCAGTGTGATTCTATTTAGTCAGATTCCAGAGTCAAGCTTGCTTCACCTACTTACAGAAATTTCCTAGACTGAGATATACGTTGGAATCTTTCCTTCTTTGCAAATCTTTACCTCTCCCAACACCTTCCAAATAATCTTTCATTCTACTTTCCAGAAAAAAAAATGAAACTATCACTTTCTACTTATCACTACAAAACTATAAAGTTACCTAAATCTTACCCACCATTAGATGTTTCACTTTTATACATACAGTACTTTTTTCTCCTATATAAAGATAATCTTTCTAGTGTGCATTAGACGTATTTCCTCCAGATCTCTACCAAGTATCAATGCCCTCTCAATTGTCCTTTTTTCCAATACATCCTTTTGTTGCTGAAACATTAAATCTCATTTCCCCATAACAGCCGAACTTAAAAACAAAACAAAACAAAAAAACCCTCTTCTAATTTTTTTTTTCCTATTTCACTTGCTTCTCAATCTGTGGAAGGTTTCTTCTCCTTCTGCTACTCCTGAAGTAGTTCTCCCTAAGGTTAGCAAGCCTCTCTATGTTGCTAAATTCAAAGCACTGATTTCAAAATTGGCCTAACTTAATTCTCAATGGCTTTTAGTATCCCGTTGTGCTGTGCTTTATTCCTACTTGTCTGGTAGTTCTTTGCCAACCCAACTTGGTAGTTCATTTTTCTCTAACTGGTAATTAAATATTAAAAACAAAAGTTTGCTAAGGCTCTCCTTGGTCCATATTCTCCAAACTTAATCAAATCTTTGGTTTCAGTCACCACCTACATTTTAAGGACTTTTTTTTTTTTTTTTATGCAGTTCAGACTTCTGTTCTGAACTCTATAGATTTCACTCTTAATTCCATATCTTCACTTGGATTTTTCCCTTATTTTTCCTTCAGTCCCATATACAAATCATCACCAAGTAGTGCATATTTTATTTTCCCACATCACTGCTATGATGGTCCAAGTATAGACAGACCCAATTAATTATTTGTAAGGAATAAATTCTTAACTAATTTCACTGCAACCATTTTCATCTCCTCATATTCTGTCTTATAGGTTATCACCATAATAGTCTTTAAAAATCTCAAAATTGATTTTATTCTCTATTGCACAATTAAAACCTTCCAGAAACTGACATTGCTCTTTGGATAAAGAATAAATATCTTAAATAAGCTTGTGTTTCAAGCATATTCTCTACGACATGCCTGGACTCTGCATATCTCTCCATCCTCTTTTCGTACCAACCTCCAACTTTTTCTCTGAAGTTGAGATGTACTGGCCTCCTATCACTTCCTCAGATTCCTGCACAGGGTTTTTGCATGAGTTGTACACTCTGCCCAGAAAGTTCTTTCAAACTCCTCACTTCACGTATTTTAGCTCAAGCCTACTTCCTTATAAAATTGTTTTCCTAACCTCTTACTATAGTCATACTCGCTTTTAATATTTTTAATTAAGGCATTTATTTTTCCAATTTTATTGATGTATAGTTATCAAATAAAATTATATGTATTTAAGGTATATAACATGATGATTTGATAGATGTATACATTATAAAATGATTACCATAATCAAGCTAATTAACACATCCATCACCTTACATAGCTGACATTTTTTGTGTGTGGTTAAGAACATTTAAGATCTACTCTCTTAGCAAATTTCAAGTAAACAGTATTATTAACTAAGTCACCGTGCTGTTCATTAGATCTTCAGATCTTACTCATCTTATAACTGAAAGTTTATATCTTTTGACAAACATCTCCTTATTTTCCCCACCTCCTAACCCCTAGCAACCACCACCTACCCTCTGCTTACGTGAGTTTGACTTTAGATTCCACATGTGAGTTTATTCTGTGTTTGGTTTATTTCATTTAGCGCAATGTCCTTGAAGTTCATCCATGTTGTTGCGAATAACAAGATTTACTTTTTTTTCGTATGGCTGAATAATCTTCCATTATATATGTATATGATATATTTTCTTTGTCCACTTATATGTTGATGGACACATAGGTTGTTTCCATGTCTTGGCTATTTTGAAAAATATTGGCTGCAATGAACATGGAAGTACATATATCTCTTTAAGATATTAATTTCATAACTTTTGATATATACCAGAAGTAGGATTGATAGATCATGTGGTAGTTGTATTTTTAATTTTTTGAGGAAACCCCATTTTCTAAAGTGGTGTACCAATTTATATTCCTAACACAGTGTACAAGAATTCCCTTTTCTCCACACCCTCACTGACATTTGTTATTTCTGGCCTTTTTGATAATAGCCATCCTAACAAATGTGAGATGCTATCCCCCAGTTTTAATTTGCATTTCCCTGATGGTTAGTGATGTTGAGTATCTTTTTATATACATACTGGTCATCTGTGAGTCTTTTTTGGAAAAATGTCTGATATTTTTTTCTTAAAATCATGTTATTTTTCTTCTATTATCTCCATTTGTAAGTATAATTTTTCTCATATCTGTGAAAACTTGCATTTCTGCAACACTGCATCCTCACTAGTGTTTTTTAAAAACTTTATTGAGGTAGAGTTGATACTCAAAATCATATACATTTAATGTATATATCTTGATGACTTTGGGTATATGCATAATCCTTAATACCATCACCACAATAAAGATATTTATATATCTATCACCTTTCCTCATGTTCTTTTGTGTATGTGTTTTTGGATTTATTTGTTGAAAAAAATCACTTAGCATGAGCTCTGCCTTCTTCATGTATTCTAAAGTGCACAATATGTTACTATTAAGTACAGGTACTCTGTTGTACAGCAGATCACTAGAACTTCCAGTGCATTAAGCATCGATACCACATGACTCAGGAATTCTCTTCTTAGGTATATACCCCAAAGAATTAAAAGCTGGTGTGCAAACAAAAACAGGTACATGAATGGCTGTCACAGGATGATTCATAATAACTGAATGGTGGAAATAACCCACATGTCATCAACTGCTAAATGGGCAAATAAAATATGGTACACGCATGCAATGTGAAATTATTTCAGTCATTAAAATAAATGAAATACAAATAAATGCTACAAATTGGATCAAAATTGAAAGTGTGCTGATTGAAAAAAGCCAGAATAGATAAATTCATAGATTAGTATCAGGCACTTAGGGGAGGAAGAGATTGAGAGTGACTGCTTAATGGGAATGGACTTTCCTTGTAATGTGATGAAAATATTCTGGAACTAGCTAGTAGTGATACTTTCCCACCATAATGAATATATTAAAGCCTCTGCCTTCAGCTCAGGTCATGATCCCGGGGTCCTAGGATGGAACCCCACATCGGGCTCTCTGTTCAGAGGGGAGCCTGCTTCCTCCTCTCTTTCTCTGCCTGCCTCCCTGCCTACTTGTGATCTCTGTCTGTCAAATAAGTAAATAAAATCTTTAAAAAAAAGAATCATAAATTAATTGACTATGTCATGGAGGGTTTTTTAATTACCAGATATTTATTGAATCAGAGGCTGTACTCTAGGATAGAGGGTAAAATGGAACAAAATCAGCATTGACCCTTCATTCTTGTGGAACTTACACTCAAGAAAATAGTGAGTCAAATTACTACAGAAATAAAAGTATTATAATAATCTAATTAATATGTGTGGTTTGAATTAGACACATTGAAAATACCCAATAAAATAATAAATACAAAATTATTATTATTGTTTTTAATTTTCCAGACTTACAATAACATATCTACTCTGTGGATATGTTATTGTAGCCATCTTGAAAATCTGTACAGTGAGTCACAGGGATTGACATTGACATTTATGTCATTGACCTGACATTTATGGCTCATTCAGTGGAAGCCATCAGCATCTCTGAGATTTTTCATATGTATTCATGTAGGTAGGTGTTAAAGCACATTCATACATCTACAGTACACACACACATGCATACACATAGAATAATATTGCTGTAAATACTCAGAATTCTTTTTTGTTATGCCTGAAAACAGCTTATTCTAGTGCATATTTTCAATCAACTCACTTTTCCTGTGTTTATTTTCTGTATTTAATTTTTTTTTTTTTTTTTTTTTTTGGCGTATGGACAACAGTAACTTATTTTTCAAAGACCTAGAAGCTGGGAGTCTTATGAATTTCAGAACAATCTGAAATCTTCATGCTCTTTTCAAACATAATATCAACACCCGTGCCTTGGTATGTTGTTGGATTCTCTGAAACCACAATTCCATGCACTGTATTTGAATTAAATCTCTTGCCGATATCCAGCTACTTCAGATTCTAACCATGTAGCGTTCCTTGGTGGTTAAGTCTTTTATCTTGGAATCACAAAGAGAAACAAATTCAAACCAATTTTACATTTAAACACACTATTACATAGTAGACACTACATAAAAGCAATAAACATTTGAATTCTAAAAATAGAATGATTTATTATTAGCAAATGGCAGAACCTCATGAGCTCAAACATTATTCTTCCTATTGTCCTTATTTTGGCATATGGTACAATGAACTTGAACTGCTGGCAAAACAGGAGCTCCTGATTCATTCCAATCAGCTAACTATAAATTTCTCACCGTGCAATAATCACCGATTCCTTTCTTTTGTGCTATGCTGGCATAATTTAAGTATTTGAGCAGTCATTTGTTAAGTGATCCAGCTCCTTGGATTTCGGCTTTCCAAGACACTTCTGACATCCTCTAGTGTGCTCACTTGAGTAATGTTTTCCATTGCACAGACATTTATTTAGCCTTCAGTGTTTTCAGATGGTTCCCATAGAAAGCTGCTATTCAAGTCAAGATTTTGCAACAAATGTTATTACTATCAATATAACAAATAAACAGTTCTTTCTTCTGTTGATTTTTAAAAACTAAAAAAAAAAAATCACAATATATAATTTGTGCTAGACTAGGGTTATAGGAGATCTAATGGCATTAATGGTGATATATTATGAATGTATCATGTTCATCATTTTTCTCATTGTTGTCAGGGTTTTTTTCTCTAACTAGTACTCCTCATTTTGGAGAAAGACCCCACTCTCACTTCAAACACACAATTCTATAGAGGTAGAAAATCTTTATTCCGAGCACAGGGGATTGATAGCATTTCTAAGCACCTTCCATATATTCATTTATCTCATGACATTTGTATTGATAGGTACTATTGTTATTCACAATTTACTGGGATTAATAAGGTCCAGAAAAAAATTTTTTTTAAGGTCCAGAAAAATTAAGTAACTATCTAAAAATCTCATGGTTAATTAGTATCAGAGATGAGATTTGAATAAAACAATCTGTTTCCCTCCACAGTCTCTTCCTATACTTCAAGCCAAGCTAGTTGTTTAGTCTGCTGGGGCTGCTCTAGCAAATTACCATAGACTGAGTGAATTAAACAACAAACTTATTTCTTCCAGTTCTGGAAACTCTGAAGTCCTAAGTTAAGATTTGGCTCTTGGTGAGAATTCTCTTTCCGGTTTGTGGGTGGATAGCCATCTTCTTGTAGCCTCGCATGGTGGACACACAGAGAGAGAAGCAAACTCTCTCCTGTTTCTTCCTAGAAGGTCACTAATCCTATCATGTGGTCTCCACACTCATGACCTAACTGCCTAATTACCCAAAGGCCCCATATGCAAATACCATCACACTGGGGAATGCAGTTTTAACATACGAGTTTTGTGGGGCTACAAACATGAAGGCTGTTACACTAATGTTTCTTGAATTTTTCACATTATGGCTCACCTTGGGAAGGTCTGAATCTAGGATCTGCCAGGAAGTGGTATTTCCCACCTGTGGAGAATGGCAGCTTGAAAAAAAAATGAAGCCAATGTGGAAAAAGAAAGCATGCTGAGAGAAAGAGTACTGGCAGTGTTAAGGATTTGTTTTGGTTGCTCTGGAGACCACTTACATGCTAACATTTTTCTGTGCTTTGGGTGGTCAGTACTTTTCCTTTCTGGCAATCGAAATGGGTTTCCTAAAGCACTCATCTAAAACAACGTTTTATTAGTAGCAAGTAGACTTGTTGGCCATTAGAAAAGATACAAAGGTGTTCGGAGATAAGGTCAGAGAGGCAGCAGGAATGGGGGCAGGTGTCACAGGACTTCGTATACCGTTGGATAACTTTCCCTTACATTCACAGTGAAGTTGGGAGCCATTCAGATTTTTGAGGAGAGAAGTGGCCTCATCTCTGTTTTGGAAGAATCACTTATAGTGCTAAGTTATGTATCAGAATAAAGGAAAGAAGAAGGGAGACCAGTTGGAGGCCTTTGCAATGAATCAGGTGAGAGGTGTTGTGCATGGCCGAGGGAGTGCCAGTGCAGAGAATGAAATGTAAGGTGGAACCAGGGGGGTTTCTTCATGGCTTTAGAAGTAGGGTGTAAGAGAAACTGATAACCTAGGATGACCCCCAAAGATTTAAGTTTGAGCAGCCAAAATTTTGCAGTCACCAGCAAGTGGAATGAAGAAGATTGTGTAAGAAATTATTAGAGGGAAGATGAGGATTTCAAGAATACATGAGCAGAAAGAGTGGTCAATAGTATCAAACTCTATACAGTTAATCTGTAAAATAAAGATTGAAAAAATTCCAGATTTATTTGATTATTAATGTTGAATTTGTGAGAGCTGATGCACTACACTGGTACATAAAATACCAGATCATAAAATTAGAAATAACGAATGATAGGTAAGGGTAGGGACATAGTGGTGAAAATCAACATTTTCAAGAAATATACTTCTAAAGAAATGGAGGGGAAAAAAAGAAATGGAGATAAAGTTCTAGGCAGAGAAGGACAGAGGATTGAAGCAGATACTTAAACATAATTTTATAGAAATGGAAAAAATAATTTCTTACATATTTCAAAATATACTTCATTACAGCATATTTACATTTCTTACGTGTGTGCAGTGCATATGGCTATAATTTAATGGAGAAATGTAAAATATTTCCCTGCTCTTCAGAATATTTATCTCAGGATGAGTTAAATCAGGAGCAATTTCCAGTGAACATGACTTTTTCACCTTAACAAATTATAAAGGAAGTATACTTTCCTGGGTACTCTCCAATATGATTAAACTAATGAAAGGTAATATCTGTGAGAACATCTACTTTCCTCCACCTATTACTTTGTGTTTCCTGAAACTTTGGCTCTCCTCAAAAGTGTTTGCAATCAGCTGGTGACAGACAATGTTTTTAAAAATTAATAACAGTCTATTAGTGACACAGTTCTTTGTCTTAGTTATGTTGTATTGCCTCACTTTTATTCAGGTGATCATTTTTTCCAAATGATGTAAGAATAATTCATGCTAACTCTTAAAGTTCCTTGTGGTGAATGTGACATTTTAAAACTCACTATTGTTATTTTAAACCAGGAACCTAAAAACTGTTACTATTTCCCCTATGCCATAGAGACTGATGACTGAACAAAACAGCTGTTTTCTCCTTTTTCCAGAGGCAAAGAACCTCAGTTTTTTTAGAGGGAGACACAACTATTCAATAAGTCTTTTATTTCCTGAACGTCTTTGTTCCAAGTGATTGACAAGTGACTAATTTGGGGTCGATGGCATGAATAGAAACACAGGCATACCTTGATTTATTGAGCTTTGCAGTTATTGTGCGTTTTTGTTTTTTTAACAAATTGACGGTTTATGGAAACCCTGCATTGACCAAGTCTATTGGCATCATTCTTCCAATAGCATTTGCTCACTTTGTGTCTTTGTGGCTCATTTTGGTAATTCTCATAGTGTTTCAAACTTTTTTCATTATTATTATATCTGTTAGGGTGTTCTGTGATTAGTGATCTTTGATCTTACTGTTGTCATTGTTTTGGGGCACCATGAAGCACACCCATATACAACAGCAAATGTAATTGATAAATGTGTGTGTCTGGACTGCTACATCCACCAGCCATTCCCCAACCCCTCCTTCTTTCCTCAGATCTCCCTATTGTCCAAGACACAACAATATTAAAATTAGTTAATAATCCTATGATGGCCTCTAAGAGTTCAAGTAAAAGAATCATACATCTCTCACTTTAAATCAAAAGCTAGAAATTAAGCTTAGTGAGGTTAAGCTTAGTGAGGAAACCATGTCTAAAGTTGAGAGAAACAGAAAGCTAGAGACCTCTTGCACCAAAAAGTTGGCCAAGTTGTGAATGCAAAAGCAAGTTCTTGAAGGAAGTCAAAAGTGCTTCTCCTGTATTCAGAAGATCTAGCTAAGGTAATTCATAAAGGTGGTTGTGCTAAACAACAGATTTTCAATATAGACAAAACAGTCTTCTATTGGAAAAAGATGTCATTTAGGACTTTCCTAGCTAGAGAGGAGAAGTCAATGTCTGGCTTCAAAGCCTCAAAGCCTAGACTGACTCTCTTATTAAGGGCTAATGCAGATGGAGACTTTAAATTAAAACCAGTGCTTGCTTACCATTCTGAAATCAAAGGGCCCTTAAGAATTATAAAAAATCTACTCTTTGGGGCTCAATAAATAAACACAAAAGCCTGGAAGACATCAGTCAGTCTACAGCATGGTTTACTAAATATTTTAAGCCCACCACTGAGACTACTGCTCAGAAAAGAAAGATTGTTTCCAAAATATTACCACTTGTTGACAATACATCTGGTCACCAAGAGCTCTGATGCAGATGTGCAGTGAGCTTAATATTGTTTCCATGCCTGCTAATGCAATATCAATTCTGCATCCCATGAATCAAGGACTAATTTCAACTTTTAATTCTTACTATTTAAGAAAATTTTGTAAAGCGGTAGCTGCCATAGACAGTGATTCCTCTGATGGATTTGGGCAAAGTAAATTGAGAGCCTCCAGGAAATGATTCACTATTCTAGGTGCCATTCAAAACACTTGTGATTCATTAGAGGAGTTCAAAATATCAACATGAACTAAAATTTGGAAAAAAATCGATTCTAGTCCTCATGGATGACTTCTGGGTGTTTAAGAGTTCAATGGAGGAAGAAAATGCAGATGTGGTGGAAACAGCAAGAAAGTAGAATTAGAGAGAGAGTGTGTACGTGAGGGAGAAACAGAGGGATAGGTAGAGAGAAAATCTCAAGCAAAAGTCCCCCTGAGTGGGGAGCGTGAAAGAGGGCTCCATCCCAAGGCCTGAGATCATGACCTCAGCAGAAACCAAGAGTTGGATGCTCAACTGACTGAGCCACCCAAGTGTCCCAAGAGAAGCAGAATTAAAAGTGGAGCCTGTAGGTGAGATTGAATTGTTGCAGTCTCATGAAAAAAATCTCAAGTTGCTTTTATGCATGAGCAAAGAAAATGGCTTCTTGAAGTGTAATCTACTCCTGGTGAAGATACGGTGAAGATTGTCAAAATGACAGCAAAGGATTTAGAATATTATATAAATTTAGTTGATAAAGCAGCAGTGGGGTTTGAGAAGATTGACTTTTGAAAGAAGTTCCGTGAGTAAAATGCCGTAAAACAGCTTCGTATGCTACAAAGAACTCTTTTGTGAAAGGAAGAGTCAATCCATGTGGCAAACATAGTAATTGTCTTATTTTAAGAAATTGCCACAGCCACCCCAGCCTTCCGCAGCTACCTCCGTGATCAGTTAGCAGCTATCCACAAAGAGGCAACAAACTCCACCAGCAAAAAGATTATGTTTGACTTGCTGGAAGCTCAGATAGTGCTTAGCATTTTCAGCAGTAAAGCATTTTTAATTAGGTTATGTATGTTGTTTTAGACTTAAGGCTTTTGAGCGCTTAATACACTACAGAATAGTGTAAATATAACTTTTATATTCATTGGGGAACCGAAAAACTCATTTGGCTCCCTTTATTGTGATACTTGCTTTATTGCAGTTGTCTGGAACTGAAACCACACATCTCCAAGGTATGGCTGTAGTCTTGTGGCAGTTTCTTGGACATTTATTTAAATAACATTTGCCTCATACCCTCTTTCCTTTCTCTTTATTTCTTATTACTTATTAAAATAGGGTGTTATTATTATAGTTTTAGCCATTTTCATGTGCCCAAGGACAAATCCTTACCGTAGGAATGGGAAATAATTACCTGGAATGAGCTGTATCCCTGAGGACTTTGGGGAGCAGAACTAACATGGCACCTCTGAACTTTTTGCCTCTAAATTTTTGTATGAGATAGAAATCAAGTCTTCATTTATTTAAAGCTATTATTTGTCAGCATTGTAATTTATGACTGAATCTTAAATAATATACTGAGATTGTCATGACATTTTGTAACACTGAAGTGTAGACTAATACAACTTTTAAGTAAAGTAACTCATAATTACTATCCTATTTTTATCATCCATTTAATCGCCATATTTTAACACTTCCTTAAAAAATTTTAGGTGTTAAATATGCTGAGAAAAATGTGCAATCATTAATGGAATTTAGCTGTGTAACCTGTACCCACATAAAGAAATAGAACATAAACAGTGGGGCAAAAGATCTTATATAAAACCTAGGCTTTCACCATTTGAAGACAAATACTATATTGACCTCCAAGAGTATCTGTGGGTTTTGCCTGCCTTTGAAATGCAGATATTTAGAATCATTCTATAGACAGTCTTCCTTTTGGCAGGAAGGTCTGGCCTCCTTCACTCAATATTATACTTATAAGATTCGTGTGTTTTCATATAACAATTGTTTAACTTATACTCTTTTCATTGTGTTAAAATACACACACACACACACACACACACACACACACACACACACACACATATATAGTTTATATATATAGTTAATGTGGAGGTGTGCCACCTAGATCTCTCAAGGAAGGGCTTGCTGCCTGGCTGCTGGAAATGTGGTCAGCAGACATCCTTCAGTTCTCCATATTTTCAGGGTCTGCCTAAGTTGCAGAGAGCCACTTTTTACAGAGCTCATATCTTTCTCCAGGGAAACTTGCATCTGCTGAGAGTCAGGATCTAAAACCTGGTCATTTGGTTCCCATAATGGACAGTCTGATGGCAAGAGTCCCTCCAGATCTCCACCCTGCAGAGATTACTGACATTATGTCAGACCTACATCACAGTTTAGTTTTTCTTCCCAATCATGCTTCTTTCCCTTCCCCTTAACAGATGTTCATTCCTAATAAACATCTTGTCCATGTCTGTTTCCTAACCAGTGACAGATGAAATCAAGGAAACAGGAGGTAAGATGGTGTTTCAGCACTAGATGACTAATGTTCAATTGGCAATGAAGACTCCCTTACTGGTGACAAGCAGAGTACAGAGAACCCCAGCTACAAAGTCATGGTCCAATTATTGAAATGCTTACCAGTAGTGACCTGAGAGAATGTTACCAGTGGAAGAGAACGAATCAGGTATTGAAGGAAAAGCATAACAATAAGAAAAATGGACCACATAGCTATTGCTGATTATCATTGTTCCTCTAGAACAATGGTTCCTAATTAAGGACAAGTTTGCTCCTGCCCTCTGCTCCCTGCCATCATGTAATGATGATCATGAAGTGAATCCTATCAGAATCATCATTTCATATAGTTGAGGGCCTTACATATATATGTCATTGTAAAATGGAAGTTGTTTAGCTGGGATCAATCCCAAGCAAGAACAGAGGGCCCAAGCAAGCAGCATGAGCAGATAACCAAGAATCCAATGGCACATACCAAGTCTGCACCAGTGCCCCTCCCTCCACTTACAATGGAGGCATGTGTGGAGAGTCTTGCAACTAGCTAAATGAGGAGAAAGAAAAAAAAATTAACACGTTTTAGTTGACAGGTGGTTGGCTTGAAAATTGATAGTGATTGTAGTACACCCTCATTCTGGAGTGACCATGAAAGAGATTATAGAAGACTAAACCTGCCAGTGGGAAGATCTTCAGATTGTGACCCCTCCGCCATCCAACTTGTGTGGAAGAAGAAGTGTCCCAAGATTAGAAAATATATAGACTTGTGGGCAGTATTAAATGAGATTGAGGGCTAGTCAGAAACTTGGAAAAAAATAAAATTAAAAAATTAAAAGTGGAGAAATAGGAAGTGTGGGGTAAAGACACATAAATAGACATAAGAAAATGGTAACAAAAAATGAAGAGGGGCACCAGGGGGGCAGCAGTGCCCTGGGATCTGACCCTACATCGGGAATCCCTGCTCAGCAGGGAGTCTGCTTCTCCCTCCCCCTGTTCTAGTGCTCTTGCTTGTTCCCTTTCTCTTCTCTCTCTCTCTTATTTATTTATAAATAAATAAAATCTTTAAAATTAAAAAAAAAAAGAATGAAGATTCTATAGAGCATACATATGTCTACCACGATGAACAAACCATGCAGCAAGCACTAAATAATGATGTAGACCCAAAAAATGCCAGTTGACCAGCCAGTCTTTGCCATCAATTACTCCAATGTTGGAACAAGGGGTACACAATGAAAGTAGCCATGATGGCCGAGATGGAAGCTACGAATAGGTTCCACGACACGGACTTTCACTTTCCAAGGCTGACTTATTTACTGCTGTTACCAAATGTCCAACCTTCCAGGAACAGAGACGAGCAATGAGTTATAAATGTGTCATTATTCCTTAAGGGGGCAAACTTGTTAGTTGGTTGCAGGTTGGCCATTTGGATCCTTCCATCTTGGAAGAGTCAGCAGTTTATTGTCATAGAAAGACATGGATTTTGAGCATGGATTTGCCTTTTCTTTTTGCATGTCCACAACCAGCACTACTATTCAAGGCGATTTGAAGCAGTTAAGCCACACATGGGATTCCACATATTTCTTTATATTAAGGGGCACTTATTTTAGCAAAATTGATACACGATTGGGTCCCATGATAGTCCAATTGATCAGTTTCTCTCATTATAATTAGTGTATTAGTTAAGAAATTCTGTGTATCCCAAGTCATGAAGATATTCTCCTAGGTATTTACTAAAAGCTTTATTGTTTTATATTTCCTATTTAGATCTATAATACATCTGGAATTGATTTTCTGTGAATGGTATGAAGTAAGGGCAATTTTTTTCCACATATGGATATTCAGTTGACTCACCACCATTTATTGAAATGTTGAATGAAATTATTGAAAAGTTCATCCCTTCCTTTCTACACCACTTTGTCACCTTTGTTACAAATAAAAATCTGAATATGTTTTGCAATTCTGTTTTTCTCCATTGTTTGATGACACCATCCTGTGACAATACACACTGTCTTCCTTCTTATAGTTTTATTAAGTTTAGGTGTCTAATAGTGTAAGTTATCCAGCCTCTTCAAGTTCATCGTGACTCTTCTGGCTCTTTGCATCTGCCCAGAAATTGTACCTTGGGTTTCCTAATTTCTACACAGAATACAAAACTGTGACTAAGAATTTTGAGTATTTGATTGGTTATCAAATACTCAAAATGAGTAAGAATTTATTCTGATTTCATTAAATATATAGGTCAATTTGGGGAGACTTAACTTTTATGATATCCAGTCTTACAATCCATCAACATTTATTAAGTCCTCTTAATTTCTTAATTCTTCAACAAATTAAAAATTTATCCATGGTAATAATTTCCATTTGCATATCACCTAAGCTTTCCACTTCCATTGCAATTTGCAGTTCACCACTTAGGAATTGACTGAAACTTTTCTAATCAAGCTCACCAATGTATCTGTATTTGGAGGGGACTTTTGCTTCTTCTTTTGCTTAGCTACAGGTATTTGATACTACTTCTTGACTACTACTTCCATTACAAAAATTTTATTCCTTTGGCTTCTAGTCCATAATCTTTTTCTGCATTTCTTCCTACTGGTAAGGATGCTCTTTTTTTTTAAGTTTTCCTTTCCAGTTTTTTGCCATCTTTTAAATGTCACTATAATGCAGGATTCTATCTTAAATCTGTTCTTTTTGCAATCTGTATACACTGCTGAGTGATTCAACCCATTCAATTTTTTTGAATTATAAATGAGATGCAGATTGTTATCAGCTTTTAAAATATCCAGTTCAAATCTCTTCCTAGGTATTAGACCATATATCAAATTGTTTATGAGTAGATATCTCAAGGGATAGCAAGATCAATGTATCCAGAATGAAACTTATAATCTAATTTCCCAGCCTAAGCCTCCTCATATGTTTCCTATTTTAGTTAATGACATCTCACTCATCCCATATGCAGGAATATTAACATAATCATGTCCAATTTCTCTTCTTAAACTCAAAAAACCAATGAATAACCTGATAATTTTTCTTTTAATTCTTTGGCACTAATATATATATATATACACACACACACACATATATATATATACATACACACACACACATGCACACACACACACACATATATATATATAATGAATTTGAGAAACACTCCAAACAGGATTTCCTGTCTCCAGCCTTGATCATGTTGACATGTTGATATGGAAGATTGTGTTGACTGACTGTGTTCATTGGGAGAGTTTACCTCACACCAGGATCTAAACACTTAGAATTCTATATTAGAAAGCTATGTATTAAGATAATTTAGAGTGCCTATCTAAGATCAAAACCAAAAATGATTGATTATCAAATACTCAAAATGAAAAGTTAACTCAAAGATAGTGTTGAAAGATTGTTGAAGCTAAATGGATAATGGAATTAAGGCTAAACTAGGCATTAGAATTTGGGGTTTCATGATCCCTGGAGAGAGAAATTGAGACCTGAAGCCTATGTGATGCAGAGAACCTGGACTGAGCTTCTATGGTACAGATAAAACCCAAAGTAATGTCTTTTTCATGAAGTAGGAATTTTTAAATATGGCCCTGAAGCCTGATATATATTGAGATCTGGAATAGAACTAGATTCACCTGTGACTATTTGGTAATATTAAATTTGGATCACTTATGGACATAGAACAAAATGCCTATTGTCCAAGATATTGACATGAGAATAGACATAAAACCAGTGAAATCCATTAGTTTTCCATTAAAGATGGAAAACACAAAAGGGCTCTGCTGAATAATATTTACAACACAGACACTCAAAAATTCTTCAGACTATCCCAGTCTGCACTCTGAACAACCCACACTTCAGATGAAATCACCATTAAGAAAACAAACAAACAAAAAACATAGTATGAAAGAATGGAAAATCATTGAGCTGAGAAAGTCAGAGTATTTAAGCGAATTTACATATGAGATCTAGAGATAATAATCTAAGAGAGTTTGGAAATATATTTAAAATATTTTAAAATAATGAGCAGAGGAGAACACTGAGATAACAGGATTGAATGCACAACAAGTGGCCAATTATGTGAAGAAAACAAATGGAGTTCTAGGAATAGAAAGTATCACTATTGCAATAAGTGTACTCAATGGATAGGTTAAATAGTACATTAAATAAAGGAAGTGATTTTGTTAATGACAAAATATCTCTGAGAAGTTATCCAGAAATCTGCACAATGAAGTAAAGCGATAGAAAAAAGAGAGTGGGAAGGAATTTAGGGGTTACAGAAACAAGAGAAAGTATGAAGGGAAAACACCATTCCAATTCATGACGGTTGAATATTTTTCGAAATTGAAAAAATATTTTTAATTTGAAATATGTGTTCAAATTTTGAAGAATCACATGTAATCCTGAACAGGATACATTTAAAAAGAAATCTCTATGACAGTTATACTTTTTAAATAAAAAAAATCTTAAAAGCACCCAAAGAAATAGACTGTTTACCTAACGTGTAAGGCAAATAGAGTTACAGCCAACTTCTCATGAGTAACAACACACTCTAGAAGATAATAGGATAATATCTTCACAGTGCTCATAAAGAGTGATTAATCTAGACATGTTTATACAGAAATAATCTATCAGTGCTTCAAGAGTCAGGGTGAAATAATGACATTACCAATCATGCAAAAACAGAACAAAATTGTTATTTGCAGAAAAAATGGCAAACTGAATCAAAATTAAATGTGAATAGATTTAATGACTGGCAGAATTAATTGATAAAGCAAGTCACAAATTTGATCAGGAAAGGAAGGGCAAAAACATGGAAATGTTGGGAAATCTAAATATGTACATACAGAAATTTTAAAAGAGCATTAAATTCTAGGGCTTTAACATCAAGGTAAAAACAAAATAAACCTAGAAAAATGGAGGACAGGAGTTCAGAGCCAATGTATCACAATACCATTCCAGATTCTGAAGGAGGATAAGTATCTTTGCTATCTTTGCCAATTTGAAATGTACACACTGTGGAACTTCTTTTAGGTTCACAATTAGCTGCTTTGCAGAGTCTCCTATCTAGACTCTAACATGTACTGGGCTTTGTTTCACAACTTCAGCTGGTCAATTCTTAAACATTCCCTAGGTTTCAGTTTAAATGTCTCCTCCTCTTAAAAATGTTCCTTAATGATTCAGGCCCTTTTGGGGTTAATCTGAACCTTACATGTTTTGTACAATGATGTATGGTTCTAATTGATTGCCTCTTCTACGAATCCTAGAACCCCCCTGGGGAAGTGTTTGTGTCTATCATTTTCACTACTTATTCTGTGCGTCTCACGAAGTGAATGGCATATGATGGATGCTCAAAATTTTTGTTATTAAATGAACACATGAGTAATCTAATCACATAAAATCAAGAAGTGATCTTCAAAAGTTCTTTTAGAACTAAAATCAATAATTTTATAAATCCATGTATTAATTTTTGATTAACCAATGAAAATACAAAAGTCTTAAAGTATTACTGAAGTTGTTTTTTTTTTGTTGTTGTTGTTTTGTTTTGTTTTGTTTTTAACTCTGAGGTCAGTAATTAGATATAGGAGATTCATGTGTTTGGAAATCAGTCCAGAAACTGGAAGAGCCATTTTTTTTCTTATCTGTTCACATTAAATTTTAAATATATAATGTTCTTCTTTCCTTCCTATTCTTTCCACAATCCACAGATTTGAAAATTAAGAGATGTCACACATGCTGAATGATGAGTGAAAGTATCCATGGTTCTGGAAGAGAAAAACTTGTTCTTTTTTTGTCAACATATCTGCTTTGTTCCTTTCATTTAGTTTGGCATGCTGAGCCTTACATCCCATGGTAGAAGTAAGATGACTTAGCTACATGAATAGTAGTTAACTACAACCAAATTCCCCATAAAGGTCATGCATAATGACTGTATATATTTTTATATAACACTCTGGGAGGCTAAAAATCTTGTATAACAGTCTAACCATAAATTCACATTACATATTGCCCAGATAATATTAATAACATATTTGACCAACAATTATTAATTATTTAACTATTGTATATGGGTCGATGGGTTTTCTCAAACATTTTATTCCCCAGACTGCTTAAGGAATTTCTGGAGAAGATTTCATATCACTCAAAAAAAAAAAATTATACTCCATGAGAAACTGGTTGGGGCAGAAGGCAAAAGCCAGCAATCCAGAGATGGAGTTTAGTTTATGTCAATGAAAAGAAGTAGCCTCATATGAGTGTCATGGAGCAGTGAATTTCAGGAGATATTAAAAGATTAAACATACAGGATCCAGTTAACCCAGAATTGTGGTGTACATAGTAATACTGAGGTTTCAGTCAAGGAACACATCAATGTCCTTGCTCTCCATAAAGCGGAGAGGAGGTTGAAAGAGTTTGGAAAATGTGGGGAAATTTTTATCCCACTTCCATATCAAGTTTTGCAGAGCAGCTGTTTCAAACGTTTCACTGTCTTAAAACTGCCTGACACCCTGTCTTGGAATATGACCTCAAAGATATTTTACTGTTAAGTGTAAGTTCGTATCACTTGAACTCATTCCCTTTTTTTCTTCCCGTTCTTTATAAGTTTCCTCAGCCTCATGATTCATTCCTGACTCCTCCATTTCTTTCACACCTCACATCAAAACTTTTCAGCAAATTCTGTGAGATTAGGATGAAGAAATATCCAGAATCTAACCACGTCTGATCATCTCCATGGCTACCATCTGGGTCCAAACCACAATCTTCTCTCACCTGCATTATCCTAATAGACTCCTAAGGGCCCTCCCTGCCTCTCTCTTTGGCCTCTTAAAATCTCTTCTCCACACAGCAGATAAAGTAATCCTTTTCATAACTCATCAGCTCAGAACTCCAGCAGTAACTCATTACACTCAGGATTAAAGCCAAAAATATTAAAATGGCCAGTCACGTCTTCCATGAACTAGACCCTCATTGCCACTTTGATCTATGCTCCACTACTCTCTCCCTTGCTCATTCTAGGCTGTCTCACTGCCTGCCTTGCTTCTGCTTTAACACATTAGCTCATTCCCACCTTAGGACCTTTGTACTGGCCATTTCCTCTGCCTAGAATTCTTTTCCTTCAGATTTTTACATGGTTAACTAACCTCCATCTTCATTCAGGTCGCTGTTCAATTTTTTTGTTTGTTTGTTTTTTTTTTTAGTACACCTTTCCCCTATTTAAAATTAGATCGCCATTCCATATAATATCCCCATAACATTGACCACTTCTTTCCTTCTCCCTTTTCTCCTCCCTCCCTTTCTCTCTTGCTCTTTTTCCTACCTACTTTCCTATCCCTTTCCCTCCCTCCCTCCCTCCCCCTCCCTCCCTTCCTCCCTCTCTTTCTTTCGCTAGTACTTCCCTTCCTCCCTCCCTTCCTTCCTTCCTTCCTTCTCCACTTGATTGAATGGTTACTTTGAATAATTGGATGGCAATTTTTGCCGACTAGAATGTAAGCCCCAAAGGCAGAGTTTTGGCTGTTGTAATCACTGCTTGTCTCCAAGAGTCTAGATATAGTGACACCTATCGGCACACACTAAATAAATTTTGATTAAAGGAATGAATTATCTCCTTTCTTTATTAGAGGGTGGAATAATGCCTCTCCAAGGCTAACATTGTTGTCTGTGCTATAGATTTTTTTCAATATTGCCCATTAAGTACTCTTTTTTTTTCTACTTCAGTCTTTACCTTTGATTACCTCATGAACATATGCAGATTTCCCCCAGTCCAAGGAAAGCCTACAGTTCTGCACCTCCTTATCCAACTATCATATGTTCTGGCACAGTAATTTGCATTTGGCGCTTTTATCATGTCTTCCCATTCCCATTTCATTTCTTTGTAATCTTGTTTCTGTTTCTAGACTCTCCTTAAATCATTTAAATGGCTGTCATTATTAACCTATTTTTCTCACCAATTCACTGATATATTTTCCCTCCCCAGATTTTTTGATCCCAGTATCTTGAGCTACAGATCATTCTGTCCTTTGGGAAAGAAACTTCTGTGATTAATGAAACAGGTAGAAATTAGTTGACTTATATGTGGTCAGATTTAGTCTCACTTCCAGTCCTTTTCCTTTGGAAGCAGGAAGAGTTTTCGGGGCATCCCTTCTAACTATGAAATGCTCCTGCAGCTTCCAAGGGAAATGAAAATGAGGCTAACAGCCTGAGGTGAAAGGAAATACTAGTAATGTTCTATAATATAATTGTCTAGTTAATATTTATTGAAAATATACCACAACATGGAAAGTTCAAGAAAAGGAGAGTGGGCTTTCTCTTCTTAAATTAGTATTTAATTTATTAAAGCTATTTCTTATAACATCAAGGATATTATGAAAGGAATAGAAATGACAGGTTTTAAGGACAGGAAGTACATGTGGATATAACAGGAACTAGGTTTGCAAAGACAAACCTATAAAACTTTTTGCAGTAAAGGTACAAGATTCTGTACAAGCAAATGATAGGATGAAAATGTGAGTGATCTTGAAAAATATTTATAGGAAGTTTATAGAGTTTTGATTTCATATCGTTTAGTTTTTAAAATAAGCCTTTGATACATTAATGTTATTTCCATTCTGATGAACCTTAACTTCAGAAAGGTTATGGGATTCATAAAAAGTCATTGAGCTTAGGAATCTTATTCCTTTTAGTCCAGAGCTCAAGCTTCTTCTATAGGTCTGTTTATGTGGTTATGGATGTTTCCATTCCCAGGGCTTCCATTTTCTATGAGGAGAGATTTACACTAATGCGTTGACTCTCAAAGTGCCGTCTAGGGACCATGAAGATTTGAGACCCTTTCATAGGATCCAGAAGATCAAAAATATTTTGACAATATTAAGTTGTTATTTGACTTTTTTCGTGTTTATTCTCTTATGAATATACAATAGAGATTTCCAGAGCCTATCTGACAATGGCAACTGATATTGCAACAGGCTGAATGCAGAAGCAGATGTAGGGATCCGGCTGTCTACTATGCAAGACATTAAAAAGATATGGGAAAATATAAAACAATTCACTTACAACACTGTTTTTTAGCTATAGGTATTTTCATAAAATGTTATTTTAACATTTAATAGGTTTGCTGATATTTTAAATAATTAATTAATACTATTTTAAGTATTTCTTGGCTTAAATTTCCTATATACTATCAATGGATTTAAAAATTTGAATAAAAGCTCTTTAGAGTACCAGTAATTTTAAGAGTCTAAAAGATCCCTGAGACTAAGTTTGAGAACCCTGCACTCAGGCAATAATTCTAGTAACACTTCCTGCCCCTTATTTGAACTTCCCCATGAAGTTATGGATTAGTAGGTTATATCTATTATACTGTGTATTGATTCCTCCTTATCATTGCCTGTGCCTTACTTATTAATTGGCTGAACTTAAGAAACGGGCAGAGGGAGGTTACCTTCTGAAATAGGTGTAGTTAGGAGACCAGAAGGATGTGAATTTATTTCTTTTTAGCCTTGAATATTAGAAGAACTACTCTTCTCAGGGCATCATTTTCTTTGTAAAATGAAAACGCTTGGGTGAACTATGTTCTAGCTGTATATTCTATAATCTTTTATTTTATATTAAAGCCATTTATATGATAATTATATTATACCAAAACATGAAGTTTCCTGTCCTCCTTCATCCAAAGTTTTATTTCTCTTGGGTATACTTAGAAGGAAAAGATATACCTGCCCTTAGCAATTGTACCTCTGGATATAAACTCTGAAACATCAAGAAGTTTCAGTGTGAAAAAACAGTTCGTCAAACATTAATGTAAACTAATGGTAGCTTTAAAAAATAATCTAGTGATTTATTTGAAGATAATTATTTGCTTAATGAAGGGAAAAATAATTGTGATGTTCTTTGCCTTTGATCAATACTTGTGATTTGAAGAACATCACTGGTGAATTATGTTGACGTAAGAATCACTTTCATAATACAAGTTTGATATTCTGTGCAAAAATCTGTTGAAATTCTGGGAAAATAATCTTAGAATTTTAAATCTATGCTTTGAAAAATATTTGTCCTGAAGAATTTCAAAGGAAAATTCCAAAACTGTCTGCCTAGATTGTAATATTTATAAATCAACCTAAACAAATGTGAAATTTTACAGAAATATTAATCTGAGGATTCATTTCCAGATATTTTCTGTGAATGATTTTTTCTATATGATCAGGAATCAGGAAAAGCTGCTCTGAGATTAATCTCATGTAAATATTTTTAAACTATGGGAAATGTATTAACCATTTATTGAACAGAAATCCATATTAGTGTTCAAATTACTTGGCCGACATTTGTGATTTCAGTGGTAAAGATGATTATGTTTTTCCAATTCGACCTTTATTGAACCCATGGTAAGTACTTGGCAGTATGATAGGTAACCACATACCCAAAAGGTGTCAAAATAGTACTTTGAAACTTCTTAAATAAATCAAAATTAGCAGGTAGCTTCTAGGTGATCTAGAAACATATGTAAATATAAAATAAGAAGACTTATTGATATCACGAAAGAGAATTTAAGTGAAAATATAGCTTTGTTTCTCAGAGTAGCCAGAGAAGAGGTTGGAAATGGTTGTATTTAAGTCAAGCTTTTTAGAATACGTGTTTTCCAACTAGAGAGATGAAGGAATTTAATAAAGACTGGACAGCTTCAACAAGGACATAGAAAATTAAAATCCCTTAGCGTACATGGCAGAGTAGATAATATAGCAGATTTGAACGTGTTCAAACATAAGTAGC
The DNA here is from genome assembly GCF_922984935.1 of Meles meles. Lineage (NCBI taxonomy): Eukaryota > Metazoa > Chordata > Mammalia > Carnivora > Mustelidae > Meles > Meles meles. The sequence goes on from NC_060066.1 coordinate 24,511,369, forward strand.
ATTAAGAAGAGATAGGTAGACTGCCACGGGGGTAGCAGACACCAGACACGGTTGTTCCCTGGCTCTTTGGGCTGTATGTTTTAGTGCATCCTGACCCATTTTCAACTGTCTGAGGGCTCTCTCTGGTGGCTGAAGCCTGCTCTGGAGGAAAAATAGTAGCGTAAATGCCTACTGGAAGCTTCCTTCTGCTTGTGACTGGAGGTAGTTGGTGCATTAATGCTCCCGCTTCCTCACTTTGGGCTGGACAACTCTGTGTATCATGTTCTATTCTGGTTCCTTGAGCTCCCTGGCAGGATGAGTTTCGGATTCCCTCATGATAATGATCTTGATAGTGCATTCTTTATTGGCTGCTCTCTTCCTGCCTCCTGTTCCTTCTTCCCTCTTTGTATTGCTTGAGATCACACCTAAATAAGCTCAACACTCTCGCTTGACTGTCACAGACCCTGCTACTAATGGAGTACAAGCTGAAATACTTGGATTTAATTGATACGTAAGACTTTTCTAAGAGTCATTGAATCTAAGAGTCCTCTCCCCTCCTGTGTGATGATTCTGCACCAATATCTTGCTTTCTCTTCTTTCAGGCTCACCAGCAAGGTGCATTTGACAAATAGTGTAAGTGTATAATTTAGTGTGATGTGGAAGCTGAACATTTTAGTACCATGATCTGAGAAATTTGGTCTTCATTTCAATACCTTTATAGTTTCCTTTACCTTCATTAAACGAGGCCACTGAGCAGGCTGTTTAAAAGCAAAAAATTGAGGGTCAGATCAATGTGAAGTTTTGCGTCCTGTTTCTGTTTTCTAACTGTGTGATCTTTGGCAAATATTAATTTTGCCAAGTCTGTTTTAATGGGAAAAATAAGAAAATTATGAAAACAAAATGAAATAATCAAACCCTTTAAGAAAATTCCACTACATAGAAGAATGCTTATTGAATATCATTTATTATTGTTGCTCTTTTGATTTTATTGTTTAGACAAGATGTTAAGGTACTCAATATGCAGGAAACTGCAAGTTGAGATTTTAGCTTTGAAATGGAAGCATATATTCACTTTTCAGGTTATTTCACTTTACTACCTATTTAGGATCAAATAATAATATCTGTAATTTATTGAGCTTTCCTCTGTAGGTGCTAGACTCTGTTTTAAGTACTGCCCAAATATTTTTTCATTTATAACTCAACTTCATAAAAACCTAACGAGATATCCTATTTTGCCAATAGGAGAAATTAGGATAACTAGCTAATCATCTTGGTTTGCCTTTAGCTGAAATGATTCCTGTAACATGGGTCTTTTCGTGCTAAAACCAGGAAAACCTCAAGGAAACAAGGATCTGAGCATCAGTGAGGATAATTAGCTTGTCCAATATCATAGATTTATAAGTGGAAATCTCGAATGTGAGCCTTACTTGTCTGGTTTTTTTTTTTTTAAAAGATGCTTTACTGCCTGCTTATAATAGACTTATCCATATTTTCTCTGTTCTTCTAAAAATGTTCCATGTTATAAATCTCAGAAAGGAGATGAAGATATCTTACAGTTGTATCTCAGTACAGGTGATAATATCCTTCTTCTAGAAAGCATTTTTAAATCTGCAAAAGCATTTGGTTTGCCACAGTTATTGGTGGACACCACTGGACTTAGTGAAATGGTCTCACAACATGAAATTCTCCCAACTTTAACATGACTTTGAATGTCTTCTTAGTCATTCATATGGTTACCCATTGAATCCCATTTAAGTATGAATAACAATTTTAATAAATTTGAGCAAAATACTATTATATATAAGAGAATAAGAAATGTAAATAATGGTAAAATTGTAATATACTGAAAAACTATAATATTACAAATATATGATGTAAACATTACATACTGAAATATTTACTTACTTGGGGTTGCCTGTTTATTTTAGTATTCAGGAATGTCTTCAGAGGACTTCACTTTCTATACCTTCTTTGTTTACTTTTCCTTTCCAACTCATCTTCTATTACTCTTAATCAATTAAGATAAATTTTTCTTTTTTTTTGTTTCCAAGTTCTAGAGTCTGAATATATGTCTTGTTTTGACAGGTGGTGAGAATTTAGAATTCACAAAAGAAGACTTGTTTTCTGTATCACTTACATGCTATACCATAACATATAGAATTATACAGACACTACCCTTATCAATGAGGTCCTTTATAACAACATAATATTTCTTGGTTTCATTGTTTTAAAAATTCTTAACTTGCTCTAACATTTTATTCCAACTTATTTTTAAAAAAGATTTTATTTATTTATTTGAGACACAGAGAGAGAGAGAGAGAGAGAGCAAGGAAGTGCAGAGGGAGAAGCAGACTCCCCGGTGAGCAGGGACCTGCCCCCCAAATGTGGGACTTGATCCCATGACCCTGAGATAATGACCTGAGCTGAAAGGAATTAACTGATGGAACCACCCAGGCGCCCCATTTTATTCCAACTTAAAATGAAATTTTTCCTCTTTCTGTTACCATACACAAGAAATTCTGGTCCGTTATTAATTTGTTAAAACAACAGTTCTTATTTTAATACCAATCTTTTTTATTGGAATTACTTCTTTTTTGTTCTAAAATAAATTTATTTGGATATGTTTGACGTATAAAAAGTGTGCAGACTTAAGATGTACTACTTGATGTTTTCATATATTTATACATTGTGAAAAGAACAACCAAGCTAAATAACATCACTTCTACATTGTTGCCTCTGTGTATGTTGAGAAGACTTGAGATCTCTCTTTTCAACAAATTTCAGTTATACAATACAGTACTAATATCTGTAGTCACTATGCTCTACGTTAGACCTCCAGAACTCATTCATCTTGGATAACTGAAGTTTTTTACCCTTTGACCAATATCTCCTCATCCCACCAAGCACCATTCTTCTCTCTGTGTTCAACTACTTTCGATTATTGGAATTACTTCTAATACTATTTTTCTTATAACAAATATGTAAAATATGTGGCCACTCTATTTTGTTTCCCAGTGTGGTTATATGTGAGCATTTATATATTAAATTTCATATAATTTAATTATAAATTATTTCCCTTTTATCCTCCATTATATTAGAATAGACATTACTATTATTTAAAAATTATGCATGTGGATAGCCTACATTATCTTTTAATTTAATTTTAGAATAATAGAATTAGCATTATAGGGTATTTTTTTTTTAAAGGAGCCATTGAGTCAGGCAGTGTTGCGAACACTGCAAAAGAAACAGATTATTTTCAAATAATAATAATGGTTTCTCAGAAGCAGATGAACTTCATGTAATCACCTTTCTCTCTTCTGTAATGACCAACTTAAATTTAAATTTTAGGAATTCCATTTAGATGTGAAAATATATTCTTGACCACCTAAAACTTAAGATATATTTCACAGGGAGGTTTTCAAATTTTGAGACACAGCAAAACCTAGTCTCTGAGCACGCCATAGAAAAACACTTTTGGAGCCAGTTGGCAAGGATTGTGTGAAAGGAAGTGTGGATAAGCTACAGCTATAAAGGTTTACAGAGTCTTGTTAAAAGAGAAGGAGAAGGCGAGAGAACAAAGACCATGATCCTAGGGAATGAATCTCTGAGGAATAGTAGAAATAATGAGGCATATATGCGTGTAAAATAATACTATGGAAAAGATTAAGAAACAAGAAAAAACTAAATTTGGAATTCACATTTTTAAGGAAGTGAGTTGTGATTTATTGAGTGTTCACTGAAAGAGTATTGTTTGGTGATAGGGAAGGTTATAATTTGGAATATAATGAAGTCCATTGCCCAAAGAAACACTTGTAAAATATTGTTTGTTTTTTCTAGTTCCTCCAATAGAGAAAAATTTACTCTCCCACTATGATTTAGCTATGTTCTGGGAAATATCAATAAGAATTTACTAAGAAATCTTTCAAGGTCTTTTCTATTATTAGGAATAAATATTATCAAATGAGTACTCATTTTGTGTTAGACATACCGGCTAAGAGTTTTACATGTAATGTTATTTTTTTTCAAAAGATTTATTTATTTGACAGGACACAGTGAGAGAGGGAACACAAGCAGAGGGGGGTGGGAGAGGGAGAAGCAGACTCCCTGCTGAGCAGGGAGCCCAATGCTGGGCTCCATCCCCGAACCCCAGCATCATGACCTGAGCTAAAGGCAGACACCTAAAAACTGAGCCACCCAGGCATCCCACATGTAATGTCCTTTATTCCTTTCAATGACATGTTAAGAATTGTTTTACCTACTTAAGGGATGGCGAAACTAAGCCTAAACAAAGAATTTGACCAATATCAGAGAATTATGTACTGAGGTAGAATTGAAATACTGATGTAACCTTATTATTTCTTTGAGTATTCATTAATTGCAAAGTTCTCTATATATGTGCTCAAAGTAGGCTTTTGTTTAAGAGCTACAATGACAGATTCAAAAGCTACAATGAATTTTACTGACATTAAGCAAAACTCAGCCTGCTATTTATAAATTAGGTCCTACAATTATGAAACTTGACCAAACATATCTCCAAAATATCTCAACTCTGTATTTTCTCCATTCTCTTTCTCTTTTCTCCTATTTTGCACTATATACATTAATACAGATTCTTTTACTTGAACTTATATCACCAATGACACCATCATACACCAATTTTGCTTATTTGAAAATAACCGGTTTGCCTTCTATTTTATCTTTTAACCAATTAGCCTTTTCAGCAAATATTCACAGATTGCTTCATGTCTTCCAGAATTTTTGGCATTATATGCTATTTGGTTCTTTCTTTTAAATTCTTTTCAATTTAACTTATCTCCAGCTAATGACTTGTCACTCATACTTGAGCTCCTGCAGTGATGCTCTCCGTAGCCTTATCATTTTTATAGACTTTTCCAATCTCCACTGATACATCTGCTTCTGCCATAAGAGGCAACGCTCTATATCACAAATCTAGGTATTCTTCATTGCTTTAAAACTTAAAGTGTTTTTTTTTAAGATTTTATTTATTTATTTGACAGAGAGAGATCACAACTAGGCAGAGAGGCAGGCAGAGAGAGAGAGAGGGAAGCAGGCTCCCTGCTGAGCAGAGAGCCCAATGCGGGACTCGATCCCAGGACCCTGAGATCATGACCTGAGCCGAAGGCAGTGGCTTAACCCACTGAGCCACCAGGTGCCCCTTAAAGTGTTTTTTTAATTGCTTTTGGGATGGTGTTGAAATTCTTGCTTATGGCGTATCATGCTCATATTTGCTGATCCACATTCAGTGCCTCTGCGTAGACTTTTCCTAACACATCCTGTTTATAAATGCTTCACTGTATGTTTTTCCTAAATACGCCACATTTTTCCCATGCATTCCAGTTTACCTCACTGATTTACTCCGCCTCCCTGCCCCACTCCACACACACACACGCACACAAAACTTCTAGACCCACTCAGTTCAGATTATTACTCTGTGAAATCTTCAGTTTCTCCTCGTTAAGCTGGTCAACACTCTTTTCTGTGCTCCCTCAATCATTTTATATCATTGTCCATTTCACATTGGTTCATATTTCTTTGCTTTGCCTCTGTGACTCTTTTAATGTAGTCAGCCTCCGCTGACTATTCCAGACAGTGACGACACTGTCTAAACACGACCTTAAATAAAGGCCACTCTTTATTATATAAGCTGATACACTTTCTCTGAAGATAGTGCCAGTGCAGTAGACATCTATCTTTTTAAAACTTGTAATCTAGAAATATTAATATTGAAATCAGTAAGTGTCCTTTGGCAACATTAGATCCTCAGTTTTTTTTTTTTTAAAGATTTTATTTATTCATTTGACAGACAGAGATCACAAGTAGGCAGAGAGGCAGGCAAAGAGAGAGAGGAGGAAGCAGGGTCCCTGCTGAGCAGAGAGCCCAATGCAGGGCTCGATCCCAGGACCCGGAGATCATGACCTGAGCTGAAGGCAGAGGCTTTAACCCACTGAGCCACCCCGGGACCCCTAGATCCTCAGTTTTGAGAAAGATCTGTGTCTCCTTAGTATGTCACCATTAAGACTTTCTGTTTATGGGAGAATCAAAATATTTGAATCCTGTAAGATGAAACAGCCAAGACACTGGAGCGATGAAGATCAGATAGAATAAAAGATCATATTTATTGGAATTATTTTTACCTTTAGTTCAGAAATTTGAATTCTCTCCAAACTTTTGGAATGTTTGGTTAGTTGAGGTGGTTAATTTTAAAGGAAATTCACGGTCTCTTCCAACGGTAGTATGTTGTTTGTATTCTAGCTCTGAGAGTTGACAGGTATGAAGGGGAGTTATATTTACATGTTAGAGATTTAAGAAATTAATAATTCAGCCACGGAAAAACTATAAAATATCTCTTTCTAGAACAATGTCCAAAGGGGGTTTCAACGTTATTTGTGTAGTGTTTAAGATAGAGACAGTTCTTGCTGAATTTAGCGGTGATAGTGAAAGGGAGCTGAAAAATAGTGGTCAGCCCAAAGTGGACTAGTTTCATAAGAAACACAAAACTGAAAGGCATGATAGACGTGGAGTTATCAGGAGTAAAGGAGTAGCAAGTGAGTGCAAAATACGATTTTTCAATCAAAGGGGATGCAACGTAGAAAAAAATACTTTTCATCTGAGGGTGTCAGAATTTATGAACAGCAAGTGTCTTTATTTCTTGTTAGCCAGTATTTCACAACAGACTTTTAGAATTTAACTTCCATCTACCTTACCAGTTTCAACGGGTCTTACGCACCTTATGGTTTAATCACATTGAATCATTCAGCATTTCTCAAACACTCCAAATGCCAAATTCCTCTTTGCCTTTACTCATGCTGTTTACACAGCCTGGGATTGTTTCTCCCCTATTTTTAGCTGTAGAATACTTAACACTTCCTCAAGGTTAAGTTCAAATTCATTACTACTTTGAAAGCTGACCAGCCCAAAATTAACCTCTGTCTCCTCTGAACTCCTATAAGCGTCTTATTTCTATCTATACCTTTCTCCATTCCTTTACCTCGGTTAGCTTTTGAGGGCAAGTACTTTGATTTACTCAACATAGTTTCACAGTGAGGACTTGAACTTCATGCCCAACTTAGGAATTCAATATTATGAAGTTATTACTTACCAAGAGTTACATAGTTTCAGGATGTATTTGAAAGACAAAACTAAAATGATATTCTGATACTGAAGGCGGGTGTGAAAGAAGGAGAAGAATTAAGAATGAATCTGATTCCATGAATTTTTTCATTATCATTTGTTTCCTAGGAGCTGGTTCTTTGAAAGAATCAATAAGATTGATAAACCCCTGGCCAGACTCATCAAAAAGAAAAGAGAAAGGACCCAAATCAATAAAATCATGAATGAAAGAGGAGAGATCACAACTAACACCAAAGAAATACAGACAATTATAAGAACATACTATGAGCAACTCTACGCCAACAAATTGGACAATCTGGAAGAAATGGATGCATTCCTAGAGACATATAAACTACCACAACTGAACCAGGAAGAAATAGAACACCTGAACAGGCCCATAACCAGTAAGGAGATTGAAACAGTCATCAAAAATCTCCAAACAAACAAAAGCCCAGGGCCAGACGGCTTCCCAGGGGAATTCTACCAAACATTTAAAGAAGAACTCATTCCTATTCTCTTGAAACTGTTCAAAAAAATAGAAACGGAAGGAAAACTTCCAAACTCATTCTATGAGGCCAGCATCACCTTGATCCCAAAACCAGACAAGGATCCCACCAAAAAAGAGAACTACAGACCAATATCCTTGATGAACACAGATGCAAAAATTCTCGCCAAAACACTAGCCAATAGGATTCAACAGTACATTAAAAGGATTATTCACCACGATCAAGTGGGATTTATTCCAGGGCTGCAGGGTTGGTTCAACATCCGCAAATCAATCAATGTGATAGAACACATTAATAAAAGAAAGAACAAGAACCATATGATACTCTCAATAGATGCTGAAAAAGCATTTGACAAAGTACAGCATCCCTTCCTGATCAAAACTCTTCAAAGTGTGGGGATAGAGGGCACATACCTCAATATTATCAAAGCCATCTATGAAAAACCCACCGCAAATATCATTCTCAATGGAGAAAAACTGAAAGCTTTTCCGTTAAGGTCAGGAACACGGCAGGGATGTCCATTATCACCACTGCTATTCAACATAGTACTAGAAGTCCTAGCCTCAGCAATCAGACAACAAAAAGAAATTAAAGGCATCCAAATCGGTAAAGAAGAAGTCAAACTATCACTCTTCGCAGATGATATGATACTATATGTGGAAAACCCAAAAGACTCCACTCCAAAACTGCTAGAACTTGTACAGGAATTCAGTAAAGTGTCAGGATATAAAATCAATGCACAGAAATCAGTTGCATTTCTGTACACCAACAACAAGACTGAAGAAAGAGAAATTAAGGAGTCAATCCCATTCACAATTGTACCCAAAACTATAAGATACCTAGGAATAAACCTAACCAAAGAGACTAAGAATCTATACACAGAAAATTATAAAGTACTCATGAAAGAAATTGAGGAAGACACAAAAAAATGGAAAAATGTTCCATGCTCCTGGATTGGAAGAATAAATATTGTGAAAATGTCTATGCTACCTAAAGCAATCTACACATTTAATGCAATCCCTATCAAAATACCATCCATTTTTTTCAAAGAAATGGAACAAATAATCCTAAAATTTATATGGAAGCAGAAAAGACCTCGAATAGCCAAAGGAATATTGAAGAACAAAGCCAAAGTTGGTGGCATCACAATTCCGGACTTCAAGCTCTATTACAAAGCTGTCATCATCAAGACAGCATGGTACTGGCACAAAAACAGACACATAGATCAGTGGAACAGAATAGAGAGCCCAGAAATCGACTCTCAACTCTATGGTCAACTAATCTTCGACAAAGCAGGAAAGAAGGTCCAATGGAAAAAAGACAGCCTCTTCAATAAATGGTGCTGGGAAAATTGGACAGCCACATGCAGAAAAATGAAATTGGACCACTTCCTTACACCACACACGAAAATAGACTCCAAATGGATGAAGGACCTCAATGTGAGAAAGGAATCCATCAAAATCCTTGAGGAGAATGCAGGCAGCAACCTCTTCGACCTCAGCCGTAGCAACATTTTCCTAGGCACCACGGCAAAGGCAAGGGAAGCAAGGGCAAAAATGAACTATTGGGATTTCATCAAGATCAAAAGCTTTTGCACAGCAAAGGAAACAGTTAACAAAACCAAAAGACAACTGACAGAATGGGAGAAGATATTTGCAAACGACATATCAGATAAAGGGCTAGTATCCAAAATCTATAAGGAACTTAGCAAACTCAACACCCAAAGAACAAACAATCCAATCAAGAAATGGGCAGAGGACATGAACAGACATTTCTGCAAAGAAGACATCCAGATGGCCAACAGACACATGAAAAAGTGCTCCACGTCACTCGGCATCAGGGAAATACAAATCAAAACCACAATGAGATATCACCTCACACCAGTCAGAATGGCTAAAATTAACAAGTCAGGAAATGACAGATGCTGGAGAGGATGTGGAGAAAGGGGAACCCTCCTCCACTGTTGGTGGGAATGCAAGCTGGTGCAACCACTCTGGAAAACAGCATGGAGGTTCCTCAAAATGTTGAAAATAGAACTACCCTATGACCCAGCAATTGCACTACTGGGTATTTACCCTAAAGATACAAACATAGTGATCCGAAGGGGCACGTGTACCCGAATGTTTATAGCAGCAATGTCTACAATAGCCAAACTATGGAAAGAACCTAGATGTCCATCAACAGATGAATGGATCAAGAAGATGTGGTATATATACACAATGGAATACTATGCAGCCATCAAAAGAAATGAAATCATGCCATTTGCGACGACATGGATGGAACTAGAGGGTATCATGCTTAGTGAAATAAGTCAATCGGAGAAAGACAACTATCATATGATCTCCCTGATATGAGGACATGGAGAAGCAACATGGGGGGGTAGGGGGATAGGAGAAGAGTAAATGAAACAAGATGGGATTGGGAGGGAGACAAACCATAAATGACTCTTAATCTCACAAAACAAACTGGGGGTTGCTGGGGGGAGGTGGGATTGGGAGAGGGGGAGTGGGCTATGCACATTGGGGAGGGGAGGCGAACCATAAGAGACTATGGACTCTGAAAAACAACCTGAGGGTTTTGAAGGGTCAGGGGTGGGAGGTTGGGGCAACCTGAGGGTTTTGAAGGGTCAGGGGTGGGAGGTTGGGGGAACAGGTGGTGGGTAATGGGGAGGGCACGTTTTGCATGGAACACTGGGTGTTGTGCAAAAAGAATGAATACTGTTACACTGAAAAAATAAATAAAATGAAAAAAAAAAGAATGAATCTGAGGTTGTTGGCTTGAACTACTTGAAGGATGGTGTTGATATCTTTTACAGTTGGGATGGATATGGTTTTGTAGCAGAGAGGAGGAAGACTTGGACTTTGTTTAGTATATATTATACTGAAATGCTTCTTAGATATTCAAATAGTAAAGTTGAATAGGCAATTGGCTATAAAAGAAGTTTATGTGAGATATCTGGGTTAGAAATGAAAATGTGTGAATCATGCATTTAGATGTTATTTAATTTCAGGAGGCTGAATGAGATTTTCTGGGAAGAAAAGGCATCTGACGTTATTGCCCCACATATAGAGGACAGGGGGACAAGAAAGATCTATCCAAACAAAACAAAGAAAACAAAAAACACTGAAAAAAGGGTAGAGGAATAATCATGAGAGAATAAAGTCCTGAAATCACAAGAGGGTAGTGTCGAATGTTGCCAGTGGGTTAGGCGAGATCAAGCTAAGAATTGCTCAAGGATGCAACAACGTTGTGGTGTATTGGCAATCTTGACAAAGGTCTTTCAACTGATAGAGCTGGTTGCCTGATTTGAGTGGGAAAGTGGGAGGAGGAAAGTGTGATAGCAGCAAACATAGGCAATTAAATGCTATAGGGGAAACAAAAATGGTAACAACAAAAGCAGAGGGTGACCAAATGATAGTAACCAAATTGCATTGTAATGCTTTTTAAAGGTTCTTATATCATGGGATGGCACTAGACAGAGATTTAGAATCAAACAAAATTGTACTTATCACTGATACCCTGGGTGTTCTCAAGAATGATATGTCAAGGGAAAATAGTGTTCATCTTTTTTTTAAAAAAAGATTTTATTTATTTATTTGAGAGAGAGACAGTGAGAGAGAGCATGAGCAAGGAGGAGGTCAGAGGGAGAAGCAGACTCCCCGTGGAGCTGGGAGCCCAATGTGGGACTCGATCCCAGAACTCCCGGATCATGACCTGAGCCAAAGGCAGTCGTCCAACCAACTGAGCCACCTAGACGTCCGAGTGTTCATCTTTTTGTACTTTGTTGCCTATCATGGTGATTTAATAGAGTAAGTACTTCATAAATGTATATTGACTCTTTGTGTGGATAATGGATGGATGTGCAGATGAATAAAAAAGTGAGACTTATGTATATTAGTTATAGAAGGTGATTTCCCAGCTGCTGCATATGACAGAAGTGTCCTAAGAACTAGACAAATATATATCTTAAATACATGAAATACTGGGCTTTGGGAATAAAGAGAAAACAGTCTCTCTTTAAAAAGCTTAAAAATCATATGTAGTGTAAAACTCCCATTACTGGAGAGATTCCCAGGATCCTGAAAAACTATAAATTTAGGGAAATTTTTTTTATCAGAACCTTCCATCTTGGTACCACTATTTTATCTTTTACCATAACCCTATAGTTCTTTGGCTTCTGAAAAATTCTCTTTCTCGTTTTTTCATAACTACAAAAGTTATATGCTCCTCTTCTCTGTGTCCCATTATTTGGGAAGGATAGTAAGTCATGTTGTTGTGATCCATCACCCACGCTTGGAAAACATTCTTCCTTTGCTTGGAAACCTACCATGGGACTTTTGCCACCACTTGCATGGATGTCCTACTCAGCCTGCCCCAGCATATTTCTTGTGAGTGTTTTCCATTCCTATACGAAGATCCTCTTTACCCTGCAAAGCTTTGAAACTCCTTACTAGGTTACTGGTCCCTGACCTTGACCTGGACACATAGCCTCAGACCTTGCATGGCTTAACTAGTAACTTAGCTCTGAATTATGACAGAAGGAAGAAAAAATAGCAAGAAGGATGGAGGGCAGCAAGGGAGAGAAAAGCAAGAAGTCAAAAGGGAACATGTGCATGGAAAAATAAAGCCCTTTCAGCATTTTTATGCTTCCTGCTTTCATAGTACATATTTCTTCATCTTTTTACTTTCAAGAGAGCTGTTTGTCTCTTTTAGAAAGCACTGGTTCTAACTTTCACATCCAATCTGAAAAGCTCTGCCTTTTGCCTTGTGATGTTAATTGTTGCTATGATGATAACGATATATATCTTCAGGTTTCCACAGTTACTTAGAGTTAAAATGGATGACTTTGTGTAAAACATTTTAACTTTGCAGCAGTACCATTTCATTTTTTTTCAGCTTTATTAACGTATGGTTGATATATAAAAATTGCACATATTTAATGGATACATTTTAGTGAGTTGGGCATGGTCATATACCAGTGATGCTATCACCATAACCAAAGGAACAAACAATTCCATCAACTCCAAATGATTTCATATGTCTTTTTCTTTATGGTGGGCATACATTTAACATGAGATCTACCTCTTTGCACATTTTCAAGTGCACAACACTGTATCATTAACTATAAGTTCTTGTTCATTTTACAGCAGATCTCTAGAATTTTTTCATCATGTATAACATCATGTATAACATAATGTATAAACTTACACCCATTGAACTTCCCTTCCCCATCCCCCAATAACCACTGCTGTACTTCCCTGATCTGTGAGTTTGACCATTCTAGATAGCTCCCGCAAGTGGAATCATGCAGTATTTTTCCTTCTGTGACAGAATTATTTTGCTTAGCATAATGCATTCCAGCTTCATCTATGATGTCACCAATGGAAGAATTTCCTTTTTTTAAAGGCTGAATAATATTCCATTGTGTGTATATACCATGTTTTTTTATTTCTTCATCTATTGATGAACATTTGGATTGTTTCCATTTATATCATCCCATTTGCTGTAATTGCCCTCTATGTTATATCAGTATTCATCATAAACTGCATATTATTGTGTTATGAGTTTTGCTTTAAATAAAATTCCAAACAAAATTTTGAAATATATGTAGTAAATTTTATATTTATTCACATTTCTGATATTCCTTCTTTTCTGTGGATCTGCATTTCCTTTTGGTGTCATTTCCCTTCATCCCGAATGACTTTAATATTTTTTTAGTTCAATTTGCAGATGATAAATTCTTTTTTAATGACCTTAACTTTTTGGTGTATTTTTTGAAGTATAGTTGTAGTTATATACTTGGGATTAACAGCTTTCCTACTTTTTTTAAAAAAGATTTTATTTATTTATCTGACAGACAGAGATCACAAGTAGGCAGAGAAGCAGGCAGACAGAGAGGAGGAAGCAGGATCCCCGCTGAGCAGAGAGCCCAATGTGGGGCTCAATCCCAGGACCCTGGGATCATGACCTTTGCTGAAGGCAGAGGCTTTAACCCACTGAGCCACCCAGGTGCCCTGCTTTCCTACTTTTTAATTTCAGAACTTTAATGATGTTATTCCACTGTCTTCTGTCCTTTATTACTTCTAATGATCAGTTAACTCATCATTGCATATATTCATATTATTGTTGCCCTATATGTATTGTACCATTTCTCTGGTAATTCCCAATATTTACAGTCTATCTTAGGTTGTCAGAAATATGACTATAGTGCCTTGGTGTGTATTTTCTTTTTATATTTGTATCTCTAAAAATGTTTAATTTTCATCAAATATGGTACATTTCTGTCACTATTTATTTGAACATTTATTGTGTCTCACTCTACTTCTCCTATGCCCATGAATGTTAGTTAGACTGCTTTATATTGTCTTACAGATCATTAGGGTTGTGTTTAATGTTATTAGTATTTTTTGTGTTCTTCAGATTGAGAAATCTGGTTATTTGGCAATAGCTGAACACTCTAAACTCTTTTAGCTTTTCATCTGTTGCTTATCATTGAGTTCCTTGAAATTTCCCTTAAAAATGCAAAGTCAGGAAACAAAGATTTGGATGGAGTTTACATGCACATTTCAGGGCTTCACCCCTGTGAGTCTTTTCTTTTGGGGTTACAGCTGTGAGTTTCCCATACCCGCAAAATTGTTATTTAAATTCTAGCTCTCTTGCATTGAATGGAATGGAGATTACACTCATTGAAGGGAAATATAAACATAGATCTCTCCTATTATTCCCTTCTTTTAAGAGTCAAATAACTTTCAGTTTCTGTTCTCTTTCGTTTGTTCTTCAATGACAGTCGTTAGTGAATATCTAGTCAAGAGTTCATAAATTTTATCTGTAGGAGAGATGATTGTTAAATAGAAGTTACTCTGACATTACTAGAAGCAGGACCTTTGTTTTATTATTTTTTTTAACTTTAAATACACAGTGCAAACATTCATTTGTATGTCTGATCTATTTCCCAGTAATAATATAAAAATTGTAACAATGTAATTCATTATAATTGACCAAACAAGATCTTTGACTATATCTCAAAAGAAGAAAAAGAATGTGAAAAATTTCATCATTTATTTTTTATTCATTGCTTATCTGTATAAGAAAATGAGAACTAGGAATAGCAAGCAATTTTTCAATGTGATTAACTGCCAGAAGCTTACATTAAACATCATACTTAAAAAGGGAAGTTTAGCTATTTTCCCTGTAATTTAGAGGAAAAAAGCAATAAAAGACAGTAACTTCATTGCTACTATACAATATGTTAATATCAAAATAATATAACAAAAAAGGGGCTTAGCAGTTGGAAGAGAAGCAATAAAATTCTTCTTAATTAGAGATGGTATAATTAATAATATGAGATGTCAAACAGAATCAACACACAACCTATTTAAACTAGTTAAACTAATAGTGAATTAAGGCAGTTTTGCTGGAAAAATCAATTTGAAGAACATAATGAATTTTTTTTCAATATTATCAATACACATCTAGAAAATAAAATATAAAATAAAGCACCATTACAATGCAGCAAAATATCAAATTTTCCCATGACCTATTTGGAAATGATTTAAAAGAAGATATACAAGATAGAGTAATAAATTATTGTCATAGAGGGGGCAACAGAATTTCTTTTATTTTCTTTTTTGATGCAACTTAATAAATTTATATAAGTAGCACGGGGACAGGACCCAGGGGCAGAAAGAACTTCACTTTTTGCAATGGGAGGCTGGTGGTTATATACTTAGTAATCAAAGGGAAGGGAGCATGCAGAGAGTATCAGATTTCAAAAGTTTCTGAGAATTTCCTTGAATTTCTACTCAGTAAGGCAAAACATAGAAGCTTTGGTTTTCTGGGCAGATAAAGAAGAAAAAAACTTTGTTTATAATTTCTTATCAAGATCAGACTGTCTTTTTAACAGAGAGGAAAATAGAATTTCATTCATATACCTGTGTACTTTTAATCTTAGTTCTGACAACATATAAAATTTTTTCCCAAAGATTTCCCTTCACAAAACTTCTATGGCTTTCTTTTGCATTCAGATTTGTCCTAAGTCTTTTCTCTCTAAATAACCAGTCTCATCTTGGACACATTTACTTTCTTTGTCCCTGAACAAAATGTATTTTCATTTCTTATAATTTCCTTACACATTGCCTACTTTCTACATACAGAATTGCTTTACTTATCATTTCCATCAGTCTTAATTACATTTTAGTTTAGAAAATTAAGTCTCCAGTGAAAATTAAGTCCCCACTGAAATTAGTCTCCGATGAAAATAAAGTAGTAACCGATTATGAACTGTCTGTTATAACAGAGTTCTTTAGATTGGCAAGTATATGAATACATTTCATAATTTCTTAAAAAAAATATGTCTTCCCATAGTACAATCTTTCAGTAAAGCATAAAATATGTTTACCAACAGACTGAAGTATCCTCAGTTTTTCCATGAGAAGAAGCCAAAAGCACAAGCCTATGTTCAATAACTAGTGCTTTAGTATTTTATCTTATTTGGGAAAGACTTGGATATTCAATAAGTTCAACCCCATTTTTTACTTAACTTAGCAAAATTTTAAAGTTTCAGGTTACCAAAGCTTTTGAAAGCTATTTAAAACCTTTACCTATAAAACTTTTTATTTATTCAACCTGCTCATTCTTAACAATTATCCATGAGAATTCTATAAGACACAAAATTAACCATCATTTTAAGCCATTTTTCGCTGAAAAATTGTGACAAAGATAAAATGAGCTTATTTTACCTTCAGTAAACTTTGGTAAAAAACCTTTTATATTTAATTGTAGTAACTCTGAACACATGTCTATGTTCATTAAACTAAGAAGTTTGAATTAGCTTTGATACAGAATGTGTTACACCTGTGCCCACCAGGAGTTACATTGTTCCCCACTGTCAGTTTTACTTAGGGGCACCTGTGGGGCAATAGAAGGAGGTGGCTTAAGTCCAAGGGAACCCTTTGATCCCTTCATGCTGATTTGGGAGCTGCTTCAGTTTGAACCTCCTTCAGTTTGAACCTCCAAAAGACAGAGAACCTCCCTGAAACAAAAGGAGTTTCAGCAGCTGCTTGGGAATGTTCCTCAAAGTCCTGGTAAGGTAGACTAACCAGAAGATTGGCTCCAGTTATCATAGTGATTAACCCAGGATGTGAATGAGGGAGAAAACCCATAAAATGAGCCAGGCAACATTCATCCAGCCCTCTCAAGATATATTGCAGGTCTGACACACAAAAGAAGCAGCAAACGAAAAGAAGAGTGTCTTAGTATAAACAGAGGAGGTGTGAGAGACAAAGGGTGTGGGGGGTCACACAGAGACTAGGACAGAACACAGGTAATGTGGTGGATTAACAGAAGTAGAAGGGTCTGAGGTAGCTAATCTGATGACGATTGGGTGGATAGTAGAGGGTGAGGAGATGGGTGTTCTCAGGCCCCCTAAAGGAGTATGGAGAGATGAGGGTTTGGGTATAAGGCCATAAAGACCTGACCAGATAGGATTTCAGTCCATTTTTCTGGTCAGTCTTCCCTCCTTGCCTCTAGTTTATATTAAAGACAGCAGTGTTATGAAAGAAGCAGACTTGGGAAGGAAGTATTCAAGGTGTCAGGGTCAAACTGGGCCAGTTTCTCAAGATACATCCCAAGGGAGTGTTAGATGGGATTGAGGATTTAAAGGAAAGATAGACCTGGGATAGAGGTATCCCTGATGGCCCCAAGAGCATCACCTTGGATAGTCTGTGCCCCAGGGACATTTCCCTGGAACCATCAAACTATCATCCCTGGTGCAGGTGAGTGTCCCCAACCTGTCAACCTCTTAGGCCTACCACATCTCCTAAAGAGGGAGCCCCTGCCCGTCCTTCCTTTCAATTAACATGCATTTCCTTGGGAAATGGGAGAAGTCTCCCCTACACTTAGATTGAATTTAATCTGATGAATTTTTTCATCAATGAAATGTTGAATTGTTTACTTTTTAGGCCTTTTCCCAGATAGATCAGAAAGAAAAAGTAGAACAAAGGAGAATAGTGAAAGCAACTCTTCAGCATTGCTGAAATGTTGAATTGTTTACTTTTTAGGCCTTTTCCCAGATAGATCAGAAAGAAAAAGTAGAACAAAGGAGAACAGTGAAAGCAACTCTTCAGCACAAAGAAGGCAAGAGTTGGAGATTCACTGGTGAAGAGAGTCTCTCAACCCGCTGTTACCCTGTCCTTTATGGATGCCAAAATGATGTTGCTGGGTGAAGTGGGGAGACCCTCAGCACTGAGGCCTTGACTCAGCTAGACCCAAAGGAATCCCTGAAGGTTCCTGGTCTTGTCACAAGAAGGAATGCAAGGACAGACATGTAGCACAGCGTTTGAGTAAGAGAAGTGGGGAAGTTTATTAAAGCAAGAAGTATACTCTCGAGATCTGAGAGCAGGCTATCTCAAGACAGAGAGCTGCACACCATACGGGTTGGGTTTCTATTTTTTATTGACAGTTGTTAACTAGGGGGTGGAATATTTATTATTTGGGGGTGGGAACTAAGGTTTGGCACTTTGTCTTTAAATCCAAATTTACTCCAATGTGTTAGGAGACAGCCCAAAAGGGAATACTTTGGGATTGAGGAGGTTGATCCCATAGTTAAATCCCACAAAATGAGGAAGATATATTAGCTAGGAGTTCATTATCAAAATCCTGCTCAGCTTCCAAATGGCATCCCATCAAGAATATTGCTGAAAGTTCCTGGGGTTCAGAGTGGCAGGAGGCATCACTCTTCTAGACCATTCTGACACCTTTGTAATACTTGAGAAGGGATGGGGTGCCTGGGTGGCTCAGTGGCTTAAGCCTCTGCCTTCAGCTCAGGTCATGATCTCAGGGTCCTGGGATTGAGCCCCGCATTGGGAATCTCTGCTCTGTGGGGAGCCTGCTTCCCCCTACCCCCTCTCTGCCTGCCTCTCTACCTACTTGTGTTCTCTGTCAAAAAAATAAATAAAATCTTAAAAAAAAAATACTTGAGAAGGGATATCGACCTTCCTTCCTTTCCTACCACACTGTAGGTGCAGTAGGTGCTGGTGGATGAGCTGAATGCCACAAACATTGATGCTACATCTTTCAATTTTGAGAGTTAATATATTTGGAGACCGATAATAATACCTTTGTAAGTGATGAGGTGGAGGTTTGGCCTTCATTGAGAAGGGGCAGCTATTCTATCTCAATTAAGTGTCATATATCTAAGCTAGAAGTATCTTTAATCTGAGAGCAGGACCAAGAATGCCCAATAGCCCACAGGTAAGGACAAATGAGAGACATGAAAAAAACAAAAGTGTAGAAATCCAGTCTAATCCCAGCCACTTTCTCATGAGCTTTATCCATGATCCAGTCCCAAGGGAGTGGTCCATCTTTGAGAGAATGCGCCAGTTGGGTAATGGGCCTGATGGTTCCTTTCAGGAAGCACCCAGTCAGATGTATCTTGGATTTTATGCTCCTCAAGGGATCATACCAGGTTATCAGGAGGAAATCTTACATGGGGGTCAAGATCAGCAGCCTTCCCAATGACATGTATGGTTGTCCCATGCCAAGTAAGAATGCAAGTATTAACTGGTAAAACAGAGAGAGTGATTTCTGAGCCCAACACATTATAGCCAAGGTACTAGTGTCTAGGTAGGCTGTAGGAGCGAGTTCCTCCCCATAGTGTAGCCATGAGCAAGAAGTTCTCTCCTGAGCACTTGGGCAAGGCACATTCCAATGGTCATACTATTCAGGACATCTCCAGAAAAAAATAGATAAGGAACTAAGACAGGGCAAAGAACACTTACGAAGCCACATAAAAGCTTTTGTATTTATTTTTGTCACTTTCCCCATACAGGCCATCAAAAATGATGTGGGATCATCGACTGCAATGGTCAAGAAAGAATTCTTGAGACATTTTATGGTATGACTTAATTTATTTAAGTAACGTGGGGACAGGACCCATGGACAGAAGGAGCTGTGGAGCAAGAGAATTTTAATGTACTTTTTGTACAATCCCAGTTCAGATTTCTCAAGGATATTTTTGTGAAATGAAATGAACATATTCTAAGGTTGTGTGTGTGTGTGTGTGTGTGTGTGTGTGTAAAAGAATGTCCTAATAACTAAGTCCAGTTCTAAGAAACAAGAACTAAGGGGAAGAATGACTCCATCAGATTCTAATGTACAATTGTTTTTTAAAAAGCATTAACATGGATTTGCAGGAAATGAAAAACAGATCAATAAAATAGAATGTAGAGGTTAGTCACATGTTTTATTATAAATAATAAATGTAGCACAATAATTCAATGAGAAGGATTGTTTGATCTATAGCACAGTTCTATTGGCTCATTGCCTATATGCCTATATAAAATGCTCATTAACAAATATAGTTATATTTCTACTTTGCATTGACAAGGGTGAGGATGTGCTACCTCAAAATATGACAATTTGGCATACTGGATATTTTAGGCTGAAGGAGTGTGAGAAAACAGCAGAGACAAGCTCACTTGGACCTTCCCCCTACCCTTTCTGCAACAGATCATAAAACCCATACAGGTGCTTGCTTTCCTTCTACCTGGAGGAGAGGAACATCTTGTCTCCAAAGACAGAAGGACACCGAGAAAATTGAACAAATAGGCCTTCCTAATTTTCTCCCAGTTTAGCATACTTATCTCATATTCTGTAACCTATTTTATTTCTCTGTGAATGTTCACTTTTCGTCAAATGCAGCATAATGATAAGTAGGTCTAACTGTTTCTTTAGATCTTTTTTTTCTCATGCAGTTTCCTATAGCATATAAAACATACAGTAAGTAAATTTGTATACTATTCTGTTGTCAAATTGTCTTTGTCAGTTTAATTTTCAGACTTGGCCAAGGACCCTAAGAGGGTTGAGGAAAATTTTTTCCTCCCCTAAAGCATCATATAAGCTAATTGGGTAGTCTAGATTGTGTCTAAATTACATAGATAAAATTACAGTATTAACAGAAAAAAGTGTAGTAGGAAAATGTGTCTGTGATCTAGAGTATGCAAAAGGAAACCTGAGGAGAACTTAAATGCATATAATAGTGAAACAGTCACAAAATTAAGGATTTTTATTGAATGATGACACAAAATATCAGGTGACAGGTGATAAATTTAAAAAAATGTGCAGTATCAAAACCATTAAGTAAAACTTTTTTACTAATTTTAAGAAGCCTTTGATTTTTAGATACTTTATTATTTTATATACTACTAAGAAAGGAAAAAATGCTACTAAATAAATTATGGTACAACATTCTACCATTACTTAGAATTTTTTTATTTTTAAATATCAAAACCATTCACTTAAATTTATTTGGATATAAGAGTACTGCCTATAGGAAAAGCAATGGTCAAGTTCATATGTTATAAGATCCATCTTAATTACTGAGATGTTTTAATGTGTAACTAAGGTGCATCTTATGTATGGCATATAACGATATTTAGAATAAAAAAGAATCCCTCTAACTCGCCAAGAAATGTATTGATATCTATTTGGAATATAGGAAAATAATTTGGATAAACAAAAAGGAAATCCTAATTGGCTATTATAATACAAAGAGGTATATCAATTTGTTAGTACCATATAATTGCAAATTTTAAACACTAGACACTTTTTTAAAGCCATCAGATAGGCAACAATTAGAAGTGTACAATACAGTAATATGCTAGTACCTATTTAACACCAATATTTATTATGGTGTAATCTGTATTCCATTCCTAGATATATGAACTCACACAAGCCCACAAATGTGTATAGAAATAGTTCTCACAGTATATACTAACAAAGAGCGAGGTGGCTCAGTGGCTCAGTTGGTTAAGGAGCCAACACTTTATTTCAGCTCAGGTCATGATCTTAGGGATTGAGCCCCACATTGGGCTCTGTGCTCAGCATGGCTTCTGCTTGGAATTCTCTCTCCCTCTCCGTCTGTCCCTTTCTACCAGTTCTCTCTCTCTCTTTCTCTCAAATAAATAAATCTTAAAGACAGAACAAAATAAAAAACACAGTATATACGAACAAATGACCAAAAGCAACCTATGTGTTCATCATTAGGGGAATGGACAAATAAACTGTGGGAGTGACATGCCATAGGATACCCTTGAGCTACCAGAAACAAAGAGCTATTGGTAAACTGCAACTAGTGCATACAGTACTTTGTGTATTCTTATGATGGAATTTAATAAAATATGACATAAATAAGTGTGAATGAATTTAAGGCAAATACATTTAAGGCAAATACATCCAAATCAAAAGTCATACACATGAAATAAAAATGTATATTTTGCAAAGATACATGCCCGTTTAAGGGCATGTAACAAAGACACTAGTGGGATGCAACTGAAATGGCAAATGAAAACCAAAGGAAAAAAATAAGTAAAAAGAACAAAAATCTAGCTTTATGGACAAAGGATGGAAGTAACATAAAATGAAGAGCATGATTAACCAGTTTTTACTTTAACCAGTCATATTCACAGAACTACATCCTTCCTCTTGATTCTTCAGTTTCCTACTAACCTCTGCAGCTATTTTTTTGTCTTGATAAAAACATACAGTGAGACAGGAGTCACTGATTTGGACACATTAATATCTGCTATACATGCATCTTGACTAACCAAAATTTTCTAACTGGTTACCTTTTCATTTTGCTTCATTTTTTTTGCATAGTTACCATTAGAAAATGTGTTCTTGTTTCTTACAGTCAATTACACCATTGAAACCTGCTTGCAATTTTCATTATTCTCAGATTTTCACCTTGTTTTGTAGGGAGTGTATGGGTCATTCTATAAAGGGGCTAACATAGGGCATATGGGATTATAAGCATGAAAATTCTTAATTCTTTTAGGATGCAAAGTACTCAGACTAAACAAAGGCATTGTCTTTAGTATTAGGTGGTTGAATTTGACATAATTAAAGTATCAAGAGAATTAACAAATATAAGGGGAACAAATCATTCTGATGAAATTGAAAAGGAAAACTTGCTTCAAATTCCCTTATTCTCTTTAGAAGAAAGTGCATACCAGGTCAGACAAAGGGAGAAGATTAGACAAAATTTATAGTAAAACAATATTTATTTTATAAATACATGGCATATAGAATTTGGAAATTAAATGAGGGTCCACAGTAAAATACAAATCTTCCTAAACGTTCCTCCAAGTTCCCAAGTTTTCTTACTCCGAGGGATTCACTAATTAGTGAATTTTTAGAGTTTTGTGTTCTTTTTAAGGACATTTCATATTTCACATATTTGTATATATGTATTTGAATATAGACAGATAAAGCTCTTAAAGCACATAACTGCTTCATTGACATTTTATTCATCCAAAATAATTCTTTATAAGATGAGACAGAATAAAAATTTTTGAATGAGTATAGAAATGCTTTACTAGCCACAAAAAGTAGCTATTATGAGACCACGAGGTGCTGGTAACCTGGTTTAGCGTCTGGTTACAGTCAGTCTTTATGTATTGAATCTCCCCAGCTGCTTCCTGTGTTTAGCTGTCCCGTACAAAAGTTCATTAGGCACAGACCTGTTAAAAGTTTCACACCGAGGGTTACAAACCCTACTGTTACTTGAAAAGTTTATGCCCTGGTTGCAACAAAAACCCTGAAATTTTAACTAGCAATACATTGAGGGACCAATTTCCTTTTAAGCTCTAGGAAACACAGATCTAACCCTCATGTGGTGCAGAAAATTTCCCATGCATACCAAAGTTTCTTGTTATTGAGACTAGAAATTTCTTTCCAAATTGACTCATATTCTCCTTATACTGCAAAAAGGTAAAGGGTAGAAATCGATTCCCTCTAATAAAATTTGATATAAAATATAGGTACCTGAAACTAATGTTATGTCCTCTCTCTACCTTTCTCTCTCTCTGTACACACACACACACACACACACACAAGTATGTATGTACATAGTTAAATATATGTACTGTTGACCCTTGAAACAGTGCAGAGGTTAGAGGTGCCAACTCCTTACATAGTGGAAAACCAGCATATAATTTTTCATTCCCAAACTCCCCCACAACTCAATTACTAATAGCATACTGTTGACTGGAAGTCCCACCAATAACATAAACAGATAATTACCGCACATTTAGTATGCTATATATATATTATATATTGTGTTCTTATAATAACCTAGAGAAAAGAAAATGTTAATTCAGAAAAATCATAAAGAAAGGTACATTTGCAGTACCTATATGATTTTTGCATATATGTGGATTTTAAAAGGTGATTTTAGTGTGATGACAACATCAGAGCTCACAGAAGACATGAAATATCACAAAAGAAAATAATAATTATTCTGATGTTATTTAACAACTTTTTACTGAAAGCACAGATATTTCTAGAAAGTTTCAAATACCTGTCTCATTTGACATTATTAATATACCACTTCTCCACCAAGATAGGCGTTCTTTCTTAGTTGCTTTTAGTGATCCCCAAAATATTTTATTATCTTCTGTGCTTTTAGGAGCTTCAAAATGACAAATAAAAAAGAAATCTGGGAAATTGGCCATAAACTTAAAATCCAAGAGTATAATGTCCCTAAAAAGACATATGCTTCCAGTTGCTAAAGGAATAACAGATGTAAATTTTCCAATTAGTTTTAATAGGGAAGACTCTCTTTCCCTAGAAAAATTAAATATACTCATTATCAGAAAAGTGTTTCACCTTGATGCCATTTGATTATATGGTTGAGAACATTTCTTTTGACATTTAAGCTTCTGGTAAAATGAAAACTGGGAGCAATAAGTAATTCCAACCCAGCCCTTGAAAGCTCACTGCATCATTTGCTAAATTTGCACATCCAGAGAGGAGACACAAGTGTGGAGCAGCTCATGAATTCTCAATCATATGCAAGCCTCTACAAAAGTCCTTGAAGCAGTCATATAGAATCTGCCATATGCTGATAACTGCATTCAGAAAACTCACTCATCATAAGAAAGGATGATGAATAGTTATGCTGAGTCAGTGGTTACAAGTTGGCAATAAACTTGAAGAAAATTGAGGTCATTTGTTAGACTGTACAGTAGAAAGCTTTGCCTTGAGACTCAAAAAATTCTATTGATGAAGTAGAATTGAAAGTGGTTATAGGATACTATTTCTGGGGCTGAATTCTGCATGGTATACAGAAAGCAAGGAGTATTGGTTAACCCAGTGCTTTATTGCTAAGCAGTAGATAACGTGTCAACAGTAGGACCTCAATTTCAGAATGAACCCGATAGACCAAATTTTACCTCCATTTCTAGAGTTTAGTCAGAGACATGCAAACTGCAATTTTGAATCTCAAAATTATTTTATCTATACTGCTATGCTCTAAATTACATTAATCTGATTAAACTTAACCACTAAACAATGAAGAACCACATGCAGAAAGTCTGTGTTAGTGATTACACAGTAAAGAATGTGATTTTGTTTTCAAAAAAGGAATATGCTTACTAACTCCCATACCTTTCTCTTGGTACATGATCAAAAATATTATTGATATTTAATTCTTTATTCCTCATCCCCCCCTCAAGTATAATATTTTCTAGTTCAGGAATTCATTGGTATTCATCTTTGTGTTCTTGGTTTCTAAGATAGTACCTTATAAACGAGGCATAACTTATTCTTGAGGTAATTGATCTAAAATGGTCATTTTGCTTTTGTTTCTGAGATTATACCCACTGGTGCAAACATTTCAGAACATCTTGGAAGTGTTATGATCTACATGATACAAATTCATCACTTCACGGGGCTCAAAAACAGTTACGTTTCTTGTAAAGGAAGTACTGACCATACATGGCTTCTTTTCCTCTGACCTTTCTTTCTTTCTTTCTTTCTTTCTTTCTTTCTTTCTTTCTTTCTTTCTTTCTTTCTTTCTTTCTTTCTTTCTTTTTTAAGATTTTATTTATTTATTTGACAGAGAGATCACAAGTAGGCAGAGAGGCAGGCAGAGAGAGGAGGGAAGCAGGCTCCCCTCTGAGCAGAGAGCCCGATGCGGGCTCAACCCAGGACTCTGAGACCATGACCTGATCTGAAGGCAGAGGCTTTAACCCACTGAGCCACCCAGGCGCCCCTTCTTCATTCTTTTTTAAAAGGCAAGCCTTCTTTACCTTATATTTTCTTCTCTTCCTTTCTTCTTCCCATTGAAGTAATTTCCTCTGATAATCTCACTGACTTTAAATATTCAACAGCTACTTCTTTTTTTTATTGACATAAAATTGACATATAACATTCTATTAGTTTCAAGCACACAACGTACTGATTTGATATCTGTATACATTGAGAAATAATCACCGCAGTTGTTACCATACAGTGCTGCAAAAAAGAAAAAAATTGCTTGTGATGAGAATTTCTAAGATTCACTCTTCTAACAGCTTACAAATATGTAATACAGTATAATTGATTATACTCACTATCCTGCACATTACATCTCCATGAATGATTTATTTTATGACCGGGGTTTGTACCTCTTGGTCCCCTTTGTGTATTTTCCTATTCCTCAATCCCACTTCCTTCTGGCAAACATCAATCTGTTCTCTGCATCTATGAATTTTGTTTTGTTTTGTTTATTCATTTGTTTTGTGTTTTAGATTGCACATGCAAGTGAAACCATACAGTATTTGTCCTTCCCTGTCTGACTTCTTTTACTTAACATTATACCCTCAAAGTCCATCCATGTTGTTGCAAATAACAAGATTTCTTTCTTTTTTTTTTTTCTTAAGATTTTATTCATTTATTTGACAGACAGAGGTTACAAGTAGGCAGAGAGGCAGATAGAGAGAGAGAGGAAGGGAAGCAGGCTCCCTGTTGAGCAGAAAGCCCGATGCAGTACTCGATCCCAGGACCCTAGAATCATGACCCGAGCCGAAGGCAGAGGCTTTAGCCCACTGAGCCACCCAGGTACCCAGACTTCATTCTTTTTTTTTAATGACTTAGTAGTATTTCACTGGATATACATCCTGTATCTTCTTTATCTCATCATCCATTAACGGACACTTAGACTGCTTTCATACCTTGGGTATTGTAAACGAGGTTTCAATGAACGTAGGGGAACATACATCTTTTTGAATTAGTGTTTTAATTTTCTTCCAATAAATGCTCAGAAGTGGAATTGCTAGATTGTATAGTAAGTTCTAGTTTTAATTTTTTGAGGAAGCTCCATACTATTTTCCATAGCAACTGCACCGATTTACATTCCCACCAACAGTATACAAGGGTTTCTTTCCTTCTATCCTCTTCCAGTACGTGTTCTTTCTTATCATTTCAGTCTTAGTCATCCTAACTGTGCAAGGTGTTACCTTGTGGTGGTTTTAATTTGCATTTCTGTGATGATTAGATATGTTGAGTATGTTTTTATGTGTCTGTTGTCCATCTCTATGTCTTCTTTGGAAAAACATCAGTTCAGGTCCTTTGCCCATTTTTAAAATCCAATTTTTTGAGGTTTTTTTGGTGCTGAGTGTTGAAGTATAAGTTCTTCATATATTTTGGATGTTAATCCCTTATTGGATATATGATTTGTAAATATCTTCTCCCATTTAACAGATTGCCTTTTCATTTCATTGGTGATTTCCAGTACAGTACGGAAGATTTTTAGTTTCATGTACTCCAGTCTTTTATTTATTTATTTATTTATTTATTTATTTATTGTTGCCCTTTCTTTTAGAGTCAAATCCAAAAAAGTCACGTCTAGACTATTAACAAGGAGATTGGTGCATATTTTTTTTTTAAGGAGTTTTATGATTTCAAGTCTTACATTCAAGTCTTCAATCCATCTTGAGTTAATTTTTGTTTGTGGTGTAATATATGTTCCAGTTTCATTCTTTTGCATGTGGCTCTCCAGTTGTCCTAATACTAATTATTGAAGAGAATGTCTTTTATCCACTATTTATTCTTGCGTCCTTTGTCATAATTTAATTGACCATATATATGGAGTTTTATTTCTGGGCTTGCTATTTGATTTTATTGATATATGTGTCTGTTTAATGCTAATACCATACTGTTTGATTACTATAGCTTTTTTTTTTTAGATCTTTAAAGAATTTATTTAAATTAAAACTTGGTGGTTACTGTCAGCATTAATGGTAACACATTGTTATTTTTTTCACTTTTTTTTCATTTTAATTTATTTATTTTTTTAGCGTAACAGTATTCATTGTTTTTGCACAACACCCAGTGCTCCATGCAAAACGTGCCCTCCCTATTACCCGCCACCTGTTCCCCCAACCTCCCACCCCTGACCCTTCAAAACCCTCAAGTTGTTTTTCAGAGTCCATAGTCTCTTATGGTTCGCCTCCCCTTCCATTTTTTTTTTTTTAATAAACATATAATGTATTTTTATCCCCAGGGGTACAGGTCTGTGAATCGCCAGGTTTATACACTTCACAGCACTCACGATAGCACATACCCTCCCCAATGTCCATAACCCCCTCCCCCTCTCCCAATCCCACCTCCCCCCAACAACCCCCAGTTTGTTTTGTGAGATTAAGAGTCATTTATGGTTTGTCTCCCTCCCAATCCCATCTTGTTTCATTTATTCTTCTCCTATCCCCCTACCCCCCCATGTTGCTTCTCCATGTCCTCATATCAGGGAGATCATATGATAGTTGTCTTTCTCCGATTGACTTATTTCACTAAGCATGATACGCTCTAGTTCCATCCACGTCGTCGCAAATGGCAAGATTTCATTTCTTTTGATGGCTGCATAGTATTCCATTGTGTATATACACCACATCTTCTTTATCCATTCATCTGTTGATGGACATCTAGGTTCTTTCCATAGTTTGGCTATTGTAGACATTGCTGCTATAAACATTCGGGTACACGTGCCCCTTCGGATCATTACGTTTGTATCTTTAGGGTAAATACCCAGTAGTGCAATTGCTGGGTCATAGGGTAGTTCTATTTTCAACATTTCGAGGAACCTCCATGCTGTTTTCCAGAGTGGTTGCACCAGCTTGCATTCCCACCAACAGTGTAGGAGGGTTCCCCTTTCTCCGCATCCTCGCCAGCATCTGTCATTTCCTGACTTGTTAATTTTAGCCATTCTGACTGGTGTGAGGTGATATCTCATTGTGGTTTTGATTTGTATTTCCCTGATGCCGAGTGACGTGGAGCACTTTTTCATGTGTCTGTTGGCCATCTGGATGTCTTCTTTGCAGAAATGTCTGTTCATGTCCTCTGCCCATTTCTTGATTGGATTGTTTGTTCTTTGGGTGAGCACGGATTACTATAGCTTTTTAATATAGTTTTGAAATCAGGGAGCATGCGGCCTCCACTTTGTTCTCTTTTTCTCAAGATTGCTTTGGCACTTTGGGATCTTCTGTGGTTCCATACAAATTTTAGAATTGTTTTTTGTGAAAAATGCTGTTGAAATTTTGATAAGCATTGTATTGAATCTGTAGATTGCCTTGGGTAACAGGGACATTTTAACACTATTAGTTCTTCCAATCCACGAGCACAGGATATTTTTCCATTTATTTGTGTCTTCTAACAGCTACTTGTATGTAAGTGATTTATAATACATATTTTGAACTCAGTGTGTTTCTGAGTTCTGTTTTGAAAACTTCTTATTGTTGATTGACATCTTTGCTTATATCAAAATTAAATCAATTACTCAGTATGTTCTTAATTGAACTTATAATTTTCTCCTCCTGTTTGTATCCATACACATAAGCTTTTACAACCTATACATCTATTTTTGTTATTGACATTATTATCGTGTAAATTTGAAACTTACGACTTCATGAACTGTTAAGTAAATTGCAGACATAATATAGTATTATACTGCATCTCACTGCTTTTCACAAATTCTTTATCTTTAATTCTAGTATAGTGGGTTTATTTAAAGATGAAAGCTTTGGGGCTTTCTGACATAGATTCCTATCAGAGTACTTGGTTTTACTAACTCTATGCCCAGCTTTAAGTCTCAGTTTTCTCATCTATAATATAGATATAATGATAACTGCTGCACATTGCTGTAATTATTAAGTGAGATAACAGAGGAAGAGAGAGAGTGGTTAACAGCATTTGTAAAATAACAAACTTTAATACATTGTAGTTAATTTTATTTACTAGTAATGTTCCCCTAGTTTACCAGCTCATCAATTCTTTAATATGAATCAGGTGATGAATAATATAATAATAAAGAATATGAATTCTTTAATACAAATATGAATATTTTAATTATAAAAACTTAAAAATACATCAAATTGAAATAAAAACCCACATGCCTGATGCCTAATTTCTGCCATTAATATTTTACTATAGTTGCATATCACCTATCTGTCTATCCATGCTTTGATCCATGCATCAGTCTTATTTCAAGTTGCTATCAGTGCAAATGTCAGAGCAGTATCTGTTCTTTTACTCCATCATGCATATTTAGCATTTGTATTTGCTTTCTAGTTTTACTTTTGATGTTATACACACAAACACACACACACAAATACAAGTGCTATGTATGTATAGATATAGATGTTATATAAATATATATATGCAGATAGAGATATATTATCTATATTAAAAGATATATGTTACTTTTCATTATCTCTCTCTGTCTCTTTCTCTGTGTATATATATATATACAGAGAAAGAGAGATACAGAAATACTAAGAGTGAAACACAAATTCTGTGTAATACAAACTTCTATCAAGTTATCAAACATTAGCCTCATCCCAACAAGTGCCCTCCTGCTTCTTCCCAGTCTGTTTTCACCCTCATCTTTCAGAGGCCACCACTGTTCTAAGATTTTTTTCACCATATTAGTTGTGCTATTGGGATTATTATCTATGTGCTTTATGTAAGATGCCTTTCACTCAGCAGAATTCTTTTGAGATTTATCTGTGACGTTTGTGTGCATAATTCTCTCTCTCTCTCTCTTTTTTTTTTTTTTGAAAAATGGCAGTTTGTTTTCCACTCTCTGCTATTGATGGGCACCCAGGATGTTCCCCATTTGGGACTAGTATGAATGAGATTCTCTGAAAGTTCTATATATAGTCATATGTTTTCATTTTTCCTGTATACATACTTTGTGATGAAACTGCTACATTATAAACTAGATTTATATTTAGGAATGTAAGAAGCTACTGATTTTTTTCCCACATGGTTGTACAATTAACAGTGCTATAAACTATGTATGAGATTTCAGTTGCTCTATTACTTGCTCACATTTGGTTTTGTCTGTCTTTGCATTAGTTTCTGGTGGCTGAGGGTGTTCTGAAGTCTCTCTGATTTTTCAGTTCAGAAAAATCTCCAATTTTATTTTAGTTTCCCCAATGGATACTGATTTGTCTTGCCCCCTGACTAACAGCCAGAAAAATGGTTGCTCACTCAGTGTCATTCCCTTTTTCCAAATTTAGACTCCCCTCTAGAATCTGTCTGCTTTTGATCATGTTCCAGTTGCTTTAAGCTTCATTTATTTCCTCAGATTTTATAATTATCTGTGAGAGGGTTATGCCCAGTAAGAACTTGCTCAGCTACCCTGGAAGGTGAATGTTTCGAGTCTTATAGGCCTATTTCAGTATCATTCTAATTGTTCTTCTGCACGTCATTTTTCAAGATTTCTTACCCGTCATTAACATCAATCCCAGATGAAACATACTAACGCACATAAGCCTTTCCTCTGTTAAAAATATCCTTTCCTTATGGAAACAATAGTTCCAAATCCCAGAGTCTTAGCTTAGTGTTCAGGATTCTCCATTATCCAAATCCATACCAGTTTTCTCACAATACAGATAGTTTTTGAGAGAAAAGATCTACCAAAAACCTATTCTTTCCAAAATATTCTACATGATTACTACCGAGACAATCCTTACAATTGTGACCTCTAATTTTATAATCTAGATTGTTTGGGTTTGAGTTCCAGCTCTATCATTTATTAGCTATTTATCTTTGGCAATGACTACTCCAGTAATAGTAAGAATATTAATAATAATATGGGGCACCTAGGTGGTGCAGTTGGTCAAGCGGCCAACTCTTCATTTTGGCTCACGTGATGATCTCGGTGTCCTGGAATTGAACCGCACGGCAGGCTCCACGCTCAGCACGAGTCTGCTTCACGGTTCTCTTTCTCCTTTGGCTCCTCCCCCACGCTCATTCGTATTCTCACACTCGCTAAAATAAATAAATAACTCTTTAAAAAAAATAATAACAAAATACCAGTTATGATTTATTAAATTCTTAGTACACTGGAGAAATCTTATTACTAAAAGTTGTAGAATAAGCACTCAATTTTAGATAAGACTATTAATATATTTCTTAATCTGTATATCTTCTTCCCCCATAAGATAAAGCTTTCCAAATTAAAGGGGAGAAAGTTCTTTTTTAGAACTACACAGAGGGGGAGATGTTGATTGGCATAGGAAGCTCTTCAGCGACCTTCCTTCAAGAGATATGCTGAATGGCCAGCTGCATGTAGAGAAACTCCCTCTCAGAGAGCAAACTAGCTGAACCACTCCTTAACACTAAATGAATAGAAAATACCCACTTTGAGACAAACTCTCACCATAAACTCCACACACAGCACAGTGACATGGAATCCTGAGGGAAAGCCCAACTCCCAACTTATTCCTGAAGAATGACATACTTGGATTCACACCTAAAGCCCCAACTTTAAGGACTTCCACCTGAGGGACAGGTTCCCAAACATCAAGCTCTGAAAGCCAATGGGGCTTTTGTCCAGGAGACACGTAAGACCATGTTCTTAAAGCAGTTCTTAAATGCAGTTCTTAAATGGGCGTGCTAGCACACCACAGCTCTCCCCATGAGGGCTCAGGGCAGAGGCAGCAGGCAAAACCACCCATCTCCCAGTCTTCCCCTGAAACAGGTATATCTGCATACTTTATTAGCTGCTGCCTAAGGGCCAGATTTCCAATTTAGCAGAAACTCGGAGCTGGCTGTGACACTCCTCAAAAAACATGAAGCCAGCAGTTTCCTCTCTGGCCCTCTCTTCCCAGCTTGCTCCAGTAATAAAACCAAGTCACCAGTGACTTCCCTGGAAGGAACTTGTACACACATCTGGTGCTCCAACTTTTGCAGCTGCCACCTGAACAGCATGCACCCAAAACTCCTGGCTCTAATAGCCAAAGGAGCCGAAGGGGCTTGCATTCACAAGTCCTGCAC
This sequence comes from Meles meles, assembly GCF_922984935.1. NCBI lineage: Eukaryota > Metazoa > Chordata > Mammalia > Carnivora > Mustelidae > Meles > Meles meles. The sequence continues at coordinate 24,544,086 of NC_060066.1, forward strand.
GACCAAAGCGAGCAAGAAACGTCTAAATTGGCACAGGTGTCCCTCCCTCAGCCCACCCCACCCCACTGCATTGTAGCTATATGTACGTAGGCCCAGTGCAGAGGGAGCAAATGAAAAAGTCCATCCCCTGGTTTTTCTTTGGACAGGGCTTAACTATATGCTTTCCTAACATACTCTTATCTAGGAGGTGACGGTGTTCCTCCTCTGTGGGACACTGATGAGTCTAGACATACCCTAAACGACTGAAAGTCACCAAGTACAAAATAAGGTGGCTTGGACACCTCTCAGAGTCAACTGAGAACTCTGGAGAGGCTAACTGATGAGATTCATCTCCTCTGTGAGACCAGTCAGTGAAAACTGGGAGAGTTGGCTTTTTTTTATCTACTGTGTAGAAAGCCACACAGGAGGTTAAGGAAAATGAAGAAATAGAATATGTTCCAAACAAGAGAATAAGATAAATATCCAGAAACAGATTTAAGTATTTAAATTCTAGTTAGTTAACACAGTGTGATGTTAGTTTCAGGTGTCCAGTACAGTGATTCAGCACTTCCATAGGACAGCGGGTGCTCATCATGACAAGTGCGCTCCTCAATCCTCATGGCCTATTTCTGGTAACCATCAGTTTGTTCTCTACAGTTAAGAGTCTGTTTCTTGGTTTCTCTCTCTCTCTCTTTCCCTTTGCTCACTTGTTTGGTTTCTAAAATTCCACATATAAGTGAAATTGTGTGGTATTTGTCTTGCTCTGACTTATTCCAGAAAACAGAGCTTTATGAAATAGAGATAAGTGATTCCCTGATAGAGGTTCAAAATAATGATAATAAAATAAATAAATAAAAATAAAACAATAAAGATGCTCATCTCAGAGCAATGTATGAACAAAGTAAGAATTTCAATAAGAGGTAGAAAATAAACATCCTAAACAGAAATCACAGAGCTGAAGACTATAAAATCAAAATAAAGTCCCTTGCTATTATTATATTGCTGTCTGTTTCTCTCCTCAGACCCATTAACATTTGCTTAATATTTAGGCGCTTCTGTGTTGGGGGCATAAATATTTACAAATGGTATAACCTCTTAGTGAATTAACCCCTGAAATGAAACTACTTAAGTGTCCTGTGGCAGATGAAGGATAAAGAGAATGTGGGATGTATCTATATCTATATGTCTATATCTATATTGACATCTATATATCTATATCTATATTTATGTAAAATGGAATATTATTCAGCCTTTAAAAAGGCAATCCTGTCCTTTGTGACAACGCTGGTGAACCTGGAGGACACTGTGCTAAATGAAATAAGCTAGAAAAAGAACAGCAAATACTTTATGTTATCACTTTGATGTAAAATTAAAAAAAAAAAGTTGAATTCATGGAATCAGAGAATAGAAAAGTGGTTGCCAGAGGCCAGAGAAAATAAGGGAGAGGTTAATAAAAAAAGGGTACAAACTTTCAGTTATAAGATGAATATAAGATGAATATGGTCTGAGTATCTAATGTTTAACATGGTGACTATAGTTGATAACAATGTATTGTATAATTGAAATATGCTGAGAGAGTAGAACTTAAGTATTCTCTCTCTCTCTCTCTCTCATACACACACACACACATACACACAAAGCCAAAGGAGAGATTATGGATAGGGAATCCTTTCACAGTGTAGACATCTATCAAATTATCACATTGTATTCTTCAAATATCTTACAATTATATTTGTCAGTTATACTTCAATAAAGAAAAACTTACACAGGAGATAGAATCAAATGCCTCATAATAATCTCAAATAGATACTTAGCATTTTGTTTTCCTATCAGAATTATTTGCAAGTTAATTTCTAACATGTAGAATTTTTCCAACCAAATTTCTCATTAACCTCTAAATTGCCAAACTAATTGTTGGAAATTGAATTAAGAAAGATAAATTTAATCTCCAAATGAAAAGTAATTTTTCCAACAGTATGAATTTTGATGAGGTCTGTATGCAGTAAGTACAATTTATCATCTGGATTAGCCATATTCTAAATGAAATAAAAGAACTGAGTTTGCACAATTTTTTTTTGCTTTTTCCTAAAATTCTTACCAGTTGAAGCATGTGATATGAATGAAAATAAGTGTTTTCCTCACATAAAGTTTAAAGTATAAGGTAGAAGAGGAATGTAAACTTTTATAAACAATTACATGTTTTTAAAATTTAAGAAGATATAAACAATAGTTTATGATTGTGTTTGATTTTATACTATTCAAATCCAAATAGATAACATGAAAAAATACTATAAAAAGAGAATATATACCTGAGGAAGGGTAGATAGCACAATGATCCTTCCAAGGAGGAATATATTCTTTTTTAGAGGCATAATTCTTGGTCTCAGGATATGAAATCTAATAGAGTTCTATTAAATATGAGTTTTGATGGTATGCTCTAGAGGAAGTTCTCAATGAGTCTCAAAAATTTATGTGATTAATACTGTTTTTGAAAATGCATGGGAAGTTGAATTGGTGCATAAAAATTCACTCATTACACAAATTCCTTAAATTTTAAAACTATCAATGGAACTAAAGTATTATTTCAACAAAGATAGGGTGAAGATATCAGTAAATTTTTTTGTGTCTGTACTACAGGTATCTGTGAAAAGGATTGTGCAAATAGAAAGAAAATTCTTCCTAAAGTGTCTAGTGCATTAGATTCATATCGCTCTACAGGGAAATTTGGGAGGACCCTTTATTGCTAAAAAAATATAGTACATTTACTTGCATTTTATGCAAGAACAAGTCTTTTTCACAAATTTTAGCTACATTTTATAAGTAAAAACAAGTGATATCTATAGCTCCTCCCTTTGTATGGAAAGAATATATAAATAACATCTGAAACTAATATAACACTGTATGCTAATTAACTGAAATTAGAATAAAAATTTAAAAACTTAAAAAATTAAAAAAGAATATGTAAAGTATATTTAAAAACATCTAGTCATTGTGCTAAGAAAAAAAAACCTAACTGATAAAAACATTTTTTATGAAGTATTCAAATATAATCTCTACCTCAAGTAATGATCTCCTTTTTAAGGTCTTTCATCTTTGTAAAAGGATTAGCTGAAAACTGAAGATTTTTTTGTTTAGTTGGTTGGTTGGTTGGTTGGTTTCAGGCATAATTTTCTATGGGCAAGTAAAGAATATTCAGTTAATTTTGGCACTGACTTAATTGAATATTCTGTTTGGTTTAATGTTTCATAATATAAGATGATTAACTCTTGATGCCCTGATGTAAATTTATGTTTTTCATCCAGTGGTTTGCTCAGGTTTCTTTTTTTACATGCAATTTAGTAACATTTCCTTTGAGCTTAAAGAGAGAACTCAGAAAAATGTGTGAAAAGATCTACTCTTCCTGTATCATGTTGTGTCAGTGACCTACTGAATTTCTTCTACTCTCATATCTTCACTTATTGAGCATTTGTGTTTGTCAGGCTGTAACTGATGATGTGTGAAAATGCAAGAAAATAAAGATAATGGCCAATGATCTTTGTAAATTTATGTCCAAGTGGTTTCCTGTGGTTCTAACATGTTATTACTTAAACTATTGACAGTTTGAAGAAAAAACAATATTTATCAATGTCTAGGCCTTATTTTGAGTTTAAAGTCTGTGTTCTAGCATAACCAGATTTTCAGAATCTGTGTTCATTAATTTATTCAAATAACCATGTATTTGTATCATCAGCCATGCATTAGGAGTAATTATGCAGAAGACATTTTTTTTTTAGTTTGAAGGAATTAGAAAACATAAAAAAGATTCTTCTACTATAGGAATGGATAGTCTGGTAAAAAATACCATCATTCCATATATCTTGTTACAGTATTCGGCACACACAAAGACAGATAAAATTGTCTTTAAATAAGTAATACCAAATTAACAGAAAACCATAATATGTGCTGGGCTGGACTCACTGCTATGAATACAAAAAATAGTAACAATGACATCAATAGAAACATTGATGACAATAATGACTACCGGCAATTATTAAATGCTTATACTCTGCTAGATAAGTTAATCACTTTATATGCATCATCTATTTTAAATCCTTTTCTTTTAATACGTTTGGATTCACTTTGATAGTAAATTGTCGATCTTTTTGCATCTATATTCATAAGGCATATGATGTGTTCTTTTTCTTTTCTTGTGTTGTCTTGTCTGGCTTTGGAGTCAGAATACATCTGGCCTCCGAATGAGTTAAGTTGTGCTGCCTCCTCTTCTACTTTTTGGGAAGAGTTTAAGAGGATTCCTACTAATCCTTTAAATGTTTGGAAGAATTCAACAATGAACTCATCAGTCTTGGACTTTTCTTTGCCAGGCCATTTTTTATTACTGATTCAATGTCTTTATTTGTTATAGGTCTGTTCAGATTTTTTATTTCTTCTTGAGTCAGTTTTGATAATTTGAGGATTTTAAGGAATTTGTGAATTCTATGCAGGTTATTTCATTTGTTGAGGTACAACTTTCTATAGAATTCTTTTATAACACCTTTTAGTTCTCTAAGTCAGTATTAAGCTAGGAGAGTAAATGAGAAGAATTATCTAAGACGGGTCATTCATCAGCCCTGTTACAATAAATGAATCAGATCTTACATGGAAATCTGAAAGCTATGCACATGCAGGTACAGGAGTAGGACTGAGATACAGAGCTAGGGCAAAGTCCATGGAAAATTGTTGGCTTTTTTGGCCTTATCTCTGTAAATGTGAAATGAAACAAATGATAGTAGCCTTGAGTTTGCTATTGGTTGTCCTGACTAGCAGTTGAGAAGGGGATACAAATTTCAGAACTTAATAGATATTGTTTCAGTTTCACCTTCCAAGTATTGTGCAACTTCATTTCAATTCTAAAAATTGGAATTGTATGGGGTAAAAAAGATTCTGGAAACCAAAATGATAAGACAATCAACCTGATATGTTAATCCCAAGCTAAAGCTTTAAGGGGAGATATTGTTGTTGTACCAATTCTTCCTGTAAGAATTAACTGCTGTACCAAAATAAAAAATCCTTTATTTGGAAAGCTGGACAAAAAACAAACATTAATGAAAGTGGAATGGAAAGACAGATTCCTTGATCATATTCTCTAGTAGCTGCACCAATGCGATCCTGGACATTGTTTATAAAAGAAAAATAAAGCCATATATGGAAGCGTAATTTGGTTGTCTAATGTATGGAGCCAAAGACAACCTTAATGGATAGACAATTTAGTACTGGAAGTGTAGCACCAAAAAGATCTGGCAACTTCACCAGAGATTCACACCCAAGCTCCAAGATCATGACACCTCTATAGAAGACTACGTAAGTTAAACATTTCCTGACATCCATCTAAGTATTAGTGTGACAGCTCTTGGAAGAAAATTTGGATGAAACAAGACATCACAGCATAAGTGGAAATAAAAATCAGGTGTACAAATTAGGGTAGAAAAGATGGATTTGTTTTTTATGGCAAGCAACATTAAGACCCATAAATCCAGTGGTTAACCCTTTCTTCTAAGATCTTTGATAGTGACTAATATTGAAGATTTTATTTGTTAATGTAAGGAATAAATGATACAGAAATTGGCAATTGCCTATAAAGATATAATACCAAAAGAAAAATAGGAACATGACCTGTACAAATCTAATTAATTAAGAAGCTTGAATACCTCATCAGCCTCAAAACTGTAAATTGGAGTGTTGATTTGAGAAAGTGTGGGTGTCAAAGATTACTGGTGGAATGGAGTCTGCAGTTCCAAACATGCCTCCAGAGGTACTAGCTCTAAGTTGAGGATTAGAGATCAAAATAATCAGGTTAGCTCCATTGTTTCAATAAAATAATAGTCTGTGAGTGAAAGAATTGCTGCCAACTGAAGATGTCATGTTTCTCTCCATGAATCAGAGGGAGAGATGATGGACAAAAACAAGATGGAAGAGAATATTAACATGTGGTACTGATATATAACTCAATTCTTAAATGAAAACAGGGAACTATTCAAACAGAACTGCATATATTAAGTATTTTTGTGCCTATTCAAATCATTATCAATCAAATGATCTTTTATTTTTTAATTAAATCTTCGAGTTCTTAATGGTTTATCCAAGTAGAACCTCTTCACAACCCAAGCATAACTTGATGATGGTGGAAAGGCAGGATGATATGGTGACATGTGCCCAGACCTGGAAAAACAAATGCACAAAGGAAAAAAGAGACAAATGAACACACACAGAAAAACCAGATTCTTACATACAGAGAGCCAACTGGTGGTTTCCACAGAGAAGGGGGTGGAGAGATAGGTGAAACTGATAAAGGGGATTAAGAGTACACTTATTCCAATGAGCACTGAGTAATGTATAGAATTGCTGAATCATTATATTGTACACCTGAAACTAATAAAACACTGTGTGTTGATTGTACTTGAATAAAAATAAATAAATAATACTTTTATGGAAAGCTTGTTTTCATGCTGATTTTTGGGATGGGGGCAGATCTCCGTGTTTTATGAAACTTCCTGGTAAAGGAAGCTGAGGACTGGAGGGATTTGAAGCATAAATGTAGCTCTGCTGTAACGAGCTCCACTTTGATCTGTTTTTAATATCAAGATTTCATGTAAGATTTTGTTTAAAATTGGGGTTAGTAAGAGAAGTGCAATATACATTTGGATTTGATCTTTATAGTTAAGAGTATTCAATCCCCATGTTTCCTTTTTAGTTCTCATAGCTGTTTGAAGAGGTGTTTTTATCTCTGCATTATAGAAAAATAAAATGAAGCTTTGAGTTTCCAGAGGTATGACTAACACCTGGATCTTCTAACACTAAAACTAGAGCTTTTGATCCTCTAAATCTCACAGCGTCGTTATAAGACAGAAAAGACAGTTCCAGTATCTAACAAGAAACCTCAGACTCAGGGGTGTGGTGTAAATTGAGTGAGGTGAGCGTTCAAATACAGAACTTTTATGACTGGACCAATTCTGTCTCCTTTTCAGCATTCTGGGAGCCAAATTAATTAAGATCATTCTCTGTTAATAATGTATTGCATTTGGTAAGAGGATTAACTAACTTCCTAACTTAAGCATTTGCCTCTAATATTATAATCTGAGCATCAACATTTTATTTATTTGGACTTTCATTTATTTTTATCTATTATGTTCTTGGATTTGCAAACAAATACATTTCCCTCCAAGTACTATTGAGTTTTATTTTTTTTCCTGGCTTTTAAACTTCTTGAGAAGTGATTCATCAAATATTTTCAAATTTATTTTTCTCTTTGCTTAATTTTGCCGATTTTTGAAAAGATTTATTTGTTTGTTTTTAAGAGAAAGAGAGAGGGCAGCTGGGGGCGGGGTGGGTAGAGGAACAGAGAGAATCTCGGGCGAACTCTTTTGCTGAGTGAAGAGTCTGACTTGGGGGCTCTTTCCCAGGGCCCGGAAATCATGACCTGAGTCAAATTTAAGAGTCGGTGGCCAAACTGACTAAGCCACCCAGGCACCTCTTAAGTGCTGATCTTTTAATCAGTTATATTTTTGACAGGAAAAAATGTCTCAAACATAATCTAAGCACTCTAACATTTTATATTATTGAGTCTTTTAATGGTTGACTTATGTGCCTACTAGTGAAAAACTTATTCATTTTATAGTTAGGGGGAGAAAATGAATTTCTATATATCTTTTATATATGTGTTTATCTTTGTATGTGTGGATGTGTCTGTGTGTGCCCAAAGAATAAGATTTATTTTTACATTAAATTTTAAATTATTCAGAATAAAGTTATTATTTCTACCTTATTTTCAGAACTGACACCAGGTTATTCTTTCCATTGTCAAATGCAAATTTTAAAGAACAAAATTATCAAATCTCTCACACCAGGGTATAGATTAAACAATTATTTAGGAAAAAATGTAAATTTTTCATCCTACTCCAACACACAGAGTATACGCATTTGCAATTTTTTTTCTTCACGTAGCTTTGTTCTGTCTAGTTTGATAAAACTCTTGTTTTTCCATTCTCGAATTGCTGTGCCTAGTTTTCTAAATTTTCATGGCATTTAAAGCTTGCTCCTTAAATGCCTAGAATTATTGTCATACCTATACAAAATTTTGATTAATTTTGAATGTGAGTTCTAGAAATATACAAGTTCTTAGACTTTTCAATGTAAAATATTAACTAAGCATTTTGTAAGTAAAAACATTTGGTGAATAATGGTAATGGTTACATTAAACTTGTTTATTTAGGTCTTACAGTCTTAACTATTTTTCATGGGGTATCCAATCTAATTATGCTTCGTGGAACAAAGCTTGAGGAATTTCGATTTACTTTATGAAACTTTTTCCTGTTATATGTACTTGGAAAGATGTGCTCAATGAACAGGAAACTGGAATGAACAATACAAGTTTTGAAACTCCATTTTTAGTTCTCCATCATACTGTGAGAAAAATAGCTTTTCTTCACCAGAAATAGTTATTTGGTCAGGACCCTTGTAAAGGATGATTCAGAAAAGTAGGACACTATCCATCCATGTTAATGCATACTATTTCAAGCAATTATAATGCACCTCAGTTTTTAAATGAAGATTTAATGAGAAACAAGAAAACAAGGTAATTCTCAAATAATATCTTTTATGGTTTTCTGGAGAGGTTGCCCCCTGCCCTCCAATTGACTTCATTTCTTTGGTATTCTTTCACTACTTTACACATCTGATTTCTCACAATGTCTTTTAGTTTGACTAGCACACAAAACTATATATTCTTCTCGCATAGACACTATACCTGTCACTCAGAGCACAACAGAATTTCTTCCAGGACTTTGTACTTTTATAACTGCTTTCATCCACGGATCTCATAAAACCAGGCAAACATGATCTCATTATTCCTCAGGATATTCCTGTGAAGTTGGTGGGTGGCCAGTATTTTGTAAAGTGATTTATCCAGTTTATATAAGGTATTACTCTCTGTATTATGCAGCTTTTATGAGGGAGTCATGTGACCATGGACACAGAAAACACAATGCAGACCTAGGAAAAGAACTTGTGCTAACAAGAAAGGCCCATCACCTCATCTCTTCAGATGTTGCTTCTCTTCTGTGTCTTCTGTGTTGGAACAGCCTACTGCTCAATTCTGACATATCATTTTTACCATTATTTATTTATTTTTATTGCTACAGTCTTTATGAGGATTAGGTTATTCTGCAATTAATTTCCCTCTGATTTCCAGAGATGAACGGTCTGCATAAAATACATAAAATGTAGTGTAGTTTATTATAGACCTACTAAAATAGCTTAATCATTAAACAGTTTCACTTATTTTTGAACGACACATCAGGAATCAGTGAGTTCATTAACACATTTGATCATTAGGAAAGAAAAATCTTTAATTTCAGGATAATGGTACTTGTGGATTTAGGAAGGATAATGCAATACAGAGGGGCTGTATGGAGGACGTTAGTAATTTTATAATGTTTATTGCTTGAATTAGGTGTGACATAAGATGTATTTTATGGTATTATTTATAGCTTTTGGTCTATCTACTCTTTCACAATAATTAGAAAGGAAGAGAGAAAAAGTGTGTTCATGGTGTTCCAAGCAAAGCACTAGATCACGCAGGAAAAGAATGAGTGGCAGTGGTAGGCTGCTTGAATAGTGGGAATAAATTTTAGACATCTTGTGTCGAATGGTCTGTTACATAGAGAGGAAATATTGAATAGCATGTGGAGATTTGAAGCCCAGAGAGAAAATGAGACGGGTTCCTGATTTGGAAGTTATTGAATTATCGACTTTTGGTGAGGCAAGCGTGTAGATGAGCTTTCCCTGAGAGTTCAGCTTGTAGATGCGTGAAGAGGAAGAAAGGATCTAAGATTTTACAGTGAGATAAAGCAACTTTAATGAGAGAGGCAGAGGCAAAGAAGTCAAGTAATAAAAATAATATAATGGGTTTTCAGCTCAGAGTGAAACAACGTGCCCCAGGTCCTGCCCCTGTTCCTCTTTTAGGAGCATCAGAGTTCTCTGTAGCTTTGAAGTATTCTAGGATATTGTTGGCAGATATTCTACAGTTGTTCTTTAAAGAAGTTTGGTTGTGAAGGAAAGAGAGAGAGAGACCAGAGATAGGGTAATCACCGGAGGACAATTGGATGTGTTTCTTTTTTTTCTTTTTCTTTTCTTTTTTTTGGAAACAGATTCAGAAAAGTGAACATGTGTAAGTAGCCAGTCAAGAAAAATAGGAAAAAATGATGATGCAAGAATGCAGTAGCTGGGTATTACTTCATTAGGCAGCAATACGTAAGAGAACCAGATAGAAATCCCTTAGAAATAAAAAAGGCAAAATCATGTTCTACATGGTCGATTGCCATAATTAAAAACATAATAATAAATACAGCTAATAATTTCGTACTTAATGTACAACAGCCACTCTTCTGCCCACATGTCATGGATTAAGTCATTTGTATCTCACAAGTCTATGACATAGTACTATTATCCTCCCAGTTCACATGTAAGAAAGTGAGACACAGAAAGAGTAAGTAGCCTAGATGAGATTTGAACCTTGGCTATCTGCTTTCAAATTCTGAGCTTTTAAGACCATGCTGTGCTGTTGCTTTAGGGTTAGGTCTTCGAGACAGAAGAAAGCCAACATGAGTGAATGAAACTTGAAGCTCAAAGTGACAATGAGAATTTGGGCTCTCCATGAAGTGGTGAGGATAATGAAGGGCAAAAATGTGTTTATTAATCTAGTAAAGCCACACATGATTTTCTGGGTTACTCCATTTGAAGATATTTTCTAGCAATGCTAATATATAGGGTAAGATATTCTTCCAATGAACTTATAGGAAAATTCATTCACTGGTATCAACAGACACATACATGCAATAACCTTACAAGTAATCAAATGAAGCAAGTGTCTAGAATTTTCTATTACAGTGATCACTAGCATACTTCTGAAATGCAACATGTTTAAATAATTTTCATAAACAAAGTCATAGTAGTAGGCAATATTTACAAGGAATTAAAATATCTTTTCATTTGTGTGTAATATTCACTATTAAGGATTAACAGATGTGAGTTTCTAGGGAAGGACATTTTCAAATTAGAATAAAAATAAAGAGGAAAAATAAATGTTTTTCCTGATTACGATACTAAGAGCTTTTCCTGAGAAAACACACGAGAACACATGAGAGCTGTAGGTACAGACAGAAGGTGATAAAGACTGAGCAAAAGCACTGAAGAAAAAAGATACATGTTTCTGTAACAGAAATTTGTAGTTCAAACTGAAGTAAAGAAACCAAACTGATCTTTGATTTCAAGAACCAGAAAGTATCCTACTTGCAAAGATAAAAGTGAATAACACCTCATTAAATAGAAAACTATAATTCGTGTCATTCCATGTGCATTATCTACATATGGAAATAATGTTGAGATCAAGGTAGTTTTCTGTCCTACTTTTTTCCTAAATAGAACTTTTTAAAAAGTAAAACAACAGTGAAGCATAAATTATTTCTAAAAGCTATAAAATAAAAATGCTTAAAAAAAACATTTTAAAAGTGTACTTAAAATGGAGCTCTCATCTCTTTTAAATGAATTCTTTCCAATTCCTCATTCTAGTTCAAATCTTAAATTGTACTTTCTACTCAGGTATTATATAATCTATGCCTCTTTCTAGATTTCTTTCTAGATCTTTGTTCCCTTATTAATAAATGTAGATTACAAATTACCTTAAATATACATATCTTAAAAGACATTTTAATATTATTAATTCATACATGATTAATATACAACATTTTGAAAAAATGAAAAAATAAATGTATCTCATAATCACTGCACTCAGAGGTTAGCGTTACTAATATTTTTCATATAGCTTTTGAATATTTTCTATGAAATGTTTTAAAGGAGTGATTATACTGTAAATACTTTAAAAACAGTTTATTTGAAATATTCCAAGCTTATATAAAAATGTTAAGAATAAAAATACTATGGCAAATACTCAGATGTCCTTTACCCAGATTTAAATATTGTAATATTTTGTACCATTCACTTTATGTATATTTTTTTTATTAACAGAGAATATATTATTTGTTTCAGGGGCACAGGTCTGTGATTCATCAGTCTTGCACAATTCATAGCACTCACCAGTGTGCATATGTTTTAACTCTGTCTTTTGTCATTTAAGATGTTCCAAATAGTTTAAATATGAGTAAATATTCTTCTGCAATTTAACTAATGAATGAAATGTTTAATTGCATGTTTATAATATGGTAAATCCCTAATGTAAATGCTTTAGATGTATCCTAAAATCCTAAAATAATTTTATTTTATGCAGATTTACATATATTTATATGTGATTTTTATTTACACATATTCTATAGAGGAAAAAATGGAAGATGAAAGACTGTCTAAGGACATCCAGCCAGTCAGAGGAGGAACTAGGATTTAATATCATGTGTCCAGACTAGCTACTTTTTGCTATATGACAAATTACTATAAAACTTTGTGACTAGAAAGTACACACATTTATTATCTTCCAGTTTCTGTGGCTCAGGAATCTGGGAGTAGCTTTGGTGGGTGGTTCTGGCTCAGGATATCCCAACAAACTTCAGTCAAGGGGGCAACCAAGACTGCAGTATTCTCAAGGCTCATGAAGATGAGACAACTCCAAGTTCACACATTAGGTGTCAGGCTTTAGAAGCTCTGCTCCAAGTTCACAATCACTGCAGCTGTCTTCCCTCGTCAGAATGAATGATCCAGGAGAAACTGAGAAGTAGCTCCCACAGTAGAAGGCACTGTCTTTTAGTAACCCACTCCTTAAAGTGGCATCCCATTACTTTTGTCATTGTCTGTTTGGGAAAAGCAAATAGATTTGTCCAGAGAACACTCACAGGGAGCGGATTAGAGATTCTCATGAACACTAGGTCACTGTGTGCTGTCTTTGGGTCTGCCTACAATTCCATGCTTTTCTGAATTACTCCCGGTGAGAAACCATCATATTTTGTGTACCAGTTCCAAAGGTTGATTATTCAGGATGCTCCTAACTTTCAATGCTATTAAAAACTTTGTTGTGAAATTATTTCCTTATGAGTTAATAAAATAAATCATCTATCTATCATCTATCTAATCTATCTTGTATCATAAGGCATTTATTTTTATAAAAAGTATTGAATTTAGAATAAGAAGATCTGGTTGTGGGATAACTGAAAATCCATTTCATTTCTGAAAGTCAGTGTTTTCACCTGTAGACTTAATTCTTAAAGGTCAGGGAATGCTCTTTGTTCATCTGTGGATCCCCAGATCGTATCATAAGGCCTGATATTTTCGTAGGCACTCACTACACCTACTGTATCAGAAGGCTCATAAAATGTAAATAAAATATTGAATGAGAAATCATTTGGAAAATTACAAAGAGCTATGAAAATTTAAAGTCTTATATAAAAAATTTAAGAACCTGTTTTGGTTTAATTGCCAGAAGAATTATCATTATCATTATTTTAACATTTTGTTTTTAAATCTCACTTTGACTTGTTTTAGATTCTCATTTCAGATAGTTCCAGTATTTATTTATTTACTTAAGTAGATATTTTATTAATTTATATATATATATATTTTTATAATGCTGTCCATTTCTCATGATCAATTCTGTATTAGGTACAACCACCACAATTTTAGATTTTCTCTATGCATCTTCAGAATTGGGTCACATGATAAATTGATCACCTCTGTTTTTCCCACTCTATGCTCTGGTGTTTTGATTGTTATTTCAACAGTCAAAAATGCCTTTCTGCTTATGAATTTACTATGAGTCTTTCTGAAATCATCATGTCCTAGAAGGTTATCTTTACTTACTGGACTCCAGATTCAAAAAACCACCCCTTTCAGGAAAGCTCTAGTTGTTAACCTGTACAAAGGTATTTAGATTGGTATTAATTTATTTCAACATGTTGTTCTAAAATTCATTAATTCTAATTGCCATTTGTCAGGGACGTGTCCAAATATACTATTTTGAAAGCTGCCTATGTTTGTAAAGCTATTTTATAACACAAAACAATGTCAGCATTTCAAATAAATGAGATGTTTATGATCTATTTGTGTATTATATTTTAAACCAATTATTTCATTGAAAAAAGAAGTATTGACTTTTGGTATTTTTTCCAATATAACAAATGTTGTTGAGTTTCCATCACGTGCCAGGCACTGTCCTTGGTTTTAGGACAATAATTATAGTGAACACATAAAGGTCATGTTCTCATAAAGCAACACCCTAATTTTTAGAGGTGGATGTTAAACAAATAAACTGATAATAATTTATTTTGGTAGTAAGTACTACTAATACAGGTATATTTCTTTTTTTTCTTTTGTTTTTTTTCAGTGTTCTGAGATTCATTGTTTATGTACCACACCCAGTGCTCCATGCAATACATGCCTTCCTTAATACCTACCACCAGGCTCACCCATCCCCCACCCCCTCCCCTCTAAAACCCTCAGTTTGTTTCTCAGAGTCCACAGTCTCTCATGGTTCATTTCTATTAGCTATGATAAGAACTGCATATGTAGGAATAAAACAAATATGTTTTCTACTCAAAATCTTTCAACCTTGCAAGTTATTAGATCTACAAATGTGTATGGGTTGCTTTATAATGGATTTATCTCTCAAAAGATTAATTCTTAGATAGTCTATTTATACCACACTAACAAATAACAGGGAGACAAAAAACAACAAACATGGGTTTCTATATGAGCTCAGAATATCTAGGAGCTTGGGTCCACCAATTAAAATAGTTAAGCATGCTATATGACATAGTCACTTGTGTGAAAAAATATTCTATTTACCAATGGTCCAGATAGTTGTTCAGATTAAAATAATGGCTGGACAATGTTATTTTGGCATTGACCCCATGCCCTAAAATGACAAAAGGGTAATTTTTTTTTTCCTTTTCCATCAGTATATATATATATACATACATATATATATATATATACATGTATATATATGGATTTCATATCTAACTGAAGACATTGAGTTATAACATTGAGTAATATAGAATTAGTGGTGTTTTTTTTTTTAATACAGTGAGCACTAGCTATCAGACTCCTTTGGACAACTGCATGATGAACATTGTTTTGACAAGAAACTTTCTATACTACTGAATGTTTCATTTTTATATTTATTTATTTTTTTTAAAGATTTTTTTTTATTTATTTGACAGAGATCACAAGTAGGCAGAAAGAGAGAGGAAGGGAAGCAGGCTCCCCACTGAGCAAAGAGCCTGATGCGGGGCTTGATCGCAGGACCCTGAGATCATGACCCGAGCCGAAGGCAGAGGCTTTAACCCACTGAGCCACCCAGGCTCCCCTGAATGTTTCATTTTTAAAATTGTTTCCTTCATGGGTTTACTGCTTGTCAAAATATTTGTTTGAATGATGTAGACACCAGTGATGTATTCCTTGATTTGATGTGGTAAGAATTAATAATTTTATGATAAAAGGTAAGCATTTTGGCATTTTAGTTTTTATTTTGTATTTCTATTAAACATTTTATTAAAGACATGCCATTGCTTATAAACTATAAACTTGGCAAATAGAACATCTAGCATCTTGTCTGGCAGTAAAAGCAAATCATTATTTTATTTTAATTCATTACCAGCTGTAAAAGGAAAAGAAGTCACAAGTCGATACTAAATTAAACATAAGAGCAGAGACCCAAGGGCTAGTAAGTGACAAGAGATGCTACTTTTCAGTGTTATATTTGGGATAAATAGATAAAAATTATAGTCAGGCAGGCATGTTAGTTTGAACTTGAGACAAATTAAATGTTGGGTTTTTTTTTTTTCAAGTAAATAAATCATTATAACTCTTGGTTTGCAAAGTTATGGTAGGTATTTTATGTTTCATAATATCATAGCTACTGACTAAAATCCAATAAAATTTTATTTGTAGAGGACCTTGAGGCCACTTGCATTTTTTCCAATAAACCTTAATAAAAGGAAATTTCTGTTATTTATGTTTATACACACAAAGAATTTAAGAGCAATGCTCAGACATCTGGTGAATTAAAAACAGTTTCATAACCAAGGTGAACTAGGGTGAGTGCTCCCATTAATGAGGTCAGAATTTGTTATCTTAAAAATTAGTATTCACTAGAAAAAAATAATTTATTCAATTAGATGTCTGCACCCAGAGAACTATCATATAGTAGGGAGAGAAATAAATTTATATCCAAATGGCTCAGTTTATCTAGGTCTGTCTCTACTATCATTTGGCTTTAGTCAAGTCACTGATTATAGCTTTCTTATTAATAAAATATCTTGTAATAATTTAATAAATTAAATTATGGGACATTTTGGAAAATACATCTCTATGCAATTATATAAATGTTTAATGTACATAATGACTTTTTAGTTATTTTAAATTAATAATAAATATGTTAGAAATAAAATCATAAGCTTTATACTAAAATTGGATTTTTAAAAGAATAGATTTCTACAGTTTCTGAGTCTGGAGGATAATGAAGGTAGCCATAACCTCTACCCTTTTATCTTCTAAGAGAAAGAGATAGGGGTAGATATATAGAGAGAAGGAAATTAAGAGAGAGTGAGTATAATCCAGGAGACAAACACACATGGCCTACCTTTTAAAAATAACTAGAGGCAGGGGTGCCTGGGTGGCTCAGTAGGTTAAGCATCTGACTCTTGACTTTGTCTCAGGTCATATTTCAATGGGATCGAGCCCCATGTCAAACTCTGCACTGGATGTGGGACCTACTTGAGATTCTCTCTCTACCTCTCTCTCTGCCCCTCCCCAACTGCTCTCTCTTTTTCTCTCACATAAATAAATAAATCTTTTTTAAAAAATAGCTAGAGGCAAATATTATTATAAACACCAAACTCCAACAAAATTCTTTCCAAGATGCCCACTGTCAGGGGAGAGGGGATTTAGGAGAATATAAGAAAAGAGAAGAGGAAGGTAGAGAACATAGATGAAACAAAGAAAAAATCAGGACTAGAAAGCCCAACCCAGCATTTAGTGTTCAACAGACCCTCTGGGAATTGGTATTCTACAACACCCATATTAGGTAGGAACTTGAACTTATACACGACAAAGGTTGGAACTTCCAAGAAGCACTGCATGGGGAAAGTCAGTCACGTAGAGAAGTGGTAGTACCCCATGTGTTAAGTGACAGTGAAGGTAAAGAAGAAAGTAAGAGGGGAAAATTAAAATTCTTACAGGAATAAAAGAAATGACATATGCCTCACCACTCAATCAACAAAATGATACTTTACTGTACTAACAGAAGAATGTGTATTTGAACTTAAACTGGTGTTAAAAAACTTCTAGAAAAAAAAAAAACAATCAACTGAATTCATACAAATCTAATTTTAAAAATTCAAATAAAAACATTCCAGCTGATGAAACCACCCCACGAAGAAAACAACCAAGGATCAAAAGAAAACTGAGTGTCACACAACACTCAAAAGTGAATCAAGTGTCTTCAAACAAGCATTTGGAGATATTATGAAAAGATGATCATAAATTTAGGATCTTAATGGAAATGAACAAAATATAATCAAATGAAGAATTATAATTACATTCCATTAAAACTTAGACGCGTTCAGTAATCACGACAGTGTGGTATTGTTGAAAGAACAGACAATAGAATAATAGAACAGAGGTTAAAAATAGGTCCACATAAATATAGTCAATTGATCTTTGATAAAGGAGCAAAGGCAAGGCAATGTGAAGCAAAGAGTATCTTTGCTGGAAATGGTGCTGGAACAACTAGACATCCAAATGCAAAAGGAAAATATAGACACAGACCTTACATCTTCAACAAAAACTAACACAAAATGGATTACAGACTTAAGTATAAAGTTTAAAGTCATAACATTCCTAGAAGACATCATAGGAGTTAATCTAGATGACTTAGGGTGTGCTGATTACTTGTTAGATATAACACCAAAGGCAGGATACATGAAGGAAGGAATTGATAAGGTGGAATTCATTAAAATTAAGAACTGTGTTCTGTGAAAGACCATGTCAAGAGAATGGGAAGACAAACCACTGACTGGGAGATATTATTTCCAGAAAACAACTCTGATAAAGGGCTGTTATCCATAGTGTACAAAGAACTCTTAAAACTCAACATTAAGAGGGGCGCCTGGGTGGCTCAGTGGGTTAAAGCCTATGCCTTTGGCTCAGGTCATGATCCCAGGGTCCTGGGATGGAGCCCCTCATTGGGATCTCTACTCCGTGGGGAGCCTGCTTCTTCCTCTCTCTCTCTGCTTGCCTCTCTGCCTAGTTGCGATTTCTCTCTGTCAAATAAATAAAATATTTTTTAAAAAAAACCTCAACATTAAGAAAACATACAACCCAATTTAAAAATGGGTCAAAGACCTTAACAAAAACTTCACCAAAGAAGAAATAAAACTGACAAATAAGCACATGAAAAGATGCTTTGCATGATATGTGATCAGGGAAATGCAAATTAAAATAACAGTGAGATACCACTGCCTACCTATGACAGTGGTCAAAATCTAGAACCTTAATAATATCAAATGTTGATGAGGATATGAGCAAGAGAAACTTGCATTCATCGTTGATGGAAATGCAAATACGTACAGCCAATTTGGAAGACAGTTTTGTGTTTTGTTTTTACAAAACTAACATATTCTTACCATATGGGTCAAGATCCTTGGCATTTTCTCAAAAGAATTGAAAATATGACCACACAGAAAGCTGCACATGAATGTTAGAGCAGCTTCATTTATGATTGTCAAAACATGGAAGCAACCAAGAAGTCTTTCACTAGGTGAATGGGTACATAAACTGTGCTACATCCAAGTAATGGAATACTATTCTACACTAAAAAGAAATGAGCTTTCAAGCCATGAAAAGATTTGGAGAAACCTTAAATACATATTACTAAGTGAAAGAAGCCACTGTGAAAAGACTAAAATACTACATACTGTACCATTCCAATTAAAAAGGCAAACTGTGGAGAAAGTAAAAAGATTAGTGGTGGGGCTAAATGAGCAACTGAGAGGGAGAAACACAGCCTTCCAGTTTGGAACCAGAAAGTCAGGGTAAGAAAAGGCACAGCATAAGAAATACAGTCAATGGTATTGTAATAACAATGGATCAGGATAGAAGGTACATATCCACACTGTGGTGAGCCTAACATAACGTAGAAACTTGTCCAATCACTATGCTGTACACCTGAAGCTGATGTAACATTGTGTGTTAACTGTACTTAAAAAAAAAAAAATCAGTGATTGGGGCAGGGAGAAGGGATCTTTAGGGCTGTGAAAATACTCTGTATGATCCTCTAATGATCGAAACATGGAATTTATATGTTTGTCCAAGCCCACTCAATGTGCAGTACTAAAAGTGAACTGTCATGCAAAGTATGGTCTTTGGATTACAATGTGTCAGTGTAGGTTCCTCAATTTTAACAAATGTACCATCCTAGTGAGAAATGTTCCTAAAGGAGGAGGCTATGCATGTGTGGGGGCAGGGAGTATATGAGAACTCTTGGTAACTTATCCTCAATTTTGTTGTGAACTTAAAACTATTAAAAATAATACTAAAATCATATATATTTAAAGTGTACAATTTGGTGTATGACAGACACATCTTCAGAAACAGTCACCACAACCAAGGTAATTAACACTTCTCTCACTTCAGATAGTATCATCTTCACTTCCCTCTCCTCTCCTCTTCTCCTTTCCCCTCTCCTTCCCTTCCCTTTCTTTTGCTTTCTGTGTATGGGGTGAGAACACTTAAGATCTACCTTCCTAGCAAATTTCAATTTCAAATACACCATGAAGTAGTATTAACGGAGGTCACATTGTTGCAAATTAGATCTCTGGAACTTACTTACCTTACATACCAGAAAATTTGTTTCTATTGATCCCCATATCCTCATTTCTTCCTTCTCCTAGCAGGTGGAAACCATTATTATACTCTCTGCTTCTGTACAGATGAGATTATGCAGTGTTTTTCCTTCTGCCTCTGACATTTCGCTCAGCACCATGTTCTCCAGGTTCATCCACATTGTTCCACATGGCTTGATTTCCTTATTTCTAAAGCTGAATACATTCCATTGTGTGTATAGGTCACATTTTCTTTATCCATTCATGTGTTGATGGATATTTAGATTGTTCCCATATCTTGACTATTGTGAATAATGCTGAAATTAACATGGGAGTGCAGATAGCTCTTCAAGATCCTGCTTTCAGTTCCTTTGACTATATCCCCATAAGTGGATTGCTGGATCATAAAGCAGTTCTATTTTTAATTTTTTGAGGAGCAGACAAACTATTTTCTGTAGTGGATCACAGTGGATCGGTCACAGCTTTTTTTTTTTTTTTTTTTTTTTACACCTAGAAATGTTTTTACCACCTTCTATCTTCTCACCTATTGCTTTCTAGATTCCAGATACGTGTATGTTAGACTGCTAGATACTATTTATAAGTCGCCATCACTCAATTTTTGGTTCAGTGCTTTTTTGTGTTTCTTTTCAGTTAGTTTCTAGTTTTGTGGGTTTTTTTCAGTTAGTTTCAGTGCTCATTGTTATCCTACAGTGAATGGACTCCTATAATTCCATGTAGTTACTTTTTGCTTTTAGATACTGCATTTTTCATCTCTAGTAGTTCTTTTAGGATCATTTTGTATTTCCATTTCTCTGCATATTATGTTCACTTTTTCTTTTTCCTTGGATGTGGCACATTATTGTAAGAGCTATTTTGATCTCTAGCTGTTGTTTCTGTTCTCTCTGTGTGTGTGTGTGTGTGTGTGTGTTGACTAATTTTTCTCCCAGGTATTCATTACATATTCTTACTTCTTTGATCTTGGATATTTTGAATTTTATGTTTTTGTGCATCTGGATTTTGTTATCTTTCTTGAAAGAGAACTGGAGCTTGCATTGGAAGGCAGTTAAGTTACTTTGGTTAAATTTTATCCTTTGGGGTCTGGTTTTTAAGCTATATGATGTTAGGAGTAGAGTAGCCTTGACTACTTAGCCTAAACACTAAGGTTAGGCCATTGGTCTCTATGGTTTCTAAGAGTGCCCCATGTGATCTTTGAAAACTCTACTCTCTGGTTGATTAAAATTCAAACAGGTCCCAGAATTATGATTGCTCCAGAAATCACTTAGTTCCCAGTTCTCTGATCACTCCTGCTAAGACTGGTGGTTTTACCCTATGCATATACTTCTGCGTATTCAGCAAAGACCGAAAAGGACTTCTGAGACTTCCTTTATTGCATACCCCCTCTTCTGCATAATCCTGCCACACAATTCCCATTTGTCTCAGTTACTTGATTCATTAAAACTATTATGCCTTGGCTACCTGGGTGGCTCAGTGGGTTAAAGCCTCTGCCTTTGGCTCAGGTCAGGATCCCAGGGTCCTGGGATGGAGCACCGCATCGGGCTCTCTGCTCAGCGGGGAGCTTGCTCCCCTCCTCCCCCCACCTATTTGTGATCTCTGTCTGTCAAATAAATAAATAAAGTCTTAAAAAAAAAAACCTATTATGCCTTATTTGGTTTTTCCCTCCCTGCTTATACAGCCCAGAAATTGAATCCAGAGAGAAAGCTTGAGAATTTGAATGGTTCATCTTATTTGTTTCCTTTGTTTTTCTTTTTTGTTTGTTTGTTTTTACTGTAGTGCACCTCTACTCCTTGATACCCTATCACATCCAGGAGCAAAATTCCATTTATCTATCTATGCACTATTATTCATCCATTATCCATCTGTCTACCTACCTGATATTTATGAATTTTATACATAACTTTTTCATTTACATGCTCATCAGATTTCATTAAATTCTCTCTCTCTTTTTTTCCTTCTGTTAGGTAAACTGAAGAAATATAGGTCCCCAGTACAATCATCTGATCTTTTCTTCATCTAGCTTTGTTCTATTACTTGCTACTCTATTTAAGATATGTCCTTGTAAAAATGTTTTCAACTTTGTTTTGTGCTTTTTAAAAACTAGTTTCTCTCTGTTATAGGTTTCCCTCCAGTTTCTAGATGTTGCAGTCTGCGTGCTGACTTTTTGTTAGTAAGGTGTTTATGATATAATATGCTTATAAGATTTCTACTAGTACAGCTTTTCTGTAAGAGAGATTTGAGGATATAATTGAGTCTGTGGTTCACATTCACAATCACTATGTTAGTGTAGTCAAGCTTCAAAGACTTTGAAATTTAACATTATTTTGATAAGAAAGTCATTTTTTCTGACGCTTATGCAGATGAAATAAAAATTACCATATTCTTATAGTTTGCCTACCAATGCATGATAGTTAAATTATATTAAGGAAAGATAAAAATAAATTAAGAAGTTTTTTTTTCCTTCAGTAAAACATTTGATTGCATGATTTGATTGATAAAGTGAGAATAAATTGCTTTCTTTTGTACTCTTCAGAAATTGGTAATCATTAGATGATTAGCTGACAACTTCACATTTGAAATGTGCTGATTAGCTTGTTTTACCTTAATAACCCTATGATAGTGACCACCTTATCTTGCCCTTTAATTTTAAAATTAATGAAGTAATCTTTTATCGTAGTCTTTTCCACTGTTCTGCCCAATTACTTTAGTGCTGAATGGTACTTTGCATTTTTGCTGGTCCATTAGCTCCATATCATGCTCTTTCTTACCTTCCATATTCAAATATAGGATAATTAAATGCCGTCTTTTAGCATCTCATAACCTTGACACATAAAGTCTCTTTTCTCAGTGGTTCAAATTAATGGATAAATGATAACCTACTCAAAATTGTAATGAGACATTGCTATTTATAAAATGTATATTAAATGCTAAATAAAAATCAATAGTACATGGCTATTATCCATATAACTGATGGATATGAAATATGAAGTGAATATTAAACTTTTAAATTAGTACATATACATATACACACATATATACTCAAGATAAATGCTTTAGAAACTAAAACTTTGTTAATTTTCCTTTGCTTCCCCAAACCCTGTGATTTTACATATATATTTCACATAGGACACATGGCAAGGGGAACCTTATTAATGTTGGAAGAGTGGGTCAATATGAGTGTTTCTAAAGAAGTGGAATATGAATTTTATCTTGAATTATGGATAGAATTTAATCAAGGCAAAAGTATTAAAGAAAGAAAAAAAAAGAGTATTTGTAGAGGTTTTGAGAGGAGAGATACATTTAAGAACATGAAAGAAAACCACTGTAGCTTGAAGAGAGATTATGCAAGATGGTGTTGGAGAAGACTGTTGGGGGGTTTATAAATACAGAATGACAAAAATAAAGGGAATATGAAATTTTGTGTATTTATTTAATCATTCATTTAACATCTGCAGGGCATTGTATTTGGCAGTAAAAAATAAATAAGGCATGGCCCATTACTTCGAAGAAATCATGAACCTAGTTGAAGAAAAAGCACACACAGCATGGATATGAACAAAGAAAGTCAATCTAGTGGACAAGTATTACATCAGCTACATTGGTAGACATCTTTATTTACCATTTCCAATATAAGTATATTCAGAGAGGCAACTTCTGGAATGGTAGAGTAAGGATCTCTCAAATTCTGCCCCCTATAAAAACAATAAAACTTGCACATATGGTCAAATTCAACTTTTTCTGAAATCTTAAAATTAATGGAAAGCTTGAAGAAATCCAATGATTCTTTATTTTAAAAAGAAAGAAAAAACGGAGTCTCTTTAAGAACAATTCTTGTCTTTTACCTTGCAGTGATTGTATCCTCCCCCGCCCAGCTCCATGGTAGCCTTGAAAACCAACACTCTCACAGCCACAGAAGGAAAACCAGAAACCTGCCATTGGAGGAGGCAGGACAGATATATCTGGGGTTCACCAAAAGCATCATCCCAGAAAATTGTCACTACTTGACTTGCCTGAAAATTCCCCAGAAAAGCTCAGTTTTCTTGGTTTGTTCCTATTTAACCTGACTGAGAGCTTCCTCTGTATGAACAGCCTTACCTACAGAGCATTTGTAAAAAAATAATCAGCAACAATTGTTTAAGATCACAGCTGCCCAGGGGCGCCTGAGTGGCTCAGTGGGTTAAAGCCTCTGCCTTCGGCTCAGATCATGATCCCAGGGTTCTGGGATCGAGCCCCGCATCGGGCTCTCCGCTCTGCGGACAGCCTGCTTCCTCCTCTCTCTCTCTGCCTGCCTCTCTGCCTACTTGTGATCTCTGTCTGTCAAATAAATAAATAAAATATTTAAAAAAAAAAAAAAAAAAAAAGATCACAGCTGCCTGAGGTGGGATTATCAACTGGAGTTAACACAGGCTAAAAAAGAAATCCTAAGTGAAAAAAAAAAAAAAAAAACCTGAGGAATCAAATGGTCAGAGAGAGCTTTGAAAACTCTTACATATATCTGGAAACCTAGAAGGACATGCACATATCCAGCAAAGATCTAAAAAGACCTCAAACTCTTATCTTTGGCTGATTTTGAGGTTCTGTCTGAGCAGAAGATGATGCCTAAGGCAGCTTGGAGACTCCCTACTAGAATGTTAAAAGTTTAAATGAACAGACACTCGGTACCCTTTAGCAAAGCTGGAGACTTATGGTTTCAAAGAATATAAGAATATCTCAGTGAAATTATTAGATAACCAAAATAATCAAGCATGGAATTCAGTGGCCACATATGACAGGGGATTTAGACTTCACAGAATTAGTTCAGGAAAGTCACTAACAAGCAGACAAACAGCAGCAACAACAAATCCTGGTGGGTGGGAAGGACTCTGATTTCCAGAGCTGTCAATATATATTATTTAAAACTTGAACATAGGTCAATTGAGATGGTCTTATCTAAGGATCCAGAAGAAGAAAAAAAAGATATATAGATAGAGCCTTAGAGACCTGCAGGACACTTTCAATCATAAAAATGTATGCATAAAGGGACTTCTAGAAGGAGACAAAAAAGAAAAAAGAAGAAGAAGAAAGAGGAAGAGGAGAAAAAGAAGAGAGGGGGTCGGGGGAGGGAAACAGGAGCAACATTTGAAGAAATAATGGCTAAAAGTTGCTAGATTTGATTAAGAATATTAGTCTGCTTATCCATGAAGCTTAAGAAACTCTAAGAAGGAAAACTCAAAGACATTCACATCTAGATACATAGTCAAATTATCTAAAGCCAGAGACAGAAAGAATTTTGCAATCAAAAAGAAAGAAGCAATTTACAAAGTCTTTGCAACTATTCCCATTTTCAATGAGAAATTTTAGATGTTCCTCTAAAAATATGTCAAGTGGTATAAAGTTCCTTGAAATTCTTATTAAAGTACTAGACACAAAGGATCTGAAGACTGAAAATTAAAGATACAAGCAAGTCATGATTAATTTTGCTTGAGTGGGAGAAGAAAACAACAGTGTGAAGGATATTTTAAAATCATTATTAATCGAAAAGTAACATATGAATATAGCAAAATATTCAAGTAAAAATGTATATGAGGGAAGTGTTTCAATCTTACCCCAGATCTAAGTACTGTTAATGCTTTCATTAGTATTTTACATATAAAAATGTAGATATGTACATTTACTTTTTTTCATAAAGGTTAGCATAATTTACTTTTTTTTTTTTTTTTGGTTTGGTTTTTATTTCATCATCATACTTAACTCTGCAATCCAGCTAGACGTGGAGGGGAATAAGGAAAATATAAAACTCATAGAACTGCAGCCAGAGGACAAAGATTATAGGATATTTCCAGCAGATGGGGATGAAGGAGTGCTCTTCTGAGCTTCAGAAGGAATGGTCTGATAGTTAAGATAAAATACAAGTCAAATTTATTAGATTTGTCCATAGTCAGCAGCTGTGATCTTCTTGCTGGTCTTGCTATTCTTGGACCCAAAGCCCTCCAGGCTTCCACAACACTCACACCCTCTTTCACCTTGCAAAAGACCACATACTTGTCATCCAATCACTCAGTCTTGGCAACATGGATGAGAAACTGGAAATCATTTGTGTTGGGACCAGCACTTGCCATGGAGAAGATGCCAGGACCCATATGCTTTGGGATGAAATTCTCATCATCAAATTTTCCCCATTGATGAACTTGCTGCCAAGGCCATTATGGCTCGTGAAGAAGTCACCATTCTGGCACATAAATCCTGGAATAATCCTGTGAAAGCAGGAAACTTTATAATCAATCCTTTCTCTCCAGTATGCAGAGCAAAAATGTTTTCTGCTGCCTTTGGAACTTTGTCTGAAATAGCTCAAAGGAGATGCAGCTCAAGGGCTCACCACCCATCATGATGTGGAAGAACATGGTGGGGTTGACCATGGCTGGGCAGCGGTATCTACAAGCCATAATTTGCTTTTTACAGTATAATCTGCTTATCTCCCATATCATCACCTACAGATGTTTTGCCTCTAATTCTTTACAATTCCATAATATTTTAGTGTAATATTCCAGACTACTTAGATGATTTTCAGTATTTGACTAAGAAAATTAGATTTAAGTTTAACCTTCAAGGTAGTAGTTTTCTAGTTGGCCTTGATGTAAAAGGCATTGAAAAAAGAAGAAACAATCATGGGTGAGGTAGGAAAACGTGAAACGGTATAGTGTGTTGCAAAGAATGAATGTAGTCTAGGGTTGCTGCAGCAGATTGCTCAAGTGATAGACATGGCAGCAAAGCATGAGGTCCCACTGTGAGGCAGCAGCTTCTGGTTAAACTGTATGTGTTACTTTCCTATTAAAAATATACACAGTAGCCAACAAATGGAGCAAGAAGCAAGCCAAAATCACCAAACTCTGCACATCTTTCTAAAACATAGCTTCTGGGGGCGCCTGGGTGGCTCAGTGGGTTAAAGCCTCTGCCTTCAGCTCAGGTCATGATCCCAGAGTCCTGGGATCGAGCCCCACATCGGGCTCTCTGCTCTGCGGGGAGCCTGCTTCCTCCTCTCTCTCTGCCTGCCTCTCTGCCTAGTTGTGATTTCTCTCTGTCAAATAAATAAAAAATATAAAAAAAAAAAAAAAATAAAACATAGCTTCTGGAAGCAAAACATTTTCATAAACTTATTTGAGGTACTTACAATGTCTGAAATAATTTGTGCCAGTCAAAAAATAGTATCCTCTAGAGATTATGTAGATTGAATGCATCTTTATACAAGTGTTGATGTATTTTAAGTAATCACAAATTAATGAATATGGTCCTCATTATGTATTACCAAAATTATTGCATAAAGTATTTCATAAAGTATCAAAATAAAGTATCGTTTATTGTATATTGAAATAAAGTATGAAGTAAAGTATTGCATAATTGTATAGGTTATGTTGAAACTATTTATCTTAGAAATGAACCTGAGTATCATTAAGAGGAAACCAAATTTTATTGGCATTCTAGGGGCATAAGCAAAATAGTAAACAAAATTTTATTAGAACAACAAATATATGTAAACCCCTAAGAACTATCAGAACTGTGTAATACGCACCATTGAACACTAGAATCTGTGATTTTCTATACATATAATCGAGCTATATTGAGCACTTGAGGAGTCACTTGAACTGCTCCCTCCCCTAGATGTTAGATGAAAACACAACAGTAAAAACATCTTCAGACAACATCATGGCAGGAACCTTATTTTAAATCTTCATACTCTCACAAACATCATGTTAAAATATGTATTAAAGCAGCTTCTACAACCCCATCTGTATACTAATGTGGGATGGGAGACTTTTTTCTTTGCCTACCGGAACTGAAATGATTGCCCGCATGCCTCTCCCTGCCTGCGCACAACACTCTAGTCCTTGTGGTTCCCAGGGGACCAGAGTTCATGAAATTTTAAACCACAAGATAAGAAACCTAAAACCCTCATGTGATAGATAAAGAAATAATTATTAAAAAGATTAAGCTACTCACCTAAGGGTCATACAAGTTGACAAGTTTACATCAAAATTGAGATTCCAATCCAAGATTCTCATAAAAAATTGAGACCTTTGAAAAAATGTAATTCTGAACTTTTATTAAATGTTACATAGACCAACATGGAATTATCAATACATCTAAAATATGGACCAATAATATACTTTACATGTTAAGAAAATTATGTTTAACAAATGATTTACTTGTTTTGTCCCATTAAGCTCTCCATGCCCTCCTGTTACTTATTCACTCAGATGGACTCCAAGACTGAGTCAGTACCTGAAGAGTAAAGTATAATATCATAATTTAATCTTAGACAATGCACACTTTGAGCTGCATAGATAGTATCTCCTGCAAACCATAAAGAAACATAAACAAAAAGCGTAGAAGGAATCTTCCACTTGCTTTTCAGAATATAAGCATTTATGTATTGGAAAGGGGGGGCAGAAGTTAAATCAACTGTATATGTTATTAGGATTGTTCAAATAATGAAAAATTGGTTTGTGGGTCACAGCACTAACTCTTATCTACTCTGCCCCCAGAGTGAATGAGGGAACAAGGAACATCACAAAATACAAGCAGTTCCTTTATTTTTTATTTATTTTTTTTTAAAGATTTTTTATTTACTTATTTGACAGAGAGAGATCACAAGTAGGCAGAGAGGCAGGCAGAGAGAGAGGGAAGCAGAGAGAGAGGGAAGCAGGCTTGCCGCTGAGCAGAGAGCCCGATGCGGGACTCGATCCCAGGACCCTGAGATCATGACCTGAGCCGAAGGCAGCGGCTTTAACCACTGAGCCACCCAGGCGCCCCAAGCAGTTCCTTTAGATTAACTCAAAGAAAATGAGTGTAAACAGGGACCGACTGTCTAAAGCAATCAGGAATGAGAACTTCTGTGTGTGTGACCAGAGGAATGTAGGTAAGGGACATGGTGATGGGTGAGAGGCAGTGCATACTGGTTCTCAAAATACTAACTTATTGTAGGGGTTCTGCAGACACATAGCTACAACTAAGAAGCAGACACATAGCTACAACTAAGAAGCAAATGAGGATGTGGAGAAAGGGAAACGCTCTTACACTGTTGGCGGGAATATAAGCTGGTATAGCCACTCTGAAAAACAGTCTGGAGGTTCCTCAGGACATTAAAAATAAAAGTACCCTATGACCCAGCAGTTTCACTACTAGGTATTTTCCCCAAAGATACAGATGTAGTGAAAAGAAGGGGGCACATGCACCCCAAAGTTTATAGTGACAATGTGCACAGTAGCCAAACTGTGGAAGGAGCTGAGATGTCCTTCAACAGATGAATGGATAAAGAAGAAGTGATATATATATATATATATATATAGAGAGAGAGAGAGAGAGAGAGTAATATCCCATCACACACATATACATGATGGAATATTACTCAGCCATCAAAAAAGGACTGATCCGTACCATTTGCAAGGACATGGCTGAAACTGGAGGGGATTATGCTAAGTTAAATAAGTCAATAAGAGAAAGACAATTATCATATGGTTTCACTCATATGTTGAACATAAGGATTAGCATGGAGGACCATAGGGAAAGGGAGGGAAAACTGATGGGAAGAAATCAGAGAGGGAGACAAACCATGACAGACTCTGAACTCTGGGAAAAAAAAATGGAGGGTTACAGAGGGAGGGGAGGGTGGACGGATGAGGGTAGCCAGTGATGGGTATTAAGGAGAGCATGTGTTGTGATAAGCACTGGGTACTATATGCAACTAATGAATCGTTGAACACTGCATCAAAAACTAATGATGTCCTATATGTTAGCTAATTGAACATAATAAAAAAAAGTAAAAAAAAAAAAAAAAGAGAGAGAGAGAGACAGAGAGAAGCAGCATGAGCAGGAGCTCCTGACCTATAGGGGATGAAGAAGAGTTATTATCTACTAGTACCTCTAGTGTAGCTTTCCTCCCACAATTGAGAGCATCATGGATTGATAACTGTATGTGTCTGGGAAAGAGGAGAAAATAAGAGGGACTTGGTAGATTTTTCCCAGTGATCATTGTGTCACTGTGGAGATTATATCTCTGAGACAATCAACTGATTTTGTCTGAGTACAAGTCACAATATACAAATTTATAATTCTTCATATTTCATAATATTCTAGCATAACCACATTCTATAATGAAGAGAAAACCATGCACAGAATTTAATAAGAAAATTTGACTTGAAATAATATCCAGTTTCTCAAGGCATGAAACAGTCCTGTATTTCTTATTGACATAGAAAAGTGTCATTTTATCTAAATCAGATGAGAGAATATTTATTCCTATGTGATCTATGTTTTATAAGGAATTTATATATTATTTACTGGCAACTCCCATAGAAGACGTAAAAATCTGTTCTTATGGACAGTTATACTGTCATGGGCATTAACTATATATATAATTAATGTTTCATTTATTTTTCCCACACTTTATAAAATTTAATATACTTCCATTTATGATCTAGGGTGATAGACAAGATTAATTTTTTTTAAAGATTTTATTTATTTATTTGACAGAGAGAAATCACAAGAGAGGCAGGCAGAGAGAGAGGGAGAAGCAGGCTCCCTGCTGAGCAGGGAACCCGATGTGGGACTCGATCCCAGGACCCTGAGATCATGACCCGAGCTGAAGGCAGCGGCTTAACCCACTGAGCCACCCAGGTGCCCCGACAAGATTAATTTTTATGACTATAAGGAGTTGTCCATTTCCCCTAGACTAATGAAGCCCAGGATCCCCTGATGCCTTGAAATACACACACACACACACACACACACACACACACACACACACAATCAGACAGATCAATGCACACCATGCTAAAGAAAGTACGCAAATGGGTAAAAAAGATGCAGGCTCTATAAATTCAGATGAACATTTTAATATATTATCACAGGGAAAATTAATGGGAGGTTAACTGATTTTCCCTGAAGTTACATATTTATGACCATATGACCAAATCAAGAATTAGAGGATGAATTCTACATTCTTGTACAACTCACTTATGACTCCGTTTGCTTTTCCTCAATTACCACCAGCATCACCTCCTTTTTCTAGGGGGAGGAATTTTCCAGGGCATCCTAGAAAGCCACATTTCACAATCTGATATTTGGTTTTCTCTCCTCTGCAGCATCTTGTCTTCTGGTTGAATTCTAGGTCAGGACAGAATTGTTGAAGGCCTTATTTAACCCCAAATCAGAAGGAATCAATTATAAAGTTGCTGCGTCTTCTGAGGGCATTAAATACCCACAGCACATATTTCTTTTAGACTTTTTTAGGAGAAAGAAATCATAGTAAAATTTACAATTGCAATTTTTCCTGCTAAGTTAAATTCCAAAAATATGTTCTTTCCAAAGAAAAAAAAATACATTCTTAATTTTCAGAAGCAAATGTGTAACAACTCAGATTTTGAGGGGTCAAAAAACACAACACAACTTTCTTATGAACAATGTCCTGAAATTACTTTTTGAAAAACAGTAAAGCAAATAAAACTTTTATAAGTATTTAACCTTGGCCACTTGTTAGGAAAATGTTTGATAGCAAAATAGCTTATCCATTTTTCTGATAATAATTTCCTGGTAATAAAGAGACTCTTCCTAATCTATCTGGTTGAAAAAAAAAATTCTACCATATCCTTTCAGCTAATCTCAAAGTTGGGTAAATAGATGTAGTAGCAAATGGTGTAAGTAATAATAGGAAGGACTGACTCAAAAGTATAATCAGTCCCTCGGGGGGGAAATGGTTTTCAGGAAGCATAAAGATCCTTTTCTTTTTTCTTTTTTTTTTTTTAAGATTTTATTTATTTATTTGACAGAGATCACAAGTAGGCAGAGAGACAGGCAGGGAGAGAGGAGGAAGCAGGCTCCCCGCGGAGCAGAGAGCCCAACATGGGGCTCCATCCCAGGATCCTGAGATCATGACCTGAGCTGAAGGCAGAGGCTTTAACCCACTGAGCCACCCAGGTGCCCCAAAGATCCTTTTCTTGACCTATGGTTTCTGCCTTTCATTTCAGAGTGCCATGAGGTTGTCCCTTGTATTTTATTCCTTTACAACCACGTGTGTGTCCTACAAAATGAGATGCTCTCATGGGGGGGATTCCTTCAGCCATCTGCTTTTCCACTATTAATTTTGATGTGTCTCCATATAAGAAACAAGTGCACCGGTAGGAAAGCTTCCCTCTAACAAGCAGATTTAGAAATGAACATTTTGAGAAAATATTTCACAGAGGATATGTTTTTGTATGAAGAGAATGCCCTCCAGAGATGAATGTTAGAGATGTTGTCTATTGTTTGAGATAAAAGTATGGAACCCATTTTCCAAGGTAACAATACTTCAAAGACGGCTAAAGAAAATGGCATATTTAGCCTATAAAATGAAGGACCAAACAAAATTATGTTTACTGTTATAACCAGCTCTTAGCAAATAGCTTAATTAAAGAAGCATACGTGAAGATTCTTTGTAAGCAGATTTTCTCTATGGTTATAGAGTGTTGGTGACATGAATAAGCTCTGAAATCAGACAGATGGAAATTTGTGTTCCAGCCCAACCACCTGCTAGCTTTATGGCTTGATCAAATTAATAATCTTTTATTTTACCAAAGTTACTTTGAACGCTTCCAAATATAAAATTGAGGGGTTACTAATGCAGAATTATTGTTCAAAAACCCCTGTGTCTTGACTGTCTGTCTCGGTTTATTTTTAGATGCTCCTACTAGAACATGATGTAAGAGGTGAGAAAGACATAGAGAGGAATTGTTCTTTCTGAAACGGGATGTAAGAAATTAATAGCAGGTGCTCTGGCATATGAACAAACGGCCCCCGGAGGCCCAGTATGCAGCAGCCTTTTGACAAAAAGACTAACTTACGTGTTATTGAATTCCTCCTAGGGAGTTAACAAATTTTCACTCCACAGGTTTTCTCTTGTCCATGTTGCTGTTATTTTCTTATCTATACTTAATTTTTTTTCTTACGATAAAATTGAGAGAATTGAGCATCCCCTCGCCCACTAGTATCTCCTGTAGTGAAGTGAAAAGCTTTCTGCAGCCCAAAATATCAAATTCTCTCGCACTATGACATTGTTTATTACTAGATAAAAGTTTGCAGATTATCTCTCCCTAACACAACACGGAGGACCTCTGCTTATCCTTATCCCATTCCATTCTTACTCTATGACCATACAAAGCACGTCTTTTTAAATGGAAATATGGAAGTATATGTTAACAACCCCCAGTGTGTTTGCAAGTAGTCAGCTTCCTAACTCTTTGCATTTTAAAAGCACATTTATCAGCTGTTATGTATAAAGACAGCTATCATTAAACTTCATGAGGAATTGTTATGTAGGATAAATAACATGTTGAAACACATCATTAGCATTCTTGGAGAGGTTTCTCAATGGAGAAATTTAATTATATTTCCTCTAATGCCTTAAGTGCGGCTGCAAGTGGTGTTGCCAGAAGCCCGGAGAAAAATAAACATATTGTTTCAATTATTATCATTAATGTTTTAATATTGGTAAAGGTTGCGATGTACTTTAATATGCCACCAACTGAAATGTTGCTAATCACCATGGCTTATTGATTCTGTTTGGAGATAAGTAGGAGCACAATGTAGTACAACATTTTCCATTGTTTAAGATCAGTAGTCAAATAGAAGCAATATATGAATTTGGGGAGGAGCTTAAATCTTAGCAATTTTACTTGTCTAATGAAGTCCAATTAGCTATTCAGATCTTTGCTTTATAAGAACTTGGCCACTTTCATATACAAAAAAAAAAAAGAGAGAGAGAGAGAGAGAGTTTGGTTTTCTGATCCTATTTCATAGACTGGAATTTTTTTTAATTAATTAATTTATTTTCAGCTTAACAGTACTCATTGTTTTTGCACCACACCCAGTGCTCCATGCAGTACGTGCCCTCTCTATTACCCTTCACCTGGTTCCCCAACCTCCCACCCCCCGCCCCTTCAAAACCCTCAGGTTGTTTTTCAGAGTCCCTAGTCTCTCATAGTTCATCTCCCCTTCCAATTTCCCACAACTCCCTTCTCCTCTCCATCTCCCCATGTCCTCCATGTTCTTTGTTATACTCCACAAATAAGTGAAACCACATGATACTTGACTCTCTCTGCTTGACTTATTTCGCTCAGCATAATCTCTTCCAGTCCCGTCCATGTTGCTACAAAAGTTGGGTATTCATCCTTTCTGATGGAGGCATAATACTCCATCGTGCATATGGACCACATCTTCCTTATCCATTCGTCCGTTGAAGGGCATCTTGGTTCTTTCCACAGTTTGGCGACCATGGCCATTGCTGCTATAAACATTGGGGTACAGATGGCTCTTCTTTTCACTACATCTGTATCTTTGGGGTAAATACCCAGCAGTGCAATTGCAGGGTCATAGGGAAGCTCTATTTTTAATTTCTTGAGGAATCTCCACACTGTTCTCCAGAGTGACTGCACCAACTGGCATTCCCACCAACAGTGTAAGAGGTTTCCCTTTCTCCACATCCCTCTCTAACACACGTTGTTTCCTGTCTTGCTAATTTGGGCCATTCTAACTGGTGTAAGTTGATATCTCAATGTGGTTTTAATTTGAATCTCCCTGATGGCTAGTGATGATGAGCATTTTTTCATGTGTCTGATAGCCATTTGTATGTCCTCATTGGAGAAGTGTCTGTTCATATCTTCTGCCCATTTTTTGATATGATTATCTGTTTTGTGTGTGTTGAGTTTGAGGAGTTCTTTATAGATCCTGGATATCAACCTTTTGTCTGTACTGTCATTTGCAAATATCTTCTCCCATTCCATGGGTTGCCTTTTTGTTTTGTTGACTGTTTCCTTTGCTGTGCAGAAGCTTTTGATCTTGATGAAGTCCCAAAAGTTCATTTTTGCTTTTGTTTCCTTGGCCTTTGGAGACATATCTTGAAAGAAGTTGCTGTGGCTGATATCGGAGAGGTTACTGCCTATGGTCTCCTCTAGGATTCTGATGGATTCCTGTCTCACATTGAGGTCTTTTATCCATTTTGAGTTTATCTTTGTGTACGGTGTAAGAGAATGGTTGAGTGTCATTCTTCTACATATAGCTGTCCAGTTTTCCCAGCACCATTTATTAAAGAGACTGTCTTTTTTCCATTGTATATTTTTTCCTGTTTTGTCGAAGACTATTTGACCATAGAGTTGAGGGTCCATATCTGGGCTCTCCACTCTGTTTCACTGGCCTATGTGTCTATTTTTATGCCAGTACCATGCTGTCTTGGTGATCACAGCTTTGCAGTAAAGCTTGAAATCGGGTAATGTGATGCCGCCAGTTTTGTTTTTGTTTTTCAACATTTCCTTAGCAATTCGGGGTCTCTTCTGATTCCATACAAATTTTAGGATTATTTGTTCCAGCTCTTTGAAAAATACCGGTGGAATTTTGATCATAATGGCATTAAAAGTATAGATTGTTCTAGGCAGTATAGACATTTTGACAATGTTTATTCTTCTTATCCAAGAGCATGGAATGGTCTTCCATCTTTTTGTGTCTTCTTCAATTTCTTTCATGAGTGTTCTGTAGTTCCTCAAGTACAGATTCTTTACCTCTTTGGTTAGGTTTATTCCCAGGTATCTTATGGTGCTATAGTAAATGGAATCGATTCTCTAATTTTCCTTTCTGTATTTTCATTGTTAGTGTATAAGAAAGCCACTGATTTCTGTACATTGACTTTGTATCCTGCCATGTTACTGAATTGCTGTATGAGTTCTAGTAGTTTGGGGGTGGAGTCTTTGGGGTTTTCCATATAAAGAATCATGTCATCAGCGGAGAGAGAGAGTTTGACTTCTTCATTGCCAATTTGGATACCTTTTATTTCTCTTTGTTGTCTGATTGCCGTTGCTAGGACTTCTAATACTATATTGAACAAGAGTGGTGAGAGTGGGCATCCTTGTCGTGTTACTGATCTCAATGGGAAGGCTGCAAACATTTTCCCATTGGGGATGATATTTGCTGTGGGTCTTTCATAGATAGATTTTATGAAGTTCAGGAATGTTCCCTCTATCCTGATACTTTGAAGCATTTTAATCAGGAACGGATGCTGGATTTTGTCAAATGCCTTTTCTGCATCAATTGAGAGGACCATGTGGTTCTTCTCTCTTCTCTTACTGATTTGTTCTATCACATTGATTGATTTGCGAATGTTGAACCATCCTTGCAAGCCAGGGATGAATCCCACCTGGTCATGGTGGATAATCTTTTTAATGTGCTGCTGGATCCTGTTTGCTAGGATTTTGTTGAGAATCTTAGCATCCATATTCATCAGTGATATTGGTCTGAAATTCTCCTTTTTGGTAGGGTCTTTGCCTGGTTTGGGGATCAGGGTAATGTTGGCTTCATAAAAAGAGTCTGAAAGTTTTCCTTCTGCTTCAATTTTTTGAAACAGCTTCAGGAGAATTGGTGTTATTTCTTCTTTGAAAGTTTGGTAGAATTCCCCAGGGAATCCGTCAGGTCCTGGGCTCTTATTTTTTGGGAGGTTTTTGATCACTACTTCAATCTCATTACTAGATATCAGTCTATTCAAGTTGTCAATTTCTTCCTGGTTCAATTTTGGGAGTTTATAGTTTTTCCAGGAATGCATCCATTTCATCTAGGTTGCTTAGCTTATTGGCATATAACTGTTGGTAATAATTTCTGATGATTGTTTCTATTTCCTTGGTGTTAGTTGTGATCTCTCCCTTTTCATTCATAATTTTGTTAATTTGGGCTTTCTCTCTTTTCTTTTGGATTGGTGTGGCCAATGGTTTATTGATCTTATTGATTCTTTCAAAAAACCAGCTTCTAGTTTCATTGATACGTTCTACTGTATCTCTGGTGTCTACCTCATTGATCTCTGCTCTACTCTTGATTATTTCCCTTCTTGCATGTGGAGTGGAATTTTTTAACCATTTCGATGTTTCTTCATTTTGCTGTATTAATTCAGTCTGAACAAAATACATATGAATGAGTATGAAGCTTTCAAGAATTGAGAAATTAAATTGAAATATTATTTTTGAAATATTATTTTGATAAAATATGGCTGCTGGCTTATTCTAAATTAGATGGCCATATGGCAGTAGGGACTTCAGTATAGAGAGCTTTATTTTAATAAGAGCTCATCAGTACTCTGTTGGGACAACTCTCTTTAGATGGTTGGTTTTACAATTTACCTCTTTATTTGATATTTGATCTGAATTTTCTATGTTATATAACATGTTGCATAATATGATTTTAATACTTTTATTATTCTAATCAAAAGGTGGTTTTAAAGTAGGTCTTGTCTGCAAACTTTTTTTAGTCTATAACAATATCAATATAAAAATTAAGACTAAATATTTGGAAACAACTATAGAAACTTCACAGAGCACTTTTATTCCTACTGGAACTAAATAATCTAGACTTGTTTTTTGCATGTCTTTTTAAAAAGGTTATTTATTTGAGAGAGCGTGAGGGGGGAGAGCGTGGCGCGCCTGAGAGAGCACAAGCCAGGTGAGGAGCAGGGGGAGAAGCAGGCTCCCTGCTGAGCAGAGAGCAGGCTGTGGGACTCCATCCCAGGACCCTCAGATCATGACCTGAGCTGAAGGCAGACGCTTAACTGACTGAGCCACCCAGGCACCCTGTATACCTTTTTCATTATTATTATTCTAGCAATTCATTTTGTTAAATTTTACTAAAGTACAACTCCTTGGTAGGTAGATAATGGTGGAAATAAACTCGGTCTTTTTCCACAAACAGTGCAAGAAATGCTGTTCCAGAAGATCCTTGAAATTTGAGCCAACATAGGCTTAATTTCATTATCTTTTTCTATGCTTCCTCTTCTTCTCTTATAAGAAAATACCTCAACAGGCCCAGTTCCTCAGGAAGGTAACAGAATCCTGTGTTATCTGCCTTCAGGCAGGTTCCAACCAAAATGAGAGTAAAAAGCCTGGGTCCTGCAGTGGCCCGGAAGGCAGTTTCCAGATTCCAAGCCCCTGGATCACCCTCACACAGCAACAAAAAGTGAATTTCCATAATGCTGAGAGGGGCTTGTAGAGGTCGCTGCACAGATTACAGAGTTCCTGTTGAAAGTGAAATGCAAAACTGACACATGCAGAATGGAGCCCTTCTCAGGACCTTGAGATCACGACCTGAAATCAAGAGTCAGACACTTAATGGCCTGAGCCACCCAGGTGCCCCCAGAGACTGTAATTTTTAGAATAAAAGTCTCTTTGACTTCAGACATAAATTAATCAGCTTCCTGCCACCCCCCAAGACCCCCTCTCAATCCATACCTATCTTCACCTTTCCTTCCATTTCTCACTATTTGCACACATTTGCATTGAACTTTCATCTCCAAAGTAAACCGTACCTTCTTAATGGCTGGGTCTTAGTAGCTTACCAATGTTTATTTTTCTCACATGGGCATGTCCATTGTGGGTAGGCTATGGTCCTGCTTCATGGACTCTACATTCTGGGATCAAGGCTTAAGGAACTGCCTGTCTCTAGGACACTGTGGATCTTGTGACAGAAAAAAAAAAAAAGTGAGATTGCAGTGGTTTATAAAACTTCCACTTGTCACTTTGATCTACATTTTATTGCCAAAACAAGTCACATAGCCAAGCTATTGAGTAAAGGAGGGGTCTCAGGAAAGGGCCAGTTGGGAGACAAAGGCCATTTGTAAACAATATTATGGTCTGTCTTCAAGAGTTAATGCTCTTCCATAACACTGTCTGCTTGCCACTATCGTACCCTGTGACTCTGTAATCAAAAGTCTGTGTCTGTTTCTTTCCTATTAGCTTGGAGATGATTACAAATCTGTACTATATACTTTGATGATTGGCATATATCTGGCACTCAAAATATTTGTGCATGGAAGAGAAAAAAGGAAGATAGGAAGGAAGGAGGGAGAGAGAGAAGGAGGGAAGAAAAAAAGGAAGGAAGGAAAATAGAAAGGAAGGAAGGAAGGAAAGAAGGGAGGAAGGGAAAGGATAGAAAAAAACTTGCACAAGTCAATAGTTTATTGATTGGGCTATTGAACATATAAATTCTGAAAATACATATATGACTTAAGGTAGAATTATGATGTTTTCATTATATAATTTATAAGAGGCTCAACTCCCTTTGAAGACTGATGGATTCTTTTATTTTTTATTTTTCCTTTTCTTTTTTTTTCTTTCTCTCTTTTGCTCTCTTTACAAGAAAATTATGCCTGTGAGTGCCTCCATGAGCTATGTGAATCTTTTCCAGCTTTCTCAGTTTAACAGCAATCTCCTCTCCTATTGTGTCCTCCTTTTAACTTGGACCTGATAGTTACCAGTTTGTTAACTGATCCCTTGTTACTCAAAACAGTCTTTCCAATACTTCACTATAGGGAATGTTCAATCTCTAGTATTGTAACAATTAGCAGAAAATTCTGCATCCTACTTTGTGAAATTCTGTGGCTACTCCAATGAATTTCTTCATTTTTTTCTCCTCTTTTCTTAACTTGAAATTGTTTACCAAATCCAAGCTTTCTCTTTCCATCTCCTGTTTCAAAGACACATCTTTTTGCTTTGAAAGCTTACCTCTTCACCAGGTCAAGTGAAGAAACAATTCTTCCTCTCCAACTTCCTGTCACCAATCATTCTAGTTTTTATCTTTAATGTTAACCTTTCTGTTGTTTGATCTGCAAATACACACGCACTTCTCCACATAAGTAACAAACAAACCAAGCTCTCTCAAACTGTGCATCCTTCAAAACGGATCCTCTCTTTTATCTCATATATTGTGAAAGCAAAATGTATGTGGACCTCCTCCAATCTGAAATACCTACTTATTTGATTCTTCTCTCAACAACTAGGTAACTTTTTTTTTAATTTCTCTAGCATACTAACCAAATCATCAAATTTATTAGTAATTAAGTGGCTTTGCTCCAATCTTTAACCTCCTTAAATATGACAGCATGAAACTGAATTTCTTCTTATCCTCCATATGTAAAATTTCATATGATACAAATAACTATACATAATAATTGTAAATAATAAATATTAGTTTTTACGATTTTAGAAAATCCTTAAAAAATATAAGAATTGAAAAACTGATATGGTTTCTCCTTTATGTTCCAGTGATCCATTGTTGACAACTTTTCTTCTCCAGTAAGAATATCTAATATGAATAATAGTACCTCAGTATATGCCCATAATTCCTGGACTTCTATGATAGCTTATGTAATAGTAAAATTTAATAGAGCTTATAATGTAAATATCATTATTCTGGTAATCCAAGAGTAACTTCTTAAACATAATGGAATGCTTTCATTTTTATTTCTTGTATATTAAGCAAAAATAAACAGTAAATATATGAATAAATAAAATAAGCATATTTAAGTAGTGCTCATTTCAAATGTCATTTTTTCATTTGAATTAAGATTTAGCAGTAATATGTAGTTCAGTAATATATAGTTCAGCAGTAATATAAAGTTCTCAATAGCTTCCATCATTTTGAGCCTTTAGTTTTGCTTGGCATCTTCTAAATATTATTCTTTTTTTCTGTGTATACACTACATATATGTGAAGCATGCTACGTATGTAAAAAGGCATAGGTAGAGATAGACTAGTAAATAGCGCTTATTGATAGATTCATAGAAGTGGAAGAATGAATGAGTGAAGAAATGAATAGATTGATAATTAATGATGGACATTTGTTGATACATTCCATATCCCATACTTTCCATTACAACGAGTCCCTAGATTTCACTTTCGAGAACCAAGTCATACTTTCTATGTTTCAGACCGCTATTGAGCTGTGATTCCATCTTAAGCTCCAAGGGATGCCCCTGACTGGCTTAACCTAATCTTAGTAATTCCATTATTGCTGTTGTTCTTAATGTTTGTCAAGGTGATTGTTCCAGGCTTGGCAATGGTTTTAAAACTAAGATAAAGTAACAGATGTTGTTCCTCTGGTCCTAGTGATTGGTTTGGGGGACCTAAGCTAATTCAAATGGAGGGAAGCCCATATCTTCTTTTAAATAATTGTAAACTTGGTGCAATGGTCTTCTCTTAGATGTAAATAAGTAAATAAATAAATGCATATGTAGCCCGAATCCATAGCCATCTGACAACCATGAGGAAAAACAGGCTAAGCATAAAGTCAACATAGCAAGTAAGACAGAATTGAAACAATTACAAGCAAATGGACATGCAGTCTTAAAGATATCAACCTGTGGATCAAGCAGAGGATTCTTCTGCTCTAGACTTTAGAGCTTGTGAGCCAAAAAAGTCCCTTTATCATTTACATGAGGTGAATTTTCTTTGTTGGCTCTGACCCATATTCTAAATTTTTTTTAAATATTTTATTTATTTGACAGAGAGAAATCACAACTAGGCAGAGAGGCAGGCAGAGAGAGAGAGAGGAGGAAGCAGGCTCCCCGCGGAGCAGAGAGCCCGATGTGGGCTGGATCCCAGGACCCTGGGATCATGACCTGAGCCGAAGGCAGAGGCCTCAACCCACTGAGCCACGCAGGTGCCCCACTGACCCATATTCTAAATAACATAGATAAATATAGGTAGGAAGATAGGTAAGCAGAGAGAGAACAAGACCAAGTGCACAAGCATCATGATACAGGATAAAGAAATAAGAAGATGCATTTGCTCTTAGAACAAAATGGAATACGTTACTAGAATGAATATTTATTTGTATGGTCTATGAAAAATCTATCTGATGGACTCATTGCTAAAACACTAGTTTTCTAAATTATGCAACCAAGCATTTTATATATGACCATCTTGATCATCAAATCAGTTCATGTGGGTGACAGCTGGTGATCAATCTTCCAAAGCAATATTCAAAAGAATACAATGACCATATGCTCGTCAATCTTGTTGAGTTGCATATAAATGGTTGCATTTATGCTGATACTTTAATATTTATGAAGTAAAAAGACATCTTTTTTAAAATTTTTCAATCTCTAAAAGAAAAACAAAAGAAGATGTTTAGTTTTTGGAGTATGAACTAATAGAAGTCTCTTAGTACAGTGTGAAGCAACTGGGGCATTTGAACTGGGGCATTTTATGAAACAAAATTAAATATCTAAAAAATTTTTCCAAACAAATTCTGAATAACATTTCTCATTTATTTTTTCTCTTGATATTATAATGGCACTATTATGGTGTGATAAAATAAATTGTACAGATCCAGAAGAATAGGGCTTGAATTCTAGCTCTGCCATTTAACCAATAGTAAGCTGAAACAAGCTAATAAATCTCTGCAAATTCCATGTAAATTCGAAGTATGCTCTATAGAAATGAGAGCTGTTATTGTTAACTAGTATTGAATATTGATATATGCTTTTGTGGGCATGTGTGTGCATGTGTGTATGTGCGTGGGTATGAAAGTCTTATTCTTACATAGCAATGAGTCCTGGAATAAAGACATGTGTGTTTACATATATAATAAAAATTATATATTATGTAAAACTAGTCAAATTTACAAATAAACTTTTCCTTGATTACAGAAATTTGATTTGATTCAATAACCATCTTGCTAAAGTTTTGAGTTCAATACCTTTGGGGACCTGTGATTTTATTTCTACAAGTGACATTCCTAAAGTGGGCCAGACACCTTGTAAATAGAATGCATTGGTAAAAAGCAAAACTTTGTAAGAGAGAGAAAGAAAATCACTGGACCTGAAATATTTAGTTAAGTCTGGGCTCAATTCACAAATGACCTGTGTTATGCTAGTCAAACCGTGTTATCTTACGGAGATTCATTTATCTTACCTACAAACGAGGAATAATTAAACCTAATTCAGAGATGTTTGGAATAAGTTATATTGCATATGTTTTAGAAGCATTTTGAACTTCAAAGGCACACACGGAGATTATTACTAGGAGCTATGTATATCTGTGGT
Organism: Meles meles; assembly: GCF_922984935.1. Lineage (NCBI taxonomy): Eukaryota > Metazoa > Chordata > Mammalia > Carnivora > Mustelidae > Meles > Meles meles. The sequence continues at coordinate 24,586,794 of NC_060066.1, forward strand.
GGAAGAACAATCGGCGTATTCTATCTAGTAGTGGTACTTAGTAATAAGTTTAAATTTAGATAGTGCGTTTCTTTCTTTCTTTCTTTCTTTCTTTTTTTTTTTTTTTTGAGAGAGAGAGAGAGAGAGACAGAGTGGGAGCGGGGAGGGGCAAAGGTGCAAAGGTAGAGGGAGAGAAAGAATCCTAACCAGACTCCATGCCCAGCACAGTGTCCCAGTGTGGGGCTCGATATCAAGATTCTGAGATCATGACCTGAGCCAGAATCAAGTCAGATGCTTAACTGAGAGCCACGCAGGTGCCCAGATAGTATATTTCTTGTAAATATTTCCTAGTGTGTTCATCTAGTATTATCTCATAGTAAAGGGATAGACCCTAATCTGAATATAACTTTGGAGAACCTTTGAAATAAGAGAAAATAACGCTTATTTGAATACTTAGTAACAGGGGTGCCTGGGTGGCTCAGTCATTAGGGGTCTGCCTTTGGCTCAGGTCATGATCCCAGGGTCCTGGGATCGAGCCCCACATCGGGCTCCCTGCGCGGAGGGAAGCCTATTTCTCCCTCTCCTATTCCCCCTGCTTGTGCTGCCTCTCTTGCTGTGTCTCTCTCTCTCAACTAAATAAATAAAATCTCAAAAAAAAAAAAAAGAAGAATGAATACCTAATAACAGGCCTTTAAGAAACCATGTGCACACAAATATTTTCACCTAAAAAATAAACAACACACAGTATTGTGGGACTTTATTTGGAAAGATTTAATTAGTATTTTTTAAAGAACCTCCAGTAATCTGTTGCATTTTTTAGTGTATCCCATCATCAATAGTCCCTCTAAGAACATGAGTGAGGAACTTTTTTGTAAAATTAAGTAAGAGATACAAGGCTGGAGATGGAAAATATGAATGTCACATTGAATAAAAAATACAGGAACATATAACAATATTATTGTCTCCCCCAATATGATTCATTTGCCAAAAAAGCTGGGGTAGGTGGGGTGAAAATATATTATGAATTCTGTAATTTCCAAGTTTTTTTTTTAAAAAAGGTTGTATTTATTTATTGGACAGAGAGAGTGAGAGAGTACAAATGGGGAACAGCAGAGGGAGAGCGAGAAGCAGGCTCCCTGCTGAGCAGGGAGCGGGATGCCTGGCTCCATCCCAGGACTCTGGGATCAAGACCTGAGTTGAAGGCAGATGCTTAGTCATCTGAGCCACCCAGGTGCCCCTAAGTTTTAGTTTTCTTTAAAATCCACACTCAGAACCATTCACCTAGTTCTCCAGAGCCATCTTCATATTGATGTTTCAAAACTACTGGGAATGAAACTTCCAGATGTAAATTCACCATTGTTTCTGATCCAATATTACTCCCCAGAATTGCCATTCCCTTGAAGGCTCTCTTAGTAAATATATAACTCAATTACTTAAGACAGAAATCTAAACATTAGTTTCTTTCCTCCCTCTCACTCCAAGCTAATCACCAAATTGCATTAATTCTGTCACACAATTATTTCTCAAGTTTGCTGTCCTCTTCTCTCACCTCCCCTGCCATGCCCCTAAATTGGAACCTCTTTCATTCCTTCAGTAGTCTTCTCTTAATCTCTCTCCTCTTATTCTCATCTTATTCTCTCCTAAAATGTGAATCTTAGCCTATCCTTCACCTGCTCCTCATTACTCCTATTGTTGTCAAAAGAAGTGCACATGTTTTCTTCACATGGTTTATTTTTTTTTAAATATTTTATTTATTTATTTGACAGACGGAGATCACAGGTAGGCAGAGCGGCAGGCAGGGGAGGGGGGGGGAAGCAGGCTCCCTGCTGAGCAGAATGCCCGATGCGGGGCTTCATCCCAGGACCCTGGGATCATGACCTGAGCTGAAGGCAGAGGCTTTAACCCACTGAGCCACCAGGCGCCCCTTCACATGATCATTTCACATGATCATGCCTCACCTATCTTCTTCTATCCCTCCCCAGCCATTGTTGGACAAAATTACCTCAGTTTACTTCCTCTCATATCTCGGGATACTGCCATGCTGCTTTCTATCACTTACCCGACCATAATTCAGCTGACCTGCTCCATTCATCATGAAGGTCACCCAGCCTGTGTACTTCATACTTGCAGCCTTTCTTGACAGCTCAAAATTCAGTGTGGGAATTTTTCTTCCATGAACAGCTTATCTCACGGTGTTATCATTCAATGCCTATAACCCCCAACAGCCCCCGAGCTTCATGAACATAAGGACCATACAGATCTGTTCACATTGCATTCTTATCACCTAGAGTGGGGCCTAGAGCATAAACAGCAGATTCTCTAAAGCAAATTTGGTGAAATCATGACCTTTGTAGTTTTAATAAATTTAATTTGATTATCTAAACTTTTTTTGGAGAAAGTGTTATATGTTAGCCAAATAACATCACACATTCTTTTCTTCACTTATGATGAGTTGAAACACACTGAATGAATTCCTTATAGCTCAGAAGAAATGTGATCCCTTGAGTCCCAGCAAGGCTGCTTCCTGACTCTGATATGAGCTGGCTTCTAACACCTACATCTTTGGTTTCCAAAACAAAGTTGTATCCTACAGCAAACCTTGGGGGGGGGGGGGGTAGGGAACTGAGTTGGGCATGGTTCCTGAAATTCTGTTGGAGAAGCTCACGTCAAAGAAACATTTCCTGGGAATTCCTCTGAGCTTCCGATTCTGAACCATGGTGATGTTTTATTTAGGAGTTCTGACTAGGCAGCCTATACAGTGACAAAATAATGTTGGGAACGAATCATTAAAGCTCCATTTGCTCCCCATCTATGTGGGAGAACCCGAGAGCATTAAGTGTTCCAGAAAAGGAACAGGAAACAAACAAGTTACTATCTCAGATGAAGCATTAAATGACTGTTACCTAAAACAGAATGAATAAAAATCTCATTTTATTATTTTTTTTCCCATTAAACTTTTGTTTTAATAGGTCTCAAAATTCTGTAACAGATTTTTGGTCAAGTTGTTTCCACTAAAAAGTACTGATTTTAAAAACTGATAACTTAAAACTGCCACATACACCCACAAAAACAAATGGTCCCCAAAAGCTTCCCCTTTCCTTCCGAGGTTTTACAATCTATGGTTATCATTAACCTGTCTTTTACTCTTAAATTTAAACGGCCAATTGACACAAACAGTCTTGAAACCACACCACTGATTAAGCCTGAGGTGGCAGGAATTGGAGATAGTATTTATTTAACTTTCTGAACTTTCTTGGGCAGATTTGGTGACCTTGCCAGCTCCAGGTGCCTTTTTGTCTGTTGCTCTGCTGACATTCACAATGACTGTCGTTCTCATGTCGTGAACAACAAAACGGCCCAGAAGAGAGAAATTCCATATAAATTCTATGTAAGGTTGCCAGGAACCATATCAACGATGGCAGCGTCACGGCATTTTCAGGACTTAGGGCCATCTTCCAGCTTTTTCCCAGAATGACGATCAATCTTCTCCTTCAACTTGGCAAACTCACAAGCAATGTGAGCAGTGTGACAATCCAGCACAGGTGCATATCCAGCTCTGATCTGGAAGGTTCAGGATAATCATCTGGGCCATCAAGCCAGCTGCTTCCATTGTTGGGTCATTTTTGCTGTCAGCAGCCACATTGCCATGACAAACATCTCTGACAGATAAGTTCTTGACTTTGAAGCCCACATTGTCTCCAGGAAGAAACTCACTCAAAATTTCATGGTGCATTTCAACAGATTTTACTTCAGCTGTAACATTGACTGGAACAAAGGTGACCACCATGCTGCATTTGAGAACACCAATCTTCACTGGGTCTGCGGGGACAGTACCAGTACCACCAATTTTGTCGATCATCCTGGAGGGGCAGACACATGGTCTTGTCAGTTGGATGAAACGGTGGCAGAATGCAATCCAGCGCTTCAAGCAGTGTGGATCCCCTGGCATGTTTGCACTTGGCTCTTGCCTGTTGTCACCATTACAATCAGAAAGTGGCACAAATATTACTGTGTTGGAGTTGTAGCCAATTTTCTTAATGTAGGCGTTGACTTCCTTAACAAGTTCCTTATGTTTCTTCTGGCTGTAGGGTGTCCCAGTGGAATCCATTTTGTTAACACCAACAAATCATTGTTTCACACCCAGCGTGTAAGCCAGAAGGGCAAGCTCATTCTTGGAGATACCTGCTTTAAAGGCAGTAACCACAATCATGACAGCACAATGAGCCCGCGATGTGCCTGCAATCATGTTTTAATGAAGTCTCGTGTCCTGGGGCATCCATGATGGTCACATAATACTTATTGGTCTCAAATTTCCACAGGGAGATATCAATGGGGATACCACATTTGCGTTCAGCTTTTAGCTTCCTTGAAGGGGCCCTTTTGCATCTCAGCAGTCTCCTCAAAATTTTTTGATAGTTCCTTTGTTGATCCCACCTCATTTGTAGATCATACGACCAGGAATGGTACTCTTGCCTGAATCTATGTGTCAATGACCAAAATGTCAAATGAGTCTTTTCCTTTCGCATTTTGTTTTAGGTTTAGTGATGGTTTTCATGACACCTGTGTTTTGGCAACAAACCTGTTATGAAAAAGCTCATCTTGTTATTTTAGAAAATTTAAATAAAGAGATTCCTATGAAAGATGCATAAATACCATAATTATATTCTGTTCACATTTAGGAAATTTGAAACAATTTTTTACTTTCCCTAAAAAAAGAAAGCACATTTATTGCTTATGTCACTTTATATTTCATACCTTTCATAAAGATTGATTAAAGACTAGGAGAAATTATAAGAAGAGATTTTTAGGGGCGCTTAGGTGGCTCAGTCAATTAAGTGTCCTACTCTTGATTTCAGCTCAGGTCAGGATCTCATGGGTTGTGGGATGGAGACCCACATCAGACTTCACACTCAAGGGTGTGAGGGGTTCTGCTTGAAGATTCTCTCTCTCTACTCCTTCCCCTACTCATGCGGGTCCTCCCTCATTCTCTCTCTCTTTCTCTCAAATAAATAAATCTTTATAAGAAGAGCTTTTAGCAAATAAGGTCTAAAAGAAAGATTAGTAACCTAATATGGACAAATTCTCTGTTAAAATTAACTTTTGCCCTCTGCTTTTGGCTCAGGTCATCCCAGGGTCCTGGGATCGAGCCCCACATTGGGCTCTCTGCTCGGCAGGGAGCCTGCTTCCCTTCCTCTCTCTGCCTGCCTCTCTGCCTGCTTGTGATCTCTGTCTGTCAAATAAATAAATAAAAAGTCTTTTTTAAAAAAATTAACTTTTGCATTAAAAATCTTGAATTGATTGGTAGAGCACACCAAAGAAATTTTGAGATCAGAAGAACATAAAAATCAGAAATATTAATCAGAGCTAACCTGAATCTATGAGACAAATATAGTTTGACCCAGATAAATGAGAAGGAAAATGTCTCAAATTGATTTTTATTTTACCTGCTCAGTCTCCTGAACTTTGGCACTTAATTCTGAAAGGATGGCCTGGTAATTGTTCTGCATATTGGATGCAAACTACTGACAGAGTATATTTTCCCCTCCACCCCCTACCCGCTTAAGAAATCACATTCCCACAGTATATACAAGGAAGACTATTTACCCTCTCCCCAGTTCTTCCTGTGTTCTCTGGGTGGTATCTTCTACCTAGTATAGTACCTGATAGTAACACATGTCACAAAATGGAAGGCAAGTGTTATTGTCAGTTTTTTCTACCTTCTTTGCTACAGGCTATAGAAGACTAACTTTGCTAAAAATAATACTTAGCCCAATGAAGGGATCATTACATACTGGTAACAGAAGGTAACTCTGTGGCCAGCCTGTGCAAAGTGAGTCTTAAAATACATACATGCTCCAAATCCTATGTATTTTGAGTAACTGCAATTGTATTGCTTCAGGCAAAGTACTTGCAGACCTAAGACAAGACTAACTGGTGGAATGTGCTGAACAATTAGCTTTTGTACTAAATTAAAACTACTTTCTTTTAATTTCAGTTGATCATAAGGCATAAGAGATAAAGAAGTTAAAAAAATAGCTGAAGGGTGTATGATGGGAAAAAAAAAACTTCACTGTTTCAGACTTACTAGAAATTAAGACAGCTGTGTGAATAACAAAATATGCACAAGTCATTTTCCCTACGATCATCTATTCAGTGAATTTTGACCTGAGTTTATAAAAAATCATAAATTCATGCAAACAAGTTTCAATATATTTTTTAATTTAAGGAAAATACTGTAATAAGTTCTTTTTTTTTTTTTTTACCATATTTGTCAATTGCGGAGAAGTTAAGTGATATAGTATTTTTAAAGATGAAAATTAAAGTTTCTCAAACCCAACAATTACTATTTTAAAGTTTGGATTTTATTATATACAAACGTATTCAAAATTATATTCTATATAACTGCATTCAAATTAAAAATGGAATAATGACATACATACTTTAAAAAAAAGTTTTTTAGGGGCACCTGGGTGGCTCAGTAGGTTAAAGCCTCTGCCTTTGGCTCAGGTCATGATCCCGGGGTCCCGGGATCGAGCCCCACATTGGGCTCTCTGCTCAGCGGGGAGCCTGCTTCCCTTCCTCTCTCTCTGCCTGCCTCTCTGCCTACTTGTGATCTCTGTCTGTCAGATAAATAAATAAAATCTTAAAAAATATTGTTTTAAAGCTTTTATTTATTTATTTGACAGAGCAAGAACAAGCAGGAGAGCGTCAGGCAGAGGGAGAAGGTCCCGAAGGTTGGGGAGCCCTATATGGGGCTCAACCCAGGACTGGCCATTACCTGAGCCCAAGGTAGCTGTCTAACCAACTGAGCCACCCAGGCTTGCCTGTACTATAGTCTTTAAACTGCAAATACAACACAAGAATTTGCATGTTAAAAACAGTAAGTCTTGGGGCACCTAGGTGACTCAGTGGGTTAAGCACCTGCCTTCAGCTCAGGCCATGATTCCAGGGTCCTGTGTAGGAGCCCCATGAGCAGGAATCCTGCTTCTCCCTCTCCCTCTTCCTGCTGCTCTTCCTGCTTGTGCTGTCTCTCTCTCTGTCAAATAAAGAAATAAAATCTTTTAAAAAATACATAAAAATAAAAACAGTAAGTCTCAAATCATGAATTTAAGGTTTCTATATTATTCCATATTATGATTTCTTATTGAAACTTTTAATTGTTGTAAATGTTTTATTTTTCTAAATAGTATTGTTTTTCAGAAGCCTGGGTGGCTCATTCAGCTAAGCATTTGCCTTTGGTTCCGGTCATGATCCCGGAGTCCTGCGATGGAGTTTGGCATCGGGCTTCCTGCTCGGTGGGGAGTCTGTTTCTCCCTCTCCCTTTGCTACTCTCTCTCTGTCAAATCAATAAACAAAATCTTTTTAAAAAATAATATTGTTTTTACATATCCTTATTCATAACTCTTATGATTATTGCTTTTGAATGTATTCCTAAAATACATATATGTAAAATTATGTAATACCTATAATTATATATATACCTAAAACTATACACATATCTGAAATTATATCTACCTAAAACTGTAACTGAACCAACACGAGGGCACTCACTGGTGAGTCCCACATACACCAGGTAGAGCTGTCACACAAAGTAAACTTTATTTGCAGCAAATAAGGAGATCACCGGGAATAACTTCCAGACCCATGACTCCCTGAGCGAGGGTGAATGGGTTCCTTTTACTTAGGTTTAGGATGAATGTTTAGAGAGGGAAGTCTTGTCATCCTATGTAGAGGTGGACATATGGGTGCACACATGCCTTAAGGAAACATGCCTCAACACACATTACATGTTATGTAAATGAGGTTGTGCTCTTTGGGTGAAATTTTAGTCTTATAATGAGGTAAAGGTAGTTGTCGGTCATTCTAGAGGTCACTTCTTGGTCCATCTGTGCAGGTGTGAGTTAAGGGTTACAATCAAACTGGTTTGGCCTGGTGGGAGGTCATGATACGGTAGTGGCTATCACCTGAAGGGTGGTTTTGGTTTCCATTTGCCTGTGTGAAGAGATGAGCTGGAAAGAAGAGCTTAAGGAAGAATGTGGGACAGAGGTCAGTGACTATAATCAGGTGGGCAGTAGAGGTCAGGTTTTGGGGTCTAACTGGTGACCAAACCTTTATTTTTTTAAAGATTTTATTTATTTATTTGACAGACAGAGACCACAAGAAGGCAGAGAGGCAGGCAGAGAGATAGGAGGAAGCAGGCTCCTCGCTGAGTAGAGAGCCTGACGCGGGGCTCCTACACAGGACCCTGGAATCATGGCCTGAGCTGAAGGCAGGTGCTTAACCCACTGAGTCACCTAGGTGCCCCCGTATATTTTTTAAAACTGTATATATAATATCATATATAAAACATTATATATACATAATTACATCTCAATTTGGCAGAGAAAGAATAGTGCAAGTTTTCTAGAGTAAATGTTCTAAGAAAAGAGAGGTTGAGGCCTATAATCAGGAAGAAATCTGTCTAAAATGTAGTCATCAAATGAGGAGAATATTTAGGCCACCTTGGAATATAAAGAAAATAAATGAATAAACCAAGACTATGCGGAGACACCTTATATTTTCAGGTACTGTGTCACTATCATCACTAGCTCAGGTTACTTTCGTCTCTCCCTCACACTTCAAACTTTAGGAACTTTAGTGTTATAATTTGGTAACTAATACTTACATTATCTTCTCATGTAATACTTATTTATAATATACATTATCTACTCTGTCCTCAAATTTACATGTCACACTGCCATCTTTCTGGCTTCAAATATGCAGTTGAATTCTATGTAACTGGTAACTAATGGGTAGATTTTTATGAACTCTTTTTTTTTTTTTTTAAGATTTTATTTATTTATTTGACAGAGAGAGAGATCACAAGTAGGCAGAGAGGCAGGCAGAGAGGCAGGCAGAGAGAGAGGAGGAAGCAGGCTCCCTGCGGAGCAGAGAGCCCGATGTGGGGCTCGATCCCAGGACCCTGAGACCACGACCCGAGCCGAAGGCAGCGGCTTAATCCACTGAGCCACCCAGGCGCCCCTGAACTCTTTGATATAAGTTCTCATAAGGTTTCGAAGATAAATATTTTCGTATGAAGTAGAAATGCGAGGTCCTTTTGGGGAACTAAGCAACAAACATATTTTCATTAGATTGCATGACAAGTAACAGCCGTTAGCTCAAGATAAAGATACAGATCAGTTTTCATGCAAGAAAGATTGACAGCAAATATGAAATTAATACAAAGGCATTTACATGACACTCATGACTGAGTTTAAATTTATTTAGAGTGGCTGGTATCCAGAAGTTACTGTTCTTTATACTATAGTTATGGTTCTCATCAAGGAAAATTAAGTTGCCAAGTACTCTGTGTAAATTCTCACAAATTCATATTTCTGGGTATATATCTCTGCTATTGTCTCTGCTACTGTCTTATTAAGCGACCTCAGATGAGCTCATTAATCTTTCCTCTTTGCCTGAGACTTTTTATCCATCAAATGTGCCTACAGGGAGATCTGTCAGGCTGGTACTTACAGTAGTTGCATCAAAGCATCACATTTCAAACCAGAAGAAGGATACAAAGTAACAGTGATGCCCAGCAGCTCTGTTTTCAGGCCCACTTTTATTTCTAACACCTGCACTTCACATCGGATTACAAAGTACAGTTGCCTCTGGGACTATCTGGAGAATATAAGTATTAATGCCAACTCTTCAGCATTTTAGGATCATGACTGAACAAAAGAAATCATAATTGTTGTTGTAGTGCAACATTAAATAGTCATGCTCAAACAAGTTGTTGTTAGTGGGCCGGGCATGGGGTGATACGGAAAATACCACGGGGGAGGGGCGCAAACAGATAAGTAAGGAAGACTGGTCTCCAATGAGATGGATGTGATTTTCTGCTTAAAATGAGACAGGGAAGAGCCAGAGAAGCAAATATGTAGAGAAAAGAAATGCTGGCATGCATGGAAACACATTGTTCTTTGTTTCTCTATACCCTCCTTTAATTCTCTGAGCTGTGACTGCCAGATTTCAAATTATCTTTTTGAGACAACACAAAGACAAGGACACTTTACGGAGCTGTGAAGATCAGTAGGATAGCTGTTAACCCCCGCATAGCCACTTTGCACTTGAAATGTGGCTCATCCGAACTGAGCCAGTGAGAGCCTGAATCCTGCTCATAGACTGGCTGTCTTCTTGCTCTGCCTTGACATGGCAGCGGGGGCAGGGAGAATTTCAGGGTCTCTCTTACAAAGGCTCCAATCCTACTCACGAGTGTTTCATCCTCATGACCTAATCACCTCCCAAAAGTCCTACCTCCAAATATTTTATAGAGGTTTCAGTATATAAAGGACACACACAATCTCTAGCAAGATCTTATTCATAATTTTTTATATTGATTACCCTTTAGATATATTGGTTTAAAATACTATTCAAATTAATTTTGTCTGTCCCGTTTTAGTTTTTATGTGGCTATTGGAAACTTTAAAAGGATATTTGCAGCTCTCAGTGCATTTATATGTGTAGTGGTGTTAAAGAAAGTAGAGGTACCTGTGGGTGCTGCTCAGAGGTTTTAGAGAGGTGTTGAAGATAAGGCCCTGTGAAGGTGAATGCATTCATTGCACAGAAGGCAAGAAGTCCCTTCCTCCTCTCAACTCTCACTGGTTAAAGTCATCCACAGGCTGAAATATCATGGCCAGGAAAAGATCAGCTCCAATAATCCTCCTACTAACTTAAATTTCTGTTTTTCTTTTAAATTGAGATATAATTGACATATTACATTGTGTAAGATTAAAGTGTAGAGCATGTTGATTTGATACATTTATATATTGCTATATGACTAGCTAGCTCCTCTATCAGGTCATATAATTATCATTTCTTTCTTCTGGTGAGAACATTCAAGATTTAGTCTCTTAGCAACTTTGAAATATAGAATACAGTATTGTTGGCTTTAATCATTGTGCTGTGCATTGGATCTCTAGAACTCATTTACCTTGCAACTGCAAGTTTGAATCCTTCGATCAACATCTGTCCAATTGCCCCCCACCTCACCCCAGTCCCTGATATCTACAACTCAACTTTGTTTCCACAAGTTTGGCTTTCTTAGATTCCACATATAAGAGAGAGTATGTACTATTTGTCTGTCTGACTTGTCTCACTCAGCATAATGCCTTCAAGGTCCTTCCATGTTCTTGCAAATGGCAGGATTTCCTTCATTCTTATAGCTGACTGACTAGAACATTCAGTCTTCATTCTTTCCTCTCATTAACCTTTCCTCCTCATACTTAGTAGTTTTCTTAAAAATGAAACTCTAAGCATGTGATCTCTCTCCTAAATATAACTCAGTATTTCCTCATTGACTACCACGTAACTTCCAATATTCCTGGTCTTATACTCAATGCTTTCTGACATGGTCTCAGTTGACTTTCCACATATTTATACATTATATTATTTTTCTACATTGATCAGTTTTCACTTTAAAGCATGCTACTTTCTTTTTGTTTTCTATAAATCAGTTCACAGGATCCCCCCAAGAATCCCTCACATCAATTTCTGACTAGCCAGTTAAATAATGGCCAAAAACCAAAAATTCATGTCTCATCCCATGAAATCAATGAATGTGATTTTGCAGGGTCATTGCACATGTATTTAAGTTAAGAATCTTAATATGAAATTACCCTGGATGGACACTATATCCAATGTCAATGTCCTTACAAGAGGCAGCAGAGGAGAAGGTAGCTATGGAGACATGAGGACAAAGGCAGAGATTAGCTGTTTGCAGCCACAAACCAAGGAACACCTAAAACCACCAAAAGTTGGAAGAGGCAAGAAAGGATTTTTTCTAGGGCCTTCAGAAACAGTGTGGCCCAGCCATAGTCTTGACATTGGACTTCTGGCCTCCACAACCATATGGGAGTAAATTTCTGTTGTTTTAAAAGCAACCAGATTTGTAGAAGTTTATTATAGCAGCCATAAAAGTCTAATACATTGTCCAAATTACCAAATCCTATTAATCTAGCAATGGTTTATTCTCACTCTCAAAAAGTAATGGTACCCCCCCATAGTGTTTTTTACACATTTCTTATCTGTTACTTTCTGTTGTATATGGTAAGTATTCAGTAATCTATTTTACTTCCTAGTTTGTGCATGGAGGAAAAGTGATAATACTTTATAGACATCTCTATTCCCATAGTACCTACCTACCATAGTGTCTCATATATGGTACAAAAATGCTAGTAAATAATTGTGTAAATCAACACTTTGGTTTGAAATTCCACTTTGAAAAATTATTTGATTCTTCTAAGTCTTTAGTTGTTCAACAGGAAGTTCTGTTGGGTTTTTATTTTCATATTAAGGACATCTTTGAATGCAGCTTTGAAATACATATATATAATTATCCTCGAGATGCAGTACTTTGAAAAATTTACTTGTTTTTTTTATTTTTTATATATTTTTTGTTTTTTCCATTTTATTTTATTTTTTCGATCATGATAAGTATGCTTATTTTATTATTGTTTTAAATCTTGGTTCTTTACAATACAATAATGACTTCAAACCCAGTAAGGGTTTGGAATTAAAACACTGTATCTTGAAATGTAATCATGAGTTATATACACATTCTATCTGAAATATGATTTGTTGAACTAATCTTTGTCTTAAAGTATTTTTTGTAGGACTAAAGGAAAGGCGTAGGTTGTGTATTTTCTCTTAATAATATGCTGTTACACTTTTACAAAGCTGCATAAGTAATACTTCTCTTATGTTTGTGGGAAGAATAATTACTGAAGGGAGATTGGTGACAGTATAATTATATAATGTACCAGACAACATCTTAACAAACAGTTGTTTATGCAATGGTTGATTTCTGCAATAAAAAAATAACACAAAATGAAATATAGGACTGAGTCTCACCTAATTCCAAAAAGCAAATGTCAACACATTTGAATATAATTTCTACAATTTCAGATTATATAACTTAAGATAGTATCATTATAGAAAGTGGGAACTGCCATACTCCATTAATATAGTTTGATATTTTTCCAAAATAAAGTGTCTTGATCTTATCCTTAATATAGATATATTTTCTCATGAAGTCTCTATGCAATTTCCCCACCTCAGTGAATTAAATATTCAAGAAAAACTAGCACTAGAGCATGAACAAAGATAGAAATCAAATTATCAACCATTTTATCTTTATTCAATTAACATTTAATTGAATATCTGGCATACAGTAGGGTCCTTTGTAAATACTTATTAAATAAATTGATCTTGCATATGGTTGTTTCTTTTTTTTACAGTTGACTTTAATTTTAGAAGAAAAAGTACAATCTTTTTTTAAAGATAATTTTAAGAAGTTTTTATAAAATAAATGTGCAAGCACATTAGTCTTGCATTAATTACCTTCCGTAAGAGTGTCTGAGTGACTAAATATTTTAAAATATATTTCAATATCACAACTATGTTATGCTCATTATCTTCACTGGTACTCTGCCTCTTCTGTTACAAAGGAAGGATTGCTTTCTTGTTTTCTGGTTCCCTTTCCTCCCACTCGAAGAGAACTATCACCTCATTATTGAGTTCTAACTCATCTCTATACTTAGCTGTTCCCCATTTATAACACAATGTCTCTGTCTTTATATAGGTTGAAATCTATTCTATTCATAAACCTCCCTTGACTTAATATTTTATTCTTGTTACCACCTTTTGTCCCAGTCTGTTCCATTTTTGAGATGCAGTTCTATTCCTTTCATGGTTTCTACAGATAAAAGCCTTAAGGTTATGGAACAGTTTGATAGTAATTCCTCATCTTGAAGATTCATATACAATGTAAGAATTAGCACCCCATGACTACATGTATCTGAGATCTATGGTTTCGGTTTCTCATCAGTTGGATTATTTTTGAGTGATTGTCTTGAAATATTGTCAAACTCTCTCAATTAGGTTTATGGGTGGAATTTTACAAGCTCTTTTTTTTTATTTTATGCCATCAAGAAAATGCCTCTCAAGGCTCCTCATTTTCCTCAGAAATACCAGCTTCAGCTTCTTAAAAAATATGTAGCATATTGCCTCCACTCTTCTTGAATGCCCATCAAAACCCCAGCCCTCCATGCTCCAACCTGGTCTGGTTGCCCTCCCTCTCTGTTTAAATTTGCTATCTTTGGATTTTCACCCTCCATTCTCTTGTGGTGTCTATTCATTTATCTCTTGTGGACCTTCTATTGCTTGGTTCTCCTTTCTTGGTTTACTGTTTTAGAGAAACATATTCTGCACTAGCTCTCAAAGAAAGGAAGAAAGGATGAATAAAAGGTTAATTTTGAGACTGTAGATACCTTATAATATCCTTATTTAATATGAACCCTTGATGGAAGAATTGCCTTGGGATAGAATATTAGATTGGACATTTACCTAAAAACATTTAAGGTTTTTCTCCATTTTCTTCGACTTCAAATGTGGCTACAAAAGATTCTTATGTCATTCTTATTTATGAACTTTGATTTTAATTGTCTCTCTTTTCTTCTGTGCAAGCTTTAAGACTGTTTCTTTATCCACAATATTTTGAATATTTTGTGCCTGGTATGAGGATTTTTTAATGTGCTGAGATGATTATTGATGGGTTGCTCCTTTCAATCTAGAAAGTAATGATTTTTGGTTATGGTAACTTATTTGTATTATTTATTTCATTACACAGTTTAAGAAACTACTTTGTCGCAGAATGTTTTGGATACTTGGAACACAAGAGAGACTAAAACAGAAAGTCTGTACCTTTAAGTAGTTTATATTTTAATGGAAGTAGACAGATTTTTAAATATATAAATACATATATAAATGTTTCAAAGAATGTGAAAAGGTGATCAATGATCAAGGGAAAAAATAGAACAGCATAAGGCAATCTTGGGAATCTTAGTTTACAGAATCAGATTGCAATTTTCAATAGGGTAGTTAGGATGGGCTGCCCTGGGAAAGAGAAATTTGAAAAAAAAAAAAAGATATGAAATTAAATGAAGGAAATAGTTATCTGATTATCTGGGTGAAGTTTTCTAGGAAAAAGGTCACCATGAAGATTCTACGCAGCAACATGCTACATTGTTCAAGGGGGCATGCATGAACAGGTAATGGTGAAGACAGAAATCAAAGGTAAGTGATCAAATAAGTGCATAGTAGGAGATACAACAGAGATGAAATAATGGAAATAAGGTAGATTTTATAGGGCCTTAAGAGTCGGCAATAATAATATAGTTAAAAGCATAAACTACAATCCTTTTAAGAAAGAAAATATGAACTCATAATAATTATGCAAGGAAAATAAGCATCATCTGAAATTTCTTGGGCAAACGAAGGCATATGTTCACCTTAATTGTACATAATTTTAATACATTTCATGTTTCTTTGAGTGAAGTGGGGAGATATTTCTTGTGTGTCTTTGTGTGTGTGTGTGTGTGTGTGTGTGTGTGTGTGTGCGCGCGCGCACATGTGCAGGTGAGTGACATGATCTGAATTAATTTTTGAAGGGATGACCATTGTTACTGTGTTGAACTCAGATGGTAGAAAAACCAGGGTGGGAACAAATTAGAAGTCTTCTGCAGTTATCTGGGTGAGAAAAGATGGCGACTCTGAATAGGGAGATTGGCAATGGGGGTGTTGAAAAGTAATTGGATTCTAAATATATGTAAAGGTGTAAGTGCAGGTTATCCTTCTGGATTGGTGAAGACAATGATAGGCAGTTAAGTGGGATACTGTTTCTTCCATCTGAGTTGGAGGAAGCACAGAAAGAACAAAAGAGTTAATGCATTCAAGGAAACTATAATGATTGACTGTTGGGCTGGGTAAGCAGGGAAGGAAGACATTGAGGGAGAAAAGTGCATTGTAGAGTGAAAGTATAGTGGAGTAAGATCCTGAAGGCTCCCAGGAATTGTCAGATGGAGTAACCAATTGAGGAGGAAATTTTTCAACAAATTGAAAAAATCCTAAGGATTTTTTTTGGTTGGTTTGTTTGTGTTTTTTGTGGGTTTTTTTGTTTTTGTTTGTTTGTTTGTTTGTGTTCATTTGTTTGTTTTGCTTTGGTTTTTTTTTTTGCTGTTTTTTAGAAAATGGAAATAGAAAAAATGAGGAGTTGACATTCCTCATACTGACAAATTCCAGGAGGCCATGACACTTGAATGTGAATGGTTGAGACTGAATCATAAGAGAGAAGTTAAGGAACTGAGAGTTAGGATTTCAGCAGAATTATCTTGTCACTGCTGAGTAACCAGTCATTAAATTATAAATGATGTTGGAGATAATTATAAAGAACCAGGGGCTAAATGAGCTTAGAAGTAAAAGGGAATGGCCTGAAAGCCAGTGAATGAACACAAGTGTGAAGTATTAATAAGTAACAATACCAATAAGAATATGAAGAAAGGAACACATAGTTATATAATTTTGAACTGATAGTAACATCGTCGTGGATATTAGTTGTTTAGGCTAAGTATTCTTAATTGCTATAAAAACAGAATTTTGAATTCAAAGTATGCCAACTCATTTTTTAACACACTTGTTTACCATCTTTGTTACCTTATATAAGTTGATTAACATCTCTGAGCATTAGTTTCTTCATATGAAAAATGAGAATGCTACTAGCTATTATGGGAGTTGTAATTAAGAGGAAATAAAATATGTGAAAGCCAATAAATGTTATTCAAAGCTCATAAATATTACTTTTATCATTAGTATTATTACTAACCAAAATTAAAGCAAAAATATTTCAATGAGGTTCCAACCATTATATGAATTGAGAAATGATTTTCAGCATTTTCTTTTTTATTTCATTTCTGAGAAGGCTATCTTTGAAGTATATAGCTATGAACTCCAGGAATTAATTTTCAAAAGTCAGCATAGACACAAATAAGAACACTCATATAATTAAAAAGGAAAGCATCATGCTGCTTAATCAGGAGCAGAGTATGAAAAAAGAAGTAGGGATGTCATTTCATGGTGGGAAGCAGGAGGAAGCAAGTTAAACTTTTTCTTTTTCTTTTTTTTTTAAGAAAAAAATATAAAGTCATGTTGAAATAAAACTCAGCCTGCAAAGTCAGAGAAGGTTAAAAATATTTATGTTATTGTTGAAACAGCAGAGAGGGAGTCACCACAAAGTATCTATAGGGTTTCATGACAGTATTTTCCTTAGTTCACATTTGAAAAATATACATTTCCTAATATCTAGAATTTAAATTTATCTGTGCAATAATTAATAGAAACAGTAAAAACCAGAGTAATTTTATGACCCTTAATTCAAGATTTGTACCACTACCTTTGTAAGTGGGAGTAGTAAATACTCAAATAAACAACATTTATATCATTTTATGTGCATTTGAAGATAAATACATAGATGCATTAGTTAGCGTTTGCTGCATAACAAGTCATCCCAAAATATAGTGGCTTAAAACAATTTAGTATCTCATCGTTTCTGTTGCTCAGGAGTTCAGCCACATCTTGACTAGGTTGTATGGTTCAGGAACTTTTACAAGACTGTGATCAAGGTAATGGCCAAGAACATGATCTTAATTGAAGGCTCAACCAGCTGGATGGCTGGGAGGCAGGGAAGAATCAGCTTCCCAGCTCAGTCATTAACATTCACAGGACTGATTTCCTTAGGGGTAGTTGAAGTGAGGGACTCAGTTTCTCACTGACTGTTGGCTAGAGGCTTTGCTCAGTTATTTGTCACAGGAGTCTCTCTACAGGGGAGTTCACAGTATGAAAGCTGGCTTCCATCAAAGCAAGTGTGAGAGCAAGAGAAGGTGAGCAAGAAAGACACCAAGGTTTTGTTGCTTAATCTTTGAGCTTTTCACCATATTCTATTCATTAGAAGTAAGTTACTAGGTCCAGCCCACACTAAAGAGTATGGATTATATATAATACTAAAATACTAGAAGGTGAGGGTCATTGAGAGCCATCTTACGAGCTGACTGCTATGGGGTTCCTGGGTGGTTCAGTGGGTTGAGTGTCAGACTTGGGCTCAGGTCTTGATCTCACGGTTGTAGGATCAAGTGTAGGGCTCCATGCTCAATGTGAGTGGGCTTCAGATTCTTTTTCCCTCTCCCTCTGCCCCTTCCTGCTTGCTCTCTCTCTCTCTTCCCAAGATAAATAAAGTCTTAAAAAAAAAAAAAAGCTGATTGACACAACAGACTATATATAGATACATAACATATATATTATAATATTGATTACATATATTTATATACATAATCATATTATATACATTATTTAATACATACTTGTACAAAAACACATATTTAAATAAAATATAAAATGCAATATATAACTATGATGCATAAATGTAATAAATTAATAATATACACATTTATATATAAATACACATATGCAAGAATATACAAATAAAATATTTATTTATATTAACTATTTAATAAACAATACATTTTAAAATGTAGGTTAATTCATTCTAAATTAATCCTTTTGATTTCACTTAAAATGTTCAGAGTATAGATAACTTCAAATATTGCTGGAGTGTTCTTGAAAATGCATGGTTTCAAATTTCACTTTTAATCAAGAATTTAAGCATAGAATTTGTAAAGTGAAAGAAGAATAGTGCTGAGGCACCTGGGTGTCTCAGTGGGTTAAAGCCTCTGCCTACGGCTCAGGTCATGATCTCAGGGTCCTGGAATTGAGCCCCACATCGGGCTCTCTGCTTCCCTCCCACCTCCAACCTGCCTCTGTGCCTACTTGTGATCTCTCTGTCAAATAAATAAATAAAATCTTTAAAGAAAAAAAAAGAATAGTGCTTTTTAAAATAACGGTGACTAGTGAACCCAGTTTTGGTTGGCTACAAATTATCATATCTTTGATACATTTTTGCAGTTATTTATGTTTTCCTGAAAAGATTATTTTCATTTTTTTGAATTTTGGCAAAGTAAAGACTTTTAAGATGTTAATTTCTTCACATTCTCTCCAAACATTATTTTCATATTATGAAGCTAGTGACGTACTATGGCAGCTAATTAATGGCAACTAATTAATCTCTAAATAATTATGTGTGGGACTCTGTTTCGTATAAATATTAAAATAGGAAAAATAAGTAACAAGTTAAAGTTAAATTATTATCAAAGGCAAAAGAGAAAGAAAAATATTAATAAAATGGGTATATTGACTATTTGCCAAGAAAACCCCTAAGATAAACATTAATGTGATTAATATATTTCAAAAAATCTTATATTTTAATATTAAAAATAGCTTGCTGCCAGAAAAATACTGAATTATCTCCTACTCCTTTGGGGGAATTCTAGTAGCAACAGTATTACATATTCTCTACTAAGGGAATTCACATTTTCTGGCTTATGGCTAAGGCTACCTATAATAATAGCAACTTTTTGAATGTCAAGCTTGCTACATTTACAGAGGCACTTTGGAAGAGCAAGCTAGGGAGGCCCAGATCAGTTCATTTTCAGAAATTCTCTTTTGGGTTCTGATTAGTCAACTATTAAATAAAGTAATCACTCAAAACCTGAGGTGAAATTCAAAATGCTGTATTTAATCAGCAGTACTGCACTGTCAGTCGTCAGGGAGAACAGAGCTGACTCTTAAGTATAACCAGAAGACACAGTTTGAATGACAACTTAGGATAATAGAGCAGACTTTAGCTGTTATATGGTTTTTACAAATCACCTTTCAATCAATGGTTGCATGGGCATACTAATTTTTATATTATAATTCATATAGGAAATATACTGAGGTAGAAAAAGAAGTTTGTTAAAAAATGCAATTTAAAGTCAGAGAGAAAACTTGATGAATGAAAAAATATTTGCTAACCCTATTTTCTGTATTTTATGATCAATACAACACATACTAGAAAGTAACTTAAAATTAATATCACCTAAGAAATGGAACTTCAGAAACACAAAATAGAGTTCTTTGACAATGAAGGTCTCTCTCTTTGCTTCTGAATAAGGCCACTAAAGTCTATTTCATTTATTATCATTTATTTACTAAAATTTTTAGAGCTGTAAATCATCATCACACCTACATCCAGAATTAATAGCACTATTCTTTTAGCCCTTGGTTTACCATCTTTGATCAGACTCCCACATGTGATCTTGCTACTGTAGGGATTACAAAGACATGGGATAAATAGCACTTGATACAAAAAGTATACAAAATATAATAGTACAAAAATATGCCATAATAATTGTGTAATAAAAAACTTGTTGATTTCCTGTTGTTTGCAATCCTGGGAGCCCTCTTTGCAATACAGGGTAAATAACTTTCAGCCTATGTCCACAACTAATAGTTCTACTGCTGTAAATCCCATTCTACCTAGACCATCTATTGTGTATTTTTTCCTTTTTAAAAATATATTTTCCATTTCTCTCATTATATTATATCTTTGCCTTCAACTGAATTCTCTTCTATTTAAAATTAACTAACTAAATGATTTAAAAACCCCGACCTTACATAACAACTTCCTCAATATTACCTGTTCTTTCATAGGCAAGATTTCTAACATGGTAGCCTACACATCCTACATTCTCCACCCCCTTACTTCCTGTTTATCTGTTTTACCTACTGAAATTCAGTGTCAACCCTCCCCATTCTGGAAATTTCCTAGTCTCTCACACGGAATCACTTCTCAAAGGGATTACATGTTTATTCTGAGCAAAGTTCTACTGTCTCTTCCCCTTTCCCTTTGGGTATGCCCTAGTCACTTAATGATTATAGTGAGAGAATTGGTGACAGGCTTTGGAAGAGTGGGGAAGCAAAGCAAATTTCCTCAGGAAACAGCACTTTATGCAATTGGAGAGTAATGATCGTGGTAGCTGCTCAGGATTCTAATTAGAATGGCTTTATTTATTCAATGTAGAAGCAGAGAGTGGTGGGCTATTTCTGATTTACTTCCTGTTACAGGTTAAATTTTGTCTCTCAAAAAGATGCTGAATTCTAACCATCAGTACCTGTAAATATGACTTTATTTGGAAATAGAGTATTTGCAGTTGACAAAGTTCAGCTGAGGTCATTAGGACAGCCCTAATCCAGTACAAATACGTCCTTATAAAAAGGGGAAAATAAAAAGGGGAAATGTGGACACAGAGACCACCACATGAGTTGAAGGCAGACTAGGGTGATGCACCCTTTGCCAAGAAATGCCAAAGACTGTCCACAAACAACCAAAAAATAGGAGAGAGTCATGGAGCAGAGTCTCCCTCGCAGCTTCTCAGGGACCATCCTGCTGATACCTTGACCTTGGAATTCTAGCCTGCAGAGCTGTGGGATGACACATTGCTATTGTTTAAGCCACCTAATTTAGTGATACTTTGTAACAGCAGCTCATCAAGACTAATTGTGAAAATAAAGGAAACCTCATTAAAAAAGGAGTTGGAAAAACAAAAACAAAAACAAAAAACAAAAACTGGAGTTGGGCATCCCTGAAAGGGGAGATCTCATGCACTACCACCTACCCTAAGAAGCTTATCTCCAACTCTCCAACTGGAAGACGTACACACCTCAGTCGTTGAAAAAAAAAAACAAAAAAACTTCTCCTTGACCATCAGGAGCCCAGACAATGAGCCACTGTCACACCCAGCCAGTAAAAAGCTGCAACAGATTCCTTCTTGCCTGTACAACCCTTTCCTCTGTTCTCCAGGCTTGCTTGTGGTTCAGCGTAGCTCACTCTTCCAGAATTGTGATTCTCTGCTGCTCCTGAACAAACTAATTTTTCTAGTAAAATAGCTGCCTCTTTTTCGTTTTTAAGGTCAACATAATTTGCTCAATTTGGTCATATATTCTGTTTCAGAAAACAAAGTGTTAAGAGATCGTTATATTCTACTTTGGTCAGTTTTATTAGACATGCACTTGCAGGAATTTTTTTTTTTAAAGTTGCATTTTTTTCCAATGATGAAAAATTTCCTGGAATTATGAACATTTATGAATTTTTTAAATGAGAAATTCAAAGACACTTTATAAGATGAGCAAGACTTATCATTTTAGACCACAAACCTAAAAATATCAGATCTTTAAATAGCATTGATTGTTTATTACTGTAAAAACAGCACACATTCTCTGTAAGAACTTGAAATAAAATGAAGATGTGTATGTTCAAGCAAAAAGCATTGTGACCCAGCTCTTGTCACCGATGCAATCAAGAATTAGAGATCTGCCCCACAAGTGAGAGAAGAAAATAGTATGATTAAAGCAACAGTACACTCTCAAGGGGAGAGTTGGCAGGTTCTCTGAGGTAGAACCCACCCCTAGGTTGTTTCGGAATTGGAATTTTATTCTTTCTTTCTGGGTTGGGAGGAGTTGTGATGTCCAGTAAGGTGGTCTCTAATGGAGATAGCTTCCAATCTTTGGGGGACTCCTCGCACGGGTGGAATGGGGAGTCTTTGACTCTACAAGATTTCTACCAGACTGGTCATGGCAGCGTTTCCCCCATATGGGCATGGGGAGGGTGGATGTAACTGCACTGTGAATGCATTATAATGAGTCTAGGGGTTACCCTGGCTCACAGGTGGAAGAGAAGAGTCCATGCTCCATGCTCTGCACCTGTGGCTCTTGGTCTTTTAGCCCCAGGGTCTCAGAAGCCACAGGTCAATATGTCCTGCCCCCTGGGCTTCTAATGTGTAACCTACTTATCAGCATCTTTGCCTTCAGCTCCTGTCTAACTGCCTACTCTATCATTCCCCCCTCATGGACCCGGGTTTCTAAAATCTTTCAGGTCAAGAGATGGAGGCTCCTCAGGGAGTCCTTCCACTGCTCACCTCTAGCTTCCACCTAACAGATATACGAAGGCACAATCAAAAATGTCTCATGATATCACTTCCCAGAGATTATTCTTCCCATCCAAACTTTTTTTTTTAATGTTTAGGTATACTTCTATAATCTTATTTGAAATGCATTATTAAATAATAATGGCAAAAAAAGGTAGCCATTATAAGCAATATTAATTGGGCAGCCATTCTCCACCAGAATATTATGGATTCAGCCTATATGTTGATTCACATAAGCATTATATTTGTTTTCATTTTGAGCTGTAAAACCTGAAAACTTAGAGATTTTAATTATATAAACATTTTTATGCTTCTTGGAATATTGCTTTTGTGTAAATTCCTGGGTCTCTTTATACAACCATTTAAAATGCTCTTGGCAAATATTATAAAGTTGCACTTCAACAATATTATATTAAATTACAGTGCATTTAGAAAATTATGAGTGTTCATTTGGTCCAACCCTAGCAATACTGGATATTATATTAAAAAACAAAACATAAAACAAAACTAGCAATTTGGCAGTTATATTGTTAGTTAAATCTAGCGGTTGATTTACATTTCCTTAAACATTAAATAAATTTATGGGTCATTAATATTTACTCTTTTTTAATTAGCTTTTGCAATATGCATTGAGCTGTTTCTTTCTAAGATTGTTCCCAATGAAGGAGCATATCCTGGTTATATTTATATTCTATAATCTACCCGTTCCTTGGCTCCTATTGATTAGATAAAATTCAGCTACTAGACCTAACTGGAGCCATCAAATTAGAATTTAGAATTGGAAACCATAGAATTCAGTCTCCATTAGTGCCTTTAACTGGGAACTGCTAGAAAGTTGGGTTCGAGCAGCCACTTCTGGATACGTTCAGGATGAAGTAGATGATGGAGTTGAATGAGTTGAATTTGTAACATATTCAAAACGGGCTACATCTTCACTGTTCAGTATGACAGCTGCTATCTACATGTGGCTCTTGATAATTTGAAATGGGACTAGTGGGACTGAGGAACTGAATATTTAATTTCATTTCATTTTAATTAATTCAAATTTAAATAAATAACCACATACTAAAGACTACTGTACCGAACAGTGTGGTTGTAGACAGAAAAGGGTGAAGCTTGTGTGCAGAGAAAAGAGAAATGAGAGTCTGTGGCACTGGAGAAATGGAGGGAATAATGGACAATCTCTGAGAAGTTTTGAGCTTCATGGTTTTTGCTTGAGTTCCTGATGAGGCTAAGATGTATGTTTCCTGCTCTGAATTCGGTGATACCAAATGCTGGGATTATAAATAATATCCCAGGTCTTTTCTCAGGTTATTTTTCCACTCCTGTTTTCTACTTGACTCAAATTGTGAAACATACACTTTCCTAGAAGACTATTTAGCTGATTGGGAATTTAACAATTGTAAGAGGTCACTAGTTTCTTAAAAAACATTTTCTTCATATGTGATGGTATATCTCTATTTTCTTGGCAAGACTAGTCTGAATTCCTTATTTTTTTTTTGTTTACTAGCTAAATGATTTCTTTTTTTTTTTTGTCTTTCACCACCTCCTTTTTATTTATTGTAATTTGAACAATGTCTTAATACCATATAAAGAAATAATTCTTATAGAAACCAGGCCAGGTGATTTCTATGAGAAAATTCTACTTAAGTTAAAAAAAATTCAAACTTACTTAAACTCAGGAAATATAGAAACCTAATAAATCACAATTCATATTTATATCATAATACCCATCTTTGATATCAAAATTAGAAAAAGTATGAGAGAACAATTATAGGCCAATCTCATTCCTAAATAGGTAAACTCTTAAGCAAAATATTAGCAGATCTCAGTAAAGTATAAAGAACATATCATGATATAATTGAATTAAACTCATTTGAATAATTCAAGATTTATTGAAAACTTTTTTAGATGTTAAATAATCAGAGATATATATATCAAACCCACAGAGAAGAGTGATTTATAGGACAACACTGTCAATAGTCTTAAAATTGATGAAAAGGTACAATGTAATTATAATGAAAAATATCCAAAATCCTCAGAGCAGTGGATAAAATTTGATTACATTATCTAAGACTTCTGGATCAGCAAAAGGCCAACTTAAAGAAAAGATACTCTTAAAAAAGAAAAATAAGCTTATAGGACATTTTCTATGAACTGTCAAGAATTATTATAAAGCAATGTCATTTAAGCCCACATAACACTAGGGTTAGAATAGTTGAATTAGTGGGCACCTGGGATTGCCCAGATGGTTAATCATCTGCCTTCAGCTCAGGTCATGATCCCTGGGTCCTGGAATCAAGTCCCACATTGGGCTCCCTGCTTCTTGGGAGTCTCTGCCTCTCTCTGTCTGTCTCCCATAAATAAAATAAAATAAAATATACATTAAAAAAAAGAAGAAAAAATAGTCGAATTAGTTATAGGAACGGAGTAGAGAGCCCAGATGTTGTTAGTCCCATACACATATAAAAACTGTAATTCTGAGATATATGCAGAAGCATGGTAAAGTTTATGTCTATGTATATACATTTTATCTGTCAAATATTGCGAAGTAGATCCTTTAAATATAAGTAATAACGCAAGCATAATAAAATTATGCGAAGGCAAATGACTCAATGTGATTGTCTCATATTAATTTAGATTCAGACTTAACATTTTACTATAAAGCAGGATATATTCGTTTCCTGTGGCTTTTGTAACATATTACCACAACCTTAGTGGCTTTAACCAACAGAACTTTATTCTCACAATTCTGCAGGCTAGACATCCTAAATCTGTCGGGGCCTCACACTCTCTGGGGGGATTGGGGAGATCCATTCTTGGCCTCTTCCAGCTCCATTGGTACAGTATTCTTGGGTCTGCCTTGGCATTTGGCTGCATGACACCCATCTTTGCTTTGGTCTTCACACTGCCTTCTGTCCCTCTTCAATCTCCAGTCTCCCTCTGCCTGTTATAAGGACATATGTCACTGGATTTAGAGCCCACTCTGATGATCCAGGATTATGTCTTCATTACAAAGTCCTTAATTAATCACAGCTGCAAAGACCCTTTTACTAAATAAGATTAATAATCACAGGTTCCAGGGATTTGGTTGCATATCTTTTTGTGGGGACATTCTTCATTGGACCACAAATAATTATGATATTCAATGATTATTATCTGATTATTAAATCAAGTTAACAAATTGAGACTAAGGCTTTTACAATTTAATAGAATACATTCCCTTAATGTACTATATAAATTAGGCAATTTTCATAAATTTCTAACTGTGAAGGTCCCGCTACTCTGAAATCCTGCACACCCATTTCATAAATCATAGAGCTTTAAAGTATCTCCAGAGGTCAGTTACTGTCTTCCTTTGCCTCTAGGCATAGCTACATTTAAACTAACACAGGAGAAGAGGTGTCTGTTCTGTTCTTAAAGATCTCCAGCAAAAGAGATTATATATCCTCTTCCAGCAACACATTTTGGCATTTCAAGCACTGAATATTTAAAATCTAACTTGTACATTCCAGAGGCATGGGAAATAGTAAAACCTTTATAACTTGCACATTTACTGAGAAATTCCAACAGTTGTTATAGGAGACTGCAAATATGAGGCAAATACAAAAACCTAGAACAACGAACAGATTTCATTTTTATATTACTGCTGATATTATGAAACTCAAATATAGTTTGACATAAGGATAAATTTTGATTTTGCTTTTTTTAGTCCTTTGAGGGAATAAAAATGAGTTTTCCTTTAGAAAACAAAAAAACAAAAAACAAAAACAAAAAACAAAAATTTAGCCTGGAATGAAAATATATGAAGAAAGGCTTTCAAGTTCCTTGCACTCCCAAAAACTTTTCTTTCTAACACCAAGTCACACTGAGGCAGGGAAGAAAGCATAACACTAGGGCAATGGGGAGGCGGGAATCAAAAGTAAATATGGAAATGAAGACTAAATACAAAATAATCTGGTGGTTCTAACTCTTAAACAGAAAGTCTGACTATACTAAGGTATAAAATGGACATAGATATGTTCCAAATCTCTGTTATTTTACAAAAGAGAGATAATAAAGATGGAAGCATCAAAGTAAGCTTCGCTCATGAACTATTTTGATCATCTCCTTTACATTTTCAGATGCATTTTTCTGGACAGCATTTCCGCTGATACATAGTTCAAACAGCATTCCACATTTTACAGAGGCAAGGAGAGCGTCTGATTCATTGTCCTTGGAAATCAGAAGTTTGGCAAGTAACTACATTGCTATGTCATTCTTAGAGATTATGGAGGATGTGATGTGGGTATTCTGTGCTCAGATAAAAAGTGAAAAAGTGATGGTCTAGGTGGATCTAGGCCACCACCTAAGTGTAGTATAAGTAAAAAAGAGCTCTCCTGCATTTTCATACTATTGAGATTCCAAAACCTACTGTGTAAGTAAGATTCATGCAGTCTATTTCTCTGTAAAGCAGGGGCCTAAGGGTTGGTTCTTGAGTTTCCCTGAGGGGCACCTGGGTGGTTCAGTTGGGTTGTGAGAGCGAGCCCCACACCAGGCTCTGTGCTCAGCATGGAATGTGCTGGAGATTCTCTCTATGTCCTTCCCCACTCAAACGCACTCTCTCTCTCTCACAATAAAGACAAATAAAATCTTTTTAAAAAAGTTTCACTGGGACTTTCTTTTGGGAAAGAAATGCTTTAATCCCAAGTGGTTCTTGATTATTATTATAAATAGTCTAATATCTTATATATACATCTTACTTATAATCATTGTATTTAATGCAACAGCTCTCGATTTTTTTAAAAATAATAGTAGTTTGGCAATGTGCCTAATCTTTGGTGATACGGTGTAATCACTGTACCTTAAAGAATGGCTTATAGGTGACATGCATAATATCCCCTAAGATTTGTTTAGCATCTGATACATTTAGGATTTAGTCAAATGTAAGTATAAAGTCTGAGATAATAAATTACCACGTGGATGTCAAACAAAGGGACGGCTGCAGTCTAGCAGTTGCTAGAAAAGACTAATCTGCAGGAAAGGAATCAGGAATGGATAGAGCATTTTAAAATGTGGGCATTCTGGTAAAGATCACGTTATATTCTGGAGTCCTTGAATGTATTTCAAGATGAAGAATAGTTCTCAAGAGGGTTGAGTGGTATGTGATTGTTAGGAAACATTTTCTTCCTTAACACATAATTGTTAGATAATTGCAAGTGTTTCTTACTTCAACTTTGAATTTATAAGAACAACTGACAATTCATTCTTTGTGAGAGGTTTTGTCTTTTCTGCTTATCTCTAGGGACTTCAGGAACTTAGTTTGCCAGAACTGGGAAATTTTCTCTAATCAGGTAATGGTGAATAATGTCTTATAGATTAATATGGATGTGGAGGGGTAGGGAAGGAGAGTGAGGAGGGTAACAAAGTGAACAATGGAATAGCTGTTTTCATGATAATAATCTCAGGAAAATTGTACATTTCTACCTTAGTATTAGATAGAGTTTAAAGTGCTTTGGATTGCAAACAAAAAATAAATACAGTCAATTCTTCACTTGCAAAGTCTTTGTCTTAAAAGTTCTTCTGTATTTTTTTTTTTTAGATTATTAGTTTAGGATAAAGGAGTATTTTAAATTATAGCAAAATTTCTAGCAACATAGAGAAACTTATTTTAAGTGGGGGAAAATTTTAATTACTTAATAAAGTCTCTGAATACAGAATGTAGTCTGGACAAATCTTTAGCCATAGTTTACTATTCAACATCTTTCTTTTTAAATTCTTAATCTTGAGAACCCAGAGGATTAGTCAACCTATTCCTCTTTTATTTTCCTTATGTTTCACCAGGGATGTTTTCTTGAGTCAGGTATATAGATAGAAGTAAACTAGTAAACATAGTTAAGGAAACTTAGACACTTACATTGGGGGGGCGCCTGGGTGGCTCAGACAGGAAAGCATCCAACTCTTGATTTTGGCTTAGGTCATGATCTCAGAGTCCTGAGATCAAGCCCCTAGTCGGCCTCTGTGCTGGGCTTGGAGCTTGCTTAAGATTCTCTCTCTCCTTCTTTCTCTGTCCCTCTCCCTACTGAAGTGTACTCTCGAAAGAAAGAAAAAGAATTTATACTGAGGAAGCAGTATCAGGGGAGGAATGAGTGACTGGGAGGGTTTTCCTTTCCGTCTTCCCTTTATTTCCTTTCTGACACCACTGCTGTGCATGGGACAACAGAACTTCGGGCCATTTTTTAAATGTTGTTTTTCAAATAATAAATAATAAATCTGTATTAGCAGAAAAAAAAAGAGGAAAATTAAAAGAAAATCCCAGATGATGTTTATGGGGAATAAGCAAAATGCTCAAAGATATAGATCCTAGCTTAACTAGTTACACCACATAGGGAGTCAAGCCTCAGAGTCAATTACATGCAAGGGCTATTTGCCTGCAGCAAAACTCTACAAACATAGTATAAGCAGTTCAGGGTCTTGAACGCCAAGTTATTGATCCAAAATAAATTACTCTGTATACAAAATGTTACTATAAAGAGTGATAATAAATTACATGAATACGTGACGCTTTGATTATTATATATATTATTATATAATATTCTATTATTATAGATTATTATATTAGTATATATTATAATAATATGTATTATATTATTATATATAGATATTTTTATATAGATTATTATTATATATACATTGTGATTTCTTTTTAAAATGAATGGAGCCCTTGTTTTGAGTCACTGTGACAGACCATTAGAGAAAATTATACTAAAATGGCATCTAAATGCAGGTAATACTGTATAAAATATTTGTCATTACTGGGAGAATAGATGTACTTCACATGTTTGGATCTTGTAATTAAGAGCCAGGAATGATATCTATAAAGAATGAGTTCGTTAGCTCAGAGGAAAAACTGTACAGGAAGAATATTTTTTTACCTAGGCAATTTCACAAACTGATAAAAATGGCATATGGTGATATTAGACGGAAATATTTAAGGAGCTAAACTAACTCTGTTATATTTAGTCTTCATTTTAGGACTCAAATATACACATTATTGAGCACATACCAATCTCTCTTTTTAAAATTTGTTTATTTTTTATTAACATATAATTATTATTTGCCCCAGCGGTACAGGTCTGTGAGTTGCCAGGTTTACACACTTCACAGGACTCATCATAGCACATACCCTCCCCAATGTCCATAACCCAACCACCCTCTCCCGACACCCCTCCCCCCAACAATCCTCCGTTTGTTTTGTGAGATTTAGAGTCTCTTATGGTTGAAAACATACCAATCTCATCTGGACAACTCAAATGTCTCTGTAGAGGTTCCAGAACTGTTATATTTTATAGTCATGGTGACTCACATGTTGAAATTATTTTCACTTTGGTGTATTCTTTTATTAAGGTCTGTCTTAAGAAATAGGATTCATCCCAAACTGGAGGATGTGACATGACATACGGCAGTCACTCTAGTCCTTTTGTTCCTAGGTTAGAGGTTAGGATTTGGCTAAGTGCCTTTTTCTACAACCTATGGATATGGCAAGTATAAAAGCATATATACGGAATGGCAAGTATAAAATTCATATAACATACATTAAGGTTTAAGATTTCATTTTAATACCTCTTCTACTTGGTCACTTTCTGGAGAACTGAGGATTTGGGGTTGAATTTAGGACTACAATGTTGAGTTAGTAGATAGTATTCTAGGGAGCAATGGATTTAGATTTATTCATGGAGAAAATATTTAAATACATATACAATGCTTACAAAAAGGCAGAGTAAATGAAATGCTAGTCTGTCCTCCCAGATTTGGGGAAAAAACTACTTGTTTGAATGGATCCTTGTTTACCTCTTTTAATTAACAAGAATGAGGTGTGGGCATGCAGAGAAGGCCTATGTTGAATTTAGGCCTATGTCAGATGAATAAAAAGATATTATAATTAGCTCAACATGTCTAGGGTCTTTGCACTGGAGACAGGCTGAAGACTTACGAACATATTGAGGAACTGTGTGTAACATCACCTCTCTGCATTTCGCTTATTAAGCAATGAGGGCAGTAAATACCTGAAAAAGATTGAATATTCTCACAACTGAAGGAAACTAAACAAAAAAGAAAGAACTTTGCACATGACATATGATGAGAAGACCTCCAATCACAAGGTTGAAATAACGCTAAGTCATAAACTCCTAACAAGCTTTCCTACTTAAACGCTGCATTGTTCTAAGTGCTGAGGAAAAGTTCACCTTGCAGACAAAAGGAATAGCAGGCAAGATATCAGACTCACCATGGCTAGTTGCACTGATTAAATTCAGATCAAAATGTAAAATTGAATCCCAAGCAAATGTGTACTATTTTGAAATATTTTATCTTATTCAGGGAAATCAATCAATTTGAAGGTAAGTAGATAGTGCCATTGAAATAAGAAGGTTGCAAATTCTTCTTAAAATGCTCAACTATAATTTACATTAACATTTCTCCAAAAATATTTAAAATTTTGTTTTCTAGGTTTAACATTTGATGGTTCACCTTGAAGAAAGTGCCTTGATACTTCACCCAGAAAAATAAGGGACAGATATCATCAATAAAGAAAATGTGTTTTCATCTTTAGGTTACTTTGGAATATTCTAGTCATGTCTAAAAAATCTTTTGCCAGTCTTTTTTTCTTCTTTTTCTAAAAAGTAAGTAAAGTAAGGATGCAGAATAGTAATTCAGTAAGATCTAAGTTGGTTATAAAATGATACGGCATGGGATGATAAGACTAGATCATTCAAATGGAAAAAAAAAATCACACAGAAGTTTCTTAGCAAGATCCAGAGTGGCCATGCAAAAAAATCACACAGAAGTTTCTTAGCAAGATCCAGAGTGGCCATGCAAGTTAGAATGAAGAAATCCCCTTGGAATGAACTGTTGTCACACAGAAGAAATATGTCAAAAACAGAAGAGCAAACTAGTGGAAAAAAACTCGCAAAAAAGGTATTTGATGTTACCATCACAAAGCCTAAAAAAGACTTCTACATCATTCATTCTCTATGGCATGTTAGAGGTGATACTGTATTGTAGGAAAATTGATGAATTGTAGCAATGCAAATATTTATAAGTGAAATAAATTTAATTTTTAAAAAATTTTTGTTAAAAATGTTCTTAGAAAGTAATACTGCCCAAACATCATTGCTCTTCAGTTCTATCATATTTTTAAAAATACATACTCTGGAGTTTTACCACAGGTCTAAGGACTCTGAGTTTTCCTGGGTGGAAGTTTGATTTTAAAAGTCTGTGATTTTGGGGTGCCTGGGTGGCTCAGTGGGTTAAAGCCTCTGCCTTCGTCTCAGGTCATGATCTCAGGGTTCTGGGATCGAGCTGCCAATCGGGTTCTTTGCTCAGCAGGGAGCCTGCTTCCTCCTCTCTCTCTCTGCCTGCCTCTCTGCCTACTTGTGATCTCTGTCTGTCAAATAAATAAATAAAATCTTAAAAAAAAAGTGTGATTTTAAATCAAACAACCAGCAAATAAATAAATAAATAATAAAATAACTCTCTAAGGACCACTGTTCTTAGTCTCATTTCTTCTGTAGTTCCTTCTGTTTTCTCTTAAGTTTTATGTCTGTATTTAGTTTAGATTATCATGGTTTCTTGAAATGTCTTACTCTGCATCTGATAAGTCTGCTTTCACAATACTAGAAACTTATTATTGTCTCAGAAAGTACACTGCTGCTATCCAAGCCAAAAAAAAAAAAAAAAAAAATTCCCAGAAAACAAAAAACAAGCAAAAAAGAAAACTAAAGGATACTTTGGTGTTAGAGACACTTTGTTTCAATATATCTTGTATTTGTGACAAAAGATTGGGAGTATAGTTGCCACAGAAAGTGGTTTAGAAATATTTCAAGTCCTTCAGGAATATATTGTTTCAATTAATTTATTCATTTATATATTCTGCAAGATATATTAATCTTCTGTATTATGACAAGTGCTATAGTATGTGCTCGGAATAGGGTAATTGACACTCCCTTTTCTTGCAGAGTTTTCGGTTTAGCTCTATAGTGGGAGTGTCTTTTGTGTAGAGATACATTAAGATTTCTTTACAAATCTCAAGAACGTTATGGTGGTGGTGGGTTTGTTGGCTTTTTGTTTTCCTATACTGGAAGCTTATTGAAGGAGCAATATGTAGCCAGCTGTATCTATAATGTATATTAGTTATAAGGTCTGTGATTTGGCTGACAGCAAAAGCAGATCTCACCAATCTTTGCTGCTCTGGGTCACAGTTAGCAGAATTCAGATTCCAGAGCAGGAAGACAACTCTCACAACTTAAAGCCAGTGTTATCTATTTCGCCAGTGTTTTCTAGCAGTTATGACATTATAAATCTTCCAGTATAAGCATATACAGACTATAGAGTGTGCAGTAAGTATAAAATCTCTTCTGCATATGGGTTGCTTTTCTGTACCTGGCTGTTCTTTTGTTTGTTTGTTTTATTCTCTTCATGATCAGTTCAGCAGACTGCATGTGATAAATTAGCTTTGGAAATTCGCTCTGATGAAAGACTGCAACAACAAGACCACAAGATATGGTATATCTACAAATCTACAACGGGATATCACTCAGCATTAAAAAAGAGTGAAATCCTGCCATTTACACAACATGGATGGACCCACAGGATTTAATACTAAGTGAAATAAGTCAGCCAAAGAGAGACAAATACTATATGATTTCACTCATATGTGGATTTTAAGAAAAAAACAAATGAACAAAAGAAGAAAAAAAGACAACAACAACAACAACAAACTAGACTCAGATACAATAAACAAACTTGTGGTTCCCAGAGGAGAGGTTAGTGGGGGGAATGGGTGAACTAGATTAAGAGAAATAGAGTACATTTATCTTGAGGAGCACTAAGAACTTTACGGAATTGTTGAATCATCTTATCATATAGCTGAAACTAATAACACTTGAATATACTGTATACTCTATACTGTCCCGGGGTCGAGAGCTGACTTACGCAGAAATTCTGTTGCAGAAGATACTTGGGCTTCCTTTGGATAGAACAACATGGCTTGGTGTTGATTTAGGTTACTGTTTCAAACTTGGACTGTTTGGCCATGATAACCTGACCTTGCCTGGGAAGGGTGAGATGGGGTGATGCGCATGTAAGCTACAATGAGAACTACCTTATACCGTGGCTTTGGCCCCTGTGTTATTTTTATTTTTTTAAAGATTTTGAACTATACTCGATTAATAAATTCTATTTGAATAATTTGAAAGCGATTATACTTGAATAATTTACTTGAATAATTAAAAAAAACTAAGACACTATGACATTAGACTGAAATATCCATCTATAGTGGAGAAATAAAATCAAATAAAATCAAGGAGGTGACATGATCAGATTTGGTTGGAGAATCAGTTTGGGAGCAATATTAAAAAAAAAACAAAAACTGGAGTAGAGAAGTAGGAAACTAAACTCAGTGGGATCATTTAGTGTCCATTTGATTGTCCAGGTGAGAAATAATGAAAATCTGTGGAGTTGGAGAGAAGGTTATCCAGAGTATATTTATGAGACAGATTTAACAGTCGTTAGGAAATAAAAGTATGGGGTAGGTGGATTTTTACAGAGAGGGATCATTAATATCAAGGAGGGTTTCAGTTGTTTTCCTCTTCAGTAAATAGGTGGAGAAGCCACTCATTGGGTAGAAGGGAAAGAGTTGATCCTGGGGAGAAAGTGAAATTCAATGTTGAGTTTGTAAAGTTTGTGACTTTTTATATGGCAACAATAGGATGCTTTCAGTAAGCAGTTAATTAAATGAATCTCTGTCTCAGAAGAGAAGTCCGAGTAAGACATGTCCTTTTGGGATTTACCAGTGCACAGTAGAAATTAAAATCATAGGTGTAGCAGAAGGCAATAGGGAAAATTATATATGCTAAAAATAAACAAAGTGAAGGACAGAACGTTGGAGAATGAGAACATGAACAAAGAGGAAGGTGTAAGAAGTAATAGTCAGGGATGGAAGCAGAAAATAAGAAAACCAGAAAAGAAACTTGAATTCCTAACAAAAATTATTTTTACATCACACATTTATATGTACTCTAAGCAAGGATCCCTAAGCAGATGTACTTTGAAGTAACAATTAGACTAGAGGGTACAACTATAATTT
Source organism: Meles meles (assembly GCF_922984935.1). Lineage (NCBI taxonomy): Eukaryota > Metazoa > Chordata > Mammalia > Carnivora > Mustelidae > Meles > Meles meles. Next base: position 24,621,627 of record NC_060066.1, read on the forward strand.
TGGCAGTTAATTTGTTATGACAATGTAATTTCTACTGGAGATATTAAAAGATATAGGCAATCTCTTAAGAAAAGGAATCTTTTGAAAATAAGACCAGAAACTAACAATAAAGTAGGAGAGAGAAGTTTTTTTGTTTTTTTCCATCTCATTCCTGCTTTTCTTGCTCCATGAGCATCTGCTTCACTCTTCCAACCCTGGTTTGTTTGATTTCCAGTTCCCTTGGTGATAAATTGCAAATGGCAGCTCTAGAGTTAATAGCCTCCTTTGTTTAAGGGCATCAAACCGATTGAGAAAAGTTTGTCCAAATAAAACAATGGATGGGCTCATGAGTTCACCTGACTTCAGGTGCCTGCTGCAGCCTCATCAAAAATGCCTAACAGAGGTCGTCCTTGTAGATGAACATAGATACACGTTCCAACAGGCCTCCCAATAGAACTGAACTGCAAAGCAAGATTCCTGGAGAACCTGAGTGCCTGGGCAGACAAAACTCTAGATGGGCACGATCATAAAGTAGTGAAAGGATAACAGGCAGTGCCATATTTTAAGACACAACTACTTTAATCACCAAATCTGTGTTATTCTTTATTTCAGATAGCAAGGAAATTGAAGACTGAGTATGGAGAGTTAAGACGATTTTGTCATCCAAATGTATCTGATGTTTGAGTTTTAGGTAAGAAATGGGAAGAATGTAGAGAGCAAGGGAATTTGGAGTTTATGCAAATTTAACCAGGTAGCATTTGGAGAGCAAGGGATTCCCATACATAAATATTGACACTAACGTGGAAACCAGCACAAATCTATGTCCTTTGAAAAAACCTGTCATGGGATATTTTCAAACTCATTGGTCTCAAGATCCAATTAGAACCTCAAAATTATTGCTTCGCACATAACAGAAGTGTTTTAGGTGCTTTCTAATTCATCACACAGCATTTTAAAAAGACATATACAGAGTGGTGGAGCTTTAATTCAATTAATTTTTATGGCTTTGAAGAGCTCTTTTTTGGCACTCTCTACTTATATTAACCATATTAAATATTAAAACAGTAATTTTAAATATATTTTTAATTCACTTAAAGTGACACAATCAACTTATGATATGGTAACATAGTATTTTTATAATACAACTATTTTGGAAAATAGAAACCAGTAGTAAAAACATAGGAACTGTTTTGATTTTTAAAAATTTCTTTAATATTTAGCTGTTAGAAGATATCTGGCTTGTAATATCTGCCTACATTTAATATGTGACTGTATGTTGTGCTGGTTGAAGTTAATGAAGAATATGTGCTTGAAAAGACTTATATTGTTGGAAAAAGATTGACAGAGTACTTGAATGTCATTGAGAAAGTGAGAAATACAGCAGTAGCTTTTTCAGGTAAGTGTAAATATTTCTTATTTGATATCATACCAACAAGTTGTAGTAGAATCTTATATCATATCAAGGGAGTATTCTAATAAATCCTGTCTTCTTTCTTGCACTCTTACTGCACAATTTATCCTTGGTTGATTTGGTTACATCATCTCTGATCATTTGGAAAGCAAAGGTTCATTGTTATGCACATCTTCCAAATGTTGTCACATATTACCATGCAATGTGGAAAATTATTTTTGTGGACGTCACTACAAATTTTATCAGAAAATAATTTAAGTATGAGCAAGTTTCAGAGCAGCAAGCCTTAACTTTCACTTAAAAGATCAAATCCCATCTTTAGCCATAAATTCTGTCAGTTGCTTTCCTTAAAATGACAGGCTTACTTTGTTCTTTCGGGAGAAAAGCCTGCCAAATACTCCAGTCTGAATAACCATTGATTGCTGGTCATTCTTTCAAGTGAGAATGATTTACCATTACTAAAAAAAAAGCAGCTAGTTCAGCTAGCAACTCAATTGCACAGGGGCTTTTCCTCAAGACAACTCTTATATTTCAGTACATGACAGAAACACTTTAAGTGTAGTTTCCATTTCATTACAAAAAATTTTAAAAAGCACATGGGCAGGGATAGAGATTTAGTATAATTAATGTTCTACTGCTTCATCAGGACATTCCTGAGTAAATCATTTTCTTCATGTGAGCGTGTGGAAGTAAAAAATAAAAGGACTAATATAGTTTAGTAATATAATTTCAGTTCATGCTTTTTCCTCACCAATTCCTTTTCTACCATCAGTACAACCAGTGTAAAAAGGCAACGATGTCTTAGTATTGTGATGAAAATAGTTTTGACCTTATGGAACCCTCTATACATCTCAGAGACACTCAGGAATCCACTGACTCCACTATGAAAACCACTGAAATATAATCTAGACAAGATGAGAATATTAAACGCAGACAGAAGGCACCGAAGAAACATGTCAATGTCTTTTGCTCTTTATATACAGAATAAAATAAAGAGATGATATCTAGGTGGAAACTTATCTGGAGGCACAGTAATAGAAAACATGACTTCACTAGGTGTCTTTCAAGACTAAGATTGTTGTTTAATATACAGATAAAAGCTAAGAGCTTTCTAAAAATGAAAATAAAACAGTTCAATGATAATATACTCTGTGTGTTCTTTATTTTATCATCTTGCTTTCATGACATTTAGTAATTCCAAATGTTTCCATGCTTCTCTGACTTCTCTATTCTTTTGAATGTACTGAGCATTCCTTACCTAGAACTGATATTATGTACCATTCATTACTGTCAAAATACGTGGAAAACCTATTTGTCTGACTTAGCCACGGCTCCCTTATCATCTCTTCAATGTTATCATTCTCTCCAGTCCTTTCAAAATGTGTCAGCTTTTGATTCTTCTCAACTCTATTCCTTACGTTGACCAAAATACTCAGTGACATTAAAATGTATTCTGAGAGCTCGAGAGCTCACAATAACTACAAACATTAAGCAGAGTCTAGTTCTACAAAGCACCTTGGCTGTGTAGATGTGTGTACTCAGCACACACATACGTGCTCGTGTGTGTAGACTAGTCTGCTAGGTTTTCTGCCTACAATACATCTGTTTTGCTGTTATTTGTGTCTATGGGGTTTAGTTTACTTATAGAAATAGGAAAGAGGAGGAGAAAAAAAAAGAAGCATGAAAGAGGATGCTTAGTGATTTTTTTTTTAAACACATCTACTTTTTTTCTGGTTACCCTCTATAACTATTTGACATTTTAAGTAGCTGCTTGAGTCCTGGTTTTCCAGAGAAACAAAACCAAGAGCCAATTACATACATATGTATACACATACATGTACATACGGAGAGAGAGAAGAAAAGGGAGATTTAAAAAAAAAATGGCTCACGTGATTGTGATGGTTGGCAAGTCTGACATTTATGGTGCACATGAGGAGATTGGAAAGGTTGCCAGTATTGGATACTGCATCGTGGCAGAATTTCTTCTCTGGAAAAATTCAACTTTTCGCTTTTAAGGCCTTCAGCTGATTGTTTGAGGCCCACCTGTGATACTGAAGGTAATCTTAACTTAAAATTAACTGACTGCAGATGTTAATTAACCACATCCACAAAATACGTTCACAGCCACGCTTAGTGTTTCATTAAACAACCAATGCTGTTGCCTTTTCAAATTGACACATAAAACTAATCTTCACATCACCAGAGGAATGCATGCTACACAGGAGCTTCTCTTCTGCTCTATTTCCTGATTTTAGACATACAATCCAATTTTACTTTTTTCCCTTCAATTTCACTTCTTAACCAAGGACTGGACTTTATAATTGCACCTCAAGGGGAATACGATAGGGAAAATTTTGGTTCATGGATTGTTTGGATTATTTTCAGAAAGAGGGTTTGAACGGGGCGCCTGGGTGGCTCAGTAGATTAAGCCGCTGCCTTCGGCTCAGGTCATGATCTCAGGGTCCTGGGATCGAGCCCCGCATCGGGCTCTCTGCTCCACGGGGAGCCTGCTTCCTCCTCTCTCTCTGCCTGCCTCTCTGCCTACTTGTGATCTCTCTCTCTGTCAACTAAATAAATAAAATCTTAAAAAAAAAAAAAAAGAAAGAGGGTTTGAACTGTCAAAATTCTATCTCACATTAGGCCATGGAGACAATTCTAAGGATTAAATCATAAATTGCCGCCCTCACGGTACCTTGTACTGGTCAGATAAAGTTATAATGAACCCCCCCCCCCCGGGTATTGGCATAATTTCATTGAACAACTGTTTTATTTTAGTAAATAGAGGGAAGGGAGCCCAGCTGGAGACATTCCTGGATAGGGAGAGTGAAGAGCCAAGCAAAATAGAACAGCAAAGAACTTTATGTTGTGTTACTAATAATCATTTATTCTCTTTCCTTTTTCGCTCTTGCAGGAGTTCTCTGCCTAGTTTCTTTTTATTCTTAATCCCTGAAAGCGTCCCATTTCCGGCTGGCACACTTTTCTTCCTCTGGGAAACAAAATACCTCTTAAAAATCTGTCTGGAAATCTCACACTTGCTTTCCTGGCTAGACTTGGCTTTGTTTTGTGTTCTGCTCTCTCCACCGACACTCAAACCTCATGAAGATCACAACTGCTGTATTTGGAGCCACAAAGAGTTTCGAAGTAGTTTTTTTTTTTTTTATTAGAAAGTAAATGATTTATGATGTGCAATATTAAAACTTTAATTTTTTTTTTTTGGTTACCAAGTAACAGAGGAAAACATTAATGACCCAGTGCAAATTTCACATTAATTTGGACAAACCACTCAGAAGTCATAAATCAGTACTTTGAACACAATATATTATCACAAAGTGTCTGGATACCACTCCTAACAACATAAATGAAGTTATTCTACTTGTATAAATTGTTAAATCACACACACGAAATTGACTGTACCTGTAAAGATATTGAATTTTAATATAATAATGCTAAATTATGTTCTAAAAGTGGTGATTGTGGTTCAAGGCCATAGATACCATAATTTAAACCAATTGTAGTACAACTGGATAGTTTTTATAAAATAGAAAACGGCACTTGTTAGTCACTCAAAATTTCCAAAACCTTGGAGTTCTGTGTTTTTACGTTGCAAATAATGTCATGATTTTGTCTCTTTCAAATGTACAGGAACAAAGGAACAAGGTTTTCTTAACTCATACAGATAACCATAAAGATTCTTTTACTTGACGTGACAGTGGTCTTAACTAAAGAAGGATTAAGTTGTCAGCACAGATGTATTTAGATTTTCACCAGTAGAATGCACAAAAATCAGCCACAGTACTTGATATGAATGTGGATACCACTGCTCCAGACAAGACATACAGAATCAGAATCTCTGTTCAAACACCAGACTGATACTTTTTCCCCATGATGACACATTGAGAAACAATGTGCCTAGATTTCACACTAATAATTATTCACTGAGGTTTGTTAATATTGCTTAATCTATGCCATCAAACAGTAGTTATTGCTAGTTTGCTTATAAACTAAATGCCTTACTTTTCATCACCTTGCCTAAAATATTTTAGGGGTGTCTGGATGGCTCAGTCAGTTAAGCATCTGCTTTCAGCTTAGGTCATGATCCTGGGGTCCTGGAATCAAAGGCCACATGGGGGCCTTCCTGCTCAATGCAGAGTCTGCTTCTCCCTCTGCCTCTGCCCCTATCCCCTGCTTGTGTGAACTATTTCTCTCTCTCTCTCTCAAATAAATAAATAAAATATTTAAAAATAAAATAAAATATTTTATGTCTTATTACATTCCACTCCATATTAAAACTACTTGAATATTTATCAAACCAACTTATATATACAAATTATTTTGTAATTTAAATAAGTATAAACCAATAATAAGTATTAAAATAAATTAATATGAATTATATATGGTCATTTAAAGCCGTATTAGGGAAAATAAAACTAAGTGGGCAGACTGAGCATATTTACTCTTATTTTTACTGCTTTTTGCCTAAGTTTCATGTATTTTTCATTGTTTATAACCTCATTGTCCCGTGAGAAAATCAGAAAGGATATCTACTGCTTTGGAATTTAGGAGTTTATACCGAAGAATTGCAAAAACTTTATATTTTCTTTCCCTCATTTTCAAGTTTGAGGGATCATTAATTACATACTTGGAATTATCAAATTAAGAAACAGATTTAATGCTTTTAAAACAAAAATTACTTTTTCTATATGTACTAACAATCTTTAAGTTACATTTTTTTCAAGAAATATGCTAATGCATTAGATTAAGCCTCTTAATTGTTACACTACAGTTATGAGCTACAAACAACGAATGCTCTGTGGAGTTAAATTTCAGTAAGTAAAACTGTAAGGAACTTTGAGAGAAAGCTTCTATTTCAGTTCATTTTACTGTTTTAGAAGCAGATACTGAGACAAGGATTTGTATGCACATGATTTATTAAAGAAGTATTCTCAGGAGCAAGTCTGGAAATGAACAAAAAGAAACAGGAAAAGGAAAGGGGAAAATCCAGGCAAGAACAAGATTTTGGGCTGACTCAGTAATTAATCCTTTTTATTGTTGAGTATTATTCCAAGGTATGGGTGTACCACACTTTGTTTTCCCATTACCTTGTTTAAGAATTTCTTGGTTGTTTGCAGTTTTTGACAATAATAAATAAAGCAGTTAGGACCATTTGCATACAGGCTTTTGTGTGAACATAAAATTTCTGTTCTTTTAATATGTTGCAGTTCTACCCTCTCAAGTGATTGTCCAGGTTTTCTGGCACCATTTACGGTAAAGATAATTTTTTCTACGTTGAATTGCCTTTACAGCTTGGTCAAAATTGGTTGGCTATATTTGTATCAGTTAATTGCGTACTTTAAAGGAACACAAAGAGTATTAAAATTATTTATAATTAGGAATAAATATAAAACCTATTAAACATGCAACTTGTAAGATTTCAACCATTTAGAGTAGATAAACAAGAAAGTAACACAACAACCATAAAAACAAATGTAAGGGGAAAAAAAGACATGAATATTTTAAGTGATGCCGCCTACTGAACTTCTCCATTTATCCAGAATAAAATTGAGGTAGGAGATAGGAATTTGCTTTTGGCTGAACTGGTTTAAATTGCTACTCATTTTTCATGAAAGCATCTGGCCATGTTGCATATGAAACTAATGTTTAAAGATACACATTTTCAACACAACTTGGCTTCTATATTCAAGCCTAACATTTCATGTGATCCTCTACCAAGAAAACAATGAAATAGAGTTAGACTATATATTTCCCTCCAACATGAGCTATAAATTTAGGCATGTAGGTTGTATCCTGTAGAAGATTTAGGGGACTTTTAAAGATCATTTTGAATATTCTTATTTTTGCTTTTTAAGACCTAACTCTAAAGAAGATGCTAATTGACATATCAGAAAATATATCTCAAAAGAGGGAGTACAAGCAATAATTCCAAATTTATTTGATGATGGAACACTATATTCTCAAAATATTTGTCATTAATTTTTCTCAGAAGTAGTTCTATGTAGAACACAGGTTTTGAATTGTGCTATAAACCATAATCTTGCAGATGGGGTGTAGTCTTTTCTATTATTTTATCTTTAGTGCCCGGTAGGGTTCCTTTACCATATTTCATTTTGTATTTCTTTACATAATGAAAAAATAAATGCACTGATAGCCAGATAATTTTCAACTCCAACTATAACAAAAAACAAACCAGATGTCATTATGGAAAGATATTTGGAAATTCTTTATTTCAGATTAAGGTTATTATTCCCTCTTGTATTATTTCAGTTTTAAATTTAATTATCATTTGAATTAAAATCATTTGAATTTAAATTACTTAGTTATAAGAAAATAACTTATGTCTTTTTCTTTTATTAAAGTATTTTTATTTCTGTCTTTGTCTTCAGCTTTAACATCAACATTTAATACTCCCTAATTTTGTTCACTGTGGAGTATGACTTTTTTTTGCACATGACTACAGTCTTTTATTCACTTATTCGTTCCAGCAGATATATTTATATTTCCCCCCAGAATAATGTTTTAATTAAAGCTGATTTTCAAGTTACAAATAACTAGAATGAATTTCTAAATTTTATTGGCTGCCGACACCAGAACTTCTGTTCTTCTTTTTCTTTTCATTGAATATCCGTGAAAATATATTCATCTTTCCAGGTATAAATATAAATTTTTTTTAAAAAGATTGATTTTATCTGCCCAATATGATATAGTCTCTGGCCACTTCACCATCTTGCATTACATTCATGTACCATGTATTACTTCAAGACAGTGATATTTTAAACATGAGTCTTGCTTTCTAAAATAATAACTGTCTACACATCTAATATCCCTTCTACATCTTCAATGAGTATTGAGAAAATAGTCAGCTGTGATATTTAGCAGATTCTAGACATGAAGATTTGTTATTTAAGAAGTGAATATATATATAGGTAACAGTAATTTAGCTTTGTCTCTCAAAGTTGGCAAATGAGAATCAACATTTCCTAGTTCACTACTCCTAGATTTATCAACCATTCTTTCGATTGTTTCTCTAAAGTAATTATTTGAATGAAACAGACTCTCTCCTGTGAACAATTATATAGGCAGGAGAAAGACTTCAGTTAATAGTGCCCCTACAATATTTTGTTGTCAAGTATTTCTTTTTTTTTTTTTTAAAGATTTTATTTATTTATTTGACAGAGGGAGAGAGATCACAAGTAGGCAGAGAGGCAGGCAGAGGGGGAGGGGGAAGCAGGTTCCCTGCTGAGCAGAGAGCCTGATGCGGAGCTTGATCCCAGGACCGTGAGATCATGACCTGAGCTGAAGGCAGAGGCTTAACCCACTGAGCCACCCAGGTGCCCCTGTTGTCAAGTATTTCTACTTTAAAGTACACAACTGTGGTTTTCAGCTTGTACATCTCTCTGAATTAAAAATTGGGATTATTGACTAGACCAAGGCTAATTTTAGGAAGAAGAAATTATATGCTTTAGGGAAGTAATAATATGTGTATTTTTCATTTGCTCTGTCATTTCTTTTAACAAAACTATTCTGTTCTGAGATCTAATATCTTCAATCTATACCACTTCTACTAATCAAGCATCTCTTGTTCCCTGTCTAATATCCAAAACCACATAGCTATCAACCCTGTCTCCTAGGTTGACAATTTTCCCTCACCTGTGTCTGATATAAAGCCTCCTGTCTGTTCCCAGAGCTCTGGGTCTTTCATGTGAGGACAGAGTAACCTATTGTTATTCACTTATTGTCTTCCATTTTCCAATGTAACCAGCTCTTGCTGAGACTTTTTATATTAGGCAACAGATAGTAGGGTCATATATCATGACAGTTAAAGGTTTCAGTCAGCAATAGGAGTGACTGTGTTTAAATTCAGGATCTATCAGATAAATGTTGGATGATTTGGAAAGTTACTTTTTTTAACCTTAGTTTCCTCATCTGTACACCACCATCTCTCTAGAGTGGTAATGACAATGTATCTTCCCAATGGAGTTGCGAAGATTAATTTTTTAGCATGTATAAAGTACTTTGGATGGCAACTGACACATAGTTAATAAATATTACCACTACTATGCCTGCTACTACTGCTACTGCTACTACTAAGTCCTTTGAGTAGTTTCCTAGATGCTGCCTATTTGAGTAGAAAAGTCCATAGTCATTCTTACTGTTTTATTCAGTCAAAATGCTAGTTTGCCAACCTGCTCATCCTCAGAGCTTGGTTGTTCCATTAAAGTTGGCATGCTCTATGTTTTTCTTAAATTTCAAACTGAGCTTTTTGTTTCATGGGTAGGAAGTTGGTGAAAACTTTAAAAATACATATTTAATATGTGTGTTTCTACAGAGAACATAGATTTAATTAGATTCATATTAACCAAAAACTTTTAGGACCATGGGTCTAGAGATCCTAACTGAATGCATTAAATAGGTCCTTTTCCTGATTCCCAGCGACCTTAAACTCCCAAGTCGACTCCATCTAATTTAACTACAATTACTCTGAGATGTGTTAGAGTATGCATACACATTAATGAAAATCAGATACACTATCAGAAAATGTGAAATACAACATTTATATCAATAAAAAGTAGAGAGCAAAAATTAAATAATCAACTACTTGCTTGTCACAGCATATTCAATGTTCTACTCTTCCACATGACTCTCTCATTTTATTTTTTATTTTATTTTATTTTTTAAACTGGTTTTAAAGATTTTATTTATTTGTTTGACAGAAAGAAAGATCACAAGTAGGCAGAAAAATAGGCAGAGAGACAGAGGGGGGAAGCAGGCTCCCTGCTGTGCACAGAGCCCGATGTGGGGCCCCATCTTAGGACCCTGAGATCATGACCTGAGTCGAAGGCAGAGGTTTAACCCACTGAGCCACCCAGGCACCCTGACTCTCTCATTAAAACAAATAAACAACAACAAAAAAAACAAACAAAACCCCAAAACAATCCCAGTATAGTTAACATACAGTGTTAATTTCAGGTGTTCAATAAAGTGATTCAACCATTACCATGTGATCCAGTATACGTTACTCAAAGCTCATTATGATAGGTGTACTCTTAATCCCTTTCACCTGTGTCATCCATCCCCACGCACCTCCCCTCTGGTAACCATCAGCTTGTTCTCTATAGTTAATAGTCTATTTTTTTGGTGTGTCTCTCTTTTTTCTTTGCTCATGCTCATTTGTTGTTTCTTAAATTTCACATATGAGTGAATTAATATGATATTTATCTTTCTCCGACTGAGTTACTTCACTTGGCATTATATTCTCTAGATTCATCCATGTTGTTGTAAAAGGTAAGATTTCATTCTTTTTCATGATTGACTAATATTCCATTATATATACATATATACACATATGTATGTTTTTAATATATATCATCTTCTTTATCCATTCATCTATTGATGGACACTTGGACTGCTTCCATAAGTTGGCTATTGTAAATAATGCTGCCATAAATATAGGGGGTACATATATCTTTTTGAATTAGTGGTTTCATATTCTTTGTGTAAATGCTCAGTAGTAGAATTACTAGATCATGTGTTAATTCTATTTTTAATTTTTTGAGGAACCTCCATACTGTTTTCCACAGTGGCTACAGCCTTTCTCCTTTGTTTGATGTGAAGTTATCAAGAGCAAGCAGAACAAAAGTTTGAAGAATTGACTTTACTACACCCACCTGATTAAGAATGTCGCCATAGTAGCTGAAAATAAGCTTATGCTTTTAGCTATTTTGAGTCAGTTGAATAAAATTACACATTTGGTTTTGGTTTTGGTAAAATAATGATTTATTTAAAATTTCCTTAATTAAAATTTTAAAAATTACATTTCTGAAATGAAAGAGCTGCATACTAATTGGAGGACATTGCTGTGGGTGATTAAGTATTCTTTTATGGTAAATGATATATTTCCAGAGATAATTCTACTTTTAGATGAATTTACTACTTAGAAATGGTACCTGATACTAGCTATTGTTTGGAAAGAGTACTTTTTTCAACATATACATACACAATAAGTGCAGAATGTAATCTTGTGCAGATGTCCTTCTGAGACTTTCAAAATATGAAATAGTCCCAAATAAAAGTGTCATAAAATTCAAACATAATGTTTTTTTTTTTTAAGGAAATAAGACTAAGCTAAATATGAGTGATACAAAGGCATTACTCATTATAAAACAGTGTAGGAGTACATGATTATAGAGAGCCATACTTACATAAACCTTTAGGCTCATTATGTGCAATTGCCTTGCTTTACATGTCATGAACCTTAACCTGAAACTTACTTAATATTGTCATTCAGGGAAACATATGTCTCATCAGAAGTCTCCTGGCTTAAGAAGCTACGAAGAGGGGTGCCTGGGTGGCTCAGTGGTGAAATCCTCTGCCTTCGTCTCATATGATCCCTGGGTCCTGGGATCTAGCCCCTCATCCGGCTTTCTGCTCAGCGGGGAGCCTGCTTCCTCCTCTCTCTCTCTGGGCCTACTTGTGGTCTCTGTCTGTCATATAAATAAATAAAATCTTAAAAAAAAAAAAAAGAAACTAAGAAGAAACAAGTTACAATGTTGGGTAGATAAGATTGACCTTGTCATAAAACATTTATTATCATAATGGACAGATGCTGCTGGGTGAGGTGGACTTCACTCAGACTTGTTTCTTGGCCCGGCATCCTAGGTACTCATATCTTAAAAGAATGATGAGAAAGGAAGAGAGCCAATCATAAATTTTTTGTATAGGGTTAAAATGGTGGTTTCACTGACACATCTATAGTTATTAGGTAATGAGGTATGCAGCCTTAGAACCACTTTGAAAGAGCGTGTGAAGAACAAATGGAGAGAGTAACTGATCACTTTTCCCCAGGACATTTTCTCATAAGAGCGCCTCAAGATCAGAGTAGGATTAGCAGTGGTGTTCAACCGGAGATGGTGATACCTGCTAGAAAGCAAAGATAATTGGATAAAGATAGTTCTCAGTAAAAAATCTTGAGCAGTGATGGTAAAGGCAGAAGACAGAAGCAGCTGGCAGAAGTATGATGGCAGTGACTTCAAGACAGTTGTACTTCTCCTTGTGTGATGAGAGTGCATAAATGGTAGAACAACAGGGGACCCAGAAGTTGGAGGGGCCCCAAAGTAATACATCATCAAACTTCTTTATGAAGTCATATGAGACTTCTTTAGAAGCATCTCCAAAATGAGAACTTTGCAGGAGTTTGAAGTCCAGCAATTGTAAAGCAGAGATAAAGTTCCAACAGAGATATGGGTTGTACACGTATGACATAATAGAGTTTCAGAAAATATCATACTGCTTTAAAAAAGGTAGAAACACAGACCAGGTGTCTTGAATCATCAGGGTCTTTTCCAATGGGTTATATATTTAAGATAATCTTCTGAGTTCTAGCAATGATGTTAAAATTCATTGTAGAATGAGTTTCCCAGGTTGCTCATCAATTTGTTAAAAAGTTTCAATTTATAAAATAAATTTAATGAGTGTCAACAGAGGCATATTACCATTACAATAGGAAGCTTGCCACCGGCCTCTACAAACCCCATCCCAACAGGTAAAAATGATAAAGAAGAGATGTACAAATATTCAAAGTCAAAGCTAAGGATATTTTATATCATGATGCTGGGATGTGTTAAGGAACAACCTGGCTGGGTGAAGAGTTAGTGGAGAGTTCATTTTCAGCCATGTAAGAGAAGCTGAAGATTTTCACATCCATTTGCCTAAGTCTTGGGATTTCTTCAAGAAGTTAATTTTTTTGAAGTCAGTTCTTTGGACTCCTCTTAAGTCAATTTTTCTTTAAGCAGATTGGCTTCAAATCTGAGAGGCCAAACAAGAGGTGGAGGGGAGCCAGTGGAAAAGGATGCCAGAGACCTAGGCTCATAGTTTAAGAAAAAGGAGCTGTACTATCTTAGGTGATCAGAAAGGGCTAATTGAGGAACTCTATTGCAGTTGTTGGTCTTGTCTGATTTGCATGTATCTTTCTTGAGTCTCTGGAATCGGAAATCTGTGGCAATAATGGACTCAGAATTTCTGACCTTGGTTATCCTTGTGATAGCTAATAAATCACTATAGGGGACAGTATGCCAAGCACTTTAATGTACATCGAAAGATGGACTCTGTCTTGCTCTCATACCAACCAGCACGAAGAAGCATGGATTAGTTTTTCTCTAGTTCGGTTGTAAGACATATCTGAACATTTTTAAGATGAGCTAAGAAGTTCTGCAGTACAATGAAACAAGAATATAAAGCATTGATTTAGCCAGTCATTCTATGCAACAAAATACATACTGTGGTCAGTTGCCACCTGTTAATAGTGACTATTGCTTTAACCTTTTCTGTCTCATTTTGAAAGTTCTCTATCTCTTAAAAGTTTGTCATAAAACTTTTATTTGCTTTATGCAAAATTGAAATATATGATTTATAACTGGCTCTTTCTAAAATGAAGAACATATATTTAGTCTTACAAAATTATTTCCAAACTGGATATATTCACAAGAATGGATTAGACTTTCTGTGTAACTCGGTCTTCATGCTCCTGTGACTGAAAATCTCTGAGATTTCATTGCTTTGCCATTTTGTGCCCATTGTGGTTGTTAGTCTATCACTGTGGAAGAAGTAACAAGAAGAGGGTAACAACTTACAAGTTCCTCTATGTTTTTCTTCCAACAGATGATTACTACTGATCATATTGACGGAAATGTATTTCTCAGAATGTGTGAATTTTCTCCACACCAGTTTGTCTTTGCCTATTTCCTGTATCGGTTATTAGTTTAACACCTCCTCCAAATCCCCGAGTTAAAATCCTTCTCATCTCTTTTACTTTAAACTCTCCCATCAAGAGAACACAATACCTCATCAAGTTCCATTCTCTTGATTTCAGGATTTCAGGAGTTTTTAACTTGGGTACCTTAGGAAAAGTAATTTTTTAAACCTTATGCACGCGTCTAGACTTCCTGCCCTCCTGTCCATTCATCACTTTGTTATCAAGTGATCTTGCTAAAGTTAGATGTGATCATGCTATTTCCTACCCAACACTTTCCCAGCACTCCATCCATGATAACAATGCACAAAAGCCCCAACAATGCTATCCTATCTCCTATGGGACAAATCCAAGCTTCCTGAAAAGGCATTTAAAGCTCTCAACAGATTCTGATAATCTTTTCCATCTCATGCACCATACTTAACTGACAGAGTTAAACTTTACTTGAGCATACTTTGCTAGGCGGTCTCTGGCATTTGTGTGTGTGTGTGTGTGTGTGTGAGAGAGAGAGAAAATATATACTTTAATATCCATTAAGTAGGTTTTAGAAACAAGACAATTTTAACAAAAAGAAACAAGTGTTGGATTAGAGCAGAGTTTTAATGTGACATGTTTCTGAAGTGGTTTGCCAAAGGGTGTGATTTTATGAATAAAAACAACACAAAAACAGGAGTTTGTTGTATAGGACATAGTCTACTTTAAAATTAAAGTAAATATGGTGGTATACAAAGAAATTTCATGAAAGGATAATGAGTATATTTCGATAAATTGCAACTATCCACAAAGTACATTTTAGTTCCACTTAGATTGAACATTTTGCAATCAAAGCTATTCCTTGAATTTCAATAAACATTCTGGTTGTCCTTGGCGTCTTTCGCTTTGTGAATGAAGAACTTTGTTCTCGCTGGTCTGGGAATACTTTTTACTGGTGATGTTTTCCTTTGGCTGGGAAACAGATTAAGGGCCTCTCTTCCTGGCAGATCCTGTTTTCTATTGGATATAACTATTAAACCTATTTAAAAGAATACTTTTATTTATCTGGCTGTTCAAATTCATCTTGTAGATGTCAATAAATTTGAAAATTAGAGGAAATAAAAAATAGAGTTTTTCAATGTACACCTGCAATTGAGTTATCTTAAATATACCCTGGAGAGAACAAGAAAAAAAAAATAATGACGATATTTTAATAGTGAGACCGCACACAGGAGTAGTTTATAACTACAAAAAGCTCTATTTTGGGCGCCTGGGTGGCTCAGTGGGTTAAGCCGCTGCCTTCGGCTCAGGTCATGATCTCGGGGTCCTGGGATCGAGTCCCGCATCGGGCTCTCTGCTCAGCAGGGGGCCTGCTTCCCTCTCTCTCTCTCTGCCTGCCTCTCTATCTACTTGTGATCTCTCTCTGTCAAATAAATAAAATTAAAAAAAAATCTCTATTTTATCAAAGAAATATGTATATAAACTTATTTTTGTCATCAGCTTTTCCGGTTTTTCACTCTGAAACGCTTTCTTCCTCAGAAGAAACAAAGTCATGTGGTTTACCATAACTGTTTGCTGATTTTCCTTGAATGTATGGAATATCTTTGAACTAGAGCTGTTTGAAATAATTACAAGAAAAATTGAAGTGTAGTTTTTTCTAACTGTGAAGTGTTTTAAATTTGTCTGTTGAGGAGATCAGTTTTTCTGCCCCTGGAAAATAAGTTTGTAAACACTGTAAACTTTTTTATTGTGGTGGGTATCTCCTGTTGTGCTGCTGGCAGCCAGTGCTTTGGAGACTGTCGTACTTTGTAACGCTGATGAGCTGCAAAAGTTTGCCAAAGAAAAATGCAGTAGACCAAAATGGAACATCTCTGCACAAAATTTTCTGAGATTTTCTTAGACTCTCTAACTAAAAAGACAGGTAACCTCTTGTGTAAACGAAGAAAAGGAAAATGCATCCCATCTCTACAAAACTTTGAAAGCAGGATGATAAAAATCTTTTAAAACATAGTTCAAGTGCTATATGAAAGGTTTGGAAGCTGTCTTTTCTGGTTTTATTTCCCATCTGTGCTTTGGTTTTGAAGCATCAATGTTTATTTTGTCTCTAACCCAAAAACCATTTATCAAATATGCATACAATCAATCACTACTAATTGGAAGCAAATTCAAAAGCAAAATTTCAGGGTATTCCATTTTCCACAGGAATGATAACAGAGTATCTCCAGTTTTTCGTCAAAAGACTTTTTGGGAAAGGCCAGGAAAAAGTCGTGTTTCTTTTTTTTCTCCATAAATGACATAATGAAAAATTGTTGGTAACACAGTAGTTCCTTTTGGTCTTTAAAACAACATAATTCATGGACAGATTATCAGACTGAGAGTTGTGGCTTCTATATTTTTATGTATGTGGCAAATCTTGTGTTTATTTTTAAACTGCTCTTTCTTTTCTTTTTTCCATTTGATATTCTTGATCAGAAGATGTTGAGGGGTGCCTGGGTAGGTCAGATGGTTAAATGTCTTACTCTTGGTTTCAGCTCAGGTCATGATCTCATGGGCTTTGGGATCTAGCCCCAAGCCCCCACCCCAACCCTCCCTGTCAGTCAGGCTCCATGCTCAGTGGGGAATCTGCTTGCAGAGTCTCTCTCTTTCTGCCCCTCCCCCTATGCACAATCATACACCCCCTCTCTCTGTCTCACTCTTAAATAAATAAATCAATCTTAAGAAAAGATGTTTTGCTAATATCATTGTCTAGTAACATAAAATGGATATATATGAATTAGGCACATCCAATATTGCAATGCTTTCTATGATCATATAATAATCAAATCAAGTTTCTTTCCTTTATAATATTGAATTTCTGCTAAAAATTACTTATTATTAGAAGTCTTTTTCTGGGGGAGACATCAGTTACCCTCTCCCTTAAGTAAGAAAAAAAAAAAAAAAGCAGTAATTTTGCCCTTCTGAAAGGAAAAAAAAAAAAAAGACCTCATCCCTATTTAAACCAAACTATATCTTACTTCCTGAATTTGTACACTTTTGTCGGAAATTGTTAGGGCAGGAACTCTTTCTTTTCTAATAGCTTGATTAAGCCAAGTCCCTGTCATCACCTCACAGATAAATAAATGATAATAATGGTGGAAAATGAAATATTAAAACCAAACATTTTCACTAGTTCACTCTTCATTTTCTTAATATGTGGTATAATTTTAGTCAGGCTATTTATGACTAAAATAGCAAAGTCTTCATATGAGAGAAATTGCTTTTCGGTTTAGCATGTCCATTGCCCCCATTTATCATTCCTTCAATCTAGCGCCAAAAATGGCTTTCGTAATTCTGGCTATAAACGGCTGACTGAGAATATCAAACCCTGCTCCACCCAATACATCATTAAAGAAAGAACTATATTTTGCAGTGTCTTATTACATTTTTAGTTTATGGGGGAATTAAGGCAGTTATAAACATTAGTTGAAAATGTTGGCAAGCAAAGTGGGGAGGGAGGAAATGCAAAGGAGATGGAGGCATACGGAGGTAGACATGCTCTTAGCTTGGGTTTGGCATAACATATGGGAAAGCTCGTGAGTTCTTCTAGTATAAGAAATTGATATTCATTGGAGGGCCTGAATTATTCACTTTAGCTACCTTTGTTGCATATAAAGCCAAGTAAATTAACTCCATCTTTTCCTGGGCATTTGCAACTTTTAGATGAATTGTCCGTTAGTGTTTGTGTTTCAAATAAGTACTATTTTGATTCAGGTGGAATTCTCTCCTTCAAAATTGTAGGGGAATTCATCAGAGAGCTCCCAGTTCAATTGCAATTATAATACCTTTTTTCCCACTGAGAGTGCTGTCAATCTGATAGAGTTACATGGTGTTAGGGATCTGATCAATGAGGTGTGAGCAAATTCTTGTATTACTCTGCTCACAAATATCCACTCCTTAATCAACCTCCAAACCGAGATGGCGCTGAATGCATCCAGGTGGTTGTAAGTCACACACTCCGTCTCCACAGCCATGTTTATTAAGAAAATCTCCCTCAGCCAGTTAAGTGTCTACCTTGAGCCAAGACATGATCCCAGGGCTCTGGGATTGAGTCCTGTGTCTAGATCCTTGCTTAGCAGGAAGCCTGCTTCTCCCTCTGCTGCAGCTCCCCCTGCTTGTCCTCTTTTTTCTCTCTCTCTCAAATAAATAAATTAAACCTTTTAAAAAGAAAGATAGAAAGAAAGAAAGATAAGAAAAATCTCCCTCTGCTGCTATCATTTTATCCCTTCCCTAAAGAAGGAAGAGAAATTGTTATGTGTGGCTATACTTTCTGATCTATTATTAATCTCTTTTTCTGTTGCACAGACGCGGGACCCCAGTGCCCATGTTTGTGCTAGGAGAGTCTGCTACTTTTCAACATCTGCTTGACTTAAATGTGGCTCTCTCTTAGAAAATCAGAGAAGGAGGCTGACAACTTTCAAACTTTAAATAATCAGAGCCTCTGTCACTCCAATAGCAAAGCCAAGAGATACGAAACTGTGCAGGTTGTCACATTTCCAGTCACACAGAAAAAGCTGATCTGAGAAAACCACGCAGAAGGAAGTGGTGACGGAGGGAGAGAGCAGGATGTCAGAGGTTCGAGTTCTCCATGACACCCAGCTAAGCACTATAACAGTTATGGGACATTCCCCAGTTCTACCAGTACTCTTTCCCTCATACCTGAACTACCATACATTGGGTCTCACTTGTTTGAAATACGGTCTTGACTATTTCAGCTTCTTTGACGCTATGTAACAAAGATGTATCGACTAGTTACCTGAAAATATTAGTGCTTGTTTCTCAAATTGCATTTTTTTTCCCTATAAATAGAACCCTCCTTCAAAACAAGAATCTACTTTGCTAGAATTCAGCTATCTAGATATTTCATATTCCTATATTTGGATAAATATACAGAATCAATACTTTGCTTATGAGCTATCAATATCCTACCTCATGGCGATTCGCTTATCTCTTGGTCAGCAGAAATGTCTTAGTACTTAAAAATGAGGCCTCCCTGTTTGCTCTTTACTACTGCACAAACACTTCAAAGAGAGTGCTTAGTATCATGATTATATTTAAAATATTGAGAAATAGTGAAGAAAATAACAAACTTAAGTCTGAAGGTCTGGCTTTGTATGTCTGTTTACCCACCATGAGGCTTTGAGAAAGTCACTTAGCCCTTCTGGGACTGAACTTCCTCCTTCATATGGAAGAGACAGAAATATGATATAGATGGATATATGGAGATAAAGAATATTCCAACTGTGTAAGAATTGTTTATAGAGAGAGTCTCACTTTTTCTGAGGAGCTGCCATGATAACACTGTATGAGGTTCAAGTACAGATGTTTGAGGATAAGCCATCTTGCATGGAGGCTTGTATGAGGGGGAAGAGGGATGTTTTGATGTTGGAGATGGAGAAGAAGAGAGCTAAAGAGGACAAATATTATGGATAATAACACCTGGGACAGCCTGAAATGGAAAAAATGTGGACAAGGAAAATGTTGATAGCCCAATTTTGGAGACAAAGGATAAGGAAGAATATTATCCTTAACAAACTTAATAATATAAATAAATAAATAAAATAATATTCTTCCTATCCTTTGTCTCCAAATTTCTCTTCCAGAGAAATGCCACTATATAATGAGTAGGACTGATTTTATCGTGTCCCAAAAGGATGAAATAGAAATGACACCAAGTTGTGTTATTCCCCACCCTACCATTTCTGGTTTAATGAAAGAGAAAAATCCAAGTTAAGGACATTTTTCTCTGGCATAAATGAGTTTTAATTAGATGTTGTTATTGATGGCTCGGCCCTGCAGGTCCCTACTTTCTTTGTGGGTAGAAATGGGGTCATAGTGTGGGTCTCAAGAAATCAGTTGACATATGTTTCATCAGAATCAGAGCCTCACCCCTCACTGGTTGGCTCTCTATCAGTGGATATAGGAGTTCTATTAGCTCAACTATTTTAAAGCATTAGGAATTTTTTAAAAATGAGGTCATATTTCAAATCTTAATACATTACTATTTTCTTTGATCCATTTTAATGGAAGAATTATAACAATTGGTGTCAAGAGAAGCATGAATGCTTTTCCTATTTCAAAGCAACTCCATATTTCCATAATTTGAAACAAAACTTTAAGAAGTACTCCAAGCACAAAATAGGAGTTCCATGAATTTTTAATCTTTTTTATTTTTATTTTTATTTTTTTGGTCATTCGAATGTTCTGAATTATAGAAATCTTCCAGGTTCTGTTAGAAATAAAAATGTGGACCACTCATCCTCACTTGCTGGTTATACTAGTAAGTCTTACATAAGATAACAAACTAGGATAAGGATAATAAGGATAAGTCACTGGACTCTTTAACATTATAGGCTACAGAAATATGTGAATCAATGTTTAACTTTAATTTCATTGTTGATGCATTGTGATTAAGCAAATGGGCCATGGATCCAGTCTACGGCGGCCCAGAATCTGGAGTTTGCAAGTCCTTTTCCTGCCTCTCCCTGAGCTCTCTCCCTCAAGGTCTTGGTCTCTGTCACCGACAGTCCCCAGACACTGTCCCTCACATAACCCAGCTGTCATCTCAAGTCTTTTTGCAACTCAACATTTTCTTTCCACCGAAACTGCCTCCCACCATTGAATTCAGTGTCACCATTCACTATTCTCTTAGGATGTAAAGCACAGATCCATAATCGACTCTTCTTGAATTCATATTAAATCAGATCTTGATTTCCCTCATTGCTTTTCCATCCTTCCCTTCCTTTTTTCTTTCCTTTTTTTTTTTTTTAAAGATTTGTTTATTTATTTGACAGACAGAGATCACAAGTAGGCAGAGAGGCAGGCAGAGAGAGAGAGGAGAGAGGAGGACGCAGGCTGTCTGCAGAGCAGAACCCTGGGATCATGACCTGAGCCGAAGGCAGAGGCTTTAGCCCACTGAGCCACCCAGGCGCCCCCCTTCCCTTCCTTTTTATAAGCATGATTCTTCTTCCCTCAGGCCATGTGCTCATTGCATTGTGGATTTGAGTCACATGCTCTGCATTCAGCCTCTTCTCCTAAATGCAAAGATAAGATATAAATGGTTTGTACTTAATCCTTTCACACTGTGTTCACCTTGGCTCACCACAGTCCAGAAACTGAGTTACTTCCTGTTACCAAAAAGTAATTGTTCAGCTTTCCTTTCAAGGCTCTCTGCTGGGAATGGCCAGCAATCCCTGTATCGAAGGATGAAAGATTACTCTAAACTTTGCTGTGAAAGAGAGGAGAAGGCAAGGGGGTCAATGCTCAGAGACAAAGACCCTTTGCTCTTCTTTGTTCCCTTTTTTATTGGTTCTTCAGGATAATCACAAATTCTTATCTCTGTTTCTTAAGCACATGATGGGTGACTAGGGGTCTTACTGAAACTAGTAACCTGCTACAGGAAAGGTAGGAAATGCTAATCTGCGAGTTCTATAAATTCTGCTAAACATAGCCTAAGGGACAATGCATACATTTCTTCCATCACAGAGTGGCTGTTTGGGCTCAGAAAGCTTGGGGGCGCCTGGGTGGCTCAGTGGGTTAAAGCCTCTGCCTTTGGCTCAGGTCATGATCTCAGGGTCCTGGGATCGAGCCCCACATCGGGCTCTCTGCTCCGCAGGGAGCCTGCTTCCTCCTCTCTCTCTGCCTGCCTCTCTGCCTACTTGTGATTTCTCTCTGTCAAGTAAATTAAAAAAAAAAAACAAAGAAAAAAAAAAAAACAAAGAAAGCTTGGAGGGGGGTGGGGGAACAACTCCCAGAGGCATTCCTGTGGCAGAGTGGTCAGGCAGGTTTCAGCATTCCAAAGGTCTACCCCTTCTCCAAAACTTTCCCTGCCCTCAGCAGCCTGTGTTACAGTTTAGCAAGCCGAGTATTATGGCTGATTTCATGCTCTACATTAACCCCAACAGCCCTCCGCATTTGTCAGAGGCACACTTTCATTCACTCGTTTACTCGCTTATTCACGCACCATTCACTTATTTACTCATTTGCCTATGTACACAATATTTGGAGCTTCTCTCATGTTGGGAAAGGCCATTTGTACCTCGCTACTCTCTCACACTGCTTATGAACTATCTTGAAAGATGTCTTACAAACTTGTTCGTTGGCTCCAGGTGCCATAACCAAACACCACAGACCAGCTTGAACAACAGAGATCTATTTTCTCACAGTTCTGGAGCCTGGAAGCCCGAAAGCAGGGTACCAGCAGGGTTGGCTCCTGGTGAAGCCTCTCTTCCTGGCTCACAGAGAGCCATCTCTATATTGTGTCCTTGCATGGCCTTTCCTCCATGCACTTGCAGAAGAAGAGAGAGTTCTAGTGTCTCTAACCCCTTTTATGAGGACATGAGTGCTGTTGGATTAGAAGCACACCCTTCCGAACTCATTTAAGCCAGATTACCTCCTTAAAGGTGCTATCTCCAAGTACGGTCACCTTGGAGGTGAGGGCCAGAGTATACGCATTTCTGGGGTGGGAGTGGGGGGGCACAGTTCATTGTATAACAAGTCCCTGCCTTTAATCATTTACACTATCATGTATTTTCAGTTTGCCATTCCCATCAATACCTTTCGTTGTATTCATCATGGAGAAGTCTTTCTTGAAAGAAGATTTTTTCAGTTCACATTTCTTTACAGTAGATTGCCCTGCTTCTACGTAGCTTTGGAATTTATGGTTTGTGTCACAAATTTGACACTAATATGCTATCTTTTCATCTGCATTTCAAATGCATATGAAATACAAAAGTCTCTTTAGGACCAGAAGCATAAATATTATTAATATGTATATGTATCTGTACACACATACTCTTAATAATAAATAAATAATTTTAGTATAAAATAAGTATAGTATGAATATTAAAATACATATGGATACATATTTTTTCATCAGAGTAGCATTTCAGTTTTGCATATAGAAATACCTTACTATATTGACTATGTTGATTAATTTATCAAACCTTGATTCAGAATTTTATGGACTCATTAAGTTGGTGCACTCATTATTAGACAAGAAAATTTAATTATCCAAGGAGGTGAACGTCATTAATTTTTGTTTTAAATGTAAAATCTATTTAAGAGTGGGTTTTTGGAAAATTAGTAGGCATTATAAAAAGTTATGTACATGTTTCATAAAATATACCAGCCAATGTACTGTGGCATAATTCTACACATAGAAAATTACTGCAACAAAAGTACAAGATAAACAGTCGTAATATAAATATTGTTTACAGTGCCGTCAAAATCTCTTTTTTCTTCTTATGTTTTCCCACCTTACTGGATTTCTTACCACCATCCAGAGCCCCTACTTCTCTTGCTAGGAAGGAAATCATTAAGCTAAATTTATGTCACAATAAAACGTTAGTTACAATGTTTTATCTTTCCCAGAACTATTTGTTTCCCGAAAAGAAGACTTTGGGGATAGCATAATATTTTTCACAACAGCTAAAATGCAAGGTAGCACTTCAGGTATTAGCTATGAATAAAGGGAGAAATATTTCTGCAGTAGGACCTATCATCCTCTTAAATTGCACTTACAGGCAACCCCACATTCTACCTTTCTGACAGAAAAGCAGTGAAAATATGCAAGGCATTTCTCTCATTTAAAAAATGCTGGTTCTTTCTTCTCTGCTCTCTTCTTAATGTGGAAAAGTGATTCCCTATTCTCTCTTTTTGCTACATATCTTGCAAGGGAGACACCAACTCTCTTTGTCTTGGACTATCTTTTCAAGGATGCTTATGTGGCAGACAGCTTAAGAAGAGAGAGAGAGTTTCTCATCTGGTGCAAAGTTCAGGTGGGCTTGCATCCACAGAAGACATAGAGTCTTCTGGGGGCAAAGAGGGAGCATACTTACTGCCATTAAAAATGATTTCAATTCCCGAGGCTCAGATTTCTTTTTCTGTACTGTGAACCACCACGCGTTCATTTGTGGTCTGGCATTCTTTATGATGCCCTCTAGGAACTAGGGCTCAGGGAACTTGGGGAAAAAGAAAAAGTGCTGAGAATCTGGCTACTTCTATTGCTGTGAGTAACAAACTACCTTTCTTCTCTGACCAGTAAGAATCTCATGTATTCTTCGAGCATCTCCTAAACTATAACCTGCCAATTTGTTAACTTGCAAGTAAGTGAAATAGCAGACTCTTTTTTGGCATATGAACGGTTCCATGTATTGATGAAGATTATGTTGTTCTTTCTGTCTGAAGACTCATTCTTTATATAATAGAGAATCTAGATTTCAAGTTTTCAAATATGCTTATTACTTGTGTTAGTCCGCTGGATACCCTAACAAAGTACCACGGACTGGATAGCTTCAACAACAGAAATTTTTTCGCATTCTAGAGCTTGGAAGTCCAGAACCAAGGCATTTTGCAGGCACTGTGGCTCCTAAGGGCTCAATTTCTTGGCTTGCGGATGGCCATCTTCTTGTGTTCCCACATGGCCTTTTTTCTGTGCATGTACGTCCTTGGTGTCTCTTTCCCTTCTTACAAGGACACCACTCATGATGGATTAGGGTGAACCCACATGGCATTATTCAACTTCTTTTTTTTTTTTTTTTTTAAAGATTTTATTTATTTATTTGACAGACAGAGATCACAAGAAGGCAGAGAGGCAGGCAGAGGGAGAGAGGAGGAGGCAGGATCCCCACTGAGCAGAGAGTCTGATGCGGGGCTCGATCCCAGGACCCTAGGATCATGACCTGAGTGGAAGGCAGAGGCTTTAACCCACTGAGCCACCCAGGCTCCCGGCATTACTCAACTTTAATCAGTTCTTTAAATGCCCTATCTCCAAATAGAGTCACATGGGGGATTAGGACCTCAACATATGAACTTTGCAGGGACACAATTCAGTTCATAATCCTATTCCCATCTGTTCTAAGACAATTCTCCATATGTTTCTCTCATTTCTTCACATCTTACATGCAGAGGCACTAACTGCCTTTTTGTTCCATACCATCTTTTTAAGGATGTTTGTACAGCCAACAGCCTTGGTTAGTGCAGGTTTGTCTGCCAGCCTTATGATGACGGTGTTTTCCACTGGGGCAAAGGTAAGGTAGACACGTTTATTGCCATTAGAAGAGATTTGGGTCTCCTAAATTTGGGTCCTTCTCTTGTTATGTAACCCACTTCAGTCCCTAATACCTTGCCTTTGTTGTGTGATCCTGTGAGAACTGGGGTTCTGGATCTCAGTACAAAAAAATGGATAATTTGAGGACTACTATTGTTGTCAAATTCATTGCATCTCGACCTTAAAAATGAAGCTTTCCGAGCAAGGATCTGTCTGGGTTGCACAGGCAGATGGAGGCATCTTTTAGTTTAAAAGATACTGACATTTTGTTACCCTGCTCACACAGATAGCTCCTTGTCATTTCTCAAATCTCAGTTCCAGAGCCACCTCCGCAAGAAGCGCTCCCTGACATAAGACTTGAATTCGGTCTCCCTGTCACCTAGCACATCATCCCATTTAGTACTTTTAAATCACGTACAACAATCAATAGTGGTCCAATTCATTCATTTTTATGTATTTGCTGTTGGTTTTCCTTACTTGATGCAGGCCAGGGACCTGATTCGCCTTATCCACAATTTTGTCTGCGGCAGTATTTCTCAACAGAGTATCATTTTGCACTCCCCCTTCCCCCGGGGGGCCGTTTGGCAATGCCTGGAACCAGTCTTGTTTGTCAAACCTGGAAATAGGGTACTATTGGCATCTAGTTGGTAGAGACCTGGGATACCACTTAATATCCTAAAATGCATAAGACATGCCCCGGAAGCAAATAATTATTCACCGCACAATGTCCATGGTGTCAAGGTAGAGAATCTTTGGTTTCCTGAGTCCCAACAGAGTGTCTGAGAATAAGAAGCTAGTGAAGTTGTGTTGATTAATTTGAAAGACTACCTCTGTTATAGTATTTAGTAAATTCTAGTTTGATTACACTACTCTGGCTTCCACTGTTAGTTGCTTGAGTAAAAGCTATGTCCCCTGAAACTCAATACTCTTAAATTCAAGATAAGATATGATACATGAAAATTTGACTGAGTATAAGACATCTAAAAATAATATGTGGAGAAGTATAAAATGTACTAGAGTTATAGTCTAGACGTTGCTCTGCAACTGTCATGCTGCATGAATCTCTAGAAAAATGTATTTCCCATTTTATTTTGACTTCTATATTAAAAAGAAAAGATTCCTACTCATAACTTCCTAGAAAGGATGTTGTAGAAATTAGTAAGAAAATTAAGATAAGAAACAGGATTATATGCTACTTAATATAACCTATAGTTATTATTGTAACATTTATACAATCTTTGTACATATGAGTTACATAATGGTGACAGAGATTTCAAACACTTCTTTTTTTTGGTAACAAATTACTCATGTTGAAAATGTAATGAAGTTAGTACATTAGATGAGAATTTTAATTAGTGTTGGCATTATAAACATAAAACCTAGAAAGCTTAAAGTATGTCTGAATAAGTCAAAGCTTTGAACAAATATGTCTGTTGGAAAGCAAACAGTCTCTTTTTTCTTACATCTGATTGATTCAACTGAATTCACCTTCAGCTGAAACTTTACAATTTACTTAAAACTTGATGGTCCAAATCATATAAACTTATTTTGTGAGTTTAGTCAGCATCTATTTTAGAATCATTTCTTCTTCTTAGTGTCAAATATTAAATTCATCTCTCTCTTTTAAAAGATTTTATTTATTCTTTTGACAGAGAAAGAGAGCACAAGCAGGGGAAGCAGCAGGCAGAGGAGAGGGAGAAGCAGGCTTCTTGCTGAGCAGAGAGCCTGATGTGGGGCTGGATCCCAGGACCCTGGGATCATGACCTGAGCTGAAGGCAGATGCTTAACTGAGTGACCACCCAGGCACCCCTTAAATTCACCTCTTTTGGGGAAAACATTGATAAAGAAGTTTGTGAAAAGAAAGATATTGAATAGGAAATATGTATAACCCACAGCCCCTAGCCTAATTTGGTCAACAAAATATGATACTAAAATATATCATATTTATTCATGTTTTCCCTAACTCTGATTTAAAATCTAATATATGTTTGGCCCTATCATAAATACATATATATGTTACCTAATTTAATCTGTTTAACAACTTGAAAGAGTATGACCTTAATATAATAATTTGATTTTTAAAGAAATAATATATTTAAACAAAATCTCATAGGTTATAATTAAAGGCAAATAATCAAACTTACATTTGTTTGAGATCAATACCTGTTGAGACTGTGGCCCAACAGTACACAGACTTTTCCAGAATTTTAGTTGAGACCCACTGAGCATTACAAGTTAAGAGTGAGACTGAACTGAAAATAGAAATGCAATCACATAAACAAAGGTGAACTACAAATCAGTTCAATTCTGAATTGAATTATGGTGATCTGATTCTAGCAATTCTAGTTTAACTGCCTTTATGAGGCAAAATTATATAAGCTCTGATGGAAAATAATATGATTCAAGTCTGCAAGTAATGTGCATATTTTTCCATAAAAATGCCATTTTTAAAATTAAAAAAAAATACTAGGTATTGTAGGGGAGAAGAATGTATATTTAAAAACAATGGAAAAATTATTGAAATAGCCCAGAAGAAAATTTGAATACAACTGGACCATAGAAATGGAAAATTTCAAATGAAAATTCTAGAGTTTAAAAGTCAACTGACTGAAATAGGGGAACCTAATATTTAATCTAAAAGAAATCCATGAACATGAACATAGCTCAGTAGAGATTATGCAATCTGAAAAATAGAAAAAAAGGATGAAGAAATACAAAGAGTTCAGAAGATCTGTGAGTAAATCCTCAAGCATGCCAACATATACACAATAAGAGTATCAAAAGAAGAAGAAAATAAAACAGGAATCGTAATTGAAGTAATAATTGCTAAAATCTTCCCAAATTTGATGAAAAGCATCAATATATACATCCAAGAAGACTAACAGATTCCAAGTAAACACAAATACATTGTCATCTAGACACATGTAAAACTCTGAGTGACTAAGACAAATAAAATCTTGAGACTAGACGACTAGTCTTTTCTTCCTTATTTCTAGGGAGTATATGAAAAACTAAGCTCATGTTCCCCATATTAACAAATGTTCTGAGTGGAGAAAGTGGATTATAGCATTCTCATTGCATCTGTGCGTTCATGTCTTCCCTTGATTTCTTATCTGATATTTTCCTACATTCCTTCCTACCATTCATATTTTTTAAATATGTGCTTAATAATGAGTTTTAATTTTTTTTGGCAGAGTGGTCCCTGAAGCCACTAAGACTCCTTAGTTATAGGTCAGCCTAACGACAATTGTTACTTTTCCCCTCTGAAGATAACAATTCACGTTTTTATTCTCTAGGAGTTTATAGGACTTGCTCTTTTCTCCATTTACAGATTTTCATACAACGGTTGTAGTTTGACAAATAATTTGGTTCTTTCTTTGTCTTCAAGAGCTATGTGGATTACACTTGGCTCTTTGGAAGACTAATGGGAAACTTTCATGACCTCTGTCAGGTAGTCCATGTCTAGTCTGCATAGGCAATGGACAGATTACATGAAATTATCTAATATAATTTTTCAAAATAATTTCAAAATAATAATAAAATTTTTCAAAATAATAGAGCTACTACTCTACTATTTTTCTGTTATTCATCAATTTGAAAATTTAGGGTTAGCATCTTCCTTAATGGTTTTCTGTAGTTCCTTGAATTTGATAAGCTTCTTCCTATACTATGGGCTTTGCACAGCTTCCTTGCAAGAAACCCTCCTCTATCTCAGTGCCAGGCAACTCTTATCCACCTTCATCTCCTCCTGTGCATTCAGATGTGTCTCAGTTCAGTGTTTGTGTTAAGTACCTACAACACACTTAAATACTGCATAACTGTTAAAATTGATCGAGTTGAAAAGTTCTTCCTAAAATGTGAATTGCCAAATTATATTTTCTCAAACATTTCTTACACTCGTATATATGACACTTGCAATACAGTTTGTAAACTTAACTAGAATGTTCTTATCCAATATAAGTGATTCCATGTACTTCAGAAGAGACCTTCATGTGGAGAGTGAAAAACACTAGATGTGTTCCTGGACCATTTTTTGCAACATATTTACTAGCTTCTTTTATTGGATAAAGTATCTGACTAGAATTTTATCTTGAGTATATCTTGGGATTTCCACTAAAGATAAGTCAATGAAAGGGAAAGAAAATACATGGGGAATAAAGTAAAAATCAAACCTGCAAGTTGCTGAAAATCTTAAAGAAAACATTTTTATATGATAGGGACTCAATATTTTTTCTTACAATGTATTGTTCAATAAAATGTATTTTATTAATTAATATGTTATGTAGAATAAATGTCAAAAAGCACTGTTACCATTTTCTATCAATGAATGAATGTACTTTGGTTTTACAAATATTTCTTCCTATTTTCTCAATCACCAAGATATTTAATGAATGTTAGTTAGCTTATTTGATAGTATTTTCTATTTCTTTATTTATAAGACACATTTTTTTTGGACTGTGAATATTGAAATTTAAATTTATAAAAGCATTTGGCTTTGCTTCCTTCTCCTCTGACAAGAGATGAAAATGCATTTTTAAATATGTTTTTATGCTCTCAAAATGTTCTTATTTTTAGGCTGCAATATACCCTATGTGAACTTAGCTTTTTATAAAGTACTGCTGTTTGAAAACAACAATTTTTTTTTTTTTAGTCCATAACTGAGATTGGCATTTATTCAAGGTCATTGATAGATTGATAGCTTCCTGGAAGGTGTATTAAATCTTGGAAAGGATAGAAGTGTACAAATAAAGGCTATTATAAAATCTATGAAGACAGAGCTAAGCATTTTGTACCATCTATTTATCACCATCCTAAACCTGAAGTTGCAGCTATGTCAAGGGTTTCAATGAATACAATACACAAACTTGAATACATTTCATCACTGTATACAATATTGATTCCGGCTGACAATGTGTTAACTATGATCTGGCAATGCAGGGCAGGAGCTGGACTGACTCTTCAGAGAAGGAACTCTTCTGCTACATAAGTAGTGTTATTAGTCATATCAGCATATTGGACCCTTAGCTAAGGAAAACATTTTATTTTACTATTAATTCTTAATGG
The DNA here is from genome assembly GCF_922984935.1 of Meles meles. Classification (NCBI taxonomy): domain Eukaryota; kingdom Metazoa; phylum Chordata; class Mammalia; order Carnivora; family Mustelidae; genus Meles; species Meles meles. The sequence continues at coordinate 24,651,903 of NC_060066.1, forward strand.
CTTTGAACTATGTAGTTTCTACACAGCATTTCTGTCTTCCCATTGCCCAAGGGGTGACTTAAATTTCTATGAAAATTCTTATATGTACAGAACTATCATATTTTTTTGAGAGTAGAGATCTTTAGACAATGTCACTTGACTTACCTCATATAGAAACTTCAGCCAACTTTCGCCTGGCATGCAATTTTTGAATTGTTTTTAATAAATCATTGATTAATAGGTGGTTTTTATATGTGAAAATAAAATACATTATACTTTATTAATATGTTTACATTGGCAAAGACGATTCTTCTGCTAGACAAAGTTATGGTAGAATTGAGAATCAGGATTATTCCATCGGAACCAGTCCAAGTGACCAATGAGATACTGACATGATGAAATGGCTAAATGAACTGTTTTGGGAAAACAAAACTACCACCCCTACTTTGGGAAAATGTCCTCATTGGACAAATATGTGACCTTTCTGATACTTGTCTATATGGTAAGAAAGCCTATAATGCCCTTAGTCAGGGACTCAATGACTTTACCTCATTTTCTAAATGTAGGCAGTATTTGTAAAATATTGGTAATCACCTACACAAATACGACATGGCCAGAGGCAGCTTCCTTGCTGTGAAAAGGAAAATTTAGTGTTTTTCCTAAACACTCTTCAGTGAAACTGATCCCTTCTCTCACTGCCTGCCTTCATCACTTGGAATAACAAATAGCACAGTTAATTCTTTACTACAGAAAATTTTGGGTAAGTACAAGAAGGATCTCTATTTTCATTTTAATAAATGAAGAAGTCAAGCCTCGATGAGGTGAAATAGCTAGCCCAAGATGACATGAGAAGCCTTGAGAATCCAGTTCTCTCTCTCTCTCTATGAAAATATATAAATTCATATGTATATATATATGAGAATATATATATGAAAACTATCATAACTTTCTTTGAGAGTAGATATCTTTAAAGATTTTATTTATTTATTTGACAGACAGAGATCACAAGCAGGCAGAGAGGCAGGCAGAGAGGGAGAGAGGAGGAAGCAGGTTCACCACAGAGCAGAGAGCCCGATGTGGGGCTTGATCCCAGAACCCTGAGATCATGACTCGAGCTGAAGGCAGAGGCCTTAACCCATTGAGCCACCCAGGCGCCCCAAGAGTAGATATCTTTAGACAATGTCACTTGACTTACCTCATATAGAAACGTCAGCCAACTTTTGCCTGACATGCAATTTGTGAATTGTTTTTAATAAATTATTGATTTATAGTTGGTTATTATATTTGAACATAAAATACATTACATTTTATTAATATGTTTACACTGGCAAAGATTTTTCTTCTGCTAGACAAAGTTTTGAGAATCAAGCTTATTCCATCAGAACCAGTCCAAGTGACAAATGAAATATTGACATAATGAAATGGCTAAATGAACTGTTTTGGGAAAAACATAAATATATGAAAGGGAGAGTGTTTCTATGAACCCTTCCCTACCTAGAAGCATCAATAATAAATGAAATTTGTATCAATTAGAGAACATAACCCAAACAAGTGGTGTCTGTTATGAAAGATGCCACATATTTGTACATAAAGTTGTCTTCTAAGGTGAATCTGTACTGTGGGAGAGAATTTCAATCCGAAATGGAACTGGAGGATAAAAACTGGTAAATCTCATGCATGTGCCTTCAGGAAAACAAAATGTAAGACTGCTTTTCCACAAATGCCTGATTTACAGAAAAGTGATAATATTGGAGTTTTCTTACAGGACAGAAATTTGATCAGGAGTTGCCTCATGGGAACCTTGGGAAGTTTTGCTTATGGTTTCTAGAGGTGTGAACAAGAAATGACCCAGGTCAGGATGGTCTCACAAAATTAGCTGAACTGAGCTCTGTTTGTACGACTGAACTGGTTCTGCTCAGGGAACTTTCAAAGCACGTCTCCATTTGCTTTTGGTTTTAGTGGACTCTAACTGAGCTTTCCCCTCTTTACATTCCACCCCCCAAAACACAGCCCACCCCAAACTTAATGGACTCACTTGTAGTTTGCCAGTTTGCGTGTCCTGAATTGCAGTTCCTCTGCTATTCCTAAATAATCTCATCTTTTTGACAATTTTGAGCTTTTCTCAGTTTGCCTTCTTATTTGGTTGACAACTTGTTTGCTGACAATGTGAAAGGTACATTTTGCTTCTTTCAGTAAAGCTGCATTTTTTTTTCTTGGAAGTTATGTTACACTCTGGTTTCTAGGAAAAGGTACAATTGTAAAATGATTTTTGTGTTAATCTTGCCTTCCATGAGTTGTATTACTTTTGCTCCCACCATGGTGCCTAAAGCTTGGGGTTTAAAGAAATCATGGCAGATAGGGCTTCTGAGAAAAATCTATCTGTTTCCTTGCTTAGGTAATTGAATGTAAAAAGGTTCAATGTACTTAACAAGGAACAGAAACTTATCAGCTATGGGGAAATCAACCCAAAGGATATAGCTATTTAAAGCCCAAAATATCCCTTGACCCCTACAAAAAACAAAACAAAACAAAACAAAAAACCCAGGCATACTTGAGAAGTTATTATTTTTTGAGAGGCCTTTGTAGAAGATTCAGGAAGGAAAACACAATCATTCTAAGTGAAAGAAAAATCATCGGAGGCAGAAAAAAGATTTTAGGTGGCATTAAAAATGTACTGGAAAAGCTATGATTAACCATCTATAACCAGATCTAATATGAATATGTAAGCAGTCTTGTAGAAAAGCAATTTTGGGGGCACCTAGGTGTCTCAGTAGGCTAAGACTCTGCTTTTGGCTCAGGTCATGATCCCAGGGTCCTGGGATTGAGCCCCACATTGATCTCTCTGCTCAGCAGGGAGCCTGCTTCCCCCTCTCTCTCTGCTTGCCTCTCTGCCTACTTGTGATCTCAGTCTGTGAAATAAATAAATAAAATCTTTAAAAAAAGAAAAAGCAATTATTTGCACTGACATTACAGTAGTATTATTTCACTTTCTCAGAAAATGTTTGATATCACGTCGAGAACGTGTTCATTGGTCTTTCACCTCATTAAACACTACTTTTATCACAAATAATGTAATAAGTAGCATTTAGCTTGTATTGTCTTTAAGTCAAGGGTTAAACAACTGGAAACTAACCAAAAGCAGGAAACCATCACCACTCAAGTCTGAAGTAGCAAACAGAGTAAGGATGCACTGTGGTAAGTCAGTGCTAGAGCCTTTTTCCTACAGGAATTTAGCACCTTGAAAAAATGATTTCCCATGACAAGAAGGGAATATGCTGATGTCTCTCTCTCTCTGCTCCTGTTCAGCGATCTTCTGCCAGGGCATCCTAGCCTCAGAGGTCAAAGGGTTCAGGTTACCTTAGCCCACAGGGTCATAACAAAGATAAGAAAGGCAGAAAAAGGTTCTAGAAGTAGAGTTATGGTGGTGGCAAATAGAATTAATAACTCATGAAATAAAATCAGTGTATGCTTGCTACCAGTATAACCAGCAGGGTTATCAAAGTAATCACTCACAATTAGTTAATTGTTAGATCTTATTATAATGTAGGTTGTTTCAATAGATATTTTCTTATTCTGATTTCTCAAAGTGGATCATTATGGCAAAAATCATTATAAAATTAATATATCCCTATTATGGCAAGTGTCATGTAAGTCATGAAAAATCAACACTAGCTTATTAAACAATGTTATTTGAACATAGTCACAGCATTTTTAAAGTAATCAATCATACGATCATAATCCAAATATTATTTTCGAGGAGCAAGAGCTTTATTAATTTAGAAAGCATATGTGTAAATTACATTTAGTTTATCATTCATATTACCAAAATTGATATGGGCATTAAAATTTCACTAATAAATTATTTATTTTAAAACCAAAATATAGGGGCACCTGGGTGGCTTAGATGGTTAAGCATCAGCCCTCAGCTGGGGTCATGATCCCAAGGTCCTGGGATCGACCCTGTATCAGACTCCCTGCTAGGAGTGGAGCCAGCTTCTCCTCTCCCTCTAGTGTTCCCCCTGCTTGTGCTCTCTCGATCTCTCTGTCAAATAAATGAATAAAATCTTAATTTAAAAAAAAAGGTAGTCTGGACTTTCAAAAAAAAAAACAAACAAAACCTAAAATGCAAAGCCAACAACTCTTATAATGTATGTTTGAATAACATAGCTACCAGATTTAATTGTGGCAAGAACACAACATGTTGGTCTTTGGGTCACACTATGGAGGCCAGAATAGGTTTAGTAGTCAGAAACCAGAACTCTTTTCCAAACCCATCATAACTGACAAAGCCTGGAGCAGGCAATGCGTCTGAAGGAAAGACTGCAATAATCACTAATTCATGATAATGTCCAGGAAAATGAGCTCAAGAAAGTGAAACAGATAATTGCCACATTTAATAGATTTTAAAAACACAGTAGGGTTTCCTAAGGACTTCATTTTCAGCACTGAAAAATTACCGACAATTGTACATTGTGAAATGTACAAAAATGAAAAGATAAAAGAATAAAAAATGATCTTTGTTCTACTGTTGCTGTGGTTTATGCAAGACCACTAGGCAATCCATGACCCATAGCAGGGAAAATAGCTAACATTTTATTAATAATCACCATAATATTATACGATTTTTGTCTACTATTTGCTTGATACTTTGATAAACATTTTATATGCATTATTTCATGTATTCTCACAGTAACTCTATTATTATCCATAGTTTTCAGATAAGGGGGACTAAAATTCAGAGCAGTTCATGAACTGACCCAAGTCTTACATGTCATAAGAATTTGAGCAGAGAATAATCTCAAGTAGTATACTAACCGTATTTTTTTTTTTTTTTTTTTTTTTTTTTTTAGTATATACTATAATATAAGCTCCCCCAATGGGTAGGGGCTTTGGTATGTAGCTAGATCCCTAGTGACTGGGACATTTTAGATATCGAAATATTAACTGAAGAAATGAATTTGAACCCAAAACTACCTAACTCTGGGTATCATACTGTCAACATCCACACTAGACTGCAGAATAATAAAAATGACTTGAAAAGAGGTCATTGGAATGCTTGACATATTTTAAATATTTGCCTTGACAAACAAAAACTTATTTAGCTGTATAAACATTATAGGACAGTATGGTTAGCTGAAACTAACATTTATTAGAAAACTAGCAAAACCTTTGATGTGCATAAAATCTTATATATTTTATTTAAAATATATTTTTTGTTTATTTATAAATACAATATATTAATAAATAAAATATATATTTATATATTTTATTTATAATATTTTCAAAAATCATGAATGTAATATTAATTTTGTACATATTGAAAAAAAGCCAACAGGAATCTTTGGAAGGTATAAAAAGTAAAAGCAATGTGTAGTAAGATTGAAAGCAAAACAACATAAAAACCAAACTTGGGGAATATAAAGTGATCTCCATTTCATTTTGCTGGAAAGGTTTCAAATAGGACCCTACGGAGTGAAAGAAAATAAGCCCCAAACTGTAATTTCAGTGTGATGACTCACCTGCATGTTTTTAAGAATAATAAATTAAAAATTCATAGACATTTTTCAGCATTCTTCAACATATTCAACTGACATTTATCAAAGATTCAGTAAGTTGATCGTGTAATAAATCCTTTCTAAAATAGACTGCATTATTTCATGTCAAACCCTCCTAAGGGTTATTTTTTTCTTTTTTAATGTGTTATTTGTCTACAAAATACTCAAAAGATTGAGATAAAACCAGAAATGAGCAATCAAGAGATCATGAAGAACATTACTTTTAAACTAACTAGCTCAGTTATACACAGCAAATATTTCAGTCCTGACCTTATTAAACAATTAATTCCTATAAGATAAAAATTGTTCATATGATACAATCATATAAGAATATGTCCTAATTATCCTTTGAATATTTTCTTTGCTGTCATGTAGCAATAGCCTGAAAAAAAAAATCTTTTATTGCAATAAAAGTGTGTGTGCTTATGGTTTCCTCAACTTGCATTTCACTTTAGCTTCTAAATGTACAGTGATTTACCATATCTGGAATTCATTTTATTTAAAATGAAATTGTAGCCCACATGAAACATTTTTCTTTAACTTGAAAAATCTTTTAAAAAGTCTTTTAAAAATTAATGTTGGTCCTGTCTTTAATATTGCATCTGATTAAAAACATCGCTTTTGCAGAATGTTGATTTGGAAAAGTAAAGTCTACTTAAATGAAGATATACTGTCTCTGAAAGAAAATCTTCACATAAGAAAAAGATTAAGCCATAACATGTAATGATGAATGATCAAAAGGAACCTTGAAATTTAATTTTATTTTAAGGTAAAAAAGAAAAACTTAAGTATGAATCGATTTCCCTTAATCACTGAAATATTTTGGGCCTTTAGCATAATCACCATTTGAAGATCCCTGGAGCTTTTGCGTTATATACATACCAAAAATCAAAAAGAAAGCCCTAAAACTCAAGGAAAAAAATGAAATAATTAAGGGTAACTAAATGAAGTAAAATCATTAGTTTAATGCTGTGTTTCCAAGAAACACAATGACTGCAATCAATGTAGGCGGGTACAAAAGGTCTTTTTATCCCAGTCCATGCTGAGTAATTGCGTTCTTTGCATCCGAAATCCAGAAGGTGAAAAGAACTGCAAGTTACCTACGGGATAGATTACCTCTATATCTTAAGGTTGACTTGGTTCTTGTTTTTGTATGTTGTTATGCAGTTTTGTTTTTGGAATAGGTGAGGAAATGTCAATAGAAGTAACAGAATCTCATTTTCCCTTTTATTTGTAAGTGAAATACAGCAGGTGCACAGTAAGCAAATTAAATACAGGCATTCTGGATGGTCCTGGGAGACCAGGCGGGGCAGGTGTTAGAGGAGACGCAATCTCTGCCCTTAAGAAGCTATGGAAAGACAGAAAAGTAAAGTGAAAGTGTATAACCCTTCTTGTGAGTGTGATAATAAAGGATGATTTGTAAGCACATAGGAGGTTTGCTGGATAATGAGATATGATGCTGGAGATGGAAAAGTAGGAAGAGAAAGAGTCAGCCAAGAGATGAACATAGAGAAAGACACTGTCTTCAGGAAGAAATGTTCTAAGATTTGTTTAATGTTAAGTATTATAAGAAAGTAAGTTGTGTCCGTTTTATATATTTGTAGAAAGTTACATACATAAGTATATAGTTATAAATATAGGATATTTATGCTTTCTGTATGTTAAGTTACATATATTATATATGTAAATGTTATAGTATGTGAGATATTAAGTTTTGCATATGTGGGGGTGTGTGTGTTAAGGAAGAAAGGAGACAATGTTTTTAATGTTTGTATGGCATTCTAAGGATTTTCAACTGGAATGCTAAGAAAGGTACCAAAGAGATTGGGGGTAAAAAATAGGTAAGAATATGAGATTTGTTTTATTTTTTATTTTTTAAAGATTTTATTTATTTGACACAGATCACACGTAGGCAGAGAGACAGGTAGAGAGAGAGGGAAGCAGGCTCCCTGCTGAGCAGAGAGCCCAATGTGGGACTCGATCCCAGGACCCTGGGACCATGACCTGAACCAAAAGCAGAGGCTTTAACCCACTGAGCCACCCAGGTGCCCCGAGATTTGTTTTAGAAGACTCAGTAGTTGGGGTGCCTGGGTGACTCAGTTGTTAAGCATCTGCCTTCAACTCAAATTATATAGTAGGAATAAAGAGAGTCATTAAAGAATGCCAGTGGAGTCGATTCATCAAGAGGATATAAACATGTATGTGTCTAAGAACCCTGATACAGGAATCATTATCCTATAAAATTGAAAGGAAGAATAGAACAATCCACAATTACAGCTATAAATTTTAACGCCACTCTTTCAATAATCAAACGGAAAATAGATAATTATTAAGGGTATAATAAATGTGAACATTGCCAAACAACTTCATCTAATTGATATTTATAGAACACTCAGACCAACAACAGCAGAGTACACATTGTTTTTTTTTAAAGATTCGATTCCTGAGAGACTAGAATATTTTTTTTCTAAAGATTTTATCCATTCATCCGACAGAGAGAGATCACAAGTAGGCAGAGAGGCAGGCAGAAAGAGAGAGGGGGAAGCAGGCTCTGACGCGGGGCTCGATCCCAGGATCCTGAGATCATGACCTGAGCCGAAGGCAGAGGTTTAACCCACTGAGCCACCCAGGTGCCCCAACATTGTTTTTAAGTGAACACAAATCATTTGTCAAGATAGACCATATTTTGATGGTGATTAAGGAATGCCCTTGCTGTGATGAGCACCGGGTATTGTATGGAAGTGTTAAGTCACTGCATTGTACACCTGAAACTAACATTACACTGTATGTAACCAACTGGCTTTAAATAAAAACTTTTTATAAAGACAATGTTTGAGTAATAAAAAAAAGAGACTCAATAAATTCAAAAGTTTCAGGTAAAACTAATATTTTCTCTGGCCATAATGCATTTGATTTAAAAATAAATAACAAAAAAATACCTGGACTATCTCCAAGTGTTTTCAAAACTAAATAACACTGATCTCAACAATGCATGGATAAGGAATGAAATCAAAAGAGAAAGTAGAAAGCATTTTAAACAAAATGAAATAAAAACATAATGTATCAAAATCTGTCTCATTCAACCAAAGCAGAGCTGAAAGGGAAATTTATAACACTAGAATATCTAAAACAGAAAAGAAGACTGGTATCACATCATTGAGTTAAGCTTCCATCTTAAAAAGTTGAAAAGAGTAACTTACATGCAGTGTAAGCAGAAGAAAGGAAATAATAGAGATAAAACCAGAAATCAAGGAAATAGAGAATAGAAAAACAATAAAATAAAACCAGAAGCTGCTTCCTTAAGGTCAATAAAATTGATAAACCTTTATCAGAATAAATAAAAATAAAATAAATTACGAGTATCAGGAATAAGAAAGATCATCACTGATATTATAGAAATTGGAAGGCTTACAAGAAAATATTATCAAAAACTTTAGGCCTACTAGTTCAACAACAGATAAAATGGACAATATTTATGGACTATTTCTAAATTAGTGATGCTCATTGAAGAAGAAATAGGTAAACTGAATAGATCAGTCTACTAAAAAAAAATAATTTTCAGCTAGAAACCTACTCACATAGAATACTTCAGGCTCAGATGACTTCCTTGGTGAATTCCTAAATGAAACATCTAGGGAAGCACTAATACCCACTCTACACAAAATCTTCAAGAAGATGAGGGAAGATTTCCCAATTCTTTTTATGAGGCAAGCATTACACTGATAAGAAAACTGGAGAAGTCAGTATAAAGAAACCACAAACTCATATTCCTCATTAATGGAGATAAATATATCTTAAAATTTTAGTGAATTGAACCTGATAAAACATAAAAAGGATAATGCATCATGACCAATTGGACTTATCCTAGTTATACAAGAGTAATTTAACATTTAAAAATTAATCTGTATTTTTCACCATATTTTCAAACTTTAAAAAAATCATCTGTGATCATGTCAAGATATACAGGAAAAAAGCACTTAATGAAATTCAATATTTATAGATAATAAAAACTCTCAGTAAACTAGAAATATGTGGAAACTCCCTAAACCCAGTAAAGGTGTTTATGAAAAACCTACAACTGACATTATTTTTATCTATGAAAGATAGAGAAATTTCCCTCCACTTGGAACAAGGCAAGAAGAATCCTCTCACAATAGACTGTAAACCTTCCTGGAGCTTGTTAAAAGTGCAAGAAGGTGAGATGAAGAATTTTCAGACACACAGATTGTAAAGGAAGTAAAACTCTATTTGTAGATATCATTGTCACTTATGTAGGAAGTACTTAGAAATCTGAAAGCTCTGAAAACTCAAAAAAAAAGAATTTAGTAAGATTTCAGGATAAAAATTTCACCGTATAAAAATTAATTGTATATCTTAAGCTCTAGGAACAATGGGCACCTGGGTGGCTCAGTTGGTTAGGCAACCAACTCTTTCAGCTCAGATCATGATCTGGGGGTTCTGAGATCAAGCCCCATGTGGGCTCTGCACTCAGCATGAAGTCTGCTTGTCCCTCTCCCTCTGCTCCTCCCCCCACCTAGATAAATGAATAAATAAAATCTTAAATAAACACTAGGAACAAAGAATCAAAATTTAAAATACAATAATGTCATTGACAGTAACAGCAAATGTGTAATGCTTAGAAATAAATTTAGCAAAAGATATTTAAGATCTCTACTCAGAAAAGTATTACACTGTTGAGAGGAATTTAAAAAAGACTCTTGAGAAGTTTAAAAGACATAAAGTAACTTTCTATGAAGCCACTACTCTTTCTACTTTGCCCAAGCATTTTATCCTTTAAATCTCCCAATTAACTCCATGTGTCAGGAAACTGAGGCTCAAAAAGTTTAAGAAAGTTGCCCAAAGTAAGGCAGGTCTTAGATGGTAGAATGAGATTGAAATCAAGGTAGGTTGACTCGAGACCTATTTTCTACCTTTTTTTCTTTAGGTTAACTTTAATTAATTAATTAATTAATTTTTTTGACAGATTGAGAGAGCAAGCACAAGCAGATAGAGTCGCAGGCAGAGGGAGAGGGAGAAGCAGGCTCCCTGCTGAGTAAGGAGCCTGACAGGGGGCTGGATCCCAGGACCCTGGCATCATGACCTGAGCCAAAGGCAGTTGCTTAACTAACTAATAGGGGTTCCTCTATCTTTTTTTTTTTCTAAAACCTATGTTCTTGGGCTGCCTAGGTGTTTCAGTCATTAAGCATCTGCTCCGGTCATGATCCCAGACTCCTGGGATCTACCCCGCATCCAGCTCTCTGCTTGGCGGGAAGCCTGCTTCTCCCTCTCCCACTCCCCCTGGTTGTGTTCCCTCTCTTGCTGTGACTCTCTCTGTAAAGTAAAATAAAATAATTTAAAAAAAAACTATGTTCTTAAACTTCTTTTTTTAATTTATAAACTAGATGGGAACAGATTTAGTGAATAAGTAGTGCTACCACTTGCATTGAGAAGTTAAAATCTGAGACATTTATTCATTTATCCATTCACTTATTTATTCATTGTATATCTGTTATATATTCAATATTTATTATATATATTAAATATTTACTATAAACTTGATGGTTCTTTGTTAGGTATTGGAAATACCAAAAAAAATTGTTGAGATCGGTATGCTAGAGAAGATTATAATGTAGTAATGGTGTGAATTTATACTAAAAATTTGGTCTAGGGGTGCCTGGTTGGCTCAGTCAGTTAAGCATCTGCCTTCAGGTCATGATCCTGGGGTCTTGGGATCTAGTCCCCCACGTCAAGACTCCCTGCTCAGCAGGGAAACTGCTTCTCTCTCTCCCTCTGCCACTTAACCTGCTTGTGCTCTCTCTCTGTGCGTGTGTGTCAAATAAATAAATAAAATCTTTAAAAAAAATAAAAATAAATAAAAATTTGGTCTAAGAAAAGAATATTATAAACAGAAGTTAGAAAACAACATATCTTCTCCAAGGTGGTAAAACAAATAAACATTATCACATACTGAGGCAAAAAGACTTCAGAGAAGGAAACATTGAAAATGTAGAGCTCAGATAATGATGAGGGGATGGTAATACACCAAGGTGTCAGAGAAGTGAAGTGTGTTTACAGTTACAGAAGTAACAGTTTCCGAAAGTTGTTGGAATGATACTCATATAATCCATCTATTATAATCCATCTATTACAATTTGCTCCCCTTCCCCAAAGTCATATTTTAAAACCCTATCTCCAATGTTATGGTGATTGGAGGTAGGGCCTTTGGGAGGTACTTGGGCTTAGAGGAAGTCATGAGGATCAAGTGCCCATAAGATCGGATTAGTGTTATAAGAAGACAAAGACCAGAGCTCGCTCACTCTCTCTCATTTTCTGTGTCTCTCTCTCCCCTCTTTCTCCCCTCTCTCTCTTTTCCCTCTTCTACCATTTAAGGACGGAGTAGAAAGGTAGCCAGCCTCAAGCCTGCAAAAGGGATCTCATCAGAAACTAAATCTGCTAGCACTTTGATCTTGGACTTACCTCATCCTCCAGAACTTTGAGACATAAATGTTTCTCGTTTAAACCATGCAGTCTATAGTATTTTGCTATAGCAGGCAGAGCTAAGACAACTTCCTTCCTTGTTTCCAATTTGAATTAATGAGAAAAAATATGATAAAAATACTGGACATTTGTCAAAGAAACACAAATATCTGGTTCATTTGGGGAAGATTATCTTCAGCAAGAAATGTTATGAATTTTAACATTTTGAAATGTATAGCTGCCTTTTCTAAGTATGCATATTTTGTCCATGGAGAATTCCTTATATCAAATTAAGATTTATTCCAAAAAATAGAAATGAAAATTTTGAGAAAGAAGATACTATTTCTTACTCCTCAAAAAGTCTTTTTAGTATATTCAGAACATCTAGGATGCTTGGTATCTCTAGAAAGGGAGATTCTCCAAAAACTCTTTATATTTTGTGTCTTGAGTCAGAAAATTGTTGATTTTTTTCTAACAAATCTTTCCTTCTAAAAACTGAGTTTCTTGGATGCTCTTTTTTCATCTGCTTAAAAGTACTGAAATTAAATAAAGGTTTAAAAACCTTCATTATTGGGGTACCTGGGGGACTCAGTTGTTAAAAGTCTGCTTTTGGCTCAGGTCATGATCTCAGGGTTCCGGAATCAAGCCTTGCATCAGGATCCCTGTTCAGCATTCTCTCACATTCTCTCACTCTCTGTCTCTCAAAAAAATAAATTCTTAAAAAATCCTTTTATTAATATATTTAATATGAAAACATCAATATTATTTTGTTTTAATACACTAAAAATTAGGTTAAATAGAAAAAGATGGGCATCAACTTTCTAAAGTTACAGAAAATAATTAAATAAAGGACAAATAAAACTCAAATTATAGAGAATATAATAAACTAGAAAAAATAAAAAAGGCATTGTTAGTGAATAAAACAATGCATTCACCATTTTCATTTATTGCTGCGTACACTACTATTACTGATTATTTCTCAAATAAATTGGAGATAGTTTAGTGTGTCAACTGCCTAGTAATTATTTGCCCAACAAACTGTTTTAAGGAAATTTTGGAAGTTAATACATAAGTTACTGGATTTTCAGGCTTGCCATTTTGGGCAAAAATTTCCTACAGCAAATATTTAAGAAATGTTGTCAGTCAGTTTCAGTTTTCAGTCTTCATAGTTAAGATGGATAGCAGTGGTCTCGATTTTCAAGGGATTCTTACAAATAACTAATCAATGAAAAGTCCCAAATTCTGAATGGGCTGGACTTCCCTTGGAAAAGCGCATTGGGAATCCAGGCTCTTCTTTCATTGCAAATGAGTAGTGAGGTATTTCACCTTAAGTCTCTGGACTGTGAACTCTACTGGCTTAAGACTATAGGACATAAGGATAAAACATATATATGCAATTTGTTTATACATAGGGATTTGAACTAGGTAAATTGTCATATTTGAAATGTAAGCACCAGATTGTCTTTTGGCAATACATTTTATTTTTATTTATTTATTTTATTTATTATGTTCAATTAGCTAACATATATTACATCATTAACTGTGTATAACATCCAGTGCTCATCATAACACATGCCCTCCTTAATACTCATTTTAAATGGAAAGCTGAATTTTTCAAGGAAGCATCATGGTTTATGCATGCTTGGGTTTGTTCAGTAAATACCTAGACTTTACTTAGTCAAAGTTATTAAAATTTACACCCATTGATCATCTAACGTTATTTCCGGAAGCAAGAAATTCATCTAGTTTGTGCTGTAGGATCTTCTCTGCTATAATAAAATTATTGGTAAAATTATTGTTCATCCTTTCTGTATGCGAGGCATGATTCAGATCCTGGAGGATCAATGGGCTTTCAAAATTAAGCCTAACTCTCTGCCCTATCTTCAGCTGTGGCCCACGCTTGCTTGTGGTGAGAATCTAAAATTTTTGCTGCAATTTAGGCTGGAGTTCTACCACTTTTTCCCTCCACAAGGTCAGAGAAGCAAATCAGGCAGCATTAAAGTTTCCTGTATTCTATTTATTTATATGACACTGAGTTCACTGCACAAAGCCTGATTATTAATAGGATAAAATAAAACCCACTCTTGGTTCCATTCTTGGAAATCAAAAATTGGTCTCTAAAATAACACACACTACCAACTCTCTATAGGAAATCCAGTGTTGTATTTATCCCAGTGATCTACCAGAACTATATTCTAATAGCCCAATTCTGGTTCATATTGTTGACAAAGAATACACAGACCTTGGGCATTGCAATTCTTTCCCCATAACTTCTAACCACGTTCTAATGATATGCAACTATTTGTAACTTTTTCTTTAAGGCTGCACTAAAGATTTTACAAGGGGATGTTTGTGGAAGTTTATGTCACAGTGCACAGAACATGCAACTTCTTAAATCCACGTCCAATGTCTCTGCTTTCCATAGCTTTCTCTCCATTTTCTACCACTAATAATTTCCTACCCTTCCTTCTTTCCTCACTTAGGATTTTTGTCTAGCCTCTGTAAGAGTGAGTTAGCTCTGCTCCAAGCTTACATACCACATTGATGTTGTTCTTCAGAAATCCTACCCTGACATTAATGGGGGTTCTACTTAAGATTTACCATGGTCTATGGAGAAAGTTTGCTCATTTGTTATTTAGGCACATAAAAATCCCTCTGAATTCCATCCCCATGGAGTAGGAGCTGGACAATGAAAGGAAGGCTGTCCTGAGTTCCCCCTTATGGATTTAGCATTCTATCCTTCCATTTTTTTTTTTTTAAAGAAGAATTGTTGTATTCAAAAGACAGGTAGGTGTCTGAGGGGCATCACTGCTTTTCTCAAGTAAAGAAACATTAACTACTTTTACTCATGGAGATAAAGAAACAAAACCAATTCCAGTTACTATGACAATGACAGATATGATTTTCTAATACCTATGAAAGTATATATATTTAATAACACTTTCTGCCTGGTAGGTTGGATATTAGAGATTAAATGGCCTTTTGTGAAATGGTTGGTATGTAAATTTGAATGCAAATGCTGGAAAGGATCAGGCAGTTTTCTGAAAAATAAATTTGACCTTATAATGTTGGATGAAAAGAACCAAAAGGTCATTAAAAGTCCATGGACAAATAGAGGGTGGCCCAGACCATAGAAAACAAATATATCCAATTCTATGAACTCTTTCCATCACAATAGCACACCCAGAGAACAAATAATACAATTTAAAAATGGACAGAGGATCTGAATAGACATGTTTCCAAAGAAGACATACAGATGGCCAATAGACACTGAAAAGATGCTCAACATCACTCATCATCAGGGAAACACAAATCAAAACCATAGAGAAATATCATCTCACACCTGCCAGAATGGATAAAATAAAAAACACAAGGAACATCAAATGTTGGCAAGGATGTGGAGAAAAAGAACACCTGTGCACTGCTGGTGGGGATGCAAACTGGTACAGCCACTGTAGAAAACAAAATAGAGGTATATCAAATGATTAAAAATAGAATTATCATATGATCCAGTAATTCCGCTATTGGGTATTTATCTAAAGAAAATGAAACACTAATTAAAATATGTATGCATCCTCATGTTTATTGCAGTATTATTTACAATAACCAAGGTATAGAAGCAACCCAAGGGTCCACTGATAGAGCAATGGATAAAGAAGATGTGGAGATCAGACCAAATGTCAAAGAAGAAGTCAAACTCTCTCTTTTTGCAGATGACATGATATTTTATATGGAAAATCCAAAAGACTCCACCCCAAACTACTAGAACTCATACAGCAATTCAGTAATGTGGCAGGATATAAAATCACTGTGCAGAAATCAATTGCTTTCTTATACGCTCACAATGAAAATATAAAAAGAGAAATTAGAGAATTGATTCCATTTACTTTAGCACCAAAAACACAAGATACCCAGGAATAAACCTAACCAAAGAGGTAAAGGATCTGTATCAAGGAACTACAGAACACCTATGAAAGAAATTGAAGAAGACATAAAAAGATGGAAGACCATTCCATGCTCATGGATTGGAAGAATAGACACTGTTAAAATGTCTATACGGCCTAGAGCAATCTACACTTTCAATGCCATCCCACTCAAAATTCCACCAGCATTTTTCAAAGAGCTGGAACAAACAATTCTAAAATTCATTTGGAACCAGAAGAGACCCTGAATTGCTAAGGAAGTGTTGAAAAAGAAAAACAAAACTGGGGGCATCACATTGCCTGATTGCAAGCTTTACTACAAAGCTGTGATCACCAAGACAGCATGGTACTGGCACAAAAACAGACACATAGACAAGTGGAACAGAGTAGAGAGCCCAGACATGGACCCTCAACTCTATGGTCAAATCATCTTTGACAAAGCAGTAAAAATATACAGTGGGAAAAAGAGACAGTCTCTTCAATAAATGGTGCTGGGAAAATTGGACAGCTATGTGTAGAAGAATGAAACTCAACCATTTTCTTACACCATACACAAAGATAAACTCGAAATGGACAAAAGACCTCAACGTGAGGCAGGAATCCACCAAAATCCTAGAGGAGAACATAGGCAGTAACCACTTCGACATTGGCCATGGCAACATCTTTCAAGACATGTCTCCAAAGGCAAAGGAAACAAAAGTGAAAATGAACTTTTGGGACTTCATCAAAATCATCTTTCCTTCTGCACAACAAAGGAAACAGTCAACAAAACAAAAAGGCAATCCAAGGAATGGGAGAAGATATTCACAAATGACACTATAGACAGAGGGCTGATATCCAAGATCTATAAAGAATTCCTCAAATTCAACACACAAAAAACAGATTATCATATCAAAAAATGGGCAGAAGACATGAACAGACACTTCTCCAAAGAAGACATATATATGGCTAACAGACACACGAAAAAATGTTCATCATCATTTGCCATCAAGGTGATTCAAATCAAAACCATATTGAGATACCTCCTTATACCAGTTAGAATGGCCAAAATCAACTAGACAGTAAACAACATGTGTTGGAGAGGGATGTTGAGAAAGAGGAACCCTCTTACACTATTGCTGGGAATGCAAGTTGGTGCAGCCACTTTGGAAAACAAAGAAATTAAGAAATTAAAAATAAATTAAGAAATTAAAAATAGACCTACCCTATGACCCTGCAATTGCACTACTGGGTATTTACCTCAAAGATACAGATGTGTAAAGAAGGGCCATCTGAACCCTAATGTTCATAGCAGCAATGGCCACAGTCGCCAAACTGTGAAAAGAGCCAAGATGCCCTTCAACAGATGAATGGATAAAGACAATATGGTCCATATATACAATGGAGTATTATGCCTCCATCAGAAAGGATGAATACCCAACTTTTGTATAAACATGGACAAGACTGGAGGAGATTATGCTGAGTGAAATAAGTCAAGCAGGAAGAGTCAATTATCATATGGTTTCACTTACTTGAGGAGCATAAGAAATAACATGGAGGACATTGGGAGATGGAGAGGAGAAGTGAGTTGGGGGAAATTTGAGGGGTAGACAAACCATGAGAAATTGTGGACTCTGAGAAACAAACTGAGGGTTTTGGAGGGGAGGGGGGTGGGGAGTTGGGTGAGCCCAGTGGTGGGTATTAAGGAGGATATGTATGGCATGGAGCACTGGATGTGGTGCATAAACAATGAATTACGGGTCACTGAAAAAAAATTACATTAAATTAAATTAAAAAGAAGAAGATGTGGTATATTATATATACATATTATTTTAAATAAAATATTTTGTATAAATATATGTAAATATATTTATATAAGTTAAATATATAATGCATTAAATATAAAATATTTATATATAAATATATAATATAAAAAAATATATAAATTATATATAGCATATACTATAAATAATATAAATAATACCTAAAATAGATAAATATTTTATATAAAATATATATAAAGGTATATTTATACTTATGTACACACAAAGAAATATTATTCAGCCATAAAAAGAATGAGATCTCGAGATCTTACCATTTGCAACAATATGGACAGACCTGGAGAGTATTACGGTAACTGAAATAAATCAGACAGAGAAAGACAAATACCACATGATTTCATTCATGTGTGGAATTAAAGAAACAAACAAACGAAGAAAAAAGAGACAAACAAAAAAATAGTCTCCTAAATATAGAGGCCAAATTTTTGGTTGCCATGGATGCAAGAGCAGTGGGTGGGGGATGGGCGGAATAGATTAAGGGGATTAAGAGTACACTTGTGATGAACATTTAGCAATGTATAGAATTGCCAAATCACTGTATTGTGCATCTGAAACTACTACAACACTATACATTAATTATATTTCAATAAAAATAAATGCAAAAAGTAAAAGAATATGAAGAATCGCTTTCACCAAATTGAGAAAACATAGCCAAGTTCTCAAATCAAACATGGGTATTGCATAATTATTCCATCAATTATCTTATTTAACAGTATTTCATTAACAAAAGAGGTACTCTCAAAATTAAATGCATAAATTGAATTCTGTTAAAATTACTGTTAAGAAGATGGCAGTCAACATCTATTAGGGAGAAATGGATAAAAGGGAATAAAAAGTATAAGATTTATAGCAAAAGAGAAGGTAATTACTTCACTAGATTGCCATACCTTAGGCAACAAAAACCTCACACACAATTTAACTTTTCTCCTTAGAGACTGATATAAAATAATTTTACCTTATGGCATTTTTTCTAATTATAAACTTGCAAATAGTAGATAAGTAAGTCCATCAGCTTTAATGCGCAGCCTAGTGTTTATAATCAACATTATATTATATATATTTTAAAACTGCTAAGAGACTAGATCTTAACTGTTCTCATTACAAAAAAGGAATGATAATTATGAGACATGTTGGAGGTATTAGCTGAAGCTATAGTAGCAATCATGCTGCAAAGTATAAATGTATCAAATCAACACATTATATACCTTAGACTTACACAATGATATATGTCAATAATGTAAAAAATTAGGAAATAGCAGAAGTAAAACCACCAGATCGCTGAAACAGTAATTAGTAAGAGTTTATTGTGCACATAAAAAGTTTGCAAACTGGGACCTCTGAAATCAATAGTGAAATGAGGCTCAGAGGTAGAGTGTTATAAGACAGCTTATATAGTGAGAATCCAGAGGCTGCTTTATTCTTTACAGTGACTGTTTATAACATTGGAGCTTCCCTAGTGATAGAGGACTGGCTACATGTGGTTGCCTCCTGTCAATTTTGGAGAACAGTTTGAGTTTGTTTATAGTTCTCAGTGGTATTTACAAGAAGCGGTGCAAGTTAAGTTTTCATTGTTTTGCAGAGTAAAGTAGATTAAACTTTGCTCATTTGTCTTCTCAGTAAAATTTCAAGTCCAGTAGCTATTTTGTGCTGGATTTTAATAATTATCTCTCAATTAAAACATGTTGGTTAGCATAATACCCTCTAACTCCACCCACATCTTTGCAAGTAGCAAGATTTTATTCTTTTATATGACTGAGTAATATTTCATACACACACACACACACACATATATGATGTATATTTATATATATAGAATATATATATATATATATATTTTCTTTTTCTATTCATCGACCATGGATGGAGTAAGAGAGTATTATGCTAAGTGAAATATGTCAGTCAGAGAAGGACAAATACCATATGATTTCACTCATATGTGGCATTTAAGAAATAAAACAAATGAGTGAAGAGAAAAACAAAGAGAGAGGGAAGGAACCCAAGAGGCTGTTAACTATAGAGATCGAACTGATGACTGCCAGAAGGGAAGTGAGTCTGGGCGGGGCGGTGGGTTAACTAGGTGGTGGGGATTAAGGAGGGCACTTGCGATAAGCATAGGGTTATGTATAGAAGTGCTGAATTACTATACTGTACACCTGAAACTAATATAATGCTGCAGGTTAACTAACAGGAATTAAATTTTTAAAAAATTTAAAACGTGGTATCTTCAAGTTTGGATTTTTTTATAGACGTCCCTTCTTTTTCATATCTGTTCTGTATATTTACTGTGTATTAATTTACCTTTATTATGGGTAAGTCATAGTGTTCTAGTCATTTCAATGACTAGGCTGAATTTTATATGTGCTTACAAGCCAGTCTATGTTGTCTCTAATAATGGCAAATATATTTAAAACAAGATGCATATATAGAGACAAACATATCATATATAATACAATATATCCATGTGTATATTATCATATATGATACAATATATGTGTGTATATGTAATGTGTATATATATATATATTTTTTAAAAATTCACAGCTGTTGCTGTTTGTGCTATCAAAGCTACTATTCCAGAGTCCTAAACCAAATGAATATATTAGCTACATAGCAATCCCTCATGAATCGTTTTCCTTTGCTAGATTTGGAATTACTCTGAAAACTTCGAACAAACTCGGTAGTGACAACACTAAAATCCTTTTTTATTACCTCTTTTTACACAGCGGTTATTCCTGTCAGTACTTGTTCCAACATTACAAGTCACAGTCTTTCTCTGATTCATATATCTTTCTCATATTCTATGTTTACTTCCCTCTAGAACCTTTCTGTAACTTTAATTTAGAATCTTCACAGTTAGGTAGGTTTTCACTCTTCTTTGCCATATTTACGGATAATCTGTTTATTAGATTCTAGTGTCTTCCTCTGATTTTTATTTACCATAGTTTTTGTCTTAACTAAGACTGTCACAAAAATTTTTAATTTTTTCCCCACAATTTATGATATGCTCTTTCCAAATCCAAACCAATAATATTGTTTACATTCCAATAACTGAAAACATTTCACCCACTACGGTTTTTCCTCTGCCTTTGAGCAAATGTGATACCTAAAGTTTTAGAGTTATAAACATAGATTGGTTTTATTTTTTATTTAGGCAGTGAATTTGTGATAGTGCTGTTAGGTGTATTCTTTATTTCAGGTCAAGAATTTCAAACACCCTTATGATACCAAGGCCCCTCATTCCTTTTATCTTTTCATGTACTCCTTTATTTTAAATATTATCATTTTCCTATTTTTCTGATGCTAAAGAATGCGTATGAACTGTGTAAGATTTGATTCATGACGTCAAACGGGCAAGCTTTTTATTAACAAATCTAATTATGGGTCTTGAATAAGAAGCACTTATTATCAGTGATTTTGTTCTGAGATTACCACTAAAAACATTGAACAAAGTAGTTCGGTCCTTGTATTAATCGTGTGCATATTAGGGAGTGAATACTCTAAACGAATATAACCCCATTCATTCATTTATTTTAT
Source organism: Meles meles (assembly GCF_922984935.1). Taxonomy (NCBI): domain Eukaryota; kingdom Metazoa; phylum Chordata; class Mammalia; order Carnivora; family Mustelidae; genus Meles; species Meles meles. The sequence goes on from NC_060066.1 coordinate 24,673,191, forward strand.
TTTCTTAACAAAAAATATGAGGTAGTTTAAACATACAGAAATCCATAAAGAGTAGTATGATGAACATCTGTGTAATCATGATCGAGTATAAGAAAAAGAAATGAAAAATGTAGACTCTCTGTATGTTTCTCTCCTCAATTGAAAATACAGTTTCCTACCCACCTGAAAAAACAACTTGTATGTATCTATTATGTTGAATTTGGTGCTTTCCATATCTTAAAATTTTTATGTACATTATATATATAATGTAAAGCATATATATAATACAAACTATGTATGTATATCTGTGCATCTATGTGGTATATGTAGACATGTATATATGTACGCATATTTGCAGTCTTTGCACAATAGCATGGGCTCATAATAACTACACAGGCTGAAACCATGACAAGTGATTTTAATAATCAATGGAAAAATTTTTATTTTCCAGAATCTTTAAAAAATTGTCAAGTGTTAAAAACTTTTCCTACTGTCAGTGACAAATGTGTAGGGAAGTGAAAAAAGCTAGTAAAACCAATGTTTATTTGGTACCCTGTAATCTAAAATTTAGAAATCTTGATAAAGTATTTTATTTCTTTGAAAAAAAAAAGCATGTTTTGAACAGCACTTGCCTTCTCATCATCTGGCTTGAGCATTTTTTCTGTCTTCAGAATTGTCATACTTTTTTCTACGTTTCAGTGAGTTTCCAACATTATCTTTTGTGCTCTTTCAATGTGAAATATCTCTAACAGTTCCTTTAATATGAAGATTTTTGCTGATATAGCTCCCTCTAGGACATCTTTATTTTTCCCATAATCATTTTCTCATTTATTGCAACAAATGCAATATTTAACTAATAACAGCAACTAAGTTCCTGTAGCTGCATACCTAGAGCTTCTTGAAAAGCAACAGTGTCAACATTCCAACATTCCAATGGTCAAGCTATTTCTTCTATATTTACATTTAATTTGAATTTTACTTCCAGCACTATCCCATGTTATTTCTTTTATCTTTGCTGGCCACTTTCCCTTTTCAATTATCCATTTAAAAATACATATAATGTGGATTTATCACTGGAAGACAAAAAGACGACTCAACTATGTGATTTGTTGTCTGCCTGAACAGAGTAACAGATGTGCGGTGACCAGCAACAGCTAGGCTTTGAAAGAAGTGATGTGGTTGGCCCCTGATCATGATGCACATCTGTTATTTACAGAGTGAATTGCAGACAGAAGAGCTGGCAGCAAAGTTTGTGCTTTATATAATTATTCACAGATATTATATCATGGTAACTGAAATTTGAATTGTGTTGTTGTGTGACTGATGTATTTTTAATTATGCTAAGTGAATTTCATGCATATTAAAACCATGCAAAGTGAGTAATATTCTACATATTTTTACACTTTTTATAGATGATATATTCAGTTTTCATGTACGTTACTTTATCCTTATGAATATGTTTTTATGATTCTCTTGTGCTTATATGTGTACTATTCATTTAGTTTCATGGCTCTATTTAAAGCAATTTAAGAAATAAAAAACTTCTATGCTTGGTCTTATATTGATAGTCATTTATATTTCCTCTGTTATTTTGTCATTACATACAGTATTACTCTGAGTATTTTCCTCTATCATTGGTTCTTTAGATTTCATATCCGTAAGAATCATCTGGGGAGATACCAGGATATAGAAAAAGCCCATTTCCATGCCTAGAAATTCTAATTAAAATGATCTGATTTGGGGCCCTGAATATTTTTTATTATTATTAATTAATTTCTAGAAACTTCTCCTTATCATTAGTGTACAGTCTGGATTGATAATAATTATTCTGAGATATATTAATTAGAGTGAAATGGCTAAATTGTGGTCTATATGCATCTTCAATTTTATAATTTGCCCCCCAAAGGGTCATAACAATTCTACTTTCACCAGAAAAATATTAGATATGTTCCACATTCTTGAAGAAAATTTGAGTTTTTTGACATATAGTGGTTATAAATTTTGCTGCTATATGGTTTGATCATAGGTCCATATGACAGACCATGGAGTTTCTTGGCTTCCACAACCATGTAAGCCAATTCCTATAATAAATCTCTGCTTAGGTATATTTACGTGTCTCTTATCATTTCTCTAATCCAAATTATAAGAGCATTTGAGTAAATAGTTTTAATTGTTCTCTTAGAAAAATATGGACCCCAGGATTAACTGTTTGAGATTTTATTGGTGTGCTAGCTCTAAGTCATGCTTTTTTTTTATAGGTTGTTCAGAATTTTTAATTTTTTTCACCATGATAAGTGCACTCTTTAATCCCCATCACTTATTTCGTCCATCCTCCTACTCACCTTTCCATCTGGTAACCATCAGTTTTTAAAAATTAAAGTTTGAAGCCTATCTTTTCTCTTTCTTTCCTTCTTCCTTCTTTCAAGCCACTTTTTTTTCTTGATATTTCTTCTAGAAGATCAGAATTTACTTCTCTAGGTTTTACAAATAAAAGTGTTGGTTTGGAGGATACTGAGAAAAGACTATTCATAGTTTGTACTTTGGATGATTAGAGAAGTCCCTTGCAATATTTGTCATATCTACTTGCAACAGGGCAGTGCTTAAGAAGAAAGTAATACTGGCAGATATACGGTTTTGTCTGTAATTATCTCAATAAGGGGAGAGTTGATGAACTTCAACAGGGATCAATTCCATCTTTACAGCCAGTGGCATATCCCAAGAAATGGAAACTCATGTGTCTCAGAGAACATCAGTAGTGTTAGTTTTGTATTCTGTCTTTTTCACCTTTCCTAAATATTAGAGTTGATATGGTAGTGAAATTTCTTAGTAAGCAGAAAAGTTTTCAAAGCTGTTTAATGACAGTATCAGCAAAATGTGCTTCCTTATTACTGAGTTGGTTGGCATTCTTAAGATTTGGGAACACCAAATTGAAAATTTTTTTTGTGACCTTCAGAGCTATAACTCTCTGGCAAGGCAAATCTTTAGTCCATTCTGTGAGTAATTAAGTAGTGAGTAGCTCATTTGCAAAACCCATTAAGGAGATGGAGTAGAGTATTAGATCTATTTGGAGATGATCAAGGATCTTAAAGCTTGGGGTCTTGCTCATGTCCAATAATGTCACTTTTATCAGGATTATGCTTGTGATAAGTGAAACATGTACCAGAAGCTACCCTAGCAATTCATTTGGTTTCCCTACAAAATATTAAATACACACCAATTTTCTTTGCTGCAATGGATAATTTCATACAACTTCATAAGGTTCCACTTGAGGTCATCCTTTGGGTAATTTATAATCAGATTTTCCAACATTATTTTGCTCTATATTTGGCACCAATCACTGTCATTCCATAATAGGTTTTGTTTGTTTGTTTGTTTTCTACCTCCCCAAAGATTTGACTTTTGAGTGTTATTATGGATTCAAAAATCTTGGTAAAGTCTATCTGTATTGTATAATTATCAGTTAGGGTACTTTTCTTTAGTCTTTTTCTCATCTCTTTTTGCATGAATTGTACTAGTGGTGTGATCCTCAGAAAACACTCAGAGTTCTTTAATATCTTTCATTTTTAAAATTGGAGAGCCTGGGGAGGAGGAGTCAAGATGGCGGAGAAGTAGCAGGCTGAGACTACATCAGGTAGCAGGAGATCAGCTCGATAGCTTATCTAAACATTGCAAACACCTACAAATCCAACGGGAGATCGAAGAGAAGAAGAACAGCAACTCTAGAAACAGAAAATCAACCACTTTCTGAAAGGTAGGACTGGCGGAGAAGTGAATCTAAAACGACGGGAAGATAGACCGCGGGGGGAGTGGCCGGCTCCCGGCAAGCGGCGGAGGAACAGAGCACAAAATCAGGACTTTTAAAAGTCTGTTCCACTGAGGGACATTGCTCCAGAGGCTAAACCAGGGTGAAGCCCACGCGGGGTCAGCGTGGCCCCAGGTCCCGCAGGGTCACAGAAGGATCGGGGTGTCGGAGTGTCGCAGAGCTCGCAGGTATTAGAACGGAGAAGCCAGCTGCAGAGACAGAGCCGAGGACTGAACTCTCAGCTTGGGGTTACCTTGAACTGGTCGCGGGCTGGGTGAGCTCGGAGCACGGCTAGAGGCTGGGGATACGGGAGTGATTGGGTGCTGTCCTCTGGGGGCGCACTGAGGAGTGGGGCCCCAGGCTCTTGGCTCCTCCGGGCCGGAGACTAGGAGGCCGCCATTTTCATTCCCATCCTCCGGAACCCTACGGAAAGCGTTCAGGGAACAGAAGCTCCCAAAAGCGAACCCGAGCCGATTACTTAGTAAGGGCGGTGCAATCCTGCCTCGGGCGAAGACACTTGAAGAGTCACTACAACAGGCCCCTCTCCCAGAAGATCAACAAAATATCCAGCCAGGACGAAGTTCATCTATCAAGGAAAGTAGGTTCAATTCCTAAGACAGAAGCACAATTCCAGAGGAGGAGAAAGCAAAGCATGGAACTCATGGCTTTCTCCCCATGATTCTTTAGTCTTGTGGCTACTTCAATTTTTTTTTCTTTTTTCAATTTTTTTTTCTTTTTTCTTTTTTCTTCTTCTGCTAAATTTTTTAAAACTTTTACCCTTTTCTTTTTTAACGTTTTTTGACTAGCTTATCTAAATATATATATTTTTTCTTTCTTTTTTATATTTTTTCTTTATTTGTTTTATTTTTTAAATTTTTTTCTTTTTCTTCTGAACCTCTTTTTATCCCCTTTCTCCCCCCCACAATTTGGGGTCTCTTCTCATTTGGTTACAGCACATTTTTCTGGGGTCTTTGCCACCCTTTTAGTATTTTATTTTCTCCTTCATATCCTCTTATCTGGACAAAATGACAAGGCGGAAAAAATCACCACAAACAAAAGAACAAGAGACAGTACCGAAGGCTAGGGACCTAATCAACACAGACATTGGTAATATGTCAGATCAAGAGTTCAGAATGACGATTCTGAATGTTCTAGCCGGGCTCGAAAAAGGCATGGAAGATATTAGAGAAACCCTCTCTGGAGATATTAAAGCCCTTTCTGGAGAAATTAAAGAACTAAAATCTAACCAAGTTGAAATCAAAAAAGCTATTAATGAGGTGCAATCAAAAATGGAGGCTCTCACTGCTAGGATAAATGAGGCAGAAAAAAGAATTAGTGATATAGAAGACCAAATGACAGAGAATAAAGAAGCCGAACAAAAGAGGGACAAACAGCTACTGGACCATGAGGGGAGAATTCGAGAGATAAGTGACACCATAAGACGAAACAACATTAGAATAATTGGGATTCCAGAAGAAGAAGAAACAGAGGGGCGCAGAAGGTCTATTGGAGAGAATCATTGGAGAGAATTTCCCTAATATGGCAAAGGGAACAAGCATCAAAATCCAGGAGATGCAGAGAACCCCCCTCAAAGTCAACAAGAATAGGTCCACACCCCGTCACCTAATAGTAAAATTTACAAGTCTTAGTGACAAAGAGAAAATCCTGAAAGCAGCCCGAGAAAAGAAGTCTGTAACATACAATGGTAAAAATATTAGATTGGCAGCAGACTTATCCACAGAGACCTGGCAGGCCAGGAAGAGCTGGCATGATATATTCAGAGCACTCAACGAGAAAAACATGCAGCCAAGAATACTCTATCCAGCTAGGCTATCATTGAAAATAGAAGGAGAGATCAAAAGCTTCCAGGACAAACAAAAACTGAAAGAATTTGCAAACACCAAACCAGCTCTACAGGAAATATTGAAAGGGGTCCTCTAAGCAAAGAGAGAGCCTAAAAGTAGTAGATCAGAAAGGTACAGAGACAATATACAGTAACAGTCACCTTACAGACTCATAATGGCACTAAATTCATATCTCTCAATAGTTACCCTGAATGTTAATGGGCTAAATGCCCCAATCAAAAGACACAGGGTATCAGAATGGATAAAAAAACAAAACCCATCAGTATGTTGCCTACAAGAAACTCATTTTAGACACGAAGACACCTCCAGATTTAAAGTGAGGGGGTGGAAAACAATTTACCATGCTAATGGGCATCAGAAGAAAGCTGGGGTGGCAATCCTTATATCAGATCAATTAGATTTTAAGCCAAAGACTATAATAAGAGATGAGGAAGGACACTATATCCTACTCAAAGGGTCTGTCCAACAAGAAGATCTAACAATTTTAAATATCTATGCCCCTAACGTGGGAGCAGCCAACTATATCAACCAATTAATAACAAAATCAAAGAAACACATCAATAATAATACGATAATAGTAGGGGACTTTAACACTCCCCTCACTGAAATGGACAGATCATCCAAGCAAAAGATCAACAAGGAAATAAAGGCCTTAAATGACACACTGGAGCAGATGGACATCACAGATATATTCAGAACATTTCATCCCAAAGCAACAGAATACACATTCTTCTCTAGTGCACATGGAACCTTCTCCAGAATAGATCACATCCTGGGTCACAAATCAGGTCTCAACCGGTATCAAAAGATTGGGATCATTCCCTGCATATTTTCAGACCACAATGCTCTGAAGCTAGAACTCAATCACAAGAGGAAAGCTGGAAAGAACCCAAATACATGGAGACTAAACAGCATCCTTCTAAAGAATGAATGGGTCAACCAGGAAATTAAAGAAGAATTGAAAAAATTCATGGAAACAAATGATAATGAAAACACAGCAATTCAAAATCTGTGGGACACAGCAAAGGCAGTCCTGAGAGGAAAATATATAGCGGTACAAGCCTTTCTCAAGAAACAAGAAAGGTCTCAAGTACACAACCTAACCCTACACGTAAAGGAGCTGGAGAAAGAACAAGAAAGAAACCCTAAACCCAGCAGAAGAAGAGAAATCATAAAGATCAGAGCAGAAATCAATGAAATAGAAACCAAAAAAACAATAGGAAAAATCAATGAAACTAGGAGCTGGTTCTTTGAAAGAATCAATAAGATTGATAAACCCCTGGCCAGACTCATCAAAAAGAAAAGAGAAAGGACCCAAATAAATAAAATCATGAATGAAAGAGGAGAGATCACAACTAACACCAAAGAAATACAGACAATTATAAGAACATACTATGAGCAACACTACGCCAACAAATTGGACAATCTGGAAGAAATGGATGCATTCCTAGAGACATATAAACTACCACAACTGAACCAGGAAGAAATAGAAAACCTGAACAGGCCCATAACCAGTAAGTAGATTGAAACAGTCATCAAAAATCTCAAAACAAACAAAAGCCCAGGGCCAGACGGCTTCCCAGGGGAATTCTACCAAACATTTAAAGAAGAACTAATTCCTATTCTCCTGAAACTGTTCCAAAAAACAGAAACGGAAAGAAAACTTCCAAACTCATTTTATGAGGCCAGCATCACCTTGATCCCAAAACCAGACAAGGATCCCACCAAAAAAGAGAACTACAGACCAATATCCTTGATGAACACACACGCAAAAATTCTCGCCAAAATACTAGCCAATAGAATTCAACAGTACATTAAAAGGATTATTCACCACGATCAAGTGAGATTTATTCCAGGGCTGCAGGGTTGGTTCAACATCCGCAAATCAATCAATGTGATACAACACATTAATAAAAGAAAGAACAAGAACCATAGGATACTCTCAATAGATGCTGAAAAAGCATTTGACAAAGTACAGCATCCCTTCCTGATCAAAACTCTTCAAAGTGTACGGATAGAGGGCACATACCTCAATATTATCAAAGCCATCTATGAAAAACCCACCGCAAATATCATTCTCAATGGAGAAAAACTGAAAGCTTTTCCGCTAAGGTCAGGAACACGGCAGGGATGTCCATTATCACCACTGCTATTCAACATAGTACTAGAAGTCCTAGCCTCAGCAATCAGACAACAAAAAGAAATTAAAGGCATCCAAATTGGTAAAGAAGAAGTCAAACTATCACTCTTCGCAGATGATATGATACTATATGTGGAAAACCCAAAAGACTCCACTCCAAAACTGCTAGAACTTGTCCAGGAATTCAGTAAAGTGTCAGGATATAAAATCAATGCACAGAAATCAGTTGCATTTCTGTACACCAACAACAAGACAGAAGAAAGAAAAATTAAGGAGTCAATCCCATTTACAATTGTACCCAAAACTATAAGATACCTAGGAATAAACCTAACCAAAGAGGCTAAGAATCTATACACAGAAAATTATAAAGTACTCATGAAAGAAATTGAGGAAGACACAAAGAAATGGAAAAATGTTCCATGCTCCTGGATTGGAAGAATAAATATTGTGAAAATGTCCATGCTACCTAAAGCAATCTACACATTTAATGCAATCCCTATCAAAATACCATCCATTTTTTTCAAAGAAATGGAACAAATAATCCTAAAATTTATATGGAACCAGAAAAGACCTCGAATAGCCAAAGGAATACTGAAGAACAAAGCCAAAGTTGGTGGCATCACAATTCCGGACTTCAAGCTCTATTACAAAGCTGTCATCATCAAGACAGCATGGTACTGGCACAAAAATAGACACATAGATCAGTGGAACAGAATAGAGAGCCCAGAAATCGACCCTCAACTCTATGGTCAACTAATCTTCGACAAAGCAGGAAAGAAGTTCCAATGGAAAAAAGACAGCCTCTTCAATAAATGGTGCTGGGAAAATTGGACAGCCACATGCAGAAAAATGAAATTGGACCACTTCCTTACACCACACACGAAAATAGACTCCAAATGGATGAAGGACCTCAATGTGAGAAAGGAATCCATCAAAATCCTTGAGGAGAATGCCAGCAGCAACCTCTTCGACCTCAGCCATAGCAACATCTTCCTAGGAACAACAGCAAAGGCAAGGGAAGCAAGGGCAAAAATGAACTATTGGGATTTCATCAAGATCAAAAGCTTTTGCACAGCAAAGGAAACAGTTCACAAAACCAAAAGACAACTGACAGAATGGGAGAAGATATTTGCAAACGACATATCAGATAAAGGGCTAGTATCCAAAATCTATAAGGAACTTAGCAAACTCAACACCCAAAGAACAAACAATCCAATCAAGAAATGGGCAGAGGACATGAACAGACATTTCTGCAAAGAAGACATCCAGATGGCCAACAGACACATGAAAAAGTGCTCCACGTCACTCGGCATCAGGGAAATACAAATCAAAACCACAATGAGATATCACCTCACACCAGTCAGAATGGCTAAAATTAACAAGTCAGGAAATGACAGATGCTGGTGAGGATGCGGAGAAAGGGGAACCCTCCTCCACTGTTGGTGGGAATGCAAGCTGGTGCAACCACTCTGGAAAACAGCATGGAGGTTCCTCAAAATGTTGCAAATAGAACTACTCTATGACCCAGCAACTGCACTACTGGGTATTTACCCTAAAGATACAAACATAGTGATCCGAAGGGGCAAGTGTACCTGAATGTTTATAGCAGCAATGTCTACAATAGCCAAGCTATGGAAAGAACCTAGATGTCCATCAACAGATGAATGGATAAAGAAGAGGTGGTATATATACACAATGGAATACTATGCAGCCATCAAAAGAAATGAAATCTTGCCATTTGCGATGACGTGGATGGAACTAGAGTGTATCATGCTTAGTGAAATAAGTCAATCGGAGAAAGACAACTATCATATGATCTCCCTGATATGAGGACATGGAGAATCAACATGGGGGGTTAGGGGGATAGGAGAAGAATAAATGAAACAAGATGGGATTGGGAGGGAGACAAACCATAAATGACTCTTAATCTCACAAAACAAACTGGGGGTTCCTGGGGGGACGTGGGATTGGGAGAGGGGGAGGGGACTATGGACATTGGGGAGGGTATGTGCTATCGTGAGTGCTGTGAAGTGTGTAAGCCTGGCGATTCACAGACCTGTACCCCTGGAGAAAAAAATACATTATATGTTTATTAAAAAAAAAAAATTTTAAGGGGAGGCGAACCACAAGAGACTATGGACTCTGAAAAACAACCTGAGGGTTTTGAAGGGTCAGGAGTGTGAGGTTGGGGGAACAGGTGGTGGGTAATAGGGAGGGCACGTTTTGCATGGAGCACTGGGTGTTGTGCAAAAACAATGAATACTGTTATGCTGAAAAAATAAATAAAATGGAAAAAAAAATTGGAGAGCCTGTTGGGGTCAAGACCTCAATTTCTGAAGCATTCCAAAATCATGGGTATATCATCATTACATATATTAACTCATTTATCTTTGCTAATTGGCAGACTCTGTTGAGTTCAATGAGTGAAGCATTATCATCCATGTTGATTTTGCTTTAAGCAAGGTGTATTGTTAGAGTGAAGCAAATTACAATCTGCAAAGGTGGTTCCAGCCTGGTAATTCTCTGGTTTTTTGTTTGTTTGTTTTTGTTTTTGTTTTTTAATTCATTAGGTTTTGTCTTAAGGTCTAAACCATCAATAAACAATAACAAATGTGGAATTTCTATAAGAGTCTTTAAGTCTAATTGGGTCGTGGACAATTCTATAACAAAGGCTAGTCAGTAATGAGCTTCTCCTTCTTATGGAAAAATGACAGCAGATTTTTAAGTTTTACAATGTTTTATGAAAATGTGTCTGAGAAAAAGTAATAGAATTTCATAAGTGGTAAGCCTACTTGTCTCATAAACTTTTGTATATTCAATGAGCAACAAAGTTTGCACAGTATAAGGGACCATCAAAGTTAAAGGAGAACTAAAAACCAATTTGGTATTAGGTTTCCACCAGTTACAATGCAGCTGTTATTTCTCTGATATAAAGTGTGTAAAATTGACCTGAGGTAAGAGAAAGACTGTAATTAACCCATAATCTCATATTATACACATGAAATTGAATCAAAGCATCAATGACTGCCCCTATTTCTCTATTTCTCATGTATAAATAGAACAAGGTTTATGACAAAGTGTGATCGCTAAAGAGGTCATTTTAAATCTTGAAGTGACTGATCGTGTTTAGGTTCAAAGGAAGGAATCTGATATGAAGATGTGGTTAAATCATATAGAAGTACAATGATTTCAGAAAATTTCAATACTGATTTATGGCAGTAGCCAGGGAAATACAGGGAAACTTTTAATTTTTTAAAAAAATGACTGACCTGGGAAACTTTTGAATGGTTATAATCTGTCAGAAGTGAAGGACTGATCTCATCAGGATAAATGAAGTTTTAAGTAATACACTTTATATTGGCAAATTTAAATATTCTTTGGAAATTTTCTTTTTTGGGCCAAATCAAAACAGTTTTAGAGATTTTCACGCAATCAGAATATTACAAAAGTAACTGGATGCAATATATTGTATTGGGAAAGAGAAGCATTAAAGAGAAAGTTGAGGCTCTTTTTAAAAATGATTTTATATATGTACTTATTTTAGATAAAGAGAGAGAAGAGAGAGAGAAAGAATGAGTGTGGGGCAGTAGGGAGACAGGAAGAGGGGGTAGATTCAGAGGGGGATGGAGAAGGACAACCAGACTCTGCACTGAGCATGGAGCCCAACACTAGGCTTGATCTCATGATCCTGACATCATGACCTTGAGATCATGACCTAAGCTAAAATCAAGAGTCAGGCACTTAACCAACTGAGCCACTTGGTCACCCCAGAAATTTGAGGTTTTTAAGTTCTATTTAAGGATTTGTGATAATTGGGAGGACTTGAGATAATTAGCTTCAGGAATATTCTAACGTATATTGTTGTACACTGTTGTTTTTCCTGGGAAAGGTACATGGGTATTGACAACCTCAATCTAAAAGGACACTGAAGAAAGCAGAACACAGATCAGCAATTGTAAAAGACAAAGAGACAAGGAGAACTGAAGATGAAATAATACTGTGTATAGAACTGTGGGAAGCAGGGAGTTATTATTTTATTTGTGGCTCTGAAGTTATGAATAAATGTACATATTTGTTCATTGGTTTTCTTGACTGGCAGGATTGTTTATTACAAAAACCTGTACAGGGCATGATTAGTACATTAGGCTTTCAAGTATTGGCTTTAGTTTTATTTCTAGTTTCAGAAGTAATACATATCTTGGGTCTTGTTTTGGATGAGTTTACCAGAACCTTGATGAGAAGCTTCATAACAATCCCCCAATTCTACACATATAAGCAGGAATTAGTGATAGTCCAAATACCCTTCTGGAGATCTTCAATTTGAGTTTGATTTAGACACAAGGATATCAGTAAATAAATGTCCAAATTATCTATGACTAGATTATGAATAAGTGGGTCCACGGGGCTTTCCAGGAAGACACCTTCAGGAAACTACATCATTTGCCATTTTGTTTGTCTAGTGATTTATCAACCAGCTTTTGTTAAAAAAAAAAAAAAAAAAAGTCCTGACTTCTTTACCATAATATTCAATTTCGGTTTAGCAACATGATGTCACTGGTTGCAGAATGAGGGAGAGATGTGCACAGTTAGCTCCCATAGGAAAGTGCAAGTGGATTCCAGCACAAACTTTCTGTTAAACTAATGGATATCACAAAGGAAGAAGGAACTTTTTTTCCCCTAAATTAAGGGTGAGAATTAGAGGATGAAAATCAGGATTGCCAATATTGTAGCTCTCTGCCAAATAGGCAGTTTGGGGAAATTTATCTGGTGGTTCAAGGTCTTACAGTAAATATTATAAAACCTACCTTAGTTAAAAGTTTTCAAGGTTACTCTTTGATATTTTGTGATATGTCTCCTTATGAGTTTAAGAGCAAATGGAAAGATCGGACACTTGGTTCTCCTTTCATTAGAGATCTTCATTGCTTACTCACTTAATTTTTGACTTTAATTTTCTTAGCTGATACACTACAATTATTTTTTTTTTCCCATTTGTTTTTCCCTTAAAATATCCACAGGTGTCTAATAAGAAGCTCCTCCATTAATAGTTTCCACCTGGATGGGAGCATGTACGGGTTTAATCTGTAAAGCCATTAGTTTATTCTGGGTCTTATTGTGCTTGTGTTTTAAGATTGATTCAAAATCTGTAGCAATGGGATCTAGCAATGGGATTTTCTCATTGCAGTCTTTGCTAGTATATCAAATCCCCTAACGGGCTGGTTAAGGCCGTTTTCACAAGGCAAAAAGAGAGTTAGGGTCATATCAGAATCAGGTACTGTTCTTGAATCTTATCAAATGGTGTTGAAGATTTCTCTCTGAACTCTACAATGGGTTTATCTTTTCTTTGCTTACAGAAGTGGATTAGGGCCTGACATAATTTCTAGGGAGGACTTCAAAAAGATTTTGCAGAAACACCATCTTTCCTAAACTCTTTTGATATTCTATGGGATATGCAGTTTGAGATCTGTAGGTTACCCTCAGAATCTTCCCTACTTGCCTTTGCCATCTTTAAAGGCAAAAAACAAACAAACAAACAAACAAACAAAAAACAGTTTTTTAGGATATATTTATTTATTTTAGAGAGAAAGAGAGAGATGATGGGGGAGAGAGAGAGAGAGAAACTCAAGCAAACTCCTCATTGACTGTGGAGACCATGGAGGGACTTGATCTCATGACCTTAAGGTCATGCTCTGAGCTGAAATCAAGAGGTGGACACTTAACTGACTGAGCCACAAAGAAGCTCCTAATTTTTTTTTTTAATCCATGGTTCCTAATAATATGTGAACTAATTGATGAACATTTCACAATTCGAAATTGTGTGTGTTTAAGACTATTTCAAATTATTCTGTATATTTCTGGATGCCCCAACTAAACTTTGAGAAGAATTAACAATGGCTCTGAGTTTAGACTTAGAAAAAGATCTAAAATCAACTGTGTCTTTCCCTATTTGGAATGGATTTAACTTAAAGTGGCAATTGACTTTTCAAGAGTTTCAGGCTTATCAGAATGAAAGGAAAGAAGATCAGAGGGAAGAATAAACACGATCACTTATGTACATTATCAGAAGGAAGGGGAAAGGCAGGATAAAAAGCAGTTGGGTTCAAGCTTTGTTTAGAGAGATCCAAAGAAAAACACTTTTAAATTTTTCTAAATTACCCATGTGCCTTGCAAAGGAAATAAAAAGTGATTTTGGAGTCTGAGCTTCTTCATTCTTTCCATGCTTGATGTGGTTAATATTTATATCATTCCATTTTCCCTGTTTCTTGGAAGTACATGTGTGTATATATTAAAACAGTATAAGTTTATTAAATACCTCTTTTTGGCTCCAGAACAATGTAATAATATATGAATGTTAATAATTTTACTCAACTCAATTTTTATTGCTATTATTGTCTTAGTTTTACTTTTTAAATCCCCAATATTAATCCTTTAAAAATATGCAGTGATGGTGTGCCTGGGTGGCTCAGTGAGTTAAAGCCTCTGCCTTCGGCTTAGGTCATGATCCCAGGGTCCTGGGATCAAGCCCCACATCTGGCTCTCTGCTCAGCGGGGAGCCTGCTTCCCCTTCTCTACCTGCCTCTCTGCCTACTTGTGATCTCTGTCTGTCAAATAAATAAATAAAATCTTTAAAAAAAAATGCAGTGATTTTAATTTAAATATTTACCAAAACTTCCACGTATTTTTTTTAATCTCACACTTTCATCATAGATTTACTTTCCTGCTTGAAAAAATTAAAAAAAAAGCAAAATAAAAATTCCAGACATTTTGCAGCTGTTCGATAGGGTAGTCACTAGTCATATGTGGCTATGGAAATTTTAAGTAATTAAAATGAAAGAAAATTAAAAATTCTGTTAGTCTGCTTTATTAACCACATTTCAAGCATGCAATAGACACATGAGGCTAGAAGATACTTTATTGGATTGTGCAGATAAGGAAATTTTCATCACACAGAAAGTTCTATTGGACAAGCCTGACCTATAAAGTAGATCTGTTAATACTACCACAGCTTGGTTTTGTTTATTTGGGAACATACAATTTGACGTAATGATTTTTGATGACACAAAAAGATCAGTAATTGTGAGTGAAAAAACTGAATTCATGTAATATTCCAGGCAAAGAAGACCTGCATTGGGATGTGGTTCCCTGGGACATCGCTCACACAAGCCTTAGACACACACTCAGTAACAGCAGATTTGATTATTTCTAACAGCGGCATGGAAAGATCCTCCCTCATTGGCTCCCACACGAAATCAACGCTGCTTCCATTGATTTTCCTATTTTATCCTTTCTCAGTTCAAAACTGGTTTATTCTGCTTTCCTAGTCCCTTGTACATTTTCAGAGAGCAAAGTTTCTTTAATCTTATGGTTTTAAAGAGTAAGTTTTCTCAGTAATCTTGTTTTGTATTATAAAATATCCCATTTCATTTCAAAGAATAGGGTTTCTAAGTATTAGGTCCTTGATGCTCATTAGCAGAAACAGCTTTACGGTTTCCCACACTCGAACGAGAGTTTTTCTAGGATACAGAAATTGAAGTTGACAGCTGTTTTCTCTCAACTTTGAAGATATTATATCCTGGTTGTCTGGCATATACTCTTACATTTGGGAAGACTGCTGACAGTCTAATTATTGTTGCTTCGTAAGTAATCTGTCTTTTCTCCCCAGCTACTTTCATTTAGTTGTCTTTGGCGTTCTCCTGTTTTACAGTCCTATATCTAGACCTGAATATCTTCTTGTGTGTTTTGTTTGGGATTCACTCTGCTTATCAAACCTGAATATATTTCTCTTTCAATAAGTCTAGAAAATTCATAACTCATTCTATCATCCATGTTACTGCTTCATCCTTTGCCCCAGGACCCTAGTGGGATAATATTAGTATTGTCCAATCCTCCACTTCAATTACTTCTATTTAACACTCTTGCATCTTGCTGTTTTTACTCTCTGGGCTTCACAGAATTAATTTATTCAGATCTCTCTTACAATTATTAATTCTCCCTAAGCCATGTCTATAATGCTGCTTAACCCATCCATTAAATATCCCTTGGAAATAGCCAAAAGAGTTTACTGAATGTCTGTTCAGTGCCATGCTGAGGATATCTGAATCTCTAGGGCTACGTAGTTCATTTGACTTTTTATTTACTATTGATTAAGATATTTTACAACTCTCTGAGGGTAAAGGTTAACTTGTGGCAGACTTATTACAATGCAAATTACTCTTGTCTGATGTCAATGCAAATGATTGCTGTCCTGTCAGAAAGATAATCTCAAAGGTTATCCTTTATTGGCCCCAAAGAACATCTACTATTTTGTATCTGATTTGACAATCTTAATCTACTACATATATATAAAGAAATTCCTGTTAGAATATATAAACTTTTGCTTACAGATGTTTAGAAAACAGCTTTATCATCCTACTGTTTCTCTCGTTTATCAGTTATTTAATACAGCTGGAGCAACCCATTAGTTTTACATGTGTTGGAGTGTCACATTTTTAGCTTTTAAATATTATGCTTTATATGCTTTGGGGTATTCCCGCTACGGGGCCCATGATGACTAACCAGCAAGGAGCGGTTAGTATGCTGCCCAAGAAGAAGGACACCTCATGTGCCATGAAATCCCAGGCAGGTCTATTCTTGGCTCCTTGAGCGATTCCTTGAGAGAGATTGATAGTTTCGATGTAAGGCTTTGTTTGCTTATGGTTCTTAAGTCAAGTCTTATTCTGATTTTGGTTTGCTTTCAACCTTTTCTCCATTACTGGCAGCAAGGATTGAAAATTTGGTTTCATCACCTGACCATTTAGTGATCTTTTAGTAGAAATGGAGATGTATTCTCTGGTGAGTCAGAGAACAAAGGAAATAGGAGATTTATTATTTTTTTTGTATTTTATTGTTGCTATTGTTGTATTATATGTTTGCCTATTTGTTAGCTCAAAATAATTAGGAAAATATATCAAGACCATTGAAAAGAACAGAACTTTAGAACTGGAACATCTTCTTATCAATTTGGCAATTTTTCCTTTCCTCTGATTAATGTCTGAAAATTCTGCTACAAACTACAAGCTAGAAATTGGATCTTCTGGAAAAAATAGTGAACGGACTATTAATAATGTTTCAAATAATAGTACTGTATAGAGACATGTGCTGTGAATTTTCTTTGAAAATTATCAGATTGTACTAAAAAACTGAATCACGACTTCTATGTTTCTTTTTTGTCCAGACATAGACAACTTTATGAGCTGATTGCTGACCCAACCCCAACAAAACAGGAACTATTTACACAGCACTGTATAAACTGATTAGAAAACTATATTTCTAATTAGTTATTTTGCAAAACTTACCACTTTTAACAACCTGTTCTCTGAGGAGTAAATGAAGAAGTGATTCACTTTTCTCCTTTATCTTTAACCTGCATAGTAGTAGACTGTATTTTAGAAAACTCAAATAAAACACTCAAAAATGTTATGTGACTCCCATTGACCATTCAAAATTCAAAAATTAAATGTTTTTACTGGGCCTTCTTCATTTTCATGGCAATATAATTATTCTAATTAGTTCAATGAGGATATGTCCTCTTTTTTAATAGGATATAATTGAATAATGAATTAGGTAACCAAGGGCATGAGATTCATATTTGAGAATGCCACTCATGGAATCATATGTGATAAACCCACCACCAAAGATGAATTGCTGTACTGTCTTTGTGGAACAAATGTCAACAGTACCCTCAGAGGAAGCTGGTGTTACCTGTTGTATCACTTATGGAATCAAACCTCATAGTAAGAATGATCATTTCCTTGCAGGCCAGGAACCTTTGAAAATTTTAGGGACCTTGACCCAAAGTGGAGGTGAATTTCTTGGGCTTGGCCACCAGCCTCACATAGAAGAGCAAATTCTAAATCCTATTATAAAAAAAAAATCCTAAATTCCTGAAAACAACTCCAGATAGACATTAATTTTCTGGGCTAATGGTTGCTTAACACTAAATGGGTTCCACATTGGCTGACCAATATAAGGAAATTTACACATGTAAATTAACACTTCCTGTGTCTATACAAGCAAATCAGGCAATATGTAATGAGAGCACATTTTTATGGTAAATAAGAATTTTTGAGAATTATTTATAAGGGGAACACTGTTAAGAAAAGTATCCAAAACCTGGTAATTGGCCAAATGAAGTAATGGGGTCTTTTCACTATAGTGTTGGGCACTGACTAGCAGGAATTATCTAGTTCTCTGGGGGCATATATATGTATTGGGCATTCTATTTGTTATTGATTAAAATATTTTACATTCTGTAGGGATAGAGGTTAACTTACAGGAAATCAAAAGCAATAAAGAGAGTTCTTGTCAGATAGCAATGAAAATAATTTCTGTTGAGTAGAACAGATAAGCCCGAAGACTATAACTTATTTTCATATAATACTTTAATTTTATATGTAAAGTTAGTAATGCTACTCTAATGTTAAAAAATATCATTTTTGCTGGAATATATAAATCTCTCTTCCTCAAAGGTTCTTAGAGGCATTACCATTTTACTGCATCCCTCAATCTGTTACTTAATAAATTGTTGATGTGTATTAATTTTATATATTTATGAGACCTCTACCTTTAATTTTGGAAAATAATATTTTAAGAGAAATGATTTGTCCTTATTCAGCACTTTGATACATCTTTTTGAATGCGTGGTTCTCATGTGATCTAATTTTTCAAATTTCCAGGAATAGAAGTTTTCCTTCTATCTTTGGACTCCATTAACTTTTCTGTACAGCATATTGATGGGTGTGAGACCAGCAAGCATTTTTAAACCTCTGATTAATTTTGGAGTTCTTTCAGAAGTGCTTTTCTTAGAGACTGGGAGGATAGAGAGTAGAGGGATTCTTAGGCCGGTAAGGCACTAGGATAGATTACTTGATTTTCTGAGTTTCTTACTCAGGATAAAGGATGAGAAATTTCCTGGGGACTAAGAGAAACAATAGATCTCTGACCAAGCTTAGAGGAAATGTTCTAAACTTCCTTAACTCCAAATATGTTCCCATGTAACCTCACAGATTCCAGAAACTATAATGACCATATTACTCCTTTGCAAAATGCATTCTTCTTTGTTACCATAGGGATGCAGGCAGCTGCTTCTGAGCAGTTCACTTCTAAGTTCAGAATTCAGCTGCTGTTGTCTTTCCTACAGGTTTTAATCAGCAGTCTGTGGCCCCAAATGCACAACAGAATACGAAGCTCTTAAAAAAAAAAAAAAAAAAGAGCATCTGGTCTTCACCTCAGACTTACTAAATCAAAATCTTTGGGATATGGCCTCTGAGATTCTTTTTTAAAGGAAAGTTTCACTAGATTATTCCGAATCTTGAAAACTAGAAACTCATTGATTGATCCCGGTGTTTCCCAAATTGTGACTATACAAATCACCTGTGGTAGTTTTTTAAAATACAGA
Source organism: Meles meles (assembly GCF_922984935.1). NCBI lineage: Eukaryota > Metazoa > Chordata > Mammalia > Carnivora > Mustelidae > Meles > Meles meles. Next base: position 24,692,411 of record NC_060066.1, read on the forward strand.
TTTTATGCCTCACACCCAAAGCTTTCAAATGCGGTCAAATGAACTTCTTGGTTTTTTTATTTTTGGAACCAGTGATCTGGCCTGTTTTTTGGGTGGAAAGAAAAATTGGGTATTAGATCAATTTTGCAATTATTTATAGAGCTCTTTCTCTCAAATGTATTGATTGCCTAAGCCACAAAAATACCGATAAATATCTACTGTGGAAGGATAGCATGCAATCAATGATCGAAGATAGAGGTCCTCTTTATTACCCAGCTCTTTTGCATTTTTTTTTTCAAATTAGAAAAAAAAAGGTTGTTAAGACATTGCATCATTGCATTATTCTAGGCTGATAATGAGAAAGCATTTTTCAGCTACCATCAGATAAGAGGATCCCAGATGAGTTGCTGATTATTAGGAGTTAATCACCTTATGATTAGTTTCCTCAACCTTGCAAATATAGTCCCAATACTACCCACATTTCCCAGTCCCAATGTTTCTCACGTTTCCTAGTGTCACTGAGAGATGCGACCTCTGTTGCAGCCTTTTAGGTAAAGACAAATCTGATACTGTTGGTCCAGAGGAGAGAGAATGCTGGTTAATTTCTAAGCATGAGACTGCTCTGGTAAGAAGAGGGCAAATATGGGATAAATATTTAATAAAAAGTAAAAGTACTAAGCTTCTTTTTCGAGCAGATAGTATTAATGAGGAGCTGGGTAAGGAAGAGGTAACGCTATCAGAGCTTTAAAGCAGTGGCTGCATGGATCTTGAGATCACAGGTCTGATGAAGAGGCACCTCTTAGTTAATGTTGCCATCTTTGGGCTTGGGAAAAAGGCCTGTGGACCCAGAACCCAGACCCGTGAAAGGAAGGTGCTGCTTGGCTCATGCCAGTTACTCCGAGATGGGGCACACAGACATATCAAAACTATTCAACATCATGCGACATTGAGACCCCATTATATTTGGAAAAAAAAATCACAATTTTCTTATCTTATTTCTTATGTTGTTATTTGCAAGCCTTATATTAAAAATCAATCATACAATCATAAATTACAAAGCAATCATAAAATCCCTACAGGTAATTTTACAGGTTATCTTGTGTTTTTATTAGTCTCTTCCTCTAACAGTTATATTTAGTTGATTATATGTGTATACTTTTAATAAAATAAATATTCAATTAAATATTGGTAGGTATAACAAAATGATGTTTTAGGTGTCTGAACTCATAAGAATTTGTTTCATTAAATAATTCTCCAGAGTTTCCAGAAATGGGAAAAAAAACCTAGAAATATTGAAAAAAGCAAAACTAAGCTTAGATATACTAATAAAACTTCCAAATCCGCAAAGAAAAAAAGGAATTGTGATGTGTGTTTTTGTGTTTGGTTAATGTATTTCCTTGATGATTAGTGATTTAGTGCACCTTTTTAAGTACGTGTTTGCCATTTGTATGCCTTCTTCAGAAAAAAATGTGCATTTGGACCCTTTGCCCATTTTTAAATTGAGTTATTTATAAAACCCCCAGGAGAAGAAGATATAGGTAGAAGGCTCCTTGACGTTGGGCTTGGCAATAATCTTTTTTTTTTTTTTTTTGGATGTTATACCAAAAGCAAAGACAAAGAAAGCTAAAATAGGCACATAAGCAAGTGAGCCTACATCAAACTAAAGAGCTTCTGCATAGCAAAGGAAACCACCAACAAAATGAAAAGCAACATATAGAATGGGGGAACATGTTTGCAAACCACACATATGACACAGGGTTAATGTCCAAAATATATAAGGAACTCATACAACTTAATAGCAACAAACATATACTTACATGCATGCCTACATAGAATGACCCAATTAAAAATGAGCAAAGGACTCAAATCACTAGTCATCAGGAAAATACAAATCAAACCCACTATAAAATATCACTTCACACCTGTTAAGATGATTATTATAAAAAAAGACAATGGATAACAAATGCTGGAGAAGATATGGAGAAAAAGGAACCCTCATGAACTGCTGCTGGGAATGTAAATTGATACAGCTGCTACAAAAACAATGTGGTGTTTCTTTATGAAATTTAAAATGGAACTACCAGACGATTCAGCAAGTGCACTTCTGAGTGTATATCTAATGGAAATGAAATCATTATCATAAAGACATGTCTGCATACTCATGTTTATTGCAGCATTTTTCTTGATAGCCAAGGCATGGAAACAAGCTGTTAATAGATGAATGGATAAATAAGTGTGGTATATTATGAAATATATAATCTGTAATATATAATAATAATGGATATTATTCAGCCTTAAAAAAGAAGGAAATCGGGGCACCTGGGTGGCTCAGTGTGTTAAAGCCTCTACCTTCAGCTCAGGTCATGATCCCAGGGTCCTGGGATCTAGCCCCGCATCAGGCTCTCTGCTCAGCAGGGAGCTTGCTTCCCCTTCTCTCTCTCTGCCTGCCTCTCTGCAGACTTGTGATTTCTATCTGTCAAATAAACAAATAAAAAAAAAAAGAAAATCCTACCATTTGCAACAACATGGATGAAACTAAGGGGCATTATGCTAAATGAAACAAGCCAGACAGAGAAAAACAAATACTGCATGGTATTTCTTATACATGGAATCTATAAAAGTGTAAAAGTTGAATTCTTAACAGAATAGAATAGTAGTTGTAGGTGTTGGGAGTCAGGAAAATGGGGAGTGCTTGGATGAGAGTCTAAGGATGTAGTGTATGACATTGTGACTATAGCTGATATACTGTATTATATAATGGAAATTTGATAAGAGAGTAGATATTCTTTATCCATTTGTATTTTTGAGGTAAATGCTCGGTAGTGCAATTTCTGGATTGTAGGGTAGCTCTGTTTTCAACTTTTTGAGGAACCTCCATACTGTGTGGTATATATATGCAATGGAATATTATGCAGCTGCCAAAAAAATGAAATCTTGACATTTATAATGATGTGGATGGAACTAGAGGGTATTATGCTGAGCAAAATAAGTCAATCAGAGAAAGACAATTATCAGAGGATCATAGGGGAAGGGAGGGAAAAATGAAACAAGACTGAACTAGAGAAGGAGACAAACTATAAGAGACTCTTAATCTCAGGAAACAAACTGAGGGTTGCTGGAGTGGAGGGGGTTTGGGAGGGATGGGGTGGCTGGATGATGGACATTGGGGATGGTATGTGCTATGGTGAGTGCTATGAATTGTGTAAGACTGATGAATCACAGATCTATATCCCTGAAACAAATAATACATTATATGTTAATAAAAAGTAATTTAAAAAAGAGAGTAGATATTAAGTGCTCACCAAGAAAAAAAAAGATAAATATGTGAGATGATGAATAGATGGGTTATTCAACTCTTTTGTGAGGATCCTTTCACAAATATATATGTATATCAAATCATCACATTTGTGTATTTTAAATTTATATTAGAATTAAATTTCTCAATTATATCTCATTAACCAAAAGGATTTAGGGGTGCCTGGGTGGCTCAATCAGTTAAGCATCTGCCTTCAGCTCAGGTCAGGATCCTGGAGTCCTGGGATGAGCCCTATGTTAGGCATCTGTTCATGGGGAGTCTGCTTCTCCCTCTCCTTATGCCCCTCCCCTTGTTCCTTCTTGTCTCTCTCACTCACTCTCTCTCTCAAACAAATAAATACATCTTGAAAAAAAAAATAATTTTTACATTTTTTGGTTGTGCTAGAAATTTTCCATTTGGCAGCAGTCTCAAACACCAGTCTTTTTATTTATTTTTTTAACAGAATTTTTGAGATATAATCAACAAGCAATAAACCACACATATTTAACACTATTCTTTTAAATCTTTGCTTGATCTATATAAAAAATGATATGTTATTGATTTCATTCACATTTCCTTAATTATAAGTGAAACACTTTAATGTTTAAATGGAAGTCATTTTTATTGTATACTAATTAAAAGAAGAAAAAAATAAAAAATAAACACAAACTTCTAAGTAGTAGTAAGAATAAATATTCCAACATTCAATTAAACATACAGTGAAGCAAATTTATCTCCAACCTTATTTCTCCAAATATTTAATATATCATAAATATGTTTACTCAAGTCAAAGTAGTTTTTTATAAAGGCAGAGAAGGTATATATTTCTTAATTCACTCAAGCCATTTTTATTAAAAACTTTATATGGCTCCAGGCACTTCAAGAGGTGCTGAAAATTCAGTTTTGAATAATGAAGAAAGATAAGGATATATATAGGCAGAGGAATAATAACAATACAGTCTTATCCAAGCAAAGGACAAAGAGGAGGGGATTGCATGTGTTATGGCATGCACAGGATGATGGAAAACCCAAAATGCCGGGGTCAAAGAAGAACCCCTGGGGAAGCAACATGCATATTAAAGAATAATACAAGAGAAGGGGATAATAAGACACATGTCTTTAGAAATAGACAACGTCAAGATTACACAAAGCTTTATATACTAGGATAAATATTTTAGATTTTACCATAATTATAATTTTATCTTATAGTATTTTAAGGAGGAGAGTCACAGAATATAATCTATATTCTGCAAAGATTTCTCTGACAATAGTTTGAAGAACATCTTTGAGTAGTAGGAGTAGACTAAGAACAAAAATTGTTATGATTGAGAGATTATAGTTTACAGTGGTGAAGTGAAGTTGGAAATGAATAAAATAGTGGAATTAGATATGTCTGATGTGGACTCTGTAGGAATTAGTGATTAAATGTGAGAATCAGAGAAACTTGGAGAAAAGTTAAATCCTTTGACTGTGTAGCTAGGCAGACAGCCTGTCATTTGTAAAAATGATAACCACATGGTTGGATAAATGGTCCTGAGGATCATACGAAATAACTGTGTTAAAAATATCAAGGGGATACTGATTCGAAGGAGCACATGTTCCGCAATGGTTGTTTATAGCAGCATTATCAATAATAGCCAAATTAGAACCCAAATGTGCATTGACTGATGATGGATAAAGAAGATGTGGGGGAAATATGAAATGGAATATTTCTCAGCCATCAAAAAAGAATTGAATGTTGGACATTGGGGAGGGTATGTGCTATCGTGAGTGCTGTGAAGTGTGTAAACCTGGCGATTCACAGACCTGTACCCCTGGGGATAAAAATACATTATATGTTTATAAAAAAAAAAATTGGAAGGGGAGGCTAACCATAAGAGACTATGGACTCTGAAAAACAACCTGAGGGTTTTGAAGGGTCAGGGGTGGGAGGTTGGGGGAACAGGTGGTGGATAATAGGGAGGGCACATTTTGCATGGAGCACTGGGTGTTGTGCAAAAACAATGAATACTGTTACGCTGAAAAAATAAATAAATTAAAAAATAAAAAAAGTAAATAAAGCAGGATTGTTGTTGGGGAAAAAAATGGATGGAGCTAGAGTGTATTATTCTAAGCAAAATAAGTGGGTCAGAGAAAGACAAATATCATATGGTTTCACTCATATGCAGAATTTAAGAAATGAACATAGGGGAAGAGGGAAAAAAAAGAGAGGGAAGCAAAAATCTATAAAGAACTTATCAAACTCAACACCGAAAGAACAAATAGTCCAATCAAAAAATGGGCAGAAGACATGAACAGACATTTCTGCAAAGAAGACATCATGGGTAACAGACACATGAAAAAATGCTCAACACCACTCGCCATCTGGGAAATACAAATCAAAACCACAATGAGATACCTAACTCACACCAGTCAGAATGGCTAAAATCAACAAGTCAGGAAATGACAGATATCGGCAAGGACGTGGAGAAAGGTGAAACCCTCCTACACTATTGGTGGGAATGCAAGCTGGTGCAGCCACTCTGGAAAACAGCATGGAGGTTCCTCAAAAAATTGAAAATAGAGTTACCCTACAACCCAGCAATCACACTACTGGGTACAGTATACACAGATACAAATGCTGTGATCTGAAGGGGCACGTGTATCCAAATGTTTATAGCAGTAATGTCCCCAATAGTCAAACTATGGAAAGAACCTAGATGCCCATCAACAGATGAATGGATAAAGAAGATGTGGTATATATATCTACAATGGAATACTACACTGCCATCAGAAGAAACGAAATCTTGCTATTTGCAATGATGTGGCTGGAACTAGAGGGTATTATGCTGAGTGAAATAAGTCAACCAGAAAAAGATAATTATCATACGATCACTCTGATATGAGGAATTTGAAAAACAGGGTGGGGGATTGTGGGGGGTAGGGAAGGAAAAAATGAAACAAGATGGGTTCGGGAGAGAGACAAACCATAAGACTCTTAATTAATCTCACAAAACAAACTGAGGGTTGCGGGGGGGGGTAGGGATATGGAGAGGGTGGTTGGGTTATGGACATCGGGGAGGGTATATGTTATGGTGAGTGCTATGAAATGTGTAAGACTGATGATTCACAGAACTGTACCCTGGGGCAAATAATAAGATTATTTGTAATCTTATTAGTAATAATAAGAAAAAGAAAAGAGAGAGAGGGAAGCAAACCATAAGTAATTCTTAACCACAGAGAACAAACTGAGGGTTGCTGGAGGGGAGGTGAGCAGAGGGATGGGTTAAATGGGTGATGGGCATTAAGGAGGGCACTTGTGATGAATCACTAAGTTCTACTCCTGAAACTAATATCACACTATATATTAACTAACTAGACTTTAAATAAAAATTTGAAAAAAAAACCCCAACAAAATAAAACAAAGTATCAAGAGAATTCTTTTTTTTTTAAAGGTTTATTTATTTATTTGATGGAGAGAGAGAGAGCATGAACAGGGGCAGTGGTGGAGGGAGAGGGAGAAGCAGGCTCCCTGCTGCACAAGGAGCCCCAGGCAGGGCTCTGTCTCAGAACCCCAGGATCATGACCTGAGCCAAAGGCAGACGTTTAACTGAGCCACCCAGGTGCCTATCAAGGGAATTCTTAACAATAAACCAACTGTGCTGCATATTGACCCAATGTATTTATTTAACTACACCATCTCACATTTTCTTTAGAGAAATTTTTTGTTCTTTGAAGTTCTTTAAGCCTGGTTTTATTTACAAATAATAGGTATGGAACTAAGAACAACATTCTTTGGTATTTTATTTAGCATTATGATATTAGGCAAGTGGCCTTATTAATACCTGAATCATCAATTATGTATGGCACAAAATGTTACAAAAGATATATGTAATGAAGTCTATTCAATAAAAAAAAAAATAGAAGTTAAAATACATGCATGTGTCATGAGAACTGGAGGTAGCCTTTAGGAAAAAAAGCCACATTCTGTTCTTCGCTAATGGGCCTCATGATCTCTCACTTTAGACACTCCCCTACAGCTTTCTATTCCATTCTCTCAAATGACTTCTTCATGTTCATGCCCCAACACTGGTGTTATCTCTGAGACCACATGCCAGTACCATTACAGATTTATAAACCACCAACTTTACTCGTGTCTTGTTAGTACAATTGGCACAGATTCTGAAGAGACACATGTCTGGTTTCTGAATGGTCTTGGGTCAGGTGTAAAGTTTAATAATCTCCGGCCAGAGAGAGAGAATCCTACACTGTGTCATTAAATCTATGACACTGTTCATTTAAAATTCCATCACTCTTCGTGTACTTCTAAGAAGAATAATACTATTTACCTATAAATTCCAACTTCAGAAATAACAAAAATGATAAAATACACACCTTAGAATTACTACATCATGGTAATACACATTTCACTCTTTTAACAAAGGCTAAGAGAAGAAGCGATTTCTAGAAAAAGAAAATACAGCATCTAGGTCTCTCAGTATTACCTATTAGACTCATCCTTTACCAGTCCCATTTTACAACCTAGTTGCTTCTGTAAGGCTTAAAAAAAATCTTCAATTAATAGAATCTGATCACAAATACAACTAGCCCTTCCATATTTGTGTATCCTAATGCTTATTGGTTCGTCTGTTATTACAAGGGTGACATTAGAGTGTGGTGGGGAATGGATGATCTTTTCATTAAATAAGGTTGGGCCAATTAGATGTCTATATAGAAGGAAAAAAAGTTCACCTTTATACGATTTCCTAAAGAATAGAAAAATGAATTTTAGATATTTTATGAGCTAAATGTCAAAGTAAATGTTTTAGAAGAGAACAGAGGGGAACTTCTTTATGGTTTTGATTTGAGCAAAGACTAATTAAATAGAACAAAAAACATATCCATAACAAAAACATCTGTAAAAAGTTTTTATAAAAATTAAGAACACGTTCATCCAAAATGCCATTAAGAGAATGGTTACCTTTTGACCTTACCTGAGAAATATTTCTGGATTATTTTATAATATTAAATGTTTTAATTAGCCAACATAGACACTAAATGATAAGGAGTGATAATACAAATATCAAAAAAAAATACAGATAATACAATTCACTTGTTTCTTTTATTTTTTTATAAGATTTTATTTATTTATGTAACAGAGAGAGAGATCACAAGTAGGCAGAGAGGCAGGCAGAGAGAGGGGGGAAGCAAGCTCCCTGCTGAGCAGAAAGCCCGATGTGGGGGCTCGATTCCAGGACCCTGAGATCATGACCCGAGCTGAAGGCAGAAGCTTAATCCACTGAGCCATCCAGACGCCCCCACTTGTTTCTTAACTCCCAGAATCCATATTCTATCTACTGCAAAAAATAAATCTACAAGAAATCTCGAATTTAATTTATTTGGGGCACATTTTCAACATTAGGGATCTATATAGATCAGCTGTTTCACAATTGTTCCTTGAACACCTACTATATTCCCTGTTCTACTTAACATCTTTGTAATGGCAGAGTAAACACTCTAATAAGGAAGCCAGAAAAATGTAATAGGTTAGAATAGGTTTTCAATACATGAGGACAAAATGATGTTTTCTTTTCCCTGTTTATATATGGATCTGTAACCACCCCCCATCCCCGCTCATGTTCTCTCATGCTCTGCTCTCTGTCTGTCTGTCTGTCTCTCAAATAAATAAATAAATAATCTTAAAAAAAAGTCAGTAAAGCATTATACATTGGGGGAAGGATATATTAGTTAAACCATAATGTAAGCAAAACACAAATTGTGTCAGGATAATATAACAAAGACCCAAAGCTGCATGAATAATTATTCAGAGGAATGAACAAACTTTGATTTATATATTTCATTTATAGTATGTGGACCAGAGACATAGTTCCATAAATCCTTCTCTGATCAATTAGAAAAATAAATCTAAATTAAATTTTTAGATATAATTTTCTTGATTGAATGAGAGTACAACGAAAATGTTATTAAACCTATTTTTAGAAAACATGTGGTGTGTCCTTTGAGAGGAAGCTTAAGGAAACCTAACAAAATGATCCATATCAGAATCAGTTTGCAATCAAAAACACTGGCATAATAAAATTTGGAAGGGGAGGCGAACCATAAGAGACTATGGACTCTGAAAAACAACCTGAGGGTTTTGAAGGGTCAGGGGTGGGAGGTTGGGGGGACAGGTGGTGGGTAATGGGGAGGGCACGTTTTGCATGGAGCACTGGGTGTTGTGCAAAAAGAATGAATACTGTTACGCTGAAAAAATAAATAAAATGAAAAAAAATTATAAATGTAAAAATAAAAAAAAAACCACTGGCATATTAAAAAAAAATGGACAAGATTAATGGCAGATGTTATTATGCAAAGATGTCTATATACTGAATGATGTCTGTGAGCTGAAATAGACGCTCTAGATTCATTTAATTCCTAGGAGTGGTGGCTACACAAAGGGAATGAATTTAAACACTTACAGTGTAAAACAACCGGATTGAATTGGTAGGTGCAGTGCCTCCTCACTGTCACTAGAGGGGAATCTGAGAGGGCTTAGGAGAAAGCTTATTGTTATGGCTGTAGGTTGAATAAAGGATCCTGTGTGAATAAATTTTCTTAACAGCATGCTTACTTCAGGGGAAAGATGAAACATAGAATGTCTGAGAAAAAGCCATACTGTCAAGCTATAGTGAAATAATTGTTTCTCAGCAAGGAACAAGATCTGTCAGATGCCCATGTTTAGACGCAAGTTCCCCGTTGCCATATGTTTCAATAAAATGCATGATATCTTACCACATAGAAGAAAACTATCAACTAAAATAAATGTTTTAAGGCACACATCACATGATGAACAGTTACTTAAAACAAACAAACAAACAAACAAACAAACAACTAAACAAACAGCGGCAACAGAAACAGAAACCAGGATTGGTTGAGTATCAACCTCTAGCTCCAGAGCAGGGCACAGGGTGACTGAGGTTGCTAAAAAGTCATTGTTCTCCTCCCGTGAGCATTTGAACAGATATATCATGAAGTTGTTAGAATAATTATGGACATTATTAATTTGAATGGCAAACTGTTCCGTTCAGCAGAAAAGAGCATGCAGGATTGATAGTGGAAAGTTTAGATTTTCCTCCAATTATGACATTCTCCTTCCTTTACTGGATGCTAAACACTAGTGATCACACACAGATGAAGTGTCACTGTCTAGCTCTACTCCCTTACGCCAGTTTGAAAATAGCTGCTACTCATTCCTTTTAGAAGTTTTACAATATTTATTGCTTTGAGCCCTTGTTTCTTCCTTTTGCATTATGGCAAACCACCAAAGAATGTATTGACCTGCTATCTATTTTAGGCTAAAGGAATAAGCAAGTCATATATCTCTAACCATAAAGAGTTCAGTCTAACTGAAGAGTATCTTCCATATTTAAAAATAATTATATGAATTCAGATATGTGTGAGATTTGCGTGAACTTACTATCTTTTGTCCTAAGATGATCCTTTTCTAATTTTTCCTATCTTAATAAAGTGCCATACAATTTATGCACTCAGACATTTTAGAGATCTGCAAATTAACCAAAACTATTTCATCTCTTTCACTCTCCTGGGCAATCTATCACTAAGTCTAGTGGCTTCTACCTCTCTAATGCTCATCAAATCCATTTTTTTCTCTTTTAAGTCCATATTAAAAGCCTCGTATAAGCCACTCTCATATTTCACTTCGAATAATCTAGTAGCCCCTGACTGGACGACCTGCTCTTATTCTTGCTGAATTATAATCTCTTCTCCTTGCTGCAGCCAGATATTGCAAATTGCTGATCAATGTTCCTTCCCAGTTTATAATCCTTTAGAAGCTTTTCATTCTTTGGAAATTAAACCAAATTCCTGATCAGAGACTTTAAGGCCCTATAAGCCGGATTCTCCCTATATCTCTAGCTCATTTTGTACCATACTCATCTGCTTTTCTTGTCCTATCGTTATGCTGGCCTTTGAGTCTTTCACACTCACCAGCATCCCTTTACTAATGCTCTTTCTTCCCTCTTTTGTTAATGCTCATCATTCATTCATGTCTCAAATTCATCTTTAATTCTTATAAGAAATATTCTCTGATCTCCTTGACATGGAGACAAATCACTTTCATAGTTTGTGTATGCTCCATTTTTATTCTTCATTACACTTAAAAGAGTTAAATGTTAGGTGTTTATTTGTACCCCCAGTTACATGAGATGTTTTGCCCACTCTATCCACACCTAGTTAGTTACTATCGAGTAAATAAATAAAATTGTGAAGAGACAAATAAATAATCACTTAAAAATTGAGTTTAAAGTATCAATTACAGGTTCCAGACTCAGTAGAGAAAGATAGATGGCCAAAAGGCTGAAGAGAAAGTTAATTGGGAATGAGCTAGTTGGTAAAATCAAAGTGTGTCAATCACAATGATCTAGGTTGTGTAGAAATAGTAATTAATGACAAAATATTAGTGGTTAAAACATGAATATTTTCTCCCACTCATGCTATACATTGATAATGAATTGACTAAGATTTGGTTTCATGTTGTTTTTTCCTATGGACCTATACTGACAGGCAGCCACTGTCTGGGATATTTCTTGTTGCTGTGGCAAATAAAATGAGATGGTGTGGCAGATCAAGACTGGGTTATAGAAGTTTCCAATTATAAATGACTTGCAACATTTCCTTCTTGGAAAGAGTACTTAAGTATCCATTCTCTCTGATTCTGGTTAAGTGAGATACCACCTTGATGTTAGAAGAGTCTTGTATTTGCTGCTTCCAGAACTGTGCAGTGATTCTTTTCTGATTCCATCAATCTTACGCAGTTATAATCTTACACTACTGGACATACAAGGGAACTTTACAAGCTGACATTAAAACGTGTGTCTGAAACTCTGTTGGAAATAACTCAATAAACAGAGTAAAAGTCAAATCTTTGAATTGAGCCTACTTAGCAGAGTTGATTTGGTTTAGAAAGACTAAAATTAAAATTAGAAAAAAAAACCCAACTTTTTCTTTCTTTTCCTTCCTCTCTCTCTCTCTCTCTTTCTTTTGGAAAGCATTAAAAACTATTGGCATATTAGCAGTTAAAATTCGTCTGTCTTGGCAATAGTAAATACAGTAATGCATCTTTTTCTTATTTTGTATTATGGACATTAAATGCCTGGCCATATTTATATCATTATTATGTGTAGAAGGAATTGAGATAGAGGGAGATTATACTATACTGTTTAAACTTAAGAAAATTTCTTGCTTGTTTTTCTGAACTGGTAAACCTCATATAAGCAGATTTCACATTATTAATTCAATGTAACATCCCCTCAAAATAATAAAAAAATTTATCATTACCAATTAAAGAGGCACATGGTGGACCTCATTAATCTAATGCAGTTTTTTAATTAAACAAATTTTATCTATGGTATTTAAAAAGATATAAAGCGAATGTCTAAATATAATCAATATTGAGACATTTTATTCCTTTTCATCATCAAGAACAGAAGTTCCACAGAAATATTTCTGTCATACATTTGTGGAACATTAACTAATCACAAGATCAAAATTACTAATCACAGGACCAAAGTCAAAGTTCATCAGAGCTAAGTTACTTGCTCGTAATTCTTGGAAAGTTTCTGCATCTAATGTCTCCAGTTGTCAGAATTTATCTATGCAGTGTAGGATGGAAATCTCTGTTTCTTTGCTGGCTGTCAGAAGGCTTGACATTCCTTCTCATACTTTCCATAAACCTCCTTCATCTTCAGGATTACAACAGCAGGTCAAGGAGACTTTCTCATGATTTGCATCTCTCTGACTTCTTTTCTACTATTTCTTGTCCACTTCATCCTCTGATTTTTTTCTCCCATTTTTGAGGGCATTTGCAATTACATGGGGCCTACCCAGATAATCAAAGATAATCTATCTTAAGGTCAACTTGACGAGCAAACTCAATTATATCTGCACATATTTTTAGCTATGTAAATTAACTTACTCAAAGGCATGGTATATCACCTTTTCTACAGTTCTGCAAATTAAGGCATGGAATCTTGATAGGGTTGATAATTCTACCTACCACAGATACTTTTTAAGTTTGTATAAACTTATTCAACTTTTTAAAATCTGGTATCCTACTAAAAAATGCATTAAAATATGCAGTTTCTTATAATGTCTAGTTGTCAATGGGTCATACATACACATATACACTCTCATTCAAAAATTCAAGCAGGTTGGAAGAATATGTGGCTTCTATTTCCCTGCTCTCTCTCTTTCATTCTGTCTCTCTCTCACCTATCACCTATGTATCTCTTTCTATCTTCTATCTACTTATCTATTAATCACGTAGCATCTCTGTGTGTTTACCTATAATAGATGAAATATCAAATATGCAATGCTATTATTTTAATTTATATCTATGATATGGTCTTATACTTAACTTGTAAATAAGAAAATCAATCATACCACCTCCCTCCCAAAGAAACCCATTGAAATGCCCAATCACTAATGAGAGTAGTTTTATCTCATTGCAGCAAGGGAAGGCTGCAATGAGATAAAGTAAGAGGATTGTTTCATTAAACAATTTGTATATGGGATCAGATGAGACTGGGTGTGTTCAGGGTGGTATGGTTGAAAAAGAAAACCAAGGCTGGTGGCATCACAATTCTGGACTTGAAGTTCTACTACAAAGCTGTAATCATCAAGATGTGTGGTACTGGCACAAAAACAGACACATAGATCAATGGAACAGAATAGAGAACTCAGAAATGGACCCTCAACACTATGGTCAACTAATCTTCAACAAAGCAGGAAAGAATATCCAATGGAGAAAGACAGTCTTTTCAACAAATGGTGTTGGGAAAACTGGACAGTCACATGCAAAAGAATGAAACTGGACCATTTCCTTATACCATGCACAAAAATAGACTCAAAATGGATGAAAGACCTCAATGTGAGACAGGAATCCATCAACATCCTAGAGGAGATCATAGGCAGCAATCTTCTTGATATCAGCTGCAGCAACTTTTTCATAGAACATCACCAAAGGCAAAGGAAGCAAAGGCAAAAATGAACTATTGGGACTTTTGCACAGCAAAAGGAAATAGTCAACAAATCCTTTCCTTTGTATAGTAAAGGAAATAGTCAATAAAACCAAAAGACAACAGAAGGAGGGAGAAGGTATTTGCAAATGACATATCAGATAAAGGACTAGAATCCAAAATCTATGAAGAGGTTATCAAACTCAACACCCAAAGAACAAATAATCCAATCAAGAAATGGACAGAAGACATGAACAGATATCTCTCCAAAGAAGACATCCAAATGACCAATAGACACATGAAAAAATGTTCCACATCACTTAGCATCAGGGAAATACAAATCAAAACCACAATGAGATACCTACTACCTCACACCAGTAAGAATGACTAAAATTAACTAGTCAGGAAATGACAGATGTTGACAAGGATGCAGAGAAAGGGAAATCCTCCTAAACTGTTGGTGGGATGCAAGCTGGTATAGCCACTCTGGAAAAGAGTATAGAGGTCCCTCAAAAAGTTGAAAATAGAGCTACCTTATGACCCAGAAATTGCACTACTTGGCATTTACCCTAAAGACACAAATGTAGTAATCCAAAGGGGCACCTGCACCACAATATTTATAGCAGCAATGTCTACAATAGTCAAACTATACAAAGAGCCCACAAAGCCATTGAGAGATGAATGGATAAAGAATATGTGGTACACACACACACATACACATGTGATGGAATATTATATAGCCATCAAAAATGAAATCTTCCTTCTAAAGAATGAATGGGTCAACCAGGAAATTAAAGAAGAACTGAAAAAATTCACAGAAACAAATGATAATGAAAACCAATGGTTCAAAATCTGTGGGACACAGCAAAGGCAAACCTGAGAGGATAATATATAGTGGTAGAAGCCTTTCTCAAGAAAGAAGAAAGGTCTCAAATACACAACCTAACCCTATAGCTAAAGGAGCTGGAGAAAGAACAAGAAAGAAATCCTAAACCCAGCAGGAGAAGAGAAATCATAAAGATCAGAGCAGAAATCAATGAAATAGAAACCAAAAAATCAATAGAACAAATCAACAAAACTAGGAGCTGGTTCTTTGAAAGAATTAATAAGATTGATAAACCCCTGGCCAGACATATCAAAAGGAAAATAGAAAGGACCCAAATAAATAAAATCATGAATGAAAGAGGAGAGATGACAACTAACACCAAAGCAATACAGACAATTATAAGAACATACTATGAGCAACTCTATGCCAATAAATTTGAAAATCTGGAAGAAATGGATGCATTCCTAGAGACATATAAACTAACACAACTGAACCATGAAGAAATAGAAAACCTGAACAGACCCATAACCAGTAAGGGGATTGAAACAGTCATCAAAAATCTCCAAACAAACAAAAGCCCAGAGCCAGATGGTTCCCAGGGGAATTCTACCTAACATTTAAAGAAGAACTAATTCCTATTCTCCTGAAACTGTCCCAAAAAATAGAAATGGAAGGAAAACTTCCAAACTCATTTGATGAGGCCAGCATCACCTTGATCCCAAAACCAGACAAGGATCCCACCAAAAAAGAGAACTACAGACCAATATCCTTGATGAACACAGACGCAAAAATTCTCACCAAAATACTAGCCAATAAGATTCAATAGTACATTAAAAGAATTATTCACCACGACCAAGTGGGATTTATTCCAGGGTTGCAAGGTTGGTTCAACATCCGCAAATCAATCAATGTGATAGAACACATTAATAAAAGAAAGAACAAGAACCATAGGATACTCTCAATAGATGCTGAAAAAGCATTTGACAAAGTACAGCATCCCTTCCTGATCAAAACTCTTCAAAGTGTAGGGATAGAGGGCACATACCTCAATATTATCCAGGCCATCTATGAAAAACCCACCGCAAATACCATTCTCAATGGAGAAAAACTGAAAACTTTTCTGCTAAGGTCAGGAACACAGCAGGGATATCCATTATCACCACTGCTATTCAACATAGTACTAGAAGTCCTAGCTTCAGCAATCAGACAACAAAAGGAAATTAAAGGCATCCAAATTGGCAAAGAAGAAGTCAAACAATCACTCTTCACAGATGATATGATACTATAGGTGGAAAACCCAAAAGACTCCACTCCAAAACTGCTAGAACTTGTACAGGAATTCAGTAAAGTGTCAGGATATAAAATCAGTGCACAGAAATCAGTAGCATTTCTGTACACCAACAACAAGACAGAAGAAAGAGCAATTAAGGAGTCAATCCTATTTACAATTGCACCCAAAACTATAAGATACCTAGGAATAAACTTAACCAAAGGGGCTAAGAATCTATACTCAGAAAACTATAAAGTACTCATGAAAGAAATTCAGGAAGACACAAAGAAATGGAAAAATATTCCATGCTCCTGGATTGGAAGAACAAATATTGTGAAAATGTCTATGCTACCTAAAGCAATCTACACATTTAATGCAATCCCTATCAAAATACCATCCATTTTTTTCAAAGAAATGGAACAAATAATCCTAAAATTTATATGGAACCAGAAAAGACCTCGAATAGCCAAAGGAATATTGAAAAAGAAAGCCAAAGTTGGTGGCATCACAATTCCGGACTTGAAGCTCTATTACAAAGCTGTCATCATCAAGACAGCATGGTACTGGCACAAAAACAAGACACATAGATCAATGGAATAGAATAGAGAGCCCAGAAATAGACCCTCAACTCTATGGTCAACTAATCTTTGACAAAGCAGGAAAGAATGTCCAATGGAAAAAAGACAGCCTCTTCAATAAATGGTGCTTTATTGGACAGACACATGCAGAAAAATGAAATTGGACCACTTCCTTACACCACACACGAAAATAGACTCAAAATGGATGAAGGACCTCAATGTGAGAAAGGAACCCATCAAAATCCTTGAGGAGAATGCAGGCAGCAACCTCTTCGACTTCAGCCGCAGCATCATCTTCCTAGGGACATCAGCAAAGGCAAGGGAAGCAAGGGCAAAAATGAACTATTGGGATTTCATCAAGATCAAAAGCTTTTGCACAGCAAAGGAAACAGTTAACAAAACCAAAAGACAACTGACAGAATGGGAGAAGATATTTGCAAACGACATATCAGATAAAGGGCTAGTGTCCAAAATCTACAAAGAACTTAGCAAACTCAACACCCAAAGAACAAATAATCCAGTCAAGAAATGGGTAGAAGACATGAACAGACATTTCTGCAAAGAAGACATCCAGATGGCCAACAGACACATGAAAAAGTGCTCCACGTCACTCGGCATCAGGGAAATACAAATCAAAACCACAATGAGATATCACCTCACACCAGTCAGAATGGCTAAAATTAACAAGTCAGGAAATGACAGATGCTGGCGAGGATGCGGAGAAAGGGGAACCCTCCTCCACTGTTGGTGGGAATGCAAGCTGGTGCAACCACTCTGGAAAACAGCATGGAGGTTCCTCAAAATGTTGCAAATAGAACTACTCTATGACCCAGCAATTGCACTACTGGGTATTTACCCTAAAGATACAAACGTAGTGATCCGAAGGGGCACATGCACCCGAATGTTTATAGCAGCAAAGTCTACAATAGCCAAACTATGGAAAGAACCTAGATGTCCATCAACAGATGAATGGATAAAGAAGAAGTGGTATATATACACAATGGAATACTATGCAGCCATCAAAAGATATGAAATCTTGCCATTTGTGACGACATGGATAGAACTAGAGGGGATCATGTTTAGTGAAATAAGTCAATCGGAGAAAGACAACTATCATATGATCTCCCTGATATATGAGGATGTGGAGATGCAACATGGGGGTTAGGGAGATAGGAGAAGAATAAATGAAACAAGATGGGATTGGGAGGGAGACAAACCAAAAGTGACTCTTAATCTCACAAAACAAACTGAGGGTTGCTGGAGGGAGGAGGGTTGGGAGAGGGTGGTGGGGTTATGGACATTGGGGAGGGTATGTGCTATGGTGAGTGCTGTGAAGTGTGTAAATCTGGCAATTCACAGACCTGTACCCTGGGGATAAAAATACATTATATGTTTATAAAACAATAGAAAATAAATAAGAAAAAAATCAAATCTTGACATTTTCAATGAGTTGGATGGAACTCAACGGTATTATGCTAAGTGAAATAAGTCAATCGAAGAAAGACAATTATATGATCTCACTGATATGTGGACTTTGAGAAACAAGAGAGAGGACTATAGGTGAAGAGAGGAAAAAATGAAACAAGATCAAACCAGAGAGGGAGACAAACCATAAGAGACTCTAAATCTCAGGAAACAAACTCAGGGTTGCTGGAGTAGAGGGGGGTGGGAGGAATAGGGTGGCTGGGTGACGGACATTGGGGAGGATATATGTTGTAGTGAGTGCTGTATATTGTGTAAGACTGATGAATCACAGACCTGTATCCTTGAAACAATTAATACATTATATGTTAATAAAAATAGAAAATTAAAAAAAATCTTTATATGACAGGTAGTTGGATAGATACCGTTAATACTTTATGTAAGTTAAGTAAATTAAAAGATTTCAAAATCTCACTTTTCCGCTCAATTTTTTTCAATAATCTTTACTCCAGACACACTATGCATTTGTGAAACTTTTTTGATATTGTAAAATTACAATTAGGAGTTAAAATCATTGGCTTTTTATAAGATAGGATTGCCTTTTAATAAAATAATTAAAAAATGAAGACCCCTTCAACTCCTTAGACAGATGATATTAGCTCAGGTTTTAGTTTCTGGTGATTGAAAGAAATTCAAAGTGACAAAACTTATTCTCACTTTGACTTTTTGATAAATGGACATTTTATTAATTATAATAGTGAATAGCAGTAGTACACATCTGGTCACATTATTAGAGTTTTTGTAGTTTCACAAATATTGTGGTAATTTATATACAAAATAGATTAAAATATCCTATAAATCAATGATAAGTAAACAAACTAATATTTTTATTGGTAAAAACATTCCTAATGGAGTAAATAAGATTGAATTTAATCCTGGGCCAAATATAACTATAACATTGAACAAAATAGATGAGAGAGCTGTTTTCAGACACTAGATAGAAGTAGCACAGGGCTTTGACCCCTGGGGGAAGGGTGTGTGTGTGTGGGAGAATCCTACAATCATCCTGGCTTCTGCCTGGAAGGAATGTCTGGACTCCAGGTGCAGGATAGGGAACTTAAAAGAAAACAATGGACTCCCTCATGTGAGCAAACTGAGATTGGATTTTTCAGAGGCTGAGATAACTCCAAGTTGCAAGAGTAGAGTTCATCCATATGGAGAAGATGCTGATTTTTGGAAAGGTATTCTATTTAATTATAGGTAACAAATTTAGATTAAAAAGTTGAATTTTACTTAAATAAATGTTTTGCATGAGTTGATTCAGTAAATCAAAGCTGACAACATAGAATATCAGAATATGTAATTCAGATCAATTCCTTCAAGTAAAAATGCAGAAAATATTGAAAACAAGCTTCTAAAACATTTGATATCTAAAAATAAAGATAAGGCTCACTAGGTTAATCTGAGCTAAAGCTAAAATGCATAGATGTGACCTTGTTCTTGAGAGCTCATTATGTCTTGGCACTTCACCAATTCTGAATAAAGACCTTGGAGTATAAGCAGTACTTGTGATAAATTTGTAGGATATGAGAAAAAAAAAAAATTGTGGAGTCCCAGGTACACCAAGAGTGAAGGCTGCAAGGATTCAGCCTCAGAGTAAGACAGTCAAGGAGTAAACTGATACTTAGTGAACTGGTTTTTAGTTTCAAGTCTTCTCAGTGGCCCTTTCCAAAATTTTCTACACTGAAATTGGATTAAAATGATCGTAGAGTACCAGTACTCCTTGCACCTGGCAGCAGCAGACATCTTTAGAAAGATTAACATCATTCTTGGTCTGAAATTATTTCTATAAATAGCACTTAAATCTCAAGTCCACCACATAACTAAAGATAATCAGTCCCATAAGGAGATAATAAGAAGTGAAAACATACAGAAACAACAAACAACAGACACAGATGCACAGAACCTCAGATAGTGAAATTATCATAGACAGATGGTAAAAACTATGTTCAAAG
The DNA here is from genome assembly GCF_922984935.1 of Meles meles. Taxonomy (NCBI): domain Eukaryota; kingdom Metazoa; phylum Chordata; class Mammalia; order Carnivora; family Mustelidae; genus Meles; species Meles meles. Next base: position 24,712,811 of record NC_060066.1, read on the forward strand.
AAATAAATTCCAGCTTGAAAATTTTGGCCGAGAACTGGAAGAATGAAAAGTGACTTAGCATAGAAGAGCAAAAATTAAATAGAAATGAAATTCTAGAACTAAAATATATGGTAACTATATTATCATTTCAAAAGATGTGTTTAACAGCAGAACAGACATCTCTGAAGTCATAATTAGTAAATTAATTAAGGCAAAATATTTGAAAGAACAATAGAAAAACAAAATAATGAAAATAGATATGAGGTGGTAAGATATAGAGAATACAGTAGAAGGTATATAGTAGATTGCACTTTTTTACAGTTAATTTATAGATCTCCTTTTGATAAGATTTGCTCTCATTCATGTAAACTTGGTTACATGACTGGTTTTGGACAACAGAATGTGATCAGAATTAACCTTTCTTATTTCTGAGCAGAAGATTTAAGAGACAGGACACGGTTCTGCAATTCCTTTTTTCAATCAAATGCAAGAAAAGCGTTCTCCAGAGATAGGAGCTGCTCCATGAGTTTGGGTATCAAAATGAAGAAGAAATATAGAGAAGTGCTATAGTTTGACAGTGGCTGCTGTTAACAGGAAAAAAAAAAACAAACAAAAACAGTTTTTTTTAAACCATTGAGATTTTGGGGTGGTTGTTACCACCCTAGAGCCTAATACAATTTGACTTAAACAATACCTGCAAAGTTGAATTCAAGTGGTTAAGTAATGAGAAAGATATGAATAAATAAAGCAAAAACAATATTTTAAGACACAAGGCTCAGAATTTCCTAAAATTGATGACAGGTATATTAAATTTATTATTATTATTATATAATATATATTATATATTATTAAATAATATAATATATATTATATTATATTAAATTTATTCTAATGAAACCAACAAGTATAAAAAATAATTTTAAGAAGATCACACTTAGACACATTATAGTAAATCTGATTAGAAAAAAAGGCAAAGAACAGGTGTATAAAGCAACTACAATGAAGGCTAAAGGTTATTGGAGAGGTACAAAAAGTAGACTGAGTTTGACAGCTAACTTCTCAATAGACACATTGGAAGGTAGATTAAGATGAAATAATGTTTAGAAATGTTGATAAACATCTCCTAATATTTATATTTATATTATATATATATATAATATATAATATATTAATATTTATAACCATTAAAGTTCTTATTCAAGAATAAAGACTACGCTCGTTCACTACCAGCAGAACCCTGCAAAAGGGAATTCAAAATTCTTTTTTCGAACATACAAAAATAATGCAAGATGTAAAATAAGAGATACAGGAGGAATTGAAGAATGACAATTGAAATTCTCCCTGCGTCTGAAACTAATGATTGACTTGTTTTTTTTTTTTTTTTTAATGATTGACTTGTTTATGGAGAAAACATTTTCTGATCTCAAAGCTTCTGGAAAAGTGGAAAACCAGCAGGAATGTGAACAATGTGGGAAACAAATGTAACAACTGAAACATTCTGAACACCACAGTCAATCTATGATTCTATTATGACAAATATGTAAATTTGTTAAAAACTATGGAAAAATATATTTTTGAGATACCTGATTCATGTAGTGTCACAAAAATTAATGTAGATAGGTCCTGTTTTTCTTTCACCTAGTTTCACCAAAGAGTAACATCTCGTACGTCCATAGTGCAGTATCACAACCAGTTAGTTAACTTGCACTGATACACTCTATTGATCTTGTTCAGATTTCACCAATTTTTTATTTTTTTATTTTATTTATTTGACAGAGAGAAATCACAACTAGGCAGAGAGGCAGGCAGAGAGAGAGGAGGAAGCAGGCTCCCCGCGGAGCAGAGAGCCCGATGCGGGGCTCGATCCCAGGACTCTGGGATCATGACCTGAGCCGAAGGCAGAGAGGTTTTAACCCACTGAGCCACTCAGGCACCCCCAGATTTCACCAATTTTTTATGCACTCATTTGTGTTCTGTTTCGATCTGTGCAAATTTTTGCATGGGTAGATTTGTCTGACCACCTCCATAGTTAAGATACAGAACAGCTCTATCATAAGGATGATTTGTGCACTGTTTTATAAATATATCCTCCTTCCACCGTGCCCCATGCATACATGATAACTACTAATCTGTTCTTTATGTCTGTAATTTTGTCATTTCAAAATGCTATATAAATGAAATGATACAACATGCAAACTTTGAGGATGGCTTTCTATACCCAGTGCAATTCCCTTGAGGTCTATCCAAGTTGTTCTTTTATTACTGAGAAGTATTCCAGGGTGTGAGGGGATCACAGTTAGTGTGAACATTTATAAACTAAAAGACATTTGGGTGTTTCTGGATTGAAGCTATAATGAACAAAGTTGCTCTGAATATTTGTATCCAAATTTTTCTGTGAAGTGTTTTTATTTCTCTGGGTTAAATGCCTGAGAATTTGCTGTGTCCTATGGCAACTGTAAGGTTAGTTTTTGTAAGAAACTGTCAGAGTCTTCCTGAATGGCTATATCATTTTACATTCCCACCAGCAATATGAGTGCTTTGGTTACTTCATATTCTTGCCAGCATTTGGTGTTCAAACCAAACTTCAAGAAAAAAACATCATTGCAACAACAAACCTGAGGGTTTGTTCCCAAGAAAAATGAGAATATTAATAAAATATTGAGTTGAAAAAGCACAAGACATTTAGAGAGAAAAATATCAATATTTTACATTACATTTCTTTCTTTTTTTTTTTTTAAGATTTCATTTATTTTACAGAGAGAGAGTGTGAGAGAGCACACAAGCAGGAGGAGAGGTAGGCAGAGGGAGAAGCAGGCTCCCCAAAGAGCAGGGAGCCTGATATAGGGCTTGATCCCAGGACTCTGAGATCATGACCTTAGCCAAAGGCAGACAATTAACAGAGTGAGGCATCCAGGTGCTCTGTTACATTAAATTTTCAGTTCATTGTATTCTGATCTGCACACATTTCCTGTATATCAGAAAGTTCCTTGAAGAGATCCTGATTGCTAAAATATATGGCTTATGTTTTTATTTAATAAACTTAATTTTTAAGAGAAGTTTAAAGTTTACAGCAAAATTGAGGAAAAAGTACAGAGAGTTTCCATATATTCCCTGTCCCCACACATTCACAATCTCTCATACTTTCTACATCCCCCATCACAGTGGTACATTTGTTATAATTGATAAACCTATATTGAGACATTGTTATCACCAAAAGTCTTTGGTTTACACTAGGACTCATTCTTAGTGTTGTGCAATCTGTGTGTCTGGACAAATGTACAATGACATGTATCCATCACTACAGAATCACAGCAAGTAGAGTCCTGCCCTCAGAATCTTCTGTGATCTGCCTATTCATCCCTTCCTCCCTCCCCGTCTCTGGCAACCACTAATCTTTTTACTGTCTTCATTGTCTTTCCTTTTCCAGAATATTACATAGTTGGAATCATAGTATGTAACTTCTCCACGTTGGCTTTTTTTTTCATTTTTACTTAGAAATATATATTTAAGTTTCTTCTGTGTCTTTTCATGACTTGATAGTTTTCCTAGTCATGAATAATAACACATTGCTCAGATGTACCACAATTTCTTTATTCATTCACTTACTGAAGAATATCTTGGTTTCTTAAAAGTTTTTTTGTATCAGCATGGATGGGACAGGAAGAGATTATGCTGAGTGAAATAAGTCGAGCAGAGAGAGTCAATTTTCATATGGTTTCGCTTATCTGTGGAGCATAAGGAATAACACAGAGGACTTTGGGAGATGGAGAGAAGTGAGTTGGGGGAAATTGGAGGGGGAGTTGAATCATGAAAGACTGTGGACTCTGAGAAACAAACTGAGGGTTTTGGAGGGGAGGGGTGTGGGGGGTTGGATGAGCCTGGTGGTGGGTATTAAGGAGGGCACGTATTGTATGGAGCACTGGGTATGGTGCCTATACAATAATTCTGGAATACTAAAAAGAAATTTAAAAAAGAATATTTTAAAAAAAGAAAAAAAATATGAAGAAAGCTGCTATAACAACTATCCATGTGCAGGTTTTTCTGTGGACATAAGTTATCAACTTCTTTGGGTCAATCCCAAGAAGCATGATTGCTGGATCACATGGTAAGAATATGTTATGTTTTATTACAAACTGCCAAACTGTATGTCAAAGTTTCTGCACCATTTTGCACTCCCACCAGCAATGTTGTTCCACATCTTCACCAGCATTTAGTGAACCAGAAGCAGTGTTCTGGTTGGGTAATTCTAGTAGGTGTGTAGTGGTATCTCATTGCTATTTTAATTTTCAGTTCTCTAGTAACAAATGAGCTGAAGATCTTTTCATACGCTATCTGGATATCTTCTTAGACGAGGTTGCTGTGCAGGTCTTCTGCCCATTTCTTAACAGGGTTCTTTCCTTTTTTATGGTTAAGTTTTAAGAGTTATTTATATATTTGGGATAACAGCCCCTATTGTATATGTCTTTTGTAAATACTTCTTCCCCAAATAGCTAGTATTTATTCCTGATTTTATTCTACTTTACTGATGAGTTGGTCAAAGTTTTACTCCATCCTACTAAAATGTTCAGGACCAGTTGATTACCAAGAAATGACTCTTTCTCCCCCTATGGACATACCATTTTCTCTCAGTATTAAATTAGTTGATTTCTGCCTATTTTCTAAATTTGGTAATCATTTATTCTATGAATATTGTAAATATATGTATCCTAAATTTATGTAAGGCATCAGGGTAGGAGCCAGACATATCAAATAAAAAATACAGAATATTGACCAACAGCTTCCCAAGAAACTCATTCTCTTTTCTTTTAGGAGGATACATCCCAAGTTGATTTCATTTACCCTTTCGATTTTAAATGCTGTATAAATGCTAATGACTTTTACCATCTGTATCTGCACTCCTGTAATTCCCATAGTCCACAGGACTTCTTCACTGGGTATCCTAATTGATTGAATTATAATTCATACTATATTTTATGTTAGCAAACTTTAATGTGAATTCATTCCTTTGACTTAAATCTTCTGTCAACATAACATTGATATGTGCATTTTTCCACTACATTTTGAATATGTACCTTTTCCTTATCTCAGAATTTGTTCTTCTTCTAATCTCTTGAGTTTTTAAGAATAGTCTCCTGTCTGATCCTCTCCCCCTTTAGCTGGGACCACACCTTACATAATAATCTTGTATACATGTTAATTGCTTGCTGTTTAAAACTAATTTTAAACCGTTTTTTAGATACATGTATATATTTGTGCATATATATGATGTTAGCCAGATTCATGTAACCTAAATGTATCTATTTACCTACCTAGTTTCTTTGTATTTAAATCTGGGGATGAAAACAAATAGTTATGGGCTCAGAACCTGCTAAATTAAACAGCACAATAGCTTGCAGATATTAAAGAAGCTTGCAAGTCATCATATATTGTTTGAGATGATTTTATGAGTGAGACATGAACAGCCTGTTCTAAATAGTACTTATTCTTCATTTTTAATGGCTTTCTACTTTATTCTTCAGCAAGAATGATTTCATTTCTTCTGACACCTGTAATATATTCATATATTAGCAATGGCTCCCAGCTTTTGCTATGAAAAACATAAATCATCAAAAGAAGCTTGTGTAAACAAAGGGCTGCAGGCCATAACATTGTCACTGTCCTCCTCTGTCTCAATTAAGAGAGAACTCTCCTCTTTTCCCCTATGCTTTGTGACTATTGACAGATGACTCACACTGCAGAATTGTCTTTTCAAGTATAAAAACATGTTCATCTGTTTTTCAAAATTACTTTTTTTTTTCAAAACGACTTTTATTTGAATAACCGGTCTCTGCTTACATTAATTGCATATAACTGATATTCTCTAAAATATTTTTCCTATTTTGTATTTCTCTTCCCTACACTTTTTCCCTCCTTCTCTTTCATCATATTCAGAGAATGTTTGAATAAGGAAAAGCAAGAGGTTTTTTTTTTCATGTTAAGGAGCCATACCTAAATGATAATAAAGATCACCTTGAGAAATTCCAGGTGATCCTTACTTAGAAATTTGCAAGGCAATCTGACTTTGTGAAAAAATATTCACATAGATAACTAAAAATAGAAAACTGTGAGTATTAAATAAGTAAGTACATAAAAAATAGTGTCAAATAAGGAGGTGTTACTGAATTTTCACTTGAGAGACCTGGATTCAAATTCAACTTGTGCTATCAAGCACAAAAGTCCCCACGGAAAAATAATATTATGTAAATTATTTGATCCAGATAGACTTTTTTTGCAAAATGGGTAATATGGCTTAGCTGAAAACTGATTATTTTCTAGTTTGATAATTTGATTAGTAACTCTTAAAGTAATACTAACAACTTTAAAAAAATATTCTTAGCATACAATAGGCATCGAATATGTAACATCTCATTCTATACTTAAAATATCTCCATAAATAGGCACTATTTTGTTTAAATTTAAAATAAAGAAATTGATGTTAAAGGGAATAAGAGATGTGTTCAAAATCACCATGCAGGAAATATCTGAATCTAAGATTCCCTGTTCTTTATGCTAGGTAATAAAAATGGCTTTATATTTTAAGGAGTATATTTTAAATATATTTTAAGGAATAATAAATTTAACAGTTAAGAATCTTCCTCCTCCATTTTTCTTTCTAATTAATAAAATCTCAGCTGAAATTAACTGATGTACTAGGGAGACCTTATAGGTTCACATAGCTGGACAGGGGCAAATTTGATGCAGGGTTTAATTTACATCTCTAGAAACTACTTCATGTACTTCCTAGCTTCTTTTTTTTTTTTCCGCTGATTCTTTTATTACCACTCACAACCTCATCCTCTGAAATATAAACCCTTAAAAAAAAGAGTAAATTTTCCAATTTCATTGGAAAATTCATTATGATTACAATGCTTGAATCACAAGCTAACCTTGAACCAATTAATGTAGATAAGAAAAAGTAATGATTGGTTGACTTAGGCTTGGTTATGTGTTCTACATCTGCACCAGGCCTAATAGAGGGTTATAACATATCCACATATGACAATTGGGGTTGTTATCAATGGAAGACAGAATTGATTGTAAAAACAAAATTCCCTTGGGAGGACATGTTTTTTTATTATCAGTCACTTGAATTCTACTTTGTTTATTAAGGAAACCCACATTTTCCACAGAAAATGTTATTCTTTCTAACATAGTCCATGCTATTGGGTGGAAGGAAGAAAGATAATGTAGTCCTAATATCCAAGAATATAATAATATCTAGCCCTTAAGAAGCATGCCTCAGATGACATGATTGAATTATGAATTCGTGACCTTAGATCTGATCAAAACATGTAAGACACGGGGCGCCTGGGTGGCTCAGTGGGTTAGGCCGCTGCCTTGGGCTCAGGTCATGATCTCGGGGTCCTGGGATCGAGTCCCACATCGGGCTCTCTGCTCAGCAGGGAGCCTGCTTCCCTCTCTCTCTCTCTCTGCCTGCCTCTCTATCTACTTGTGATCTCTCTCTGTCAAATAAAAAAAAAAACAAAAAAAAAAACAACATGTAAGACACAATAAAATTAGTATGTCAAGAACTAGAAATAATGAAATATTTGGAAATAAAATTTAAAAATAACATTTAATATAATTAATAAACAGGAATGGAAACAATAAAATGTCATCATCAAAGACATTGCATGGAATTAAAACAAAAAATAATTAAATGTTGTCAATGAATTAAAAAAAGTTTGATTAAACAGCTGATCAAATGCAGCTGAAAAGAGAATTGGTGAGTGGGAAGACAGATCATCAAAATGCATCACAGACAGATAAAATACATAAAATATTTTAAAAAGTAGTTTAAGAAGTTTGGAATATGGAATAAAAGTATCTTATATTGAATAAGAATTCTGCAAATAAAGAATAAAAATAATGGAGAAAGTGAAAATCAAGAGATACTGGCTGAGAAATATCTCAAATAGAAGATATATTTTTAAAGAAGCATATTTTATATGACATATAATATATGTATAGAATAGCTGAAATTCATATATAGGACAAATAGAAATATTAAAGACTTATAGATAAAATATATTAAAGGGGTGACAATTAATTTTACAACAGTCTTTTTATCAAAGACTAAATATTTGAAGGTAATAGAATTATATATTCACAATTAGCCAAAAGTGTGCTTAATTAAAATAATATAAATGAGTAAGAAATTTTGAGAGAAATTGTGACAGAATTTATAGCTTCCAATTTACCTTTGAAAAAAATTATGAAGAGTGTTCTTTGGAAAAGACATTGAATTTAGCAATTTAAAGAAACTTACAGAAACAAAAATAATTAAGAGAATTTCTAAAAATGTAGGTATAGTTTAACAATAATGATAAAATGACTAATTTAAGAAAGTTTCAAACAAGTGGATCTACTAAACAACTATAACATGGAAATTAAGTGAGGATAATAATGATACATAATTTTGACTGGAATTTTAAAAAGTGAGGGTTGGAGTTACAGGATTCTGGAAAAGGATAGAAATATTAGGTACTCATAGCAAAAATTCAAAGGAAACATTAGAACAATATAAGCAGAGTTTATAAAATAAGGATAAGTCTAAGAAATGGCATGAAAACAATCTAATAGAAGGGTTAAGAAAGAAATTAAAAAAACAAATTAAATAATAGTAAAAAGGTGACACAAAATAATAAAGTACAAATAACTCTGAATGTATCAGTAACCACAATTAATATAAAGAAACTAAAATCTTCAGGCAAAGGAATATATTTTCAAATGGATTTCAAAAATATTTTCAAAAATAGCAAAAAACTCTATTCTGATGAAAGCTCATGTAGGCATATCTTTAGATGGGGAGTATTTAAAGCAAATTAAGTATAAACAGTTAATGAGAATAGATAAAATTCAACACAATAGCAAACTAATCTACATTTGCTATTTGTTGTCTCCTGATTTAAGAAAAATTTAAAGATGCTTTCCGTGAACCCCCCAATTTCTGTTTGAGCACTTCTGCTCTCACACACATATAATGAGATGTGCTAAAGATATTCAATGCTCTCTCGCTTGTAATAACAAAATATCAGAATCAGTCATTGGTAGGAAAGTAAAAACATTTAGTCCTATATTTACTGTGCTCCTCTATATAGTATTTAAAATGTATTAATTAGATCAGAAATGTATAAAACATAATAAATAGAAATTAATTACATGTAATAAAAGATAACTAAAGAGCTACTCAAAACTTTCAAGATGCTATATAACGTATGGTTAATATTTAAGTAAAAACACATGATGAGGTTCACATGATTTATCATAAGGCTAAAATAATGGTCACTTATGGAAAATTAAAGAGAAAAAGAGGAGAATATGATTGAGGTAGTCTAAAATTATATCTGTAACATTTTTAGTATAAATATATAGAAATCACAGCTTTTTGTTAAATTTGAGCAAATTCAGATGATTACGTATATCAATTTTTGTAAACTTCTCTAAGCACTACATAGTCAATAATTCTACTCTGTAGTCTAAGCATGCAGTATTATTTCTGCACATATTTAACTTCTACTCCTATGGCGGGCATATTGAGCTAATAGCATTTTATGTCTTCTAAGTTAGGTAGGATAGAACCTCCCACAAATCAAGAGTTTATTAAATTTGTTCTTCGTGAAGACATAAGGAATTGAAAAAAAATTTAAATGATGTATTTTCAATTGCAGCCTCCATCAAATGTACATTTTATAACAAAGTCTTTAGATTATTTTGAAATTATTCACAGCCCAAACCAAGTCTACTGGCTCTATCTTGAAAGTAAATGGTCCTAAATTTCACCAAAGTGACTAATTTTGCTGAAAGGTAGAGGCTTTTTACTAATTAAGGAACCAAAATATTTTGCTACTTTTGGAGTAATAAGAAACTTCACTAACTCAGAAAGTGATTTTTCTGTACTCTGCTAGAATATTTCAAAATCCAGCTGAAAGATTTACTCTAAGACATACTTGCATACATGAATATAAATCTGAAATGAAGCTGCTTTAAATGTTTCTCTATGCTAATATAAGATTTTCAGCTTTAGAGAGGTTTTAAGGAGTCAAATACTTAAATGCTTTAAAAGAAAATTTAAATCTCTCCATAATATCACACAAAATCATGAAGAATATAATTCTCTTTAAAAAATTATGTTACCTTTTTTTAAACTAGATGGAGAGAAGTAACTTATTCTTTAAAAAAGTAAAAAAATTCATTCTTTATTAAATCTCCCTTTTCCATTGGAACTGGAGAACTATGATTGGAAGGAAGGAGGGAAGGAAAACTAAAGGAAGAAAGAAAGTTTTCTAGCTTTGTATATGAAAAAAACTAATTATCATTTAGGAAAGGGAATGATATAAGATAGTTGATTCCTTTCTAAAAAAATTAATTTTTAATTTAAATTTGAGTTAGTTAACATACAGTGTAATAATTTCAGGTATGGAATTTAGTCATTCCGCAGTTACATACAACACCCAGTGCTCATAACAAGTGCTCTCTTTAATTCCCATTACCGAGTCAACCCATCCAACCACTCACCTCCCCTCTGGTAACCATCAGTTTGTTCTCTATAGGAAAGAGTCTGTTTCTTCAGTTTCCTCTCTTTCCTCACCATGTTCTTTCGTTTTGTTTCTTAAAATCCACATATGAGTGAAATCATATGGTATTTGTATTTCTCCGATCTGCTTATTTTGCTTAGTATAATATTCTCTAGTTCTATTCACATCATGGCAAATGTCTGGATTTCATTCTTTTTAATGGCTGGATAATATTCCATTATATATAGATATATCACATCTTTATGCATTCATCAGTTGATAGACATTCGGGTTTTTTCTATAATTTCGCAGGCAACAAAACTAAAAGACAACCTACAGAATGGAAGAAGGTATTTATAAATGACAAATGTGATAAAAGGTTAGTATCCAAAATATATACAGAATTTATAAAACTCAACACCCAAAAAATAAGTAATCCAGTTAAAAAATGGCAGAAGACATAAATAGACATTTTTCCAAAGAAGACATACAGATGGCCAACAGACATATGGGAAGATGCTCAAGATCTCTCAACACCAGAGAAAAACAGAACAAAACAAAACTATAATGAGATATCACCTCACACCAGTCAAAATGGCTAAAAACAGAAAACAACAGGTGTGGAGAGGATGGAGAAAGGCGAACAGTCTTTTTTTTTTTTTTAAGATTTTATTTATTTATTTGACAGACAGAGATCACAAGTAAGCAGAGAGGCAGGCAGAGAGAGAGAGGGAAGCAGGCTCCTCGCGGAGCAGAGAGCCCGATGCGGGACTCGATCCCAGGATCCTGGGATCATGACCTGAGCCGAAGACAGAGGCTTTGACCCATTGAGCCACCCAGGTGCCCCAAGGCGAACAGTCTTAACACTGTTGGTGAGACTGCAAACTGGTGCAGCCACTCTGGAGGTTTCTCAAAACGTTAAAAATAGAGCACCCTACAATCCAACAATTGCACTCCAAGTTATTTACCTAAAGGATACAAAAATACTAATTTGAAGGAATACATACACCCTGATGTTTATAGTAGCATTATCTACAGTAGCCAAATTATGAAGATAGTTGATTCTTGTTAGGGAAATGTCTCTAGTTCTTCAGAAGCCTGGGAAGAATCTTCTCAGAGAAACTTTACACCTAGCACAACTCTACAATCTGATTCAAATCCAAAATGCAAGGTAATATGTCCCACAGTCTCGTTTGTTGATTCTTCCCAGTTATTTCTAAATCTCAGGTTCTGTGAATCCCTCAGTTCTAAATCCTGAAGAAAATTTCTAGATGTCTAAGATGTCTAAATTTGCTTAGTACCTATACTTTAATTTCTGGGGGGAGTTTCTGCCAGTTACCCGGCAACTAGGAGAATGTCCATACTGCGTGCCCTGGAAAAGAGGAAAGTGGCAGCATCCTTATATGAACACTTCTTTACAGATCACCTTTGCTATAACATTTTTTCCAGAGAGGAAACCTCACAAATTGACATAGCAAGTCCCTGTCCAGAAACCACTGAAGTCCACTCCAATTTTTTCTTGTTCCCTTTTCAGTACCTTGTTCCTTTTTGTAAGATTCAAACTTTGTTCTGCTTTAGACCTAATTATGTTAAATTGCCACAGGTTTTTTTTTTTTTAAACAGGAAGGGAATTTTCCCCCTTAAGTTGTTTTCTTAGCTGCCTTTGTCTAATAACAGCAGCCATTCAAATCTAAAAATCACTTCATGTCTTAAAAAGACTGCTTTTAGACACTCTTTTTCTTTCATGTGTTTCCAGCATTTTTTTCTTTCTGTAAATGTTTGCATTTACACATTTTATTGAAAAATTAAGATGGGGGATTTGGGAATAGATTTAAATGAGAACTTCTTTCTAATTACATGAGAATCTACATTCATCGGGAAGGTTACTTTTTTGAGATATTAATGTACATTTGTATTCATTGCTTTAGAACAATTGGAGATGACAAACTATTTTGTGTGGGTTGTTTTGTTTTGCTTTTAGTTTTTATCCCTTCCTCATCCAAGAAATGGGATATATCACTGTACTCATTCACTTCATCACTTTGAGGCATTTGAAAAGAGTTCATAATTATAAACAAGAGAGACCCACTATAAGTAGTTTTAGCAATATATATATATATACATTGGGCATATATATATATATGCCCAATGGTCAGAGTTGCAAGTTACATAGCCAAGAGAAGTGTCCAGTTCAGAGCATATAACCCCTTCAGCATAGAAAGTTGGATAATCATCACTGGGCACAGATACCACAGTTAACACTGTCAAATCTCTCTACTACTGATCCTTCTTTCTAAAACCTCTGACATGATTACTTCTGAGCAGCTGGATTTGACATTACATTGCCAGAGGAGATTCAAGGAGGAGAAGCCTACTTCTTTGAATTCTTGCATCTCTTTTGAAGTTGGTATAAACAATTTTCAGTGATGGAGTTCGCTTCAATGCCTACAAGAAAGGCAGGAAAACTGCATTTCTGACTTCAAACAAAGGAGACACAGTAATAAGTTCTAGACATTTCTCACATTTGCACAGAATGGTTTCAAAATTATAGAGAGCCAAAAAACTGAAAAAACATATGCTACAGTCGACCATTTCGACTGCTTAACATCAAAATACACCTCTAGCCCATCTCAAATATCCAAGCTACACAAAAACAATAACAACAGCCATAGCTGGGCTCTGCCTAACATCATATAAAAATCTCTTCTGTAATTAAAAACATTCTTATTCTGTCCCCAAATGAGGGTCAGTTTCATGAAACCTCTTATTGAACAAAAACCTACCTCTGTATGACACCACGTTTTCCTAAATTTCCCTCTTAGTTCTGCCTCAATATCCTATGTGGTATTTAGTAATCTATGTAATAAATTGCAAAATAAATTAATATATTTAAATGCATGTCTAGCATAGGATAGAAGAAAATGAATAAACACTACCTTCTTCAGTTTTGCAATTGATTTTGAGATTTTATATGTATTACTGTTTTCTCCACCACTTTCCATATTCTTTTTACCTTTGGTAACATCTCAGTTGATTTCCGATTTTTTTTTTTTTGTCTTTTTTTTTTTTAACATTGTGGATTGATCCAATTTTCCTTAAGAAGTACTTACATAGGGGCGCCTGGGTGGCTCAGTGGATTAAGCCGCTGCCTTCGGCTCAGGTCATGATCTCAGTGTCCTGGGATCGAGCCCCGCATCGGGCTCTCTGCTCCGCAGGTGTCTCTGCTCCGCAGGTGAGCCTGCTTCCTCCTCTCTCTCTGCCTGCCTCTCTGCCTACTTGTGATCTCTCTCTCTGTCAAATAAATAAATAAAATCTTAAAAAAAAAAAGAAGCACTTACATAGGCAGTATTTTATAGATTTTATTTATTTATTTGACAGACAGATAGCACAAGCAGGCAGAGAGGCAGGCAGAGAGAGAGGAAGGGAAGCAGGCTCCCCGCTGAGCAGAGAGCCTGATATGGGCCTTGATCCCAGGACCCTGAGATCATGACCTGATCCAAAGGCAGAGGCTTTAACTCACTGACCCACCCAGGCGCCCAATAGACAGTATTTTAATTCTGTCGTTTCCTTGCTTATTCCTTGCTCTATTTTTTAGCATCTATTCTATTTCCTCATAAAGTCCAGGATCATATACCTACCAACATTCTAGCTGCTCTCCGTTTTTTCCCCTCCTTTGCTGTTCTCCCAATGGCCCGATTAGCATGTAATGGAGAGGGGGTGATCTCAATTTCTAATCTGCTGGTAACATTCTAGGGTCCCTTGTTGGAAATACTCATTCTTCGAGTACTGAGAACTTGAACCCAGCAGAAGCCAGAACTATGATAGAAAGAACATGGTTCATTAGATGTAATAGCAAGAGAAGCCACTCTCATTTCAATCCCATGTTTGCTAAGAGGAGCTATTCTCATTTCCTCATTCCCCTGAGTATGGAAAATACGCATCACAGTCACTGATTCAGAGTGTCCTCTGGTAAACACAGGGCAAGTCTAAAGAAAGGAAAACTATGTAATAATCTACTTTAGTCACTTAGATGCCATGCTGTACAATATCCTATTCTTTACTTTTAACCAAACTGAATTTGTGAACTAGTTGTTTAAATAAAGAAACTTTGATTAATTAATTTGGTCTCAAGCAAAATTAAAAATTTTATTATGCTTTGATCTCCATCATAATTGTTTTTGCTTTTTTTGTCATTTCATGTAAAATAACAAGAACCTTTTTTCCTGTGAAATTATTTTTACCCCTGGCATTGTTTTTACTCAACTTTATTATAAGCCTTCAAATGTAAGTGAGTTGGTGAAGCATGCCTTCGATAACTGTGGGAATTAATGAAACATGAGTATGTAGCAACGAGTAATAAGTCAGTGGTGGTACTTACTGTTAACCTCCTTACTTGTACCTGAACTTACAGTGAACTCTCTGGGTTCTCAGTCCTAGAGCTATGTTTGCTTTTCACCTTTTCTATAAAAACCTCAGTGTAATTTCTGGTTTTAAAGAGCAGTCTACTTTATCATCTTTTTTTGATGTTTAATAAAAGTGCTCTGACAGTTTCAAAATTTAAAACATTAGGAAGATCTGTTTAGTTTTCAATGCCTTTCTCTACATGTTCACCTATTATCACATATTTGCATTGTTTTTAAAATGTTTCTTTTTTACACGTTTAGCAAGCCATTGAACGTGAGCCTAACAGGGATTGTGTTGGGGGAGCAATATTCTCCCTCTTCTTCACATGTGTATGCACATAATTTTTAACTGTGTTTGCAAAAGGTTTTTGCTTGTATCATTTGGTGCTGACAGAGGATAAAGAAGATTCATGCACAGGAACTTTGAGCTCAGATACGAGGGCAGGAAAATGTGGCTCCTTTTTTTATGCCACCAGAGAGAAAATATATATCTGGAAGCAAAGGATTCTCATTGATTGAAAATCCTTATTCCTACTGTGTTGTATCAAGGTCAAAACGAGAAGATTCAACACTAACTCGGAAAGGGTATAGTGACCTCATTTTGCCATAGAGCTCACTGGCACCCCCCACTAGAGCTTGTTACCTAGAAGGAAAACAAAGGCTGTGGCCGTGGAAGAAAGACAACCCTGTAGAAGCACCTACCACAGATATGGAGGCAGCAAGTGTGCAGGGTGTGGTCACATAAAGAAGTTGGAGCAGAAGAATGTGTATGACGCTCTGAGTAGCTAAGGCCAAGATAGCTTGGAGACACTCTGAGGATGCCCTGATACTTTCTGTCACCAAGGAAGGCCTAATCTGGTAGGAGAATTTAATATTAGGGTAAAGGGACATTATTTGTAACACAGAGAAATATGGCCGTAAGTCATCCCAGGTACATTTGGATCTTTTTCTCTACTAGAGTGTTAAATATTGGGAATAGAGGAATTTGAACTTTTTTTTTCTAATTACATATCCTACATGTTTAAACAAATCAACATATTAGTCATTTTTACTATAGATGAGAAAAGTCTAAGTAGCATTTTTTTTCTTTGTTGCTTCTGTTGTATTTGCATATTCCAAATTTTGTATAATGAACATACATCACTATCAAAATCAGAACAAAATCTTTATGTTCAGAAACTTAACATGAAATTCTTTTGATCCAAAACTCTATGAGCATTTTGACATATAGGACCAAAAGAAGTAGAGGTTGGGGATCAAATATGCAATTCAGTTGAAAGATTTGTAAGAGGTTGGATTTAAGTAAAGGAAGGAGATGCTGTAGTTAACTTTTGTACCATATATTTGCTTCCAAGTACTTACTTTAGTGGCAACATGCATTATCTAAATTGTATTTACAAGGAGATACTTTACAGTCATCCACAAATTGTCAAAAAAAGAAAAAAAGAAAAAAAAACACCAACTCTTACTCAAAAAACACAGAGCCTTTTAGTAAGAAAGTGCTTGGTACATTCTTCATATCTCAGCTCAAAGGTGCCCTCCTCTGGGAAGCTTTCTTTGATTGTTGCTACCTGGTTATGATGCCCCTCCTATGTGTTCTAGAGTTTTTACCAAAGTCTCACTACATTGTAGTTGCTTTAAGTCTTTGCTTCTCCAGAAAACTGTAAAGTCTGGGCTGCATCTTATACACGTTGGTGTCCACAGTACCTAGATCTGTGTTCATTACATATGGCAAACAATCCACAAACATTTAATACATGAAAGGAGTGAATGCTTCCTGAGTTCTCTTATTTGATTACTAGATACTAATGAGTTTCTGCATCTAACTTTTTTTTTTTAAGATTTTTTATTTATTTAATTGACAGAGAGAGATCACAAGCAGACAGAGAGGCAGCAGAGAGAGAGGGAAGCGGACTCGCTGCGGAGCACAGAGCCCGATGTGGGACTCGATCCCAGGACTCCCGAGATCATAACCTGAGCCGAAGGCAGCAGCTTAACCCACTGAGCCACCCAGGCGCCCCTGCATCTAACTTTTGACAAAATAATTATGTTTGAAGAATACTTTAGACTTCATCTTTGAATTTTACAAATATATTTTTGGAAACAGAAAATTGAGGTGTCCTTCATTGCTCAGCATAAGAAAAAAAGACTCATGAAAAGTGAAATTAAAAGTTGGGTAATACAGAGACTACTTTTTACTTACTTTATATTCTATACATATGCCTAGACATATTGCTCTAATACATGTCTCAATAGGAGCTTCTGCAAAGAAGATCATGGTGGGGTCAATTGGATTGCATGTGTAATTAAGAGACTTGTCTCAATTCTTCCCTTCATGTAAACATGGCTGGTGAGTTTGCTGAGTTTACCAATCTGACATATATAAACAAAATTTAAAATGTTTCACAAATTATGCATAGGAATGGTATTTTCTCATAAGACTGAGTTTTAAATTCAGTTTTGTGAAAGCCCTAATTTAATTTACTAAATTCAAAGCAAAAGACGGAAAATCCAAATTTTTTAATCCCCATAGTAACCATTCTCATACTACAATACTTTCAGATTTTATAAAGTTTGTATTTGCCTGCATTTAAAAATAGAATTAATTCAAATTGTATCCAATAAAAGTCAATTCACTTTGCCTTTTGTAAAGAAGTCAAATAATTGTCTAATAAATCCATAATTTTCTCATCACCTGACTCCAATTTCCACTATAATATTTTCAGTGACCAATTTCCTCTACTACTATTTCCTGTGATTTTTATTAAAATCTATTATTACTGGAAAAACCTCTGCTAATCTATCTTATATTTTCTGATCCTCTAACTTTGTAACCATATGCAAAGTATAACTCTTCTCATATTATTCTTTTATGAATGTTCAATACAATAATGACAATGGAGGTGGTAACTCAACAACAGTAAATATTTGTTCAGCACCTGTTACATGTCAAGTGCTATGCTATGTTTTGAATGTAATCTGTGAGCCTATGTGAAGTCAATGTCTTATATCACGTTTTGTATGACCCATTTATGGCAAATAGATCCATAGTAAGTATATAAGATGATTTCCAAATGTATCATAGATGGTCCTGCTTTTTCTGAGTTTATGAGAGATTATTAAAGATCTTTATTATGTTGTAATTATTTTATGCTTCTCCTATTAAGAGGTAGGAACTAGGTACTCTCCCCCATGAATCTGTCACTACTTTAACCAATAACGGACAGTAAAAGTGACAGAAGGTGTTTTTTTTTTTTTTTTTTTTAATTTGGCAAAGAGATCACAAGTAGGCAGAGAGGCAGGCAGAGAGAGAGGGGGAAGCAGGCTCCCCACAGAGTAGAGAGCCCAATGCGGGGCTCGACCCCAGGACCCTGGGACCACAACCCATGCCAAAGGCAGAGGCCTCAACTCATTGAGCCACCCAGGTGCCACCAGAAGTTGATTTTTGAGGCTAGGTAAGAAAAAGACAGCAACTTATTCAGTTATCGCTTAGGTAAGCTGTCTGTAAGAATTATTTGATGTAAGAGTCAGAATACTCTGAAGTCCATATCCTGGGAGAAAGCTCAGGCCACAGAGAGAGACTGTAAGTCCTCTGTTCAACAACCACAGTGGAAGTTCCAGCCAACCTCCGGCATCAACCACCAGGTGCGAGTAAAGACACCTCCAGACTGTATCAGCTCCTGGCTATAAAATTATCTGCATGCATTGATGTTAGCCAACTTCCCTCAACAGTTTCCCATGGCCTGCACAGTAGACTTACAAACAATGTGTGCATGATGGCAGGGACAGAGTTTTTGAAGTAAGCATGAACTAAGCAATGTGGGCATTAAACCAACTGCAGAGATCATATGCATGTGAAGCCTGCCTTGACCACACACTATTACAAAGTGAATACATTATATTCATTGAGAGTATGGCTATAGGATCTACATGACTAAGCTTTAATTTAATTTTATTAATTTTTTTAGCTGTTTGACCTTAGACATATTACCTACTAGCCCTCCACCTCAGTGCTTTTGTCAGCACAAAACAATGGTAGAGGTATCTAATTTATGGAGTTATTTTGAAGAATGAATAAATTAATATATGTAAAAACCATAGAATTATGCCTGACTTTAGTTAAGTCTCCAAAATAATTAAATACTGTTAATTTTACAGGAAGCAACTATTTTGTGTTTGAAAAACACAACTGCTGAGTCAACTCCTGTGAACAGTCCTTATCACACCATTTCCATAAAATAGTATATTTTATGTGACATTAGTCATTTTTTTTTTTTGAGAACCACTGACATGAGGGAAGATCAGAGCACACTGAGAAGCTGCTGTGTTTATAATATTATGGATTTATATTAGTTTGGCATTTAATTTTGGAGACCAAATTAAGATCAATTCAATAATTATTTGTGAAGGACATGACATCCTATATGGAAAACCTTAAAGACCCCATAAAAAACCTGTTAGAGCTGATAAACAAATTTAGAAAAGCTGTAGGATATAAAATCAATATGCAAAACTGTGCTGCCTTTCTGTACACTAATGATGAAGTAATGATGAAGAGAAATAGAAACCTGGAAAACAATTACATTTACAATTGCATAAAAAGGAATAAAATATGTAGGTATAAATTTAGCCAAGTTGGTGAAAGGCCCATATATTCAAAACTACAAGGTTATGAAGAATATGAAGAAGACACAAATAAATGAAAAGATAGTTCATGCTCATGGATTGGAAGAATGACTATTTTTTTTTAAGATTTTATTTATTTATTTGACAGAGAGAGATCACAAGTAGACAGAGAGGCAGGCAGAGAGAGAGAGAGGGAAGTAGGCTCATTGCTGAGCAGAGAGCCTGATGCGGGACTCGATCCCAGGACCCTGAGATCATGACCTGAGCCGAAGGCAGCGGCTTAACCCACTGAGCCACCCAGGCACCCAAGAATGACTATTTTTAAATGCCCACCCTACCCAACGTAATATACAGATCAGTGCAATCCTTATCAAAATTCCAACGTTTTTTTTTTCACAGAAAAAAAGAAAAAACAAATAATCCTAAAATTTGTATGAAAGCACAAAAAAAACCCCACAAAACCCAAATACATAAAGCAATCTTGAGAAAGAACAACAAAGCTGGAACCATCATACTCCCTGATGTCAAACTACATTACAAAACTAGAGTAACTAAAATAGTATGACTTTGTCATAAAACCAGACATATAGAAGTCAATGGAACAATATAGAGAGTATATATACATGGCCAATTAATTATAACAAAGGAGCCAAGAATACATATTAGGGAAAGAACAGTTTTTACTTTTTAAAAATTTTTAAAGATTTTATTTATTTATTTGAGAGAGAGAGAGAGAGAGAGAACATGAGCAGGAGGGGGAGGGGCAGAGAGAGAGGGAGAGGCAGGCTTCCTGCTGAGCAGGAAGCCCAATGTGGGGGGATCAATCCCAGGACCCTAGAATCATGACCTGAGCCAAAGGCAGACACTTAACTGACTGAGCCACCCAGCACACAAGAACAGTCTTTTCAATAAATGGTGTTGGGAAAACTGGATAGCTATGTACAAAAAAATGAAACTGGACAACTGTCTTACACCATATACAGAAATTCATCAAAATGGATTAAAGACGTAAACACAAGACCTGAAAACATAAAATTCCTAGAAAGAAAACATAGGCAGTAAATTCTTTGACATCGTCTTGGTGATGACTTTATGACTCTGACACCAAAAGGAAATGCAACAAAAGCAAAAATAAATAGGTGGGACTACGTCAAAATTAAAAGCTTCTGCACAGCAAAGGAAACAATCAATAAAATGAAAAGGTAACCTACTGAATGGGAGAGATTATTTGCAAACCATATATCTGGCAATGGGCTAATATCCAAAATATATAAAGAAGAACTCATACAATCCAATAGTAAAAACCAATCCAATTAAAAAAACAGGCAGAAGATCTGAGTAGACATTTTTCCAAAGAAGACATACAGATGGCCAGAAGGTACATGAAAAGATGCTTAACATCATTAATCACTGAGGAAATGCAAGTCAAAACCACAAGGAGACATTATCTCACACCTGTTAAAATGGCTATGATCAAGAAGACGAGAAATAAGCATTGGCAAAGATGTAAAGAAAAGGAAACACTTGTGCACTGTTGGTGGGAATGTAAACTGTTGCAGTCACTGTGGAAAACAGTATGGAGGTTCCTCAAAAAATTTAAATATAGCTATCATATGATCCACCAATTCCACTTCTGGGTATTTTTCCAAGGAAAACAAATGCACTAATTTGAAATGATATATGCATTCCCATGTTCAGTGCGGCATATTTATAATAGCCAAGATATAGAAATAATCTAAGTGTCTATCAATGGATGAATGGATAAAGAAACTGATATACACATATAAACACAATGGGATATTATTCAGCCATAAAAAAAAAACAACACAAAGAAATCTTGCATTTGTAACATGATGAATGTACCTCGAGGTTTTTATGCTAAGTGAAATAATTCAGAAAGAGAGAGATAAATATTGTATGATTTCTCTTATATGTGGAACCTAAAACAAGCAAACAACAGCAAAAAAATAAATAAATAAAAATAACACATAGATACAAAGAACAGATTAGAGGTTGCCAGAGGTAAGAGGGTGAGGAGTGGGAGAAATGGGCAAAGGGGGTCAATGACAACTAACTAACTAACTAACTAAATCTCATTAAGGAGAAAAAAATAGTGATAGTTATATGAAAATATTTTCATGTGTAAAGAACAGAGAAATATTTATTAAATGAAACAAAATACAGAACATAGTGAAGATACAGATAAATTCAACTATAAATCTGTTTGTGAAGGTACAGAACAGAGTGGGGAAAAAGCTTAAAGAATATATTTAAGGGCTTTATTTATTTATTTGAGAGAAAGTGAGTGTGTGTTCATGTGTGCACATGAGTTGGGGAGAGGCAGAAGGAGAAAAAATGTGAAGTGGACTCCACACTCAGTGTGGAGCTGATTGGGGGTGGGGGGCTTGATCCCACTACCATGAGATCACAACCTGAGCCAAAACCAAGAGTCAGACACTGAACCCATTGAGCCACCCAGGCACCCCTGAAGGAATGATTGATTTTATCGTTGAAAAATGAAAGAACCCGTACAAATAAAAAAATAATATTCAAAGAAAAAAAACAGGCAAAAGACATGAAAAGGCATTTTACAGACTAGGATTATAAAGGGTCTATATGTAAATATATTACATATATATAACATATAATTATGCCATATATACATATATACATATGGCATAATTATATGGAAAAAAGATACAACCTCATGTCTTAGGGCAATCCAAAGTAAAACTACATTAATGCATGCTATTTCTTGGACTGGTATAGGTTTTTTTTTTTTGAAGATTTTATTTATTTATTTGACAGACAGAGATCACAAGTAGGCAGAGAGGCAGGAAGAGAGAAGGGGGAGAAGCAGGCTCCCCACTGAGAAGAGAGCCCGACATGGGGCTCGATCCCAGGACCCTGGGATCATGACCTGTGTGGAAGGCAGAGGCTTTAACCCACTGAGCCACCCAGACACCCTATTTTGTTTGTTTTCTTAAGAAAGTCTCATAATAGTATACATAAACAAGGAATGGGGAGCTAAGCAAATTATCATACAATGCTGTTGAGAATATACATTTTTTATATTTATTTATTATTATTTGGAAAGCACGTGTGTATTAACTAGTATTATAGAACATATGTATAGGCTATCCCTTAGTGATTCTATCACTTGGTATAAAGGAACTGAAATACAGGTACACCAGAAGAACTGTACAATGAAAATCACTGAAACATTGTTGGTAATAGTCACATACTAAAATAACATAAAAAAGTTCAACATGAGTACACTAAGTGCATAACATATATTAATATAGTGGGCTACTGTACAAAAGTAAAAAGGAAAGAACTACAGGTATGTATCTACATGGATAAATCCATATAATATTGTTGAATAGAAAGAAAAAGCAAGTCAAAAATATACTGTCACTCATTTTATGTTTTTAAAATAGACAAAATTGAACAATGCAACGTTTAGAAGTGCAGAATTCTCTCTTCGTTTTTTTAGATGAGTTTGAGAAGTATTGGTATTAACTCTTCTTATTTTCTTAAATTTCAACATTTGAACTTACATTGCCCACATTTTCTTGAATATGGTCTCCTTTAACTATTACAGCCCTTAGCATATTAATCATCTGATAATTCCAACATCCATGACTTATCTGAATCTGGTTTTGATGTCACTCTGTCTGTTCAAACTATAGTTATTTGTTTTTGCTTTTGCCTTTCAGTGTATTTTTCTTGATAATATTTTGTAATATACTGTAATATTTTCTTGATAGCAAAAAATAATGTTCAGAGTAAAAGGACTGCTATGAAGAGGACTTTAGGAATGAGGTGGTGTCGGGGGAAAGGAAGTATTCTACAGTCCTACACTTAAGTTTTTTACAAGCCTGTACATCTGATTGTAGTCTGCACAAGCGCTTCTCGGGGTTTTCTTTAAGGTCCCATATCAGTGGGGCAGGATGGCTAGAATGGACTGGAATTGGAATTGTTTTTTTTTAATGTCCCATATAAGTGGGGCAGGATGGCTAGAATGGACTGGAATATTTCCTTTCCTCTAGGTCAGTCAGGCTATGATAAAAGCCCAGGCTCAGGGTAAACAGTTTCTGCTGAGGGCAGACCTGGTCAAGAACAGAGGGTTCTGACATACTTCCTAATGGCTCCTTTTCTTCTTCCAGTGCTGGATGTGTGAGGGGATTTTTCTAAAAATACATATTCACTGTGAGAATCTTGGGGAGCTGCAGGAGGTATAATTCACAAAAGTGTGGGGGCTCTTCAATGACTGGGTCCCCTTGGGGTTTTGAATCTCTCGTCATTGCCCACCCTGAGCCTCCAGCTTTTCATCAATTACGGCTCAGTTTCCTTTGCCCTGGCACTGGTTCCCATGGATGTCTCTGCTTGTGGCGTTCTGCTCTGGTAAGTCGTAATCCTCTGTATTCCTTACAGGTCTTTCTAACGGAAGGGGCAGCCATTTACTCTGGGATCTCTATTTATGGATGTAAGAAGAGCTGTTCATTTGTCTGTTCAGCTTTTTACTTGTTAGGATGAAGTACTGACTTCCGAGGTCTTTACATGCCAGACTGGAAACTGTGATTTAATTTTTCACTTCATTTCTTTTTATTGTCAAATAATGTTTTGTTGTACGAATACACCAAATTTTATTTAACGATTAATCTGTTAATGGGCATTTGGATTGTTTCTGCATTTTGGATATTATGCACAATGCTGCTAGGAACATTTGTGTACATTGTGTGTGTGTGTGTGTTCGTGTGTGTGTGTGTGTGTGTGTGTGTGTGGTGCTATATTTTCATTTCTCTAAGAGTGGACTTGCTCAGTAATATGGTAACTCTATGACTGTTTTTCAGGAACTGCCAATCTGTTTTCAAAGTGGCCACACCATTTTATATTTCCACCAGCAGGGAATAAGGGATCTAATTTCTTCTTTGCCAACACTTGTTCTTTTCCTTTAATTTTTTAAAAAATATTTTATTTATTTTGGGAGAAAGAGTGAGAGAGATAGCATAAGCGGGGAGGGGGATTGACATGCAGGAGGAGAGGGAGAAGCAGGCTCTCCTCTGAGCAGGGAGCCTGAGGTGGGACTTGATCTCAGAACCCTGAGATCATGACCCAAGTCTAAGGCAGGTGCTTAACCCACTGAGTCACCTAGGCACTCTAATTTTGTTTTTGTTTTTTAATTTTTATTAGAGACATCAGTTTATGTAAAGGCGTGCTTCGTTGTGGCTTTGATTTGCATTCTTTTTCTTTTTTTCTTTTTAAAGATTTTATTTATTTATTTGACAGATCACAAGTAGGCAGAGACGCAGGCAGAGAGAGAGGGGAGGAAGCAGACTCCCTGCTGAGCAGAGAGCCCGATGTGAGGCTAGATTCCAGGACCCTGAGATCATGACCTGAGCCGAAGGCAGAGGCTTTAACCCACTGAGCCACCCAGGTGCCCTGCATTTTTTTTTTTTTTCTGATGGCTAATGATGTTGAACACTTTTTCATTTGTTTAATGGTCATTTTATATCTATCTTTAGAGGACCGTCTATTCAGATCCTTTGTCTTTTTTTTAAAAAAAACATGGTTATTTCTTTTATTATGAGTTGTAAGAGTTTTAAAAACATTCTATATACATGTTCCTTATTGTCAAACAGAGTACTGTGCACTGGTTACCAATTCCAGGGGAGGACTTTAAACACTCCTGGTCATTGCATCTTTATGTCTGAGTCCCAAGGAAGACAAACACAGTCAAGCCCTGGAAGGAACAAAGCTGTACTTTCATAGAGAAGAGACTGTTCAAGATCAGCCTCAGTAGTGTGTACTGGTCCTCCGTAACTGCTTCAGGAACCACTGCAGGAACCTGCAGCCGGTGCAAGGCAGTTTGCATGTGCACACCCTTCTCCCACCAAAGGGAAGGACTCTGTATCCTCCTGGCAGAAGATAGATACAGCTGCAGGGTTGGCTAGGTGCTATATGGTGTACATGCTTTGAGCAGAGACTAGAGAACATTCACTGAGGCTGAAGCAGCCCACACAACATGGCAAGTGCCCCACAGGTTGCGTGAACTCTTTATCTCTTGGTAAGGAAGCGCTCCAAAACCAGGGCTCATTTTTATGTGGATAAGTGGAGATCTGAAGACTAATGAGACTGCCTTTCCTAACACTTAATTACTTACAATTTGATAATATTTTCTCCCACCCTGTGAGTTTTCTTATCACCTTCTTGATAGTTTCCTTTGAAACACAAAAGTTTTTAATTTTGGTGTCTGATTTTTCTATTTTTTCCCTTTGTTGCCTTTGCTTTTGGTGTCCTAAGAAACTAGTACCTAATCAAAAAAGTAGAGATTATTTATTATCTATGCAGTTTTACCTTTTCCTGAATGTCCTATAAATGTGATCATGTACTCTAAAGAATTTTCAGACTGACCTCTTCCACTTCTTACTTTGCATTTGAAATTTATCCATGTCTTTGTGTGAGCTGATAATCTTTCCATTTTATCACTGAATATGTTCCAGTGTATAAATGTACTGCAGTTTTTCCACCCATTCACTCATGGATGGACATCTTGAATTACTTCCAGTTTTCCATGATGATGAATAAAACTGAAATAAACATTAGCATGCAGGTTTTTGCATGAACATATGTTTTCAGATCAGTTGGGTAAATACCTAGGAGCACAATTGCTTGGTTGTTTGGTGAGACGATGTTTAGCTTTGTGAGGCACTGCCAAACTGTTGTCCAGGGGATTTTTGCTATTTTACATCCCTTCCAGAGATGCTCTTTTCCTCCTTACCAGGAAGTGATATTGCTGGATTTTTATTGTTATTTTTCATTTTATTTTTACCATTCTCATAAGGCTGTAGTGTTCTCCATAGTTAATATTTATTTATTTCTTACTGTTGCAGATAAGGGCGGAGCAAGAGCCATGTTCACCCTCTAATCAGAGGTTTTCAAATTGTGCTTAGCCACAAGGAGCCAAGTTTGTGTAGGAGCTGCCTTACAGTGGTGAGCTTCTATATAGAAGAAAGTGTTCACTGTAATAATTAAAAAAAACAACAACACCCATTCAGTGTAGAAAAGCATTCTATGAATTCTGTAGCTCCGAGGCAGAATTTCTGCTTTTTCTCCTCTTAGTGTATTTCTATTCTTACCAAACCCTTAACGCTGGTCATGACTCTTGCTTTCCTTCACACATTCATTTTCTATGCAGGTTATATTCATCCTTTCTAAGGTCTTCATACAACACACTGTTAACCAGTGTTAATAATAGCATTCTTTTCTCCCTCTCACTCTTTACCTGAGGTGGAGTACCACTTTCACCAAGCACATACATACTTTGTGTACCTCTAGCTTCATTCTGAACATCTTGATCTTTAATTTATTCTTTCTTGAAATTACTTTTGTCCTCTTCCCCCCCACCCCCGGCCTTTCTGATAGTCATTACATATTCCTCAGAAAAAAATGACAAATATTAGACAAACTCAGTAGGTCCCTGGCCTCATTCTCATGATGACCTCCTCTCCTGGGTATCGAGTTGTTTTGAATACATTTTGTGATTCTGTATAGCCTAAGTATTGTGTCCAAAGCTACCACAGCAGGCATTTCACTTGTTCCACGTTCCTGACACCTGAGGGGGGTGAGATCCTTTTGGCTGGCCTGGCTTCCTCATTCTCTATAGACTCTGGTGATTCTCATAAAACTCAACACTGACTTAATGATTTGTGCTGGTCTTATATGTGGCCCAGTCCTCACCGTTAGGCAGAACAACTGCAAAAGAGAAAAAGCAGAGAGATGCTTGACAGGTATTCCAAATTATCTCCTTCTCTTTCTACCTCTTCCTTTTCCTGTTAGCCTTTGGCCTGCCAGTCACACAGAAACAGCCCTGACATTAATCAGTGAGCAAAGCCATAATAAAAAAGCTTAGTATATCATTCTGCCTGTTAGTTAGATCTGATTCTATTCAGACTCAAATTTAAGTCAGTTATTACCCTGGAGTAACAATTTATAGACTTTTGCTCAATGGTCCAGAAAACAACAAAAAAGGCCCATGTTTTTGTTTTATGCCCAAGAAATAACCTTTAGGGTTAGGGTTATAATTTCTGGGTGGAATATTTAACATAATTACATTCATATTCAATAGGGAATCTTTCAGAAAATCACTGCTTGGAATGCAGTTCTATAAATGTTGTATCTTGAGCCAAATTAAACACGTAAAATGCCAAGTTCTCAATCTAAGGAAAAACGTTCCCATCTGCTGTAATTATATAGAATGAGGAAGATAGTGAATGTATTCCCATTTACTGAACACAAAAGAGACACTTATTTTAAGACAAATTGTTGGGCTTTGTTGGTTCAGTTAGTGGT
This sequence comes from Meles meles, assembly GCF_922984935.1. NCBI lineage: Eukaryota > Metazoa > Chordata > Mammalia > Carnivora > Mustelidae > Meles > Meles meles. The sequence goes on from NC_060066.1 coordinate 24,740,730, forward strand.
GTTTTCACTTAATCAGAGTAATGTGTACATTTACTCAGTGTTATGTATTAGGTAGTTAACAATACTCACATTTTACTAAAACCTTAGAAATATTCTTGGCCAGAGGGAGAGTGCAATGGGACATGATTCTTTCTGTAATCAGTTAGAAATATACAAACTGACAGTTTGCTTTGGTGACAGTTTCCTTGGGATTTAAACATTTCTCCAGTGAGGTAAAAAAGTAGTTTTACTCAACTCAAAATTTCTACTTAAGGGAATTTCTACTTAAGGAATTTATTCTTAACTTAAAAACACTGACACATTTTCTCTAACATTTCTTAATTCTGAAGCAGTATATGTAGTGCACATTTTTGTAAATTCTTTCTGAATTTCTTTGATAGACAATCTGTGTTCCCATAAAAGAGGAAGAAACAAACTATGATCAAATTCAAATACTACTTACTCATGAAAAGAGTTATGTCCTGACTTTACTAAAAAAATAAGAGAAAAGAAAAGCATTGCTTATCATCCCTGAAGTAGGCCTCATATTGACACATTTTCTGTATCAAAATGAAGTATGGATCCCAGCAAATCCACTCTATTTTACTCTCAATGCCACTGGGCATTTCTCATAGCAATCTTAGCTACCTTCAGTAAATTATTTTTTTCCTACACATGTATTTCCCTCTTTCATACTATAAAATACATTATTCATGTGTATGCCTAATTCTATTACTGGAAAAGGTAAGTTAATTCTTAGAATTATTGATTTTACTGTATCAGACGTATGTTGCTCTTTTTTTTCTTTTTGTGACTAAAACAAAAAGATACACAAAAGAAACCAAAAAAGTCAATATTTCTCTTTAACTATGCTATTTAAAAAATATATTTTTGCTCATAGACATGCAAGAAATTAGGTAGAATTATATGGAAACCAAATGTTATAGTCTTCTTTCTCCAAGCAGCTTTTTCTAGCCACCAACACTCTGCTTCTCTCTACAGGTATCACACCCGTGTCTTTCAAGTCCTCATTGCATTATGCTTACTTCATTTATTATAATTATTAGCGAGCATTTGGTTTCCACCATATTGCTAGCTTATTAAGAATATTTGATTTTATTTTTTATGTTAGAAAGTGTGGTCCCAAGTATTAAAGAAAGGATATAAATGCTCATCTTATTTGAGGTGAACTTTACATCAAGGAGCAAAGGACTAAATTGTTCTAGTTTCTTCTTTATATTGACTCAGACTGTTTTTCTGCATGAAGCTGGTTTAATGCATGTTCTTCCTCTCACCTCAGTGTGGATGGCTTTGAAAGACCAGAGAAGATTACAAGGAAAAAAAGTGGAGAAAACACAGTACAAATAGGTTTGGTCTAACCCAAGGAATAAATACAAAAAGCTAATAGTAATTTAATAATAAAAGTTCCTATTTGCTGGGTGCTTACCATGAAGTAAACACCTGTGACACCTGTCATAAATGATACTAATAATGACCTTCTTACATAGGTACTTTAAGATTGAGAGCATGTCCTCACTACTCTCCTTTCTTTACTCCCCTGCAGGGGCTTACTTGCTTCTTTGTCTTTGAGACTTGTTACATTTCTCCTGGAAGAAGACTGGGGTTCCCAACTGCTCTGTGCGAGATCTATAGTTTGGGGCAGAAAGAATTATGTTTAATTTAGGAGAACTTCAGCAACCAACATAGTAGGCTCAAAACTCTGAAAAACGTCCAAGGAAAGAGATTTGGTACAAAGTAAGAATGGGAACTTCTGGTTGGTCCTTAATCAAGTGAATTTAAGTTTCAGTGATGAGTTAGTGAAATTAGACAATGTAGATTTTTCATTTTAGTGGTTTGTACATCCCGTACATCCTGCCCACTTTTAGAATTGTGCACTTAAGTGTTACAGATTTGACAGATGGCTCTAACAAATGAGACCTCATCCGCAGGTGAGAAGTTATTTTTATACAGGTGATTGGCTCTTTTTATAGGGTGCAGGGTTTCATAGGAACACATGTAATGTTTGTGACTTATTATGACTTTGAACTGTTTAAACACAGTCCTTAAAATGTGTATGTGGGTGCTGAGATATTTTTTAGTAAGTGGCTAATTCTGAGGAAAAATTTAGGATACCACGAAAAAAAAGAAATGAAACAAGAAAATGAAACAATTATTTGCTACTTTGGGTGTGTGAGTGTGTGTGTGTTTTCTGTCCAATATGCAGGCAAGTAGAGTAAATGGTTTGTGTGTCCCAGGGAATTAGTGTGTGAGGCTCTGGATTTTAGGTAGTAGACAGTGCAGGAGTAGCTGAGTGAAATTCCATTCATTATCTAGGACCAAACCGGGGCAATTTGAAGGACTGTCTTTATCTTCAAGTAGCTTGTCCATGGGTTCAAGAGACATTCATTTTCTCACTCTAGGTTCAAGTTGGCCTTGGGTTGTTTAGTTACATACATTTGAACCCTGACCATAGCTATGGAATTTGGAGACCTAAATTTGAAAACTAGTCTTTGAGAACTAGTCTTCATTGGCTTCTAAGAGACCCACTGCGAAAGTATCAATGAAAACTTCATATCAGAAATCTGGTGAAGATTATTCTCCAGCTGATGCATTCTCCAGTAGATAAGGAAGAAACCTACTTTAAAAGGCAGGTTTCATATATACACAAGACATTCTATACAGAGTAAAGGACATAGGAAAAGATCTGTTCAATAGAGAGTGGGTACTATATCAATAGACCAATCGATGCTCAATTCAGCTTCTGGAATATCAGAAACATAGAGAGTAAAGAGAAATAAATATTCAGATTAAGTGGTTTCAATAAGCCATATGAAAAGGAATGACATCTCAGGTAAAACCTGCTATTTGGGGTCTTGTACCCTTCCAATTTATAAAAGCTGCCAGAAGGCAGTCATGCCTTAATTGATGCTGTCTAAATATTCTATGTGTGATAATTAAATAATGACAAAATTAGCATTTTAATGGACGATTCCCTCAATTGCATTGAAGCATATTGGTTATGGGTCCTAGATGACTAGCCAAAGGGCACCTATTATTTTTTTAATCTCCTATCTGTAGAAAAGAAGAGTGTTACTTCAGCTTTCTTATTGGATGAAAAGTGAGCACAAAGTGAAATAGTCATAAATTTTAGGAGTACCTCTAAGAAAGAAAGCCTTTGTTTTTATTTTTTTTCCTCCAAACTTGGACATCTGCTTTTCCATCAGCCTGCCCCTGTATTACTTTAGCAAAAAAAGTGGGGGTACATTTAGGAGAAATGATATGGTAAGGCATTCCCAAGGAGATGGGAGAGCAACACCTCTAAATTCCTATGCATGAAGTCATCCTCCGATTTTTCTTGTCTCCATTTTAACCAACCTTGGAGGGACATGTACAAAGAAGGTATGGAAAACATTATGTGAAAATCAGCCCGACTGTCTACTTCTCTTTAAGTTACCCATGTTGAAGAAATAGAACATTGAGAGAAAGAGGAAAGAAAATGTCCCTACTACCAAATGCATCTAGAGAAATTAGCCATGTAAGTCTCCCCCCTCCCAAACTCTGATAGGCATTCTTTACAGAAATAGAAAAATAACCTTAAAATTTGCCTGGAACCACAAAGTACTCCAAATAGCCAAACCAATCCTGACAAAGAAGAACAAAGTTATAGGCATCACACTTCCTTTTTTTTTTTTTTTAAAGATTTTATTTATTTTTTTGACAGACAGGGATCACAAGTAAGTAGAGAGAGAGGTGGGGGGAATCAGGCTCCCTGCTGAGCAGAGAGCCCAATGCAGGGCTCGATCCCAGGACCCTGAGATCATGACCTGAGCCGAAGGCAGAAGCTTAACCCACTGAAACACCCAGGTGCTCGGCATCACACTTCTTGATCCCTGGCTATACTCTAAAGCCATAGAAATTAAAACAGTATGATGCTGTCGTAAGAATAGACACATAGACCAATGGAAGAGAATAGAGATCTGAAAATTATGTCCCCACATATACAGTCAACTGATGTTCAACCAGGGAACCAAGAACACCAAATGCAACTAACAGTGCTGGGGAAACTGATAAACACATGCAGAAAAATAAAATCTGATGCCACTCAGAAAAGTTAGCTGAAAATGGATTAAAGAGTTAAACATAAAACCTGATACCATAAAATTTCAATAAGAAAACATAGGGAAGAAGCTCCTCAACAGTGGTTGTTATAATGATTTTTTGGATATGACACCCAAAGCACAAACAACAAAAGCAAAAATCAACATGTGGGACTACAACAAGTGAAAAAGCTTCTGCACAGAAAAATAAAACTTAACAAAATAAAAAGGCAACCTAAAGAATGGGAGAAAAATTTTATAAACCATACATCAGATAAGGATTAAAATCCAAGATAGATAAAGAATTCATATAACTCAGTAACAAACAATCTGATTAAAAAATGAACAGAGGGGGCGCCTGGGTGGCTCAGTGGATTAAGCTGCTGCCTTCGGCTCAGGTCATGATCTCAGGGTCCTGGGATCGAGCCCCGCATTGGGCTTTCTGCTCCGCAGGGAGCCTGCTTCCTCCTCTCTCTCTACCTGCCTCTCTGCCTACTTGTGATCTCTCTCTCTGTCAAATAAATAAACAAAATCTTTAAAAAAAAATGAACAGAGGAATTAAATAGATTTTTTTTTTCAAAGAAGACATCCAAAGGGCAACAGGTATATGAAAAGATGTTCAACATTACTAATTATTAGGGAAGTGCAAATCAAAACCACAATGAGGTATCACATACCTGTTACAATGGTTATTATCAAAATGACAAAACATAAATGTTGGTGAGGATGTGGAGAAAAGGAACCCCTTATACAATGTTGGTGGAAATGTAATTTGGTTCAGCCACTATGGGAAACAATATGATAATTTCTAAAAAAATAAAAAGAGAATTACCATATGATCCATCAATTTCAATTCTGGGTATACACCTAAAGGAAATGAACAGGATATTGAATAAATATCTGCATGTTCATCTCCCATGTTCATTGCAGCACTATTCACAATAGTCAGGATATGGAAACAACCAATGTATCCATCAAGGGATGAATGGATAAAGAAAAATATGTGTACTCAACCATAAAAAGGCCATCCTGCCACTTGAGACATGAATGAAACTTGAGGACATGCTAAGTGAAAAAAGTGAGATAGAGAAAGACAAATACTGGATGATATCCCTTAACATTGCGTCTAAAAAGGCCTAACTCATATAAACAGAGAGTGAAATGATGGTTACCAGGGGATGATGGGGAGGAGATAGACAGATGTTGTTTAAGTGTACACCTTGAAACTAGTAGTACATCTTAGAAATCTAATGCAAAGTAGAGTGAATTACACAATGTTGTTTTACTATAATCATCAAACTTGCTTAGAGGCTAGGTGTTAATTACTCTCCAAAATGAATTATGTGACATGACAGATATGCTAATTATCACTACAGTGGCAACAATATTACAATATATAAATTATATATGCATATATAATTTGAATGTTATATGTCAAATACATTCTGATATTTAAAAAAAATTAAACCTTAAATAAATGTTCTAACATTAACACCTCTCAGATTGAAAAATATAATGAAAGTACATCTATAACCAAGGCAACTGCAAATTATGGTTTAAAAAAGGCATTATCTAGCAGTAAATTTTGATATGGCATAATGGAGTAGCAATTTGAAAAAATAAGCCATTTGTGTGCATATCTCAATGAGTTGAGAGATCTTAATAACCAAAATACTCTGGTGGAAATTTATAATGGGTCTGATTTTGCATTAAAGTCAAGTAAGTATTCCATTCCGTATAGAATTCAGAAAGAGCTAAAAAATGAGGAATTGCTTATTTGAATTTTGAAAAGGATGGAGACATTTGTTCTTGTCAAAAGAAACAGCAAAACATAAAGAATGGGATAAAAGTAAAGCATTGAGAAAACTGGAGGGCAGCAGTGAAATAAGGGGGACCTATTTCGGGATTGTTCTCATTGGCCATACCAAGAAAATTTAACTTTATTTTGAAGACCATGGGGAATTACCAAAGGGGTTAAAGCAGTAGGATTATATAGCATCAGCACTGAATGTCTCTGACAGCAATGTAAAGGATTGATGAGGATAAAACCTAGAAGCTGAACCCTAGAGGAATGGCAGATAAAGGTTTTTGTGGTCCTAGGAAGCAAAGCAACAGTAGAAAAATGGAAGAGGAGAAGTATCTGTGGTTAAAGGTGGGCAATATTAACAGGAATAATATACTTTGCACTGTATGTGAGATATTAAGGGAAAGTAAATATTGAGTATGGGTAGTATCCAGGAGATTCTAAGTCAAACTCTTCTACTCATTTGGCCAAAAAAGGGAGATTCAAAATATATAATTGGTGGTAGCAGATATTAAACAGAAAGAAAATTAAGTTGGGATTCAGGAATATAAAGGAATTAAAATGAATTATTTTGCATTGACTGTGTGCTAAGGGTCATCAGGGGAACTTACATAGATAATAATCCTGAAATCCTCACATTAGCACTATAACGTAGGTAGGCATCATCTCCCCTGTGCAGATGAGAAAACTATAACTCAGTTGTTTTAAAGTCACACCCAATCTCATAGATCATAAGTGTATGGTAAAGCTTCTGTTTATACACTTACCAGAGTAAAACACTGAGGCCCTAAATTAGAAAAGCATTCCTAAAAACCAAAATGACTCCATTCAGAATAACAGATTATAGACAAATTCTATGATTAGATAGCCAAGTGAAGTGAGTATGCAATGCTTTTCTCAGAACTTGAAAATCTGTTAACAAGGTTCCACTTTTTCCTGCTGGATCTTTCGAAATCAATTCCAAATAAGGAGGCTGAGAGAAACTAGGCAAATTTTAAATGGCACACTCAAATCAGAGACCACCCTCCCAACTCTGTGACTCATGTGACTACAAGCAATATTTAATCTTTGCTATAGCAATTTCCTCATCTTTAAAATGGGAATAATCACTATAGGTAACTCATAGTCATGTTTAGCTTACAAAGTTTATTTAAAGTTCTGATACTAGTTTTACTCTCTACAAATATTAAGTAACACTATTGCAGATTAACAGACAAATGTCCTTTTTCTTAAAAAAAAAAGATTTGTTTATTTATTTTAGAGAGAGAGATAAAGAGAGAATGAGGGAGGGGGTTGGGGAGAGGGAGAGAGAATCCTCCAGCTGACTCTCCACCAAACAGGACCCTGAAATCACAACCTGAGCTGAAATTAAGAGTCAACGACTTAACCTACTGAGCCATCCAGGTGCCCTAAATGTCCTATTTCTTATAAAGTACTCAATTTCAGGACTTTTGGAAATAAATTAACCTTTCCTTTTTCTAAATTTTGGATTATATTAATTGTATAACATGCATACATATTAATTCTGTAGTAGCAAGTAAAAGAAAAAGACTGATTTTGAAGTATAAAAGTAAACATACTTTTCAGGTGAAAACAAAACAAAACAAAAAAAGGGAAAACTTATGGCAAAAATATCTCACTTCTAAAAAAAATGTTGGTTGGATATTTTTTCTTACAAAAATTAATATATTCTTTATTAACAAAGCAGATGGACCTGCCTTCCATTTTCTCTTCCTACAAATTTTTTTTTATGATACGTATAGAGCACAGGAATTAATCAACATTTAAAAAAATCTTGCCATTGCACATCATTTATTTGTAATTGATAATAGCCTTCTTTTTGTGAATTTCATTTTTACCAATGGCAATAAAACGTGCTGTTTAAAAAAATAAGTCATCCAATCTCTTTCATTCTTAGGATAGCTTCTTTTTTTCCCCCAAAGATTTTATTTATTTATTTATTTATTTATTTATTTATTTATTTGAGAGAGAGTGAGAGAGAGACTGGGGGAGAGGCAGAAGGAGAAGGAGAGAGGATCTGAAGCAGAATCTTCACTGAGTGTGGAGCCCAACATCGAACTTGATCCCAAGATCCGGAGATCATTATTGGAGTTGAAACCAAGAGTCGATCGTTTAGCCAACTAGCCACTCAGGCGCCTGCTTAGGATAACTTCTTAATTTTACTTCTAGCCGATGTGAATGTTTTAGTGTCCAGAAACTTGGATATTTTTCTTCAAGTTTAACTCATGGCAGCTGGTGTATTCATCCAACAGTCTTCAGCCCAATAACATAACAGCTATCATTAGGACAGTTTCCAAACATCCTTGTAACACAGTATTTTAGTGAATTTATATGTTACTTGCTTTGAAAAAAATTGTAGAAGAGATTTCTTCCAGGGTTATATATTTGTAGAATCCATAAGATATTTTGGTGAATGTTTTAAAAAATCTTCTTTGGAAGGGAAAGAAAACATTTCCTTAGTGGAAGCTGTCAGAAGTAGTTAAATTGACTGAACAAAATTTTTAAGTGATTAAATATTTATTACACACAATAGAAACAGGGAAAAGGAAAAAAATATATATGTGCTTGTATGATTGCAAACAATTTAATATGGGATATTATTAGGATAATTTAACTATCTAATTATTTATGTTTTAGTTACATAAGGGAAGCCTCACATAACCTTGGACGCTGTATTTCACTACTGAGAATTTAGCTTGAAATTTCCTATCAATTGGGAAGACATGTTCAAAGAAGTAGATCTAATTCAAATACATGAAGATATTGAAATTTGTGAATCTTTGTGGAATCTTCTCTTTACTTGATAATTTCATTATGAATCGGTGAGTGCCTAATTTACTCCCTTTTTTATTAATTAATTCAACAACTATTGAGCAACTTCAGCATCCTAAGCACTGTTTTCTGCAGACATTCAGATGGATTATGCAATCGTTATTTCAGGAAACCCACAGCTGGTGGTAGAGAGGACTAAATAATACAACACATTGATTAACCCACACTGCTCTTTGGAAATCTGTGTCATTTCGCTTGTGAAATAGTGGCTGTAGAAACCATATATAGAGAGCTTCCTAGCCACTTTTGTTCTGGTTTGTATTGTTCCAGTTTCAGTTTGTTCACTTGCTGAAGAAGTGCTTTCCCTCCATTCTGTCCTATTGGGACCTGCAAATTTTCTGGACTGATCTTCGGGTATGCTCTAGCCTCACTTTGAGAAAGAAAGATGAGCGAACATCAAAGATGTAGGAAAAATCCCTAAAAGGAAACAAAGCCCATAGGAACTCAATGCCTAAAACATATGTTGGGCAGAAGTGATGCTGGGAGTGGCGGAGAAATCCTGTGAGAGTGGTTTACATGGAATCTTAGGGCAGGAGTAAGTGTTCTCCAGCCAGAAGAGGAGTCTGTGTAAGGAGTTCTAGGTGGAGAGTGCATTTGGAGAACTCAGAAGATGACTGAAAGTTGGAGGGCCCAAAGTCAGAGGTCATTGGAAAAAAAACACCTTATTAATGATTTAATTTGTCTTAGGACTGGTATTCAAGTATTCAAGACAATATGTCTGGAAAAAAGGAAAACAATTTATAGAGCAAATCCAATGAAACATAGGGACATCACAAGTGATCAAATTCAATATATAAAATAAATGAAAATAGGGGCGCCTGGGTGGCTCAGTGGGTTAAAGCCTCTGCCTTCAGCTCAGGTCATGATCCCAGGGTCCTGGGATCGAGCCCCGCATCGGGCTCTCTGCAAAGCAGCGAGCCTGCTTTCCTTCCTCTTTCTCTGCCTGCCTCTCTGCCTGCTTGTGATCTCTGTCTGTCAAATAAATAAATAAAATCTAAAAAAAATAAAAATGAAAATATAAGGCAGCTATTTTAGGTCAATTTTTGATTCTTATTACGAAAAGTCTAAAAAGAGTGTGCAAATATATTTTCTAGGCAACAATAAAACACATTCTATGTGTAAAGTTGATATGTCACTTTCATTAGCATATGTGAAAATATTTAAGTCTGTGTCAGGAAGACTCCATTTATGACAGTTATGTAGGAGACAGAATAATTAAAAATTTACCTGCTGAGCATGTGCTAGTACATTTTGCAGGGAAAAACATCTGTACATCCAAAGACAGAAAGAAATTTCTTGTGTAAGGATTATTATATTGTTCTATATAGGTTTGGCTAGAAAATAAAAGGTGGAAAAGATATATAGATGGGAAAAATATTAATCATTAACAAAGGAAAAAACAGGGACGTGGGTGGCTCAGATGGTTAAGTGTCTGCCTTCCGCTCAGGTCATGATCCTGGGGTCCTGGAATTGAGTTCTGCATCAGGCTCCCTCCTCTGTGGGGAGCTTGCTTCTCCCTCTGCCTCTCTTTCTCTGTCTCACATGAATAGATAAATAAAATCTAAAAAAAAAAAAAAAAAAACAAAAACCACACAAGGGCAACAACAACAAGAAAGAATGAAAAGAACTGATGATGAAAGAAAACAGAGGGTCAGACATAACAGGAAATCAAGAAAGAGAAAAACCTTCTCCATGTAATATGCATGACAAAATTGTTTACTAAAATATCCTCTTAAATGGAACTACACAAAGGCACATAACATGACAAAATTACTTGTGGCTTCTTAAAAGGCCCAGTGTGAAGCAAGTAAGCATTAACAACAACAAAACAACAACAACAAAACTTGCTTCATGGATATCTATTTTCATGGTTTTCTCAAGACAGCCTGAAAATATATTCAGCTCCTATCTTGTTTTTAAGAAAATGTTTTAGCCTACAAAGTATATTGTTCAAGCAAAAGGGGTGAGGGCAACTAAAATATCCTCATCTGTTTCAAAATTTCACCAAATTGCATCTATGCTATTTCACTGAGCATTTTATAACAAAATTATACCAAAGAATATTTTACATTAGACGGAGCACAGTAGGGGTTGAAAAGAATCACGGGCTGAGGAGATGTCTGATTTTTTGTCTGTTTGTTTAAACTAGTAGAGGCTCCTGGGGCACTGAATTTAATAGAGCTAACACAGAAAGGTGGACAAATCACTCAACAAATACCAACATACAATGAGTTTTATATGTCTGGATTTTTTTCTCCCTGGATTCTTCTGCTTCCTGATGGAGGGCTTTCTCTTTATATTGGTATTCACCCATGTTAGTTAGAATTTACCTGCACTTAGGAAAGTTTGTATCAACTGATCATTTTTTAAATTTATTTATTTTTTATTTGAAGTGTAGTTGGTGTAGATCATATTAGCTTCAGGTGTACAACATAGTGATTCAACATTTTATATGCATTACGAAGTGATTAATCACCACAATTAACTAGCCACCATTTGTTGCCATGCAAAGTTTTTATCACATATTCACTATATTCCCTATGCTGTACACTGTATCCCATGTCTTACTTTATGACTAGCAGTTTGTACTTTTTAATCCTTTCCCCCTATTTTACCCAACCCTCTACCCTCCTCACCCTCTGGCAACCATCAGATTATTTTCTGTATCTATGAGTCTGTGTGTTTTTCAACTGATCATTTTTTAAGAAATAGTAGTGTCTTTTTTATTTTGAAGAATTTGTGCATTTAATAATATGATAGTTTGTTTCTTTCTTATTTTTGTTTTAAATACAGAGTCGTATGTATGGTATGTGTCCAGGAAGTCAGGGTATCTGATTTTGATCTACTCTAGTCAGCATACAATCCAGTGGTACTGGATTAATTTCTCTATTAGTAAGTTTTAAACAATAGTTTCTAACCCAGATGAGGCAAATCTTGCCTGTTGTACTTAAGAATGACAGAATAGGGGCGCCTGGGTGGCTCAGTGGGTTAAAGCCTCTGCTTTCAGCTCAGGTCGTGATCCCAGGGTCCTGGGATCGAGCCCCACATCAGGCTCTCTGCTTGGCAGGGAGCCTGCTTCCCTTCCTCTCTCTCTGCCTGCCTCTCTGCCTACTTGTGATCTCTGTCAAATAAATAAATAAAATCTTTAAAAAAAAAAAAAGAATGACAGAAATACAGGAATATAATTGAAAGGAGTAAAGCTTAGAATCTGATGTGTACAGTTTGGCAAGTTAGTGTAAGTAAAAATATTTCGTCTGAATTTAGCGTATCAACTGTAAGATTCAAAATTGTTCAAATATCATCAATGATCACACTATTTGTGTTTGGGTGTGCATGTGTGTGTATGTGTGTATAAGAAGTGAATTACCAATATAATTTTTATAGTGATTACCAATATAATATTTATAATAAATATTTCAAAATGATTACTGAAAACCAATATAGATAACATAGGACAGATAGTCACAGGCATTCTCTCTCTCTCTCCATTTTTTAAAAATTAATGGATCTTATAACATTATAAAATGAGATTTATTCTAAGGATTCTCTCTCTCCATTTTTTAAAAATTAATGGATCTTATAACATTATAAAATGAGATTTATTCAACATCTGAAACTCAGTCAACATGATAAACCAAATTTAAAAAATGAAGGATAAAAATCACATGATAATCTTAATAGATGCAGAAAAAGCATTTGACAAAGTTCAATATCAATTTATGATAAAAACTCTCAACAAAGAGTGTATAAAGGGTATGTACCACAACATAATGAAGGTCGTATATGACAAGCCTTAGTTAACATCATACTCAAAGGTGAAAAGCTGAAAACTTCTTTAAGATCAAGAACCAGACAAGGATGTCTACCCTCTCCTCTTTTATTCAACATAGTATTAGAAGTCCTAGTCAGAGCTATCAGCCAAAAAAAACCCAAACCAAACCAAACCAAACCAAAACCAAAACATCCAAATCAGAAAGGAGGAAGTAAAACTGTCATTGTTTGCTGATGACATCGCTTTTTTCATATAGAAAACCCTAAATATCCTATCAAAACACTATTAAAACTAATAAATGAATTCATAAGGTTTCAGGATACAAAATTAATATACAAAAAACTGTTGCATTTCTATACACTGACAATGAACTATCTGACAAGAAAATTAAGAAAGCAATTCCATTTACAATTGCATCAAAATAAAATATCTAAGAATAAATTTAACCAAGGAAGTAAAAAACCTGTATACTGAAAACTATAAGACAAAAGAAATTGAAGATAATATAAATAAATGGAAAGATATTCCATGTTATGGAATTGGAAGAATTCACATTGTCAAAATACCCATATTACCCAAAGTAATTTATAGACTCAATGCAATGCTTATTGAAAAATCCAGTGACAAAAAAAGAAAAAATCAATGGAAAATTTGTATGGGACCATGAAACACCTCAAATAGCCAAAACAATCTTGAGAAAGAATAATAAAGATGGATGCATTATATTTCTTGATTTCAAATTATCTTAAAAATCTATAGTAATCAAAACTGTGTGGTATTGGCATGAAAACAGACACATAGACCGAGAGAACAGAATAAAGAGCACAGTATGAAACCCCACATACACAGTCAATTAGTTTATGGCAAAGGAGCCAGGAATATACAGTGAAGAAAAACAGTTTCTTTTTTTTTTTTTCCATTTTATTTATTTTTTCAGCGTAACAGTATTCATTCTTTTTGCACAACACCCAGTGCTCCATGCAAAACGTGCCCTCCCCAGAAAAACAGTTTCTTTCAATAAATGATGCTGGGAAAACTGAACAACCACATGCAAAAGAATGAAACCAGATCACTATCTTATATCATACACAAAAATTAACTCAAAATGGACTAAAGACAGTAGGACCTGACACCATAAAACTCCTATAAGGAAATATAGGCAGTAAGTTCCTCGCTACTGGTCTTGGTGGTAGCTTTTTGGGATTGGCACCAAGAATAAAGGCAACCAAGACAAAAAATGAAAAAAATTGGACTACATCAAAATAAAAAGCTTCTGCATATCAAAGGAAACCATCAGTAAAATGAAAGGTGACTTACTGAATGGGAGAAAATACTTGCAAATGGTGTAGCTGAAAGAAGTTAATATCCAAAATACATAAAAACTCACACAACTCAATAGCAAAAAAAAAAAAATCTAATATGAAAAAATGATCAGAGGATATGATGAGACATTTTCCCAAAGAAGACATACAGACAATCAACAGGTACATGACAGATCAAACCACTGATCATCAGGGAAATGTGAATTCAAACCACTATTACCAAAACATTCTGGAATGGTTATCATAAAAAAGACAAAAAATAAAAAGTGTTGGTAGGGACATAGAGGAAAGGGAAACCTCATGTACTACTGAAGGGAATGCAAATTGGTGCAGTCCATATAGAAAATGGTATGAAGGGGCACCTGGGTGGCTCAGCGGGTTAAGCCTCTGCCTTCGGCTCAGGTCATGATCTCAGGGTCCTGGGATCGAGCCCCGCATCAGGCTCTCTGCTCAGCAGGGAGACTGCTTCCCCCTCTCTCTCTGCCTGACTCTCTGCCTACTTGTGATCTCTGTCTGTCAAATGAGTAAAATCTTAAAAAAAAAAAAGAAAAAAGAAAATGGTATGAAGAGTCCTCAAAAAATTTACAATAGAACCACCATATGATCAAGCAATTCCACATTCTGGGTATTTATCCAAAAGAAATTAAAACACTAACTTAAAAACATATATGCATCTCTATTTTTATTGCAGAATTATTTACAATAGTCAGGATAGGGAAATAACCTAAGTGTATATTGATGGATGAGCGGATAAAAAAGATGCACTATGGGTAGACATAGATATAGACCTATAAAATGGAATACTAATTATCCATAGAAAAGAATGAAGTGTTGTCACTTGTGATAAAATGGGCAGACCTTGAGGGAAGTATGCTAAATCAAATAAGTCAGACAGAGAAAGACAAATACAGTATGATCTTATTTATATGTGTAATCTAAAATAAATTAATTAATCAAGAGTTCATAGTTATGGAGAACAGATTGGTGATTTCCAGAAGTGGGGGAGTTTGTGGATGTGGGTGCAATGGATGAAGGGGGTCAAAAAGTACAAACTTCCATTTATAAAATACATAAGTCATGGGAATATCAGCATGGTGACTGTATTAAATAATACTATATCTCACATTTGAAAATCGCTCTGAGGAAATTTTATAAGTTCTCATCACAAGAAAAAACATTTTAACAATATACAGTGATGGAAGCCAGCAAGACTTAGGCTAATCATTTCTCAATACATACAAGTAATAGATGATTCATTATGTTATGTACCTGGAACTAATAAAATGTTATATGTCAATTATAACTCAATGATTTTTAAAAAAATAATAGATTTTCAGGGACACTTGAGTGGCTCAGGTGGTTAAACATTTGCCTTTGGCTCAGATCATGATCCTAGGGTCCTGGAATTGAGCCCAGCATCTGGCTGCCTGTTCAGCAGGGAACCTGCTTCTCCATTTCCCTTTGAACCCTCCCCTCGCTCATGTTCTCTCTCTCTCTGTCAAATAAAAGAATAAAATCTTTAAAAATAGTTTAAGAAAATAAAAAATAATAGATTTTCAGTAAAAAAAAGGAATACTTAGAAATTATCACAGATTGGAGGAGAGAAAGACAAAAAGACTAAATAGCAGTGTAGTGTTCTGGAACGGATCTTAATATATTAAAAGAAACATTAGTGGAAAAGGTGAAATTCAAATAAGGTGTACATTTTGTTAATAGTATTGTACCAGTGTTAGTATATTAGTATTGATCAATGTGCCATGGTTATGTAAGTAAGATGGCAACATTAGGTGAAACTAGGAGAAAGGTATACAGGAATTTTCTACACCATCTTCACAACCCCTAAAATTGTTTCAAAATGAAAAGTTTTTTTTTTTAATAATCACTTTCAATATTTGAGTTACTTATAATTGTATGGAAGATTAAAGTTACTAGGAAAAAAAGCACAAAGAGGGAAAACTGGTCTGTGACACATTCAGTAATTCCTAATTACTCTTTCCCCACAACACACAGAATATGCAAGAGCAGTTGAGAGTGTTAGTGTTACACTGAAGCATTAAAAATGGAGTTGCACAAGCAATCCTAAATATATCTTGATTATGAAATGTTTCTGGTTACTAATTGCAAAGAAAAAAGAGAAAAAATCTGAAGGAGTCAAATAAATGAAATGAACTTTTTTTTTTTTCAGTATAAATCTCAATTTTCTTTCCTGGGCAAGATGAACATTTTTAATTTGTATTTTAGTAAACAATGTTAAACCACTCTCATTGGGCATAGATACACTCACTTCTCATTAAGTATACAGACATTGTTGTTAATATAGATGACCTTACTTAAGAAGATGCATGTCGAATATAATACAAACAGTTAAAACCTAATCAAGTGATTTCAGGTTAATAAAATATAGAAGTTATCGTAAATATCATATTATATATATGAAAATACACAGATAATTTCTGGTCAGCCAATTGACAAGTGTTAGTAGAATATGACAAGTGATTATAGAATATCTAACACTTAAGACTCTAATTGGTATCCTTTTTGTTTGTGGCAAAAAATTTTTTAAGGTTCAATTTATTTATTTAGAAAGGGAGAGAAAGCATGAGGAGGGAAAGACAGGCAGAGAGAGAAGGAGATAGAGAATTTTAAGCAGACTTGGAGCCTGATACAGGCTCCATCTCATGACCCTGAGATCACTACCTGATGTGAAATCAAGAGTCAGATGCTTAACCGACTGAGTCACCTAAGTACCTCTGTTTGTGGAAAATACTGATCATCCTCATGAAAATGGAAAAGAGAAGAATGGAAAATATTGATACTTTTTCCCCTTTAAGGAACCATCATCAAAATTATCTGAAACTCTGGATTAGTTTTAAAAGATGTTCAAGTAAGTGTGAATAACTGATAATTTTGAATAATCATTGTTTTTATTATATCATTAATGCCTAGCTACTGAAGATCTTTAGTAACAAACGTTAAAGATAGAAAAAATTGTAGAAAATGCTTTTGCTGGGGCACCTGCATGGCTTAGTGGGTTAAGTGTCTGTCTTCTGCTCAAGTCCCGATCTCAGGGTCCTGGGATCAAGCCCCACATTAGGATCCCTCCTCCATGGGAGCCTGCTTCGCCCTCTCCCTCTGACTGCTGCTCTTGCTGCTTGTGCTCTCTCTCTCTGTCAAATAAAGAAATAAATTTTTTTTTCATTTTATTTATTTTTTTCAGCGTAACAGTATTCATTGTTTTTGCACAACACCCAGTGCTCCATGCAAAACGTGCCCTCCCCATCACCCACCACCTGTTCCCCCAACCTCCCACCCCTGACCCTTCAAAACCCTCAGGTTGTTTTTCAGAGTCCATAGTCTCTTATGGTTAGCCTCCCCTCCCCAATGTCCATAGCCCCCTCCCCCTCTCCCAATCCCACCTCCCCCCAGCAACCCCCAGCTTGTTTTGTGAGATTAAGAGTCATTTATGGTTTGTCTCCCTCCCAATCCCATCTTGTTTCATTTATTCTTCTCCTATCCCCCTAACCCCCCATGTTGCTTCTCCATGTCCTCATATCAGGGAGATCATATGATAGTTGTCTTTCTCCGATTGACTTAAGAAATAAAATATTTTTTAAAAAGAAAGGAAATCCTTTTGCTTAAAGAAAGCTATTAGTGGGCGCCTGGGTGGCTCAGTGGGTTAAGCCTCTGCCTTTGGCTCAGGTTATGATCTCAGGGTCCTGGGATCAAGTCCCGTATCTGACTCTCTGCTCAGCAGGGAGCCTGCTTCCCTCTTTCTCTGCCTGCTTCTCTGTCTACTTGGGATCTCTCTCTGTCAAATAAATAAATAAATAAATAAATCTTTAAAAAAAAAAGCTATTAGCATTTTTTTTTGTTTAGTTTTTCTCAGTAATTTTTTTTTTGGCAACAAGAATGTTGGTGTTTATGCATGTGTATATTAAAGACTATTTCCACTCATTTTTTAAAAAATAAGACCATATTTCTGAATTGTCCTTTTTTTATAGAAAATTTCATAGTTCTTTTAACACAGTTCTGTTAATACACACTCATATAGATAATACATATATACGTATATATCTATATGTGTGTGCGTATATATACATATACACATATATATGTGTATACACACACATATTTCTTATCACTTTAAATGTTTCATCTGGTTGTCTGTCTTCTGAAGATATTTTTATGTTTGTTGTTTAGAAGTATTATCAAAATATGTCCACATATGAATTTGTGTCATTCTGCTTGCTACTCATTGACCTTCCTGGATAGACTGTAGAAACTTTCTAATCATTACATCTTTGAATATATTCTCATTCATTCTCTCAGTTTCTTCCTGTGAGCATCTCATTAAATAAATTTTAAAGCCCGATTCTCTCCTCATTCTTTCCTATTTTCCAGTTCCCAGGAGATGCCAGTGCTGCTGGTCCACAGATCATTATGAGTAACGAAACCCAATATTACCTCCTGACTTTTACTTTTATACTTCTTTATGGAACTTTTTAAAGGCAAGTAACATAATAATTATGTTTTCATAAGACCTACATCACCTCCTGTAATGGTGTTAATGGTGGTGTTATGTACTCTAGCCTTTCACTTATTTGGCCCATATAATCAACAAGTTATATTCATAATATCTCCCAAATTGAAAATATTTTCCTATTTTTTTAAAGATTTATTTATTTATTCATTTTAGAGAAAGAGAGCATGAGCGGGAGGGGTAGAGGGAGAAAAAGAGGAAGAGAGAATCTCAAGAAGACTCTGCCCTCAGCGTGGAGCCTGATGTGGGGCTCCATCTCACAACCCTGAGATCATGACCAGAGCTGAAACCAAGAGTCAGATACTTAACCTACTGTACAAAACAGGCACCCCATTTTCCTATCTTTGTAATGCCTATTAATGGTACATTGTTCAGTCCTTTATCCTTCATGCTTCTTTCTTTGACATAGACTCTTAAATTATTCCTATCATTTTAGTCTAACCCATCTAATTCACATTTGTCAATAGTGTGATCTCCTAGAATTACAAATACAATTTCAGTCAGGCTTAAAACAATTCTATGTCTTCCCATTATTTATAGTATCAACAACAACAACAACAAAATAATATATATTGCTTTCTACGTTTTTTGTTTGCTTAAGCTGCCCAAATCATCTCCGTAATAATTGCTATCAAAAACAAGCAAATGAACAAAAAACCACTAAAATAATCAAATTAACAAAATATCTTTTCACTTGAAGTTCTTCTCCCTTAACAAATACAAATAACTTCAGGTGGTTCTAACAGGGTATAGTGATTGAGAAACATTGTGGAAACAGAGTGTGGAAAAAGCATGTCATTAAATGTTAAGAATTTACTTTTTGGCTTTCATATATGACTGTGTTTATAGAATAAATTACAGAATATCCTCATTTCTGCTGTTTACTTGGTTTCTTACAGGCTTGCCACATTAAAAATCCAGTTAATTATAAAATTAACTTAATGAATCATGACTAAAGAATCTATGTAAGTGTGGCTGATTTTAACATCTTATCTATAATGTTATTAATAAATTGATAACTTAGTGCCAAGAAATCTGGCTGACTATAATCTCAGAGTTGAGATCTACTCTGTCCATCTTCATTCAACTAATTCAGCTTGGAAAATTTCCCATCCTGAACTAATTTTTTATTAGTATGAAAGGAAATTCATATGTTGATCCAATTTAAGAGTGCATAGATTAAAGCTCATTATACAATGGCTCTGTTCCTAAAAATAACTTCACACTTGAATTATGTCTTACATGGCTGTATTTTTTACTGTTAATGGCTAATGATACAAGAATGTTTATTCTGGTTTGTTTTCTTTTGATATCTTGAATTTTACTAAAAAATAACCTGAGGTAGTCTCTCTTTCAATGCCCACTGTAACTAGCACACGGAAATGGAATTTGAAAAAAGCCAAGAGACATGGAGATATAATACATGGATAGAATTTAGTAAATAAAAATCAAGGAAATAGGGGCACCTGGCTGGTTCAGTCAGTAGACAATGTGACTCTTGATCTTGGCGGTTCTGAGTTCAAGCCCCACCTTGGGTGTAGAGTTTACTTTAAAAAAAAAAAAAAACAGTAAGGAAACAATAAACACATAGATAATAATGTGTTGTTCATTATGAAAGACAAATGAGAAGACAGAATTATTGCATATTGTCCCAGGCAATAGAGAGGTACAAGTGAATAAAGACTGAAAAATGATGCTTGTCTTGCTATTCTAGAGGAGATTTTATATTGGGTAGATAGCTGAACAAAGTATTTTTTTACATTTATTCTTAAAATATGATTCTCAGAATCCATCAAACATATCAGTTATTATGGAGAAGCTTGTTTTTACAGCATTGTTAGAGAATTGTTTTATAGGACGTCTGTCACTCAAACCCCAGTGGATAACTTTTTGCCTTCACTGCTGTCACTCGTTAGATTAATCCATCTTAATTTCCTCACCTGCAATGTTGTTATAAGTCTGCTAACTGTTCTTGCCAACTTGAATCCATCATTCTCATTGTTGTCAACATTATATTTCTCAAAGAGAAATCTAACCGTACTGCATCTGTATCCACAAACCTCTGATATAATCTCTTATACAGAGGATAATACCTCAACTCCTTCACCTGCTATTTAAGGCTCCTTAGTATTTGGCCTAATCTATACTTTGATCTTTACATCCTATCACTTCTCCACTTTCTCCCACTAGTGGTGAACGTCTCACCATTTTCTGATGAAGCTCTGCAGGTCTGAGCCTCTTCTTTAGGGCCCTTGTTTTCTCTGCTTAAGATACCTTCTCCATTCCTTTATTCTTCATCATTTAAAACACATTCAAATGTCATTGACTCTCCAATGTATTATTTTATTACTATGCTAGACAGTAAAAGAGAACATGTTTATCTTGTATGTTTCCGTGACATTTAATGTCTTTCTCTGTGTATCTCTCTCTCCTGTCACTCTCCCTCTTTACATGTTGAACTAAAAATGTAGATTCTAATGCAACGTAAAATATTGCTAACTGGTGTAAAATGTAGATTTACTTCAAAAATATTATGGAAGCTTCCTTGCATTTTATTTCTACTAAAGCAAATGGGAAAATATGCTTTATGCTCTTTAGTTTGAAACAAAAATATGAATTGATTAAAATTAACTAATCTTGTTAAATCTTATGACTTGCATAATTTTACAACTTATTGTTAGATTCAATTATGCAGCATTGCATAGTATTTATGGGATGTAGAAAATTTATAGCATTTACATCCTCTGTCATTAATATAAATAATGAAATCCTCAATCTTTCCTTTTTTATGTGTAAGTTTCTTAAGATTATATCTCTTTCTTAATCATATCTGATCTAGGTTTTTAAGTAGTAAAGCTATTAAAGTACCTGGGAGATAGTAGGAAATCAGTAAATACACACTGAATTTATTTAAGTTAATCTCTCCTAAAGGAAGCAACAATTTCCAGATTAATATAAATATAGCAGAAAGTTATCATCCCCTTCAAAATGCATGATTTGAGATTTGCTACCATTTTAAATATATTTATATTTACATATAAGGAACTTCTGGTTTATCAGAGGATGTCATAGTTTCATAATCGAAGTCTAAGGTCAATAGAAAATTAGATTCACTTATAAAAAATTGTATCTTTTAGAAAGTGTTAAAGAAAGCAATTTGTTAAAAGATAAGCAATTCACACATTAGCATTTTCATCTGACTTACACATTCATACTTTTCACCATCCTCGTAGCAAAGTAATAACAATAGATTTGTAGCACAAGATACAGGAAAACATTCCATTCAATCATTTCTTTCACAGCTCTTCCAAATTCTCTTTAATAATTACGTGTAGTCTTACATCCATTTTTTTTTCCCTGTACTCCCATCCTTTTTTGATGGGGAAGGGAAATGAAGCTGCTGTTTATTGGGTATCTACTATATGAGAGACTCTGTGTTTGGAACTCAGTGAATTCTTACAGAAAAGTTTTGCTGCAAGCAGTATAGTCCCTATTCCAAGGATGAGGAAACTGAGGATTGGGAGAGTTAATTTTAGTTCAACAATTGTGATATACAGTATTTGCTAACTTTCGCTTCGCCTCCCCTTCTCTCTCCTTCCAGCCACTCAAAACATCTGAATCAAACACAGAGAATCATTTTGTTATGTATTTAAAAATGTGCATTTACATGAGCTTTGTGGTATGCTCTTTTTCTCTCTTCTTTAATTTCTTTATCTTCTTTAACTTATCTATCCTTCAAAATTTATCTCAGATGTTACTTCTTTAGGAAACTTTCCTTTATTTATCAGGGCAAAAGCAATTTATTCCCTCCTTTTTCGACTTTCCCATTAAAAAAATTACACTTACTTCTAGTAAACACTTTAAAATGTTTAATACAGTCTTGTTTTGTAACTTATCTTCTCTGCTAGAATGTAAGGTCCTTGTGGACAATGCCTTTATATTCATTTTCTTGGCTTTACTCCAATTTCCCAACAAGGACTCTAGGACTAAAGGATCAAATGAAGAGTCTAAAATAAAGGCACTATCTTTTAGCTCTTCAAAGTCTTTTGATAAATTAGCAATATTTTGGTGATTCTTAATTTGAATACTCATTGTATGAAATTTTTTTGAGGGTAGAGAAACCCCTCCTTCATCACCATCTACTACACAGTGGCCATATTGTGCGGAACTATTCCAATAGGCTATATCATATGGTGTTGGCCAGGTTAAAGATGGGCTGCACTAAAAAGGCCAACACCAGGTCCAGTCTCTTTTGGTTGCACTTTTTCAGATCATCTATCTATGTATAAGAACATCTCCCAAGGGGCTCTTGTACAGGGCAGAACCCATAAAGCATCACAGAAGCTATGTACTGGGCTGTTATCAGGCATATTTTTAAAATATTATTTGTTATCAACATAATACTCTACTCCTTCATTCTTTTAAATGTCAGTAATCATATTCTTGTAAAAATATTTCTAAATGGATCTGGATTATCTTAGTGAACAAAATCATATTTGGTGATACATGTATTATTGTTAATTTCTTTTTAGAGTAAACATGATCGTGTGTTACTTTTTTCAGCAGGTTTTCTGTCCTTGTTTTTAGTTCATTCTAGAAGTCTTTTTAAGCTTTGTGGGCTCAAGTGCTGACTTCACCTAATCTTTGAAACTTGTTTACTGGAGTTGATAATGGCATTGGGATTTATATGTTTTTTTGGAAAGTGGATGGGATTCACAAATCACCTTTAGGTTCCTTTCAGTAATAGGCAAACCTTCATTACATTTTCTCCCTTGACATCAACAATTGGCTGATGCCAATATTCTATTGCCTCCTTTTAAATTAAACTCTGTATTTTGTGCGGCCACGTGGAACCACTTTAGCAAAAAAAGAGAGGCTGAGTGAGACTGACATTTGATGAAAAAGTTGGAGGATGGTTTGAATATGGATGAAGGAAATTGTTTGCTTTAGTGAGGTTTTTACCAAGAAAATATAGAACAACTTAAAAACAGGAAGAAAAACCTTGATAATGCTACTTTTATTTTTTCTGCAAGCACTGAAAAGCAAGAGAAATATTGGCAACCTAAGCAATATTTTAATGTGGTTTCAAAGCTACATAATGACATATTACCTTTCTGGAATCTAAATTTCAAAGGACTCTAATGGTTCAAAATTGTAATCAGGTGTTCAGAGTCAGTTTCCTTGGGATTTTATCCCAATAAAAACAAATTCATTGGAACACAGTAGAAAAAAAAATGTTTAAAATTTTTTAAACGACTCTCTCTTTTTTTTTTCTTTTTTCAAAGTAATGTTTTAATTACCCCACAGACAAGAAGATGATGGGGGCACCTGTGTGGCTCAGTGGGTTAAAGCCTCTGCCTTCAGCTCAGGTCATGATCCCAGGGTCCTGGGATCGAGACCCGCATCGGCCTTTCTGCTCAGCAGGGAGCCTGCTACCCCCCTCTTTCTGCCTCTCTGCCTACTTGTGATCTCTTAAAATCTTAAAAACAAAACAAAACAAGAGGATGATGATGATGAATCTTCCTAGTTAGGAGAGAAATCTCTAATTGAATGACCATTATAGAATTAAAAATTTCTATGCATAGACAGAAGTCAGAAGAGATCATTCTCCTCCCATTCAAATGAGCATTTTGTTTAAGAGTATCATTTTAAAATAAACAATTTTGTAACAGATACATAGCTTTACCAACAGCTAGAATTAAACCTTCATCTTACAGGGGGTGTATCATGGATAACACCGGCTTCATTCACCTAAATGACTGGTTGGACCCAGAACCCCAGCTTCACTATACAGACAACACTAGAGGAATCCCAAAGTGATGAGAAGGTGATGGTGAGTATTCAAGGCTGATTTGGTGCCCCTGGCACTATATAATGTGGGGGGAAAGAAACAAAATGCCAGAGCGAGAAAGGTAAAGCATCAGAATTCGGCAGAAATCATCAGGGAAGTCCAACAGAGAGAACAGGACTCTGATGTGCAGACTCCTGAAATAAAGGGAGTTTTCTAGAAACTGACTAGAGCAAGCTCAGACCACACCCCAATAATTATTAACAACAGCCACAGAAACAAAGGTGAGGTTAGTAAAACTCCTGTGAGACAGCCATGATTTGTCCAACCACCCAGCTTGTAATCAATGAAGCTGGTGTTCCAGTGAGTTTCATGAAGTCCCTGAGAAGCGAGATACGGAAAATAGGCCGCCAAGAGCATTTTTTTTAAATTTTTTTTAATTTTTTTCCCATTTTATTTATTTTTTCAGCGTAACAGTATTCATTCTTTTTGCACAACACCCAGTGCTCCATGCAAAACGTGCCCTCCCCATTACCCACCACCTGTTCCCCCAACCTCCCACCCCTGACCCTTCAAAACCCTCAGGTTGTTTTTCAGAGTCCATAGTCTCTTATGGTTCGCCTCCCCTTCCAAATTTTTTTTTTTTTTAATAAACATATAATGTATTTTTATCCCCAGGGGTACAGGTCTGTGAATCGCCAGGTTTACACACTTCACAGCACTCACGATAGCACTTACCCTCCCCAATGTCCATAGCCCCCTCCCCCTCTCCCAATCCCACCTCCCCCCAGCAACCCCCAGTTTGTTTTGTGAGATTAAGAGTCATTTATGGTTTGTCTCCCTCCCAATCCCATTTTGTTCCAAGAGCATTTTTAACTGTATTAGATCACAAACTGCCATTAAACCTGGGAAATGAGATCTATGTATCTCTATATCTATCTGTAAAATAATGGGGACTTTGTACTGTTAATTTTAACTAAATCAGTGGCTTTCAAAATTACTTTTAGCAGCACAAATCTTATTTTTAGTTGAGGTAATAAATATTTAGACTCCCTAGTCCTTGAGCAACCCCACTTTTTTTTTCCCATCCCCACAGTCTACGGATCTGTAAAGCTTTTTTTTTTTTTTTCCTCCCTGAAATCAGTGAAAAACACCCAGCTACCATTTAGAACTTAAGATCTGTGGGGATAATGCATTCAGGTCTCACTAAGACTGAGGCACAGAACTATTTGCCTCCTCAATGGATTCTCTGGCCTCTAGCATGCATTTCCTGAGTTCTCTTTCCTCTCTTTTTAAACTCAAACAGGAGCCAGACTTGCAGCTATGCTCTGACAGGGGCATGGTTATAGTAGATATTCTGAATATATTGTAAGAATTTCAAACACATTACCAGCACTAACTTTGATTTAAAAAAATTATAGGGGCACCTGGGTGGGTGGTTAAACCCTCTGCCTTCGGCTCAGGTCATGATGCCAGGGTCCTGGGATAGAGCCCCATATCAGGCTCTCTGCTCAGCGGGGAGCCTGCTCCCCCCGCCTCTCTGCCTGCCTCTCTGCCTGCTTGTGATCTCTGTCTGTCAAATAAATAAATAAAATCTTTTATAAATAATAAAAAATTATAGTATTATCCATTAATTTATATTACTCAAATATCCTGTTTTCCCAAAGAAACACACACACACACAGAATTGTTTGATTAAATCTACTTTTATGAAATCAAGTTCTTCTTTATATTTTAGTTCCTGGCATGGTTCTGTTCTACCAATTTGTCCCCTAACCTTCCCTCTGCTTTGACCTATTCATCCCTATTTTGACATTCTTGTTATACATTAACTTAATATGTTTAACTTTAACTTAAGGTGTACATTCCTTGAATCTCCAAATTAAAAAAATGTTAAGTATGATCTCTCTATACCATTCTTTTCTATGCTAACAGTTTCTTACACTTTTATTTTTGAATCTTACAGTTTAACGTTAACTTGTTTTTTGCCACTTACCTCTCCTCACATTTGCATTTTTTATCTCCCATAGCACAAGATCATTTATAAAAATCATTTTTCTATAATATGAACTATATTGCATATTTAGCATAATTTAATATGCCAATAAATATTGATCGATAATATATTAATAATTAGATACAATTATATTAAATGATAATAAATTATATTTAACTAATATTTCATTGTAAATACTATAACTTTCCATTTAAAAATTAGCAGATTTTTACTATGCTTGGGTGGCACAGTTGGTTAAGCATCCAATTCTTGGTTAAGGCTCAGGTCATGATCTCAGGGGTCTCTGTGCGCAGCACCGAGCCTGCTTAAGACTCTCTCTCCCTCTCCCTCTTTCCCTACCCCTGTGCTCACTTGCCCTCTCTCTCTTTCTCTAAAGTAAATAAATCTTTCAAAATTAATAGATTTTATTAGGAATATAGCTTCTTTTATTTGTGGATGCTATCTGAATTATCATTGTCATTTGACATTATATCTTTTCTATCTACTCCAATTATTCAGTTTTTTCTTTAATTTGACTTCCCACCTATTCTTAGCTAGAGTTTTTAGCTATTGCTGCTTTAATATTGTGATCTGTGTACAACAAATATGTACTCAGAGTAGCCAAAGCAATGATAGCACACAGTGCAAGTAGAAAAACAGGGATATTCTAAATGATTCTCTTCCTACTTTATACAATTTCCACATGTTCTTAGGTGTGAGTTTGAAGGTGGGTCATGGTTTTACTTATTGTTTCTACTATTGGATAGAATTAAACCACTTGAATATCATTATCAGAGTTGAAGGGAACCATGAAAAGAATTAGAGTAAATCAGAAATAACATCAGCCCTCATCTTCCTTCCAGTCATAAATTTCTTCTTTGGTTCTCGTGTGTGTGTGTTTTCTCCTTAATTTCGACAACTATAAGCTCTGCCTATCATGTAATGGATACTTACTCTGTGATTACAGAAGTCTTCCCAGATTTGTAGCACATGTGACTTAGCAAAAACAACTGCAATATTCCCTAGGTCTGAAAACTATCATTTCCAAGATAGTAACGTCTTATTCCCAAATGACTGCTTACTACCATAAAGAGAGCAGTAAAGAAACAGATTATTTTGGAAAAAAAAAAAAATCAGTCAAGCGTGAACATTAAGTTTATCAAATCCTCAAAGAATTATAGACTCACTTACCAACTTTAAAAGGAAGATTAAACAGTTGTTTATTAAACATATACTCTGTGAGACCCTTCTGTACATGATTTTTATGTCAGAAAATATCCCTAGCGGGTAAATGGTATTCTCTTCACCATACAGATAAGAAAAATGGGGTTAGTTTGAATAAATTCCAGGTGTATATAGCACAAAAATGCAAATGCTTTCCTCATGCCAGGCTTTGAATAGAAGAATTAATGGTTTACATTTTTCTGAAATAAAACAAAAACAATAAAAGTTTAAAACCTAATGAATCACTTTAATATGGATGACTGCCCAAAGAAAAAGAACATGTAATCCAAACATTTAAAAATCTTGAAGTTGAATATTTTGAATTGTATTTTTGTGAGATCAGATATGCAAAGAATATTTTGTTCTTTTTTTTTTCTCCCATGAAGATTTCTAATTTCTCTTATAAACCCTATTCTGTTGAGGTTGCAGAAACTTTCCCTGTTATTGCATTGGAGTTCTAAGAAGTTAAATGCTGAGTCAAGTGGGAGAGGGTTTCATATCACGCCTGGCATCATTCAAAGACCCCGGCATTGGGGCGCCTGGGTGGCTCAGTGGGTTAAAGCCTCTGCCTTCAGCTCAGGTCATGATCCCAGGGTCCTGGGATCGAGCCCCACATCGGGCTCTCTACTTGCAGGGAGGCTGCTTCCTCCTCTCTCTCTGCCTGCCTCTCTGCCTAGTTGTGATTTCTCTCTGTCAAATAAATAAAATATTAAAAAAAAAAAAGACAGCGGCATTGACTGAGATGTACTTTGCTTTGTCGGTTTTCTGTGTTTATTCTTTAGGGTTTTACTATTCTATTCTTTGTTCTTATCTAGAATGGAGTATGCCTGGCTACCTAGAAACAAAGGAAATCCTATGGTGCACTCTCATGTTGTTAAGTAGGACCTTTCACTACCTCTGTGTAAGTGAAAATTACTCTACTGCTCTTTTATCTCTTGCGGTTCCACATAGTTTCAGAAAATCATTCCTGAAACTTCTAACTGAATATACTAGGCAGTCATTTCTGTCCTGTTTCTTTTTAAGATTAATTTATTTATTTTGAGAGAGAATGCGAGCATGAGTGGGGTGAGGGACAGAGGAGAGGGAGAGAGAATCCCAAGCAGACTCCCTGCTGAGCACAGAGCCCATGCAGGGATCATAACCTGAGCTGACACCAGGAGGAGGATGCTCAAATGACTGAGCCACCCAGTGCCCCTGCTCTTTTTGTTTTGTTTTTCCCTCATATTCTGATTCTTCATGGAATGCAGCTGCACATTATCATGTTGTCATATCCAAATTCATCTGATTTGATCTGAAAAAGTCCTATCTATTAGCTTTTGTTTTCTTCTTTTCTGCTCAAGACTTAACCTTTCCATTTCCACCTTTTCCCATTTGGCAAGTTTTCTAGTGTCAGTAAGATACTTTGTCATTACTCACAGTGATTTTTTTTTTAAAGATCTTATTTATTTATTTGACAGAGAGAGATCACAAGTAGGCAGAGAGGCAGGCAGAGAGGCAGGCAGAGAGAGTGAGAGGGAAGCAGGCTCCCTGCTGAGCAGAGAGCCCGATGCGGGACTCGATCCCAGGACCCTGAGATCATGACCAGAGCCGAAGGCAGCGGCTTAAACCACTGAGCCACCCAGGCGCCCCTCACTGTGATTGTTTTATATCCTGAATCTCCACAGTGCCAAACTATTTGAGAGCCATAGAAGTTCTTTGCTTTCTACTTCATCACCTTTCTCCTGAGGCAACAAGCACAGGAAGCTTTGTTCACTAAATACTGGAAGTACCAATTGTACAAAGAATTATGGGTTTGGAAGAAACATAGGATTAATATTTTAAAGCACTATCTTCCCTGACAGGGAATAGGAAAAAATAAAACTGGGTGTGAACACACAAAATTTAGGTCTTTTATATATATCATTAAAATATGCCAACTTTCATAATAACAATCTCTAAATTTCAACATCTGTGAAAGAGACTAATCATTACTTCGCTCCATTTCTACATATGTATTATTCTGTTTTTTTTTCCCCTCAACTACTTCTCTCCTGGAGAGCATTCATTAAGACTATAACACTTTATGTACTTGTCTACCATTATTTTTATTCTTTTCATTCCAATCAAAGTTTCATGAGGATAGAAAGTTTGTCTTTCTCATTCCGATAACCTCAGTATGTCTAAAAAAGTGCCAGGAGAGTAGCTTTTGTTTTCCATGCAAAAAAAGCACTTTTTCCCCTCATATGTATGATCTAAAAAGTCAGAAAAATTTATATCTTCTGTGGATATTTCATCCAGATGCTTGTTCTCATGATTTTTATTTTGCTACTCCACATCTACGCTACTTCTCTAGAGTGGTCCTTTAATCAGGACTTTATCATTATAGACTCCGTAACAGATTCCCAAGTCATCTGGCTTCGAGACAAAATCCTAAATAGATTCAGCCAATGGGATGAGTCATAAGAGTTTCAAAATTGTATAAAGAGTTTGGGGCTCCTGGGTGGCTCAGTGGGTTAAGCCTCTGCCTTCGGCTCAGGGCATGATCTCAGGGTCCTGAGATCTAGCCTGGCATCAGGCTCTCTGTGCAGCAGGGAGCCTGTTTCCTTCTCTCTCTCTGCCTGCTGCTCTGCCTACTTGTGATCTCTCTCTCTCTCTCTGTCCAATAAAGAAATAAAATCTTTAAAAAAAATTGTATAAATAGTGAGGTCAGAATTTTAATTCTGTGAATTTCCTCAGAGTCATAGTGTTGGGATTTGTCTGCATCCCTCAATCAAGGGCCACAGTTTCTTTGGGTAGGTCATTCCACAGAGCTATCTTTCCCAGATTCTGGTAATCT
The DNA here is from genome assembly GCF_922984935.1 of Meles meles. Taxonomy (NCBI): domain Eukaryota; kingdom Metazoa; phylum Chordata; class Mammalia; order Carnivora; family Mustelidae; genus Meles; species Meles meles. The sequence goes on from NC_060066.1 coordinate 24,770,920, forward strand.
GACCTTCTCCTTTGATTTCTTCAGTTTAGGATAGAAACTTTCTTTCTGTAGTAAGCCCTATGGGTCTATGCTATTCCTTATAGTTTCTACCTTTATCTTTGAAAATGAACCCTTTCCCTTTGCTAAATTCCCCTCAAATTACCTGATTTGAGTGTATCACATATTCCTTGACAGCTCTTAAATATGTTATTGAATGTAAATTTTCTCTTCTAATAAATAGAAAGCCTCAGTCAGATAGTCTAGGAAGACACATGTTGCTCAGAATTATCCTTGATTCCAATGATGAGTACCCTCTAAGTTAAGGGGTAGAGAAATTATCAACCAACCTAAGAACACATAGGTATAAACCAGAAAAAAAAAACGAAGTTTCAATACTAGCTTATGAAAAATAAAATCACGAAAGCCAGATTATCATCATTAATTTGTTCCAGAAAAGCAAGATCAGGAGCAAACCTTGTCAAGTGAACAGCCATACTGAAAATATAAATCATCCCAGATAAACAAGATCTTGGGGGTTCTTATGAGTCATTCACTGGAGTATTATTTCAATGATCCATTTAATTCTACTATATCTATCTACCAGTTATTTATTTCATGTCAGTATTGATAAAAAGAAGAAATTTAGTTTTTTATAACTCTCAAGTAATCTTTCACAATTTTGTTCCTTTGAGGTTTCTTTGGTGCTCTAATTTTCTAATTTAACTTCCACATAGAATCTAAAGAAATTATCCATGGACTCAAATGTGTATATATTTCAAAGACACATAAAAATATATTCTATACATTTAAGAAATAAATTCCTGGGTCTATAAACAAAAGGGATTTAAGAGGCATTTTATTAGCTACATTAAATCTTATTATGTGTACAAATTATTTCTTAGTATCAAAAATATAATGTTAGGAATATTTAAATAAACCATTCTATAAAAAATTATCTTCTTACATGTTCAGTAAAAGTTTAGAAATTTACACTGGATGGAAGTATTTGACCTTAGGCAGAGTGCTTAAACCTCCATTCCTCATTTACTGTACATAAAAAATATTAGTAATATTGTACATATCATAAGTGCATTATGAGGATTGAATGCAATAATACTTATATAATAATAATTATAATAATAATATATAATATAATATAATAATTATTATATAATAATACTTATATATAATAATACCTGGCATACAGTAAGTGCAGTTTAAATATTAATTGTTATTATTGCTTCTGTTACTGTTTATTTACATTTTCTAAAGTCTGTAAAAGAAGAATATGTTGTTTTTATAAGAAAAAACAAAATATTTGGGAGCTAGTCTCTTCTTAGCACTCTTGAAATTATTTTTCTTTTTTTAAAATTGAAGTACAATTAACATACTATATCATATTAGTTTCAGCTGTACAACATAGTGAGTTGATATTTTTGTACATTGTGAAACAACCCCCGTGATAAGTCTAGTCAATATTCTTTAATTCAAGCTGACACTGAAAATTTAGAATTTTGGAATCTGCTTTAGGCCAAACAGATCTGACCCTTATTCCTGAAGAGACAAAAACTATGAGTTCCTTCTTATTCACATAGCTTTCTCCCTATGAATTTTCTGAGAGACATACTCTATAATTCAGAAGTAAAGGACTGAGAAGTACATCATATATGTTACAGTACATCCTCAAGTCTTAAAATATAACAGACTCACAAACATTACATAAGTGGTAATTCCAAAACCAAGAAGACTCAACCATCACATGCTCATAACCTCCTTGAGCCAGTTTAATGCCTTGCTACATGATTCATATTTCAATTAACTAATTTTTTTCCTATAAGCATCTTCATCGGTTTTCAGAACTGGTGACAATCAATTGTATATTTGATCTTCATTGATTTAGTCAACAAATATGAGTGCATATTTATATGTCAATCACACAGCTGAAGTCCTACCTTAAAGGCAATCGTCTACAGGCATGGAAACGAGTTCATACTACTGAGCCCATGCACAGCCTCACTTCTGTCATACGGCGACCTGATTCGCGTGTCTGCTATGCCAGCACCAACATTGCTGATCACTAAGGCTGGCTGATCAGAGTCATCTAGTTCCTGGTGACACTTAATGTACAATCTTCCAGCAACAGAGTCTAACTGTGGGTTCCCATTATAGAACCATTTCTTTTTTTTTTTTTAAAGATTTTATTTATTTATTTGACAGAGAGAGATCACAAGTAGACAGAGAGGCGGGCAGAGAGAGAGAGAGAGAGGGAAGCAGGCTCCCCGCCAAGCGGAGAGCCCGATGCGGGACTCGATCCCAGGACCCTGAGATCATGACCTGAGCCGAAGGCAGCAGCTTAACCCACTGAGCCACCCAGGCGCCCCTATAGAACCATTTCTAAAGGAGACCAATGGCGACCTGAGTATAACTTGACTTTATTAGGCTCTTTCCACAATGGAAGCACATTACCTTTAACTGCTCTCAAAGAGATGGCAAAACGATATTCTAAAGCACATATTTTGGGTCCTTTATAAGCTATAGTACTCAGTGTAACCACAAATAACACCAATCTCATTCATCTATTAAAAATAATAGAATTATGCAAATTGGTGTGGAAAGAATAAGAAAGTTTCCACAAATCCGGTGATATGTTCTCATAGGAATATGTGTTTAATCCACCAGGGTGGATTCTTAGAAAACCTTGCATTAGACCGAGAAATCCACTTAACACAAATGAGGTATGGGAACGTAACCATGACCATGAGATTGATCATAACACTTACCACCCTCCTCAGCAGCTGCTATCTCAACAAAAAGTTGGAACAGCCTGCACATGTGAGGTTTTACCGTCTAGACAACATTCTGAAAAGAGGGAAAACCATTCTTCAGGAAGCAGTATATAATGGAATCGAAGGCATTTGTATTATGCTCTGTCTGAAATACAAATAAAACATGGTTTCAAGTGCTAATGCACTATTGTAGGCAAGGCAGCGTTTATCATCACTCTTAATGAATTATTTTGTCACACACGGCACAAACCTGAACTCCACAGAATTACGACTTTTTTTTTAAGATTTTATTTATTTATCTGAGACAGAGAGGGAAGGAGAGCAAGCACAAGCAGGGGGGAGGGGCAGAGGGAGAAGTGGCTCCCTGCTGAGCAGGGAGCCCTGAATGGGGCTTGATCCCAGGACCCTGAGATCACGACCTGAGCAGAAGAAGGCAGATACTTAACTGACTGAGCCACCCAGGTGCCCTGAATTACAACTTCTGGTGTGCAAAAGAGCCATACTTTTGCCAGGGTTCATATCTAGAATTCCATTGATTGATAAGGTATGGCTGATGCCTGGGCACTTTGGGTTCCTTATGTTCAGGGACTTTGGCAGAAAAACCTCTGGTCATCAAGAAGCTATTGTACAAAGGAAACCTTGACCAGTGTGACTATAAATGAACAAATTTAACATACCCAGTCACAGAAGTACATGATAACTGAGGACTCGACTCCTCAGGTATGACGATCAGAGTTAGATCACCAGACCAACTAGCTGGGATAAGTGGAATCTAAAGTGAATAATGGGGACGTTGAACGATGAAGGCTGACTGTGGCCTAGAAACAAACTACAGGGGTGAAGAAAAGAGTTCTTCTCCCTAACATTTCTCTTCTAAGAAAAAAAAGAGGCACCAGAGTCTTGGAGGCAGCATTTCCCAAATTCGGAGAGATAGACAACTAGCCCCAAAGTGCACCTCAGTAGACACAGAGGTCTGCTAAATTCCCAGTTCAAAGGAGTACTTGCTACTCAGTTTTAGGAAGTGAGGCAGCCTCTTTCATGGCTGTTCAGACCTTTGAGGGATGCTTCAGTTCCAGAGCTGTCAAAGTGGAGTAACTTGCATCCTTTGAGCAAGGAGGATGCAACTGTCTGGCATTTTAGAGCAGGGTAGAACGCCAAGGAGGTGTGTGCGTGTATGTGTATGTATATGTGTGTGTGAGCGTGTAGCATTACATAAATAAATATAAAGAAATAATTTCTAATATAAATGTAAATAAAATTTTATAAATATTTATAAATAAATATATATGCATATATATATATACACGAATGTACATAAATAAATGTTGGTGGGAATGCAAACTAGTGCAGCCACTGTGGAAAACACTGTGGAAGACACTGTAGAGGTTTCTCAAAAAATTAAAAACAGAACTACCATATGATTCAATAATTGTACTACTGGGTATTTACTCAATGAATACAAAAACACTAATTCGAAGGAATATACGCTTATGTTTATTAGAGCATTATTTAACTAGCCAATTACGGAAACAGCCTAAGTGTCTGTTGATAGATGAATGGATAAAGAAGATATGGTATATATAATGTAATGTTATTTACTTAGCCATTAAAAAAAGAGTGAAAATTTACCATTTGCAACAATGTGGATGCATCTAGAGAGTATAATGCTAAGCAAAAAAAAAAAAAAAAAGAAGAAAAAAAAAACAGTCAGAGAAAGACAAATGCCATAAGATTTTATTCATATGTGGAATTTAAGAAACGAAATAGAAGAACAAAGGAAATAAAAAGAGACAAAACAAAAAAAAAAATAGGTTCTTAAGTAGAGAAAAAACAGGGTTACCAGAAGGGAGGTAGGTGGAGGTGGGATGGGTGAAAGAGGTGAAGGGGATTAAGAGCTCACTTACCCTGATGGGCACTGAGTCATATGTGGAATTGTTGAATTGTTACATTGTACACCTGAAACTAACATAACACGGTATGTCAACTATACTGGAATTAAAATAAAAATATATACATATAATTCATAGCATAACATAGAAATGTTGAATCGCTATGTTGTATACCTGAAATGAATGTAATATCATGTGTCAACTGTACTCAAAAAACTTTGCAGCTCTAAAAGAAATTATATTTATCAAAGATATTTAAACTCAGTCTTAAAAAATCACCATCCATCTCTATAAGACATGCACTCCCAAAATGATTTTGTATTTTTCTTCAGTATTTCTAAGCATTTATGATATAAGTGTGCTATCATGATCAAGTGTGTACTATTACTTTTAATTACAAATTAAACTTTAACAAAATATTTAAACTTAAAACTAAAGAATCAATTTTGATCCCTTTATATTAAATTAGGACACATGTGGAGATTTTCTTTCTCACAGGAAAAAGAAAAACCAACCAAAGTCCAAGGAATAGAGATTAATTTAATTTAATGTATCACACAACTACTTTTAAAATTATAATCCAAATGCATAACAAGCTACTTGTGGAAGAAGAAAAATCCCAAAACTTTATTGAGTATATATAGTAACCATATAAGTATGGAGGGGGATGAGAACAAAGAAAAATGTAGGACAACCAGATACTATCCTTTTTTTCTGAAAATCTAAGTATAAAACATAGGACTAATTTTTCTTTAAAAACAATACTTTCGGGGCACCTGGGTGGCTCAGTGGGTTAAACCTCTGCCTTCAGCTCAGGGCATGATCTCAGGGTCCTGGGATCGAGCCCCACGTCGGGCTCTCTGCTCAGCGGGAGCCTGCTTTCCCTTCCTCTCTCTCTCTACCTGCCTCTCTGCCTATTTGTGCTCTCTCTGTTAAATAAATAATATATAAAAAAAAATACAAAGTAGTTGCCTGCTTAGTCCTTCTAAGGACTAAGTGCACTTCAAAAAAAAAAAAAAACAATACTTTCACAAACATAAGTTTCTAGTATGTTTTGAAGATCTAATCATTTACAGAAAGGTTGGGAAATAAGAAAAAACAAATTTAATTCCAGAAAATAAAAATTATCTATCTTATTTTTTAAGAATAAATAGTTAAATGGAGTAATTCTCATCATGTGCTCTTTTTGATTATTATAACTAAAATCCTGGAAACAGTTTCTGTGTTGACAGCTGTGGGCATGAATGGAGTCTCTGTTTCAGTGTGGAAGGATACAACATGGGAAAGTCTGGCATTTGTGTGTAAATTCTCTATTCTTTCTCTGTGGGGACCTGAATATATGCAAAATTACAACAGACATATGATAAAAGTGATGCAAATAGTTACTGAAGGGAACCTGAATGAAGGCATAATGACAGACTGTCAGGAAGCCTGGAACAGAATGAAACTATGCTGTGGTGTTAAAACCGGCCTGTGTGTCAGAGAGTTCATGTAATTTACTTGAGCAGAACTAAATATGAACAAAATAATGCAGTGTGAACTGCATTAGTAAGTGCTAAGGGGAAACTCATTATGAGAAGTATGATTTTAGTTGGGTTAATTAGGTTAATTCTGAACAGACATGTTTTTAGAATAATTTTGTAGCAGGGCAAAGGAAAAGATCAGAAGGTTAAAAAATAAAGTAGGTTCTTTCCGTTGGTCCCTTGAAGTAAGAGCACAGAAGCTGAAAGTCCTTAGTACCAATGCATACAACAATATTAACCAATACTGAGACCAAACATGTTTTCTTTTCCTTATGTTACATATTTCTAGATGTAGTTATGATTTCCTCATTCCACGCAAAAATGGTACTGATAGCAGGCAAATATAGCTGAATAATATTTGTTCCTGTAAGGTAAGACAATGGACAAATTTAACCAAATTTATTTATCAAAAATAACAGATTGTTTATCAAGACTTTTTCAAGAACCAAACTTTACTGTGTATAGGAATCCAAAATTTTATGCACTAAACTATGCCCAATTCCAATCTGCTTTCCCTTTTGCAAATTTCACCATAAAATCGCAATCTTAGACACAAAACCCTGGGACATTCCCAAGGTGGTGATTTCCTTTACATCCACATTTTAATAAGCTCAGCTTTGGTCAACAGCTTTTTCTGGAGCATTCTGGGGAATAGGTAGATGGTAATCTGAGGCAAGGCAAATCATCTTGTTAATAACTTTATTGACAAACCCACCATATTCTAAGAAGGAAACAAAACAAAACAAAAACTAATGAAAAAGGAAACCAAATAATTTTCCATGTAATCTTTTTGGTTACTTAATAGTTCAACTAGACACAAACAAGGCTACAAATAATTCAGACAATAATGGTTCCTTTTCCTATTTGTATTATCTACTCTCAAAAATGAGGAAAATTGGTAGAAGAGGGATAAAGAAAATACAGAAACAGCAAAAGGAAAAACAAAACTTTACAGGGACGGCTATCTATAAGGCTGACCAACTGCTAAGACTATTGCCATATTTTATATTCTTAATATGTTAATATACAAAGATATGTCATATGTTGTTTAAAAAATAGTATATTTTATATTTTATACATATGCCGTGATAGACAAGAAAGGACTCCATGTGGAAATTACATGTTTGGTGAGATAACAAGAACCAATCACTGAGAGATGGTACTAACTATGTACAGCTGTGGCTCATAGTTCCACAAATTTAATTACCCTAGTCATCTAGTGTCTCAAGTATAAGGAATCAAAAGGAACTAATATTAGCATTCTAGTGATAGTTGCCCAAATTTATTCACAACATAAATACTCTTTAAATTTTATATTTCTGCTTTTACAAATTGCTGATATTTTATCCTTTTCCACACATTACGTATATTTAATAGGACCATTTGCTCTATATTTAAAAACAAGAATAGTTAGACTAAATTGAACTATAACCTTCATGCTGGCACAGGACAAGAAAACCAGATGAGGAATTAGAACTTCACTCATACACTTTTCTATTTAATCATCGTCTAAGCAGCAGAAGCTGGTTAATTTCTACTTTACTATCCCATTCTTAAAGGCACCAGGTAATTCCTTCTGGTCCACTTCCCTCCATCTGACTTTAAGATTCTGTTCATGTAATTATAGATTCTGTTTGAGTCAAATCCTTGTGTTCAGGCATCTGACTTAAGTATCATATTTCTTGGAAGATTTATTAATACTCATAAACTGTGTGTCATCCTATAGATGCTTGATGCTGAAGAGGAAAACAAAACACAATCTCCCTTGAGAATTTAGTGTCAAAAGCCTGTCCCATAGACATATACTATCCAGTTTAGAATTATCTCTGAAAAGTCTGTTTTTGAGGGATCATAATTTATTAGTGCTTACAGATAATGTGGAATATGTTCATATAAATGCTGTCTTGACAAAACAGCTTATACAGATTTCTACAGATAACATTCCAATGAACTGAAATAAAAACATGCTTAGAAACAACTAACAGAAACAACATACAGCCAAGGGAGATCCATAATTATACTTATCATGGGATGTAGGGCTCACTAAGTAGAGCAGAACTCTAAGGATATAAATCCCAAGGATAACAATAAACATTAAATAGAACAGTACTGTCAGGACTTAAATACATGGTTCAAGTCTGATAGCTTCTGACCGGATTAAGGTGATCTAGGATTGCCACCGCATAACACCTAGGTGCCCAACATATGCAAATGTGAATTCTTTCTGGAGAAACAAAACATCTGAAGGATATTATGCTTGTTTCATTTGCTTTATACACAGTCAGTGTGGATGAGGAGGCCAAAGAAGCTTTGTACCTGTTTAGCTCTTGGATCTCCTGATGAGATGAAGATTATGTTCCTGCTGTAAATCCTACCTTGTAGCCATCTGTAAAGCTACATAAACGTAGCATCAGATCAAAACCTAATTGTGTCTGATGAATCTGATGGCAATCTTAAATCCCAAATTTAGGTTGTGTTGCTGCAGTTTTTATAACAAATTAGACAGAGGTGAAGTTCGAATTAGTAATGGATGTAGAACAAAATAGATGAGAAAAAGAAAGAAAATATGAAAGTCATGAGATATAGGAAGTACAGTGAGGGTGTAACATTTATCTAAATGAAATTTCAAGAGAAGATGAAGAGAAAAATAGTATTATGGCTGTATTTTTTCAGCTGTTGGGCATGTGGTATTCATCTTGTTCTTTAAAATGTGAATATGACTTATGCATACATTTGTCATTATCCTATATCTAAAATTAATAATTAAAATTTAAGATCTTTTCCCTCTGGCAAGTTACACAGTCTAGGGTAGAGGTTCTTAATTAAACTTTATGGTTGTTTTTATATTTTTGAGAATGTATATCATATCTGAAGAAAAAACACATACTTTCATATACTGAACATTTTGAATATAATTTAGAGGGTCATGTTCTAAACACCTCATAGAACAATAATAGCAGTATATCCCAATGGAACTGTTGGTTTTAATTAGGTGTGTTGGAGAAAACTGAAAATTGGAGGTAGGAATTCATTGGCATGACAGGCTCTTAATGAATCAGACCTTGAAAAGTAGATAGTACTTGCCAGGTACCTAAAGGGGAAAAGTGTTTTTCAGTTAGTGGATATACGCTATAAGCTGTATATTTGTATCTTTTCATAAATTGCATCAAATAAATTGACATTTGATAAATACCAGAAGTACATAAAAGTACTAATATTTAAGTCATTTCCAAAAATCAAATAAAATGTATTAAGAATTCCTATAGTTCAAGCCTACTTGCATAGTTTGGCAAAACTGCAATATTCCTAACACATTATATTTAAATTTTTATCATATATAATTTCTTATTAGTTACAATCTTAAATGTGCCTTTTCCCAATATACTTGCTTTAGTGCTTTGAAACATAATTACTCTGGAGCTACTAATCAAGTCTGTATTAAGGCACAAAAGGAAGATACTTAGGATTTCCACTTCACATGAGAACTCATTAAGTATTTTTGCAGCAAGTTATCTAATTAACATTCTCTAAAAATTAGTTGAAAGGTAAGAGCATGTTTATCATTCTGATCAGCAATGATATATTCTTTATTTTTAGCTATGCCAAGTGCCCTGGGCATTAAAGCAAATGTAACAAAAGTTAGAACTACTTTCTGCAACATAAAAGCAAAATTAATTAGCTTAAAAAGTTGTTTATTTTTTCATCAATATAATTATGGACTTGTCAACCCATGTAGTTCTTCCTCTCCTCAGTGATGAGTATCAGCATTACATGTCTTCTGGCAATTTTTACTCAGTGATGTTCCCTGTATATGGAAAAGTAAAATTGAAAAGCAGAGGGCAATTATATATACCGAGGATCATAAAAATAAAAATATATTCTTTAACAAACTTCAATTAGGAGCATGATATCGTTGAATTAACTGCAGAATGGAGAATTATTAATCAATTAGATTTTTGGCACAGTTATGCTGATTTCCATTTTGTTCAAATGATAAACTCTAGTAAATATTTGTTATATTAGTTTATTAAAATTATTTGCTTGCATATCTGTTTATTCTACTAAAATGTTAAACCCTGGATCGATTCATTTGCAGCTTGTTCCATCCTCCTGGGATATCTCTCTTCCCAGAGTATCACCCAAAGATGTCAGGAAAGAAAACTTCTATAATTCATCAACTTGGTAATAATATGGCCAGGTGGTGATTGCTCTTTGAAGAAAGCAGACACGCTGGAGAAAGAGGATGATTTTTTTTGAAAGCCAGAATTTAGACAGATACATCATTCATTTACCTTCTAATGAGACAATTCTCCTGGGAAGTTTTTTCAAAACACAGACACTGGAATTTTCTTAATTGTGTTGTAGCAATTGTTATTGTTTATAGACAGTAAATTCACACTTTTTTCTCTCTTTGTCCCAAATCCTCACCTTTGACAACAGGATTGCCCCTATGGAAGCAGTTTCACTTCCTGCTCTGTTAAGTTGTGGATAGGAAGGAGAATTCCTATTAAATCCACTGCTTACAGAGGGTAAGTTTAAAAATAGAACTACCTATGAAAATCAGTAAAATGTGTCAAATGAAGACTTATGCTTTTTTTGCGATAAAGTGATATAGATATATTATCGACTTTCTTGATATTTATTCTACCCACCAGTTTATTTTTAAATCTTTTATTTGGATTATTTAGTTGAAAGCCTATTATTTGGTTTGCTATGCCAAATCTATACCATATATTCACTGTGACTTCAATGGGATAGAAAGTAGAGTAAGTAAAATTTAATAAAAAGGACCATATTAGGTTTTGTAATGAATGAACATTCTAGCAATAACAACAAATCCATATTGCTAATTTCTTTGAATAATTTGATTCCTTAGGACAGTGCTTTAATTTTTAAAGTATTTATAAATCATAAATTTTTTCTTTTTTCTTTTCTGTATCCTGATATAAAATGGTGGAATTCTACATGTTGTTATAATAAACATGAGTGACTTTACTACTCCATTAAATTGAATATTGGACTATTCAGATTGTTAAATTAGCCATATGTGTGGAAAGACCAAGGATTTTGCTACTGTTTAAAACTGTTTTTCACTCCTATTTTATAATTTCTTTTGGGCCTAGTTTATAGCCAGACTGTTGTGTCGTGTGTGTGTGGGTGTGTGTGTATGTGTATGTGTAAAAGACAACTTTTACTCTACCTATGGAATATCTCTACCACTGAATGAATCGGTTTTTTTCTCGCATCAACCAATGCTCTAACTCCCCTGAGGACCCAATTGTGTGTGTTATAATTCAATTTATAATTGAATATTCACGTTATAAACTGAATTATAACTACCTGGAGCTAGCACAGACACCACAAGTTAAGGGCTCAGTCCCATAAGATTGTCCCCCACTTCAGACACCAAATCCAAGTAGTTCAGGTGCCCAGGCTAACCTCACTTCTGCTTGAGTTGGCTAAAAACCATAGGTTACCATGCCCCCCTCCTCCAGTTTGATAACTTGTGGTTAACGGAACTGAGGAACACACTTTACTTACTATTATTAGATTATTATTATTTACAAGTGGGCAAACAATCTGAAAAAGTATCCTTGGGGAAAGATATACAAATAGCCAATAAATACATGAAAAGCTACTCATTCTTCTTAGTGTTTATTGAAATGCAAATCAAACATGAGATGCCATTTCACAGCAGCTAGGATTGGAATAATAATAACAATGATGCTATTACCCTGCCTCCAGTATTACTACCACCTCTACTAATGGGGGATAGCCAGCGTTGATGACTACATCAAGAAATTGATAGTGCTGGTGTGGAAATATAAAATGGATATAAAATGGTAGTGCTGGTGTGGAAATATCTAATACAGAATTCAAAGGACTAAACGCAGGTTTCCCATATGAAACAGCAATTTCAAACTGAATGGAAGAGGGAATTGAAAACACATGCCCAAACAAAGACAAGTACATGAATGTTTTGGAAGCATTAATCATAATAGCCCCAAAAGAAACACAACCCAAATTTCCATCAACTAATGAATGCATAGACAAATACGGCACATCTATCTACATAATGAAATATTACTTAGGGAATGAAAAACTAATACACTTAACATAGATGAACATTAAAAACAGTAAGGTCAAGTAAAAGAAGTGAAACATAATAAACCACACACTGCATGATCCCATTTATATGAAATGTCCAGGACAAGCAAATCTACAAAGAAACTAAATCAGTGGCTGCCAGGGACTGAGAGTAGTGAGTAATGAAGAGGGATTGCAAATGAGTGAGGAGTGCTAAAAATATTGCTAAATATTTATGCTAAGAATATTCTCCAATTAGATTGTGGTAATGGTTGCGTAACTTTGGGAACATGTTAAAAATTACTGAAGAAGGGGTGCCTAGGTGCCTCAGTCGGTTGTGTGTCTGACATGATTTCAGCTTTGTTCGTGATCACAGGATTGTGAGATGGAGCCCCACTTTGGGCTCCAGGCTGACCATGGAGGCTGCTTGGGGTTTTCTCTATTTCTCGACCCTCCATCCCTCTGTCCCTCTCCCCTCCCCACAATAAATAAATAAATAAATAAATAAATAAATAAATAAAATCACTTAAGTATACATTTTAAAATGGTAAATTTTATATGTGCTATATCTCAAAAATAACCATAGAGGATAAGGATCATCATGTTTAAGAATCTGAAAACAAACCAATATAAATGGAGTCATTTGTTGAGGAAGAAATGTCACAAAGAAAATTTTCAGAGATAACTAAGAGCCAGGTCACACGGGATGAGGCTTCTGGTCAGTTTCATTTGGAAGATATCCAACTGATTTTAAGCAGGGGATTGAGAGGAGTGGTTTTATGTTAGTGCAAACTGTTCTGGCTTTCCTTTGGAGAAAAAAATGGGAGGGATTCATGGTGGAAGCAGAGAGACCATCTGGGTGGTATAGGTGAGATGGATGCCGGTGGCTAGACTGGAGTCCTATGAAGCCGAGAGAGGGTGATACCTTTAAGACATGATTAGAGGAGGCAGTGACAGGAATTGGATGTGGAATTGAATGAGACAGAGGAATCAAGGATGATTGCTAAATCCCTCCCTTGAGAGGGACAGCAGATATTGGTTCCTTTAAATAGGAGAAGGGAAATGGAGGGTTTTTGATGGCAAAAATAAAGTTGAAAATGTTTATATAGCTTTCAAATAAACATGACAATTGGGCAATTAAATTTATAAGTTTGAATCTCGGAGGAGTTGTAAGGGGTCTCCATCTCCATTGACACGCTTTTCTGTCAACACTTGCTATTAACTTAGAGCTCACTATGGCCAGCTCTTTCCAATACCTTCTTTCAGGCTGGGTTTCTTCTTTCACATATCCCAAGTTACAGAGAGCAGTAGTAAACTGAATGATTTCCTGGAGCTTCAATGGTCACCTCCAAACCTATCTGACTTCAAAAATTATGTATTATTTTTGCTTCCTATTTTTGATTACTTCAAATCTGATTCAATGTTAATGATTTTAAATTAAGCCTGAATGAGACTCATGTAGTTTTTTTCTATATATTTAACTCACCAATATTTTCCAACTTTAACTCTAGAACTAAATTGCTTTCATTAACTAAAGCACCTGATTTACCTCTGGCTAGCCTTTCACACAATGTCATCGTAAAATATCCTCAGGGCCAAGTCTTCCCACATTTTGAAAAATCACACATATTTTTGCCATGCACAGTCCTAAAATGCTGCAGGCTATTTCTAGACTGCTGTTAAGTTTAGCTAGGTTCTAGGATGAAAAATACACAATATTGGGGTGACTGGGTGGCTCAGTCATTAAGCATCTGCCTTCGGCTCTGGTCATGACCCCAGGGGCCTGGGATCAGGCCCCGTATTGAGCTTCCTGCTCAGCGGGAAGCCTGATTCCCCCTCTCCCATTCCCCTTGTTTGTGTTCTCTCTCTTACAGTGTGTCTGTCAAATAAATAAATAAAATCTTTATAAAAAATGAAAAATACACAATATTATAATTCTGAGAATTATGAATTAAGTTGCCACCATTGTAGGTAACCCATAGAATATAATACATAGTCTGATAGTAGCTTTAGCAGAGGGTTTAAAAACACTCTGAGCATTGGTAGAATCAAATGAAGCCAACAGTTAGTTAAAATACTCTATATCTTCTAATAGAAATATAGATTTACCACTATTCTTGTTCTTAATTAGCATGACTTCTATAGACAGTGTTATTTAAAGCAGTTATTTATATCAATTAGTATGTTCTAAAGTTTAAAAAAAATTATCTTTGGGGCGCCTGGGTGGCTCAGTGGGTTAAGCGTCTGCCTTCGGCTCAGGTCATGATCCCAGTGTCATGGGATCGAGCCCCATATCAGGCTCCCTGCATGGCGGGAAGCCTGCTTCTCCCTCTCTCACTCCCCCTGTTTGTATTCCCTCTCTCACTGTGTCTCTCTCTGTCAAATAAATAAATTAAAAAAAAAATTATCTTTTTCTAGAGAACAGAGATTCTCCACATATTAGTGACCATCCTATTTCATTACAGTTTTTTAAATGTAGAGATTTTCTTTATCTCAGTACATAAGGTCCCATGTGACCTTCCAAGTATTGTGTTAAAGTGTTCTGATCCCATTTCTTGTTTTTTAATGTGTTTTTTTCATCTTTATTGGAATATACTTGACATATAACACTAAGTTTAAGGTGTACAACCTGTTGATTTGATACACATATATACTGTGAAATGTTTACTGGTCTTTTCTCTTTTGATGTTGACAAAGACCAAATCAGAAACCAGTTAGTAACTGTAAATGCATTATTCACCTGAGTAGCTTAATATTACCATGTTAAATTCTTTAACGATTTGTAAATTTATATAGGACTTGCTAAAACCTAAAGATGATTCAATGTGTGTAAAACAGCTGTGAAATCTCTAAAGATAACTTAGGAATGCTGGCCATTCTGTCAACATTGCTATACAAATTGTGCCATTAAAACTGGTGACAGTGATATAAGAGGTTTGATGGTTTCATTCATTTAACAATTATTTCCTGAAGTCTACATATGCCAAGAATTTTGCTAGGTGCCAGGAATTTAGGGTGGAATAAGAAATAGGCGTTGTTTTAATGGGATCATTATTTAAAGGGAGAGACAAATGCAAGCAAATAATTATAGCACGGTGAGGTAAGTGCTAAAATGAAGGATTACAGAAGGTACGGTGGAAGCACAGAGGAGGGACAACCCCAGTCTGCTTGCTTTTTGAAGGGAAGAAAATCATAAATTTAGTTTAATAGTGTTCATCAGACCTTTTTGCAACTTAAGGAGGGATTAATCAATTGAAGACGGAAGCATAACTCATGTTTTAAGAAAATTACAGCCTAGAAACTTCAACAGTTTAAGCAAAATGTTATGAGAACTTAAATGAAGACACATTATTTAAAAAAGCATTGCCTACAGGTCTGTAGGTGTACAATAATTTATACATGAACAGTATTCTTTGTTCAATGTAGAAAATGGTTTGAAGAAAAAGGCAGAGGTGATTGCATGAACAATGATCAATTTGAATGATGGAATGACTAGATGATCTGTGCATTTTAGGAATTTCTCTCTTTTTTCTTTTAGGCATTTCTCTCATCAAAGTGAATCGTTCCCAATATCGTCATATTTTGCTCTCAATACGTTTAAACCGAATTTAGTTTATATAAATCTTCAGAAGAAACTGGGGTTTTATTCTTGCTCATAAGTTTCTATAACAAAAAGTGACCATCAATGTATTTGTTGCATGGTTACACATATACACATGCATAGAAATGCCACACACTCACAGGAAAAGAAGAGAATGACACATACCAAAATGTTAATATTTCTGACTTGGGTTACATAGGAATTTTCTTCTTTGTGTTTTTTTCTCTTTTTTGGTAATTAATATAAACTGCTTTTATGATCAAGAAAGAATAAAAGTTTTAGTAAGAAAAAATATTGTCAAAAAAAAAAGAAAAAATATGGTCGCCATAAAATCTAAACTGGGTTGTTTGTCAAAAATCTTATCCTCTTCTATATGGAGTACCAAATGGATATGAGAAATAAGTAAAATCTAAGAAAATGCTTAGGGAATTATTCTATTACTATATATTAAGCCATCCTCGCTTTTTAAAACTTTTGGTTTCTCAGTCTTAGGAACCCTTCTCACCAACCACCCCAAAACAAGGTTAGGTGATGGGAGAGTCAATTTCACTCTAAGACTATTGTGGACTGAATGTTTGTGTGTCCACAATTTTCATGCCTTGAAGTTCTAACCCCCAATATGGCGATACAGTGAGGTCAGAACTTAGGGAGGTGATTAGGTTATGAGGGTGGGGCCCTCATAAACGTGGTTAGAGCCCTCATAAGAAGAGGTAGAGGAGCTTGATTCCTTGCTGTGCCTTCCACCTGAGGATACATTGAGAAGATGACCATCAATGAATCAGAAAGCAGGCTTTCACCAGACACTGGATATGTAGTCCCCTTGATCTTTGATTTTCCAGACTTCTGAACTGTGAGAAATAAATGTTAGTTATTTAAGCCATCCATCTATGGTGTTTTGTTATAACGCCCCAAATTAACTAGGACAAACTCCAAAAAGGTTTTATTGACCACGTGAACCTTTCTAACAGACAGTTAGACTATGTACCTAGTCAAGCTTCACTTAGGAGAAACATATTTTTAGAAATCAATTGTAAGGGCTTACAAAATAATATAAGATTTTCTTTGGTGTTCCCTAATACATTCCTTTCCGAACATTTTGTTATCCCAGATTACAAAACTGTAGGAAGGAAGTTTTTAATTTATAATTCCAATATTCTAAGACTTATTATTCCATCAAGAAATTCAACATTGGAAGGGTGTGGGTAGACAAAAAGGAAAAATCCAACACTGCAATTTGAAGAAGAGCATTGCCATCATTAAAGGCTAGTTCTAATCGGTGGACCACAGTTTCAGAGTCCTTAGTTGAAAAACACAGAAACAAATAAAAAGAGGTTGTGATAATTCCTGGTCATTAAGACACATGCTTCTCCAGTTGTCTTTGTAGCGAATGGCAAATAGTGGCAGAGTCAAAATTTCTGTTATTTTTACTTTCAATCTCATTTATCATAATGATAATTTTTTGAAAAAGAATTAATATTGGATATGTGGGTGGCTGACCTGGTTAAGCACTTGCCTTTAGCTCAGGTCATGATCCCACAGTCTTGGGATGTAGCCCCACATTGGGCTCCCTGCTCAGTGGGGAGCTTGCTTCTTACTCTGCCCCTCCAAGCCCATCACCCGACTTGTGCTCCTGTGCTTTTTTTCTCTCTCTTGCAAAAATAAATAAATAGAATCTTTAAAAAAAAATAAGGAATTAATGTTTCTATTTTAGTGCTTTGCATGTGTTGTTGTTGCTTTTTACCTTTTCAACATTTATGACTTCACATTTGTCATTTCTATTTCAATATAATCCATTCTTTTTATTTTTAAGATTAATCTAAAAAAGTATTTTTTAATTTTTTAAATTTTCAAAACAAAATATTTCTTTAGTTGATTCTATTTTTCCTCTTCACCATTTCATTAAAATATGTCTTATCTTCAACACTTTTGGACAGATATACTTCTTTTTTATGTATTTGTCCTGTTATTCTTTGAATGACTCCTTATGTTGAATGTTTAGCTCGGTATTTTCCAGCCACTCTTCTTGTCTAATATTGAGCTTAGGTTAATAAATTTTGCTATGAACATTATTTTACTACTTCACTGGTATTATATTGCAGTGTTTTTGTTGTGCAGCTTCAAATATTTCTTATTTCTATTAGGATTTCTTCTTTAAGCCAGACATTATTTAGGAAGTAAAATATTAAAAAGTTTACGAAATTTTTCTTAACCCTTTTATTTCTTTATTTAGTTGAACTATTATAGAAAATATACTCAAAGATGATGATTGAAAATTTGTAAAGTTTTATTGAATCTAGCTTAATGTCTTACACATAGTCAATTTTGTAAATATTCTGTAATGCTAGAAATCAGTTCTCATTATCATATTCTCCAAATATTGGTGGCCCTATGCATACAGAAATTCTATCATATTTATTGACTATCTAAGTTTTTCTACTTGCTTACTGCATCTTTGTCAGCCTGAGTTATCACAGTTACATGGTTTTTAAAAACTACTATTGTAAATTTCTTTCCTGGCTGTATTATCAATGTTTGCTTTATATATTTTAAATCTCTGCACTCCCTAAATATAATTATTAAATTACTATTATTTCCAACTTTGTTGAAACTCTTCTCTATACATAATGAACCTCATGAACTTGAATCAAGCCTTTTTACCTTGAATCTATGATTTTATGCTTCTACTTGACTATTGCACTTTTCTCACTCTATTTTTTTCAAATTTGTTCTTTACTTATTCATTCATATAAACATTCACTATTCATTTATTCAAATTTCAAATCAAATTCAAATTTCAAATTTCAAAATCATATATTCAAATTTCTACTTATTTGAATGTCTCTTTCTGCATATTCTGGTCTATTTACATTTGTTGGGTTTTCATGTATTTATATTTATGGCAAACAAATTATTATTGAATTAAGAAATAAATGGGGGAAAATAAACAAAACTTCATGCAGAATAATTCCAAATAACTCACGTATTACCTTCAAGAAGGTGGAGCATAACTCCCTGCCAACTAAGTGTAGCTGTGCACATTGACCTTTTCCCAAATAAGTCAGAAGACACATGACATTATAGTGGAAGCAGATAGTACCTCAGCCAGGTGGCCTAGCTTCACCTCCATCAGTGTTAAGTCATGTAAGCATGTACCTTGATGTGATGAGTTTGCAAATGATACTTTATTTCTATGATCATTTCTCCAAAACCTGGAACACCAGTCTAAACATGAGAAAAATACCATGTGAACTCAAAAAACATCTGATTAGTAATCCTCAATATTATTCAGTTCATGAAAAATAAGAAAAGCATGAGTCATTCTTAAGTCTAGAAGATCCTAAGAGAAAAATGACTAAATGAAATGTATTCTAGATAGAATGCTGAAACAGAAACTAGGACAATCTCAAAAAATCTACATATAGTGTGGACTTTAGTTAATATTAATAATTATTAGTTGGTGACAAACGTACTATAGTGGTTTTGATATTATGATGTATAAAAAATTCAGATTTGGTTATTTGGATGACCAAAATATATTTCTCATATATATTTGATCTTTGTCCATGGTTCCTGGCTCACAACTCCCAAAGCCCTTGGAATTTGCTGAGCATTAAGAGCATTGAGAGCATCTTTTGTCATAATATTTGGTCTTTTGCTCTCAATTCCTGAAATGTCTTCAGAGCCATAAAGGGGAAATGGGTGTCTTGTAATTTATTCATTACAGCTTCATAACTGGGTTTATGTTAACAAGGAAACTTTTGGGAAGCACCTAAGTGTGGGGGCTGGTTTTCAGGGGAACCAACTGTGCATGGAGGGTTGGAATATTTAGTTCTACCTCATTTAGCTCCTGGAGGAAAGAAGGGCTAGAGGTTGACTCCATTGCCAATGGCCAATGATTTAATGTACCATGCCTATGTAATGAAGCCTCCACTAAAAAACTAAAAGGATCAAATTTAGAGAGCTTCAGGGTGTTGAGCACATGGAAATTTGGGGAGAGGTGCACTCCTGGAGAGGGAATAAATACTTATTTCCCTTTCCCCACAACTTCCATATGCATCTCTCCCATCTGATTGCTCTGAGTTACATCTTTTTAAAGTAAACTGACTATCCAGTAAAGAAAATGTTTCTGTGAGCTAGTCTAGCAAATTAATGGAATACAAGGAAGGCGTGGTGGAACCTCTCATTCATAGCAAGTCTGTCAAAAGTATAGGTAACAGTGTGGACTTGAAATTGGCACCTGAAGTGAAGGGGGGCAGTCTCATGGCACTGACCCCTTCATCTGTAGGATATGATTCTATCTCTAGATGGTGTCAGAACTGAGTAAATTGTTGGATACCCCGTTGGTGCTAGAGAATTGCTTTTTGGTGTGGGATAGCATCCAACACACACACACACACACACACACACGCACACAGAAATTGGTGAGTATAACCTTTAGTAATTTAAGATGTCAATAATAGGAAAAACTGGGTGTGAGTTATAGGAATAGTTTCTTGAGACTTTTCTGTAAATATAAAAGTATTATGAAATTTAAAACTTTATTTAAAATTAAATAAGATTAAAAATAAAAACAGTGCACACCCACAAAATCATCTTGAAGAAGAGCCAGCTTGAATTGGATTTTGATTTCAAGGAATCTGTAGTTCAATTTAGGGAGAAGTTCCATCTTCACAGTATGAAATCTACTAATCATGGTATATCTCGTCATTCATTTAGATCCTGTGGAAGTTTTCGCAGCAAATGTTTTGTAATTTCTGTTTTACACAGAGATGTCAGACATCTTGTATTAAATTTGTGGTTAAGAATTTTGTTTTTCAGGTGTTACCTGAATGGAATTTACTTTTAGTTCCAACTTTCCTTTTTTTGTGTGGTTAACATATAAAACTATAATTAATTTTGCATATTGGTCTTTTTTCTGAAGTGTGATGAATTCACTTGTTAGGTCAGGTCTAACAGTTATTTGTAGAGTTTTTCAGATTTTTTTCCTATGTAAGCAAGCATAACTGCAAATAAAGTCAAATTTCTTTCTTTTATCTTCATGGCTTTTAGTTCTTTTTATGACCTTGCTGCACTGTGTAATTCCTCTAGTACAATACTTAACTGTAAGTGGTGAGGATTTTCATCCTTGCTACATTCCTGATCTTAGAAGAACATAATTCAATCTTTTTTCAGTAAGTATACAGTTAGTTCTGTATTTTTTTTTAGATATCTTCAAAATGTTTGATAATACATATACTTTTTATTAACTGCTGGATTTAACATGTTAATATTTTATTAAGGGTTTTTATGTCTGTTTATGAAAGATAGTATATATTTTTAATTATACTTTTGTGCTATATTCACTTTACTTACACTGGCCTCATAAAATACATTTTCTCTCCCTCTGTTTTCTGAAATATTTATTGCTTCAACAACTCTCTATTGTTTTTATAACTTTTTTCATTTTTCCATTTTTATTTTGCTGGGTTTTTCCCCATGTACCTGGTATTTTGTATAAAAAGGAACCACAGAATCTTCCGGTCATATTTTCCAAGAGATTATAGGTTCTAGAAAGGGAAGGTTTTTCTCTCTCTGAAATTTTATTTAATCTGGACCTTTTTTTTTTTTTCCCCCTCTAGCAGGAGCACCATGCCCTGCATCTTATCCTGCAGCAGAAGTTCTAGCTAATTTCACACTCAACTTTTTTGTTTGTTTATTTCCACATTTTTATTTTATCCTTTTTGTGCACTAAGTTTAAATTAATTACTTCAGAACTATTCTACAATTTTCGAATCATCTCTTCTGTGGTTGTATAATCTAATATTTAATTCTTCTAATACATTTTCTATTCAATTAGTAAACTTTTCATTTTTTTGTCCTAGGCACCAAATGTGGCCTCCTATCAGGTTAAACACAATGAAATGTGTTTCTTATAATATTCAATTCTCTATTGCACAGACACTGACACCACCTCCAAGATTTGTCTCCTCTTGTTCACCACACAGAGCCCTCAGAGTATATTTTAAAAAAAGAAAAAAACATTTGTCCGGAGTTTATCATTATCATCTAGGAGTAGGATGGCTCTGTTAGGAGGTATTCAGGTACAACAAAGAACAGCACTATATTTATATAAAATACCTTAGAAACTACTTGTTAATAATATCTGGTCCCATGAAACCTACTTCTAGGACTGGATATCCTAGAATGTTCTTGAAAGGTTGAATTATTCTACTCACTATATACTGATTTTCATATAAATCTCATTATTGGACACATTAACTGTATCATTTTGGAGCTCAGGGACTCCATTAGCAAAATTAGGTGATAATCTGGTAGTATTTCAAGGTAGTCCAGAGTTTATGAATGTCATTGCTGTCTGAGATAAGCTTCATCTAAATTTCTTGATAAGAATGGTAAATAAAAGTATCACTGGGGATAAGAAATATCAATGTATCTGTGCTAAATAATGAAAATAAATGTGTGTAGAGAGAATCTAGCTATACACATGAAGTTTTGTTAAGAATGAAATGACTTTACATTATAGGATTTATTTTAAGGAAAGTTCTAATTTATAGAAATACAGATTCCCAAGTATCAAATCCTAACTTTATTAGGAAGATTGTTTCTATATCTAGGAATTTAAAAAACAGTATCCCAATAGCTCTTAGGTTATCTATGTATAATTCCAAAAAAAAAAAAAAGCAAAAACAAAAGAAAGAAATATGTTGGAACCAATTTTTAACCAAACTTGCATTGGATTATCCAGACAATAAATAAATTGACCTATGAAAGGGTTGTTATAATTCATAAATAATAATAAAAAAGGAGAAAATTCTGAGATATATAATGGGATATAAAGCTTTAAGAAAGTACCTACCAAAGAGTAGTGTAAAATAGTGTTATATTTTACACTATATTCTTTCTCCCTGAGAAGGACGTTAGTAACTTGATCATATCTTTAATGTCTTATACTTTTTAAAAAAGATTTATCCATTTATTTGAGAGAGAGAGAGAAGGAGAAAATGTGAGTGTGTGTGCTCCAGTGGCAGGGAGGGGCTGAGGGAGAGAATCTCAAGCAGATTTCTGGCTGAGTATGGACCCCATGGGGCTTGATTTCTGGACCCATGAGATCATGACCTGAGCCAAAACCAAAGGCTGGATGCTCAGATGACTGAGCCACCCAGGCACCCCAATTTCTTATACTGTTTTAAAAGAAAAAAAAATTAATGCTGGAATCTGAAATATTTTGAATTTATATATTGCTCGGGTAATACTTCTGTATTTTGCATATTACCATATTTTCATCTTTTGTCTATACAAAAATATATCAGAATGATCATCCAAAGACTTCTTAAGCAAAAATTATATTTTCATTGCTTTTGTACATTAAACATGCATCAGCATTGTTCCATATAAAACATCATCTAGAAATATTCAAATGAGGGTTTCCTGGGTGGCTCAGCCGGTTACCTACCTGTCTGACTCTTAGTTTCTGCTCAGGTATAATCTCAGGATCCTAGTATCAAACGCTGTATCAGGCTGTGGCTCAGCAGGAAGTCTGCCTGAGGATTCTCTCTCTTCCCCTCTCTTTGGCCCTCCCTCCATTCACGCTCTCTCTCTAAAAGATAAATCTTTTAAAAATATTTAAATGAGAAAATTATACTATGTAAATGGAAAAATTTGAATAAAGGGAGATTATTTTTGTGATCACTTTATGAAAACTATTTATGTCACTGGCAAACCCCAGTATTTTCTTCATCATTCTAATAAAACAAAGCAAGAACTAAGTAAGTTCTACTTACTGTCACAGTCCTTTCAAGCTGATGGCTTATTAACAAGAGAGATTTCTCCCAGTTCTGGATTCTGGGAACTCCAAGGTCAAGGTGCCAGTATGGTGAAGGCCCTCTTCCTAGTTCATGACAAATGCTTTCTCACACAGTGGAAGTGGGTAGGGATCTCTCTGCATCCTCTTTTATGAGGCACTAATTTCACTCATAAGGGCTCCACCCTCATGGTTTAAGCATGTCCCCAACTCTCCACCCACTATATCGTAACATTAGGCATTAGTATTTCAAATTATGAATTGGGGTGTGGAAGAAAATAAACATTCAGCCCCCAACACTTATGGGTTAACATTTCTTTGCAATTTAAAGTTTATTTAAGACACACTTACACAGTGCCTAGTATGTTTGGTGAATGGTTTCAAGATCTTTTACAAATAACAACCCATTTAAACTTCATAGCAACTCAGTGAAATAAGTATTTTTCCTACTCTGATTTTGGAGATCAGAAAATTGGGGCTCCAAAAAGTTAATTGCTGAGATCTTATAGCTACGAACTGGAACAACTAAGATTTAACCCAAATGATCTATCTATAGATCAGTTTTTGTTTTTTTTTTAAGATTTTATTTATTTATTTGACAGAGAGAGATCACAAGTAGGCAGAGAGGCAGGCAGAGACAGTGAGAGGGAAGCAGGCTCCCTGCCGAGCAGAGATCTCGATGCGGGACTCGATCCCAGGACCCTGAGATCATGACCTGAGCCGAAGGCAGTGGCTCAAACCACTGAGCCTCCCAGGCGCCCCTAGATCAGTTTTTAAGTGCCATATTGGAGGGGTTTTTTCTTTCTTTCTTTCTTTTTTTATTTTTTTTGTCTGTGAATCATGACTATAGTTGCATTTATTGTCACTACTGCCAAAGAAAAACCAGAGCTGGACAGTAGTTAAAGCAGTATAAACAGGTTTTATATAGAAAAAAAAAAATTGTGACAGGAGAAAGACCTCAGGGCTCAGTCCAAAAACACCATGGCCAAGTGGGAAATTATAGCCGAGTATGGTGAGGTTAAGTAGATGGATATTTAAAAAGAGGTAAGTGGGGATTCCGGCTACACTGACCTAACAATTTTTGCTGAAGGCAGACCAGAGTGGTGAGGAACCTAATTAGATATTGAGGGTAATCAAATGGAGGAAGATTTAGGATTCTGACTAAACTCAGCAGGATTCTTATTAAAACTGGGCAATTCAGAGGTAAACACAGAAGTCCAAAAGTCAAACCCTAGTTGAAAAAGAGCTGAGAGGAGCTTAAGAGTGCAGTCAAGGAATCTTTGCTACTCCACAGCAGAACAAAGTAAAAGGAGGACATATGCTTGAAAAGTAAATAGGAGTGGGGCACCACTGAGGTGGGTCAGTGGGTTAAGCAGTGACTCTTGGTTTCAGCTCAGGTCATGATCTCAGGGACCTGGGACTGAGTTCACCTCACGGCTCCAGGCTCAGTGGAGAGTCAGCTCCAGGAATCTCCCTCCCTTTGCCCCTCCCCCTGCTCACTCACACTCTCTCTAAAGTCAATTAATCAATCAATCTTAAAAAAAAAAAAAAAAAAAAGCAAAGTGAAGTAAATGGGAGTATTTTGGTGACATTTTATTACTGATTTGAAAACAAGGTGTTGAGAATTCATGGTACCAGGTATGAATGTTGGAAGGAATGGAGAGAAGATACTGACATACCTTAAAATGGAAAAAAATAGGAGTTCAGTGTTCTGGGAAAACAAAACAAAGCTACAGTATAAGTGGTTTTAAGACATGATCTTTCATAATAAATTTATCACTCAATATCCTAATATAGAATATGAACTTTAGAAAAGTAGATTTACATATGAAGGGCATTTTTTTTCTTTTCTTTTCCTATTTTGATAAAAATAAGCCATAACTTTTTAAAGATTTTATTTATTTATTTGAGAGAGAGGGAGAGAGCCCCCCCAAATAACCTAAAGCTTTTTAAAGTTTTATGTTGCCAGAAGAAGCAGTGCATAAATCAACTTAAAGAAGTATACATACATACTTATGTCATCAACACAGTCATATTCACCTGGCCGAGGGTGCCCCTCTCAAGGAATCATTCAGAGTGGGCTAATAAGCACTGGGGATTCTGAAATGTCTATCAGAAAGGGGCAGAATCAGATGATTAGTAGTCCTAAATTTCTGGTATTTTCTGGAATGACAAAAGTGTAAAATGTAAGATGTTAGTCTTTGCTAAATCAAGAAGGAAAATTTCAACTTCTAGAAAATTATTGAGCATACATGAGTAAAAATAGAAAGCTGAAAATAATGAGAAAAATTTAAGACATGAGAAAGTGAGTACAGAGAGTAGGTGGAATTAATTAAAAGCAAATCGTAAATGAGAAATTATATTAAGTAAATGTACTAAACATGATTAGATCGCTAAATAGATAACACCCAAATTTATTTTATGTGTAATAAACATATCTGAAGATTTGTTATGCAGAAAGTTTGAAAGTAAAATAATTAAAACTGATGTTCATCAATACACTATTCAAAAGAAAGCTAATGTATTTATATTATGATAACACATAAAAGATACCAAGGACATTTAATTCTTAGATATAAAGAGGATAATTTACGTTAAAAGATTCAATCTATGTATTCTAAACATTTTGTACTTAATACCATAGATTTAAAATCCGTAATGAAAAAAACAGAGCAGAAATGAAAGAAAGAAAAAAGAAAGAAGAGAAAGAAAGAGGGGAAAAATGTTAACAATGAAGGAAGCCGCCATATAAGGAGATTTAAACACACATGCATTAGAGGTACATAGAACATGCAGACAAAATATCAGTAAAAATATAAATGCTTTGGCAACATTATTAATAAAATTCTCCTTATTATATATGCATAATTTGTACCCTGAATATGTAGTAAACATTCTTTTCAAGCCATGAAACACAAAATTCAGCATATCAAGAAGTATAAGAAAATAAAAAATTAAAATTATGAATATATTCTCTGATCACACTGCAATTATACTAAAAATAACTCAAAAATTACTAGAATATATTTAGAATTGAATTTGGCTATGTAGATTTATAGTCTGTGGCCAAAGAAGAGATCATATTATAAATAGAATTTTATCTTAATAATTATAAAATTATAGCATATTAAAACTAGGAGAGAGTGATAAAAAGTAGCCATAAATATACAGTGTAAGGGGAAAGTGGATAGTTATTATGAGTCAGTGGTACATAGAAGGAAAAAGAAAAATAGGATTTCCAGTTCAGATGTAGAAATGTTGCAGGAGATCATTACCCTACCCTAAAAGCCAAATGATCCAGTTCATCTACAAAACGAAAAAATATTTTAGCTCCTCAGAGAACTGAGGACTCTAAGAAAGCTAACGAAAGTAAATTGCAGAAAGCGCCTCAGGTTAGCAATTCTGAAGTTACTTGACATACTAGCATCATTTATACTAGGGTTGAACAAATATGTAAATTAATGGTAAATAATTAAGCAGGTTTTTCACAGAGTAAAGAGTAAGCAAGGGGGAAAAGGTGAACAAACCCCGTAGTGCTAGAATGGAGTCAAAGATGCCAATATAACCTCATGTTCACTTTAACATACATACATGCTGACATACACAGACACAGACATGTATAAATAAATACACATGGTTAGCCTATGTACATGTATTTCCTGGCTTCATCTTACAGGTGTCAGCACAGCCCAGATCTTGGATTCTATGCCATTTTCTAATTTAAAAAGAAATGTAGAGATCCTTGAGAAAATAGCTAATTCTAGGCCTGGATGGGAAAAATAAAGTATGAGACTACAACACTGTATATGGTGCCAGAACGAAAGGGGATATTATGTGAATAATGGGAACACATCGGGGCGCCTGGTGGCTCAGTCGGTTGAACGTCCGCCTTCGGCTCAGGTCATGATCCCAAGTCCTAGGATCGAGCCCCACATCAGGCACTCTGCTCAGCGGGGATCATACTTCTCCCTCTCCCTCTGCCTGCTGCTCTGCCTGCCTGTACTCTCTCTGTCAAATAAATAAATAAAATAAAAATAATGGAAACACATCAAAAGGACAGAGAAGTCAAACTAAAATAACTCCAAAACTGGAGCTATTTTAGACAAAATTAGTAATGATCATATTTGATGATAATTCAAAGAAGAAAATAGATATTGATGACTGCATAGTGATATAAATGATTGATTCAAAAAAATGAGGAAAGAGAGAAAAGTCTGATGGAAGACTTTCAGGTAATATATTCAAATGATATGTATTTAGCTTAATACCCACCTTGGACATGGGCTGGACTTAGTGAATGCTTACAGAGTACAGAGTGGGGAAAAAATGCTAACTACATTGGAACGTCCTCAGTTTTTCCATCTGTGATATGAGGATAATGATAATATTTACCTCAACAGATAGCTATGGGTCTTATTAATGAAGGCATAACTAATATAAGAAAGGCTATGTGAAAAGTTTCTTAGAGTAGATCTTAAAAGTTTCCACTACAAGAAAAAAATATAATTAGGTGACAGATATTATTTAAGACTTAGTGTGGTGGCCATTTTGCAATATATACAGATATCAGATCATTATGTTGTACACCTGAAACTCATATAATGTTACGTGACAGCTATACATTATTTTTAAAAAATAACAAACAGAAACTTTAAAAAAAGAAGGAAAAGCAGATGGAGCCATGGGAATTGAATGGGCAGAGCCTAGAAAGCAGACACCTCAGGATGGAGTGGAGAAAGTGCAGCAACAAATAAATTAAAATAATTAAAAAGATAAATAAATAAAAGATCTTCCCCTACTGCACAAAAACAAAAAAACAAAACAAAACAAAACCCTCCAAACCAACGAAGTACATCAGAATAACTTGGCAAACACCATCTGAAGCAGAGATCAAGGTTAACTCCTTCCCAGTTTGGTCAGGCTTTCAGTTGTGAACCCCAGGCAACGCAGGGGAAGGACAGCTCCCCTCTACTCATTCCCACAGCCTGACTGGGACAAAACATCAATCAAGGCTAAGCTGAGGGCTCTTTAAAAAAATATCTAACCGATATTCTTCAAAAAATATCAAGATCATGAAAAATTAGGAAAAAACTGAAACAGACTAGAGTGTCCTAAGGTAACATGGCAACCAAATGCAATGGGAAGTCTTGAAGACCAACCTGGAAAAGGATGGCTTTCATTTTCTTACATTGAAAAAATGTCAGACTTCACTTAAATTAAAAATCTCTTTTTTCATCATTGAAAAGATGAGGAATAGGGGTGTCTGGGTGGCTCAGTCTGTTAAGCTTCTGACTCTTGACTTTGGCTCAGGTTATGATCTCAGGGTTGGGGGTACTGAGCCCCACTCTGGATCCAAGCTCAGCAGGGGGTCTGCTCCATATTCTCACTCTCCTTCTTACTCTGCCCCTCCCTCTGCTCTCTCGCTCTAAAGTAAATTTAAAAATCTTAAAAAAAGGAAAAGACAAGGAATAAAGTGGAAAATTTTATATATATATATATATATACATATATGTATATATATATAAACACACACACATCCATTTATACCCAAAAGCATGTATAGAGAATAGAAAAATAAGTACAATTAAATTAATAAAATTAAACCAATAGAAAAATAGGCAAGAGTCCCTTCACCAAAGAAAGTATCCAAATGGCAAATGAACATGTAAAAAGGTGCAGAAATATTTAGTCAACAAGAGAATACAGATTCAAACTATAATGAAGTACCACTATACACTCACTTGAATGGCCATAAATAAATGTGATTTTTTCTGATGGCCTGCCTGTGAATTAATTGGGACTTGCATACACTGCATGAGTTGACGAAGTTTCTTCGGAAAACTGTTTGACAGTTTCTACTACTGGTGAGTATTTACGTGCCTTGTGATCTAGCATTTCTACTTATAGGTGTATCCTATCCTAATAGAAATGTATTCCACTTTACCCCAAAATACATAATAGAATATTCATGCCTGCACTGTCATCAGTAGCCAGAAGACAAAAACAACTTAAATATCAATCAAAAAAGCATGAATAATAAGTTATGATATATTTATACAATGAATTAAAATAAATTATTACTGTATGAAGACATTGATGGATCTCAGCATAATGGTGTGTAAAATAAGCTAGACAAAAGAAGTATTTACTGAATAATTAATTTATATGAATTTATAAAAAAATAAACATAATATAACTATAATCCATGGCAGGGGAACTCTCCTGTGTTGAAGCTGATACTGTTTCTTCATTTGGGTGATGGAGACCTGGGCGTATTCACTTTGTATAAATTAATTGTGCTGTATACTTATGATTTCTGATTTTTATAAATATATATCATATAACTATAAAATTCTAAAAATACAATAATATTTGAAGTAATATAAGCAATCATTGTTCTATTTCCTTAGTCCATGAAGAGTTCTTTTAAAATGGTGGGAAAAAAAATAAAATGTTACCTTTAATATAAAAGCAAGAGAAGATGATTTTAAAATGAACTATGTGTGCTTATTTTAAGTGACTAGGTTATACAAAGTCTCTCAAGAGAATGATGTATTAAGGTGACAACAAGACCAGAAAAATCTTGGAAATATGTAGTTGAAGGGACTAGTATTAATCCTACCAAAACAATAATGAGTTCAGGAAAAACTTTCATATATTCACATTCCCCTTTCAATTATGTTCCCCAAATTCTCTTTAAGAACTTCAGTCGACTAACGTGGAACAATAGAGTGAATAAAATATAATAAAAGCACTATGCATTTTATATTGACATTGGAATACATATAAGACAATAATATTAGAATCCTGGAATGAGTTTTAAAATTTCTCACTTCTAAAGATGTGCATGTATTTTATTCTTCTTAAAATAGAAAGCCATTCTATTACCTCTTTTTATTCCCCAGTTACTGAAATAAAATGACTTTGTGGAGCTCCATTTAAATATGTTTGAGCTAGTAAAATACAGGTTCTAAGACATCAGTAATCCTGAGCCCCTGCCTTCATTTGGCTGGGTTTTAAGAAACATTATGATAAAATTAAATCTTTGTATTTTAATATTTCCAAAACTGTAAAATTGGATGAACTTAATGTGTGCATATTTGAGAACTGAGTTACAGTTGTGATCAGAAATGTGTGCTCTAAAAAATCTTATTTTATAATAAAAGCATAGGGGTGCCTGGGTGGCTTCAGTTGGTTAAGTGGCTGCCTTTGGCTCAGGTCAGGATCCTGGGGTCCTGGGATCAAGCCCAGCATCAGGCTTTTTGCTCAAAGGGAACCTGCTTCTCCCCCTGCTTGTGCTTGCTCTCTCTGTCAAATAAATAAATAAAATCTTTTTTAAAAAGCATGTTTTTTGGGCGCCTGGATGGCTCAGTGGGTTAAAGCTTCTGCCTTCAGCTCAGGTCATGATCTCAGGGTCCTGGGATCGAGCCCCGCATCGGGCTCTCTGCTCAGCAGGGAGCCTGCTCCCCCCCACCCCCAGAGAAGCTCTGCCTGCTTCTCTGCCTACTTGTGATCTCTGTCTGTCAAATAAATAAATAAAATATTTCTAAAAAAAAAAAAGCAGTTTTTCACTATGGTCTTTAGAATATTTCATTTAATATAGGGGAGATAAGTGAAAACTAGTGTGTTGACGTCTAGATTAGCTTCTTAGACCTGAGAGAGATCTGAGTTTTCTTTATAACCTATTTTCAATATATGTTTAAAAGCCATGGTAAAAAAAAACAACTATAAACATAACTGTCACAGGTGTCTTGTCAAAAAAACAAGGCATGTTATTTCTCATGCCAAAAAATTCAAATTCATTTTCAGAGAAAATAAAAGAATTTGAGTAAGAGGAGACAGCTTTTGAATGGTATGCCAAAAGTCTATATTCTAGTTTCTTTGGCATAATATAGGTTTCTTCAAATGGCATACTTGTTTTGTCATTCACTCATCAAACAATCATGGAACTTCAATATGCAAGGTTCTGTTTTGGGTGGTCACACAAATGGAGAAAACAGACCAAGAACCCTGGCTCTCCTGAATTTTACAGTCTACTGGAAAAAAAGTTGACCAGAAAAGCAGCATAATTGCCAAAAATTTATTTATTATATTAGAAGATAATAATAGATAAGAAAAAAAATATATAGCAAAGCCTCAAGAGAAAACTCTGGATAGGGGTAGCTGAAAAGCAATGCTCTTCAGGGACAAGAAAATTATAAAGGATATGTAATTCCTCAAATGGCAACCAATGTAAGAAACCGTTTTTTTGTTTGTTTGTTTGTTTTTGTTTTGTTTTTTTCTGTAGCAGGGTATGAGGATTCAGGAACCAAGATTCCAGCCAAAGTTGGAAATAGAAGTGGAATATGTGTGAGAAAATGAAAGGAGAGCAGACTGACTGAAATTTTACACAAGGTGAAGAGCAGAGGTAGATGTGGGTAGAAGCCAAGTTGTGTTGGGCCGTTCAAGGTTTGACTTTTATTCTATGTAAAACCAGAAGCTGTGGAAAGACTTTGAGTAGGTAAGTGAAATAATATTTGTATTTTTTAAGACTTTACTTATTTGCTTGACACAGAGAGAGAGAGAGAGAGAGAGAGAGAGAGAATGAGTGAGGGGAGGGCCAGAAGGAGAAAGGGGAAAGGAAAATCTAAAGTAGACTCCATGCTGAGCGTGAAGCTGGAGGCGGGGTTTGATCTCCAGACCCCGAGATCATGAACTGAGCTGGAACCAAGAGTCAGGTGCTTAACTGACTGAGCCACCCAAGCACCCCAATAATATTTGACTATTGGGAAGGTTTTTGTAAGTGGAGAATTAGGCTAAACTAGAGCAAGTGAGAGGATTAAGAGGTAGTTGTAGTAGTGATGGAAATTGATGTCAGTGGCCTGGACTATGGCATTGGAGGGGGGAGTTGGAGAAAAGCAAAGAGACAGAAAAAAAAAAAAAAAAAGATGTTGACGGATGGGATGTTGCAGATGAGGGGAAAGCAGGTGGAAATAAAGCTGGATTCCAAGGTTTCCAGTTGAAAGATCCAGGCAGATAAACACGGCAATTCTTGAGATCAGACAGCGTGTGGGGTGGTAGATAGAAATAAAGATATTGTAATTTGGTGAGGAAAACGAAGATAAATATTTAAAATATGTTGAGTTTAGATGAATTTGAGACTTTGAAATGGAGATACCAATTACTTAGATGGGTTAGAGATCTCATAGAGATACAAATTTGGCTGTAATGTGGATAAACACATTTTCACTTTTTAATCTATGAGTGTAAAACATAGAGCCAAAAATGAGGCTAAAAAATTCCCTCATCCAGAATTCCACTGGAGGATTTGTGTCTACAAAATAAACCAAAAGCTCTACTGAGGTGAAGATGAACTTTAAGAGGAAAGAAGGGAAAGGAGGAAGAGGAGGAAGTCAAAGGAAAAAAAAAAAACCAAGAATTTTGGAATAATGTAAATGGCACTTAAAGGAGGGACATTTCTGAAAAGGAGGGAGTGGTCTTTTGTGTTTAATACTCTTGAGAGTTTGGGTAATCCTGGGTGGCTCAGTCGGAGCTTGGGCATCTGCCTTTGGCTCAGGTCATGACCCCCAGGTCCTGGAATCAAGCCCCATGTCAGGCTCCCTGCTCAGCAAGGGAGTTGGCTTCTCCTTGTCCCTCTACTGTTCTCCCTGCTTGTGCTGCCTCTGTCTCAAATGAATAAATAAAAATCTTCAAAATAATACTCCTGAGAGTTTAAATAAGGATCTTTGGAAATCTACATATATATCATTGCTATTTCCTGATACCTGACACAGGTCATCATAACCTTAAGTATCTTCAGTGGACTGAAACAGAGGAAAAAGCCAGGCTGAGTTAGACTGAATTATGACAGGGAAGTGAAGAAGAAGTGGCGTTATCTCATTAGATACTTTTTAAAGAAGCATGGTAATGTATACCAGAGAAATGCAATGACAATTAGAGAAAAAATGGGACAAAGGAATGATAACATTTGGCTCTTGTGATTCTGTGCTACCAAAGAAATTTTATTCATAGTATGTTTGACAGAGAACAACGGCTTGTTGTTAAGTAAGGCTTTTGAGGTTAGACAACTGGGCCAGTTCTCAAATATTTTACTGGCTAGCTGTGTGGCTTGAACAAAGCGCTCAACTACCCTAAAACTCAAGCTCTTAATCACATACATGTCATGTCTGCCTCATAGTTTCTTGTGAGAATTAAATGAAAGAATGTATTTGGAGCATTTAACGCAGTCCCTGATACATGGTAAAATCTCCAAAAATTTCTCTTTTATTCCTTTTTACTCATATTCCATTTATTATTGTTATTTTTGTTGTTGTTATTATTATTATTTCCCTCTAATTTAACATGGCAAGCAACTAGTCAAACCAACATAAACCCAGGATAAATTTAGAAGAAAGTATCTGTGGTGCAAGTCACTTTTTATGATATTTTCAGAGAACCTGAAATTATTTTCTAGTCAATTTTTTGGTCTCCATAATGTCTTTCACTTTCCTATTCCTGGCATGCAGGATTTGGGACAATTGTTTGGAACATAGGATGGTTCAATCTTGAAATAAGGATGAAGTAATTCTACAGACTGCCACTAGAGGACAGAAGAGAGTCAGGCAACATCAGAAGAACTATTCAGGGACCACTTGTCCTTGATGTTAGGAAAGGCTTCTCTAGTGTTCAGACACCAGAACCAGAGAACTGTTTTGATTAGGCTCACTATTTTAGGGTTAAATAATATAGCAGAAATCTATCTCAGAGACACAGTTTATTTTCACTTCAAAGGTATCAAGGGGTCAATTTTTATTTTATCATTCTGTTCTTTTGCTCCTATTATAGCTTTCATGTTAATTCTGCATTATATTATTTTTGATTCCATGCTTGTCACCAACCACCATTATATGTAAAATTCGTGAAGGCTGGGGCCATGTCTCACTTGGACAGTTCTTTAGCTTAACAGACTCTCCAGGGATTCAATTTCAAAACTCATTATCATCAACATAGACAGAGGCAACAGCAAGATGTTCCTAGATTAATGATTAGGGAAGCAGAGATATACATAAGGGACATTCACACTCCTCTCTACATCTTATTGGCTCAGGTGTGTTATAAGCCAAGATTAGGGCCAGAAAATTCAGTTCGTGTCCCATAAAGTGTACTCTCTTGCTGAAGGAGTATAAAGGAACTATTTATTCAATGTGTAATGTGTGTCAGTGTTACATGCTTTGACATGTGTTATTTCATGTATTATCTCAACAATTTGATTAGACAGTGAGGAATCTGACAGACTACATGCAACTCACCTAATGTAACAGAGCTGGTATATTTTGGAGCTGTTAAAAAAAAATATTGCACCAGAAAAGATGAGAAAAAGAAATGGATTTTATTCTGATACTATTGCTAGCACTAAGGGAGGAAGCACAGATCAAGTTCCATCTCACAAAGGTGATGCCAGAGTGTATGGATCACAAAATTAAGAAAATGACTTTTTAAAGGTCATGGGTTTTGTTTTTTTTAATAAGCTAGAAAATATGAGGCTTCATTTTTAAATACAGGTGATTGACAAGAGAATCACAAAATTACCACTAGGAAAAAAATGAGCAAAGAATAAAGCAGGAAACATATTAATAATAGTCAAGATATCACCTCCAAACATATGCACACAACTTTATAAACCATATTTCTCCCTTTCTGAAATTGGTCCCAATAGCTAACATCTTCATGCACCAAGATACACATTTCAACATTATTTAGAAGGTGGAAATTTACAAACAGTTTAAGTATTCAACAATAAAGATATTCTTCAAGACACTTGAGGTTACTCTATATTATAGAGCTATGAAATTCATGCTTAAATATGAATAGAACCAGGTATAAGAAAACCCAGTGATGGAGAAACAGTACAGAATGACAACTGAAATGCAGGCAGAGATGTCTCCCTGCCACCCAGTAAAAATATTTTCTTTTCTTCCTTTCTTCTTTTTTTCATTTTTATTCTGCATGACCATGAAAATCTTTTTGAATAAGAGAAATCCATAATTTTGAAAATAAATTAATACTTTACAACTAACTGTTAGGGTGCCTGGGTGGCTCAGTATGTTAAGCGTTAGACTCTTGATTTCTGCTCAGGTCATGATCTCAAGGTCATGAGATGGAGCCCCATGTTGGCTCCACACTGGACATGGAGCCTGCTTAAGATTCTCTCTCTTCTCCCTCTGCCCGTTCCCCTCCCCCATCCACTTGTGCACATGCGCCCATGCACTTCTCTTACTCTTTCTAAAAACAAAAAAAAAAAAAAAAGAAGAAGATAGAAAGAAGAGAAAGAGAAAGAAAAAAGAAACAACCCCCAACTTCCAACTTTACAACTGTTATATAGATTCTATGCAGTTTAAGAAATGACTGCCTTATTCCTGTTTCCAATACAAAACTTTCAATGCCTCATAGTACAGATGTCTGGATTTTCTAATTAAGTTCCTAGGGTGAATTTAAAGTCTTATTTTGGGAAAAATTCTGAATTTGGCTGGAAGCAATCTTATGATTTACCTTCAAGCATGAATAGCTTGACAGGTAACACACAGGTAACCCCTCAGATTTCATAACGTTATTATTTACTTTCCGAGGGTACATATTTGACATCTAAAAAATATAAACCATCATTTATTATTCTAGAAGACCTTTGCCCCGAACTGACTAAAATCAGTACTAACCAAATATGTATTGAAAAACCTGCTAGCATAGAATCCTTGATAAGCATAACAAAGGAGATGATGTGGGGGTTAGTGTGAAAAGAGAAGAAAGTGCCTAATATGTTACTCAAAGTCCAAGATGAAAATATCGATGGTGAATTATATTTATAGGATATGCAGTCTGAAACTACTTTCATTATATGACTATGTATACTTCCATGAGTTTAGTGGCATAGATGAGTAATGGACAGATGGCCCTTGGAATAGAGTGTTAACTCTCTTACAAGACGGTTATGGTTTTAATAGTCTGGACCCAACCTACCTTTATACTTTTGCTTCAGAGTTAGTGAAGGTCAGCGATAAAATTAGTTCTTAATCGCATATCCTTACCTATTTTGTCTAAAAAACTATTTCGGTTCTTATTAGCAATATTACTAATAAGAATAATTACTATATGTAATAAACTATATAATTATACATAATTATATGTCTTACATACTGAAATAATCAAGCAAGTGAAAACTAAGGAACAAGAAGACGTTCCCAATCTAATAAGGAATATATAATATATGAAAGAATATTATTGAATTTAGTAAATAAACACTAAGATATGTACAGCCAATATATATGTCAAATTCTCTTTTGCCTATTATTTCTGCAAAGAACCATTGCTAATCATTTATTTGCATTTTTATTTTATTATATGTTAACCTAGAGAAAGGATATGCAAATCTTAATACTCTAAGCTTCTCCAAATCACCTTTTCCTGAGTAGTAATTTTATTAGAAGAAATTTTGATCAGAACAGTAAAACTCTAGTAAGTGGCTACATTTCCTTATCAGCCACCACTCCACTATGACTCTAGTTCTCCCGCAGAGACTTTTCTTTCCAAGCCTCAGGAGGGAGATACGAATTGTGGGTACCTGTACCTCTGCTTATTATGGGTTTCTATTCCTGAATGTTCAACTCCACCTCTAGTCTGTCTGGGATACAATCAGGCTTGATTACCAAACAATGGATATCATTAAATGTTCTCAGTTTCCAGGCAACCACGGCTGTCAATCAGTGACACCTGAACTGAAGCTTTTCCAAATAATCTTAATTTTTTTTTTTTAAATACATCCTCTTCTCTCCACAACCATCATTTTTCAGCAACTCTTTAGTGCAGCACCAGATTTGGTTAGAATTCTCTCGTAAGTGATATTCTTGCCTTCAATCTTTTCCTTCTCATCCCTCTCTTCTTTAAATATCTTTTTGGTTACTGATTTTGGTATTCTACATGTATGTGTATATACAAAATAGCCCTTATTCATATATTCTAACAATTTGTGCACTATCTCTACCAACCATAATCTTGATTTCTTAAAGGCATGAATATTTTCATTGTATTCAAAATGCCTAAAATATCTGGTGTATAAGATGTACTCAGTGATTGTTGCATGAGATGAATGAGGATGGGATGGATAAATAATAAACTGAAATACAAATTCTCTTATAGGGAATTTATGCTCCTTAATCATCTGACTCACACTGGTGGCAATTCTCCAGGCATTTTTCATGTTGCTTTGTTGGCTTTCTGACCGAAGGTACTGACCCTATCTTTTTTTTCTTTTTTCTTTCTTTTACTTCTTTTTTTTCATTGTGTTATGTTAGTCACTATAAAATACATAATGAGTTCTTGATGCAGTGTTCCAAGATTCCTTGTTTATGAACAACACCAAGGGCTCCATGAAATCTGTGCCCTCCTTAACACTCACCACCAGGCTCACCCATCCCCCCATGTCTCAGTTTCACTGGCTGCAAGCTGTGCCTCCTTATAATTTCCTGTCTTCTCTTTCTCCCCTTTCCTTTTTCTGAATTTCAAACCTTCCTCTGGACCTTGAAAAATTTTAAGTCTTGCAGAAACAGTTCTCAAAGATTGTTCTGACAGTTATCTAATGGTACTGCACCCACAGTCTCTAACAGGAGGCAGGGAATCCCACAATAATTTCTGTATTTTTCAAACATAGGTTTTAATAGCAGTTAGAGATGAGGAGAAGTTCTGCTTCAGCCAAACCACAAGGACACCCCTCTCTTTTCTCTTCACCCTATAAAACTCCAGTCCTCCTTGGCTCAGGGAGTTATTTGATCTTTAGCTGCTCCCTGATGCACATCAGCTAAGGAAAGTTTTTAACTTGAAGGGAACAAAACATGCTACCCCCAAATATGTCATTCTGGCATATTGATTATTTTGAATTAAAATTACTTAAGAAACAGCCAATGCAGGGCACCTGGGTGGCTCAGTTGGTGAATGTCTGATTCTTGCTTTCAGCTCAGGTCATGATCTCAGGTCCTGAGATCAAGCCCCATTTCAGACTCCACACTGTGCAGGGACCCTGCTTAACATTCTTTTTTTTTTTAAATATTTTATTTATTTGACAGAGAGAAATCACAACTAGGCAGAGAAGTAGGCAGAGAGAGAGGAGGAAGCAGGCTCCCTGCAGAGCAGAGAGCCCGATGTGGGGCTCGGACCTGAGCCGAAGGCAGAGGCTTTAACCCACTGAGCCACCCAGGCGCCCCCCTGCTTAACATTCTTTCTCTCCATTCCCATTGCCCCTCCTGCCCGAAAGAAAGAAAGAAAGAATGTGCAAGAAGGACGCCATGATCCTCCTTTGTCCCATGAAAGCACATAACAAATCTACCATGTGAATCTACCAATATTTTTTGTGGTCTGTTTTTGTTTTTAAGCAGATAATACTTTTTCATAAAATATTATTAATCATTACTGATCTATTCATTGATTCCACATATGCATTTTGAATGTATCAGTTACATTTTTATTCTGAATTAAACAAAAGAAATATAATGCACTGCTTGTGAGCTCTAGACATGTGTAAGGAATGTTAGTTTATTTTTATAAACACTTTTTGAGTACCTATCTTTGTCAAGACATGTCAGGTCCTGAGACAGGTATTGTAGGTGAAATAGGAAACAACTTTTAAGAAGCAAATGATAGCAACATGACTAAGTCATTTCTATAAAATATGACTCTTGGTGTGAATCTTGTGCTACAGAAATCCCAAGCAGAGCCACACCAACTATTCTGAATGGTTAGAGGGCAGGTGGAGAAAATTTTGACAGCTGTACCTAAATAAGTATTTTTTTTTAAGATTTATTTGTTTGAGAGAGAGAGAGAGAGAGAGAGAACATGTGAGTGAGGAGATGGGCAGAGAGAGAATCCTCAAGCACAGTCCTTGTAGGCAAGGCTCAATGCTCTGCAATATACTATGCTCATCACATATTCTCCAGTAAGAAAATGTGCAGCTTATTCCAGGCAAAACTGGGTGAGAAATTAGAAGAAAGATAATACTGATGGCAAAAGTCACCAATTCTTCTCTCCAATCTTCTTCATATATTTTTTCTACGTTTTCTATACTGTGAATATAGTTCTTGAGCCTGTGATTAATCAGAGCTGTTCCTATCCTGATTAATAGCCAAGGACGATGGTCCGTGACCTCTTCCTGAGCTTCTTGTGCTGTTACGTCACGCCAATCACCGCTTTTCAATGTCCTTTGGGGATCATCCTTAGGCAGTTTCAAGTTTGTTATTAAAAGTCTC
The DNA here is from genome assembly GCF_922984935.1 of Meles meles. Lineage (NCBI taxonomy): Eukaryota > Metazoa > Chordata > Mammalia > Carnivora > Mustelidae > Meles > Meles meles. Next base: position 24,810,854 of record NC_060066.1, read on the forward strand.
CAAAGTGGTTTCAAAAAGTTTAACCAAAGATGTAGTCCTTAATCTATTTTTCCTCCAAATTACCTACACCCACTTTGCTTATTACAGCTCACCAGAGGTTCTGAAATGGGATCCGAGGAAAGTATGAATATAGTCAATGATAAAATTCCAACAAGTTTGAATATAAATATTCCCATTATTAATGTTCCAGGAGTAAATTAAATAATTACTTATTAATTAAATCCTTGTAAGTTAAAATCTGAAGGAATTAAAGGAAAAGAATGCATTTTCTCCCATGCTAATTCTATTCAGTCTCTATTAGAGGAATTTTCTTTCAAAAACCTGTGTATAGGTGGGATTCTTGTAACAGGTGAAGACTGGATCATTTTCAGTCTAAGGGTGAGGTTACTTCGGAACCTTAGGAAGTGAATTAGTCAGTGGACCTAGTCAGTGGATCTATATTTCTTGTGTCCCACTTTTAAGGGGGTTCTATGAATTATATGAAGTTCTATGAATTATATGAAGCTATATGAAGTTATCATGAGAACAACCCAATACAAAGTTTAGAAATCAAGCCAAATTCTAAGGTCTAGGATAGTTATGCCAAATAAATTTATTTTCTCAGGATGCAGCATTGAGTCTAATAGAAGGACATTTGCCAAAGACCATCAAAATAATCATTTATATATAGAGAAGATGGGATAGACTGAGACAATTAGCTTGGTTTCAGTTTACTATTAAAAATTAATCTATAACCGCTGTCCAGAGAGTAAGACCTTTAAACTTAAAACAAATTAGGGGACATCTTCAGCATAAGATTAATCAGAGACACCTTGCTTTTACTAAATTGGGGCAAGTGCTTACTTTTTTGTTTTGTTTTGTTTTGTTTTCTATCTTCTCATAGGGAATGGAGAATGAGATAATCATGTCTACTTGCCAAATTATGAAATTTAAAACATTTGTACATTTGTACAATGTACAAAATGTTTATACAAAAAACATTTTTAGCCTCAATATTAGAAGAAGAGTCTTTCTAAAATTTTTCTAAGAATTTAAAGCCTCTTAATTTCTTTTCACCTTTGAGACCCATATTTCTTAAAAACCCCTGGGAAACCATATGTGCACACAGTGCCCTTTACTTTGTTATGAGCAAATGTTTTCAATCCAGAGCCAATGTGATTGCTACAGTGGACCATGAACACAACCAAGGGAAGACTACCCCTTAGTTTCCCCATAGGTTCTTATGAAGAAACACCCTCAGAAGACTACTGACCCACCAGCTGTGAAGAATCAACAGCACTGACATATGATCCTCAACATACCTGTTTTTTTTTTTAAGATTTTATTTATTTTTTTGACAGAGAGAGATCACAAGTAGGCAGAGAGGCAGGCAGAGAGAGTGAGAGGGAAGCAGGCTCCCTGCTGAGCAGAGAGCCCAATGCGGGACTCGATCCCAGGAACCTGAGATCATGACCTGAGCTGAAGGCAGAGGCTTAAACCACTGAGCCACCCAGGCGCCCCCATACCTCAGTTTTTAATACCTCCAGTCTCGAGGGGCAGGTTGGTTTCTTGTTTTTGATTTTTTTTTTCCTTGCTAAAGCTTACAACAATGGGTTATATCTCTTGAGTCCCATCAGCTTCTATATTTCCTTTTGTTTATCAGTATGCCTGAGCTGAGAATTGAATAGTTTAGCCTAATTCTTCAATTAATCCTGCTCCTAAATTGGTCCCTTGTCCTATCTACTTGACAGGAAAATTCAGTTCAAGCAAGAAAAAAAAAAAAAAATCCTAGCGTCTAATGTCCTAAAAGCCAGTATAAATAGATGAGAAAATCCAATTGTCCACGGAAAACAGATGAAGCCCAGCATTTCAGCTAGTCCTTCTTTTATTCCCAATGACATTTTTTTAAAGGGTTTAATCGCCTAGGGAAAAATGACAGGTGTAACAAATATAACAAATATGAAGGAAATATTTAGAATGAAAAGATGATAATCCTTGAATATCATAATTTTGCCTTAGCTGTGAGTAAAGAAACGTAACTATGTGTGTTATTTGACCATGATACATTTTAAAAATATTGAGGAAAAAGAGAATACTGATTGGTACAAGTAGTTTTGAAAATGCAAAGTCAACACTGTATTTTGCGCTCTATAAAAAGGTGAATTTATAAATGGGATTGACTCCTTAATTTCTCTTTCTTCAGTCTTGTTGTTGGTGTACAGAAATGCAACTGATTTCTGTGCATTGATTTTATATCCTGACACTTTACTGAATTCCTGTACAAGTTCTAGCAGTTTTGGAGTGGAGTCTTTTGGGTTTTCCACATATAGTATCATATCATCTGCGAAGAGTGATAGTTTGACTGCTTCTTTACCAATTTGGATGCCTTTAATTTCTTTTTGTTGTCTGATTGCTGAGGCTAGGACTTCTAGTACTATGTTGAATAGCAGTGGTGATAATGGACATCCCTGCCGTGTTCCTGACCTTAACGGAAAAGCTTTCAGTTTTTCTCCATTGAGAATGATATTTGCGGTGGGTTTTTCATAGATGGCTTTGACAATATTGAGGTATGTGCCCTCTATCCCCACACTTTGAAGAGTTTTGATCAGGAAGGGATGCTGTACTTTGTCAAATGCTTTTTCAGCATCTATTGAGAGTATCATATGGTTCTTGTTCTTTCTTTTATTAATGTGTTCTATCACATTGATTGATTTGCGGATGTTGAACCAACCCTGCAGCCCTGGAATAAATCCCACTTGATCGTGGTGAATAATCCTTTTAATGTACTGTTGAATCCTATTGGCTAGTATTTTGGCGAGAATTTTTGCGTCTGTGTTCATCAAGGATATTGGTCTGTAGTTCTCTTTTTTGGTGGGATCCTTGTCTGGTTTTGGGATCAAGGTGATGCTGGCCTCATAAAATGAGTTTGGAAGTTTTCCTTCCGTTTCTATTTTTTGGAACAGTTTCAGGAGAATAGGAATGAGTTCTTCTTTAAATGTTTGGTAGAATTCCCCTGGGAAGCCGTCTGGCCCTGGGCTTTTGTTTGTTTGGAGATTTTTGATGACTGTTTCAATCTCCTTACTGGTTATGGGCCTGTTCAGGTTTACTATTTCTTCCTGGTTCAGTTGTGGTAGTTTATATGTCTCTAGGAATGCATCCATTTCTTCCAGATTGTCCAATTTGTTTGCGTAGAGTTGCTCATAGTATGTTCTTATAATTGTCTGTATTTCTTTGGTGTTAGTTGTGATCTCTCCTCTTTCATTCATGATTTTATTGATTTGGGTCCTTTCTCTTTTCTTTTTGATGAGTCTGGCCAGGGGTTTATCAATCTTATTGATTCTTTCAAAGAACCAGCTCCTAGTTTCATTGATTTTTTCTATTGTTTTTTTGGTTTCTATTTCATTGATTTCTGCTCTGATCTTTGTGATTTCTCTTCTCCTGCTGGGTTTAGGGTTTCTTTCTTGTTCTTTCTCCAGCTCCTTTACGTGTAGGGTTAGGTTGTGTACTTGAGACCTTTCTTGTTTCTTGAGAAAGGCTTGTACCGCTATATATTTTCCTCTCAGGACTGCCTTTGCTGTGTCCCACAGATTTTGAACTGTTGTGTTTTCACGTCACTCGGCATCAGGGAAATACAAATCAAAACCACAATGAGATATCACCTCACACCAGTCAGAATGGCTAAAATTAACAAGTCAGGAAATGACAGATGCTGGCGAGGATGTGGAGAAAGGGGAACCCTCCTCCACTGTTGGTGGGAATGCAAGCTGGTGCAACCACTCTGGAAAACAGCATGGAGGTTCCTCAAAATGTTGAAAATAGAACTACCCTATGACCCAGCAATTGCACTACTGGGTATTTACCCTAAAGATACAAACATAGTGATCCGAAGGGGCACGTGTACCCGAATGTTTATAGCAGCAATGTCTACAATAGCCAGACTATGGAAAGAACCTAGATGTCCATCAACAGATGAATGGATCAAGAAGATGTGGTATATATACACAATGGAATACTATGCAGCCATCAAAAGAAATGAAATCTTGCCATTTGCGACGACGTGGATGGAACTAGAGCGTATCATGCTTAGTGAAATAAGTCAATCGGAGAAAGACAACTATCATATGATCTCCCTGATATGAGGACATGGAGAAGCAACATGGGGGGGTAGGGGGATAGGAGAAGAATACATGAAACAAGATGGGATTGGGAGGGAGACAAACCATAAATGACTCTTAATCTCACAAAACAAACTGGGGGTTGCTGGGGGGAAGTGGGATTGGGAGAGGGGGAGGGGGCTATGGACATTGGGGAGGGGAGGCGAACCATAAGAGACTATGGACTCTGAAAAACAACCTGAGGGTTTTGAAGGGTCAGGGGTGGGAGGTTGGGGGAACAGGTGGTGGGTGATGGGGAGGGCACGTTTTGCATGGAGCACTGGGTGTTGTGCAAAAAGAATGAATACTGTTACGCTGAAAAAAAATAAATAAATAAAAAAAAAAAAAAAAAAAAAAAGGTGAATTTAAAAAGAAATGAGCCGAAGTACTACTAAGATATTAAAACACAGCATTAGTTAAAGATTGCTTATGTAGTCCTCAATATATTCTTCTGTTTGTCACCTTAAAAGTGAGTTTCTGGCTTGCTTGTTTTGCCTTTCCTATGATGTTCTGCTTTTTAAAGTTTATGGTAATAGCCTAAAATACATACCTCTTTAGCTCAAGATTATATTTACAGAAAAGTTATTTTACATGTTTTTGAGGAAAATGCGCTTATTAAAAATACCACTGGCATCTTATGGGAAATTTCATAAAATCTGAAACATAAGGCACTGTAATTGTAGGTAGTTTTATTAGATTCACTTATGTATATTTTCATATGGAGATATATATATATATACATATATATATATAGTTGCACATAGACTCATTACACACATATAGACAAACATGTATTTTGTAGACTACCCAGTCAGTCAGGGAAAGTTTTGCCTTTCTTTTTTTTTTTACTAAATGTCTGGATTACTGACAATACATGAAATCTTTCACCTATTGATTATACATTATTCTACATGTATACTACATATGTAATATATAGTGTGGTATATACTATTATAATATATACAATACATAGTATAGTACACACTATATATAACTTTTAAGATCTAATTTGTATATAGTTAATATTGAAATTAATATTAATATCACTAACCCTTGAATTACTTATAATTTTTCTTTCATTATCTTTTTTGAATCCACACTGTTTCTTATCTAGGACCTCCACTAATTAAAAAGGCATGTTTCATAGTAGTAATAATCAAATACAACTATTGTGTGCACATTGCATCTGGCAGGCTGTCTTTTTAGTGTTTTGTATGAATCATCTCATTTATCCTCCTCACCGTGCTAGGAGACAGGCATTCTCCCATTTTGCTAGTGAGAACTCTGAGCACTGAAAGACTAAGTAAGGGAACATACAAAGTTACTTCAGAAATCCAGAATTTGAATTTGGACGATCCACTTGCAGACCTGATGCTCATAGATATGTTCATTATATGAAGTTAGTGTGCAAGTGTCTGGGGAATATACAGGATATTGCATAACCATTTACAATTTGCTTCCACATTCAGGAAATTTACAATTTCTGGGTCCAGTCTGGGACCCAGACTGACAGCAATTCTCTGTATCTGCGGAGTCCTTTCTAGAGATGGGCAGAGTTCAAGGAGGTGAATTGCATCTTAATATCCAGTGACTTTTTTTAAAATGGGGGATATTCTCCCTATATCAATTATTCATGAGATTTGAAATTAAGCTATGTGAAATATTGGATACAATTTCAAGCTCTATATGAGTCATCATTAATAACAATGATATGTCTAAAAAGAAAAAAAATAATAAAAAAAATAATAGTTTTCTTTGGTATATGACATCTTCTGATTCTTCTAATTAGCTTAATAATATACCTGCTGTTTTCTTCTTTAATATATATTACTTTTAAGATCTAGGAAAATAAATGTGAAGACAGAAACTTAAAAACTTTGTATGTATTGACCAAAAATAGTAAAATATCTTGGAATAAACTTGATCAAAAAAGTAAAAAACCTGTACTCTGAAAACATTGATGAAAGAAATTGAGGATGGCACCAAAAAAAAAAAAAAAAAAAGAAAAAGAAAAGAAAAGAAAGAAAGATGCTGCATGCTCATGGATTGAAAGAACAAATATTGTTAAAATGTCCTCACTACCTGGAGCAATCTACAGCTTTTATGTAATCCCTATAAAAATATCAACAGCATTTTTCACAGTATTATTACAAATAATCCTAAAATTTGTATGGAACCACAAAAGACCCTTAATAGTCAAAGTAATATTGAAAAAGAAGAACAAAACTGGAGGTATCACAATCCCAGACTTCAAGATATACTACAAAGCTGTAGTAATCAAATCAGTATGGTACTGGAACAAAATAGATACATAGAGCAATAGAACAGAATACATAGCCTAGAAATAAACCCATGAGTATATGGTCAATTAATCTTCTAAAAAGAAGGCAAGAACATGTAGTAGTAAAAAGACAGTCACTTTTACAAATGGTGTTGGAAAACTACATACAAAAGAATGAAACGACCACTTTCTTACACTTTACACAAAAGTAAACTCAAAATGGATTAAGGACTTAAATGCGATACATGAAACCATGAAAATCCTAGAAGAGAACAGAGGCAGGAATCTCTCTGACACTGGCCATAGTAACATTTTTCTAGATAATGTCTCCTGAGGCAAGAGAAACCAAAGCAAAAATAAACAAGTGGGAATACATCAAAATAAAAAGCTTCTGCACAATAAGCAAACAATTAACAAAACTAAAAGACAACCTATTGAATGGGAAAAAATATCTGCAATGAAGCATTTGATAAAGGGTTAGTATCCAAAATACATAAAGAACACCAAAAACATAAATAATTCGATTAAAAATGGGTAGAAGACATGAACAGATGTTTCTCCAAAGACGACATATAGATGGTCAAAAGATATGAAAAGATGTGTCTCAAATCACTCATCATCAGGGAAATGAAAATGAAAACCAATGAGATATCACCATATACCTGTCAGAATGGATAAAATTAACAAAACAAGACACAACAGGTGTTGGTGAAGATGTAGAGAAAAAGTAATCCTAGTGCACTGTTGGTGGGAATGCAAACTGATGCAGCCACTGTGAAAGACAGTGTGGAGGTTCCTCAAGAAATTAAAAATAGAAATCCCATATGATCTACTAACTCCACTACTGGGTATTTACCCAAAGGATACGAAAACACTAATTCAAAAAGGTATCTGCACCTCTATGTTTATTACAGCATCATTTACAACAGCCAACTATGGAAGCAGCCCAACTGTCTATCAACACATGAATGGATATAGAAAAGGTGGTATACAATGGAATATTATTCAACCATAAAAAAGAATGAAATCTCGCTTTTTACAACATGGGCAGATATAAAGAGTATAAGGCTAAGTGAAATAAGTCATTCAGAGAAAGACAACTACCAAATGATTTTACACACATGTGGAATTTAAGAAACAAGACAAATGAACACCACCACCAAGACACAAACCAAAAAAAAACCCCAGATTCTTCACTGTAGAGTCATCGAATGGTTACCAGAGGGAAGGTGGGTAGGGGGATGGGTGAAATAGGTGAAGAGGATTAAGAGTTCACTTATCATGATGAGCACAGAGTAATGTAGTGAATTGCTGAATCACTATATTTTATACCTGAAACTAATATAACATTGTATGTTAACTATATTGCAATTTAAAAAATTTGTATGCATTGATTATTTACAAGATAAATTCAAAACATTAAAAAATGACTATTAAATGATTGGCCCAAAGTCAAAGAAATTTCATTGTTTTTGTTGGGCCCTAATTAAATAATTGACCATATTTATAAGATGATAAGTAAGACTTTCAAAATTTTGAGAGCAGACTTTCTTCAAAATAAACATTTTCCAACAATGCTCAAATAATTTTCTAGTCCTGGTGACACTCATATACTAGCTCCTTTGGTCTCTTGGCTCTTTTCTGATAAGCTATTCCTGAATTCATTGAATTAAGAAAAAAAATTTGCTTTAAATTAGCTCTATAGATGTGACCTGGCCTGCTTGTGGAAAAAGTAACCTTATTTTCTCTTCTCTGCTCCCCCCCGCCTTTTTTAGAGAGGGATTGAAAGAGAGAGAGTGGGAGAAAGGGTAGAGGGAGAGGGAAGGGGATAGAAAATCTTCAGAAGGCTCCATACCCAGTGCAGAGCCCTACATGGGGCTCAGTCTCACAACTGTGAGATCATGACCTGAGTCAAAATCAAGAGTCAGACTTTTAACCAACCAAGTCACCCAGGCACTCCTTTTCTTTCCTTTTTTAAACTCCAAATGATTGCCAGTGTTGGCCTCCAATCATTCATTACATTTATTATTTATATAGACTGAGAAATGAGCTTCCTTTAGTTCTTAAATGAAATAATACTAAGTGGCGAGAATGAAAAGTTTGTAATGACAGAACTGTGTATAAAGTTTTGAATAATATATTAGTCATTCATCTCAAATACATTGTGCATTCATCTCATCTAATTTATAATGACTGATGCAAATTAACAGAGGTAGAAAATAATCTCCTTCATGTTTCATGCTGTAGGAAGGATAGTTAAGTCCATCTTTTTTCTCCAAATTAAGAAAAAAGACAAACAAAGGGAAAAATGGTGAATACTTCTAGACTATTTTTTGGCTATAGATATTTCAGGGCATTTTGACACAGAAGTGTGCCCTGTGCTAGAAATTTTACTCTATATTCACAGATTAATACTTCATTATAGTTTTAGACCTTAACGATCTCCCCTCAACTGAAATATCTTGCCTGTCTAAACCAAGTCTAGCAGTATAACCTGAGCTAAATTACTTGAAATCACTTGATAACTTGATAGACTGTCTTCAGAAATGAGAAATCCTTTGTATAAAAAAATGAGTTAATTTTTAATGTCATTACACTTATATTCCTTTTGCTAATACAGTAAGAATAAGTATCTCTTAGGTAAGACATTCTAGTAACTTTAAAGAAGCCTGAAGCAAGATGAATTTAAAACTTACAGTAGATTGAGAATATATTGACACTTAGAAGGAAAAAAAAGACATAAAAATAATGGAAACATTTAATCTATCACCACCGGTCAAGTAATCATCTTCTCTGATCTGTATAGTCTTTTATCCACAAATAAAATACTAAGTAGTATTTATCAAACTAGGATCTGCATTGGAATCACCTGGAAAGCTTTAGAAGTAAAACAAAAGCAAAAACAAAAAAATAATGGTAGGATCCCAACACTAAATATTCTAATTTAGTTCTTGTGTTGTGTCATTTGAAATATCATGAAGTTTATAATCTATGTGAGTCTAATTCATAGTACTTTAAAGGAACACTTAACACACACGTGCCATTTCATTCATATATATATATATTATATATATATACACACACACATATAATTTTTATAATATCATTTAATAAAGAGTAAAATAAATCAGGAAAATGTACTAAGAGCAAGGATTCAATATCAAAGTTGCCCAAGACCAAAACTTGTAATTGGTTTTGGTGTCTCTATTTCTGGGTTGTTGTCCCCCCATCCCATTTCTTGATTCAAATTTATCAATCAATTCTGAAATCCCAGAACTATGATGCTTCCCATATCACATGTTACATTCTATCTTATGTTTTAGCTATTTGCATCCTTGTGTAATCTCCTACTATACTATAAAAGACTTAAGGACAGGTGAGGGTTTTAATTGTTTTAGTGTTGCTATTTTGTTTTGTTTTTTTCATACTTTCTTACCTTTAGCACCTAGTGCAATTACATGCCATGTAGTGGGTTCTGAATAAAATGTGATGAATTAATCCTTGGTAGATTCTCTGAAGTCCTTGTCATTAATACTAATCTTATACATTGTGGTATGGGATATGTCTCTGCACACTGAAGTTAACTGAGGACATGTTAGGCTGTTAATGATTGTGAGCTCCTCAAAAGTGAATACTTTAAAAAGTATCTTATAAAAATTATCCACTATGGCCAGTACATATCTGCAGCAAATAGATGTGATTTATACACAGAAGTGATTTATAGTGGGGAAGGGTGAATTCAAGGCATTTATTAGATCATTACCATCTGCCAATGTAATCAGTTTTGAAGACACTAGTAAAGATGGCAAAGATCAAGTTAGATGTCATTGCAAGATATTTTTAATTACATTATTTATAAACTTTATCAACTAATTAATAAATCTGTAATATTGATAAATAATATTTAGTTAAATCCCAAATAAATATTGAATTACATTGTGAAACTTTCATCTGCTCTCAATAAAAGTCTATCCCTCATTACTGAATGATAAGTAACTATGGAATCACCCCCTTTTTTTTTTCTGAAAATTCTGCTAAGGCAAGACAACTTGCATCTGAGTGTATAAAAGTGAATATTCATATATACTGAGATAAAAGAGGAAATACCCAGTGGACTGAAATAACACAATACGCTCATGAACAAACTTGAGAACAATTTATCAAATAATCATTTCTTATGGTTTGAATTCTTTAGATATTCACATTGAATTTATTTCATTTCATGGTCTAATGACAAAACCTCTGCATTTCTTGCTGTTGTCTGCTGATTTCAACCTCAGTAAGTTTTCTGTTTAAACACACTATGAATTGATAAACACTCTCTTTTCTGATCATGTTAAACATACTGAGTCATCAAAATGAATGTTTTTTTTTTCATAATAGCACTTACAAAACAAACACCAAAAGCATCTAGAACATCAATTTTTCATACTTTTTGCTGAATTGTTTTAAACTTTGGTTTAATAATATATTCTTAAAAACACAAAAATAATCCTTGTTCTTGTCTTTCTACATCCATAGTTCTTCTTTATTATCTTCACCCATTAGAAGATAAAATAGAAATGTTTGAGTTGATCTTTAATATACAGAAGGGTTATTATGACATATATAATACATTCCTGCTTAAAACAAGATAAATTTTTTTATGATTTTTTTTGACATAATGTCTTCTCTGTTAACATAATTTATATACAAAATGTCCATTCACTTTACACATGAAGTACTATAATCAGACTTCATTTTTGAAGAGTTGTGGTATATGTGGATTTCAGCTCTCATAATGTAGCTAATCAATACCAGTCCGCTAACACACAGCTCGAATTCCACTCTTTATCTAGGTTTCCCTCTTTTTCCCACTTTGCTAACATCATCATCACCATCATCATCACCAATGGGTACTGAGTTGTAGCAAACACATTCTGCCATCTTTAAGAAGATTATGTGCTTTTCATCTTTAGTCTGTTAGTGATGTGAATTCTGCTTATTGATATCTGAATGTTAAGTCCAGCTTGCTTCCTTGGAATGAACTTAATTTTTTTTTAAAGATTTTATCCATTCATTTGACAGACAGAGATCAAAAGTAGGCAGAGAGGCAGGCAGAGAGAGAGAGAGAGAGAGAGAAGGAAGCAGGGTCCCCACAGAGCAGAGAGCCGGATGTGGGGCTCAATCCCAGGACCCTGGGATCATGACCTGAGCTGAAGGCAGAGGCTTTAATCCACTGAGCCACCCAGGCACCCCTGGAATGAACTTAATTTTATGGTGATATATTATCCTTGTTTGTACATCACTGCATTTGATCAGTAATATTTTTTTAAATTTATTTATTTATTTTCAGCATAACAGTACTCACTGTTTTTGCACCACACCCAGTGCTCCATGCAGTATGTGCCCTCTCTATTACCCTCCACCTTGTTCCCCAACCTCCCACCCCCCGCCCCTTCAAAACCCTCAGGTTGTTTTTCAGAGTCCATAGTCTCTCATGGTTCATCTCCCCTTCCAATTTCCCACAACTCCCTTCTCCTCTCCATCTCCCCATGTCTTCCATGTTCTTTGTTATGGTCCACAAATAAGTGAAACCATATGATACTTGACTCTCTCTGCTTGACTTATTTTGCTCAGCATAATCTCTTCCAGTACCGTCCATGTTGCTATAAAAGTTGGGTATTCATCCTTTCTGAGAGAGGCATAATACTCCATGGTGTATATGTACCACATCTTCCTTATCCATTTGTCCGTTGAAGGGCATCTTGGTTCTTTCCACAATTTGGCGACCGTAGTCATTGCTGCAATAAACATTGGGGTACAGATGGCTCTTCTTTTCACTACATCTGTATCTTTGGGGTAAATACCCAGCAGTGTAATTGCAGCGTCATAGGGAAGCTCTATTTTTAATTTCTTGAGGAATCTCCACACTGTTCTCCAGAGTGTCTGCACCAACTTGCATTCCCACCAAGAGTGTAAGAGGGTTCCCCTTTCTCCACAACCTCTCCAACACACGTTGTTTCCTGTCTTGCTAATTTGGGCCATTCTAACTGGTGTAAGGTGATATCTCAATGTGGTTTTAATTTGAATCTCCCTGATGGCTAGTGATGATGAGCATTTTTTCATGTGTCTGATAGCCATTTGTATGTCTTCATTGGAGAAGTGTCTGTTCATATCTTCTGCCCATTTTTTGATATGATTATCTGTTTTGTGTGTGTTGAGTTTGAGGAGTTCTTTATAGATCCTGGATATCAACCTTTTGTCTTTACTGTCATTTGCAAATATCTTCTCCCATTCCGTGGGTTGCCTTTTTGTTTTGTTGACTGTTTCCTTTGCTGTGCAGAAGCTTTTGATCTTGATGAAGTCCCAAAAGTTCATTTTCACTTTTGTTTCCTTGGCCTTTGGAGACATATCTTGAAAGAAGTTGCTGTGGCTGATATCGAAGAGGTTACTGCCTATGTTCTCCTCTAGGATTCTGATGGATTCCTGTCTCACGTTGAGGTCTTTTCTTAAAGGGACTATCCACCAAGCTGATCTAATAATTGTAAATATCTATGCCCCCAATATGGGAGCTGCCAATTACATAAGAAAACTATTAATCAAGATAAAGAGTCATATTGATATGAACACATTGATAGTAGGAGATCTTAATATGCCTCTCTCAGTAATAGACAGATCATCGAAGCAGAAAATTAATAAAGAAATAAGAGCATTGAATGAAACATTGGACCAGATGGACCTCATAGACATATACAGAACATTCCACCCTAAAACAACAGAATACTCATTCTTCTCAAGTGCACATGGAACCTTCTCCAGAATAGACCACATACTCGGTCACAAAACAGAACTTAACCGATACCAAAAGACTGATCAGTAATATTTTAAGAATTTTCATCTGTATTCATTAAACAACCTTTAACATACCTTTCTTTTAATCTACATAGGATATACTATTCCCATAAAATGAGTAAGGAATTCATTCCTTCTTCATTATTTGATATAATGAATAGGAGGTTATAATACTCCAGGGGTTTGTCAATTTTATCTAAGTATAATACTGTTCAAATACCCATTATTATATCTATTAATATCTATTTGTAATGTATCTAGGACCCATAGTGATGACACTTTATTCCCAGTACTATTAACGGTGCTTTCTTTCTTCTGTATTTCTCAATCATGCTGGAAGATCAAGCATTTTATTAGTCTTTTAAGTACAAATTTTTAATTTTTTTGCTTTGTTCTATTGTATGTTAATTCTCTAATTCATTTATCTTTTAACATTTCACTTTGTAGCACTTAAATAGCATTAATTTGTAAGCTCTTTCTTTTTGAGATAGATATTTAAATAATTGATTTCAGGCTTTCTTTTTATAATAGAAACATTTAGGTTTAAAAAATATCTACAAGTATGGCTTTAGCTGAATCCAAGAAGTTTTAATATGTCACTGTTATTGTTAAAATGTTTATAAATTTCAATTGTGATTTCCATTTTGACCCAGTGGTGACTTTAAAGTGTATAGCTGAACTTTCAAAGATCTTAGCATTTCCTAATATTTATTGTTATTGTTATTTATTTCTGTCTTAATTCTACTGAGATTGGAGAATATATTCTGGATAACTTTTTAAACTTTGAAAAACAGTTGAGCTTATACTAGTATGAGTCGGTTTCTCTCTCTTCCTTGTTGTTCTTTTGTTCATTTATTTTGTTTTTAAGATTTCACATAGAAGTAAAATCACATGGTGTTTCTTTGATTAAAATTTTGTAATGTGGGGCACCTGGGAGGCTCAGTGGGTTAAGCCTCTCCCTTCAGCTCAGCTCATGATCTCAGGGTCCTGGGATCAAGCCCCACATCGGGCTCTCTGCTCAGCGGGGAGCCTTCTTCCCCCCTTCTCTCTGCCTGCCTCTCTGCCTACTTGTGATCTCTGCCTGTCAAATAAATAAATAAAATCTTAAAAAAATAAAATAAAATGAAATTAAATAAAATTTTGTAATGCATATAGCTGTTGAATCACTATGTTGTATGCCTGAAATTAATTTATGTGTCAACTATACTTCAATTAAGAAGTTTTAAAAAGGGGCGCCTGGGTGGCTCAGTGGGTTAAGCCTCTGCCTTCAGCTCAGGTCATTATATCGGGGTCCTGGGATTGAGCCCCACATCTGGCTCTCTGCTCAGCGGGGAGCCTGCTTCCTCTTCTCTCTCTGCCTACCTCTCTGCCTGCTTGTGATCTCTGTCTGTCAAATAAATAAATAAAATCTTTAAAAATTTTTTTAAAAAAATTTAAAAATGCTGTTGGGATCAAAGAACTAAATAGAACCACCCTGTAACCCAGTAATTACACTGCTAGGTATTTATCCAAAATACAAAAATACTAATTGGAAGGGATACACACACACGAATGTTTATAGAAACATTATCAACAATAGCCAAATTATCAAAAGATCTCAAATGTCCATTGACTGATGAATGCATAAAGAAGATGTGGTATATATACATATATATATATACACATATATATGTATATACACACACACACACACACACACACACACACACACACGAATATTCAGCCAACAAAAAGAATGAAATCTTGCCATTTGCAACAACATGGATGAACCTGGAGAGTATAATGCTAAGCAAAATAAGTCAGTCAGAGAAAGAAATACCATATGATTTCACTGATACATAGAATATAAGGAACAATACAGATATACAGATGAACATAGGGGAGAGAAAAAAAAGAGAGAGAGGCAAACCAAGAAACAGACTCTTAACTATAGAGAACAAACTGAGGGTTGTTAAAGGGGAGGTGAGCAGACGGATGGGTCAACTAGGTGATGGGTACTAAGGTGGGTGCTTGTTGTGATGAGCACTAGGTATTGTATAGAAGCATTCAATCACTAAATTCTACACCTGAAACTGAGATTACTCTCTATGTTAACTAACTGGAATTTAAATAAAAACCTAAAAAAGAAAAGAAAGGAAGTTGAAGTGTGCTTTCAGAATTAGTAATGGGAGAATCTTCAGTGACCAGCAAGCACCATTTTAAGAGCAACACCGTGTACTGTGGCATAAATAGTAAATAGGTGTGGAGAAGGCATGTGCAAAAACACTGTTTTGAAATGTCTTGGCAAAAGAGAATGAGTGGGAACCTGAGGGATATTAGAATTTAGAGTTCTGGTAAAATTGCATATTTGGTTCCATTTCTTTGAAAAAAATGGATGGTATTTTGATAGGGATTGCATTAAATGTGTAGATTGCTTTAGGTAGCATGGACATTTTCACAATATTTATTCTTCCAATCCAGGAGCATGGAACATTTTTCCATTTCTTTGTGTCTTCCTCAATTTCTTTCATGAGTACTTTATAATTTTCTGTGTATAGATTCTTAGTCTCTTTAGTTAGGTTTATTCCTAGGTATCTTATTGTTTTGGGTACAAATGTAAATGGGATTGACTCCTTAATTTCTCTTTCTTCAGTCTTGTTGTTGGTGTACAGAAATGCAACTGATTTCTGTGCATTGATTTTATATCCTGACACTTTACTGAATTCCTGTACAAGTTCTAGCAGTTTTGGGTTTTCCACATATAGTATCATATCATCTGCGAAGAGTGATAGTTTGACTTCTTCTTTACCAATTTGGATGCCTTTAATTTCTTTTTGTTGTCTGATTGCTGAGGCTAGGACTTCTAGTACTATGTTGAATAGCAGTGGTGATAATGGACATCCCTGCCGTGTTCCTGACCTTAGAGGAAAAGCTTTCAGTTTTTCTCCATTGAGAATGATATTTGCGGTGGGTTTTTCATAGATGGCTTTGATAATATTGAGGTATGTGCCCTCTATCCGTACACTTTGAAGAGTTTTGATCAGGAAGGGATGCTGTACTTTGTCAAATGCTTTTTCAGCATCTATTGAGAGTATCCTATGGTTCTTGTTCTTTCTTTTATTAATGTGTTGTATCACATTGATTGATTTGTGGATGTTGAACCAACCCTGCAGCCCTGGAATAAATCCCACTTGATCGTGGTGAATAATCCTTTTAATGTACTGTTGAATCCTATTGCCTAGTATTTTGGCGAGAATTTTTGCGTCTGTGTTCATCAAGGATATTGGTCTGTAGTTCTCTTTTTTGGTGGGATCCTTGTCTGGTTTTGGGATCAAGGTGATGCTGGCCTCATAAAATGAGTTTGGAAGTTTTCCTTCCATTTCTATTTTTTGGAACAGTTTCAGGAGTATAGGAATGAGTTCTTCTTTAAATGTTTGGTAGAATTCCCCTGGGAAGCCGTCTGGCCCTGGGCTTTTGTTTGTTTTGAGATTTTTGATGACTGTTTCAATCTCCTTACTGGTTATGGGCCTGTTCAGGTTTTCTATTTCTTCCTGGTTCAGTTGTGGTAGTTTATATGTCTCTAGGAATGCATCCATTTCTTCCAGATTGTCCAATTTGTTGGCGTAGAGTTGCTCATAGTATGTTCTTATAATTGTCTGTATTTCTTTGGTGTTAGTTGTGATCTCTCCTCTTTCATTCATGATTTTATTCATTTGGGTCCTTTCTCTTTTCTTTTTGATGAGTCTGGCCAGGGGTTTATCAATCTTATTGATTCTTTCAAAGAACCAGCTCCTAGTTTCATTGATTTTTTCTATTGTTTTTTTTGGTTTCTATTTCATTGATTTCTGCTCTGATCTTTATGATTTCTCTTCTCCTGCTGGGTTTAGGGTTTCTTTCTTGTTCTTTCTCCAGCTCCTTTACGTGTAGGGTTAGGTTGTGTACTTGAGACCTTTCTTGTTTCTTGAGAAAGGCTTGTACCGCTATATAAAAGACCTCAAATAGCCAAAGGAATATTGAAAAAGAAAGCCAAAGTTGGTGGCATCACAATTCCGGACTTCAAGCTCTATTACAAAGCTGTCATCATCAAGACAGCATGGTACTGGCACAAAAACAGACACATAGATCAGTGGAACAGAATAGAGAGCCCAGAAATCGACCCTCAACTCTATGGTCAACTAATCTTCGACAAAGCAGGAAAGAATGTCCAATGGAAAAAAGACAGCCTCTTCAATAAATGGTGCTGGGAAAATTGGACAGCCACATGCAGAAAAATGAAATTGGACCACTTCCTTACACCACACACGAAAATAGACTCCAAATGGATGAAGGACCTCAATGTGAGAAAGGAATCCATCAAAATCCTTGAGGAGAATGCAGGCAGCAACCTCTTCGACCTCAGTCGCAGCAACATCTTCCTAGGAACAACGGCAAAGGCAAGGGAAGCAAGGGCAAAAATGAACTATTGGGATTTCATCAAGATCAAAAGCTTTTGCACAGCAAAGGAAACAGTTCACAAAACCAAAAGACAACTGGCAGAATGGGAGAAGATATTTGCAAACGACATATCAGATAAAGGGCTAGTATCCAAAATCTATAAGGAACTTAGCAAACTCAACACCCAAAGAACAAACAATCCAATCAAGAAATGGGCAGAGGACATGAACAGACATTTCTGCAAAGAAGACATCCAGATGGCCAACAGACACATGAAAAAGTGCTCCACGTCACTCGGCATCAGGGAAATACAAATCAAAACCACAATGAGATATCACCTCACACCAGTCAGAATGGCTAAAATTAACAAGTCAGGAAATGACAGATGCTGGCGAGGATGCGGAGAAAGGGGAACCCTCCTACACTGTTGGTGGGAATGCAAGCTGGTGCAACCACTCTGGAAAACAGCATGGAGGTTCCTTAAAATGTTGAAAATAGAACTACCCTATGACCCAGCAATTACACTACTGGGTATTTACCGTAAAGATACAAACATAGTGATCCGAAGGGGCACGTGTACCCGAATGTTTATAGCAACAATGTCTACAATAGCCAGACTATGGAAAGAACCTAGATGTCCATCAACAGATGAATGGATAAAGAAGAGGTGGTATATATACACAATGGAATACTATGCAGCCATCAAAAGAAATGAAATCTTGCCATTTGCGACGACGTGGATGGAACTAGAGCGTATCATGCTTAGTGAAATAAGTCAATCGGAGAAAGACAACTATCATATGATCTCCCTGATATGAGGACATGGAGAAGCAACATGGGGGGTCGGGGGATAGGAGAAGAATAAATGGAACAAGATGGGATTGGGCGGGAGACAAACCATAAATGACTCTTAATCTCACAAAACAAACTGGGGGTTGCTGGGGGGAGGTGGGATTGGGAGAGGGGGAGCGGGCTATGGACATTGGGGAGGGGAGGCAAACCATAAGAGACTATGGACTCTGAAAAACAACCTGAGGGTTTTGAAGGGTCAGGGGTGGGAGGTTGGGGCAACCTGAGGGTTTTGAAGGGTCAGGGGTGGGAGGTTGGGGGAACAGGTGGTGGGTAATGGGGAGGGCACGTTTTGCATGGAGCACTGGGTGTGATGCCAAAACAATGAACACTGTTATGCTGTAAATAAACAAATAAACGAATAAAAAAAAAATTGCATATTTGGGTGTTAACATCAGCTAGGATTGGCCAGGTGTGATATCTGCAGTAAGTTAAGAAGATATCAGAAATCAAGAGACTAAGAGTGTAGTGCTGCTAGATGGTATCAACCTTAATTTAGAAATGGTTTTACAAGCAGGCGAGTATGCGCCACAGGGCTGAAATGTAAAGGGCATTGATCTGAACTCCAACCTGTGACATGCAGGTTGTGAGGAAAACAAACAGCCTCCCCTTGTGAAGAAAGAAAGGGAATGAATATAATCAGGAGTTTTTCTTTTTTCTTTTCTTTTCTCCTCATGAGTTTCAGTCAAGTACATTGGATTCAGAATGGTGGTAGGTACTAAAGGGGGCGCTTGTGATGAGCACCGGGTGTTCCTTGTAACTGATGAATCATTAAATTCTACTCCTGAAACTAATATTACACTACATGTTAACTAATTGGAATTTCTAATTGGAATAAACACTTAAACAAAAAAAAATCACAGTTAAGAGCAGAGGTATGATGCCAAAAAAAATCCCATAATTATGAATGTTCCCAATTTTGCCCCTTTCACATCCCAAATTCCCTCATGTATAAATGGAGAAGATAAAAGCAGCCAATTTATCAGTTGTGGGATTTCATACCCATACAGTGTTTGAACAGCCCTTGGCATGTAGTAATGTTATGTATATGTTAGCTATTATCGAATATGGTTGGGGCATTTAGCAAATTATCATGAAGCACCTGGTAACTGGAAAGAAGCAGCCATTGTCTCTTTACCAGGAAGATACATATTATGTAATGAATATGGGAAGATAGGTATTAGAAATCTTAATTAAGAGACTAATTTTTTTCTTTTATTTTTTTTTCTTTTTTTTTCTTTTTTTTTTCTTTTATTAACAATTAGAAGTGTGGAAACAGATTGAAACAAGCATTAATTCGATATAAATGTTCAACTCTAGCCAGTAGGAAAATTTTCCCCTATGATACAGAATTACAACAAAAGTGTTGCCATTGACAGAAAATTAAAATTTAAGCTTATGAAAAGTGGAGGTTAGGGTTTCAACATATGAATTTGGGGGGGCGGGGAGCATAACAGAATATTCTGTAACAGAATAGGAATACAAAATTAGTAAGAGAGGTTTATGTATTTGTGAAGCATACATTGTAGGACCTGACTAAATAGTTATCAAGAAAGATAATACATAGAGGTAATAATAACAATAATTTAACCAAGGAAATGTCATCAGTACCAAGAATGAAATAACAAATAAGTTAATTTTCACAAAATGAATGTCTTAAATTCACCTGTATATGTGAATAATGTAGTATTTTAAATATCTGGAGGTTTTTTTTAAATATCTAGAGTCTTTAAGAGAATATAGATTTTAAATGATGATAAAAATTATGCCTGAAAGTTTCTTAGCATTGAACACTTCTGTATTATTAAATAAGCTTAACTGCATACCTAATTTTTTTCCTTAAATGACTTTCTCAAAGAACTAAGTGACCTTGTGTGACTTTGTGATACTTTCCTGTGCCTCAGAGTAAATGAAAGCCTGAGAGAGCAGATGGTGTAAACATATCAGCTGTTAACCAGGCATATCCTTGTCTCACCTGGACTATTTCCCCTCCCCCCACAGTAAAATGCTCTCTGGTGTCAAGCCTTGCTGTCACACATCTCCCTTTTGAGTGCTTTGTCCTCTACTTATAAACAATGGTATATTTATAAAACACTTCCTTGGTTAGAAGGTTATTTCTGCATATAATGTTCATCAGTCTTCCAAAAAGCTGAGACCATTGTGCAAATAGTATAATATTAGTAAAATAAAAATATTTTATGTATAATTGCATATGTACAAAATTTCCAAAGATTAAAAGAAGGTATTTTCTTGGTCAGAAAATAGACACAGATAGTAATGTGACATTTTAGTGCAACCACAAAAAGATGGAAAACTATTTAAATTTAGCCATCTTTATGTTCTTATGTATATCTATAAGTATTTATAAGAAGTAGTAAAAGTACTGTAGTAATTGCGAGAATAAATTTAAAATGATGTTATGCACAAACTAGAAAGAAAAAGTGCTAGCCACCTACACTGAAGAAAACAAAATAAAAATACTGTCTGTGTTTTTGTAAAGATACGACAGTGTCTCCACTAAGAAATAAAAATGGATTATTAGTTTGGGTTTATCAATTAAATTATCCATTAGGTCAAAATAACGATAGGTCTCTCACCAAGCATTAATGAATTTACTCAAAGAATATTCATTGGATATACTTTAAGTGCTAGATGCTATGGTAAACACTAGAGATATAATCATGAAATAGAACCATAGCACCAGGATAAGCAGCCATAATAGACCATAATTAGAGAACAAACCTGGTAATTGTAATTTTTATATATACTTTAAAAAAGAAGTATTGGTTTTTATATAATTTTAGCACAAGAGACCTGTTCTTGTTTATACTGGTCAAAGGCAAATTATCTTTATAAGAAACATATGGTTATAAAATTGAAGAAATGGAAAGAATAATCAGTTACAAACTCAATAAATGAATGTTTTCCAGGCAGACAGAACAACATATATGAGGGTAATACATGAGGGGCCTGAGTGTACATTTTGAAAAAAAATGGCAAAAATATCTGATTATGGTGAAAGAAGAGTAAAAGGACTTAAGGCTGGAACAATAAACCTGAGCCAAATGTTATAAAACACTATAAATAAAATGAGGTTTATTCTAAGAATTGTGGAGCACTGAAAAGATTTTAGACAGAAAAGTGTTACACTTAGATTCTTCTAGATACTTAATTTTGTTTTCTTTGAAAACTTTTTATTAAACACTATGTCAAATAAACAAAGGCTGGCAAAATTGCAAGCTCCATCAATAGATAATAGACACATAGGCCTTCGAAGAAAAATAATATAGGTCAGAAATTGTGATCTACCTCAAAAGGAAGAGCACAGAAAAAGGAATACTTAAAGGTAAAATATTTTATTATACTTACTGACTTAAAAGATAACCGTAAAGTAATTAACTTTAAGGGTGCCTGGGTGGCTTATTGGGTTAAGTGTCTCACTCTTGGTTTCAGATTGGATCACGATCTCACTTTCCTAGGATCAACCTCTGTGTCAGCCTCTGCACTCAGTACTATCTGCTTCAGATTCTCTCTCTCTCTCCCTCCCACTCTCTCTCTTCCAAATAAATAAATAAATAAAATCTTAAAAAAAAAACTTGATTACCAAACTAGTAATTAACTTAAAAGTAAAATATAATTTTGAAGTAATAATAGTATTGGGTGGTTTGAGTATATGGATAAGTGAAGTAAATGAGAGCAATGCCATTAGGGATGGAAGGGAGGAATTGGAAACACTATGTTACAATGGATCTGTGTTACTCATGAAGTGGTACAGTATTATTTGGAGTGGGACTTAGATTAGTTGTAAATGGAAAACTACAAGGTACACTGTAAAAGACAAAAAAGAAGCATACTTCTTGTGTTAATAAAGGAGATAAATTAGAATCATATAAAATGCTCAATCAAAACCAAAGAAGGCAAAAAAGAGGAAAGAAAAAAAAAAACAAGAAGGAGTCCAATCAATAGAAAGCTGTTATACACATGGTAAATATTAATACAACAAATCAGTAATCACTTGATTTGTGAACAATCTAAACATAACCAGTTAAGATGGAAATTGTCAACTGAGTAAGCGAA
The DNA here is from genome assembly GCF_922984935.1 of Meles meles. Classification (NCBI taxonomy): domain Eukaryota; kingdom Metazoa; phylum Chordata; class Mammalia; order Carnivora; family Mustelidae; genus Meles; species Meles meles. The sequence goes on from NC_060066.1 coordinate 24,833,441, forward strand.
TAAGATGAAATATGTTTTATCTAGAGCAAACCTACTTTATATAAAAATTATGATAGGTTAAAACTAAATGGATAGAGAAGGATATCTCATGCTAACATTAATAAAAGGAAGCTAAAATATCTATGCTAATTACAGCATAAGAAGACTTCAGAACAAGGAAAGTTATAGGGCATAAAGAGGAACATTACATACTCGTAAGTGGCAAGTCTCCAAGAATTCCTAACAATCATTAACATGGATGCACCTAACAACTGAGTGTCAAAATGGGCAAAAATTGAAAGACCTGCAATTTAATAATAGGCAAATCCATTATAATAATTAGAAACTTCCAGACTTGTTCTTCATTAATTTGTAAGCAAAGAGGCAAAAATCAGGAAGGATTTAGTTTCTTACATAGTAATATCAACTAATTAGATATGAAAGACTTTTTTGAATACTTCATTAAACAACAGCACAGTACACAGTCTTCTTTAGCTCCCATGGGACTTCCTCTAACAACATATTCTGGGACATAAAACATGCCTTATCAAAACATTATCAAATTTAAAATAAAAGAATTCTTACAATGTGTGTTCTCCAACCACTATAAAAATAATCTGGAAATCAAATAAAAGTGGGCTGAAATATCCCCAAATATTTGGATATTGAACACCACAGCTTTAAATAATATATGGACCAAAGAAAGTCTCAAGAGAAATTTAAAACTTTGAACTAAGTTAAGATGAAAATATAACATCAAGATTTGTAGAATGAAGAGAAAGTGGTGCTTGGAAGAAAATTAATACCATTATATGCATATATGTTAGAAAAGATGAAGACCTGAATTCAATAACATAAATTCCCATCATAGGTAACAAAAGAAAGAAGAGAAATTTAGGTCCAAAACAAAGAAATTTAGGTCTAAAGCAAAGAAATAATAAAAATTAGAGCAGAAATCAATAAAATTGAAAACAGGAAAACCATCATAAGTTCATTTAAAAAAAAAAGCTTGTGTTTTAAGATAAACAATGAATTGATAAACCTTCATTTAGGGTAGCTGTGAAAATTATAAAGAAAATGCAAAATAATATCAGAAATGGGAGATGCCATCAATACTTATTGTATGGATATTGAAAGTTAAATAAAAGAAAATTTTGAGCAATTCCTTGAAAGACACAACCAAATATCATACAAGTTAAAAAAATAATCTGAATAGCCCTATATCTAAAAAATAAGAGTCAATACATATTATCCTTCATATAATTAAAAAAAAGAGATATCTGAGGGAGTCAAGATGGCGGAGAAATAGCAGGCTGAGATTACATCAGGCAGCAGGAGATCAGCTCGATAGCTTATCTAAACATTGCAAACACCAACAAATCCAACGGGAGATCAAAGAGAAGAAGAACAGCAACTCTAGAAACAGAAAGTCAACCACTTTCTGAAAGGTAGGACTGGCGGAGAAGTGAATCTAAAACGACGGGAAGATAGACCGCAGGGGGAGGGGACAGCTCCGGGCAAGCGGCAGAGGAACGGAGCACAAAATCAGGACTTTTAAAAGTCTGTTCCACTGAGGGACATTGCTCCAGAGGCTAAACCAGGGTGAAGCCCACACGGGGTCAGGGTCACAGAAGGATCGGGTGTGTCGGAGTGTTGCAGAGCTCGCAGGTATTAGAACAGAGAAGCCGGCTACAGAGACAGAGCCGAGGACTGAACTCTCAGCTTGGGGTTACCTTGAACTGGTCGTGGGCTGGGTGAGCTCGGAGCACGGCTAGAGGCTGGGGATACGGGAGTGATTGGGTGCTATCCTCTGGGGGCGCACTGAGGAGTGGGGCCCCAGGTTCTCAGCTCCTACGAGTTGGAGACTAGGAGGCCGCCATTTTCACTCCCGTCCTCCAGAACTCTACAGAAAGCGTTCAGGGAACAGAAGCTCCCAAAAGCGAACCCGAGCCGATTACTTAGTCCAGCCCCCGGTAAGGGCGGTGCAATCCCTCCTGGGGCGAAGACACTTGAGAGTCACTACAACAGGCCCCTCCCCCAGAAGATCAACAAAATATCCAGCCAAGATGAAGTTCATCTATCAAGGAAAGCAGGTTCAATTCCTAAGACAGCAGCGCAATTCCAGAGGAGGAGAAAGCAAAGCACGGAACTCATGGCTTTCTCCCCATGATTCTTTAGTCTTGCAGCCAATTCAATTTTTTTTTCTTTTTTCAATTTTTTTTCTTTTTTTCTTTTTTCTTCTTCTGCTAAATTTTTAAAAACTTTGACCCTTTTCTTTTTTAACGTTTTTTGACTAGTTTATCTAAATATATATATTTTTTCTTTCTTTTTTATATTTTTTCTTTATTTGTTTTATTTTTTAAATTTTTTTCTTTTTTTTTTCCTGAACCTCTTTTTATCCCCTTTCTCCCCCCCCCCCCACAATTTGGGGTCTCTTCTGATTTGGTTACAGCGCATTTTTCTGGGGTCTTTGCCACCCTTTTAGTATTTTATTTGATCCTTCATATCCTTTTATCTGGACAAAATGACAAGGCGGAAAAAATCACCACAGACAAGAGAACAAGAGCCAGTACCAAAGGCTAGGGACCTAATCAACACAGACATGGGTAATATGTCAGATCAAGAGTTCAAAATGACGATTCTGAACATTCTAGCCAGGCTCGAAAAAGGCATGGAAGATATTAGAGAAACCCTCTCTGGAGATATTAAAGCCCTTTCTGGAGAAATTAAAGAACTAAAATCTAACCAAGTTGAAATCAAAAAAGTTATTAATGAGGTGCAATCAAAAATGGAGGCTCTCACTGCTAGGATCAATGAGGCAGAAGAAAGAATTAGTGATATAGAAGACCAAATGACAGAGAATAAAGAAGCCGAACAAAAGAGGGACAAACAGCTACTGGACCACGAGGGGAGAATTCGAGAGATAAGTGACACCATAAGACAAAACAACATTAGAATAATTGGGATTCCAGAAGAAGAAGAAACAGAGAAGGGAGCAGAAGGTCTATTGGAGAGAATTATTGGAGAGAATTTCCCTAATATGGCAAAGGGAACAAGCATCAAAATCCAGGAGATGAAGAGAACCCCCCTCAAAGTCAACAAGAATAGGTCCACACCCCGTCACCTAATAGTAAAATTTACAAGTCTTAGTGACAAAGAGAAAATCCTGAAAGCAGCCGGAGAAAAGAAGTCTGTAACATACAATGGTAAAAATATTAGATTGGCGGCAGACTTATCCACAGAGACCTGGCAGGCCAGAAAGAGCTGGCATGATATATTCAGAGCACTCAACGAGAAAAACATGCAGCCAAGAATACTCTATCCAGCTAGGCTATCATTGAAAATAGAAGGAGAGATCAAAAGCTTCCAGGACAAACAAAAACTGAAAGAATTTGCAAACACCAAACCAGCTCTACAGGAAATATTGAAAGGGGTCCTCTAAGCAAAGAGAGAGCCTAAAAGTAGTAGATCAGAAAGGTACAGAGACAATATACAGTAACAGTCACCTTACAGGCTACTAATGGCACTAAATTCATATCTCTCAATAGTTACCCTGAATGTTAATGGGCTAAATGCCCCAATCAAAAGACACAGGGTATCAGAATGGATAAAAAAACAAAACCCATCAGTATGTTGCCTACAAGAAACTCATTTTAGACACGAAGACACCTCCAGATTTAAAGTGAGGGGGTGGAAAACAATTTACCATGCTAATGGGCATCAGAAGAAAGCTGGGGTGGCAATCCTTATATCAGATCAATTAGATTTTAAGCCAAAGACTATAATAAGAGATGAGGAAGGACCCTATATCCTACTCAAACAAGAAGATCTAACAATTTTAAATATCTATGCCCCTAACGTGGGAGCAGCCAACTATATCAACCAATTAATAACAAAGTCAAAGAAACACATCAATAATAATACAATAATAGTAGGGGACTTTAATACTCCCCTCACTGAAATGGACAGATCATCCGAGCAAAAGATCAACAAGGAAATAAAGGCCTTAAATGACACACTGGACCAGATGGACATCACAGATATATTCAGAACATTTCATCCCAAAGCAACAGGATACACATTCTTCTCTAGTGCACATGGAACCTTCTCCAGAATAGATCACATCCTGGGTCACAAATCAGGTCTCAACCGGTATCAAAAGATTGGGATCATTCCCTGCATATTTTCAGACCACAATGCTCTGAAGCTAGAACTCAATCACAAAAGGAAAGCTGGAAAGAACCCAAATACATGGAGACTAAACAGCATCCTTCTAAAGAATGAATGGGTCAACCAGGAAATTAAAGAAGAATTGAAAAAATTCATGGAAACAAATGATAATGAAAACACAACGGTTCAAAATCTGTGGGACACAGCAAAGGCAGTCCTGAGAGGAAAATATATAGCGGTACAAGCCTTTCTCAAGAAACAAGAAAGGTCTCAAGTACACAACCTAACCCTACACGTAAAGGAGCTGGAGAAAGAACAAGAAAGAAACCCTAAACCCAGCAGGAGAAGAGAAATCATAAAGATCAGAGCAGAAATCAATGAAATAGAAACCAAAAAAACAATAGAAAAAATCAATGAAACTAGGAGCTGGTTCTTTGAAAGAATCAATAAGATTGATAAACCCCTGGCCAGACTCATCAAAAAGAAAAGAGAAAGGACCCAAATAAATAAAATCATGAATGAAAGAGGAGAGATCACAACTAACACCAAAGAAATACAGACAATTATAAGAACATACTATGAGCAACTCTACGCCAACAAATTGGACAATCTGGAAGAAATGGATGCATTCCTAGAGACATATAAACTACCACAACTGAACCAGGAAGAAATAGAAAACCTGAACAGGCCCATAACCAGTAAGGAGATTGAAACAATCATCAAAAATCTCCAAACAAACAAAAGCCCAGGGCCAGACGGCTTCCCAGGGGAATTCTACCAAACATTTAAAGAAGAACTCATTCCTATACTCCTGAAACTGTCCCAAAAAATAGAAATGGAAGGAAAACTTCCAAACTCATTTTATGAGGCCAGCATCACCTTGATCCCAAAAGAGACAAGGATCCCACCAAAAAAGAGAACTACAGACCAATATCCTTGATGAACACAGATGCAAAAATTCTCGCCAAAATACTAGGCAATAGGATTCAACAGTACATTAAAAGGATTATTCACCACGATCAAGTGGGATTTATTCCAGGGCTGCAGGGTTGGTTCAACATCCGCAAATCAATCAATGTGATACAACACATTAATAAAAGAAAGAACAAGAACCATAGGATACTCTCAATAGATGCTGAAAAAGCATTTAACAAAGTACAGCATCCCTTCCTGATCAAAACTCTTTAAAGTGTAAGGATAGAGGGCACATACCTCAATATTATCAAAGCCATCTATGAAAAACCCACTGCAAATATCATTCTCAATGGAGAAACACTGAAAGCTTTTCCTCTAAGGTCAGGAACACGGCAGGGATGTCCATTATCACCACTGCTATTCAACATAGTACTAGAAGTCCTAGCCTCAGCAATCAGACAACAAAAAGAAATTAAAGGCATCCAAATTGGCAAAGAAGAAGTCAAACTATCACTCTTCGTAGATGATATGATGTTATATGTGGAAAACCCAAAAGACTCCACTCCAAAACTGCTAGAACTTGTACAGGAATTCAGTAAAGTGTCAGGATATAAAATCAATGCACAGAAATCAGTTGCATTTCTGTACACCAACAACAAGACAGAAGAACGAGAAATAAAGGAGTCAATCCCATTTACAATTGCACCCAAAACTATAAGATACCTAGGAATAAACCTAACCAAAGAGGCTAAGAATCTATACGCAGAAAATTATAAAGTACTCATGAAAGAAATTGAGGAAGACACAAAGAAATGGAAAAATGTTCCATGCTCCTGGATTGGAAGAGTAAATATTGTGAAAATGTCTATGCTACTTAAAGCAATCTACACATTTAATGCAATCCCTATCAAAATACCATCCATTTTTTTTAAAGAAATGGAACAAATAATCCTAAAATTTATATGGAACCAGAAAAGACCTTGAATAGCCAATGGAATATTGAAAAAGAAAGCCAAAGTTGGTGGCATCACAGTTCCGGACTTCAAGCTCTATTACAAAGCTGTCATCATCAAGACAGCATGGTACTGGCACAAAAACAGACACATCGATCAGTGGAATAGAATAGAGAGCCCAGAAATAGACCCTCAACTCTATGGTCAACTAATCTTTGACAAAGCAGGAAAGAATGTCTAATGGAAAAAAGACAGCCTCTTCAATAAATGGTGCTGGGAAAATTGGACAGCCACATGCAGAAAAATGAAATTGGACCACTTCCTTACACCAGACATGAAAATAGACTCAAAATGAATGAAGGACGTCAATGTGAGAAAGGAATCCATCAAAATCCTTGAGGAGAATGCAGGCAGCAACCTCTTCGACCTCAGCCGTAGCAACATCTTCCTAGGAACAACGGCAAAGGCAAGGGAAGCAAGGGCAAAAATGAACTATTGGGATTTCATCAAGATCAAAAGCTTTTGCACAGCAAAGGAAACAGTTCACAAAACCAAAAGACAACTGGCAGAATGGGAGAAGATATTTGCAAACGACATATCAGATAAAGGGCTAGTATCCAAAATCTATAAGGAACTTAGCAAACTCAACACCCAAAGAACAAACAATCCAATCAAGAAATGGGCAGAGGACATGAACAGACATTTCTGCAAAGAAGACATCCAGATGGCCAACAGACACATGAAAAAGTGCTCCACGTCACTCGGCATCAGGGAAATACAAATCAAAACCACAATGAGATATCACCTCACACCAGTCAGAATGGCTAAAATTAACAAGTCAGGAAATGAGAGATGCTGGCGAGGGTGCGGAGAAAGGGGAACCCTCCTACACTGTTGGTGGGAATGCAAGCTGGTGCAACCACTCTGGAAAACAGCATGGAGGTTCCTTAAAATGTTGAATATAGAACTACCCTATGACCCAGCAATTGCACTACTGGGTATATACCCTAAAGATACAAATATAGTGATCCGAAGGGGCACGTGTACCCGAATGTTTATAGCAGCAATGTCTACAATAGCCAAACTATGGAAAGAACCTAGATGTCCATCAACAGATGAATGGATAAAGAAGAGGTGGTATATATACACAATGGAATACTATGCAGCCATCAAAAGAAATGAAATCTTGCCATTTGCGACGACGTGGATGGAACTAGAGGGTATCATGCTTAGTGAAATAAGTCAATCGGAGAAAGACAACTATCATATGCTCTCCCTGATATGAGGACATGGAGATGCAACATGGGGGGTTAGGGCGATAGGAGAAGAATAAATGAAACAAGATGGGATTGGGAGGGAGACAAACCATAAATGACTCTTAATCTCACAAAACAAACTGGAGGTTGCTGGTGGGAGGTGGGGTTGGGAGAGGGGGAGGGGGTTATGGACATTGGGGAGGGTATGTGCTATCGTGAGTGCTGTGAAGTGTGTAAACCTGGCGATTCACAGACCTGTACCCCTGGGGATAAAAACACATTATATGTTTATATTAAAAAAAAAAATTGGAAGGGGAGGCGAACCATAAGAGACTATGGACTCTGAAAAACAACCTGAGGGTTTTGAAGGGTCAGGGGTGGGAGGTTGGGGGAACAGGTGGTGGGTAATAGGGAGGGCACGTTTTGCATGGAGCACTGGGGTTGTGCAAAAACAATGAATACTGTTACGCTGAAAAAACAAATAAATTAAAAAAAAAGATATCTGAACAGTTACTTATCTTAAAAAAGGTAAAAAAATGGAAAACAAAAGAAGCCAGTAGTTTTGTACACAAATGTTCATATTATTTTATTCGTAATAGTCAAAAAATGAAATAACCCCAAATGCCCATCAGTAAGTGAATAAGTTGTAATATATCCATACAATGGAATATCACTCAACAGTAAAAGTACTAACGTACCTATACATTAAAAAACAGTAGTACTGAATGAAAGAACTCAGACAATAGGAGCTTCTATGTTCACTGCTGTGTTATTTCCAATAGGCAAGATATGGAAACAAGCTAAATGTCCATCTATGGGTAAATGGACCAAAAAGATGTGGTATACGAATACACTATGGAATACTACTCAGCTATAAAATCTTAACCTAATAATTAATCTAAAAATCTAACAACATAATAATTATTCTTAATTTATTCAGCTTAAATATTGAATCTAAAAAACAAAAGAAGTAAATAGACAAAACAAAACATAACTCATAGATACAGAGAACAGATAGGTAATTGCCGGAGGGAGGGGGTGGGGAGTGGGCAAAGGGATGAAGGAGATCAAGAAGTACAAACTTCCACTTATAAGTCATGGGGATGTGATGTGCATTAAGGGAACTATAATCAATAATATTTTATATCATTGTAATAATATTTGCAAGTTTCTAAGAAAATAAATCTTGAAACTTATCACCAAAAAAAAATGAAATGTAACTTTGGGTGGTGACAGATGTTAGATAGACTTAATGTGATCTTTCCACAATGTATACAAATGTTGAATCATTACATTGTACACTTGAAATTAATGTAATGTAGTTTCTCAATTGTACTTCAATAAAAAGTCCTCCAACAAAAACACATATTTCATTATTCTATGTACATACAATTTTAAATAATACAAACTGATACATAATGACAGAAAGATCATGATTGCTTTAACATAAGCAAATGGTAAGATGTGGGAGAAGATTACAAAGGGGCCCTTTTAGTTATTAACTTTAATTACTAAGGAATAGTAAAAGGAAACTTTTTGGAGTGATGGATATATTCATTATTTTGATTGTGGAGATGGTGTCATGAAAGCATATTTATGTCAAAATCCATTATAGTACTCACTTGAAACATGTGCAACTTATTTTTCAACAATTATACCTCAATAAAGTTGAAAAATACCAAAATAAAAATCTAATTCCTTCACCATTTACTCATGATGCAACATTTTTAAAGGACAGCATACAAAAAAATATATAAAAATATAGTAATGCTAAATTTTGTGAAACCACAGAATAAATCAATACCAGCAAAAGCAACTTCTCTCTCAATAAAAATTATGTTTGACTTTTTTTTAGGGGCAGCATAATAATCGGTAATGTATCAAGTGCTTGGTGAAAATTGTCCTTCAATAAGTTCCATCTACATGTTTCAATAAGTCTTTCATTCACTCAATAAGGTCAGATACAAAAGGCACTGCACCAAGCTAGAGCAAGTGATATGAATGTGACTAAGGCATCATCCCTGCTTTTAAAGAGGTTCATGATTAACAGAAATGGAGATAAATCTTAACACACTGCAGTAGATACCATGGCAGAAGTATGATGAAGTAACTGTCATGCTTAAGGACTTTGGAAACACAGGAGAGTAGCATTAGTTTCCTGGTATGTTTGAATGATGCTTGATGAAAAGATGACACTGATGTTGGAACTTGGAAAAGTGGGATTAGAGTTCCCTGTGGTGGGGTACTTTGTAGTGATTCTAAACACATGCAATACAATATGAAAATAAACACTAAAACATGCAATGTGTTGTTTAATGGAAGCTTTGCTAAGATGCTGCCACAATCAATATTTTCTTTGTTAGGGGTTATTTCCAATAGGCAAAGTTACATTTGTGGAATAACAAGCACACCAATGACATATATTATGTTTTCAATTAAATGTAAGGATAATTATTTTTAGGTAGAATATGCATTTAAAGCTTTGAATAGGACTTGAACTAATAGTGTACACTATTCTATTTGCCAGTCATTGAAGTATGATTAGAAAGTAAAGATGCCTAATTAGTTGCAAGCAAAAGTAAAATTGGGATACACTTTCTAATGAACATAGTTCTATGTACATAAGATTTTATTATTATAATTAAATTTCCCTTTTTTACACCTCACTGCCATTATATTGCAGTCTGAACTACAGTGTAGTAAATACCCTAGTTTACACAAAAATCTAAATATTACTAATGGAGAAAATTTTTGTCAATTAGTGCTGCTAAAGTACATGCTGCTCTGATCCCTGCTGTTTTATGATTTTTATAGCTTTATTTGTGCATAATATTTTGGGGAATTATTTAATTGTATGAAAATAAGCAATATTAAATTTTTCTTGGTAAAATTCTATTTCATTCTAGTCAGTATTTAATATTATCAAGTATAACCCCAATAGCATGTATGGTAAAAATTGTTTTGGTATGTGAAAGCAAAAAGGATATCATTTGAGCTTCCTTTTAAACTGTGTTATAAATGGTCTCTTAATATTTGTTTATAAAATATTTATTTTTACTACTAATCTTTATCCTTAGCATATAATTCTATCGAACTTGTGTGCAATTAAACAGCAGCATCTTTCATTATATACATTTCATTAGATTTGATTCAAAACCTCTGTAAGATATCTGTTTTTGTTGCTATTTTTATTATTATTGGCATTAGTATTTATAAGAGCAATACCTTATATGTTGGGTATATTAAGAATAGCTATATATTTAGACATAGTAAGTATTAATCAATTCAATGAGGTTATTCAAGGATGTACAATGACAAAACTTATTTCAAGTAAGCATATCTTGAAGTAAGAATATTTTTGTGGTGCTCACAGTCTGATATTTTGTTATGCATGAGTATACAGCATTGTTTCTTCACATATCGAAAAATTAATGGAGAGCCATCATAAAAGAACTATAGCATTAAAGTCTCAGTATAACATCGGGCATCAGTATTATGCTTATGTTGCTAAAGTATCAGTGTTAAAAACACTATAGTATAGTATCTCTCCTAGGGACTTTGGTCTTATGTTTTCAACACTGCACACAAAATAATTAAGAAAAAAATGAATAACCGAGCAGAGAAATAAAGAAAAGGAATCAGGCTTTTTACTGACAAAAATGTTATTTATATGTGATGTGTTAATGTATGTCTAATCTCTGCCTTAATAAAAGGCATATTGTATATTTAAGCCACAATATGAGACTAAATTTTGCCTATTAGATTAAAAAATATATTTTACTATTTACCTAGTTTAGGGAGTCTATTTGTAAACAGTCACCCATTTACATTATTGATAGGAATGAATGTTTATTTAATCAATTAAGAAGATGAATTTTGCATTATCTATCAACATTTTTAATACTTAGCTTTATGAGAAATTTCATTTCCAAGAATTTATCTTTCAAATCAATATACACACAAAGAGTCATTATTGGGAAAATGGCAAAAACAAGTTAGGGCACATTCATAAAGGAATGACTGTCTAATTATGTACCAATCTGAGAACCCAATGTGTAATAGTCCATTTTCATGTAACAAAAATAAATATCTAATCTGATGAACACATTATACTTTCTAATTCAAGACAACTTGCTTAATCCTAAAGATACATAAAATTTTTAAAATGAGATCATCTTGGTACATAATTATAAACTAATACAGAAGAATATTTTAAAAATATTAGTGTATATATAAAAGAAAATATATTATATATGATGTAGAATATGTTTTCCTGTAAGAAAGAAAAAATGGTATGTGTGTGTATGTGTGTGTGTATATATATAAATGTATATACACACATACATATATATCTCATTTTAAAAATTTTATGTATCTTATGTGTATATACATATACACACACACATGCCATTCTTTCTTTCATATATATATAGCTATGTGTGTGAAATACCTCTGTGTATGTATAACATACCTTTCTATTATTTTGAAATGTTTCAATTGCATATAACATGTATACAGACACTATACCAAGAACATGAACTCAATGCATTGCTGTAAAATGAACAGATCTAAACTCACCCACATCACAAAACAGATATCAAAACTAAGCAGGCACAATGCCCATTCTCATAACAAACCTCACCTTTCTCCCTAGAGATAAGCATGTTAACTTAGGCGGAAAAATAAAAAACTGTGGAGAATGAAATCTCGCTTACAGACAAAGGATAAAAGTGACAATTTCTTGTCAAAATCTTTGCCATCTAAAAGTCAATGGAATGACATCTTGGGCCTGCTTTAAATATAATATATTGAAATCAATGTGGTAGGTATTCCTATGTACTGCTTACTACGGGAAAGCACTTTTCATACTAGAATAGCTATAGTTTTTTTTTGTTGCTATATGTTGTCTTTTTATATGAATAACCCCCCATTTACTTAAACATTCTACTACTGATGGACATTTGGATAGTTTCTGTTTTGGGTTTACTATTCATAAAGCTGATATGAATATTTTCATTCAAATCCCATTAAGTTATTATATATTTAGGTACACTTCTGTGAATGTCCAGTTAAAAGTGAATTGGTGGTGATGTGCGCATATGCTTGACTTAAATAGAGAATACTATATGGGATGTCTCTTATGTAGTATCAAGTCTTGAACATAATAATTATTATTTATATTCATTAATAAAATCTAAGTATATTTATAAATATGTGAAATCTATAAATAACATATAATAATGCATATATAAATATACATACATAGACTATGTTTAGTAATCAAGTTGTTGAGACTTTGGTGCATGTACAGAGAAATAAACCCAAACCATAAAAAATGGTATATGTCCAACACAATAATTCTTATGCTACATGCATGCCCAGTCAAAACAAGAAAATCAATTGCATTTATATACCAGAAGAAGACAGAATTGATTTTTGATATAGATTTTATAGTATTATCCAAAAATTTTGGTCCTTAAGAGTCATCTAATAAAAGAGGTACATGGTTAAAGACATAAAATATTTCCATGAGAAAATAAATAATGTGGAAAAATGTTTACCATGTTTATAGATTAGAGGACTCATTATTTTAATGCCAAATCTCTCCATATTTTTTCACCTGTTTCAGTGTAAATCATTTAAAAATTTTACAGGTTTTTTTTTATTATTTTTATTTATTTTAAAGATTTTATTTATTTATTTGACAGAGAGAAATCACAACTAGGCAGAGAGGCAGGCAGAGAGAGAGAGAGAGGGAAGCAGGCTCCCTGCTGAGCAGAGAGCCTGATGTGGGACTTGATCCCAGGACCCTGAGATCATGACCTGAGCCGAAGGCAGTGGCTTAACCCACTGAGCCACCCAGGCGCCCCCAGGTTTTTTTTTTTAAACTACTCACAAGTTGGAACAACTTGTGAATATATATATACATACACATATATACATATATGTGTATATATATATTATATATATATTCTGTGCAAAAGGTTAGTATTAGCCAACATAATCTTTAATAAAACCCACAGAATTTTTTAAAAAATCATTCTTCCTATAAAATAGATATAAAGAAAGAAAATCAGTAATAAAGAAAGAATGTTAACAGCAGTCAGAGGCAAATGACACATTACTTGTAGATGAATTAGTAAAAAGTCATAGATTTTTTGGCAAAAGCTGTGCAAGTCAAAGGTCAATGTAGTGCTATCTTTGAGGTAGCCAGGGGTATCTTAGCTGACTAGGATTCAATAAGCTTTCAAGTGTCACTCAAAAATGAAGATGAAATGGAGATTTTTTCAGCAAAAAAAAAAAAAAAAAAAAATCCCTGAGAGTATTCACTGTCAACAGTCATTATTAAAAAAATGGTAATGACAGTTCTTTAGACAGGAATAAAATGATAAAGAAGAACACAAATGCAGGTAGAAAATTTGACCTACAAACATGAATAAAGATTTCTGGTAATGGCAAATATATGAGTAAACATAAAACACTTTTTATTATTTTGCTAAATGTCTTTAAATTATAATGGTTTAAAGGCACATAATTACAATGTGAAATCTGTAATATATGTCTAAAGAAAATCTATAACAAAAACAGCACAAGGGATAGGAGGAGAAAAGTACTCCACATTTCCTAGATTATGTATAATTTATATGTTATTTGAAAGCAGACATTGAAAAGTTAAATATATACATTGTAAACCCTGGGCTAAGCAGTAAACAGAGAGAGATATAGCTACTAAGCCCATAGTGAAGATAAAAAGGGAATTATTAAAAATAATTAATCCAAAAGAAGGCAGGAAAATGATAAAAAGGAATCAAGAACAAATGAGACAAATATAAAACATCTTAAAATGGTAACTTATTCATAACAAAGTAGTTGATAAAAAATTCTAAAGAAGGAAAGATGGGATAAAATAACAATGTCCAACTATGTAATTCTATTAAAAAGCCATTTAGACATAAAGACATAAGTTAAAATAAATTTGGAAAAAGGAATCCCATTCTGAGGTAACTACATACTTTCAGACAAAGCAGATTGAAAATCAAGGAATATTATGAGGGATAAAAAGTGATATTTCTTGAAAATCATCCAGAATTTATAAAAATATAAATATATACATACATAAAATACTTCGAAGAAAATCTGTAAGAGTTAAAGGAATAGGCAAATTCACCATTTTGGTTGAGAATTTAGGCAGTCTGAATAAGTGAAAGGACAATATGACATACACAGAATCAGTAAAAATATAGAAGACTTGGCCCTATTGACATGTATAGAACACTCCAGCCGAAATTGTAGGACACAAATAGGACATTCACCAAACTATACTATATGATTTTCAAATAAATAAGTCTCAATAAATTCAATAGGATTGATATCTTACAAATTATGTTCTCTACCCAACTAGAATAAAACTAGAAATTATTTTCAGAATGACTTTTGGAAAATCCTCAAATATGTGGAATTAAAAACAATTCCTCTATGTTGAACAAGAATGGTGAGAGTGGGCATCCTTGTCGTGTTCCTGATCTCAACGGGAAGGCTGCAAACTTTTTCCCATTGGGGATGATATTTGCTGTGGGTCTTTCATAGATAGATTTTATGAAGTTCAGGAATGTTCCCTCTATCCCGATACTTTGAAGCGTTTTCATCAGGAACGGATGCTGGATTTTGTCAAATGCTTTTTCACATCAATTGAGAGGACCAGGTGGTTCTTCTCTCTTCTCTTACTGATTTGTTCTATCACATTGATTGATTTGCGAATGTTGAACCATCCTTGCAACCCAGGGATGAATCCCACCTGGTCATGGTGGATAATCTTTTTAATGTGCTGCTGGATCCTGTTTGCTAGGATTTTGTTGAGAATCTTAGCATCCATATTCATCAGTGATATTGGTCTGAAATTCTCCTTTTTGGTAGGGTCTTTGCCTGGTTTGGGGATCAGGGTAATGCTGGCTTCATAAAAAGAGTCTGGAAGTTTTCCTTCTGCTTCATTTTTTGGAACAGCTTCAGGAGAATTGGTGTTATTTCTTCTTTGAAAGTTTGGTAGAATTCCCCAGGGAATCCATCAGGTCCTGGGCTCTTGTTTTTGGGGGGTTTTTGATCACTGCTTCAATCTCGTTACTAGATATCGGTCTATTCAGGTTGTCGATTTCTTCCTGGTTCAATTTTGGGAGTTTATAGTTTTCCAGGAATGCATCCATTTCATCTAGGTTGCTTAGCTTATTGACATATAACTGTTGGTAATAATTCCTGATGATTGTTTCTATTTCCTTGGTGTTAGTTGTGATCTCTCCCTTTTCATTCATAATTTTATTAATTTTGGCTTTCTCTCTTTTCTTTTGGATGGCCAAATGGTTTGTCGATCTTATTGATTCTTTCAAAAAACCAGCTTCTAGTTTCATTGATACGTTCTACTGTATCTCTGGTGTCTTCATGTGGCAGGAATACCTCAGCCTGCACACCCACGACCACCTTGAATGATTCTAACCACTCAGTACACCGTGAGCAGGTGTGTGCCATGAGCTTAGTGCAAATGATTTCTACAGGGTGGTCCCAGAAAAGCAGTAAGAACATCACTTGGGGTCTTACTAGAAAAGCAAATTCTCAGGCATCCCAGACTACCTGAATCAGAAACTGGGGTGAGGGTCCAGCAATCTGCGTTTTAGCAAGCCCTCCAGGGGGATCCTGGAAGTTTAAAGATCACAGACTTAGCACAATGCCTAGTACTTACTGTCTGCTCAGAGAAAAATAGCTTCTACTGATACCCCCCACTGATAAACTCTTAGGAGGCAGGAGCGAAGCCTATCCTGTTCCCTGTGGCTTCTCCAACCCGTGGCTCAAAGCAGACACCCCAAACTTTTTATCGAAGAAATGAATGCCCACGTTTCTAAAAGATAAGGACTTTTGAACTACCACATAGTATTTCACGTAAAGAATTTCCTAATCTTTGGGGGAGGGCCAGGAGAAGGCAGAAAGGGAATATGAAGATATTTTTCCCCCTGAGACCCCTCTTTGTCTCCTCTCTCTCACAGACTTGGAGCTTTTATCTCAGAAAGAATAAAAATTTGCAAGAGTAAAAAATGAAAAAACAAAAAACAAAAAAAAACTATTCCTCTGAGGACTATACAGGCCAAGAAAGAAGTCACTAGAGGATTGAACATTATGTTGAATTGAATAAAAATTATAACACAACCTATTGTAGATGCAACAAAAATATTAGGCAAGCAAAAATTCTTTTTTTTTTTTTTAAGATTTATTTATTTGAGGAAATGAGAGAGGGGAGAGAGAAAATCTCAAATCTACTCCCTGCTGGGCACAGAGCTGGATATGGGGCTAGATCCCTTGACCCAGAGATCATGACATGAACTGAAATCAAGAGCCAGATGCTTAACCGACTGAGCCACCAGGCAACCCACAAAGGAAAAATTCTAACAATAAGTGCTGATAGTAGAAAATAAGATGTTGCAAAGAAATTTTTTAAATTCTACTCTAAGAAGCTAGAAAAGGGTTAAGCCTAAAGCATACAAGATCGTGGCAATACTAAGAATAGAATTCAAGTTGTTAGTTTTTTAAAAAATGAACTATTATTTCTCCCCACAGTTCTTCTTTTCTTTTTTTCTCCCCAAAGAAATGAATATAGGTATCTTCATAAAGTATGTTATGTGAATATCCTTACTTAAGGAAACTAAAGCATGCAGTAACAAAGTGATACAACTGGACTTCACATTCTTTCTGTAGGATCTTGAAACATATTTAAAAAAAAATTCCTAGTTGAAAAATATGCACTATTAATTCTAAAACTATTCATTTAAGGAGCATTGTGGTGTATCCAAATAATTCTCTAGAAGTAGGTGAAACATAGTTCATATTTAACAAAATAATCTTAATATATTTAGAAGAAAGATACCATAAACTTTACATATTTATAGATTATAATATGACTGGGAATCAAATTTGGCCTTGATAACAAAAAAATCCATAAAATTTAAACTACAACATTGATTATTCTTCTTATTATTTATCTTGTTCTAAGGAATAATAGTTCCATGCATCCTGAAACTATCAGAATATTGCTTCCTATATGTACTCTCAGGATCATTAACTTCCAAATGCTTCAGGATAAAATTAGCTTACATTGTAAAGAAAACATATATCATTAATAAACTAAACAGTTTTTACTTCTTTTTGAATATAACTTTATAGAATTGTGTATATAAATGATAAATTCATGCTTGGCAAAAAATATGTTTTTTTATTTTTATTGAAATTGTCTTAGTGAAATAAAAACTGCACTAAATGTTTGCTATAATCAAAGAAATAATTAACTTCAGTTCAAAGTCTGGGTATAAGAAACTATTTCATGATAGAAAGCCACAAAGTAGACAAAAATATGATTTTTATTTATTCCATTATAACTTAGATCTAAAATTACACCAATTGAAAACCTATTCACATCCTTTTTTTTAATATATAGAATTGAATTTACTGAGAAATACATATAAATTAGGTCATATTATTTTACATATGAAAGGAATGAAATATGTACTTTTGTTTCTATATTTGTCTGAAATAATAGATATTTTAAAGGGTTAAATCTCCTTCTTTCCTAATCATTTAAGATTATGGACATTTGGCTCAAAATAAGATATTTATAAAGTACTTAAAATACCATAGTATTTGGGAAAAGTGAAAAATAAGTAAGCATCAGGATGCTTGGTGGTTCAGTTGGTCAAACTTCTGCCTTTGGCTTAGGTCATGATTCCAGGGTTCTGGGTTGAGCCCTTCATTGGAGTTAGCTTGTTCCTCTCCCTCCCCCCTGCTGTGCTCTCTCTCACTTTCTCTCTCAAATAAATAAATAAAATCTTAAAAAAAAAAGTAACCATCAAAATGAAATTATGTTAACATTAATATAAAAATATAAATTTATTAGGGATATGTTAAGTTCATTTTGGCTTCGTTTCCTTTTTTTCTTCGGCTCTAATATTTGTCATTCCATCCTAGATGATGTGTTCAGGCTTTTGTTATACGCCATCCAACAATGGAGCAAATGTATTCACTGCTTGTCATTCAATAATTGTTGAGTTTCTATTATGTTTGTCCCT
The DNA here is from genome assembly GCF_922984935.1 of Meles meles. NCBI lineage: Eukaryota > Metazoa > Chordata > Mammalia > Carnivora > Mustelidae > Meles > Meles meles. Next base: position 24,851,813 of record NC_060066.1, read on the forward strand.
ATACTAGTGACTGAAGATATACAAGAGAATAACCCACATGCACAAGGAGTGAGAGAGACAGACTGCTTTATGGTTCTTCAGAGAAACAGATCTCATAGAATATACTATATGTAAAGAGGTTTGTTCTAACTTATCAGTTCCTGTGATTATGGAGGCTGAGTCTACCAACTGCTGTGTGTAAGCTGAGGACCTAGGAAAGCCAGTATGATCATTCAAAGGCCTGAGACTATAGAGCTACAGGTGCAGATTCCAGGCCCACAGGAAAGGCATAAGAACCAGGAACACTGAGGGCAGGGGAAGATAGATGTCAAGATTCAAAAGTCAGAATGACAGTAAATTTAACCTTCCTCTGCCTTTTTGTTCTTTTCAGGATCTCAGAGGATTGGATGAAGCCCACACACACTGGGGAAGCCCATCTGCTTTACTCAGTCCACCAATTCAAATGCTAATCTCATTCTCAAACACTATCAAAACACACCTGGAAATAATGTTTAATCAGCTATCAGAGTATCCTGTGGCTCAATCGACACATTAAAATTAATCATCCAAAAAAAAAAGGATCATAGACTAAAATCCAAAAAAATATATTATATGTTAATTTCAGTGACAGATTTACACAATTCATCAAAGGACAATCTTGCAGAAGGAGATTTGAGGAAAGACTGATTTTTATGAGTAAAAAAAAGTTAATTCTTTAAGCTTGGGGGAGGTGGGGTTGGGAGAGGGGGAGGGGGTTATGGACATTAGGGAGGGTATGTGCTATGGTGAGTGCTGTGAAGTATGTAAACCTGGCGATTCACAGACCTGTACCCCTGGGGCTAATAATACATTATATGTTTATAAAAAAAAAAAATTGGAAGGGGAGGCGAACCATAAGAGACTATGGACTCTGATAAGCTTCAGTTCAAATTTAAAAGGTAAATGGAGAGCAAAGGAAGAAGCGAAGATAGTGTACATAAAGGACCCTCCTGAGCAAAGAACCCTTCTTAATCAAGGATAAAACCCTGGTGTTTTAAAAATGCAATGGTTGACTTGAAGGTAGTATTTAAGGCAGAAAAGTCATTCACGTTTATGGTGATAGAAGGTTGAAGAGGCCAGACTCTGGATGGCATCTATTTGATCTTCGGGGCATGACTTCTCTTCTGTAGGCATTGATTATATCAGCATAATTATATTAGAGTATATCTGCATATTAGTATTAGAAAGCTCAGTGGTAATTTGGAGAAGGTGTTAAATGAAGACAAAATTGGAACATGTATTATCAATTAAGAAAGTGCTAGACCATCTTGGATAGAATAATCCTTGTTTGATGAGGATCTGAACAAAGGCACCAGTGACAGAGATGGAAAGGAAAGGATAGATTTAATACATATTCAGGAAATAAATTTAGAAGGAATTGGTGACTGTTTGCTTGGATGTAAGAGTAAACAAGAGTAAAACTGACTTCCTTAGATTTTCACGGATTTAATATTATGATACTTGATTATGTATAAGAGATTATAAATATAGCTCTTCATGAAGAAAAAGATATCATAAAGGAAGGAGGGACTTAGGAAGGTACAGAAAACTTATAATTAAGAAAACAGGTTTGCTGCAAGAGCCAAAGATATTTAACAAGAAGTGATGAGACAAAACAATTACAAAAAGAGCTGGTAAACTGAGAAATAAAAATGTTTATTAGGGCGCCTGGGTGGCTCAGTTGGTTCAGCGACTGCCTTCAGCTCAGGTCATGATCCCAGAGTCCTGGGATCGAGTCCCGCATCGGGCTCCCTGTTCCTTGGAGAGTCTGCTTCTCCCTCTGACTTTCTCTCCTCTCATGCTCTCTCTCACTGTCTCTCCCTCAAATAAATAAAATCTTAAAAAAAAAACCAACAACAAAAAACCAAAAAAACGTTTATTAGATTTTTCAGTACAGTGTCATTGTTATCTGAGTAAAAGCAATTTCGGTGGTTTGGGAAAGACCTTAAATTGCAATCTGTTGAATAGTGAATACGGAGTTAGGTAATTATGACAGTAAGTGTAGAAGGTTGTCATGACAGTGGATTCCCTTTCCTTATTCACCATAAACATCACAGGGCAGGTGAGACCCAGAAAAGAAAGAGGTGATGTTTCATGGTTGAAAGGTAATATATACACTTTGGATTTCCTTCTATTTTTCAGGATTTGAAAATATAAAAAAATATGTTGGATCCAGAACAACATTTACTAAATAGTTTCCTCAGTGAGTCACACAGAAAGTTCTAAAAGATAATGAAAGTATTAAATTTTCGGTGTTCCTCCATGCAATTACATTTAAAACAGGGTAATAAATTATATTTAATGTTCCCAGGTCCACAAAACACATTTGTAAGAACATTATACCTATTAAAATGTTATTTTGTTTGCATTCATGATTTTTTATGAGTAAGGCAGCTTTTCTTCTTTATATTTGTGGGTCATTTTGATACATTTTTTGAACTTTATCATTGTATTATTTGCCCACTTTCTCTTGAATTTTAAATTTTCTTTCCCCCTTAAAAGTGTGTGTGTGTGTATGTGTTTATACATAAAACTGGCCCCACGATATTAAAATAATGTTAAATGCAGGTATTAAATCATATTTGGTTATACTTTCTTATATAAAAATTTTGTTACTTGCATTATAGGAATAAATTTTATATCAAAATAAAATAAAATCTATCAGTCATTTAATTTATACTTTCACATTTTCTTTTGCATAAAGGGTTATTTTATACTCTATAAATAGATAAACATGTCAATATTTTCCTTATTATTCCGGTTTTTCTGCCTTACTATTAAACAATTTTCTCATATTTTAACTTGTTTGACAACATGAAGTAGAAGTATAATTTCATTTTTCCTAGACAATATGTCACAAAATCATTTCATCCCCCAATGATTATAAACATCACAGGTATCTTGTGAAAACTCGCATACATTTTTGCCTATCATACATATGATGTTGCATATATGTAAAACACATACACACACACACAAAGTCATGGTTTTAGATTTATCTTATTCCACTGAGCTGCCATGGTATCCTTGTCCAGGTTAAATTATCAGAGCTTAAAATGTTTTAATATTTTTCCATGTATGTATTCAATAATCATATGTGTATTTTCCATAGAAATTCTGAACTATTGCTTCTAAATTGATCTTGTATTGTAATAAACATATGAATATATTCATCTCTTTTAACTTCTTTACTTTTTCTCCTTAAAAAATCATAAACTTAAAAAATGTGTATGAATATTAATATACCACCATTGCTATAATTTATCTTCTGTTCTACAATATTTCTTTATATGTATCTTAGGTAATTTTCTCTTTTCCATTTTTTTGGTCATTTTTCTTAAACTGCTACTTATGAGACATTCAACATTCATGATTGGATGGCTTCTTCTCATATCTTTGTCTTTTTTATTGCAAAGATAAAGACTGGAAAAGTCTTCACACTATTGTCCAGACTATATGTTTTGGATGATATTGATCTATTAATTTAGCCATAATATGGCTATCCATGGATCATCTGTCATCTATCTATCTCTAATTATATTCAGCAACATATATTTTTGCTTTGATATTTTTCACCACTCTGTTCTTTTAATTGAAAAAAAATTATCTTTGAATTTTTCTAAGAATTTTATTTACTTGTTTGTTTGTTTGTTTTAAGTTATTTATTTGTCAGAGAGATAGAGAGAGTACAAGCAGGGGGAGCAGAAGGCAGAGGGAGGAGCAGGGTCCTCGTTGAGCAGAGAGCCCAAAGCAGGACTTGGTTCCAGAACCCTGGGATCATGACCTGAGCTGAAGGCAGACCCTTAACTGACTGAGCTACCCAGGCACCCCTAAAATTTTCTAAGAATTTTAATAGGAGATTTGATTTCTGTTTAACAGATTTTACTCTAGGAATTACCTCTTTTTTTTTCCCTATTTTTTGTGGTCTTTTTTTACATGGTCTTATTTTGGTTTAAAATTTGTTATTTCCTTTAATGCTACTGGTTGCCATAACATTTTTGGTGGTTTGGTTGTCCATTTTCTTTAATAGTGAAGTAGGCACTTTCTAAGTGTTCTAGGTGCATATATCATTTGAGTTACACACACACACACACACACACACACACACACACACACACAAATGGAATACTACTCAGCCATAAAAAAGAATGAAATCTTACCATTTGCAGCCACATGGATGGAGCTAGAGAGTATTATCCTAAGTGAAATCAGTCAGTCATAGAAAGTACCACAAGATGTTGCTCTTATGTGGAATTTAAGAAACAAAAAAATAAAGGAGAAAACAGAGAAAATAAATGTTCTAGGTGATTGCTGTGACATAGTCCTGTAACTAGAATGGTTAAGGCTGATTGTGAAATTTTTGACTTTTGGCAAGTTTTATTATTTTTCTTGTTTATTTTAATATAATTTATTTATCTGTTTATTTAGGGTTTTTTTGTGATAAGCAGGATCATAATTCAGTACCTCAACTGATCCCGAATGGGATGAAAGAACGATTTATAGGGAAGGGATTTCCGTCAACATTCATACTTAATAGGGAATGGGCTATCAAAAACAATTATTCTAGAATTTTTATGTCTTAGAGATCCAGACTATTCATTTGTACTTGAACAGCACACCTGGTTACCATCCTCTTTCCATTTAATAATATTCTGGAATTCCAAAAGGGCTTTCAATTGTATATTTTATGAATTCAGAAAGGCAGGATCAAGGAAATGTTCAATTTTCACAAAAGGTACTTATTTTGTAAAAATATTCTGACAAAACAGAAGTATATAATCAATGCATTCTGTACATTTAAATTGCAGGTAACAATTCCATTTTCATAATAGGACTCTTACCAAAATACATGGTGATAAGAATAATGTTCTAAAGCTTCTTTTTATAAAAGAGAAGCTTAAAATATCCTATTATATGAATTGTCACTTAATGAAAAATCTTAGAATGCTTTAAGAAATGGGGAAGAAAAGCAATTTAAGATGCATAATTAAGAATTAATTTAAATCACTATGAAACACCCGACAGTAAGATAAAATAAGGAGATATTGGGCTGTGGAGCCGAACAAGAAGAATCACCTATACAAGTTTCACAAAGAAGAAAAATAAATATTGAAAATAGATAAAATGGTTGTTTAAAAAGTTACTATCTCCTGAATCTTCTGTGTCAGATTTCTCAAACTTTAATCGTTCCTGCACTGGAAATGCTGTTTTCTTTTTTTTTTTCTTTTAAGATTTATTTATTTATTTATTTATTTGCCAAAAGAGAGAGCATACACACACAAGCAGGGAGAGGGAGAAGATGAACTCAATCCCAGGACCCTGGAATCATGACCTGAGCCTAAGGCAGATGCTTAACCAATGGGTCACCCAGGAGTCCAAAATGCAGCTTTCTATATACATTTCCCTACCCTTCTTTGGTCATATCTTCACCTTAACTGCACTGCAATTTAAAACAATATTTCCTTAACCGAAAATGTAATTTAATGTTATTTAAATGTAATGGTATGAAGGGGCACTTGGGTGGCTCAGTCAGTTAAGCATCTGAGTTGGACTCAGGTCATGATATCAGGGTCCTGAGATTGAGCCCTGCATCTCAGAAGCGAGTCTGCTTGCCCCTTTCCCTCTGCCCCTCTGCCTGTTTACACTCTCTTCTCTCTCAAATAAATAAGTGAAATAAAAATAAATAAATATAATGATATGGTAAACTTTATCATTAGCATCAGGGGTGTCTGGGTGGCTCAGCTAGTTAAACATCTGGCTCCTGATTTAGGCTCAGGTCATGATCTCAGCGTTGTGAAATGAACTCCACATGGTGCTCTGTGCTCAGTGGGGAGTCTTCTTGAGATTTTCTCTCCCTCTGTAACCCCCACACATGCACATGCTCCCTCTCTAAAATAAATACACAAATCTTCAAAAAAATAAAAAGCATTATATCTCATAATAAAGACCAAAAAATGAAAATAAAGTGGCAAAATTTGATTAAAAAATTTATACTACCAAAAATACAAATATTGAAACATAATATTAAAGCTAATCAATTTCCAGAAATTTACAATTGATGAAGGCAATTCAGTAAAATAATGGAGTATTTTTATTATAGTTAGTAAGATGGAGAGATTTGGCTTGATATTGATTACATGAAATGAAATGAAAGGTTTGTGCTATGGAAGTGATTTTTATTTCTTAGATTTGATGCTGGAAACATCTATTATTCTTACATATTTGGAAATATATCTATAAAATGCAAAACATATTTAGAGCTTTATTTGATTATATTGGACAATGACCTTAATTTTCTAATCCAAATGATTTAAAAGACTTTTTTTTTAAAGATTTTATTTATTTATTTGACAGAGAGAGCGATCACAAGTAGGCAGAGAGGCAGGCAGAGAGAGAGAGAGAGAGGGAAGGAGGCTCCCTGCTGAGCAGAGAGCCCCATGCGGGACTCGATCCCAGGAGCCTGAGATCATGACCTGAGCCGAAGGCAGCGGCTTACCCACTGAGCCACCCAGGTGCCCCGATTTAAAAGACTTTTGATCAAGAAATCTCTAGTGTCTTCTAAAAGTGTTAAGCTTATTTGGTAATATCTCCAATGTGATAGAAAATATAAAAATAATTCTTATTTATAAGCCATTGTTATGTGACTTGAAAAATGTTTATAAATTCCTTTGTGACATATTTCAAACAATTCTAAACAAGCATGTCAGTCTTGTAAGAAAACAATTACATTTGTACTGGATATACAAGATATGCTAATCTACAAAGCCAGCACTAATCGTGTTTAAGATCCAAGTAGGCGAAGTGTCCTAGAAATTGCTAAAGTTCATCTCACATCCAATTGAAAGAATGAGTCGTATTAAATGAAAACCTAAGACTAGAATAAAAAAATATGTTAATTATAAATAATGCCTTCAGAAGGTAGAAAATTGTTCAGAATTCAGTGATGACTCTGATCTGTGTGACAGTTTTAACAAATCTACCATATACTTCTCTTAAATTTTCATGCATTTCTACGGTAGCAATGTGTACAGTCATTACAAGTTTGTAAAATTTACTGCTGGTGCAACGAGTTTATTGAGTTTATTGAAGGGACTCTTACTGAAGTAGTAGATCTATGACTATTAGTTCTGATAACATATTTAGCATCTCAAAAACAGGTTTTCTTAAATGAATGACAGAATAATGAGATTAAGGAAATGTTTCTTGGACAATATCAGAAGATTGGAAAAGTTGATAACATTTGTAAATAATCAATTTGGCTTAAAACCAGTGATTTTGCTGTACTTTGGTTAATTTTTGCTAACATATTCAACAAATGCTTATGATACTAGGATAATGTATGTTATATAAGAGAAATCCCTTCTTATTAATTTTCTTTCTTTTATCTTTGGTTATTATTTTACACTTTCTTTGGCAGCAGTCTTGGTAAATCTCTTGCCTTCATTTCAACATTTTTGGTGTTTTAAGATTAAAATTTACTGGACTTCTGGTTTCCACTGCTTCATGTAAAGAGTTTGGAAGATGCTACTGCATTCTGAGAAAAAGTTCAAAGCTGAACAGACTGAAAAATCAAGAACTCTTCTTGGATGAGTAAGAGGAAATGACAGGGGCGCCTGGGTGGCCCAGTCCATTGGGCGTCTGACTCTTGGTTTGGACTCTTGTCCTGATCCCGGGGTCCTGGGATTGAGCACTACATTGGGCTTTGTGCTCAGCAGAGTCTATTTGAGATTCTTTCCTCTGTCTCCCATTCTGCCCCTCCCCCTGAAGTCTCTCGCAAATAAATAAATAAATAAAATATTTTTAAAAAGCAGGGGGTTGGGGAGAAAACACCCGGACTGTGGAGGCAGACAGGCAAATATAAGGAGCTGTGGCTAACGGAAGCAGAGACTCAGAAGGTGAAACTATCACAGGAACCAGTGCTAGGTAGAAGAAGGTGAACTGTAATTGAAAAATTGCTGGAGGCTCAGTGCAGATAATTCTCCAGAGTTCAAAACTCCAGGGGAATCCAGTCATACCAATTCTTTACAATCTTTATCAGAGGACAGAAGCAGAGGACATACTTTTATACTCATTCTATGAGATCTAAGGTCTAAAACTCATTCTATGAGGCCGGTGTTACCCTAATACCAAACCATACAAAAAACTTTACAGGAAAAGAAAACTAGACATGAATACCTGTCATAACATGGATTTAAAATCCTCAACAAAATATTAGCAAATCAAATCCATAAAAATATAAGAAGAATTATTATACACTATGACCAAATAGTGTATATGCCAGGTGTGGAAGGCTTGTTCAACCTTCAAAAATTGATTAATATAATCTATTATATCAATAGACTAAAAAAGAAAAATTACAGGATCTATCATATCAATAGATTCAGAAAAAAATATTTGACAGAATCTAACACCCATTTATGATAAAATTTCTCAGTAAACTGGGAGTAGAGGGAGACTTCCTTAACTTGATAAAGTCTATCACAAAAAAAAACAAACAAACAAACTTATTTAATGGTAAGAAATTAAAAACTTCCCCAGTAAGATCAGGTGCAAGGCAAGGAAGTTCTTTCTCATGACTCCTTTTCAACATTAGACTGAAATTCCTTAGTAATGCTATAAGACAAGGTAAGGAAACAAAAGGTATACTGATTATGAAGGAAGAAATAAAGATTTTGTTTGTTAGCTTGACGATGACAGGATTGTCTCTGAGGAAATCAAAAAGAATTGACAAAGAAGCTCCAGGAATAAGCAGTCATGGCATGGTATCAGGATATAAGATCAGTGTACAAAAAACAATTTTTTTTTCCTATATACTACCAATGAACAAGTGGAACTTGAAATTAAAAACATGTCGTCATTTTACATTAGCATCCCCAAAATGAAATACTTAGGTATAAATCCAACAAAACATATATAACATTTATATAAGGAAAACTGTAAAATTCTGATAAACAATACAAAAATACTAAATAAATGGGGAGATGTTCCAAGTTAATTGATAGATTCATAATTGTCCACATGTTGGTTCTTCCCAACTTGATCTATAGATTTAATACAATCCCAATAAAAATCCCAGCAAGTTATTTTATGGTTATCAGCATATTGATTCTAGTTCGTATGGAGAGGCAAAAGACCTAGAATAACCAATGCAATAATGAAGAGGAAGAAGAGAATGGAAGCACTGATGCTACCCAACTTATAGAGTTATTGTAAAACTATAGTAATCAAGACAGTGTGGTATTGGTGAAAGAACACACAAAGATCAATGGAAAAGAATTGAGAGCCCAGAAATAATCCCAATATATATAGTCAACTCATCTTATGATGAGTTGATAAAGAAGCAAAGGCAATACAATGGAACAAAGTATCTTTAACAAATGGTGCTGGAACAAACTGGACATCCATATGCCAAAAAATGAATCTCAATATAGACTTTACACTATTCAGAGAAATAATTCTAATTGGATCATAGATGGAAACATGAAATGCAAAATTTAGCTTCTAGGAGATGACAGATGAAACCTATTGGGTATGATGATGCCCTTTTAGGTACAACTCCAAAGACCTGATATATGAAAGGAATAATTGATAAGCTAGAGTTCATTAAAATTAAAAAACTTCTGCTTTATGGTAGACAATATCAAAAAAATGAGAAGCAACATCAAGAGAATGCAGACTGGGAGAAAATATTTGCAAAAGGATCAATGAAACATTATTATCCAAAATATGCAAAGAACTCTCAAAACTCAACAATTAGAAAACAAACAATCTACTAAAAAAAATGGGCCAAAGCCTTTGACACTTAACTAAAGAAAATATATAGATGACATACACACTTATGAAAAGATGCTTCACATATCTCATCAGAGAGATGAAAATTAAAACAAAATTGATATATTACTCTCTACCTATTAAAATGGCCCACATCTTGAATATGGATATCTCTAAGTGCTGGTGTGGATGGAACTACAGGAGCTCTCATACATTGCTGGTCAGAATGCAAAATGATACAGCTACTTTTGGAGGCAGTTCAGTGGTTTCTTACAAAACTCAACATACTATTGCTGTATGATCCAGCAAGCATACTCCTTGGTATTTACCTAAAGGAGTTGAAAACTTAAGCCCCATAATAATCTTCACACAGATATTTATAGCAGCTGTCTTTAAAATTGCCAAAAATTGGAAGCAACAAAAATGTCCTTCCGCTGGTGAGTGGATAAATGAATGTGGTACATCCAGGCGATGCAATATTATGCAGCACTGAAAAGAAGGGAGTTAGCAGACCTAAGAAGATAGGGAAGAAACTTATATGCATATTACCTATGAGGTAATAGCTAGAAAGAATCAATGACCTTCCCTTGAGTATTCCACTAAGCCTCCTTGTACTTCTAGTCTAGTAACTGGAAATGCCTAGCTTCCTGCTGGCTCTGACATGTTAATAATACCAGGCATGGTTAGTTTTTCTTCTGATCCTTTTTGGACTTCTTCCTCTTCTCCTCCCACAATGGTGCAAGGACTAATTTACATAATATAATTCATATATGACAATATTCATGTGGTTTTCCTTCCCAGTTTGAAAACTTACAAATACAACAGACATATATAATTTTAAAACTATGTAGAATGTGAAGGACATAATTCGTAAAAATTAGTGGTTGCAGTTGTCTCTGAGAAAGGAGGGAAGTGTGCTATTATGAAAGGTACATGGAAGACTTTGGACATAGTATTGATATTCTATGTCTTGATCTGGAAGGTGGATATTTTGTATTTTTTTTAACTTTATTTGACAGACAGATCACAAGTAGGCAGAGAGGAAGGCAGAGAGAGAGAAAGGAGGAAGCAGGCTCCCTGCTGAGCAGAGAGCCCAATGAAGGACTTGATCCCAGGGCCCTGGCATCATGACCTGAGCCAAAGGCAAGGGCTTAACCCACTGAGCCACCCAGGCACCCATGTATCATTTTGTTTTATTATGATTTTAAAGCATACATATTTTATATGCTATTTATATGATGTATTTTACAATTTGCTGTTCAATATACTTACAAATGGACTATTACTGCTCACCATGTGGAAAAGATGTTTTTTAAATGACATAGTATAAAAGAACCAAGTATAACAAAAAGCAACGAAAACAAATAAGTAATATTGAAGCAAACTGAAATGACTATGCTTTTATGATGAGATATTGATTTTAATTGGCTCTTTTTGATATGAAAATTTGAAATACAAATGCATTATATGAACAATTAATAATTAGTAACTATGTTAACTAAATATGAAACAAAAAGAACTTTTATGAAAACTATAAATTAAAAATATTTTATTAGCAGATAAAAATCTTTGAGTCACAGGTAAGAATTTTATAGAAGGCTAAAAAGTTGGGCATATATAAATGCTTTTGTATCATTTGATTAATCATAGCCATTTGGAAAAGGAGTGATGAGTTCATTTTACATATAAGTAAACAAAGAATTTTGCTTTTGGTGTGTTAATTTCTATTTGCTCTGGCCATTTGTTTTGTCTGTTTCCAACGATCTGGTTTTGAGAGTTAAGATGGATTGTCCTTTAAAAGAGCTTCTTTATTGAACTATAAATTAAAGCTAATGTTAAACTAATTATTTTGCCAAAAATGGTAGAATTGTCCCAATGTACTTTCTGAAGGACTGATTTTGGAGAATTGCAAGGTAAGTAATATTGCTCTCAGCATTCCTGCAAGCACATAGACTTAATGGAAAGATCTTTCAGAAGTCTTCAGCTTATAAAGAGAATTAAAGTTGTCATTCTACAACTTATTCATACGGCAAATTTGAGCAAAAAAATTAGGAAATGCTTCTGAAAATTCAGTTTTTATTCTTCACAGTATCAGGTGAAATGTCAGGCTCTCTGTACAAATCTGCCAGGACTGTTGAGTAGCAAGATCAGTTGTTTCATTAATGAGGTTTCCAAGTGTGTGCTTCTACAGATTTGTGCCCATCATTCTCCATTATCTTATACATCACAATCTAATAAGGTATAATATTTGACTGTTTATAGTCTTATATCCAAAGTTCCATATAAGTTGCCATTTTGTCTTCAAAATTCCACCCTGAACTATAAACTTATTTTTTTCCAGATATTTGTCAAATCTCGACATGTCCATTCCATTTCTCTTTGTCTTTTTTTTATAAACACGTATTTTTTTGGATATCAAACATTCTACTGAAAGTCAACTTTCCAGAAACATTTTGTTTATTTATGTATTTATTTACGCGCCAAATTCAAATGTCCGTTCTTTACCCTCGCCTTACTCTCAAGCATTTGCAGAGAGCACATCTCAGCCTTCATGAACATGTTCATATTAACCTTCCAGTCATCATTCTATATTCTGCTTCTATATCAAGTGATCTTGGATTAGAATAATCCAGTCAACCGACTGAACAATTCTTCTGACTCCTTCTATCTTGGTCCCACAATCCCAGTTTATTTTATACACAATTGCTCAAATTATCCTATAAAAACATAAAGCATCTTACTGAAAAATCCTTGACTTGAATTGGAAATGAACCATTGGCTCTCCTATGTCTCCAGCTTTGGAGAACTCTAACTAATACACCAACTTTTCCATTTGCTTCTTCAGCTTCCGGAATGTGTCATTACCCAGAGAAGATCCCCAGGAATCTTTCTTCATACACATTTGTCTCAGCATTCACTTTCTGAGAAACCCAATCTCTGACAATGCCTAACACCTGACCATGCACTAAACATCATGTATAACTTTTTTTTTTTTGCTATTCTACTGTAATTAATGAAAGCAATAATTTTCTAGTCAACTTAGTTCAAAGTAAATGCCTTGAATTAGACATTTGAGTCTTCATATCTGACCAAACTACTAGTCCTTCTGGCTTACAAACATATATCCATTCAATACTTCACTCATGTGAAACATCCTGAACCATGAGAGACTATGGACTCCAGGAAACAAACTGAGGGTTTTAGAAGGCAGGGGAGTAGCAGGATGGGTGAGCCGGGTGATGGATATTAAGGAAGGCACAGATTGCATGGAGCACTGGGTGTTATATGCTAACAATGAATCATGGAACACCACACCAAAAACTAATGATATACTGTATGGTGATGAACATAACATTAAAAAAAATGAAAACATCGTTTTATTGTCCTTTTTAATCATCATCCTGCATGATTTTCTTTTCTTCACATTTATCTCCTAATTTTACTAAATTTGTTATCTCCAATCATCCCCACAATGTACTATACTTCTGAGGATCGGTATATTATCTATGTCAAATTTAACCCTCCCTTTAAAATTATGTTTTTAGGGGCGCCTGGGTGGCTCAGCGGGTTAAAGCCTCTGCCTTCAGCTCAGGTCATGATCCCAGGGTCCTTGGATCGAGCCCCGCATCAGGCTCTCTGCTTGGCGGGGAGCCTGCTTCCTCCTCTCTCTCTCTCTCTCTGCCTGCCTCTCTGCCTACTTGTAATCTCTGTCAAATAAATAAATCTTTAAAAAAATAAAATAAAATTATGTTTTTAGGGGTGCCTGTGTGGCTCAGTGGGTTAAAGCCTTTGCCTTCAGCTCAGGTCATGATTTCAGGGTCCTGGGATCGAGCCCTGCACCGGGCTCTCTTCTCAGCAGGGAGCCTGCTTTCTCCTCTCTCTCTCTCTGCCTGCCTCTCTGCCTACTTGTGATCTCTGTCAAGTAAATAAATTTTAAAAAATTATGGTTTTTTTCCTAATTTATTTATTTATTTTTTCAGCATAACAGTATTCATTGTTTTTGCACAACACCCAGTGCTCCATGCAATACGTGCCCTCCCTATTACTCACCATCTGGTTCCCCCAACCTCCCACCCCTGCCCCTTCAAAAAAAGTATGTTTTTAAAACAATGAATGAACATTGGATAAAGTGTGGTTCTCTCTATAAAATTATTCCTAAATCAGTCTGTAGATGATTATGGACTACTGGTGGTGGGGGGGGCAGGAGTTGGGACTGGGGATATAGGAGAAGATGTATGAAAGAGAAATACAAAATGTTGCTTGCTTTCATATTTTTGATTAAGTACCCATAACAGCTCTCATTTTGAAAACATGTCTCCAATATTTATATTAGAGGCATTTGGGGCTCATCAACTGCATATTAGTACCCTTGGTTTTGTTATCCCTAGGGTTTCCAGTTCCCATCTGATCCCCTAAGTTCTTCAGCTCTTCACATATAATTTCCCTGGTTACCCTGCAAAAAGTAAAGATGATATGAAATAAAGAAGATAAACAAATATGAGGCAAAGGGAAAAATAGATCTTGCCCTTGGCTAACCTGGGTTCTTAATATTCATTAGGGAAACTCGTGACAAGTCTCTAAGACTTTTAAAACAAAATCATTTCAAACTTTGGCATTTTTCAGTCTGATTTTGACACTCATCATTACAGGTCACTCTTTGCCCTTTATGGGACTTTTAAGATAGGTACAGCATTCCCAAGTTGCTACAATTAACAATACAGTTTCCATTACAAGGATCTTAGAAATGAAAAGTCGCATAATAAATCTCAAGAAACAGATTTGAAACTTGGCATGTATAGAACAGTCTTTGTAATTCTGATAAAAACGAAACCAGCTGGGGCACCTGGGTAGCTCAGTGGGTTAAGCTGCTGCCTTCAGCTCAGGTCATGATCTTGGGGGTCCTGGGATTGAGTCCCACATCGGGCTCTCTGCTCGGCAGGGAGCTTGCTTCCCTCTCTCTCTCTCTGCCTGCCTCTCTGCCTACTTGTGATCTCTCTCTCTCTCTCTCGCTGTCAAATAAATAAATAAATAAATAAATAAAAATCTTAAAAAAAAAAAACCCCAGCCAACCAACCAACTGAAGAAACAAAACTTTGTTTTAATTCCAATGGTACTTACCTAGTATCTACTTGTTCTTTATTATTCTGGGAGATTAGGAACTGTGTTTTTTATCTATAGAATTATAAAGTTTGTTTGTGTGTGTGTATTTTCCTACAAAAGTATATTTTACAAACAGAACACAAAATAAATAGGATATATTAGAATAAAATATATATATTGTCAATAGAATTTTCTTTACTATGTGTAGTTATCTCTGGCCTTACTAGAAGGCATAAGATACCAGCAGCAACATCAAATAGAAAGCTGAACATTTCTTTCAATTGCCTACACTAACCATTTCAAGCACAATGACTGCATTCTACTTAGATTGTTTCAAATTTGAAGCACCCTGAATCAAATGAAATGCAAGAGAGATGAGCAATAAATGTTCAAAGACTTTTTAAAAGTTATTGCTATTATAGTATCTGACTTGGATTGTCATATTGATTACAGCTGAACAATGAAACACACCCCAAAGCAATCATATATATTTTAGTTGATGATTCACTTTGTAAGCTTCTGTTCTCTTTCATAAGGTATTCACTTTAGGACTTTGATTTGACTTTCTATATTTTCTCTCTTCTTTTAATTATAGTCTGGAATATTAAACCTTCATTTCAAACCTTCATTTCAAACCCCTTGATCAATAAGGCTCTACTTTAAGCAGTGGCTTATAACAAATGTTATGCTGCACCTTTGCATTTATTAAAAACAATTCCAGATATGTTGTAATAAAAAGCACACAAGCATTACATAATGCCATACAGAGCATAACAGAATTGCAAACTTACCCTCTAGATGCTTATAACCATTTTTAAAATTAAGCTGGAACTAAAAACACTATGTATCATACAATAATTTGAATATAGTCACTATTTCCCATGTTATGAAATAAATGTATTTAACCCATGCTTTTCTTATTTTTATCCACATATCACTGTGCTTATTTCTCTTGCTAGATATAATATAAAATAAACATATATTGTACAACCGCTACACCAGCAATTAACAACAAATTAACTTTTAAGTAGAATAAATGAAATTTATTCTATGAAATGAATTTCTAAATGAAAAAAGTAGAGGTTTTATGGGGGATGTTATAAGCAATATAGGAAATTTAAAAGAAACTTTCTTTTCATAAATACTAGAATAGATTTTGTTTTATTCTGGGGACTATGGAAAAGAACGCACAAAGGTAGTCCAGAATGGAATGAGATGTCTAAAGGCTCTTTGACAGTAGAGACTCGATTCTCTGTATTTGTGTGCATTATATGTGTCTTATTGGCACTGGCATTGTGACACAAAATAGATTATGTTTTATACATTCTGGCTAATACAGCAGTTAGAAAGGGAGAAGGGATACATTGGTATGTATGCAGAAATTTCTTCATTTAGATCTGCATATTTATTAATCAAATTACTCATGGAAGAAATAACACTAACAGTGTAATATTCATTTAAAGAGCTGCCTCCTCATAAAATTAGTCCTACTTGTATATCTCTCTCCCTTATAGCCAGACTTGATCTACCTCTTTCATATGTCAATTCCTCACAGGCCTCTCTATTTCTGAAAGTCCAGCATTTGGGAGATCTCGGTACAAAGAAAATACATTTAAAAGTTAAAAATAAAAATCTTATAATAATTTAATATTATGACGTTTATGAAAGTGACTTGGGAGAATTTTCCCAATCCACAGAAAGCCAGATGAATGAGGTTCAGTACCGTACATATTGAAGTATGAGAAAATGAGCAAAAAGGATGTAGTCATAAGAACTCCAATAGGATTTATTTTGGATATCAAGAAATTAAAGAAGATCCTTGGAAAAGAAGGAATCCTCAAATATTGTTGCAAAATGACCTTCATATCCATTCTAGGAGGGAATCCTATATAAGATGAAATAATCTCACTATTGTAAGTACCTATTTAGCCAGAGGCTTCCATCAAGGTTAAAACGTTGTAATAAGGTAATAACGTTAATAATAACGTTGTTTAACCCTTAAACTATTCCTGCTCCCCTTCCCCCAGGGGACTTAAAAACCAGCCCCAGGTAACAAAGCCCAGATACAAGGGTGGGTCTGGTCAGGTGGAGACATCCCATCAGTCGGGGGTTGCATACTGTCTCCCTAGCTATCAAGGAGTATGGGCTCCGCCCTTTGGGAGCCTTTTGGGCGCCAATTCTAACCAAGGTGATAGCCTAGGTCAAATGTCTACTATAAGGTAAATCATAATTCAATTGGTTACCTAGCATCACTGTGCAGCTTTTTCTGTGTGTTATAATTTCATTGGCCACCTGTGTGTGGCCAGGCCCAACCGCATGGCCTTTGCCCTTAAAAGCTAGTCTGTGAAACAGAGAAGGGTCGCTCTCTCTTGTAAGAGGTGCGTCCCCGAACATTGGGTCTGATTCTTGATGCCTGGTGTGGAATAAAGCTTTGCTTGACCTTCGCTTTATATCAGTCTCACTCCTTTAATCACAGACCCATTTTTGGGGGGACCTAACACTATCATATTTTTCAAAAAATCTATTCAAGGATACATCAACTTAAGATTATTTGTCCTGTCTATAATTTCTAAAACATGATACTTTGTTAAGGCAAAATTAATGAACTAATTTAGAAATATTTTCTAGTGTTATTTTGTAAGAAAGTGTCTATAATGAACTTTACGATAACTATTCAGTACAATATTTCGGTGCCTGTTATGCTTCAGGTGCAGTTATTTTACATAGCTTGATTTATTTATTACTAAATATTCTCCATCATGAATACTTCCTTACATTCTATTAATACCAGTTTTGCCTATAACTGAGGACTTTTAGACACCTATCACTTGATTTTAACTCCAATTTGAAGACAGTCCCCAGGCTAAAAATTTATTTATTTCTGGACTTGCCTGTTCAGTTTAACATGCATTTGTAGAAAGTCTGTGTGTCAGGCAATATATGAGACTCTTAAAAGTAAAATAATCAAAATGGCATGCTGCTCTCAAGAAATTAAGAATTTAGGGGCGCCTGGGTGGCTCAGCGGGTTAAGGCCTCTGCCTTCGGCTCAGGTCATGATCCCAGGGTCCTGGGATCGAGCCCCACATCGGGCTCTCTGCTTAGCGGGGAGCCTGCTTCCTCCTCTCTCTCTCTCTGCCTGCATCTCTGCTTACTTGTGATCTCTATCTGTCAAATAAATAAATCTTTAAAAAAAAAGAAATTAAGAATTTAGTAGATCAAAATCAGTACATTATGTTAAGTGCCTAAACAGCAATACTTCAATCCCACACGTTATGGAAACACATCAAAAGTTGAAAATCTATGAGAAATTCCAATATTTCTAGAGGTTAGAAAAAATAATTATGCTAACAGATGAAGATATTAATATCACTATCTGGATATACTGTTGCCCTCTCTTTAAAAACATATCCTACAATGAACTCAACATCTTCTATCTTTAAATATCCAAATTAACTCTACTCACTCTGGACATGCCTACATCATCACTGGTATCATCACTGATCCCAAGCTTGATCAATTTTTGTTGTAAAACAGTTACTTTTGTCTCTCTGTTTCTCTCCACATTCTACAACCTGTATCAAGTCAGTTTTTATATACACTGACTTTTTACCCTTAGGTGTGTGGTTGGCTAATCATTTCAATGAGAGGACATTATTCTAGTTCCTAATGGTTTGATTGATCAGTCATAAAACAAATACCTATTGAGTACCTATTGATTCATTCACATACAAAATGAGTACCTATTGATTCATTCATATTCATATGTATCTAGTGATGTTACATAGCAAAGACGGAGTCACATTTCTTAATGTTTCTTCTATAGCCAAATTGTGATAATTTAGAAAAAAGATGGCTCGGAAAGAAATTCGCTATTCATGAAAAGACAAGAAACAAAAATTGGAGAGTAATGTTATAGACAGGATCATAGATGTACACACAAATAAACAACAAACTGGTAATCTGTATGTATTCTGTATTTAATCTGTATACATACATAATATACATACATATATTCTTAAAAATATTTATCTACTACTCAGTTTAATCACTATCATCCATCTCCCATCTCTTTTTCAACCTCACTTATTTCTTAATATATGATACTTCTTTACAGATATTCCTCTGGAGCCTACTCTCTTCCTACTCATGTTTCAAGTGATTGCTTTATGGGCTTGATATATAAATATTATGAATGATTGATTAATTTACTTTCATGGAAATTCTGAGTTATAACATTTACCTTATAAAATATATTATATTCACTGTGTCTTCCTTTTTGTCATTTGCTCAAGGTGATTTCCTAAGAAATGATGCATGGAAGAGAAACCTTGTTTGATTTTTCACATATCAGAAAATGTATCTTATTTTAGCTTCCTGAAAGATAGCTTTTAAAGGTGTAAAATTGGTGAATCAAAATTATCTCTCTAATTTACAACTTGTAAATCATTTTTCAGTGTCCTCTGGTGTACAGTTTTACTGAGGAGAAATCAGGTGCCAGATAATTTCTATTTCTTTTCTAGAATTTTTGGAATTGTCTCTTTATCTTTAGAAGTTCTGATAATATAATTATGATCTGCTTGTGACTTACTGTTCTTCTGCTCTTGCAAACTAATTAATTTTATTAGATTTTCATACATACATATATACATACATGAGATATTGTGGGTGATATGTATCATTACATAGGTTTTAATTTCATGAAAAAGTTTAGCAAAGAACTATTTATAAAAACATTTTTATGAAATAAATAACCCTTAATGATATGCACTTTGTATTTCTATGCATTTCTATATGTGTGTGTGCACACATGTGCTATTTTTATATAATACATTTTCTATGGGGTTTTGCTTCATATTCTACACAGTATTAAAAATAATTATTGATGTGTAATATACACTAAATAGATGTATTTGTGTGACTTGAGTTAAAATGTAGCAGAGAGGAGTATAACTATTTCTTTATAAATTGATCTATGGGCGCCTGGGTGGTTCAGTCACTTAAGTGTCTGCCTTCAGCTCATGTCATGATTCTAGAGTCCTGGAATCAAGTCCCACATTGGGCTTCCTGCTCATGGGGGAGTCTGCTCCTCCCTCTGTCCCTCTCCCTACTCATGTGTACTCTCTTGCTCTCTCTCAAATGAATAAAAACATACATACATACATACATAAATAAAATCTTTAAAAAAGTGAACTGGTTTGTAGTTTATACAATTTAATTGGGTGTATAATCAATAGCATTGATACTATTTTCCATTGTGAAGCGAAGAATCTGTATACAGATATTACATATGTTTTATGTTGAAGATATGAAAGTCATGTATAATCTTCTAGCATATTTACAACACATTTTAGAAACTCGGAATTCTTGGGGCACCCGGGTGGCTCAGTGGTTAAAGCCTCTGCCTTTGGCTCAGGTCATGGTCTCAGGGTCCTGGGATCCAGCCCTGCATTGGGCTCTCTGCTCAGTGGGGAGCCTGCTTCCTCCTCTCTCTCTGCCTGCCTCCCTGACTACTTGTGGTCTCTGTGTATCAAATAAATAAATAAAACCTTCAAAAAAAAAAAAAGAAACTCAGAATTCTTAATTCAGAAACAAAGATTCACATATCAAATCATGCTCTTTTTTTTTGCATTCATTACATACATGAAGTTTAACTCAAGGTATTTTTGCTATAGCTCATTTTTTTTTCTTGATCTATAAGATCAGTATGCAAGGCTATGTCACTTTTCCATTGCACATTAATAATCAAAGAGTAGTTTTTACTGCAGGAGGTGTGTCAGGGCAATTTGACAAACAGTGTTTTGAAGGATCATGACCTTGAAGGTCTCTAGCAAGCCAATTTCTGAATTTGAAGAGGCTGTCAGATTGAATTTCAAAGAACAGTATATTAATGTCCATGATTAAGATTGGAGATACCCTATGCAATGGTTTTTATTTTTTTTAATTAGATTGTAATTAGATAATAAGGTCCATACACAACCAATTAGAATCAAAATTGTCTAATGAAAGGGGCATGGTGCACAGAAGAGTATATATTTGTGCCTTTGCTTATGTGTGTGTGTGTTTATGTGAGTGTTGGAAAAGCCACAGATATGGTTCAATTTTTACCCAGTTCAATTCTACAAAATGATTAAAATATTTAATGGGTATGTTATTCAAATCCCAAGGTTGCTATTGTAGAAGATGAAGAATTGTGACAGGAAAAGTTAAAGTTGAGAGTGTTAGCTTAATCTGTTAGGATCAGATCCAAGCAATTTTAATTTCCTGCAACAGAGGTGATAATAAGATGAGTGGATGGTAAGGACACTGTGTTAGAACTTCTCTGCAGTTAATATGGGACAATATTATGATTTATCAATTTAAGCTAACTACAAGAAAACTTCCTGGATTCTTTTGAAAATAATTGATTTGTTTTCAGAAAGATGAGAACAGTATGAGGGAAGCATGAGAAGATTTCTAAAATTGGAAGCTTCAAAAAGAGTATGTTCCTAGAGCATTTATAATTATTTTGATGACCAGTAAAATAAAATTTGTATTAATGGTTAAGGCCATATTCCCACTGAAATATACCTACACACATACTTAAATGCATAAATATATATAGTTTATGTTCACAAAAATAATCATTGTTCCTGTGTGGCTAATATAAACATGAATATTTTGGGAGATAACTATTATTGCATGCTTGAATTTCACAAAATTATTATGGATAATAATACATGGAAGTTTTATTTAATTAAGTATTTTTCTTTGTATATAGAGTCATAAAGTTTATACATAATTGAACTGTTATTCAGCTTTTCTGTTGCCCAGGTCCATAAAATTATAAAATATAGGTTACTTTCATCCAATTCCTAGTTCAATATTGATACATAAAACATCAAAGTTACATGAGTAAATTTAACAGTGACATTGAGAATTATAGGTATTCTTCACCTGGTCATACCACAGGAGCAGAAATATTCCCCATTCTACAAAGACAGTAAAAGAATTTAGATACTATATGACAGTCTTAAAAAGAAATACTATTCACACATCTTAAAATGCTACTACCCCTTTTTGCTCAAAGTTTTTATTCTAATGGCACTTCTGGTTCAATCACTGACCAAGGTCTTCATTTGTTTGTTTGATTTTTTTTTTTTTTAAGAAGACTTCTTTACTTGTTTTAGAGAAAGTGAGACAGACAGGGGGGAGGGAGAGAATCTTAAGCAGACTCCCCGCTGAGTGCAGAGCTTGACTTGGGTTCATTATCAGGATCCTGAGGTCACGACCTGAGCTGAAATTAAGATTCAGAGACTTAACCCACTGAGCCACCCAGGCACCCCTTGTTTGATATTCTTATCTAATTGCTCACTGTACAGGGATTTCTATTTTAAAAATGTAGCCATAGAATTGAGTTTATTCATACACTTACATAGTTATTTCTTAGGTTTATACCATGTGGCAGGATCTTTGCAATGCCATGGGATAGAGCC
The DNA here is from genome assembly GCF_922984935.1 of Meles meles. Taxonomy (NCBI): domain Eukaryota; kingdom Metazoa; phylum Chordata; class Mammalia; order Carnivora; family Mustelidae; genus Meles; species Meles meles. The sequence continues at coordinate 24,874,174 of NC_060066.1, forward strand.
TTATATATAGTTGAATCAGTGTCTTGGCTTCTTGGAGCTTATAATGTACTAGAGGAGACATGTATTATGCAGTTGTAGTTTCAGTATGATGCATGACACAAAAGGGAAAAAAAGAATACCATATATCTATGATAGAAATGGAGAGACAGGATATAAAGTTAGGGAGAATAATTTCTGCAAGGAATGATTACTGTTGCTGAGATATGAAGGAATGAATATATGTTAGATAGATGTTTATAGGCAGAAGGAATGACATATATTCTGTGAAAAAAAAGAAGTTTGGGAAGTTGGATAAAGCCAAGCATGACACTTTGGTTGGGTTGTTCTGAATGAGAATGAGAGGAGCAGAAATCCTGGAAAAATAACCAGAACAGCTCGTGCAAGGTATCATAGGCCAGAGAAAAATTTTGAGTTTTATTTCAAGGGCAATGGGAAGCAACTCAAAGTTTTTAAAGTTGGGAGACAGAACTATATTCTATATCTTAATTCATGGAAAGTGAGTTTGATAATCTGTAGGTACTATCTGGTACCATGACTTTTATGATTGGGATTGTATAAGTAGATGTTTCAAATTATTATTGGAAAGTTAAAAGATGTACAGTAGAATAAAAATGCACACATCTTTAGAACTTTATATAATGTAAGGACTCAGAATTGAAATATGCTGAAAGCCATGTTCAAAGAATGCAGAGAAATATGCATTCAATGAATGCATAGTATAATGTAAAGAAAGATACATTGATGATGCCAATGAATTGGTTTTGTTTTTGGGTGAGAATGGTAAAGGAAGTTGTAGTATTCACTTTGCAGTATTTGAATTTTTTACAAGACTAGCTAATATTTCAAGGAAACCATGAGGCTGTTCCTTTTTAGTTCTCTTGTCTCTTAAATGGATCTATTAGTGACAAAATGTAAGATTTTGTTGCTATACAACTATTGCTTCTGGGAATTGGGAGAAATGTGGTAAACTCCTCAACTAAACTGGAAGCTTTTAATTTTATTTATTTATTTTTAATTTTTTAAAACAGATTTTATTTGGAGAGAGAGAGAGAGCACAAGCAGGGGGAGCAGCAGGTAGAGGGAGAAGGAGGTTCCCCACAGAGCAAGGAGCCCAATGTAGGACTCGATTCCAGGACCCTGGGATCATGACCTGAGTCAAAGGCAGATGCTTAACCAAGAGAGTCACCCAGGTGTCCCTAAACTAGAAACTTTTTAAAATATTTTACTGGCCTCTTCCTTTTAAAGTTCATCGTAAGAGAATATATTCCTCTCCTGGTTTTTTAGTAGCTTGAAATTTTTCCTCTGGATTTTATTTTTGGTTGAAATTGCATAACACCTCCAGTTCCTCAAATAATTCAATGAATTTTCTCATGTACACATTTAATGATGTTATTTGTCAACATTATACAAATATTCCATTATATATGTATTCATTTCTTTATGTAGTACTATAGAATTTCCAATTGTTTTCTATCATAAGTGATTTTGAAATGAATGTCTTTAAAAATTTTTTGAATTTGGTTATACACATTGAATTTGGTTATACATTTGAATTTGGTTATACACTTTGATCAGGTTCTAAGAAGTAATCAAATGCATTTTGGAATTATATCAATTAAAACTTCTATAGATAACATGCAAAATTCTCTCTCTTTACAATATACTGAGGTGAATACATAGATAAGGAGGACAGAAAGAAAGAAGGAAAGGGAGAGAGAAAGCAAAATGTGTTTATACTTATAGCACTATAATTAAAATATTTCATTAACTATATTTAGATTTCCATGTAATAATTGTGCATGAACATTGCTCATACTTATTAGTCTTTAGTACTTTTATGTCTACAAACTGTCAGATCATTCCTATAGCCCAAATGATTAGTATTTGCACAATAATTTCTCTTTTTGGTCTGTGTGAGTGATTTATACACATTGTATTTGTTATAAAAACATAACAGCAAACATAAAACTGAATTTTCATTACTTGTTTTCTTACATTTACAAAGGCTCAATTTCTGGAATAATTATTGCTCCCCTCCCATTCATTCTCATGCTTTGGACTCTTCTTTACTTCTGCACTCTTAGCTGATGACCTTATGTCACACTTGACAAGTATTAAACAGTTAGCCAACAAATGATAATTCCCTCCAATTTCGAACACCACAGTAACCAGCATAACTAATATCTATATCTATCTTTACATTACCCTTCTCTTCTATTATACAGAAAATGCATTTTTCTTCCTTTCAAAGATCAATTCTCTTGATTCTGGATCCCTTTCAGAATCTTTATTTTTTGTTTTTCTGGACTATTAAAATTTACCCAATTTACTAAGTCATTCTCATCATTATTCTTTTTTTTTTTTTCATTTTATTTATTTTTTCAGTGTAACAGTATTCATTCTTTTTGCACAACACACAGTGCTCCATGCAAAACGTGCCCTCCCCATTACCCACCACCTGTTCCCCCAACCTCCCACCCCTGACCCTTCAAAACCCTCAGGTTGCCCCAACCTCCCACCCCTGACCCTTCAAAACCCTCAGGTTGTTTTTCAGAGTACATAGTCTCTTATGGTTCGCCTCCCCTCCCCAATGTCCATAGCCATTCTAATATGATCCAAGAAATCCACTTTTTACACTTGGTTAGATTTTTTTTAAAAAGCAATAGATTAAACAAAGTTAAACACATATAGTAACTGTTACCATGTTTTGCAAATATCCAGAGTATACAGTATATTTGTAATTTAATTTATAATGAAGTTTGCTTATCATTAATAAAAAGAACAAAGATGTTTTTCAAAAAACTTTAAAAAATGAACTTGTTCCATTTGAGATACTAAACATCCAAGTAGAAAACAAAGAAAGAGAAAGACACTTTTGGATAAAAAAGAGTCACTCAGGAGAAAATCTGAGTTAGAGACATAAATTTCAAAGTAAATGAGTACATTGACTTTTAAAGTCATAATCCTGGATGAGTCATTGAAGGAATAAATATACATAAGTAAAAAGGAATAATGTGTGATTCCTAAGATATTCAAATACTTGTAGTTTAAGAAAAAGTGATGCCAGTAAATGAGACAAATGTAATAAATGATACAATAATGGAATGCCAAGAGCAAGATATACTGGAAATAAAGTGCTTGCAGAGTGAGAGATGCCATATTAAAAGCTACTGAGAAATCAATTAAGAAGATTGAAATGGACTAATGGATTTGTGGAGCTGATGATAAAGCATCTAGAAGAGTAAATCTGCTGGTTATCATGATAAATCTGAAAAACAAATACAGTTTAAAATTCTGAAAATAGAATAGAAAATAAACTTTTTTGATATGCAGGTAATATTAAAAATAAAGCTCAGAAAAATATAATACAAATATTTAATACATAAAAATTAGGGTAGTAATATCAACTTCAATTAAAATTTAAACATTCTTAATGTTCTGAAAATCATTTAAAATTAATAGATTGTATAAACTAATAAAACAAATGTACAAATCATACTCATAATTTGACTCATAATTGAAACCCAATATTTTTAGAAACATAAAGAAATAAATATAATTGGCAAAGAATAGAATGATAATTAATGGACTTTCACCGAATCCAGAAAGCATCCTAGTCTGTATTGGTACTTGATACTTATGAATTTCAAATATAAGTTCAGTTTGGAAGTGATAAGCAAATTAAATAATTACATTGACACTGCTTGGAGGAAAAAGAAAAGATAATAAAGAAATACATTTGCTTTTTCATTAACAATTACTTCAAATTTTAAAAGACATACTTGTCATGTTTTATAAAGTGTTTCAGATCATAGAAAAGGAAGGAATGGTTTTCAATTCCTTTTCTTAAACTGTCGTTAACCATTACAAAATCTGTCAAAGGTATCTTCCCAAATTCGGAAGTCTCACCTTGGAACAATAATGATCTGAGATAAATGCTGAGACCAAGATTAGGTAAGGTTATCTAAAAGGTAAAAAGGTGGTGTAGCACAGAAATCCCAAAAGGATGCTGTTAAAAGAGGTTTATCTCTGTGTAGATGTTTTTCTAAGGTAGCCATTTAATAGAATGCCATTCATAGAAATAGGAAATCTTATACATCTGTGCTGCTTTGTATGAAACTCTTTATTGGAAAAATACAATTCATGTAATGATTCTATTATTTACACAAACCTGGTTTCTTAAATTGCAAAATTTCACAGGATGCTTGAGAAGATTTAATATGCAAATTGCCAAAGATGTTTGACAGAAAACAGATGTTCAATATATTTCTTTCTTTGCATTATTTTTCTGAGAAAAATGTACAGTGCTACCAGATATTTAATGGTATACAACAATTGCATACACCTTTAAAGGACTGTCTTTATCAATTCCTTCCAGTCAAAACCACCTGCAACACACCTAGAGAAGAATAAAGCTGGGTTTCTTAGCTCAGTGCAACAAATCAGACAGACAACAATATGGGATTGATGAGGTATCTCAGTGAAAGGGCATTAGTAAAGGATTTGTTAGAGGATTTTGGTTAGTGTTATATAATTTTGGAGAAGGTTCAAAGAAGTACAGTGTTGCTCTTCATAAAGTATGAAATAGGATAATCCTTGAGTATCTTACCAATTTTTATCTAAAAGGCAGAAGAAATGAAAGGGAGTCAAACTTTATGTGGGAAAGGAATAACAGTTGTATCAGCATGAATGGGGTGGGTGGATCTTAGGTCATTTGTGTGATTTGGATGGTGCTTCAGTTTTTGTTTGCGCTCAGTCATTGTTATGGAGTGGTCTTGTTTCTGTCCCACTCCATCAAGATCACGGAATGACCTTGTATGCTTTTGGTATTTTGTAAAATTGTTTATTGTCAATAAGAGTACACTATCACTTAGCAAGCTGGGACAGATCAGCTGAGTGTAATCAGGGTCTATTTGTGGTATTTGTCATATATTATATGACATATATTATATGCTGATGTAAGATTATGCCATAAGAGAGCGATAGTAAAAATTTTACAATTATCTCTATCCTTTATCTAAATGTTATACATAAAGAAAGATTCCATTATTACCTGGTGTAAGGGAAAATAAAATAAGATCAAATTATTTTAAGTATAACTATAAATATATAAATACATACAATTATATATATTTACATTTCTGCAACTTATATATAATATACACCTATTTTCAATTCAATTATGTATTAAAACCACAATCATAAAACATTTTGTTAAAGATAGCCACTTAAACTTAGAAATACACAAATGATATAAATTCAAATATAACCTTACTTTTTAGTCTTTTGTGCTATCTATAAACTGAGTATCTATAAAAGCTCTCTGACTTTTGAGAAAAGTCTATAAACATTTTATATTTTTTTTGTACATTAAAACCTGAATTTTTCCATAGGCAATCAACATCTGAAATCTGTCTTAACTCAGTTGTTGCCTGACTTTCTGGCCCTGTTTCCACAGAAATGTAGATCAGATGGGTTAATATAAGGGGATGAATACTTTTTTAAAGATGGCAGTGTTTCAAGTTTTTGCTGTCTGATACTGAACAAGCCAGTAACTACTTTCCTTGGGGAAAAAAAAATCAAAATCAAATAGAAAAATGCCCCTATGCTTCTGTAATACTTTTAAAGAGCTCTGTGATTATCAGCCTTTTGGGGGACATAAAAATATCTTTGAGTATGATATGTTCTGATATTTGGAATTTCAGGAAATCTGTAACATAAAAGCAAAAAGGAGAGTAGTTAGCTCTATACTAGTGGGTATAAAACTTTCAGTGTTCCCATTAAGGGGAGGAAAGATTATTGTTGAGTGAATATCTGTTATCATTGATTTGTTCACTGTAAAGTTGTGTGTTTTTTTTTCCTTCAAACCAGAAGTAACTGGTTAAACCATTACCTATTTCATAATTATCACAGTTCATAATTATTTACTTCAATGATTGTGAATGTGAATTGCATTATTATTATTATTATTATTATTATTGGAGGTTTATCAGTGGAGAAAAATTCTTAATTTTTATTACTAAATGATTTTCAGTCATACACAGAACAATCAGTGATGATATTGTAAATAAATAAGATAAAAGCCACAGGGGAAGAAAATAGGATAGACATACAAAGTAATCCTCTCCTTCCTGAAGGTTTCCTTTTAAAGGCTACAGATAATATTAGTTGTAAGAAATTTTTCCTTGCTTTAAAATATACCTTAAAACAATCTTTTCTGCATGTATCTTCTTAGTCTATTATTCTTACATAGACACTTCTTAGAAATGATTCTGATAAACAAATCCCAAAGATATTATATCACTATTATGTAACTACTGATGCTGGGTCCTTACATTATCATTTTCTAGCTTTAAGAAAAAAAAAAAAGATTTTTTTTAAAGATGTCCTGACAGCTATGTATAAAAGAATGAAACTCCACCACTCTCTGGATACACAAGATAAACTGGAAATGGATGAAAGATCTACACATGAGACAGGAATCTATCAAAATCCTAGAGAACACAGGCAATAACATAGGCAAGAACATTGGCCACAGCAACATCTTTCAAGACATGTCTCCAAAGGCAAAGGAAATAAAAACAAAAACGAACTTTTGGGACTTCATCAAGATAAAAAGCTTCTGCAAAGCAAAGGAAACAGTCAACAAAACAAAGAGGCAACCCAGAGAATGGGAGAAGATATTTGCAAATGATACTACAGACAAGGGCTGATATCCAACAACTATAAATATCTCCTCAAACTCAACACACACAAAACAGATAATCACATCAAAAAATGGGTAGAAGACATGAACAGACACTTCTCCAAAGAAGACATACAACTGGCTAACAGACACATGAAAGAATGTGCATCATCAGTAAACATCAGAGAGATTCAAATCAAAACCACATTGAGATACCACCTTACACCATTTAGAATGGCCAAAATTAACAGGACTGGAAACAACAAGTATTGGAGAGGATGGAGAAAAGGGAACCCTCTAATACTATTGGTGGGAATGCAAGCTGGTACAGCCACTTTGGAAAACAGTGTGGAGATTCCTCAAAAAATTAAAAATAGAGCCACCCTAAGACCTGGCAATCACTTTACTGGGTATTTATCCCAAAGATACAGATGTAGTGAAAATAAGGGCCATCTGTACCCCAATGTTCATAGCAGCAATGTCCACAGTTGCCCTACTCTGGAAAGAGCCAGGATGCCCTTCAACAGACGAATGGATAAAGAAGATATGGTCCATATATACAATGGAATATTATGCAGCCATCAGAAAGGATGAATATCCAACTTTTTTATCACCATGGATGGGACTGGAGGAGATTATGCTGAGTGAAATAAGTCAAGCAGAGAAAGTCAATTATTATGTAGTTTCACTTACTTGTGAAGCATAAGGGATAACATGGAGGATGTTAGGAGAAGGAAAGGAAAAGGGAATCGGGGTAAATCAGAGGGGGAGATGAAGCATGAGAGACTGTGGACTCTGAGAAACAAACTGAGGGTTTGGGAGGGAATGGGTGAGCCTCATGGTGGGTATTAAGGAAGACACATATTGTATGGATCACTGGGTGTGGAACATAAACAACAAATCTTGGAACACTGGAAGAATAAAATAAAATTTAAAAAAAAAGATGTCCTGAGAAAAGAAAATCCTTAATTCAAAGGAATGTTATGGTAGAGAAAAAACGTTGTTGGTAGAGAAAAATGTTGATGGTGGAGAAAAAATACAGGATAAGAAATGTTGTTTGATCAACTATGAATAATATGAGGAATATTGAGCCAGATAGAACTGGCTTTAAATACTCTGCCACAAAAATAAATGGTAACAGAAATTTTTTAATCTCTTTGAATCCAATGACTAGGACTTAGATAAAAGATAAGCAAAACTTATTTTAACTAATATTTCAGGAACTCTTAAAATATCAGAACAGGAAAGGACTTAGAATTAAGTTTGGAAAAGAACCAATGGGTCACTCAGGACAATTACAATTCAAACACATGCTTTAAACAATCCCCTTTAATTTGCCACTATTTACAGAAATTGTACAAAATACTACTGTTAATAATAATATAATTATTTTTTTAAATTTTATTTATTTATTTGAGAGAAAGCATGCACAAGAGTTGGGGGAGAGTCTGAAGGAAAGAGAGAGGAACAGGGAGAGAGAATTTTGAGCAGACATTTCTCTGCACATGGAGCCCAACCTGGGGCTTGACCTCACGACCCTGAGACTATGACCCCAAAACCAAGAGCTGACTAAGCCACCCAGGCTCCTCAATAAAAATATAATTATTGTTAAAAAATGTGTTTATTAGAAATCTTGTATCTGACAACATACTTGGATTATTTATTATCTATTTTTCAGTATGATACAGAAAGTCTTCTAGGTTTTCTTCCAATTCTCTTATTTTTATGCTTAATGAGATCTATGAAGTTTAAGTCATAAAGACAAAGCAACTAGTAAACAGGTGACTAGAAAAATTAACAAATTGATCCTATTTTTGTCTTTTTCTTTTACAAAGATAGAATCAGTCACTTCATAGAGTGCTTTGTACCTATGAATCATATGTGCAAGAGATGAGGAGCTACGTATAATCAGAAACCTGGAATCATCCATTTGTGATTTTGTTTAAGATTATACATGCTACATAGAATTTTTAATCTATGTACCAGATATCAAATAAAAATTATTTGTATGCCAGAACTCTTTTGGATATTGGAAATTCAGTGACGAACAATGCAGACAAAGGCCCTGATTGTGATAGACATTTCATTTTAGAATATGGATATGCATGCTAAATTAACGGATATCATTTAATGGTAAGTGTTTATAAGAGAGGAGGTCAGGATTGACAGAAAATAATAGAAACAATAATAAAAACTAAAATTCATTGAGTATCTTCATTATAATAGGCATGGAGTTAAATCAAAACTGCATTGCATTATCTCATCTAAATCCAAAACCTCCATATTAATTACATAGCACATCTCCCTCAGTTTATAGAGAAGAAAAGAGATATATAAAAAAATTAACTGACTTAGATTATGTCTCTCAGAAAAGAGACTGTCAATAAATGAATATAAGGTAGAATTGTGGGATTAGAGTATTTAAAAAGACATTTAGAACATTAATAAAATATTTTGCCATTTTATGCACTATAAATTGACAAATAGTTCTTAAGACTAAGAATGGCTTGTACTTTAAAACAGTTTCAAACACGGCAATTGTTTAATTGACTTTTTTCCTAATCTGTTCTTCTGCACTGTGTATTCATAGTATCTGGGCAGACTGACAAGAGCAATATGTATTTTATGAATAAACATCTGAAGAAATCAAGATACACAGCTGCTGCAAATGTCAGTTTCCATCATTTATGATACTCACATATTGCCCATTATATGAAGTCCTCAGAAGGCGCAGGATGCAATCATTGCTCTCATAGCAATAATACAGGGACATTGTATAGGCTCCAGAGGAGGCATTCTGCTGATCATGGTGGTATCCTCTACCTTAATTATGCACTATATTTGCATTATTGAGAGCACAATTGATGCCAAGGAACTGTTATGATGTCAATGCAATTACACTGATATTATGCTGTTTCAGCATTGTTCAAATGTGAGATCCTTACTATGCAAAATTTGATTAAAAAAAGGCAATAGGATATTTATATCACCTCCATCAAAAGGATATTTGACATAAATCAGATGTCATAAATCAGATGGGCACACTTAAAGTTTGCTAAAGAATTTAAATAGTTTTGTAAGCTTGGTAAAGATTGATTGTACTTGCAGTTTTTTTTTCTATATGGAGAGATATTTAGTTTGAAATGTATAAAAGAGCTAATAATCAACCATTCGTAACCATGAAAAGGGCAAATTCAAAGATTCCACCTTGTAAAAAAAATGGCTGCTTAATTGCTAATGTCCCCATAAATACTGTATTTGAGAGCTGGCATATTTGTTTATTGAATTTGATACCAATTGTTGAAAAATAAAAACAAAACATATGTTTTTAAAGACCTCAAATTTACTTGTCTTTCAGTTTTATATATACCATTATATTATGCTGCCCATATAAGACATTTATATTATACCATTATATTATGCTGCCGATATAAGACATTTATATTATACCATTATATTATGCTGCCCATATAAGATATTTGCCATAAGGCTAAATAATCATTTAACATGTTCACATACTCAGCAATCATTTTAGTAAGCAGTTACTATATTTCAGGAATTATATTAAGTGATATAAAAACAAACAAAATGACAAAAAGTCTTCTTCTTTACCAATTTGGATGCCTTTAATTTCTTCTTGTTGTCTGATTGCTGAGGTTAGGACTTCTAATACTATGTTGAATAGCAGTGGTGATAATGGACATCCCTGCCGTGTTCCTGACCTTAATGGAAAAGCTTTCAGTTTTTCTCCATTGAGAATGATATTTGCGGTGGGTTTTTCATAGATGGCTTTGATAATATTGAGGTATGTGCCCTCTATCCCTACACTTTGAAGAGTTTTGATCAGGAAGGGATGCTGTACTTTGTCAAATGCTTTTTCAGCATCTATTGAGAGTATCATATGGTTCTTGTTCTTTCTTTTATTAATGTGTTCTATCACATTGATTGATTTGCGGATGTTGAACCAACCCTGCAGCCCTGGAATAAATCCCACTTGATCGTGGTGAATAATCCTTTTAATGTACTGTTGAATCCTATTGCCTAGTATTTTGGCGAGAATTTTTGCGTCTGTGTTCATCAAGGATATTGGTCTGTAGTTCTCTTTTTTGGTGGGATCCTTGTCTGGTTTTGGGATCAAGGTGATGCTGGCCTCATAGAATGAGTTTGGAAGTTTTCCTTCCATTTCTATTTTTTGGAACAGTTTCAGGAGAATAGGAATGAGTTCTTCTTTAAATGTTTGGTAGAATTCCCCTGGGAAGCCGTCTGGCCCTGGGCTTTTGTTTGTTTGGAGATTTTGGATGACTGTTTCAATCTCCTTACTGGTTATGGGCCTGTTCAGGTTTTCTATTTCTTCCTGGTTCAGTTGTGGTAGTTTATATGTCTCTAGGAATGCATCCATTTCTTCCAGATTGTCCAATTTGTTGGCGTAGAGTTGCTCATAGTATGTTCTTATAATTGTCTGTATTTCTTTGGTGTTAGTTGTGATCTCTCCTCTTTCATTCATGATTTTATTGATTTGGGTCCTTTCTCTTTTCTTTTTGATGAGTCTGGCCAGGGGTTTATCAATCCTATTGATTCTTTCAAAGAACCAGCTCCTAGTTTCATTGATTTTTTTCTATTGTTTTTTTGGTTTCTATTTCATTGATTTCTGCTCTGATCTTTATGATTTCTCTTCTCCTGCTGGGTTTAGGGTTTCTTTCTTGTTCTTTCTCCAGCTCCTTTATGCGTAGGGTTAGGTTGTGTACTTGAGACCTTTCTTGTTTCTTGAGAAAGGCTTGTACCGCTATATATTTTCCTCTCAGGACTGCCTTTGCTGTGTCCCACAGATTTTGAACTGTTGTGTTTTCATTATCATTTGTTTCCATGAATTTTTTCAATTCTTCTTTAATTTCCTGGTTGACCCATTCATTCTTTAGAAGGATGCTGTTTAGTCTCCATGTATTTGGGTTCTTTCCAGCTTTCGTCTTGTGATTGAGTTCTAGCTTCAGAGCATTGTGGTCTGAAAATATGCAGGCCCACAATGAGATATCACCTCACACCAGTCAGAATGGCTAAAATTAACAAGTCAGGAAATGACAGATGCTGGAGAGGATGTGGAGAAAGGGGAACCCTCCTCCACTGTTGGTGGGAATGCAAGCTGGTCCAACCACTCTGGAAAACAGCATGGAGGTTCCTCAAAATGTTGAAAATAGAACTACCCTATGACCCAGCAATTGCACTACTGGGTATTTACCCTAAAGATACAAGCATAGTGATCCGAAGGGGCACGTGTACCCGAATGTTTATAGCAGCAATGTCTACAATAGCCAGACTATGGAAAGAACCTAGATGTCCATCAACAGATGAATGGATCAAGAAGATGTGGTATATATACACAATGGAATACTATGCAGCCATCAAAAGAAATGAAATCTTGCCATTTGCGACGACGTGGATGGAACTAGAGCGTATCATGCTTAGTGAAATAAGTCAATCGGAGAAAGACAACTATCATATGATCTCCCTGATATGAGGACATGGAGAAGCAACATGGGGGGGGTAGGGGGATAGGAGAAGAATAAATGAAACAAGATGGGATTGGGAGGGAGACAAACCATAAATGACTCTTAATCTCACAAAACAAACTGGGGGTTGCTGGGGGGAGGTGGGATTGGGAGAGGGGGAGCGGGCTATGGACATTGGGGAGGGGAGGCGAACCATAAGAGACTATGGACTCTGAAAAACAACCTGAGGGTTTTGAAGGGTCAGGGGTGGGAGGTTGGGGGAACAGGTGGTGGGTGATGGGGAGGGCACGTTTTGCATGGAGCACTGGGTGTTGTGCAAAAAGAATGAATACTGTTACGCTGAAAAAAATAAATAAATAAAAAGGGAAAAAAAATGACAAAAAGTCTTTCATTGATAAAATTGCAAGCTAGACAAAAATACCAATATGTAAATCAATATGTCATGATGAAAGTCATTTCAAAAGCAGGAATATTAACAGATTTTAGGTACATATAAATAAATTAGAATAGAGAAGTTGGGGCAAACTTAACTGAAGACATATGAACTGGATCTTACAAAATGATAGAAATTGATCAGGTAACAAAATGAAGTAATATTTTAGGAAGGAAAAATCTGTCTAAAAGGAAGGAGATGTAAGTCGGACTGGTGAATTAGCAGTTAGATCAGTGTAAAAAGATTTTCACCACACTGGGTTTCAGAAGAATGGAATAGAAGTAATATAAGAGTTACAAGTGAAAAAGTAGACTGGACATTGATAATCACGAACTTGTATGTCTTCTGAGCAGTTTTTGATTTTAAGTTGTGGTCAGCAGGGTTTTGTGAGAGCTTTGAATGCCAAGAAGTGTGCTCATCATTTCATGTAGGAAATTTGTAGAATCAGGAATGCAGGAAACAGGACCACATTCATAAAATGCTGCTCCTTCCATTAAATGTGGACTAGAAAAACGTGCTAATTCGTATACGAGGGGTCAGGAAGTGGAACGACTGAAGAAAACAATATATTGAGTATCTCAGCTGCCAGCAGCACAAAACCAGGGTATTTTCAGGCAGCTATCTGGAGGCCCATATGCTGGAGACTGACAAAATTTCACACCTAGTCCACAAAAGTCAGGGTACACCACTGCTATAAGTGCATAAGTATTTCCCCTTCTCTTCCACCTTCTAATCTCAGTCTTCATTTGTGGAGATGTCAAAATGCATGCAGATTATCTTTCTAGCACTCTGAGCTTTCATGCTTAATATCCTCAATTTGAACTATCTCTTTCTTCACCTTGTCTCTCCCAGTGATACCCACAGTAATACTATTGTTGCTGTCATTGTCAATAACTCTACCATTCTCCCCAAATCTCTACTGGGGGAGTTCCAATCTTTGCCTACTCTTGTTTGCAGAGTTCACTTGCTCTAAAGCCCTCACTCTGTATGTTATTCAATCACATTTGTACCCCATCATTTTTCCTTTCCACACTGCCCTCACATCCTTTTTTACCTACTTAAGTCAATTTAGATTGGGAAGTGTTATTTGTTTTTATATCCACATCCTCAACTCTTACTTTTTTCTCCTCCCACCACACTTTGCTGGCAGACTTTTTTTTTTTTAAGATTTTATTTATTTATTGAGAGAGAGAGAGAGAGAAAGAGAGAGAGCGCAAGTACAAGCAGGCAGAAGGGCAGAGGGAGAGGGAGAAGCAGATTCCCTGCTGAACAGGGAGTCGGATGTGGGACTCGATCCCAGGATCCTGAGATCATGACCTGAGTGGAAGGCAGACACCCAACCAACTGAGCCACCCAGGTGCCCACCAGCAGACTTTCAACTCAAGTTATAAACAGCACTTGATTAACTCTGTCTACAGCCAAACAGTTGAAAGTGGCTTTTGAAAATACACAATCAACAATTCAACTTTAAGAAATCTGAAGCGGACCCTCAGTGATACTCAGAAAACCTATTTTATTTTTCTACTAATTTATTATTCCACTCTCTCAGATAAATATTTTGCATCCTACTCTTCTCTTTAGATCTAATGCTCTTGCCCCTATGTCTCTCATAGAATAAATCCACCTGTAAAATTAGCAGTCATCAGAGAAGTTCTTACTTGCACACCATCTATTTTACTGTTTTACATCCGTTGACATATGGTCTCCTGCTTCCCATTACAATGGATAAACTATGTTTGCTCCACATGGGGTAAAACACCCCATGTTCTCTGGGTAACACCCCCTCTCACTTTCTCTAGTTCCTTCCTGCAATATTCTTCTACCTCTTAAATCATCAAACTTTTCCCTTCTTTTGGATCATTAACACTTGTCGCCTGAGTGTGCTGTATTTAGTCTATTAAAAACATCTTATGATCCTCAACCCAATCCAATTATTGCCCTGTTCCTTGCTCCTCTTAAGGGTAAATCACTTTTAAAGATGTTGTTTCTTGTGTTTCTTCCTATCTTAGTTTTCTTTCATCAATTTTCCTTTTTCCCTATTTCCTCTTTCTCCTTCCAACTTATTTAGGTGTTGATATTTCCACAGTTCCTGTCCTAGATCCTCTTCCCTTCTCTCTCTATAGTCTCCCTAGGTTACTGTTCTTTTGTTTGTTTCTTTGTTTGCTTGTTTGTTATGTTGTTGTTTTTTTAAATTGAGGTTTAAAGCAAAGAGTCATAAAATCAGTTTAATGAATCATGACTAGATCTTGCTCATAATGAAATAAAATGAGAATTGCATTGGAAATGCCAGTGAATATCACACATAGTAAGAGCATGAGAAAAAAGTGGTTTTACAGCTGGATTGGAACTATTCTATACTTCATTGTGAGTATGCCTGGAATCTTATATTGACTTATGGTCAAGATCAGGATGAGTTTTATAATTAATATTGTATACTGGGTAAAAAAATTCCCTGAAAGTCCCCAGACAAACTTATTTTACATTATTTACCAATTTATGTTAATAGTTTACACTTGGCTTAACTGCTTATATAATCTGTTTTGGGAATGTGATCAATAAGGTATAAGAAATGCCTGGGAATGGAAACTTTCCTGGCCTCCCTTGAAACAAAAATACCATGTGTATGTCTTGGTGATTCATAAACTAAAGATGAAGTGGATCTTGTGCAGCTTTTAAAGAACTCTGGGGAGCTGTGCCTAGAAATCTGTCAGGCCACCAATAATTGCCTGTACATCCTGTTTCCCACTGTACTATATTTTTTAACCATATTAAAGCTTTAATAAGTATTCAGCCTGTGAATTCTTGTGAGTCCTTTCAAATATTCAATCCTGTGTAATCAATGCAAGCACTTTTGTGAAAATTTTATTTCAGTATTTATACATGAATATGGGTTAAGAAGTCAAATGTTTTTTATTGTGGATTAAAAAAGATGCAGAGGCATTGCCTTAGGTCATTTTATCCAGTCCCAGGATTTTAAATACTATTTGTGTGTGGTGACTCTCACATTTGCATCTCTAACTGCTTCTCTAAGTTCTAGATTTGCATAATGCACTGCACATTTGACTCTGGATTTATAATGGGCATCTCAATACAACATATCTGACAACAAACTTTTTATTTACTATTGTTTTCTGCCATCCCCCACCCCATTACTGCATCATATTGCCATTTATTCAATTGTTCAAGAATAAGAAAAGGAAAAAGAAAAGAAAAGAAAACAAAACAAAACTGGAATCAGCCTTATCTCTTCTCTTTTCCTTACTACTCTCCAAAATCTATTAGCAAATTAGTTAGAATTTGGGTCAAAATATATCTCAAATCTAACTAACAGTTGTCTCCATGAATGCTTTCACTGCCCCTGACCAGTTAATCTTCTATTTAGGCTACTACTGGTCTTCTACTTTCATTCTTTTCATGTATAGAACATGCTCTGGTGTGCCACTAGGATTTCCCTTATAACTACAGCATACATTTTCCCCAGCTCTTGGGAACATTGACTATTGATGGCTTACAGATGTGTTCTTTAGCTAAAGGTAGGTGCCTTTCCTATGGGGGAAGGTTGCAATTAATGATTGTCTGATTTGAAAGCACAAAGGCCCAACACCATGTGTGTGTGAGCACAAAGGCCTCACTTTGGGACAACTCAGGAAGGCCCGTTGCCAAGTTCCATGTGGGAATGTCTAAAGCCTTTCTTGGCCACTGTATCTTTGTTCAAATTCTCCCTCTGCCCAATCCTGCTTCTCTTGTATTTTTGTTTCTAGGGAACCAAACCCAAGACACCAATTTAGAACCATTAATCCATATAAGATTTAGCGCATCTTTCCATTAAAATCAGATTAAATCACTTTTCTGTTCAAATATTCATTGCCTTCCTACAACCCTCAGAAAAAAACAAAAAGCAAAAAACAGAAAACAAAAACAAAAAACCTGATATGAATAGTAGGGTCCTGATTGATAATGAGTCAGATTTTCTTTTACTCATTTTTTTTATTGCATTTTTTTCTTTTTTTTACTTATCCTATTCTAAATGCTCTGGCCACTCTTAATTTTGTTCTGACAAATCTCCCTTCTGTGTTTGGGCCATTGTAACAGCTGTCCCTTCTAGCTGGAATACATTTATTCCTGATCTTCAGATGTTAAAATCATCCTGTCATTTTAGATCTCAACTTCAATGTAACCTAACATCTTATTTAAATTTAGATTCCTTTCTGCTTAATAAATTAGAAGCATCCTTCCACCTCCTTTCTATGACATTCTACTTTACCTTTCTGCATAGCTTTCTTCACTAGGGTATTTTTCTATTTCATTTATTTATTTATTTATTTACTGAAGCATGTATCTATGCATGCATGTATATATGTATTTACTTCTTTTTGTCTTCCGCAATTAGAATGGAAAATCTATGAAAGTGGACTCTCCATCTATTGTCTTTACTATTATATTCCACTTTGTACAAAATAACCAGGATCCTAGAAGTCTGACAATAAGTATACTTGATAACAAATGACATAATGGTAATCATAACTTCCATTAATATAAAACTCTTACTTGTCTGATATCTGTATCACCACAACTGGATTCCTTAAATACATCTTTCATTGGGCCACTTGGAAGCCAACCAAGGAGGGGTGATTTGTGCAGAAGTAATTTATTAGTTCCAGGAAAATGTAGTGTTGGGGTTAATGTAGAGCATGAAATCAGCTGTAATACCTAGCTTGCTAAAATATAACAACGGAGGCCACTGGGGGCGAAGAAAATTTTCCAGAGAAGGGCAGAGGCCTCTGGAATGCCGAGGCCTGTGCTACAACTTTGCCTTAGGAATGTCTCCAGGAGTTGCCTTCCCAGAAGCTTTCTAAGCCCAAACAGCAGCCCTATGGTCTAAGAGTTGTATGCATTGTCCTTCAGGCTATGTTTAGCAGAACTGTAGGACACACAGATTAGCATATCCTATCTTTCCCGTAAATAGAGCACCCTAGCTGCAGTAAGACCCTTGTCACACATCACCTGCTGGAGAAACAGTGATAAGGTTTTGTGATTATCCTGAAAGACTATGAAAAGCAGGAGCGAAGAAAAAAGCAAAGGGTCTTCATCTGTTGAGTGTTGAGCCCCTTGATTTCTCCTCTCTTTCACAGCAGAGTTTGAAGTAATCTTTCATCCCTCCATACAGGGAATGCTGGCCATTTCCAGCAATTTAGTAGAGGCAAAAAGCAAAAAAAAAACCAAAAAAAAACAAAAACAAAAAAAAAAAACCACACCATAATGGGAAAGTACCAAGCAAGGAAATAGAATCAGCTAAAGTCCCAAGAGAGGGCCCATGGTTCAATTGTGGCTGAATACTCTGGAAATAGTTCAGGTCACACCTTGGAATTGTCCTAATCCGCTGTAATGGATTTGGAGCATCAGTACTCCCTCATCTGTGAGGCTTTAGTTATAACCTATCACTTGTGACATAAATTCCTGGTCACTTGCATAAAACATACAAATACAACAGATACTGGTAAACTGAAGGATGAACAGGGACATACTTAAAGAACTGAAAGGATGCCCTTGGCAAAAAGATTTGAAAATATGTGGGTGGAACCATGATATCACATGCTGTGATTGGACTTTTGAACAGAAGATTAAAATTATTTTAAAAAAACAGGTTTTCTTAACTAAATTATCAAATTCAGTTAAAAGCCAATCAACAAACTATGGTGGAAACTTTATAGATGGTTTTAAAATGAAACAGAATACCTGATAAACATTGTCCTGCTACTTACGGCAATTTTATTTGTGGTGAAGATGATTCATTGAAAAAAAGGTTTTCTTTAACAACTGTAGTTGGAAACAATAAATAGCCATATAAACAAAGCAAAACATGATCCCTAATCCACAATATTTATTTCTAAGCTAGAGCAAAGATAAAATGTAAAACACAATGATGACATTGATGCCCTAGTAGAAAGTATAGGTGAATGATCATCTGAAATTATTGTTCCTTTCCTAAACACCACAGAAACTAGAAACAATAAATTCTGGAAACTTGACTAATTTAAATAATAAATAATCTACATAAAATTAAAACCAAAGCAAAAATAATTACATGACAACAAATTAAAGTAGTTGAAGGTATCACATTGAGACCTTTAAAGGCTCATTAATCAAACACAAATTACTACTAAGTATTTTATAGTACTTTATCTCCCCTTTTTTGTGAAAAATAGGCAATGAGTCAAAATTTCATGTAATTCGTTTAATTCCACCAGAAGGTTTCAAAAATCCTCAAATTCAGTTTTCATTTGTGTTCATTATTTAAAGGAAGCAAAATCCCATGGCCTGTTCAAAAGATGCTACAAATGGCATCTCTTTCCCGTCTTAAAAAAATCTTTTTCTTCTGCAAAGTTTTCCTATTTTCTAGATTGCCCATGAATACACAAGGATGTGCACATTTTAATATATACACATACATATGCTTCACTGTAAATTAAAAATTAAGGATGCCATAGAGGAATAGTTAAAGGCAATGAGGAAGCATTGATTAAAAAGGAGGAGCCCCTGGGGAAAAGAACAATTATATGCAAATATCTGAAGGTTAGAAATTTTGAAAAGGCAATTGTCTTGCTCTAGGTTGGCATAGAGAAGAGAATTGTGCTAATTGATAAAAATTACATGTAAGTGAATTTTTCCTAAATATTTCCATTAAAAAGCAGAGGTTATTCCTTTCCATTATATCATCAACCTTCTTTTTATAACAGCTTTAGATTATTATTCCACCACTATTGTCAAAATAATATTAATAAAAATGAAAATTATATCAATACATAGGAAGAGTTTATTTTCCTTACATTCACTGTAACCATGTGACTTGTCTTAATAAAAGACTTTTAGTTTTCTGAAATATGCATCAAAACACTTCCTCCTTACTTTACACCAAATTAGCAGTGATTGGTTAGTAAATTCAAAGTAATTATTACATTCAGTTCAAAATATCATATTCAAAGTCGTACCCAGAGAAAAGAAGCCTCAAGTGTGTGCTGTAAGTTATCTAACTAAAATCTGAGATCCCAACAGTTTAGAAATAATAGTACTCCAATCCTTGACTCCTTATACTTTTGCTGATACTAATATTTTAATTTGTCCATGAAATAAGGCAACAAAATTGGATACATAACAAAGCAAAAAAAAACTCTGAAGAAAATTTTTTAAGAAGTCTTTAACACAAAAGAGGTTATGTGCAGATTATAAAATACTAACCAAAAAAGAATGATTCTACATTTAACTTTGAATACTAAGAAATGTTAAAAAAAAAAAAGAAAAAGAAAAAGGGAGGCTTTATAAACCATAAAGCAAGATACAAAATAAATTCTACAACATTTAAACTACCAGTGCAGTATTAACCAAAAGACCATCATCATCATCATCATCATCACCACTCATTCATACAATGTACCTTTGGGGAGCCCTGTCTTCTAACTAGTGAAAATATTTCAGTGAACAGAACAGATTTAAAACTGCTGCCTTCATGAAACTTATTTTAAGCAAGGAGAGCTTACCTATTGGAGTCCTGTTATAATAAAACAGTCAGTCTTCACTAAGTGCTTCTTTAAAAGGAGCTATATTATCTCTTTTTGATTTCCAAAAAACCTACATTGTTTTACATTACACCTCTAGTACTTTTCATCTTATAACTGAAAGTTTGTACCTTTTGACCCCTTTCCCCACAATGGCTCCTCCACTCACCCACTGCCTCTGGTAATCACAAGTCTGATCTCTTTTTCTAAAAGTTTGTTTTTAGTTTTTGTTTATTTTTAGATTCCACATATAAATGAGATCATACAGTTGTTTTTTTTTCTCTGACATACTTCATTTAGAACAACACCTTCAACGTCCATTCACATTATCATAAATGGCAGTGTTTTCTCATTTTTTATGTTTGAATAATATCCCATTGCATATATACACCATAACTTCTTTATCTATCGATGGACATGTAGATTGTTTTCATGTCTTGACTATTGTAAGTAATGCTGCTCTGAGCATGAGGGTACAAATTTCAAGTTAGCGCTCTTGTTACCTTTGGATATATTTTCAGAAGTGGAATTGGTGGATTCTATGGTTGATCTATTTTTCAGTTTTTAAAGATCCTCCCTACTACTTTCTATAGTGGTTGCACCAATTTCCAATCCCAGTAGCATTACACAAGTGTTCCCTTTTCTCCACATGCATGCCAGCATTGTTATCTTGTGTTTTTGATGATGGCCATTATAACAAGCAAGAGGGGGGCGCCTGGGTGGCTCAGTGGATTAAGCCGCTGCCTTCGGCTCAGGTCATGATCTCAGGGTCCTGGGATCGAGCCCCGCATCGGGCTCTCTGCTCTGCAGGGAGCCTGCTTCCTCCTCTCTCTCTGCCTGCCTCTCTGCCTGCTTGTGATCTCTCTCTCTGTCAAATAAATAAATAAAATCTTTAAAAAAAAAAAAAAACAAGCAAGAGGTTATATTTCACTGTTGTTTTGAATTGCATTTCACTAACGATTAGTGATATTGAACATCTTTTCATGTTCTGTTGTCTTGTCAATGTATCTTCTTTGGAGAAATGTCTATTCAGGTCCATTGCCCATTTTTAAATTGGGCTGTTGTCGCTATTATTATTATTATTATTATTATTATTATTACTGCCATTGAATTGTGTAAGTTATTTATATGTTTTGGATATTAACCCCTTATCAGATATATGATTTCCAAATATTTTTTCCCATTCCATAGTTCGTCATTTCACTTTGTTGATAGGTTTCTTTGTGCAGAAAATTTCACGTTTCATATAGTCCAACTTGTTTTTTATTTTGTGGCTTGTGCTTTAGCTTTCATATCCAAAAAATTATTACCAAGATATATGCTCAGGGGCTTTGTATATCCTAAGGGTTCCAGGCTTCAAATCTTACTTTTAAGTGTTTAAACCATTTTGAGTTAATTTTTGTGCATGGTATAAGTTATTGGTTCAGTTTCTTTCTTTCACATATGAATATTCAGTTATCCCAGCACCATTTATTGAAGAAACTATCTTTTCTTGGTTGAGTTTTCTTTCTCCCTTGTCAAATATTAGTTGCCCAGATATACTTGGGTTTATTTCTGGGCTCTTGATTCTGTTCCACTGGTCTCTTTGTCTATTTTTATGCCAGTACTATACTGTTCCAATATATAACTTGAAATGAGGAAATGTGATGCCTCCTGCTTTGTTCTTCCTTCTCAGAATTTCTTTTTGCTTAATTTAGTGATACTTAAAATAATAAGAGTGATTCTTCCTAAGCCAGCCATATTATTTTGGAATCAGTAAAAGAGGAGAATATCATTAACATGCTGAAAATTATATTGGGAATTGATCTTTAAAATAAATCACTTAATTTGATTGAACTGTACTTAGAAGAAGATCCACACTTTCAAATATTAATAAGGACAATAAGAAAATAATACATTAAATAAGCAATCAATATGCTAAAGATAAAACAAGCAGAATGAATGCTAGAAGCAAAAAAAAATACAAGAAAAGAGTAGTGTAAGAAATACAAAGTAAAGTCTTTGAAAAAATATCTATACAACAAAACCTCAGGTACAGAATGAGGGCAAACTTGCATGTACACAAAACAGAGGATTCTAAATGCAAATGTTTATAGAACAAAGAGAATTTAAAGATCATAAAAGACTATGCAAATAAATGTATTCATAATTTGAAATTATACAAGTAAATATGAAGGTCAGATAAAATGATTTTCTCAGAAAATATACTTTTTTAGTAGAAGCAGAAGCTAAGACAACACATTTATATTGTAATAAAATGTTTTGATTCCATTTTCTTATGTTTGACTGATGATGTCTTTTAAGGCTCTTAGCCCCTTGCACCCCGCTCTATCCTTCTATCCCACATCTAGATATGATGATAAGAAAGTTTGGGTGTTACTTGTGGCCTGGCAGGTGGTTCAAAACACACGCCCTTTTTTATATGCCGGGGAACCCTTACCAGGACTCAACCATGAATGATGTCTAAACATACTACATACATGCATTTGAACGTGTATATATTTATGGTATATATCATATTGATCCCAAACCAGAATCTTTCTGAATGGGAAGACATAAAAGAATTACTATTAATGTCAGTAGGTCCCTATAAGACAAGGAGCTGACATTATGGAGGAAGAGATGACATTGTGAACAGTTCAAATATAATGAAGTAAAGGGTATCACTGAGTAAAAACAAAAAAAATAGAGAAAGAAGATACTTATTTTTAAAGAAATAATATGGAAAATATTTATGGAGATAACAGAATTAAGCTCGGTGCTTAAAGTTTGGTTAATATTTCAATAGGTAGAAATAGAGTATTGACCCAGGAATTCTTGGCAAGGGGAACATAAAAGGCATAAGTGGAGAGGGAGGTCAAGTGAATGCCTTCTTTTGTGTACAGTGAGAAGTCTTGTATGTAAATATGAAATTAAAGTTGCTTTTAAGAGCAATATTTAGATGACTGATATCTAGAATCAGAAATCCTCTCATTCTTTTCCCATATCTCTCTGATTCTGTATAGTTATAATTTTTAACATCACTATCTCTAATGACTGCAGTGTGATTGATTTGGTATAACAAATCTTGAGAAATTATAGTAAACAAATTGTGAGTCTTTAATGAGCTAGTAGAAACAAGACTAATGGAGTATAGCCAATTTTTTCTAGGAACTTTGACAATCAGTGAGAAAGGTTTTACAGCATAGTAATTATACCATAAAGTTAGCAGATTAAATAAAAGATATATAGTGGCTCAAATTTGAAAAGAGGAAAGTGAAAATAAAGTAATAAATTGTGACCATTATTAACTGTGACAAAAGGAAAGGAAGAAAAGATGAAAATTAACATTAATGAACTGAGGTTTAAATAAGAATGAAGTCATAATCACACAAGTATGGACCACCAGTTTTGAGGGAAAAGGGCACACTTTGTTATATGTGCTTAGTTATATACTTAGTTAGGGATAAAAGTCATAAACAATAAGGGATAAAAGATGCACACACATTGGGAAGCCAATATCTAGACATTTTTCTAGGTTTCCATACCAATGCTCATGTTGCTCACTTCTTTCCTCTCTTGTAATAAAAGTTTGTATTTTATTCAATGCTTATCACACATTTTTGCTTTGCTTTTTAATTTATTCATGAAATTTAATATTATCTCAACAGCAATACAGGCATTTCTTCCCCTGGTCTTTTTAATTTTACCAGATTACTATGCATATGATTAGTGCTTAATATAAACTTTGTTATAT
This sequence comes from Meles meles, assembly GCF_922984935.1. Taxonomy (NCBI): domain Eukaryota; kingdom Metazoa; phylum Chordata; class Mammalia; order Carnivora; family Mustelidae; genus Meles; species Meles meles. The sequence continues at coordinate 24,898,085 of NC_060066.1, forward strand.
AGTTCATTATCTAGAAATTAATTTTCTACTGTTCTCAATTTTCCTTAAAGAATAACACATTTTCTCCATTAGAGTATTATTTACATTAAGAATAATTCATAGCTAAAACATCAAACAGTCTTAAAAAGATTATGGTATTCTACCAAAATTAATGAGACTTGAACACATCTAAGGGATTTGGCATCTATACCAGTTTTATTATTTTAATATTTTTGAGTTATGCATTAAGAATTGCAATATGAATATCATTAAAGAAGCTCTTAGAATTTAATAAGACGTATTTCAGTGATTTATATCTACTACTATTTCTTGCTGTTGATGAACGGAATTTAGCTTGGTTGAACTGTATATCCTCAAAAAGGGTATTTCATTCTCCATTTTCCACATCAGCAGATGACAACTTTTGATACCAGTTAACATTTCAAAAAATAGAATGTGATCTTAAATATTTATGGGGAGTTTGGTCTATTTTATAAAATTTTGTACAAGAATTTTGGATTCAACTGTAAAGAATGAAATGATTTAGTTAGAATAATTGCTTATGCCAAATATATATTCTGTAGGCCAGGGATATCATCATTGAAAGTTATTTCTTACTTGGATAAATTGGAACTCAATTAATATAAGGTGAATTACATCAAAAGAAAAAATCTAATTTATCATGTATAAATATATCATATAAGTTAAATTAAACTCTGATAAACATAAGATGATGCAAAGGAAATTTATGTAAATAAATTATCCACAAAATCTGCATTAGGTTGTTGTAAAGGAAATACATTTATTCAAAATGACACTATTGCTAAGCTACATGGCTTTAATGAGAGAAATGAAATACAGAAACTGTTCTAAAAATTCTGTGCAAAGCTCTTCAGAGGGTGTGAAAATTACATTTATGTCTCTGTGCTATTTTTTTCTCTTTCTCTTAAATGTGCTCTGAAATCTATCACTGTTTCACCAAGAATTACATTTTGCTCATTTTTTTTGCTCAACAAAGAGGAAACATTTATGATTTTGCAATAATATGGTTTCTAATTTCAGACAATTATTTCTAAAATTTTTGAGCCACTTTTCAGTGAAGATTGCATTTGCTTCATGCATATATGAAAAGCTAGGTTTTATAATGTTACTTCAGTTCTTTTGATATGATAATGTAAAGTTAATTGTATCCCTTTTCAGCTATTGAAAACATTAATATCATTTCCTGTTAATGTGAACAGGTGGGGAGAAGAATTAGCATATTCACTAATTAGATTTTATTTGCAGTTTTATTGTCAAGCGCCATGTCTTTATCTTCTAAGTTTTTAATGAGAGGCTCTCACTCTTCCAATAACATTTTTGGCTTACGGAAATGTGTTTGAAATTCCAGATATATTTGAATTTCCTCTAACTTCCCTTTCATGGTAAACATGAAGAATAATTAACATATTCTTCTGCTTGTATTCATAAGAAAAGCGTGAGATAGTTAATTTCCTTATGTTTATTTGTTTTTAATAACAGTTCATTCTTTGCTACAAACCTAGGATGATCAATATCTTGTTTACTGATTCATTTTTCTCCACCAGTTTGAATTACATGTTCTGATAACTGTAACCGAGAGGGGTTTTCTCAGATTATCTCTACATATCAATCAGCAATGATGTATTTTCATGCTTACAATGGTCACATGCAGAGCCCGTAACATATTTTGCTAAATGAAAACGTGGGGTCTCTTGTTCACAAATTATTAAGAACTCCAAAAGGGCAAGAACAGAGTGTTAAACAAAAAGCAGTGCTCTTCTAAGCGTGAGACCCTGTGTGGTTGCAAAGATCATACATGCATAAAACTGGCCCTGGCAACACACTATGACAGAATCAATATATCATAATGGTTGAGTTTATGGCCTCATGCTGAGATTTTAATTCTATTTTGTCAATTCTTTAGCTATCTGATCTTCAACAAGTTACTCTGTCTCAGTGGTTTCTCCCCATACAACCAATGATATCTAATTTGTGTGTGTGTATTTAAGAATGGATTAATATATGTAAAAGATCAAAAATGGTATCTGATATAAGTAAGCTTTCAACAATATTAGCTAATATTATTTTTATAGGATGTAGCTATTTTTGAAAAATATAATTGGTGGGTCAATTCCCATAGAAAACCCCTTCCCACACTAATTCCATAAAATGGCAGCTTATGCTCTAGCTCCATCCACGTCGTCGCAAATGGCAAGATTTCATTTCTTTTGATGGCTGCATAGTATTCCATTGTGTATATATACCACATCTTCTTTATCCATTCATCTGTTGATGGACATCTAGGTTCTTTCCCTAGTTTGGCTATTGTAGACATTGCTGCTATAAACATTCGGGTGCACGTGCCCCTTTGGATCACTATGTTTGTATCTTTAGGGTAAATACCCAGTAGTGCAATTGCTGGGTCATAGGGTAGTTCTATTTTCAACATTTTGAGGAACCTCCATGCTGTCGATTCACAGACCTGTACCCCTGGGGATAAAAATACATTCTATGTTTATAAAAAAAAAAATTGGAAGGGGAGGCGAACCATAAGAGACTATGGACTCTGAAAAACAACCTGAGGGTTTTGAAGGGTCAGGGGTGGGAGGTTGGGGGAACAGGTGGTGGGTAATAGGGAGGGCACGTTTTGCATGGAGCACTGGGTGTTGTGCAAAAACAATGAATACTGTTAAAAAAATAATAATAAAAAAATGTGATGTTCACAAGAAAAAAAAATGGCAGCTTATATTTGGCACCAACACTTTTTTTTTTTTTTTTTGGAGCTCTGAGAGCCACTGATAAGAGTAAAGATCAAAACAGATAATTGAAATTCCCAGATTTGTCTTATCCTAGTTTTCTGTTAGTCTGGCATTTAAATTCAGAGGTAGAATTAAGATCAATCAATTCTTCTTTGTAAATTCTGTATATCTAGTGGACATATGATCTGAATTTTCTAAGCCAGTTATCATTATATTTTTTACTATTTTCAAAACATGATTAAATAAATATACAATTGTATAATATCTATACTTATATTAAGAGATTTCCAAGTTGACCATGTATATAATAAATGTGTGTGTATTTACGTTAATTGGCAGTCTCAGAGCATTCAGTTAGACTAATCAAGAATTCATTCGCAGTTAATCAAGAATTCATTCATCTAATATGTGTATGGTCAGCTAGGATTTAATCAGAATGTCTACACCCTAGAGGTGTCTTCCTCAAACATTTCTATAATCCATATCTTGACTCAACATCAGGAGCTTTACCAATTTCAGTAATGGATCGAAGTGGTTTCCCGTTGGCAAAACTATTAGTTTCAAAGTTATGTGTTTTGTATAAAACAGTTTCTAGGATTTCTATAATCTTGCATGTTTGTGGCATAAGAATCAAGTGAACCAGGGCGCCTGGATGGCTCAGTGGGTTGGGCCTCTGCCTTCGGCTCGGGTCATATTCTTGGGGTCCTGGGATAGGGTCCCATGTCAGGCTCTCTGCTTGGCGGAGAGCATTCTCCCCCACCCCCCCGCTTGCCTCTCTGCCTACTTGTGATCTCTGTTTGTCAAATAAATAAATAAAATCTTAAAAAAAAAAGAATCAAGTGAACCTTCACTTTTTATACTGACAAAGACTATTTCCTTAACTAAACATCACTTAGGCTCCTTAGAGTCCTTTTGTCTACTAAGCCTCAACCTTGGTCCCTAGTCTTGCTAGGCTTCCATAGTCCAGTTGTAGCAAGAATTCTGCTAAGTTAGTTTAGCAAGAATCCTTACCCTTGATATCTGATCATTCTTGGTATCAGATCTAGGGCCTTACCCCTACTATGTCCCAGGTGATACTTGATCACCCTGGCCTGACTTCATCAAGAATCCTACTAACTCTATTTGCAAGAATTTCCCCTTCCCTAGATGTTTCCTGTTAGTAATTTTCCATTCACTGACCTTCTGCCACCCAATGTGCTCCTTGGCTATAAAATCCTACTTCTTGTTATAACAGAAGTTGAGCCCAATTTAAATCCCCCTATTGCAATAGTCTTGATACCTACTGGCATGGTGCTGAATAAAATCTTCATTATCATTTTAGCAAGGGTTAATATAATTGTTTTTTTTTCTTTAATAGTACTAAGAGATAGTACCCTGCACTTGATTACTAAAAGGTTCTGAATTCAACTACAGTATAGACAGTTCACTTGAGTTTGCAGAGTTGGTTAGCCTAATTCTACTTCTAGAGTCTTTAATCATGCACCACAGCTGAGTTTTTCAAGGAGGGTACTCTTAGAACTCCATAAAGAAAAAAAAAATAGTTAAGATTTTATTCTAGATGAGAGAAGTGGATATAAGAAAATTTCTGCCTATCTGTTCATGAATGACTGAAATATAGCAGAATAGAGTCTGAGATTTTTTTCCTTTTACACTGGTAATGAAGTTAGTTGGGAGTGATTAACCATCCTGTAACTCTAATTATTAACAGTTTTCAATATCTTAAATAACTTACTCGCTTTGTGGCATTACCTTACAAATCAGCATTTCAATTTTCTTTTAGGATTTTTATATCAATATAATAACAATTCAAAGTAAAACTTTTCAGAGCACAAGTACTAAGTTTTGGTAAAGAAAACACAATGATCATATTTTTATTACTTAAAAAAGGGTAGAAAATTAATAATTACCAAAAATTTGGTAGGCTTTTAAACATATTAGCCTTGTATTATTTTTCCTATTATTTTAATAAGGACAATATAGGTAAGATATATTGAATATCCTAGCTGTTATCATATGCTTATTAAATAACTAGAACTGGGATTCAAATCAGGTATTAATGACAACAAAATCAATGGGGATGTTTTTCTGTTGTTATTGTTTGTGAGTGTTGCTTTGTTTGCTTATTGCTTTTATCTACTATGAGGCTTCCTTAAAAAAATATGGGGATAATTGTAGAAATAATCCTTGAAGAATTATAAACTCTGAGATAATTCCTATGAAAACTATACAAGTTACCTATTTTAAATAATTATGCAGAAGCTATGCATGTTTGGTTGACTATCAGGCTCAATGCATAAATAAATATGTTTATCAATAGTTATCATGCCTTTCTGTCTTTTTTTTTTTTTTTTGGTCATCACATTCAAGGAATTTTATTTTCTAAAAATTTTACCAGTTAAAAAAAAAAATAATTCTCACCTATAAATTTCTCCTAGAGTGTAGGCATTATGAACCTATTTCTTATATTTTTTCTTACTATAAAATTTTTCACTTAGAGTCATATTTGCTGAATAACATATGAGATACATTATAGTTAAGGTCTCAGGCAAGCAATACATATTGATAAAATAATTATTTGACTAAAATATTCACAGTAAATTGAATGCATGTGGTCTCAAACATCCTAATCCTGTACACAAACTAAGTAAAAAGGAAAATAAATTTTTGATCTAAGGGAGATTGCATATTGGATTATTAGACGGAATTAGAAGTAAACCATTCACCCTAAGTAATGGGGCACCTGGGTGGCTCAGTCGGTTAAGCCTCTGTCTTGGGCTCAGGTGATGATCTCAGGGTTCTGAGATAAAGCCCTACTTCAGGCTCTCGGCTCAGAGGGGAGCTTGCTTCCTCCCCGCCCCCCACCCACCCCGCCTGCCTCTCTGCCTACTTGTGATCACTCTCTCTGTCAAATAAATAAATAATATATTTTTTAAAAAATCACCCTAAGTAGTAAACTGAAAATAAAAGTGGAATCTAGAAATAAGAGTTAAAATCCAGATGTGTATTATAATTAACGTTCAATTTGTTTATGAACATTACTATTAAATAGTACCATAGTTAATCTAATAATTAGCTATTTATGCACTGATACTTTCTTATTTTATTCACTGATACTTTCTAAGATAAGAATTCAAGATCACAAAACAAATATTTTTTTTTCAATATCTAAACTGTTAAGTATTGCTTGGTTGAACCACTAATTGTGTAATTTTGAAAACATTGCATGGGTTATTATTTAGAAAAATGTGTTAAGTATGTATTCTACTCTAAAGTAGTTTTAGGGGCACCTAGGTGGATCAGTTGATTAAGCACCTGCATTTGGCTTGGTTTAGGACATGATCTCAGGGACCTGGGAACTGGTCCTGCTCAGCTTGTGCAGGGGGCAGTCTACTTCTCTGCACTCCACTCATGCTCTCTCTCTGTCTCTGAAATAAATAAATAAATAAAATCTTTAAAAGATTTATATAGTAGTTTTAAGCAGTGAGACTGTGAGAATGAGGTGATTGGACAATTTAAGTTTATGAATAGGATGGAAATAGACAGAGCTGAGACAGCTTGTTACATTTGGTATTTCAGACATGTAGAGTAGCAAAGTTTAATGAGGATAAGCAAGACTTGCAAGCAGGGGTTATGTCACGAAGTGCCTTGTACATCATGTTATGTTGTCAGACTTTATCTTGTAGTACAAAAATGATTTTAAGACACAGTCACCTTATCAAGAAGCATACATTTAATCTGTAATTGTGAGAATTTAAATTAAATTGGTGATGAACCAAAATAAAGTTCTTTTCTCAAGGAAATAGTCATAAGGTGAGCAATCACATTGTAGGTTGGTTCTCTCACCCTCAAAACATGACGTCAAAGGTGTTTCCATCCAACTAGAAGGTAAGAAGTTCAGGGCAATTGGCTTTGAGAAAATCACCTATGATCACAATCAATTCATTAAACCTCATCATTTGTGAATACATATGGACAGCTAGGAAACACTGCCTCTAGCAATGTTGCTTCAAAAATTTAAGTGGTGGTTCTGTTTTAAAAGCACAAAGGAAGAAATAGACACTTGGGAACAATTAAAATCTTTCCATAATATCTCATTAATAATCCCAATTTATCAAAAAGTAGACAGAAGAGGTGCCCTGGTTAAATTATTGAGACACCTCTGTAGAACTCTAGAGGTTCTAAAAAATACAATTTTAGACCATTGTACAAAGATAAACAACAACAGTAAAATTATATTTCACAATGGACAATCTAGCAGAGTTTCTCAACCTCAGTATCCAGATAATGCTTAAAGCCATTTAAAGTCAGGTATGAATTTTTTAATTTAAATTCAATTAGCCAACACACAGTACATAATTAGTTTTTGATGTAATGTTCAATGATTCATTAGTTGTGTATAACACCTAGTGCTCATCACATCACATATGAATTTTAAATGTATATTACTAAGTGCAAAAAGCCATTCCATAAAGGCTATGTACTGCATGATTCCAATTATAAGACCTTCTGGAAAAGGTAGGACTATAGGGATTATAAATAGATTGATGGTTGTCAGAGTTCAGCAAGGGGTTGAATATATGAAGCATAGAAAAATTTTAAATTCGGTTTAGCGTGCTGAAACTATTTTGTATGATTCAGTATCAGTGCATATGTGGCAGCATGCATTTGTCAACATTTATGGCCCTTCATAGCACAAGGTGAGAAAGTTGATGTATGAAATGAAAAAAACAAAAAACAAAAAACAAAACAAAAACAAAAACAAGAGGTCAAGAGATTTCAGGATGGAATTCATAATGTGACTAAAGAATCTAACTGTATTTACCAACGTATGGTGTAACCTACCTGAAGAGAGTGGAGAAACTGGTGCTAACCTAAATTACTTTGGAAACGAATATCATCTGTATGACTTAAGGTAAAATAAGCTATATATAAGCAATGTACAAAAGTTAATAAAGTTGTCCCCAAAGGTTCTGGATTATTAATTCTAGAGTCATTTTATATTTACACTTGAATCGAGCAATTAAGTACATGAATGGATGGAGGGAGCCAGGATTCTCACAGTAAGAGGTTACAGACAAGCAACATGAAAACACTAGAATGATCCACGTAGTGATAGCACTGGAGACATATATATTAACTAATACCAATAAATAAGTACAAAGACTCCGTGGAGAATTGTGTGAATTAAGGACTGGAGCAATAAATATATAAGAGGATCCCAGAGAAACTTGTACTTCCACATAGTTAAAAAGTGCTGAACAAACTAATGAACCCATGGTTGTGATGGGATTACGTCAAAGGCACATAGGAGTGAAATGAAATAGCTTCCAATGACCAAAGTTATAACAGCTTAAGAAACAAATAATGCAGTAATGAATTCTAATCAAATTATAAAATAAATACTCATGAGTCCATACTAACAGGAATAAATTATTAAGTAAATATATTTGGAGAAGAGTCAAATCTCTCATGTAGAATTATCTCATATAATTTGTGCAGATGATCCCATTCATGAGCATAATGAGTTTATTATTCCACTCCTTAAATAGGGCTGCCCATTCTTGACTTCCATAGAGTCAAGAATGATAAGGTGGGAAATTAATAACTTTCCAGTGGAAAAACTTGGAAAGCACTATCTCAGCCAGTTGGTCAAAGTTAAGATTCTCCATGATAAGCCATGTTAATAGTATGTATCTGATATCATGTGATGAAAATTATGTTGCCTCTATGAACTTCCCCTGAAAAAAAGCATAAAATAAGTGTACTCATGAGAAAACATCAGAAAAAGTCCAAAAGAGGTATATCTACAAAAACATGACCACTCCTCCATAAAACTGTCAAGGTAAAAAAAAAAAAAAACACAAGAAAGAAAAAGAAAAACTGTCAAGGTCATCAAAAATGAGAAATGTCTGAGAAGGCGTCATAGCGAAGAGGACCCTAAGGAGACATGACAAGTAAATGTAGCATGGTATTGTCAGTAGGAATCTGGAACATAACAATGAGATTAGCTAAAAACTGAATGTGAGTATACTCTAAATCTATTTAGTAATCATTTATCAATTAATTGTAATTACCATATCAATTAACTGTAACATACCATACTAATATAAGATGCTAATAATAGGGAAACTGGTGTGGAGAACATGGGGAGTCTATCTCTGTAACTTTTCTGTAAATCTAAAACCACTTTAAAATTTTAAAATAGTAAATGGTTAAAAAATTATCAGAGGAAAACCTGCGTGGTAGGTAAATAAACAATCTAGATCTCAGTGATAGTAACTGATTCCATTCAACTCAAGAGTAAGCTATTGCACTAGAAGTTTCATTTAATTTTTATGACTCTTAATATTTCATTTTTGGTGAAGCCAAACAATATGATAGATGATTTTTCTTTTGAAAAGATACTCTATTTTGAACTATTATTGAGGATCAAGTCCCTACTCCTTCCCCCAAATGTAACATGAAAATAGTAATTGAAATTTGCTTCAATGCTTATGAGGTTACTATCCTCGAGAAAGAGAGAACAGAAAAATATATCTTGAGTGTTTTTCCCAGGGTGCCCTTTGGCATTCTATAAAAAGATGTCCTTGACGAAAGATTTTAAAACTTTCAATAACTTTTTCAAAGCAGGATATCTTGAAGTAGCCACTCTGAGTGACAGCTGAACACAAATTTCTGACTACCAGAAGAGGAGTCATGCTCACAGTACATAAATATTCACAGAGATGGTATCTTTAAATAAACTTGCAAATAATCTGACAGTAAAATGTATTTTTATGTTACCCAGTGGAATTAAAGTGAACTTTTTTCCTTTCCATTTTTCTTTCAGTGAGTTTTAAAAAAGAGTTGTTTCCAATTTCAGCATCTGCTACACTGAGGTATATTTTCAAAGAAACTGCTTGGTAGTTTTAATTGTTTTTACACTGGTCTGAACCAGGTGATTGAATTCTGATATATTTTTGAGTCACGGTTATTTTTATATGCCCTTTACATCTTACCTAGCCATATTTCTGTAAAATTCAATGCCACTGGTTAAACAGTAATATATAAAAATAATAAATTTTGTCACTGTATGTAGAATACTAGTGCATTATTGATATGGTAAGATCAGACATTATCAACAGTTTTATTCTATTACATTCCCTAAATATACACAGAATCTGAAACAGCTAGTGCCTCTAAATTTAGTTCTTGAGCCGTAAGGTAATTAACTGACTTCTACTTCAGGTCAATGTAGAATAAGAGGGATAAGATAAACCCTTCTGCTTGGAACTCCTACTATCCAGGCAAAGTATCAAAAATAAAATACCTTTGGTTTTCATACTTTAGGTAGTAGGCAATGCAGGAGACTGAATTTGGGGGAAGAGGAAACAGATGATACTCATTCTATAATTGGGCATATGGCTTGGAAACTGCTGCCAGGCTGAGGAATGAAGAAAGAGAAATCAAAGTGGAACTTAGAAATCTTACAAGTTCAGGAGATAAATCTGGGTCTGGAAAATCCCAGACATATAGAATTTGTAGGGACCTATGCTGGAAAAGAAAAGGTTACAGAAAGACAAAGCAAGGGAGAGAGAGGCCTCTCTGAAGATTTTAGTTAGGAATTGAACAGCATCTGAGTGTGAAGAATCTGTACAAGGCCAGGAAACAAACCACTCCAGAGGAGTAAAGGAAATAATCCCAGGTGTTCACATAAAGTGGAGATGATTTCCTGTTCCCATTGTTTGGAGGAAAAAAAAACCAACAACAACACTATAAATCACAGAAGGATATTGACTCAGTAGTGGCAAAAATGAGTAACAAGCTGATAGCTGCTTGGGTCCTATAAAATGAAGTCTAAAAACAAGCTTTGAAGGAAACCAACTGTCTCCAAGAAACTTAGTGTATCTCAGAACAAAACTCAAAAAATTTTTGAAAATACAGAAACATCTAGCAGCCTGTAGGGTAAAATTCAAAACTTCACCATATCCAATCTCTAATCCAAATTAACCAGGCATTCAAAAAGCAGAGAAACATAAAATGAAGAGGAAAAAATCAATGGAATCCTATGTAGAATTAGCATTATAGATTTCTTAGACAAAGACATTCAAAGATTTATTGTAATTAAAATTCATATGTTCAATAAGGTAAATGGCAAATTGAGCAAATTATAAGTATTGAAACAATAAAAAGTCAATAAAATTAATTTTTAGAGATGGGAAGTATAAGATCTAAGCAATATATACTGTATGAAATAAATAAAAGATTAAAAACTGCAGGAAACAGAAACATGGCAAGATTAATGAACTTGAAGTTAACCAATAAAAACTACCGAAAGTGAAATACAAAAGAAATACAAAAGAACCTGAAAATAAGTAAACACACTGTCAAGGAGTTCTGAGACTATTTTAAACTATCAACTATATGTATAATTTGGATTTCCAAAAGAAAATAAAAATATTAGAAGAATTAATAGTAGTCATCTTTTCATATTTTATTAAAATCATAAACAAGAATTAATAGTTGTCATTTTTTCATATTTTATTAAAACCATAAACAAATGCAGTCACATTCAGCAAAGCCCAGGTATATGAAACACAACCTGTGCCATGTAATCTAAAATGAATTTCTTGAAAAACAGAGAATGTTAAAGGCAAACAGAAGCAACAGAAATACTGCAGAGAGAAACAAAGAAAATAATTATTGCAGGCTTCTTTAAAATCAAGTCAAGACAGAGAATCATGGAATGATGTTTTGATTGCTGCTACAGAATAAAATTTAAGGTAGATTACTAGTAATCTATAACGAGCAAACATATCTTTTCCTTTTTTAAAATTAGCAGACTGAGGGTTATAGAAAGGAGGAGGATGGGGGGATAGGGTAGCCCAGTGATGGGTATCAAGGAGGGCATGTGTTGGGATGAGCATTGGTGTCATACGCAACTAATAAATCACTGAACACTACATCAAAAACTAATGATGCACTGTATGTTGCCTAACTGAACATGAAAGAAAAAGAATAGGCTTTGACGCATACAAAAATTAAAAAATATATGTTGAAAGAAATAATAAACTGCAAGATGGTTCAGTTTATATAAAGTCCTTCACGTAAAACATGATACAATATAGAAATCTCTATTCAAAATAAATCAATATTAGTAGAGATAGTAAATGTGTGTGTAATTATAAAACACTTTTATACCAAAAAGTGTTTTATTAAAGATTTTATTTATTTATTTGGCAGTGAGAGAGTACAACCCAGGGGAGGAAGCAGCAGGCAGAGGGAGAAACAGGCTCCCTGCTGAGCAGGAAGCCCAGTGTGTGGCTTGATGTGGGGCTCCATCACAGGACACTAAGATTATGATATGAGCCTTATTTAACTGAGCCACCTAGCAGTTCCACTTAAAACTTGTTAAGGAAATTGACAGATGCATAAATAATGGCAATATATTATACAATTTGTCACATACACAGAAGTAAAAATTTTTATAGCAATCGCACAAAGCCTAAAAAGGCAGTTTAGGAGAATTAAATTGGGAGGTTCTTACATTGCAAAAGAAGAGGCATAATATTATTTTAATTTAATTTATTTCACATTTAATGTGATGCATTAAAATGCACTTACTGAACCTTAAAGCAAACATTCAAAAAAGAAACTGTAGCTATAGCTAAAATGATAACATAGTTATTAAAAATGATCAATGAAATCCAAAAGAAGTTAGAAAAGGAAAAGAATGGAATACAGAGTACAATGTTGGTTGCCAGGGGCTCGGGACGGAAGAGAGAGGGAAACTTTAGTCACAGGATGCAAGCTTCCAGTTATAGGATGAATAAGTTCTGGAAATCTACTGTACAGCATGGTGACTATAGTTAATGATACAGTATTATGTAGTTGAAAATTGTTGAGAAAGTATAACCTCAGTGTTCTCAACACACACAGAGAATGATAATTATGTGAAGATATGAAAGTGTTAACTCATCTCATTGTGATCATTTCACAATATACACATGCATCAAATCATAACATTTTACACCTGAAACTTATATAATGTTATGTATCAATTATAGCTCAAAACAAGGAAAAAATAAAGTAAAATGGCCTATAAGACAAGACAAAGAAAAATGAAAAATTACAGGTTGGACAAATAGAAAACAACGTAGCACAAGCATTTAAACACAACCACATTGGTAATACTTGATTTAAACCACACGGTCAACCAACACTACCTAACTTAAAGTTGTAGCATGTGTCACTCGACTACAGAAGAATACACCGACTTTTCCCAAATGCATAGAGATTATATAGCAAGAAAGATCATATTCTGGGCATAAAGTCAGTCTCAGGAAATTTAATATTTAAATATTTCAAAACAGATAATGATTAAAATAGAATTAAATTATATTAGCATTGATTTGATTGAATTAAATTAGAAAAAAGGAATAGATATTTCCAAAAGATTCCCACATAAATATTAGGAAACTAAATAATATGCTTCCAAATAAACCATCAGTCTAAAAGAATACATAACTAAATATAAAAAACTGAACTGAAAGAAAATGGAAATAACATCAAAATTTGAGATTCTTCTAAGCCAGTAAGCAGACAAAAATTTTTAGAACTAAACAAAAAAGTCTCTAACAGGAAAGAAGGAAGGTCTCAAATAATGTCTTCACCTCACAGGTTAAAAAAAGCTAGAGAAGAAGAGAAAACATAAGATAAAAACAGAAAAACAAATGAATGAAACTAAAAGCTGTACTCAGGAAAATCAGGCATTAATATTCCATAATAAAGTGGGTTTATTCCAAGAAAAGAAAGTTCTTCTGTTTTTTTTTTTTTTAATTTACTTACATTTTGAAACTATCTTCTAGGCCCAATGTGGGGCTTAAATTCATCACCTTGAGATCAAGAGCCACATGCTCAACAGAGCTGGTCATGTACGCCAACCTTTAAGGTCCATAGAAGTCAATTTTTTTAATAGACTCAAGGGAAAGGCACGCACGCATACACACACACACACATCATTTCAATAGATGTAGAATAACACTGTCAAATCTAATCATCACCCCTGATTAAAAAATCTCAGCATGCTAGAAATAGTTGGGAATTTCCTCAATCTGAGGGGACTTTAGAGCAACATCTGGCTTATGTCAGAGTTAATATTAAGCTTAAATATTTCTCCTTTAACAGCATAAAGTCAAGGTTGTCTGCTCCACCCCTCCTACTCAACATTGTAATCATTATAATAGAGGCTGTAGTTAGTGAAATGTGCCCCGAAAAGTTACTGAGATTAGAAAGAAGTAAAACTTTATCACAGATGGCATTACCATGTATGTGCAAATCCAATGATTCTACAGAAAAGGAACTAGAACTAATAATTTATTTAACTTAGTTGTAGGACACAAAATCAAGCAACAAAATCAATCATATTTTTTATATTCAAAATAAATGCTAAGAATTGAAGTAAAACTATCATTTACAACAGTGATAGAAGTATGATATTCTCAGGAATAAAAAATGTCAAAAGATATACCAGATCTGAAACTACAAAATAAAGCTGCCAAAATTAAAGAGGCAAAATAATTAGAATAAAATAATAAAGTGTAAGCTACCCAGGAAGTATAATGACAAATTTCTCAGATCACTTGTCTTATGACTTTGCATCACAGTGCTTATTCTACCTCTCTAACTTCACCTTCTCTTTCTATGATGAGTGCTTTTTTATTTTCAGTCATTATGGGCTCTTTGTTATTTGTTCAAAATCTAGGCCATGAACAAGCCTTCCTCTTGGCCTTTGCTCCCTTTGCATTTGTTTATTACATTCTTTCTTCATATACCTACACGGATCATTTCCTCACTCCTTTTAGTTCTCTGCTCAAATGTCACCATATGGAGGGATTACTCCCAGATCTCATTAGAATAGCAGCTCCCTACCCTGACATTCAGTATCCACTTCACCCTCTTTTACTTGTAAAACTGTTACTTTTAGCAGTCTGGACCGTTTATGACCACCATTTCTTATTTGTTTCATTGTTTACCTAGAATGTAAGTCCATGAAGGCAAGACAAGAAGTTTATCTGTCTTAATTCTTGCAGTATTTCCAATATCTAGATAGTGCCAAGCATATCCCCAGTGTTTGAAAATATCTGTTGAAATTATTTGGAAAAAGGAAAATAATAACTGTTATATACTTACATATCTTTTCTTCCTAAAACTGAATGTGTTAATAAGCAATATTAATTTTCATATTCCTTTAAAATACTTCCATGAGAAATTTTTTTTTCAGAAAAAAATAATTAATGACTTACCTGTAACATACACCAAACAAGCAGAAATTTGATTCAAGGACTCTGAGCTGATTTAAGTACAACACTGCTGCAGAAGGCAGAGCAAGGTGCATTAGAGCTGTTAACTCTTGTGCAAGAAAGGGTCTTCAAGGGGTGCCTGGGTGGCTCAGTGGGTTAAAGCCTCTGCTTTCAGCTCAGGTCATGATCTTAGGGTCCTGGGATCGAGCCCCACATCGGGCTCTCTGCTCAGCAGGGAGCCTGCTTCCTCCCTCTCTCTCTACCTGTCTCTTTGCCTACTTGTGATTTCTGTCTGTCAAATAAATAAATAAAATTAAAAAAAAAAAAGAAAGGGTCTTCAACTTACAGGCAACTCAAATATGTTAAGTTCAACAGCCAAGTATGAAAGAAGGTAAAGCATGACCTGAGTTTCTCTTAGAAATGCAAATTGTACCATGTGTTTACACATTCTGTGGAGAAGATTTGATATTTAAGATACAAAGTCTAAAGGAAAAACGAATGTTCCAAAGTGATTCAGCCTGGTTCTTTTGCATCCCTGTTTTTTTTTCTTTCTTTAAGTTCTATGAGGACAGAAATGTTGCCTTAGAAATATTTCCAATTACCTAAAAGGACTTGGCAAAACATAGTGGCCAAAAATCTGGCAGGTCAGGAAAAAATAAAAAGGTACATTCTAAATTATAGTACTCACTTACATTTTTATAAGCACTCCAAACTTTATGTGTATTAACATATACATATATTCTATTGTATGTAAAAATTCTACAAAATATATATACCCATTTCTTTTTATCTTTATAAAATCCTATGATGCTAAAAGACACTGTGTGTGTACACTCATTTTCAAACTGAAAGAAAAAACTGCCTTAGTGAGAATGAGCAGTTTACCATAGGGTACAACTGGAGAATGACAAAGCAGGACATGAAATTCCCTTTTCTTCAGCCAATTTACCTGTGGAATATCTTTTAAAAATTTTGAGTGGACTTTCATTCTTCAACAAGATCACAAATGGGTATTGGTTAAATTACTCAGTCTGAGATATTTTGTTATATAATGGCACAAAACTAATATAAGCATGATCTTAAGTGTCAAATTCCCAGGCTCAGTGATACAGGTAGAAAACACTGTATTTATTTGTAACTCAGAGTGTTATTGTGAAGTATCTAGAACAGTGCTGCCAAAAAAAATAAAGTATAAACTACAAATTCAAGACACATACTAATTTTTACTCTTGTAATAATAACACTAGAAATAGTGAAAAGAAAAGAGTATTATTAATTATAACAGTATAATTTATTTAACCTAATATATCCAAAATATTATCACCAAAATGCAATAAACATAAAACATTAATGAGTTCTTCCATTCTGTCTGTTATTGTATTGTCCTCAAAATACAATGTGTCCACTGCTCTTATGGCACATTGTAGTTTGCACTAGATACATCTCAATGGTTCTCTAATAGCCTCAAGTGGCTAGTAGCTGCCCTATTGCACACAGCCAATCTAGAACCTAGGAGATTCTCTGTGAAGTTCCTTTTCTTCTCTCTACTCCCTTCCTTTCCATTAACTATAGTATACAAGAAGAAAGACAACCTTACCCATGCCAAATGTGTTTTGATTTTTATGAACAAATAACAGAAATAAAAGAAATGAAATAAAATCAAATGAAGAGAGAGAGAGAGAGAGAGAGAGAGAGAGAGAGAGAGAACTCATTACCAGAGGAGTATATTTGGGAACTGTGTGAAAGTTTGAATCGCAGTCACACCAGAGAAGAAAGGAGTGTTTGCATGTGTTTTATATAACATTCAAAAAAATCTAGTAGGATATATGGAAAAGGTTACAGATGTGCCTTAATTTTAATGACAAGACAGCTATTATTTGGGAATGTTTGATTTTATTTTTTTAGAGTCTAATTATATGTTTCATTTGGAAACAAAAGATTCATAACCCATGGAATTATGGAGTGGAGCTGATTGGATATGACAACTTTCTTTTTTCTAATAATTTTGACAAGGATGATATGGGAAGTTGAGAAACAATATATTGTTGCCACTATTATATTATGACAAACGATAAGGGTTTTCTAAGTCAGATAGAGATAGATGCTAGAGAGATAGATGATAGTTAGATAGATGATAGATAGATAATTGGATGCTGTGCTAACATGAAGGGTTGAATTGTCAAGTCAAAACACATATCACAAAGGCATTAAACTTCCCTAAAGACTCAAAGGTTACAAGTAAGAACAAGGCATAGAGGATGTACTATTTTTCTAGGGCTTAACTCCATCAGGTGAAATTTCCAGCTGAACATCTCTTTTTGTTCCCTTCATTAGGACACATTTTGGCTTATGTTTAAAATAATTTATTGAAATATCCAGTTTTCATTTTTGAGAATCTACTATGTAAGTGATATTTCACACATGTAGCTTTTAATACTCAAGACAAACTTCAAAGTCTAAGAAAAATTAATTAATATGCTCAAGGCCACTGAAAAAACAGTGATAGAGGATCTGGATCCAGGTCAGCTTCCAATAAAAATTTATTAAATGGAGCAATTTTGGTTTGAGTACTGCTACACTTTATATACCATTAATTACCCAAAAAAATATTTTTTGTGGCCCCTTTCCACTCTTCACCCAGTATGCCCCTCAAATAAATAAACTGTAGTTTATTTATAACCTATTTAATCTGAGAAGTAAGATCATGTGAAAATATTTTATAGATAGAAAACCCCCTTTTCCACTAGCAGATGGCATTAACATGTTTATAAAGAAGTTCATTTAGAGACAACTGCATGGAGATCTGATTGAGGTCATTTACTCAAGTAGCCATTCTCCACATAAAGCTAGAATGAATTATTTGTTAATGTTTCCCTCTTCTCCACTCCTCCTTTAAATTTTTTGGCAATAGTTAATATTTTTTTGGAGATTTTAATACATGTTTATAAGATACAGATCTACTGAACAAAAATATGTTTGCACTATTGAAATAAATACCATCCAAAAAGTTTAATAATCTAGAAGCTCTAATTACATATAGTAGTTTTTATATAATTTATACAACTTTACATAATATGATATGACTCTAACTACTGTGTACTTCTTGATATTGGTCCATTAGGTACTCACAGTGACTCATAAGGTGAGCGTTTTTATCTCAATAAACAGATGAGGAAAATAAATCTAAGGTTTAAAAAACTTAGCCACAGTCTCAAAGACAGTCTGTGGCAGAACTGATATCTAAACTGACTTATCTCACTCTCGCATCATTTACACTGCATGTGTGCATGTGAGAGAAGAAGAGTAGAGTTACAGAGAAAGAAAATTTATAAGTAATAAGCAAAAATTAATGAGCTTACCAGCTGTAAACAACTGCTGGAAATACCAGCTATATCATTTTGTAGGCAAACTGCATACCACTATTAGCTTCTATAAGATATGTATTTTGTTCATCTCACAGAAAAGTAATTCGAAATGATGCCCTTCATTCTTGTACTAAATGAATGTTAATTATGTGTGTGTTACAGAATTGTGTAAGAGTCAGGTGGCAGAAATGAGTAGATGATTTTAATGACAAGAGAGAAAACCAAAATGGCTGAGAGCAATCTTTTGCTTTACTTATCTATATGATCAAAATAAGATTTTTAAACACTTTATTTATTTATTTGTCAGAGACAAATAAAGAGAGACAGAGAGAGAGACAGAGAGAGAGAGAAAGAAAGAGCACAAGCAGGGAGAGTGGGAGGCAGAGGGAGAGGTAGGCTCCCTGCTGAGCAAGGAGCCCAGGATTTGAGCAAGGAGCCTGGGATCATGACCTGAGCTGAGGGCAGACGCTTAACCAACTGAGTCACACAGGCATCCCCAAAATAAGATCAAAACAAAACAAAACTGTAAACAGCCAGAGCCTGTATTCATGACGTGCTTAAGATGTGGGCAGTATAATGTTTTGGCTCAAAAATGTCTCACTGAATGTGGAGAAAGGGGAACCCTCCTACACTGTTGGTGGAAATGCAAGCTGGTGCAACCACTCTGGAAAACAGCATGGAGGTTCCTCAAAATGTTGAAAATAGAGCTACCCTACGACCCAGCAATTGCACTACTGGGTATTTACCCTAAAGATATAAACGTAGTGATCCAAATGGGCACGTGCACCCGAATGTTTATAGCAGCAATGTCCACAATAGCCAAACTATGGAAAGCACCTAGATATCCATCAACAGATGAATGGATAAAGAAGATTCGGTATATATATACAATGGAATACTATGCAGCCATCAAAAGAAATGAAATCTTGCCATTTGCGATGACGTGGATGGAACTAGAGAGTATTATGCTTAGCGAAATAAGTTAATTGGAGAAAGAAACTATCATATAATTGCCCTGATATGAGGAAGTAGAGATGCAATGTGAGGGGTTTGGGGGTAGGAAAAGAATAAATGAAACAAGATGGGATCGGGAGGGAGAAAAACCATAAGAGACTCTTAATCTCACAAACCAAACTGAGGGTTGCTGGGGGGAGGGGGGTCAGGAGAGGGTGGTGTGGTTATGGACATTGGGGAGGGTATATGCTATGGTGAGTGCTATGAAGTGTGTAAACCTGGCGATTCACAGACCTGTACCCCGGGGCTAAAAATACATTATATGTTTATAAAAAATTAAAAAAATAATTTTAAAAAATTCCTCGCTGATTAAAAATAGCCTCAAAAGAGATTTTTGTAGTATTTTGTAGTGGTAGATAGTGTAAAACATGAGCCTAAGTGCTGAACAAGAACTTAGAGATTGGTTTACAGACTCTGTGTAATGAAACATCTGAAATCTACATGTTGTCCTAAAGGTTTGCTAAATTTGATCTATAAAAAGAGACATGAAGGAAGGAATATCAAATTATCTAGCCATCAGACCATGAAAAAATGTGCATATTATTGACTAAAAAATACTTGCTACTTATACTCTGAAAGTTGCTTGAGCATATAGCTGAATATTCTCCAGGTGCCCATCTAATTTATTTTAAAGAAAGTTAATGTGCATGTATATTACTGGTGGGGAGATTTTTATATAAAAAGTAAAAAACAATCACATGGTAATAATTTTAGATTTGTAATAAGTAAGTCACGACAGAAATATTTAGTTGTTAAATATAAAAATATTTTATATTTTAGGACAACCGAAGAAAGAAATTCTTGTCTCAAGAATATTCAACCAACACAAAATGAATTTATGACAGTACCTGGATTACTTTGGTTATACACTAATATGATAAATATGGGGACTTTAAGGGCATGCAAAATCCAGCCAGCCAAAACATACCTTCCCAGATATATTAATGTTTATATTTGTAAGAAATTCAAGCATATCTACTTTGACTCAATATATTAAAAATATATAGCTTAAAAAGATGATAGGTAAAATAGTATGCTTAAGATTTTTACAGGTTTGGGTGCCTGGGTGGCTCAGTGGGTTAAGCCGCTGCCTTCAGCTCAGGTCATGATCTCAGGGTCCTGGGATCGAGTCCCACATCAGGCTCTCTGCTCAGTGGAGAGCCTGCTTCCCTTCCTCTCTCTCTGCCTGCCTCTCTTGTGATTTCTCTCTGTCAAATAAATAAAATCTTTAAAAAATAGATTTTTACAGGTTTTCATTTCCCCTTAAAAAATATTAATTCACATAAGCATTAAGCACAAAAATTCAGCATAAATCCCAGTATTGCACGTTCTTTCTTTTTTTTTTCTGAAGAGATGGGATTTTTTTAAAAGATTTTATTTATTTATTTGACAGAGATCACAAGTAGGTAGAGAGGCAGGCAGAGAGAGAGGAGGAAGCAGGCTCCCTGCTGAGCAGAGAACCTGATGTGGGGCTCGATCCCAGGACCCTGAGATCATGACCTGAGCCAAAGGCAGAGACTTTAATCCACTGAGACACCCAGGTGTCCCCCAGTACCGCATTCTTAAAATTAACCTCAACATACAATACCTGGTAAGAGTTAAACAAACAAACAAATAAGCACAGTGTTAGAATTATATTTCTATGTTGACTGAGCACCTGGTGTTTAAAAGCTTATGATGCGGCCATGTAAGATCGGATGGAATTCACGTCTGCATTTAATAGCTACATAGTCATAGACAACTTGCTTCACCTTGCTCTAACTCAATGAGTTTGTTGTTAGGATTGAATAAACACATGTAAAACACTTGGAAAACTACTTGGCACATATTCAAGATTTAATACTTATCAGTTGTTATTACTTTTTATGGCCTTTCTACATAGTGACACAACATTTCTTACAATTCACACCACTTACAGACAGCCATGCTAAATTAAACTGGTCAAATTCAAATACAATGAGAGAAGAAAAGTAATGCCAGACGTTGTGATGGAAACTGTATATATACCGAATAGCATTTAGATTTTTTAGGAAACTTCTGAGATGGAATTTTTATTCTAATTTCCATATTATTCTAAGATTTAGTAAGTTGAAATGAATTAGCTAGGGTCACAAAGTGAATGCATGTTGGTGACAAAATTTCACTTTCAGGTACAGGGGGAAGGAATGAAGTGATGATAAAAGGATGAGGATTAAAAAGTTTATGAATATTTGTTTATTTATATTAATATATAAACTACATAGCAGCACATGGTATATATTCAGTCCCCAGTAAATGTTAGTGCTTTTTTCATTAATCTTATGCCTGTTTCCTTAGCAATATCTTTCATCACACTCCACCCATTCATTTACTTCATATTTTCAGCTCTCTGCAAGCAATTTCACACATTCATTCAAGGAGTTACATTGTCAGATGTCATAGACATAGACAATGGAGTAATAAATGGCATGAAATAATGTAGATAGTGGACCATATTGTCTCTTTGATATTTTAGAAGATACCATCTTGTGAATAAAAAGATGTCTCCTTTTATAAGGAGGACACTCAAATAAATAAAGTGGTAGAAGATGTAGATGATGATGATGATGATGATAATCCTCTGCCACTGGCAGAGTGGAGTGGATAGAAAACATATCTATATGTTTTAGTTCTAACCCTAGATAGAATTATCTAACTTAATTCTGACCCTTGTCTATTTACACACTGATTAAAATGCTTTGTCTGCAAGGAAAACCAAAATATTCTCTCATAGAAGATTATGGTTCAAATAAGATAGGCATAAAGTAGAAAATCAATAATACTCTAGGGGCCAAGGGATGTTTAATCTTCTAACACAAGTATAATGGAATTAAACAATAGAGTAATTTATTTGCCTACTGGACTCTAACAGCAACAATAATAATATTAACTTAACTTTTATTAAGTACTCTTCATGCTAGGTATTACAATGATTTATATGTATTATCTCACTGATTTTTTTTCTATTTTTACATATGAGTGAAACGAGCCTTAGAAAAGTTAAGGTATTTGCATAATATCAAATAGCTACTGAATGACTGCATAGAAGTCACAATGGCATGAGATTGCCTCTACTGGAGAAAAATATTACAGTGACATAGAATTAACAACAGAAGAAACAACAGATATTGGGGAGGATGTGGAGAAAGGGGAACCCTCTTACATTTTTGGTGGGTTCGCAAACTGGTGCAGCCACTCTGGAAAACAGTATGGAGCTCCCTCAAAAGTTAAAAATAGAACTACCCTATGATCCAGCAATTGCACTACTAAGTATTAACTCAAAGAATACAAAAGTATGAGTTCAAAGGGTTACATGAACCCTGATATTTATAGCAGCATTAGCTTCAATAGCCAACTTATGGAAAGAGCCCAAATGTTCATTGACTGATGAATGGATAAAGATGAGCATTTATTTGTGTGTACACACACACACAGAGACACACACATGATATACATGTGTATACACCACACGATGGAATATTACTCAGCCATAAAAAAGAATGAAATCTTGCCATTTACAATGAGGTGGATGGAAGTAAAGAGTATCATGCTAAGCGAAATAAGTCATTCAGAGAAAGACAAGTACCATATGTTTTGCTTATATGTGGAATTTAAGAAACAAAATGAATGATCATTGGGGAAAAAAAGAGGCAAACCAAAAAGAAGACTCTTAACTAGAGAGAACAAAGTGATGGCGACAGAGGGGAGGTGGATGGGGGGATGGGTAAGATAGGTGATGGGGATTAAGGAGTGTCCTTGTGGTGATGAGCACCAGGCGATGTATGGAAGTGTTGAATCACAATATTGTACACCTGAAACTAATATTACATTGTAGGTTAACTGGAATTTAAATAAAAACTTAAAAGAATGTAGCAAGCCGACAGAACTCAGATTAACTAGAATATGTAGGTAGAGTAAGAGTCTTAAGAAGCGGTAATCTAAATACTTGATTTACAAGGAAAATCGGTAGTCAGAATTTTTTCCAAATTATTAGATGAAAAACTCTTGTGGTATGAAGAATATTGATGACCCAAAGATGTTCACATTCTAATCCCTGGAATCTGTGAATATGTTACTTGCACGGCACAACAGAGTTTGCAAATGTGATTAAACTAAGAATTCTGAGATGTGGTAATTATCACATTATGCATGTGAGACTAATGTAATCACAAGAATCCTTAAACCTGAAAGAGGGCATTAAAAGGGTCAGAGTCAGAGAGAAATGTAAAGATGATGCACTGATGCTTTGAAGATAGAGAACTAGTGCCACGAGTCAAGGAATTTAAGTGGTCTCTAGAAGTTAGAAGAGACAAGGAAATGGATTCCTCCTGGGAACCTCCAGAAAGTAATTTAAACCTATAGACAGTTTTGGATATCTGACCTCCAGAGTTGTAAGATAATAAATTTCTTTGTTGTAAGCCACTAAATTTGTGACAATTTGTTATAACAGCAACAGAGAACTAACAGAACCAATATCTGTAAAGATTAAATATAAAAAACTATGGAGCATTTGAAGTAAAGATAAATGAAGAATTTATCACTAATTTATCACTAATTAGTGATAACAATAGCTATAATTCACTGAGAATATACTATGTGCAAGGTAGTTATGCTCATATCAACTTGTTCATGAGGACACTAGAAATAACTCCATTTTACAGAAGATGGAAATTTCAAGAACTTTAAATATATGTCCAAGTGATAGAAGGTAGGTGAAATATCAGTGAGAAAGATATGGGACGAGCAGAGGAGAAATTCAGAACTGTGGTAAGTCACTGAGCCAAGGAACATCTATCATCAATAAAAATGACCTTTAGTTATTGCTATAATAATAAGCTTGGGCTATCTGTACAGTCAAAATTCCATGGCTCACAGTTGGTAAGAAATATGTACAGAATGTTCTAGTATGAGCTGGTTTATGTGTAATATATAATAAATAATCTTAGAATATAAATACAAAGTCAAAAAATTTAAATTGATCAAGAATGCTTAATTTATTGAAATTTCTGGGAAAATGCAATCCTTTGTAGTATTTCAAAATTTATGTTGCCTTTGAACTTAAAAGAAATAATATCTATTATTCTTTTTTTTAAGATTTTATTTATTATTTGGCAGAGAGAGACACAGCTGGAGAGGGAACACAAGTAGGGGGAGTGGGGGAGGGAGAAGCAGACTTCCTGATGAGCAGAGAGCCTGAGGCTGGGCTCCATCGGAGTACCCTGGGGTCATGACCTGAGCTGAAGGCAGATACTTAACCACTGGGCCACCCAGGTGTCCCAATGTCTATTATTCTTAAATCACATTTCTTATATCACAGCGAAATTTTTATCTAGGTTAGCATGAAGCCAATAATTTGATAGTAGGGAGGGTTTCATTTTTATCAGGGCTAGGGATGGAAATAGTCCTGCGAAGCTATGTGAGCATAGAGATCAATCACTTTCAAAAACTAATGAGTAGAACTCCAGGTATTGTATGTGAATGTTGAATCACTAAACTGTACACTTGAAACTAATATTACACTATATGTTAAGTGGAATTTAAATAAAAACTTAATAAAAAACTGAGTACAGCTATTTCCCAGTAGCATTCAAAGAAAAAAAAAACTACAATTATAATCAAGAAATTATTTTATTCCCATATATTTAAGATTAAGTCTAGAAACATGACCAAAGGTCACAAAAGGATGTGGTGCAAAAGGTTTAATTATTTCTTAGTGGAATACTCATAAGAGAAATTAAGGGGTTTGGATTCCCACAGTTAAACAATTGATACCATGTTTAGTAGATAGAACTGCAACAGTACACATTGGAGGGAAAGAAGGTAAAAAGTGAATTACCAAAGTTCATAATAGTGAAAGCAAGCTATAATGACAAATGTAACAGGAAGAGAAGAAGAGGCATGAAACCTTGAAATGTATGAGATGTGTGAAAGAAAGCTATCCTCTACATAACTCTGAACTTGAGGGAAGGAATAATGAATTCAGGATTTAAGGGAGAATTAGAAGTTGAAGATTATGATAACAATGTGTGACTATGTGATTGGTAGAATTGTGTTACCAATAAAAAACCGAAAGCCATCAATCATTTCAATATTGTCAAATTCACTGACTTCCAGCCTGACCCCTTACCTTGATTCTGACAGTCTTGCTCATATTCTTGAAACCTTTTTCTCCCTCAGCTATCATTTTAGGTTATGTTTATTTCTCTGTGAATTGGTTATTTGATTTTTTGTTTTAATTTTTACTTTAAACATATTGTATTTAATATATGCTACATAACTACATTATATTGAATACATATATTAGGCAAACATAAGCATATACAAAAACTGACAGTAGTATAATGGACATCCATGTATCCAACACCCAGCATCTACAGTCATTAACTCACAGCCAATCTCTTCTCATTATATCCCCAGTATTCCATGGTATTAAAGCAAATCCCATAGGGCATATATCAGATAATATTTGATCAACACGTTTCTCTAAAAGATAAATGTTCTTTAAAAATAAAGGAAATGATAAACGATTTAGACACCTATAAAATTAGCAATATTTAAGATAGGTATCTCCAGTCAGTATTCAAATTTTCAATTGCTTTACAAATGTCATTTTAAAAAATTACAAAGATTTCCTTGAAGCTAGATCCAGATAAGTTCACAGTTTGTGACTGATTACTGTCTTTATGGTTCTTCTATAGTCTTCTCTGTATCTCTCTCTTACCATTCCAACCCTGGCAATTAACTTGGGGAAGTAATTGGGGAATTTGCACTTAGAGTTTCCCACAGCCTGGATATTACTGACTGTATTTTTTCTATCATCTGTATTTCCTATAAATGGGTGGTTGAACCTAGAGACATAGCCAAACTCAGATGAAACTATTCAGCAGAGCTACTTCTAAGGTTTGGGCCACTTCTTCCCCAGCTCCTTATTTATTTCATTAGTGTGAAATAGAGCCTATGGTCAATCTTGTCTAGAACATAGCTGCAATGACAGAACCATCAATATGTTGACAATTCCAACATGTCTATTATTATTCCAGATCACTGTCTTAAATAGCAGACCTGAATATCTAAGTGTCGAATACTTAATACTTTGTAGTCACGGGGTTATTTCAAAATTACTATGTTCCCAACTAAGTAATTTTTATTACCTTAAAAAGCTGCTGCTTCTCATATTTCTCATTTTAATATTAATTGCATATGTTAAGAATATGGCCTTTAGGGATAGATATATCCTTATCTATGTTCTGTCAGATACTTTCTAAATGAATTTATCAGTCAATTAATTAATTAATATAAATAATTAATTCATAAAGTTGGTATATGTATAACTGTAAATACTTGAGTATTTACTGTTAGATGTTCTTCTAAGTGTTTTATATGTAGAGAGAATCTTAAGCAGACTCCATACTGAGCACAGAGCTCAATGCAGGGGTTGATTCCATGACCCTGAGATCATGACCTGAGCCAAAATCAAGAGTTAGCTGCTCAACCAACTGAACCACCCAGACACCCTTTAACTAAATCTTATATCAATTTTATGAAGTAAAATTATTCTACTTTTAAAGATGAGATAACTTAGACACAGAGAGGGCAAGCAAAATGTCTAGGCAGATTTCAGCTCAGGTCATGATATCAGGGTTGTGAGATTGAGGCCTGTGTGGGGTTCCATGCTTAGCTCAGAGTCTGCTTGAGATTCTCTCTCTCACTCTGCCCCTCCCTTTGTTCCCAGTCTCTAAATGAATAAATAAATAAATAAAATCTTAAAAATTGTTTTCTAAAGGCATGAATAAATAGCATGGGTAAAAACCTTAAATAGTGTCTGACACAAGGTAATTATATGTTGACTGATATTAATAATTATTAAATTTAAAGCTTCTTAGTAAGGCATATAAGACCTTTTATGAACTGGCCTTTTAATTTCTCCCAGCCTTATCTTTGTCTGCATTAGTACTGCTGAGTTCTATAATTTCATGCCAATAACGTGTGGTTTTTGTTTTAATACTCTAGAATGCCACTCTGATCACTCTTGTCATCTTTAAAAAAAAAAAAAAGATTTATTTACTTATTTAAGGGAGAGATAGGTGGGAGAAGTGCAGAAGGACAGGGAAAGAGAGAATCTTAATCAGGCTCCACATCCAGTGGAGAGCCTTACTCAGTGCTCCATCTCAGGACCTTAACTGAGACCATGACCTATGCCAAAACCAAGATTCAGACACTTAACCACAACAGAGCCACCCAGGTGCCCCAACTCTTGTCATCTTGAAAATATGATATGTTCTTTAACACTCAAGTCATGTGCTCTTCTTCAGGAAAGGCAAGGCACAGGCTGGATTTGGTGTTCCTTCCTGATGTTTTTGTTTATAATCATATCAAAGATAGCCTAAAGCCAAACTTCCTAGAAGAGTAAATCTATTCTGTCTTCATATCTCCCCATTCATTTATTTCATAGCTTCACAAATTCCAATTCCATATTTCCAGTCCTCTTTTATTTTTTAATTTTTTTTTATTTTTTTAAAGATTTTAGTTATTTATTTGACAGAGAGAGATCACAAGTAGGTAGAGAGAGAGAGAGGGAAGCAGGCTTCCTGCTGACCAGAGAGCCCGAAGCGGGGCTCGATCCCAGGACCCTGAGATCATGACCGGAGCCAAAGGCAGAGGCTTTAACCCACTGAGCCACCCAGATGCCCCCTCCAGTCCTCTTTTAGAAGCCTTCCTCAGCATCACACATAATTCTCTATTTGTTAAACCTACTAAAAACTTTTCTTGATTGTAAAATTACAGTTAGATGATAGATCAAATAGATAAAATACAAGTAGATAGATTTGCTCTTTCTGGTAACCTTCTCCCTTACTTTCTCTACCTGATTCCTCAGGTTTACCCTATTACTCTGTATTAGTTTATTTTTAGCTCCTTCACAGTTTTCATTTTCCCTAGATGGAAATGTTGATAATCCCCAGAATTGTGCCTTCAGCCCTTTTCTATTCATGTTCTACATATTCTCCATCATTGTGTCTGATATTTTTTACCATTTGATTTTGACACAATAGCATTTCATGGAGGTAAAAATGTCTTCTGACAATTCTGCAACTCAGGATTGAAGCTTTAAAATGAGATAGGGCATTTAGATTAAAAAACTCATATCTTAGAATTGACAGTTGGAACAGTAGACATGGACGGGAAGAAACTAAAGAGATGAATTGTTTTAAAGTACAGAACAAGAGACAGACATATTTACACAAAACAGTAAACATAGTCCGAATACATCCAGAGATGCCCCCATTTGAAAAATCTTCAGCAGATGAAACGCCAAGGATAAAGACATGGAATAAATAGTTAGAAAAACAGGAGAAAACACTAACATCATGCTATCCAGGGCTGGCAAGTCTCAGAAGAAAAGAGTCTCTAAAAGTAAGTGTTTTGATGACTCCATTTAATTCTAAAGGTCTTTAGAGTTATGTTAAAGACTTAACTGTTTAATAGTTCCCAAACTATGTGTAGAAGATTCTTGACAAGATAAGACAAAGAAATAATAGAAGGGATTCTCATATTCCTAAGCATTATTTATAGATTACATAAATATTATCTTATACTCATACATTATTTTAACATATATTCACATACTTAGGCCCCTATACATAGAACACACACACACGTGTATACAGAAGCAGTGATTGAGAAATTACTTAATGTATAATAGTTTTCTCAGCCTAAAATACCCTTCTCTATAGTTCAATAATGCTTTCATAGCGAATCCTTACTCATACTTCAAGTCTCAGTTTGTGGTTTTCTATTGGCCCAATTATTCTCATGGCCTACATCCATTCTTTATAACATTTAATATTTTTATAATTACTTAACAGATGTGTTCATTTAATAAATATTTATGTCTGTGGTCTGTATTTTGACATTGGTTTACTTTGGGATGAAGTAGTGATCCAGATGGGTGATGTCCTTATTTTTATTAAGTTTAGTGTCTGGTGGAGAAACTCTCATTAAGCTTTGAAATGTACTAAGAGATCAAGAGTTTTACGCAGGGTCATAGACTGAGAACCTTATCTGGTCTGTAAAAGGGCAAAAAAACAATAAGTAATTTTATGATGTAAAATGTCTTCAATAACTCAAATACTTATAAGCAAGAAAAATATCTAAGGACTTGATATTCAGATATGTAATTTAGGACCCAAGATAAGATGTTAACTTGTAATTTTAAGCCTTTTGAAAGTCCCCTTTATAAATCCCTTCATATGCTATCTACATTTTCTATAAAATTTGCTTCTGTACAACAGATGAACTAAATAAGAATGGGGGGATTGCATAAAAGTTATGTCTCTCAATCTTCCCCTTAATTTTATTTATTAATTTGGTTTTTACATTTCGCTCTAAGTAATCACATTTCACCAACTTTGTAATATGGTTTGGAATGGCCCTCAGATCCATTTGTTTGGAGATTGATAAGAAAACAGAAGAAAATAGAAAACCAATACAGTGCACTTCTTCAAATCAATGTGGTAGCCAATTCTGAGCTAAGGTTTGCTATGGTTCAAGGCTGCTTTATGATGTTAGATGCAGATGTCCTCAGCAGGAGGTCTGGGCTTGCTATGATTTTCACCAAAACACTGATTTGAAAAAATGAGAATGGTTATATTTTAGAGATTTCTGATGCCTTTCCCAGCTGGTGAAGAAGAACCATTTAAAAATACAGTACCAGAAAGACTTTTAGGAGAGCTGTCAGATTTTAACATTATAGAGTTACATTAATCATTCCATTCTCTAGTGCACGCCAGAAAAGAATGCTTGGGAATTAATGAGTGAATCCAATTGCTTAGTTCCTCTGCCAAGTCTGGGCTGCACCCTCCCTGTTCATGATAAAAAGAAGACTTCTATACATTTTATCTATAGTATGGTCATTTGAACATTCTTCTTGCGTGTGTATTATGTTATAAACAGAAGTACTTCTGCCATTTTATTTTTTAGTTGTCTTAAATTCATCCATATCTATGTAATCACTGTTTCCCAGGCATGCCACACACACACACACACACACCTGCTTCCTTTATTTGTCACACTGTTTTATTCTTTGGAATGTTTTTATACTTATTCTCTGAACGTTTTATTTCAGTGGCACCCAATCTCCGTAGCCGTGGCCAAGTGCAAGCTCCTCTACCAAACAGTTGCTGCTCTTTCCAACCTTTTTCTATCACTGTCATCACCACTGAGGATTTGTGCAGCAAACATTATACAGAGTATAGCAATGCCAAATATTTTGGAGGAAGTGCTAAAATAGAGTATAATACACACATGCACATTTCAGATTTATGACTTAGATACAAAGCATATATAAACAGGGTTTAAAAAAGGACTATGGTGGGGCGCCTGGGTGGCTCAATGGGTTAAAGCCTCTGCCTTCAGCTCAGGTCATGATCTCAGGGTCCTGGGATTGAGCCCTGCATCAGGCTCTCCACTCGGTGGGGAGCCTGCTTCCTCCTCTCTCTCTGCCTGCCTCTCTCTCTGCCTGCCTCTCTGCCTGCTTGTGATCTCTCTCTCTCTGTCAAATAAATAAATAAAATCTTTAAAAAAAAATTTTAAAAAGGACTATGGTCATTCCACATCAGCAGAATTTACTTCAAAGTCATATAGCATAATAGCAAAGACTAGCTTACATAAGTAATTGATTTAAATTTATACGTATCTTTGCCTCGTTAATTAAATTGTCTTCTTGATAGAGGAGAACAAGTACTTTTTCCTTTCTATCCCCAATTTCTAGGCTACATTTGCCATGGATTCAAAGTTTGTTATATACTTACTATGGACAAAGCACTGTTCTAGACAATTTCACAGACATTGTTTTATTTTTTATCTTTACATAATCACTCAATAACTTGTTGATGACAATAAAGATCAGCCAAATCACATCTTTTTATACTGCTTTTCAGATTCTTGTGTAGATTCCCCATTTGATGCTACAGTTTCATATGCTATTTCATTTGGATTCATAATATTTATTTTATAAGGAAATACATAACATTAAACATATACTCAGTATGATAAAGCTCAAGATTATTATTATATTAAACTGTTTTATTTTCAAATAAATTCAAATAAAATTCTGTTTAGCATCCTCGCCAGCATCTGTCATTTCCTGACTTGTTAATTTTAGCCATTCTGACTGGTGTGAGGTGATATCTCATTGTGGTTTTGATTTGTATTTCCCTGATGCCGAGTGACATGGAGCACTTTTTCATGTGTCTGTTGGCCATCTGGATGTCTTCTTTGCAGAAATGTCTGTTCATGTCCTCTGCCCATTTCTTGATTGGATTGTTTGTTCTTTGGGTGTTGAGTTTGCTAAGTTCCTTATAGATTTTGGATACTAGCCCTTTATCTGATGTGTCGTTTGCAAATATCTTCTCCCATTCTGTCAGTTGTCTTTTGGTTTTGTTAACTGTTTCCTTTGCTATATAGGTATATAGTGATTGAGCTGAGACTGAGGCATAGTTCACAACAGTAAAAAAATTCTGAGGTAAAGGCAAATTCACAGAATGTATATAAAAGTCTTCTGGGAAGGCAATATTGTGAAACAGATCAACATAACAACAGATCCAAAATAAACTCCAGACATTTCTTTCCTATACACTATAATTTGCTTTCAATTGGAATAAAAACATAGATATAGTCAACTTTTAAAATAGAATAAGGAATTTGAAAAGTATATAGTGTAAAGACTTTCATGCTATGCCAGCATTCTGTGATTAACTGTGCATTGTTAGTTATTTTGAAAACTCATATATAATCTGACTAAAACATTGTGCTCTTAATATTTTCATAAATAGCTCCCAATACTTTCATTTTCTTCAGTCTTGGGATAGACTGATAAACTAATTTTCTATATAACAGGGAGGTTTTGTGTCCTGAAAAATGTATTCGTAGTCATTATCTACAATAAAAAAGAATGAAATCTTGCCATTTTCAAGGATGTGGATGGAGGTAGAGAGTATTATGCCAAGCAAAATAAGTCAGTGAAAGAAGACAAAGGCCATATGATCTCACTCATATGTGGAATTTACGAACACTAGCCTAATAGTAAACATAATGCTACCCCAAACTATAATCCCTCATACTAAATTTAGCCATCATGAGAGGTCTCTGACCTGCAGGATATCAGGTAAATACACTCACACTAATGCTAAACCAAATTTAAACCCTAATCCTAACCCTAAACATACATTTAACCTAAACCTAACCCAATATCTACCACTAACCCTAATTCTGACCCTAAAACCTAATGCTCTGAAGAGATTTCTGAACCGCAAGATAGTTAAGAACAAATGCAAACCCTAACACTAATGATAACCTTAACCCTGAACACAGCCATAACACTTAACACTAACTCTAACCCTAAATGTAAACATACCCTACCCCAAACTATAACACTTAACCCTAATCCTAACCTTAACCCTAAATCTGACCCTCTGTAGAGGTCGCTGAACTGCCAGGATGCCAGGCACATAACCTAACCTGAACTCTAAACCTAGCCATATCCTTCACATTCACCCTAACTCCTAATCATTATCCCATAACCCTAACCTTAAACCTAACACTCTAGAATGATCTCTGAACTGCAGAATACAAGGCACACAGCCTCACCCTGTCCCAAACCCTAACCCGAGCCCTAACCTGGACCCCAAACCTACCCCTGACTCTAGATTTGAGAAAAAAAGATATATATATATATACATATATATATATGTATATATGTATATATACATATATATATATGTATATATATGTGTTTATGTATATATACATACATACTTATATAATACATTTACATGCATAAAATATATATATAAGAGGTATTTATACACAAATACTTAATGCTCGATATAACTAGTGATTATTGCAGAACCTTGTTATATATGGCATATAGATAGATAGATAATGGAATATTACTCGGCCATAAAAAATGAGATCTTGCCATTTGCAATGAATGACATGGAGACATGGATGGACCTAGAGAGTATTATGCTAAACAAAACAAGTCAGTCGAAGACAAATACTATACTATTCCACTCCTATGTAGAATTTGAGAAACAAAACAAACTAGGAAGTGGGGGTGGGGAAAGAGAGAGGGAAGCCAACCAAGAAACTGATTCTTAACTATAGAGAACAAACTGATGGCTACCAGAAGGAAGGAGGGCATGGGATTGGGTGAAATAGGTGATGGGGATTAAGGAGTGCACTTGTTGTGATCAGCACTGGGTGTTGTATGGAAGTGTTGAATCACTATGTGGTACAGCTGAAACTAATTATATGTTGTGTATTAACTGGAATTTAAATAAAACTTAAAAAAAGATGAAATTTTGTCTTTTCTGAGCCTCCCAATAACTAAAGATAAATGTATTTGCATATTCTTATTTATTTACTTACTTCATGTCAGAAAACCAATGGTGATGAATGTCTGTATATCAAAGCCTCTAGTAGTACGGCCATTTAGTGAAGATAATTGAGATGAGTAAATCTAAAGACCCTAGTGCATCAATTAGCTATCATCCTCTCATTTTGCTACAAAGAATATTAGCTCATTGATTATTAACATTCTCATTGGGTTAGTTAATTGAGAATTCTTACATCTCCAAAACTAGTAATCAAAATCCTGAGAATTATCTAAAGTTGATAAATATTTACATAAGCTTAAGAACCATATTTGGGGGGCGCCTGGGTGGCTCGGTGGGTTAAAGCCTCTGCCTTCGGCTCAGGTCATGATCTCAGGGTCCTGGGATCAAGCCCCGCATCGGGCTTTCTGCTTGGCAGGGAGCCTGCTTCCTCCTTTCTCCCTCTCTGCCTGCCTCTCTGCCTACTTGTAATCTCTGTCTGTCAAAATAAATAAATCTTTAAAAAAAAAAAAAGAACCATATTTGGGTATATTTATGTTTTCTTCAATCCTTGGTAATTTTCCAAATACTTAATGCTCAATATAACTAATGATTATTGAAGAAATTAATGGCATTAAATTTAACTTTCATTCAATTCATCCATGGAAAGTTGTGCCTTATACAGCTTGCAGAAAAATCTGATATCAGTAAGACACTTCTTACACAAGTAAGATGGTTCTTCCAACATTTAAAAAATACTGGCATATATAGGATATGGTAATATTTATGTGGTAGAGTAGGGAAAATAGATTATGTTTAAGGAGAGACACCTTGACTAGGGATTCTGGCC
Organism: Meles meles; assembly: GCF_922984935.1. NCBI lineage: Eukaryota > Metazoa > Chordata > Mammalia > Carnivora > Mustelidae > Meles > Meles meles. The sequence continues at coordinate 24,932,744 of NC_060066.1, forward strand.
TGCCAGGGATGATATAACCACTATCTTTATGAACTGTAACACAATTGTGATACACCAGTAAACTGCAAAATACCGATTAGGAAGGTGTGGGTTAAGAGACTGAATATCAATATACATGACATTTGATATAAACTTGAGGTATATTTATCTATTGATCATGTTGGGAAGGTTTTGTTTCTTTTTAATTCTGTATATACAAGCACTATTTAATGGAGCTTTTTGTTTATTTATTTAGGTTCCTACAAAAGCAGCTCATTGAGACAGAGATAAAGTGCAAATCTGGGAGTAATTTTAGAAAATACTCATGGAAAGTGGGAAGGTAAAGATAGAAAGACAAGGAAGCCAAGAAGAACAACTTTCCACTCTGAGCAAGTGGGGCCTTATCCCAGCAGAGCAGCATGGGGAATGGTATAAAACACACACCTAAGTCAAGAGAGCTGTTATCTCCTCTGGCATAGGGTGAGTACAGCTCTGGGGGATAGGAATGTTCATTTGCAGTGCTGCTATATAGGGGCAATATTGGCCCCAGCACCCAGGCAAAAATTCTCAGGTAAAGAGGGGAGCAGGTGGCAGTAAGAAATCCCCAGCATACATTACAAGACCAAGCATTTAGGGGATATGGAGAGAGCACTTCCGGGATCAACTAATATTTGTCTTAGACAGAGGAAAATTACCATTTTTTTAAACTAAAATTCTACTTTATTTAATGAACAAAATCTATTAAGTCATTATACAGGTGTATAAAAAACACAAAAATTACAAAAAGAGCATGACAGGGAAGGGGAACTCATCCTTGGGGTTCCAGCCAGCACGAGCTATTGCTCAGAAGTTCAGGATGGTTGCTCCACTGAGACAGGTGGTGGACCAGGCTCTTCAGGAACTCCAGTAGCATGGCCAGGACCATGCTAGACCTCTGGGTCAGGCAAAGGGGCTGGTGGCTCTTCCACTTCTTGTCAACAGGAGGTCTAGCACCTCTTGGGCAGTGGCAAAGGCTCGGTAAGGGCCCAGGAATATGTCAGCATAGCTGAGGTCTCCTCCTAGGAAGGCAGGCACTGGATGTTGTATTTGCTTCTCTAGCAGGTTGGCCCAGTTGGTCCATAGCACGTGGGTCTCACTCCTCTTCATTGGTAAACCATTTTTCCCCATGATCATGTGCAATTTTATGCTCTTACATCAAGAGCGAGAAAACTAGTGTCCCCCAGGCCAGATTCAAATTTGAAAAGTTAAACCTATAAAAATATAGGAAAGTAAGATCCATAAAAGGATTATTCTAATTAGTTAACCTTTTTAAAAATCACTAATTTTATTATCTGGGCTTTCACGTAATCTGTGCAATGTTTTCTAGGTCATCTTTCCCTATCAGGTTAAAATTATTTTCAAAGGAGCACTTTTTATCTGTTTGGTAGGAGTATCTATCAAAATAATGGTCTTCTGGCAAAGGTGCATTATTCATTTTCCACATTCCCATTAGAATAAACAGGAACAAAAAGAAAAGAATATACCTAAGCATTTAAAACTAAGCAAAATAAGTCAGCCAGAGAAAGAAAAATACCATATGATTTTACTTACATGTAGAATTTAAGAAAAAAACAAAACAAAACAAATGAACATAGAGGGAAAAGCAGAGAGGAAAACCAAGAAAGAGACTCTTAACTATAGAGAGCAAACAGATGGTTATGAGAAGAAAGGAGGTAGGGGATGGTAGAAATAGGTGATGGGATTGAGGAGTGCACTTAATCCTGGTGAGCACCACGTATTGTATGGAAGTGCTGAATCACTATATTGTACACCTGAAACTAATATTACATTGTATGTTAATGGGAAGTTAAATAAAAACCTGAAACTACAAAAAAAAAAAAAGGAGAATGCCATGCATATGCCAGAAAACTTGAGCAATTTAATTTTCATTCACTACCAGGAGAACCAGATGAAGGAATATATGAAAGATCAAGTTGTTGGCCATCTCTATGGGGATGGCAACATCGTGTTTCATTTCCAAAGTGGAGTAGATCTGAAAGATTGCCACACATTCCCTTGACTTAGAAGGTGACAGACTAGAAGTTTGGAAAGCAGGGAGAATCGTAGAGAGCAATTCAAATTTTATTGCTAAAAGTTAAATATTAAAATCAGCTATGGGTGATGATAAATTCCAGGGACTATATCAAATTGAAAAGTGGCAATGAGGTGAGATTTTTTTTCATGATGTGGCAAGTTTGCCCCTGTTGTAAAAGAAAGCCACATCTGAAACAGAGACTGATATAACCTGATCCACAAGTTTCAAAGAAAAAAAAAAAAGACTATACACAAATTAAGTTCTACAAGTAAAATGGCTCATAGTTCTAGATTTTTCCCCATTCCCCTGAGGAACACTTAGCAGTGATATTCATTATATTAAATACACATTCAAGTTGAAATCTGAAAGAAAGATTTGAATAGCTACCTGGAACTAAATGGGGTAATAAAGAAGCATCTTTGTTCCATTTATAGACACACTATAAGCTTGAAATAATGTTCGAAAATAGGCAAGTAGGGAAAAATAATTTGTATCTTCAAATGATTATATAAGATGGCAACAAGAATTCAGTTAAAAACAGATTAAGTAATTTAGTCACATCTATTTTGTAGTCTCAAAATTTAAAAGGACATGAACCTAAAAAAATCAGAAGATAAAATAAAATTTTAAAAATGAAAGGAAAACTCCTTGGAGAATTTGTAGATAGAGAAATGATGGAAGTAGACAAATACTCAGTAGAATGTCATCTCTCACAGAAGCAATGTAAAGCAGAAGTAATGGCGCAGAAAATAGAATTGGTGATATGAAGTGCGAAGTCCATTTTATATTTTTTATTAGACTGGAACCTGTCATTTGGTGTTGGCTTTGCCCTTGACCTTTGGAAGGTCATACAGTAGGATGCTCATTTCACCATTATTTCTGACTATCAATTAATAAATCATCAGTGAGCATGTGAATCTTTAAATTTCTATTATCGAATTAGCAATGTCAGTAATGTTAGTAAAAAGAACAAGATATGCTATTTATATTGTATGTGTGTATGCATATATGCCTTCACTTTCAATTACAAGAGAGGGTTCTACATATAACAGGATAAAAATGACCTTTTTAATTATTATATAGAAATTCTGTCAATCAGTTGATGTATAAATATGCATCTATTACTGCAAGAAAAAATATGTAATCATTAATGATGTTGCTGAAAGCAGTTACCTTTGTGTCTGGTCATGCTTAAGATCTTTCAAGTAATTGTTCTGGAAAGGGAAATGGAGTTACACTCATGATAGTGGAAGGGAAAGTGAGTATCCAACTTTGGTTAATCTGTCATTTCCATAAATGTTTAAAAAAATACAGCATGGATGAAGCTAGAGACTTTAATGCTAAATGGAATAAGTTAGTCAGAGAAAGACAATTACCATAAGATTTCATGCATATGTGGACTTTAAGAAACAAAATAAATGAAAATGAATGGAGGAGAAAGGGAGAGGGAAACCGTAAACAGACTCTTAGTTATAGAGAACAAACTGAGGGTTGCTGGAGGGTAGGTGGGCAGGGGGAATGGGTTAAATGGGTGACAGGTATTAAAGAGGGCACCTGCTGTGATGAGCACAGGGTGGGTGTTGCATGCAAGTGATGAATCACCAAATCCTGATTCTGAACCTAATATTACACTCTATGTTAACTAACTGGAATTTAAATAAAAACCTGGAAGAAAATAAAACTTAAAAAAAAAGAATTGGTAGTATTTCTAAAAATGGGTATGAAAGATCTTAAGGTAACTGCTTTCACAAATGTCATTAATAATTACACATTGCTTCTTACAGTTACAGACATACATTTATAGATCAACTGATAGAATTTCTTTTTTTTTTTAAAAAGATTTTATTTATTTATTTATTTGACAGCGAGAGAGAGAGATCACAAGTAGGCAGAGAGGCAGGCAGAGAGAAAGAGAGAGGGAAGCAGGTTCCCTGTCAAGCAGAGAGCCCGATGTGGGACTTGATCCCAGGACCCTGAGATCATGACCTGAGCCGAAGGCAGTGGCTTAACCCACTGAGCCACCCAGGCGCCCGTTAGAATTTCTATATAATAATCAATAAGGTCATTTTTATTCCAAGCTAAATGTGTATTAAGGAGGACACCTGTTGTGATGAGCACTGGGTGCTGTATGTCAGCGACGAATCACTAAATTCTACACCTAAAACTAATATTGTATGTATGTTAACTAAATGGAAATTAAATAAAAACTTGAAACAAACAACCAAATAAATAAATAGCAAAAATGAAATGCTAGTAAGATTATGGAGCTACAGGAATGCTCATATACTGCTGATGGAAATGTGAAATGGTATAGCTACTTTGGAAGAGTTTGGTAGTTTTTTTAAAAAGCTAAAAATGTACACTCAACATATGATCCAGGATGTGTTCCATGCCAGCATTTGGTGTTATCAGTGTTCCAGATTTTGGCCATTCTAATAGATGTATAGTGGCATCACATTTTTTTTTTTTAGATTTGCATTTCCCTGCATGATATTATAATGATGGATATATGTCATTATATATTGAGGTAAACTATGGACATTGGATGATTATGATATATCAGTGTGGGTTCATCATTGGTAAAAAAAATTAGATTAAGGACAAAATTTAAAGCAGAGTTAAAAAAAAAAAAAAGCAATAGCAGATTTGAATATCATTGCTATTATTAAGGAGCAAAACTGGCCCAGAAGAACATTAAAAGATGGCATGAAGGGGCACCTGGGTGGCATAATCTGTTAAGCATAGGATCTTGGTTTTGGCTCAGGTAGTAATCTGATTGAGCCCTGCATCAGACTCCATGCTCAGAATGGAGCCTGACTGGGAGACTCTCACCCTCTCCCTCTGCCCCTCCCCCCCACATGCTTTTTTTTTCTCTCTCTCTCAAGTAAATAAGTTAATTAATAAAAACAAGATGACATTAAAATCTTAATGAAAAAGGTGAAAATTCATGAATATTATGTCACACACAATTATGATTAAGAAAAACATGTATTGAAGAACCAATATGGTAGAGCATCTTTTCATACATGTGTTGCCATCCTGTCGTTGGTGAAGTGTTTAAGGTTTTGGCCTATTTTAAAACCCAGTTGTTTATTTCCTAATTGTTGAATTTTAAGAATTCTTTATATATATGTTGGATAAAAATGCTTTACCAGATCAGTCTTTTGCAAATATTTACTCCCACGCTGTGGCTTATTTTCTCTTTACATATATTGGATAAAAATGCTTTACCAGATCTGTCTTTTGCAAATAATGTGGCTTATTTTCTCTTTCTCTTGATATCACCTATCATAAAGCAGAAGTTTTTAATTTAAATGAACTCCACCTTATAAGTTATTCTTTTCACACATCATGTCTTTTGAGTTGTATCTAAGAAGGCATCATCTTATCCAAGGTCACCTGGGTTTTCTCCTGTAAACTCCCAGAAGTTTTATAGTTTTGCATTTTACATTTAGGTCTATGATCCAATTAGAGTTAATTTTTATAAAGGGTATAAACTTTGTGCTAGATTCGTTTTTCTGCATGTGTATGTCCAATTATTCCAGCACCATTTGTTGAAGATACTATCTTTGCTCTATTGTATTGCCTTTCATCCTTTGTCAAAGATGAATTAACTATATTTATGGGGATTATTTCCCAGCTCTCCATTCTGTTCCATTGATCTACTTGTTTATTCTTTCACCAATACCACACTGTCTTGATTACTGTAGATTTATAATAACCCTTGAAGTTGGGCAGCATCAGTCTTCCAACTTTGTTCATCTTTAATACTGCATAAGCTATTCTGGGTCTTTTGCTCTCCACAAAATCTTTAGAATCAGTTTGTTTGTATCAATAAAATAACTCACTGGGGTTTTTATTGGGATTATATTAAGTCTGTAGAAAAGGTTGGAAAGATCTGACATTTGGACAATTTTGAGTCTTCCTATCAATTAACTTGGAACATCTATCCCATTTATTTAATTCTTTTTCAATTTTGTTCACCAGAGTCCTATAGTTTTCTTCATAGAGTTGTTGCATATATTTTGTTAGATTTATACCCAAGCCTTTCATTTTTTTGAGTACTAATAAAAGTAGTACTGTGTTTTTCATCTTGAATCCTACTTATTCATTGTTGACATACAGAAAAACAACTGACTTTTGTCTATTAATCCTGTATTCTGAAATCTTGCCATAATCATTTAGTTCCATGCATTTTTTACTGATTCTTTTTGATTTCCTATGAGGTAATCATGACATCTATGAACAGTTTCATATTTTCCTTCCCAGTCTGTATACATTCTTTCCTTCTTGCATTAAAAAGGAATTTCACTGTTGACAAAGAGTGGTGAGGTAGTATCCTTGCCCTATACTTGATCTTACCGAGGAGGTTTCATGTTCTCCCCGTTAACTATGATGTTAGTTGTAGGTTTTATGTAGATAGTATTTATAAGTGGAGAAAGGTCCTCTTTATTGCTACTTTACTGGGTTTTTATCATGAATTTGTGTTGGATTTTGTCAAGTGCCTTTTTTGCATCTAGAATATTAGCCTGTGATTTTTCTTTTTTAGTCTGTTAATGTGATACATTACATTCATTGATATTCAAATGTTGAGCCAGCCTTGCATGCCTGGGATAAATCCCACTTGGTAATGGTGTATAATTCTTTCATACATTTTAATTTAATTTGTGAACATCTTGATGATGATTTTTGCATGTGTTTTCATGAGGGATATTATTTAAAGTTTTCTTTTCCTAGAATGTCTCTGTCTGGTTTTAATATTAGGCTAATGCTGGCTTCATAGAATTTCTTTTGCTTCTAACCTCTGAAATAGATAGTAGAGAATTGGAATAAATTCTTCCTTAAATGAGCAATACATTTCCTTTTACTTTTATCTCACCTTTTTTTTTAAATTTTGTTTGTTTATTTGACAGAGACAGAGCACAAGCAGGGGGAGGTGCAGATGGAGAGGGAGAAGCAGACTCCCCTGCCGAGGAGGGAGCCAGATAGGATCTTGATGCCAAGACCCTGGGCAAACGCTCGACTGACTGAGCCACCCAGGCGCCCCTCCTTTTATTTTTAAAAAATATTTTCAAACTATTTTTCATAATTACTTCATGTTGTTTATTTTCATGGTTAACTTTAAGAAAATAAATTAAATAATAAAGTTAACATGATTAAACTGGAATCTATAGGCTATATATATACAATATTTTATAAATATCATATATATCATAAGTATTATACATATAATGTATACTTGTAAATATAAAATATATATATATATATATATATAGAGAGAGAGAGAGAGAGAAAGCAAGAGCATGAGTGGGGAGTACTTGTAGAAGGAGAGGGAGAGAGAGAATCTTAAGCAGGCTCCATGTTCAGTGCAGAGTCCAATGTAGGGCTCTACCTCCTGACCCTGAAATCATGACCTGAGCTGAAATCAAGAGTTGGATGCTTAACCAACTGAGCCACCCAAGTGCCCCTCTACAAGCAATATTTTTATTTTCATAATACCCATAAAATGCTACTTAGTATGGTCTTACATGTTAAATATGGCAGTTACAACAACAAAATGGAACTTACACATGAAAATGAGACTTCCTGTGCTCCACCTAGGGGTCTAATATAAAGTGTCATTTAAAACACATAAGCCCATCAGAGGTCTGGGCCATTTTTGTTGTTGTTGTTTAAAGTTCTTATTTCAATTCTAGTTAGTTAATATATAGTGTAACATTGTTTCAGGAGTAGAACTTAGTGATTCATCACTTACATACAACACCCAGTGCTCCTCACAAGTAGGTCTGGGCCATTATTAAATGCAGTATTATCATGGAAGTTCAGCAAACAATGCCTCTTGTCTTCACACACCTACATGCAAACACATGAGTTTGTTCTTAAGGATTCAAGCATAAGCCACAAATGCCACCTGGTTATTGCAGTTCTGCAGCTTGATAGTTCACTCTTACCCAGATTTCCATCCTATCTCAGTAAGTTACAAATTCCACTTGTAATACAAAAAAAAACAAAAAAAAAAAAACAGAAAAACAAGCTCTGGGAAGAGATCCTCCAGAAATTATTTCTAGCTTTAAAACAGTTCTTGCTAAAAAGCATCATACTAGCCAAATAGCCAGGGACCCTCCAGGTATTTCCTTATTTAAGGTAGGAATATGGAATTTTCCTTTGTATCTTGTAAGTAATTTCATATTTTTTTAATGTACTTGGATTAAAAAAAGTAAGCTAAATTTGCAAAATAAAAATGAATGTGTCAATGAAAAGGATACATTCATTAAACAATCAACACTTTTTTAATGTATCTGGCACTTTTTTTTATAGTTTCAACAAGATTCAATTTAAATTTAATTGAGAAAGCTATATTGAGTAGTCTAGCCCCTAGTTTAATAGCATTTGAAGGGTGCCTGGGTGGCTCAGTGGGCTAAAGTCGCTGCCTTCTGGTCAGGTCATGATCCCAGGGTCCTGGGATCGAACACCGCATCGGGCTCTCTGCTCAGTGGGGAGCCTGCTTCCTCCTCTCTCTGCCTGCCTCTCTGCCTACTTGTGATCTCTGTCTGTCAAATAAATAAATAAAATCTTTTAAAAAATAACGTTGAAATCATACATACATACACATATATATGTATGTACATACATACATATATATGTGTATGTATGTATGATATGTATGATATGTATGATAAATATGTATGATGATACATATGTATGATATGTATCAAACATATATGTATGATATGAAATCATACATACATACACATATATATCACATACACACATATATATACATACATACATATATATGTGTATGTATGTATGATTTCAAACGTTATTTTTTAAAAGATTTTAAACGTTATTTTTTAAAAGATAACGTTTGAAATCATATATACATACACACATATATGTATGTATATACATACATATATGTATGTATACATCATATATACATACACACATATATGTATGTATATATGTATGTATAAATAAAATCTTTTAAAAAATAACGTTTGAAATCATATATACATACACACATATATGTATGTATATACATATATGTGTGTATGTATATATGATTTCAAACGTTATTTTTTAAAAGATTTTATTTATTTATTTTTATTTAAAGATAAAAAAGTGAATATATATATATATATATAGTGGGATAAGAATATATAACATTTAGGTTCATTATATCAAATTTTATGAATGGAATGAAAAATATTGTATAGACCCTGCCATTTATCTTACTTTAATTTTTAAAACTTTTTTTTTTCTTTTTAGATTTTAAAAATCTGATCTGAGCTGAAGGTAGAGGCTTTAACCCACTGAGCCACCCAGGCGCCCTATCTTACTTTAATTATATTCATTTTTATAATAGTACCTCTTTTTCACATAGTATTGTTTGGAAAATTATTGTATGTCAGTTACATTTCCTGCAAATTATCTACTGGTAAGCACATGTAGAGTTAATTCAAATTTTAGTTTCATTTCAGTTAAACAAGAGTACATTAGATGTAATGAGAAACACATGGTTACAATAAGTTTGATAGCTTGACGAAATAATTCTCTTTCTTAGTGACCTTGAGGGTGTCCTAAATTACTCTTCTTGATGGTGCATGTCAATAGGAATAGGAGTAATAATTGTTCCTGATGGCCCATTTCTAGTTTAGCTTCAACAAAAATATCCCACAAGGTTTGAAGGTCTTTTTATTACTCTAAGTGAAATCAATAAACAAATTAATCCTTTTTCTTTGTATCTTCACTCACTTTCAGAAGCAGGTTGCACTTGCTGAATAAAGATTCCACCGTGCAAAGTGTGTGCTAACAAAATAGCATTTGAAAAGTGTTGAGCATAGTGCCTAATATATATAGGTCCCCCAGGCTCCCATCCAAAAGTAGAGCATTCCTATGAAAACTTTTATAAGCCAGGATAGCATAAAACAGAGAGGCAATTGCCATTAATTAATATAGAAAAAAAATTTTTAGTGTTCCCAGACCCCCAAAATTACCTTTTTTAGGCTTTTCTGATACTTAAGGACACATCTTGCTAACATGCACAACATAAATTGAGATAAAGCACAGCTGCTGGCTTACAGACACAGTTCAGAGTTCTGGTGGCTTGATGCTGAGTGTGGTTCCCAAAGAAGGGGTTTCGAGACAACACTCTTGCTGCCCAGCATGTGATGCTATCTCTGTAATGGCTCACTGCGAGAAAAGTGATGAACACTATTTTCACTTTTGCCTTCTTTTATAAAAGTGAATATCCTCTTCAGATTTCTTTTGGTTGGCAAAAACAGCTACTGATGTAGGTCTTTTTAAAAAGTGAAGTGGTATAAGGAGAACTTTCAAAAAGTGAGGGATACTTGGGGCGCCTGGGTGGCTCAGTGGGTTAAGCCTCTGCCTTCGGCTCAGGTCATGATCTCAGGGTCCTGGAATCGAGCCCCGCATCAGGCTGTCTGCTCAGCAGGGAGCCTGCTTTCCCCTTTCTCTCTGCCTACCTCTCTGCCTACTTGTGATCTTACTCTCTGTCAAATAAATAAATAAATAATCTTAAAAAAAAAAGTGAGGGATACTTGCAACAATACTTCATAAACATCTTTTCCTTCACAGTAATTTCTCTTTCTTTACCTAGTTTCCAATAAGCTGCAAAGAGATTATAGTGAATAATATTTATAACATGTCTCTGAGAAAGAAGTACATGGTTATCCACAGAATGGGTAATACAAAATCCATGTTGACTACCAAATGTTAGATTTTCATATGTTCTTTGGAACCTGTTAGCAAACTTTTTTGGAATTGGGATAAAGGTAAGAAATAAAGAAGATAGTAGATTTTCAACAAAAGACTCTGTTTTTTTCTTCTTTTATAATCATATATGGCTGTTAAAAAAAAAAAAGTAAAGCATCATTTAATTGTGAATAAATATATCATTGAGGATCCTGGCCAGAAACAGAAGTCACAGTCAAAAGTGGTGATTGAGGAAAATTTAACTAAGTATAATTTGCAAGTATGTGGGCAGGAGTAATGAAACTAACTACTAACCTGAGATCATGGAGGACCCCCTAATTTGGTCCTAGTTGGGAGGAATTACCACCAATGTACCAATGTTTGCCAGAATATAGGGGATACTAAAAGATAGAAAGAGCTGATTAGAAAAGTCAGCCAGGTAAGAGCCTCTGATAGGGAAGACAGCCACTCTACAGGAGCACAACAGGAAGGACCTCAGCATAAAATAATTCAATTTTATTCTCTTCGAACTATTTATCTCCTAGTGGTACTTCCCACTGACTGAATCAAATCAGAAGTTAGAAGACAATAAAACCCACTGATACAGTTCTTCCTAGTCAGTCCGCTGGGTTCAATAGCAGGATGAAGAGGAATAGATCTATAGCTGCAAATAGACTCTATTCAGCACAATGCTTTTTTGGTGATAATGAATTTGATTTTTATTATAAAATCTTTCCATTCTCAGAAGAAATCATAGAAGAGCATTATGAAGAGATCAGATGCTCTAATTAAACTTACATATTTAAACAGAGAATTAAATACATAACTGGATATTCATCATACATGTATTTTGGGATAAATAAAACATACATACATACATAATACATACATAGAGAAAGAAACTAGGAGGATGTGAAAAAAAAGAAACAATTTATAGAATAGGAGAAAACATTTGCAAAACACACATCTAATAGAGGTTAATATCCAAAATATATAAAGAACTCTGTAACTCAATAATAATAATAACAATAATAACAACAAAAATCCAATTAAAAAATGGGCAGAGGATCTAAATAGACATTTTTTCCAAAGAAGACATCCAAAGGGCTAACAGGTATGTGAAAAGATGCTCAACTTCACTAGTCATCAGGGAAATGCAATTCAAAACACAATGAGATATCATCTTATGCCTGTTAGAACATAGCTATAATTAAGGTAAGAGATAGAAGTATTGGGGAGGTTGCTGCCTGCGTTCTCCTCAAGGATTTTGATGGATTCCTTTCTCACATTGAGGTCCTTCATCCATTTGGAGTCTATTTTCGTGTGTGGTGTAAGGAAGTGGTCCAATTTCATTTTTCTGCATGTGGCTGTCCAATTTTCCCAGCACCATTTATTGAAGAGGTTGTCTTTTTTCCATTGGACATTCTTTCCTGCTTTGTCGAAGATTAGTTGACCATAGAGTTGAGGGTCGATTTCTGGGCTCTCTATTCTGTTCCACTGGTCTATGTGTCTGTTTTTGTGCCAGTACCATGCTGTCTTGATGATGACAGCTTTGTAATAGAGCTTGAAGTCCGGAATTGTGATGCCACCAACTTTGGCTTTGTTCTTCAATATTCCTTTGGCTATTCGAGGTCTTTTCTGGTTCCATATAAATTTTAGGATTATTTGTTCCATTTCTTTGAAAAAAATGGATGGTATTTTGATAGGGATTGCATTAAATGTGTAGATTGCTTTAGGTAGCATAGACATTTTCACAATATTTATTCTTCCAATCCAGGAGCATGGAACATTTTTCCATTTTTTTGTGTCTTCCTCAATTTCTTTCATGAGTACTTTATAATTTTCTGTGTATAGATTCTTAGTCTCTTTGGTTAGGTTTATTCCTAGGTATCTTATAGTTTTGGGTACAATTGTGAATGGGATTGACTCCTTAATTTCTCTTTCTTCAGTCTTGTTGTTGGTGTACAGAAATGCAACTGATTTCTGTGCATTGATTTTATATCCTGACACTTAACTGAATTCCTGTACAAGTTCTAGCAGTTTTGGAGTGGAGTCTTTTGGGTTTTCCACATATAGTATCATATCATCTGCGAAGAGTGATAGTTTGACTTCTTCTTTACCAATTTGGATGCCTTTAATTTCTTTTTGTTGTCTGATTGCTGAGGCTAGGACTTCTAATACTATGTTGAATAGCAGTGGTGATAATGGACATCCCTGCCGTGTTCCTGACCTTAATGGAAAAGCTTTCAGTTTTTCTCCATTGAGAATGATATTTGCGGTGGGTTTTTCATAGATGGCTTTGATAATATTGAGGTATGTGCCCTCTATCCCTACACTTTGAAGAGTTTTGATCAGGAAGGGATGCTGTACTTTGTCAAATGCTTTTTCAGCATCTATTGAGAGTATCATATGGTTCTTGTTCTTTCTTTTATTAATGTGTTGTATCACATTGATTGATTTGCGGATGTTGAACCAACCCTGCAGCCCTGGAATAAATCCCACTTGATCGTGGTGAATAATCCTTTTAATGTACTGTTGAATCCTATTGGCTAGTATTTTGGCAAGAATTTTTGCGTCTGTGTTCATCAAGGATATTGGTCTGTAGTTCTCTTTTTTGGTGGGATCCTTGTCTGGTTTTGGGATCAAGCAGGCAGCAACCTCTTCGACCTCAGTCGCAGCAACATCTTCCTAGGAACAACGGCAAAGCCAAGGGAAGCAAGGGCGAAAATGAACTATTGGGATTTCATCAAGATCAAAAGCTTTTGCACAGCAAAGGAAACAGTTAACAAAACCAAAAGACAGCTGACAGAATGGGAGAAGATATTTGCAAACGACATATCAGATAAAGGGCTAGTATCCAAAATCTATAAGGAACTTAGCAAACTCAACACCCAAAGAACAAACAATCCAATCAAGAAATGGGCAGAGGACATGAACAGACATTTCTGCAAAGAAGACATCCAGATGGCCAACAGACACATGAAAAAGTGCTCCACGTCACTCGGCATCAGGGAAATACAAATCAAAACCACAATGAGATATCACCTCACACCAGTCAGAATGGCTAAAATTAACAAGTCAGGAAATGACAGATGCTGGCGAGGATGTGGAGAAAGGGGAACCCTCCTCCACTGTTGGTGGGAATGCAAGCTGGTCCAACCACTCTGGAAAACAGCATGGAGGTTCCTCAAAATGTTGAAAATAGAACTACCCTATGACCCAGCAATTGCACTACTGGGTATTTACCCTAAAGATACAAACATAGTGATCCGAAGGGGCACGTGTACCCGAATGTTTATAGCAGCAATGTCTACAATAGCCAGACTATGGAAAGAACCTAGATGTCCATCAACAGATGAATGGATCAAGAAGATGTGGTATATATACACAATGGAATACTATGCAGCCATCAAAAGAAATGAAATCTTGCCATTTGCGACGACGTGGATGGAACTAGAGCGTATCATGCTTAGTGAAATAAGTCAATCGGAGAAAGACAACTATCATATGATCTCCCTGATATGAGGACATGGAGAAGCAACATGGGGGGGGGGTAGGGGGATAGGAGAAGAATAAATGAAACAAGATGGGATTGGGAGGGAGACAAACCATAAATGACTCTTAATCTCACAAAACAAACTGGGGGTTGCTGGGGGGAGGTGGGATTGGGAGAGGGGGAGCGGGCTATGGACATTGGGGAGGGGAGGCGAACCATAAGAGACTATGGACTCTGAAAAACAACCTGAGGGTTTTGAAGGGTCAGGGGTGGGAGGTTGGGGGAACAGGTGGTGGGTGATGGGGAGGGCACGTTTTGCATGGAGCACTGGGTGTTGTGCAAAAAGAATGAATACTGTTACGCTGAAAAAATAAATAAAAAGGGAAAAAAAAATAAAAGCTCAAAAGTGGAAAAAAAAAATAAATAAATAAATAAATGAATAAAAAAAAAAAAAGAAGTATTGGGGAGGATGCATAGAAAAGGGAACACTTGTACACCATTGATGGGAACGCAAATTGCATCAGCCACTATGGAAAACAATATGGAGGTTCTTCAAAAAGTTAATATGTATATACCATATGACCTTGAAATTCCACTTCTGGGTATATACCCAAAAGAACTGAAAACAGTATATTAAACAGATAGTATGCTTTCTATGTTTATTGCAGCATTGTTCACAATAGCCAAAACAGGGAAATTTAAGATGCTATCAACTAATGAATGAACAAGGAAGATACAGTAGTCTCCCCTCATCCACGGTTTTGCTTTCCAAGATTTCTGTAACTCATAGTCAACCATAGTCTGGAAGTAGATGATCCTCCCTTGACATATCATCAGAAGGTTAACAGTAGCCTAACCCTATGTCACGATGCCTACATTATTCACCTCACTTCATTTCATAACGTAGGCATTTTTTTACCTCTCATCATCATAAGAAGGAGGCTGAGGGGGCAACTGGGTGGCTCAGTGGGTTAAAGCCTCTGCCTTCAGCTCAGGTTATGATCCCAGGGTCCTGGGATCAAGCCCTGCATCAGGCTCTCTGCTTGGCAGAGAGCCTGTTATCTTCCTCCCTCTGCCTGCCTCTCTGCCTACTTGTGGTCTCTGTCTGTCAAATAAATAAATAAAATCTTCAAAAAAAATAAAAAAGAAGGAGGCTGCGTACAGTACACTAAGATATTTTAAGAAAGAAAAAACACAGAGAGAAACTCTACATTCACATAACTTTAATTAGAGTAATTGTTATAATTGTTTTATTTTATTATAGTTATTGCTGTGAATCTCTTCCAGTGTCTAATTTATAAATTAAACTTTATCATAGGTATGTATGTATGAAGAAATTCAAAGTGTTTATGCAGTTTGGTACTATCCATAGATTCAGATATCCACTGGGGTTTTGGAATGCATCCCCCATGGAAAAGGGGGAACTACTGTATATGTAAACAATGGAATATTATTCAGATATGACAAAAAAGGAAATTTTGGCATTTGTGAAAATATGGATGGACCTTGAGGACAGTATGCATAAGTCAGACAAGAAAGACAAACGCCATATGATTTCACTCATATGTGGAATATAAGAAACAAAACAAAGGAATATAATTGATAAAAAGAGAGGCAAATGATGTAAGAGATTCTTATCTACAGAGAACACACTCACAGTTGCTGGAGGGAAGGTGGGCAGGGCTATGTGTTAAACGGGTGATGGGTATTAAGCAGGGCACTTGTGATAAGCACTGGGTGTTGTATGTAAGTGATGAATCACTAAATTCTACACCTGAAATTAATTTTACACTGCAAGTTACTAAGTGTAATTTAAATAAAAACCTGAAACTAAAAACAAAAACAAAAATATATTGAACTTTCACACAACTCTCAGGAAATGGCAAGCACTGTTCACAGAACTTCACACATACTACTTCATTTCATCCTTACTGTAACTCTATTTGGTAGGTTCTCCTGCTTTTCCTATTTTACAAGTGCGGAACCTAAGCTATTCGCAGG
The DNA here is from genome assembly GCF_922984935.1 of Meles meles. Lineage (NCBI taxonomy): Eukaryota > Metazoa > Chordata > Mammalia > Carnivora > Mustelidae > Meles > Meles meles. The sequence continues at coordinate 24,949,012 of NC_060066.1, forward strand.
CTAAATACTTGTCTAAAGTCATACAGATAGTAAATGGAAAAGTTGAGGTTTGAACCCTGGCAGTCTGGTTTCACAACTGGTGCTATCAATCGCTAATCAGACACCACAGAAGAAAACACTCTAAGAATTAAGTTGTTTTCTCATGTTGAATGCCTTACTTTAATAAAGGAATGCTGAATTAAGAAAGGAAGAAGAAAAGAAAGAAAGAAAAAGACAGACAGACAGACAAACTTGTAAGAACAGAGTAATGTGGTAGTTACTGGGGCTTAGGGTGGGGGATGGGAGAGATGTTGTTTAAGGGTACAAACTTGCATAGTAGACAAGTGAGTTCTGGAGATATAATGCACAGAACAGTGAATATAGAATTATGTGACATGACAGATGTGCTAACTGCTGCTACAATGGCAATCATATGACAATATATAAATCAACATGCTGTACACCTTAAATTTAGACATTGTTATATGTTAAATATATTTCAACAAAAAACAGAACAATTGTCAAGTTAAATATCAAAATAATGAAAACTTTCTAAAGTTATAATTGTCATTTATTATATATTATTTTACTTATATTTCTAAAAGTTTTTTCATATGCATCTTTTTATGGAGAGCAACTTCACACTTTGAGATTCTTAAAAATGTAACAATCTTCAATCTTTTATATTTTTGACTTTATAATAACAAAGAAGACAATATGGTTTATTTCAAAAAATCTTTTGGCTTAGTAAATGAAAGACATGCTAGGGTTAATTAATGTATTTAAGAGACAAAGGGCAGTTATTCATTTTTTAAATTTAATAAAATTTTTAGTCATGGATTTTATTGTTTTTCCATATTGAATGTGCAGTCCCATAAGAACACGTTTCTTCTATGCCCCACTGAGATCGGTCTTTGCCATGTCATAGCTCTGGCCAATAAAACATGAGCTGAAATGATATTCATTACTTCTGAGCAAAAGCTTAGGAGCACTCACATGTTTATGCACTTTTGTTTTTTCTCTGCTGTGAAAACCTCGGCCTCTTTTTCAGATTGAGAAGACACACACAAAAGCAGATCTGCAGCCAACCTGTAAAGTCAATGAGAAATAAGCTTTGTGAATATAATTCACCAAGTTTTGAGGTTTGCTTCTTACTATAGCATAAGCTAGTGAAAGCTAAGTAATACAATTTATTCAACTTCAGTAATTTTCATACTGTGACTTACAAGTCATTCGATGGTGAGGAATAATAATACCCAATAACTCCTTCTGTATTTTTAGCAAGTTCTCCAAACTTAATGACAAAGAAGAATGATGTTGGTTTTTTGACACTGTAGCTGGATGATTAGAAGCTTGTTAATGGAGGGCACTTTCGCTTCAAATCTGTGGAATTAGATGGCAATTTCCAAGTGGTAATGTTTTCTGATTTACTAAAACTATCCCCTGAACTATTGCAATTTGTGGCTCTAGTGGCAGAGATGTGTGATGCAAGTCGAAATGTTTTTAGAATTATTATCATAAAACTTTTGTTCCAAGACTTCCATGTATTATGTGATTATTACATGATTTTTATAGCACAGGTAGGTTTAAATGTGACCAAAGCCTTTATGTTAATGACTAGAAACAGTGTATTTGTTTTGAGGAAAAAAAGTCTAGAGGCTTATAGAAATAAGTAATGAGAAATAACTGATTAGATATTCTTCAGCTTTTATCAGATAAGAAATTACAATAACATATAAATTGGGATGCCTTGGTGTCATAGTCAGGGGTCTGACTCTTGGTTTTGGCTCAGAGGGTGATTTCAAGGTTGTGAGATCAAGTCCATGTGGGGGTCCAAGCTCAGTGTGGAGTCTGCCTAAGACTCTCTCTCCCTCTGTTCCTGCCCCCAGGTACTTTTTCTCTCTAATAATAAATAAATATGGGGCACCTGGGTGGCTCAGTGGGTTAAAACCTCTGCCTTCAGCTCAGGTCATGATCCCAGGGTCCTGGGATTGAGCCCCACATCAGGCTCTCTGTTCAGCGGGGAGCCTGTTTCCCCCTCTCTCTCTGCCTGCCTCTCTGCTGTCAAATAATCTGATCTCTTGCTATCAAATAAATAAAATACCTGATCTCTCACTGTCAAATAAATAAAATCTTTAAAAAATAAATAATTCTTTAAAAATAATTATAACATATAAGCTACTATTAGTATATTAATTTTAAGAGTAGGTATGTAGTACACACCCGTGTTAATATATGTGTACATAGTATTTACATATGTATTACAATCATGATTCTTATTATTTGAATGCATTCTTAGTATTTTTTTTTAAAGATTTTATTTATTCATTTGACAGATAGAGATCACAAGTAGGGAGAGAGGCAGGCAGAGAGAGAGAGAGAGAGGAGGAAGCAGGCTCCCCGCCAAGCAGAGAGCCCGATGCGGGGCTCGATCCCAGGACCCTGGGATCATGACCTGAGCCGAAGGCAGAGGCTTTAACCCACTGAGCCACCCAGGCGCCCCAATTCTTAGTATTAAAATCAAATAAAAGGAACTAAAAAGAAGCCTAGATCAAGGAGAAAAATGATAGCAATCCAAAATTGCTGGTAAGCTTAAATGGGGGAGGCAAAATAGTATAGAAAACAATGTTCTAAGGATCCATGGAAATTGAAAATTATGTAGTTTACCCTAGTAAACTACATAATTATTTAGTAATTAGTCAAATTATTTATGCACACAGTAGTAATGGTCAATTTTTATACTGGTCAAATCCAGTATAAAAAATATTTAAGTGTTCAGAGAAGCATATCTTGAATTAAGTCTATAAAACTAAAAAAATCTAAAAAAAAACTAAAAAAATCTGAAGAAGAGGTTATTATGCTATAAATTCTATCACCAAACTGACAAAAATGTGGATACTGCCATTCCTATTTTGGGTGACACATGAAATTTATAATTTACAGTGTGTTTTGCACAGTAGTTAGAGTGGTTAGGTAGGTCTCCTAATGGGTGACACTGAAGCAGAATCTGGAAGATATGATGAATCCATGCCTATATTGGGGGTGTGGGGGGGAGAGCATTCCAAAAAGATGAAGCATTAACTGCACAGATCCTAAATCAGGGAAGCCTTATAATTTGCTTTATATAAGTAAGTCAAAAAGTATCTGATGAAGGTAACATATCTAGTAAGGGAACAATTTTATGCCAGTATTCTTTTCTGCATGAGTGTCTCTATGTCAGTTACTCTGTTTAGAGTGTATCTAGTGTTAATATTGCCATTTTGTGTTAATCAGTAATAAATCATCCCTACAATATTTCTTTTCTGATGTAGATGCCTTTCTTTGATTCTGACCATACCTCCAACCTAGCTTTTAATGACCATATCTCTAGCATAGCCCTGATCTCCACCCTATCACAATCATTGGTGAAAACATTTGGTGATAAAAATAATTAAAATTTCAAATATTTTGGACCATGTATTGCTTGTTAAAATCATGTTTCACTTTGACAGCTTGCAAATTGAAAATGCTTACTAATCTGTAGTATTATTTTCAGAAAAATCAATGAAAATGTTAGTTTGCTTTTAATATCCACTTCTATTCCTTTGCCAGGAGTGAATTTTACAAGAGAGCTGGGAAACTAGGTAATTGATTTAATTTACATAACAAGAAATCTATACCTAATCAAGCAGTTCATTCCTGTGTGGACAGCTACTCCTTAGTGAGCCATCTGGCAGGTGTCTCCATCGGAGTGACTGGAAGAAGAGAGTTTCAGAACTAATAGTCCTTTCCCTTGACAGTCACTTTAGAGAGAAACTGCTTTTGGCTATTAAAAAAACAAAACAAAGCAAAATGAAAAAATCTTATTTTCTTCCCCTGGGTTTCTGAATTCTTTCCCTGTTGCCTCTTTTTCCAATTTCATATTCCTAAATTATCCTTTGTTTAGAGATTATTGTGGTTGGTTGCTCTTTCCACCAAGGCTTTTAATTTCTAGATCTAATGACACAGAAGCACTTGAACATAAAAAAAAAAAAAAAGTGTCATACTCCTTCCCTTCTCATAGGATTTGACCCTCCCATACTTCAAGATAAAACCAAAGAAGGATTTAAAAAAACTCAAAACTCTCCCTTAGCATTACATCCTTTCTTCTCTTTCTATAAAGTAAACTACTGGCTCCTTTCATTCCCATATTTTTGATCTAAAAGAAAACAAAGTTGGTCGTCTTCCTTCCACTGAGAAAAATAAACTGTAGGCTAAAGGTCAGACATTAGTTGATCATTTCATCATACCTCAGTATTTTGCAAATATAAGATGCTATATTATTTTTAGGATTTTTTACACAAGGTATTTCTTGAGTTTACTCTTCTAGACATTCATGTTATCTATTAATTTATTCATACAGCAAATATATATTCAGTGCCTACCACATAACTGATACAGGCCAAATTCTGTGGTTACCAATAATAAGATGCTGTGCATGTCAATAAAAAAGATGGAAAGAGTGTAGGGTGACATATTAGTGGAGACTTAAGATGCCAAGCAGGAAAACAATGATATAGATAAGCAAGTATTATGATGAGGGCTCAAAGTAAAAGCAGAAAAATTTCTGAGAAATGATTTCTAAACTGCATTTTAGAAAACTACTAGAACTTAGAAAATGATGGTAGCAGAGAATCACTATAGGTACTGATAGCACGAACATTGGAAACTTAGTAATTTTTGCTGCTAAAACGTAAGATATGAGGCTAAAGCTGACATATATAAATAATAAATGAATAATTCAGCAAACAAAGTGAGCAAGTTTTAGACTTCCAGATTAAGAGAAGTATGAGATGTGGAGTACTGCATGTGTATTTACAAAAAAAAAAAAGAAGAAAAATCTTAGGATTCAATGTGTAAAGAATTAACAGACATCCAAAGGTTTTGAAATGGGAGTTACAGGATTTCCTTTTTTAGAAAATTTCCTTGACAATTGTTTGGAAGATGGAATTCAAGTGATGCCAGACGCATCTTAAGAGTTCAGTCCTGACATTTAAACTGAGTACTTCAACTTCATCTTTTCTGAAATCAAGACATTGGACAAATTATTATCATCCAACTCAATCACCTAGTGTTTTTGTTCTGTCTTTAAAGGAATCAACTTTCATTCCTTCATTGGTAGCCAAACACAGTCATATTGGTTTACTAGAATTCTAGTAATTATAAACCAGTGACTGACTAAGATCACAGTTATTGTAGAGATAGTTAGAGTCCCATATTACTAGTTTGACACTTACTATAATATTTTTGCACATATGAGTAAATTAACCAGTGTCATAATGGTAAATTTTTTAACAACTGGATCTCCAGGGCAGGGTGGGGTAAGGGCTGAATCATTCATAATTTCCCCACGTGTAAATGCTTCCTCTATTGCTGATTTCACTCCACCAGTGGTTTACAACTGTTTCTTGCCCTCCATGGATGAATGGTATCACTGATTCGACACTTCTTAAGTCAATTTCCTTGTTCCTATAATGATGACAAAGTGTTCACACCCACAGAGTTGTGAAAGGTAAGAAAACATATTACTTAATTTGCTTATGGTGATTTTTATGGTAAATTTTCAGGAGAAGGTAATAAGAGAATTTTTAGATTGTATACACCGATATAATTTGTTAAATATGTAAATATTTAGCCTCTTAAAATAGCTATTTTCCCCCTCCATTTTATGTCTCCTTAAGGTGGAATGTAAATGGTCAGACATTGGGTATAGTCAATGTCCCAGTGAAGATTTTGTCCTCTCAGGTGTATGCTAGCTTTATGACTGTATCCTATTTAGGAACATATAGGCACCCAACTTTTTCTTAGTATAGATTCTTGAATGATTTTCTGGCCTATCTTTAGAAGAATAAATTCTTCTAAATAAAAATAAAAGAATAAATTTATTTTTTAGAAGAATAAATCTTTAGCATGAGGAGACAGGATCCTAGAATTTCAGAATAACCAGGTTAACTTTAAAACAAACTATCTTGCATGAGGAACTAAGTAAGGCAAGGACTAACAGACTAAAAATGACTTCATTATCACAGCACAGTTTGATATACTGCTTAATCATTACATACTTCATTTAAGCATCACATACTTATGTAATATCATTGTTACATACTTTGTAAAGCAAATCAATTGGTTTTTATTCAAGTTGTTGGTAGAATCTCTAATTGCTAATTTGATATTTTCCCAAATAATGAAGGACTTGGCAGAATTCATGAAGTCTATCATAAAACTATATTACTTGTCCTTTTAGTAAAGCTAATTCATTTAATAAGGCAAAATACCACTATTAGTTCATCATATCTTAGTGTTTTACAAGCATAAAATACTTCATGTTACTTTTACGGTATTTCTTTAGAATATTCCTCGGGTTCATTCTTTCAACTGATTCATGTTATTCATGAATTTATTTATCTGACAAATAAATATTCAACACCTCTCATGTGCCCAGTACTGGCCTAATGCTGCAGCTACAAATATTAGGATACTGTCGTACCATGAATAAGAGTGAGAAGGACTTGAAGAGATAGCTAAGTATATAACTATAATTCAAGGAAGTAATAGTGCTCATGATATGAAAATATGATGCAGGCACACAGTAAAGACACATCTTTTAGAATGATTCCTAGATACATTTATACCTGACAATTCTATCTCCCAAGGTGTGTGTGTGTGTGTGTGTGTGTGTGTGTGTGTGTGTGCATATTTACAAATTTTAGTTTGCAAAAAAATTTTGTATTCAAAATATTTTTATTCTTTTCTAAAATATATGAGAAAAAACGTTGGCTAAGTAATAGTTATTACCTGTAATGACATAAAGTACATTCACTTCCATAATAGAAAACATGGAGACAGATATGTAGGCAGGTAGATACATAGATAGATAATATTAAAAGTTATAAAAAGCTCTTTTCCTATAATATTTTAAGTAAAGGTGATCTCCAATGTGATATATATTATCTAGTCATTTTGTCTATCTAGCTAGTTAGCTAGCTATCTAATTACTTATCTTCTTATCTATCATCTATCTGAGTATATCTCATACAAAGACTAACTTGGTAGGAGAAGTACAAGAGTGTTATATTTTGCTTATTATTTGTTTGCTTTTAATTTTAAGTTTTAATTTTAATTTCAGGTGGGCTCCACACATGAGCCCAACATGAAGCTTGAACTCAAGACATGAACTGAGATCAAGAGTCTGGATGCTTAACCAACTGAGCCACCCAGGTGCCCCCAAAATGTTAAATTGTGAGAAAGAATTGGCATCTTAAACTAGAATTAATTGCAATTGTTTCTACCTTCTTGGGCAGTGGCTTAGATCTCTGATTGGGAAAACTAAGCTATAAATAAAATACAATGCCATGAAAATTTCCCTCCTTCTATGATTCCAATTACCAAAAACCTTTTACTTTAATGGTATTTAAAATATATTTGTATCAACATTGATCAGTCTCTTCACTGTCCCCAAAACCTTCCGTGTTTCCACCTCTCATCTTCTAAACTTAAATTTTATAATAAGCCATTATAATTGCTTATTAGTATTTATCCACAAAAATTTAAAATCCTCTCTTATTTTACCTCCTTTAAACAAACAAACAAACAAACCCCAAACTCCTGCCAAACACCAGATTTCTATTTAGTCTCTGGCTGCACTAGGAATAACAGGATATGGCTAAAATAAACCCATCAACAATAATAACCATTCTCATTCTTCTTCCTTTAGCTAGCCAAGCTTCCACTTTATACAGCATCTTATTCAAGAAATTCAGCCCTTTATATTCCATATTAGTTTTCCCTCTCTCCTAGATGGTTATCATCAGTATTGAACCATGCTATGTATATTCTGTGCTATAATAAAAGGCAGGGAAAAAAAATAAACATCTTAAACTAGGTATTTTTCCAGTTACAGATCTGTAACTCTTTACACAAAATTTTCTTGAAATAATTGTGTGTGCTATTTTTTTTTTAAAGATTTTATTTATTTATTTGACAGAGAGAGATCACAAGTAGACAGAGAGGCAGGCAGAGAGAGAGAGAGGGAAGCAGGCTCGCTGCTGAGCAGAGAGCCCGATGCGGGACTTGATCCCAGGACCCTTAGATCATGACCCGAGCCGAAGGCAGCGGCTCAACCCACTGAACCACCCAGGCGCCCCTGTGTGTGCTATTTTTAATTCCTCTTCTCCTTTTGTCTGTTGAACTTGTTCTAATTATCTGTCAACCTTATTATTCCACCAATACTTACTTGGTACAGTCACCAGTAATCTCTACACTGCTAAATAAAATTTTCAAACTTATATTCTCATCTGTTTTGGCATAAAAATGGAAGTCGATAAAGTTTATCATTTTCTAAATCCATTGAACACTTGGTTCACAGAAGATTATCTGATGACAGTATTGGATGGGACAAACAAATGTATAAGCTGTTATTTTGCAGCTAAATTATAAGATGTTAATTGTCCTCAAATTAATGTATTAACCTATGCAGTCAAATGCTCTACCACTGAGCTATACCCCCAATGTATTAACCTATGAATTCAATATAATCCCAAATAAAATCCCAGCATTTTATTTTATAGTTTAAAGTTTTTAAACAAAGTTTAGACTTACAGAAAAGTTGCAACAATAGTACAAAGAGTTTCCTTATATTCCTTACGTCAATTTCCTAATGTTAGCATTCCACGTAATTATGAAATACTCATCAAGAATAGGAAATTATCATCATTAGGCAAAATTTCACAGTAAAATTTTGTTTATAAGATTCACCACCAGATGTTAAAATTAGTGGCTGCAAGTTTGAGGAGAAACAGGAATTTTATCGTCTCAAAGTATGTGCCACAAGGTACTTAACACAAGAGAAAGATAATGAATTATAGTGGAGAAAGTTGACAGACAGTAACTTGACCAATGATCAAGGTAAACATCACCAGTAATAACAAGACTTTATATATTAACCTGTTAGTAAGACACACTGAAAGTACATTACCTATGTGGAATTTTTGCCAAAAATGGAAAACCTAACTCCAATTATGAGAAAACTAGACAAACCTAATTAAGGTACATTTTTCAAAATAAATTCTCAGTGCTCTTTTGAAGAGTGTCAAGGTTATGAGAGATAAGCAGAGAGTAACTCATTTTATAATTGTTGAGAAATTCTATAAATTCACTATAACATATACATGAAGAATTTAACGTCTCTAAATAGCCAAGTCAAACTTATAAAATTGAATGAATACAATAAGTAGTCTACTAAACAATGAAATATAGAACAAATTACTGTATTACAAATATGGAATTAGTGCAAGAAAAACAACTGAACTGTGGAAAGGTATAATGGGCTAAAACAATCCATAAAAATTCAGCAATCAGATTGTTATATAATAAAACACAAAACAAGTGAAAAGGAATGTTTCCTTTTGTAATGGTATAGAATGAGTGACATACTATATGGAGGATAATATGTATTTTTCCCTAAAATACCATATGTATTTCTAGTATAGGGAGATTAAAGAAATACACACTTAAGGCAATATCAAAAAGCTAATGAAAATGTAGAATAATATTTCTGTGATGTAGAGATGGGGAAAAATTTTATATAAAAACCCGAAAAGAACACATCAGGACAAATATAGTATCAGAGTTTCATTCCAGCAAAGTTAATAATTTCTGTGCACTATAAACACCTGAGACAAAATTAGTGAATAAAAACAGAAGGGGAAAATATACTTTCTATTTCTAAATTGCCAGGGTGTTAGTCTTGAAAAGGAACTGCAAATTTATACAATAACAATAAAATAACCCCAATAGAAAAGAAAATGGGCAAACATTATAACAGATAATTTATAGAAAGCATAAGAAACTAACACATTTACCAAAAGATGCTAATAATCACTATCATTTAGATAAATACAAAAAATAAGGTATCACTTTTTACATGTTAGAAAGCAAAATAGGAAATCTAGTAATGGAAAGTGTTAGGAATGTGAATTTGAAGGGTGTCTCATGCACTGCTGGTGGGTGTGCATAGGAATCAAGTATTTTTTCACCCCATTATTGGTGGTAGGAGAAAGATGGAAGTAACCTACTTGCTTATCTCTGAAAAATCAAGAGCTGAAGCCTTAATTTTCTCCTTAGTTTGGCTAAACTTTAGGGAGATTTCACCATGACTATAGGTGCCTTACCTCCCTTTCCCTAGGTTATTTACTTTAGAAAACTTGGCATTCTAAATTCTCTGCTCCTTTGAGATGTAAATCTTCCCCCAGGCTCTGGCCAGTTTTACAATCTAGAAATATCTTTCTCAGGAATCTAGGGAGCCATCTTTCTGAAATATAATCAATCAAAAAGATAGTGTTCCTACCTCCTAGTCTCTTTGAAAGGATAAGAGTCTAATTTGGATAAGAGACAATTAGCAAACACAGATGACCTAATCACATTGATCGATCTGCCTTCTAAGGACCTCTAGTACTTTCCCACTAGTTCACTTCAGGGGGCTTAAAAACTCTCCTGCCTTTATTTCCAGGGGAGTTCAGCTTGATCCCTCTATTGCAATAGTCTTGAATAAAATTTTCCTTGTCTTTTAAATTCTGTCAAGTGCAATTTTTCTTTGACAATGCACACCATGGAGTATGATGCAGCCGTTAGGAACAATATGTAAGATTTTTGTGTAAGATGGTAAGGTCTTCAAAGCATAAAGTTTATTGAAAAAAAAATTAAGAGACTGAATGTACTACAGAAATGCTCATTTATATAATGTTAATGTTAAAAATGCAATGAACATGATAATTTTTACACACTTTACAATACATAGAAAAAGCAACACTAAAAGTACACATACACTCTTGAAGCAGACGAATGAGAGTAAGATAATGAAGTGAAAGTAATAAACAAATGAATTAATTACACAATAAGACTTTGCAGAAATTAATCATGATAATGTGCTATAATGTGCTGATGAATGTCATTAACTCAAACCTCTGTACCTGAGGTGAGAAAAAGCATATAAACAGATAAATCAACTTATTTTTCAATTGGCTTTAGTGACATCAACACCTTGATTTTCTTCCTACCTTTCTAGCCATTTCCTCTTTATCTGCTCTATCTTTAAACACTGGAGAGGTCCTGAGCTTACTCCACACGCCTCTTGTCTAGAGGACATACACTCCTTGGTAATTTTTTAGAGAGCCCCATGGCATTAAACACAATCTGTGGGCTAATGGTTCACAAATGTACTTTTCCTGTCCAGACCTTCCAAATCCAGACTCAATATCCATCTGCTGACCAGAAATCTTCCCTTGAGTATCTAAGGGATATCACAACCATAACACGTTCACAGAGAGTTGCTGATATTCTACGCGCCCACAGAACATAAAAACAACCACAAAACCACTGTATCAGTTTTCTACCTCTCAGTAATGTGCCCTCACTTGTTTCCAGTTGCATGGGCCAGCATCCTTGAAGTTTTATTGATTTCTTCTTTGACAACTTCATTCATCTAGATAGCCTATAATGTTTACTATGTACAAACTCTGACCACCAATAAGCATTCACCCAATTCCAGCCACCATCATCCCTTGCCTGAATTGCTTCAAGAGACTCCTGCTTGGTCCCCCTGCTTCCATTCTTGCCCCTAGGAAAAGTATTCTGAGCTGCCAGAGGATTTTTTTTTCCTCGAAGCTCTAATATTTATTACATATCTCAGAATGAAAACAAAATTTAATACATTTGCTGAAAAGGTTCCCTGTGGCTTGAAAATTCTAACTTTTCAGCAGGGTCATCTACTCAATTTGGGAGGCATAGTGCAAAATGAAAATATGGACCCCTTGTTCAAAATCAGGAAAAGGTGATTTCTGAATAAAAATACCTAAATATAAAGCTTTTATTTTTCTTCCTCTGCCAGTCTCTCAACCTGTTATGGTTTGTTAATTAATGTCCTTCTAAGGAAACAATAATCAAACATTTTAATTATTGCATACGCTTTACGCTCCATTTTTATAATGTGAATGCCAATTTTAATGCAAATATCAGATTCAATCATGTACAGAAACACTGAAATTATATAATTCATATTTTATAGCTTGTTACATGAGTGTATATTTCATTCTTACCAGATAATGGAAATACTGGAGAGAACTCAGTAAGGAAAGACTGAAAGTTTAAGGACCTGTGTGTTGCTCTATTTTTCTCTTTCCTCTCTATGTCATCCTTGTCAGGTAAACAGTTGGCTAGTACAGGGAAATAAATTGAGTAAGATAACAGTTGTATGGTTGCTTACTGTTTTTTAGAACACTACTACTATCAGTTGTATGGTTGCTTATTGTTTTTTAGAACACTACTATCTTCTTTCTACATTGAAAGCAAGTTCTAGTTCAAGAAAGTTTGGCATCTCAAGGCTGTCAGTGCTTACTTACTAAGTTATAGATGTTTCACTTCTACTTTATATTTGCTTTGAGTCTTGTTGAATTCCCACATTTCATAAGTCCACTAGAAACCTGTGTTCATGAGACATGGTGAATGTTATATGGAATACCGCAAACAACTGTGAACATGCATTTCACATCTCTCTCCTCTGCCCACATACTGTTCTATCTTCCCGTCAGACATCACTTACAAAACACAAGTTCAACAACAAAATTGGTAAGAACTGGCAACAGCAGAACATTAAAGTAAATATAACTCCCTTCTGAATATAGGATCCTGTGTGACTATACAGGTTGCATATCCAAGAAGCAGACTTCTCAGACTTTATCCTCTAGTGCTCCTTTCCTCATACACTGTCCTAACAGCTTGGCTTTCTCACTATTCCTGGAATATGGCAAGTTTATCTTTGCCTGAGGCTCTTTGCATTTGCTCTTCCTCTCGACATCTGCATGGCTTCCTCAGTCTTTACTGTAGTATCACCTCAGCAAGGTCCTTCCTGACTGTCCTTCTTAAAACTGGATTTAAGGATCCATCTCATCCCATGGTTATCTTTATTTTTCTCTTATATGGAGGTCTTATTTATATCTAGTGCACTATGCATTTTATCCTTTTATGTTGTTACATATCCCTCCCACTAAGATGTAAAGTGAGGGAGCATTGTTTCTTTGCGTGTTACTTCTCCAAGGTCTAGAATTGTTAATGACAAATATAAGGTGACTGATAAATATTTTACCAATGAAGTAACTAATGTCTTATATTTGGGTCAATGGTAAAATGGAATTAAATCAAATAAATAACAATGAAAACAACAGCCAGAAACAAAATAAGAGTGGGTACCAAATATTTAGCAATAGCAAAAAAAATTTTTAGATGTTATTTATTTATTTGCAAGAGAGACAGAGCATGATTGGGGGCAGGGCAGAGGGAGAAGCAGATTCCTCACTTAAGCAGGGAGCCCAATATGTGGCTTGATCTCAGGACCCTGAGATCATAACCTGAGATAAAGGCAGATGCTTAACTGACAGAGCCACCCAGGTGCCCCACGACGGCAGAAACTTTAAGCAGAGAGTGAGGAAGGTAGGACAAATATAAGCTCCTGGGTAGTACTGTCTTCAGATGCTAGCTAGTGGAATTCTCATCTTGGACTCCATGTCTCAAGGGATCTTTGCACCATTTACCACATCTTTGTCAAAACTTTTAAATCCTATAGTTATTCTAAGTCCTAGCTCTCCCTTTCAGGAGTGTGAGTCTCAGTTCTGGGGAATAGTCTATGAAAGTGGAGATTCCCTGCTGGTTGTGTGATATGTTTTTCATGAGATTGTGTGAGAACGGGCCATGAGGATGGTACTTATGTACTGTTTTGGGTGTCTCTCACTTCATGTTAAGCATAAGAAAGGGCTTGTGGGCTATCAATGGTCCAATGCTGATCTTTGGATCTGAGCTCCATGCACAAGTTCCCACCAGACAGATTTTGATTGTAGTGCTAATTCCAGTCTGCTGAACCCCAAAGTGGTTGGGGTGGTGGCACGCATACTTTACCCTGAAGTGGCTCAGACAGAACTCAGGACGGCCACCTCACACTTTTTATATTACCCACACCATATCTCAGGCAGGGATCTAGAAGTGACCACATTTGCAATGTCAATGGACTATTCCAATCAATGTTCCTTCTTTTCTATAATTGATATTATTATTCTGTTCTCCCAGGTTGGTTGTATGTCATGCCACGTGTGAAACAAACAGAATACAACTGTTTCTCTTGCCTTTTCTTTGGTTTGTCACCTAACTTTTCTTTTTTCTTTTTTTAATTTTTTTTTTTTTTTTGGTCACTTAACCTTTCTCCTGGTGGGTTTTATGAAAGGCTGATATGTCTTCAGCATTAAAAGGTATTAAATTCTAGAAATAAATATAGCCTAAATATTTCACAATAAATCATGGTTGGGTGATGTTCCATTCCGTGTTTACATTATGAAAGTTAAAACATTCTTTCAACATGACTAGAAAACAATTAATATTTGCATTTTCTTGCATTTATGGTCATCTTCAGGGAAGCATGGTGACAGTCTTTGAGTTGATGGAAATCAACATTTATAAGAGCATGATGGATCATTATAAATAATGATGTAACTGCTATTAAATAAATGGCATTAAGGAACTACAGAAGCAGAAATATCTACTTTGTTTCAAACAAACTGGTTCTAAGGAGCCATGGCATTGTGAGTAGAAAGATCATTGCCCCCTTTTATAGTGGAATAAATTAACTAGAAAGGGCACATTTAACAATAAAAACATGTTTCCTGGATTCATATGAGTAGGCAAAGATGGTGCCTGAACAGTATGAAGAATCTTCCCATGTGCTGATTAGACAATAAAACACCAAGTAAGTACCTCTTCTCGACTCACTAGTTCAAGCCTTCTCAATAAATCACTATACCTCAGATAGTTTCCTGGTATTTCTAATAGATTTTTAATCAATCTGCTGATGAACAGATTGATGAAAATACTGAAAAAATAATTCCCTCAAGATGCATACACTCGGGGCGCCTGGGTGGCTCAGTGGATTAAGCCCCTGCCTTCGGCTCAGGTCATGATCTCAGGGTTCTGGGATCGAGCCCCACATCGGGCTCTCTGCTCTGCAGGGAGCCTGCTTCCTCCTCTCTCTCTGCCTGCCTCTCTGCCTACTTGTGATTTCTCTCTGTCAAATAAATAAATAAAATCTTTAAAAAAAAAAAAAAAAGATGCATACACTCTGGGGTGCCTGGGTGGCTCAGTGGGTTAAGCCTCTGCCTTCGGCTCAGGTCATGATCTCAGGGTCCTGGGATCGAGTCCCGCATAGGGCTCTCTGCTCAGTGGGGAGCCTGCTTCCTCCTCTCTCTCTCTGCCTGCCTCTCTGTCTACTTGTGATCTCTCTCTGCCAAATAAATAAATAAAATCTTTAAAAAAAAAAGATGCATACACTCTGAGGGTGACTTTACTTTTGGAAACTTGTAGACTTTATGGAGAAGGCAATGGATTTCCCACATAAAGTGGATTCAAGGCACAAGGCATCCCACTGATACCTAGGATATGTGATTTTAAGTTCTGAACAAGAAGGTAAGGCAGAAATCTAACTCCAGCAATCCATTCACTCCCTGGGTAACCTCTGTCAAGTGATTTTAATTCTCCTCACTTATGTATTTTTACTTACAAAACTGGTTAATTGGATCAGATTAATAGTAAAATCCTTTCTAAGATTCAATTTTACTGTTTTAACTCTTCCTTGAAGTGAACTTTTGCCTTCATTTCTCAACTGTATACTGGGAGAGTATGCCAACTATGCTTCCTTAGGACATTGCAAAAAACAACTAACTAATAATTTTGACATAGGAGTTTCCTTTAGGCACAGAGATAATTAGAAAACAATCTTTTCTTTTTATTACGAACAAGTTTTTTCTTCTTTTTTTCCAATATGTGGTTACTGCAAGTTGTTACTAAAAGAGAAGTTAATTCAGCTTGGCTTTAAGTATCCATAAGAGGGTGCAAAGTCAATATCTAAAAAAGGGACCTATTAAAAACACATATAAAGGAAAATTGCAGTCAAGCAGCTACACCATCTGGGTCATATGAAAATGAGAAGTAGTGATGAGTGTCTGCATGCTGATGGTGCTGCCGACCTAATCAACTCACTGTCTCTCCAAGCAGTCATGTGTACAGATTAATGAAGAGAGGTGACAGAATAAAACTTCCCGCTGACTACTGTGGATAAGCTATTTTGCTCCATCATTGCCTCAGCTTTGCTTACAGGATAGTAGATGCACTCTAGCATGTGCTTTTCTACTAATCGTTTTGACTAAATGAACCAGATCTCATGGTAAAAGGTGCCAACAACATCTGGTAGCTCTAAATCAGAATCAGTGTGGATAAACACATCCATGTTTACTTTTACTCAGTGATGATCATAAATCAGCATGCTGCTACTGACCCCATATAATATGACTGGGAGTTACTACTTTATCAGGCAGGAGATAGATTTCTCATCATTTTCAATGCTGATTTCTTTCATCCTGTTTTCGGGATAGATTTCTAAAGTCAACAGAACCATTTTTATTGTATTCCTTTCCAGTAGGAGGTTTCGTAGTCTTCACCACCCAGTCATCTCAAACTTGGCCTGAGAATTTTATCTTACTTTCCGACAGTCATCTCTTATGTATAAGGTATGTTAAACTAACACCCATTCAATACATTTTGGAGTACTGGAACATGTCTTGCTTACAAATTTATGCATTTATTTGAAAATTAGTGAAACTTATCACCCTTCAAGTTCAAAATCAAGTAAATATTTAAAAGGCTCTGGCCCAGGGTATTGAGATCTGAGCCTCTTCATTGAACGCATCTCTTTACAGATTAACAACAATTAGATATTTTGATACAGAGAATGGTGTCCATATAAATGTATGACTTTTAGAACTTAGAAAAGGCAATAACTTACTGGAAATGGATCGATAATATTTTAATAAATGGTCTGCTACTCTAAGCTAGGTCTGGAATGTAATAGAACTTTGCTGTCTTGATATTCAATATAGCCTAGGTGCAACGTACCTCTCTTACTGTAGCTTATACAATTCACTCAGATACAAGTCACCATTACTGTCAGATTTAGCTAGTTATCGATTCCTGAATATACCAGCGCACTTTGTGTGAATTGCAGACACAATAATTATAAACTTCCACATTTTCCTCCAGGCTAAACTCTATCAAGGGCAGGTCATAGTCTTTAGCAAATTAAACCCAGGCAAGAAATCAGGTGCCCTCCCCCTGCCACTGCCCATCCACCACCCAGTGACCCCTCCCCCCCGCCGCCCAGCCCTCTGAACCTTTGTATAGGTGCATAATTTAAAAATTATAGGTAGGAGGTTCCCTGGTGCAAACTGATAAGATTCATGAGGATCTGGAGAAAGAAATTAGAGGCTTATAGACAATATCTAAAACTTTAAAGTATCAATCGGTAGAGATAAGATAGAGATATATAGGTATTTAAATCCACAAAGAAAAAAATCTTTAAATTTTTTTCTCTACCTTGACCACTGGAGTAGCATCATGAAATCATGAAGCTTTTCTGATGGGATGATGCTGTAGAATAGAGAAACAATGGATCTTTATAAGAAATTAGCAAGCAAACACAAAAAATATTGAGATTCAAACTAAAACATATATTTCAATATTTGCATCCTTGTAAAAGAGCTGCAATCATTATTTTACCTTCAGTAAACTTTTTGCAATACAAATTTTAGTGTACTGAAAAATGTCATTTTGAAAATATAATACATATAATTTACTTATTTCAGTCATATCTACACTTTAATTTTTCCAGACCAGAACTTCTCATATTACTGGATCTTGCAAATCATTCAGAATAGTGGGGAGAGAATGTGGTAAGTTGATCTATGATTGAACTTACCGATACCAATGGTTCATAGTAAGCAAAAACCATTTTTCAAATTCTTAAAGCAAAATATTTTGGTTGTCCCTCTTGAGCTTCAGTTTGCTAAATCTATCTTATTAAGCTTTTCCTTATTGTTATCAAGTCTGAGAAAACAAAGAAGAAATGGAAAAGAGAGAGAGAAATCAAGAACCAAGAAACAGACTCTTCAGTACAGAGAACAAGAGAACAAACTGATGACTACCAGAGGGGAGGTGGGTGGGGGGATGGGTTAAATAGGTGATGGAGATTAAGGGGGGCACTTGTGATGAGCACTGGGTGTTCTATGGATGTGCTGAATCACTCGATTGTATGCCTGAAACTAATACAACACTGCATGTTAACTGACTGGAATTAAAATAAAAGCTTTAAAAAAAAGAAAGAAAAAATCAACAAGAGACATTTATCAGTACAGCCTTGACTCTCCCAGTTCCCAATACTTAGTAATTTAGATGCAACAATGTCTCCTTTTGAAAATGAATGATCCATGGTCCTAGTTCTGCTCACAACAAAACTTTTTGTTGTTGTTTTGGAACTCAAAAGTTTTATCAAAAGACATAGAAGGTAAAATAATAATTCAAAGAAGAAATAATAATTCAGAGAAAATTCAGAGTTAATGTAATTCAGAGCATTGTTAATATGTGGCAATACAAGATCAAGTGATTTCATTAAAATTGATTGATTTGTCCAAAGACAAATAAATATTTAATATTATAGCTGGAACTATTCTTTTCACCTTCTTTGTGCCCTTATTGGAGATCTGTTGACCTTAGATACATGGATTTATTTCTGGATTCTCTATTCTGTTCCCTTGGTCCTTAGGTTTATATTTATGTCAGTACCATGCTGCTTTAATTACTGTAACTTTGTAATATAATTTGATATCAGGAAATGTAATACATTGTTTTGTTCTTCTTTTTCAAGATTGCATTATCTCCTTGAATCTTTAGTGATTCCATTTGGGTTTAGGATTGCTTTCTCTAGTTGTGTGAAAAATGTCATTGGGATTTTGATAAAACTTGTACTGAATCTGCAGAACATTTTGGGTATTATGGATATCTTATCAATATCAATTCTTCCAATCCATCAACACAAAATATCTATTTTTGTGACAAAACATATGGACCTGGAGGGCATCCTAAGGGCACACTAAGTGAAGTAAAACAGACACAAAAAGACAAATACTATGTACCCTAATTTACATGTGGAATTGAAAAAAGTCAGTTTCTCTCATAGAAGCAAAGTAAAATAGTGGTGACCAAGAAGGAGCTGAAGGAGAGAGGGAAATGAGGAGGTTCTGGTTAAAGGGGTTAAAGGGTAAAAAGTTTCAGTTTTATAAGATAAATTCTGAAGATCTGCTATGTAGCATAGAGCCTATAGGTAATAATAGTATATTGTACACTTAAAACTTTCTTTTTTAAAAAATATTTTATTTATTTGACAGAGAGAAATCACAACTAGGCAGAGAGGCAGGCAGAGAGAGAGGAGGAAGCAGGCTCCCTGCGGAGCAGAGAGCCTTTTGCGGGGCTCGATCCCAGGACCCTGAGATCATGACCTGAGCCGAAGGCAGAGGCTTTAACCCACTGAGCCACCCAGGTGCCCCTACTTAAAACTTTCTAAGAGTATAAATTTTATGTTATGTTTTTTCACCACAAAAAATAACAATACCAATAAAGGGATGAAAGAAACAGGTATGTTTATGGCCTTGTTGGTGGTGATGGTTTAATGTATATATAGATATCTCCAAGCTCACTGAGTTGTATATATTCAATACATGCCTCTTAGAAAAAGAAAAAAAGAAAACTTGTGAATCATTGCTCTCAAATATAGTGATTTTTTTTCTTAACTCTTCCAGTAAGTTTAGTCCTGCATTTGATTCTGATTTGAATTCTGATTTGAAACTCTGAGCTTCTTTCCTTATAATTATACTCAATTTTCACATCCCTACCCTTGCTCTTAAAGTAGTTTATTTTTTCTACCACCTGAAGTGGATTTTAAAACAGCAATCTAAGAAGAACATAAGATATATAATGGCACATTTATAGTTTACTTGGACTAGTTCATAATGAATATAATTTAGAGAGAAGTTTACTGCTGAAATAACATCATGATTTCAAACAGATCTGCACAATTAAACAAAAATGCTGAGCTATGCTCGGGAACATATGCCAGTTCCATCTTTGTATGCCAAACTCATTCCTATCACATGTCCACAGTAATGTGCAATAGTCAACCATAATAGATCCATTAAAAATTAATACTGACAACATAAGTTTTCTATTTGCAAAAATGAGATTTAATGTTTTTATCCAATCTCTGATGGCTCCTTGAGATAAGCTTATTCTTCATTCAAAATGCAAAAATAAAATAACTTAAGAAAAAGATAGAGAAAATTTTAAAAATTACTTCTCTAGGAGAACAACCCCAAGTTGTGAAAAAAATAGATGTTTTAAATAAAAATATAAAACGTCTGCTTGGCAGATTTAAAATTATACTAAAACAATGTTTTATTAAACAAAACATACTACACTTGATTTCCATGTATAAATTTTGTACTAATTTTTGTTGCAATTTACAACTAAGTAAATTGACAGCAAAGACTGTTGAATAAATAAATTTTGAGTAATTAATAGACTATATTAATAAACCTTAAATATGGAATTAAAAACCTTAAAAAGAAAGGGCCCAAATCAACAAAATTATAAATGATAAAGGATATTACAACTCTTCCCTCAGAAATTCAAAGGATCATACAAGGATACTATGAACAACTAAATGCCCAACAAACTAGACAACATAGAAGAAATGAAAAAAATCTTAGAAACATACAACTTACCCAGACTAAATCCGGAAGAAGTAGAAAATATGAATAGGCCAATTATTACTAAAGAGATTGAATTAGTAATCAAAAATCTCCCAAAGACCATATGGTTTCACTGGTAAATTTTACTAAACACCTAAAGAAGAATTAACACCAGTCCTTCTCAAACTCTTCCCAAACATGAAAAAGGAGGGAATACTCTCATATTCATTTTATGAGGCCAACGTTACCCTGATAATAAACTAGAAAAACATATCATTAGAAAAGAAAACTATGGGCTTGTATTCCTGATGAATAGAGGACGAATATTTATTTTCAATAAAATACTGGCAAACTGAACTCGGCAGCACATTGACAGGATCATTCACCATGATTAAGTAGGATTTATCTCTGGGATGCAAGATAGTTCAACATGTGCAAATAAATTAACATGACACATCACATTAATAGAATGGAAGGAAAGAACCATATGATCATCTCAATAGGTATAGAAAAAACATTTGACATTTCTCAAAAATCATTCATGATAACAACTGTTAACAAATTAGGCATAGAAGGGACATAACTCAAAATAATAAAGACCATATATGACAAGTCCACAGCTAACATCGTATTTAATGCTGGAAGGTTGGAAGCTTTCACTCTAAGTTCAGAAATAGGACAAGGCTGCCCACTCTCACCACTGCTACTCATCATAGTACTGGAAGTCATAGAGCAATCAATGAGAAAAAGAATTAAAATACATCAGAGTTGGAATGGAAGAATTAAATTGTTTCTATTTGCAGATGACATAATTTTATAGTGAGAGAATCCTAAAGACTCAAACAAAAAACTGTTAGATCTAATCAATGAATTCAGTAAGGTTGCAAAATACAAAATTAAGATAAAAAATCAGCAACACTTCTGTATACTAAAAATAAATTTTATGAAAAAGAGATAAAGAAATTGATACCATTTACAACATTCAAACAACAAAATATTTAGGAATAAATGTAATGATGGAGACGAAAGATAGATACTCTAAAAATCAAAAGATTCTTATTAAAAAATGGAAAGGTATCCATGTTCATAATTGAAAGAATTAATATGGTTAAAATGCCAGTAGTACCAAAAGCAGGGATTAAATACAATGCCTATTGGATTTCAATGCATTTTTCAAAGATGTAGAAAAAACACTCAACATTTACATGGAACCACAAAAGACCCTGAATAGTCAAAGGAATCCTGAGAAAGAAAAACAAAGCAGGAGGTATCACACTTCCTCATTTCAGGCTCTACTGGAAAGCTATAGTCATAAAAACAGGATGGTACTACAAGCAGACAAATAGAGCAATGGCACAGAACCAAGAGTCTCAAAATAAATACAATCTTATGTGGTTAACTAATATTTGACATGGGAACCAAGAATAATCAATGGAGAAATGATAGTCTTTTCAGTAAATATTGCTGAGATAATTGAATAATTCACACATAAGAGACTATAACTAGACCACAACTTACATCACTCATAAAAGTGAATTCAAAATGGATTAAAGACTGAAATGTAAGACCTAAAACCATGAAACTGCTAGAAGAAATCATAGGAATAAGGCCTGTGGACATGGGTCTTGATAATGATCTTTTGATGGGACACCAACAAAATCAAAATTAAACAAGTGGAAATTGTTTACTAAAACTAAAATGCTTCTGCTCAGCAAAAGAAACCATTAACAAAGTGAAATGACAACCGATGGAATAAGAAAAACATTTGGAAACCATATATGTGAAAAGGGGTTAATATACAAAATACATGAAGAACTACAACCCAACAGCAAAACCATAAATAACGTAATGGAAAAATGGGCAGAGACATTTCTACAAAGAAGAAATTTCTGCATAGACATTTCTACAAAGAAGAAATATGAAGGTCAATGAGTACATGAAAAGATGGTCATTACTAGTAATTAGGTAAACAACAATTAAAACCACAGTGAGATATTACCTGATGCTATTAAAATGTCCATCATCAAAAGGACAAGAGATAACAAATGGTGGCATGGATGTGAAGAACGGGCAAATATTGTATACTATGGGTGGAACTGTAAGTGGGTATGACACTGTGGAAAACAGTATTGAGAATCCTCAAGAAATTGAAAATAGAACTATAATAGTATCCAGGAATTCCAATTCTGGGGATATATCCAAAGGAAATAAAACCACTATTATCTTCATAATACTGCTAAAATTTATGGCATAGTAATGCTTCACAAATATATGAAACAATTAGGTTAAGTAACTTGAGTTTAAATAATTTGTCAAAGTTCCAAAGTTGGACAGTGATAGAGTTGAAATGTACAAAAAATGTGGCTAAATCCAGAGCTCATGTCCCTTATCTCTTTAAAATACATGATCTTTTACATATATACTCCATATTTTTCTGATGAATGTTACCTAATTATTTTCTCAAATATGTTGCAGTTTTTATCTTTTAAATGTAATTTTAACTGGGGTGCCTAAGTGGTGCAGTTGATTAACTGCCTAACTCTGGGTTTTGGCTCTGGTTGTGATGACCTCAGGGTTGTGAGAGTGAGTCCCCAAATCCAGCTCTGTGCTCAGTGGGGAGTTTGCTTGGGATTCTCTCTCCCTCTTCCTCTGCCTCTCCCACTTCTGCTTGCTCTCTCTCTCTCTCTCTCTCGAAATAAATAAATCTTAAAAAAAAATTTAACAAACTTTTATGTATCACCCCCATTGTGAATAGAATGGTTATGCAATGCTGAATATGATGCCCGTTGGGTCCACTTCAAACACATCTTTTCAGATTTAAAATATATATATTAAATCTAGTCTTTGTGCATATGGTGACTGAGCTTGTTATTTCTTTTTTTTAATTTTTTAAAATTTTTTAAGTTTCTTTTCAATATACCAGAATTCATTATTTATGCACCACACCCAGTGCTCCATGCAATACATGCCCTCCATAATACCCACCACCAGGCTCACCCAACTTCCCAGCCCTCGCCCCTTCAAAACTCTCAGATTGTTTTTCAGAGTGCATAGTCTCTCATGGTTCACTTCCCCCTTCAATTTCCCTCAACTTGTTATTTCTGAGAGCCTTTCCAGTTTTGTTGGGATCATGTATCTGTAATTCATGATGGTTGGCCAGTAGATGGTGATCTTGTCATTACTGCCAAAGGATAATTTCCAAGCACATTAAAATAAAGGTTAAAATTCCTCCATTAAAATCTTTGTTGCAAAACATATTTTATGTAAATTAAAATTTGTCATTATTTGATATACTTGCCTCAGACTACTGAAAATATGAAACAAATAATCTATTCTTTTATGGAGTGCTTATTTTTATTATTAAAATTATTACCATGCCACTTAGCTAAATTCATTGAGTGTGTTCTCTCAATAATCCTCACGAATAAATATCAGGTGAGTGATCCTATTATCAAGTAACATATGTGGGGTCAAATGCAAATTATAGAGACAGAATAATAATATAAAAATTCTAATCAAAGTCAAGATGTAAATCTTCTCCCTCTTCTCTAACATTTTTTTATAGTGGGTATAAAGATATTATTTGGCAGTACATTTAAATTTCTTCTGTAAATGTCCTCCACACATCATCATTTTTCATGAACAACAAATTATATTTTTAATCATTCTTTTGATAGTAAAGTTCCTGAAAACTGGTTGGAGTTTCATGATAATTTTAATATTTTCTTCTAGGACAGAGAGCTTGAAAAGATTCAAATACATGGAATATTCATCTTTATACATAATCTATACTTACACATTACCTATATTTAATAGTAATGTACTGTAAACTTGAAGTTTGCTAAGAGAGTAAGTTTCAAGTGTTTTCATAATGTAGACAAAAAAGTGGTATGTGGGGTATGGTAATTAATTTGATTGGGGTTATCAATTCGCATGGTATACTTATACCAAAAATTGTTTTGTATACCTTATATATATATATACACTCAATTTTTATTTGTCAATTATTCCTCAATAAAGCTGGGCAAAAAGTGTAGATAGAAATTACTTAGGTATTGAAGCTTGTCTTTACTCAGTTTATTGGGTCTCAAATTTATTTGACATCTATTATAGTCCTATATTCAATGGCTGGTTCCAACCTTTATGTGGGAAATTGTATAGTTGGGAAAAACTCCTATTAAAGATTTCAGGTGAGTGCATACATATTTCATTTCAACATCTAATAGAGAAAAAATGTGAAAAATTTTATGAAGCCAATTCTAAGGAACCTCTTTCAAAATATATAAATAAAATGTCTAACAATAGCAAAATAAGTCAATCAGAGAAAGACAACTATCATAGGATCTCCCTGATATGAGGAAGTAGAGATACAACATGGGAGGATTTGGAAGGTAGGAAAAGAATAAATGAAACAAGATGGGATCGGGAGGGAGACAAACCATAAGAGACTCTTAATGTCACAAAACAAACTGAGGGTGGGGGGGGGGGGAGAGGGTGGTGTGGTTATGGACATTGGAGAGGGTATGTGATATGGTGAGTGCTGTGCAGTGTGTAAACCTGGCGATTCACAGACCTGTACCCCTGGAGCTAATAATACATTATATGTTTATAAAAATAATAAATAATAAAAAATGTCTAAGCAATATAATTGCATTATAATATAAATTGGCAGCAATCTTTTCTTTCTCAATGTTTTGTCAAATAACAGCTTCTCCTAATACTATGGACATCATGGGTCAGTGAAATACATCATGCTATGACAAAAATAAACGCAGGTGGCAAGTTAAGTAGTGATTGTTCCTTTGACAGTAGGGAGCAGGAAAAAATATTTATGAGGAGATAATTGTTTTCCAAAGATCTGAATTAAAAAAAATGGTTGGCTATACAAGGGGTGCATGGGAAAGCACTTGCAGATGCATATAATAAATACAAAGTCCCTATATTGGAAGAAACATTGTCATTGTGGAGGAACGGAAAACAGTTTAAAATATAGAATATAATGGAGATCTTTATGGAGGAGGGGAAGGATGTATGAACTGAGATCTAAGAAACAGACAGAGGCCAGATCAAACTGAGTGCTAAAGGCTGTGCTAAGAACTTTGGATTTTTTTCTGTGTGATATGAAAAGTACCTGAAAATTTAAAAAAAAAAAAGTTGAACACCATAGAACTAAGGATACCATTTTCAGAGTTTACTTCCATTAGGAAACTTAAGTTTTCCGTGTTCAAGAAACTGCATCAAAGGAGATGCAAATGAATAATGTAAAAAGACAATCTCTCTAATCATCATTTCTGAGCAAAATTGTTACCATATTTTGCTTTCATTTATATCCAGTAATAATCCATCTTGTTCTCTTCAGTGTAAAACATTTTTGGTAACATAATTTTTAAAAAAATTATGGCAAGACAAATGGAACTGAATTTAACATCATGATTTTCATTGTTTTAAGGATAAATTACAGGTAGTTAATGCACAAATTTGCTAACAGGTGTTTTAAACATTTTCCTTTTTGGCTAAAGTATCACCACTAGTTTTATTTATTTCATTTTTGGGTTTCCATAACATTAGATCCACTCTATCTGATGTACATTCATTTTGGGCGGGTGAAGAATACTGGCCTCGCACCCCTCCGGCATAAAAATCACACAAAATTCTTGTTTACTTTGTACTGAGTTGCAAAGACTGCTTTGGAGTTTCACCACAGATTTGTAACCTTGAGGCAAAAAAAAAAAAAAAAAAAAAAAAATGGTTTGCCTTGAAGTAAAGCTGAGGAAGTGGCAGCCCATGAAAGTATCTGCTTTGCGGGCTAAGAAACAAAGATAGATGAGGTATATCCTTTTTCTATATTTTTTCTCATTGTCTACATGTGGAACAGTGAACATTCTGCAAAGATTTTAGGGGAAAAGTTTTAAGATATCATCAGATTGAAACAAAATATTTAAATGTCTGGTAGTATGAAACAGAAACTACATTATTATGAAGGGATTCAAAATTTTACATACAAAAGCACTTTGGAGAGTAATTTGGAAATTTCTAGTAAACTGAAGACACACATGGATATGCATAACACTTTTACTTGGATAATAAGAGAAATATTTAAGAGAGTTTATCACAAATAGCTTATAATAGACTAACATAGAAACATTCTAAATATTCATCAGGAGGGGAATGGGTAAGAATGTTCCAATATTGGGAAAAGGGATACTGTATTTCTTTTAAAAGTTAGCCAGATCCATGAATCAATGCCTGTAATTATTTTAAAAGGAGAAGAAATGCTGAACAATAAAGGCAAGTTAGAGACGTAACATATATAGACTGAGCACATCATCTATATATTGAATATAGTTCTGAAATAATGATTGATAAATAGATGATAGATATTTAGCAAAGCATAAGGGTCTAGTAATGCACTCATTAATATAAATATTTCTATTTTATTTATTTCATAAGCTGATTGGTTGGTTCATAAGCATTTAATAGATTAACCTTGTTATATTTTATCCCAAGAATTTATAATAATGCAAAACAAATCAGTTGTAATAAAAAGGATACATGATCAAATATTGCCATCTATTCATGATGCACATCCAATGACTTAAAAACTGCCGGTTGTGATTGATAAATCAACCAAAAAATTTAAAAATAATTTTTGTATATTCAATTTGGTATAAAAATGAATGCCAAAACAGAATTTCTCTTTTTAACCTTAATTCTATAAAATTATTTTCAACATACGTATTGGTTAGTACTCATTATAATTACATATTTTATAAATGATCAATTAAGTTTAATAAATATACCAAAAGTTAATACTTATTGAGTATCGTTAAGTCCATTTTATGGGTCAAAAATTTTATTTCACACTATATTTCAAATACACAAAGTATATTGATTTTTTTCTATAGCTAACTTGTTTTCCCTCTAAACCTCAGCTTTTTGTAAAAAGAGTAACAACTCAATGTTCACTAGAGTTTTTACTATACCTTAATCCGATAATGTAAGTAGTTCATTCAGAAAGCTTCTTTGATGTCCTATGAATCAAAGACTCAGTGTTTCAGTTCAGGTGAATCCCTCTGTGTGTGTTGTATGTGTACATATGTGTGGATGTGTAATATGGATAATGGAACTCCATTGTGGGAGGGAAAAACGTCCTTGAAAAGGTATCCATGACCTCAGTTTCCAGATTCTTGCCTTTTACCAACATGAGAATGCCTGCTTAGCTGATATCAATGGAAGAAGTCTGAATCTGGCTGATAAGATCTGTGGTCCGGTCTCAGGTGTGCTCAGACCCTACGGGCAATCCCTGGATGACCCTGTCTCATGTTTTCTCCCACGAAGACTGCTGTGACGCACAGGGGGTCTATTCCTCCGTGCTCAGTGAAGATAATCCTTTCCTAAAAGATGATTCTAGTCTAGTAAACTTATGAGTAAGGTATCAGTGACACCAAAGAGTATAATGAGGTAAGAAATGCCAGGCCCCTAATCTGAATGTGCCAGTTCCCCTCTGGTCTGTCATCCTTTTTCTTTCCCACAATCCTCTGAATCAGAAAAGAGTGGGTTATTATTATTGTTATTATTTTTTTCTTTTAAGAAAAGAGAAATATGATGACTGCTGCTTCTTTTCCAATTATAGTTTTGTTTTGTCCTACTTCTAGATAAGATCCATTTAGATACCCAATCATAAAATTACCCCTGCTTCCTGACAGCATCCAATTCAAGGTAAAGCCCTGTTCCCTTAAACTTTTCTAATACCGCTTAATAAAAGCCCAAATCCTATAATAAACCCTTTCTATCACTCTGTCACTGAAACACTCAAATACACAACACATACATTATCCCTCATTGTGATGAATAATGAATTCAGCTTGTTCAAATACAGAGGCATGCCTGGAAATCTTTGGCTAAAGGGCATCAATACCTTGCATACATTCATTCAAAGTATAATATTCAGTTAAAATAATATTCAGTTAAAAACATGACTCTCATACAAATATAAACGTATGTCAAATATTTGACTCAACCCATTAACTAACAAGAGAATTAGTAGGTGACATAGGTGGTTTAAAAAGAAAACAAAGCTGGTTAAAAAGAAAACATTTTGAAAAACTGGCTATTCATATTCATCTTGAAAAAGAAAGTAATTGTTAGAACAATAGTTAGATATAAAACTGGTATTATAGAGAATTTAAAAAAAATTTAAAAAGCACCTTTTCTGGTACTCTTTCTTCTAAATAAAAATTTCTAAGTTATCATGTAAATTCACAGTTTATTCAAATGTTAAATCACAAAAGCAATTACATTTCAAATTTCTGAGAACATGAAATAATTCTTAAATGAGCTTGCTAAACAGTGTCTCTGGGTGACTTTGACATGACATGCTGTATTCTTCATTGATTTCCAGATTTTAGATTTTTTTTCTTGATAGACATATCTTCCTAAAACCTGGAGTATACATAGCTTTCATAGGCAAAAGGGGAAGTGTTCTTTATGATGGATAAACTATATATTGTAGATTATTCAGACATGGCTGAGGGAACGTATTAAAGTTTTGGAGAATTATCTCTCAAGATACATAGTATAGCTTGCAGACAACCGTTGGGAGCCACATACTTACTTTGCATGGTTATAACCTGAATATTCTTTTATGCTTCTCTCTGCATTCCATATGTAACATATGCTAGTCTAACTCCAGGGAGCATAAGAAGAGCAAAAGTGATTCCTTCATTCTAAACTTGTCTCCTATCTCTAAGGGTTCAGTTAAAGGACTTTGTACATTAAAACAAGGAGGAGTTTACTGGGGTAAATAAATTAGTAGCATTTAGAGGTGTCATTATTTTGTTAGATTTAAGTACTTCAGTGTTCAGTCTCTTGGTCAGATTGCTTGACACAAATCCAGAGTCTAACTTTTATTAGAAGCATGATCTTTGACAACAGGCATAATCTTTTTCTTATCATTTCTTGGTCTCAGTTACTTACTGTGTAGCGATTTTAGAAAAAATAATGTTTATTCAATGAAAATTTAAGTGCTAAGCTTGGAGGGGAGTATAGTGAGGAATAGAAATACAGTCCTGACCTTCATGTAGCTTGATGTGGTAGATGAGACATAATTAGTCCACTTGAGGGAGGATTAAATAAAGCAATCACATAAGCATTAAGCATATCTAAAATCAATGTAAAATGTATCATTATAAAATATAAGGTGTTATTTCTAACTTGAATATAAAATATCTAGAAAATGAAGGTGTTTAAAAACTCTTAAGTAGCTTAATATATACTCTGATAATATTTTATAAGTTAATTATCTTAGAAAAAATGTTTGTTCCTGTAGATTATATAAAGTTAGAAGATATAGACATATACTCATTCTTTCAATACTGGAACAAAAAAAAATCAAAGTCATTATCTATTTAAATTACAATAAGTTCAAAATTAATGGTCCTCAAGTGATAGAGACATGACTGCATTTAGTTGCCTGGTATATGCCAAAAAAATCTGTTGATATAAAAACTTAAGGAAATGAAGTCTTCCATTTTCCATGAGAAGAAAATTTATCTTCTGTGTCCTATAACACTCACCTTATCTTTCAATAGAAATCTGGGTGAATGAAAATGATTTTAAAAATAAATGGAAATTAATTATTATTTTGGCTATGTTTATAAAAAGAAAAAAATGATCACCAAAATAATAAATATTCAGGGACCACATTAAGAATCAAATCTGCTTCATAACAAGTCCCCAATTAATGGTACAGTAAAAAGTTCTTTGTTATTCTTTGGCAGCATAAATTACTGTGAACCTAACTCCCATTTAAAACACTAATCTTCCTGAGCAATACAGATAGTAGCACCAAATAATTATATTTCATCCCCTTCACACCACTGGGTTTGCAGCTGTATAGACAGTCCACAGAGGCAGCATGGACAGCAATCCTAAGGCAAGATAATCTTCCCTAATAAGTTCAATTTTCTCCAAGTGATGCAGTGCTGATCTATACACACTTATTAATGAAATATGCCTATACCTGCAGCTTACTGATTTGAAGAAGGCATACAATCAATAAGCTTTAAAAAAAAAAACACTGAAGAACTAAATGCTAGTAGATATTGATCAATTTGGGATTTTAGAATTTGCAATCATAAGCTCTTATCATTGAAAGGCAAGGGATTCAAAGCAAAGGAGTTCAGAAAATTCTTGAATTAACTTTAATAACAAGTGGCCATTAAACTAATATCAACACCAGATACATATTCAAATATAATTTGGTAGAATATATAGGATCTCTTTTCTCTCTTCCTTTCTGCAAATTTTCAAGTTTGTGGACAATAACAAGCATATATTATGTGCTTGCCTCTGTGTTCTATACTTTAACAGGTATCTAATTTAATCCATTCACTCTCCTTATAAGCTATGTACTATTAGGCTAGCAGTTAAAGATAATGAAACTCATAATGGAGAGATTAAAATAAACTGGTCAAGGTCACAGAGTTTGTAGAAGGGGTGTACAAATCTGAAGTCAGAGCTTCTGCCTTTAACTATTTCTGTGCTGTCCTGGTAAGGTTTATCATCTTTTTTATACACATCTAATGTTAAATATATTTATTTCTTATTTCTACATTAGATCAAAGGCAGATTTCGAGTATCAACTGGAAGTGGTAATATTTGCTATTGCATTAATCTTATAAAAATTGAATATATCAGGGCACCTGGGTGGCTCAGTGGGTTAAAGCCTCTGCCTTTGGCTCAGGTCATGGTCCCAGGGTCCTGGGATCGAGCCCCGCGTCGGGCTCTCTGCTCCGCTGGGAGCCTGCTTCTTCCTCTCTCTCTGCCTGCCTCTCTGCCTAGTTGTGATTTCTCTCTGTCAAATAAATAAAATATAAAAAAAATGAATAAAGCTGTTGCTATTTCATGTATTTAGCACACAAGATTTAAATTGCTATATAAGGTTTCCTTGTATACAGTCTTTGGTTCAGTCATTCCTTTGTTCATTCATATGTTTATTTAGTTTTGTTTATTCTTGGCTCCATTGTGTTCCCCTGGGTAGGCTCATAAATTCTTGTAAATCAACAACATAAAATGATTAATGAATTTATTGTAAATTAGGGACAGGATGATTTTGATAGTTTCTGTACCAGGAACTGGGGTTGTGGAGATGAATTCCTGTCTTAAGGGACCTACTCCACTTAAGACAAGGATTAAGTGAATAATAACATTTCAAGCATAAAAAGCATTAGGGTGGTGCCTGGGTGTCTCAGTGGGTTAAAGCCTCTGCCTTTGGCTCAGGTCATGATCCCAGGATCCTGGGATCTAGCCCCGAATCAGGCTCTCTGCTAAGGAGGGAGCCTACTTCCCCTCCTCTCTCTCAGCCTGCCTCTCTGCCTACTCGTGATCTCTGTCTGTCAAATAAATAAATAAATAAGTAAAATCTTTAAAAAAAAAAAAAAGCATTAGGACTGTGTTGACAACTAGAAGAAAATTTGACAATAATTTAATGGCGGGAGGAAAAGGAGTCCTCAAAGAGTGCTTTCTGAATTCCACTGGAAGGAATCTGTCACCAAATGTGTTGGTTCACATTTCTAAATAAATTAGGGACATTACATTGAGATATTATCTAGGTACCTATTTTCCTATATCTAAATTTGAATTCATCTTTCCTCACAGATTAATTTTGTTGTTGTTTTGTTGTTCTTTTTTTTTTTTCTCTAAGAAACTGTCAATTCCCAAAAGATTCATGGGTAGGAAGTGCCTACGGCTAGAACATAAACAGATGACAACTTCTATACTTTCAGTTTAGCTCCAGATCATTCATGCTTAACACAATGCTATAATTCAGAGGACTTCAGGTATTTTTCCCTGCATGCCATTAATAATTTAGGAAAAAAATATACCCCTTTATATATGTTTAAGGTGACATCTAAAATATTCCATAATTTTGAATAACTAAAAACTATATGCTTAGGGGAAATTTCTATAAATATTGAGTTATTAAAAATATAACAGTCTCAAAATTAAATTTATTCAAAGGAATATAAAAACCACATTAATTTGATACTCTGTTAGTTTAGCACAGAGGTTAAGAACGAAGATTATGGGGCCAGACTATCTAGGTTCACCCTTAGTTCTTCCCTAATTATTTGTATGACTATAGGCAAGCAATCTAATTCTTTCTGCTTCAGTTCCCCTTCCTTAAGCAAGGATAAAAATAAGATATATTTTGTAGAGTTATTATGTTAAAGGTAAAATTATTAATATAAGAAAAGCACTTAGAAAACTTTCTAGAACAAAGTGAGCACTTTATAAGTGGGAGGTATTATGATAACACTTTTTAAAATACTTAAAAAAACCTCTTCTTTAATAGGCAGAACTTTCAATAACTTTATTTCCATCATGAACTCAGCTTTCCATTACAATAACCTTATATCCTTTCCTTTTAATATAATAGATTTAGACATGCTAAATAAATTTTCTCAATATAATAAATATTATGATTTTCCATACTTATCTGCATCAAAAAATTATATGTAAAAAGAACTTAATTTTTAGAAAATATTCTGCAATTGTAATAGTCTAAGTATTAAAATAATCTTTTAGATTAGGTAGTCACGACAAATAAATAGTATTACATCACTGATCCAAACAATATAAATATGTAACAACTGTATTGATAACTTAATATAAGAAATAAACACTTTATTGAAAATATGTAGTCTACAGGTTTAGATGGGTCTGTTCTTTATTTTTAAGTACAGTTGATGTATAATATGATCCTAGTTTTGAGTGTACATCATACTGACTCAATATATACTTAAAAAAATGTTCACCATGTTAAGTGTCCTTACCATCTGTCACTATACAGAGTGATTATAGTATAACTGACTATAGTCTCTATGCTGGAGTTTCATTCCCAAGATTTATCTATTTTAATACTGGAAATTTGTACCTTTTAATCTTTTAGTATGTTTCACCCATCTCCCACCTCTCCTCCCTGGCAATCACCAGTTTGTTCTCTGTATTCATAAGTCCCTATTTATGTTTTTTGTTGTTGCTTTTATACCTTTCTTTTCTTTAGATATTTATTTATTTTTATTTTTAATTTTTTTATTATGTTGTTAGTCACCATACAGTACATCATTAGTTTTTGATGTAGTGTTCCATGATTCATTGTTTGCATATAACACCCAATCCTCCATACAGTACTTGCCCGCACAATATCCATCACCAGGCTAACCCATCCCCCTACCCCCATCTCCTCTAAAACCCTGTTTGTTTCCTGATGTCCATTGTCTCTCAAGGTTTGTCTCCCCCTCTGATTCCCCCCCCTTCATTTTTCCCTTCCTTCTTCTAATGTCCTCCATGCTATTCCTTATGTTGCACAAATAAGTGAAATCGTATGGTAGTTGTCTTTCTCTGCTTATTTCACTTAGCATAATCTCCTCCAGTTCCGTCCATGTTGATGAAAATGGTGGGCATTCATCCTTTCTGATGACTGAGTAATATTCCACTGTGTATATGGAACACATCTTTATCCATTTGTCTGTTGAAGGACATCTTGGCTCCTTCCACAGTTTGGCTCTTGTGGACATTGCTGCTATGAACATTGGGATACATGCAAGCCCTTGTTTTCACTATGTCTGTATCTTTGGGGTAAATACCCAGTAAGTGCAATTGCTGGGTCATAGGGTAGCTCTCTTTTCAACTTTTTGAGGAACATTTACAGTGTTTTCTAAAGTGGCTGTATGCATTCCCACCAACAGTGTAGGAGGGTTCTCCTTTCTCTACAACCTCTCCAACATTTGCCTTGTCAATTTTTGCCATTCTAACTGGTATAAGGTAGTATCTCAGTGTGGTTTTGATTTTAATTTCACTGATGGCTAATGATTTTGAACTTTCTTTTCATGTGTCTGTTAGCATTTGTATGTGTTTTTTGGAGAAGTGTCTATTCATGTCTTCTGCCCATTTTTTTGACTTATTTATTTTTTGGTGTTGAGTTTGAGAAGTTCTTTATAGATCACAGATCAGCCCTTTATCTGTAGTGTCATTTGCAAATATCTTCTTCCATTCTGTGGGTTGCCTCATTGTCTTGTTGACTGTTTCCTTTGCTGTGCAGAAGCTTTTTATCTTGGTGAAGTCCCAAAAGTTCATTTTTGCTTTTGCTTCCCTTGCCTTTGGAGACATGTCTCGAAAGAAGTTGCTGTGGCTGATGTCGAAGAGGTTACTGCTTATGCTCTCCTCTAGGATTTTGAGGGATTCTTGTCTCACATTGCGGTCTTTCAAACATTTAGAGTTTTTCTTTGTTTGGTGTAAGAGAATGGTTGAGTTCCATTCTTCTGTATATAGCTGTCCAACTTCCTAGCACCATTTAACTTCGCAGATGACATGATATTTTATGTGGAAAACCCAGAAGACTCCACCCCCAAATTACTAGAACTCATACATATAGCAATTTAGTGATATGGGAGGATACATAATCAATGCACAGAAATTAGTTGCTTTCCTGTATACTAAAAATGTAACTGTAGAAAGAGAAATTGGGGAATTAATTCCTACTTAATTAATTACAATGACACAAAAACCTTAAGATACCTTGGAATAAACCTAGAAAGAATAAACGTAGAAAGAGAAATTAGGGAATTAATTCCTAACTAATTATTTACAACGGCACCAAAAACCTTATGATACCTTGGAATAAACCTAACCGAAGAAGTAAAGGATCTATACTCTAAAAACTACAGAACACTTACTAAAGAAACTGCAGAAGGCACAAAAAGATGGAAAAACATCCCATGCTCATGGATCAGAAGAATAAACATTGTTAAATTGTCTATGCTGCCCAGAGCAATCTATGCTTTCAACACCATCCTGATCAAAATACCAAAGGGCATTTTTCAAAGTGCTGGAACAAATAATCCCAGATTTTGTATGGAACTATAAAAGACCCTGAATAGCCAAAGAAATGTTGAAAAAGAGAAACAAAGCTAGGGGCATCATGTTACTTGATTTCAAGCTATATTACAAAGCTGTGATCACCAAGACAGCACGGTACTGGAACAAAAACAGACACATAGATCAATGGAACAGAATAGAGAGCCCAGATATGGACCCTCAACTCTATGGTCAACTAATCTTCAACAAAACAGGAAAAAATATCCAATGGAAAAAAGATAGTCTCCTCAATATATGGTGCTGAGTCTCTGTTTATGTTGTTTGTTTGTTTTATTTTTTAGCTTCCACATATAAATGAAATCATATGGCTTTTGTTCTGCCCTGTATGACTTTTTTCATTTAGCGAAATACTCTCTTGTTCCATCCTGTTATCATAAATGGGAAGATTTCATTCTTTCTTACGGCTGAGTAATATTCCATCGTATATACACACCACATCTTCTATATCCATTCATCTATTGATGGACACTTAGGTTGCTTCCACAATTATCTATTGTAAATAATTCGGAGTAAACATAGCGGTACAAATATCTTTTCAAATTAGTGTTTTTGTTTTCTTCAGGTAAATACCTAGAAGTGGAATTACTGGATCATATGGTAGTTCTATTTTTTAATTTTCTGAGGAAATTTCATAAGGTTTCTCTCAATGGCTGCACTAGTTTACATTCCCATTAACAGTGCACAATGATTCTCTTCTTTTTTTTTTCCACATCCTTACCAGCACTTGTTATTTACTGTCTTTTTGATCCTAGCTACTATGACTGGTGTGAGGTGCTGTCTCATTGTGTTTTTTTAAAAAGAATTTAAAGCTTTTATTTATTATTTGAGAGAGAGAGAGAACAAGAGCATGAGTGGAGAGAGGGGTGAAAGGAAAAGCAGACTCCCTGCTGAGCAGGGATGCAGACTCAGGGTTTGATTCCAAGGCTCTGGGATCACAACCTGAGCTGAAGGCAGATGCATAACTAAGTGAGCCACCCAGGTGCCCCTCACTGTGGTTTTGATTTGCATTTCCCTGATGACTAATGCTGTTGAGCATCTTTTCATGTGTCTGTTAGCATCTGTACATCTTATCTGGGGAAAAAAAAAGTCTTTCAGGTCCACTGCCCATTTTTTAATTGCATTATTTCGGTTTTATTGTTGAGCTATAAGAGTTCAAGGGTCTTATCTCTTATGCTATACTCTTATATCTCATGGATGGTTTTACTTACTGTTAGAAAGATATGGTTTTTCTAAATCCTACCTTTTTTGTAGGTTAAGACATTGATATTCACATAAATATATATATATATATATATATATGAATGAGAATTCTTACAGAAATGTCACTTAATAGTTTGAGTTTATCCCAAGTTGTATTTTAAAAATTATGTTTGTCCATAAATGACTCTTAATCTCACAAAACAAACTGGGGGTTGCTGGGGGGAGGTGGGATTGGGAGAGGGGGAGCGGGCTATGGACATTGGGGAGGGGAGGCGAACCATAAGAGACTATGGACTCTGAAAAACAACCTGAGGGTTTTGAAGGGTCAGGGGTGGGAGGTTGGGGGAACAGGTGGTGGGTGATGGGGAGGGCACGTTTTGCATAGAGCACTGGGTGTTGTGCAAAAAAATGAATACTGTTACGCTGAAAAAATTAATAAAAAGGGAAAAAAAAAATTAATACAGTTTAATACAGTTTAAAAATTATGTTTGTCATCAAAAATATTTCAAATTATTTATCACTCTATTATTCCTCTTTAAATACTACTGAACACAAAGTATTGGAAATCATTTTGCCTGAATATACATATTTTTATTGTTAT
Organism: Meles meles; assembly: GCF_922984935.1. Classification (NCBI taxonomy): domain Eukaryota; kingdom Metazoa; phylum Chordata; class Mammalia; order Carnivora; family Mustelidae; genus Meles; species Meles meles. Next base: position 24,986,416 of record NC_060066.1, read on the forward strand.
TAATAAATGCCAAATCCTTGTAATTGCCCCCTTTCTGTTGGCAAAAAGGACTTTCCAAGTTGGGCAATGTTCCAGAGTAATAACCCAATAGGTGAGATATGGTTTTGTGTACTCTCCCTTAAAACTGGAGAAGAAAAAGGAGCCACAGGTACATTCTCCTGATGATCTATTTAAGAATATAATAAAATAGATTCTGTAGATAAAGAAATTGATTGACTTAAGATGATTTATGAAAAGATTATGAGTACCTCTGGGGAATGAATACCCCAGTTTGAAGGTCACTCGCTGCGGTAGAGCATATGAAGCTAGAAACAGCAGTCATTATTGACATCTCTATCCCTTCATGTCACTTCCCACATCCCACATTTTCCCTCTATCCAATCAATGTGAGATGGAATTTATTTTATCAATTGTATATTAGAAATGTCTTTTAAAATGGGGATATCTTCTCCAGAGCCACTGACGTTATCAGGTCATAAAATCATCATCTCTTTCCTGGCATTTTATAAGAGTATTTTCTCTTATACTGCATTGATACAGTTTTCCCCACATTCTAACTGACCTGCTCCATGGTTGGCAGAGTTATCATTATTAAAAAACAACAAAAAATGACCGTGACAATTTTTTTTCATACCAAACTTAATTGGCTTCTTATTGCTTAAAGCACCATGCAAGGTATCTTACAGTGTGCCCTCAACCCAAACATCCAGTTCAGTCTTCCACCATTTCTTCGTATGCATTTTAAAATTCTAGTTAGATTGAACTTGTTATTCTCTAAATATCCCAGTCACGTCAGGGTTGTGGAACTATTACATCTCAGTTCTATTTCCTTGAACTCAGCTTTTGACTCTCTTTTACTCCAGTACTTCCTTACCCATATGGCATCTTAGCATTCCTTAAAGATCCAGTCCATTGTTATTTTTTTTCGCATTCCCACTGCACTAATTCAAGATAAACAGCAAAACAAAACTGCCTCACCTTGTGGCAGAGTTTGTTATCTCACTTTCCAGATTTTCATAGTACTTTGATCTTAAACTCAAGTATAGCTAGACCGATCATACAAATTTTTGCCCAAAAGGATTTTTTTTTAAGTTTAAGAGGAAGGTAATAATTGAATAATGACAATCTAAATTAGAGCAAACTGCAAGGTATGATCTCTCTAATTGTAGCAGGTAATAGGTAATTGCTTGGTTGACTGGCTTTTCCTATTATTCTATGATTATTTTTGTGGTACATTATTGGGTTTGATCAATGTGTATCTTAGTATTTTGTATTTGTATTATAGCATTTGTATCTTAATAAAACTTTTGAATGAATGTATAGGAACTCGTAGATTCAAATTTAAGAATGCAATGTACAATGAGTTATCTTACGTGCATACACACTGATTAATATTGTAGAAAAGCTAGCAAGTATTTTGGTTTTTGTAATAGCTAAAAACCTATTTTTAGCTGTCTAAGGAATCTTTAGTTGTCTAAGGCTGTCTAAGGAATCATTCCTACTTTACTTGGAATAACTTTCCACATTTTGTTATCAATGTAAAATTTTGTTGAATTATTATTTCCATGTATAAAAGAGCAAAAATAATAAATGTACTTATATTGCCCAAATTGATAAATTTTAAGAAGTGAATACACCCACACATCAGAATGCAATTAAGAGATGGATTGTTAGCCGAATCTGCCATTTCCTATTCCTATTTCTGTCTATTTCTAGTCACTACCTTCCCTAACCCAGGATAAATAATACTGGCTTCTAACACTGATTATATTTAATATTTTGATACTATATAAAAATTAAGTCATAATTGTATATCCTTTTGCATATATTTTCTCAATATTAGTTTTGAAAATTTTGACAGTGTCTATTAAACCTGAAAAGTATGAATACTCAATGATTCAGTAATTAACACATACCTGTATATATAAGAGAACACACACATCCACCAAAGACATGAAGAAAATAATTGAGAAGCACTATAACTGTCTCAAACTTGAAATAAGTTAAGATCCTATCAATAGTAGAATTCAGTATACTCCTATATACTCATGTAATAAAATGTCATACGGGAATGAGAAATCACATACAATATAAATGTCTCATGATAAAATATTGAGTGAAATATTTCATATTTCTCTTTACCTGTTATTTGTGGCTTAAAATTATTAGAAATTCAAAGTTTTAAAAATCTGCTATTAAACAAAACTACTTAGGAGGCCACTGACAAATGCTGTCATTTTGAATTTCAAACACATACACAATTGGCTGGTAGTGAACAGAAGTAGAAAAGCCATTTGAAATAGCCCTTTCAGGCTATTTGTCCTTTTTGGCTGTTTGTGCTTTAACATAGATGGTAGAAAGAAAGAAAGAAAGATAGATAGATAGATAGATGATAGATAGATAGATAATAGATATATAGATATAGATAAATAAAGAGGGAGAAAAAGATTATAAATCTAAAGGCACATAAATGCCATTTCCATAGGCAAACATGATTTAGGAAAAACCCAATAGCTTTCTATTTACATGTTTGTTTCACCATGAATGCTTATATATCATTGTCTAGAGTCTGAAATATTTTTTTTAATTTTTAATTCAATGCCTTACCTACTAATTTCATAGGTAGAAATGCCCCACTCCATTATAAAGTTATAATCCTTATATTACTTTGAACTTCTAGTCAATGAAAATTGAGGATAATCATTAGTACAAAATTCACAATTTATGGAATAGTGAGATTGCAATTTTTACCATAAACATAAAATAATAAAATAATTTAAGACCCTTACTTACTTACAAGGATGAGCAAAATGATCTGTAGCTTCACACAAATTATAGGAAAATGAATAATGAGAGGTTTCATTGTAAATGGCACCTTTGAACATTTGGAATCATACTTGTTATATAAATTTTCTTAAAAACACCTGTCATATAGATTTTGCTTTTATAACCTATTATTACAAAATGAATATTCACTTGTATCTGCTTTTACTGGAAAATAAAAGGTACCCCCACATGTAGGAATAGGTTTCCAAAACAACTAAAATATCATTGAAACCAAATGATCAATTAATATTATATACAGTGAGCCAAGGCACTATATTGTGAGTATATTATGAAAGAGTTATCTTTAATAAGCCTTCAGGTAAACTTCAAAGCTGCAAAGAAGATCATTTTGCTATAAACACAATACAGTTTTCACAAGCAAATTATGTTGTCCCAAGAGTCTTATAACATTATTGAAAAAAAGTATATGCAATCTAAGAAATGTAAAATATGTGGGATGGAAAATCAATGACAATGACATTTCTTATATTATTTTTAAATGACTTATTTTGATATAAGGGAACTTAAATCAAATATTTCTCTCAGGTTAATAATCAGTGATATACATACTACTAAAAAACAAGAAAAATGCTGACACAAACCATGTATGGTCCAGAAATGTCTTGAAAGTGAAAGTCACAAATATCCTCAAACATTAATGCTAATGAAAAATGCTCTGGGCACAAAACTTACACTTGACTTACTCCGTTGTAAATGGCATTTCGGCAAAAGCAATTTTTATATGAGGAATTCTTCATAAAGTGGAGCAGCAGATAGAAAATAATACAAAAATTCAAGTGGAAAGCAATGAAAGTTGTTTGAGAATTTTAGGTTGTTAACTCCCAGAAGGGTAGAATTTGAATTTGGTTTTTCTTTGTATTAATTTACCCTCCCTCCCTCCATTCATTCCCCTTCCCTTTTTCTTTCCCTCCCTTCCTTATTTCCTCTTTTGTTTCCTTCTCTCTTTCATTTTTATTTTCTCTTCCTCCACCTATTCATCCCCACTTTATGCTTCATCATCATCTTTACCTAGTAATGAATATTATACAGCTTTCTTCACAAGTATCACAATGCAGTTAAATCACATTTTTGATAACCTAGAAAATTTGAACATCTGAACATCACAACATTTATTATGTACAATTGGAAGAAAATCTGGGCAATGAAAGTATGAAAATAAATGTCTTCAGTGCCCAGGAAACTTAAAGACTAGAATGTTGTAGTGAATAAATAAGTTATTAAAAAGTTGTTAAAGGCCTTGGTAAACAGATTTAGGGCACAGTCCTAGCACAAAAGCACAAAGAAATAACTGGTCAATTTCCTCTGAGATTATTGAGAATATATGATAGAAAAGGTCACAAATGGATATTTAAAAGATGGGCAAGTCATTCCAAGATGAATATATACCAAAAAAGCATGGTTCAGAACATCAAGGTACACTCACACCAAAGTGTGCCTGATAAAAAAAAAAAAAGGTTGTGTATATCATTCTAAAGTACTTGTTACTCAGACTATAGAAAATGCAGAACCAATGGTTAGTTAAAACATGAGGTTTAGAAGGGATATATCTTTCTTATAGAACTTTAAATAATGTTTGTAGATACTCTCTGCTCAAGGATACAGATCTTAATTCCTCTCTTCTTCAGAGTAGGCTAGACTTAGTGACTGGTTTCCAAAGAATAGAGTAAAGAAAAAAGAATGGTAGCTTTACAGAAGAAAGGCCTGATTGATATAAGCTTAAGCAAGTGATCAAGGGTAACATTACCATGACAAATCATGTTGGTATCACTTGGTTTCTGATACATTACAATGATAAGGCCATTTCACCTCCTCTAGTGTTTAAAAAAAATACCCATCTGCTCATGAAAAAACATAAAAAAAAAATTGATAGACACCCTACAAAACACTTCACCAGTATTACTCCAAACTGTCAATATCATGATAACAAGGAAAGTCTGATACTGCCTCAAACTAGTGGAGACCAAGAAACTTGATGTCTAAATGCAAATGTGCTACCGCAAATTGTATCCTAGAATAGAGAGATGACACAAATGGAAATACTTATGAAATCCTAATAAAATCTGCAGCTGGTAGCAATGTGTCAATGTTAATTTCTTAATTTTAGCTGAGAAATTATGTGCCATGATTATGTAAGATATTGACATTAGGGGAAATTAAGTGAAGAATGTACTTTCTGAACTCTTTGTAAATTTAAAATTATTCTATAATTAATTTAAAAATAAAAATTAAGAAAAAAAAACTTGGAAACCAAATCAACAGTAACTGGACTTGTAGCACAGTAGTTATAAAACTAATGAGGTTGCTCTAAGTCTGTGGAAGGCGGATGGAGACATGAGAAAATTCAAGAGATATCCGTGATGTTGCCTTTATACCACTTGGAGCCTGATTATATGTGAAGTGGCAACTGAAAAACAATCTTTGTCAGAGTGAATCAACCTATGGTTGTCTTAGCAAAGTATGGAATATAGGAGGGAAACCAACTGGAAAGAGAGAGTGATAATTGCTTCAATTTCAGATACAGGTTATCCTTTTGTATAATATCTATTCAAAACTCTGCAGAAGGTAATTGGATTTCGGTATCATCCTAAAGCTTAAAAAACTTAGGAAGACAATGAGTGAATATTGAAACTTTTGAGAAAAAAATGATGACCAACTCTCTAAGGAATGTGAGTAAAGTGAAAAGATAAGAAAGTAATGAACAAACACCCTAGAGGATACCACTAATAAGAGAAAGAATGTGAATGACTCCAAACCTATTACCTGGAAGGCAGCATTCAACATAGGGACCTATATAATTATATGAAAAATAATAAAGTATGTAGTATTCTTTGATTTAGGAAAGGCACAAGAGATTATTTTTATGGTCGAAAAATTGGGAGATAGAGTTGGGAAAACTGCAAGGGACTAAAAATATGTGACATACTTACTCTTAGTAAGTAATAAATGAAACCAAGACCTGGCTTCCAGGAATCAATAATCTAAAATGTATGGACATAACCATGACTTCAAGTAGAATGAAATTGTATCTTATAAAGGTGGGAATGTGCTAATAAATAGAAATCAATCCTCAGAAAAAAAGGAATTCAAATCTAACTCGAGTGGTTAAGGAATATTTTATGATATTGGGTACACTTTGAAAAGATAAAGAAACATCCTCATATGCTCAGAAAAGGACATAAAATAAGCAAACACAGAGAATGAAAAAATAAATCTAATTAGAATGAAATTCAAGGTATTTGAAGGGGATTAGAAGGATAGTATACTGGAACAAAGATGTTCAGTTAAAACTGTTAGTAAATTGAAAGTTATATTAAAATGGTTGTAATTTTTTAAATCTATAAACACAAGCTAAATACTGTGTTAAAATTAATTTTGGTGACTATATGTCTATGAAAATATTTATGTCTCAGACCTAATTTAGTTTCAGACAAATGTGAGATATGGAGGACATATTATCTGATAATTCCTTTAGATAGGACTATGAAAAAATTAAGTAAGATAATCACTAAATTACTTAAAATTAGAAAACAATGAGTACATAAAAAGTAAACCTACAAGTATTAAACTTTAGTGAAAATAATCTAGCATATATCACTCAAAAATTCTAATTTTCGTAGTAATATTTCAATAAAATTTTTAATACTTTTATAGATGAGCTATTAAGCAGGCCAATTTTCTAAGCAATTACATGTGATTATCATATAGCAGAAGACAAAAAAATGAGAAAAAAATTAAACACACTTGGGACTAATGAATTAGCTATCAACAACTACAATTATCAAAAATGGGAGGCAAAACTTATGTTTACTCTTTTGTTTGTTGTGCTTCATTTTCTATTGATAAATATGTTATTGAATCATTTGAACCAAAATCTTATGACTGCTTACAAAATATATGCTGTTATACTGACTTGACTAAATTGTACAGAAATAAACTAAAAAAGACAGTGTGCATATTGAGTCCTTATCCAGTATCAAATTAGTCTTGACAGTGGACTAGATATTTTCAATTATTTTTTCCATTTCTAGTAGAACATTGTCCAACTATAAATACATATTTTTCTAAAATAATTCATTTGTAATGATTTAAGATTTTCTTTTTATTTTAGTTTTCAAAATATAGGCAAAACAAATTTTTAAAAAACCAGACTTTTCCTGCAAGAGTGATTTCATAGTGTCAGTGCACTACAAAGAGATAAATTAGGAAAGTACAAAAACTGATATTATGGAATTACCCAAACTTATAAGTCTATATTATTACTATGCCTAAAAAATCTTCGTGAACAACTATTTTGTCACATCTAAAAACTATGCTGAAGTATAGTAATATTTTAAACTGGTAATTAGGAAACATTAGAATGAGTAGCATATAATTTTACAATATATTTTTGAATGGAATCATATTTTCCAACAATATCCTTCATATATGATGGCATAGTGCAATTTAAATGTAAAATTAGAATTTCAAATAATACAGTTTGGTATGTAGCTGAGTATCAAAGCTTAGTATCAAAATATAATATTTTAAAACAACTGCTGTTCTGATCTTAGTTGCCCCACAGCCAACTTCATCATTAAATTCAAACATAATTAATAGACCTTGGGAATATCATCTAAGAAACATTGCTGAGCAACTTTTAATCATTTATAACTTGCATTTATTAATTAATATGAATATATGTGATTATGTTACTTATTTCATGATTATGTTATTTAATCCCAAGAGCTAAGTGTAATTCACATGTAGTGATAATGAAAAAGGTGAATTGCTGAATAGAGCAGCAGTTCAATTAAGCTTTAATTTTAGCACAATAACCATATTTGACTCACACGTTGGTTCTGCAAATGTAAAAGTGGTGGGAGGATTGTAAAGATAAAAAAAAAGAAATATCAAGGAGTTGCAAGATGGCAGAGGAGTAGGAGACTTAAATATCATCAGGTCCCAGGAGTTCAGTTAGATAGTTATCAAACCATTCTTAACAGCTACAAACTCAACAGGAGAGAGAAGAGCATGAATTCTAGGAACAGAAAATCAACCACTTTCTGGAAGGTAGGATGTGAGGAGAAGTGAATCTGAGGCAACATTCAGGAAGACAGACTATGGGGGCAGAGACAGGCTCCAGACAAGCAAAAGAGAAGTGGAGCACAAAATATGAACTTTTAGAAGTCTGCTCCACTGAGGGACATTGCTCTACAGGCTAAGCAGGGGATGGAGCCCTTGCAGGGACAGTGTGGGCTCAGGACCCGCGGGGTCACAAAAAGACCAGGGGTGTCTGAGTATGGCAGAGCTCTGAGCTATTGGAGTGTGGAAGCCGGCCGCAGAGATGGAGCTGAGGACCAGGTTCTCAGCTTGGGGTTACCTTAAACCATGATCTGCAGCACAGTCATGCCACTGCTCTTTGGGCAGGGACCCAAGAAGCAGCTGATCCCTAGAGACTCATCTTCCTCCTCCTGGAGGAGCAAGATGGCAGGAATCAGCTCAGTTTGGAAATGCCAAATGAGGCCATCACCAGAGACAGAGACACTCAGTCACAGACTGGGTGAGTTCAGATTGCAGCCAGAGACCAGGGAGACAGGAGTGACTGATGGCTTTTCTCTGAAGGTGCATTGAGGAGTGGGGTCCTGAGCTCTCTGCTCCTATAGGTCCAGAGATTGGGAGGCCACGACCTTCATTCCTATCCTCCAAAGCTGTACAGAAATCATTCAGGGAACAAACGCTCCCAAAACCAAAACTGAGCAGATTACTTAGCCTGGCCCCTCACAAGGTGGCTGCAATTCCGCCTCAGGCAAAGATATTTGAGAATCACTGCAACAGGGCGCTCCCACAGAAGATCAGCAAGAACATCCAGCCAAGACCAAGTCCACCAATCAATGAGAACTGAAAAACTCGAGAGCTAGGGGAAAGCATCGCATAGAATTCATGGCTTTGTCCCATGATTCTTTAGTCTTTCAAAGTTAATTTTATTTTTTTAATCTTTTTTTATATTTTTCTTCTTTCCTATTTTAACTTTTTTAAGCTATTTTATCTTATCCATACCTTCTTATTTATTTATTTTTTTTCAAATTTATTTGACAGAGAGAGATCACAAGTAGGCAGAGAGGCAGGCAGAGAGAGAGGAGGAAGCAGGCTCCCTGCCGAGCAGAGAGCCTGATGCAGGACTCGATCCCAGGACCCTGAGATCATGACCTGAGCCAAAGGCAGAGGTTTAACCCACTGGGCCACCCAGGTGTCCTTATCCATACCTTCTTAAAAATCTTTTTAAATTTTCATTGTTATATTCATTTTTTATCCCCTCATTGTGTTTAACCTTATTTTTTGTATATGTATAGGTTTTTCTTTTCTTTAAAATTTTAGGATACCATTTCTTCTCTTTTTTTAAGATTTTATTTATATATTTGACAGAGAGAGAGATCACAAGTAGGCAGAGAGGCAGGCAGAGAGAGAGGGGGAAGCAGGCTCCCTGCTGAGCAGAGAGACAGATGCAGGGCTTGATCCCAGGACCTGGAGATCATGACCTGAGCTGAAGGCAGAGGCTTAACCCACTGAGCTACAAAGGCACCCCCAATTTCTTCTAATAGATCAAAATATACCCTAAATCTAGGGCATGGCTTTGTTCATGGCTCTGATCACATTCTTTCCTCTTCTTATTTCTTTTCTTTTTTCAACCAACTTCTTATCTTATCAATTCCTTTTTCAGAATACTTTTTAATTTTCACTTTATAGTCACATTCCATCCCTTCATTGTGTTTACCCTTATTTTTGTATATATATAAGTTTTTCTTTCTTTAAAATTTTGGGAGGTAGTTTCTTCTAACAGACCAAAATACACCTAAAATGAAGTGTGTGGCTCTGTTCCATTCACCAGCCATATATATATATATATATATATATATATATATATATATATTTTTTTTTTTTTTTTTTTTTTTTTTTTTTTTTTTTTGCTTTTTCCCCCCCTCTCTTTTCCCCTTGGTTTTGCATCTCTTCTGATTTGGTTAGTGTATATTTTTCTGGGTTCATTAATTAAATGCTTAATTAAGCATTTTGTTCTCTCATTCACCTATTCTTATCTGGATAAAATGACAAGGTGGAAAAACTCAGCACACACACAAAAAAGTACAAGAGTCATTAGTGATGGCTAGGGACCTAATCAAAATGAATATTAGTAATATGTCAGAACAACAGTTCAGAATGACAGTTATCAAGGTGCTAGCTGGGCTCCAAAAAAACATGGAAGATATGAAAGAATGCTTTTCTGCAGAAATAAAATCGCTTTATGGAGAAATAAAATAACTAAAATCTAACCAAGTTGAAATTAAGAAAAGCTATTAATGAGGTGCAGTAAAAAATGGAGGCTCTTACTGCTAGGATAAATGAGGCAGAAGAGAGAATTAGTGATATATAAGACCAAGTGATGGAGAATAAAGAAGCTGAGCAAAAGAGAGACAAATAATTACTGCACCATGAGACAAGAATTTGAAGGATAAGTGATACCATAAGACAAAACAATATTAGAATAATTGGGATCCCAGAAGAAGAAGAAAGAGAGAGGAACAGAAGGTATATTGGAGCAAATTATAGTAGACAATTTCCCTAATATGGCAAAGGGAACAAGCATCAAAATCCAGGAAGAACAGAGAAGCCCCCTCAAAATCACTAAAAATAGGTCCAGACCCCATTATCTAATAGCAAACTTACAAGTCCTAGTGACAAATAGAAAATCCTGAAAGCAGCTTGGGACAAGAAGTCTATAACATCCAATGGTAGAAATATAAGATTGGCAGCAGACTTATCCACAGATCCCTGGAAGGCCAGAAAGAACTGGCATAACACATTCAGAGCACTAAACGAGAAAAATAATGCAGCCAAGAATACTATATCCAACTAGGTTGTCATTCAAAATAGAAGGAGAGATAAAAATCTTCCAGGACTAACAAAAACTAAAATAATTTGCAAACACCAAACCAGCCCAACAGGAAATATTGAAAAGGGTCCTCTAAGCAAAGAGAGAACCTAAAAGTAACAGACCAGAAAGTAACAGAGACAATATACATTAATTGTCACCTTACAGGCAATTCAATGGTACTAAATTCATATCTTTCAACAGTTACTCTGAATGTAAATGTGCTAAATGCCCCAATCAAAAGACACAGGGTATCAGAATGCATAAAAAGAAAAAAAAAATTGATATGCTATCTACAAGAAACTCATTTTATACCCAAAGACATCTCCAGATTTAAAGTGAGGGAGTCAAAGACAGTTTACCATGCTAATGGACACCAAAACAAAGCTGGGATGGAAATCCTTATATCAGATGAATTAGATTTTAAGCCAAAGACTATAATAAGACATGAGGAAGGACACTATATCATACTTAAAAGGATTGTGCAACAAGAAGATCTAAGAATTTTAAAATCTATGCCCCTAACATGGGAGCAGCCAATTATGTAAACCAATTAATAACAAAATCAAAGAAACACATTGACAATAATACAATAATAGTAGGAGATTTTAACACCCCCCCTCACTGAAATGGACAGATCATCCAAGCAAAAGATCAACAAGGAAATAAAGGCTTTAAATGATATCCTGAACTTGATGGGTATCACAGATATATTCAGAACATTCCATCCCAAAGCAACAGAACACATTCTTCTCTAGAGAACATAGGACATTTCCCAGAACAGATCACATCCTGGGTTACAAATCAGGTCTCAACCAGCACCAAAAGATTGGGATCATTCCCTGCATATTTTCAGACCACAGTGCTTTGAAACTTAAACTAAATCACAAGAGGAAAGTTGGAAAGAACTCAAGTACATGGAAGCTAAAGAGCATCCTAATAAAGAATTAACAGGAACAACCAGGAAATTAAAGAAGAATTTAAAAAATTCATGGAAACAAATGAAAAAGAAAACACAACTGTTCAAAGTCTTTGGGACACAGCAAAGGCGATACTAAGAGGAAAGTATATAGCAATACAAGTCTTTCTCAAGAAACAAGAAAGGTCTCAAGTACACAACACCTAAAGGAGCTGGAGAAAGAACAGTAAAGAAAGCCTAAACCCAGCAGAAGAAGAGAAATCATAAAGATCAGAGCAGAAATCAATGAAAGAGAAACCAAAAGAATAGTAGAACAAATCAACAAAACTAGAAGCTAATTCCTTGAAAGAATTAATAGGGTTGATAAACCTTTGGCCAGTCTTATCAAAAAGAAAAGAGAAAGGACCCAAATTAATAAAATAAAGAATGAAAGAGGAGTGTTCACCACCAGCACCAAAGAAATACAAACAATTATAAGAACATATAATGAGCAACTATGAGCCAGCAAATTTGACAATCTGGAAGAAATGGATGCATTCCTAGAGACATAAACAATCAAAACTGAACCAGGAAGAAACAGAAAACCTGAACAGACCCATAACCAGTAAGGAGATTGAAGCAGTCATCAAAAATCTCCCAACAGACAAGATCCCAGGGCCAGATGTCTTCCCAGGGGAATTCTACCAAACATCTAAAGAAGAATTAATATCTATTCTCCTGAAACTGTTCCAAAAAATAGAAATGGAAGGAGAACTTCCAAACCCATTTTATGAAGACAGTATTACCTTGATCCCAAAACCAGACAGACCCCATCACAAAGGAGATTTACAGACCAATATCCTTGATGAACCTGGATGCAAAAATTCTTACCAAAATACTAGCCAATAGGATCCAACAGTACATTAAAAGGATTATTCACCACACCCAATTGGGATTTATTCCTGGGCTGCAAGTTTGGTTCAACATCCACAAATTAATCAGTGTGATACAATACATTAATAAAAGAAAGAACAAGAACCATATGATACTCTCAATAGATGCTGAAAAAGTATTTGACAAAGTATAGCACCCTTTCTTGATCAAAGATCAAACTGATACTTGATCAAAAACTCTTTACAGTGTAGGGATAGAAGATACATACCTCAGTATCATCAAAGCCATCTATGAAAAACCCACAGTGAACCATATGATACTCTCAATAGATGCTGAAAGAGCATTTGACAAACTACAGCATCTTTCCTTGATCAAAACTCTTCAAAGTGTAGGGATAGAGGGTATATACATCAATATCATCTAAGCCTTCTATGAAAAACCCCACTGCAAATATCATTCTCAATGGGGAAAAACTGAGAGCTTTTTCCCTAAGGTCAGGAACATGGAAGGGATGTCCACTATCACCACTGATATTCAACATAGTACTAGAAGTCCTACCCTCAGCAATCAGACATAAAAAAGAAATAAAGGGAATCTGAATCGGCAAAGAATAAGTCAAACTCTCACTCTGCAGATGATCTGATACTTTATGTGGAAAACCCAAAAGACTCCACTCCAAAACTGCTAGAACTCATACAGGAATTCAGTAAAGTTTCAGGATACAAAATCAATGAACAGAAATCAGTTACATTTCTATACACCAACAGCAAGACAGAAGAAAGAGAAATTAAGGAGTCTATCCCATTTACAATTACACCCAAAACCATAAGACATCTAGGAATAAACCTAACCAAAGAGGCAAAAAATCTGTACTCAGTAGACTATAAGGTACTCATGAAGAAATTGAAGAAGACACAAAGAAATGGAAAAATGTTCCATGCTCATGGATTAGAAAAACAAATATTGTGAAAATGTCTATGCTACCTAAAGCAATCTACACATTTAATGCAATCCTTATCAAAACACCATCCATTTTTTCAAAGAAATGGAACAAATAATCCTAAAATTTATATGGAACCAGAAAAGACCCTGAATAGCTAGAGGAATGTTGAAAAAGAAAGCCAATGATGCTGGCATCACAATTCCAGACTTCAAGCTCTATTACAAAGCTGTCATCAACAAGACAGTATGGCCCTTGCACAAAAATGGACACAGATCAGTGGAACAGAATAGAAAGCCCAGAAATGGACCTTCAACTCTATGGCCAACTGACTTTGACAAAGCAGGAAAGAATGTCCAATGGGAAAAAGACAGTCTCTTCAACAAATTGTGTCGAAGAATTAGACAGCCACATACAGAAGAATGAAACTGGACCATTTCCTTACACCACACACAAAAATAGACTTGAAATGGATGGAAGACTTCAATGTGAGACAGGAATCCATCAAAATCCTTGAGGAGAACATAGGAAGCAACCTCTTCGACCTCAGCTGCAGCAACTTCTTCCTAGAAACATCACCAAAGCAAAGGAAGGAAAGGCAAAAATAAACTGTTGGGACTTCATCAAGATAAAAAGCTTTTGCAGAGCAAAGGAAATAGTCAACAAAACCAAAAGACAACTGACATAAAGGGAGAAGATACTTTCAAATAACATAGCAGATAAAGAGCTAGTACCCCAAATCTATAAAGAACTTTTCAAACCCAACACCCAAAGAACAAATAATCCAGTCAAGAAATGGGCAGAACTTTGGCTCAGGTCATGATCCCAGGATCCTGGGATCGAGCCCCACATCAGGCTCTCTGCTCAGCAGGGAGCCTGCTTCCTCCTCCTCTCTCTCTCTGCCTGCCTCTCTGCCTCCTTGTGATCTCTGCCTGTCAAATAAATACATAAAATCTTAAAAAAAAAAAAAAAGAAAGAAATGGGCAGAAGACATGAACAGGTATTTCTGCAAAGAACACATCCAAATGTCCAATAGACACATGAAAAATACTAAAAATCATTCACCATCAGGGAAATACAAATCAAAACCAGAGAGAGATACCGCTCACACCAGTCAGAATGGCTAAAATTAACAAGTCAGGAAAGGACAGATGTTGGCAAAGATGTGGAGAAAGAGGAACCTCCCACACTGTTGGTGGGACTGGAAGCTGGTGTGGCCACTCTGAAAAACAGTATGGAGGTTCTTCAAAAAGTTGAAAATAGAGTTACCCTATGACCCAGCAATTGCACTACTGGATATTTACCCTACAGATACAAATGTAGTGATCTGAAGAGGCACATGCACCCCAATGTTTATAGCAGCAATGTCCACAATAGCCAAACTATGGAAAGAACCTAGATGCCCATCAACAGATGAATGGTAAAGAAGATGTGGTATATACATTCAATGGAATGCTATGCAACCATCAAAACCCCCAAAATGCTGCCATTTGCAACAATGTGGATGAAGCTAGAGGGTATTGTGCTAAGTGAAACAAGTCAATAAAAGAAAGACAATTATCATATGACCTCTCTGATATGAGGAATTTGAGAGGCAGTGTGGGGTTTGTCGGGGTAGCGAGGGAAAAAAAAATAAACAAGGTGGGATCGGGAGGGAGACCCATAAGAGACTCTTAATCTGAGGAAACAAACTAAGGGTTGCTGGGGGTGTGGAGGGTTAGGGATAGAGTGGTTGGGTAATGGACACTGGGGAGAGTATGTACTATGGTGAGTGCTGTGAAATGTGTAAGCCTGATGATTCACAGACCTGTACCCCTGGCGCAAATAATATATTATATGTTAATAAAACAATAATCAGGACTAAAAACTGAAAATGCAAAGTTAAACTCTGGTCTCCCATTACTGTTGGAATACCATATAGACAAGACTATTTTGGTTGAATTTTAATTTCTTATTTCATTGACATTTAGGAGATGAACTCTGAGGTGTATTTCTACTATCACATTGACTGTTGTATTTCCTCAATGAATAACAAAAAGGATAAATGCTAATAGCAAGTTTAGAACTATCCTTGGTTGTATAAAAGTGACTAAAATCCATTTCACAGAAGAATGAATTCCCTTTCTATAACCTGTAACTCAGAAATTATAACTTACGCCTTGGAAACCAATATACTTAAACATAATATTTGTATACAATAGTAGCTTGCTAATATAGAGTGGTTTTACATGGAAAAACTTTTTATGTTTGTGTCTAGATAATGTTTATGTGTGTGTGTTATTAATGTTAGATGACTTTATAAATAGTAGATCTTAGTCTGAGGAATTCTTATCTTTGTAAGTAATACCTAGTTTAGGCAGACTAAGGTATTTTATTTTTATGCTCTCTAGAAAATAATCTGAAAAATAATCTTTTTTGAGCAGGAGAGGGCCAGAGGGAAAGGGAGAGAGAATCCTAAGCAGGCTCATGCCCAGAATGGAGCCTGATCTGGGACTTGATCTCACGACCCTGAGATCATGACCTGAGCCAAAATCAGGAGTGAAATGCTTAATCAACTGAGTCACCCAGGACCCCCGCCCCAAATATTTGAAAGTGCAGTCTTGGTCTCATTTTAGATTTAAGATCCCAGCTGAAGATCAGCAGCATATATTCAGGTAAGAGCAAAACAGCTGGAATCGGAGAGGGTAGAGTTAAGGAAAATATATAGTTCAAGCTATTGTAAGTAGAGCTGTGCTGAATGATGATGTTAGTGGTGACTGACATGAAAGGAGGTCGGTAGGGATTAAGGTCAGAATGAACTTGGATCCAGGTGTCAACATCATCAGGGAGATGCTGAAAACAAATGAGGATACTCACTGCAGAATTCACAGGTCAGAGAGAGCCCATCAAACAGAAGTAGAAGTGGTGTCACTTCCTCAGAGGACTTTGTCTTCACTTTCTCCCTCAGATTGTCATTGAAATAAAACACTTAAAAAAAAAAGAAATATCAAGAAATATGTAGTATTTTAAGGGAGACAGCAGCACCAATGTTATTTTAAGTGGTTGTTTTTTGTGTCACTGAAAACCACTTGTGCATCTTAAATCTGAGGAATCACTGAATCCTTAGGTAATGGAATAAATAGATAAAGTAGTAAAAACCTGGAAGAGTCAATCAATGTGGCCAATTTTACATGTTTTTAAGATTGCCTAAAAAAGATAAAAGCAGCATGCAATCTGGAAGTTATAGATTCTTCAGTTAGATTTCATTTAGAATATCCCCATTGACATCCTGACTCTATATAAATCTCTGACCTTAAACTTTCCCTAGTTGTTTTATGCCACAGTTTACCAGAAAAGCCATAACATGAATTTCCTCTGAATTTATAAGTTGATATTATCATTAATGAATTTACTTATATAAGGGAATTTATGAATTACTTATAAATGAATACATTTCACATATATTCAGAGTGGTACCATATGCCAGATACCATTCTGTGTTTTTCAGACGTAATAAAAGGACAACAAAATCATAATAAATAAATATATTTCTCCCCATACATTATGTATGAAGTCCTTGAAAACTAAACACTTGTTTTTAAATATGTATTGTCTTTTAAAATGTATTTATGCGATTATTTAGTTAGTGGGGTTAAAAAACATTTAAATCACATGTATTTCTATTTTTGCTAATTTAAGTTGTTATATTTTCTGTTTTCTTACTCCTGAGGTGCAATAAAATTATGCCAATATTTCATAAATTACTATGAAAGGTAAATAATAAAGGAAATAAATAAATATCACTAAAGATGATATTAAATGAAGAAGAAAACCAAATTTTAACATAAAAGTTTTTATTTTGAGTGGTGTACCAAATTACTTTATAAATGTAGTTTTAAACAAGTAACTAAGACAAAACAAAAGAAGTGAGAATTGGAAGTATGATTATGAATATGATAGAAATGAAATTTATTAGACTTAATATATTAATATATTACCCAGTAAGTTGTATTTTATGAACCTCCAAATAGTATCATGAAGCATCAAAAATATTACTTTTCTCTTTTTCAAAGAAAGCAAAGAGAATACTTCAAAAGATGAAGACTGCAATTTCCAGAACAAAGCCAAAATAATATTCACACATGCAAAATGATTAATTTTGTTGCTAAAAGCAAGAATATGCCTCAGGACAGAGACATCATTCAAAGTTGTCCCACATGTAACCCAACATGCCCAAGTCAACTACTTTTGAGGAGTTAGTAAAAGCATATATAACATTAATGAAAATATTATTCTCACAGTGAAAGCATAATAAACTATCAGCAAAATTCCTCTCTCAAATGACAGTTACACTTCATATAATATTAATGTACCTAATGTGGAAAAGCAATTATATATGTTTTCTAGAAGATTGTTTAATTTGCATTTAGACAAAACACTGGATTTAAGAGTATAAATTAGCCTTTGCCATATGAGTAGTTCATATAAAAAGCAAATGTGCTTAGACTTTTCCCCCCTAAATTCAATGCTAGTCATAAAAGAGATTTTATTCGTGATTATTCTGTGGACCATGATTTATTTATTTATTTAAAGAATTTATTTATTTGTTTGACAGAGAGAAAGAGATCACAAGTTGGCAGAGAGGTAGGCAGAGGGAGAGGGGGAAGCAGGCTCCCTGCTGAGCAGAAAGCCTGATCCTGGATTTATTCCAGGACCCTGAGATCATGACCTGAGTCTAAGGCAGAGGCTTAACCCACTGAGACCCTATGTGGACTATAAAATAATCAATCCTTATGGAATACAATTTCTATGCATTGCAAGGGGTGGGTGGTCTCAAAATGCAAATATATATTTGCTTTAGTAACAGAAAAATAGTCTTCTGACAGCAATGTTCTTGCTACTTATTTAATTTGAAAAAATAATAATGAAAATGAATAATGTGGGCACTTCACAATCATTGAGTTTTTAGCATGTTTTCCTAAGAAATCAGAATTGAGTAAAAGAAACTACTTTCACATAAGGAAGTATAGTAATTGTTAAGTAGAATAGCTTTCACATGAGTTGCTGAAATAAGAAATTAAAAATACTTTTTTAAGAAGCAGATAATGCCAGAACAGACTTTTTAATGATTAGTGTTGTTGTTGTTGTTCTCCAAGCAATATGTCTAAAAGATATTAATAGAATCATGAATGAACTGAACCTCTCCCTTCATGGTGAAAATATCATGATTGTTTATAAGATAATCTATGAAGATTGCAGCAAACAGATGAAGGTTTTCATATTACCTAACACCTGATGTTTACTTGTTTTTATTTTTCAGATAAAGTGTATAATGACATGTTATTGGGCATATTTTGAAACCATGTTCAAATTTTACAAAAAATGGGCAGAAATATATTTGAGGGCTGAATGCATCCAGAGAATAATGAGGAATATATAAATTTCAATCTCCAGCAAAGAAATTATTAATCTTCCAGTAATATGTTCACTGGGGTCTAGCATCTGTTGAAACACAGAAAACATACTTTTATTGGGAAGCCTCACCATGTTTGAGAGACAAAACTATAATAGATACCAGCTACTTGCTGTTTTGTCTGATAACCTCAAATTGTGTTGACTTATATAAGATATGTAGTAGGTTAGACGGTGATAAGTATTATGGAAGAAACATGAAGAGATGTTAGGTGGGGAGTAGAAATACGGGAGCAGTGATATTGTATATAGTGGAAAGGTTTGCCTCTTTGGGAAGCAGAATTTAAATAAATATTTGAAGGAAATGTGGGAGAAAGTCATATGGCTATTGCAGAATAAGTTAGTGCTACAGTCAACACATTTGGTTTCATGATTGACTAAGTATTGGATAGTGCCCACTTCCATAATAAAGAAGCCTAACTCCTCCAGTAAATGATGTTCTTCCTCATACATGGTAGAGATTATGAAGAGTCAGTAAAGTACTTAGGTTCAAATCCTGTGTTCGAGTCAACAACTGGTGTGTGATATAGACATAACATCTCACTACCTGAATTTGAGTTCCCTCATACAAAATTTTAGATAAAAGTAGCACTTAACTTACAGTTTACTGTGTGACCAAATGAGAATATGTAGAATTTATAGTTTTACATGCCATAAAATTTAATTATAATTATGCTCATCTAATGTTGATGATTTTAAATATCAGTTTTATGTTGAAATCAAATTTCTACAATATTGCAACTTTCCATTTAGTTATTTTTCCCTGCCAATTTCCTTCTGTCTCTCAGTGAATTGCCTTAATGATATGAACAAATGTTTTATTTGACCTACCAAACAAAGATCCATGAGTAGCTGAAATGCTTGCTGAAAGAAAATGAAATATTGAATGGGTAAGTGAAAGAAGGTAGTTATATATATTGGCTATTACCAGGTGACCAGTTGCTATGAGAATTTATTTTTTGTTATGAATATGTATTCATATTTTATGAATAAGCTTATAAAATATATCTCTGTTTACTTCCCTTTCTTGAATCGCCTTATTATCTAACATAAGTTGTACTACTAATCATCAACTTTATAGCACATATTTAAGTTAGAGGATATGAACAATTACCTACAACCACCAAAAACATCGACTAATTTCCCCCTTAGAGCTTTTGGAAGGACCCAAAATTCTTGACATCTTGATTCCAACAAAAACCTTGTGCATATACATTTTTGCTGTTCTAAGTCACCCAGTGCATGGCACATTTTGTGGCAGCCCTTGGAAACTAATACAAATATGAATAGATAGTTTGCCTGAGGATATTGCCCTTTTTATAAGCAATTTGAAAGTGAACCTGTAAAATATCAAAGTTGCCAAAATTTCGCATTACTGATACAAATCAAGTCCTTAGTTTTTCTTCATTACAAGATATTTTAGTTAATTCACACAGAATAATATTACCTGGTCCTTGTACCCATGATTATTTATCAAGATTTTTTGTGTAAATTCTTTGCATCCTTTATTATTTTGAAAATCTCTCACTTTGCAAATGGAGATTTTGAAATGTATATAAAGAAGCAAATACAGGACTACTTTAAAAGCAAAGCCAAATCAAATGAACAAACAAAACATGAAATGCAGACTTTACTGTAGCAGTGATTTAAAATGTTAGAATGTATTCAAATAACCACCAGGGTGTGTTAAAACCAGATTGCTTGTACTCGATTTCAGTGTTTGAGTCAGTAGAACTTAGGTTGGGACCCACAAATTTATTTCTATCAAGTCTCAGGTGATCCTGATACTGTTAAAGATCTACAGTTTGAAGAAATAAATAAAAATAAAAATAAACAACTAACTAAATAAATAATTAGGTGAAGCAACCCATTGAAAAGAAAGAAAGAAAGAAAAAAAGAAAGAAAACCACTAGCCTAAAAAAAAACCCGTATGTTATTAACATCATCATGCATGGTTCAATATCTTAAATAATTAAAATAGCTCACATTTTATATGCCTTATTTTTAGTATTCTAATATTTCTGACTAATAAAATAATAAATAACCTGAGTTTTGTATTATTTTACACCTCTCCCTCCTCTCAGAGTCTTGGTAAAATTTGTGGTTTATTGTTCTATGATAATGATTATTGTCTCAACTTTGGTATCTCTAGTTCTACATCACCCTTTCTTCCAACAAGACACCTGTAACAACTTTCTAAAGGTCTCTGTGCTTCCACTTTCCTCCACTCCCAGTGATCCTTCTAAAAATATACATGAAATTTTGTTCATAAAGCCTTTGCATAAGCATGTCAATGACTTTCCCATTGAACTTGAACTCAGAATTCAGACAACACAGCTGACAAAATCCTATTTCAGCTGTCCCTTTTCTTTTTCTTGTGGCCTTATGATTTTCCTTTCTGGTCCATCACTAGAAATGTATTCTGTAGACATTTTGATTTTTTTTTAAAAGACAAAAGAAACTTTATTTATTTATTTATTTATTTGGTGGGACTCCTATTTTATTACTAATAGTTTTTATTTTATTTTATTTTACTCAATAAAAAGAAATTTTATTTCTTTTCAGTGTTCCAAAATTCATTGTTTAGTTTTAAAAATCCATAAACTGTTATTTTTCACTCCTACCAGGCTATCTCTTGCCTTCCAGGTCTTGGCATATATAGTTCCCTCTAGTGCTCCATAATACAAGAATTTGGTTTAACTTTAACACTTCTAAAAAATCATCTCTGACAAAACCTTCTTTTCATATGCAATTCAGATAAGCAAATATATGCTTTTATCTCACAGAATGTTGCTTTAGCATGTCTTGTGATAGGTTTTATTGAATGTTCTTGTTTTTTGGCCCTAGGTAAAGTAAAAGGATGATGGCCAAATTTAAGTCTATATTTTTCACCATGCTGTCATTAATGCCTCACACAATGAACTGCACAGACCAGTGTGCTAAAATATATTTGTTAAATCAGTGTAGTAATTAATTTATTTATAAATAAACTTGGAACTCACCTAGTTGGCACTCATTAAAAGTTTTAGAAACAAGATGTTTTATAAATATTAATGAAATCTGAAATACATGAATGCTTTATGGACCACAGGTCTTCAAGTAATATTTAAAAAAATAGTACCAAAACAAAAATGAAGAGAAATGTAAACCGTAATCACCTTTTAAAAGCATTTTTCAGAAAGCTGAAATCTAAATACATACCTCAACAGTATGCTCTTATCATGTTCATTTGCAAAGCCTTATCTTTAGTTTGATGAGGAAATGAAGAATATTGCCAACATAAAGAATACGGATCTTGATATTGTCTGTAATCATATTGTAGCATCTACTGCATCCTGCATATAAATGCACCTATATGGATTAACATAAATTTTAGAACATCTAGAATAACAAAGAATTTCTCAAGGGTAGGTGTGGTGTGTATCTGCCAATGTATGGCATGTGTACACGGTGTGCAGATGAAGGCTGAGTGACAAATGAGACATGAATGGGCCTTGTGAATATTTTTCAATGTAAATGTACACCAGACCATCAAGTTGTACAACATAAATAGATACACATTTTAGTTGTAAACAATATCTCAGTAAAGTTAAAAGAAAATGGTTACATCCTATGTTATGGCCTAAACCAGATCTCAACAACCTGGCTAGTCATGCTCCTAACGAGGTAGACAACTGAACTGACCTTTTGACAGTTCTGCTTCTATGCCACTGTAATCTAAGTGACTTCCGTCACAACTGATTCCAGTCATTTGGTCCCAATGAAGCAATGGCCTCTTCGTTTATTTCCCATTTATCTTTTTAATAGTTTGAACTGATCTTAACAGTGCTTTATCAGAATAAATTTGCACTGAAATTGATTAATCTATACTGATTAATGATGCCTGTAAATTAATGGTACTTTATTTAAAAATGAAAATGCTAGGTTAGTAGTAGACTTGTTTTTTAATCTATTGATCCTATGCCCTCTCCTCTCTCTCTTTCTCTCCTACTCCCTCTTCCTCTCCTTCTACTTCTCTCTTCCCTCTCTTCTTTCTTGCCCTTCTCCTTACATATTTCCTTTCATCATTTCTTTATCAAAATTTAGTCGTTTGAGAAAAATATCATATATTATAAATATTAACATGCTTAATTAAAATTGACTCTATTTTCTCATATCTATAGGTCCATTTTATTTTATTTTATTTTTTAAAAGAATTTTTATTTATTTATTTGAAGAGAGAGAGAGAGCCCAAGCAGGCAGAGTAGCAGGGTAGAGGGAGAAGCAGACTCCCTGCTAAGCAAGGAGCCAGATGTGGGACTTGATCTCAGGATCCTGGAAACATGACCTGAGCCGAGGGCAGTGCTCAGCCAACTGAGCCATGCAGGTGCCCTGTCAGTCCATTTTAGAAATACCTACTAACATATAAACTATTAGAAAAGCATATAATATTACATAAGTTTCATAATCTTAAATTATAGTTAAAACAGAATTCTATTTGGAAATGACTATTTTGTAGTTTTCAAAATATCAGCTTCTATCAATGATCCAAAAAAATTAGACACAATTCATACCTAGGATTTACAAATATTAAAATGTTTGCCTAGCTGTTTATTATAAGAGTTAAAATAATTATATATTCATTTATTGCTTAGTGCCTACTATTAGTCAATCAATTAATGAATTTGACAGTTATTTAGAGAGTGCTCACTATATGCTTGGCAACGTTATGATTGTTGTATATGGTAGTGCTAGATTCTAGTAGTAAGAGGTAAACAATAGAAATCAATCAAACAAAAATGAATTTGCACAGATATAACTGTATGCAAGGTCTATTCTAGGTCATATAGTCAAGGATGGCTTCTCTGAAAAGGTAATACTGGATTTTAGATCTGACTTATATGGAGAAGCAGTTATGTGAAATCCTTTGGGAATAGTGTTTAAGGCATGGGTCAAAAGTAATGGCAATTAATGAAACAAGGTTCAATGGACAGAAAAAAAAAAAAGGCCAAGGAGCCTAAAACCTGATGAAAGAGAATGACAGACACAGATGAAGTTAGATACATGGGTATGCCTCTGAGTATGAAGGGAATTCTTCATCAAGAAAAAAAAAAATCTGGATTTCATTCTCATTGCATAGGGAAACTACTGGAGTGCTTTAAGTACAGAAATGACATGAAATGATTTAAGATTATTTTTCTTTTAAGTTCTCTCCAGTTGCTATAAATTGAGACTAGAGTATAAAAGGAGGAAAAAGAAGTAGAATCAAAGATTGGATACCCTGTGGAATTCTGTTTTAAGTATCCAGAAGAGATAAAATGTTGCATTGCAGCTAAACATAACAGGCTAGTTCCATTCTGTCATTATGTAAATATTAGGGTAATACTCATGATAAAATATAATAAGTTATATTTATAATCTGATATGACTATATATAGAGTTTATACTATATACAAAACTATATAGTTCTAAACTGTATAGTTCTAAAACAAAGGATATTAATTTACTAACTTGGCTTTTCTTTCCCTAGAGACTCAGGAATCTGCCACAATATGGTCTTTTGGCCTTACTAGGGAATTAGGTAATATCATACAATATTGAATCTTCTTTTTTCTTTTTAAATATTTTATTTATTTGAGGGAGAGAGAGTGAGCAAGAGAAAGCACACACACACGAGAGAGCACAAGTGGTGAAGAGGGAGAAGCAGGCTGCCCATCAAGCAGGGAACCCGAGGTGAGACTTGAACGAGGACCTGGGATCATGGCTGAAGGAAGCCAAGGCTAAGCTGAAGGAAGCCACTTAACTGACTGAGCCACCCAGGTACCCCAGAATCTTCTTTTTTCAATCCAGATAAATAACTAGCCCTAGTAAGTTTTAATAATTATTAATTATTAATTAATAAGTTAACAGTATTCATAACCAACATGTATTTTTGGAAAGAAATGACTTACAATTGTTTTTCTTTTTGGAAAATGAATCTCTAGGCTTGTATATGTGTGAAAAGAGGATTTTTGAGTGGTGTAGTAGTACGGGACAAATAAACAATTTGAGCAAGATTTCATTTTAACTTTTCTACCATAAATAAGAAATACACATACACACTCCTATATACCATCAATAGGCAAACAGAATAGTTGTCCATATTTTAAAGGGGAAAAATAGAGATGTACTATCATTGTAACATAGTATTATATCCCTCTTGTAATCAATCTCTCCTTTTTATCAGTTCTTCCATAATCATCTTTGGTATTTATCCATTTCCAGTATCCATGCCACTATGCTATTTCAGGCCCTTATCACCCAATTCCTGGATTACTAGAAATGACTTCATCTTTAGATTTTCTGACCTCAATCTTGTACTCCTCCAAATCATCTTGTATGCCCTTGCAGATTAATTTTCTTAAAACGCTATTTGCCAGACCTTTGGCCAGAAGTGCTAAAATAAATCTTGATATGAAATAAAATTTTCATTATTTACTTTCTAAAAACCTCTCATGAAATTGAATTGCCAAAGGGTTTTTTTCTAAATCTTTTGGTTAATGCCCCACATTCAGTGAGCTGGCCCTCAGTTTGCTTAAATATCATTGTCTTGCAGACAATGGAAAGAACACAGTTGGGAAAGGAGAACACACAAATCCCGATTCTAGGCTTGATTATGTTCCTTCTAGACTTGTGACCTTAGCCAAATTATATCAGCTTTCTATAAATGAATATTCATGCACATGTTTACTTTGTTTACCACAATGTTTATAACATAAGAGGAAGAGCACAGGATTTAATGTCACTGGATATGAGCTGGGATTCTAATACATTATTTATATCATTTATAATCTATGACTTTCTTAGTTACCTAATCTCTGTAATTTTAATTTTTGTATCTTTAAAATAGGCTAGGGGCACCTTTGTAGCTCAGCTGGTTAAGCATCCAACTCTTGATTTCAGCTCAGAACATGATCTCGGGGTTGTGAGTTAGCCTCTCGTGAGGCTCCATAGGAGCCTGCTTAAGATTCTCTCCCTCTACGTGGAGATGCAACATGGGGGGTTAGGGGGATAGGAGAAGAATAAATGAAACAAGATGGGATTGGGAGGGAGACAAAATGACTCTTAATCTCACAAAACAAACTGGGGGTTGCTGGGGGGAGGTGGGGTTGGCAGAGGGGGAGGGAGTTATGGACATTGGGGAGGGTATGTGCTATCGTGAGTGCTGTGAAGTGTGTAAATCTGGTGATTCACAGACCTGTACCCCTGGGGTATGTTTATATGTTTATTAAAAAAAAAAAAGATTCTCTCCCTCTCTCTGCCTCTCCTCTCCTCCCCACTGCCTCTCTCCCTCTCTTAAAATAAATAAAATAAAATAAAATATGCTATGGAGAAATTCCCACCTCACAGAGTTGTTATGAATATTAACTAAAGCAATAGTGAAAAAAGATCTTTCTAAGATATAAAGTTTGTTTCTACTGGTAGTTACTGATTGTATGCTAAAAATATTCTGAACAATAAAAAAAGTGAGTAAAAGTAAGAAATGATTATTTTATCTGACTCATTTTAAGAATTCTAGGAGCACATCCTGGGACAATGACTTAAGTAGTTTTTAAAACTTATTTTGGATTTAATCCCAGGAAACATCAGTAGGGAATAAGGAAGTGAGAGAAAAAAGGAGGCAATAGGGAGAGCACTTTTTTAAAAATAAGTGACTACTATTGACAATGGGACTTTAATCTTGGGAATTCTGGAACATTATTATATAGAGCATGTGTTACTAGTATCCCATCTGAGGTATGAGGGAGCTTTTTTTTTTTTAATTCACCAATTTCTCCAATCATTAGTTGAGGCTACAGCTCTGGAGAATTAATTCTCTGGCACTTCTTACCCATACAGATTAACAGATTCTGGAGAGCAAAATATGTCCTCAAGCAAATAGGTGAAGCTATTGGCAGTCTTATCAGCACATTCTCATATAATAATAAAAGTCCCCCAAAGATGTCCATGTCCTAATTCCCACAGCCTGTGAATAGGTTAGTTTAGATTATATGGCAGAAGGGATTTAGCAGGTGTAATTAATTTTATGGAGATTAAAATAGATTATCTTGGATTATCTAGTTGGGTTCAATATAATCACAGGATCCTTTGAAAAGCAGAGAATATTCTCAGGCTGGGACCTGGAGAGGAGGACAGAGATACTCAAATGTGAGAACTCAGTTAGCATTACTGGTGTTGAAGATAAATGGGCCCATGAACCAAGGAATCTAGGGGACATTAAGGAGCTGATAGAGGCTCCTGAACAACAGTCAGCAGGAAACAGGGACCTCAGTCCTATCACCACAGGAATTGGGTTTTGCCATCAATCTAAAAGGAAGGAGGATATGCTTTTTTAGACCTTTCAGAAGAGATGCCAGGGTAGCCAATGTTTTTAAATTAGCCATGGAATACATGAAGCAGAGAAATAAATCATTTGCACTCACCTGAATTGATAGGTAAGCAGCGAGATAACTGGGATGTTTCAAGCTGCTAAACTTGTGGAAATACGGAAACAAGAGAGAGCTAATACAAAGGGGGCATGATCAGCACTAGATACAGAAAACAAAGACATTCACCTCAAATTATTCATTCCATCTATGCGATCTCTTTCTTTCCTTTCCAATAGCAAAACTGTAGGAACTGTTTAGTCTCTCTTAAATTCCAATGTTGAAATAGTCCTCTAAACTCAAACTGCATTTACAATAACAGCTACACAATTTAGAATTTGACCATGTTCTCTGTTGAATATTTATGTGTTTCTGAACTGAAATGTGGTCTTCTCAGTAAAATTATTCCTCGTGAACAAGGACACTCCCAAAAAGGACTCTCTTTATGTACCTCAGGAAGATACAAAAGGGCATCTTTAAACTATGAGAAAGAATAAATGAAATACCTATAAAGGCAGTGCTGGGTTACTGGTAGCAAATTGTATCCACAATTCATTTGGTTCATTTTTTCATTGTGATCATTAAAAGTAGCTTGTACATGAAGAAATCTAAAATCACTCTCCTGAATCTCCCTCCCTTGTATTGTTGCTTTATTTTTCATTTTCTTTGTGATTTCCCATTGCTACAGGGCAAACCAGTTCCATTTGTTCAATCCTGACCTAGCCTATTATCTCTTCTCATACTGTTGATTCACCAAACTTTCTTTCCCTCCTCTTCACATATTTTTTCAGACCAGGCATGATTTTTTTCTAACACCACACCAAGAATGATTGTCTCTGATTCCTCTTTAAAAGCAATGGATACTCAAAAAATAGGGATAGATTTTATTTGGTGTGAGCATTTAGATTCCAATTTTGGCATAACAAAAAGTTATTTGGAGACTATTCTAGAGAGAATTATGATTATAGTTACTTAACTCATGGCTTATATTTGTTTGTGGTTGTATGTTGTTCCTGTAATAATGGAAGTAGCAAAAGGAAGAATGCACGAAAGGATGAAACCAATAACAACAGTGTAGAAAATTGAATATTTAAACTTAATGATCACTGAAAATATGTATGAAAATATTATTATAAAATATTTATGACTCACATAAAATGACAACAGGATAATCTTTACTTCATAAGTGACATTAGCTTCACTATTATCTAAGAGTCTTTACATACTAATAAAAATAAAGTTACAGTTAATTCACAAAAGATCCTCTAAATTATAAATTAATATGGGATGAAATTTTCCTTTCAGCATCTTTTTATTCCCTTACTTGCCATAATCTACTGTTATACCAGATCATCTGCTTCAGGAGCTGAGTGCACAGGGGTTGGTGGTGCAAGAACTCTAGGTCTCTGCTGTTTACCTCTCTTGGTATGAAATCCATCAACCCACAAGCCAAAACAAAAGTAAATGGGCCCCCAGTATTCCTGGTGACATTGCACTTATGGTAGAGCCTCTGTCCCATGGCTAGGGGCTGTGAGGAAGAACAGAGCCCCAATTCCCTGCTGCACTCCTGTGGACCTTGAATTCAACAACAGGCAGCTGTGGGCAAGATGAAAAAAAATTTTTTTTCCTGCTTCTTCTAGGGAGATAGCCTTCAGTTGGGAATAGGGAGCAGAGGGAGGGATGCTTATGTTCTTAGCTGTACCTCGCTGGAGCAGAATTTCTGTCTCACTGGAACAGGATAGAGCATAGAGGTATTGATTCAAATTCCACAGACTCTCCTAATTTATACCAAGTTTTCATAAATTTTATTGAACAAAATCTTTCTTTATTGCTTATATGCTATTAGGCTATTTCCAGAGACATTCAATAGCTGTTTTTATTGTGTCTTGTTTTACTTTTTAAAGATTTTCACTGGTTTCACTGAGAAGCAGGTGTTCTGATCTCCCCCCTCATGCCACCCCACTTTAATCTTGAACTTAACTCTCATTTTCCAGATCCGTTTTATCAGATAATCTGTATCTTAAGGACTGTAAGATGTTTCCCCAGTCATGAAATACTATAATTACCTATTTGGATATTGTTTCATGATATGTGATGTTTTGGAGATCTGAAAGGGGAAAAAGTGGTGAACAGTAGGGTTTTACTGCCAAAAATCCACCAAAATCCTCAATATTTGAATGATGCCATCATTAGAAGCCATACTAACAATTGTTATTTCTAGGCATTAAGGTGTATACCCCACAGAACTTTAAAGAAAATTTATGAGTTAAGTGCCTTGGAAGCTCAAACTCTGACTTTCCTTTGACGGGCACTAATGAAGGATGTATGGAGGTCTCTCATGACATTTATTCCAGTCAATCGACTAGCCACAAAGTATTTTCACAATTTCCCCAAATGGGTTGAAGTATGATCTCTTCATGGGAGGAGAAAAGGAAGCTTCATGGGAATACTACACTTTTAGAATATGGATCAATTTTCCTGCTATGTCAAGGTCATTGTGAATGTCATCTTCTGAAAGAGCACTACTGTATGTAATATACTTAAGGATTTTTTAAAAGCTGTATCTTCTGTATTTCTGATTTAGATCTGAGTGGTTAGGAAGCTACTTAAAAACAGCATTAGCTATTTTATATTACTAATATCTTTCTTAGTAAGTTATTAACACTAAATAATTGCTCTAATTGCAGTATATTTTATAAGTGGTACTATTTAACATCTGTTAACTGGCTTAGTAAATTTGCTGCCTTTTCCAAGGAAAAAATTAATTCTACAGAAATGCAGCTCTTATAAAAATCCCAAATCAATTTTTTTTAAAGATTTTATTTATTTATTTGACAGACAGAGATCACAGGTAGGCAGAGAGGCAGCCAGAGTGAGAGAGGAGGGGAAGCAGGCTCCCTGCTGAGCAGAGAGCCTGATGCAGGGCTTGATCCCAGGACCCTGGGACCATGACCTGGGCCGAGGGCAGAGGCTTTAACCCACTGAGCCACCCAGGTGCCCCCCCCAAATCAATTTTGATGTAAAAAATTTTGGTAGGGACACATCAGAATTTAAGTACATTATATATTATACACTCGAAATATCAGAGATATTTCTGACAACATCAGATAAAACTTGTATGAGGCATAAGAAAACCCTGAAAATGTCATTGCCATTTACATTAAATTAGAAAACTTTTTACACCAACGTCCAAATCACATTTTCAGTCCCATTAGTAACATCTTGTATTTTAACTCAAACCTTAGTAATTACTTGAAGAAAAAAATATATAACAAATTGATTTCGAGAGAAATAGATTTTTCCAAACAGAATTCCATGTGAAACAATGGTATATGGAATCTAATTATCCATATTTTACTTGGCCAGAAGAATGAAGCTACAATTTAATGGTTGCAATGTGTTTCATTGTTGTATTCCTCCCATAATGTCAAATATATATGAATCCCATTTTATTCCTTCAAAACTATAGCCCAGTGGGAGAAAACAATCATATATCTCTAATACTGAATTTTAAGTAATAAAAATAGAGTTTTTTTCTCTTATCTGTGGAAACCAGGATTTAATATATGATAGTATTCATGTTTTTTTTTATTTTTAAGAATTTGCTTCTGAGCTAAAATCATAATTTGTTTCTAATTTTATATTTAATAACAATTACTTTAAGTGATATAACACAGTAATCTATAAAAATCATCTCTAAGTACATAGTTCCTCTATAGTTTACAAATAAATATTTAAAATAACACCTTTTTTAAGGATTTTATTTATTTATTTGACAGAGAGAGACAGATCACAAGTAGGCAGAGAGGCAGGCAGAGAGAGAGGGGGAAGCAGGCTCCCTGCTGAATAGAGAGCCCAATGCGGGGCTCAATCCCAGGACCTGGAGATCCTGACCTGAGCTGAAGGCAGAGGCTTTAACCCACTGAGCCACCCAGGTGCCCCTAAAATAACACTTTTATGAGGAAACTCACCATTCTAATATAACTGCAGTGGTTTATTTAAAGTAGACTAATTTAGGGGCTTCCCCCTCTCTCTCTGCCTGCCTCTCTGCCTACTTGTGATCTCTGTCAAATAAATAAATAAAATCTTTAAAAAAAAAAGGTAGACTAATTTAATTAGTAAAGTGGTAAAGTCCTACTCATTTATTAAATATTGTGATTTATGCAAGTGGAAATATAATTCGTTTCTTGAATGTTATGTCAGCCTCATCATTAGAAGCTTTCATTTTTAATAATGTACAGGATGAAAGTATTTTACAAGGTAAAATAAAATGGAAATAAATAAAAAATATGTATAGAACAAATAAATAAATACATATATGTCACATAAAATAAAACTTTATTATAGTGGTATTTTATATTTTATTGCTTTGTTTGGATTTTTAAATATATTTTTTTCATAAAAACCTGAGGATTGTTGTGTTTATTTTAAGAGTATTAAAGCAAAGTGTTAAGAGCAGTTTATCTAACATCTGAAGTTCCTGTATCGGGGGCCAAATTAGAAACCTAGAGGTTCAGATTTTTAACTTTCTTTTCACTGCTCCATGTTGCCTCCCAAGCAATATCTGGTAAAAAGTTCTAGTGCTGTTTCTATGTGCCAACCATCTTATTGCCACAACTCTAAGACAAAAAATTTATTTGACGGGTTTTTCTTTTTAAGATTTTATTTATTTATTTGACAGAGATCACGAGTAGGCAGAGAGGCAGGCAGAGAAAGAAAGAGAGGAGGAAGCAGGCTCCCTGTTGAGCAGAGAGCCTGATGTGGTGCTCTATTCCAGGATCCTGAGATCATGACCGGAGCCGAAGGCAGAGGCTTTAACCCACTGAGCCACCCAGGCATCCCTATTTGACAGTCTTCATGACAATTTGCTGCAATATCTTATTTATATATTATTTTTAAAAACACGTTCTTTTTTTTAAGATTTTTATTTATTTATTTGAGAGAGAGAGAGAGAGCAAGAGAGAGCATGAGAAGGGAAAAGTTCAGAGGGAGCAGACTCCCCATGGAGCTGGGAGCTGGATGTGGGACTCGATTCTGGGACTCCAGGATCATGTCCTGAGCTGAAGGCAGTCAGTCGCTTAACCAACTAGCCACCCAGAGCCCCTGTAATGTCTTCTTTAAAAGACCTAAGAATTTTGATCATATAAACTGAATCATTTATTTTTCTGTAGAACTGAAAAATTAAAATGTATTATTCTTTGAATTGCATATATTAACACTTGATGAAAAATGGAATAATAATGTACTATTTTACTTATTTTGTCTATATTCTTACAAAATACATTTTGGTCATTTCTTATTCTTATGCAAGTACTCTATTGTGACAGGTGAATTGTAAAATTCAGTAGTTTTTTTTTTTTTTTCTCATTTTATTTATTTTTTCAGCGTAACAGTATTCATTCTTTTTGCACAACACCCAGTGCTCCATGCAAAACGTGCCCTCTCCATTACCCACAACCTGTTCCCCCAACCTCCCACCCTTGACCCTTCAAAACCCTCAGGTTGCCCCAACCTCCCACCCCTGACCCTTCAAAACCCTCAGGTTCTTTTTCAGAGTCCATAGTCTCTTATGGTTCGCCTCCCCTCCCCAATGTCCATAGCCCGCTCCCCCTCTACCCTATGACCCAGCAATTGCACTACTGGGTATTTACCCTAAAGATACAAACATAGTGATCCGAAGGGGCATGTGTACCCGAATGTTTATAGCAGCAATGTCTACAATAGCCAGACTATGGAAAGAACCTAGATGTCCATCAACAGATGAATGGATAAAGAAGATGTGGTATATATACACAATGGAATACTATGCAGCCATCAAAAGAAATGAAATCTTGCCATTTGCGACGACGTGGATGGAACTAGAGCGTATCATGCTTAGTGAAATAAGTCAATCGGAGAAAGACAACTATCATATGATCTCCCTGATATGAGGACATGGAGAAGCAACATGGGGGGGTAGGAGATAGGAGAAGAATAAATGAAACAAGATGGGATTGGGAGGGAGACAAACCATAAAATTCAGTAGTTTTTTAATCACTGAAATAAGTCTAAAATTGTTATCTCTGTTAGGTTGAAGGAAATCAAACTGAGGATGAATTAACCTTGAGTCTTCCCTTTTGAAATAATAAATTAAGCATAGGGAAATGGGGAGAAAAACGTATATGGAATACATTAAGCAAGTGAACTTGAAAGGGCAGTATGTTGTTTACCCATCTGGTAATGAGTATGTGTCTGTGCATGTGTGCTTCCCTCAGAGGTGATTACCTCTGTTAGCCCTTGGAACAGGAAAAACCAATTGCCATTTCAGTTTACTGATATACTTTTGGAAAAATGAAAGTAAAAGAAAACACAGCTAATTTGCTCTAATATTTGGAAGTACTCATAATGTGCTTTTTATTGATTCTTATGTATCAAGCTTGAAAACTGATCAACTGGAATTAATTTTCATAATAAAGAATATGAATATAGTAGGGTAGCTTAGTGAAACAATTTCATATTCCTGAGATTCTTGGAGTTTGAAATATTTTATCAGTTAATATGAAATTAATAATGATAAACAAGCATCTTTTCAAGGAAATGAACAAGTTTTACAAGAATTGGATCTTAAATCCTTATAAATTTTGTTCTATTTATAACTCTTTTTTAAAAGAAAAAATTGTATTTCAATTAAGTAAAATAACTTAGTAATACTAAAATATTTGTATAGCCATATGGAATACAGCTATTTACCAGTAAATGTGTTTCAGTGAATGTTGGTACATTTAATAGAGCAGTATTTTATTTTATTTTTATTTATTTTAATTTTTTAAAAAAGGTTTTATTATTTATTTGAGAGAAAGAGAGAGCACAATAGGGGAAATGCATGGAGAGGGGACGGAGAGGAAGATTCTCTGCTGAGCAGGGAGCCTGATGCAGGGCTCAATCCCAGGACTCTGAGATCATGACCCAAGGCAAAGGCAGACACTTAACCAAATGAGCCATCTGGGCGTCCCAGCAGTATTTTATTTTTACTCTAACTTTTACATTTGTTCAACTTGCTTAAAACTATATTTATTCAGTACAAATTTATGGTTGATAAGTTCCTTTTTACTGAAGTCTGGGTTGGAAGAGGGTTGCAGTGGCTCTGTGCAGGCAACAGAATTTCAGTTAGTAAAAAAGAGATTTTCTTACTTACACTGGATCACCCAACTCTTGGGCTCTCTTCTGAGTTTCTGAGAAAGATCTAATAATGACAGTAAATTTTGTCAATGACAATAAATTCTAGCTTTCATAATATAAATACCTTACTCCTCCTTATCCATTGCTCTCTTACATTCCTCGTTTTCATTCCAAAAATTGTGGTGATAAAGGTGATTGTTAATAATCTTATGCTAATACTCTTCTTCTTACTCATGCTTCCTAATTCCTTTAAATGTTCTTGTATTTCTAACTTTAAAACAGAATAATCAGTTATTTCTGAATCTCCAGTTTAGATATTTCTATTGAGTGTTCTAAAAATAACTGTTTCTATTGACTATTCTGAA
This sequence comes from Meles meles, assembly GCF_922984935.1. Classification (NCBI taxonomy): domain Eukaryota; kingdom Metazoa; phylum Chordata; class Mammalia; order Carnivora; family Mustelidae; genus Meles; species Meles meles. The sequence goes on from NC_060066.1 coordinate 25,021,256, forward strand.
ATATTTCTATGGACTCTTTCCATTTTTTGTATACAAACTAGGAAGTGTGCTTTCTACTGTCAAAGAGCATGTTCTGCACACATTTAGATCTTTCTCAAAAAAATAGGCTCCCTTTTAAAATTTTGTCTCCCCCCCCAAATAAAATAAAATTTTGTCTTTCCCTTGCATTATTAAGTTTATTCTTTTCTGAATACTTCCAGTTAACATACAAAGAGTGTAATATCTTATGGAATATCTTGTACCATAAAAATCCTACTGTTCTATCAATTTTTATACATTTTGTAGAAACATGAAGTAGATATTTATTATTAAAATTATCATTTACCTCTTTTGAAATGTTTTATACTTGTGATGTTTATACATATTTACCTTCTATTCACTCTTTAATCTTGTCCTGATTTTTAAACCTACATTTAGTAAAGCATCTATTATCATATTAATGACATGTAAGTAGATAAATCCAAGTAACACTTTTTTTCTTTTTATTGTACTCATCTTGGTTTCTCTGACACAATCTCCTGATACTACTCTTTCTTCCCTGAAGATTCTTTTTTTTAAATTTCCCTTACCAATTTTATCTTTTTCGTAAGTACTCAGTCTATGTCTCTTCCTCTACGCCTATCCTCTATCTATCTATCTATCTATCTATCTAATCCTCTATGTCTCCTACTTAAATGGTGGCTCCATATTTCCTCAGGATAGCCACCTGGAGTTCACAGCTGAGAAGCAAGTAGGACACCTAAGTGTCAGAATGTGCCTTACAAATATGTCATCATATTGATATATCTGTCAACCTAAAGCAAGCAGATCCACTCCATTTGTACTGCAGGTTAGCGGTCCACTCCTTTGGTCTCTATTAATGAGTAGAAGCTCAGGCTAATGTTTTGGCCTCATTCCTTCCAATTTTAAAAGTGGAGAACTGGGATGCCTGAGTGGCTCAGTCAGTTAAGTGTCTGCCTTTGGCTCAAGTCATGATCCCTGGGTCCTGGGATCTAGTCCCATGTCTGGCATATTGCTCAGCAGGGAGCCTGCTTCTCCTTCTGCCTCTGCTTTTTGCTACTCCCCCTGTTTGTGCTCTCTCTCTCTCTCTCCGATAAATAAAATAAAATAAAATAAAATAAAATAAAATAAAAAAGATAGAAGTGGAGAACTCAGACTGTGAATGAAACAGCAATATTATTATGTCAGATGGGAACTGGTATTTTTGATATTCTTAGACTTAAGAGGTAAACTGTGCAAACCTTTTTTTTTTTTTTTTTTCTATTATATAAGTAGCTTTAAATAAGCTCAGCTTGTGCGTGGAGAGCTTTGGCCTATGGCATTAGAACTGCATATGTGGTTGAAAGCATTCTTAAGTGAAGTGACCTGGGATCATAAATTCTAAGATTAGACATGGTCAAAATGTCCTATAACTGGAATGTGGTCCACTAATCCTAGAGGTCATTGTTCCATTGATAAACAACCTCACAGTCCTGAAATCACTGCAAAAACAGCAGTGGGTTTTATCCTTTCACACATTCACGTTGTTGTGTTCATAGGGCACTCGAGATTTACGTGACATTGCTGTTCTACTTGCTTGTCTTCCTGATATTACAGAATGCCTCAATTTCCAGTCTATTCACCTGGAGCACTTTAAGAACCTTGAAGGTCTTTGCCATAGCAACAACAGTGGGGAGCATCATTCTTCACGTCAGCGGTCTTAATCCTGAAAGTCAGGGCAGAGTGCAGACTAAGATTATGCATGGGGCTGCCACCAGAGGAATCATTTTTGAGTTCTGTAAATGCCAAACTTCCTGTCAATGACTGTCATGTAAGCAAAACAAACACAAGGCACATAACAGTGTTGGCTTCAGCTTTCATAGATAGCATTCGCAAAACCAAATTCATATTCATACCCTCTCTTTATTTAAAATAGATATAAAAATCACAAAAATAGAAAGACCACTGCTGACTTTTATTTTTCAATCCAAAAAATAAATTGTGACAGTTTAAATGTTATGTCTATCACTATCCTATAATTTACAAACAGATTGACAAGGTTTATTTCTCTTAAATTTTTTCGCAAAGAGCAAGACTTTTCCAGTAATGTTAAAATTATGCTTGGAAAGCAATATTCTGTTTTAAAGCTACCATGTGACACAGCCTCTCTAACTTTCAACAGAATCTTTGAAGTCAGATAAAAAAGGAAAAAAAATATAATATTTGGTTGAGATAAATCAACTCTTATACAGCTATTTGGAAAGAGGAAATTTACTTAACACAAGGATAGTAGAACTTGACTGAGAAAAAGAACTGAACGCTCACTGTGCTCTTTGGCATAAAGCAAACATCCTGGCATGAAAGTAGAACCATTTGTCTGTCTTCAGTTTCTATAGCCCTGTGGGAAAAATATCTTCGCTGCTGTTTTTCCAGTGTGGGTGCTGCAGTTTCAAGTAGCCATAGCAATATGTTCCCTCCTTATTATCAGAACTTTGGATATAACAGGCTGGAGAACAGAGCATCTACATAATATATGGTATAAAATTAATCTGGGGTTTAGTCAAAAAGTAGAGGTAGGAGACTAACAAAATATTTCCCATAGGTAATAAAATTCCCATATTAAAGCACAAACATAAATTTGGAAAAGGAGTTCTGAGAGTTCAAGAAATTGGGGATTGTGGTGGGTTATGTTCCTGATTTTTTTTTCCAGTGCCAAATAAGAGACAGTATTAGGACACATTCTCATCCAAAGTTAGCAAGTCAAACTAATACATTTGGATGTTGAACACTGGGTTGACAACTACAGACAACAGTATTCAGGCAGGAGGGAAGGGCAAGGTGGACAGAGCAGGGCCAAAGGAAATCACTCTTCTGCCCCGTAGCAGTCATGAAAACACATTAGACTTCTACTCACGATGCCATAGCACAAACAAAGGGAACAACAAAATGCCATACAGGAAGAAAAACTTATATTAAACCTCAAACTTAAGAGCATAAATCCTTAAAGTATTTCTCAAATTGAATAGAAGACAGTATAAAAACTATTAGTTATCCTAATAGGGGGGAAAAAAAGGTTTTTTCTTTATTTGGAGAAACTGCAGCAGAATGATATGAAAAAGATAAAGGAGAGAAAGTGAAAGGAAAATACAACAGTATAAAATATAACAAGGGGGTAAATATGATAAGGAAGGACTGAAAATAAAAGGCATTTAGATTTTCAATATATAATGGAAAAAATAAAAAGGTGAATTTTTAAGTAGAAAAACCCAATCAGTGATGTATAGAACAAATTTAATAAGATGTTCTAAAATGTAGAGAAGATCAGAGGAGTCATAGAAGATGTGCAAACCGAAGAGAAATATGAAAACAATGGATGGTCAAGCTGACAAAATGAAGTCGCTCTGCAGAAATACATTTTAAAAATTGGGATATTCCATAGTCTGGCTATTGTAGACATTGCGGCTATAAACATTCGGGTACACATGCCCCTTCGGATCACTATGTTTGTATCTTTAGGGTAAATACCCAGTAGTGCAATTGCTGGGTCATCAATCGGAGAAAGACAACTATCATATGATCTCCCTGATATGAGGACATGGAGAAGCAACATGGGGGGTTAGGGGGATAGGAGAAGAATAAATGAAACAAGATGGGATTGGGAGGGAGACAAACCATAAATGACTCTTAATCTCACAAAACAAACTGGGGGTTCCTGGGGGGAGGTGGGATTGGGAGAGGGGGAGCGGGCTATGGACATTGGGGAGGGGAGGCGAACCATAAGAGACTATGGACTCTGAAAAACAACCTGAGGGTTTTGAAGGGTCAGGGGTGGGAGGTTGGGGCAACCTGAGGGTTTTGAAGGGTCAAGGGTGGGAGGTTGGGGGAACAGGTGGTGGGTAATGGGGAGGGCACGTTTTGCATGGAGCACTGGGTGTTGTGCAAAAAGAATGAATACTGTTACGCTGAAAAAATAAATAAAATGGAAAAAAAAATTGGGATATTAATGATATTTGAGAACAATGGTGAGAAAAATTGTTGAACTTAAATATAAGTATTTACATTTAATTGTTTATCATATTCCAAAAAGAAATCAATTTAAAAGGATTCATCCATAATTACATTTAATTTAAAGAATGCCTGGAGGAATTTATAAGATGTTGGCTTTCACTTGCATAGTAGCCATATGCCAGGATATAGTGCATGCATTTATATATTTAGTTTAAGTTTCAAATAAATGCCTAGAATATTATTTTTTTCAACAATAAATGGCATAAGATCTAATAAAAAACTGTGGCTAAAAACTACACAAATTCAAGTTTTCTATTTGATGTAAAGATGAGAAGTTTAAAGAGTACGTTTCAAGAGAATAGATGCACTACTTTTTTTCAATTTTTGTTTTTTAAGATGTATTGACTTGACAGAGAGAGAGGGGTGAGGGTAACGAGCAAAGAGAGAGGGAGAGACAATCTTTAAACAGAGTCCAAGCTGAGCACTGAGGCTGACTTGAGGTCTCAACTGAAATCAGGACCTAAGCCAAGATCAAGAGTCAGATGCTTAATTGAGTGCACTACCCAGGTAATCCTTGATGAGCTACTTTTGAAAAAAAAATTTTGCACAACACCCAGTGCTCCATGCAAAAGTGCCCTCCTTACGCTGAAAAAATAAATAAAATGGAAAAAATAAAAATAAAAAAAATAAAAAAAAATAAAATTACATTTATCATGATGATCACGGAGTAATGATATATAGAATTATTGAATCACTATGTTGTACACCTGAAATGAATCTAACACTGTATGTTAACTATGCTGGAAAGAAAATAAAAAACTTAATAAACCAAAAAAAAAAAAAAAAAAAAAAGAAAAAATTTTTTTGAAGATGTACTTCAGCCAATGAGAGATGAATTATGCTTTACAATAGAAGTTTATGCTTTAAAACAGAAGTTTAAAAACTGATGGTGAGCTCAACATCAGTTAAACATTACTGATCATAATATAATTGGCTACAAAAAGATAAGGAAATATTTATTAAAATAATAATGCAACCAAAAATAACACTAACTGAAAGCCAGGGAAAGAAAAGAAGCAGATTCCATTAAGGATATTTCAAAACAGAGAGAGGATTCTCCAGGGAAAAATAATTTCACATACTGTTCTCAAGCTACAAGACATAAAATCAAAATATATAAGTTTATTCTTCAGCTTGGATATCATATAAGAAGTTTTTTTTAAAGCTTTTGACATTTATTTCAGAAACGACACATAATGTAAACAATATAAAAAATAGAGAAGGAACATAAGCAAAACATGAAAATTTCCAGCATTGCTTTCATGTATTTTTCACTCCTGTAGTCAGCATGAGAAGTTAATGATGATCCTAAATGTATATTCATTAGCACTGTGTGGTAGAGAAGACATAAAAAGAAACTCAACTGTAAAAAAAGGAAATTTTGACTCATGTAACTGAAAAATCCAGGTGGTAGTTTGGAACTTTAAGTGAGGTTTGATTAAATGCCTCCCAAAGTACTAAGAACTTAATTTCTTGGCCTCTATTCTCTTCTCAATCAGCAAAATTCAGGGAACACATAATGTCTGTGAGTATCTCTAAGCTTTTACTTAGTGCTCAAAACTTTTGCTGCAGATACAGAACATATCTCCAAACTCTGTGTTTTCATACGTAAGACAGTGTCCTTTTTAGGTTCAGAGGATAAAGTAGATTTTTTTTTTTTTGCTTTTGTCTTTGTTTTTACTTAATAGTATCTGCAAAAGTCTTATTTTCCTAATTGTCTCTCCTTAGATTAGGTGCACATATCCAAATGGTGGAGAGAGAATAAAATTCATTGACTGCCATAAGTATAGAGACCATATGTCACCATCTGCTGGGACAGTTTTGAGGTTTGCTGAGAGAGATATGGCTATGCCTTTTATTAGGCATAATTATTAATAGTGTCCCCTCTCACTCTGAAATGTGCCCAGATTTGAATCATAAATTACATGGCTATTTGGCTTAAATCAAAAGGCTCACCCTTGGAACAAAAACAAAAACAAAATACATGACTGGGAAATTTGGAAGAATGCTAGAAAGTCAGCCCCACCCGTACACAATAAGTGTGACCTTACAGCCCTCTTCCCTATGAATTTAGAAATAAATAGGTAGACATATACACCTTTTAATATGAATGACACCATATTGTGAATTACCCTGTAATTGCTATTAATGTTTAGCAATATGTCCTCAAAATTTTTCCATGGCAACACAGTTGGTAGATTTCATTTTGTCCTAATAGCTTCATATTACTGAATACTATGGTTAAACCAAATTTATTTAACCTATGTCCTACTGGTAGATATTACTTATAATGTTATGCATGTTATTTTTATTAGAATGAAGCAATGTTGATCATATGGATGCTTTTTATGCTCATTTGCAAGTATTTCTGTGAATAAGATTCATAGAAATAGAAATGATGGATCAAAGTGTATGCATAGGGTTGATATTTAGTAATGCACTGCCTTCCCAAAAGGTTTAACAAATTTGTATTATGAAAAAATGTGTATTAGTGTGTATTATTTTATATCCTCACCAACATTCAATGTTATCAATCATTTCCATCGTTCTTAACTGGTGTGCACAAATCCATATTCATTTTTTCATTTAAATGATTAGTAGTGAGATTAAGCACTTTTAAAATATAGTAAATTGCCAATTCATATAATTTGTCTATTAATCTATTTTTTAATTTCTCTTCCCCTTACAGATTTGAGGAGCTCTTTGTCCTCTATCCAATTTCTTTACCTTATATATATATGCTGTAAATATATTCCTGGACCTCCTATTTGCTCTATATAAACATGTTCTTAGTTTTAGTTTTTTTTTAATTACAGAATTCTGTTTTGAAGTCAAATATGTCAGCCATTTTCCATATGGCTCCTGTATATTTGACCCTGCCTACTTAAAAATTATAAAAATTATTCTTTTTTTATGATCATAAAAATTCTTCATCACCTTAAATTCCGGATTAATGTAATGTGAAACAGAAATATATTTAATTTTTTTCAAAAAACATTGAGAAAGTGGAATATTGAAACATTGAAAATATTAAAAATACTGAAAATATATCATTTTTACTAGCACAATTCATTGAAGACATTATCATCACTTCTCTTACATTTGAACTTAAAATTTCTTTCATCAAATTCCCTGAACATTCTTGTGCATCTTGATTGTAATTCTGTGAAGCATATAGATTGGTTAGAAGTGACATTTTACAATATTGAATTTCCTCATGCATGAACATGAGATCGTAGCCCCTTTTTTCTTTGTTTAGTTCACCATTTTTGTCTTCTACTAAAGTATACAATTTTAGAGGTCCAGTGAAGTTCTTCTCAGATTTACACTTTGGTATTTCATAGGTTTTATAGTGTATTATATGATTTCAATACATTTCCTATTATTTTTTTGTAATAAATATTTCATTTAAAATTTTAACATAAAGTACACTTGGCCTCTCATTAATTCTAGAATCTTTCCAGTCTTTCTTGTATATTCTAGGTAGAGGGTTAGTTAACTACGAATAATGACTATTTAATTTCGTCCTTTCTAAAGTACATTGTAAATTATCAGTTGCAGGTTCTATCATTATATTGCTTTTGATTTTAGAAGAGATTCTTCTAATATTTCATGATTAAAATGCTGTGTTTGGAAAAATATAATTTAGCAGGCCAGAGAAATATTTAATAAATTATGATATAAATAATATTTACTTAAAATTTTGATTCATATTTAATGTTTATAATATAATATTCAATGAAGAATTTAGGTAAAATACCACTTCTGTAAAATATACTAAATGGAATTATTATATATTTGTGTTGGGAATGTGCCCATGTATATAAGCACAAACTTGGAAAGAAATTCAGAAAAATATTACTGGAAACTACTAGGTAGAATAATTGAATGAATAGCATTTTCTTCTTAGTACAATTTTCTCTTTTGACATCATTTGAAATGATTAGATATGATTTTGTAATAGAAAAGAAAGAAGTCAATGTTGTCGGGCACCTGGGTGGATCAGTGGGTTAAAGCCTCTGTCCTTGGCTTGGGTCATGATCCCAGGGTCCTGGGATCGAGCCCCACATTGGGCTCTCTGCTCAGCAGGGACCCTGCTTCCTTCTCTCTCTCTCTGCCTGTGTCTCTGTTACTTGTGATCTCTGTCAGTCAAATAAATAAATAAAATCTTAAAAAAAAAAAAGAAGTCAATGTTGTCTTTAATACTCATTATAGAACAGATAATAGAAATGTCCAAGCATTATAGATTGATATAATTTATACATAATAAGTTAGAAATACATTTTTGAATATGTATTTCATATCTTCTAGAGTATATGGAAATGACAAAAAACATAATTCTTTGCTAAAAGACTACACCAAGTCACCAACATAAATTTCTTCTGTGAATTTGACTTTAAAAATAATATAATTATATCATAGTTTAATAAAAAGATTAAGAATATGGGATTTGGAGTTATATGGACTTCAGTTTTTTGTTTGTTTGCCTTTGTTTTTGTTTCTGCTCTGCTGTTTCTTATCCAGTTGTTATTGCACAATAGACTTAACATTTCAAAGTCTCAAGGTCTTCTGTTTTATAATGGGGATAAATATGTCATGCTTTAAAGGAATATGATGAGAATTAAATGAAGTTAAAAGGGAAGCCAGGCACTCAGTAAAAGTTGGTGGTTTACTGTTGCTATGTGTTCATATTATTGCTGTTGTTGTTAGTATAATAATTATTAATTATTACTACTGGGTTTTCTTTTAAGAAAGTTGATATATGTTGGTGCATTTTTTTCTGAGTATTCAAAAAGATCAAGTAACTTTAAATGATTTAGTACCCATCAAAAGAGTACAATTCATAATTTCCCAATCAGAGACAAAATGAAAACATGAGCTCACCGAATATTTTGTCATTTATATGCATTATATGTACTGAAGCTTAACTGTAAATTAACATAACATCACCCAACAAGAAAGAGGCTCACTGCACTGTGGAAAGTGGCAAGGCTTTAGCTGAACAGTTTGGAGGGAAGCAAGTTTAGCAGTATGACCTATGTGTAATTTTTATACAAATATATAATTTTTTGAGCAATCAAAATCAGATGAACATATACCTCTCTTACTGCCACTCAGCATAGCACAGAAACATTTTAAAGCTTCCAAAATATTTCCTGAAATAGCTATGTATATTAGTATTCACATTTTGTCCACATTCTCTATATTATCCTATCCTCAGAAGCAGTGAGACTTGGTATGCCAGAATGTACAACAGCTGATGTAGGAAGCGCATAAGCCAAAATGTTCCATATGCAAGTGGTTCCAGCCAATGTGCTATCTTGAGTTGATTGTGTATTGTTTCCTTTATTATAGCTTCTCCGTCTCCCATTTAACTTATGCTCCAGTAGATAGGATGAGTAACAATGCTAGATAGAAGCAAATGTGATACCACTGGAGCTTCCACACAGGAACAAAGAAAAAGGTTTTTGGCTGGTCAAGACACCTATAATAGAACTGATATGGTAATCAGAGAGTAAACAGCTAGTGATTAGATTTAGTTGATGGAGATATTTTGGCAATGTAAAGGTCCTAAGAAACATCAAAGTTCCCTGAGATGAGTAAAATGTGTATGATGAGTAGCTGGAAGACACAATTGCCAAAAGCTCGTGGTGGTTTTAGAAACAATGATGAGGTTGGGGAAATCTAAATTATCTCCATGGGGACCATGCCAAGATGACCCACAGAGTTAGTGTGAGCTCCCATTTCCAAAAACACATCCACTGTTCTAAATGATGTATGTTTTGGTAATAAAAACCCTAAGTACAAGGAAACAACATTCCAGTTCTGGCCAAGATGAATAAAAGAACTGCAGAGTAAATGCAGAAAAGAATTCCAGAATTTGGAAAGTATAAGCAGTGGAACCTAACCTTAACCAACACAGCAATACTACTCTTAGTCATCATCAGTTTTAAAGTTTTTCACATTATCCCAGTGAGAACACACATGAAAATATATGTCAGAAATCCATTATTTATAAAATATAATTAATTGTACACACTTATGTTTAAATTGACTATATTGGTAAATTCTTAAAAATTTTACTTAGCATAATTGGCTTAGTAGTTTTAAGTAAGACATTCCTTGTCTTCATAACATTTCAATTTAAATAATACTTTGACTTTTTTTGTAAATAAATATCTGTTATCAAGATTTTGGTATCTAGCATAAAAAAATAATAAGCACTAGTGACCTCTTTCCACAGTTCAAGAAGTTATTTTAACAAGACTTCATTTTCATTTGGTAAACAACCTGCCATATGTCATAATGATTTAATAGAATTACATGAAGTCTCTCTTTACCTTCAATTCTGGATACCTCAAAACTTCCCAGTCATGGAAATTTTATTTCACAGCTCCTGATCCATACATTATAGCTCAAGAATTATTTTTAAAACTTTCACACTGTGGGTAGAGTCTTTTGGAGGAACACACATGGGTTCTCCTTCCACATATGCTTTCCTTGACTTAAAATGAATAAATATGCCTTATCTCTAGAGTATTTAATCTGAAAAGCAAAATATCACTGAATCATCAAAGGGACATTATTGGCAAAATTACAAGGACAGTGAAAAGATTCATGGTTTCCAGGAACTGAGGTTGACGCAGAAGAAAGGAGGGTGGATAGCCAGAGCACAGGACATTTTTAGGGCAGTGAAACTTGATACTATAATGGTAAATAAATGACAAACCTATGAAACTGACAATGCGGCAAGTGAATTCTAATGTAAACCATGGACTTTAGTTAAGAATGATGCTGGGGGGAGGTGGGATTGGGAGAGGGGGAGGGGGCTATGGACATTGGGGAGGGTATGTGCTATCGTGAGTGCTGTGAAGTGTGTAAACCTGGCGATTCACAGACCTGTACCCCTGGGGATAAAAATACATTATATGTTTATTAAAAAAAAAAATTTGGAAGGGGAGGCGAACCATAAGAGACTATGAACTCTGGAAAACAATCTGAGGGTTTTGAAGGGTCAGGGGTGGGAGGTTGGGGGAACAGGTGGTGGGTAATGGGGAGGGCACGTTTTGCATGGAGCACTGGGTGTTGTGCAAAAACAATGAATACTGTTACGCTAAAAAAATAAATAAAATGGGGGAAAAAAAAGAATGATGCATCAATATCATTCATCAATTAATTGATATTCATCAGCTGTAACAGATGTACCACACCAATGCAAGCTGTCAATAATAGGGAAAGCTATGAAGAGGGTGGGATTGATTTGTGTATAAGAACTCCCCAGACTATTTGTTCAATATTCCTATATACCTAAAGCTGCTTTAAGGAATAAAGTCCACTAATTTTTTAGAAGGGGGATGGGACTTTTTTCCCACAGAGAACGGGCTACTCATTCAATAGTGTATTCTACTGATGAAACCTAATGGATGATAATTCAAGCACAGCTTAGAAATTTGGAGAAAATGGTCCCATTTCCTCTAGGAACTTACTTACTTTTCCACATATCTATCATTTATACTTCATCTTTCCCCTCTCCTCATTAGTATTGTGAATATTTTCCACTTCTGGAAAATTCCCTTTGAACAAAACTGTGAAGCAATATATGACTCAATGTGTGACCTTCTTACAGACGCAAATTTCTGTTAGACTATGTAAATGTGCTCTTTCTCTAATTTTCCCCAAGCAGAAACTATAAAAGTGCATATGTTGCAAAACTATCCTTTGCATTCAAAATAAACAGATTTTAGATGTTTAATAAAAATGACTTAAGTAGATAGGTGCTAAAGGTTTATATGTCAGAAATCAAATTTGGCATTTGATGCATGCAGTAAAGTTGAAGTATGAGGATATAGTAATATTGGTAGAAAGATGCATTGCACTGCATATTGAACATTAAGCCTATATTCTATATATCCCCTTCTCTTATCATTGACTGAAAAAAAAAAAAAAACAGTGGAAAGAAACAGTCAACATTATGACATGAGTGGTCTCTCAGGATTATAAGACACTTGTAAAGCTTGCCTAAACTTAGGATGCTATGTTATTTTGCTTTTTGTCAAGTGATTAAGTTCAGTGCTACCAAAAATCTATTTTCACATTCAACAGTCCTTCACTCATTTAGGAAAAAGCATTAATTCTTTTGGACCTCTGATGAACAAATCATTTTCTTTGTTCATGTCAAAATCTACCTTCCTTTCCTGTATTATTTTATCAAAGATATCTCAATCTCTCCCAAATTCAATAAAATAATATTTTAGAGCTTATATTTTTGAAATTGGCTCAAACTTAAGTTTAATATTTCAGTTAAAATTTAAAGAAAAGCAATAAATTCATCTAAAAGCTTTATTTTAAAGGAAAAAAGGAAATGTATTTGGAAGTGTTTGAAAGAAAATGTTAGTTTTATTCTATTAGATTCTAATTTACTGAGATCCAAACTACAATATACCTTGCTTTAAAATGGATTTAATATATATCTATACTTATGGGGGTTTTTGCAATTTTTAAAAAGATTTATTTACTAATTTGAGAAATGGGGTGGGGGAAGAGCAGAGGGAGTGGGAGAGAAAGTCTCAAGCAGACTTTGTGCTGAATGCAGAGCCTGAAATGGGACTCGATCCCAGGACCCTGAGATCATGAACTCAGCTGAAACCAAGAGTCAGATGCTTAACCAACTGAGATGCCCAGGTACCCCTTTTTTTTCTTGCAACTTTATGGAAAAATATTGGGAATTAATTCTATTTTAAAAACAGAAATTAGGGGCACCTGGATGGCTGTCAGTTAAGAATCCAACTCTTGGATTCTTGGAGCAGATGGTACAATCTGAGGACCCCCTAAGAAATACTGGGAGAGACATTCCCCCCTTCTTGGAGTGCATCTGGGAGAGGAGGCATTGCTTCTCAGGGGACAAAAGAGCTGGCAGGCAACACTACATTTCCCATGCCTCTTAGCATCAGGGCAAAGACACCTGTTGAGGGTGGCTAACCTGGACACCCCTTTTTTGCTGTGCTTTACTCTAAATCCAAGCTCCTGTGTGTTGGTGCAACTACCCTTCTGGTACAAACCTGCACCAGCCCCAGTGAGGTGAGACCTTTCCCTTAAGGTCCAACATGGATCCATGCCATGCCAGATCCCTAGAATTTGCAGTTTTGAGACTAAAACAGCAAGCCTAAAATAAAAAAAGATGAACTGCACTGCTGTTTGGGCAGGTGGCCGAGACAGAGACAGAGTTAAGGCAGGGATCTGAGCAATACCTGAGACACATGAAGGGTGATTGTTTTTCTGTGGGTGCTTCCCAGATAGCAGCAGGCATGACCCCCCTCTCCGAAGATGAGGAAAAGGGCTGGCAAGATTTTTATCCCCCACCCATCAGCACAGAGTGACTTCAGTGATCAGAACAGCACCAAGAATGAGGCCTGAGCAACCTACACCAAGCCCTGCCCCCCGCTCTCTGCTTTTTTACTAGGGCAAGTGACCTAAGAACCAGAGCATTGGCCATCTCCCCAGAAGACCAGCACAAACCCTGCACACAAGACAAGTCTACATAGCTGCATAGTGGAAAAAGCACTGGGCCTTCTTTAACCTAGGTATGCAGAGCAGAGTACAGCTAGCTAAAATTTGCCACACTCTGAACAAGGTCCAAACATTCCCCACTGCAGTCATAGAGAAACTCTGTAGTGGACTGACCTGAGAGAAAGAACAGCCAAAACACACAGAAGAGTGCATGCAGTATACAGCAGAAACACTTCCTAAAGTGCCAGGCACTGGACAGTATATGACTTCTTATTAATAAAGCCATTACTCTCAGGAGCAGGAAATATAACAAGCTTTCCTAAGACACAGAAGACAAGGACATAGACAAAATGTTAAGATGGAGAAATTCATCCCAAAAGAACAAGAAAAGGTCGTGGCCAGTGATGTAATCAAAACAGATATTAGTAATATACCTGAACCAGAATTTAAGACAACAATCATAAGCATGCTCGCAGGGTAAGTATAGAGAAAAACATAGAAGACATCAGGGGTTCCCCTACCACAGAGATAAAAGCTAGTCAGGCTGAAATAAAAAAATGCTATAACTGAGGTGCAAAATCAACTGGATGTAATGACCACAGTGTAATGACCACAAGGATGGAAGAAGAGGAAGAACAAATAGCTGATGTAGAAGATAAAATTATGGAAAATAATGAAGCTGAAAAGAAGAGGAAAAGAAAAATATTGGACCATAAGGATAGACTTAAGGGGGGTGCCTGGGTGGCTCAGTGGGTTGAGCCTCTGCCTTTGGCTCAGGTCATGATCTCAGGGTCCTGGGATCGAGCCCAGCATCAGGCTCTCTGCTCAGCAGGGAGCCTGCTTCCCCACTCCCTTTCTGCCTACTTGTGACCTCTGTCAAGTAAATAAATAAAATCTTCAAAAAAAAATATAGACTTAGGAAGCTCAGCAACTTCATTAAACATAATAACATTCATATCATAGGAATCCCAAAAGAAGAAGCAAGGGAAAAAGGGACAGAATGTGTATTTGATTAAATTATAGGTGAAAACTTCCCTGATCTGGGGAAGGAAACAGACTTCCAAAATCCAAAAGTCACAGAGAACTCCCATCAAAACCAACAAAAAACAGTCCAACACCAAGACACATAATAGTATAATTTGCAAAATACAGAAATAAGGAAAAAATCCTGAAAGCAGCAAGAAAAAAGAAGTCCCAAACTTACAAGGGAAGACAAATAAGGTTAGCAGCAGATTTCTCCATAGAAATTTGATAGGTCAAAACACAGTGGCATGATATATTCAACATGTAAAATAGGGAACAATCTGTCACCAAGAATACTTTATCGAGCAAGGCTATCATTCAGAATAGAAGGAGAAAGTGTCCCAGACAAATGAAAACTAAAGGAGTTCATGATCACTAAATGAGCCCTGAAAGAAATACTAAAGGGAACTCTTTGACAGAAAAGAAAGACTTAAAGTGAAAACACTAGAAAGGAAGAGAGAAAAATCTCCAGAATCAACAACTTAACAAGTTAATACAATGGTATTAAATTCATATCTATCAATAATTACTCTGAAGGTAAATGGACCAAATGCTTCAACCAAAATACACAGAATGCCAGAATGGATAATAATAATAAAAAAATAATAACCATCTATATGCTGCCTACAAGAGACACATTATAGACTTAAAGACAGCTGCAGATTAAAAAAAGGAGGGGACAGAGAGCCATTTGTTATGCAAACAAATGTCAAAAGAAAGCCAGAGTAGCATACTTATGTCAGACAAACTAGATTTTAAACCAAAGACTATAAAAAGAGATGAAGAAGGGCCCTATATCATAACAAAGGGATCTACCTAACAAAAAGATCGAACAACGGTAAATATTTATGGCCCTAACTTGGGAGCACCCAGATATATAAAACAATAAATAACAAACATAAAGGAGTTTATAGATAATTATACAACAGTAGTAGAGAAATTTAGGGGTGCCTGGGTGGCTCAGTTGGTTAAGCATCTGCATTTGGCTCAGGTCATGATCTCAGGGTCTTGGGTCAAGCCCAATGTTGGGTGCCTTGCTCAGTGAGAAGTCTGCTTCCCCTTCCCCCTCTGTCCCTTCCACAACTCATGCTCTCTCTCTCAAATAAATAAACAAATAAATAAATAGATAAAATCTTAAAAAAAATAGTAGAGTACTTTAAGACCCCACTTACATCAATGAACAAATCATCTAAGCAGAAAATCAATAAGGAAATTGGTTTTGAAAGACACACCGGACCAGAAAGACAGATATATTCAGAACATTTCATCCTGAAGCAGCAGAATACACAGTCTTTTCAAATGCACATGGCACATTCTCCAGGATAGATCACATACTAGGTCACAAAACAGGCCTCAACAAGTACAAAGAGATTGAAATTATACCATGCATATTTTCTGACCACAACGTGAAGTCAAACAAGAAAAAATATGGAAGGACCATAAATACATGGAGGTTAAACAACATCCTACTAAACAGTTAATGGGTCAGCCAGTAAATTAAAGAAAAAATTTTAAAATCCATGGAAACAAAATGAAAATGAAAACACAATGGTGCAAAACCTCTGGTATGTAGCTAAAGTGGTCATAAGAAGGATGTATATAACAATACAAGCTTACCTCAAGAAGCAAGAGAAATAGTCGTGCAACCTCACCTTACACCTAAAGAAACTAGAAAAATAACAACAAATAAAGCCTGAGGCCAGCAAAAAGGAAATAATAAATATTAGAGCAAAAATAAATAACATAGAAACAACAATAAAAAAACAGTAGGACAGATCAAAGAAAGTAGGAGTTGGTTCTTTGAAAGAATTCATAAAATTCAAAAACCCTGAGCCGGCCTTATCAAGAAGAAAAGAGAAAGGATCCAAATAAATAAAATCATGAAAAGAGGAGAGAACACAAACAACACTACAGAAATTCAAATAATTATTAGAGAATATTATTCCCTTATGAAAAACTATATGCCAATAATTTAGACAACCTGGAAGAAATGGATAAATTCTTAGAAATATACAAAATACTAGAACTCAAACAGGAAGAAACAGAAAACCTGAAGAAACAGAAAACACAAAACCAGCAAAGAAACTGAATCAGTTATCAAAATCTTTCAAGAAACAAAAGCCCAGAACTGGATGGCTTCCCAGGGAAATTCTACCAAATATTTAAAGAAGAGTTAATACCTATTTTGTCAAACTATTAAAAAAAAAAAAAAGAGAAATGGAAGGAAAGCTTCCAAACTCATTTTATGAAGCCAGTGTTCCCTTGATTACAAAACCAGAGAGTCTTCATTAAAAAAGACAGCTACAGGCCAATATTCATGATGAATATAGATGCAACAATTCTCAACAAAATACTAGAAAATTGAATCCAACAGTACATTAAAACAACCATTCACCGCAATTAAGTGGGATTTGATCCTGGGCTACAAGGGTGATTCAATATTTGCCAATCAATCAATGTGATATACCACATTGATTGTGAAAGGATAAGAACTGTAAGATCCTCTCTAGAATGAGTAAAACCATTTGAGAAAATATAGGATTCATTCTTGATAAAAACCCTCAACAAAGCAGGGATATAGGGAAAATACCTCAACATTATAAAGATCATATACAAAAGAGCCACAGCTAATGTCCTCAATGGGAGAAAACTGAGAGGTTTTCCTCTACAGTCAGAAATAAGACGGGGATGTCTTATTTCTCACCATTGTGATTTAACATGCTACTGGAAATCCTAGACTCAGCAATTAGGCAACAGAAAGAAATAAAAGCATCTACATCAACAAGGAAGAAGTCAAATTTTCACTACTTGCGGATAACATGATACTCCATGTAGAAAACCTGAAAGACTCTACCAAAAAAGTGCCAGAACCGATACATGAATTCAGTAAAGTCACAGGATAGAAAATCAACATACAGAAATCTGTTGAATTTCTATATAGCAATAATGAAGCAGCAGAAAAAGAAATCAAGAAATCAATACCATTTCAATTATACCAAAAACCATAAGATACCTAGGAATAAACTTAACCAAAGAGGTAAAAGATGTATGTTTTGAAAACTACTGAACACTTTTGAAATAAATTAAAGATGACACAAAGAAATGGAAAGAAATATTCCATGATCATGTATTGGAAGAACAAATATTATTGAAATGTCTATACTACCAGAGGCACCTGGGTGGCCAGCTTTTGATTTCAGCTCAGGTCATGATCTGGGAGTTCTGAGATCAGCCCACAACAGGTTCCACACTCAGTGGGGAGTCTGCTTGAGGATTCTCTCTCTCTCACCCCTTAGTACTCTCCCTGCTCACACTCTCTCTACCTTTTACTCTCTTTAGAATGAATAAAATAAAGGGGGAAAAAAAAAAGAAATGCCTATGTTACCTAAAGCAATCTACACATATAATACAGTCCTTATCAAAATACCACCAGCATTTTTCACAGAGCTTGAACAAACAATCCTACAATTGTGTGGAACACAAAAGACCCCAAATAGACAAAGTGACCTTGAAAAAGCAAAGCAAACCTAAAGGCATCACAATTCTGGACATCAAGCTATACTACAAAGGCGCAGAGATCAAGATGGTATGGTATTGGCACAAAAACAGAAAAACCAGAAATGGACCCACAACTATATAGTCAAGTAATCTTTGACAAAAGCAGGAAAGAATATCCAATGGGAAAAAAGACAGTCTCTTCAACAAATGGTGTTGGGAAAACTGGACAACAACATGCAGATGAATGAAACTGAACTATATCATACACAAAAATAAATTAAAAATGGATGCAAGATATAAATGTGAAACAGGAAACCATCAAAATCCTAGAGGAGAACGTAGGCAACAGACTCTTTGACCTTGACCATAGCAACGTTTTAATAAACACATCTCTGGAGGCAAGGGAAAAGAAAAGCAGCAAAAATGAACTACTGGGACTTCATCAAGATAAAAAGCTTCAGCTCATTGGAAGAAACACTCAACAAAATTAAAAGACCAACTTTCAGAATGGGAGAAGACATTTGCAAATGACATATCTAATGAAACCCAAAAAGACTTTATCAAACTTAATATCCAAAGCCCCCAAATAGTCCAGTAAAGAAACGGGCAGAGACATGAATAGACATTTTTCCAAGGAATACATACATACAGCTAACAGACACATGAAAAGATGTTCAACATCACTTACCTTCAGGGAAATACAAATCAAAACTACAATGAGATACCACTTCACACCTTTCAGAATGGTTAAAATTAACAGCACAGGAAACAACAGATGTTGGTGAGGATGCAGAGAAAGGGGAACCCTCTTACACTGTTGGTGGTCATGCAAACTGGTACAGCCACTCTGGAAAGCAGTATGAAGGTTCATCAAAAAGTTAAAAATAGGGGCACCTGGGTGGCTCAGTGGGTTAAAGCCTCTGCCTTCAGCTCAGGTCATGATCCCGGGGTCCTGGGATCAAGCCCCACATGGGGCTCTCTGCTTAGCAGGGAGCATGCTTCCCCCTCTCTCTCTGCCTGCCTCTCTGCCTACTTGTGATCTCTCTCTGTCAAAATAAAATCTTTAAAAAAAAAAAAGTTAAAAATAGAATTTCCCAATGATCCAGCAACTGCACTACTAGATATTTACCCAAAGATAACATTAAAGGATGATTGCTGTCAATTTACTGTTGAAATAACAGTAATTTTATTTTGTAAATAAATAAACAAGTGACAGTAAAGTGTTATTTTAAAATGTGACCATGAGGGGTGCCTGGGTGGCTCAGTGGGTTCTGCCTTCAGCTCAGGTCATGATCTCAGGAATCCTTCCTCAGGCTCTCTGCTCGGTAGGGAGCCTGCTTCCTCCTCTCTCTCTGCCTGCCTCTCTGCCTACTTGTGATCTCTGTCTCCCTCTGTCAAATACATAAATAAAATCTTTTTAAAAATGTGACAATGATACTATTGTTATGTTTAAAAAACCTTATCAATTATATAAGTATATTGAAATATGTGTGCATAAAATAACATGATATTTGAAATTTAATTCAAGATAGTAAATATATTTGGAAAATATCTTGGAGAGAGAGACATTTCATGAAATGATGGGTACTTAGAGTTGAAGTGTACTATTTTCTCTGCTAAGAAATAACTGAATTTTCTATTAAAAAAAACAAAAAGAAAAGTTAAATCAATAGATAAGAGATACGCAAATATCTGCAAAGTATTTTGGTTTAAGGGCTTACACATAGTAATCACTGAGAAGTGAACAAATGAATTAATTTATAATTATTAAACAGTATATTATATATATTTATATCATATTATAAAATATGATTTGTGAAAACTAACCTTTGATAGTTTTATGATTTTCTACATGATTTGGTGTTTTATATATTTTTAGAAGCCCATTGAACATTAGGAAATAATTTCCCCTTCTGAGGAAAAAGGATATTACTTTATTTGTTCTGTTTTAGCTTTTATTAAAATTCAACTTACTTGTTTGTTAATTTATTTATTAATTGATCACTGCCATTATTTTACACTGGACAATAGGTTCTGTGAAGCCATGTCAGAATTTACTCACCATTTTCTCAGTGCGTATTCTATTGTTGGGTGATGATGGTTACTTAATAAATGTTTTATAGATGAATTTTTTTTTAAAAGATTTTATTTATTTATTATTTCACAGAGAGAGAGATCACAAGTAGGCAGAGAGGCAGGCAGAGAGAGAGAGGAGGAAGCAGGCTCCCCGCGGAGCAGAGAGCCCGATGCGGGGCTCAATCCCAGGACCCTGAGATCATGACCTGAGCCGAAGGCAGCGGCTTAATCCACTGAGCCACCCAGGCGCCCCTAACACAAAGAGTGCCAGAAAAGATATTAACTGGCAAAATATTCTTAGAAAGCATTCACAGACTGTACCCCTGGGGCTAATAATACATTATGTGTTTATTAAAAAAATAAATAAAAATAAAAATATAAATTAGAACACACACACACACATACAAATATTCTTAGAAAGCATAGTTACTTTCCCACTAAAAGCACTGAGTTTTTATATATCTTGTAATTTTACTAAACTTTATATACAAAGATTATAGATTACAATAACAGTATCCATTTAGGAAAATTAAGATAACATCAAGCAGTTCAACAGATAAGCTCAATCAGCTCTTGGGTATGGTAATGCGGTTTAAGATGTACAACAGCCATTAAAATTGAGTCATTATGTAGGAGAGACAATAGGAATGCATCAAGAAAGTAAATATGAATATGATTTATAGAATCAGAAATACTTAAGCAGGAATAGCCAACAGGTAAAAAGAAACCAATGGAAGAAACAAGTAATTAATATTTTTGTGTGTCTCTGTAGTGTCTATGTGTATCTGTGTGTGTTGAAAAGTAAGTGTTTTGTAAGACTGTGCAGGTGAATTATTGAGCCCAAGAAACTGGAGTGGAGGTGATAGAATACAATATTCAAGACATGGTATTTAACACAAGGGTGCACAACAGTGATAAAGAGGTAAGATAAAATCACAAAAAAAAAAGTCAATAATTTAAGCCAGAACATTTTAAGACTCAAAAGTACAATCCAGTATTTCAAAGGCATAAGTAATCAATTTGGTTTTGATACACACACACAAAAAATGTTTTATTGGCCCCCTACTGAGTTGTTTTATCACTCATTACTCCTGTCATACAAACTGTTCTCCCTTCTCCCTCCCAACACTAACACAAATCTACATGGACACAGAGTGAGTGTGGTGAATGCTCTTCAATAGCATTTGTGTAATTGCCATCTGATTTCCAGGCTAATTTTGTTGTTCAAGATGTGATTATTGACCCAACATGAGGTATAAATGTCTATTTTTTTTTAAATATTTTATTCATTTATTTGACAGAGAGAGAGGTCACAAGTAGGCAGAGAGGCAGGCAGAGAGAGAGGGAGAAACAGGCTCCCCACCAAGCAGAGAGCCCGATGCAGGGCTCGATCCCAGGACCCTGAGATCATGACCCGAGCCGAAGGCAGAGGCTTAAACCACTGAGCCACCCAGGCGCCCCTATAAATGTCTATTTTTTTTTAAATTTATTTATTTTTATTTGTTTATTTACAGCATAACAGTGTTCATTGTTTTGGCATCACACCCAGTGCTCCATGCAGTACGTGCCCTCCTCATTACCCACCACCTGGTCCCTCAACCTCCCAACCCCCCCACCCCCCCCGCCGCCCTTTCATAACCCTCTAGTTGTTTTTCAGAGTCCATAGTCTCTCATGGTTCATCTCCCCTTCCAGTTTCCCTCAACTCCCTCTCAGCGTAACAGTATTCATTCTTTTTGCACAACACCCAGTGCTCCATGCAAAACATGCCCTCCCCATTACCCACCACCTGTTCCCCCAACCTCCCACCCCTGACCCTTAAGTAAGCAACTGGGAGTCGAGGTTATGACATTTCTAGCTCAGTTTGGCCAGACTCCTGAAAAGAGGAAGTAAATTTTTCTGCCAGGTGTACCAAGGAGTATAAAAACCTGGTCTATGGAAAGAGAAGAATGTAACAGAAATCAGAGGTAGCAAGTCCTATCAATTTTCTAAACTCTGACTAATGAACTTTTCTGATGGTCAGCCATTTTTCTGCTACCATTGTCTTTAAAATGTATATCAAGCCATATCAAATGTAATAAAACCCACTGATTTGACTCAATTAAATTTGAATTGTTTCCTATTACTTGCAACACAAAGAATCTGAATTAAAGCAAATATATTCCAAGAAACACTTTAGTTATTAATACTTCAGTTATGACTGCATTATAAATTTTTGCCTAGTTCCACCATAAAATAAGCAGGGGTTTATTTCTCAGGGCCTAGTTGCACTGAACAGCTATTCTTCAGAAACATAGGTCAATTATCCTAGGATGTAAACATTCTGCCCTTGATACATAATTTACTTTTGTTTTCTTAATAAAGTAACTGTATTACATAAATGAACTTGAATTTCTTTCACTTTTCTCTGATCACAATGAAAAAATTATATCAACATAAAAACAATAGTAATAAATCCATATTTAGAATGAGAGCTGAACCTTTACCAACTGGTAGCGTGAGAGATGCAGAAAAAGTAGAGGGCAAAGATGGAATTTAAAGTATTTTCTCTGTCAGTAGCTTGAATTGCCTCAAGTAGAATATTCCTATGGAGGATTAGTGAGTTTAAAAGATAAGAAAGATGCACTGGTTTAAAACTCCTGAAAGCTAGAGGAGGTCATTTACAATTTATTCTTAATGGTTTTCTTTCAAACTTTTCCTTGATATTGTTAGTTTTTCTTTGACAGCTTGTGAACTTTTCCTATATCAAATTCTCTCCCCCTTTTCCACTTATCCATGTATGATACACTATGCAGCTCTTTCTTTTTTCTTCTCTGAATCCTTATTGATTTTGTTGGGGTCATTTTGAACTCATATGTGCTTAAGAAAATCTAACCCCCTCTCTCTCCCTCCTCTCCTTCTGCCCCCCCCCAGCTCATCCAGCTCTCTTAAAAAAACAAACAAAACCCTCTACCCTCTTATTTTAATGCATTGTTATAGATTCCTTTCATTACCAATGTAACTATTTTCTGTATGAATACTAACTCCAAAATTGCAAGTTGCAGAAGGGTAAAGATGGCTTCATATAAATGTTCCATATTGAATGGTAAGCACCACGGAGGAGAGACCAATGTTTCTAGTTCCCTATTGCTTTGCCAGTATTATTTGGCATAATGGTTAATAATTGGTGGGTGGGTAAAATGTACTATTTGTTTATTGAGGGATTATTCTCTATAGCACATACTAGAAAACAGCACTTCATATAGAAGGCTGTATTAATTTGCTAGGGGTGCTATAACAACAGAAACTTATTTTCTTACAATTCTGTAAGCTAGACCCAGACCAAGGTCTCTTCATAGAAGAGATTTCTTCTATGAAATCTCTTTCCTTGGCTTGTACATGATCATCTTTCCCATGTCTTCACATGGTTTTCCTCCTGTATCTGTGTCCTAATCTCCTCTTATAAAGACATTAATCTTACTGGATTAGGCCCACTCATACGACCTCATCTCACCTTAGTTGTCTCTGTAAAGGCCCTATCTCCAAATACAGTCACATTCTGAGTTACTAGCATTTAGAACTTGACAATATGAATTCAGTGCTGGGGGGGGAAGGGGAGACACAATTCAGCTCACAAGCTCAGGCTGAATAAGTGTTCTAATTTTTATTATTTATCAGCAAAATGTAATGGTGTTCATGGAGTTGTCAACAAAAATACAGACATATCAGACTGTTTTTTTCTGTTATAGAATTCTTTGAGTAGATAATTCTACTGGTAATTTTTTTATGTAATTATCTCCTCTATTATATATGTTACTGAAGGATACTGAAGGATGCTTATATGGAAGGGATTCTCAATATGTTTTGGAATATGAGTAATTAGATTGAAGTATGGACTGTCGGCTCAGAAATAAAAAGTATACACAGGGCCCATAGGGGTGTCGGGTGGTTCAGTCAGCTAAGCATCTGACTTCTGCTCGGGTCATGATCTTGGGGTCCTAGGATCAAGTCCCTTGTGGAGCTCCACAGTAAGTGGGGAGTCTGCTTCTCCCTCTCCCTCTGCAAGCTGCCCCCCAGTTCTCATGTGCTCTTCCTCTCTCCTCTCTCAAATAAATAAAATCTTTAAAGAAAGTATACACACTTAATATTCCATATTGCTTAAAAGATATGCACCTTAAAATGAGTCAATGTACCCTGGGTTACAAACTCTAACTCTATAGTTTGTCAGTAGATGAATGGCAACACTTTTACTAGACCAAAACCAAATACAAACAACAAAATATTAAAATAGGCCAATTTATAAACTGGAGGGATTTTTAAAATTTTTCCAATTGTAGGTCATATACCTAATTAATTAACATATAAGAAATACCTCCTATATAACTAGTTTGAAAGATGTACCAAGTTTCTGAAGTAAAAACAATTTGAGAAAAAATATTCTATTTTATAAATATGAAAAATAAATTAGATCTTGGTGTAAGAATAATTGTCTACGGGGGTCAAATAAATACTTCATTTTTTTTCTCTATTTTCCAAAGCCACAGCTTTGGAATAAAGGGGTATGATGTAAAAACTGAGTTATTCATACATTATATCTAAATAATACATGTATTAGAATTCCTGTGTTTTTCCAATGTCCTAGATGAATATATTTAGTACATTATTTCTTGGATAAAAGCTTTTTCTTTAACAAAGTTGGGAATAAGTTATATTTCATTAGTTTATCAGAATGGTGATCCTTATGGTTTTCTCTGCTATTTTCTCCCGTCATTCAAAAAAAAAAGTTCATTCTACAGCAGTTCTAAGGGATTTGCTTTAAAAATAATCTTCCAGGGGCGCCTGGGTGGCTCAGTGGTTTGGGCCTCTGCCTTCGGCTCGGGTCATGATCTCAGGGTCCTGGGATCGAGTCCCGCATTAGGCTCTCTGCTCAGCAGGGAGCTTGCTTCCCCCTCTCTCTCTGCCTGCCTCTCTGCCTGCTTGTGATCTCTCTCTGTCAAAAAAATAAATAAAATCTTAAAAAAAAATAATCTTCCAAAGAGTTAGAGCCTGTGGAGTGACCACCTCCATACTTTACTGGTCACAAGTCATTTTAAAGCAACTAAAACCACTGAAAGCCAATCTGATAGGAACGTCCTGTCTATGTAATCCTCAGGGGAGAATGTGAAAGTTAGTCACACAGCCTAGCAAAAGAACTGCCTGCCAGACAAGTGCCATAGATAAATAGTCCCCAAAGGACTTTGAGGAAAAAGAAAGTCGGTCTATATCTTATAGAGAGAAGCACATTTTGCCTCACAATGATTGGATATTTTAGACATTTTAGAATTTTCTACTTAATTGGATATGTAATTGCCTGACCAATTTTCTTGTGTCCGAAAAATACATATTTTAATTCCTGATACTCCTTCAATATTTTTTAAGTTCTAATAATAATCCTGAAAAGAGAAAATACATTTTCTCTCCTGCTTATGGAATCAATAACAGCAGAAAGCAGAGAAGCTGGAAAAATCAGAATGAAGCAGTGACTGACAGATGAATACACCAGAAAATAGCAAAATCGTGAGATACCTGGGATTTTCTGAGTAATCATGTGTGCAGGAAGGAAGGTAGGTCTCACACAGTAAGAAGAATACATGAATCTTGGAGGGCTGTGCCAAGTTTCCAAAGTGAGTTCAAGATAAGAAGGGCAATTTCAGTCATATTGTTCCCCCCCCCCCCTTTTTTTTTAACCTTGGTGGCTCACCCACTAGTCTAGGCACTAAAAAAGAAAAATTGTGTGTCTTCTACATTGCTCCATAATAACACAGTTTGATATGGCATGATGTTTCTTAAGTTCTTGAACTTTTCAAGATAAATAAAGAAGGAGGATGGGGGCAGGTATTAATGTTACTGATGAAAATTTCTCTTAAAAAATTTTGTACTTATAGTCTCACTTTTATAATTAATTGAAATTTTTAGAAACATTAACCATTTTGTCTGACATCTTCCTATAATGCATTTTGCTAATTATCTTAATCAGACTATGCAGAGCATAATTTAACATTTCTCTTCTAACTCAGGGCCTTCACATGACTATCAATTAGCATACTGCAGTAAGAGAATGATGCCTTAAAGGACTATTAAGAGGTGGAGGCCTTGTTGCCCTGATCTAAATGGTGCCAGATGGCTGTCTAATTAGTTACTCTGCTACCATCTACATTCCAGTTCATACTGCTAGCTCCTTGCAGAATTTCCGATAACAGATCCTACTTACTATTTTTCAC
The DNA here is from genome assembly GCF_922984935.1 of Meles meles. Lineage (NCBI taxonomy): Eukaryota > Metazoa > Chordata > Mammalia > Carnivora > Mustelidae > Meles > Meles meles. The sequence goes on from NC_060066.1 coordinate 25,047,644, forward strand.
ATTAGTTGACCTGGTGTCTTCTATCGTCTGAGAGGAAATAAAATAACAAAACTGATTACATTTTAAGACTTAATTATTTTGATTAATGCAGAAGTTTGTCTTCAGTTTCACCCAAGGAGTATAATGTTACCAAATATGACATTTATGTGTGTTTGTGTGTACTTGCCCCTACAACCTTAGTAATATACTTCAGAATCTGCAGTTTAATGTTTTCAGAGTTTAAACTTGAAATCCTGGGACATTAATGAATATTTATTTATACATACATCTGAGCATTTAATCTCAAATTTATAATATGTAGTCTACTTTTAAACCCACATATACAAAGAAATTACACTATACATATATATTTTCAAGATACTGCTACTGAAGTAGTTAAAATCAATGTACTATATTCATGTCAGTGTTACACTATGATGTTGCCTCTGTGAGTTTTAACAAAATGAGACATATGTGCTGAGTATACAGATCCCAATGGAGTATTTTTCTTAGCAACAATAACCATGTTAAAACAGTCAAATTTTAATATTTAAAAAAAAATCTTGAGGTAAAAAAAAATTCTTGAGGTGAGTTAGTAGTAGTCTAAACTGCAGTAACTTCATAACATATTTAAGTATAACATATTTGAGCATAACAATATATGCTCAAAGAACTCTTCTGTATGGAGGAACTTGAGAGGCTCAGCCAGTTAAGCATCTGCCTTGGGCTCAGGTCGTGATCCCAGGATCCTGGGGTGGCAGATCAAGCCCCACCTTGTATCAGGCACCCTGATCAGTGGGGGAGTCTGCTTCTCCCTCTTCCTCTGTCCCTCACCCCTAGTACATGCTTGCTTGCATGTTCTCTCTCTCAAATAAATAAAATCTTTAAAACAAAAACAAAAAAACAAACCTCTCTGGTATCAAAAGCAAAGAAAACCATGAAAGACTTAATACCTGCCATATCAGTGTAAGCTTAGTTCAAATTTCTAGTTATTGAGAACAGAATACAATCATTTTAAGATATATTAAAATAGACCAGAAATTCACTGCTGTATGCTGTGATTTATAGTAACAAGTAAAAGAATTGGTCATTCAGGAATTTGTAATTGGGATAATGACAATTCCATGTTTTCTTCAAATTTAGAAAAAAATTGATTATATAGATTTAGTTCACCTAATAACTGTAGAATTCATGACTTTTGTAAAGGCTTTAAAGTTATCATGCTTTCAGTTGACTCCAGCTTTTTTTAGTTGTTGTCGTTCTCTCCAAGCATAATGATTTTTCTACTTAGAAACAGACTAACTACATATGATTGATCATGTAAAAAGTAATATTTATTCACCCCAATGTTTATAGAAGCATTATCAACAATAGCCAAATTATGGAAAGAGCCCAAATGTCCATTAACTAATGAATGGATAAAGTAGTTGTGGTATATGTATAAAGAAGTCATGTGTGTGTGTGTGTGTGTGTGTGTGTGTGTACAAGTGTATACATACACAGTAGAATATTACTCAGTCATAAAAAAGAATGAAATCTTGTCATTAGCAATGATATGGGTGGAGCAAGAGTATAATATGCTAACTGAAATAAGTCAGTCAGAGAAAAACAAATACCATATGATTTCACTCATATGTGGAATTTAAGAATCAAAACAGATGAACACAGGGGGAAAAACAGAGGAAACCCATAAAACAGACTCAACTTTGAGAACAAACTGAAGGTTGCTGGAGGTAGGTGGGGTGGTGGATATTAAGGAGGGCACTTGTGATGTTGTATGTAAGTGTTGTATGTAAGTTTTGAATCACTAAATTCTACATCTGAAACTAATGTTGCGCTGTTTGTTAATTAACTAGAATTTAAATAAAACCTTGGGAGAAAAAACAAATTAAAAATTTAAAAAATGTAAAATGTGGAAGTTATGGTTTTGGGAAAGACAGACTCACCAATTTAGTAGCGATAAGAGTTTATAATCATAATTTATCACACTGAAATGTGAGTTTTCCACCAAGTTTGAATATACTCCATACATTTTGATTTATATATTTTCAGCAAAGAAGGTCAATATGTAGCATTTTCTACTATTCTTCTTGCTTTTCAAATGCACAATTTCATGTTTCACAGTGCTTATGATGGTCAGGTTTATGTGTCCACTTAGATAGATTTTAGTACCCCGTTATTTAATCAAATACTAATTTTGGTGATGCCATGAAAGTATTTTGCAGAAGTGATTAACAAGTCCATCAGTTGACTTTAAGTCCTCCATAATTAGGGTAGGCCTGATCCAGACAATTGAAGACCTTAAGAGTCTTATCTTAATCAAGAAGACAACCTGCTTGTGGAGTGAATGGACTGAAGATTCAGCTCCTACCTGAGAGTTTCTGTTTAGGTAGCTAGCAAAATGATTAAGTCAATTCCTTGCAATCAATCACATGTATATGGTGAAACCTTGATTGATACAGTGCTCTTGCATTTTGCTTGTATTTTGTCAAAGTCTCAAGAAAAAAAAAAGAGCATCCAGCACATATCCTTCTGATCCTGAATGCTTAGCTGAAAGCTGATTACCCAGCTCCCATTTTCCTAAAAAGAACAGCTCCCTCCCACTCTTCTACCTTCAACCAATGCTTACAACTGCATTTTCCCAACCTCCTTTAGTCAGTACAATTAAGACTTTATTGCAACACATTTAATTTACCAACAATAATTATTTATTCTCAAACATTCGTTCATTAATTACACTTTAGTTTTATTGTACAAATAATTTCTCTAACTCTGAAAGTAATTTGAGTAACTTGAGTTTATATATACAATAAACAACCCCTAAGCTACAATGTTTTTGAATCCCTTTGTTTGTTATATAGATCTTTAGAAAAGAAAACCAGAAAAAAATAATAACCTTCTTTGTTGGCCTATCTCTTTCAGTATCACTGCACTCAGTGTGTTTATTTTAGAGAATGTTTTACTCTCCAATTCCCATACCCTGTACTCCCCAGTTTTCAAATGCTCCCCCCAATCTTCCATCTAAATGTTCTATCTAAAACCAGCAAGTCTTTCTCTAGATGTAGAAGAACCTTTAGTGTTACTGTTTTACATAATAAATGTAAACAATTTTCATTTTAAAATGTTATATAAGAGTGGAAAGAACAGGAACTCTACACATATCCAGGCACGCATGCTCTCTCTCTCTCACACACACACATATCCATTTCAAATATATTGCATATAAATATACATATTTTTATATCCTGGTTTTCCTTTTAACTGTTTTATGAACCTTTATCACCTGTCATTATAGGTTATTCCTATAAAATAGCTAATGGTTGAATATTTTATCACAAATATTTTATTTAACCCCATTCTAATCCTATTAAATCAATGCTTGCTTATAAATCTTTCTTTTCAAGTCCGATATCTCTTTTGACTAAATTCTTTAATAAAATTTATATTCAACTAGAAGAAATATTTTTAGGTGTTTTAAAAAATACCGGGCGCCTGGGTGGCTCAGTGGGTTAAGCCGCTGCCTTCAGCTCAGGTCATGATCTCAGGATCCTGGGATCGAGTCCCACATCCGGCTCTCCACTCAGCAGAGAGCCTGCTTCCCTTCTTCTCTCTCTGCCTGCCTCTCTTGTGATTTCTCTCTGTCAAATAAATAAATAAAATCTTTAAAAAAAATACCTCCAAGCTCATTTTCAGGAACTCACTAAGATTTTATAATTCCACTAAGGATATATAATTTTAGAAGTCACTCCATATAATAATATAAATAAGATAAAAAGAAAAACACCTTATTATAGTTATACTTATTTAAAAGTCACCAAATAATCTGTAGTTTTAGAAGTCACTCAAAAGAATGACTGTAACAGTATTAGAAGTTGCAACATGCACCTGATGACTTTGTAGTCATCTTTGACTAATTCACTTAAGATGTTACAGCACCACTATATATCACTCACTATAAAGAAGATGAAATGGAATTTTCCTGAAAGCTAATGCAAAGACCATTTTATTCAGAAAGAATAGAAGGTGATCAACAATTTTGAAGGATCTATAAAAATTGTGAATATGATTAAAGCACTGAGACTGAGGCAAATCTTCTCTGGTTCATGAGGAAATAAAAGTAGGGAATTCAACTCTCCTTTATCAATACTCAGCTTGTCCCCTGTTGAGTAAAAATGTACTCACATAAGATTTTGATGAGGGATATGATAAAAAAAAATTCTTTCTGATACTAATGAGAGTCAAGACTATTTCTGTATTTTAAAGTGTCTTGCTCAAGTGAGGCATCTTAAGAAAAGATTTAGAATCTTGAGTAGTTTTAACATTTCACTTCTTTGCTGAAAGTTCATTTAATTTTAAGCATAAAATCAAACTATTTAATGAAATGGTTCAAGAGCTTAAATTTCAATATTTGGGAGTTTTCTTCATTTACTACAGAGAGAAACTGAGGATTATGATTGGACAAATTTAAAAAGAAAAATGTTAATTCAAAATAAAGTTTGAATTGGTAATTTTTTCACTACTAGTTGAAGCATCCACTTTTCTACTTTTGCTTACTTGTTACTTTGTTTACTTAAAAATAACTAAATCTTCATCTATATTTTACCAGAATATCAATATCCATTTATGTTTGCTTGCTACCTTCCATAATGCCATATAAATCTGAGTTAGATGGGGTAACTGGTGATAGACATTGCGGAGAGTATGTGTTGTAATGAGCACTGGGTATTATATAAGACTGATAAGTCACAGACCTGTATCCCTGAGACAAATAATACATTATATGTTAATTAATTGAGTTTAAATTACAAAAACAATAAAAAATAAAGCAACCCCCCCAAAAAAAAACCAAAAACAAAATCTAAGTTAGAATTTTCTAATTCTAAGCCGCTGCCTTCGGCTCAGGTCATGATCTCAGGGTCCTGGGATCGAGCCCCGCATCGGGCTCTCTGCTCCGCGGGGAGCCTGCTTCCTCCTCTCTCTCTGCCTGCCTCTCTGCCTACTTGTGATCTCTCTCTCTCTGTCAAATAAATAAATAAAATCTAAAAAAAAAAAAAAATTAAAAAAAGAATAGGACAAATTATGTATGCGTAATTTTCGAAAATGTATTAAACACACACACACACACACACACACACACAGAGTTGACCAAAATACTGCTCTAGAATCATTTGGTCTAAGTCAACGTATTTTTTTTTTGTTCCATATGCAAAGTTAAAACAGTATGTTTTAATCTGTGATAAGCATTTTCCCCAAAAGACGGTTTCTCATTTTATTTAGACTTATTTTTATCTGAGGTCATGCTCCGTGGAAAAGAGACTCTGAGACAGAAGAAATTCATGTGTAGAAGTTTTATTGGGGAAAAACTTAGTTATGATATCTATAAGAGATTATGGCAAATGAGGTGGAGTAGACAGAGAAATTGAACAGTGATTAAGCTGCAAAAAATAAGCCTACAGGTAGCTCAGAAACTAGGATAACCATTCAGAGTTGGCTTTCTAGGTATAGGAGCCAGGGTTTCTTACCCCACTACATCCAGCCCTGTTCCTACTACTAAAATGTAACCACATGTGGGCTGACTCTGCTGAGAATAAAATTCTTCTGATGGTTCCCCAGTAATGGCCAAATTAAAAAACAAAAACATTTTTTTTTGGAATTCTGTTTCATTATTTATAAAATGAATAACTGCAGCAAACCCCAGTTTGTTTTGTGAGATTAAGAGTCATTTATGGTTTGTCTCCCTCCCAATCCCATCTTGTTTCATTTATTCTTCTCCTATCCCCCTAACCCCCCATGTTGCTTCTCCATGTCCTCATATCAGGGAGATCATATAATAGTTGTCTGGGGTTTGCTGGGGGGAGGTGGGATTGGGAGAGGGGGAGGGGGCTATGGACATTGGGGAGGGGAGGCAAACCATAAGAGACTATGGACTCTGAAAAACAACCTGAGGGTTTTGAAGGGTCAGGGGTGGGAGGTTGGGGGAACAGGTGGTGGGTAATAGGGAGGGCACGTTTTGCATGGAGCACTGGGTGTTGTGCAAAAACAATGAATACTGTTACGCTGAAAAAAATAAATAAAATGAAAAAAAATGAATAACTGCACTATTTAAGCAAATTTTAAAATCACGTTTTTTTTTAATTGCTAAATTAGTGGGGGTAACTTTGAACTGTTTGTAAATTTTTCTTTCACTTGTCCTACTTTTTCTGAGAATCTAATACATATACAGTGGTCATCATAAAGTAAATATATAAAGTATAAAATATAAAAGTACATAAGGTACAAAAACTCAAAGCAATGCTCATGCTCTGGAATTGTTATGAGAAGACAGGATTGTTCAAATAACTGATACACTGTACTATTAATAATTTAAGAGTTTTTATAAGTCAAGTTCTTGGGTATTCAAAAGAGAGAGATACATTTATAGAGTTCAGAAAAGTTTTGATATGAGTTAGCATTTGTTTGACTTCTTCAAGAATGAAAAGAGTTTTGAGAGGCACAGATGAAAATGAAGATGGTTCTAGTCAGAGTGAAGTACATTAGAAAGAAATAGAAATGCCAAAGTGCAAAGCATTTTCTTTTGGAACAACGATTATACCAATTTAATGAAACATCAGGTATGTGAACAAAAATAGTGTTAGATTGCTAGAAAGTTACATTGTTCTGTCCTCAGATGTCAGACTAACTCTGCACTGAAGCCTCGGGGGCGTAAAGGAGAGTGATGCTATAGTTTCGCTTTCAACAAACCCCTCCTCTCTCTGTTCTTGCTCTAAAGCTCCATAGCAGGCTAGCCAATAGTCTCATCCATTTGAGCTCCAAAATATATTTCAGATCTGACTACTTCCCACCACTTCTACCACTACAACCACAAATCTAGCCCTCGTCTTCTGTCATCTTGACTGTGGTAGTAGCCCCCCCAACATGACTCATTAGGTTAGCCCTTGCCTTGGTATAATGCATTCTCCAGACAGCTGGCAAAGTCACTTGTAAAAACTGAGGGTTGCAGAAGGGGGGGTGGGTGGGATGGGGTAGCCCGGTGATGGGCATTAAGGAGGGCACATGATGTGATTAGCACTGGGTGTTATATGCAACTGATAACTCATTGAACACTGCATCTAAACTAATGATGTACTCTATGTTGGCTAATTGAATTTAAATTAAAAAAAAAAACTAAAAAAAAAAATCAGATAATTTCACACTCCTCATTCTGAAGGCTTTCAGTGACTTTCCATGACACTGAGACTTTAAAAGCCAGTCTTGACCTGACCTGCAAGGCCTCACAGGATTTGTTTCCTTTCTTGTCTTCGTTCTTAAAATTCTCTCTAATTTTTTCCCTTGTTTATTGATCATTCTAGGTATCTTACACTCTTCAGATTTATTACATTTGAGACTTTTGTGGCTTTCTTTTCTGGACACTAATGGTCACATGGCTGCTACCTTCTCATAGTTCTCATCTATTTTGTCTAAAGCATTACCTTCACAAAGAGACCTTTGCTAAGTGAGCATCCAAAATAGCTTTCTTTGATCATTTTCAATCCTATCTCCTCTTCATGACATTTTTATCCTGTTTATTTATGTTTATTTTCTGCCTTCCCCCCACAGAAGGTAAGCTTCACAAAAAAGTCCTCACTTGTTCTCCATTATATAAACAGCATCTTCAACAGTAGATGATTTTGTATACAAAGGCCAAAGATTATTAGCAAATGATAATAACATTCTTTACAAAGTATCTTCCAAATTGGGATATTTCACAGACTCTTAAAAATTGTGAAAATAATTTGAGTCCCTTGATAAATTATCCAATCAAATATGAATCCTTAGGTTATCTAGAAATATGAATCATTATGGTTATCTAGAGGTGATTTTCTAATGCATTTACCAATATTAGTATTCATAGAAAAATTAAACTTCTGAACAAAAGTGTGCAGTTTTTTAGACAGTCTCCCCTGAAGGAGTTAGGAATGATGTAAATAAGATAAACTTTAGAGAGGAAAAAATATAAATAAACAAAAATGTGATTGATCAAACCAAGTTCTATAAACCATCTAAAAAGGACAAAGTGACTAGTTCGACTACAAGGACTTAAATGTTAGTGGAGAATATGTCAACTAATTTAAAGAATATACATAAAAGGGAACTATAGCTTACTTAAATAAGTTCAAGAAAAGAAAGTCATAGAACAGATACTAGCAGTGCCCATCCAAGCTCTGACAAGAATGTGTTCAGTGTTAGCTCTTTAGTCATGTGGGGTCCAAAAATACCTCTAAAGAATCTTTTAAATGACTTATAGGTCAATCTTGCATTCATAATAATTTTATTAACAGTACCTGTTTTCATCTTGTTCTAACCAAGCAAAATTTGGCTTATTTTCCTTCTATATTAGGACACTTAGAGGGATTGAATGGGTTACTTATACTGAATTAAATATTCCAGCACCGGTGACACATCTTATTGTAAATTAATACACTGGCATTAGACTTATATGCTTATTTTATGTAAATCCACCTTTGAGCAATGAATTTTCCCTCTGTGTGCTGACAAAATCAGTTTCTAAGCCAGAGGGAAGATCCAGGACTCTGGCAAATCTACCGAGGTAATGCAGGCCACCTTATGGACTTTTCGGAAACATTTTTAAGGTCTTTGCCTCGGGGCTATTGACTTTTGCTGAGTATGCCATAGCATTTTCTTCTTTTAAACTCTATAATATCTCTTCTTTATTTTTTTAAAGATTTTATTTATTTATTTATTTGACAGAGAGAGAGAGAGAGATCACAAGTAGGCAGAGAGGCAGGCAGAGAGAGAGAGGAGGAAGCAGGCTCCCTTCTGAGCAGAGAGCCCAATGTGGGGCTCAATCCCAGAACCCTGGGATCATGACCCAAGCCTAAGGCAGAGACCCTAACCCACTGAGCCACCCAGGCGCCCCTCTTCTTTAATTTTTAAAACTGCCTTTCAATAGTAAAAAAATTACATTTTAAGTAATCTCAGTATTTGAATTTCATGCTATAGTTCATAATAATGAAAAGAGTTTTATTCTACTTTATTCATTCACTCATTGAACAAATATACTCTTATTCATCTTCAAATACAAGAGAGACAGGATCCTTGCACTGACAGAATTTGTGTTTCAGTTGCATAGGTGAAAGTTAAACTAATTACACAAATAAAATTTTAATTAAAAGTTTGATAAGTCGGGGCGCCTGGGTGGCTCAGTGGTTTAAGCCGCTGCCTTCGGCTCAGGTCATGATCTCGGGGTCCTGGGATCGAGTCCCGCATCGGGCTCTCTGCTCGGCAGGGAGCCTGGTTCCCTCTCACTCTCTCTGCCTGCCTCTCTGCCTACTTGTATCTCTCTCTGTCAAATAAATAAATAAAATCTTAAAAAAAAAAAAAAAAAAAGTTTGATAAGTCTTATACAACGGAAGTACTGGGGTGGTTAATGATAGTTTAGGCTCCAGGAACTGTAATTTCAATACCTTTGTGTAGACAAGAGCACAGTCTATTTGAAGGACTGAAACAATATTAGCTAAATGGAGGAAAGCTAGGAAGGACGCATTTAAAACGGCTTCTACGAGCAGAGGGAGGAACTACTATAAACTGAAAAATTTAGAAACATGTGAAGCTATAATAGAGAAAATGCTTGAATTTTCTGATTTCCCTCTCCTGACTTACATAGCATTTAATGACAAAATAATAAGCCCCAAAGATGCCCTTATCCACATCTCTAGAACCTAAAAATATGGTACTTTACATGTAAAAGGGACTTTAAAGACATAATTAAAAATCCTGAGATAGAGAATTTATCTTGCTTTATCTTGATCAACCTAATATTGTCACAAAAGTCCTTAGAAGAGGGAGGCAATAAAGTCAATGTTATAGAGAGAGGAGATGAGCAAAGGAAGCAGGAGTTGGCAAAGAAAACACATTTTTCCCTAGAGTCTCCGAAACCTTGAAGGATCAAGCCCACCAATAAGCTGAAGACTGATTTTGTAGTTCTAGTCTCCAGAACAGAAATATAAATTATAATATACATAATAAGTAATGAATATTTATTGTTTTGAGCCACTGAGTTTATAGTAATGTGTTACAGTAGCAATAGAAAACTAGTACAAATATTTAATATTTGCTCTTTATTGTTAAATAGGGAGTGTTTTATATCATTTATTATAGTTAACCCAAAATAGGATGTCAATCCCTGGGGCAAAGAGCCATATTTCTGACTTTCCTATGTCTAAGCCATGCCCATAACATATTACATGATTTACTTGCTAATCAATTTAATGTAATAAATTAAAATGTATAAAGTTTAAAATATGTTAAAATTATTGGTCTGCCTCAAAACCGATGTTTAGTTCTTACTCCACTTCTAACTTTTATTGGGCATATAAGGTTGTCTAAACTAAGGAACTTCAGGCTTGTACCGGAATGAAGGGCTCTCTTTGCCTTTTTATTTGTTTATTTTTGGCAAATACCTTTTATAGAAGTTTCCCACAACTGCTGATGTACCCAAAATTTGTCCTTCTGTTTTTCCTAGTAGTCCTACTTCTAGAATCTGGTCACATTTATTCCACTTGAACTTAACTTTTCTAAGATATGTGACTTAAAACAAGTTAATTGATCCTAGTTTTCTTATCTATTAAATATAATTCAAATTTTTGTCCTAGGTTTGAGATGGCATTTGACTTACATGGTGCACATAAAGTAAGGGAACAGAGTGTCTGTCATGTAGATGGTGTTGTGCAAGCACAGTGCTCTTCCATGTTCTCTCCTCTCCTCTTTACATCACATCATTCCAACTGCATGACTCACTTATCGGGAAGCTTCGCTAGACAGGCTCTCATAACCAATCAAACCTGAGACTGTTTTACATCCCAGAAAATAAAGTCAAAAAGTACGTATAAATGAATGCCAATATTTCAGTGTCAAATCAGTCCTACAGAAGAGAGCATTTGGAGAGAGTATTTTGGTGTACTTCTGAGTTTTACACCAGATGAAGTGATAATTCCTCCAGAGGCATTAATATTGTCTCCTTCCATTTCACAGTCATCACTGTGTCTGTGCGCTGCAATTTCATGAGAAGGGAACTTTAAATGTCAGCATCACCTACTGTTTCTCTGACAAGTACCTAAAATGAACCAAATATTAGTTATCGGTACTAAACAAGATTAATGTTCCGGACTGAAGTGATGCCAAATAAATATGAGCCATGGAATAAAGGGTAGAGGGTACAGAACAGAGTGTATTTGTAGCATTCATCCATATCAAATGTTGCCTAGCTGGCATTACTTTTGTGAAAGTTCAGCAGACGTGAAAGAAGAATCTTTTTTCCCCCCATCTTGCTCTCTGTATGTGTGTCTGAATTTGTCACTTTCATTAATGTAGTGTAGAAAAAGTAGGGTGTCTATTCATTTTACAACCTCTTGCCCATTTCAGCAAAGATAAATGAATTAATTTTCTTCATTCTGAAAACAAAACCCAGGTTTGTTAATGAGATTTTGAAGGGTTTGTGGTAACTCTAGGTCCCAGCAATGATAAGCATTCCCAAGCCAGAGTGGGGAGAGTGTTTGAACGGGATATGGTACTTCTTCCAGGTAGATAGAACAGATAAATGCCTATAAACTAGTCTAATCTGAATCTGACATGAACTTAAACCATCTTTATTGAAACCCTCTCCAAGATATCTCATGGGTGGTACAAAGAAGACATGATGTATTTTGGGGACTTCTGTAGCCGTGCCACACTCAGTAAAATGTTTATATTCACATCATTTTTGTAATGATTGCAACTGAGTAATATTATACCTTTTTAACTCAAACTACCTCTCTGAAACACACAATAATTAAAGATGGTTTATCATATATACATTTCATACTTTGGAAACCATTGGATTTTCCTTGCCATAAATAACATGCCAAAAAATTGCTGATTTAATGGTAATAAAACTACAATTTTAAAGTAACTGGCATACATTCCAGGCTTTGCTGTTACCTAATCCTTATTTATGTTTTTGCAATTGCCAACCGTTGAGGGGTAACACTGCACCACACAGATAGGACTACAACTATAATGCAACCCAGCATCGTGGGTTTTAATAAACCTGATTTATTAAACAAACTCTATTAATGTTACACCAGGGATAAAGCGATTATGGAGCCCTTTACATTGTAAGACTATATAATTATCATTTCTTCTTAAGAAAAGAGCCACATCTTTATAAAATAGTCACCAGGCTCTGACATGCTGGGCTGTGTGAAACTGATAATGAGTTGAAAATGAAGACTGTCAGCAGTACGTTCGCCAAAATGGTATACAAGCCATTTGAATCGAAACAATAATAAAGCAATCTTTTTCCTCTTTCAGAAGGAAATTACTATTTAAATCTCTAGAAAATATTCCTAGAACTAGTGTAAACCAATAGAAGGATAAGGTTTTTAAACTTGAAGTTTAGAAGAAGTGTCTGAAATAAATGTCAAGTATTTAAAGATAAATGTATGAAACACCATTTTTTTTAAATACAGAAGACAATAGTTTTTTAAAACCATGGAAAATCAAACTTTAATTTGTAGTAATCACATTCTTTTCTAAGGAATAAGATAAGATTGGAGAAATACAAAGGTATGATTAAAATTATTTAATATAAATGCACACCAATATTTATATATTCACAAACTTTGTTTCCTACAGAGACATTGGAAGAATACAAAAAAAGTAAACTATTATCATCTTCATCAGTGTATTTCTAAACTGAAATCATGCTCATCTCATTGTTTTTGTATATTCAGAGAAGAGGTTTGCTAAGAAAACCAAGTTTCTTTCCACTTTGTAGTATAAAATATCTTCCTTCCTCCTTATAACTTAATTTATTTTGGAAGGTTTTGACTGACCCTACTAGGCACTGGGTTGGGTCTGTGGCCAACGGCTGTTTAAACAGATTTGTTCCATCCTAGTGGTAATATTGGTTATTTCAGAGTTGGATAAGTTACCCCAAACCAACTAGCAAAAATTTTCCTTTAGATATTTTGGTCATTAATACCAAAGGCATGACTTTTCTTCCACTGCTCAATCAATATTTAGCCAAAATATTTTATTCCTCCTTTCATGAAAATTTTTGCAACATCATCATGAGTGGAATTTATCGTATCACCTCTTGAAAAGAGGCTTAGCCAATTCTGACGCTAAGCTTTAAGAGGTCTTTAAAGGGAACTTTACTCTTTCATGCTTCTGCCAACCCTATTAAAAGAACATGCCTCAGTTAGTTCATAGGTCTCAGAAGGAAAATGAGTGGCAAATGGTGTTAAACCCCTGAGCTAAGCTATACTTGATCACAATGTCCAGCCACCGGAGCCTGGAGCAGAATCATACCAACTGACCAGCAGAATTATAAGAAAATGCTTATTGTACACTCTACTGAAATTTTGTGTTTGGTGATTCACTAGTAGTAGCTCACTGATAACAGTGGCTCAGACGAGGATGATAACAGTGGTGGTGAAACACTTGTGGTCAGATTTTAAATATCCTGTCAAAACAAGAAAAAAATACATGGGGACAAATGAAATATATGAAGACATACGAAAAAATATATGAGGACAAATGAAAACGATGACTCTAAAGCTTTTGCCTGAATAAATGCAAGGAAGGAGTTATAGTTTACTGAGATAGTAACTGAAGGTTAAGTATAGAGCATATTTTGAGAGAAAGAAATCAAATACCTTATAACTTAAATTCCTATATGAGGAATTCAAGAGCCTGGAATTCAAGATAGTGTTCTCATAAGAAATAAAAAGCGTTTGGTGTTAAAATCATAATATTGGAGATGATGACCGAAAGAATGATTGTTTGATGGACAGTAGGGAAAAGACCAAGGTCTCCACAATTAAGTTTTGAAATAGAAAAATAGAAGTGATCAAAAGAGCAACAAATGAAGTAGAAAGAAAATCAGAAGGGGTTGGTTTCCTAGAAGCCAAAGGAGGAAAATATGTCACGGAGATTAAGTAATTAGTTGTATTTGATGTGGTCCATGGGTCAAGTAGGATCATCTTTGCGTACTGACTTTAGATTTAACAAGTTGGAAGATTTCATATGTTTTACTTACTGTACTTGTTTGGATTCCTTTTAAAAATTCATCTAACAATCATTTTAAATATTATTTTGTGTTATTAATGCCACCATATACGTGTACTATATATCACCAAATATATATAAAATACACATTTACACACACACACACCCCTATATATATATAAACACTAAATGCATGATGAATTCTCAGCATTAAAATTCGTTTGGAGCAGCTATGTTCTATGATTAGATAATTTTTATTTCATTCAAAGCACATCCATTTTGAAATTATATTACACACACATGTAAAAAATACATATATCTATCTACTTAACTGATTGGTATAAATACTTCTTTCCAACAAGAATGGGATTTTTCTTTCTTTTTATTTTTTTAATTCATTTGAGAGACAGATCATAAGTAGGCAGAGAGGCAGGCAGATAGGAAGGGAAGCAGGCTCCCTTCTGAAGCAGAGAGCCTGAAACGAGGCTCAATCCCAGGACCTTGAGATCATGACCTGAGCTGAAAGCAGAGGCTTTAACCCACTGAGCCACCCAGGCGCCCTTGGAATTTTTATTTCTAATGATAGCCAAACTACACTCAGAAAGAATGAAAGATGTCTGATTGGCTGACTTTTCCATTATTTCTCATTTTTTTAAATTTTGAGAACATACAAATGTTCTCTTGAGGCACCATGGTATTTCTACCTATGACTAGCACATCCCTTAATTTTTTGTTGTGTGATGATTTTATTTCCCAATTGATAATTCATTTTATTACTCCAACATTTATGGAGTTTTACAGTAGTTAAAAACACAGAGTATGGAGTCAAATTGCTTGATTTTGAAATTTAGTACTAATCTTTAAGATTCTATCCTTCAAAATCCATAAATATAATTGGGGCAATATTCATACTTCCCTTATACAATCATCCTATTATTGAACTAAGCCATCTTAAATAATTAGTATGGTGTATGGTCTATTTCCAACACTGAAACAGCATCTATCATGATTATTATTAATTCTAGTATTATGTGCAAGAGCTATGCTAACAATTAGAAATATATGATGCCTTATCAGGAAATTTATAATTTACTAAGAAGACAGATATGAAAAGAAATAAAAACCAATGCCTCAACGCAAATTCAGTAGTAGACGTGTCCTCAAGGGATGGAGTAGTCATAGTCAAACTTCTACTTAAATATAAAGAAAATCTCAGAGATAAACTTAAATTTTGCCTCTTCTGATGTTGCCTCTGGTATGTGTTTTCTTTGTTGTCTAAATTGTTCCTATCTTCTTTGTACATAGAATCAGAAAGAAAAAAGTAAAGGGAATCAATTTCTATTAAGTACCTGTCATATGTTAGACAAGAATAATGTTAAGTAACTTGCACGCACACCTCAATTATGTAATGATTATACGATGGAGTGTTCTATTTCAGAGATTACATTCACTGATAAATAGCTATTCCTTCAAAAGGATTCCTTATATCTTAGGCATCTTTTTAAGAACTTTGCAAAATATTAATTAATTTAATCCTCAAATCATATCAATGAAATAAAGTATTATTTTATGGATTAGGAAATTGTTATGCCCCAAAGTTTGAATACATTTTCTAAGGCCTTAGAGACATTATATGGCTGATTTGGAATTTGAAACCCTAAACAAGGATTTTATGGGCTGAATTGTGTTCCCTGAAATTCATATACTGAAGTCCCACCCCCACTGCCCTGGATGGAGATGGTATTTGGAGACAAGGCCTTTATATAAGTGATTAAGTTAAAATGAGGTCATTTGGGTGAAGGCCTAATTCTTTATGACTACTGTTCTTATAAGAAAATGAAAGAAACATGTGGCATGCATGCACATTAAGGGATGAACATGTGAAGGCACAGCAGGGAGGTGGCCATCTGCAAGCCAAGGGGAAAGACTTCAGAAGAACTCAACCGTGCTGCCACCTTGATTTTGGAGTCATAACTTTCAGAACTGTGAGAAAATAAATTTCTGTCATTTAAGCCACCCACTCTATGGTATTTTGTTATATCAGCCCTAGAAAACTAATGCAAGTTGATTCTCAACATGGTCCTATTAACAATTGAGGCCAACAGAGGACTATCCTGTTTATTGCAAAACGTCCAGCAGCATATCTGGCTTCTATCTGCTTGATATCAGCAGTAAGCCTTCGACTGTGATAATCAAAAATGTTTATAGATATTACCAAATTTCTTTGAGATGTAAAGGGGCCCCTGGTTGAGAACCAGAAATCCACACTGAGAAAGCACACAGACTATCAAGGAATTTTAATAATTTTCCTCAACCAAAGTCTTATACTATGTAATGAAGCTAGGACAAAAACAGGTTTATCTGACTCTAAACTAATGTGTTTTTCCACAAAATCTATTACTGTTGGCAAGATTATAAGTGGAGGAGGAAGTGGGTTAGGATGGGGCTCAGTGGAGAATGAGCAGGAATGAAATATAACTTGAGAACATCTACCTTGATTCAGAAGCACTGTTCAATAAAGCCCTACTGAGAATCCAGATAAACAAAACAGGAAGCCCTAATTTTTAGATTAAGATTGATGAAGATCTTGATTGGAACTCACCATTTCATGAAAATATCTGTTGATCTGCCTGTCTTGATTGTTACTACTATTTTTTCTTTGAGCCAGACAATGTCCACTAATCTTTGAAAAGGCAAAAGAAAGTTTCAAGAAATCAAAAATATACCAGGGAGTAGATGGGGGAAAGATGATGAGAACTGAAAGCATGTTGCTTATTTTTAGTTCTTTGATTGTCATATTGTATCCTAATTATCTCCTTAGTTCTCTCTACCTCACTTGACTGTGACTCCTTGCCATACAGGAGTATGTTTTCTATTTTTTGCATTCTTAGCACTTTGTATTATACCTGTAATATAATCTAAACTTAATAAAAATATGCCAGTGATTAAATAAGCCCAAGGACCATCCTAGTAAAATACCATACGAAGAAATAAAGAATCTGTACAATTAAAAAGAGTGTGAGGTTACAAAGTAAGAATTTATACAAATATGTGAAATAGCTAGAAAAAATATAACAAAAATATCTAAATTTTTTTGGTCCAATCTAATTTGTCAGTATTTCTATACTGACCTTGATGAACTAACCGTTGGAAGTTCAAAATTGAAAGGGTCTTGCTAAGGCAGAAATAAAGAAAGCTTACGAATGTTTTTTTTTTATCTAGCAGTGTCAGCTTGGCTCATTTTTTTCTGGCATTTTCATGCAAATTTGTAAGAAAAGAATGTAGCGTTCAGATGACTGTAATAATTAATTATGTTTGGCCTGTAGCACATAGCTGCACAGTGAGTGGGAGTAAGCACTTCTTAAATCTCACAATGAGTTTTCTGAAAACTGTATTGCAAAAAATACATGTAAATATCTGAAATTTAAGAAGACGACTCTATACAAACAAAAAAAAACCAAAATATTCAAAAGAACATGTTTTGGAGACTTTAAGAGTAAAGCAGAAAATATTTATAGTTAAATGTGTGAAGTAAAAGTGACACAGGCAAGAAATAAGTTTACAAGATAAAAAGAAACATACAGATTTCTGGGACTATTGCTGTAGTACCATAAGGTATAATTGTTTATTAGATTAAAATGGTAGACATACTTCCTCCTATGTTTATGCTTTAGATCTTAAAGAGTTTGAATTGTTACATTTGAAAAGGGTCAGTTTAAAAGTATTTTGTTCCATTCATCTTGGGCTACTGTGGAAAGGAAGAAGCTATCAACTTGTATCTTAAAATTAATTCTCTTGTCTTCATCTGTTTATCAATTGGGATCTTCATATCCTACAAGATTATATTAGATCAGAAGTAAATACTGTCTTATCTCTAATAATAACCATATGAAAAAAGTGCCTCATTTATCTGTATTAAAGTAGAAATAATTTAGCTCAAAAACAAATAAATATAATAGAATAATAAAATATTTTGAGGGTCCAGATATTGAGTGGTCCACTATAAATTGCCATATTTTATCTTGCCCCTATTTCATGCTATAATGACTTTTCCTACTCTTGACAAATGTCTAATTAAAACAACTGTTTTTCATGGAATTAGATGGAAACTAATACTCTCATAATAGAAATTTTAAAATTCTTTCTATAAAATATATGCTTTAAAGTATTTGTTATCTTTGTGAGGGAAGTCATGGATATATAATATAGATATTATAATAATGTTTAAAAATAATTTAATTATAAAAAAGGAAGCAGCTTTGATTACACTAAGGACAAGTAGATACGTTACTGAAAGCTTCACTTTACCATTAGTAATTTTCATGGTTTCAACAAATTTCCATTTTATTAGCCAGAAACTACTTATTCTTTGGCACTAATGCCTCACTATGGTTTTCGTCATCAATGTTACTATGATAAAATTAAAAAGATCATCATTATTAAACATGTTTTGTATACATTTGGTATTAGATGTATACATCTAATTAGGCTCTAAAGAGCCTAATATATACCAATTTATTAGTATGTCAGTAATCCCTATAGACTTATATGTTCTGAAAAAAAGTGATAGAGAGCTATCACAATGCAAAAAGAATGTTTATATTTATGTACAATATTCTTGAATGTATTGCCATATTTTCTTTCACTTTGACTTTTTATTTGTATCCAGGAATAAGGTAATTTTAATCAAAACCATCTGAGACTACATCTAAATTTAGCTTCACACTGAGCCCATAGACAGAAGAGGGGACTGATGACAAGGCTGGAGTTAAAATGTTCTTTAGCCACTTTGAGGATGAGCTTTGTTTTACTTGTATGAAAAAAAAAAGTGATATGTATGAAAACATCATAAATTGTTATTATTATTTAGCACAGACTTATCATATTATAATGGAAGCCTAGTATACATACACCCGAGCAAACTGTCATGTTGTGCACGACTCTCTGCCTACCCCAACTCTTTTCTTTATTTAAGCAGTAATTATGAAAAGAAGCTAATACAAAATATTAGAATATAGATGGTACAATAACTGTATTGAAAATATAGAATGAAATCAGATCCTCAATCTTATAAAAACTGAAGCTCATGTTGAGCTCCATGCCTGTTTGAAAAGCTGCCACATTTCCAAACGCACTGTATTTCTCTTTCCTACTTGACTTCTCTTTCCTACTTGACTTAAATTTTTAAAATTTTTAAAAAGATTTTATTTACTTATTTGAGACAGGATGAGAGAGAGAGAGAGCACAAGAAGGGGAGGGTCAGAGGGAGAAGCAGACTCCCTGCTGAGCAGAGAGCCTGATGCAGGACTTGACCCCAGGACTCCAGGAACATGACTTGAGTAGAAGGCAGTTGCTTAACCAACTGAGCCACCCAGAGCTGCCATTCAGCTCTGACAATGTAATTAACTTCATATTGCAATTACTTCTACATGATGACAGCTATTGGTACCCTGAAACAGCTTCAAAAGTGCTTTTAACAGTTTACTTTTACAATTTAGGCTTCCAGTTTTACAGTGACCTCACCTCCCGCCATGCTCAGCAAAAGGCATGCCTTAAAATTCAGGTGTTGAAAATAAAACAAGTAACATTAATTCCACAAAGATGGAAGATGTAATTAACTTTACTGTGAATCAGTAAAATAGGGCATGATCAAAATACATTACAAACCCTGCTTAACTTCATTGCACTGTACAGAAAAGCTATGTTTTGAAAGTCTTTTTAACAAAATCATATTTTTTATCAAATTAGCCTGTCATTGAATCAAGATGTACTAAATGGATATGTAACATTTTAGATACTATTATTATAAAAAGACTATGAAAACCACAACCCTGGGATCATAGTGAACCTTCTATTTTTTGAACTGTCCTTCAGAACAAGGCTTTCAAATTCCATTGTCCATCAGACAAAATTTCACAAAAGTTTCAAACAGTGATTGTATCTTTATTTAAATCTAGAGACCCATAATCTCTAGACTAGCTTGAAATCAAATATCTTATTTGGTGATATATTATTGCTTATCTGTCATTCCTGGATTATGCTTATTATGCCTTACATTTTGTTTCAAAAAGACTATAATTTGTAACTAAAGTAAATAAAAAAAAACTGACACCATTATTCCGCTGAAGCATAATTGAAATCACTTGGAATATTGTTTATGATGGAGAGGCATAAAATATAAAGTCCATCTTTCACAAAGTTTAATACAAATGAAGTAAATCCACTAAAAGCCATAAATCTTTAAATTTTATTTTTTCATACTATTTAAGCCTTATGCCAATACATATGTGTGTGTATCTGATCTAATTTAATCATAAAATGCTACAAACTATAATCCCATCAGAATTTTAAATCCTCTATACTGTGATCCTTTATTAGAATATCGCTCTACATGATTCTCCAAAACTCACTACTTTAAAAAGAGCTTCAGAAAAGAATATAAAGTTTAAAAGAAATCCAGAAATATATCATCTACTGAATTTGTCATTGAATACAGGTTTATCTATATGGTGAATTACAGTGTATGCTCAAATAACTTTTAATTGAGGAAAAAACAAAAAGCTTCACTGGGACCAGAGTGTATCAAATTTATCACCATAAAACATTAGTAAGCTTGTTGTCATTCTTTATCTGTGAATTATAGGACCCCCATCTTTCTATTGACATATGGCAATATAACTTTCAGTACTCTCCTCTATTTTCCTTTCTTTTATAATTCACACTTTGTTCTTAGAGCCACACAATATTAGATGCAGCAATTGTTGAGTCTATTAGTGCTTCATAAAATTATAACTCATATATAACTTAAATTATTATTTTTCAAATATGTACATGTACTGAATATATATCACAAATATACGTATGTGTAAATTTATAAATTTCTGTGTTCATTCAAATAAGAGACACCTCATAATCATAAAATCTTATATTCATATATAGGTTGGGGCAATGATCCATATTTTGTTTACATTACACATGATTCCAAAATCCATTACTAAGGTTGTTAAAAATTGGAGTATTTATACCTCTAATTTGTTTTTTTTTTGTTTTTTTTTTTTTGTTTTTTTTTTACTGTTTGCTCTCAGTACATTCATCCCAAAAGTATATGTTGTTGAAGAAATCCATGCTCTCCCACCATTTTAATTTCTAACTGTAGAAACTTCACAATGTTAGTTCCGGTAAATGCCTAATAAACTGATATGTGGGTCTGGGTGCATAAGATCTCCATGTACTAAGAAAGAATGTTATCTAAGAACATGGGATATCTCTCCGTTTCTTTGTGTCATCTTCAATTCTTTCATCAGTGATTTATAATATTCAATGTACAGGTCTTTCACCTCCTTGGTTAAATTTATTCCTAAGTATTTTATTATTTGGGTGGAAGAGTTAGTATTATGAAAATGTTCGTACTATCCAAAGAGTTCACATATATGATCAACTAATTTTTAACAAAGGCACCACGAACACAAAATGTGGAAAGAATAGTCTCTTTAATAAATGGTCCTGGGAAAGCTGGATATCAACAAGCAAAACAAGGAAACAGGACCCTTATCTTATACTACTCACAAAAATTAACTCAGGTGGATTAAAGACTTAAATGTAAGATCTGAAACCATACATATATATACACACAATGGAATAATATTCAGACATTAGTAAAAAAGAGGAAATCCTGCCATTTGTGACAACATGGATGAAGCTGAAGGGCATTATCCTAGTGTGGTAGACCATATAGGGAAAGACAAATACTGTATCATATTATTCATATGTGGAATCTTAAAAAAAATGCCAATTTTATAGAACCAGAGAAAAGACTGGTCTTTGCCAAGCACTGAGGAGAGGGGTATGGGGAGATGTAGGTTAAAGGGTATAAACTTTCAGTTAGAATAAATTCTCAGGATGTAATAATGTACAGAATAAGTTAATAATAAGGTATTATATACTTTAAAATTACTGCAACCACAAAAAAAGAGTTAACTGTGTCAGGTTATCAATTTTTGATAACCTATCAATCTTGATATTTATTCCACAATGTATACGTAAATCATCATGTTACACACTTTAAATACATACAATTATATTTGTCAATCATTCCTCAATAAAGTTGGGGGAAAAGAATGTTGTATCCCATAATGAGATACGTTACAATTATCAATACCTTAGTTCCTAATGGTAAACTCTTAAAGAACTCTGTGGAGGAAATCTGCTTCAAAACCTGGTAATATATCTATAAAATTGCCGAATCCATAATTAGTAATATTGGATTAATTTTTTACTATCTGAGTTGAACTTCTATGACTGAGGCTGGGTACTTCAAATGCCTTAGACTACCTTATTTCCAAATCATCACAGTGTTGATCACATTAACATGAATTAATAAGCCATTGTATAGAGATAGCAATTCTGATCAAAGATGGAACATCACATTAATCAAGAAAAACATATAATACATAGAAATGTCCTGAAGACAGTATATGTACTAATCTCCACTAATTATATATTTTCTAAACTGATCACACATATTTGGAGGGGAGATCTGGGAGAAGAGGGGGACCTAATCACTTGCCTATTTGTTTTGAACTCCTTGATATTTTAATAAATTTGAAATTCCATGCTTATTCTGTAAGTAAAGGCCTGTGATGCAAGTAATCTATAGAGATTTCAGGAGATTTAAAAAAAAAATAATGTATTAAGCTTAATACAATCACAGCATTCAATATGCATTTCCTTTTTAACGGGAGTGTGCCCTGTGCTGTGGACATATAAAAACGAAATAAAATATGGTTGATGATTTAAAACAGCTAGCATGGAGGTTATTACAAACATTCAAAGGAAATTTTTAGGTACTGGACTTCACATAAGTCATTATATTAAAGACTAGGAAAGTATGATATCAGGAACAAAGTTCTTATCTGACAGCCAGATATAGAAGCTTAATGACAGTCTTTAAATGCTACAATACCAGGGGGCTTGGATGGCTCAGTGGGTTAAACATCTGCCTTCAGCTCAGGTCATGATCCCAGCATCCTGGGATGGAGTTCTCCATCAGGCTCCCTGCTCAGTGGGGAGTCTGCTTTCCCCTCTGCCCTTCCCCCCAGATCATGCTCTCTCTCTCTCTCAAAAATAAATAAATAAAAAATAAAAAAAAATGCTACAATCTCAGATAAATAATTGAAACTCTCTAAGCCTGTCTTCACATCTATAAAATCAACGTAATATCAAACTCATGGGGATGTTGTTGGCATTAATAAAATAATTATAAAAATATTTATAATTTATCACTCAGAGTGATTAACAAAGTAAAAATCATATTACAAATGTAAGCAGATTATTTTGAAGTTAATGCATAGTAGTTCTTAAATCAGTTCTTTCAAGTGTAATAAAGCTAAATAGTGCAATGTCATTTCATTTTTTTAATCATTTTATTGGATATAATTGAAACACATAAACTGTACATTATTAAAGTGCAGAATTTTATGTTTTCATGTAATTATATACCTCTGAAACCATAATTTCAATCAACATAATAAGTCTATTAAACACTCTCTAAATGTCCTATGTACTCCTTCTCTTTTTTTTTTCCATTTTATTTATTTTTTCAGCGTAACAGTATTCATTCTTTTTGCACAACACCCAGTGCTCCATGCAAAACGTGCCCTCCCCATTACCCACCACCTGTTCCCCCAACCTCCCACCCCTGATCCTTCAAAACCCTCAGGTTGTTTTTCAGAGTCCATAGTCTCTTATGGTTCGCCTCCCCTCCCCAATGTCCATAGCCCCCTCCCCCTCTCCCAATCCCACCTCCCCCCAGCAACCCCCAGTTTGTTTTGTGAGATTAAGAGTCATTTATGGTTTGTCTCCCTCCCAATCCCATCTTGTTTCATTTATTCTTCTCCTATCCCCCTACCCCCCCATGTTGCTTCTCCATGTCCTCATATCAGGGAGATCATATGATAGTTGTCTTTCTCCGATTGACTTATTTCACTAAGCATGATACGCTCTAGTTCCATCCACGTCGTCGCAAATGGCAAGATTTCATTTCTTTTGATGGATGCATAGTATTCCATTGTGTATATATACCACATCTTCTTGATCCATTCATCTGTTGATGGACATCTAGGTTCTTTCCATAGTCTGGCTATTGTAGACATTGCTGCTATAAACATTCGGGATATCACCTCACACCAGTCAGAATGGCTAAAATTAACAAGTCAGGAAATGACAGATGCTGGAGAGGATGTGGAGAAAGGGGAACCCTCCTCCACTG
This sequence comes from Meles meles, assembly GCF_922984935.1. Lineage (NCBI taxonomy): Eukaryota > Metazoa > Chordata > Mammalia > Carnivora > Mustelidae > Meles > Meles meles. The sequence continues at coordinate 25,071,939 of NC_060066.1, forward strand.
TTGGTGGGAATGCAAGCTGGTCCAACCACTCTGGAAAACAGCATGGAGGTTCCTCAAAATGTTGAAAATAGAACTACCCTATGACCCAGCAATTGCACTACTGGGTATTTACCCTAAAGATACAAACATAGTACTCCTTCTCTTTTTCCCTTCCCACTTAACCCTTCAAGTTCTCAGGAAACCACAGATCTGCTTTCTGTCACTAAAGGCTAGTTTGCATTTTCTGGGATTTCTATGCAAGTGAAACCTTTTAACATGCATTATTTTTGTCTGGTCTCTTTCACTCAACATAATTATTTTGACATCCATCCATATTGAGTGCAATAACATTTCTGGTTTTTTTTTTAAGATTTTATTTTATTTATTTGAGAGAGAGAGAGAGATCACAGAGTCATAGAGAGAGGGAGAAGCAGGCTCCCTGCTGAGCAGAAAGCCCAATGTGGAACTCAATTCCAGGACCCTGAGATCATGACCTGAGCAGAAGGCAGACACTTAACCAACTGAGCTACCCAGGCACAAACAGTTCTATTTTTTTTAATTTAGTGTACTAATCCTTTATAGATATACCTACCACAATTTGTTGCTGTTGTTAACATACAGTATTACATTAGTTTCAGGTGTGCAATATAGTGATTTGACAATTATATACATTATGAAATGTTTACCGTAATAAGTGTAGCAATCATCTGTCACTACGCAGTTATTAGAATATTAGCTGATCCATTTACCTGTTGATGGAACTTGAGTCATTTTCAATTTGGGGCTATTCCAAGTAAAGCTACTACAAACATCTGTGTACACATCCTAGTATGGACATAAAGCTTGCCTTGAGTAAATGTTTAGAAGTAGAATGACTGTATTACATTTTTGTGTTGCCTTTAACTTTCTAATAATGCTTATTAAACACATATTTCTGTGTGTATAATTTTTTAAAGAAATTGCCAAAGTTTTAATACCATTCTGCATACCCCACCTCCTTACATTTGATAAGAAAAATTATTTTGTTTTGTTTTCTTAATTTTGAAAAGGTTTTGATTATAGCTATTCTCATAGTTGAATAACACTGTTTCATTTTGGTATTGCTTTGCATTTACCTGAAGAATAAAGATATTGAGCTCCATATGCTTATATTTTGTATGTTCATCTTCTTTAGTTAAGTTTCTATTTAAGTATTTTGCCAATTTTGTTAATGGGTTGTTTGCTCTCTTACTGAGTTTGTGTGTGTATGTGTATGTGTGTGTGTGTGTGTAAAATTTAAATATGTTAAATTAAATGTAATTAAATGTTAAAAATGATATATTTATTTCTCACATATTACTATATTTTGGTTCAAACCTCAGATCAAGAAGAAACATAATATTTATTACGTCACCTCAAAGACTACAATAAGTTAAATACCACACACACACACACACACACACTTGGATTTACCCTGTGAACACTTCTCTGATTATTTTAGTAAAATTTTGGTCATTTTAATTTATGCCTATAAATCCCTTATATGTCCACAAATCATATCAGATTAGGTGTTTATCAAAATCCAGTCTATTCTGCTTATTTATTGAAAAGTATAATCCAAAAAAGGAACTGATAGGTACAACGTTAATTGCCTAATTAGCTTCTCCAATACTTAGACTTCCTGACTTTGAAATGAGTACTTATCTTCTATACAGTATTGTTTTGAATATTTGCCTATTAAACTTAATTTGCCAATATGTTGAATTATTTAATTATTTGGCTTATTTCTTAGTCTCCTGATACAGATTTTTGTTTTGAGGAACAACTGGAAAATGTTATATAACAATTATTCTATGATGTTCTGATTTTTTTTTCAAATACGTGATTCACTATGTCCTATAGACATTGATAGCTTTTATTTATTCATAGAATAAGTTGATGTAAATTAGGTAAAGATGGGTTGTTTTTTTTTTCATCTTTCTTCATATTTGAATTATATTTCATTCCACTTCTGGTTATAATGTTAAGTTTTTCTGCCATTAAAACTTAGGGAAAGATAAAAGGGGGAAAAAGTTTCCTCTCCAAAAGTCAGATGAGATTACCCCATATTTATCAAGCTACATATTTTTTACTTCCATTCTCAGAATCAAATAATCCTGTCTAGAATAGTTTATGTGTGGTCCTGCCAGGTACTGAGGGAGAGGGAACAGATGACCTCTCCATGTCATTTGTACTTTTTTGATTCCTTACTGAAAAGATTGGCCGACTGCTAAACCATTCTTCCACTTTATCATTGTAAAAGGCTCTATGAATCATCATAAAACAGTGGCCTTTCCATTACCTAGCACCATAAAAGCAGAATTCTCAGGATTTATGTATGCTGAACATTGTGTCTTAGATACCTCATATGAAACCTGATCTTCAATCTGTTCATTCATTATCTTCATTCAATTGATTTTGCCTCATTTTTTAAAACTGTATCTCCATCGATATGCTAGATTCTTCCTTTATTTTTTCTAAATTCTTGCAAATTTTTCTTACACATATATACCTATAGGAACTCCTGTTATTCAGGTAATTTCCTTTCTCAGACATACTTTTCAAAATGTTTACATATTTTTACATGCTGGGCTACCATCTGTTATTCCCTCTCATTCTCAGAAACATCACCCGGTTACTGATAACTACTTTTTGCATAATGGAAAATCAGTTTATTTTAAAATTTTATATGACTATTATGTACATGAATGGATACTTTACTACTATTAGGTACTATGAATAAATGTATACTTTATTTTGTTATCTGATTTCTTGAGATTTATTTTATATTGGGTTTTACTAACTGTGAAACAACTGGTATGTAATTGGTTAAAAGAAGAGTAAGACTGTACACTTATTTTTTACAAAATTGTTTTTTAGAAAATCTTTAAACCCTGTGCTTCACATCAGCATCTTCATGATCATTATTTGTTGTGATAATCTGCCCTGGAAAATTAGAGAAGGAGTACTGAGTTTTCTTCAGTTTGCATTTCCCCTCATCAGAAACAAAGCCTCTCTTAGAATATGTGTCCAAATTACTGGTTCAAGAAATTGGATATAGAGATGTAAATAAGCCCTTTCAAATGAAAATAAGAACATTTGTATAGATCTGTTTAATATTTAATTGTGCTCCGAGGAGAGTCCCTTATTTTCAGTTCTTTACTAAGAGCAAACATTCTAAAAAATAAATAAATAACTAGTTAAAATGCCAAAAAATTTCCTTTAAATCCAGTTAAAAATATAATCAACATTGTTTTAAGTATCAGTAAAGATCCTTTTCTACTTTTTTCTTCAGGCTAGCAGACAGATCTTTGTAGCCTCAGGAATAAAGGAAAGAACCAATACTTTGAGGAGTCAAGTATAAAATTTTAGAAAACTGAGACTAGAGTTTGAGTCTTAGAATTTTAAAAAGTAGGAGGTGAAGATGTCTCTTGATTAGATTTATTAGTTTGAAGTAATTGCTGCCTGTGAAAATGTTCAAATCCTAATTTAAGTGAATCAGTGAAATGGCCAGAGGGAAAATAAGTACTTAATGAAATGATTTACTTACACAATTGTTTCCATTTAAAACCATTAGAACCAAACCATGCTGAACCATGTCTACAAATCATCAATGAATTAAGTGATATAATTGCTTGATTTCTCATATAAATCCTCATGGACAGTAAGAGATAAGAGAGGAAGCAAAAGTTTGATATTGCAAGTTGTGATGCTGAAGCAAATCATGTAAAGTTAAAAGGCATGGGCATTAATAGTGCTGTTCATCAATATTTGTGAAGGTAGTTCATGACAGTAATAAGGATAAATAAAAAATGTATAAAAATGTAAAAAAAAGGCATCTGTAACACAAGACATGCCTATTATGAAAACACAATTTGTTGTGGCTTGACATATACACAAACTTTTTAAAGGCTGTTGAATAATCAGCCTATTCAGCCAATTACTATACTTGCCACGTTGAGATAGGGAAACTGAAGGGACCCCATGAAGGACTGCTTTTTTGCTGACTCTTTTCTTGGGAGGACCTGCACTCCTGCCTTATTGTACAGATAATTTGTGTCCTCCTTGGAAAGGTCAAGGAGTTAATGATTTCTTTGCAGTCTTCCATAGCAACAGATAACATCGAAGGAGTGACTGGGTGGGGTCATCAAGCATATTTTCCAGAACACTGACTCACCAAGACCTCTGGCTGTAAGACTAAGTGACTTAGGGAGGACACCTAAACACTTGTCTGTGTTTTGGTGCATTCCTGGGTGTCTGAGAAGACAGTCCATGGACCACAATCCTCAATAAAAACCACATACCCTTTGCTTTATCCCAAGTAAAGAGATGAGACTCACTCTCCTTTCCTTTCCAAGTTTCCTAGACTGTCTGTCTGTCTAGATACTACCTCTTTGTCTTCAATAAACTCTGCGTTCACTTCCTCTTCACTCCTGTTTGATTCCTATCCTGTGCAAAGCCAACGACCCTTTTGGCTGGTCCTAAGGGAACTCTCTGGATCCTCAGACCCCGTGAGATTGCATCACCATGACTTCCTTTTAAATCTTTTTTTGATCTGACATTAATCTCTTAAATTCATATAACACTTTCAATTTTGCAAAGTGTTTCCCTTTTTATTCATTATAATAGTCACAGAAATAAAGTAGGGAAAATATTACTGTAATTGTACATGTAGGTACACAGATAAGCCAGATGATCATTTCCTCAAGATTTTATAGTTAATGACAAAGGTTAAATACAACTCAAGACTGCTAGAGTTTTGGTGGAGCAATTGTTTTTTCTTTCATACTTCCTCTTGAATTACTATGCAGAAATATTTGTCTATCACTAACTCTGTTTCTGTGCCTGTCAACTTGCAATTTTTCCCCATGATGGTGTATACAGATAAGCTTGCTTTTGCCCTTCACAGAAATCCACAGCGTTGCAACTTTCTGCTATATACTGTGTTTGCCTTTACTTTATAATTTTCTTTTTACTTGTCCTTATTATGGTTCTACTTCATCCTTCTAAAAAGAGAAACTGGAAAACCAGTTATAAAAAACAAAAATAATATCTAATATCTCTGATATACTTCTTTTTAAATTGAAATTAGCTATGCAAAGCAGCATATTTAGATTGGTTTAAATTGAGAGGACAGTGCCATTTTGGGTAAAGTGGACCATGTTATTTCCTATATTGGAGTACTGGAATTCAAGGGCTTAAGTGAAGTAAATGAAATACAAGATGAGTTAATATTTATAAATCAAAGAATCACACTTATTACAATCATAAATTACATTTTTTGCTCTCTAAATAATCTAAGGTTGCCTTTTGAATCATTACCATTTCTTATCAAAAACAGTTAAGGCATTATTCAATTGCTGATCCTCAGAATATTTATGTATGGTTAAATTTTAAAAATTACTTAAACCACTCTGTGTAGCTAAAATCAATCTTATCAATCATTTTGTTCATATCATTCCTAATGTAATGAGGTCACAAACCAATTGTTTTTTAATAAACATATCTATTTTGAGGCAATTTCCATGTATAAATATGAATTTTACAAACACTGAAAATATTATTTATATTTCTAAGTTTTTTTTCAGTAAAAGAAGTACTCTGGAAATATATCTGATACACAAATATTGTGGTCCTTTCTAACTGGATTAAATATGCTTTATTAGAAGTTATTCCTGTTCTTTAATCTTTCTTACTAGTCACTAAAATGCTAAGTGCTTAGTAAGGAAATATAGGGAGGAGAAGTTATGGCAATGGCCCTTGAGAAATATACAACCAAATTAATAAAATAAGATGTCTGTACAAAAGAGGTGATAATATAAACAAATGCACATAATTTTTCTCAAAGGATCTTTTATAGACCTAATAATAATTACTACTTACTGAGCACTTATTATTTGACTGGAGTTTCAGTGGGTTTTATACATGAACACATGTTTAATTATCATGTTAACCCAATTAAGTACACATCAACTTCAAAAACCATTTAGCAAAGAGGCAACTGAATTGAGTCCTTTGAAATTGCTCACCTACTTTCTCTCCTTTGTTTCTTACTCTGACTGTAGGATTTTAATTTAATAGTAAATGAGTAGATTTTGCAAGGAGAATGGAACTTAAAAGGTATTCAGAGCTAGCTGGAAGAGAAATATGAAGAAAAGAATTAGAATTAGACTGAACTTACATAGCTAAATTTTATTGGTGCCCTATTATCTTTGGCACACCATTTCCTTCTATTTTACATTTTGTCAGATAATTTCAGAAGGATATTTTCTTGGTATCTTAACATTTGGAGGGAAGTGGCAGAATATTGTTCATTGTGTTAGAAAAAAACAACACAGGGGCTCCTGGGTGGCTTAGTTCCTTAAGCGTCTACCTTCAGCTCAGGTCAAGATCCCAGTGTCCTGAGATTGCGTCCAGATCAGGCTCCCTGCCCAGTGGGAAGCCTGCTTCTCCCTCCCCCTCTGCCTACTGCTCCCCCTGCTTGTGTTCTCTCTCTTGCTCTCTCAGTCAAATAAATGAATAAAATATTTTAAAAAATAAAGAATAAAACAACACAAAGCATTTTCCTTTCTCATGGGGAACTACTATATTTCTATGCAGAGCGTATCTAAATCAGATCCAATTATTTTTGATACATAGCTTTTAATCTCATTAATACAAGTTTTGCTAGGTAAAAGAGTTCACAAATGTTAGAACTTTCCACAAATTTACAAAGTGAGCCATACGTTTGTTTCTCAGGTATTTTCGTCCTTGTAGTTTAAGTTTTTTTTTTCATTTTCATTTTCATCTTTATGGTACAAACTTATGAAGTAGAGAGTTTATATTCTCACATAGGATGATAGTAAAATGAATACCTTTGTTTCTACAGACACACTAAATAAATTAAACAAGAAATAGCGTGTTCCAGCATTAACGCCCCCCCTCACTTAGGAATCTTGCATTATTCACATTTTACCTCATCATTCCCAACTGAATTTTGTATTATTCATTCCCAAATATTTCTTTAAATTTACCTAATTTATAAATTTGCTTAACTGGATTAAATTATTTGTATTCTGGTGTTTCCCTCTTTCTACATTATATATTTTTAAAAATTTTATTCATTTATTTTTGAGAGAGAGAGAGCACGCATGAGCACGGAGGCAGAGGGAGAGACAGAGGGAAAAGCAGGCTCCCTGCTGAGTCAGGAGCTTGATGTGGATTGACCTGAGGACCCTGGGATCATGACCTGAGCCAAAGGCAGATGCTTAAATAACTGATCCACCCAGGTGTCCTTTCTACACTATATTTTTGAAATCCCCTCAGATTGAAGCCCTTATGTTGATGAGTTAGTTCATTCATTATTAGTGCTATATATTCTCCTGTATTTCCTTATGTGAAGATGGCATAATTTATCAGTTGTATTGCTGATGGACATTTGGGAGGTTTCGGCATTTTCATTATTGTGAAAATACTTGTCTGAGTGCTGTTACACCTGACCTGACCCTCGGTCTTATTAGTATACACACACAAACACCTTGGTTTGGCTTTGCTTGGTATAGAAATGAATACTCAGGGTGCCTGGGTGGCTCAGTGAGTTAATGCCTCTGCCTTTGGCTCTGGTCATGATCCAGGGGTCCTGCATTGGGCTCTCTGCTCAGCAGGGAGCCTCCTTCCATTCCTCTTTCTCTGCCTGCCTCTCTGCCTACTTGTGATCTCTGTCAAATAAATAAATAAAATCTTTAGAAAAGAAAGAAAATGAATACTCAACAGTATTATGTAAAACATTAAATTGTTTAAAAACACACACACACACACACAAAACAAAAAATAAAAACATTAAATTGTTTTGAAAGTGGTTATTTCCATGTATACTACCAACAGCAGTATTTGGTTTCTATTGTACCACATTCTCGCCCATAATTGTTACTATAGGCTATGTAATATTTAAAATATAACCATTGTGAAGTGATATTTAATAATGCTTTAATGCTGTTAATTAGCATTTCCTTCATCATTATTGAGGTTGGCCATATTTCATGCTTATTTTTCCCTTCCCCTTCTATCAAATTTTTGTACATATTTTTGTTCATCTTCTATAAATTGTTTTATTTCCTTATATTAATTTGTAAGGAATTATTTGTTCTAAATACTAATCCAGTTTATCTTCATTACTTGCAGATTTTACATTTTTTAACTTGCCTACTTGCTAAAATCAATTCAAATCCTAAAATCAATATTATTGTTGCTTTCATGGTCATTTGAAGACATGCATGAACCAGCAAAAAACACTAAGTTGACCAATACAGATCATTGTCCCAGCTGAGGCAGAGTAAGGTGATACCCCAACCTCTTGTTTCTACTCTGTTTTTTGCAACCAATGTAGTGCCATCTTTTTTGCATTTCTATCCTTTTTGTTATATTTCTGTTGGTGTTTTAAAAAGCCCTCAAACACAGAGCTAAAGTGCTGGCGAGTGTTCCCAAGTACAAGTCCATGATGTGCCTTACAAAGAAAATAAGTGTGTTAGATAAGTTTGGGTCAGCCATAAGTTATAATGTTGTTGACCATGAGTTAATGTTAACAAATCAATAATATATATGAAATATAAGATGACACTAAACAGGAACACACATAAAAAAAGACTCTATGTTGACTGATTGATGAAAATGTGTTGACCAGAGGCTCACAGGACCATAAACCCATACCGTCCCTAGGAGTGGAACATCAGTATTTGCTAATTCTTTGTTTGAGTGACTTTATGGAAAATAACTAGCATAACTAACACAAATAATGAGAATCAACTGTATTTTGCTGTCTATATTTATTGCAAATATCTTTCTTTGTGTTTTTCCTTTTCACTGACTTTATGAGACTATTTGAAAAATAAAAGCTCTTAATTTTAATTTTATTGAATTAAGTTATATTGCTCTGTATAGTTTAATGTCTTCCTCTACCTGGTTCCCTAAAAAAATAAACAAATAAACAAAACAAAATAAAAAAACAAACCTCTTGTACTCCTTCTATATAACATGTATTAGTCTTATCTTTCAACTGATTTCTTAAATCTGCTTGAAATATATTTTTGTTTATACTGTAATATAAGGATCTCTTTGAATAGCCAATTTTTGCTACAAAATGTATTGATTAGCAACCTTTTCCCTCTAAAATTTCAAGGCCCAGTCTGTCCTAAAACAAGTCCATATATGTATATAACAAATTGTTTCTTTGCACCGTATTTTTTATCTATTTTCCTGTCCCTATGCTGATATTATTCTTAATTATTAAAGTTCTATATTGTGTTTTGATTATTGACAGGAAATAGAAGTTTAATATTTTACTTCTTCAAGAATGTCTTGACTTTTCTTGGCCCTTGTTCTTCCATTACATTTTGGAATGATCCTGAGAAGTTTCTGCCTCTCTCTGATACATACAGGGGCATGCACACACATGTGCACACACACACAGAAATATCTAGATTCTCTGGAAGTGCATATAATCTATAGATTAATTTGTAAAGAATTGCTGTCTACATGAGAGTCTTCTAATCCATGATTAAACACATCTCTCCAGTTATATAAATCCCTGTTGCATTTTCAATATACTTTTGTAATCTCCTCTTTAAAAACACCATTTTTACATGTATTCACTCCAAGATATTTTACATTTTAGTTTATATTTTAACTTTATTTTGCTCTTTGATTACATTGTTAACAGATAATTAGTGATATTTACAAGTGTTCCTGACATTTATAAAATGATTTTGCAATCAGAAAATACTCTTATTATATTTTAATTATGTATTTGTAAATTATTTTTACGGTTTTCTACACAGGCAATCATGCCATTTGTAAACAATTAAATTTTCATTTCTTCCTTTCTTATAACATAATACTATTTTTGTCTTGAGAAAAATTGGTGTTAGCAGCATCTTTTTCCCCACCTTACAGGAACAACTTTCAAAATGCACCCTTCAAAAATGATTTTTTCTAGTTTTGTTTTGTGTGGATGTCCTTTAATAGTTCAAAAAATTGTCCTGTATTCCTAGTTTGCTTCTGAGAACTTATAATTGCATGCTGAATTTTGGTTAGCCCTTTTTGTGTACTTACTAAGATCATACTGTTTTCTTCCTTAATTCATCAATGTCAAAATCTAGGGAGCTTAGATTTCTAGCATTAAACCAACATTGCATTTCTGACATAAATCTGACTTGGTCATAATGATTTATCATGGTTACATACTGTTAACATTAGCTTACCAATTTTTTTTTAAAGATTTTTATTTACTTGACAGAAAGAGACACAGGGAAACAGGCAAAGGGAACAGAAGCAGGGGGGAGTGGGAAAGAGAAAGCAGGCTTCCCCCTGAGTAGGGAGCCTGAAGCAGGGCTCAGTCCCAGGATCCTGGGATCATGACCTGAGCTGAAGGCAGATGCTTGACAACTGAGCCACCCAGGTGCCCAGTTTACCAATATTCTAGTTATACTTTTTCATCCACTTAATTAATGAGATAATCATGTCTTTACCTGCATTTAGTACAATACTTATCCTACTCTTTATTCTATGGAAATAATTAATATTGGAATTTCTTGTTTTTTGAGAATGTGTTCTTTTTAGCTGGGACTAGATAGAGAGGAATCTCCCATCTGCTTTTTTTCTTTTTAACATATTAACACTAATAAAATGTCTCCTTCATCTCGAGTATTCTGGGGATTTGGTTTGTATTTGAGATAGATTGTTCTTATGCACCCTCTGGATACGTAATATTGAATATGTTGATGGGATGAATGTTTTAGGAAAGAAGTGTCAACTATGAGAGTCTCTTTCCTTTTTGTTTCAGAGGCAGGTACCAAGACACTAATGAACAGGTGTGAATAAAATAGGACAACTTCCATACTGTTCACCAATGGAGCCCTCCTTATATAGCAAAACCATACAGGATAAGGCAAACCACAAGATCTCATTCCCTTACACAGAACTTTTGACACAGAATTATATATTTTTTCCATTTTATTTATTTTTTCAGCGTAACAGTATTCATTGTTTTTGCACAACACCCAGTGCTCCATGCAAACCGTGCCCTCCCTATTACCCACCACCTGTTCCCCCAACCTCCCACCCCTGACCCTTCAAAACCCTCAGGTTGTTTTTCAGAGTCCATAGTCTCTTATGGTTCGCCTCCCCTTCCAAATTTTTTTTTTAATAAACATATAATGTATTTTTATCCCCAGGGGTACAGGTGACACAGAATTATATTTAATTCTATATATCATATGCCCTATTTGTATGTCTTATTATAAATTCATCAATGATATATGGTGTACTTTAGTAATAGAACGATGCCATGAAATGCAAACATATGCATCTGTGGGATTTTCTTTGCCTGGAATGCATTTGTGAATTTCATTCACTCGTTCTAACATTCAAATATTAATGTACTTGGCAAATTCTCTCTCCTGTATCTTCTCCCTGACCAAGTATTACTACTATAGTAACTCTTCAAAAAAGTTCTCACGTCACTACTTCCTGAAAAGAGTATTACCACTACCGTCACCACACAAAAAGGGATTTTACTAGTCTGCTTGAGCTGTCATAATAGCTTAAACAACCAAAAATTATTTTCTCACAGTTCTGGAGACTAGAAGTTCAAGATCAAGGCACCAGCAGATTCAATTTCTCCTGAGGCCTCTCTTCTGGGCGTGCAGGTGGCTGCCCTAACACTGTGTTCTCACATGCCCTTTTCTTTGTGTGCACAGACCCTGGTGACTCTCCCCCGTCCTACTCTCCTCTACTTATGAGGATACCAGTCATATTGGATGAAGGCCATCAGAAGGGTTCATTTTAGCTTAATCACCTTTTAATCGTCCTATTTTCAAATACTGTCACATTCCAAGGTGCTGATTTAGGGCTTCAATGTAAGTATGTGGGGAAATAAAACTCAGTCCATAACTGTTCTTAAGGACATAAGACACAGTAAAGATCTTTTCAGTTGTGTGGGGTTGAATTGTCTGTCTCTCAACAACTTTTTAAATAGATCATGGAAAAGAGGCTGTCTTTATAGATATATATATATCTATATAGATATAGATATAGATATATACCCAAAGTAATAAAACAATTTTAATTAATATTATTTCTAGGATCAATGTGATGTTAAGCCATATTACAATCTAGGTCAAAAGAAAAAATCAATAACACTGGCTGGTCATGCTTTTATATATAGTTTTGATACTTTGTTCATCACAGTTTTTTTGTATTAACTTTGATTTTTTTTAAATACTGCATTAAAATGTTATTTATCTGAATTATTGTTTTTTTTTTCAATGTCCCTTTAAATTTTGCACCCGAGGTAAGTGCCTTACTTCCCTCCCCCTACTCCTTTTATCCTCTCATCCTACTTTTGATCCTTTATTACATCATGAAGTTCACAAGACAAAATTCTCAGGATTTATGCAGTAAGTATCCCTAAAACATCACAATGTAACTATCTTTAACAAGTTCTGAATCAGGGGACATCTGGGTGTGTCAGTCAAGTAAGCTTCCAACTCTTAATTTTGGCTCAGGTCATGATCTCCATGGTTGTTGGATTAAGCTCTGCTTCAAGCCCTGCATCCAGACCTACCTTAAGCCCTGTGTGGAGCTCCATGTTGAGCCCCATGTTGAGCCCCATGCATGGGACTCCAGACTCAGTGGGGAGTCTGCTTGAGATTCTCTCTCTTTTCTCTCTACTTTTCCTGCTCATACGCTCTCTCTATCTCTCTCTCCCTCAAATAAATGAATAAATCTCCTTTAAAAAAGGCAATTTCTATATCAGGAATAAATTGTCTTTTGAAAACTAGTATGGAGTTGGGAAAATAGCACTATGTTAGAAATTAGAAAGGTAGATTCTAGTTTTGTGTGCCAATTCTTTGCTGTAGGTGATGGCTGGACAAAGTCAGGCATGCAAATTCAATATATAATGGTGTATAAACATTCAGCAGATTAAATTTTATAAATTCACAAACTCATGTTATATTTTGAGAAACTTTGATTCATTTTTCTAGGATAGTTGAACTACCTTCAACTAAGTCTAATATGGATGGTCCCGGGACGATGTGGCTTTGTAGGGTACACTCACAGAAATTACCGTAGTTCTTATAATATAAATATAATTTGATTTTGATTACAGTTCCTCATGAGAGTCAGTGGTCAAGCTATGCTTAAGTCCTACAGAGGCACTTTTGCTGAATGAGTTTTAAAAACAGGAAACATAGGAATTATGGATTAAACTGATTCAGAGCTGCTGTGATAACAGAAAAACAACTTACTAGGACTATAAATCTCTAATATTTTTACTTTGTGGAAGTAATAATAATAGCCTCCACTGCTTCTTGGTTTCTTGTTAATGTCATATCTTGAATATTTTACATTTACTATTTTATGTAATTTTCACTGCATCTCACAATGTAGCATATTACCTCTTTTTTTTTTTAAGACTATGAGGTTTATCCAAGTTAAATGATTCTTCCAGGTACAGCTGGAAATTACATGCCTTTATCTCTAGTTCTGATCTCAGAATCTGCCACAGTTAATGCTCAATAATTATTGAACAATCTTGCTGAATATATTCATATATTCATGTAACTATTCAGCAATCTTGCTGAAAGAATGAGAATATCAGACTAGAGCAGCATGGAATTGATTCGGAAACAGAACCCCATAAATGCTTCTGACTCAAGCTAAGGATGGGCTTCAAGAGACAGATGAGGCCCAGCCTCCAGCCAAGGGCAAGAACTCTCATCTGGAAGTTAGAAAGGATGCAATGGATCATATCATTGGAAGGGAGAAAGAAAGCAAAATAGAAAGACCTCACTAAGAGTCAAGACAGCAGACTAACCTGAATAAACAGGCCTGTGGGGTTTAAAAGGGCCTAACCAGTTCTCTCATTAAAGTCTGAATTTTAGGGATGCCTGGGTGGCTCAGTCAATTAAGTATCTGCCTTTGGCTCAGGTCATGATCCCAGGGTCATGGGATGGAGCCCCACATCAGGCTCCCTGCTTCGTGGGAAGCCTGCTTCTCCCTCTTCCTCTACCTGCTTCACCCCTGCTTGTGCGCATGCTCTCCCTCTCTCTGTCAAATAAATAGGGTTAACAACAACAAAAAAATCTTCAAAAAAAAAAAAAGGTCTGAATTTCATCACAGACATCATGAGTTTCAAGGAAAAGACAGTGGGTGGAAAACAGTATCAAGAAAGACAAATTGTATGCATACATGGAAGTTTCTTTGAATAATCACACATTAACAGCTCCTCCAGATTTCATATTTATAAAAGCCTCTGAAACATTATTTCTTTTTGTTTCTATAATGATCCGTATATATTTAGACATCCACTATTTTCAGAAAATCATTTTTTAATCATTATTTCAGTATCTTCTCATAGATTCCTCACCATTTCCCAGAGCAAACCTATGCTTTCAACCACTGAGTGTACGTATCTCCATTCTTCCAATGATTTAATATGCACTGATATCATTTTACGAGACATAAACACACTTACTATTGCATAAAAAGTACTCTTCTGACTACTTCTTAAATATTTGAGAGCTTTGTGTGTGATATAAATTAATAAAATACATTTTTTTGTTTCTACCTTTTTACTCTCCTCACTCTCTCTTTTTTTTTTCTTCTTCTTCTTGGTATTGCTATATTTTGAGATTCAGTGTAGGAATCTCAAGATTTAGTGCTTTTGTGATCATCTGGTAAACTTGTTCAAAATACCAATTCTCAGCCCAACCCTCAGAAATCCTCATGCTTTACGACTGCTGGGATTCCATCCTTCTCTCTCTCTCTGTTTTTTGTTTTGGGTTTTTTTTTTTAATCTTTTACATCATATGCCAGCCCAATTATTTCTGAAACAGGTTTTAGAGGATAATATTTTAAGAAAACCTTTTATATCCCCGTATAATTTCTGTTCTGCACAAGTCCTTCCATATAGTCTCAAAGAATATAGCTTTCTAAGGTGCACAGTGATCCTGTTTAGTCATATTGACTTAAGAATGCTTTATGGACATTGGGGAGGGTATGTGCTATGGTGAGTGCTGTGAAGTGTGTAAACCTGATGATTCACAGACCTGTACTCCTGGAGCAAACAATATATTATATGGTAATTAAAATTTTTTTAAAAAAGAATGCATAGGTAGTTAAGTAGTAGAATGTGAAAACCAAGTCCTTGAGGTATATTTATATTTAGAACATTAAAGCTACTTGGACTATGTCTGATTATGCTCACCATATTAATTCCAATAAATAAAACTGTGCCTACTCCATAGTGGGCTGTGAATAATATCTGCTGAATGAGTGAACCATTGCAAATTCTTATAATTACTCATTTCTCATTTGTAGTTGTCCATAGCATTCATCCCTCTGCTTTACAAGGGTTAAATAAGGACGAATTAGAACAATGGATTCAAGCCACACTCACCTCCACCACCCACCCCGTCTAGTCCCTTCCTAGTAATTATTAGTCTATCAAAACACCGGGGTTAATGCCTGCTTCTAAGATATTACAAAGAATAGATAGACTGAGCAGCAACACTTGCCAATAATTTTTATTAAATTGTTTGAGTTACTAAGGCTGTGGTAAATAAAAATTAGAAAAATAAATTTTGTCGTGAAGGGAGATAAAATGCATAAACCCAAACTGCCTATATTGTATAAATTTATCTTAATACACTTGATACAAATATTCTATTTAGATTAAAAAACTCATCATACAAATTATTTCTGATATAATACTACTCATATAGATTTGGGGCTTAAGTTTGCCTTAGATAATAAAATTTTATAAATTGCAGAGATCATTAGCCTATTCAAGAGGTACAGGAAATATTAAAATTGCCAAACATAATGGCATACCTCTTCTACCCCTCCATCTCATACTTCTTTTGACTAATTTCCATCCTTTGGATATTACTTAAGCATGATTTCTTAATGAGAGAGTTTCTTGTTGCCACTGATTGTGTTACTTCATCCTTTAATATATTTTCACAACTCTATACCTTCCTCTTTTGCACACTCCCCACTTTGTAGTTAAAAACCTGTTTATAGTCATTTCCTTCTAAAAGAGTACAGTATAGAAAGGTGAAAAAAAAAGATTCACATTACACTGAAGAAATCCAGCAAACGCTATCTCAGTGAAGTGTTTAAGGTTAACATCCATAGTAATAAGTCATACTGATAGCGTGTTCCCTTCATACCATGTGATAAAAATGGCACTTCACCTCTTGTTTCCTAAAACCCTTATCACCTGATAATTATGGGGAAAAAAGCACAAGACAGTCCTAATGTAGAGAATCTTGCAAAATATCTGATAATTACTCCTCAAAACAGTCAAGGTCATCAAAAATAAGAAAAGTCTGAGAAATTCTCACAGTCAGGAGCACCCCAAGGACATGTGAAATAAGACATGAGGTTAACAACAACAACAACAACAAAAAGACATGAGGTAACATCTAAGAAAATACAAATAAATTATGGACCTTAGTTAACGACGTATCAACATTGGTTCATTACAACAAATGCACCATGCTAAGGAAAGATATTAATAATAGAATAAGGGGTGTCTGGGTGGCAAGCCTCTGAATTTTTTTTTTTTAAGATTTTACCTAATTATTTGCCAGAAAGAGAGAACACAAGCAGGGGGAGTGGCAGGCAGAGGGAGAAGCAAGCTCCTTGCTGAGCCTAGAGCCTGATGCAAGATTCCATCCCAGTACCTTGATCAGAGCCAAAGGCAGATGCTTGACTGACTGAGCCACCCAGGCATCCCAAGCCTCTCACTCTTGATTTTAGCTCAGGTCATGATCTCAGGATCATGAGAGGGAGCTCCACATTCAGTTCCATTCTGGGTGTGGAGCTTGCTTAAGATTCTTCCACTTCTTCTCCTTTTGCCCCTCCCCTGCTTCCTCTCTAAAAAAAAAAAATCAATAATAATAATAATAATAATAATAGGAGAATGGGGTATGGAATATATGAAAAACTTTCTATATTGTGGTTTCATTTTTCCTGTAAATCTAAAACTATTCAAAATAAGAATGTTCATTTAAAAAGCTGTTCAGTTATCTGTCTTTTCTATTAGATTTTGTGATCTCTGAAAGTCAGACGGTATCTGTGTTAAACACCTTTATATCCTCAGTGCACAGCACACAAGAGGAGCTTGATAAATAACTGTTGAATGAGTGATTGAATGAATGATTGAAATAAACATTTAATAACTAGCTGTGAAAGAACTTTAATTCCCTGATGAAACTCCTATTTATATATGTAAATAGTATTTCTTCAAACCACCAGTCAGGATGCAAATTAATGCCATCTGCCTCTTGTTCTCCCATGACCTCTTGCTTTTGGGTCCCTGCAGTTACTTTCCCTGATTGACTGCCCTAAATATCTGTTTGCTCCCCAAAGAATCCCTGTGCTGCTGTATAATCAACATCTTTTGCTTCCAGTGCCAAGTATAGTAGACACATCCATGAAAATCAAGAAGAGCTTAAGGAGGTCCCTCTTAGGAACAGACACATTCAAAGAGCCTGGGCTGCTTTCTGATGCTTTTGATGACAATAAATCACTCTCCCAAGACTCCTTGGCCACAGTTACATCACTGATATTAGAGTCTCTTAAGTATATTAATATTTAGAAAATCAATTAACTGGATAAAAGATTTTTTTTTAAATAGCATTCTTTTTTAAAGAGAAAATCCCCCTCTTTCTTTGATCTGGAATTAATTTTAAGCAGATCATTTTTAGTTCCAAATTTGCCTAATGGCAATGGGGTTCTTGATCTGAGAGGAAGATAAGCTACTTAATGTGGAAGACTGGAGCACTTTGGAATATATGGTAGATTGGTACTATGTTATGAGAGTGTTGCCAGGGCACTGGTTCACTAACAGTGAAGCAAAGGATATCACAACAAGTGAAAAGAATTGAAGCTAGCAGAGGAAAAGCACCCAAAGACTAGAATCACATTAAAATAAGAACAAATAAAACAACATCAACAAAAAGATGAAGGTAAAAAGAAATGGAGGAGAAGTTTTCTAGTGTTGTTGCCCTAGGCAGGGAGGGGGGAGAAGAAGAAACAAGTAACCCTTCCCCATCTTCTGTTCTCTTTTACAACACCTCTATACAGACATCAGAACTGAGATTGAATCTGTCATTACAATAATTCAGTGATATTTTAAATACATTGGCTCTGGAGAGCTAATTTTTTTTTAAAGATTTTATTTATTTATTTGACAGACAGAGATCACAGGTAGGCAGAGAGGCAGACAGAGAGAGAGGAAGGGAAGCAGGCTCCCTGCTGAGCAGAAAGCCTGATGCAGGGCTCAATCCCAGGACCCTGGGATCATGACCTGATCCAAAGGCAGAGGCTTTAACCCACTGAGCCACCCAGGTGCCCGGAGAGCCCCGAGAGTTAATTTTTTAAATAACAACATATATTTACAATGTTTCATCTATAGGAAAATATTCCAAATTCTACAAAATTAATTTAGAGAAGAAAGTACACTTACAAGTTCAAGACTGGCTATACTTTTTAAAAGTAAGCTACAGGTAAATTTTAAAAACAAAACAAAACAAAAAAAAATCAACAAAAACCTCCTTAGTAGGCCAGAACAAAGATCATTTTAAATAATTATTTAGTGTAATGTACTGATCAGAGTTATTAATGTTCTATGAAGGTCAAGCTGTCCAATGATTAAAAAAAATTTGTAAATCTGGAGGTCCCCAGTTGTATTTGTAGTTTTATCTGTTGTCTTGCATCATTTTTGATCAAGAAATTAACTTGTATCATTTTCACTATCTCTATTTAAAATATAGTTTGAATGTCAGCTAGAAGTTAAAGGTCCACCATAAATATGTGTACATTTTGCTTCTAAATGTGCTATTATTAAAGAGTAAATATAATAATGTCTTTAATAATTTGTGTTTATGGATACCATTCATTGTGCTAAATGCTGAATCTATACCCTCCCTCTTAAATCTCCCAGCACCATGATTTCCAATATTAAAAATGTGGACTTTTTTTTTCAGACAAAGAAATGTCTGCCTTAGAAAAGTTAAATGAGAGAGCTGAGATGTAGGCTTACTTCAGATTGATTCAAAAGCTTGAGGTTTCATCTTTCTTCAAAATCAATGAACATAACTTAAAAGTACAACCCACAGTATCATATGGTTTTGCAGAGATGTAGTAGTTTTCCTTTAAAATAGACATCATAATATATATTCATTTTGAATGTGTATTAAAACTTTGCAGTGCAGAGAAAGACAAATACCGTAAGACTTCAATTGTATGTGGAATATAAGAAACAAAAAAGATGAACATAGGGGAATGGGAGAAAAATAAAAAAGAGGAGAGAGAGAGAAAGAGAGGGAAACATACCATAAGAGGCTCTTAAGGACAGGGAAAAAACCGAGGGTTGATGTAGGGATGGGGATGAGCTAAATGGCTGATGGGTATTAAGGAAGGCACTTGTGATGGGCGCTGGGCATTATATGTAAATGATGAATCACTGAATTTTATTCCTGAAACCAATATTACACTACATGTTAACTAAGTATAATTTAAATAAAAATTTTAAAAAGAAAAAAAAACTTTTTAATAGAAATGTATATTTAAGTCAGAACTTTTTCTTTGAAAAAGTAACCAAATAGACCCATCATTCTTTTATTCTTCTTCCATTTACCAATTTCAAAAGACATATTATTAATCATCACTGAAGTGACAGAAGTAGACATTCTTCAATTATGTAATTATATTTTATGTGGGGAAAAAAATGACTAAAGTTCATCTTTCTACTGAACACCAAATTATATGTGTGTTTCTTGTCAGCTGGGATGGTTCTGTCTGTTCCCATTGCTTCCTACCCTGCTAAGAATCCACAGAATCCACAGAAAACAAGTCTGTCATGAGCCAAATGCTCACCACAGGGAACTCATTCCTGTTGGCACTGAAGCAATCTCATTTAGAGGAGGTCAGCTTACCTTCAGATTCATGGCATGAAGATAAGATGATATTTACAACATTTAGTGGGCTAATCCAATGTGAGGTTAAATAAACATATAATATGGTAACCCTTAACCTGAAAATGGATTACCCTGAGAATGGGTTATTCAATATTAAAGAGGTGTTTTTCTTATACATGAGGAAATATTTAAATACAAATCATCTTATTTGTACTGTTTTGTTTTTGTTTTTGGCAAAGTCTTCACATTAAAAATGAGCTGTCTTCTAGACAATTTTCTTAAGTAGAATTACACATCCTGAATAACAAATATAAATTGATAACTAATAATTAGTGGTTTTTTTTTTACTTTTTTCCTCTTATAAACAGCAAGTGTGATTATTCACAAATGAAGATATTTTGTTTTTTCAAATTTTCTGAAACAAATATTATAATTCATATAGATATTTAACAATATAACATTAAATATTAATGATTTTAAAGTTGCTATTTTGTTTTTGTTTTTTACTACAGAAATTAATCTATAAATGTCCTGGGCAAGTGGATTATAGCCATGAATGTAGGTGACCTGGAAACCTGCACTGTAGTAGGCTCAGCGAGTGTGGTCTGGCATCAGTGTACTTTATATTTTTCCCAAACCCCTGAATAATACAATTAGTACCAACGAATGGTTATAGTTAAGTTAAAATCACAGATCTCAGAGCTGAAAAACTGTTAGCAAATACATTTGGTTTAACTTTCATCCTTATATAAGACATGATTTTTTTACACACATTTTATTGCAAACCATAGGACTTAGGAACCAAGATAAGGTTATAGAGCTGAGATCAATGTGAATTGATGTTAGACAAGGCACCTAATGACAAACAGATTATCTTAATTTCTTGATAGAAATTAGGTCTGTTAGAGATTTCTATGGAAATTATCTCTGCATAATTTTGATTTTAAGACAATTCTACTAGCATAGGATGTGGGAGGGGGCAGAAATGGTGCGCTGAAAAAAGACCTCATAAAACCTTAGCTGTTTCTGGGAACTACCTGAAGGATCACTTTTTCTTAGTTTGTTAGAGTGTCCACATCTTTAAATAAGAAAGAGCCATTTCTACTAGAAACAAGAGCTTTGTGAAAGAAAAAATATTTATGTGGGTAGAAATATAAAAGATAAGGTAAAGGTAAAGGGGATTAAAGTTGTAGACAAGAATGCTGACAGCTGCGAGAATCATGTAACGTCTAAGAAACTAGTCCCGGATATGAGGAAAATGGGGAGGAAGAGAAGCTTCATAAAAGGGTAGGATGAGGAAGACATCACATCTGATTAGAGAATGTACGATGTATAAAATACACGCTCAGAACTGGATAGGGAAAACTGTTAAGATTTCTAAGAAACTCCACTAAAGAGAACATTACTAAGAAAGGAAAACACATGTCCATGTCACGTAGACCGGAGAATCTTCTGGTTAGCAGAGAGGCCTGATTGCAAACTTTGTTAAAAATAATTCTACCAATTTTTATACAATCTCTTACCTTGATAAACAAATTTATTGAACAAGTCAAACATTGATTATTTTGGAACTTACATTATTTATTACCAAAATTCTAGGAGTATGGCTATGGATTTTAAGATCATATCTGGAATTCAAATCCAGTTTCCCCACTTACTGACTGACATAATCTAGCTAAACCTCAGTTCAATACATTATTCACTTCAGTAAGTACCAATAAGTTGTTCATAATAGTTATTCCAACTGACTTTCCCAGGAGCAGTTCGTGACCACATCTTATGCTCTGGACTTTCACCAATATTTATGTTTTCAGTATTAAAATGTATGCCAGTCTGATGAGTGTGAAAGGATTGTGCGCTGTAGTAAGAATATGTTTTTATATCTTATTGCCTTATTGGATTTCCTTTCATATCCTTCCCACAGTTACATATTAGGCTATTTACCTTTTTGTATTAATTTTGAGTATTTTATGTATTCTGAAGAGTAACTCGTGAGAAGATAGATACATTGAAAGGTTTCTTCTAATTGATTTTTTAAAACTTTTGTCAGGATGAAAAGTAAATTTTAATTATAATGGAACAAAATGCATCAATATTTTATTTATAATTTACATGGTTGTGTTCTATACTTTAAAAAAAAACTGTCCCTGAAAAGATTGCAATAATAATGTTTTATCTAATATTTTAGAAGTTCTACTATTCACATTTGGGTTTTTAGCAATATAGACTTTCTTTCTGCGTACCTTTAATTAAGGATTTTTTTTTTCTTTTTTGACATTGCTTGCTCCAAGATACACTTCTTACTCTCCTTGTTCTCATTTCTGTTTGAAAGGGGAGGTGACTCCTGTGAGTCCTCATGACAGCCTATTTCTAGCTTGATGGAAGACTGGAAGGGAGGGAATCAATATGGTTCCTTCTTCTTCTGCTTGGAAGATGTCTCTGGCTATATCTCTTTTATAGGATTGTCAGGTCCAGAAAATTTCACTTCTGCAAGTTGATACCAGACCCTCTGCTTAGTTAATCCAATTCCCTCCATTTGATGCTCTGGTCTAGGGATGATCATGTCTTCCTGCGTTTTAAGACTTTTAGACAGCTTGTTTTGTGATTAGCTTCTCAGCCTCTTCTATTATGTATAACTGATTCCGTGCAATTACCTTTTTAAGAAAAAAATCACTGTACTTTAATATGAACAAATATTTTTCTCTGAGTCTTGTCATCAATAGATTTCATAAATGCAGAATCACTCTTGTACTGTAGCATTCTTAGAGTTATACCTTACTTGACAATAAATGTTTTTATAAACTCCCTTTGTTTTCAAAATGCATAAAGTGTCTTTACTTTTTTCTCTCATTTTATGATGGTTTATTTTTCACCTACCAGATTCAGTTATTTGACATAGAACTTTTGTATATTCTCTTATTTTTTTTTATTCTCAAACTAGAATGTAATATGTTCTATGAGGGCAGGGATTTCTCTCTTGTTCAAAGCTCTCTCCAGGGCATGGATACTAGTATCAGGCAAACAGTAGGAACTTGATAAATATTTGATTAGGTAATGAAACCTATAGCTGTTAATACATCTGCTACAGTCTACTTGAACTTCCTTTGCAAATAATTTGTTTTTTTCTTACATAGTTTTTAAAAAGATTTTCTTCTTCTACATATGTTTTGCTTCAGTTTTTCTATGTGTGTTGGTTTGAATGTATATTTATATTTATCTTGCTGTTGAAACTCATGTCTTGTCTGTTTTCTTAATTCTGCTAAACTATTGATAATTATCTCTTTAATCATTGTAACTAACACTTCTTACATTCTCTGGAACACTTATCTGAGGAATGTAGGTACATACCAGTTTCTATGTTTCTTTCAACTTTTTCTTTAGTACATTTGATATCTTTATCTTCCTGTGATAAATTCTGAGTTAATTACTAAATATCATACTTAAATTCACTAATCAAATTTTCACAGGCAACCAGAATAAAAATGATTTTCTACTACATATTTAATTCCTTTATCTATATTTTTCATTCCTATTATTTTTCCTATCTACCTTTACGAGTTTTCACAATTAATTTTTGTAAGTTTTTTTTTGTTGTTGTTGTTGATGTATTAAT
This sequence comes from Meles meles, assembly GCF_922984935.1. Taxonomy (NCBI): domain Eukaryota; kingdom Metazoa; phylum Chordata; class Mammalia; order Carnivora; family Mustelidae; genus Meles; species Meles meles. Next base: position 25,095,516 of record NC_060066.1, read on the forward strand.
ATTAGTTTTTATTATTATTGCTATGACAATAACATGAAGGCAACATTATTTATTCCAGATGGCCATTTGCCCTCATGGAAATTTGAGTCTCAACCTTCAACCTTTGATAAAAGTTTCTTTTTTTTTTTTTTCCCTTTTTATTAATTTTTTCAGCATAACAGTATTCATTCTTTTTGCACAACACCCAGTGCTCCATGCAAAACGTGCCCTCCCCATCACCCACCACCTGTTCCCCCAACCTCCCACCCCTGACCCTTCAAAACCCTCAGGTTGTTTTTCAGAGTCCATAGTCTCTTATGGTTCGCCTCCCCTCCCCAATGTCCATAGCCCGCTCCCCCTCTCCCAATCCCACCTCCCCCCAGCAACCCCCAGTTTGTTTTGTGAGATTAAGAGTCATTTATGGTTTGTCACCTCACACCAGTCAGAATGGCTAAAATTAACAAGTCAGGAAATGACAGATGCTGGAGAGGATGTGGAGAAAGGGGAACCCTCCTCCACTGTTGGTGGGAATGCAAGCTGGTGCAACCACTCTGGAAAACAGCATGGAGGTTCCTCAAAATGTTGAAAATAGAACTACCCTATGACCCAGCAATTGCACTACTGGGTATTTACCCTAAAGATACAAACATAGTGATCCGAAGGGGCACGTGTACCCGAATGTTTATAGCAGCAATGTCTACAATAGCCAGACTATGGAAAGAACCTAGATGTCCATCAACAGATGAATGGATAAAGAAGATGTGGTATATATACACAATGGAATACTATGCAGCCATCAAAAGAAATGAAATCTTGCCATTTGCGACGACGTGGATGGAACTAGAGCGTATCATGCTTAGTGAAATAAGTCAATCGGAGAAAGACAACTATCATATGATCTCCCTGATATGAGGACATGGAGAAGCAACATGGGGGGGTAGGGGGATAGGAGAAGAATAAATTAAATTCATCTTAAGTGAATTCATGTCTCCTGTATTGATTTTCATAGAATATATTTGTAGTACTTTATTCCATCATGTATTTTGTAATTCTTGTTTACAGACTCATTTTGAAGTGTTTTTCTTCACTTTTCCTGCTATTATTATTTGTATTTATTTTCTCTCTCTCCTTTCTGAGAGCCATTCTGCATTTTCCTCTCCAGGCAGTCCCCATCTAGAATGAAGTCTTACATATTTGTAGTTATTGCAGATTGTCATGAAACCAGTAGGAGTTGGCTAAATTCTTTGAAGGCAGTGTTTGTGCCTTTCCCTGCTTATTCTAAATTACATTGTATCCACAGCTTCTGATAAAATCAAAACCCTACATTGGTGGTCATATTCTTTCATCGCCATCCATGAGGACTTCTATTGCCATTTGCCTAAAGCAGTAAGTCTGGCTTCAGCATCTCACGGATTTTGTACAGTCTCTTCCGCATAATCTCTTGGCCCCAGCTGCAGCTCTCTTGCTCAGCGTCCTGCAGAGCGGTGCTTTCAGACCCTTACCTCCTTCAGTTTCTCTTGTATTTCTGGCCAATGGAGATATTTGTGTTGCTTTTGAGCATATAAATGTCTCTTTGATTCTTTATTTTTATATTTCTTTTCACATTCCTTTGGTTTTGAGCAATGTGCTAAAGTGGAAAATGACAACTCTGCCTTGAGCATAAAAACTATGGCTTAGTTTGCATTACTTTAAAATTTTGATTTAAGGATTCAGTAAATATTTCTAAGAAAAGCTAATATTTTTATGGACATTTACTATAATTGTGGCATGCTCTAAGTATTGCAAAGGTTATGACCTAATACTGAAAACAACCTTATAAGAAAGATGTTATCAGCCCCAGTTTCTGAAGAGGAAAAACTGGAGAATACAGTGGTTTTTAACAAACTTAGCCAAAGTCACAAAATTTGACGTTACAGAAGTAAGAGCAGAACTAGGCACCATAATTCCAGGGACCAGGTATATAACCATTTTGCTAAACTCAACAGCCAATGCTTTGGCAAACTCTAAAACCTATGCTGTCATTAGGTAGCAAGTAAGCATCACCTGTCTTGTTTTGGGAACTTTTCCTTGTTCTTCATATTGTGACAACGTGGCATGCTTATTATATTGTCTACGACTGCTTACAACATAGCTTATGCCATCATCTTTAAGCTTCTTCAACAGGGGTTGAAATCAGGAAAAAACAATTCTGTTTATATGCCTAGAGGAGAATAAGCTCCTTCTACTTAACTTCATCTCCTCATGCACATTACTTGTGGGATGGCTGACTATTAAAATGAACAAATTTCTCTTCCAGCTTTGTGAATGCATCTAAAGGAGGCCTGAAGGTAAAAGTGAGTTATGCAGTATATTCTGAAAGCATAAAACTTGGTAAAACTGCATTTCTGACATGCATGGGTTCGACAGCCTGAGAGTTCATGTATTTTTTTTTTAAATATTTTTTATTTATTTGACAGAGAGAAATCACAACTAGGCAGAGAGGCAGGCAGAGAGAGAGGAGGAAGCAGGCTCCCTGCAGAGCAGAGAGCCTGATGCGGGGCTCGATCCCAGGACTCTGGAATCATGACCTGAGCTGAAGGCAGAGGCTTTAACCCACTGAGCCACCCAGGCGCCCCGAGTTCATGTATTATATATGGAGACACAGCCTCCAGTCCTGGGAACCACTTGCTGGGTGAACGACAGCTATAAACACATTGTCTATCACAAAGTTTATTATGAGTGGATTTCAAGGTGGGTGTCTAACCTTATATACAGTCTATGAGCTTCCTAAATTCTGTGGTTGGTTTATTTAAGAACAATTACTGTACTACTTATGGCTCTAAGACTTCACTTCAATTTTCAACTTGTATCAAAAGACAAAAAAAAAGTAAGTCTAGAAAAATATATTCCAATTTTAGTATTGTGTACTAATTAAATATCTGACTTAGGATATATTACTATAACACCTCTGAGGTCAATTTTCATTGGTAAATTATTGGGTAAATTAAAAAAAAAACTGTGGAGGCTACTGATAATTATACTTTCCAAGTTAATAATTTAATGGATTGATTTCTCTGGTTTAAAAGACTAAAGATGAGGTTGTTTTATTTCTTCCAAGGACTATATTTATTATGTTTACATTCATTATTTTCCATATTACTATTTTCTCTACAGCTGTATTCAACTGAGGTTCACCAACATGAATTTCACTGAAAGATCCTACTCAATAACATATTTTTTTTTAATTGGCAAGTTAAGAATGTCTATTTAAGACATAGTTGAATACAAATTTCAAAATATTCCCTGTAAGATATTTATTTTTTATATTCCTAATGAGCCAAGTAGGGCAGGGATAGACTTTATTAAATGTGTTATAGAGTTGAAAAAATCCAGTGTGTGTCAGTCATAAGTTGTTTTCCTAGTGTTGGCTTTAGATACGGGGAGATTGAGGGTTTGGGAAATGTAACATCATGGTCAAGTCTATACAGAACATGAATACAGGGGCACCTGGGTGGCTCAGTGGGTTAGGCCGCTGCCTTTGGCTCAGGTCATGGTCTCAGGGTCCTGGGATCGAGCCCCGCATCGGGCTCTCTGCTCGGCAGGGAGCCTGCTTCCCTCTCTCTCTCTCTGCCTGCCTCTCTGCCTACTTGTGCTCTCTCTCTGCCTGCCTCTCTGCCTACTTGTGATCTCTCTCTCTGTCAAATAAATAAATAAATAATCTTTTAAAAAAAAAAAAAAGAACATGAATACACCATTCAGGCATACACATTTGCTATAAGAAACATATGTACAATACATTTGTCTTTGTGGTTTACTATCTGAAAAAGAAACATCAAATTCTTCCAAGTTTTTTTCCCCAATAATAAATAAATAACATAATGTATACATGTACTATAATTTACTTTCCCTTCACTCTACAAAAGGAACACATTAATTTGCTTTTTACTTACTTTCTTGGGAAGTAGAAGAATGTCAGACAACAATCACCACTGAGATGTCCATAGTTGAGTTATAATTATGTGGCAGAAAACAAAGGCAAAGACTTTCTCTCAGACTGTGCAGACCCTACGAAATGTCTTCAAGCATACCAAAAAGCAAAGACACAGAGGAAATTGGTAGAGGTGTTTAAGCAGACAGTGGCAAAAAAATCTTAGAGTTACTATAATGCTAAAAGCAGATATTTTTCAAAAAATTACATTTATAAAACTAATAAATTTATAAAATGTATAGTATTTCATTTATAGTTAAGATCAACTATGCAAACATTGAAATAAATTAAGTAAACAGAAGAATATAATAATCATGGATTGGTACACTCAGTATTTTAAAGATGTTAATTGTCTCAAAAGGATTAAGCCTGACCCCAAGTAAAACCTCAGATTTTTTTTAAACTGACAAATTAAATCTAGATTACACATTGTAATAAAAGGGGCAAGAATAATGAGATAATCTTAAATAAAGCTAGAGATTCAAGATGTCAAACATTATCATAAAACTACATTGATGAAGGTGATATGGTATCAGTGCCAAGACAGGGCAGTGAAACAGGGTAGAATACATGGTATGAACTCACACATTTGAATTTGTTCACTCTTTATCTTGGAATGCATTGAAAGAAAGATGGCCTTATCTCCCTCTCTTGAAAATGTTTCTATTTTGTTAGCTTAGTAAAGGAGATAACCAATACAATGAAATTTTACACGAAAGCACATTGAAAAATAAAAAGTACTATAAAACGCAAAATATTGTAATTGTTATCATTGTTATTATTGGAAGTTTTTATTTAAAGAAACAAATTAGAAAGTATGTATAAGGCAGCATTTTAGTAAGCAAAAAAAGTATTATTTCAAATTTAATATAACTTAATATATGTTAAATTTATGAGGCTATTTTAATCTGAATGCTTAATTAACTGAAATTTTTATTTTGGTGTCTTTAAAATTTAATTAAAAATTTTCAACATGTAATATATGTTCATAATTTATAAATAAAAATGATACTGCAAGGCATACAATAAAAGTTTCCTGTCCTCTGCTCTAAATTTGCCCACTTTCTTATTCTGCTCCCTAATGACAACTACTTCCACAACGTCTGCTTCTCCCAACATGTATTTCTATATAATCAATAACACATGTCTTCTTCTATTTCTTTTTCTAACTTTGTAAGTCATTTGTTGATTTTCACTTTAAGTGATGAGGCCTCATTCACTTGATCAAAGTCAAAATTGCACCAAAGTTAAACAGGCAAAGAGGTAGTTTCACAGTTTGGAGCCAGGAACCTGCAGAAATTGGGCCCTTATCCTCTCACAGAAACTGGAAGACAGGGGTGTTATCAACATAGATGATAACGTTTAAGAAATGGTTTCCAGGTCCTGGAAAGGGAGTTAGTGGGTTATAAAACAGGCCAGAAGATTTTTAAAAGGTTTACATCCCAAAGGGGCAGAGAAAATATTTAAAATGAAAAGTTTTCTAAAGTAAATGCTCTAAGAAAAGAGAAGTCATGGCCTGAAGTCAGGAAGAAGCTCCTCTAAACTTATCAGGCTTTGCAAATCATTAAGGCTATCTTGGTCAACTTATACCACAACTGTTGCTTCAATCTATGTAAATGTAGAAGTAATCAACATGATTAGGATAGATTTTTAAGATGATTAAAAATAAAGATTATACCTTTTATGTTTTCCTCTTCAGAGAAAATTATTACTCTGCACTTATATCATGGTAATAAACACAGCTGACGTTTATTGAGCCAGGTTGTATGCCACAGAACATATGTCATCTATACTCATTAAAAATAAGATATGAGGGGCGCCTGGGTGGTTCAGTGGGTTAAGCCGCTGCCTTCGGCTCAGGTCATGATCTCAGGGTCCTGGGATCGAGTCCCGCATCGGGCTCTCTGCTCAGCGGAGAGCCTGCTTCCCTTCCTCTCTCTCTGCCTGCCTCTCTTGTGATTTCTCTCTGTCAAATAAATAAAATCTTTAAAAAAAAAAAATAAGATATGAGTTCAGAAATTATTCTAATTAATGCAATTGATGACATTAAGGCTCAGAGAACTTAAACAATTTAAAATGAACTGTAGAACTCACTGTGCTTTGTCACACACAATGTCTTGCTCTTCCCTAAACTTACAATATTCCTTTACTTCTACTTGTCTTTGAACATGGTGTGGCCTCTCAAAACAGCCCACCTCCTTGAACCCAGCGCATTCGTTAATACTTTATGACCAAGTGAAGACACTGTCCCTAAACTTTCTACCTTCCTTCTATCAAGAGAATTTCAGCCTATGCCTTCTCTTGCTTCCATACACCTCTCAGACAACTCTTCTAGAGTCCATATTGCTTAATTTGTGTGTGGCTGTCCTCTTCCAGGGGAGTGTGCGCTCCTGGAACACAGACGTTATCTTATTTGTCATATATACTTAAGCACATAATACATACCCATATATGTATTAATATTAGTGGACCAAGAGTACGTAATCCTTCTGAACTAGGTTAATGTTCAAATGGCCATTTCTGTTTGAGATGATACTATATAAACAGATTGGTGACTCCCAGTTACCAATTTTAAATAGCTGGGAGCTTTGCCAACGAAGAATCATAGATAATTTTACTTCTAGAAATAAGTCCTATTATTATCTTTTCAATGAAGAGGTCAATTGTTAAATGATGGCAATGACAGAAAAAGCCATCCTAAACTAAATACAAAATAAAAGTTAATATTTGATATTATTTGATAAAATTGTCCCTGAAAAGCATAGTATTAGATACTTATAATAAAGAGTAAATGAATTCACTAAAAATAGAAATTTCTGCTCATAATGTGAGACATGTATTGATTAAATATTTCATTATTTGAAATTGTGTGTATTTCTTGATTTTTATCTGAAAGCTATTATTCACTAGGATTTACATGAGTTATTTGCTTTGGGGTGAATCAAAAGGAAGCTTTCCCTTTTACACTTAAGAAAAAAATACAGAGGGCGCCTGGGTGGCTCAGTGGGTTAAGCCGCTGCCTTCGGCTCAGGTCATGATCTCAGGGTCCTGGGATCGAGCCCTACATCGGGCTCTCTGCTCTGTGGTGAACCTGCTTCCTCCTCTCTCCCTCTCTGCCTGCCTCTCTGCCTGCTTGTGATCTCTGTCTGTCAAATAAATAAATAAAATCTTTAAAAAAAAAATACAGAAAGAGAGGCAAGATGGCGGAGACGTAGCAGACTGAAATGACATCAGGTCACAGGAGTTCAGCTAGATATTTATCAAACCATACCAAACACCTACAAACTAAACAGGAGATCGAAGAGATGAGCAGCAATTCTAGGAACAGAAAATTTGCCACTTTCTGAAAGATAGGACATGTGGAGAAGTGAATCCGAGGTGATGGGTCAATAGACCCTGGGGGGAGGGGCCGGCTCCCAGCAAGCAGCAGAGCAGTAGAGCACAAAATCAGAACTTTTAGAAGTCTGCTGGACTGAGATATATTGCTCCAGAGGCTAAGTGGGGGTGGAGCCCTCAGGGGGAGAGTGTGGTCTCAGGATTTGTGGGGTCACTGAAAGATTGGTGGTGTCTGAGTGTGGCAGAGCTCCCAGGTATCCCTAGAGTGGGGAAGGTGACTACAGAGACAGAGCCAAGGAGTTAGCTCTCAGCTCGGGGTTACCTTAAACCTTCATCCGTGGCACAGTCAGACCACTGCTCCTTGAGCAGGGACCCCACAAGTGGCAGGTCCAGGGAAACTCACCTTCCTCCTCTGGAGGCAAGAATCTGCTTGGTTTGGAGACTCCAAACGGGGCTATGCACCAGAGACAGAAACGCTTGGTCACAGGTTGGGTGAGCCCAGAGCATGGCAAGAGACTAAGGAGACAGGAGTGAATAACTCTTTTTCTTCGTGGGCACACTGAGGAATGGGGCCCCAAGCTCTCGGCTACTCTGGGCCAGAGGTTGGGAAGCTGCCATTTTCATTCCCAACCTCCAAAGCTCTACGGAAAGTGTTGAGGGAACAAAAACTCCCGAAAGCGAACTTGAGCAGATTTCTTAGCCTGGCCCCTGGCAAGGCGGTGCAATTCTGCCTCCAGCAAAGACATTTGAAAATCACTACAATAGGCCCCTCCCCCAGAAGATCAGCAAGAACATCCAGCCAAGGCCAAGCTCACCAATCAAGGAGAACAGCGGAACTCCAGAGATGGGGAAAGCAATGCATGGAATTCATGTTTTTCTCCCCATGATCCCCATGATCCTTTAGTCTTGCAAACTTAAATTAAAATTTTTTTATTTTATTTTTTTCTTATTCTAATTTTTAAACGTTTCCTCTTTCCTCTTTTAATGTTTTTTAACTAGTTTATCTTAACAATACCTTTCTAAAACAAAATCTTTTTACACCTTCATTATTATAGTCATATTTTATCCTTCTTTGTATTTAACCTTATTTTTTGTATACATATACTTTTTTTTCCTAAAAAAACTTGGGATACAATTTCTTCTAATAGATCAAAATATATCCTAAATCTAGCACAGGGTTTCGTTCTAGTCTCCAGCCTGAGCACATTCTCTCCCGCCCTTTTTTTCTTCTTTTTCCAACCAACTTATCAATTCCTTTTTTAATCTTCATCTTTACATCTTTAATTTTCATCTTTACAGTCATATTCCATCCCTTCATTATGTTTACCCTTATTTTTGTATATGTATAAGTTTTTCTTTCTTTAAAATTTTGAGAGGTAGGTTCTTCTAAGAGACCAGAATACACCCAAAATCAAGAGGGTGGCTCTGTTTTATTCACTAGTCTAATAGATAAGTATATATATAAATTTTTTTAAAATTTCTTTTTGCCCCCTTGAGTTTTGATCAAGAAAGGATGCTTTTGTCAACATGCTTTTGCCAAATTCTCTTTCAGCATTTATTGAGAATATCATATGGTTCTTGTTCTTTCTTTCATTAATGTATTGTATCACATTGATTGATTTGTGAGTGTTGATCCAAACTTGCAGCCCAGGAATACATCCCACTTGGTCTTGGTGAATAATCATTTTAATGTACTATTGGATGTTATTGACTAGTATTTTGGTGAGAATTTTCATATCTGTGTTCTTGACCAATTATTTCTTTTCTGTTAAGGAAGCATTTAAATTTTAAGAATGTACTTCTGGCAGTGAGCCTTCTTTGTGTGATGATAAGCCTGTGAGTGCAGTCATTTTGGAATAGGCAGATAGGAGATAAGGGGTACAATGAAAAGGAAGACTCAATCAAGACAAGAGTGTCTTAGAATTTCTGACAATTCTTTAAAAAATTTTGGTTTTCAAGTTTAATCTTCCTTGCCTTTAAAGTAAAACATACGCACTCTCATGGTTATATATTTCAGACTTCTTTCTTAATGAAGAAGTGAGAAACAGATTACTGTTTCACAGAGTCATATAGGACTTTATCCTAAGAAATGCGATATTCTCATTTTTTATTTAAATTCAATTAGCCAACATATAGTACATCATTAGTTTTTGATGTAATGTTCAACGATTCATTAGTTGCATATAACATCCAGTGCTCATCACATCACGTGTCCTCCTTCACGCCCATCACCCAGTTAGTTATCCCATACCCCGACTGACCTCCCTTTCCACAATCCTCAGTTTGTTTCCCTGGAGTCAAGAGTTGCATGCAGTTTGTCTCCCTCTCTGGTTTCTCCCCATTCAGTTTTTTCTCCCTTCCCCTATAATCCTCTGTTCTGTTCCTTATATTCCACGTATGTGTAAAACCATATGATAATTGCCTTTCTCTGATTGACTAATTTCACTTAATGTAATATCCTCCATTTCTATCCATGTCAATATAAATAGTAGGTATTCATCTTTTCTGATGGCTGAGTAATATTCCATTGCATATATTTACCACATCTTCTTTATCCATTCATCTGTTGAGAAAGTCACAGCTAAAGGCTTAAGAGACAAGGCAGAGTATTAAAGGACATGATTTGGAGTAGGACACTTGGATCTTGACTTTGAGATATTTCCTTCAATTTTTCCTTTCTTCTTTTTCCTCTTTTGTCTGTTCAGTAACTCATTTGCTTATGTCATCAAAAGGCAAACCCCTTCAGAAAGATACAGAACACAGGCGGTGCCATTCAAATGGCTTTGTTATATAACCTGTGTTGCTAGACATCTAGGTTCTTTCCATAGTCTGGCTATTGTAGACATTGCTGCTATAAACATTCGGGTACACGTGCCCCTTCGGATCACTATGTTTGTATCTTTAGGGTAAATACCCAGTAGTGCAATTGCTGGGTCATAGGGTAGTTCTATTTTCAACATTTTGAGGAACCTCCATGCTGTTTTCCAGAGTGGTTGGACCAGCTTGCATTCCCACCAACAGTAGATGATGAAAAAGAAGGTTTTTTCTAATGACTTAGAGTTTATATCATTAATTTTTGTCATCTAATTTCCTGCAGAAGAAATAATCTTGGTTAGATCTTGTTGAATGAACAGATCAAATGACTAACAGAATTAGGATGCCAAGTATTTATCCCTAAGTATGCTACCATTTTATAAATCTGTTCACAAGTAACTTTGCTGTCCCAAGCAATCATCAGAAAGAGCTGAAGGCTATTTCCAAAGATATCTAATAGTTTGAAGAAAGTTACTTCCACTTTAGTAGTCATAATTTCAATCACTTGAGAGGTGATAATTAAGTGGCCATAAAATATTTTCATTAAAACAAGGAATAAAAGGAGAAAAGATCATGTACACAAGGCCACAAACATCTCTGCTATACTTAGTTGTTTTCCACATGTTGTTTGATTTGTTTTCTTTCCATATGTCAGAACTCCCTAACTCTATGAGCAGATATATTTTACTTTTTGCTTTTCACCTTGAGTTCTATGAGAAAATATGAAAGTCCTACACTTTGCAGAGGGTTCAGTGGAAAATCCTGACAATGAGCCAGGGCCACTTGAGAGACAATTTTCTAATACAGCTGCTGAATCACTTCATGAAATTGTGTGAACTAGATGTGATGTTTAGCTCAACTTTAAAGAACTTATATTTTGTGCATGGTCATTTATTATCTTTGTACATACATGAGGAACAATCCACTTCCAGTTTAATATAAAGTCTTTTGAAACAGCATCAGGTAATAAATATGAATATGTATCAGTTCAAACTGGAAAGCATTGTATTTTATATTAATTTTATATTTAAAATATCCAGAATGGGTAAGATGGGAAAGTATGCCATCTAGATAAATTTCCATAGTAGTTTGACAATTTTCACAACTGGAATTAAAAGCTTGCTGGATATTAATTATCCTTAGAACATTTTTCCTTGAAAATGCAAATATGGAATGTAAAAATTTTATATATATGCATATATATACTGTTGTATGCAACCGATGAATCGTTGAACACTACATCAAACACTAATGACATACATATGTTAGCTAATTGAACATATAATAAAAATTTTAGAAAATTTAGAAAAAGGGAAAATAATATATAAACTATATCTGAAGACTAATTTGCTTTCATAAATAAAACAAAATTTTGTATTTTATTTTTTGGAATCACTTTGATACTTGTTTAAGGTGATGTCAGTGCAAAGGACACTGATAGGAAAGCTAAAGCTCATAGAAATAATTCTATGTTTAATTTTGAATTATGTGAAAAGAACCTCTTTTTCTAACTTTTTCTATATCAAGGCATATTATTAAACACTGAATAGTAACTATTCAAAATTATGTTGAAATTTCATGCTTTGAGTGTCCTAGGCCATTATGCCCAAATAGCAAAATAACTGCACACATTAGAAACTGTATACTGGAAAAATGCTAGATTATGGGATTGGAAGCTTATTTGTGATTGGCCAATTATACACGGGTTGTCATGGTATTTAAGTAAGAGTCACTTAGGTAAGGCTCAATTAAGACTTTTTAAAAATCAGAAGCTCAGACATACATATAGACACTGCACCATTTTTTGGTTGTTAGCAATACCTGATAACCTTAAGAAGACCTTGATTTGATTCCCAGAAATTAATGTGTCCTCTTGGCAAGCTCTGGCATCCCTGGTGAGACTCGCAATGACACATTTGCTGACATCAGAAATAAAAACACCTCATAAAATTAGAGATAGTTAAGACTAAAGTAAAAAGAGAATTGTCAGAAAGTTATTTCATGATTTTGTATAATCACTGATTACCATCAACAAGTTATTACATTTACAAAGAGATGAGCATTATAGTAACTTCTAAATCCTTTACTATCTTTGTTAAAGTAAACTTTAAAAAGGTAAAGTCATACATAGAAATAAATGATATATTTAAAATAATTATTATTTAAAATATTGTTTTATGATTTAAAACACAGTACTTAAAAATATCTTTGTTATATCATTGACAAATAATTGTGTTTTTAACTCCATATAACTAAGTAAATATTTATAAGTTTTTCAAACATTGGTGTGTCCCAGTTTCTAGAATTAATATGCTATTATATATCTACATGGAAAAGTCTTTTTAATAAAACGGATAGTTCTATGATGTGTTTCCTATAGTAGGATTAATGTGAGAAAATTACTCGAAAATTCCTTTTCTATTATCATAATATTAGTTAAAGTAATAATAAAACCCAATGATAACAATAATGGTCACAATAGCAGCAAAAATGAATCTACTAATTTAAGAACTTAATCAAATGCCAGGAAATAGGAGAGCTTAAAATAAATTTTATTATTTAGCGATCCCAATAATCCCATGAGGTAGCTATCAATACTAGTATCTTCTTGCAAAAAAAGGAAACTGAGGCATGGAAATATTAAGTATATAGACCGAGATCATGCAGCTAGAAGGGGAAAGTCAGTATATTAAAAGAAAAGTAAATATGTGTGTTTTCCCAGATATTATGCACATGTCTGAACATACACACACATACATGCATATTATGTATGAACACATGTGCATATACAATTATCTATTAATTTAGAAGTATACTATGAAATTATAAAAGTGGTCATATTTTGAGAAGGGAAACTGAAAAGCAAGAGTAGGAGAATCACTATTCATTCTTGTATTAAGTTGCTCCAGATAAGTGCAAGTATACCAGTTATATTCATATATATGTGTACGAGTATTTTTTAAATATATTTCACACATCCCCTATCCACCTCTCCTCTCAAACCACTGTTTGTTCTCTGTATTTAAGAGTGTGTATTTTTGAGGGTGCCTGGGTGGTTCAGTGGGTTAAAGTCTCTGCTTTTGGCTTAGGTCATGATCCCAGGGTCCTGGGATTGAGCCCTGCACTGGGCTCTCTGCTCAGCGGGGAGCCTGCTTCCTCCTCTCTCTCTGCCTGCCTCTCTGCCTACTTGTGATCTCTGTCAAATAAATAGAAAAAACCTTTAAAAAAAAGATCTTTAAAAAAAAGAGTGTGCATTTTTGTTTGTCTCTTTTTTTCCTTGTTCATTTGTTCTGTTTCTTCAAGTCCACACATGAATGAAATCATATGGTATTTGTCTTTCTCTGCCTGACATATTTCATTTAGCATAATACCCTCCAGGTCCATCTATACTGTTACCAACAACAAGATTTCATTCCTTTTTTTTATGACTGAATAATATTCTAATGTATATATACACCACACCTCCTTTATCCATTCATCTATGTGCAGACACTTCAGTTGCATTCCTATCTTGGCTATTGTAAATAATAGTGCAATAAACATAGGAGTGCATATATCTTTTCAATTAACTGTTTTCATTTTCTTTGGTAAATACCCAATAGTGGGTATTTACCACTGGATAGTAGTCGGTATTTACATACTGGATGATATGGTGATTTCATTTCTAATTTTTTGAGGAACTTCCATACTGTTTTCCGCAGTGGCTGCACCACTGTTCGCCAACACTTGTTATTTCTTGTGGTTTTGATTTTAGTCATTCTGACAGGTGTAAGGTGACATCTCACTGCTGTTTTGGTTTGTATTTCCCTGATGATTAGTGATATTGAGCATTATTTTCATGTGTCTGTTGGGCATATGAATATCTTCTTTGGAAAAATGTCTATTAGGTCTTCTGCTCATTTTTAATTGGATTCTTTTTTTTTCGGTCTTAAGTTGTATGAGTTTTTCATATATTTTGGATATTAACCTCATTAAATATACATATTTAATGTATATCTATGTATTCTAAAGAAATATTCTAATTATATACTCTAATGATATTATATCCATAAAATATTATATATAACATATGTAATGCTATATTAACATATAACATATATTATGAGTGTATGTGTATGTGTGAGGAAGAGGGAAGGGCAGAATGATTATGGTAATCTAAGTTTATATCAGAACTTATAACAGAATCTCATAAATATTAAGAACCAAGTAGGCATTAGCTATTATTGTTAATACACAGATGGTAGAAATCTACTGTCTTGACATTTAGGTACATACGTATTCTAGCTATGTTCTTACTCACTTGGACTGCATTTAAATAACTAGCTCTGTCTTGAAGAAAATGTTTTTTTGTCGGTCTTTGTTACTCTCCTTATCATTGGCATTTTAAGATTTCCAATGAGTAATGAGTAATTTATTCAAAAATTCTAATGCTCTTGGCCATTTAAATGAAAGTTCGTGCTTACTGGTAATGACCTAAGAGTTTTACAGCCTATGAAGCTATGCATTAATTGTTTTAAGAGACTAACCACAAGATGGCAGTGTTCTCAGAGAACTATATGATTCTAAATAGTAAAGTGCCATACATATGCTCACTGCACTGATCTTATTTAAAATGATCAAATAATTATTTCAAGATGTTATTCAGGACAATGAGTGACAGAAAAAAATATCTGCCATAATACCATATATCTTTTTTTCCTATAAAGTCATCAAATATAATGAGGAATGTTTGGATTATGTAGGAAAAAAGGTCTACCAGATATTAATAACAGAAATAATCATATTGTAAAGCAGAATAGTTCAAATAGAGTGAATACAGAGAAAGTACAATAACTTATTTATTATTTATTCTGGACAAATGAAATAATTAGAAGAACCAGTAATAGAAACTGAGGAGAAACTGAAGAGAGGATAAAGGGATGTTTTAAGTAATGATTTATTCAACTTGCACAGAAGCATGAAATTTCCATGTTTTCTGATCTTATCCATGCTTTAACTTTAAATTAAATGATTAAAACTGATTGGAAATTCACAAGAAGAGTTAAATTTTAGTTTTCAGTGTGAGAACCACTTCAATCCTCATACGTTAATATTTTCAAATAAGATAAAACAAAAGCGAATAAAGAAAAACTATATTAACAACACAATAACAAAAAAGAGAGAGGGATACAGGCAATTACAGAACCCTATACAGGGATCATCTGAATTTAAAAATGCTTATTTTATGCCATTTTTACTCTTAAAATATTTCTCTTAAAATTTTTATTCATCTTCTTGTAAATATTAATCTCATTCCCTCACTCTTTTCTTCCAAAATTAAAAATAAAATAGAAGTTGCAAATATAATTTTCCAGTTTCTTTATTCTCTATTCATACCACAATTGATGGATATTATGCTTCTTTTCAGCACTTATTTCTAACATTCCCCTTATTTATCAGCAGTGTATGTCTTATTCTATTTCTCTTCTATTTCATCATAAGAGTATATCTCATTTTATTTCTTCTCTTTTTCAGGATTACAATAATAAAAATTTTTAAAGGTTTTAAAAAAAGACATTTTTAAGTGTTTTGAAAACAGATTTCTGTTAGTACCATCTTCTTTTAAATATCAATCTTTCACATTATGCAAAATTCTGGACATGGTTTAAGAAAATACAATGTATCAGGAATATTTTATCTTACTACAGATTTTGAAATTAGAAGAAGATATGGCTGATACAAGAAAAATAATAATCTTTGTAAATCACATGCACAATTACAAACAAACTACCTTGGAGATTATTTCCCTATATAGAAAATACCAGTGTTCACTAGATTCTGGAGAGCTCTATTTATATTAAAAAACAACAAAAAAGAGTGAGTGAGCAAGTGAGATAGATAGATAGATAGATAGATATTAATATATAAATACATATATATTACTTTAACTACTATCTTGATATGTTATAATACACACACACACATACACACACATACACATAGAGAGAGAAAGGATCATGGGCATACTATTTCCTTGTCTTTTGTTTATTAATGCAGTTTTCCCATATTGAAGTAGCCAATGATAATTATCAAATGATCAGATCTGATGAGATAATAGAGCAAATGTACCTTTATTTGTTTCACTTACAATATAACCATCTTCATAGAACCATTCTACAGTAAAATGTTTATACATAGAGAGATAGATATCGATACATATATCAATATCTATCTATATATCTACCTATACATGAGGTCTGAAGCATTCTATAACTTGTTTCTCCAACTTTACTTGTTCCTTCTTTTCTGGTTGGGTAACTGACTTATTAAGAAATTTCTCAACTGGTTCCTTTGGATAGTCCCTATGTTTGCTCCCTTGATTTCACCCAGCTTTCATTTTCTGCATAACCTTATCCTCCCCATAGTGCATTCAACTTTTCCTCCTCTGCCTTCTTCTCCATCTAACAGATAACTCTTTTAGTTCTTTTGTTCAAAATCCAACTCAGAGTCAAGTTTCACCAAACCCACAGCCAATAACTTGCTACCCACGGTCGGCTTTGCATCTGGAAATACTCTTAAATTCCTTCTCTTTTTCTTCCCTTTGCCATTTTTCTCTACCAGATATCATTTCTCCCCAGATAACTCCAGTAAGCTCCTACAAATAGCCTTCTTGCATCTACTTTCTGCTCCAGTTTTTCTGTTAACTTGCCGTTAGTGTTTTATATATAAAAATAACACACATTCATTCGGCTGGCATTTCTGTGTACTTACTATTTGCCAATCTCACAGTAGTACAAAATACAACTTTACAGGGTCCCTGCCTTCAAAGAGATTAATCAAAACAAATTAAATCATTCACATTTTACTTTGAATAATCTTAATCTGATTTTATATTTTACTAAATGATGGTGTCTTCCATTAAAATGTGGGGTTCTAAACAGTAGAAACAGCTTGTTACCATTGATGTTTCTATACAACAGAGGCTTTGGCTCACTTCCTTGCCAATAGCAGACACGCAATTAATTTTATTCATTTATCTTTAAATGAATTAGCTAGCTTTAATTTCACATAAACAAATTTGAAGCACATGATTTTAAAGAAGGTAATATCAATGTTTCTATTTCTTCAGTTATAAAACAGGTTTTAAAAATTTACTTCTGGTGCGTCACATGAAAACTACATATTTTACATTTGTCAAGTATTGTTTTAAAAACACTTCAAGTAATACATTTTTGTTCTCATTAAGAAATAAACTGGTGAAGGCTAAGGGGGAAAAAAAGAGGAAGAAATGACATCCACATGTTAGGAGAATTAATACAAAGTTTGATTCACAGTCTTGTGTTCCTTTCCAGGCTGTGGTACAGTGCATTATTTTCCAAACTTTATTATAGCAGTAGACGTCTTCTCCCAATAGCATCACATAATTTAAATAGAACAAAGTGAAAATGCTCTATTGAAGAAAAAGAACTTTGTTCAATGTCCCACCCCAAAGAAGTCTCCTTGGTACTACCGTACAAAGACCAGTTTTAAAATCACTTCTCTAGGAAAAACCTGGCATGCCAAGTAAGTAAGTTTTTTTTTTTCCCCTGGAAGTGGCAAGGATTGGTGGGTGAGTGGGTGGGTGCATATTTTCAGCTGCAAATAAACCACCCAAAGTTTACATTTTTACTGCCTAGGCAAAACCATTAAGGCAAACATTATAAATACCCCTACAAAGATTTTAGTTGTTTAAAAGATAATACAAAATCTTGTGTGAATGGCATATCAATTTGCTCATAAGAATGATTTTGAGTGCCTTGTTTGGTTGTGTATACTTGCATTAGTTGTTTTACATTAAAAAAAAAACATAATTAAGATCTTTAAGTATAGATAAGTGGCTAATGAGCTGTACTTTGAAAAAGGAGGAGGAAAAAAAAAAAGAAAACAAAAAAGAGCTCTGCAATTCCAAACTGATGATGATGCCAGCCAAGTATGACTTAGGGAGAAATTAAAAGAAATGAAGATATCTGGGTCATTTTCAGGCAATTAAAGGAATACTGAGAGGCTTATAAATCCTTTTTTAAAACTATTAGACCTAAAAGCAAAAGCCTGCTTTCAAAGTCAAGCTTTTTGTTTGTTTGTGGTGGGTGGAGTGACACGGCAGTAATTTGTCTCTCTGTTTCATATCCCCAGCTTTAGGTTGGGGATATCTATGTTTCTATCAGAAGTAAATCCTTGTGATGATAAAAATATATGTGGAAATATGTGAAGCTCCAGTAAGGACCAGTGTATGCAGAAAAGTCTATGAATGATGGAAAATATGCTTGAAATAATTTTTCTGAATAAGCTTTTGGATTGTTCACATTTTTGAAAGTCGGTACCAACAAAGACAAGTTATATGTGATATATCCCACTTCTAATATTCTTCCTTTCGTTTTGATAACATATAAGTAGCCCCTTAAACTACAATGTTCTCTGAAGCATCCCTGATACCGATTGTCATCACGGATCTTCAGCTCTCTAGAGAACGGGCAGCTTAGTCATTTCTTATTAAGTAAGTTTTTGATTATCCAAGGTAGTTTCTGTCCCACTTATCAGATCTGATAAGGGCTCTTTTGTAATGGGAAAAAAAATGACCCAGTATCTGTTTTTTTTCTTCCAAAAAGTTATATAATCATTCATTAAAACCTATTTTGACATTAGTTAAAGAATAGAGCTCACCAAGATAAAACTTTTTAAGTGAAAAAAGAAAACTAGGAAATGTAACTTCCGAAATACCATTAATAATCTGAATGATATTAATGGAGAGACCTGAAAGTGTCCTATTTTACAAGTCAAGAATTCACTGATGGAGAATCTTATACAATTTACATACTCTATGGGAACAAGTAGTTTGGGTGGGTAATTTACTGAAAATGAAAATGCGTTAAAATCAAAGCAAAATCTAAATACTTCTTGGGGTACCTGAGTAGCTCAGTCAGTTAAGCCACCAGCTCTTGATTTCTGCTTAGGTCAAGATCTTGGGGTCCTGGGATCAAGTGCCACAACAGGCTCTGCACTCACTGGGGATTCTGTTTGTCCCTCTGCCCCTCCTCCAGCTTGTGCTCACTCTGTCTCTTTCTCTCTCTCAAATAAGTAAATAAAATCTTTTAAAAAAATCCTAAAACTTCTTTATTATGAATTTATACAAGTGTTTCTTGCCTTAATCGTAATTGGTAATATGCTGTTATAGAGGGATAGCGTGAAATGTTGTTAATATATTATTTAGTCAGTTTTGAGCATACTGATATTGAATTAATGTTAAATTATTCATGTAGAAACTAAGATGGCTGGCACTACATCTCAAACAAATACTAAGTGCTTGGAAGGAAAGTAACACTGCTAGAAATAATTAACATGGTATATGTTTCATTAAGCTACAGTTCAGTTAAAAAAATAGTCTTACCATGTTTTTAATTTTAAAAATTGAGTAAAAATACCAGCTTAGCAAATAAGATAATTTGGAAAAAATATGATTTTTTTCTTTTCTTTTTTTTTATTTTTTTTAAAGATTTTATTTATTTATTTGACAGAGAGAGATCACAAGCAGACAGAGAGGCAGGCAGAGAGAGAGAGAGGGAAGCAGGCTCGCCGCTGAGCAGAGAGCCCGATGCGGGACTCGATCCCAGGACCCTGAGATCATGACCTGAGCCGAAGGCAGCGGCTTAACCCACTGAGCCACCCAGGCGCCCGATTTTTTTCTTTTAAATGTGTGTGTATTTCTGTGTGTGTGTGTGTATGCCTGTGTGTGTGTTTAGCATGGAATGATTTTGTAACTCTTCATCTTTTTTTAAGATTTATTTTATTTACTTGAGAGAGACAGAGACAGAGGAGACAAAGACAGTGAGAGAGTAGGGGAGAGGCAAAGGGAAAGGGAGAGAGAAACATAAGCAGACTCTCGGGTGGAGTGCTGAGCCCAACATGGAGCTTCATCTCCCCACCCTGAGATCAGACCTGAGTCGGAACGAAGAGGTGGACATTCAACCCAGTGCTCCACCCAGATGCCCCTCTCTTCATTCATCTTTAAGTACCATGCTCACTTTTCAAGAATTTTGTAAATTTCACACTAGTTTTATTTCCTTTGCTTTTAATTCATTTTCAACCAAACATTTAATTTTTATCACCATTTACTATCCTAAAGGTTCTGAAAACAGTAAAAAATTCTATGAAATATGAGGGTTCAACAAAGAAAATTATTTAAAGCAAGCTGGTTTTCAACAAAAATGATGAGAAGGCACATTTGGCTTTTCATGTATTCAGAAAATAAACCAGTTATAAAAATTCAAATCCTTCTTATTTTCATTTATTGTTTCTTTTACTACTTTTATGAAAACAATACCTTCTTTTTATATAAATTTCAGTTAAAAAGGAGCTTTTTGAAAATTGATAATTTTACTCTACTAGAAACTATTGATAAATTGATATATATAGCTCTTTAAATATATTTTATACATAGTTACTCATTCTTCATTCACTGTCATTAAATAGACATTCAACACACAGATGCATTCTTCAGATTAGACCAGTACTTACTGGAGGAAATCTAACTTTAAGGGTAAAAATTATGTTTCTCTTTAGGCATTTTAATTCCCCATGCCTGTGGACATTCCCATTGTTATTGCAGAGAAGTCTATGACTATACTGCTATTTCCCCAAAGAAATGCAAGATAGGATTATACTGTTAAACCTGCTCTTATAATATATGTAAAATGTATACCAATTTTAGAAGCTCTGCATATTTCCATGCAATCTGTATTTATGAAAAACTAAAATTCTAACTTCCCAATACTGTCAACAGCATAGAAAGAAAAGATTTCATTAAAAGAATGTAGAAATGTAGGCCAAAAAATGTAAATAAAATAATATTTTAAAATGCATTAAAGTGATAAAATTAACAAGAACAACTAAAATCAAAACAACATAATTAGGTATCATTTATTGACTAAATCATTTTATAAAATATGCCTATCAATATAACTTTAATATTATTGCTAAGAGTAATCAAGACTTAGTAATAAAAAAAAAAAAACTCCAATCACATAGAAACTAAGCAAAAAAAATGACAAACTGGTCTCATATTAACTTAAGCCAAAAATCATTAACTTCAATATTTCATGAACTTTACTCCAGATACTAGTTTATTCACATATTTGAAAGAGACAAAAAAGGGAGAATCAGATAGGTTTTGTATTTGTCAGTATGCTTGAGATATATATTTTTTGTAAATTATTCATATAATTTTCTCCTTGGAATATGTATGAACTTTTTATTTGTGAAGGATCTGACAGCTTTAAACATTTCCAGCATGACTCTTGGGTAACCTTGAGCCTCACAACTATTCCTCTTCACCATCCACTGTTTTGCTAAAGCCAAATGGCCAAAATAACAGCTGCTCAAATGCAGAAACAATCCATCCCCCTTGTGAAAATGAGTTTTGAACAACTATTACGGAAACTATCTGAGCTTCAGCTGCTCCCTCTGGCTAAAGTCTACCTTTCTTCCCCAAGGTAGGCCCATCTTTCTGGGTTGTGGTCCGGTTACAGCATTTGGAACTAAAGCTGATGCCTAGAAGGGCTCCAGCTAGTGTTACTGGTGTGATTTGGGTTTTGGTGTGATTTGGAAGGGGCTGGATCTGCTGCTTCTAAGCCAGGGTCATTTCTTCAAAGCTGAAGTGCACAGGATCTATACCTTTGTTATCTTTCTCAGATCTTACTTCTAACCAGTGCTCTATATACTTCTGTTGAATACCACCTAAACTTGACTCTCTTTAGAGACCTATCTTGAGATAGGTCTTTTTTTTTTTTAAGATTTTTATTCATTTTACAAACAGAGATCACAAGTAGGCAGAGAGGCAGGCAGAGAGAGAAGAAGGGAAGCGGGCTCCCTGCTAAGCAGAGAGCCTGAGGTGGGGCTAGATCCTAGGACCCTGAGATCATGACCTGAGGCAGAGGCTTTAACCCACTGAGCCACCCAGGCGCCCCGAGATAGGCCTCTTGATGTAAATCATTTTCACTATTCTGGACTTGTTATGGATGAAGTGAGATGCTGAACTAAGATTAATGGAATCTTCTTATCTATCTCTTTTTTGTTCTATTTTAGTATTGATCATCAACAGTCAATGAAACTCTGATTCAGTGTCCAGTATCTTACATGTACAAATGTTATGGTGCCACAGCACTAAATACTGAAGCTCTTATAGGATTTTACCAGCAACAATTTAAAATTTCAGTGACCACTTGAGGAAATTGAGATTAAACTAACTCACCTATGCCACATCTTAGATTTAAATCTACAATTATCCCATGGACAGCATAATTATTTTTGATATGTACAGGCTTTTAAACTATAGGAATATTCTAAAATTTCTTCCCTGAAAGACTCCTTTTAAAAAACTAATAAAAATATGAAGAAACTAAAATCAGAACTCAAAACTCTCTTTTCTGTCTTCTGACTCAACTCCACACTGGCAATCCATCATGCCCATTATACCTCAACTTCTCCATTCATATTAATTTTCTATTACTGCATAACAAAACACCACACACTTATCAACTTAATACAACATCCATTTATTACCTCACTGATCTGTACGTAAGAAGTCCAGGTGGGTCCTCTGTTTATGATCTTACAAGGCCAAAGTCAACTGGTCTGCCAGGCTGCACTTTAATTTGGAAGCTCACTGTGGCTACTGGCAGAATTTGTTCCTTACAGTCAGAAGAATGAGGTCCCGATTTCCTCACTGGCCTCCAGAGTCCACCTGCATTCATTTCTCAAAGTGCCGTTCATCTCCCACCCAGTAATAGCACATCCATTCTCTCTCAAGATTCAGATGTCTCTGAATGCCCCTTCTGTCACTAGTCAAAGAACGTTATCTATTTTCAAGGTCTCCTATAATTAGGTTAGGCCCATCATGACATTCTCCCCATCTTAAAGTCCAGTGATCAGCAACCTCAAATACATCTTCAAAATCCCTTCTGTCATGTAAAATAATGTGATCTCTGAAGTAACATCAGGAGGTCATGTGAACTATCTAGAATTCTGCCTCCTACACCATGGGTTTGTATCTTCAGCAACTTCACCACTTTCATGGACCCTCTCCACCTTCCTCTATCACATCCTCTCATTGGGCAGTATTTCCTCTTGATTTCTTATACTGTGGTCAGACATGAGACCTACCTTGCTTGTCTTATGACACTAAAGCTTGGTTAAAATTAGATTTGTTTAGTTAAGAACTTTCTAAACCCTCATGAGGAGGAATGAAAGTTCACAGAATATAGGATTTTTCTAGCAGCTTATAACAAGTCTTGAATCAAAACTTTCATCTTATAGGCACAAGAATTATGGGGGGAAAAAAAGTAACTGGTTAAGGAAGACAGGATGGATTGAGACCCAAATGAAATCAAATACATGTATCAAAGTTTGACCAAGTGTAGACAAGAAGAGTATAAACGTAGAAGATAATCTCATAGTACCTGATCCTGAGATTTTTGCTATCAATACTGATTGATCAATATTCAATACTGTACAGCGGAGAAATGTAAAAGTGCAGATTTTAAAGGCTATTTCACTTTTACCTTCAGAGAATATTCCATTCCCATTCAGGGAGAAAGTATTGCTACTGGCCTATCCATTTTCTTTGCGGATGATCTTAATCCTGAAACATCAAGAGATTACTGTGCACTTTGAACATAGGTTCATTTAGAAAGAAAGAAACATTAGACCTAATTAACAGCTCTTCTGATTAAGCATTTACATGAACATCTTCTCATGTCTAAATCAGGAAAGACAAATATACCTATAGTTTTTGTACCAGCAACGGTCACTGAAAGAACAATTATTCTGCCTTCACTTGAAAGACAGACTCTAAGTAGACAAAGGACAAACTTTGTCTGACAGAATAACACCCCTCTGAGGAATTAGTTGCCCTGGTCAGCCCACAATTTCCCTTAATAAAAAGGGAGACATTTCAATGCAACTGCAAATACAAAATGTTCTGTTTCTATTTGATACTGTGTCTAGCCTCTCTACCATAAGCCTTATTGCTTTTCCATCATTTGTCCTTGGAGTAGCAAACAATTTTTACAAGTAGGAATCTCAAATGACCCTCAGACTCTGAATTTGTCTCAGGCACTTCCTGCCTCTCTGGGCTTTCTCACTAGTAATATGCTTTGCTGCGTCCTGAATGTTTTTAGCGTAGATCTATTTTGCATACAGCATACTACTATTAAATATGGACTAGAAGGCCTCTTTCTGAAATATCCAGAAAAATAATTCCCAGACTGTAATTTAATAATGTCTCAAACTGAGTATTTTCTATCTGATGTCTCTCCTACCAATGTCTCAGAATTTAAATCTGACCATAATAGCATCAGGGCCCAAGAAAGAAGGTAAGGGACATATGGGGGACCATATCTCAGCTGATCTGGACATTCCTTTGCTGAAACTGGCCCCGTGCTCATTTTAAAACAAGACTATTGAAGGACTGCCACTCATAGACACTGTCTATGCCTCCCCTACCACACATTTTAGGGGTATTTCAAAGATTAAATGTTATTCTTGACTTTTCTGGCTAATTACCAGTTGAATACAATTAGAATACTGCTCATAGGACACTGCTGACATTGGATTCCTAACTTATTTGAATTAGCTAGCCCAATATGTGACCAGACAAAAACTGCCACAAACTATGTCTTGCCCTGGACAGACTTATTAAATGCTGTATTCTGTAATATAAAACACTCCCTTTTAAAAGCCCCTTACTCTTGAGCTTCTGCATTGTCATGAACCTTTCTTTCTATTTGCACATGAAAGATCATGACAAGATTTTGTGTTCTGTCTCAACAGGACAATACAAATCAGAGACCCATTGTTTACTGATCCTGTAGCAAAGGCCTATCCTCTTATTTAGACACAACTTACAACAAACTCCAAGCTAACTAAGACTTCTGACAGCTAAAATCTTAACATCTCCACATAACCTCTTATTTCCTTATAAGATTCAGATATTTTTCTTCTACTAGACTGACTCAGACAAAATGCTTCTTCTCTTCCCTGTACATATTAGCATCCATTGCTCTAAGATTCTAAACCCTAGAGATAATTTTCCTCTTCTAGTGGATGGTATAACTAGGGATATTCATGCACTCATGAGAAATTTTTTTGGCTTCAAACCTCCATTTGACAACTCAGATTTAGAATTCCTTTTGGATTGCTTCTATTTGAAGTTTGAACATGGAGGTTTTAAATCTGGATTTGCAAACACAAACAACTCAAATTGTTTGAACCTGGACTTTGGAGGGCCAAATCTTCAGTGATTTGTTTGACTGTAGCTTTTATTGAGACAATCAGTTAACTAGAGAGTTAACTGAGAGAGAGGAAATGTCTATACAGACATCAGATAATCCCTTCAAGTAGATAATGATTTTGCCAATTTTAGAACCAACACAACCTCTTAATTGCAGCTTCTACTTCTATTAAATATCACTGTCATGTTAAAACCCTACTAGCTGCTTCCTCCAAAGGCACTGGTTATAATAAGTAGGAGGCACATACTATAAAGCAGACTCAATGAGCAAAAGGCATTTCTTTAGATGATTATTATGCTATAGGAGTTTCATGCTATCCACAAAGTTCAAAAATCAAGGCCCAAACTAATTTGACTATTGGCATTGAGTCTGGAGTTAACTCTAATCTCAAGCACTTGATTCTCCAGTACCACTCAGGAAAAGATCACATTGCCTGTTCTAACCAGATGGTCTTTGGTGGCAACAAGACTACTACTTGGTCTACCCTAAAATTCTAAGACAATGTCTCTCAATGTTACCTCCTTCCTTCTATGGAAAGAAAAACAAAAATAAATTGAGACTAATCATAAATGAGCATTGGTGGGAAAATTTCATTAAGATTAAAAAGAATGTCCCGGGGGGGCAGTTCTCACCTTTCAAGCACACAGTCCTGGGGAAACTCTACAGGTTGGACATGGACAGGAGTAAAAAACCTGTAGGCCTTTTGAATATTTAAAATGGGTTTATTCAGACACAATCTTCCTTATGTTGTTCAATTTCAATACCAATATACCTGTTTTCTGGTTGGCAAAAGGTGCCCTGCCTAAAGCAACTGTTCTGACAATATAAATTTTGAGAAATATGTATTCATTTATATATTGAGAAAGGAATACAGGTTTTTTTTGAAACAATGATAAAAAAATTATATGAAGTTCTGCCTTTAACTCAGAAGTATCTCTTCCTGTATTACCTCAAGTCCTCAGAGAAAACATAAGGAGTGTATGACCCATTGAAGCTGAAACTTACAAGACTAAACAGGGAACTTCAGTTGCCTTGCCCCAACCTCTCCAAACCTTCAGATACACTACAACAGAAACATCACAGATTACCCCGATGTGAACTGACCATGCAACTGGGAATCTCATCCTCTGTCTTTCATTCTACTATTTCAAATATGGCTAGATATGGATGAATCAGTAGGCATTTAATACAGTATCCCTAACCGTATCATCAGTATGTCCCAGTGGCTTCTTCCTAGGATAAATCACAGGAACACCTGCATGACCTTTGGCCCAGAGTCCTGGTTTACTGGCTACAACAGCAATGTAAGACCAATATTGAGCCTCACTGAAAGACACTTATCATGTACTATTAACCACAGAGAGTTCCGTGGAACTCCAGGAAATCAATCTTTGCATTCATGTTTTCCAGTTAAAAAATACCATAAAACCACCTCTTGGATTTCTATGCCAATAGGATATCTAAAACTGAAAGTATATCAAGTTTCTCTAGAAGCTATCAGCATCAGGTCAGCATTTTCTTAATTTCCTCTCCCTAGTATTATTGGAGTTCTTATATTACAAGGCATATAGCCAGTCTTATTAGTCATGGTATGTGCATTAAATCAGCAATAACTACATGAGGACTGTCTGATAACTAGATTAAACCTTAGATCAAGCAGAAGACTGTTGATATTATAGCTCTAAGATGTTTGGATTAAGACCCTCAAATGACAGAAATCAATAATTCTACACTTTTTTTTAAACTTGGTTTTTAACGACATGATTTTCCCACTATGTTGTCTTAAGAATTTTTATTGTTAAAGTTAGATTTTAAAGTTTTTCTTCTATTCAAGTTTTTGCAAATCTGTAGATATCAAAGGTCCCTTTGCTACTGACTCAGGATAGAGACAAGAACTATTCTCCTACTGAATCCCAATTAAACAGAACCTTGGCTAAGAGGTATTGTCCAAGACTTTCTGGTAATCATCAAGTCAATAATATGTTTTCTCTAGTGTAGATTATTGGTTTTCTCCAGAGACTTCTTCTATCCACTTGTGACACTTCTAGCCACTTACTGACACATGATTGAAATGCAGCCGCAAAGACAAAGGTCACAAGAAAACCTGATGACAGTTCTCACCAAGTTCTAGACTGCTGTCAGCAGCAGATCTGGAGTTCTGAACAAACCTTGGCGCAGTTGAGCAATGAAACTTAATCTCCCTATTAACCAGAAGAGATAGCCACTGTGGCTCTCACATTCCCTTGGCCTCTGAAGCTGCTTCTTCCTATCCCTCTCGCATATGACCCTACCTCTTACAACTACTCTGACTCAAATCTCTCAATAAAATCAAATTGCAGAAACAATTGCTCATAATCAAAAGAATAATTTTTCCTCTTACTAACATCATTTTTAACAATGCAAGAATCCAATTTTTGATCCATTATTACATATTGAATAGACCTTGTGGGATCATTGTAGATTTAAGAAACAGAATAATGATACATAACCTTTTTTCAAGGTGTTTTAAAAGCAATGGAAGCTCTTTTCAGAAAAATGCACAGAAGTAGTTATTTATACCTAAATATTTACATGCAGTTTCAGAGAATACATAGATTCTTGAAGTCAGTCCCATGTGCTTAAGTATCTACAGGAATCTACACTTATTTTGCCTAAACTATTTACATCATGTACTGTGCTTCTGTTTTGTAGCTGTCTTGTAAGCCTATTTTTTTTAATCTTGGTTTGACAATAAATGAATAGTTTAAGCAACTGACACCCAGGAAGTGCCCTATATGTGTTCACTTCAAATGACTCAATTAATATTGCAATGAATATTTATTGATTCTCCCCAGCATTCATGGCTCTATCACATAAAAGCTATTTGTTTTAGTGTTCTCCTGTGCACATTTGGGCAGAGATTGATGAAAGACTTTAGTTAATTTAAAAAGAGACCTCCTTTCCTGTAAAAATAGAAGTATGCACATTTAGACGTCTACATTAACAAACTAATTAAATCATATGGCAAGTTTGAGATAATCTGATGGATGATATTTCCAACTTTGCTTTGTAGATAAGGAAATATTTGAATAAGAGAAAAAATTCACACTAAGCCCCACTCACCTATCATTGTCACTTGGAAATTATCATGTTGCTCTATTTTTTGACTATGTCAGTTATAAAAACAGTCCAAGAAAATGAGTCTAGACAAAAGGATCATCAAGAATGGCAAATTGACACCTATCTTTCTGTTTATATGAAAGGTGCTGAGAAATCCCAATTTAAACCCAAACTGTGTATTTTTGTAATTCCCACTTGTCTGATTCAATAGCAAGGTCAATGTCTAAATGAAAAAAAAAAAAAGCCTGGGCAGACATTAAGAAGAAAACCATCATATGGGTAGAGAAAATCTCATACATACCTTGGCTCAGCATGAATTTTGAATCAGAATAATCAACGCCAAAGAGGGAAGGCAAGGGGCATTATTTGGAGGACTGGAGATAGGACCTTTTACCGTGGACATTAGTAACCTCATGGTGTATAGTTGTAGCAGTCGCTAGAGTGCAAAGGGTTCCTGCTAGTAGAAGAGCATTTTGTAGATACAATATGAAAGCAGTCTACATCAGAAGAGGAAAACAGGGCAGATGCTACATCAAACTGAAAGAGGTGGCTGGGGGATGGGTGGCACAGGTAATGGGGATTAAGGACAACACTTGTGCTGAGCATTGGGTATTATATGAGAATACTGGATCACTATATTGTACACCTGTAACTAATATTACACTTTATGTTAACTAATGTGAATTTAAATAAAAACTTAAAAAGAACCAGAAGAATATGTGTTATATTCATACATGGTAAACCTATAAGTCATCTTGGCTTAAGCACATCAGACATTACTTTTTTTTTTTTTTGAGAATCAGGTGGATGGAATTTTATTAGTTGTGCTAAACATGAGATGCAAAGATAGACAATTTACTGCATAAACATATACATAACAAAAATGAATGAATACTGTAACAGTTCTAATCTAATGTTATATAACAGTTAATAAATACATTCTACTTACATGTCACACACATATTATTTAAGTACATAGGCATGATGCAATGATTCTTGCCATTCAAAGAGTTATAATATGGTTGGAAAAATAATTATGAATTTATCTAATGAATACATTTACACTCATGCAATGTACTACTCCTAAGAAATAAGGAACATGTGAAAAAACAACTTTTTTTAATAAGAGCACAAAGCAATGAATGGTATATTTGATACACCAATCATGCCAGTGTAGTGGGGGATAATTTTGGTAGTGTGTTGAAGGAAAAAGAAATAATTTCATATTGAGATCTTGATACTTATCAATTGTGCAAATTTTGACAAATGGCCAATCCTATGATTCTCACTTACCAGTATAGTAATTTTGCTTAGGGTTGTTGTGGAATTAAATGCAATTATATATATATTACTTTCATTTGCTTTGCATGTTATATATATTACTTTCATTTGCTTTGCAACAAGCTCAGTCTTCGTACCTAATAAATATGGAGTATCTAGATGTACTACTTATCTTCTTTTAAGTATATGTTCCTGTGATAACCAAATGAATAATGGTGTGAAATGGTGCAATCCTTTGAATATATAAAGTCATTTATTCCATAGTCATTCATTCAGCATATATTTACTTTGCACACATTAGGCAATGTGCAAGATGCAGGTTAAGAAGTGTTTTTTCTGGGGCGCCTGGGTGGCTCAGTGATTAAGCCGCTGCCTTCGGCTCAGGTCCTGATCTCAGGGTCCTGGGATCAAGCCCAGCATCGGGCTCTCTGCTCCGCAGGGAGCCTGCTTCCTCCTCTCTCTCTGCCTGCCTCTCTGCCTACTTGTGATCTCTCTCTCTCTGTCAAATAAATAAAAGTAAAATCTTAAAAAAAAAAAAGAAGTGTTTTTTCTTAGCTTGTTTTTATTTTTAATTTTTTTATCTTTAAAAATGGTTAGGACTCTATTCTCCTAGAGATTACAGTATAAGGATAAAGGCAGGCATTATGTAAAAGCAAAACTTACATCTTTAACACTATGATGATGATTCTGTGTCTAACTGTAAAATAATAATGGGCACCTGATTGTCCTCCTATTTTAAACAACTAAAAAACTAAAAAACTGTTTTGATGTATTGGAAAGATATCACATGATTTTATTTACTGAGAGAAGGGGAATAAATAAAGTAAGTCTTAATTTTGCCCCAATTTATAGCCTAGGGCAGTCTGAAGAATATTAGGCAGAAGGAAATGAAGCAGAGTCCACAGTCTCTCCAAGATGTTCCCTGACATGAGGAAAGAGAGATCAAAGTTGAGGTGCTAAGTGTCTGGTAAAGATTTTCCCTTTAATGAATGGTTGAATTAATAAATCACTATGGGTTTTCTGTTTAGGAGAACAGAAAATTCTGATATGTTTTATAAATAAAGTCGAATCCATGGAGGCACAAAACAAGAGATAGAGCTACAAAGTGAGAGCTGGTAACCTTCAACTTTTTTGCACAGCATATGTTTTGGAGTTGTTTTAATTTTCTAGTTATTTTCTTCTGAAGATGTTCCAGTTTGTAATATTGCATTTAAAGCTTGTAATTTTTGCACAAAACAATGATTTAGTTCTGTTTAATTGGGATAGGACATGGCAATTTTTAGCAATATGTTTTTATGATTTTAAAGGTTAAATACTCTTGAATTCAATTGCAGAATCTACCATGATTCACTCCAAATAGCTCTTCCTTTTAAATGTTTCTAAACTGATATCAAATAATACAATGGAATCTTAAAAAAATACTTTACAAAGGATTACATAATATTAATGTCATACAGTTTGATACTAATTCAATTCAACAGATGAAGATATATGAAAATAAATAGGACAGACTAATTCTTGCCTTCAATGCATCTAGTGCAGTAAGGAGTCACAAATGAATAATTAGTTGGATAATACCAGATAATTCTCAATAATTTATATTTTAAAGAAAAAATATACTATAAAACTGGGAAATACCTAAAAGCCAATACTTTAAAGTTGTGATATACTATGCATACAGTGTAAATATGGCCACCAGACTTAGACCACAATACTACCAAGACCCCAGAAACTCCTCTTTTGTCATTTTTGCAATCAATAGTTATACAAGAAATAATTTACTGTTTTTTAAAAAATTTTAAATAAAGGATTTACATAGAATGCACTCTTTTGCAACGATTATTTTTGTTCAACATTTTTGAGAATTGATATTTTGCATGTAAATATACATCTATCATTCTAATTATTGTATAACATCCCAGAATGTAAATATATCCATGGTTAATTCAATTATAGATGAACATTTGGGCTATTTTCAGCCTTTGGTTATAATAAATAGTATGGCTATGAATATAGTGTTTAATGAAATTTGGTGATGGGGCCCAATTTTAAATAGTCTTTTTTGATGAGGTATTATTGCAACAAGATTTATATATACTTGTTACTGTTGTGTAACAAATTATCTTAAAATGCAATAGCTTAAACAACCAATTTTCATACAAATGAATTTTGTGGACAATTCAGACATAGCATAGTGGGATGATTTGATCTCTGTTTCATAGCTCTGACTTCAACTTGAAAGGCTCACAGGTTGGAGATGGCTGAATGGCTGAGTTGCAGGGGTTTAAAGATGCACTCACATTTATGGTACCTGGGCTGGGATGACTTGAAGACTTTTACTGCTGAGTATAGAATATATAAGTGGATTCTCCATGTGTTTTGGTTTCCTCAAAGCAATGCATTTTCACAATAACTAGACTTCTTACATAACAGCTCAAGATCTAAGAATGAGTGCTCCAGCCAAAAAGACCTTAGATGTTACGCAGCATCACTTCTGGCATACTCATTGGTCAAACCAGCCCCTTGATTCAGGAGGCCAAGGCATAGATCTATCTACTAGAAGGAATGCCAAATAAAAAGGGGGGTATGTTTTACTTTATTTTATTTTTTAAAGTTTTTTTAAAATTTTGTTTATTTGACACAGAGAGAGAGAGAGAGATCACAAGTAGGCAGAGAAGCAGGCAGAGAGGGAGGGGGAAGCAGGCTCCCTGCTGAGCAAAAAGCAGGATGTGGGGCTTGATCCCAGGACCCTGAGATCATGACCTGAGCTGAAGGCAGAGGCTTAGCCCACTGAGCCACCCAGGTACTCCAAGGGCAGGTATATTTCAAAACCTCCTAAAGTCAGCCAGCCATGAGAAACATTAATTAATGCAGAGGAAGAAATATATCTAAAATCTCTAAGTGGGAAATGTTTTAACTTTTTGAGAAGGAGGAAAAAAGTCAGACTGCCTGAGTATAGTAAAAAATTAGGTATAGTAGGCAGAGGAATTTTTTTTTAAATATTTTCAGCCATTAGGGCCATAAAGCATTTGGATCCTATTTTATGTTCTAGCTATTGGAAAACATAAAGAGTAGAGGCATTATCTTATTTATATTTTAACAATACAATCTTTTTTTGGCAGCCATAGAAATAATCATTTGTAGGGACACAAGGGACTAAAAAGCTTTTAAATAATACAAGTACATGAGGATATTGGCTAGACAGTGGCAGTAAACATGGAAATATGGAAAAGTAGATAGATGAATTTGGTAATTTCTTTTAGCTAACTCTTGATCATTCAACATTCAACTATACATTATCATTGTCCTTGAAATCTACTTTGATCTTTCTCTACTGACCTACCCCAACACAGGATAATTTAAGTATTCCTGTGCTGATTCAGAAATTCATTCATACATCTGTATTTATTCACAATATTATGTTAAAATTAACGTTTGTGTATATTTCCACAATAAAGGTTATGATCACCGAGACTAAGAATTTGGTCCTTCCTGAATTTGTATCCCTGAGGTCCAGAAAAATTTAGTAACTGGAAAAAAACGTATATTCTTTTAAAATGTTTAAGTAGTTTAGTTAATAATAGTTTCAATTGACATTTAGTGTACAATTAATATATCATAAATAAAGGCCTTGAGTGTATAATATGTATCTCTACACTATATATAAACACCTTATTTTTCATTTAACAATCAACTAATCAGGAGATACATTTCTTTACATAACTTTTAATTATTTC
This sequence comes from Meles meles, assembly GCF_922984935.1. Taxonomy (NCBI): domain Eukaryota; kingdom Metazoa; phylum Chordata; class Mammalia; order Carnivora; family Mustelidae; genus Meles; species Meles meles. Next base: position 25,129,031 of record NC_060066.1, read on the forward strand.
TAAAAATTTTACCAACATTCTTTTTGCAGGTTTAGCTTGTTCCTATGCAGCTGGGCATGTTATATAGTGATTTCAGAACGCATAGAGAAGAAATAATTATTTAAAGTGATCAATGCCAACCAGAAACAATTATAATTTTTAATGTCTTTTTTTTTTTAAGACTTTATTTATTTATTTGAGAGAGAGACAGAGGGAAAGCATGAGAAGGTGTAGGGTCAGAGGGAGAAGCAGACTTCCTGCCAAGCAGGGAGACTGATGTGGGACTTGATCGCGGGACTCCAGGATCATGACCTGAGCCGAAGGCAGTCGCTTAACCAACTGAGCCACCCAGGCGCCTGGAAGCAATTATCTTTTAACACTTTGGAACATTGATATTGTTTGTTTTCAAGTGATGAAATTACATTTCTGCATGATGAAGTATTTAATATTACCTGAAATTTAGCCATGAGAAAGTGTCTAAAGTCAGAAAAAAATGACATTTATTTTATAATGACATGATTTAGGCCAGTGAACATATGCAACTAATTGGTAACCCTGAAAAGGACATTAACCGCAATCACAATGGAAAAACAACTATGAAGTGTGCTCTTTTTGGTGTAGAACAACTAAGTTTTAGAGAAAACTGAGAATGTTCCATTCTTTCTTTTAGTTTATTTAGTCTTAGTACTGCCTTGAGGCACAATAATGGATCCAAGGAACTCTTGAAGTCATCCCAAGCCTATAATTCACCAGAAAATAGTGTAAAAGTTTCCTAAGGAACTACTGAAAGCATAAAAGTGCCGAATCAAAAGCAAACAAATAAAAGGTTGAATTGAGGGGTTTGCTGGGACTTTTGTATAAGAAAACTGAGTTGACAAAAACAATGAATACTGTTACGCTGAAAAAATAAATAAAATGGAGAAAAAAAAAAGAAAACTGAGTTGAATGTATTTTGGTGAAAAGTTGTTTTTTAAAAAAATATTCACTTATTTTTTCACAGATTAGTTGAAAATCTTCTATGTGCTATGTAACAGACCATAAAAGTGAGTAAGACCTAGATCTTTCTACCTTAAACCCATGTGCTGTACGCATAACAGTTAAAGAAAAGATGACAATGCCATCTGAGTTCTTTGACATTTCTCCCCTCTAACTACTATCTAGAAGTTTTATCTCACTCAACTTCTGTGCACACATCTAGGACACTGACTAACAATTAGAGAAGATTCACTAGTGAGCCACAAAACAAGACAAGTGCACATTTGATCACACCGTTTTGGGTCTTCTACCCAAGAGTCTATACACTCTCTCTTTTTTTTTTTTTTCCTAAAGATTTTATTTATTTAATTGACAGAGAGAGAGAGAGTGAGAGAAGGAGCACAAGAAGGAGGTGTGGGAAAGGGAGAAGCAGGTTTCCCACCAAGCAGCGAGCTCAATGTGGGGCTCCATGCGGGGCTCCATGCAGGACTTGATCTCAGGCCCCAGGGATCATGACCTAAGCAGAAGGCAGATGTTTAACGACTATGCCACCCAGGTGCCCAAAGAATCTATACTCTTAACCTTGTTGTAGAATATCTGGTTCCAGATCCCTATCACCATGTCTGGGAATCTGCTACCCATTGTTATACCACTGCTTCTAAGTCGTCTTTGTATGACTATAAACTTGGTACACATTCATGAACTTGGCCCTACATTAAACGTGCTGGGTTTTAATTAATTGGTTTTCTGTATCTCTAGATTTCCTTATGCCTCAATCCTGACTATATCTACTTCCTTGAGTAATCTTTTAGAACATGGACATTATGTGTTTGAAATCTGTCCACTCACCACAAACAGAATTCTTCCCAGGGCTTTTCCATCAAAAGAATGAATTTAACAATGAAACACAAAACAAAACAGCCTCAAAATCCAGAGGCGTATAGCAATGATGGGAATATTCTAGATAGCAGCCTAGCTTTAGATAATATACATGGTGAAATAATTGACCACCTGTGATATGCTGGTTATTCTTATTTTAGGGCTTTTCCTGTGTGGTATTGAGAACATACTATACATTAATTGTAATTTGCTGATGATATCAACCATTTATTCATTACATTGTTCAAATGGAGCAGATACTCCGTGAGGTCATGAAGGGAAGGGCACAAGGATTAAAAAGCCATGGGAGCTGCTCCTCAGGGTCATTTGAGAGATTAGAAACATAAATAAATGGGCAAATAAATGTACAAATTGATGCAGAATATTCAAGATCTTTGCAAATGTATTTGAAATCACAGAAGAAATTTTTAAAGGAGACCGGAGTAGCATTGTAGGCGTGACAACTGAGCTCAAGACTAATATGCCGGATGGATAGAAAGATAAAGGACAGCCCAGAAACATTAATCAGAAAGTTCAAAAGCATAAATACATGAACAATCATGAAAGGATTATATTTTAGAACTGTTAGAGGTGTGAGAGGTTTATAGAGAAAATAGGGGTTGAACATAAAACTCTAGAGAACACTAATTTAAGGTTTAGGAAGACAAGAGAAAGGAAAAGTGTTTTGAGAATAAGAGGTGAGATAGAGGAGAGTGATACAGACATGCAAGGAAAAAATAAGGATATATATTTTAGGCACAGTAACAATTTTAATACTTTTCTTCACTTCTTTCCCTGGGAAGAGAAGGAAAAACTAAACCAAACTGAACTAAATTAAAGAGAACTGAACTAAATTAATGGTAGGCAAGACAACAAACCAGAAAAATTGCAGTCAGATGTTTATCAAAAGAAGCCTGTTGCCTAAACAGCAAGGCAATGGATGGTATCTGTGCCTCTGGTTCTTCCACAGAGCATTTGTATGAATGGACTGTTAACTAACAGACACCACCCTTCAAAACTCATACTCAAGCTCTAACTACCACTTTTTCTACACTGATTTACTTCATAAGTATTTTGAAGACCATCTTCCATGTAAAGCATTTATGTGATTTGTAAAGCAAATACTAGGTATTTAAATCTGTAGTTTTTCACAATGCCAAACAATGGTTTTATATAAATGGTTTCTCCTTTAATCCTTAGAGTAAGTGTTATCTCTTTGAAAGAAATCAAAGCTATGTTCTAGTTTAGTAACACCACACACACACACACACACACACATACACACACTTTGTCTAAGACAACTTCTTGAACTACAGTTTCTGTTTTAATCTAGTTATGATCCTAATTCTGTGCTCCTGTTATATAGAAGGTCAAGCCAAAATACTAAGTTCTGGCCTATACTAATTTATAATATCTTTTTTATAGCTGATTGGTTTTTTTAATTTAATTTTATTTTTTCAGTGTTCCAAGATTCATGGTCTATGCACCACACCCAGTGCTCCATGCAATTTGTAGCCCCCTTAATACCCACCACCAGGCTCACCCAACCCCCCACCTCCCTCCCCTCCAAACCCTCAGTTTGTTTCTCAGAGTCCACAGTCTCTCATGCTTCATCTCCCCTTCCGATTTCCCCCAATTCACTTTTCCTTTCCTTCTCCTAATGTCCTCCGTGTTATTCCTTATGCCTCACAAGCAAGTGAAACCATATGATAATTGACTCTCTCTGCTTGACTTATTTCACTCAGCATAATCTCTTCCAGTCCCGTCCATGTTGATACAAAAGTTGGGTATTCATCCTTTCTGATGGAGGCATAATACTCCCTTGTATATATGGACCATATCTTCCTTGTCCATTTGTCTGTTGAAGGGCATCTTGACTCTTTCCACAGTTGGGTGACTGTAGCCATTGTTGCTATGAACATTGGGGTACAGATGGCCCTTCTTTTCACTACATCTGTATCTTTGGGGTGAATACCCAGTAGTGCAATTTCAAGGTCATAGGGAAGCTCTATTTTTAATTTCTTAAGGAATCTCCACACTGTTTTCCAATGTGGCTGCACCAACATGCATCCCCACCAACAGTGTTAGGGGGTTCCCCTTTCTCCACATCCTCTCCAACACTTGTTGTTTACTGCCTTGTTAATTTTGGCCATTCTAACTGGTGTAAAGTGGTATCTCACTGTGGTTTTGATTTGAATCTCCCTGATGGCTAATGATGATGAACATTTTTTCATGTGTCTGTTGGCCATTTGGATGTCTTCTTTGTAGAAGTGTCTGTTCATCTCTTCTTCCCCTTTTTTGTCGTGATTATCTGTTTTATGTGTGTTGAGTTTGAGGAGTTCTTTTAATCAGACATAAAACTTAGGTTTTCTCAGTTGTAGGCTAATATCCTTTTCCCCTCTGTCTCATTAAATCTCAAAAAAAAATGGGTTTGAGTTTCAAAATCTAGGTAGTTTTTCAGTTGAATTTAGCATGTATATATGTCAATGATACCATGCTTACTATTTAATATTTAGGATATCATGTTTTTCTAAACAGAGAAGTGAAGCATTACACAATTCTGTGTGTCATTGATCAGAAGGTGGCAATTTTATTTGAAACTTGTTTCTCTATGAATTCTCCACAGCATTTTCTATGCAATGCATTTTTAATCATTACATGTTTATATTAATTTATTTTATATAACAAAGAACACATGCCTTTGCCTGGAGAGCAATAAAACAAAAATGAAATTAATAAAATTAAAATTAACAGAATGAAAAAATATCACCCAAAATATTGTTAATTTATTCATCATCTCTGAATATTAAGCACCTAAAAATACTTATTGAACACTTATTAAAAGCATTTTTCAAGATGCCATGTGTAACAACTTAAAAGAGCAGTGCTATCTGATTTTACTGGATTTATAATGAACAAGAGAAGTGAGAGGTAAACATGTACATATAAATAAATAGATAGTAAAAATACATAGATAGTAAAAATGTTATTGTCTGCTTAGAAAAATAACTTAATAAAATAACTGAGCCAAAAAATGGCACCCCCATCATATGGATGTATGGGTATTGGGGTAAAAGGGGAGATGGTAGAATTACTTGGCCTGAGAAAATGAAATAGTAAGAGAAATTTGACTTTGATCTTGAGAAGGAAAGAGCGGTAGGTATGTGAAAAAATGGCAACATAGATTACAAGTGAGACAACTATGTTGAGTAAAGGGAGAAGCGGTGGAAATTCCTTGGTGGAATTTCTGTAAACAATTCAAAATATTCACTTTCCTGAGATGTAAACTCAGAACTGAAGTACTGAAAAAGACACCAGATGGTTAATGGACACTTGTGGAATAAATAGTTTCCCTTCATTTTTGTCTGGACATAGATGGCTATCATGGAACAGTAGCCCTGAGCTAAACATGAAAAAGTATGCTTCTCCATAAATCTTGAGAATAGGTTTGCATTTGCAAATAGAGAAACTGAGGCAATAATAAGTCTACCTATGCAAAAGAGCAAGAAGTGCCCAGCTGACATCTGTATTATTTTCCAGGAAATTAAATGAAAGCTTTAATGAAGATAAGTCATTTAGAGGTACTGTGAGGCCATATAGAAAAGATAGATAAGTCAGGACTGAGTCAAAGGGTCGAGATAAATTGAAGGTGTCTGAAGCCCATTCCTGAATTAAATGATGCTATAGAGAGATGACTGAAACTCTTCAGAGATGACTGAAACTATAGAGTTCTGCCTCAAGGGATAATTTAACTTAATTTCGCATGCATATTCGAAGTCTAAACCTAGTTGTAGCTCAAGAGAGTTTTTATTTTCCTTTCTTAATTTTTTTTTTTTAAGATAGTTTCCTGGAAGCCAGTTCCTATGTCAAGGTTATGAAACATTTATGGTTCCTAATTCATTTTCATAATCTACTTTCCCTCCAATGTTATACACATAAGAACCAGTAATAACAATATATGGAATACCTGCTTGACTAATCACTGCCCACAGTGAGTATTAGAATCCATTTTTCTAGGGCTCACCTGGGTGGCTCAGTGGGTTAAAGCCTCTGCTTTCAGCTCAGGTCATAATCCTAGGGTCCTGGAATCAAGCCCTGCATCAGACTCTCTGCTTAGCAGGGAGCCTGCTTCCTCCTCTCTCTCTGCCTGCCTATCTGTCTACTTGTGATCTCTGTCTGTCAAATAAATAAATAAAACCTTAAAAAAAAGGAATCCATTTTTCTGAAGAAGACTAAAATTATACTATGTGTTAATTTGCACTTTCTTTGATGACTATAAAGATTAATCATTCACTTCTTCCTTGTTAGTTTAGTTTTGTTTTTCTCTTTGCAAACTGCCTATTTTTCTTTTTGCCTAGTTATCTACTAGGTACTTACATTCTTCAAACATATATATATATATATATATGTTTTTATTATATACAGATAACTATTAATAAGTTATATATAATTAAATGCAATGCTGTATCTGAAACAAAGTATTATTGTATAATAGAATGCAATGCTTTATCTGAAATGAATTATTATCATAGAACATAATTTCTTTCTAGGTTTAGTATTCTATTCTGTTAATTCATAAATCTATAATTTGTATTACTATAAACTAAGTTTATAATGATGGTATATATTTTTTTAAATAACAAGTATGCTTATAGAACATAATGGGGCTATTTTATTGGCCCAGGGAATAGCAAAAATGCAAAGTCATTTTTCATTATTTTATTTAAGACTATTTTATATTTAGTTGTTTTTAGAAGTACATCCATCCAAACATTTAGTATGTATTTGGAGAATCACCAGGTTCTGGCATTTTGGGACAATACAGTATAATCACTAAAATTTTTTAAATGAAGTGAATAAAAAATACAAAAAAGAAAAACACATGGCCAATTAATATATAAATGTTTAAGTCTTCATAGTGATCAGGGAAATGCAGACTGAGGTTACAGTGAGATAATATTTTGCATTTAACCAGTTGTTAAAAAATTCAGGATCAATGGAGCGGGCTATGGACATTGGGGAGGGGAGGCGAACCATAAGAGACTATGGACTCTGAAAAACAACCTGAGGGTTTTGAAGGGTCAGGGGTGGGAGGTTGGGGGAACAGGTGGTGGGTGATGGGGAGGGCACGTTTTGCATGGAGCACTGGGTGTTGTGCAAAAAGAATGAATACTGTTACGCTGAAAAAATAAATTAAAAAAAAAAAAATTCAGGATCAATATACCAAATAAATGAAATATTTCAGAGGTCAATGGCTGACTGAATCTCTTACAGATTGCTACTGTGGGATAAAATTGATATAACCTTTGGAAAATAATTTGAGTAATATTGAACTTTGCCTACCATATATCTTAGCACATAAATCTTTGCATCTATATTGGGGAGCATATATGATAAGTTTTTTTTTTTTTTTTTAGAGAGAGAAAGAGTGGGTGAGGGGAGGCACAGGGAAAGAGATGGGGAGAGAAAATCTTCTTACTTAAGAATTTTTATTATATTTTTTATTATGTTATGTTAGTCAACCTTACAGTAGAGAGAAAATCTTAAGCAGGTTTCTTGCCCACACTGAGCACAGAGCCTGACACAGGGCTCAATCTCACAACCTGAGATCATGACTTGAGTTGAAATCAAGAGTCAGATGCTTAACCAACTGAGCCACCCAGGATCTAACATTCTTATCACTTCTTATGCAATAGTAAAGAAAAAATAAATCCAGAAAAAATACAATTTAAGTGCACTAGCAGATAGAAGCTTTGATTACCAAATCATCATATGTACATAATGAACTATTACACAGCCATGAAAATCAGTGATATTAAACTGCACACAATAGGACCAATCAAAATTTGTCACATAATACACAAAGTAAGAAAATAATAAAGGCAAAAACTAGAATACTCACTATGAGAGAGATGCAAAGAGATGGTGAAAATGAGCACACAAGTATGTACAAATTATTAGTTATGCTCTGGCTTGGGGTACATAAGCATTCTACTGTTTGAGAATAAAGTAAAACACAATATAAATAAAATAAAATAATACCACTCATGGAAAATGAGGATATACTTCAGGAAGAAAAGATTTTAATGAAGCCAATTCTGTGCACCTGTAGTCCTTAAAAATAAACTTTAAAAACTATCATGCAGGTTTTGTAAATTAGATTTTGGATGATTTTTTTTTAGCAATTTATTTTGTAACAATATGTCTTGATTGTACAATGCACTAATGGATACCTACTATAACAATTAGGAAAAGATTGATTACTTCAATTAAAATATTCCCTTTAATATTGAAATGGAAACTTAGTTCCACCGAAGTCCTCTTTGGCAAAAGTGCACTCACTGCACCATGTGAATTTTATATCAATGCTGGGAATCACCAACCGTAGAAGGGTAAACTGAGTAAACTGCTTCAAATTCTAATTATCATTTGCTAAGCTTCAGTGATAAAGTCAGAGATTGTATTTAGAGCTAAACAGGATCAAGTGGAAACATAGACTCTAATACAATTTTCCAAACCTGCCACACGGGATGATTTTTTTTTACTAAACCTTGATTCATTAACAAAATGTTTACACAGTTGTCCTCTTGACTCAGTTTTTAAAACAAGTCAGTAGCATTTTTATGTTGATATGGAGGTGCTCAGCTGACATTTATCATGTCCCATCCTGTATCTCTTCCATATAATAAGCTTATAACATAGCCCTGGGGAAAGGCATTCATAAAACTGATGCCAGGAAGATAGTGTCCCTTTTTTTTTTTTTTTTTTTTTTTTACCCTGGAGTAAGGTCAGATGACTGTAAATTATTCTGGTTGTAAGGTTTGGCTAATAATATAGTTGGAGAGAGTGTATTAAATGAGATTGAGAAATGGCCTAATAGAGCATAGTCAATACTTTGGAGTCAGAGGGACCTTGGTCAAAATGCAGGCATTCTCTTTTATTGACTGTATGCCTTTAGGATTATTATTTAATCACTTCAAGTCTGTCTGTACTTCTGTCAAATGGTATATTAATCATATCCACCATTTATGATTACTGAAAGATCAATATATGTACACTAAAGCATTTACATGAATAGACAAGAGAAAACAATAAATGTTTTTATTATTTTTTATCAAAACCAACTGACTATATCTTTCATTGAGTGTGTGTGAGAGAAATATTATACTATTTATTATGTATACCATAGTAAGCATTAGTAGTCTGTCTTATGACTGCTGATAGTTAAATCTAAGTAAAATTTTCCAGTAACATCAAGACATTAATTTTCTTTTCAGTTTTTAAGTCTAGTAAAGTCTAATATCTATCTCTTACCTATTTTAAATACTTTCTTCCTTCAAGTTCAGTCCTAACTTGGCTCCAAAGGCTCCAAAGGCTAGACAAAAAATGGATGTGCTTTTATTCATTATTATTATTTATTTATTTTTGGCTTGGCCATTTATCCCCATTCCCTGAACTTTCAAGGAAAAAACAGGTTTTCAAGAGGGGTAAAGAAAAAAAAAATTCCTCATGTTATATCAGTGGTTCTTTCTTGGCAGTCACCCTCAAGTATGGTAGCTATCTAAATGCAGGCTTTTTCCTCAACCGAAAGCTTTTGTGGATTATTATGGAACTTAGTCTCTTTCTTGGTCATGCAATGGATCATTTTCATTGTTAACTATTTACTCCTTCCCACTCCCCCCAGGCATTTGGCCAACCACTCCACGTAAGCTTTTTTTTTTACTGTCACTTCCACTTTCTTCATACCATGGGACGAAAGCCCTTTTCAGAATAACGTGGTTGAGTATTCATTCTTGGCATCCATCTGCAACGAACAGTAAGTAGAAATCTTTGTCATGTCATTAGTGATGGCTGTACTTCCATTCTTGCCTTTTCCCTTCTTTCTGAAATCAGTTTTGGTCAGGTCGAGCCAGCCCTGGTTTTCAGAGTTTTTAAAATATGAGGAAGAACCAGTTCATATGACACACCCAAATCCAAAGAAACTAATCTCAACCTGCCTTAAATTTCTCTAAGGCCCACCTTAGTTATTTTGGAACATGGGTGAATATGGTCATTTCTTTCCCCACAGAGCTGTGCACTGATGTGGAGTGTATACTGTCAATTCTCTGTATGAAATCTCCACTTCTGACATCTCTTGATTAGTCTTCTTGACTTTTCTTATAAACTCTAAAAGAGGGGTGAACTACGAGTCACACTGTAGGTTTCATAATTGCTTGGAATGTCTTATGCAAACGATCTTCAACCTATTATTTTTGGCCAAAGTTCAGAAAATTAAGTCACATATAATAACCCACTGGATCCTGCTTCAAAACAAATTAAATGACTTTATAAAATAACATTACCGATAAGTAGCAGAAGCACAACCTGACCAAAGGTCTTTTAACAGCATAAATCTTTACATGCAATAGATAAAGATGTTTTGATACATACAGATATATCTATAGATATACAAATCTATCTGTCTCTATATATCTATATATAGATCTGTAGATCTATCTATATCTCTATACACATGAAAGCTTAACTATAACAATCCCCATGGAGAAATGTGAAATGACAAGAATTCATACAATTCCTCTGTCCTTCTCTTTGTTGCAAGATTTTCCAATAATTGGGTTTATAATTTTATATTATAAAAATCAAATTTTCACCAAAATATGCATGTATGACTCACCTTTCCAAATATATTAAGCCACATATATGAAATCTTTTCTATTTTTGTATTTGCCAGTAAAAAATAATAAAAGTAGAACTTTAATGAATTTCCTTTCTATTCAGTAAAAGAAAACACAAAAAACACTAATAAAAGTGAGACTGGGTTGGCTTTCCTTCAGGTTGCTGCAGCATTAAGTATGGGTACTCGAAAAGAAATCAGAAAATCACAGTAAATCCTATGATAGATGATAATACTGTCTTATTTTTAGATGATACATTTCTTCCCTAATGGAATGATCTCATATGCTCTACCTCTAGATTTAGCCTGTTCAATTGATTTTAGACTTTCCCACCTCCTAAAGACAGTTTGAACACGAGCATATTGTCCCAAATATCTAGTTATTCCCAGTCTATTTAGTGTGATTTAGTTAGAAAACGTATGTATTGAAATAGCAATGATGATTGGAAAATAAAGCATATTGGTATGCTTTCTACACTTTCGATTTAGTATACTATCATAATACTCTTATAATCAGTTGTATACATACTCACACACAATAAAAGTAAAGTTTTTAGTAAACATGTACTCTACATGTTGATTTCTTTGACTGGATGTTTACCTGAGTTTCCCAGATTAACTGAAAATAGAGCACCCAACTCAAATGCACACTAGATTTATTTAGTAACCTCCTATGCTTGTAACCTTACTTTATCTGCAGGTGTATCACGATGTGTGTACTACTTAGTCACTATTCTATGTCAACAGAAGAAACTTAGTATATTTTATTGTTTTATTTGACTCTTTTTATATTACATATTAGTATCTTTAATTGGGTAAGTTTAATTTATCCCTTTAGATATTGATTCCTGAATTTTATCATCATATGTTGATTCTTGCATCAGCCAACTGATGGATAAAATTATGCTATGGGTGTCTTGGTTGTCAGAGAGCCAACACCTGTCTTGGGAAAACTTGTGATTTCTATTTGCTGATCATGCAATGGATGATTCTCATAACTCACTTTTATATCCTCACCGTTTGTATATGCATAAATCCACTTCTAAAATTCATAAAAATCAATATTGAACAAAGTGAATTTTCTATTTTTCCTCAATTTTGATTATTTTCCAAAATGGCATTTTTACTTAAAAATAAATCCTAAGGGTGCCTCGGTCACTCAGGTGGTTAAGCATCTGCATTGTACTCAGGTCATGACCCCAGGGTCCTAGGATCAAGCCCCCACTTTTGGCCCCCTGCTCAGCAAGGAGTCTGCTTCTCCTTCTCCCTCTGCCATTTCCCCTCCCAATCTATATCTCTCTCAAATTAAAAAAAAATAGTCATTTAAAAAATCCTAAAATGTATCAAAAGCTTATCTTTTGTATATTTTGAATAGAAAAATACAAAACAAAACAAAACAAACAGCTCCCTGATGTGTTTTAGTAAGAATACTTCAGGTAGATTGCAGAAGGGTGTATTATACCAAGTGTGTCTTTGAGTTAGCTTCAGAACAGCAAAGAATATAAATACGTACATACATAAATATATATGTGTGTGCACACACAGAAACACATAATACTTTTAAACCTAGCTTCTAAAAAAGATACAATTCCCTGTGGGACACTACCTCAAGTAATGCAACTAGCTTAATTTTATTTACTGGCATACTTGTATTCCCTCTAGTTCATAAGCATTTTTACTTTCGCATTTCCAAAATCTAGCACAGTTCACAGTTTAATAAATGTAATTATTATATTTATTTTGTACATTTAAAATAGTAAATATATTTTATTTATATATTTATTTTAATATTTTACATACCTTATATATTTTCAAATATAAATATTATATTTAAGTATTTGCTAATTAATTGCAAAGAAAAGTAAAAATTAAGTGTGTTTCTCCCCTACACGTTGACCATCGGCTTTAAAATTTCAAAAATCTGGGGCGCCTGGATGGCTCAGTGGGTTAAAGCCTCTGCCTTTGGCTCAGGTCTCTGCTTGGCGGGGAGCCTGTTCCGCCTCTCTCTCTGCCTGCCTCTCTGCCTACTTGTGATCTCTGTCTGTCAAATAAATAAATGAAATCTTAAAAAATATATAAAATAACATTTCAAAAATCTGGTCCTCTCTATATCCTTGATAGCATTGTGACTAATGCATATTAAGGTTTATTATTTTGTTGTTGTTTATCATTAAGTGAAAGATTATCAAAAACTCTACAATTTACTTAAAAACCACATTCGGTATCAATCCTTGCTAATTTTCCTATCAACTCTCTGTTTAGTGGCATGAGGTAAAGAAGACTGGTGACATAGTTATTTTATTTTTCTTTAATTGCTGTTGAGAAAATCTTATTAGCCAAAATGTACAAACAAATAAACAAACAAACTGAAAGGACAATTTATAAGAGGCTGCGTGGTGTAATCGAAAGGGGCCCTTCCAAACCTGTATTCCTGCTGGTGTTGCTCTAGCACACACTAGAAGCCTAAACTTGTGAGTTAATTAGAAAAACTCAAAGAGAAAAATAATATAATATAAAATCTAACTTCCTAAATTTTTCTGTGCTCTAAAAAGATCTTCTTGTCCCAAATTACCATAATCTGTATCTAACTTTGTAATGTTTTCATTCTTTACACTTAATTTTGTTACTTAGTCTCCACTATATAACTTTGCCTTTGCATCTGAATTTAGGTAAAGAGTGAAGAATTTTCTATGATTTGTTAGGCAAAATTTAGAAATCAGAATTTTATTTATTTATTTATACTGTGGGTAAGAGAAAGGAAGGTATGAAATATTTCAGGCATTAGAAGATAACATCAACACAATTAGAATTTTTAAAATGCAGCAGCCATCTGAATGGTCTGATAAGGTGTTTTCTTTCCTGTCCTTTTATCTGCCTCTGGGTAGTTTAGAGGCTGTTTTTAGATAAGGATGCAACTGTTGACAGATAACTGGTTAAATATTTGTAATTTAGAAATTGTATAAATTACATAAAATTATCTGAATCGGTCTGGGAATAACAAATAGTTTAACTCCTATGTTACTGACTTGAACATCATACAGTTAAAAATCTGCCAAGTAAAAGTGTCTTACTGCTGTATCCTCATATTCTTTATTCCAGGGACCATGATTGCAAAGGACAATGTGTCCCTATTAGTTGTGTCAATCTCTATAGCACAGAATAGTTGTAAGTTTACAGATAATAAGAAATAAGATATAAGAAAATATTTGCCAACATGTCTGTGTATACTAGACCCTCAAGAAATGTTAGGTAGCATTACCATCATTATCTTTACTTTCAAGCATGCATAATTTTGTAACATTTTGCATTGCCATTTCATATTTTTTAACTTCATACAAAGCAACATCAAGAGTTGGTCATTTGGAAAATATTGGTTCACTGAATTAGGCAGATCTCTCATATTTTGACATAATTCATTATATAGTATCCAAAATAATCATAATCATTATTAACACTGCTTTCATCAAAAAGAAACTTATGCATTCAGTGTATAAACTGCCAATCTCTGGTGATACAAGTTTCCCCAAAATCTAATTTTCCCTTAAAAGCTTGAATCTTAGAGTTGGCAATAAATATTATAATTTGTTTTTCACAACAGACATACTTTTTTTTTTTTCAGAAAATGTCAATCTAATGCCCAAATCTGAATAATCAGATTTTGTCTGTCAGTTGTTTTCTCAAATAAAAATGGTGTTCTATTAAAAAATAGCCAACTCCACTCACTAATCTCACAATCACACAAGCACTTTTCTTCAATACAAACATCATCCTTATCTCTGCATCAGAAGTGCTTTCAGTCTACTTGGCCTTTTGTCACACAGAATATTGAAAAACACATTTACTCAGGGTTGAGGGAAAGTACAATCATTAATTTTTCTGTTTCAACAAGGATACTCTTAAATGGATTTTTTAAATGACAATTTTCTGAGTGAAGAACACTATGACAACTGCTACTTTTGGGGGCTACTACTTTGATTTTACTAAGGAAGCATCATTTTTTAGACACCATTGTTTTTATACCATCAGTACATATGTCAACATAGTGGAAAAGGTAAATAATATCTTAGTATTACAAAAAGAGTTTTGAGATTGTGGACATCTTGACAAGAGTCTCTCAGACTATCAGACTATCAGACTTTCTTTAGTAAAGAAAGATGTATAACAGAGATTTTATACATTAAGTCATAAAGATTTAGTGTTACTGACCTTCATAAGGTAGACAAATTTTAAAAGGCTGGGAGAAAGAAAAAATCAGGTGTATGATGTCCTTATAGCTATTTCTGCTTCACACACATGCAAACCTTAGAACAATGTAGAGTTCAATGAGCTCACTCTCATGCCTTTTCATTCCCAAGACAAGTTTTGACAGACTATTTCTTAGTTTTATTAATTGCACAATTACCATACCACTTAGGCTACAAAGTAAAGCAGCAGGGGTTCTCTATTATTATATTTATGTTCCTTTATTTCAAATATTAAACCAGTAGATACATAATAAATATGTCACTCTATCTCATAATAGGGAGCACGGAAAGGAAGGAGGAAAAGGGTTGGCAAAGCTTAGAAAAAGATGTTTCATTCTGGAAGCAAACAGAAGGAAGTAGAAGAGCTGATGTACAATTACATCTCTTTCATCACAAATTTGCCTTAGGATGACTCTGTTTATCTTTAATTCTAAAATCAGGCAAGTGTAACTGTGCACATGGATTTGTTTGTTTTGCACATGTGTGGCTTACTGGAAATACTGATGTTCAGCAAGGCATATGATTTACCTAAAATAAAATGTGAATATTCTATCCCAATGTAACCCCAAAATAGGACAGATTGAAACAGATTTTTCCCATTTAAATATAAAACAATTAAAGCTGTTATTAATAAGAAAAAATATATATAGAGAGAGTTTTCAACATACTTTAACATGGACTTACGAAGAGGCAATTAGTTACATCTAAGGTAATGAAAGTCAGTTAATATCTTCTATTACCAGACAAAGAGTCCTAGCATTTCACTCTCTTGATCCTGACTCAGAACTTCATTCCAGACCCACAATGCCCCACAATACAATGTTTTGCCTCAATGATATTCATGCAGTTCCATTGTAATTTAGATTCACCCAAAGGGAAGAAATTCCTAAGAGGAGAGAACACTCTATATGTTTATATTAAAATTTCATTAATTAATGGTCACAATGTAGACAATAAAATAACATATACAGGTATAGCGATATTTAATATTTTCAAACTGCAATTAACTAATAATAGATTTATTCTTTTTATATACAAATCTTGATTCTACTATATCTATTATTTTTATTAAGCCTTTCCCTCTTGTGACCTATATGCATATTTCCACATTCTTCTATTAAACTGAGGCTTGTAAAAATAGCTAATTTGTAATAGAAGCAAACTTTTTTTTAAATGGAACAATTTTTATCGTACATATAACCACATTTTTAGATTATTTTTGTTCAGAAAAATTAATGAAGAATACTGAAGGTGGCATGATTTAACTGATCGATTAGAGAGAAAAGTCAATACATCTTATGCTAATTAATGTCTTGAGATATTTCCTCAAGAGTTCATGTATTCATCTGTTTTCCACTCTATAATCACTGATAAACTCAAAACAGCAGTGAAAAAGAGCAGTGTTAATTCTTCCAGAAGTCCCCTGGGCAAACAAAGTTTTTGATTCTAACAATACTTAAGAAAAAATGAAGAGGCTCAAGTTATTCAAAGAAGCAGTTAAATTCACTGCTGTCTTGTTAATGACTGAATTAGAGAAAATGGAGAATTTTTTAGCATAGAAAAGGAAAACTGAGCAAACTATAGATTTTAATAAATCAATTTTTATTAATATATGATGTATTATTTGTTTCAGAGGAAATCAATGGTCATTGCATTAATGCAGAATTTTTGAACACTGAAAACTCATCTTTATCATTTTCTCAAAATGAATTTATTTATTTTAGAGCATGATTATCACTTAATCTTGACCAGAATTAGTCAAAGTAGAATCTCATAGTCCTTAAATATTTCCGTGCATATTCCACCCTCAAATCTCCTATACACACAAGCTTCTATAAAGACACTGGATCTGAAACATGAACAAGGTAGCAGTCACCCATATTATAAAGTTGAAGGAAGAATTGGATATCCACATACCAGTAACCTTTATTGCATGAAACTGGAACACCACCTAATTATAATACTTGTAGAGAGTATTTTGTGCATTCTTGTTCTTCTAAATAACTCATTAAATCCCAGTAGAAATGTCTAGATCCCTGTACAATTCATTTTATAAACAATCACCAGATGGTGGATGATTGCAGTACTTTCTAATTTACCATGAGATTTTTAGAGAAACTTCCTATCAAATTTTTATGTTTTGGTCTGCGGAACTTGTTTATTTCACTGTTTAAAACACAATCCTGTCTTTTATTTAACACTTTGGAATTTTTCCTAACCACACTATTTTATTTTAAATTATGATCCTGTATTTAGTTTACATTTTCCTATTACAATGTGGAAAATATATTCCACAATATGGGATTCTATCTATTTGGCATATCTTCTGCCTCTGGCTCAGGTCATGATCCCAGGGTCCTGGGATTGAGCCCTGCATCTAGCTCTCTGCTCAGCAGGGAGCCTGCTTCCCCGCCCCACTCTGCCTGCTTCTCTGCCTGCTTGTGATCTCCATCTGTCAAATAAATAAATAAATATATAAAAAATAGATTATATTCAATAAAAAGAGTCAGTAGGCATTTTTGGAGCATCTATATTATGCCAGACACTATGGTTCAAATGACAATACTGAGGGTCTTCTCCGTTTAAAGCTTAAGATACTGTAACCAGAGACAGTTTTGGCCCATCTTGGTGACTATCTCTTCAGGAAGATTCTGCTTGAGCCATAGCTTTTTCCTGGAACAAGTCCCCTACTATTCAGGCTTCTGGTGTTAGAAGTGTTAATGGTATGTTGCAAATTCACCTCTATTTATTATTGCTGACGTATATTCATCTTTGAGTTGAAGGAATAATATGGCATCAACTTTAATCATCCCATATCACCAAATTTCATCTACATTTTATCTAAGATAAATTTTCTACTGTTTTAGGTAGGCAGATAGCAATGGACAAAATATGTGTCTCAAGTTCATAACTGAGTTAAGATTTTCCTTATAGTTATTGATCACTTTATTTAAGAAAAGTTGGAGGACGGCGAGGGATTAAGCTATGCTCACACAGCTGTCCAAAAATTTTATTGGCCTTTATCCTTGAATGTTGACATATTTATATAGATCCAAAACAAAGGCATTCCAATTATAAGCAAACTAATACAGGAGACATGGTCAGTAATCTAGAGCCTCTATTCTTTTCTAGTCCCTCATCTGGTAGAACCAAGAGGGTAAAATTTACAAAGGAAGGTTCTTGAAGTATCTGATGGCAATAACACTTATGCAGCTGGTGTGTTAACAGAATCTGATGATCAGAGATGATACCCCAAGTTTTAATTTTGTAGTAATATGAAAAAATCATTTTATACACACAAATTCTTTGTCTCCTATTGTTAAAGTAGCATGTATCCTTTGACTGTCATTGTTGATTTCTTCACACCAAATATATCTATCATTACCTTACCATGATCTTTACAAATGTGAAGATTCTTTGCACTGACTTAGTCACTATTTTTTTAATGGAGATTATCTTTCTCTCTCTCTCTCTCTGTGCCAAAGCAAACTGAAATAATTGAGAGAAATGGGATTATCCAGTTATTTCCTCCAACATAATGCATCTAAGCCTTAAGGAAGATGCGTATAGATTTGAAACTAGATTTCTGCAATAGGAAAGAAAATATTGGAGTGATTTTACTCCCTGCACTTCAAATCTTAATGAGAAAATTCGAAGAATCTGCTTTTTGCCTTTAATTGATCTTAAGAGTTATTTACTCTGAAATGTTTTATAGTTATCACTTGCTGAATTATTTATGTTGGAACAAAATATGTGAAAATGGATTATGACATAACTAGATGTTAATTCTAAAAGTAATGGGAAGCACTATCTAAATGTAAGAGGGATAAAATGTGCAAATAGAACTTGTCACAGTCAAACTTTAAGCTTGAATTTTGAGCTTGGTGCTAGTAGAATCCCAGAAAATATTTTGTAAATATACATAGAAAATATCCCATTTGAAATTTATGTATTACACTTTAAAAATCTATTATGATTCCTGTTATTAATTTTGTTACACTTTTCTGCTTTTTCAAATTAACTTCTGAATTCAGAATGGTGTTATAGTGAGATATTAGTATTATATTTATTCAACGGATTTAAAAGTCTATAATGAAAAAAAACTCTGTAGCCAATGTATAAAAATAAAGAGGAAAATACACATAAATAAGAGGAGAATCTAGGCAAACATCAAATGTTTGTGCTTGTACATGTTGTCTTTTTCACTGCTATTTCCTATTAATTGAATATGCTTACTAATCTTTATTATTCTTTTACTGAGAATTTTTCTTCTAGTAGATCATCAGTGCTGATAAGGCTAATGAGAGGTATCATTAAGATCAATCCATCTTTGAGTTATCCCAAGACTCTTGAACCAAGGGTCAAAAAGAGAAAAATAATATACAGACTTGACTTACTTAATATACTACATTTTCTTAATTGAGTAATTAAAAAATAATTATAGTAGTAGTAATAATTGCGTTGTGCCTGAATTGTAAACGTTATTTTTTTAAAAGAGCAAACAGTCAAAACCTATTAAGTCGAACCTGCTCTGAACCTGCTAAATGGAAACTATGTGAAGATTCATTTTAAGAATAAACTTAGAGTGGCCTAACTTCCTTGTTACTAGTGATATAGTGACCTTGAAAATGGACCAGTCTCCAGATAAGCACTTAGGAATTCTTCACTTCTTACATGCTCCTAATGGTGCAGTCTCTAGAACCACCTTGAAGGGTCAAGAAGGGCTTACAAGTTGTATTGGAATGGAAAGGGTAATTTCTCAATAAACATAAGAAAACTGAAATCCACACCCCAATTAGGCAAAATCATTATCAGCTGGGTGGATACTATGGGCAATGTCGTCAAGGGAGACAGCCTCTGACTGACAATGCCATGGTAACTCCTGTTTTGCAGAGCCATCTTCATGTTGCTGAATTCTTACACAGTTTGCCTCCAGTACAGGAATTAGCATTCTCTGTTCATGCCTGCTGGCCACCCTCTTACAGTCCTTTCTCAGCTTGTACAAGGATGCACACTTACTGCTTCCAATTATTTTATTCTACCTCTTTGTAGCTTTAGCTCACTTTCACTACTCATGGCCTCCGATGTTTCAAGATCCTACATGCACATGGATTAGCACCACTACCTATTGTTCATTAACTCACCCAACTGATATTTTCCCATTCAAATTTTTAGAAAGAAATTTATTTTTACCAGATTGTCTTTCCTCATAAAGTTATTAAATACATCTCAGTATACTGCATATTTTCTGAGTGCATTGTAGGAAGTAGCTTCTTCATTGTTTTATACTGGTTCCAAGTTTAGTACTGAAAATAAAATCATACATGCTAGCAGGGAAATTCCAGTGAAAAGAGATCATATTAAGAGTTGGTACCATGTATGGCGTTAATTACTTGCATGACTGAAGGGAAAGTGTGGGAAGTGCCTTTGGAATAATAAGTTGAGGCCAAAAAGCTGATGACTTTGCATGTCATACTAATATGCTATGGCTTTACTGGAGAGTAACAGTTGTTAGTATATAAACACTGTGATCAGAACTGTGCTTTAGAAAAGCTAACCTAATAATGTAGATCTGATGGAAAGAAACTGAAGATAGCGAAATCCAGGTAGCACATATTGAAGAGAGATAATAAAATGTTGAATTGGAGAGACAGTGATTGGACAGAGAATTGTGTCCTAAGAAGACAGATTAATCTCATAAATTTGATGATTAGATGGCTTCAGAGAGTTATATGTGAGCTGTAAGAAACAAGCTTTATCTCTTGCTCATTCTTTTTTGTTGGTGTTTTTCATTATTTATCTATGTCTGCTTTACCTCTAGGAAGTTTCTGTGGTTTCCACGTATCTATATACCATGCTAAATTAGCCACTTTCCTATATTAAACAGGTCCATCTATATTCAGACAAAATTCTAATAGCAAAGTATTAGGTTCATCCACATTTCTTGATAAAGGTATGTTTCCAAAATATTGTGTGAATACACTGAGTCATAAGAAATTTTCTTCTGGAGAAGTGAAAATATTGAATTAAATTTAGTGCTAGCCCTATTTTTCTCAAAAGCCCTAGACCTCTCTGGACATGACTGAAAAAACTCATGATAGTACTCTTATCTTTAAATGAGCAGCAGCCTTAACATGACAGCAATAGTAATGCCACAAGCAATGATTACTCTGGAATACGAATCATTGTTTAAAATGTGTGATGCTAATTAAAGTGTATTTTTACCATTTCTGAGTTTATCTTGACAAATAACAACAGCACCCTGCCTTTCAAGGTAGTTTAAAAATTCTGTCTTATATGAGAAAGATGTTTTAAATAAATCCACTATCATATTCTAAATTTTGGTGAATATTTTTTGGCCCTTGTGGATGACATTCTCACATCTCTGATCGTAGTTCATGAAAGAAAAAAGAGCAGAATGCCTCATCAGCTAATCCTCACATTTTACTTCCACACCCATGGGAGATATTCTCATTTTAGCTGACAGCTGTAAATTTTTATAATCACTGTGTGCTATCAAGTACTTGCAGTTTTCTGGTCACTTTGTCAGCTATATTGACATCTGATAGCCAGGATACATCTAAAAGGACTTTTCAGGGAGAATGGTACTTTTTCCCCTATTGTCTTGAAGCAACACTGTGGTAGGACACTCAAATTCTACAAAGCAAGCAGACTGAGCCCTGTCAAGAGTAGTTCCGTTGCAATCAATTATACTTGTCAACAAGAACATCAGAGTATGACCCATGCATGGCAAACAATCCATATCATTCTTACAGAAACATGTTGTGAAACAGAGTCCACAGAAAATTGAAGCTCTCAAAAAGCTCCACATTTTCTTTCATGAATTATGTAATACCGATTGGACTTTTCTCTTCATATTCTAGAATTATTTGCCCTGATACTAAAGTAGAAAGAGAATGTCTCTGTCAGTCAATTTTTAGGTTTTATCTCAATAGGTATTCTCAAACTTACTGTATACTACTTATATTTAGAAACTTTTTATAGATAAGTATGAGGAAGAGACACATATATAATGCCTGCCCTTAAAACTCTTAAAATCATTTGGAAAAATTTTCTCCCAGTCTGCTCTTGTCTGTTCATTCTCTTAACAAAGTAAGGAATTCTCATGAGGTCTGATTTGTGAAGTTTTTACTTACATAAACCATGCATTTCGTGTCTACCGTATTTTTTAAACTACCTGAAATCCTCAAGATTTTCTCATATCTTTTTTTTCTTTTCTGAACATTAGATTTAGAGTTATATTCAACTTCATGAAACATTTTGAATTAACTTTTGTGTAAAGTATGAAACTTAGATTGAGGTTTATTTTTCACCTACAGATATTCAATTGCTCCAGCACAATTTGTTGAAAAGTCCATCCCTCCCCTATTAAATTGTTTTTGGACTTTTATCAATTAGGCAAATGTTTGTGAGTCAATTTCTGAGTTCTCTATTCTGTTCCATTCATCTATATATTTATCACTCTATAACTCCCATACTATCTTGATTTATGTATGGAATATTTAAGAACTCCCCAAACCCCAAATTCAATAAAAACAACAATCCAATTAAAAATTAGAAAAATATATGAACATACATTCCATTAAAAAGCACACACACTGGGGTGCCTGGGTGGCTCAGTGGGTTAAGCCTCTGCCTTTGGCTCAGGTCATGATCTCAGAGTCCTGGGATCGGGCCCCTCATCGGGCTCTCTGTTCAGCAGGGATCCTGCTTCCCCCCCTCTCTCTGCCTGCCTCTCTGCCTACTTGTGATCTCTCTCTCTCTCTCTTTGTCAAATAAATAAATAAAATATTTAAAAAAATATAGCACACACACATAAGTTGGCTAAGAATATAATAAAAATATGTTTATGTTAAAAAATAAAAAATAAAAATACTTTAAATCTTTTAAAAAAAAGCATACACACATGACAAATAAGCTCTTGAAAAGATGTTCAACACCATTAGTCATTATGAAAATGCTACTTAAAACCTCAATCCAGTGCAAAATAAAACACATATATCAGAATGGCTAAAATTTGAAGAAAAATAGTGGTAACTCCAATGATAACAAGGATGAAGAGAAATGTAATTACCCATAAGTTGCTGATGGAAATGGAAAACATTATGACAGAGTGGAAAGAGTTTAGTGTTTTTTAATCTAAAAATAAACTTACAATATGACTCAGTAATTAAAATGTTGGGCATTTATCCCATGGAAATGAAAACTTATGTTCACACATATTTGCATGAGGATATTTCTAGAAGCTTTATTTGTAACAGCCCCAAACTGGAAAATGTTCAAATGTTTTTCAGTGATTGAATGATTAAACAAACTACGGTATACCCATACCATGAAATACTACTCAACAATAAAAAATAACATACTAACGATATGTACACAACTTGAGTGAATATCAAAAGAATTACACTGCATTAAGAAAAGCCAATCTGAAAAGGATACATACTATTAATTTCACATATACAAAATTCTTTAAATGACAGACTAACAGAGATGAAGAACAGATTGGTGTTTCCTAAGGTTTAAAGACGGAAGGTTGGTGGGTGGTATAATGGTGTGTGGGTGTGGCTATAAAGGAAAAGCAACAGAGAGCCTATGGTAATGGTATAGTGTTGTGTCTTGTTGTGCTTTATTTACTTATATAAATGCAATTTTATTGCAAAGAAACACACACACACACACACACACACATCACACACATAATTGAGTGTATGTATAACTGGTGAAATACCAGTACCTGTTTTCTGGTTATATAATACTACATTATAGCTATACAAGATGTGAAAATTAGGGAAGGCTAGGTCAGTGGTGCACAGGATCTTTCTGCCCATTTCTCTGCAATTTCTCGTGAATCTATAATTATTTCAAGACAAACATCTAAAAAATACTAGAACAATAACATTTCATATATTACTTCAGGGAAGGCAAATCTAATCTATGTTTACAGAAGTCAGAAAAGTGGATGTTCCATGGGAGGGGTAGTGGGAGTGATATAGATTCAGAAGGAATATAAGCAAACTTTATAGGTGCCTGGAAATGATTTTCACCTTGATGTGAACGTTGGTTTTATTGGAGTACACTATATAAACATTCATCAAGCTGTACACTTAAGATGAATATACTTCCTTCACTTTTCTGTGTGTGTGTTATTCCAACAAACATTTAAAAAAATGTTATTTCATTAAAGTGATACAGCAAAAACAAGATACATAAACAATGCAAAGAAGAGTAAAGAGTTGTCATAATAGTAATACATGTTAAATTAGCTCCGCAAAAGGAGAAAAGAAGGAAAAATCTCATTGACACAGTGTTCATAGAAAACACATTTGTCCTGTGCTTGAAAAAGTTGTATGATTACATATAGGAAGAGAGCAGAGGAAAGTTGTGGAAGGGCTTAAAAACACGTGACTACAACTTTGGGTTGGACTAAAAGTGAGGACGGTGATCTCAAAAGTTAGTAATAACTGATGATGATGATAATGATGAGAGTATTGACTCACATGCAAAGGAATATTTAGTTTAACATTCAGGGAATGTTTCATGAGACTATCTAATTTAATCCTCAAAACAAGCATATCTATTTTGCAGAGCATCCCCTTCCCTCCAGAGTGGGACTTAACCTCCATGTAATAGAAAAGCTCTAATTAAACTATGTATGAGGACGGTTTAGTTATCATTTTTCCTAAAATGATACAAACTTTACATTAGGGAGAATAGAAATATAAGAAGAGGAGTTGGTGATTGAAAGTGATTGCAAAGAGTGATACCTCTGAACATCTGAATGTTATAATGAAAGGCTGCTGTGTACAATGTTTACTACCCCTCTCTTATAGACTATATTCAAAGGGACCATAAGTAGCATTAGTAACCAATTAGGAGATCTAGGAAGATCCAGCACACTAGTGATTGCCAGTCTGTTGGTCACAGATTGTTCTACTGGAATTTGAAATATTTGAAGTTGACGAAGATTTGTATTTTTTTTTAAAGATTTTATTTATTTGACAGAGATATGCAGAGAGGCAGGCAGAAAGAGAGAGGAAGGGAAGCAGGCTCCCCACTGAGCAGAGAGCCCTATGTGGGGCTTGATCCCAGGACCTTGAGATTATGACATGAGCCAAAGGCAGAGGCTTTAACCCACTGAGCCACCCAGGTGCCCCTGAAGATTTGTATTTAAAAGGAAGTAAAGTATTATTTTTATCCTCTATACAATCATATAACTTTTTAAAAATAAGTAAAATTAGGAATTAAATAATACTGTATTTTTGTGTCATGTGACTTTTTGCACACAATAAACTTAAATCAAGCATTGGTCTAGTCTTCCTTTTAAATACAATATATACTAGCTCATATAACATTGACGTTTACTTCGATCTTCTATAACAGTTCATCAAAAACAAGATTTTCCCCAAAATTGTCGATGGACTTGGTCTAGTGAGACAATTCCATCACCCTCTCTGGACCTAAGGTGGCAGTTCTTGTTACCACATCACAAACAGTAAAGGAGAAAGTCTATGAAAAGCAAACAGTCTTCAAACATATGACATAAAAGCTATCCATTACTTTTCTATAAAAGTCATTGGCCCAAACTTATTTTTGTGGTCCAAATTTAGTCATGTGGCCATAAAATGTTGCAAGGAAATCTGAGAAATGTGCTTGGTGGCTGAGCATTCAAGTTTCTAGGCAAAACTAGGAGTCTTTTTTTTTAATATATGACAGAATAGATATGTTGACATTAGTAGTGTCCATGAAAATAATATTTTTCATTATGGATATAGTGATCCTAAAGTTTGATTTAGTTTGCAGAAACAGTGTTCAAACTATTCTGTTGGGTAGTGGTTTCCTGAGAAATTAATTGCTGATACATGGGTAAAGGATCCCATGCACAAGATATTTGGGAAATACTAGTATAAAAAAATGTACATATTTTCTGCATGATTCCTGTAAGGACTTAATCTGCTATTGTGCATTTATAACCTTCCTAAAGAGTGATATTGTGAGCAATATTTTCTTGAGAAAGTTTTTTGGAGGAGCATTTAACAATAATAGTATTTTGAAATAAAACATGAAGGGAAATATTATAATACAATTTATTATATTTTAATGATATATAAAACAATAACTTATTTATTCCTATATATATATATCACCTCTTAGTACTGTACACATGGTACATATGTGCCTTTCCAGTTATTCAATGTCACATTTTGGCCAGATAAAATTCAAATAAACGCATTAATTGTTATGTAAGGTATGAATATTTGAGTTTGCAAACATATGATGGAATACTAGAACCCACAAGGATAGAAATATATTTATTATTATTGTTGTGTTATCATTATTATTATTTTCTGTGGTATCACCAATGCCTTGAGTGATGCCAAGTACTTAGGGGAGTACTCAATAAATATTTGTGAAGTAAATTAATTCCATAGGAATTAGCCCTAAAAGACATTATAAGCTATACCTGATGGGTGTTAATGATTTCTTTATGAATTGAAAATTAATGTTGCAGTTTCAATTATGTCAGGACAAATATGTATCCACACAAAGTTTACTGAATTGCATCTCTAACTTGCTATGACTCAGCTATCTAAAACACCAGAAATTTTATGCACCCTTTTAATTCTCCTCAAACTGTTATTTACTATGGGGCTTATACAACCATATAGAACTGTTCTTAGGGAACAACAAAGAAATTAAATGCCTTGTTTTCAACAAGGGAATATCTCTTTCAGAAGGTGCTAGCCAGGTTATAAAGACATTTCTCAATTTTATAGCCTCTTATTAACTGCAGCGTGTGCCCACAATGCCCAGCTACTTCACTAAAATATGTTTTTCTAAATTCAAAAAATTGTGACTTAGGTTTTATAAAGTGCCTGTTAATACATTCAAATAAATTTACTTCCTGATTAAACTTTAAACAGTTTTCTCATTTTGGCCTTGATCTGTTCATACCCCTCAGATTCACTCTACCTCATCATGAGGGTCTCACCATTTGGTCTTTACCCCACTTACATACAGTTGGTTGGTCATCTGAATATTTTTGACCAAGTCATTATAAATACGTGATTTTTCCCCCCCTTCAACAATGTCATTTTGAAATATTTTTTTCCTAATCTTTCATTAAAGTAGGTTGCTAGGTTTCATGGTTGCTGGAAAATCTCCTTGGCTTTCATTTCTCTTCTTATTCCAAAAATGAGTCAAAGGAGAGGTTTTAGTCTTAGGGTTGGGTAGGATCAAAGATAGATGGAAGGAACAGAAAATAAGTTTCTAGTGTTTATCAGCAGTAATAGTTTTTAAACAATAATATATATTTTTATTAATGCATATATAGTAATATTATGAAGCCAAAATAATTAAGAAAGACAAAACCTAAAAAAATCCCATACATAGTAGTTTGAGAGTTGCCTCTAAGGTTTGAGGAGAACTCATACGGAAGATAGAAGAAATGAACAATGAGTTTATCTCTCATATTTTTTCTTTTATTAAAAAAAAAAAAAAAGAAGTTTAGGGGCTCCTGGGTGGTTCAGTCAGTTTAGTGCCTGACTTTGGCTCAGGTCATGATCCTGGGACGCTTGGATAGAGCCCCACCCTTTGGGCTCCCTGCTCAGCCGGGAGTCAGCTTCCCTTCTCCCTCTCCCTTAGCTCCCCCCCACCCCCGCTCATCTTCTCTGTCTCTCTGTCTCAGATGAATACGCAAATCTTAAAAAAAAAAAAAAAGGCTAAAGTAAAATGACCAAATGAGTATGCTTTCTATGCTTTTATGCATTTAAATCTTTGTTTTCTAAATGTATTAAAATTACAAAAGCAAAATCTATTTCTGTATGATTGTTAAACTTGTATTTAAATATACAAAATTTGTAGAAAAAAATTCCAAAACTCTAGTAACTCTTTGTAGTTAATCACTTTAAATATTAATATTACACTCATTTTATTTAAAAAATTATGCAACATCTTTCCTGTGACAATTGCATCTTCTTGTGATAGCACTACTATATTATTAGCCTGACACAAATGGATGGCCCCATCTCCAGGCTTTGCTCCATGTCCTTTCCTGCTTTTTTTCTCCAGCCCACCCCTCGAGATATACATTTCCCCTTTTTGCAACAGATGTATACTTACCAGATCTTGGTGATTTTCTGAAATGTTTCTTTTGTCAGCACCACCATCACAAGAAGAAATTTGTTTGTATTGTTTTGTTTTGTTACACTGCACACTTGAAAGTTCTGTGCCTTTACACACACTATTCCCTCAATATGGATTAAAGGTCCCTCTATTGTTTACTCCATAGAATCACCTTTACCTTAAATCTCATTTCAAAGTCCGCCTTCTCTAGAGAGCCTTCTCTGTAACTAATCAATTCCACTTCTGCCACATTTTACCTTGTACAAATTCCTTTTGCTATAGAGGAATGTCTGCTTTAAAGAGATTGATAGGACTTGAAAATTTTATACTCATGGAAGCCAGAAGTTCCTGGATTAGGTGCACTTTATATACTATATTACAATAGATAAAAACAGATATTGTAAATTAAAAAAATATTTTTATTTGGTTTCTGCTACTTAAAAGGTGAGTAATTTGAAAGATCTACTCAAACTTTATGAATACTGATAATCTTGATATACAAAATCAAAGGAAGAAAATATACCTCACAGAGTTGCTATGAGGATTAAACAAGATGAAGAATGTGATATGTCTATCTTCTATCTGGAAGTGCTCAGTAAATAAAAGTTGTTTTTCTTCATTGTCAATAACTATTCCACCTCCATGTGTACCAGACAGAGGTTTAATCTTAGAAATCCCTGATCATTATCTAAGAAGCCACTACCAAAATTTTGTGCAGAAAAAAATTATGTTTTATTGCTCCAAACATGGGAGACAGGTAAAATTGTATTACAGACTGAATATTTGTGTCCCCTGTCCCCCACCAAATAAATTTATCTAGTGAAGTCTTAATCCCCAAGGTGATTATATTTGGTGGCAGGGTCTTTGGGAAGTAATTAGATTTGGATGAGTTCACAAGGATGAGTACCCTGTGATGGTATTAGTGCCCTTATAAGATGGAAGAGAGAGACCAGAGCCCTCTCTCTAGATATCTGTAATGTGAAGAAACAGCAAAATGGTAGCCATCTGCAAGATAAGAAGAATGGCCTCATCAGGAACAAAATCAGCTAGTACCTTGATCTAGACTTCTCAGCTTCCAGAACTGTAAGAAAATAGATGACTACTGTTTCAGTGATCCAGTTTATGGCATTTTGTTAGAACAGCCTGAGCAGACTATGACAAAGAGAGAATAATCCCTTAGAAAAAGTCCCCATACTGTTCTCAGATTTCATAAAAATTTCTGTCAGTCTATGTATTACTGCAAAGATATAAGAATAATAAAATAAATTCTGTGATCAGGGCTTCTGATTAGAAAAGGAAATATGTACTAGGGAATGAAAGGACAGGAAATAGAATTATGAGGAAAGTTTGTCCAAGAAACTTTATATAAATGCAAGGTCTCACATTAATGGCATTGCTTTTATTTTATTTTTTAAAGATTTATTTATTTATTTATTTATTTGACACAGAGAGAGAGAGAGAACAAGCTGGGGTAGCCAGAGGAGGAGAAGCAGACTCTCCGCTAAACAGGGAGCCTGACACAGGGTTCATTCCCAGGACCCTGGAATCATGACCTGAGCTGAAGGCAGATGGCAGACACCTAACTGAGCCACCCAGGTGCCCAATGGTATTGTTTTTAAATCTCTGAGAAATTGCAAGATCAGTGGCTGAGGATTTGTTTTTTGCTGTTGTTGTTTTGTTTTGTTTTTTCCCCCAATATAGAGGAAGAAGAAAAAAAACCCACATTAACTTTTTCTTTGAAATCCCACTACAATGAGAGTATAGTTGACACAATGCTTCATTGGTTTCAGGTATACAACACAGTGATTCAACTTCTCTATATTTTATGCTGTGCTCACTATAAATACAGCCACCATCTGTCACCATACAATTCTATTACAATATCATTGACTATTTTTCCTGTGCTACGATGGGCCATTTTTTTAATGCTCAATATTTAGTGGTCTTGGGCTCTGCAGTAGGACAGATGCTCATGTTAGTGCTGTGGACTTTTTTATTTTTAATATTTTTATACAGGTGTGAGAATTGGACTGAGAATTCCTAAATCTAAGTAATGAATTATTTACTTATATACTAGACCTTGAGCTAATTTTCTCACAAGTAAAACAGATACAATGTCTACTTCTGTAGTGGTGCTATACTGATGAAATGAAATAAAAGATTTGAAGAGTCATTGTAAACCCTAAAGTACATAATTATACATTAGTATCATTGTTATTAAGGTGTCTTCTTAGGTCAAAGCTGAAATATAGTTTTCTAAATGGTGTAGGAAACTCTTGATCAAATTTTTCTTTTTAGGCCTAAAGCTTCCTCTCATTTGTGTTTAATGTACCCAATTTTTTCAGGTAAACATAGAAATAATTCATCGTGACTTTTTATAGATACTTTTATGAAATCATATCAAGATCGTTAGATATCTCTTTCAGAAAAATGAACTATAAATTTTTGTAAGAAACAGAACAAATAAAAATTTTCGAAGTTCCTATGAAAGACTTTTGTCTGACAAAAACAGAAAAGACTATACCTGCTAACCCAACATCATATGAGACAGAATTCCTATTAGACCTTATTTCTAATCATCTCTGCTTTAGCAGAGCTTAGAGGAAGTCTAGAACACCCTTCCCTTCTCCAAGTGGTATCAAGGTATCAGGCAGACTCTGGGTCTGCCCCCCAAAAATGTGAGTGACCCAGACCTGCTCAGATACTTAAAGAGGAAAAAAAAATCTCACAAGATTTGGAAAATTCTGATAAAATATAAATGTTGTATAATATTGTTTGGTGTAAAAGTGAGGGAAAGTTACCTTTTAAATGGTCTTTAATTTCTCATTTCCTGTCCTGAAAGAAGCTAAAATTGTGCCCATTGCTTCATACACGAATGGCATTAATTATCTTACCTTGCATTACTGAATGTATGTTTCACATTAAAAATAATTTATGGAAATTACATTATATATAATGGTAATACAGCTTATTTATTTAATGAGTAAAATAACTGCCCACTGTCCGATCCAAATGTGTAATCATCACTCATAATTTTTAAACAAAAATTCTTTCAGAATTTTAAATACTTGTACTTTTATCCTACAATTCATTAATATGTTGAGGAAGCTTATAGAGGTAAAATTCCATTATGATGAAATGCAGTACTTCCAAACTGTGTTGTTGTTAAAGGCTTATCTTATAATGAATCTTTTATTTGATATCAAATTTCCAGTCAGCAGAATTAGAGTAAAATTTGAATTGATGCCCAGTTTCTCTAATTCATTAGAATGGGGGAAAAAAAAAACCTCTTTGAACTCAGCAAAGCAAAAAGGGAAAAGCTCTCGTCATCTCTGTGCAGTGCATTGGAGAGAGAATTCTCTTCTTGCCACAGGTTCCCTTTTATTCCCTTTCCATCTTGTCCTAATTCCCCTGCTCTCCTCTCGTTGCTTTCTCTCCCTTTCTCTTTTGGGAAGATCCTGAACACTTAGTGTGAATGTTATTTAAGTTTGCAAGAGGTTTTTGGGAAAATCAATGGAAACATGTGACATTCAGGTGTATGTAGATTAATGGAGAATTAAAAAAGAGAATGAAATCTTTGCTTCAACTTCTTTTGTCTCACTTTTCTGAGCTTGCACCCATTTGACTCACTCTGATAATGCAAACTGCACTAAATTTTGGTTTTGAAAATGGCTGTTGCTGGGTTAGAGATCACAGGAATCATCCACAATGTAATTTGATTCATTGTAGAAGGTTCAATTCAATCACATTATTGGAGTTCACTCAGGATTGGCCATCTGCCCATGGTCAAAATAACTTGGTTAAAAAGAACATTTCTTTTCTAATGATGTTTGCTACAAATGGGCTTAAGGGAGGGAAGTACACTCTTAATTATTTATGAGCTTGTTCAATATTTGGTAGTTCTTTATGTCCTTTATGTCAGGGATGATACATCTAAAGTTATGCTAAGCTAAATGAAGTGATTAAATAGTCTGATATTTGTTTATAGTGTTGCTGAAGATGATGATAATGGATAATTATATAATTATATAATTATCATTATGATAATGCTAACAATGATGATGATGATGATGACAAAACTAAATAGGAAACTCAAACATGAGGGAGAACTGACTCTTCCTCAATGATCAGCTTTTAACTAATAAAAAATAAAGCAACACTACATGTTCTGCCTAGATTTGAAAACCCCCAAATTTTATGTGGAGAATGCTTACCAATTAGAGCTTGTGTCAATTTGTCAACTAGAATGGTATTTCTTCCTAAAATGCCAATTCTAATTTGTGTATTAGTTTTCTAGGGCTGTTCGAACAAAGTACTACAAACTGGGTGGCTTAAAATAGAGATATTTATTCCCTCAAAGTTCAGGAGGCCAAAAGTCTGACATCAAGGTGTCAGCAGGGTTCTCTCTGGAGATCTGAGGGAGAATCTGTTCCCCGTCTCTCCTAGCTTCTGGTGGTAGCTGGGAATTCTTAGCTCTCCTTGTATTGTATTCTCATCTTTGCAATCTCTCCTCCTTCATTACATGGCATTTAATCTCCCTGTGTGGACAAACTTATATATTTTGCTAGTTTCACAAAGGACTTCATTACTCGGCAATAGCAATAGATAATGTATCAGCATTTTCTTGTAGCAGCTTTCTGAACACTAAGTTATACAGGGCAATGCAGAAGGAGCCAGGGGTAACCTGGCCCAGAGTAGGTTGCATCACAGCAGAGAAACTCAGAGCAGAGAGATCCTGAAACTTTCATAATGGGCAGTGAGCATGCCTGCCCCTTACTTAGGCAGGAGGCAGTATACTTACATTACAAGGTTGTTTGCAATACAGCCATACTCAAAAGGATAAAGTAGAACAAAGTTGGTCTGGTCAAAAGACGTAGAAAATTTCAAGAGATCTATGGAAAATTGTCACCCTTCAGTATAAAATGGGATTTTGAATTTGAGTTAAGAGAATAATTTTTATAGCAATTGTGATTTCCATGTATAAATTTCTCATCTTTGGCATAATTCACTTGGGTCAGCCTTTCTTTTCCTCCTCTGAAGAAATGACTATGATAAAAAAAAGTGTGCTAATGTTGGTGCAGAACAATTTTTTTATGAACGTTTTTTATGTTTATGGAAACAG
The DNA here is from genome assembly GCF_922984935.1 of Meles meles. Taxonomy (NCBI): domain Eukaryota; kingdom Metazoa; phylum Chordata; class Mammalia; order Carnivora; family Mustelidae; genus Meles; species Meles meles. The sequence goes on from NC_060066.1 coordinate 25,162,050, forward strand.
TTCCTTCCGTCCTTTTTAGAACATATTATAGTAAAGATAAAGTGAGTCTTTAGTTTTATTCCTCATTCTGGGTTTTTATGCCTGATTCTATAAGTAAATAAAAAGAGAAATAATTATTTAAATGTTATCTTTATCCCTTTACCACTACATTGAAGCTCATAATTTAAACTCTAATGTATACACTAATAATTCTTGTTTCGTATAACATGCCTGAATCTCTCTTCATTTCCAACTGCTTATTGAACATCTTCACTTAGACACTAAGCATCTCAAACTTAACACAACTGTTGATTCTTTCTTGCTTTTTTCCTTGCCCCCCCCCCTTTTTTTAGAGGCATACAGACAAAGGGAGAGGGAGAGAGACTCTCAAGCAAGTTCCACACCCAGCACGGAGCCTGAAGCAGGGCTTGATCTCACAACCCTGAGATCATGACCTGAGCTGAAATCAAGAGCTGGATGTTTAGCCAGTTGAGCCACCCAGCTGCCCCAAGTTGATGATATTCTATTTCTTATATTGCACACTGATTCATCAACAAAACCAAATGTTATACTCCCGTAACATATCCAGAGTTTTAACGCTTCTCACTATCTCTATTGTTACTGTCTTGTTTAGACGTTTGTATTTGTTCACTTCTCTTATTGTAGTAGTCTTAACCCAGTTTCTCTGATTTTGATCCCTTATAGTCTATTCAATACAGCAATAAGAGTAATCCTTTTAAATATGTAGTCAGATAACATCATTCCTCTGCATGATACTCTCCAATGACTCCCAACCTCACTTGGGAATAGATCCTGAATCTTTACAGTGGCCTGCATGGATCCACATTATCTCCTGATCTCTATTATACTGCTCACTCTATATTTTACAACTGTCCTCACTGGCAGCATTACAGTTCTAGCTCCCTGAATGTGCCACGTATCCTATGATGGGTGTTTTGTGGTTGTTATCCCTCTGGCTGGAATTCTTTTTTTACTGGATATTCATGAAGATCTCTCACGTTGCCTTCACAACTCTGCTCAAATGTCCTTGTTCCTAACCATCTTACCAATATTATAAAAAAACGACTTTTTACTTGCTTCATTACCTATGTCTTCTCATTTTTTTTCCTTTTCTTTTTCCTCCATTTTTCCCTATACCTGATATCACACATACAGTAGAATGTATTGCTGTTTGCCTATATTTGGTGTTGCTCACTGCAGAATGGAGCCAGTAAAAATATGCTCCAGCTTCTTGTTCTTCCAAATAAAGGATTCCAATAGATTTCCTAGGTGTTTCTCAGAAGGTGTCAGCAGAGGCATTGCAAATCCCCCTAGCCCAGAGCAGCAGCCTCTACAGGACACTTTCATATTAGTGTTCCTCTTTCCCTGACTCAGTCTCTCCTCTGCTTAATTCTGGCTTTCTAGAGTAACAACCTATGTAAACTATCTGAAATCAAGTCCTTACCTTAGGTTCTGTTTTTACAGGAAACCAACCTGAGATATCATGATCCTCAACTTTCTATTAGTTTCTTTAAAGCTTTATAGCTTTATAATGTACAGTAGGAATTTTATACATTCCCACCCTTCTTAACTTGGAAAAAAGTGGTTGCTTTGGCTAAAGAAATCTTCAGAATTGGCACGTGTTTTTCACACTCTCATTTCCCTCACCCAGGACAAGCAGAAATGTTGTAGATAGAGGCTGCTCTGTCAGTTTGGGTGCTAGAGGAGAGGTCATTTGAAGAACAGCTGCAGCCGACTGTGATACACGTATAACACAGGGAAGAAATCCTTTACTGTTCTTTTTATAGGGATTTTTGGGGTTGTTTGATACACAGCAGTAAAACCTAATCTCCTGACTGAAGGATCCTATTTACTCAGCTATGTATTTACTAGTTGTCTTCTCTTCATGACATAAACTCTGACAAAGAATTTTCTTTTCTGCTTTTTGATCTGTACTCTATACCTGCTACCTAGAATAGTCCAAAGCACAGAGGACATCCACATCTATTTAAAAGGTTACACTGAAGCCTAGTTAACTCGTTGTCCCTCATACACAGTTGATGGACTCCCACAAGTGATGGATCAAATCTAAAATGTGATCATGTTATCCGCTAACTCAGAGGTTTTCAACCACAGGTTGAAAGGCAGTTAGGGTTGCCAGACAAAATACAGGATGCCCAATTAAATTGGAATTTCAGACAAACAATACAAAATATGGGACATACTTAAACTAAAAAAAAAAATTGCTTTTGTCCAAAAACTAGATTTAAGTGCTGTCTTGTATTTATTTGCTATAGTATTTATCTTTGTTTGCTAAATCTGGCAATTCTACCCTCAGATGCCATCTGTCAGTGTCTCGGGATATATAAGAATACCCATACACAATGAAGCAGTTGGCTCACAATGTCAGTAATACTGAGGTTGTGAAACCCTATGGACCTGTATCTTTCCTTTTCCTTTTTGCACACCTGATTTCTATGCACTGTTCTTTGCCATTTGTCTTAAGTATAACTGGCTCCAATAAGTTTTTGTTTGCCTTTCAGAATTTTGTCTACATCATTCTTGTGTCTTCTTTTAATCTTAGATATCTTTCCATATATATTTATAAATGGCATACAAAGTCCCCACAGTTCCTGAGATATCTGAAGGAACAAAAAAAATCCATGATTTTCTTTATATCTAAACCATCCAAAACAATGCCCACTACACACAGGCAGTTAATGTGTACTGAGTGAGAGAGTGGATAATTAAGTACAAGTATGAGTAGGTATATGGTTTCCAGGGCAAGACTCCCTTTTTTCTGAGTCTGCACAGCCATTGGAAGGCTACTTCTTGTGACCTTAGCAATGCAGTTACTCTAGCGATAGTTGAAATCATGTAATGACAGACAGTCTTTTGCACTCTCAAATTTACCTGGTTACCATCTTTTCTATATAGAATGACAAGTGTTTAGCATCTTCCCAGAGGGTTGCATATAAATTTTTACCTGGGACCACCATTCCATAATGAGAGAAATTCCAATACAAGAGCTTTCAAAAATGCTTGCAAATGTGAATTTTAATTTTAAGAAACCACTCAGTGGAAACTCATGCACTATTTTAAATAGAGTACATTATTTGTAAAATTAGAAATATTATCAAAGGGGCCCCTGGGTGACTCAGTGGGTTAAGCCTCTGCCTTCGGCTCAGGTCATGATCCCAGGGTCCTCGGATCGAGCCCCGCATCGGGCTCTCTATTCGGCAGGGAGACTGCTTCCCCCATTCTCTCTGCCTCCTGCTCTGCCTACTTGTGATCCCTTTCCCTCTATCAAATAAATAAATAAAATCTTTTAAAAAATATTATAATAGACTGTATAGTGACAGATGGTAGCTACACTTGTGGTGAACATAGTATAATGTATATAGATGTTGAAGCACTATGTGTATACCTGAAACTAATGTAACATTGTGTCAAGTATATTCAAATAAAAAAATTTAAAAATGCATTTTTATCTTTATCTCCAAACCATTGTCAACTTGTTTTTTGGAGAGGGTGGGCAGAGAAAGGTCTGACTTTTTACCATTTTAATATTATTCTCAATATACATTTTCTGAGACAAGACCAAGAACAGTAAATCACCTCTTGAGAGAATTCTGCACTATGTCAGCTCACAAAACATACTCTGATTCCAGTAAAATATTTAATGCTGTGTGAAGCTTTATTTTAGAAAAATTAACAAGAATAATAAGAGCTAAAAGGCAAATGTTTTTAAAAACAAATATCTTATGGACATTGTTCCCTCAACTAAAATTACTACGTGGTTGGACGATATAGAAAGAGAAATAAAAATGTGCATATATGAAAAATAAAGCTATTTTGGAGGGCTACTGATAAATATTAACATATTCTTATCTCTTTCAAAATGAAAATACAGCAACTGAGATGGAAAGAAATCTAAAGTGAATAGTTAACTATTTCTTTAGTAGTAGGAAAAATTCTGATGTCTACAACAAAACAGTGTTGTAACGGTAAGTAGTTTTATAAACTCCCACATTTTGCATAAAAAGTGCATCAGCCCAACTACCACACTGAATTTAATGTAATTTTCTATTTCATTTCTCTTTAAATACTTTAGTAAGCTTAATTGTAGGTTTGGTTCACTAGGTAATAGATTTCTTTCTTTTTTTCCCCAATTTTCCTTAAATTTTTCTTTGAATATATAAACAGCTACTGTTCAGTACTGAATTCATTCTGACTTTATGTCCTGTAAATGATAATCAAGTCCTATTTACTCCTTTATTTTTATAGTAAATTAATTTACTTCTAAAAAGAAATACACTAATTAATTACAATGGTTTTTTTTAAAGATTTTATTTATTTATTTATTCGACAGAGAGAGATCACAAGTAGGCAGAGGCAGGCAGAGAGAGAGAGAGAGAGGAGGAAGCAGGCTCCCCGCCAAGGAGAGAGCCCGATGCGGGGCTTGATCCCAGGACTCTGGGATCATGACCTGAGCCGAAGGCAGAGGCTTTAACCCTCTGAGCCACCCAGGTGCCCCATTAATTACAATGTTTTAAGGAAAAATGTATCAAAGATCATAATTGCTCATGACTCAAAAAAGAAAAGATAATAGGCTTCTGTTTTGGTACAGGTATGTTGGGATAGACATACTTTCCGTTATTCCTCCTTCTAAGTACATATATAAAACTTTGACATCATTTGTAAAACAAACATAAGAAAACACTAAAAGGTGGAGATAAAAAGAAAGACCAGTCAAGGAATTCAGGATTCAAATAACATGTTCATGAGTTTCCTAGTTTTCTAGTATCCCAAATTAGGAACTTAAAAAGTTGAAAACCTGGTAATTTCAATATCCATATGTACATACACATTTACATCCTGCATAAAAGCCTGCTCCCTCTAGCAGAAGGACCAGAAAAGAGGCAGCCTAGTAAGGCAGATAACTTTTACACAACTTTTATCTAGAAGAGCAAACTAAGCCTAAATTAAGAAGAAAGGAAATTATTATAAAGACAAAAGAAATCAACAAAATTGAAAACAGACAAATGGAAAAAGTCAATGAAACAAAAAGATGGTTCATTGAAAAGATCAATAAAATTGACACACTTTTGAAAAGACAAAAAAAAAATAGACAAGACTGATTTAAAAAAAAAAGTCTCAAATTACCAACAGTAGAGAATTTTAAAATGGGCCTATCGCTACAAGCCCTATAGGCATTAGAAAGATAATAAATGAATAAAGCAAATAAGTCCACTTAGACAAAAGAAACCACTTCCTTGAAAAGTACAAAGTACCATAGTTCACCCATTATGAAACAGATAATCTGCATAGGGCTATAACTATTGAGGAAAATAAACCCAAGGCCCAGATTGTTCACTGGAAAATTATTCCAAACATTTAAGGAAGATTTATTTAGCAATTCTATATAACCTATTGTAGAAAATAAAATAGAGAGCAATTCCCCATTCACTTCATGGATATAGTATACTCTGATACCCCATAAAGATCCAAAAAAGTACAAATAAAACAAACAAAAAACTACAGACCAATATCCTACATGAATGTAGACAAAAAATCCTTAACAAAATACTGGAAAATAGAATTCAGTATATATTATAAAGAGTTATATGCCATATCAAGTGTGGTTTATTTTAAAGATGCAAGATTAGATCAATATTCAAAAATCAATCAACATAATCTCATGTTAATATACTGAGGAAGAAAAATCTCATGATCATACTAATTGACATAAAAGTGTCAAAATTCAACATGCATTCATGATTTTTTTTTAATTTTTATTTATTTATTTCTGATTTATTTTTTAAATTTTTTAAGGTTTTGGGGCGCCTGGGTGGCTAAGTGGGTTAAAGCCTCTGCCTTCGGCTCAGGTCATGATCCCAGGGTCCTGGGATCGAGCCCCATGTCGGGCTCTCTGCTTCACAGAGAGCCTGCTTCCTCCTTTCTCTCTGCCTGCCTCTCTGCCTAGTTGTGATTTCTGTCTGTCAAATTAATAAAAATATTAAAAAAAAAGAGTCAGACGCTTAAATTTTTTAAGGTTTTATTTATTCACTTGAGAGAGAGAGAATGAGCAAAGGGAGAGGCAGAGGGAGAAGTAGGTTCCCCACTGAGCCAAGAGCCCGACATGGGGCTCAATCTCAGGACCCCAGGATATTGACCTGAGCTCAAGGCAGACGTTTAACCACCTGAGCCACCCAGTTGCCCCACATTATTTAAAAAAAAATAAATCTAAGCAGATGAAGAATAGAACTTTCTCAACTTCATAAAGAAAATCCATAAAAAACTATAGTTAATATTTTGCTTAATGGTAAAAAATTGAACATTTATCCTGTAAGACCAATGAAATAAGGGTATCCATTCTCACCATTCTATTCAATGCCATGCTAGAATTTTTAGCTAGTTCAATAAGACAAAATAAAATAAAATAAAGTAAAAGGTAGGCACTGATCAGAAAGAAAGAAACAAAACTGCCTCGATTGCAGAAGACATAAGAAGCTACCAGAGAGAGAAAGAGAAAATTTTTCCTGGGACTAGTGATTTCAGTAAGGTCATAGGTTACAAGATAAGCATAAAAATTATATTTCTATATATTATCACTGGGTACATGCAAGCGAAAATTAAAAACAATAACATTTATAGTCACATATCCAACAAAGGACCAGGATTTAGAATATATAATGAGTTTGTAAAACTCAACTGTAAGAGCAAACAAAAGAAACTCACGCATGAAAAAGACATTAAAAAAAAAACCAATTCAACAAAGAAGCTATACAGATGATGGCAAATAAGTAACTGAACAAATACTCATCTTCAGTAACTATGAGGAAATTATAAGTAAAGCCACATATGAGATATCACTATTTATATGTGTATATATAAATATATCAGAATTGCCATATATATATGTGTGTGTGTGTGCGTGCGTGTGTGTGTGTGTGTGTGTATATATATATCTCAGAATTGCTAAAATAAAAGAGAGTGACAACATTAAAGTCTGGAGATGACAGAGAGAAACTCATACACTGCTGGTGGAAAATGTAAAATGGTATAGCTACTAGTGAAAAAGAGTTTGAAAGTCTCTTAAGAGCAAACAAAATAAAAAACAAGACAACATTCTGTATCTTAACTATAGCCATTTCAAGATCCTGATTGTGACATTATACTACAGTTTAGCAAAATATTAGCAATGGAGAAGCTGAGTAAGATATGCAAGGGATCTCACTTCATTATTTCTTACAATTACATGTGAATCTACAATTAACACCAAATAAAAAATGTAATTAAAAAACAACTTTCAGGTGTCAGTTGTATCTATAATTCACTTTTGGTTGCTTGCTTTTATAGTAAATTTGGTGTCTGAAGATTTTGACAAATAAGGTGAAACATCTTTGAAAAGTCAATTCAATGAGATATAAGAAATACATTTGCAGATATATCCCATATATCACATAGGATGTTTGTTATTCACTCATTTACCCTATTTTATTTATGTCTTCATAATTAGACATTTATTGAATGCCAACTAGATCCTAGTTCAATGTTGCTAAGGAGAGAGGTATATTGCCAGTGGTATAAGATATTAGGTATGTTGTCAGAATCAGACTGTATCTTATATTGTAAGGCATATTAAATATTTTGGATTATTTTTCATTTTTTCTCCTTTATTTTTGTCCTCTCTCATCTGTTAAACCAATTACTTTTTTTCCTAAATTTATTTATGTATGATTGACAAATGAAAAATTGTATATCTTTATGCTATACAATCTACTATTTTAAATGACTATCAACAATCAAACTAATTAACATATCCATAGCCTTCTATACTTTATGTGTTGTATGGTAGTGAGCACATTTGTGATCTACTCTCTTAGCAGATTAGAAGTATACAGTACATTATTATTCACTCTAGTAACTGTGCTGTACATTAGGTCTCGAGAACTTAATCACTGAATTCTATTTTAAATACAAAGGAATGTCACTGATTATAAAATTTTAAGGTATGTATGAGAAGACAACATTTTCAAATATGGAATGATCTAGTTGTTCCCATGAGAAGAACTAGGGAATGCATGGTGAATACAGAGGCTGAAACTATATTAGGTCCAACATAATTTTGTCAATGACCACACTGTAACTTGAGTATGCCAATCCTAGGCTCATGGTACCTTACTAAGGACTTTACAATAAGTTCAATGAATTACTTGGATACTTAGAAAAGGTAGAGGTAAACCATAAACAATCATGTGAAAAAAGTATGAAGAAACTACAAATATGAGAAAGTGATTTTACCTCAGGACTGACCTTTTCTCAGGAGTAAACAAGGCATAGAAGAGGGATTATTATCTCAGTGGGAAAACTTTCAGAAGTATCGCTTTGGACAAGAAATGTACGCTAGAAGAAAAAAATGACTCGGGATAATTATGTATATACCCATATTGGAAAAGAGTTACAATAATATATTGATTAAAATAGAATTGAGGGGCTAGTCTTCTGGTCAAAAACACCTGTGTGATTTTTCAGACCCAACCGCGTGCAATTACAAAGCCTTTACCTGGCCTCAGGAGAGAAGTTTCCCTCCACACACCAGACATGAAGCCACCCAGGGCACTGCAGTTTCTGAAGACTGTTGCATTTCCAGACTTCACCCCACCACCCCCTTGCCAGCCATGCTCTTATGCATATCTGCGAAGATAGCCAAGCACCTTCATTTGGAGACCTCTTTATCTGTAGCTTTCTGCCAAGGTCTTTGACAGCAGCATCTGAGGAGACTTTCTTTTTGGGAGAAAGCAGGAAAACTGAAGACAGTTCTTCACTCTGACTCAATAAACAAAGTACATTTTCTATTATGCTGATCTACCTGACCTCAGATCTAAACTCCTCTGCTATTCCACTTTGCCAAACAGAATGCTATGGAATGCTGTTCCATGTGGATAAATAGGAGAGGAGAGGAGTTTAGGAGCTTGCTTATACAATCATGCTAAGTGATTAAAGACATGACTGTCATTTGGCTTTTGTTTCATATTGGCTGTTCCTATACCTGGCAGTCAGTTCAGGTCTTCTCTTAGTTCAGCTGAGCTCCTGACAAGACTGTTGCATTTTATTCCAGGCAAGTTAATTTGTGTCCTAGTTTAACATAAACCTTAAATGTCTGGGTTTTAGTGTTTTAAATTGATTTAAAATATATTTTAATCTTCTAACTCCAACATAGGTTATATTTTATTACTTGACTTATTACTATAATAAATAAGATATTTTCTATCTCCATCGGTATGATGTTATAATATACCATACTTATTATTTCTAATATATAGTAGACCCTTTTAGAATATTGGCTCTGAAATGAATAGTTGTCAAATTTTAATAAGAATTATATGCAAATCCCATCTAGAAAACCATAAAAAGGATGAATATAATTTTTATATATTAATATAAATTTCTTTTTGTGGAATGGCTGCCTGATTGTTAGAAATCTGTTTAAGAAAATCTCAAGCATATTAGAGATCTTTCACTAAAATCTTTGTCATATTATAAAAGGGTATAAGGTATTATTTAGAATATTTAGGTGATTTCAATTTTTATATTTTTTTAGATCCAGATAAATATCATTAGGTAATAATTTTAGGTCATATGGTGTTTATCACATGCTTATCTAATGTTAGCAAGTTTCCTCTCTATTACCCTAAGTGAGAAGGATTTAGGCTGTTTAATATATGACTAATATGATTAAGAATTTATAATATTCATTAAGATTCTGTCCGTCATTAGGGGATATCTTATCTCAGTTTTTCCAAACTTAATATAGTACTTGGCATGATGCAGGTGTTCAATAAATATGGACTGAATAATATACTTTAAAATAAATGAATTTATGAATTAATAAATAAATCACTGGAGGAAGCAGACAGGTTAAGGTAGATGTTAGAATGTTAGAAACTGTAAAAAAAATCATAAAACTAAGTTGTAATTTTGACACTGAAGTTCTAAATCCTGTGCAATTTTGCGCCAACAAATTTTTTCATCACAATGTTTGATTAGTCAATTAGCATTTTCTATAGAAAGAGTCATCTCTAAATCAAGGATGGGGCAAATGTTGACTATGATGGGGGTCAGGGCTCTTACTGAATTTTCTCACTTGAAAAAGACTCTGTTGGTACACTGGAAATTAAAAAAAAAAAAATTCCATACCCCTTCTTAGAGAAAAAGGCAAATAACAAATACCATTCAATACTCTGAGAAAGCTTTTTATTTCCCCTCGCCAGAGCATTATTACTGCTCATGTCATCCATAACATGAAAAACATGAATTCATCTCATCTACTTTACTGAAAACTACATGATGTAATTAAAATGACACCACCTAGCTAGGATTACCTAAAGCACAAGGTGATAGGAAAGACCAACAAAATTTAGAAAATATAGTTCCCTTACATATTTCTTAAAAATATTAATATTTATGCTTTTTTAATAATAGCCATGAATATGCATATAAGCAAACTGTTTTCTAAGTACCAATATAACTGAAGAATATTATCTTTTTGTAACATTAGAGTGTACTCCTAAAGTTAAGATTCAATATAAATGAAGAACATATAGATATATCTCTCCTGATTGTTGAAAGGTTTAATAAAGAAGAAATAATAAGCGTATTTTTAAAATATATAAGAAACAGAGACTTAGAATTAGGCATCTGTTCTTTATACTTAACAACCCACCTTTGTTAGTAACAACCTCAAGGGTTCTCAAGGTGAAATCTGAAACTGGCTACCGTACACAGAGGACAAGGAGAGACTGAAGACAGAGTTGGACCACTCCAGATTCCTAGGTGAAAGTGTTAATAAGCAAGGGAACTTACATACAAGGGTTGTCTTGGGCACCTACAAAATGAGTAGATCTCGACACCCACCCAGCAGAATCTTCAACGCTGATATAGAAGTCTTCACTGTCTTCAGTCACATATTCAGTCCACATAGTCTCAACAGACACCTTACTCTCTCAAAGGTATGTACCAGGAACAGCTCCCACTGCAAGAACAGTTGATAGAAGGACATTCCAAGAACAGGAAAAGGGTCTCCTACTGCCTGGGGCCAGCTTATAGGTCAACAAGCTAAAAGGTCTTCTCAATGACCTCCCCCAACATCATTAGACCCCTAAGCAGCTAATCGGAGCTTCATAAGAGAAAACTTTCTAGGGGATCTTGTTAATTTAAAAATGATTTTAAAAGCCAATATGTTTAGGTACTTATGAAATATTAATTGAGAAGCAGAGTTTTAGAAGCACTTTATCTAACCTTTCAAAATGTTTAAACAAATTTCTAAAATAACTGCTCCCTAAATTGGTTTCAATCTCTTCCTTCTAACATTTTTTGCTAATATCTAAAATTCATAACAAATTTTATGAGCTCGTGCCCCATTAACAAATTATCGTATTTCAAAATGGGTAGCATGAACAGATACATATAACCTAAATAGCCCACTGAGGAGAGGGCATTATTCTATAGCATGGCTATTAGAGTGTGTTCCACCTAACTCAGATTTGTCTGCTAGTTGTAATAAATGCTAATATCTGGAGGGCACTCTAATATAGTTGTTCATCCATCAACCAAAAGACTATGATAAATGCATTTTATATAAAAAGTAGAGTAACTTACAAGCAGTCAGCACAGGCATACTTGCAAATAAGGGGTGGGAGGTTGGGGGAACAGGTGGTGGGTAATGGGGAGGGCACGTTTTGCATGGAGCACTGGGTGTTGTGCAAAAAGAATGAATACTGTTACGCTGAAAAAATAAATAAAATGGAAAAAATAAAAAAAATAAGAAACATTTTAAAAAAACTGAACGACATATAATGGGCTTCTGATTATAAAGAATTTGGGAAATTCTTAAATTGTCTTTATTCTAGTTTAGCCAAAGATATTCAAAAATACATTTCTAGTGAGGAAGAATTAGGAAAATTAATAAATGTGTAGGCTAGTTCTGTACAGCTTCTTGTTCTAAGCTAGAATGCTAGCTATTTAATAACAGTACCAGTTACTGAATATTACTAGCATCAGTAATACTAAGTTTTGTTTTTAGTGGCACTAAATAGTTCAAGCATTTGTACTAATACTAGTGCTTACCTTGTTGGGAAGCCTCCTATATTAGAGCACCTGTATTAACTTTAGATAATGTACAAAGGAGCCACATTTGAGGTAAGTCCATCCTAAACCTCTCCTTCATCAGTTTATTTATATGATGTGGTTATAAAAGTGCAGAGAACAAATAGAGGATGCTTTTCTTCCATTAATTAAAGAAAATACTAAACTCTGTTGTTATTTCATCTTGCAGTAAGTTCATTTAAGCACAGTCTTTATACATTTTAAATTTGAGACAATATGTTTTAGTATTATTTTTAAGATTGGCTCACCCATTGCTAATTAATCCCAGTAATGGATTCTCTTTTTTTATGACATAGCTCTTCAGTTTTATCAATTCTCTCTGACCTTTCCTGAACACATTCTGAGCACTATCTTAATATGAAAATTGTATTTTTTTTCTATTGGCTGAAAGAAAACTTTCCACATCAGTTTACTGTTGATAAAATTTCCCTCATTCAGCAAAAACAATGAGTCTATCTATGAAAAACTAGTAAGCACTTCATTTTATGGGTAGCATTCTTGGGTTTTTGGTTTAATAACTTCATACGTGATAACAGGTAGATCACAGCAATTATAAAATTGATAATCGATAACTTTTACTGAATTACTCTATGAATTTTATTGACTTACTTTTATTGAGTTTACTCTATGAAAGGTTCTACCTATGTTTGTGTCTAACACTCACTCTGCATTTTCTCATTTTCTGAAGTGCAAAATATAGAACATTTGTCAGAACTTTTGGTTTGGGACATATACAGAGAGAAAATAAGAGATCGCTAAAGATAAGGTAAGTGTAATGGACATATTAAGGTCAAGTTTTTGTATTTCCATATGAAATAACCTATAGTCCATGTTGTAGGTTTACATTTCAGATTCAAAAGTATGCTGATTTTACCCGAACACATTAGAATATTAGTTAATATTGCCAAATTGCAATTAGTAGAAACAAACAGTTTATTATATAAGAAAATAAAGTGCATGTGTTACAAGAAGAAAAATGTTTATCAGAAAACTCAAGGAAAAGAATCAGAACTTGAAGAGATATCAGAAACCTAAGAAGCATGGTCTGTATTTCCTTCCTAACATCCTTCCTTCCTACCTTCTTTCCTTGCTTCCTTCCCTTATTCCTCCCTCCCTCTCTTTCTTTCTTTGAAAGATTTATTTATTTGAAGGAGAGAGAGAGAGACACAGCAGAGTGAGAGAGAGCATGAGTAGTGCGGGGGCATAGGGAGAGGGAGAAGCGGGCTCCCCACTGAGCAGAGAGCCTGATGCAGCACTTGATCCCAGGACTCTGAAATCATGACCTGAGCTGAACGCAGATGCTTAAGTGACTGAGCTACCCAGGTGTCCCCAAAAGATTATATTTCTATATTTCGTCTTCAGTTCTTTCTTGGCATCTTGCTAAACTGTATCTAGCTCGGTTCACCAACTTTTCCTTTCTCTCTATCCTCCTATCAGGGTTTGGTAACTTTCATTATCTGTTCTTAAAAAACAAAAACAAAAACAAAACAAAATAAAAGACAAATAGCTGCCGCTCATCTCTCACTCTCAATTCTGCAGAGAGAGAGAGAGAGAGAAGAGAGAAGAAAAATGAAGAGAGATAGAAATCGCTCCAGCTTGGATGTGTATATATTTTTGGGCTAATCAGACACAACAAAAGAGGAGTAAACTGACAGTATTAGGATAAAGGTTGGGAAATTTTCCCCGCAAAGGGCTCGATGGTTATCCCAACATCTTTTATTGTATAATCTGTAATTGTTGCCGTTACTACAAATTAAACTTCAATGTATATTTGACTGTAATTAAATTCTCCAGTTTGTTTCACTGATTTGTCTCTCTCTTTTTTTTTTTTTTAATTTTTTTTCCCTTTTTATTAATTTTTTCAGCGTAACAGTATTCATTCTTCGGCTCAGGTCATGATCTTGGGGTCCTGGGATCAAGCCCTGAGTGGGGCTCCCTGCTCAGTAGGGAGCCTGATTCTCCCTCTCCTCTGCTTCCTCCCCCCTGCTTGTGCTCTCTCTCAAATAAATAAATAAAAATCAAAAAAAAAAAAAAAAAAAAAAAAAGAGGAGTAAACAAGGCCAAAACTCTTTTGATGGCAGTAGTGGGGAGGGAAAAATAGACTTCAGAGTTGAGAAAATGTCTAAGGAATTAGTTGGGCACATGCTCTATTCCAATGAGAACAATTAGAATCACTGAGGGAAAACATGAGTTAGGAGCATTTGGGATGAGCACCTGGTAACTTCTAGATTTGAGAGGTAATAGTAAGAGGATGCACAAATGAAAACATAAAGAATGACCATAAAGAGCCAAGAAAGAGCAATAAGAAAACCAATAAGGAAATAGTTTTCAAAGGGTAAATTTGGCAACAATGCTACCAGTCTGAAATGAAAATAGAGAGCAAAAAATCAAAGGATTAGCAAGGAGTGATAACAGTTTCACCAGAAGGAACTGGGGACAGTTGTTGGATTCATATGATTTAGGAAGGAAATGCCAGTAATGAAAGCAGATGCAGTGAATAGAACAGTCTCAAGAACTGTGATAGTTTTTAAAAAAATCTTTATATTAGGAGTTTAACAATATCCACATTTTCCACAACTGAACTCTCATAACTGCGGGCAGAAGAACAAGAAAAATAGTCCTCCTAATCAAGGGTAATTAACTGGTAAAGAGAATACAACAAACTTATTCTTTACTTGTGAGTTTATATTTGTTCAATCTCTTTTTGGAACTCTGATTTGAAAAATATCAGGTAGCTGAATATCATCCAAATACCTTAAAGCTATAGATTATTTTACCATTTACTATGTGCTTTTATATAAATCATTTTATTTGATACCAAAAGTATCTAAATTTAATTAATTCCATATTTACAGGAAAGATAACTGAAATCCAAGTAAATCAAAGTTAACTTGCTTCGATTACTTGATAATAGATTGCTAACAGATACAAACCCAGATGTCTTCTGTCATATTTCAACTTTCATTCAGAACACAAATAAACATAATTTCAGGTAATAGATATATTAATGGATTTGTGAATAGCAACTTCTTCAAGCACTTCTGCAAATGGAAACATAGTATGCTGTCCCAATCATCAAATTTAGATCTGAGGAAAAGAGCATGATACTGGAATTCAAACAGAAGCGAACTTTCCTACTTTGTGCTTCTGTGGCCTCCATCAAAACATTCTCTGATCAACTTCAGTTTATACATCTGTGAAATGGAATTTTGATGTTTTATCTCCCAAGATTTCCATTAGGAAGCCTCTAACACATAGTGGGCACTAAATACATGTTGTTGAAGTGAAAAGAAGCAAAAATCACCCAAACAGTAAAATTCATCTTTTTAATCACTTTATCCTACTCTGCAGGTGACTTGCTAAACGAGGTGCAGGTGTTGGTTTTAATACAGCCAAATAAAACAGGAGTTCATGGTGTATTCTTCTTGTGTGTGCTGAATATAATCTGCAAGTAGTATGGAGTTAGGCAAGTCTTTCACAAGTGGTGGAAGAAAGGAAACAAAATCTATCCCAATGCTCCAGGGACTCAATACTGCATAGAAAATTATCAAAACATCAGTACCAACATGGGATTTTAAAAAAATCACCTAGAATCTACACAATGTATCAGAAGTCACAGCTGTTAAACCTCATTGTTATTTAATGCTTCAATGTCTTTATTTCATTCACCTGCAAAATGATTCTACTCACCTTTTCCACAGGTTTAAGAAACATAAAACTCTGAAAAAATGCTTTGGAAACCCATAATAATCATGATGATCTGGGGCAGCAGAATCATAAAGAAAGGGAAAAATTATAGTGTTTTGAGGCTGGAACAACTAGAATAAACAGAGAATGTAATTTGAGGCCGGCTATGAATCTAACGGAATTCAGAAATAATATCTTGAGCTGGTATTAGTATGGGTTAAATTTGCAATTTTGCCACTAAAATATCACATAATTATTACTAGGTTCAGTGCTATCTTGCTCCTGTACTTCTGTCTAATGTGGCGTAAATGTATTTTTCTCACCTGTTTGACTTTTCACGACCATCCTTTTCTTTAATCCTATCATAGGAAATAGATACAAGGTTAGAGTACCTTTGAATAGTTTGCTGCTCACCCACAATTCTTTCTTCCTTCAATAGTCTTTACATGTCAGTGTGGTGAGAAGGCATTATAAATATATCATTATACATAAAATTATATATGTAGAAATTATAATATATGTCTATAAAGGGATGATAGGTAATGCTAATGATAATATAATAATTAAGACAATATATTTAGTAATGTTACTGAGTCCTTGCTGTATGCATCTAAACTACATTACCATTCCTAATCCTCAATCCTTCCAAATAAAGCTTCTGACATTGTATCTTTTTCTATGTAAGTTTTTTGTTCTGACATTGTATCTTTTGAGATAAGAAATTTGAGTCTCTTTAAAATGCTCAGTGAGTGGTTAAATTTACACAATTGGCCATTGAACACATGATACAATTCTTCTCAAGTTACTAGTGACAGGAGCTGGGGAATGAGAAAAACCACTCCCCGGAATTTATTCCTGGATCACAAGCAGACATATGCAGCAGGGAACTAAGATTTCCAAAGAATGGAGTCTTTTTGGTGAAAACAAACACACCAACCAGCAACCCCCCTTTTTCTTTCTTTTAGAGAAAAGAGATTTGGGGGGTGAATCACCATCACTAAAAGTATGCATACCATATTCACTATATGTTAAAATTTTGACACAGATCCTTTAGAACAATATAACCTTAGAAAAGAATGAGATCACCCTGTCCATCTTTTCCCAAAAAATGTCTATTTCTGATTCAACAGCTTCAAGTCAGTCACATGCTTTTGTAATGAACACAGTTTTTATATGACTCAAGTTATTAGAAACATATATTCTATCAACCCCAAGTTTGCATCTCTGCAAAATTCAGTCTCTCCCCCGCCTTTTCCTTTCCCTTCCCTTTCTCTCCTTCTCCCTCTGTCTCTCCAGTCTCTCCTCTCTTCCTCTTAAATATGGCTATAGGAAAAAAACAGTCCTACAATTTATTAGTAAGAGGCTATCAAATTCTATACCAGTGTTTTGAACTCACTATGTGTATCACCACTCCTCCTCATTCCATGCAACAATGTAAATGTTAGTGTCAAAAAGAAAAAAAAAAAGAAGGGTGGGTAGTTCTTAACAAAACTTAGAAAACTTCCTGGAAGTGTCTTTTTCTTTTTCTTCATCTTCTTAATCTATGCTTAATGAACTATTGAAGAATTTCGCCTGGGAGTGAACCTATCAAATTTAATATATTTTTAAAATTTTCAGCAAGCAACTTTAATATTCCAGGGGTTTTGTCTACTTTTAATATATATGTTTGTAAATTATATTCTCTCAAACATGACTTGTCTACATTAAGGAGATTTTACAAATAATATTAAAACCCTTAAATAAACAAAATTTAGCAATATAAATCATTTGGATCTGTGTGGTCAAGTGCTCTAGTATATTTCTTGCCATTTCACATGAGTAAACTTTTGCAATGTGACTTCCTCTTTCCTCCCTCCATTTTCTGTCTCGTAAAATCTAGTCAGCTTTCAAGTTCTTATTCCAATGTAACTTGACTGTGAAACTTTTAATCCTGGAGCACAGTTATTAACTTTTCCCTTTGTAATCGAACTTATTTTATTTAGAGCTCTATTTATTCTAGTTACTACATTTTTTTCACTATTTTACATGTTTGTTTCCCTGACTCGCTAATAACCTCATGAAGGGCATGGAATATTCCTTTTCATCTTTACATTCAAGTGACTAACACACTGAAGGGACACAAAAGTCTTACGAAGAAGCATGAGTGATATTTTAGGGAAGAATCTAGTAACTTTCTTATAAAATGTGTATAAAATACCATCTTCTATGGGCTTCCTCAGAGGAGAAAAAATGGAATCTGTCATCTGTTATTTTTTGTTTTTGTTTTGTTCCATTTTTTATTTTTTTTTAATTATTAAGAATGGGTGAGTTCTAAAAGAATATTTTTTTTTTTTTTGAATGGGCTCTGCTAGTTGGTGAAGACAGGAACAGGTTACCTCTGAAAGTATCTTCTACATCAGGATTTTTAAATGGTGAAGCAAAAATCAAAGCTTTAATGATTTTCATTCCTGAATATATAAAATCATTAAAATATCAAGTTTAATTAATTCTTTGGATCCTTAAAACGATTCCAGAAATAATTATTTTAAGCTAGTTATAGATTTTTATTTTTAAGCATCACAAGTTACTTTCAAAGGACTGTCAGAAAAATCATGGAAGGAGTAAAAATACGTATAGATAGTAATTTTCTTCCAGCAAATCAAACTGATCCAAGTACCTAAATTCTTAAAATCACATTCCACTAAATCAAAGAGGAGAATTATCAGTAGTGAATAACTTATAACCCAATGTATGAATGGTTATTAACTGATTTCTGTTTTATACATGAAATAATGTTACATAACTTGTAACACACATAAATTGTATTTAATAATGTGTTTGCTATAAACTTTAAAACCTCAGAATATTTTTAAATTGTTCCATTCTTTAAACCTGCAGTAAGATCAACAAGTCATCTATAGCCATTTGCATATGTGCCATAGCTCTCTTCTGGTAGAAATATAGTTTCGGTATAGAACCTCCCAGTAAATCATTGATAATTTGGTTCTATAACTCTGACATAATTGTCCTGATATCATAAAATTATTGTAAATGTTTTAAATCATTCAGATAAATGCAAGAAATATAAATTACTTGTACTAGTGGGAGAATTTCTGGACTCTTTATTTGTATATCATTCATTAACATACAGGTTATGCACTACTAGCTAGGAGACTGCAGCATAATACAAAAAGCTTAAGAATTGCAGTGAAAGATCTTTGGCAGTCATCAA
This sequence comes from Meles meles, assembly GCF_922984935.1. Taxonomy (NCBI): domain Eukaryota; kingdom Metazoa; phylum Chordata; class Mammalia; order Carnivora; family Mustelidae; genus Meles; species Meles meles. Next base: position 25,181,098 of record NC_060066.1, read on the forward strand.
AGTTTTTACCATCTCTGAAACATATTGACATGTTTTAATATTGGTCCTGAGTTTTGGTAATGTCACTTTCAATAAGATATTATTTTGTAAACTCAATTGAATTACTAACATGGTAAGAGAGATCTAATTTAGTGTTTAAATGATTGATTTTAGGTATTACCCTGTCAAAATTACTAAAAAGTCTTGGGAGTTTCTCAAATATGTATATGCTAAACTCTTTCTTACTCAATTAGATATAAATTTGATGTGACTTTCTTCATTCCTTCAGTATATTTACCAGATTTGGCTTACCTATTTTCTACAAATACTTTCAAATCTAATTATAATTTCCTCAAAATATGAGCTTCATTCATTATTTATTCCTCTCAAAAATACAACTTTTACTCAGCACATTATTTCCTCAAACTGCTCTCAGATACTCATTGTTCTAAGCAAAGATGCCTCAAAATAAAGAAAATATCCTTTCCATTCAAATCAATAAACATTTATTGATGTGTGGAATAGGGGTTTCATACACAACCCTTCAGACACATATCCAAGCATGTATAGAATTTCTGAAATTTAAAGTTGATCATTCAAATCAACAAAAATGTTCTGTAAAAGCTTAGTGCATTTAGAAGATGAGATATTCTCAGTACTCAGAAATTTCATGTTAGTTTATCTTACAGAACTGAATCTTATGGAATTTACAGTTCTTACAGCATTGAATTGTACTTAACATCGTGTCATTTCACTGCTACTTCTCGTGCTTTACTCATTCTATCAAAGAACCACAAAAATCTGACTCCTTTGCCAGCATTTTCAGGAATAGATTGACTTTATTTACCCATTTTTTTCTTCCTTCAACAGGCAGACAAAAACATCATTAGACAATGCATTGACTAAGGGATATGTCTTCAGTGATAGTCTCTAGATCCATTTTCTAATTTCATCTTGTCTTTGGTTGGCATATTGCTACTTTTCTCTGGGTACTCCATCAGTCCACTCCATACTATATTTTCTTTTCTTGCCAAAAATACCATGTCTTAATTTTTTTCTCCACCTCAAGAGCATGTTCATTAGCATTTAGGATTTTATATGGCTGTATCAATGACTTAAATTTGTATCAAGAGCAGTTGTACAATAGGTGTTTCAGTCATTCAGCCAGAGTTTTGAATGCACATGTTAGCAACTTTCTCTAGTGTCAGCAGGAAAATAAACCTACAGGTTTCACAAGATAATTAGAGAACTGGGCTTTGGAATACAGATAGTGCTATTTCTAATAAATATCCTTGTCTCTATTTGGACATACAAATGCTGATAAGAATAGCATGTGGTCCCCACCCCATCACACCAAGATTCTAATTTCACTCTTCCTTGATCTTGAGTCATATGCTGAAGACTCAAAATCCTCGGTGGATTGGCAGAACCCAGCTAACATGTTCTCACGTTTAGTGCCAAAGGACAAAGACAGAGACTGTTCCCTCAAACTTCTTTCTCAAGAACAATATTTTTCTCTTTCCAAGAATCAAAACAAATATGGATGTCTCAAAACTGGGAAGGTGACACAGATATTGGGAATTTTGACTTAAAAGCATCTATTATTAAAATCCAGAGGAATAGACTGACAACAACTTTCATAAATCCAAGCAGAGATGGGAAACATGGATTCATAAACCTGGACCTAATGTGTATTCCCAACTACCATGGTGTTTATAAGAAATAAATCATATAAATCATCCATATGGCATGCTGTAAAATCATGAAAGAGTCTACAAGTTTTGCTAACTTTTGAAAAGTGCCAAGCTACTGGCTGTCAGAATGGAGTTCCACATTAGTTATTTTTATTCATTAGACTAGTAAACAAATCATAATTCTCCATTCTATTTACTGTACCTTTCTCTCAACTATAAAGAAAGATCAAAATTGCAGCTAAATAATGACTTTCATTTTTCAGTTATTATATTTAGCAATAGACAACTCAGAAGAATCTGGAAAATATTTGCCAACAATCAATTTTGCCCAGTATTCTCAACTTCTTAAATTTGATACATTGCAAATTATGATATATTTTACCAACTTCCTCACACTTGAGAAACTTATTACAAGACTGAGGTTACAATGTCCAGTCTTTCATATTAGAAGAATATACCATGAGAAACTATTAAACGTTTACTAGAAATTACTATTGATATTTTAATTTCTGGATAATACATGTGGTCTTTTTTTGGATGGATTGTCTAGCTAGCTTTATGCAAGAGTAATCTATTATCCCTAAAACTCAAAACAGGTTCCAATATTATTTTTTCTTAGTTATACTCTAACATCAGTGAATAATAATGGCTTTCCACTGTCAATGAAGGCAAACTTTGGGGCATTCACTATGGAAAATTTTGAAGATACTTGTCAGTTTCAAGAGCTAAGTTGTTTACTGAACTGTTTGGAAGCACTACCAAATATAAATAGTTTATGGCATGAGAAGGCAGAATGTAGTTTAAGCTAACAGAGAACATCTTTATGTTTAATTAAAAAAGAATACCATCGAAGGAAGAGCAAAACTGTCAATTCAGATTCTTTGAAGTAGAACTGGCTCTGTCACACATGAGCATAATAGTCAGTGGCAAATTATCTAACAATTGTAAGGTTCAGTTCTCATTTACCTAAAAGAAAGGTAATTGTACTAGTTACATTATTGGGTTACTGTGAAGGGTAAGTTTATGCATGGGAAGCATTTAACATAGATCCTAACATATGGTCAGGACAGGGAGACAGGGAGAGAGAGAGGTCTGTGTTTTAGGGCAATATATATATATATATATATATATATTTTTTTTTTTAGGGCAATATATTTTTATTGAAACTTCTGATATAGGATCTTTCAACCATGTCTCTTTATAATTCTAGGTTTGTATTAATTGTTTTGTACTGAGGTAAAATTTATATACAATGAAATGAAAAAGATCTCAAGAGTACAATTCAATGTGTTTGACAAAAACAAAGGCCTCTTTTATGAACATATAAATCAAGATATAGAAATTTTTGGTCAGGTCATCATTCCAGAAAGTTATCTCTTACTCCTATTCCATCAATTCAATTCTCCCTACCAGGACGAAACCATCTCTTTCTATGACCTTTTTACCATCAGAGATTAATTATCTCTCCAGAATCACATAAATAAAACTATACTCTATTTAATTTGTGTGTGTGTTTGGCTTGTTTTGTTCTACATAATGTTTTGGAGATTCCTTCATATTTTTGTGTGTTGTATATTATTGCTGATTATTATTATCCTATTATATAGGATTACATGATTAAATGATTAAATCTCTCTTTTATGGGACCTTTAGATCATTTTTAGTTTGAGGGTTTTATAAATAGAGATGCCAGCAATGTTCTCGTACAAGATTTTTCATGGTTTTAAGTTTTCACTTATTTTGGACTGATATGTCACAGGAATGGAAATCCTGTGTCACAGAATAGTTGTATGTTTAACTATATAGGAAACTGCTGTACACACTTATTTCCAAATTGATTATGCCATTTTGTACCACCACTACCAACATTAGGTAATGGTTGGTCTTTTTTTTTTTTAAATTTATTTATTTTTTCAGCGTAACAGTATTCATTGTTTTTGCACAACACCCAGTGCTCCATGCAAAACGTGCCCTCCCTATTACCCACCACCTGTTCCCCCAACCTCCCACCCCTGACCCTTCAAAACCCTCAGGTTGTTTTTCAGAGTCCATAGTCTCTTATGGTTAGCCTCCCCTTCCAATTTTTTTTTTATAAACATATAATGTATTTTTAATCCCCAGGGGTACAGGTCTGTGAATCGCCAGGTTTACACACTTCACAGCACTCACGATAGCACATACCCTCCCCAATGTCCATAACCCCCTCCCCCTCTCCCAACCCCACCTCCCCCCAGTAACCCCCAGTTTGTTTTGTGAGATTAAGAGTCATTTACCCTAAAGATACAAACATAGTGATCCGAAGGGGCACGTGTACCCGAATGTTTATAGCAGCAATGTCTACAATAGCCAAACTATGGAAAGAACCTAGATGTCCACCAACAGATGAATGGATAAAGAAGATGTGGTATATATACACAATGGAATACTATGCAGCCATCAAAAGAAATGAAATCTTGCCATTTGCGACAACGTGGATGGAAATAGAGGGTATCATGCTTAGTGAAATAAGTCAATCGGAGAAAGACAACTATCATATGATCTCCCTGATATGAGGACATGGAGAAGCAACATGGGGGATTAGGGGGATAGGAGAAGAATAAATGAAACAAGATGGGATTGGGATGGTTGGTCTTTTTATTTCGACCACTTGAGTGCATGTGAAAGGGTTTGTCTTCCTGATTTCGATTTGCATTTCCCTGTGAGCTAATGGTGTAAAGTACTTTTTGTGCACTTATTGGTTATTTATTTTTTAATTTTAAGATGTATTTATTGGGGAGGGGAGGCGAACCATAAGAGACTATGGACTCTGAAAAACAACCTGAGGGTTTTGAAGGGTCAGGGGTGGGAGGTTGGGGCAACCTGAGGGTTTTGAAGGGTCAGGGGTGGGAGGTTGGGGGAACAGGTGGTGGGTAATGGGGAGGGCGCGTTTTGCATGGAGCACTGGGTGTTGTGCAAAAAGAATGAATACTGTTATGCTGAAAAAATAAAATGGAAAAAAAAAAGATGTATTTATTTATTTGAAAGAGAGAGCAAGAGAGAGAAAGAGCTCTCTTTCAAAGAGAAAGGGAAGGTCAGAAGGAGAGAATATCAACCAGACTCCCCACTGAGCACAGAGACCAACTGGGGCTAGATCTAACAACCCTGAGATCAAGTCATGAGCCAAAATCAAGAGTTAGATGCTTGGGGCACCTCGGTGGCTCAGTCGTTAAGCATCTGCCTTCAGCTCAGTTCATGATCCCTGTGTCCTGGGATCCAGCCCTGCATGGGGCTCCCTGCTCTGTGCGAAGCCTGCTTCTCCCTCTCCCACTCCCACCGCTTGTGTTCCTCTCTCACTGTCTCTCTCTCTGTCAAATAAATAAATAAATAATCTTTTAAAAAAAAAAAAAAAGTTAGTTGCTTAACCTACTAAGCCACCCAGGTTCCCAGGTCCTCCTTTTTGGTCATTTTTACTCTCTTTTTAATTGAAAACAAAAACTTAAGGTTTCTGGCAAAATTCCATTGACTTACCAATATTTTTTTTATTTGCATGAGTTTAATAAATTCTTGATACGAGCCCTTTGTTAGAGTTACAGGTTGTGAATATTTTTACCCAGTTTGTGGCTATCTTTTCATTTACTTAGCAGGATCTCTTAATCAGAAGACATTGAATTTTGATGAAGATCAAGTTTCTATTTGTTTCTCCTAGAAAGTTATTTTGAAGTTCACTTTGAGAAACGATTTGTACAAAGATTTTCTGCCATACTTTTTTTTTTTATACTAAAAGAATAAAGATTTTTATTAAGCATTGTAAGTTGCATTCAATAGCCTTCGGTACAGCATGCCACAACCCACCTACAATCAGTCAGATCCAACAGCAGTTCATTCTTGCACAATCCATGAGTTAGGGCAGAACTCCCTTCAACTTACAGTAAGATCCTACTCAGGTCTCGCGGGCAGGGATTGGGGAATTACATCTCATTTCTGATCACTAATGTGTGATGAAGAGCATCAGGAGAATTATATGAAAACGAATAAGAAGTGATTCTGATTTCAAAGTACATTGTTTGGAAACAGTAACAAAAACATCAAAATGATATAAGTATACCTGCTTCTACTAAATTCTTGATGGGAAAGTTCTCAAGAACAAGCAATTTGTTTCCTGCTACAGAAGGGGGGGTTGTTTTTTTTTTGTTTGTTTGTTTTTTTAAAGATCAAAGGGATTTTTTTTTTTGTTTTTCACAGAATTTCATATTTTGCTAATATGAAGGCATAAATAGCTCAGTGGTAGAGCATTTGTCTGCCATACTTTTGTTCAGAAGTATTAAAGCTTTAGTTTTTATATGTATATCCATGGCCCATCTCAAACTAATCCTGGTGTATTGTGTGATATAGAAGTTGAGGGTCTGGGCACCTGGGTGGCTCAGTGGGTTAAGCCTCTGCCTTCAGCTCAGGTCATGATCTCAGGGTCCTGAGATCGAGCCCCATATCCGGCTCTCTGCTTAGCGGGGAGCCTGCTTTCCCCCCACCCATGCCTGCCTCTCTGCCTACTTGTGATCTCTCTCTCTCTCTCTGTCAAATAAATAAATAAAATATTGGGGAAAAAGAAGGAAGTTGAGGGTCATATTTTTCCATGAATTTATTTAATTTTCCCAGTTTACTTGATGAAGTGATTTTTCCTTCTGTATTGAGAAAGATCAATTTATTTTTGAGTCAAATTTTCATTTATTGATTTGTCTACTCTAATGAAATCGAAATATCTATACTGTTGATTGCTGTGGTTTTATATTGACCTTAAGATTAGGTTGTATATGGCCTCAAATTTTTTTTTTCCATTTTCAAGACAGTGTTTGCTACAATAGACCCTACAAATTTCCATAATGGGGAAATCAACTTTAGAATTTACTTTTCACCTTCTATTAAAACAACATCTTCAAAGTTTTACGAATATTGCACTAAAACTATAGAACCATTTGGGAAAAACTGGTATCTTTTAAAAACCGTAACTTCCAAACTATGATTATGATATAGCTTTCTATTTATTTTATTTCCTTTATAGTCTGTCTGTAATGTCTTATAATCTTCAGCAAAGAGCAAAGTTTTTACTCCAAGTGGTTAATTTTATTTCTAATTTATTTTTATGTTTTTATGCAATTGTAAATGGCATTTTAAATGAAATTTTCTATGGTTTACACTGTCAGTATATTAAAAAATGTAGTTTACTTCTGTGCAACAAATTTGTATACTACAATGTTGCTATATTCATGTATTAATTTTTATAGCTTTTAATATTTTTTGAATATTATAAATATGGAATTATGTGCCTTGTAAATGTATTTTTACCTCTTCAATTAGACTTTACATCTTAAACTGATTGAATGACTGTCATTTTTGCATTGACTAGGACTTTGAGGACAAGGTTGAATGGAAATGGAGAGTGGACAACTTGCTCTGGTCTCAATCTTAGGAGAAATAAATACAATATTTCACTATTACATATATTTTAGCTAAGTGTATGATGATAGCTAATGAGATTTATCAGGTTAAATAAATTCATTTAAATTCCCGTTTGTTGAGAGTTTTTACCATTAAGGATTGGATTTCATCATAAATGTTTCTGTATTTCTTGAAATAATGTCCTTGTAACAATGACAAACATTTACAAATTTAACCAATATTATACTACATGAATAAACTTCACTTAGTTATATTATCTACTTAATAAACTATTAGATTTAATCTGTTAATATTGTTTTAGGAAAAAATATTGCATTAGAAAAAAGATATTGCATTAGAGATTTTTATGTCTATGTTTATGAGTGTTGTTTGATAGAAATCATGCATGAAACAATTTTGGTATAAACTTCCTGAGGAAGTTTTTGGTTATAGACTTAATTTCTTCAGTATATATAAAGCTACTCAAATTTCCTTTTTTGCAAGTTTTGTAACTTGCAATTTGTCTATCTGTCTTAAAATGCATAATTTTTAATTTCAAATAATTTGTCTATTTAATGAGTCCTAAAATTTATTAGCCCAAATTAATTAATAATATCCTATTATTTTAATGTTCAAGTAATCTGTTATTCCTTTTCATTGTTGATATTTGTTGTTTGCTTTCTCTTATCTTGATCACACTTCCAAGGCATTTACCAATATTATTAATTTCTCAAATAATTAACTTATGCATTTAACACTTTGTTTCATCAATTGTGCTTTTCTTAAATTTTTATTGTCTTTAGAGAAAGATAAAACAATATTTTAAAGTATTTTTAGTATTTATTACCATACATACAATTTATCCTTCCTTTCAGTCTTTGTACATTTGAGCTTCCATTTAGTATCATTTCTCTTCCACGTGAAGGATGCTGCTTTAGCAGTTCTTCTTGCATAATTCTCCTGGCTACTCAGCTTTCATTAATATGTTTTGTTTTTATCTGTAAAAGTCTATTCATTTCAATTTTTAAACAATATTTCACTGGATTCTGTATTCTGGAATAACTGATTTGCTAGATTTAGCAGATCAGGAATATCATTCAATTATCTTCAACTTTCTATTGTTTTTGATGTGAATGGAGTTTGTCTTCTGTGTGTTTGGGTGTCAGAGAAGCAGAGGCCAAGAGGGACTAGACATGTAAGAGAGTCTTTGAGAGAAATGTGTATGAAGAATGCTGGGAGAGGGAGTACATCATAGGTACTATGTAGAGGCTACAGACTAATGAACATTTTACATGTTCATGAACATTTTACATGTGAAAGTAGAATTGGGTAAGAAGAATGTTACTAGGAGATTTCCGAGAAAGTCTTGACCAGACTGATCAGCAGTTTTTGAGCAAACCTTGAGAACTAAAGACCTCTCGCATTAGGCAAGAGTGGCCTAGCACTATCATCCCATTTGTGTAGGGTGAAAGAACTGAAGGAAGTAAAGCCATAGAGTCAATGGCATTGTGGATCTAAAAGTATAGTGACTAGGAGCTGTCAGTCACCCACTCGCTGCAGCAGGATCCCTTTATGGAGATCTGAGGGTGTCTTTAAATGGTGGATAGAGCCTAGGCACAATGTGTCCTTACACTCTGGCTGAATTTAATAATTTTAATTTGACCATGGTATTAAGCAATTTTACTATGTCTAGGTTTTGTTTATGATTTTCTTTGTTTTTTAAATGAATTATTTGAACTAACCACTTTTTGAATACCTGTAGATTGATGCTTTACCACATTTGGTTAAGTTTTCAGCATTCATTTTTTCAAAGAGAACAAAGGTATAATTCTCTGTTCTTTTTTCTTTTGTAAAGTCAATTACATATATATGAGAAATGTTTCATATTGGTGCACATGTCATGGATGCTACCCACTCTGTCTTTTTAAATTTTTAAATTTAAATTATTTCTCTTGGCTCTTCAGATTTGAAAATTTCTACTAGTCTGTCTTCAAATGTATTAACCTTTTCTTCTAATATCTTCAAAATGTTAAGTCCATCTTAAAATAATATCCATTTCAAATACTAAAATTTTTATTTTAAAATTTCCATTCTTTTAAAGTTTCTTCTGCTGAGATTAAATTTCCAGTATGGCAATTCATTCTTCCTATCTTTTCTGTGAAGTCTTTGAACATATTTCTATTGACTGTAACATAATTTTGCCTGTTAATTTCTACATCTATATCATGTTGGTTCTTATATTGGCTTTTTTAAATTTTTTTTTATTTTTTTATTTTTTTATTTTTAAATATTTTATTTATTTATTTGACAGGGAGAGATACAAATAGGCAGAGAGAGAGAGAGAGAGGGAAGCAGGCTCCCTGCCAAGCAGAGAGCCCGATGCGGGACTCAATCCCAGGACCCTGAGATCATGACCTGAGCCGAAGGCAGCAGCTTAACCCACTGAGCCACCCAGGCACCCCATATTGGCTTTTTTTTAAAGCCTGATTGTGGGTTATAGTGTTTTGCCTCTTCATGTGTCTAATAATATTGTTATTGTATGGTGAACACATTCATCATCCATTGTAAGGAGTCAGGATGACTTTGTGTGGCAGGCAGCTAATTAATAGCAGAAATCACTTGACCTACTAATGATATTTTTTTTCTTAGAGTTTGTCTATTTTGTTTTGATCTTAATCTTTTATGTCTGATCAGTACTAAGGTCCCTAGCACTTTCTAGATTTTATTGAATCTCACTCACCCTATATTTGCAGTTAAGTTCTTAGCCAAGAACCCAGAGCCAAACCAGTCTGCACGGTTTCTTTCTATCCATACCAACCCTCAAATTTTCAGATGCTCTTTAGTAGCCTCAAATTTTGATCCCTCCCTTCCCAGATTAAAAAGATTGCTGTACTCTGTCTCAGTTCCATCTTCCTTGTGCATGGTGCAGAATATGCCCCAAGAAGATAGTCAGCTCAAATGTGAAACTTAGCTTTGTGTGTTCTCTTCTTTGAAAAAAATGTCTTATATTATTTATTGTTTAAAAACAAGTAGCTGCTATATTTTCTTAGTTTCATAGTCATTTTCTGTGGAATGGCAAGTCTGTTATAAGCATTTCATCGTGATGGAAAATATCATCTTGCTTCTATCATTATTGTGGAATGGAAATATTTCTTTCTTTTCTTTTAAAGAAGCAAATTAAAATCCTTAGGGCATTTTCCATAAATTGTCATCAATCTATGATTCTTAAGTGCTTTACTACTTCAATTATTTAACTAAAATTGAGAAATAATTTAAACTCATTAAATTTCATATTTATAGTCTGGCACAATTGTTCTAGTATATGATGCATTTTTTGATACCTGATCTGTTCAGTTGGTATATGAATTTTCATTATAAGCTTTGGGTCATATTTTTTTATTATTGTTCCTTTTTATCTTAATCCATATACTATAATATGTGAAGAGGACAGAGCCAAAGACAAAATTCAACTGAAAACTTTTGCAAAACACTATCCCTCTAGGTAATCTATCAGTTACCACTCTTTCCAAGTAAATTTTTTTTAAATATTTTACTTATTTATGTGACAGACAGAGATCACAAGTAGGCAGAGAGGCAGGCAGAGAGAGAGGAGGAAGCAGGCTCCCCGCTGAGCAGAGACCCTGATGCAGGGCTTGATCCCAGGACCCTGGGATCATGACCTGAGCCAAAGGCAGAGGCTTTAACCCACTGAGATGCCCAGGTGCCCCATCTTTCCAAGTAAATCTTAACCAACTTTGCTACAATTCCTCTAATATGTATATTATCTATTTTAAAAATGAACACTATAATATACCTGATCAAATAATTTAATAAATTCAAAAGGTTTTTTAGATATGACTTGTCTACACTTACTAACCTTATATAGCCATCTTAAAAAAAATAAGGACCTTGTTGCCCTTTTATGCCAACTGGATGATGAAATGCCATAAATTGATCATTTGTATTTATCTTCTTTCTCTAAGGCAACCTTGTTTAATGATAGAAAAACACATAAAATATCATAAGCACAGAGAAAGTAGGAAAGGTGACCATAATGGATGAGAATTTTTTTCTTTTTAGAAGGAAGTGGATGAAAGATTAATACTTACTTTAGTAAAAAGTAAATACATAATTTAAGTGACTACAGAAATGCATTCTTAGGCACCTTCAGTCAAGTTGGTCAAAGATTTCTGAGGCCATGACTGTCTCCCAAACCCTACCCTTTCCATAGGAGATTCAAGTATTTATCACTGGAAAAACTGAACAGGTCTAAAAGGGGGAAAAACAAACAAACAAACAAACAAACAAAAATCCCTCCAGGTACAGTCATTTGTATTTGTATCATGAATAGTCAGTCAGACCACCACCAGATCATCTACCAGTATCCATCAGCTAATAAGCTTCCTCCATGCATACAGGACATCTTACCAGCTATTTAAAAATCTATTAATTAATAATGGTATGTTATAGATCCTCAAACATTACCTCACCTCTAACATGAAAATGGTAAACTGAAGTGAATAATTAAAAAATTCTATGATTTGTGAAAACACGAGTTTTATGATGGAAACGGCCCACTGAGTGCTCAGAAGCCTAAAACACTACTAGTATTACTACTACTAATAATAATAACAATACTACAAAGATGATGATAATTCAAACCAAGGCACATCATTATAGAACTTTAGAATACCTGGTAAAAATCAGATCTTAAATCTTCAATCTAAAGGAAAAGAGAGAAATACATATATAGAATCATAATAGATCACCTGCATGGAAATGCGACTAAAAATGGTACCAAGTTTTCAAAAGCAACATTTGATGACAGAGTACAACATTTTCAAATTCTAGGGATATATATCAATCCCTATTGGTATTGATCAAGAATCAAGGTGTTGGGACGCCAGGGTGGCTCAGTTGGTTAAGCAGCTGCCTTCGGCTCAGGTCATGATCCCAGCGTCCTGGGATCGAGTCCCACATCAGGCTCCTTGCTCCGCAGGGAGCCTGCTTCTCCCTCTGCCACTCTGTCTGCCTGTGCTCTCTCTCTCTCTCTCTCTCTCTCTCTGACAAATAAATAAATAAAATCTTTAAAAAAAAAAAGAATCAAGGTGTTTTGAATCACACAGTAACTCAATATTTTACTTCTCAAATATGTTTTTTTTTCCTTTATTCAGAAACTACTAAAAGGTTTTCTTCAGAATATTAAGGGAATAATCCAAGACAGGAAAGACAAGTAATCTTACATAGTAAAATGTCAAAAAAAAAAAAAGGGACCAGCAAAAGAGCTATTTTATCTAACACAGAGAACCTAGTGTAACAGTAAGAGGAACAGCAGTTTCAGGAGGGAAATCACAATATAAAAAAGAAAACATCTGATGTTTGTTAGCATTTGGACAAGATCTGTCTATGGAAGTATGCAAAATGTATCTACTAATAGGTACATAGAAGGCAATGTAATGGAAATATTAGATAATTATTATGTTTAAGAAATTATGAGTAAGATGGTAATGTGATAATTCCCCATTATTTGATTCTAAAATTAACAATTTTACATATTCATATTTTCTACTGATTTAATAAAAAATTGTGATATAATTATATTGGCAGGATAAGATTTGGAGAAGAAGAGGATAAAGAAATATTGTCAGCATATATACTCTAAAACTGGTTGTTCAAGAAATGCACAAACATAACTTTGTTGGATCATTTTATATTTGATTATTGGCATAGGAGAGTAGTTTGATTCTTGTTTTACAGTTTTATCCCTTCTATGACATATGCCAATCTTGAATTATTTTGTTTTCCCCTTTTTGGGGGCAGTTTATATTCAATAACAAATACAATTTACAAATTAATTATATCAATTTTTTGTAATCATGTATTTATGTTTGACTTGTATTTGTCTATTTAGTTAAGTACATTTTGTAATAATAACTTTTGTGAGGGTTTTGTGATGGTAAATTTATAAAGTCCTGTTCTAAAAATGTGTTCCTTTCAGCTGGTCTCAGTCTCTAAAAATATTTTATTAGTTTATAAAATTCTAAAGTGATAGTATTTCTTGGTATTATAAAGATTTAACTCTATTGTTTTCTAGCTTCTATGGATGCAAATTGTGTGCTATTAAGTCCAATTACCTCAGTTTTTGATAAGCAGACTTTTCTTCATTATTTACAAGTTTCATTATACTATATCTGGCTATAAATTTCTCTTTCTCTTTCTTTTCTCACAGTACAATTTTGACCTAAGAAGTCAGCTCCCCAATCTTAGAAAATTCTCAGCTAATGACTCTTCACGTATTGTTTCCATAGCACATAATATTAATATTTATTTTATTGAAAAACAATATTTATTTGTAGATCCACATGTATGCATATAGACAGATAGATACAGATATAGACACAGGCACATTTATACATAGTGAGAAATTTAATATTAGTATCTCACAAAAAGTCTTACAATTAAAATAGCCTATCTACTTAAAAACTATGATATGTTGAAAATTATTATATTAATTTCCCAGGAAAACCAGAATTAGAATTAATCACTATAATCTACATTGTTATTCCCTAAGTTCATTAAGTTCTAGTACTTCTATACCAATAATTGAAATAATTGTTGTTAAGTGTTGGAAAATGTCACTAACAATACAATGATCAGGAATTCCTAAATGATGAGGTTACAGAAATTTATACTGGAAAAAAAAGGGTATTGTCTCTAATCACCAAATCACCAAAATTAGAAATTTTGTAAGCCTTAAGAATTATATTTAATAAATGTATTGAATGTCATATGAATGTGATTTATTTCATTTTTGACCATAATTTACTATAGATGAATAATGAATAAGTATAATAATTACTGATTGCCTATCTCCTGATCCAGATTTTTTCCTTCTTGTATATAAATGTGTGTGTCTTTGTATATATAGGTACATACATATATGTTTACAGAAATACATGAACATGCACATGCTTGTTTATGTGTATAGCTGTGTATAGTTGTATGTGCATGGGTAATGTTCCTAATCAATGACTGAAGAAAGTAAATATTCAAATGTTAATCAACTCTGTTTTAGGTACCACAGAGTAATGTGTGGTTTTGGGGGTCACAAAATGCATTAAAGCTACTCTGAACCATCACTTAGTTTGAGGCTACTTCACGTATACTTAAATTAATATCAGCATAAGAAATCATGTTCAATTATGTAAATAGTAACCTTGAACTTTAATAAATTGTAAAATTGATGTTAGGGATCTTTTAAAATATTATCTCCATCTTTGGTTTTATTTCTGCTTCCATCCTAACATGAATAATAAAAACTATCATTTATTAAGGTTTCTCTATATGTATGACCCATTAAAACCCTGGAAAAATGCCTAGTAGTCTATGCTTAGAAGAAGTCTATTGCTTCTTCTCCAGTTTCTCTTTTTTTTTTTATATTTTATTTATTTGACAGAGAGAAAGCACAACTAGGCAGAGAGGCAGGCAGAGAGAGAGGAGGAAGCAGGCTCCCTGCGGAGCAGAGAGCCGGACGTGGGGCTCGATCCCAGAACCCTGGGATCATGACCTGAGCCGAAGGCAGAGGCTTTAACCCACTGAGCCACCCAGGCGCCCCTCCAGTTTCTCTTAATAGACTGCTTATTGTTGATTCATTTATCTTCCTCTATTGAATGCCTGATGTAAATATACACATGAGCTAATAAATTCTTAGGTGTAGAGATAAATAAGGTAAAGTCTCTAGGCTCAAGATGCTGAGAGATTAATAGAGGATAGATAATTATATACAAACACTTGCAATACAATAAATAGTTGAGGTCTTATCAAAGGTTTGTGAGTCTGGAGTACAACATGTCTCATATGAACCATTGCTATGGATTGAACTGTGTTCTCCCAAATTCATGTTGAAACCCTAAGTCTTAAAGTGATGGTATTTAGAGATGGAGCCTCTGAGAGGCTATTAGGATTAGATGAGGTCATGAGCATGGTGTTCTCATGATAGGACTAGTGCTCTTTTACGAAGAGAAGCCAGAGAGCTAGCTCTCTCTCCTCTTGCACATGTAAAGCGGTCATGTGAACACAGAAGGAGATGGAGGCAGTCTGCAAATCACAAAGAGAGCTTTCACCAACACCCACCCGTGCAAGTGCTCTCATCTTGGACCTCCAGCCTCCAGAACTCTGAGAAAATGAATTTCTGCTGTTCAAGTCATCCAGTCTATAGTATTTTCTTATGGCAGTCTTAGCTGCCTAAGACAACCATTAACAAAACTCCTATCACAGATACTATTGTTGAAGTTCACATATGGAAATCTGGAGATTTATAAATCCCTTAAATAACCTGTCTTTCAGCTATAGGTACATTAATTACAAGTCTATTTCTTACACATCTGATTACTTACTGGTCAAGAAAAATACTTCCTAGAATCTGAGACCTATAAAACACTTAAATAAGTCTCTGCTTCTTATATCTCTAACATTTATCAAGCCTGGACCCTTGCCCTCTCCTCTTCCTTGGAGCATTGCTTCTAGGTTTCCAATAATTGATGCCTCACTTCAGTTAACTGGACCAGTAGCTCCTTCTCAGCACATACTTGGGATAAAGAAAAATCTCCTAGTTACTTCTTATGTTTGCAGCTGTCCCCTATTTTATTATTATTACTTTTTAAGAATAAGAGGGGCACTGCTCTCTGAAATAAAGATCCAGATTATTTCCTCCATCTATTATATTCAGCTCTACAACCAGTACAGCATTCCTCCTGTGCTGTATTGGGTCTTAATATCAATGCAAACCACTAAAATTTAGAGGTCACAGTCTCTCTGTTATCAACATTTGGCTGTGCAGACAAATTGGTAAAATACACAAGACAGTAGAAAAGCATGGTGTATATCACATAGCAAATAGTTCAGCAAGGCACATATTATAAATAAAAGGAGAAACAACATTATTTTTAGTGTCACAATTTCCCAGAACTTAAATTAAGAGAAGTGGACAATGGAAGATTTTCCTCCGCATCTGAGATAATTAGAGCCTCTGGATTTTGAAGTAGGAATCTAATCTTTAAAGACTCATAACTACAAATATTCCAAGATCCTGTGGGAGGAGGATATATGTCTACTTCAACTGTAAATGTTATATTGCAGTGGGGCAGTATTTTACTTGGGAGTAAAAATTATAAGTAATTATACTTAGAGAGATGATTAGCTGTTTTCACTTTTTAACACCTACAGTTTGCTGGCCTTCTACATTTTCAATTCCTAGAATTGATCTTTATTATCTGTGTTATTATTCTATTTTAGAACAAGGCCCTTCTTTGGTTATTATTATGTTATGCCCCAAAACTCCCTAAACATTTTACTGCAATTCTTCCTAACTTACCCTGTTTGTTTTACTATCTTTACACTTGGTTCAGTATTTAGTTACAATTTTTCTATTAATTTTGAAATATATATTTGTGTTAACTTTCCTGTTTTAACATAAAAAGCTGCCTTATCATTATTAGGATGCAAAACTGATAGTTCTAAGGTCATATTTTCCCCCAAAATTAAATAAGGTCACTTATTTAATTTTTTAATTGCAAATTATTTCCATACAATATTTATTGGTTTATTGAGACATCCAATTTATATTTCTAAGAAAATACAGAGCATCACCATTTACTCAACAAAAATTTATTGTGTATCAACAATGTGCTAGGCATTATTCTAGTGACTGGAAATATAGGAGTGAACCAAAATGCCTCCATCAATTTTACATTCTTATGAGGAGTGACAGACAATAAACAACATGTTTCACCTGTCCCATTTTGCTGCGAACACACTGACTGTCTTGTTCCTCCTCTACCTGTCTGGTTCCATCAGCATCTTAAAAGTTACCCCCTCCGATTTCCCCCAACTCATTCTCAAGTAATGCCTTTGCCAATTAGGCCTTCCAGTATCATTATCCATTCTCTAAAAGACCCAGAGACCCACTTCAGTATAGAGGAGAAAGGTGCATTCTGAAAAGAAAAAGCAGCTAAGAAAAGCAAAAAGGAACAGACTCTATTACCTCTAGGATCCCAGACCTGTCGACAAAGTTAAAAAAACAGCTTAGTTGATTTTTATTATTTACTTTTGGTAGCAAATAATGCCTAGGTTTGTTCTCTAAATTACAATGGGCATTGAGTAGAATTACCAAACCAGAATATGATGTATTTCTTTAAAAAATATATTTTATTTATTGCATAGAGAAAGAGAAAAAAATGAGCAGGAGGAGGGGTAGAGGGCCGAGTAGACTCCCTGTTGAATGTGGAGCCCAAAGCAACCTGGATCTCAGGACCCCGAGATCATGACCTGAGCCAAAGTTGGACACTTAACCAATGGAGCCACCCAGGAGACTCTGATGTACTTCTTAACTAAAACAGTTTAAATATTTAGATAGGGGCACTCACAGTGTCACCTTTAATGGCATTCAGAGTCTTTCATAACAGAGACCAGAATGCTATGATAAAATCCTTGAATGAGAATTCAGAACAAGTTACTTCATATTGGGGGAGCAAGTTTCTTCAATTTTAAAATTGAGATTTGACCACAGGAACCATAAGGCCATTTTCTGCTTTGCCAATCATTTATTCTAAATTGGGTATTTGTGGAGTTAAGAAGTTTGTGTATTTTTGAAAAGATGCCTACAGATAAGGAATATTTGGGTAGATATGAAAATGGACATATATCAAGCATTAACTAATGTCTATTAGTTTGCTTTCTACTAGAGTATCTCTGCCAATGAAAATAAGACTACCTTTGTCAGGTTCTTAACACACTCAAGGAATTTTATTGCTGTGGTCACTGTTTTCTTTCTTTTTGCTTTTGTATTTAAAAAATAAGAATGCATTTTAATTGTTTTGATCTATATGCATAAGCAATGAACTTAGATCAATATATAAATTCGACATCTGTCCCACCTAACCAACACGCTTTAACACTTTAATGTAACATCTCTCCCTAGTCAAAATTAAAATTAACCATTATATTTACTAAAATGATAAATTAAAAACCAGTAAGGCCACACAGGTTATTTTACTCTCTGATTGTAAGATTACTGACTAAAATCTAGTCAGTAATCATTGTTATGGGATTCTGAACAACTGCACATAAACACTCTCAAAGTGCTTCTCTTTTAGTAGGCTGTCTGCCCAGTCTCTTAATGCCATGAAATACCGTGGAACCAGTGTTCACCTGGCCTATTAAAAGGCTCACCAAAACAAAGACATGCTGTTTAGCAAAATGTATAGTATTATCCTAATTACTTTCTGTTTTAGTATTATCCACATATCGCAGAAGACTTCTCTAATATTGAACTTCATTTGCCACTCTCAGCATTATTATTCTCCCCTGCACAATTTGGGCTATTTTTCTGCTAACTCACTGCTGACCCTCTATCTGAACTGCTCCCACAATATCTCAATTCTTAAAGCATAGACATGTTGTAGATTCTCTCATATTATCCTTTAATATCCCATGCCCCAAGCTGAATTTAACTCCATGGGCTCTTGAAATCAACTTTGTGTCCCTTCCACTGATTTTTACATTTTTAATTTGGTAAACTTTTAATATGGAAATCAATGGAAAGATAAGTTTTGTTATGCATAGATTTTTTTTTCAATGTATTTGCCATTTACAGATACTGCTAAGCATTTGTTATGTAAGAAGTGAACAATTCCATTTTATAAAAGCAAGGACATACATCTTAGATTTCATAGATTCACACTTGCTATAGATAAATGTTAGATGCGGATACTCAACCTGCGCCAGGGAAGTTTATAAAAATTTGAAATGCTGGCTAGTGACCAGTTCAAAACCAAAAAACAAAAGGTGTGTATGAATACGCACTGTGTACGTATATATATTATATAAAATATATATTATATGGTGTATAATACATAATTATATGGTATATAATATATATGTTCTTATAGAATTAGGTATTATCCTCACTTTAAATTTACTGTATCTTTTTTTACAAGATTTATTTATTTATTTTAGAGAAAGAGAGCATAGGAGAGTGAGGGGGGAGGAGCAGAGGGAGAGAAGCTTCAAGGAGGCTCCTCACTGAGTGTGGTGCCTGACCTGGGGCTGGATCTCAAGACCCATGAGATCATAACATGAACCCAAAACCAAAAGTCAGACACTTAACTAGCTGAGCCACAGGGCACCCCAGATTTACCTACTATTTCTGAAAGACAATTAAAATATGATGAATACAATTGGAGATGCAAAAGATTCAGGCTGATGTCTGAAAAGAAGGAATTGAAGAAAGATTATCAGAAACAAATACTACTTTATAAACATAATATTAAAGAAAAAGATGAAGCAGAAATTTCACCTTCACTTGATAACTAGAAATCATGTTTAATATATGGAAGAAAAAAGTCATTCTTTGACAGTATAATATAGTGGGTAAATATGTAGGCTCTGAAAGCAGACTGCAAAGTTTAAATACTGGAGTCAATACTTATGGACTCTGTGGTATTGGAAATGCATCACTATCTTCTGTGGAAACTGGAAATATTACCTGTCTCTTACTAGTGTGATGAAGATTCAGTGAGAAAATCACTGTAATTATTATCTTACCTCAGAATATAGTAAACATCAATAATTTAGGTTACTATTTATAATAAACATTATATTTCCTATTTAGAAGGTTCCCAAAACTAGGGATAGTACTTTGAGATTATACACTCATTAGATTTTATTTTTAGGACAAACAAAATTTTTTTTAAATTCTATACATATATCAGTAATTCTCTAATCCCACTGTATTTTGTAGTATAAAAAACTCTGTTAAATTAATAAGTTTTCCATCCAGCAGTCTGTTAGCAGTGAATATGTTATAACTGTGATATATGACCATCTAGTCTTCTAATGTTCATTCTTAAACTGAGCTGTTCTGAAGAACTAACTGACTTAATAATTTAAACCATGAATTAAGAATTTGTCACCTGATGTATGTTAAGCATTTTGAAACAACTCAAATAAGCATAAAATAGTAGCAACAGAGGTAAAACTAATACTCATTAAAAGTATGATAATTAAAATTAATAAAATTATTTATATTTAATATTTTATACCTTAAAAATCTTTTGATAAAGAATTTAACAAAAATATTTGTTCTTCTGTGTACTTTCCAAATTGAGATGCAACAGCAATAATCGTATTCACAAATATAAAATAAACATCTTATGTTAATTACTGATATTTTGTTTAGTCCACAAATAATATACAGAATGCCTACAAATTGGTTCAAATATATTATTTGCTATTTAATGGGTCCTTTTGATTATTGGAGTATATAAAACAAAGTGCCAGATTGTTGATTTCACTAAGAAATCTGTAAAATACAACTATTTCATACATTTTTTTTTCTATTTCCGAATTTGGGTCAAACATCGGGGAGAATTAAATGGCCAAGTTAAAACACAAACTATATGGAAATTTGTGACGATCTCACCTCAAAGAATAAATGCGGTGGAAAAAATGCTCTTTCTAGGCAAAGTACTGAAAAGAGTAGCCAGTTAAAAATTCACTGGTGATATAGAATTATATAAGCATTATCATGTTCTCTTACAAGACATTCAAAATCACTTTTTTCAAGCACTATTTTCCTAATTTCCAAAGCATAAATCTTAACATGTTTAAAAATAATGTAACCCTATTAATGACAATTCATTTTGTCTGTCTGTACCCCTGGTCCCAATAAGAATGCCTGTAGGTTACTTTATATCGTGACTTTGAATAGCAGTGCAAATATAAAAGCATATGATTTCTTAATACGATGGAAAATTAAGAAAATACTTGGCTAATTCCTTCCCTCTAGAAGGTAATAATAAAAATAAGTTGGCAAATATTACTTATTTTCAATGCTCTGATATCTGCAAGCTTAGATCATACTCTCTAAAACATTATAACCCACAATCTTTGCCTCCAAACATAAAGGTAGGAAACAAGTTATCCTAATACTACAAAAAGTAATGAGAACAATGTAAAAAACTCATGCATTTCCAAAAATCCCATTTATAGATATTAGTTTGATATTTTACATTCCAATTCATTTTGTTCGAAATAAATTGTGTTGTAATTTGTATTGGTTTCTCATTCTTATTGTTTGAAATCTTACTTAGCTAAAAGCCAGCACAGACACACAAAACAAATAGCTATGCAAAGAATTTATGCATAATTTGAAAAAGATCACCATATTTGTATTCATGAATTTTTATTCAGAAAGCTGTCAAAGTGAAACTATTTAAGAAAATGGAAGACAACATTTTTTTCTATTTGGGAGCTTAATCTACATGGATGAAAAGGAAGGAATCTGGAGTAGTCATATTTTTATTAAGTGCTGTTGATATATTGAGATATACATCTCTCTCTCTTTCTATATATATATATATATATGTCATATTTGAACACGATCTGAAAAATTCTATTTGAATTTGTTCACTTACTTTAGTGGTTGTTTTTAATAGATTGGAAAATCGAGGCCATCAGCTGCACCCAACTCCATATTTGTGTGAGTCTGATTATTCTGGGTTCATATACAGTTGATTTTTAAAATAAATAGTAATAATAATCTCTACTATTTCTTATTGCTTCATAGTTAGCCTGACTCACATATTAACTATAAGCCTGGCCTTTACATAAAGAAGATGAATACATTTAAAATAAATCTTTTCAGCTCTTAATATAAGAGCTTGTACATTAGTATTTTCTTTTGCCATGTGCTTTAGGAGACTATTAATTTTTTAAATCAGGTTTCCCATTGGTAGATAAACTACATTCTCATAAACATCAGCTTCTTTAACCCACATCTACCTTAAATCCCTTTCTATTAGTTATAAGGAAAAAGTGTCTTCTGCTTCCTGGATGACTTTCTCTTCATGTTATCAAACTGTCCTTGAATCCTATGCTCTCTCCCTTCTTCAGGGCTTTCTCTCTTCATGATTGCACTTTCTCCTCACATACTTAGCTTTCTCTCTCCATTGACTATTTTCAGAATGTAAACATAATTATATGTCTACAGTCTTATAAAACTTCTTAGACTCTGGATTTCACTTCACTTCTACTTTTTTTCCTCTCCTCACTTGACAGTTAATCTTTAAATAATATTTCCTAATTTCTATAAAAATGCATGCATATTATTTTTTAAAAACTCAGAAAAGCTTAAAGAAGAAAACTATGAATATTCATAGCTCTACTAAGAATGGTCATAGATATAAAAGCCATATATCACTGACTATGTGCATAAATATTTTCATAGAAATGGGACCATACAGCACATGTACTGTTTGAAACAGTTAACACATCATACAACATGAAGTATTATTTGACAATAGCAGAAATCTTCTACTGTAGACACTGTAATATTGGTTCTAATAGCAACATGCCAGGGAACTAATTCTACAATGTCACCACTACTTGTTAAATTTCCCAGTTGAGGGGGCACTTTGAAGAATTTGTCTCAGGGGCTAGTTTTGATCACTCATTCTCCTGGGTTCCTCTTTGCTACTGCACCAGCTGTCTCTTCTGGTCTCTGTACACCTCCCTGGCTATTCTGTACCCTCCCTGCATACCTCGATGATCCCATTCACTTCCATGGTTCCAGTTACCATTTTGAGATGATTACTTCCAGAAGGGTTCTCTGATTCAGTCTCCCTGGATCATCAAACATCTCACCCTGTACGTGTGTAGATGTTTAACAAACCCAGCAACTGAGATTCAGTCTTAAAAAAAAAAAAAAAACAAACCGGATTTATCATTTTAGTGATAAAAGTGCTTTCCTGGGAGGGTCAGGCCAAGCTGCTGGGTGCCATTCCCAATTCAATTCACTCCCATCTCATTAGAGAGTGTTTGGATTAGATTCTGTTTTATAAATATACATATTCTCTCTTCTCACTGTATTGTTTAGTACAGGTCAGTAACCACATTGCACTGGGGTCATTGCAAAATTTACAAAAATAGTCTACTTACCTCTTTCCTTTTCACATCCACATCCACTCTAGGTACCTCTCCCACTTCCTAAAAGGCAAATTAAATCACTAAATTAAATCACTACATTTAAATAAATTGTTCTGCTTAAACTCTTTAAGGTTTCAGCTAACCATCCCTTGCAGAACTGCAGAATCTTTATGTCTTTCTCCACTTACTTTCATTTTTCTCCTGCCCCATCTCAGTCCACTTGCTTTCCAGTAAAACTTATCCTTTATCTGCTCTTGATTATACTCAGTCACTTTATAAAACCTTACATATTCTGTTCCTCCTGTCTGGAATACCCTTCCCTTCTTGTTCACCCAGTGACTTTCAAGTGTTCAAGCATCATCTGAAATCTTCCCAGGCCTTCCAATAAAGGAAGTTTATTTTTTATTTCCCAACTTTCTTTCCATGTATAAATATAAATAAATATGTATACACATATATTACATATATAAAATCATACACATCTATATATCATCTTATGTATACCATCGATATCTATATCATCTCTGTGTATCCACAGACATCACAATATATTAAGATTGATTCCACTTATCTGCTCTAATTCCATGATTTGCATTTCTTTTAATTCTCCTTGAACACTGAATAGTTGTCATTTCCTTTTTGGCATGCAGATAAACTACTAATGGTAACTAGTACTTTCTGAGTACTAATTCTTTGCATGTATTAAAAATATATTCTTATGGGGCGCCTGGGTGGCTCAGTGGGTTAAGCCTCTGCCTTCAGCTCAGGTCATGATCCCAGGGTTCTGGGATAGAGTCCCGCATCCGGCTCTCTGCTCAGCGGGGAGCCTGCATCCTCCTCTCTCTCTGCCTGCCTCTCTGCCTACTTGTGATCTCTGTCTATCAAATAAATAAATTTAAAAAAAATCTTTAAAAATATATATATTCTTATAACATATTTGAGAATTAGAAGACCTGTGATTTAGAAGTCTTACCCTCTACAAAGAATTTAACTTGCACAAGTTTATAAACAGCTAGTAAGTGGCAAATACAGAATTTGAACCCTAGCATTCCGATTCTATCTTTAAAGATTTTATTTATTTATTTTTTATTCTGAGAGAGAGAGCAAGGGAACAAGAGAACATGAGCAGGGCGAGGGGCAGAGGAAGAAACAGAGAGAAGAAGCAGCAGACTCCCTGCAGAGCAGGGATCCCAATGTGGCACTGGACAGGATCTCAAGATCAGGACCTCAGCTGAAGGCAGATGATTAACTGACTAAGCCACCCAGGTGCCCCTCTAGAGCCACTTTCTTAACACTCAGTGTGTATTTGTGTAATGAACAAATGAGTGAATAAGAACATAAGCTTTACACAAATGCATCAGGTTGTTCTGTTTTAATGATATTTTTACACTAAAGATGTGGCATGGGGCAAATGACAGAATCTTCATAACTGACACTTATTGATCTTTTTCCAAAATCTAGTCACCATAATTTCATAAGTAGCAAAAGCAACAATGTAATCTAATATTGCATTGACAATGTCATGTTGATGCAAACAAAATTTCAGAAAAAGCTGAAAAGTATCATCTCTCTTTAGGTGAAGTGTATCGTGCCATTCTGATGTCTCATTCTTACCACCTACAGCTGAAAGAAATGTTTTTTTTTTTTTCTAGAAGAAAAGTTTGTTATGCCCTGAGGTAGGTGATTTCCTCTTGGAAAAAGAAAGACAAAGATAAAGAATATGAAAAAGAGAATATTTCAGACTTTAAGAAGCAATGGCCTGAATATCATATTGAATCTTCCTAACAAAAAGGGAAAAAAGAAATCATCCTACAAGACAGATGATAATAGGAGTATTTAGTATAGAGAACATAATCTTGCAAAATTGGTTATCAGTGCCAGTTGCACAGTTTAGAAAAGCAAAATATTATGCAGACATTAAAGGAAAAATATTAAATTAGCTGGGAAAAAAGCTGTGCTCATATGTCTCATCAGCACATTTATTTTAGTAAGCACCTACGTGTTCAGTCACCAATATGCAATCAAGAAATGAATTTGGCTATGTAGGAGGCTGTGTGGGCAATAAAGAAAAATAAAACAACCAGAGAAAATTATTTACAATGTCATTAAAACAGAGGGAAATAAACTAATGGTTTGGATTCCTTTCAATTCACATTTTCACTAAAAATATATCCAATACTCTACTTTAGAGCTGGAGCCAAACAGCCTGTACATACTGTTGATATTATCAACAACTAAGTAGTAGACAAGATTGATATAAGAAAGCTGGATATTCACAAAATATGAGCCTTGTTTTCCTTAGAAAACTGCCTATAGCACTTGAAATAAGAACATAACCTTATGTCAGGTAAGATTAATTCAGGAGTTTGGCATCAGTGGTATAAACCAAGGACAAGCAGCAAAACCATACAGTTAGGTGAAATTTAACATAAACATCTCTCCTACTTCTTAATATCCCCCTTTTAACTGTACTGAAACTCTTCTGTATAAGTATGTACTTCTCTTTGACTATCAAAAACTATTCCCACACAGTGAACCTGGCTTTAGCTTTCTTCACAGCATCTCAAATTTTAAAAATGTATATATATTAATTATAACTTTCCCATTTCTCCATTAAGACTCTTAATTAATAAATTAATTAAGCTTGACTATTCTGGAAAATAAAAAGCATGATTTTATGATGTAATGTATAACAAAATGTGGATGACAGATGGATTACTTCCCTAAGTAACTTTCTGAGGTGGGAGAACTTCCGATGGAGATAGAAATCCTGAAAAGCACATTTAAATAGATGTGTATGAATATTTATTAAAAATATATGGGGGAGAAATTTTGAAATTTTGAATAGCATCATTTAAATTTCCTTGTAGTAATGTTAGTTTATTTCTACTTAGTCCATTGTTATAATTACTAGAATCAATGATTTTATAGGCACATACATAAAACAAAACATGAAAAGAAGGGATGAATCCAAAGTTGCAAAATCAGATATCTACAAGGACTAGGAAGATGAAGTAAATAGAAAGGGAAGCAGATTTGCAAACACATGCCTCATCTAAGCAGTGGAAATTATTGCAAAATGGAAATATGGATTTTGTGTTGCAAATGTTCCAATTTTCAAGAGAAGATGATATTTAAACTCTTATGAGGAATATGTTAATGTTTAAAAACATTGGCAACTAATTTATTTTAATTCTATGTGAGATAAACAGAAAACTTCAATGGGCCCCGATTCTGGGATGGCCACTATAATGAAAGAGAAAATGTATAATAAAGTGCTGTATTCTGCAACTCACTCTTGCTGTGCACTAGGCAAACCTCTCTGGATCTCAGGCTCCTCAATGGTAAAATGAAGACTGGGCTAGACCAAAATGTTCCTTTTCAAACCTTTAATTCTTTGCATTTTATTCCCTAAGTGGCTTTAAACTGCATTTTGTTTGGTCATAGGGTATGTCCATTTTAGAACCACCACTGGATTACAGAAATATTGTTTAATTATGTATTCATTTTTCATTCCATAACATGGACAAGCCCTGTTCTAAGTACTGAGGATACAACTGGGAAAAAAACGTATGAGTCCCTCCCCCCATGTAATTTATATCTTAGCGCATGGAAACAAGTAATAAACAACTAGACAAGTAAAATACACAGGGAAGGTGTAGGATGATAAATAAAACTGAGTAAAATTCATGATGAAAGGAGAATATCCACTGCTAAGCCTCAATAAGATTATGACAGTTGTATAAAAATCTGAAAAAGATAGATTACAAACCATGTACTACCTAAAGGAAGGTTGTTCTAGAAAGAGAAAATGAAAAATACTAAAACCCTGAAACAGAAGCATGATGGGGATTTTCTGATACAGCAAAACAGACAGAGTACCTGAAGGAAAGGAATAAAGTTAGGGGGGTGTAATGAGAGGGGATGCTATAGGGTTTTGCAGACACAGTAAAGATTTTAGCTTTTATTCAGAGAGATGTTAAAGCTGGAAGGATCTGAGACATTGAGTAAATATTCTGATTTAGATTTTTTTAAAATACTCAGAAATGAGAACTGAAATTTTTACATGAAATTGTAGGCTTATTTAATTCTCCTTTTACTTCTGTCAGTTTTTGTTTTATATATTTTTAAGACTGTCAATATGCTAATTAGCTCAGAGATAGTAAAAGTCTTTCTTTGTCTCTGGTATTGTTTCTTGCTTTGCAGCCTGCAGCTTTCCTATGACGACTAGTTGCATGATTTATCTTTCAATGTACTTTTAGCGTCCTTTTTAGACAGCGTGTGGTTCAGCCTTCACTTTCTTATTATAAACTTTTGAAATTTAATCCATCCTCATTTAATTAGGAATAAAATGTTTTTCTGTCTCTTACCTGGCTATTCATTTTTTATTTGTCCTTTCTGTTTTCTGTTACCTTTTTCTACTATCCTTTTGGTTAAAATGCATTTATTTTAATTATATCTTGATACCTCTTACAGATTTTCAGCTATATCTCTATATTTTTAGTGTTTCCTCTAGAGATAAAAATATGTCTCTTTAATCACTGTTTACTTTGAATTAGTTTTTTTTGTTGTTGTTGTTGTTTTTTGGGGGGGCGGTTGTTTTTTGTTTGTTTGTTTGTTTTTGTTTTTGTTTTTTGAGAGAGAGAGTGGGAGAGAGAGCACATGCAAGGTCGGGGGGTGGGTGGCAGTGAGAGGGAGAGAATCCCAAGCAGCCTCCACACCCAGCCCAGAGCCCTACACAGGGCTAGATCTCAGAACCCTGAGGTGATGACCTGAGCTGAAACTAAGGCTTTGACAGTTTACTGACTGAGTCATCTATAAAGCAACATAATTCCAACAACATAATTCCAAAAACATCCTTACCATTTTTTGTGAAATATATTTTCCACATATCCTATATGCCTATATAACTACATTATGTTATATATATATAATATATGTATATACATATATTATATATATGTATATTATTATATTCACCTTTAGCAAGCAAGGTGAGTCCTAACCTGGGGCTTGATCCCAAGACCCCAGAATCATGACCTGAGCCAAAGGCATATGCTTAACTAATTGGACCACCCAGTCAACCTGTTTTTCTTTTAAATTAAAAAGATAAAGAAAGAAATAAAAAGAACAATGTTTTATGTTTATTCATTCATTTCTTATGTTTCTTCTTCTGGAGATTTGAAATTTCATCTCTACTCAAATCCTTTCCATTCTTTTTTTTTTTTTTTTGTCTTAATTTTGGTTAGTTAACATACAGTGTTACTTTACTTTCAGATGTACAAAATAGTGATTCAGCAATTCCATACATCACTTTGTGCTCATCACAAGTGTACTTTTTACTCTCCATCATCTTTTTAATCCATCCGTCCAACCTCCTCCACTCTGGTGATCCTCAATTTGTTCTTTATAATTTGAGTCTGTTTCTTTATTTGTCTCTCTTTTTTCCCCTTGCCATTTATTTTGTTTCTTAAATTCTACATACGAGTGAATTTATATGATGTTTATCTTTGTCTGACTTATTTTGCTTGGCATTATACTCTGTAGCTCTACCCATGTCAGTGCAAATGGCAAAATTTCATTCTTTTTTTACGGCTAAAGAATACTTCATTGTGTGTGTGGGGGGGTGTGTGTGATACATCTTCATCCATTCATCTATCAAGAGACACGGGCTATTCCCATATCTTGGCTATTGTAAATAATGCTGTTATAAACATGGGAGTGCATGTATCCCTGTGAATTACTGTTTTTTGGGCAAATACCCAGGAGTGCAATTGCTGGATCATAGGGTAACTCTATTTTTAATCTTTTGAGGACCCTCCATACTGTCTTCCACAGTGGCTGTACCAGTTTGTATTCCCACTAACAGCGCTAAAAGATTCCTTTATCTCCATATCCTCAGCAACACCTGTTATTTCTTCTGTTGTTGATTTTAGCCATTCTGACAGGTGTGAGGTGATCTCATTTTATTTTTGATTTTCATTTCCCTAATGGTCAGTGATGATAAATAGATTTTCACGTGTCTGTTGGATATCTATATGTCTTCTTTGGAATAATGTCTGTTATGTCTTCTCCCATTTTATTAATTCCATTATTTGTTTTTCTAGTGTTGAGTTTTATGAGTTCTTAACATGTTTTGGGATACTAACCTTTTATCAGATATATCATTTGTATCTTCTCACATTCTATATGCTGCCTTTTAGTTTTGTAGATTGTTTCATTCCTTTCCATTCTGAAGATTTATCTTCAGTATTTCTTTTGATTCAGGTCTCCTGAAGACAAATTCATGTTCTTTTCTCAAAAGTATTTTATTACACCTTAATTTATGAATACATTTTCACTGGATATAGAATTCTAAATTGACAATGTTTTTTCATTTTAAAAAATTGCCTATGATTATAATTCATTATATTTTTGCCTCTGTTGTTTCTGCTTAGCCAGGTGTTATTTCTGTTGTTTTTTTCCCATGTATGTATTAAAAGTTTTTTTTTTTCCCTCCCTAGTTGCCATTAAGACTTTACCCTAGTTGCTTTTAAGACTATATTGTTTTTATTTTGGTTCTTCCTCTTTCTGGCTTCTCCAAAATTTGTTCTTCTTTAATTTTCAGATGTTCTGGCATGCCTAATCCTTTTGTATGACTTTCTCATGGTATGACTGGAACTTTCTGTTTGTGTTCTAATCTCTTTTACTGTGGGTTGGGGCATGACATCAGGAAATAAGTCTTAAAAATGTGGGCTTCACCCTGCGATATCCTATTTCAAAGGTCAAATTATCTGCATTTCCTTGTTTCTAACATAGTTGTTTTATTGTTCATTGGTAGTTTTCTTTTCTTGATTCCAAGGTTATAGTTGTTTCCTGTGTGACAGGTAATTTGATATAAGCTATTTTGTCATTACTGGAACTAGAGCTCAGTTTCTAGATATACTGATGAAGCCAATGGGTCCAGTGGCTACAAATCTCAAAGAGGAGTGCTCCTTTACTGTGATAGTTAAAATGTTTTTATTTTTTTTTTTAACTTTATGTTTCTAGTGTTCTGGGACTCTTGATTGCACTAATAATCAGTGGTAATTCTATGCTACAATTTGCTTAGAAGATCCAGGGTGAATATCATAGCATATGAAATAGAGGAAGTTTTCTCTCTTAGAACCATGCTACAGGCTTCATTCTTTATCAAACAAATACTCCTCATCAGTGAGTACAGAATGGTATTCAAACCTTAAAATGGTATTACTGAAGTGGAAAGTCATGAGTTTGAAGAGAATTAGGGACTGATCAAGAAAAAGTTCTGACAACAAATGGCAACAGTGCACAAAAAGCTTTAGTCGGGTGGGGGGATGTTTTGACAGATCTATATGTGGGAAAGCCCTCATAGCTTGAGACCCTTCAGAGAAAATGACCACCCAGAATGTGGCCATTATCCAGAAAAGAAAGAGGGTAAAGGAGAGAAGGGGATTCAAAGAATCCAGATGATGTCACCCAGCAGATTATGAGGAGTCTGAGTAAGAGAGCTCAGGTAATTTATAGCCCAAAGCTTGGGGTAATTTATAGCCCAAAGATTTATTGCATTTATGGCTCACAAATGTTAGGTATATTTTTGTGAGGTATGCAAAGCCATTAGCTCTAAATTGCTAAAAATCAGCTTTTTGGAGTTATGATTAAAATAACTACATATGTAAAAATTTAAGTTTGGCTGAATTAATGGGTATAAGTCTACTCTGAAGAAGTAAAAGATGGGATACCAATATACGAGAGCAAACTGTAACCCATTTATATAACATGGATAAATAAAAGTAGAGATTCTAATCATATTAAGTTTTCCATAACACTGAACAAGGGGAAACTTATGAATATACAAGTTTTGCAAATATGACACATATGTTAATGATCCCTACTTTCCTGACCTGTCTCTGATCCTTGTTATTGATATGCCCGTGTAGCACCTTCTGTAAACCACCCAGTCCAGTAACTTCTCCTCTTCCTCCAAAAACTGCCATTCTCAACACATTCTCACAAACTGTTCATTCTTTATCTTGTTATATCAAGAAACACCTCAGGATTTGGCTGAATGACAGGAAAACACTAATTTCTAGTTCACAGGAACCATGGAAGTAACAGAGCTCTACTTTATGAAGTAAAAGTAGACAAGTATTCACACAAATTGAGTGAATACTTCCCAACGTCATTTGTTTTCATTTCTGAAGGAAATTTTGTAAATTGTGTTTTATTTTAGAACTATGCATTTTGATCCAGATTGAATGTAATATCCCCCAATATATGTATGTTAAACCCTAGTCCCCAGTGTGAGGGTATACAGAGGTGGGGCTACTGAAAGGGTGATTAGCACCCTCATAAATGAGATAGGTGCCCTAATAAAAGGGATCCCAAAGAGATCCCTCAGCTATTCTACCATGAGAACACACAGAGAAAAGATGTCTGAGTATGAACTAGGAAAACAGGTGCTCACCAGGCACTGAATCTGCCCAGAACTTGATCATGGACTTTTCAGCCTCCAGAACTGTGAGAAATAAATTTCTGTTTATAAGCCACCTAGTCTAAGGCATGTTGTTGCAGTAGCCTAAATGGACTAAGACACATTTTAATAAAGTATTATGAACCAAATAAAAATTGGTGTGAAAAAACTTCTGTCATTTGTAAAGAAAAACTAAATTGAATGCTTTTTAAAAAATCATGATATATTCATATCACTAAAAAGAATCCAATGAATGGGTTAAAAGTCGATCACAAACTGAGAAAAATGTTTACCTTTACAAAGATTCTGTGTAGATTATTCTGCATAGACTGAAAATATCTTTACATGCTTCCTCCCTTTAAGTAAAAGTCCATCAATTATAAGTGTGATTTATTCGGGAAAGATGGCACAGCTATACATTAAAAGCAGAGTATTAAGGAACAGATTCATGAATAAATATGATTCCATGTTTAAAGTTAAAATAAACTTTCATTTAATTTGTCCATTTTTTTAAAAGATTTTATTTATTTATTTTACAGACAGAAAGATCACAAGTAGGCAGAGAGGTAGGCAGAGAGAAAGGGGGAAGCAGTCTCCCTGCTGAGCAGACAGCCTGATGTGGTACTCAATCCTAGGACACTTGGGATCATGACCTGAGCCGAAGGCAGAGGCTTTAACCCACTGAGCCACACAGGCATCCCATAATTTTTCTATTTTTTTAAATTTATCTTTTTAACTCAAGTCTTCTCTGAATGTCCTGATCATATTAACTAAGAAAATTTCTGTTTCATGCTGAAAAAATTTGTTTCTTGTTCTATGATGATTTGGTTGCATTATTAGAGAAACTGCATTTTTTGCCAAAGGTTACTAGTGTTCCTATTTCAAAAGGATGCAACTAACCCTTAGGAGTCAGCTCCTACGATTTCAGTTTGATATGTCTCTTTTTCACAAAAGCGATATAAGAATGGTGGAGAGCCAGATAAATAACCAGTTTATTACATCACAGTTACTTCTATTATTACTTTTGCCCATGGTAGTATTGTCAGGTTACCATAAATTCAACTTCTCATCCTTTTTTTCTGCAAAAGTTAACTCTAATTTTATTTTTTTATTATTATTTGGCCCTCACCAGAAAATTTTTAGAAGGAAGAATTTAATTTGTTTGGAAAACACAACTAATTTGATAATGCAACAGAAGAATTCAAAATTATATACCAAAATTGGGGAGCCACAAAAATTATCCTTACAATTGAATAAATAATTTTAGTGGAGAAATAAACAGAAACTGAAAGGATATTTACATTAGGAGCAATGATTTATATAACTGAGTTTACAAGGAGTGCCTTGTTTATAGATTTAACCTGGTTAGCACAAAAATTTGTACATGTAACTATTTTATAATTTAGAAGTACAATGATTAGTTTAATAATAGAGTCTCTCTCTATAGTTATGGTCTTCCCTGTGAACGTGTTGTTAATGTCATACTGCTGTAGAAAGAACCAGTGGCTGTTGCATCTTACAGTTAATTGTCAGATCTCTGAACTGAAAGAAAATGATGCCTTAAAAATATTTAAGAAAGGCACAGTCATTTTTGTAAGGTAGAGACAGGCCTAGCACAAGCCTCAGCTTATTCTTTCAGCTAAGATGGAGTAATTGAGACCAATTTTAGAAATCTGACTTGAAAATATCATAGAGTCTAAGGAAGCCAAGATTTTAGGGGCTAAGGTCAGAGAAAGAAAGTAAGACTTCATTTAAACAACTGTTCCCTTTAGGGTGTTAGCTGATTTTTGACACAGGGCAAGAAGCCAAGAATCAAGAAAAATGACCATGGCTAACCACAGGAAATCTTGCATTGCTCTTGGTAAACTCAAGGGACCGGCAAGAAAAAATATTGGATTTGAACTCCTAAGGCTATCAGGAGAGAAGAGAGCCACAAAGAAGTGATTCTTCTGCTTTATCGTTTCTCCTCCTGGCATTTTAAAAATTCTTAAATTGCACAGATCAAGAAGCTAAAAACTTCAACAAAAGCTTCTTAAAAGCACAGTGGAATCAGAGGTAGACTTACATGGTACTAAAAAGGTTATCTTATTAATTAAAGCACTCTAATTTTTGATGCCTGGAGAGAGAGTTATATCCTAGCCCAGCACGTGAAAGAGAGGTGGACACAGCCCTTAAAAAATGCAAATCAGACTTGACTGAGATTAAATCTTTATTGAACTAAAGCAATCTCCTATTCTTTCTACCTGTGAGAGGACAGGTTGAAATCTTACGGATGAAGACTAATGACAGCATTTGATACTGTAAAATTTTTCACTTATGATATCAAAAAAATCAGTTAAAAAATTAGGCTAACAAAGAAATAGGGAGAAGAATGAAACAGACAACAGAAACAGAACCACAGATGACCTTCTTATTAAAATTTACAGAGAAAGAATATGAATAATATGTTGAGGCAATTAGATCAAAAGTGCAGAATTTTCTCACAAAACTCAACTCCCTGAAAAAAAAAAAACCCTCCAGTGAAATTTCTTATACCGCAAAACACAGTAATTAAAATGCATAACTCTTTGAAAGATTAACAGCAGAATGGACACCGTAAAGAATAATTTTTATAAATGAGGAACTAGTTTATTAGAAAATAGTAGTGCTAGGGGCGCCTGGGTGGCTCAGTGGGTTAAAGCCTCTGCCTTCAGCTCAGGTCATGATCCCAGAGTCCTGGGATCGAGCCCCACATCAGGCTCTCTGCTCTGCAGGGAGCCTGCTTCCTCCTCTCTCTCTGCCTGCCTCTCTGCCTAGTTGTGATTTCTCTCTGTCAAATAAATAAAAAAGTATAAAAAAAAAAAAAAGAAAATAGTAGTGCTAAATAGTGGAAAGAAAAAGTAGAAAATTCAAGGGACCATAGGAAAAATATGAAACTAGAGGTGAAGTTCTAATATATGTGAAATTAAATTCCCAAAAATGGAGAAAAGAGAGAATGCTGGTCAGAGGGCTGGGAAGGAAACAATATTTGAGAATTGCCAAAACTGATGTATTGCTAAGTTACATATTAAAGAAGTTTCTATGAAAGCTAAGAGAAAAATAGTAAAAATAATCTATAGACATTATGATTGTTGAAAATCAAAATTGGATATGATCTTAAAGGCAATCAGAAGAAAACAGACATATCACTTTAAAAAGAGCAACAACAAGACTGACAATGTGATGACATCTTTCAAGTTCTGAAATGAAGTTAGTGCCAAAAAATAATTCACAAATTAAGGGGAAAAATTAGACAGACAAAACTGGGAGAATTTGTTACCACTACACATCAGCAATTTTAATAAATTCTCCTTCGCCAATGTTTACTGCTCTATTTGTCCTTGCTCAAGTGAGTAATTTCCTATAAATTATTGTAACATATTAGTTTCTCTGGTAATATTAAGTAGCCCTTCTAAAAACATAAAAAATTATTCTTATGAAGTGTTTTTACCCAGATTTCTCCCAGAACTCTTTTTTCCTACCAAGTTGCTGGCATTATCTAATAACCTCACTGAAATTCTCCAAAGATTTGGTCTTTTTGAGTTTCATAACTTCTAGGCCCCACTTAACAAATTCTTTTTTATTTCTTTAGATTTGTTTATTTATTTGAAAGTAGGAGAGAGCGAGAGAGAGAGAGTATATGAGCATGCAGGGGGAGGGGCAAAGGGAGAGAATCTCCAGCCATCTTTCCACTGAGCAGGGAGCCCAATGCCAATACTGGGCTGGATCTCCTGAACCATGAGATCATGACCTGAACTGAAACTAAGAGTCACACGCTCAATTGATTGAGCCACACATGTGCCCTAACTAGGACCTATCTCTAGGGAAATCTGCCTGTCCAGTAATATTTTTGGTATGGAAATTGTTTTTAGATTCCATTTTATCCCATTTTACATGCATTATTATCTTTACAATTTTCATGTCCTTAAGAATTAGAGAATTTGAACATTCTTTACTTTGCTGACCATCCTTAACTGGAGTTCTTATTGAGGTAAAGAATTCCTCATTGTCTCCAAAGCATTCTAAAAGCACAGACTACTCCAGAAGATATCTACTATAATTGTATATATATTAACTCTCTTGTGTCTATCTAATTGACAAGTTTTAGTCAATGTAACGATTTCCATTATTTGAGCAGAGTTTGCTACAACAATGGATCATATTCTACCATTGATCCTTTCTGATAGTTTCCTGTTTCAATTTTAAGATCTGAGCCATCAATCAAAGAATAATTCAGTTTTTCTAAAGAATATTCTAATAAATCTTTCTGAGGTATATGAAGCTTGCAAATGGAAGTAGAGTGTCATGTGTTCTCCCATCTTCAAGTAATGGAAAAGGAGTACGAGTATTACAATAATAAACAGACGTGCAAGAAGGAGAAAATAATATTTTATAGGTGGCAAGGCTTACAAAAGAAAGTTATTTACAAAGTGAGCAAAACAGTGAGCAAAATTTTCAGTGAGCAAAACCGATTTTACAGAAAGAAGACTATCATGTTTGAAGAAGACATTAAACCAAGATGGCAGAGGCTTCATTAGTTTAGCTGCCCACATCTAGATAAGATGCACACTCTTTTGCCACTGCATACCATTATTAGTATATGTAATTCCCATTTACTGAGTCAGAATTTAAGGGCATGTACAGACCCATGATGAATAAAATGGTCTGCTACACTGTGAGATTGCTGAAGAGCTAGTTTTAAATCACAAAGGACTGTGTTAATATCATGGCATCCAAGGAAGAGATTAAGTTATAGAGTAGTTAGCTTAAGTCATATAGTGAATGACTTAAGGATTTCAAAATGTTGAGAACCTATTGACCTCACTAGCCACAGAGACCTGGAATTACTATGAATTACCCTTAATTACTGTCCTTGCAAAATTTTGAACATATTTTAGCATGTCTGGAGTAAGGGATTTAACTCCTCTGTATAAATCATATTGTAGGAAATATAATTTATATTGACAAAACTGTTCTTTTTTTTTTTTGGCAGACTTACGTCCTTTTTGACTAAAAGTACCAGTAGATAAATGGAATCAATCTTAGTTAACTCTACACTTCAGAAAACAAATCAAAGTCATACACATCCACAGGAGTAAAAGTAGAATCATGGGGAAATTTAAGGTTATTGAAGACTTATTAAAGATTATTTATTTATTTATTTATTTATTTGACACACAGAGAGAGGGAACAGAAGCAGGGGGAGTGGGAGAGGGAGAAGCAGGCTTCCCGCCAAGCAGGGAGCCCGATGCAGGACTTGATCCCAGTGTCCTAGAATCACGACCTGAGCTGAAGGCAGGCACTTAATGACTGAGCCACACAGGTGTCCCTCTTTAGGATTTGTTAAGGACACTAATAGTACACTGCCTTAGTCAACCCTGGGATAATAATGACCAAGGCATATTGTTGATTTTCCCAGGATAAAACAAGAAAGTATTAGCTATTTTGATCTAAAGCGACACTAAAGAAAAATATGTAACATTTGGAGGATTGCAATATAAGATTGTATTTGGGTTTGATACTGCTCGAGTTGACAGATCGACATGTGCAGGAAGGGAGAAAGAAGGAAGGCAGATAAGAAATTGCCAGGGACCATGCCTTCTCCCTTACTCCAAACCCTTTTGCTGTTTAGCACAGTCTGATAAGCACAAGGCATGCATTGCAAGGGATGGCCCCAACTTTGGAGTGTGTGCACTTAAGGAAAACCTCTTCTAGCAGTAACCCTAAGACTGTTATAATATCATTAAAATATCACTTGCGCTTCTATTTAGGTCCTCTGTGGGTTTCCCTTAGGCACTTATGGGAAGGTGGTGGATACAAGCATGCACAACACGCTTGAAGCAAAGAAAAACCAAGGCATATCCAGAGGGTGGTGTGATATTGACAAGACAAGACGAGGAAACCAAATAGACCTCCATAAAAACACAATGCAGAGGTGCCTGGGTGGTGCAGTCATTAAGAGTCATCTGACTCTTAATTGGTTTTGGCTCAGGTCATGATCTCATGGATGGTGATCTCATGGGTTATGAGATCAAGCCTTGCCTCAGGCATGGCCCTGAGCATGGAGTCTGCTTAAGATTCTCTCCCCTCCGGGCGCCTGGGTGGCTCAGTGGATTGAGCCGCTGCCTTCGGCTCTGGTCGTGATCTCGGGGTCCTGGGATCGAGCCCCGCATCGTGCTCTCTGCTCCGCAGCAAGCCTGCTTCCTCCTCTCTCTTTGCCTGCCTCTCTGCCTACTTGTGATCTCTCTCTGTCAAATAAATAAATAAAATCTTAAAAAAAAAAAAAAAAGATTCTCTCCCCTTCGCGGGGGTGGGAGGTTGGGGGAACAGGTGGTGGGTAATAGGGAGGGCACGTATTGCATGGAGCACTGGGTGTTGTGCAAAAACAATGAATACTGTTACGCTGAAAAAAATAAATTAATTAAAATAAAAATAGAAAGTTAAAAAAAGAAAAAGATTCTCTCCCCTCACTCTCTGTCCCTCCCACTCATACTCTCTCTCTAAAATAAATAAATAAATAGATGTTTTTTAAAAAAGTACACAGTGCAGAACCCAGTGGCGTGCTATTCACTCTCTGGTAGGTCCAGTCTTATATCTTTGGAGTGTACTTTCACTTTGCTAAATAAAACCTTTGCTTCTTTAACTTTCTATTCAGGCTCTCTACTGAAATTTTTCCTTGGAGAAGACTAGAATGGAGGACTCTATGCCCTGACTGGGAAAGTAAGTGTTACAAGGACTAGCACAAGGTATAGTGAGTCCTTTGTTCAACTCTTTGTCCTTCTGCTTGCTGTTTTAGAGAATATCACATAAATTTGAGTAAAAGGTAAATAGGCACAACCCTAATAATTCTCCCTACATAAGTAGAAGTTGTTTTTCACAAGAAATCTGACACTTTTGTGATCTTCAGTTTGGGCTTGATTTAGACTAGTTTGGAAAACTAAGGTCTGTGGATCAAATCCAGTAGGTTGCCTCTGTCTGTAAATAGGTTTATTGGAACACAGCCACCCTAGTTCATTTACATACTGTTTTTCGCTGCTTTCACACTACAAAGGTAGAATTAAATAGCTTTTAGAGACCCTATGGCCCACAAAATTAAAATGTTTTACTACCTGGCCCTTCACAGAAAAAAGTTTCCTGATATATACCAAGAAAAATGGAAGAAAGACTTTGTTAACTCAAGTTAATTAATAACTCATTAAAGTACAGTCAAGTTTTAAATGTTTTGTACTCAAATATTTTCAAGTTAGAAAAACAATGAAAAAGCAAAAAGTAATTCTAGCCTTTGCAATTACCAGGATGTTTGTACTGAACTTCCCAGACAGGAAGAAGGGATCTGAAGAAAACCTGTCATTCTTAGAGAACTGAATTTAAAAGTTCAGGCTTAAATTCGATTTAACTCTGAAATTCAAATTTAAGAGTTCAGCTCATCTATTGAGAAATATGAACAATTTATGCTCCTTACAGAAAGACTGAGGCACAAGATATGATTAAATATGGTGACAATTCTTCTAAGTATTGGTGGATGCATTGTTTTTGTGGCCCCAGAGTACTACTGACTACTTTTAGTACGTTTGAAAAATATTTAATAAATCTCACAATTTAAAAGATCAATATAATATTAGGAAGCATGCATCACCTAGTGACTTACCGTTAACATGGTTTTGTTCTCTAATGACTTATGTAATTACCTAAAATTACATATATATTTTAATGTAAAGATTTATTAAGCCTTTTTAGTCAAATAGATAGCAATCATTTTACACTCATAATTTAAAATTCCTTGTGTTTAAAAAGGATTCAATTTTCTTCTCACTAGGACAAATAAATAACAAATAGACAAGTTAAAAAATATTCATCTGTCAAAAATTACTGAGGACGTTCCATGTGCCAGGGACTATCATAATACTGAACTTATAAAAATAATATATTAATTAAACATCTGATCTAGTTAATGTAGGTTTTCCCTTTTATAGTTGAATAAGTTCAGATTTGAGGAGATTATAGAACGTAGCCAAAGTTAAATAGCTTGTCGCCAATAGATCTCACATTCAAACCCATACAACTCAACTCTAAAATTTGGGCACTTAACCCTCTGTTCTACTCTCTCCCAAGTAAAACAAGAATAAGAAAGTCTTATTTAGGCAAAGACATATTAAAATATTTTAAAAAGAATCCAGAGGTGCCCACAAACAGTTGTGAAAGAAAGAGGCTGATTTTATTGAGAAAACTGGAAGGAAAGGAATGTAAAACAAGGTAACCAGTTCATGCATGTGTAACATAATTAGCAATCTCATCACAACCCTTTCTACTCTATTAGTAATTTTGGATCAGTGAGAGACAGTGGGTGGAATCATACTGTTTGAAGAATCACCAGCTGAAACAAATCTACTCATTAAAGCCTATGACAAATAAGTAGTTTGAGACCAGTGACAGTCAAGGAGATGGGACTGATTTAAGATTAACCCTTAATCTTAATCTTATGTCTTCTAACAAAATGATGCAACAATATTGAAAATCATCCCATCTCTAGGTGGTATGTGTGTGTTTGTAAGACACAGGAAATGAAGAAAAGGACTATAAGAGATTTCCTATTTTTCACTCATGCATCCTAGAAATAGGTAGCAAGAGTTCAGGTTCGAGGACCTTTACAGAGGTTAAATATAAGATGCAAACCAGATTCTGATTATATCCTAAGATTCTATTTTAAAGATGCAGTTAGAATTTAGGGACTACACATACCTGGAACACCATGGTTATTTTTATAATAAAGAAAATATAAAATATCCAATAAAAATATCATTTTTACCAAAGAGACATAAGGATTTGGTCTCATTTGTCTTCTGGTTAACTAGCAGGTCAACTTGTCAGTACCCTAAAAATCACTTTTTCCTGAAATAAAAGCCTAAAATTTAGAAAAAGTCTGGAGGACAGAATAAAATCAATTATATACTTCCTTGACTCTTGGCTCCAATCTGTCACCCTGAGTCTCAAAAGCAAAGAAAAAATGGTATCCAAACACAAATGACACTCCCAAACTAAAAGGCATGCACTTATGCAGGTATATTATGCATGTACTATTATACATAGGGAGTTATTGCTTTGTGCTTCATTCTTTTCAACAAAAAATCTTGAACCCAAAATAATTGCAACCCTAGCCAGAACACTTTTGGAGTATTGAATTTATGTCTGGATAGGCTTGATATTGGAAGGATGTGGATTGCAGTTGTGTGCCAAGGCACACTAGACAAGGATATTGAGGTAACCAGAAGTCAGATCTAATGTAAAAGGGAAGATAATGTGGAGGAGAAAAAAAATGGAATGGGAATTATTTTCAATTGTTGAAGGTTTATCACAAAAAAAGAAGAGGTAATGTTGTCTATCATACTGGAAGATGGAGTTTTAAGAGATGAATACTACATAGTAGTACATATTAAAAT
The DNA here is from genome assembly GCF_922984935.1 of Meles meles. Lineage (NCBI taxonomy): Eukaryota > Metazoa > Chordata > Mammalia > Carnivora > Mustelidae > Meles > Meles meles. The sequence goes on from NC_060066.1 coordinate 25,222,092, forward strand.
TACAAAGAAAAATTTTAAACTTCAATATATTACATTAGGAGTTAGTGAATGCCTTTTCATCAAACACATTTATAGAATTCTAAGTTGTGTGATAATTTGTCTTAAGTTCCTGGGTTTGGTATTTGGAGTCCAGGAGTTTGTTATTCCTTCTAAGTTTAAGTATCTCAGTAGATTAGACTAACATACTATTCCCATGAACACACTGTTACTAAGAACATGACATGATAACTTGGAAAAAGAATTGGATCTTTCTTTTGAAAGACTGGGTGTCATTCTGCTCTCCTAATACATGCAACAGTATGATATATTAAGAGACAAATTTTGTAGTCAAACTCATCAGTGATTAAATAACTCAAATATAAGTTGTGTGATTTTTAAAACATTATAAGATTTCCCTGACCCCATGTTGTCTACCATATAAAATAGAAATAACAACTTTACAGGATTTTGAGAGAATTTTTAAAAATGGTGAATCAAAATTATGACACAGAAAAAAAACATAGTAAATGTAGATGTTGTTATTATTTGGCCATATGCACTTTATGTGCATACTGTTAGTTCTATACTGCTGATTCAGGAGCTAGGGCAGTGAGGAGACAGAGTAACTGATGTTCTTCCATATATAGATATATAAATGAGTCCACAGTCTCATCATTTTGTCAACACATAAAAAAAGTTACAGGGCTCACATCCGTAATAATCTCATGGCAAACATATCTGAACAAACTGGAATGGTCTGACCTGAATATTTCTATTTTTTAAAGATTTTATTTATTTATTTGACAGAGAGAGAGAAAGTGAGAGAACACAAGCAGGAGAAGCAGCCGGTAGAGGGAGAGGAAGAAGCAGTCTCCCCATTGAGCAGAGAGCTGGACATGGGGCTTGATCCCTGGACCCTGGGATCATGACCTGAGTCAAAGGCAGGTGCTTAACTGGCTGAGCCACCCATGCACCTCTGAATAAATATATATATTTTTATAAGACAAATCTCAACCCTACTTCAATCTTTCACACATTATTTCACATAGTCTAACATTCTACAGTTATCTGCTTAGAGACCATTATCTATACTTGACAATCAGTACATAAAATAAATTAGATAAAGCACTTCACTTACAATACAGTGGACATTTCTTTTACTAAGGTGAGTTATAAGTCCCAAATATTCTTTGCTTCAGTTTTACCCTTAATTCCTCAGTGCAGTTTTCCAAATCTGACACCAAAATTTTTAATTTCTTTTTTTTTTTTTACTTTTTAAAGTAATTCCAAGTCAACATATCCTAATTGTTAACTGTAACAAATATAGGCATGGAAGCACAAAGGGGGCAGTATGAGATGAGCCTCTAAAGAAGAGAAGTGCATTTATAATTACCAAAGAAATATAAATCAATAGAATTTCACAAGAATGATCTTTATATCAGGACTCATTTAAGGCAGTATTGTCTTTATAAAACATGTATCAGAAATACCCTAGGTGGCTGTTAAATATATTTTTATGGCCATCTCTTACCCCCAAATCAGAATATCTTGTATATGGATAGAATTTATACTTAGAAGAAGAAATTAGAGAAGTTCTTATATACTAATCCTGGAGTATTAATATTTTATGGTAAGTGAGAAAAAAAAAAGTTCTCAGCCTAATTTCAATTTCTTAGTCTCATTCAAACAGAGGATGAATTTAGAGCCAACACTCTAGGTACCTATATCAACAGGTTTATTGTTGTTATTGTAATTTTTAATTATATATCTCCATCTCATTTCTCTACATTTTCTGTTTCCTCATAGACACTCTCTTCCTGTTTATTTCAAGTGTATTAGTACTTGCTTGTTGGAATATTTAAAGTCTTTGTCAGATAATTTCAACATCTGTGCCATCTCAGTGTTGGACATCTGTTGATTGTGTATTCTATATGAATTGAGATTTTCCTGGATCTTCATATGTTGAATTTTTAATATTTATTTAATATTAAAAAGAGAGAAACTCCAGCAGACTCCCCACTGAGCTCAGAGCCTGTCACAGGGCTCAATCTTCAGACCCTGAATTTATGATCTGAGCCAAAACCAAGAGTCCAATGCTTGAATAACTGTGCCACCCAGGCCCCCCATATAATGAATACTTTGAATTGTGTCTTGGAAGTTTTCAATATTGTATTATGAAGATTAAGTATGTTGACCTTTAAAGCCTGTGAAGAATGTTGATGTTTTTATATTTAGCAGATACTCAGTCTGGGCTGTATTCAGGTGCTAAGTTACAGTGGCCTTTGTGGGCTACAGTTCCAGTGAGTTCAGTTTTCAAGGCCACTGCCATACTATTTGGATTTTATAATGATTTTACAATAGCTTTTAAAATATTAAAGATACAAACAAGTACAGACTTGCATTACCAAATATTTGAATATATATATTATAAGGTCATTGTAACCAAGTCACAGTGCAGAAATTGCTAGCATCCTTGAAAAACAACAACCAGTATAGAGGAAAAACAACTATTATAGAGGACCCATTAGTGCAGAGTTTATTTTTTTTTTCCTGTAAAGGGTCAGATAATAAATGTTTTCATCTTTGTGGACTAAGAATCAAAAGTGAGGATATTATATAGAGACTTATATGACAAGAGAAAGAACAAATATCCAGAAATTTTACTGATTCAGTTTAAAATATAATAATAGTTTTCAAAAATATAAATATGTTAAATATCATAATTGAATTCTTTTTTAAAGTGAAACATTTTCTGTAATTGGGGTTCAAAGCCTGTGTTCCCTATCTTAAAAATTGATTTCAGGGGCACCTGGGTGACTCAGTGGGTTAAGCCTCTGCCTTCAGCTCAGGTCATGATCCCAGGGTCCTGGGGTCGAGTCCTGCATCAGACTTGGCAGGGAGCCTGCTTTCTTTTCTCTCTCTCTATGCCACTTGTGATCTCTCTCTGTCAAAAAATGAATAAAATCTTGGGGCGCCTGGGTAGCTCAGTGGGTTAAAGCCGCTGCCTTCACCTCAGGTCATGATCCCAGGGTCCTGGGATCGAGCCCCGCATCGGGCTCTCTGCTTGGCAGGGAGCCTGCTTCCCTTCCTCTCTCTCTGTCTGCCTCTCTGCCTGCTTGTAATCTGTCTGTCAAATAAATAAATAAAATCTTAAAAAAAAAAAAGATTCTCTCTCTGCCTCTCCCCCCTAAAAAAAACCCACAAAAATGTTTAAAAAATGAATAAAATCTTCAAAAAAAATTTGATTTCACCGGCTCATCTGTTGATGCTGATCTATAGAGAGATTGATATATCTGGAAAAAAAAATTTTTTTTCACACAGACAGGTGATACATGCAGCACTCACATGCTGTCATGTCATACATTCTCACCACAGTTTTCAGTGCCATGGGCAGCAGTGTAGAGAAAACACCATATATAGCCTCTGTCTCAACTGCACAATTCTGCTGCTATAATGGAGAAGAAGTCTTATACAAAACTAAAATGAACAGGTGTGTCTGGGTTCCAATAAACTATATTTATGGGTACTAACCTTTTAATATAATTTTCATGTATCCTGAAGTATTATTCTTACTTTTTCCCCCCATATTATAATAGATATGAGCAGTTCATAATCTTTAAACTACCAAAAACTGATGGGTAAGTAAAGAAGGATAGTCGATTTGGCCTGTAGGCCGGAGATTACCAAACCATACATTGGAGAAAATATTAAGAGAGATACTTGTTGAAAATCTAGGAAGGTCAGAAATGCCAGCAGGGGCTGAGGATCTGGTGCAAGCTTATTAAAGAGCCAGGTGTCAGTATGGTCCTGAAGGGACCCACACCTGCAGAATATAAGAGGCTTCAGTGAACACTGAAGAGACACCAATGAAATAGAGGTTAAGTGAACCTTGCAAGAGGTGCTATCTAGACTCAAACGAAACAGTTCTTAGAATAAACTGATCGGGGCGCCTGGGTGGCTCAGTGGATTAAGCTGCTGCCTTCGGTTCAGGTCATGATCTCAGGGTCCTGGAATCGAGCCCTGCATCGGGCTCTCTGCTCCGCAGGGAGCCTGTTTCCTCCTCTCTCTCTGCCTGCCTCTCTGCCTACTTGTGATCTCTCTCTCTGTCAAATAAATAAATAAAATCTTTAAAAAAAAAAGAATAAACTAATCAATCTTTTCAATTGGAAAATTTGTGATCAGTCTAATCATGCCTAATAAGAGAAAGTATAAACTCTCTTTAGAGGAAGATAATTTCATCTGAGTCTTCCATATATTTCATATACAATGTCATTAAGCAAAAATTATTAGGTAGGCTAAATTGTGCCATTACATTAATGAACATCAAGGGAAAATGACAATGGAAACAAATACACATGTGGTTCAGATATTAGAATTAGATGGTAAGGATTTTAAGTGACCATGATAAATACATTATAAAATACAGAAAGAAAAAATAAATTACAGAAAGAAAAAACATTCAAAAGCAGCTGAAAAGCTAGAAATTTTCCACAGTGAATTGAATTTGCATTAAGAACCGTATTAAGAACTGAATTGTGTTAAAATTACTGAAAAATACAATATGACAATAATAAGGCAAACAATGATGAGAAGTGAATTAACTTTTTTTTTAAGATTTTATTTATTTATTTGACAGAGAGAGAGATCATAAGTAGGCAGAGAGGCAGGCAGAGGGAGAGGGGGGAAGCAGGCTCCCTGCTGAGCAGAGAGCCCAATGCAGGGCTCGATTCCAGGACCCTGAAATCATGACCAGAGCTGAACACACAGGCTTAACCCACTGAGCCATCTAGGCACCCTGTGAATGAAATTTATTATGAATTAATGATTCAGTGTAATTCAAATCAAAATTCCAGACTCAATTCTGTGTGTATGAAACTGAAAAGCTGATGTCAAAATTCATGTGAAAATGCAAAAGGTAAATAAGAACCAAGGAAATATTGAAAAAGGAAAAAAATAGGAAGACTTACATTTCAAGTAGTATGTCTTATTTTAATGTTCTAATAATCAAGACGGTGTCATACTGGTACAAAGAAACAAGAAAAGTTCAGTTGAACAGAATAAAAACTTTCTTTCATAGACAAATACACAAATATAAAGTCACCTGATTTATGACAGGATGAAACTGCAGTATATTAAGGAAATGATGGACTTTTCAATAAAAATATTAGGTCAATTAGATAACATATGGAAAAGAACCTAAATTCTGTGTTATTGTTGACTGAAATGTAAACAGTATAACAAGAGTCATGCCTTTTTTTCCCCCTGAGGAGATAACAGGTTAGTATCTTTATGACCCCATTGATGCAAAGATTTGTAGTCTAAGATACAGAAATTAATGACAATGAAAGGAAAGAAAAAAACATGAAAATTGGACCATGCTAAAATTAAGAACTTTTTCATTAAAAAACATACTACAGAATAATGAGAATGAATAAACTAGGCATAGAACTTCCTTAACAGCATTAATTAAAGCTAACATTATACTCAGTAGTGAGAGACTAAAAGCTTCTTGTCCAAGATCAGGAATGACACAAGGCTGCCTGTTTTTCACCACTGCCGTTCAACATTGAACTGGAAGTCCTAGCCAGAGCAATTAGGCAAGAAAAAAAATACAAAAGACATTTAAATTGGAAAGGAAAAAGGAGGTTACCCCTATTTATAGATGGCATGATTCAGTATGAGATCAACATATAAAAATTCAAAAGGGGAATTAATAGAATAACTCTAATTGGGATAACATCCAAAAATACCTTGGAATAAATTTTACCATGGAGATGAAAGACTTGTGCACTGAAAACTACAAAGTATTACTGAAAGAAACAACTTAAAAGACAAAAGGCATTCTTCTGAGATGATAAAAAAGTTAGAGTTATGCCCTTTAAAATGGTTAATTGGTAATTGTATGCTATGTGACTTTTACCTCAATTACAAGAAAAAAATCAGGCTAGTCCCTACATAGGAAGATGGAAGCCAGATAGTAGTAGAAAGAGTAACAAGTAGTGTTTTGTGGATTCTGTTAGTGCTTCATTTCTTGATTTGGGCACTGGTTTTAATGTGGTTTCACTATGTGAAAAGTGTTGGACTGTATCTCTTTTAACTTGTGCTTTTATATAAGCATTTTGCATTTCAAAAATTAATAAAAATGTTACATAAACAGTTTTAAATGTGATTTATAACAGTTTTTTTTTCATTTTATTTATTTTTTCAGTGTAACAGTATTCATTCTTTTTGCACAACACCCAGTGCTCCATGCAAAACGTGCCCTCCCCATTACCCACCACCTGTTCCCCCAACCTCCCACCCCTGACCCTTCAAAACCCTCAGGTTGCCCCAACCTCCCACCCCTGACCCTTCAAAACCCTCAGGTTGTTTTTCAGAGTACATAGTCTCTTATGGTTCGCCTCCCCTCCCCAATGTCCATAGCCCGCTCCCCCTCTCCCAATCCCACCTCCCCCCAGCAACCCCCAGTTTGTTTTGTGAGATTAAGAGTCATTTATGGTTTGTCTCCCTCCCAATCCCATCTTGTTTCATGGAGAAGCAACATGGGGGGGTAGGGGGATAGGAGAAGAGTAAATGAAACAAGATTTATAACAGTTTTAAATGTGATTTATAACATGGCATTCACAACTTCAATTTAAAAAGACAAATATGTTATCCAAGGGCAATTACTACACAAAATTATTCAAGACTGAGAAAGAGAAATGTAACTATATACAAGAATGAATACTTAACTGAAAGATTCATATGTCAAATTTAGAGTATAGGAGAAAACATGATATCATAAAAGGGTCAATTTATCCTTTATATATATTAAATATAATATATAATATAAATATAATTAAATATAAATGTAATGAATATCATAAGGTTTTTGTTAAATTTTATAAGACAATGTTAAAATTTCTATAAAAAACATGGATATAAATAATCAAGGGACTCTTGAATTAGAACAATATGGTAGACAGAATTCTAGTATGACCTTCAAAGCCTCTTTCCCTTGATGACCTATTCCCTGGAATTTGTAACCATAATTATCTCACTATTTCTGGGTTTAGAATTTGATATAATGTTTTACAGCCCAGTTTCCTTAATGAAAGGAAAATTAAAGTGAATGAATTTGAATTCTAGTATCAGCAAGAGGTATCTCACTATGTAACATCTAATAAAAATCAAGTTATAGAGGAATACAGGTAATAACACATTCCATTTAACAAAATTAAAATATGCATGATAATATTTATAGGAAAATGCATATGTACTACAAGCACAGAGAAAATCATAATAACTCTGAATATCAAATTAGACCAATAGTTATTTGTATATGGGTGTAGAGGGTGGTGAGTGATAAAGATGGTAACAGGAAAGATACATATGGTTTTCTTATATTAAGTAAATTTTTATTTCTAAAGACAAATTATTGAAATAGAGATAGTTTAGATTTTATAAAATGGTATGCTTTACATATTTTTGTATCTGTAACATTCCATTATTTTAAGAGAATGACTTACATTGCTTTTATCCTTTATAGGTTTTGAAAAACTTTAAAATTTGTTACCTTATTTAACCATCAAAATTTTTATGCTCTTGGTTAGCCAGGGATTTTTCCTACCAAGCTTTTAGATAGAGAAAACACCACAAAGTTTTCATATATCACATTTAGCATACAATTCAATACTCTAAGCTACTTCTTTTAAAGGAAAGGAAATAAATGTTTATTGAATATCTGCAAAGTGCCAGGACACTAACATATTATCTCAACAAATCCACTGAAGCAGGTATCCTTATGTCATTATAAAAATAAGGAGCCTGAGATTTAGAGAGATTGCCACTTGTCCAAAAATTCTCCCCTAGAGGCAAAGCTCTATTTGATCCCTAGGACATTCATAGACCACAACTGCCCTGTTTGTTTTATATTCTGTTGACTCCCTAAGCACCTTGTTTCTCAGTTAATAAGGATTTAGGCACTAATTGAAGAGTATACTTCATAAAATATAAAGAACAAATAATTTGCTTCCTGCAAATAATTTCTAAATTCATATGAGACTGCTTTCAAAATTGTTCTCTGTGTAAAAACAAAAATCATCTAAAATCATAAAATATCTTAATACTTTTCTATCTTCGAAATTAATGCTTCAGAGTTTTTTGGGAGCTTTTTTTCCCTCTCAGTTCTGCTTTGAAGAGGGCAACATTTAATGTTGAAAATTTTCACATTGAAAGTCATCTCCTCACAGATCATAAATCCACAGTACTGGAAAGTAATTCCATTTTCTTACTATGCAACACCACACTCCATGCTGAGTGCTGGCTACTCTTTTTGTTCCATAATGCTGCATACTGAATCCTAAGTTTAGTTTCCTTGAAAGTTAGACCTTTCATGTCTGATTTAGTAATTGATCCAAGTACTATAAAAAGAATGTTTTAAGCATTTGCATATTGGTTAAATTAAGGCTGCCAAATACCTCCTGTCTATGACCTTCATTCTTCCTCACTGTGGAGCCCTCCCCTTGCTTTAAAGAAAAGGTAGAGAGAATTATCAAAGTCTTTACTTTCATTTCAACTGTTCAACTTTGAGTCTTAATCCTTATAAGTCTGCCATTCATGAGCTTCCTGGACATTTTAGAAATCTTTCGAACTTAAGAACTGATGTTCCAACATCATAACGTCCTTGAAAAATTGAAGAAAGAAACAGAAAAGACCTCCCTTGAATTATTACCTACTCTTCTAGATATTCTCAAATTGTAATGAGAAAAAAATAAATTTGAATAGTTAGCAAGGTTTCAAATTGGTGGTATTTTTCACAAGATGTTATTTTATTCCTAGTATATTACCTATTTTCATTTTGTTCATCTTCATGGAGTATCTATTTAAGCTATAGGATTGAGCATGCCACTAAACAACACTGATTTCAAGCTGAATTACTTCTTAACTTCTTGAGATCTATATTTATAAAGCAATAACAATGTATATTAAGCAACAGTGCCGTAATATTAAATCATAATCTATTTTTTAAACATTTCTTTATGCATATAAAGGGAAAAAGCTGAAAATACTGTTTTCTCTAAATCTGTGTTACATCAAGGAGGTTTATTTACTTTTAAGTATTTAACAACATTCCTGCAATTATATACTAAGAGAATGACCTGTACAAATTTATATAATTTAATCTCTCTGGAGTTATCTTAAAGTTATGTGAAAGGTAAAATTTCAGGTACCAGTGGTGCGCTTTTAACTATTGCTCCTCCACATAGAAAAGTTGATCACATATTTTAAAACACTTTTGCATATCAATTGTTATAGGGACTTTGTCTACACAGGCATAATAAATTTGCAAATACTTCAGCATTTTAAGTAAAATAATTTTACATGTAAACCATTGAGGATGAATAATTAGTTGCTAAGTAATGAGTTCCTGACAGAAAAAGGCTGCTTCAATGGCTGGATTTTCAGAATACAGACAATAGTGACCCTGAAGACCCAGGAGCTGGTACAATTTATTATTCTATTTTGAGAGTAGTCAGTCAGGATTTTAAAGATAGAGCTTAGGAAATAAAGAGACATCATTAAATATTTTTAAAAATATTTAGAGACATTAAATGCAGCCAAATTGGGGATTTTGAATAATAGTATTTTAAAAAAATAAACTCTGGGCATTTAAAACTTGTAACAGAAATAATTATAAATTATTGAATTTATAATTAACCCTACACAAGATCTTGTTCAATGTCATTCAATCTAGGATACCTTTTCAAGGAACCATAGTTTTTATGATTTTAGGATAATTTGTTAGCTGTCATTTATTCTCAATCCCCTGGATGGCAACACCATAATTTCTCAGTCCTTTTCAATCTGATAGCCAAAATTTGGATCTAGAATTCCACTGTTGTTAAGTATTTAAAGTGACAGCATTTAATTTATTCTCTTTTGATAAGTTAATCTCATTAAACTAATTTTGTCTTGCCCTAATGTGAAAATAGAAACAGTTGTTCATTATTAAATCTGAAACTCACGTTGACTTTTTTAAAAAAAGGGCATAGTAAACCAAATGAAAAGCCATGACATCATATTAATATTCTATGAATAGAGGTATAATGAAAAGATCTAACAGAACTACACACTTCACATGGTTGAAAACTAAGCCAAATCCAAAAGAAGCTTCAATTTAGCTGATATCAAAATGAAAGCTGATATGTTAAGGAGAGTCCTGTTTTGTACATTTCAAGTTGTAACAGTTGTTTATAGTAAATGTATTAGTAAAGTTACTAATGAATAGCTAATTTATAATTATTTAATTATAATCAATGGTAATTATTAATTGTAAAGATATTAATAAGAATAAAATATATTTCATTTGCTGTTCAGTTATTTAATATTCATTCAATAATTAAGTGGATATATTTCACTTTGGTGTCTGCTGTTATTTCTTTGGTTCATTAAAAATTGAGCCAAGAGGTGCCTGGGTGGCTCAATAAGTTAAGCCTCCAACTCGGTTTTCAGCTCACGTCGTGATCTCATGGGTCACGAGATTAAGCCTCATGTCTGGCTCCATGGGACAGGGAGTCTGCTTACAGATTCTCTCTACCCCTCCTACCACTCACATTCAATCTCTCTCTCTTTTTCTATAAAATAAATAAAGAAATCTTTTTAATAAATAAGCCAATATTTAAAATTATTTTTTCAAAATATGATTTAAGTAATTAAAATTAATATTAATTTTAATGACCAATATTAATATTAATATATTAATAACCATATTAATCAATACGTGTATTAAATAATATACTTATTATTTGGGATTTTGACATGATACTGCTTGTATTTAATTGTATTTAATTTGTGCATGCATGACTCTATATATAAATACTTTAAGCAATATAACATTAATATAAATGGACACTGATATGAGACATATTTTCTTTTATCAAATTAATTTGATTTGAGAAATACTAATTTAAAAGATCTTTGATTCCACATTTGAATGGAATCAAAAAACTAAAAAAGAGTAGGAATTGAGTTTGAACAATTACATTATAAAACTGATAATATATATATACAAAGGGAATTATTATGTAAGAAAACAGGAAAATATAAATGTGTTAAATATCTGTACTCTTTAAAAATTCATAATTCTGTAAGATAACATTAAATTATGGCTTTGTTTTCCAACGTATAAATATCCTGTTCCTTATCATTATGATCTTTCAGTATACCCTTTGAAGATATTTTTCACTGTTCTTTGCTTCTCTTTCTACCTAATACCACTCATTAAAAACTTCTCACATAAGATATATTTATGAATGTCTCACATTTTTTCTCTTCTCCTTCTTTTCCTATTACTTTGTTGGATCACTTCTATAGTTTCATAGCATAAATTGTTTACATCCTCTTCTATTACCCTAATTCCCAGATTTGTTTCATATTTAACTTCATTTCTATTCCATGCTTATTCTTAGTCCTTATATAGTAATTTTCTGCCATCTCTTGGTTGATTGAGTGGTACATTCTATTTGTTGCCAGGAAGAACCACAGGAAAATTATTTCTTATGTTCAATTTTTTGGTAGCCACCTAAAAATGATGGACAGGTTGGCTAGGTATAAAATATTTAGCAATCTTCTCTTTAGCTGTACATTTTAACATGAAAGTTATACCATTGTTTTCATGTGCTGAATATGGGTATGGAAAAATTTGAGCAGACTCTGATTGTTTTCCTCTAAGAAATAAATAAATCATTTCATCTGAATGCTCAAATGATTTTTTTTATTTTAATAAGATTAATATGTAGGGACACCTGGGTAGCTCACCCTTTAAGTGTCTCCCTTCACCTCCGGTCATGATCGCAGGGTTCAGGGATCGAGCCCCGCATCAGACTCCCTGCTCTGTGGGGAGCCTGCTTCTCCTCACACTCCCCCTGCTGTGTTCCCTCTCTCGCTGTGTCTCTCTCTGTCAAATAAATAAATAAAATATTAAATAAAAGGATTAATATGGAACTAAAAGGCTACTTATTTATTTAGATTATCTTTGGAATTTGGGTTTTTTTTTTTTTGGAGGAGAGTCAATTTTCCTTGCATGTGGTATGTTAGCAATCTCTATTTGTTGTGATGATTTGATTTTTCTAGAATGTCATAAAAATAGAAATAATGTAACCTCATACTTCTTTCACTTGGCATGATTTTCAAATTGATCAATGTTGTTGCTAATGTCAATTTCTGCTGGCAATTAGTATTATAATGTGGATGGACACACAGAATGCATTTCCAACTTAGTAGCTGATAGTAGTTTAGTTTATGGATATTATGAATAAAACTGTTACAAATATTAATTTGATAGTACATATGCATTCATTTCTTTTTTTTTGAGTTTTATTTTTTTATTTCTTTTAAAGATTTTATGTATTTATTTGACAGAGAGAGAGATCACAAGTAGGCGGAGGCAGGCAGAGAGAGAAAGGAGGAGGAAGCACACTCCCCACTGAGCAGAGAGCCCCATGCAGGACTCCATCCCAGGACCCTAGGATCATGACCCGAGCCAAAGGCAGAGGCTTTAACCCACCGAGCCACCAGGTGTCTCCTGTTTGCAGTTTTAAAGATCTTGATATCATTTATCTCTTTCATTCTCAGGTATTTTTTTTAATATATATTTTTTCATTTAATAGTTAATTTTTATTTCTTTCTTATTTTTTTATAAACATATAATGTATTTTTATCCCCAGGGGTACAGGTCTGTGAATCACCAAGTTTACACACTTCACAGCACTCACCATAGCACATACCCTCCCCAATGTCCATAAACCCCTCCCCCTCTCCCAACCCCACATCCCCCCAGCAACCCCCAGTTTGTTTTGTGAGATTAAGAGCCATTTATGGTTTGTCTCCCTTCCAATCCCATCTTGATTCATTTATTCTTCTCCTATCCCCCTAACCCCCCATGTTGCATCTCCACGTCCTCAATTCAGGGAGATCATATGATAGTTGTCTTTCTCCAATTGACTTATTTCACTAAGCATGATACCCTCTAGTTCCATGCACGTTGTCGCAAATGCAAGATTTCATTTCTTTTGATGGCTGCATAGTATTCCATTGTGTATATATACCACCTCATCTTTATCCATTCATCTGTTGATGGACATCTAGGTTCTTTCCATAGTTTGGCTATTGTAGACATTGCTGCTATAAACATTCGGGTGCACGTGCCCCTTTGGATAACTACGTTTGTAACTTTAGGGTAAATACACAGTAGCACAATTGCTAGATCATAGGGTAGTTCTATTTTCAACATTTTGTGGAAACTCCATGCTGTTTTCCAGAGTGGTTGCACCAGCTTGCATTCCCACCAAGAGTGTAGGAGGGTTCTCCTTTCTCTGCAACCTTGCCAGCATCTCTCATTTCCTGACTTGTTAATTCTAGCCATTCTGACTGGTATGAGGTGATATCTCATTGTGGTTTTGATTTGTATTTCCCTGATGCCAAGTGACGTGGAGCACTTTTTCATGTATCTATTGTCCATCTGGAGGTCTTCTTTGCAGAAATGTCTGTTCATGTCCTCTGACCATTCCTTGATTGGATTTTTTGTTCTTCCGGTGTTAAGTTTGCTAAGTTCCTTATAGATTTTGGACACTAACCCTTTATCTGATACGTCATTTGCAAATATCTTCTCCCATTCTGTCAGTTGTCTTTTGGTTTTGTTAACTGTTTCCTTTGCTGTGCAAACGCTTTTGATCTTGATGAAATCCCGATAGTTCATTTTTGCCCTTGCTTCCCTTGCCTTTGCCGATGTTCCTAGGAAGATGTTGCTGCGGCTGAGGTTGAAGAGGTTGCTGCCTGCATTCTCCTCAAGGATTTTGATGGATTCCTTTCTCACATTGAGGTCCTTCATCCATTTGGAGTCTATTTTCGTGTGTAGTGTAAGGAAGTCATCCAATTTCATTTTTCTGCATGTGGCTGTCCAATATTCCCAGCACCATTTATTGAAGAGGCTGTCTTTTTTCCATTGGACACTCTTTCCTGCTTTGTCAAAGATTAGTTGACCATAGAGTTAAGGATCTATTTCTGGGCTCTCTATTCTGTTCATTGATCTATGTGTCTGTTTTTGTGCCAGTACCATGCGTTTTGATGATGACAGCTTTGTAATAGAGCTTGAAGTCCGGAATTGTGATGCCACCCACTTTGGCTTTCTTTTTCAATATTCCTTTGGCTATTCGAGGTCTTTTCTGGTTCCATATAAATTTTAGGATTATTTTTTCCATTTCTTTGAAAAAAATGGATAGTATTTTGATAGGGATTGCATTAAATGTGTAGATTGCTTTAGGTAGCATAGACATTTTCACAATATTTATTCTTCCAATCCAGGAGCATGGAACATTTTTCCATTTCTTTGTGTATCCCTCAATTTCTTTCATGAGTACTTTATAGTTTTCTGCATATAGATTCTTAGCCTCTTTGGATAGGTTTATTCCTAGGTATCTTATAGTTTTGGGAGCAATTGTAAATGGGATTGACTCCTTAATTTCTCTTTCTTCTGTCTTGTTGTTGGTGTAGAGAAATGCAACTGATTTATGTGCATTGATTTTATATCTTGACACTTTACTGAATTCCTGTACAAGTTCTAGCAGTTTTGGAGTGGAGTCTTTTGAGTATTCCACATATAGTATCATATCATCTGGAAAGAGTGATAGTTTGACTAATTCTTTGCCGATTTGGATGCCTTTAATTTCTTTTTGTTGTCTGATTGCTGAGGCTAGGACTTCTAGTACTATGTTGAATAGCAGTGGTGATAATGGACATCCCTGCCGTGTTCCTGACTTTAACGGAAAAGCTGTCAGTTTTTCTCCATTGAGAATGATATTTGCGGTGGGTTTTTCATAGATGGCTTTGATAATATTGAGGTATGTGCCCTCTATCCCTACACTTTGAAGAATTTTGATCAGGAAGGGATGCTGTACTTTGTCAAATGCTTTTTCAGCATCTATTGAAAGTATCCTATGGTTCTTGTTCTTTCTTTTATTAATGTGTTGTATCACATTGATTGATTTGCGGATGTTGAACCAACCTTGCAGCCCTGGAATAAATCCCACTTGTTTGTGGTGAATAATCCTTTTAATGTACTGTTGAATCCTATTGGCTAGTATTTTCGTGAGAATTTTTGCATCTGTGTTCATCAAGGATATTGGTCTGTAGTTCTCTTTTTTGGTGGGATCCTTGTGTGGTTTTGGGATCAAGGTGATGCTGGCCTCATAAAATGAGTTCAGAAGTTTTCCTTCCATTTCTATTTTTTGGAACAGTTTCAGGAGTATAGGAATTAGTTCTTCTTTAAATGGTAGAATTCCCCTGGGAAGTCGTCTGGCCCTGGGCTTTTGTTTGTTTGGAGATTTTGGATGACTGTGTCAATCTCCTTACTGGTTATGGGCCTGTTCAGGTTTTCTATTTCTTCCTGGTTCAGTTGTGGTAGTTTATATGTCTCTAGGAATGCATCCATTTCTTCCAGATTGTCAAATTATTTGGTGTAGAGCTGCTCATAGTATGTTCTTATAATTGTCTGTATTTCTTTGGTGTTAGTTATGATCTCTCCTCTTTCATTAATGATTTTATTGGTGTCCTTTCTTTTTTCTTTTTGATAAGTCTGGCCAGGGGTTTATCAATCTTATTGATTCTTTCAAAGAGCCAGCTCCTAGTTTCATTGATTTTTTCTATTGTTTTTTTGGTTTCTATTTCATTGATTTCTGCTCTGATCTTTATGATTTCTCTTCTCCTGCTGGGTTTAGGGTTTCTTTCTTGTTCTTTCTCCAGCTCCTTTACGTGTAGGGTTAGGTTGTGTACTTGAGACCTTTCTTGTTTCTTGAGAAAGGCTTGTACCGCTATATATTTTCCTCTCAGGACTGCCTTTGCTGTGTCCCACAGATTTTGAACCACTATGTTTTCATTATCATTTGTTTCCATGAATTTTTTCAATTCTTCTTTAATTTCCTGGTTGACTCATTCATTCTTTAGAAGGATGCTGTTTAGTCTCCATGTATTTGGGTTCTTTCCAGCTTTCCTCTTGTGATTGAGTTCTAGATTCAGAGCGTTGTGGTCTGAAAATATGCAGGGAATGATCCTAATCTTTTGATACTGGTTGAGACCTGATTTGTGACCCAGGATGTCATATATTTTGGAGAATGTTCCATATGCACTAGAGAAGAATGTGTATTCTGTTGCTTTGGGATGAAATGTTCTGAATATATCTGTGATGTCCATCTCGTCCAGTGTGTCATTTAAGGCCTTTATTTCCTTGTTGATCTTTTGCTTGGATGATCTGTCCATTTTAGTGAGGGGACTGTTAAAGTTCCCTACTATTATTGTATTATTATTGATGTGTTTCTTTGATTTTGTTATTAATTGGTTTATATAGTTGGCTGCTCCCACGTTAGGGGCATAGATATTTAAAATTGTTAGATCTTCTTGTTGGACAGACCCTTTGAGTAGGATATAGTGTCCTTCCTCATCTCTTATTATAGTCTTTGGCTTAAAATCTAATTGATCTGATATAAGGATTGCCACCCCAGCTTTCTTCTGATGCCCATTAGCATGGTAAATTGTTTTCCACCCCCTCACGTTAAATCTGGAGGTGTCTTTGTGTCTAAAATGAGTTTCTTGTAGGCAACATATAGATGGTTTTGTTTTTTTATCCATTCTGATACCCTGTGTCTTTTGATTGGGGCATTTAGCCCATTAACATTCAGGGTAACTACTGAGAGATATGAATTTAGTGCCATTATTAGCCTGTAAGGTGACTGTTACTGTATATTGTCTCTGTACCTTTCTGATCTACTACTTTTAGGCTCTCTCTTTGCTTAGAGGACCCCTTTCAATATTTCCTGTAGAGCTGGTTTGGTGTTTGCAAATTCTTTCAGTTTTTGTTTGTCCTGGAAGCTTTTGATCTCTCCTTCTATTTTCAATGATAGCCTAGCTGGATAGAGTATTCTTGGCTGCATGTTTTTCTCGTTTCATGCTCTGAATATATCATGCCAGCTCTTTCTGGCCTGCCAGGTCTCTGTGGATAAGTCTGCTGCCAATCTAATATTTTTACCATTGTATGTTACAGACTTCTTTTCCCGGTCTGCTTTCAGGATTATCTCTTTGTCACTAAGACTTGTAAATTTTACTATTAGGTGATGGGGTGTGGACCTATTCTTGTTGACTTTGAGGGGGTTTCTCTGCACCTCCTGGATTTTGATGCTTGTTCCCTTTGCCATATTAGGGAAATTCTCTCCAATAATTCTCTCCAATATACCTTCTGCTCCCCTCTCTCTTTCTTCTTCTTCTAGAATCCCAATTATTCTGATGTTGTTTCGTCTTATGGTGTCAATTATCTCTTGAATTCTCTCCTCGTGGTCCAGTAGCTGTTTGTCCCTCTTTTGCTCGGCTTCTTTATTCTCTGTCATTTGGTCTTCTATATCACTAATTCTTTCTTCTGCCTCATTTATCCTAGCAGTGAGAGCCTCCATTTTTGATTGCACCTCATTAATAACTTTTTTGATTTCAACTTGGTTAGATTTTAGTTCTTTAATTTAATTTAATTTAATAAAAAGGGCTTTTATTTCTCCAGAGAGGGTTTCTCTAATATCTTCCATGCCTTTTTCGAGCCCGGCTAGAACCTTCAGAATCGTCATTCTGAACTCTAGATCTGACATATTACCAATGTCTGTGTTGATTAGGTACCTAGCCTTTGGTACTGCCTCTTGTTCTTTTGTTTGTGGTGATTTTTTCAGCCTTGTCATTTCGTCCAGATAAGAGGACATGAAGGATCAAATAAAATACTAAAAGGGTGGCAAAGACCCCAGAAAAATGCACTGTAACCAAATCAGAAGAGACCCGAAATTGTGGGGGGGGGAGAAAGGGGATAAAAAGAGGTTCAGAAAAAAAAAAACTAAAAAATAAAACAAATAAAGAAAAATAAAGAAAAAATATAAAAAATAAAGAAAAAATATATATTTTAGATAAACTAGTCAAAAAACAATAAAAAAGAAAAGGGTCAAAGTTTTAAAAAATTTAGCAGAAGAAAAGAAAGAAAGAAAAAAATTGAAAAAAAATTGAATTAACTAATTGAATTAACTAAGACTAAAGAATCATGGGGAGAATGCCATGAGTTCCATGCTTTGCTTTCTCCTCCTCTGGAATTCTGCTGCTGTCCTAGGTATTGAACCTGTTTTCCTTGATAGATGAACTTCGTCCTGGCTGGATATTTTTTGTTGATCTTCTGGGGGAGAGGCCTGTTGTACTGACTCTCAAGTGTCTTTGCCCGAGGCGGAATTGCACCGCCCTTACGGGGGCTGGACTATGTAATCCGCTCGGGTTCCCTTTTGGGAGATTTTGTTCCCTGAACGCTTTCTGCAGAGTTCCGGAGAACGGGAATGAAAATGGCGGCCTCCCAGTCTCTGGCCCAGAAGAGCCGAGAGCCCGGGGCCCCACTCCTCAGTGCACCCCCAGAGAACAGCACCCAATCACTCCTGTATCCCCAGCCTCCAGCCATGCTCCGAGCTCACCCAGCCTGCGACCGGTTCAAGGCAACCCCGAGCTGAGAGTTCAGTCCTCAGCTCTGTCTCTGTAGCCGGCTTCTCCATTCTAACACCTGCGAGCTCTGCGACACTCTGACACCCCCGATCCTTCTGTGACCCTGCGGAACCTGGGGCCACGCTGACCTTGCATGGGCTTCACCCCAGTTTAGCCTCTGGAGCAATGTCCCTCAGTGGAACAGACTTTTAAAAGTCCTGATTTTGTGCTCTGTTTCTCTGCCACTTGCCGGGAGCCGGCCTCTCCCCCCGCGGTCTATCTTCCCGTTGTTTTGGATTCACTTCTCCGCCAGTCCTATGTTTCAGAAAGTGGTTGATTTTCTGTTTCTTCTTCTCTTTGATCTCCCGTTGGATTTGTAGGTGTTTGCAATGTTTAGATAAACTATCGAGCTGATCTGCTGTCTGATGTAGTCTCAGCCTGCTACTTCTCCGCCATCTTGACTCCTCCACATTCATTTAAGTAAATACCTAGAAGTTGCTAGATTATATGGTAAGTGTATGTTTAATTTTATAAGATAATGGTATAAAGTGTTTAAATGTGGCTCTACCATTTTGAATTCTCACTAGCAACACATGAGAGTTACATTTATTTTATCTCCTGGTCACCACTTTCTATTGTTCAACTTCTACTTTTTCTTTTTAAACAGATTTTTGAGGTATAACTGATATACAAAACGTTGCACCAATGTAATGTATACATACAATTTTAAGAGTTTAGACATATGCCTGTACCTATAAATCCATCACCACAATCAAGGTGATAGACATACATAATACCTCCAAAAGTTTCTTTGGGTCTTCTGTTTTGATTTGGTTTTGTTTATTTGTTTGTTGCATATGTTAAGAACACTTAAAATGAGATCTGCCCTCATAACAAAAATTTTTTTTTAAAGATTTTTATTTATTTGACAGAGAGAGATCACAAGTAGACAGAGAGGCAGGCAGAGAGAGAGAGGGAAGCAGGCTCACTGCTGAGCAGAGAGCCCGATGTGGGACTCGATCCCAGGACCCTGAGAACATGACCTGAGCCGAAGGCAGCGCCTTAACCCACTGAGCCACCCAGGCGCCCCATAACAAAATTTTTTAAATTTTTTTTCAGTGTTCCAAATTTCATTGTTTATGAATCACACCCGGTGCTCCATGCAATCCCCTTAATACCCACCACCAGGCTCACCCAACCTCCCACCTCCCTCCTCTCCAAAACCCTCACTTTGTTTCTCAGAGTCCACAGTCTCTCATAGTTGTCTCCCCCTCCAATTTCCCCCAACTCACTTTTTTTCTCCATCTCCCAATGTCCTCCATGTTATTCCTTATGCTTCACAAGCAAGTGAAACCATATGATAATTGACTCTCTCTGCTTGACTTATTTCACTCAGCATAATCTCTTCCAGTCCCATCCATGTTGATACAAAAGTTGGGTATTCATCCTTTCTGATGGAGGCATAATACTCCATTGTATACATGGACCATATCTTCTTTATCCATTCATCCATTGAAGGGCATCTTGACTCTTTCCACAGTTTGGTGACTGTGGCTATTGCTGCTATGAACATTGGAGTACAGATGGCCCTTCTTTTCACTACATCTGTATCTTTGGGGCAAATACCCAGTAGTGCAATTGCTGGGTCATAGAGAAGTTCTATTTTTAATTTCTTAAGGAACCTCCACACTGTTTTCCAGTGTGGCTGCACCAACTTGCATTCCTACCAACAGAGTAAGAGGGTTCCCCTTTCTCCACATCCTCTCCAACCCTTGTTGTCTACTGCCTTGTTAATTTTGGCCATACTAACTGGTGTAAGGTGGTATCTCAGTTTGGTTTTGATTTGAATCTCCTTGATGGCTAATGATGATGAACATTTTTTCATGTGTCTGTTAGCCATTTGTATGTCTTCTTTGGAGAAGTGTCTGTTCATCTCTTCTGCCCTTTTTTTTTTTTTAAGATTTTATTTATTTATTTGACAGATGGAGATCACAAGTAGGCAGAGAGGCAGGCAGAGAGAGAGAGAGGAGGAAGAAGGCTCCCCACTGAGCAAAGAGCCTGATGCGGGGCTCAATCCCAGGACCCTGGGATCATGACCATTTGATGTGGTTATCTGTTTTATGTGTGTTGAGTTTGAGAAGTTCTTTATAGATCTTGGATATCATCCCTTTGTCTGTAGTGTCAATTGCGATTATCTTCTCCCATTCCGTGGGTTGCCTCTTTGTTTTGTTGACTCTTTCCTCTGCTGTGCAGAAGCTTTTGATCTTGATGAAGTCCCAAAAGTTCATTTTCACTTTTGTTTTCTTTGCCTTTGGAGACATATCTTGAAAGAAGTTGCTGTGGCCGATGTCAAAGCGATTACTGCCTATGTTCTCCTCTAGGATTTTGATAGATTCCTGCCTCACTTTGAGGTCTTTTATCCATTTCAAGTTTATCTTTGTGTATGGTATAAGAGAATGGTCGAGTTTCATTTTTCTACACATAGCTGTCCAATTTTCCCAGCACCATTTATTGAAGAGACTGTCTTTTTTCCACTGTATATATTTTTTCCTGCTGTGTCAAAGAATATTTGATCACAGAGTTGAGGGTCCATATCTGGGCTCTCTACTCTGTTCCACTGGTCTATGTGTCTGTTTTTGTGCCAATACCATGCTGTCTTGGTGATCACAACTTCACAGTAAAGCTTGAAATCAGGCAACATGATGCTTCCAGTTTTGTTTTTCTTTTTCAACATTTCCTTAGCAATTCATGGTCTCCTCTTGTTTCATATAAATTTTAGGATTGTTTGTTATATCTCTTTGAAAAAATACTAATGGAATTTTGATCAGGATGGCATTGAAAGTATAGATTGTTCTGGGCAATATAGACATTTAAAAATGTTTATTCTTGTGATCCATGAGCATGGAATGCTCTTCCATCTTTTTGTGTCTTCTTAAATTGCATTCATGAGTGTTCTGTAGTTCCTTGAATACAGATCCTTTACCTCTTAGGTTAGGTTGATTCCAGGTATCTTATGGTTCTTGGTCCTATAATAAATGGAACTGATTCTCTAATTTCCCTTTTTATATTTTCATTGTTAGTGTATACAAAAGCAATTGATTTTTGTACACTGATTTTGTATCCTGCCACATTACTGAATTGCTGCGTGAGTTCTAGTAGTTTGGGGGTAGACTTTTTAGGGTTTTCCATATAAAGTATCATGTCATCTGTGAAGAAGAGAGCTTGATTTCTTTGCCAATTTGAATACTTTTATTTCTTTTTGTTGTTTGATTGATATTGCTAGGACTTCTAATACTATGTTGAACAATAGTGGCAAGAGTGGACATCCTTGTCATGTTTGTGACCTCAAAGGGAAGACTGCCAGCTTTTCCCCTATTGAGAATGATATTTGCTGTAGCTTTTTCATAGAAAGACTTCATGAAGTTGAGGAATGTTCCCTCTATCCCTATACTTTGAATCATTTTAATCAGGAATGGATGCTATATCTTGTCAAATGCTTTTTCTGCATCAATTGACAGGACCATGTGGTTCTTCTGTCTTTTCTTATTGATTTGTTCTACCACATTGATTGATTTGCAAATGTTGAACCACCCTTGCATCCCTGAGATAAATTCCACCTGGTTGTGGTGGATAATCTTTTTAATGTACTGTTGGATCCTATTAACTAGGATCTTGTTGAGAATCTTGGCATCCATATTCATCAGGGATATTGGTCTGAAATTCTCCTTTTTGGTGGGGTCTTTACCTGGTTTGGGGATCAGGGCAATGCTGGCTTCATAAAAAGAGTCTGGAAGTTTTCCTTCTGTTTCTATTTTTTGAAACAGCTTCAGGAGAATAGGTATATTATTTATTCTTTGAATGTTTGGTAGAATTCTCCAGGGAATCTGTCAGGTCCTGGGCTCTTGTTTTTGGGGAGGTTTTTGATCATTGCTTCAATCTCGTTCCTAGGTATTGGTCTATTTGAGTTCTCAATTTCTTCCTGATTCAGTTTTGGAAGTTTTTAGGTTTCCAGGAATGCATCTATTTTGTCTAGGTTGCTTAATGTATTGGCATACAACCGTTGATAATAATTTCTGATGATTGTTTCTATTTCCTTGGTATTAGTCATTAAGCTGCCCCAGAAGAAGTTAAAAATGTTATCAAGGAGGTCCAATCTAATCTAAATACTCTAATAGCTAGTGTAACTGAGGCAGAAGGTAGAATTAGTGACCTAGAGGAAAAACTGGTAAAGAAAAAAACGATCAGGAGGAGGCCTGGAACAAACAGCTTAGAAGCCATGAAAACAGAATTAGGGAAATAAATGAGGCCATGAAACATTCCAGCATCAGGATTATTGGGATCCCTGAGAGGGAGGAGAAAGAAAGACTAGAAGATATAGTTGAACAAATTCTCCATGAAAATTTTCCCAGTCTGGGGAATGGAACCAGCATCAGTGTCCTAGAGGTAGAAAGACCACCACCCAAGATCAGTGAATCTAAGAAGACCTCGAGACACTTGATTGTGAGACTGAAGAACCATAATTTTAGACAAGAGCTTTAGGGAGCAGCTAAGGAAGAGAGATTCCTTATGCATAGAGAAAGGTCCATCAGAATAATGTCAGACCTGTCCACAAAAACCTGGCAAGCCAGAAATGGCTGGCAAGACATATTCAGGGCACTAAATGAGAAGAACACGCAGCCAAGAATACTTTATCCAGCAAGGATGACATTCAAAATGGATGGAGAGATAAAGAACTTCCAAGACTGGCAAGGTTTAAAAGAGTATGTGCTATAAGAAATATTAAGAGGAGTTCTATAAAAGAAGAAAGAACCCAAGAGTGTCATAGAATATAAATTTACAGAGACAATCTATAGAAACAAGGACTTCACAGGCAACATGATGTCAATAAAAACATATCTTTCAATAATCACTCTCAATGCGGATGGCCTAAATGCTCCCATAAAATGGTACAGGGTTGCAGATTGGATAAAATGACAGGAACTGTCCATAATTTGTCTACAAGAGATCCATTTGGAACCTAAAGATATATCCAGACTAAAAGTGAAGGGATGGAGAAGCATCTTTCATGCCAATGGTCCTCAGAGAAAGCTGGGGTAGTGATTCTCACATCAGATAAATTAGATTTTAAACTAAAGACTATAGTCAGAGATAAAGAAGTACACTACATAATTCTTGAGGGGTCTACCCACCAAGAAGATCTAACTATTATAAATATATATGCCCCAAATACGGGAGCAGCTAACTACATAAGCCAACTGTTAATCAAGATAAAGAGTCACATTGATATGAATACATTAATATTAGGGGATCTTAACATGCCACTCTCAGTAATAGACAGATCATCTAAGCACAAAATCAATAAAGAAACAAGAGCATTGAATGACACATTGGAACAGATGGACCTCATAGATATAAATAGAACGTTCCGCCTTAAAACAACAGAATATTCATTCTTCCTGAGCACACATGGAACTTTCTCCAGAATAGACCACAAATCAGGGCTCAACCAATACCAAAAGATTGAGATTATCAATCTCAGTCAAAAGATTGAGATTATCCCCTGCATATTCTCAGACCACAATGCTTTGGAACTGGAACTCAACCACAAGAAAAAGTTTGGAAGGAATTCAAACACTTGGAAGCTAAAGACCACCCTGCTTAAGAATGTTTGGATGAACCAGGAAATCAAGAGGAATTAAACAATTCACGGAAACCAGTGAGAATGAAGACACTTTGGTCCAAAACCTATGTGATATGGCAAAGGCGGTCCTAAGGGGGAAATACATAACCATCCAAGCCTCCCTCAAAAAAATTGAAAAATCCAGAATACACCAGCTCTCTTTACACCTTAAAGAACTGGAGAATCAACAACAAATTAAGCCAACCCCACACACAAGAAGGGAAATAATCAAGATTAGAGCAGAGATCAATGAGATAGAAATTAGAGATACAGTAAAACACATCAACAAAACTAGAAGACGGTTTTTCAAAGAGTCAATAAGATCGATAAAACCGTTGGCCAAATTAATCCAAAAGAAGAGAGAGAGGACCCAAATTAATAAAATTATGAATGAAAGGGAAAGATCATGACTAACATCAAGGAAATAGAAACAATCCTCATAACAAAATTTTAGTGAAAATACAGTATTGCTGATTATATACAAACTATACAGATCTCTAGAATTAATTCAAGTTGCATAACTGAAATATTTTATGCCTTCTATTTCTTTAATTTTATTTTTATGCCAGATTATTTAAGCAGATATCTCTTTGATATAATTTACTTCATTTCCTTAGGATATATACCCAAAAGTGGGATCACTGAATCATATAGTAGTTCTATTTTTTATCTTTTGAGGAAACTTCATACAGTTTTTCATAATGGGTGTACATTTGCATTCCTACCAAGAGTTTACAAGGATTCTAAATTCTCCATATCCTCACAAATATTTGTTATCTCTTATCTTTTTGATAACAGGTATCAGGTGTGAAGTGGTATCTCATTGTGCTTTTGATTTGCATTTCCCTGATATTTAGTGATGTTTAGCAACTTTTCATGTACCTGTTGGCCATCTGGATATTTTCTTTGGAAAAATCTCTATTCAGGTCTTTTGTTTATTTTTTATTTGGATTGTTTTGTTTGTTTGTTTGTTTGTTTGTTTGTTTGTTGCTGTTGAGTTGTATGAGACCCTTATATATTTTGGATATTAACCCTTAGTGAATGAATATATATGTGTGTGTGTGTGTGTGTGTGTGTGTGTGTGTGTGTGTGTGTATAAAATATATGACAAATATTTTCTCCCATTCCATAAGCTGGCTTTTCCATTTGTTTCCTTTGCTGTGCAGAAACTTTTTAATTTGCTGAGTCTCATTTATTATTTTACTTCTTTTTGTCTGTGCTTTTAAGGTCTTACCCAAGAAATCACTGCCAAGACCCTATGTTTTGTTCTAGGAGTTTTATGATTTTAGCTCTTACATTTAACTTTTTAAACCATTTTGAGTAAGTTTTTGTGAGTGTTGCAAGATTCAGGTTCATTGTCATTCTTTTGCATATGGATACTCACCTTTCCTAACATCATTTACTGAAGAAACTATCCTTTCTCCATTGTGTGTTCTTAGAACCCTTCACAAAGATTAGTTGACACTATATATGTGGATTTATTTCTGGGTTATCTATTCTGTTCCACTGGTCCATATGCCTGTTTTATGCCTTTACCACATTGTTTAATTATAATTGTGGTTTTTATTGGAATTTCCCTGATGACTAATGGTATTGAGGATCTTTTCCTGTGCTTATTTTCTAATTTACCCACCATGTGTTTTTAATGATAGAAACAGTTGTTCCACATCAGCCTCAGCAACTGGAATTATCAGTGTTTAATTTAACTATTCTAGTGGGTATGTAGTGGTATCTCATTGTGAATTTAATTTCCTAGATAACCAATGAAATTGACCAATATTTCAAGCATTTATTGACTTTCTGTAAAGCACTGTCTGTTCAAACCTCTTCCTCAATTTTTTAAATTTAATTATCTTTTTTTGTTGATATGAATGAGTTATTTTCATATCCTGGATGAAAGTCAGCTTATGTGTTGAAAATATCTTATCCGAGTCTGTGGCTTGATAGTTCCTAAACCAAAGGTGCCATTAGATAAATCTTTTGATTTTTTAACTTAGAACTTGGTGTATCCTGTTTAAGAAGAATTGCCGTATGTCAAGGGTTGCTTTTCTATATTTTTTCTATAAGCTATAATGTTAAATACTTCACATCTACAATTTAATATGAATTAGCTGTGGATGCTTTGAGAAAATGTCAAATTTCATTTCACTTTTCCAATGGCATAGCCAATTGAGTCAGGACTGTATTTGTGAAAGACTAACTTTTTTTCTCTTACTCCACGTGGAACTTCAGTCAAAATCAAGAATGGGTCTGTTTCCAGAGTATCCATATTTTCATTGTCTATTTGTTTATCCTTTACAAATATCCCACAGTTTACATTACCATACCCCAAATTTCCAGAATGTGGTGGACAAAGACGGAAGGAGCTTTGGTATTCCCAAATTAGCAGGTTATATTTATCCCAAAGACTTGAGATTGACTGTACTACATCCTTCTCATTCTTTTATTTTTTTCTCTTCTTTTCTCTTCTCTTCTTCTTTGTTCTATCATGTCCCTTTTTATATTTCCTTTTCCTCCAAAGGATCCCAAGAACGAACTTTTATATCAGCAGCAATTGGTAAGCATTTACCTTTTAATTTATATTTTATATATGTCACGGGGGTGTCAGTGACATGATGGCAAAAAATAAAAATCTTATTCTTCTGACTGCCTGAGGAAGATTATAATGTTAAAAAAAGGTAAGAGTCTAACAAGAGTATTCTGGGAATTCAGACAAATTGATTACTTACCTTCAAAATTACGGGACCTATATTCTAAGAGGAAAAACAGTAAATTGCTCAAAACCATCTAATAATCTGATACCAACAAAAACAAACAAGGTGACAAATGTATAGGGTAATGGCAAAAAATATTCTAAATATTGACATTTTATGACTAAGCTATATATCCTGATTACCTTCTGCACATATTTGGACTTATGATTACTAGACATTTCAATTGGAAACAAGAATGGCAAAGGTAGGCATGCTATGACAAAATTACGGTACTTGAATAATCCAACATTTATAAGGGCGAACTGTAGAGCTCTTACGTATCAATGTGGATCTAAGACTTAAACTCTCATTTTAGGATCATCCCCCAGTCCTGAATTTCAGCTACCCTTAGTGGCCATCTGTTTTCTTTATGCACAGCTATGAGTAATAAGGTTGCACAGAAACATGAAAATTGCATAATATATTGCACTTTACAATTCTCCTGATTTTATGCAGGATGGTAGAAAGGGAGACACATATCATCATAAGAGGATGTACATTTGTAACCCAAAAGACATTGCCTGTTGTGATTAGTTGAAATGTTGGGAGAGTACAGTGTGCCTTAAGTTTATTATGAAGTAGCTGCAATGTTTTCAGTAGTATCCCTGCAACAAAAACACTTTCAAAAGTATAAAAGAACACAACTGAATGGAGGCAATCTTGGTTTTGGGTGTTATCACAGTTTAAATAATGCAAGGACCTCAACAATACTATTTAAATTTCAGTTACTAGACTATGTTAATTGTGAATAATTTCAGAAAGATAAACTTTGCCACTAGCTCTTCTGTCCACAAATCACTATGTGTATCACAGGTGTTCATCATGATCAGTGACCAGCTATATCACTTCTTTTCAAGTCTGTCCATGATTGGTTGCTGTCCTGTTACTCAGTTCATGCACAGACAGCAAAAGTCGTGGTTGTACTACCTCCTTATCTCTTGTTATAAACCCATATGTCAGATTACCAAAATGAGTGATCAAAAGAGGAACATACCCAAAAAACAAAAACAAAGCTGGATATGAAATTTGTATGGGATTTAAATGGAGTTATAGTAAAAAGAGCAGATGATGGGAATGTTGGCATTGCTATAGTTTGAGAGACTCTAGTCTTCACCAACGAAATATAGTGAGGTGAAATTACCAACCTAAATGAGAAAAGTTGCTATGACAAAAATGATGATGCTGTTACAAAGGTTGTGAAACTAGCAAAAAAATAAATAAAATAACACTAACGGAGGTTACTCTTGGAGGTATTTCATGACATTTAAAGCTCCATGAATAAAATTCTGAAAGCTAATCAGAACTTAAAAATTATCATGACAATTCTCCAATCCATATAAAGAATATAATGTGTTGTAAGGTACAAAATGAGAAGACAAGCATTATTCAAACTATTCTTGGTAAATTTTTATAAAGAAAAAAACATTTTAATTTTGAATGTGTCTAATGTTTTAAGTTACAGTAAACTAAATATTAATTTTACTTTTTCATTTCACTATACATGTATACCAATAAGAGTGTTTTTAATGGTGTAATAAGTTTTTTAAAGATTTTATTTGAGAGAGAAGGAGAGAGCACAAGCAGGGGTAGGGGTGGAGGAGGGAGAAGCAGATACCCACTGAGTGGCGAGCCAGATGTGGGGCTCGATCCCGGGACTCTGGGATCATGACCCTAGCCAAAGGCAAATGCTTTACCGTCTCAGCCACCCAAGAGTCCCTGTAATATATATATATATAAGACATATTATATACATATATATTTTAATTCATGGACAACTGTGTTTTTTCCCATTGATCATTATAATCAATTTGCATATCTTTAGTTTTCATTTTTATTGTTCTGCACTACTGTGCAAAGTAAAGAGATCTATAACATCCTCAGATGATTTATTTGTTGGTAGAATCTGTGTTCACAGCAAAAAACGTAGTCAAAAATGCAAAGTCCTTACACTCAACTAGGAGGGAATTGTTCAAGAAGACTAATGTACACTATTCCCCTTCTACTTCAGGCTGAATAACATACTGGGAGCCTTTCTAGAAGTAAGTACCTGAATGTCTGGAAAATTATGTTTCCTTTCCCAAAGATTGGTTGCTTGGTGAAAAGAGAGTAGAAGGAATGGGGGACAAGAGAAAAAATTATGTTCACAATTATGAACAAAATAGAGGTATGCTTTTGTGAACCATTAATTAATTCATTCACTCACTTAACAAGTATTTTCATAGAGTTTATAGAAATTATTTAAATATGGGAGACATCATATATACAATAAGAAAGGTATAGCCAGTGTCAAAATTTAAAGATGCAAGGAAAAATTGGAAGCAAATCCCTTGAATAGGAGAGAAGAAATGGAATTCATGATACATGTGGGGCTACATTTTAGACTTAGTTAAGAGCAGAGGTGGTTCATGCATAGTAATTTGGAGATAAAAGGGAATAGAAGGCCATAGACAGAGCCAGTCAGTCCATTGGAAGTTGGAAGTTAATGCAGTTCTCTCTCTCTTTTTCTCCAATGAAATGATAAGGATGGTCATTAGTGAAGATGAACACAGTAGGAACTGCTTGGATTGAAAGAGTAAAAATTTATGAGACATCCATCACAGACTGACAAATTAGATTGACTCTGAAAATATGGAAGAATTGCTGGGAAATTGCAAGGAGTCTTTTGAGGTCATAAGTTGATCCAAATTTAATGAAGGCATATATTATCACTTTGGGCTAAGATAACAGCCAAAAAATCAGTAATTATTAAAACAATGAATACACTTCTTAGTAATATTGTGAATGCATTTAAAATTTACAGTAAATAAATTGAAAATTTAAACTTTCTAAGGTTTTTTATTTCTGTAAATTTTACTATGAATGTTTTTTAAGTTTCTATTTAAATTCCAATTAACATTCAATGTAGTATTAGTTTCAAGTGTAAAATATAGTGATTCGACACTTTGATAAAATACCCAGTGCTCACCACAAGTGCACTCCTTAATCCCCATCACCTATTTAATCCACCCCCCCATACTCTCCCCTCTGGTAATCATCAGTTTGCTCTCTATAGTTAAGAGTCTGTTTTATGGTATGCCTCTCTTTTCTTTCCTCTATGTTCCTGTTTTGATTCTTAAATTCCACATATGAGTGAAATCATATGGTTTGTCTTTCTCTGGTTTATTTCACTTAGCATAATACTCTTTAGCTTCATCAATGTCAGTGCAAATGGCAAGATTTCATTCCTTTTTATGGCTGAGTAATATTTCTTTGTGTATATATACCACTTCTTGATGCATTCATCAGCTGATGGACATTTGAGCTCTCTTCATAATTTGGTTATTGTTAATAACAGTGCTATAAACATTGGGGTGCATGTACCTCTTTGAATTAACATGTTTTTATTCTTTGGATAAATACCTGGTAGTGCAATTGCTGGATCATAGGGTGGTTCTATTTTTAACTTTTTGAGCAACCTCCAACTCATTTCCTTTTTTTTTTTTTAATTTTATTTATTTGACAGAGAGAGTGAGAGCACTAGTAGAGGGAGCAGCAGAAGGAAAGGGAGAGCTCCCTGCTCAGCAGGGAGCCTGATGCAGGGCTTGATCCCAGGACCCTGGGATCATGACCTGAGCTGAAGGTAGATGCTTAAACATCTGAGCCACCTAGGTGCCCTTCCAACTGTTTTCCAAAGTGCCTGCTTCAGCTTGCACTTCCACCAAGTATGCAAGAGGGTTCCTCTTTCTCCACATCCTTACCAACACCTGTTGTTTCTTGAGTTGTTGACTTTAGCCATTCTTACAGCTGTGAGGTGATATCTCATCATGGTTTGCTTTCTATTTCCTTGATGATCACTGGTGTTGAGCATCTTTTTATATGTCTGTTGGCCATCTGTATGTCTTCTTTGGAAAATTGTCTATTCATGACTTCTGCCCATTTTTAATTGGATTATTAGTTTTTGGGGGTGTTGTTTTGAATATGTTTCAAGTAAGCTAGGGATTTGTATAACTGATTTTCCTAATAGGTGATCGTACAGTCACAGCAAAATGTTTCCATGGGTGCAGCATAATATGAACTAACATATAAAGACAAAAATACAGCAAATTCGGGCAGTATTATGTAAGTGTTGTTTAATAATGATAATGATACTACTACATATTGTATTTGATTTTTTTTTAATTTATTCGACAGAGAGAGATCACAAGTAGGCAGAGAGGCAGGCAGAGAGAGAGGAAAGGAAGCAGGCTCCCTGCTGAGCGGAGAGTCCGATGTGGGGCTCGATCCCAGAACCCTAGGATCATGACCTGAGCCAAAGGCAGAGGCTTTAACCCACTGAGACACCCAGGCACCTCTGTATTTGATTTTTATTGAGTGTTTCATACTTAGTCGTACTGGGATTTGTGTTTTACATAGATTTTTAAATTTGGTATTAATAAGAGCCATACATTAT
The DNA here is from genome assembly GCF_922984935.1 of Meles meles. Lineage (NCBI taxonomy): Eukaryota > Metazoa > Chordata > Mammalia > Carnivora > Mustelidae > Meles > Meles meles. The sequence continues at coordinate 25,253,455 of NC_060066.1, forward strand.
AATCATTCTTATCCATATTTTGTAAATGAAGAAAGTAAGACCTAGTTAACTAATATGAACAAAATAACCTAGTTAATAATAGGCCAGTGTTTCATTCAGACTATCTGAATTTTAAACTTTACTATTTTCCTTACTGTCTCGAAGTAAATGTCATGTTGCTTATTATCCTGGTAATTCTGAAATGGTCTGGTAACATCTCCTTATGTATGATAACAATAAAAAAGCATTATTTCCCAATAAAAAAGATAATACTCATTTTAGAAGCATTAAAATACAAAAATAGAGAGATAAGAAAAAATCACCCATATTAGCCAATCTAACTTTGAACAATGTTAAAACTTTGAGGGACAATCTTCAGATATTTCTTTCTGGTGGTATTTATAATATTTATATATGTGACCACTGATCATATTTGTCTGTGGAGTTGCAGTAATTTGATAGGGCTACCGCACCAAAGTACCATAAACTGAGTAGCTTAAAGAATAGATATTTATCATGTTGTAGTTCTGGAGGATGTCTGAGATAAAGGTGTTAACAGGGCCATGCTCCCTCTGAAGGTATTAGGGAAAGATGTTCAGATATCCTAACCTCTGGTAGTCTTTTGGTTTATTACATAATAATTCCAATATGGCATTTGTGTGTACATGTCTATGTGTGTGAATGTGTGCCTAAATTTCCTTCTTTATAAGGGCACTGGTAATACTGCATTAGGGGCCCACCGTACTCCAGTATGGCCTCATCTTAACTAATTGCAATGACCCTATTTCCAAATAAGGCCCCAGTCCACATTTAGCCTGTCTGAAATTAATTTCAGTATTTTTTTCTCTTGGTGACTATGTTTTGTTTCTCAAGCCAGTTATGGATTTCATACAATGTATTATATATATACACACACACATATATATATGTATATATAAGACATACATATATATGGTATATATAACATTACATATAATTAGATATATGCAATTGTGACATATAAAGTAGAGTTTTGTGTATATATGCATATTCATGTACATATGATACATATGTGCATACCATTTTTAGGAACTTGAGATAGAAGGAAAATAAACCATGTCTGCTCCCATTACCTTGTTGATCTGTCCTCTCTTATCAGTATTCTGAATTCCCTCACATATGTCTCATTATACCTATTTAACAAATAGGATAAATTACAGGTAAACAAAATGAAATCATTCATGTAATTATACATGAATGTTAACTATAGAATTCAGAAATTCAATAACTTTCAAATGGTTTCTAAATATTCAGAGTTTATCAAAATGATTGATAAATAGAAGACATTTCCAGGTGGTTTTTGAAACATATTCAATCAATCAGGTAATTCTAAAATGGTTGAACTATAGTTTAATAAGCATTGGATAGATCTGTACAGTGGAAATCTTAATTTCTTAACGTGAAGGCTCATGGCTTAATTCTCAAACACAGACTACATTTTGCATCTTATAAACTATAATTTCCTTGTTAAATTATGAATATTGCATATAGTAAGCTTATTTCAATAAACTTAAAAACAGTGTTAAGGTGTTACTCCTGTATAACTAGTCAACATTAGATACAGAATATTTTAGCTTTTGCTTGATACAAATATTTAAGGCTGTTTAGAAAAAGGACAGAGCATCAATTAACAGAGGGCTACACAGCCTGTAAAATATTTTTTAAAGGCTACTGGGAGCTCCAACCTCTATAAAGAAAGCCAATTCAATATAAATGAAACCATTCCTAAGAAAGGCCTAGGGAATGTAAGAGGGAGGGAAAAAAGCCCAGAAAGAAAGAACATGAATTGCCAAATCAGAGAATTAATCACTTGCATAGGCAACTAATCCCTCACTGGACCAGAAATACGATGGGGTGGGACAAAGCTCAGGTGGAAATAGCTTTCTGCAATCTTTTTACTTTCTCCTTAGATGAAAGACAACCAAAGTAAGAGCTTAATGGAGCACTGGGTGTGGTGCATAAACAGTGAATTTTGGAACACTGAAAATAAAATAAAGTGGTGGGGGGAGGCAAAATAGGAGCTCATCTAGAATACTTTATCATCGTCCATGCTGCATTTAATAGAAAACACTGTCTGTAAAAGCTCTAGGCTGTATCATTAGGGCATACATCTATGTCAAGTCTTGATGCAAACAACTGAGGCAAATTCAGAGGCCTTTTAGCAAACACGGCTAACCCAGAATAATGCCATGGATCTGAGTCCAAAGAGATGATGTTAGAAATCATCTTAATCAATTTAAATTCTCTTTGTGATTTTGGAAGGAGTGCAGTGCCAGTTTTCAGACTACAGAGGAAAGAGGTCAAAATGGTAAAAAGATTGGCAATAATTATGTCTATTATAGTAACAGATTCGAAATACTGATATCACTGATATCAGTGCTTAGTATTTCTTCTGTCTTTGAACAGAAGACAAATATCAAAACACTGATATTCATGCTTAATATTTCTTCTGTCTTTGAAAAGATAACTTGCTGTCTGCTTTCTCAAGCCAGTGGTTTTCTGTCTGTGCTCCTTTGAGCACTGTTGGGCCATGTACACAAGAAGTAAGATGCTAATGTAGTATGAGTCCCCCACTCCCAATCCACCCCTACCCTATGAGAATCATTTTAGGTTTTCATTTTACCTATCAAATGTTTAATCACTTCAGCTGAAGATACAGAATTGAAGCTTAAAGAAGTTTGGAAGTTAGCTAGTGTATACTATTATTAATAACTATGATTAATTGAGCAAACTTTATGTTTTAGGCCATGGGTTAAGTATTTTCTATGCATTATATGTTTTAGCCTTCAAGTAAAATAGCTTCCAAATTGGGTACATAAAAAAAATAGGAAACTGTGGAAAGTGGAGATATAGAAAATAGGGAAGGAAAATAAAAAATACAATCCTAAAACATATACATTTTTTTTCAATATTTAACATACAACAACTTTTTCAAAGTAAGTCATTTCCTACATAACATGATAAAAGCTAGATTCTCAACTTACAAATATATTTTACTTTTAACTTATAAAATAGCATATACTACATTATATACAGAAATATACAGGTGTAGGGGTGCCTGGGTAGGTCAGTTGGTTGAGGGTCTGACTCTTGGTTTTGGCTCTTGGTTTTGGCTCAGGTCATGATCTCAGGATTGTGAAACTGAGCCCCATGTCCAGCTCCATGTTCAGCATGGAGTCTGCTTGAGATTCTCTCTTTTCCTCTTCCTCTGCCCCTCCCTCTGTTTGTGCTCTCTCACTCTCTCTCTAAAATAAATATTTTTTAAAAAATAATATACATGTATAGATATATAGATTTATGATAGGTGTGTGTTCTTTCCTTGAGATAAAATAAGTTTTACATATTTAATATTTTTCTATTTTCACCATAGGATTTAAATCTTAAATTTATCTCAAATTTAGCAAAACGAAAATTATCTATTTAAATAGACACAAAAGGGGCGCCTGGGTGGCTCAGTGGATTGAGCCGCTGCCTTCGGCTCAGGTCATGATCTCGGGGTCCTGGGATTGAGCCCCGCATTGGGCTCTCTGCTCCGCGGGGAGCCTGCTTCCTCCTCTCTCTCTGCCTGCCTCTCTGCCTACTTATGATCTCTCTCTCTGTCAAATAAATAAATAAAATTTAAAAAAAAAAAACTGTTAAAAAAAATAGACACAAAATCCATCTAGAAGTTATTTATTAGCTGGAATCCCACCACTGAATATTTCATTTCTCTCTTTTCCCCTTTATTTAACTTGCTTTGTTTTCCACTTCAGTTGTTTATATTAATGTTATCATCATTCTTACTTCAGATATTTTATAATTCCATAGTTCATTGACAATGCACAAATATTTCAGAAGAAAAGGGCACACTATTATGACATGCAGCTGAGCACATGATTCAGCTATTAGATTTCAGCTTGAATATAAACTTCTGCTTGATTTTTTTCCTACATAACCTGCAAAAGTAATTTTCCATTGCTAATGGTTGTGCATAGCCATGCATCAGTGACTGCCTCTTTATCCCAGAGTAAAGGTAGGCTCTCACTTCTCTTACTTTTGATGGTACAATACTCATAGCTAACACCTTAAGCTTAAAGTCCAGAATCATTTTTTATATTGTTATCAGAATAGGTCTCCTCTCTTTTGTGCCCAAATCTCTATTCTAAAATAAGCTTGTCCCACAAATTATATGGGTTACATCATGGAAATAACACAGAGAACCATACAGGGTGGGGTTGATAAATTATTTCATCAGCTAGCATAGTTTGAACTGTTCTAAAGAAATCATTGTTACTTATTCGAAATCCATTTGTAGTTGAATACAATAAAAAACAATCGAAAACTGGAATGGAGATCATAAGTTTTCTGAAAATTGTGCAAGGAAGTAGGAAAGCAGAAAAGCCACCTTTGTTGGTTTCTATGGAAGCTAAAAATCTAGGTGGCACTAATTCATTTATCCTACAATGAAACTGAAAAGTGATGGGATTTACAGATAGATACTTAAGCAAAGACTATAGATAATTTCACATATATATATAAAATTTATATATATATTTACACATACATATTTATATATGTAAATATCATATTTATGTATATAAATATTGCATATTTATATGTATGCAAATATTGTATATTTATATGTATGTAAATATTGTATACTTATATGTATGTAAATGTATATTTGTGTATATAAATATCATATATATAAATATATATAATTATATATAAATATATATTTGCATATACATGTTTATATACATAAATATGATAAATATATTTATCTGTGGTATAATTAATGTATAATATATATATAATATATATATATAAATTCCTCTGTGGTAGTTTTGGACAGACCAGACTGAAGTCCCACATTTTTTTAGAATCACATTTGCTCAAATCCCTGGAAGTCTATCCAGTGATGAATGAAACTTACAGGTGCACTCATATGGGTTTAAGAATTTTCTTTTAGAGTCCCCTGTTAAGTTTTTATCAACTCCTGGAGAGTGATTATTAGATCAGCCTTCAGGGCTCTGAGGGATGACATGCAAGAAACACCAGATGATGGGTTAGATCCAAACCACCCCACCAGCTGAGGATGGGGTATCCCAGAGGAATCAGGCAGGCCACCGGAAGACAGGGCCATGTGGTTTCTATTGCTTGGCATGTACCTGAACACATGACTCAGCTGTAGATTTCAACTTAAATAGAAACTTAAGCTTGATATTTTGAGGACAAAATATGTGGCCAAGTGCCAAAAAAGTATATGTGCTTAATAATTCTATTTAGAGATGGCTCAACAAGATACATTCCCACAACTGTAGATGGATGGTGAATAGATTAGAAGCTTAAAAAAAAAAAACAGTTTTTAAACATGTACACATCTTTCTAATGTTATCATATTTGAGGCAGTATAATATAAAGCTATGTTATAAAGGAGAATTTAGTGTAATACAGACCTATATGTTAATACTCTAGTATGAATCTTATTACATGTGTAATCTTTGCAAAATTACTTTTACTTCTTCCCTATGCAGTTTCTTATTTGGTAAAAATGAGAATAACAATGTTGGCTTGTCAATGAAAGTCAACCTGGACTAAATATATTTGCATGCCAAAAACAAAAATAAAAAAAAATAAACCTGGACTTTAGGAAGAAGAAACTTTTTTGAAAAGAATGTTATAAGAGGGAAATGCCCTGGCTACACGATCTACAAGCATCTCAAAATTAAACAGAAAAGGCCTTTTTAATGGGGAGAGGTAAGTAGGGCTAGGAGAAACTTTCTTCTGGAAGGAGCAATTAGTGGGGATGAACGAAAGGATGATTAGAAGTCTAAGTAAATGTTTCTGTGGTCAGCCAATCCTTGGAATGAGTTGTTAAGAAGGGGATGCTATATATCTTATTGTTTATTTAAGCTTAGGAACAAACCAAAGTTCAAAGTCCTCTGTGGGGAGTGGATAAACCTGACTAACATACATAACGTAAGTAAGTAGGTAAGTTATGGGCAATTGTAAGTATTTGGTCAAGTAGTTAGGAAGACAAAATGAGGTATTTTGCTACATAACATTGTTTGGCTATTGTTATTTGATAGTTATGGATATCACAGGAGTTTAAAACTATCATTGACCCCGCCCCCCAGCAGTTGCTGGGGGGAGGTGGGGTTAGGAGAGGGGGAGGGGGTTATGGACATTGGGGAGGGTATGTGCTATTGTGAGTGCTGTGAAGTGTGTAAACCTGGTGATTCACAGACTTGTACCCCTGGGGATAAAAATACATTAGATGTTTATAAAAAAAAAAAAAAAGAAAGGATGAATACCCAACTTTTGTAGCAACATGGACGGGACTGCAAGTGATTATGCTGAGTGAAATAAGTCAAGCAGAGAGAGTCGATTATCATATGGTTTCACTTATTTGTGGAGCATAACAAATGACATGGAGGACATTGGGAGATGGAGAGGAGAAGGAAGTCGAGGGAAATTGGAAGGGGAGGCAAACCATAAGAGACTATGGCTGGGGGAACCAGGTGGTGGGTAATAGGGAGGGCATGTATTGCATGGAGCACTGGGTGTTGTGCAAAAACAATGAAAACTGTTACACTGAAAAAAATAAATAAATTAATTAAATATTAAAACAAAAACAAAAACAAAAAACAAACAAAAAAAAAAAACAATCATTGACCCAATTTCAAAAAGCAAAAATTTTAAAATCGATTGAAACTCTGTAATTTTTATTATTTATGTCTTTCCTCATATTGTTATGCACAGAATCAACATTCCTCTTTTTTTTTTCTTATGACACAAAAACAGTGATTCAGTTGAGCTAAGTATAATTCAAAGGAAAAAAATATCAACTTTTTTTAAGTACTTGGTTTAATTGTAACACAAACTCTGCTTAAGAATGAATTCTACTAGTCTTCTGAAAGCTGAACTTTTATTTAGTCCATGACAATATCATCCCTTTCTAGTCAACATCTAAGACATGGTTTTAGGTGTGTCCTCTTCAAAACATGTTTTTCTCAACTTTCAGTTATAAAAATCTCCATATTTAAAATGAATCTATTATAACAATTTCCTAAATTGGAGGAAAGTTTGACATTTTCTCTTCTGTACAAATGCTATCTTTCTATACATGTATTCTGTCTCCCTGGTACCTTGAAGAGAAAGAAATTACTCTCTTCTAAAGAGAATATCCTCTGACTACTGTGCTTATGTAATTACAGCCTTCTAAATGAAACTTTATAGATGAAAGAAGACATCATTTATTTGAAGTTTCAAGAATAATATCGAAGAACATAAATGTATATGCCAAATATAGTAGAGGAACTATAATAGTAAAAAATAAAACTTGAAAAATTATACATAAGTATAGTATGGCACATTCAATATTTTGACAAAAAGAGTTATTCTCAAAGTGAGTGCTATCATTTCAGCACTACTACTGTTCAAAATATATTTGCTATGAACTTATGAGATTATTGATATTTTATGAATTATGAGATTTATGAAAAAGCTTATGAACTCTCCTGGTATCAGAACAAGTCCCTACTGTATGAAGAGGCACCTCTGAGATGTTATATCTGTGGAAGTGTTGAGATAGGATTGTAGAATGTTGTAACTCGAGCTGCTAAGGTAAAGGAGCTCATTTAACTTTTACTTGTAAAGTTTCATGGATTCTATGGTTCTATCAGATACAAGACCAATTTTTAGCAAAAGCTATTTTAGGGGTCACCACTTTCTCCAAAATTAGTGAAGGAAAAAAATAACTTGCACATTATTGTAGAATCACCAGGAAAACATCAAGGAGGAAAAACTAAAAATGACACACCATACAAGATTCTACTAATAGGAAAAGAAGTCTTCAAAGTAGAAAATTTGTGGAAAACAATTTTCTTTGAATTGGGAGAAGGCAAATATTCCCTGGAGATATTTTGATGAAGACACTATTACTTAAAACCTAATTTGGGGGCTATTAAAGATTAATATGGCCAGTATCTCCTTTTAGCAGTAGTTTGTTCCCTTATAATTTTAAACAATTCTCTGGTTATTTTAGTCAGGCATAGAAGACTGAAATCACAAGTGGAGTGAAAAGTAGGCAAGGAAATGTAATACCATTATATAAAAATATAAAATCATAATAGATCATACAATTTAATATTGTTATTTTTGTAAGTTTATGTTAAAGGGAAGGCTGCAATGCCAAGATGTCTAATAGTATGCTACTAAATAATTATAAAGCATCTAAATAACTTAATATCTAACCTAGCTGATTATTTGAGTGAAATATCTCTGCATAGTTTACAACTTTTAAATTCTTCTCATAGACTTTGAGAAATATAATTATAACCAATTACTGTATCTGTAATTTACTTTTAAGTAAACAGTGTCATATTACATATGTCTTATTTTAGGTTACTTTATGGGGCACTTATCCTAAAATTAATTATTAATCCCTATTAATAATTAATTCATATTCCAAGAATGGTTATTTAGCATTAATATGGAAAAGCAATACTCCAGAAGTGCTCATTACAAATTGATTCAGGATCCTTCACCTTCCAAAAATATATAATTATACGTACAATAGAAACTGTCTCACTTTGGTGAAAGTTAGGCACAAAATGTATATTAGAAACACACTCTCATTAGTGAAATCACTTATATTCAAGATATGTGCCATGGTTAAAATCTTAAAGATATACTCTCTTGATAAACAGGGTGCAAAACTGGTGAGTACTCCACTATTCCTTTTTTAGAATGCGCCTGAGGCATGATACTGTGTCTAGATAAAATTTCAAAAGATTTGCTTTTCCTGATGTGGAACATAAAGTTGAACGAATCCTTTATATGAGTGGTTCTTAACCTTGGGTAATTTTGCCTCCCAGGAGACATTTGGCAATAACAGGAAATTTGGTGTTGTCAAGCTTGGAGACAAGGAGAAGGCAAATATTAACTGACATCTAGTGGTAGAGGTCAAGGATGCTGCTATACACCCTACAATGTCCAGTTCAGCCCCCCACAATGAATAATTATCTATTATAAACTTTATAATAAAGGGTATTATCAGAGTACATACAAGGTCGATGATTTGGAACTTATTTTCTGCCTTTAACCATGGATCTCGTCTCTCTTCAAGATTGCTAATAAATACCTTTCAATACCGTTTTACAACCAACAGAATGCCTATAATTAAATAATTCACAACAACCACTATTAGAATGTTTAGGAACTAGAACTTATACACTGATGTGGGAATATGAACATGTGCTAGGAAGATTTTAAGAAGTTCAAAGAATAATTGATTAGCTACACAATCAGAAACAACCCAATGTCCTCAATGGATATCCAGAAAAGGTGGAATGATATGATAAAAATTCTTCCTCTAGTAAAGGGAGAGAACTATAAATGCACCTTTCCTCTATAGCAGATTAGCTTACACAGAGTTGGAAAACTTGTACATGGATTAACTTACATCCCAGTTTACTTAGAACAGCACTAGTTCATACTTACTTAATTCATTTAATTATCAAAAGCACTCTTAAGCCTCAACAATGGCTCAGCTTGGACAAAACTTATATAGTCCTCCCATCAGGTATGACTAAACTAGATATTCAGAGCATCTATCTTTGAGTAAGCATAGGAATAACTAAATTCATTGTGAATAGGGAATAGTGTAATAAAATCTCTTCTGAGAAGGAGAAAGGGAAAGACAAGATTTTTACAAGAGAAACCTTAATGTTTAGATAGAAACCTAAATGTAAAAACCAAATGTATATATGAAAGATTGCAATCTTTTTTTTTATTTTATTTATTTTTTCAGTGTAACAGTATTCATTCTTTTTGCACAACACCAAGTGCTCCATGCAAAACGTGCCCTCCCCATTACCCACCACCTGTTCCCCCAACCTCCCACCCCTGACCCTTCAAAACCCTCAGGTTGCCCCAACCTCCCACCCCTGACCCTTCAAAACCCTCAGGTTGTTTTTCAGAGTACATAGTCTCTTATGGTTCGCCTCCCCTCCCCAATGTCCATAGCCTGCTCCCCCTCTCCCAATTCCACCTCCCCCCAGCAGCCCCCAGTTTGTTTTGTGAGATTAAGAGTCATAGATGGGATTGGGAGGGAGACAAACCATAAATGACTCTTAATCTCACGAAAGATTGCAATCTTAAGGATATGATATGCATTATACCTAGATTTAAATGTATGTTACTGGGTTATACAATCTTTGGAAGAAAATAAAAACCTCTAGGTAAAGAATATCATGCTATATTTAATGGTAATTTAAAAAATATTGTACTTATATTCTATAGAGTAAGCTTTAAATTCTCTCATTTTTATTACCTAAAAGGAAGTACTACTCTAGTGCTTCTAGACTACACTTTAGTAGCATCCAGGTAAAAAGTATTCTTTTTTATTTTTAATTTTAAGGTATTCTTTTTTAATTCAAGAAGAATATTATGCTTAAATAATATTACTGCATCTTACAGCCCAGTACAGGGCTCTCTGAATAAACTATATTTGTCTCTAGAGGTGAAAAGCTTCAGAAGATACTCATAATTAGTCTTAGAAATGTGCTATTATACATATAAACACACAGAATCAACACTTAATATAAAAACAGAAAAGGTGAAAAAAAAAAGCACAAAAAGGTTTGAACATACTTAAGATTATATTTACACAGATTTCTAGCCCTGCATTGTGAAACCCTTGAGAAGAGATACTGCCTTTGTATTTTTCATATTTATGTATTTATACAGTCATTGATTTTAATAAATGTAAGCATTTTTCCACAAATAATTTAAAAGAGACAGTCGTTATCTGACCACAATGTGGTAGTAGATATTTCATAATATTACAGTTAAGAGCATGGACTTTAAATCCAGATACTGGAACTGAAGTCAAATTTTATAAGAGATACCACCTCATGTGATAGTTATTGAGTATTGTTAATGCTTGTAAAATGCTTCAACAGATGCATGCACCATAGTGTTTGTAAGTATTGTTATTATTATTGTTTTTATTATTGTTATTATTGGCATTAAAGACCTAGACTTCAATTTGTTCTTTGGATAGTGGAGGCAATAGACAAACAGATAAATCTATTAGGATGAATTAGAAGAATTTCAGAGCTATAAATATTTCTATGTAGAACTCAGCAATAAATGCAGTGACAGTTGCTCGATAGATTCTACACTGCTAACAATATAATTGACTTAAATCCGTGAGCGTGTTTTTCTTTTGTTTGCCATATCATTCAAGTAATTCTATTAACTTAAGTAAAATTTTTCTTATGAGAACCCCAAGATTTGGAGTTTCATTAGCACTTTGATTTTTTAACTTCCTGCTAATAAAAAGAGGCCCTTTAGCTCATTATTTTTATGACCATGGCTCAATGGAAATTTCAAAATAGTGGACATCATAAAGTACTCAATTCTTAACAGCATCAAGGAGGCCTGGAAACTTTGCCTACTAATATATCTTGTAATATACCTATAAGAAAAATTACCTTTAAGAAGATGGTAGATTTCCCTTCTCTTTTTAAGGGACAATTCTGAATTGGATCTCAGGTATAGCAACTTACTAGTAAATAGCTCTTCTCAACAAATGGCAGCCCCTAATTTTTTACCTACTTTTAAATGTATACTCTGAAATCTTGTAACTTTCTGCCTTCAAATGGAATAAAGTAATCTAAATTTTATTCTTGAATAGAGTGGTGGAACTTCACACAAAGGTTTCTGAAGAGGAAGAGGAACAAGAACAAGAACAAGAGCAAGAACAAGAAGAAGAAGAATAGGAGGAAGGGGGAGGGAGAAAGGGGAGGAGAGAGAGGAGTAGAGGAGGAGGAAGGAGAGGAGGAGGAGGAACAGGAAGAAACAGGAAGGGAAGAGGGAGGGGGAAGAGGGAAGCAGGGAGGAGAAAACAATTAATGAAGATGCATTGCTTATTATGGATCTTTAGCACCTAGGACAAGTCCTGGCACATATAAGTAAGCCACTGCTACTAGCTGTAATTTTCTTTTCCCTTTCTCCTTTTAACTTAGAAACTAATTTCATAGGACATCGTCTTGCTATTTGGGGATGACAAATTTTGTTTATTTATTTATTTATTTATTTATTTATTTATTTTCAGTGTAACAGAATTCATTGTTTATGCACCACACCCAGTGCTCCATGAAATACGTGCCCTCCATAATACCCACCATCTAGCTCCCCCAACCTCCCATCCCCCGCCCCTTCAAAACCTTCAGATTGTTTTTCAGAGTCCATAGTCTCTTATGGTTCAGACTGGGTGATAGTAGTCAACCTCATTCATCCATTTATTCAAATTGAAAAATACTTATTGAGCAACAATAGTGCCCTTATTATGTACTATGTATAGTGTTAGGCAGTGAAAATGCAAGAAGAGAATTACTGGAGACTCGGTTACTACCTTAATTGGCCTTTGAGTATAGTATGGATGACATCACCATGAGCTCTTGACCATAAAAGTGGTTTCTATATCAAGTTCTCCAAGATCCAAGCAACATTACATTACTACAAAGTTTGAGGAGGGAAGAAAGGGAAAGTCTATTTACATTTTTTGTATTTTTAGAAAACAACTATTTTGATTAGGGTTTCTTCTGTTTGTCCATACTTTATCAAAAAGTCAGAAGTCTAATTAAATATTAGGAAAGTTATATAGTGTTTAAAACTTATTTCTTTAACTTCTGTCTTCTGAGACATTCATTTGGTAACACATTTCTGTTTGTGATTCTATAGAATGTTATATAGTCAAAACACTGATAACATTTGCTAACCTCAAACCCAAGGATGTTCTGTGAATGTTATTACTTGGGTTATTTAGCCTCAGTAAGTCGCATTTTAGTGCTTAAAATAATGCTGATCTCACTACTACAAAGTGCTTTCCATTCCCATAAGTATTTGTCCTGATAGAATTATACTACAGGGAGACTCATAATTGTTTGTCTCTCTAATGTAATTGCCATAAGAACTGCCGTGCCTGGAACATTGAGAGGATAGCTTCAGAACACGTTGGCCTCAATGGGTAAAGGGTCTGGATAGTTAGTTATTTAGATACTCTTTACCACCCTATATTTTCACTCAGGATTGAAAATATGTGGAGGCCAGTAGAAGATGTGTAAAAATTGCCTGGCAAGCATGGGGGGGGGACCTAGTTCAAGATATTAATGTCAACTAAGTGTATGTAAGATAAATTTATTAAATGACTCTAAGAAAGGGTACTATAAAGTGACCCAAGATGAAATCCATAGTGAGGATTAGAAATGCCATAATCCTTAAAAATTAACCTACTAATAAAAAATCAGGATATACAAAAACAAAGGTTGCAGAAAACAACAGAAATAAAAAATTGACTTGTCCTGAAAAAACAAACTCCCTATTAAATCCTTATAAACATTTTAAAATGTTGGTTGTATATTTTTCTGCAAAGAAAATCTCAATAAAATTTCAAAAAGTACCAAATAATACAGGTCATGTACTTTCACCAACACAAGTAAGTGTAGCAATAATAATGAAAGAGAAAAAAACAAAAATACAAAAAACTAGAAAATCTACTGAAATAATGTTGGTGCCAACTATATGAGATATAATAAAAATTGTTAAATATCTAAAAAATGTCTTAATATAATGAAAGCCTATCTAAATAGGGTTATTTAAATTTTTAGGGAAAAATACTTTTAATCTATTTCAGAGCTACATGAGAGAATAAAATTGAATTGTCTATTTAGATACAACATAAGAGAAAAAAGTAGATGAGGAAATGAAAAATGAGTAGAATAATAAATATATATGACATAATCCCATTTAAAAAGAAAATAGGGAGAAGCCACATATGCACTGAAATAAGAATGAGAAAAGTCACAATATATGCAGAATAAATTGAAAGAGTCAAAGACTACTTTAGAAAAGTCATACAAATAATTTGAAGCATAAGATGAAATATAAAAGTATCGGGGTGCCTGGGTGGCCCAGGGGGTTAAAGCCTCTGTCTTCAGTTCAGGTCAAGATCCCAGGGTCCTAGGATCAAGGCTCTCTGCTCAGCAGGGAGCCTGCTTCCCTTCCCCTCTCTCTGCCTACCTCTCTGCCTACTTGTCATCTCTGTCTGTCAAATAAATAAATAAAATCTTTTAAAAAAAGATGAAATATAAAAGTATAAATTTTAAAAATACCACTGTGTGATAGCAAACCTAAACAGCTAAATACCTTAAAAACGGGTAAAAAGTAAAAGTCCTATCATTAATAAAACTCACATTTATTGAATGCCAAAAAATGCTAAGCTCTGACTAAAGAGATTTATAAAGCTTATAGACTTTGCTTCTGATAGAGTTTCTATGAAGAAGTTGCATAAATATTTCAAATTATAATGAAGGAAATAATATACAATATGAACTTTTTTTTTTAAAGAATTTATTTATTTGACAGAGAGTGAGAGAAGGAGAGAGAGCACAAGCAGGGGGAGCAGCAGAGGGAGAGGGGGAAGCAGGCTCCCTGCTGAGCAGGGATGTGGGACTGGATCCCAGGATCCTGAGATCATGACCTGAGCCAAAGGCAGAGGCTTAACCCACTGAGCCACCCAGGTGCCCCTACAATACAACTTTTAAGGTGAGAAACAAAGAAAGCTTTACCACTCATCTTGTTATTAGCCATTCTAGCATTGGTAACAATTCTGAGAAAGACCAAAGTGTGAAAATTGCCAATTAATTAATTTAGCTGTAAAGTACCAATACAAAAAACTGAAAGCATTAGCTCATTAAATTTAGTGTACTAATATATCTTGTTTGACTATATAAGAGGTTTCTTTCGTAAACCTGGCGATTCACAGACCTGTACCCCTGGGGATAAAAATACATTATATGTTTATTAAAAAAAAAAAAATTGGAAGGCTAGATTGCAATCTTATCTCAAGTCTTGATTGGGGAAGGATCTTATTGAAAATCACTTGGTGTTGGTAGAATTCAGTTCCTTGGGGGCTGATGGACTAAGCGTTCAGTTTCTTGCTATCAGTCAAAGATCACATTCAGTTCCTTCCACAGGGGCCTCTACATAGAGTACTCTATGTAACAATGTGTTGTTTTTTTTTTAATTTATTTATTTTTTCAGCGTAACAGTATTCATTGTTTTTGCACAACACCCAGTGCTCCATGCAAAACGTGCTCTCCCTATTACCCACCACCTGTTCCCCCAACCTCCCACCCCTGACCCTTCAAAACCCTCAGGTTGTTTTTCAGAGTCCATAGTCTCTTATGGTTCGCCTCCCCCTCCAATTTTTTTTTTTTATAAACATATGTATTTTTATCTAGGGTCTTCCAACAAGATGGGAATTACAATCTCATGAACCATAATCATGAAAGTGACATTCCATCACTTATGAAACATTCTGTTTGTCAGAAGCAAGTGGTAGGCCCTAAAAGAAGAGGGAATTGGAGAAGAATATAAATATGAGAAGATAGAGATCATGAGAGAGAATCTTACAGCTTCTCATTAAATACGGGGTTAAAATATGAATATATGAGTATCAATTCTCCAAAAATTACAAATATTTTGGACTTAATACCAATTAAAATAATCTTCCCTTTCTTTCCTGGAAATTGACAAAAATATACTAAGGTTTGTCTGGAAGTTAAGCATGTAAGAAGAATCAGGATATAATCAGAATCAAGAAAAATAGAGTAATGAAGGAACTGCTAGTTACTAAATCATTATTACTAACCAAAAAAAAAAAAAAAGTTTGTCCTAGAGAGAAAATAATTTATAATCAATCCCAAATATATATATTCTAGATTTTACTACCTAATTAAGTTAACATCTAAATTAAATTACAGTAAACAAAAGATTTATGTTGGAAATATGACAGAGAAACCAACTGTTAGAAGAAAGTCTGGTTAGATAAGTTTATAAATTTGAAGTATAATAAGACTTTTAAGTTGACCTAAAACAAGAATACTTAAAGTAAAATGCTGAAAAAATAGATTCTATTAATTTTATACACACACACACACACACACATATATATATGTGTGTGTGTATATATATATATATATATATTTTTTTTTTAATTCCATTAACAAAGCAAACTATTTAGCAAACTAGGGGCAAATGTTGGCAAGGCAGATGATAAACGAAATACCGATTTAAGTATCAATAGTTTCATTATAAAAAAAGACAAGGAAAAACATGGAACGAACACAAGAGAGAACAAAAATTTGAAATATCTCTTAAAGATTCTAAAACCCAAACATAAGTCAAGATATGCAAATAGCCAACCCCCAAAAAACAGCTGAATGTGAACAAGCCATTAAAATAAGCTGACATCCACTATATGCAAAGCAAAGCAAAAGTAAAAACCTTATATTATTCAAAATATACAATTTGTTATTCCTAACTTGTAATTAGATGATTTTTCCACTGTTCCACACTTATCTCTGTTTAGGGTCCAGACAGTACCCAGGGAGCTACAAACAGATGTGAAATCCTATACTTGGCAGCCAGATGAATTAATAAAAGGCAGGTTCACCGAATCCTTAAACTTGTATAATCTCATAGGAAGAAGTCAACAAGACTCCTGAAAGGAAAAGCATGCCTCAAGTAATTGAACTGATATGGAATGATGTGTTAAAGTTTACAGATTTTTTAAAAAATTATAAAAATATAATTATAAAATTATATTTAAAAATTTTAATAATTTTATAAAAATTAGAAAAACAGAAAATTATTATAAAATTATATAAATTTTTAAAAATATAATGATTTATAAATGTCTACAGATTTTTTTAATTTGAATTAAAAACATTATAAAAATGTATTGAGGGCATCATTTTACTCTCAGCAATTGAGATGTTTTATCATTTGAGGTCTTGATGACACTAGAGAAACTACTTCTCCCAGGGTTAGCTAGTTCTTAGGGTAGAAAACTGTCTGTGAGTATGACTTTCATATGCAACTACCCAATCCAGAATCTACACCCCAACAACCTATTCCACAGGATTCTCACACTCAGGGCCACAATCCCTCTGCCCTAATTACCCCACTTATTCAAACTAGCCAATCCTCAATCTCCTTACTTTGCCCTACCCATTCCTTCCTATGGAAACTGTAACAAAGTGTTATCCAAATTTTTTCCTTGACCCTCAATACCTCCTAACTGACTTTCATGTTTTCCCTGTGTGGGCCCTCAGTGTGTGGGGCACTCCATTCTCTTGGAATCTGTGAGCATAGATATTCTCTTCTCAATGGCAGTCGTCTTCTGATGTGGTGGACATACCATACCTGGATAGCCAAAAAACCTACATTATATATTTTTTCAACTTTTTATTTAAATTCCAGTTAGTTAACATACAGTGTAATATTAGGTTCCAGTGTAGGATTTAGTGATTCATTACTTACATACAACACCCAGTGCTTATCACAACTATGTATTTTTAATTGAGTATAGTTGACACACAATGTTAATTAATTTCAGTTATATAACTTAGTGATTCAGTTTCTTTATGATTCAGCTATGCTCACCACAAGTATAACTACCATCTGTCACCACACAATGCTATTAAAACCTACATTTTATTTTTACTTTTTATTGAAGTATAATGAACATACAGTATATTAGTTTCAGGCATAAAAAATAAAGATTCAACAATTCCACACATTATTCCATGCTCATAAGAAAACCACTCTTAATCCTCCTTATTTCATCCATTCCTCTTCCCCCATCTCCCCTCTGGCAACCACCATTTTGTAAAACAAAGTCCTTCAGCAACAAACTACCTAGAGCAGAAAGCAGATCTCTGGGATAGGCATAAAAATTATATAGATAAGATATTGAGTTGGATTCAAGTGAAAAACAGGAAGGTGTGAAAGTGTGAATACAAAGAGGTCTCTTAAGGGATAAGTATGATATTTCTATTAAAAAATTTGAAAACAAATTGCAGGGAGGAAGAATATTTAGTACATGTTTTTAGGAAGAAATGCCAACCCAATTTTATCACTACTAAGAAGACACTGAGATGAATGGGCAGAAAGCTGAAAGAATAGGTCAGAAATACAATGTGTTTCAGAATATGGTATATTTTAAGTATAACTGTTATTAGAGTTTACATTAATATGAATGAGAGTAATATTTTATTTTATTTTAAAGATTTCATTTATTTATTTGACAGAGATCACAAGTAGGCAGAGAGGCAGGCAGAGAGAGAGAGGAAGGGAAGCAGGCTCCCCACTGAGCAGAGAGCCCGATGCGGGGCTCGGCTCGATCCCAGGACCCTGGGATCATGACCTGAGCTGAAGGCAGAGGCTTTAAGCCACTGAGCCACCCAGGCACCCTGAGAGTAATATTTTAAATGATATTTTACCACTACAGGTTTGAAATAGAAATGTTTGAAGCAATACTTGTAATTGTTAATTGATTTAATCTGTAAATATATATTGAGTGCCCATTTCTTACATTACACCATTCTAAAAGTAGGGATTTAAAATTTAAAAATTAAGGTCTTCTTTAAGGTCCCAGATTCTATGATAGTGACAAGCAAATATTACAAACATAAAAAATGCATGATAGACTATAAAGTACAGAAACAGGAGATTTTGATTTTTTTTCATTTTTTTTTATTAACATATAATGTATTATTTCCTTCAGGGGTACAGGTCTGTGAATCATGATTTTTTTCAATTAAAATTGTATACAAAGACAGATATATATTTTTTAAAATACCTATTTATTTGAGAAAGAGAGTAAGTTCATGCAATAAGGGGCAAAAGCAGAGGGAATCTTCAAGCACTCCCAATTGAGCACAAAGCCCAACTCATGGCTTGATGTCACCATCCATGAGATCACAATGTAAGCCAAAACCAAGAATCAGATGCTTAACTCACTGAAACACCGAGTGCTCAAAGGACAGATATATTTTATGAAGTTATAGGCATACTTATAATAAATTTGATTGGAAGCTAGTGTCATTATTTTTGATGAAAATAAATACATATGTCTGTCATGTATATAAATATTAAGTTGATATTTTAAGTATTTCTATATTTGAATTGGGATCTTTTAGTTTCATATCAACTAATTTTTTACTTATGATTATTTGTTCACCTTAATACAAAGGCAAATTCACCCATTCATTCCTTCATTAATTTCACCCAGTTCATTCTTTCATCCAAAAAAAAAAAAATTATATACTATCTACTTTGTGGTGCTAGGCATTTACAATGAAAAATTATTTAAATGAATATAGTTATTGGAAAGTGATCTGAAATATTAGTAAGTCATACATACCATCATTCTAATCAGGTAAAAATAAGTTTTCTAATAAAGATATCAAAACTACAGTCTAAAAAGAATGGAAGGACTACTGATATAAAAAGAAATAATACACAACAAAGAAGGAAAGAACATCCAATGGAAAAAACACTAAGTATTGCCACAGTTTCTTCAACAAATGATGTTGAAAGAAACTGAAGAGCAACGTGCAAAAGAATGAAACTGGACCACTTTCTTAATTCACACCCAAAAATAAATTCCAAGTGATGAAAAACTTAGATGTAAGAGGGGGAATCATTAAAATTCTATAGGAGAACACAAGCAATAATAGAAGCTTCTTACTAGATATGTCTCCTCAGGCAAAGGAAACAAAAGCAAAAATGAACTCTTGGGACTTCATCAACATAAAAATTTTCTGCACATTGAAGGAAACAATCAATGAAACTAAAAGGCAACCTTTGGAATGGAAGAAGATATTTGTAAATAACAAACTGATAAAAGGTTAGTATCCTAAATCTATAAAGAACTTCACGAGAGACAGAGAGTGCTCAAGCACAAGGGAAGGTAGAGGCAGAGGGAGAGATCGTGGAGCCTGATGCAGGGCTCAATCTCACCATCTGTGAGGTCATGACTTGAACTGAAAGCAAGAGTCTGATGCTTAACCAACTGAGCCATCCAGATACCCCAACCTGTCTCGGTTTTGGAATGAAAACATAAAATTAGTGGTGGTCACGTATATGATATTGAAAAGATTAGAGATTTGGGGTTTTAATCAACAAAATACAATCCTGGCTGGCTCAGTTAGTAGAGCATACAATTCTTGATCTTGGGGTCATGAATTTGAGCCCCATATTGAGGGTAAAGATTACTTAAAAATAATAAATAAAAAGAACACAAAATTAGGTGTGAAGTAAATATTTTTAAAAAAATACAATTAAGAGGGCTCCTGGGTGGTTCAGTCAATTAAGCATCTGCCTTCAGCTCAGGTCATGATCCCATGGTCCCGGGATTGAGCCCCACAGTGGGCTCCTTTCTCATCAGGGAGCCTGTTTCTCCCTCTCCCACTACCCCTGCTGTGTTCCCTCTCTCACTGTCTCTCTCTCTGTCAAATAAATTAGTACAATCTTTAAATAAAATAAATACAAATAAAAATACAATTAAGAACATATATTTATTATAAGGATATGAAGAATACAAGGTAGTCCCACTATAGAAGGATATAAGTAATAGAAGCAAAACAATAATTTCTAAGAACACCACAGTATTAGCTCCATAATAAATCACTTTCTGTAAATTCATATTTAAATTCTAGGAGAAAATTGCATTTGCCTAACTTGGGCCAAATATTCACCTCACACTCAGAAGAAGATTGATATGGTAGTTCTGATCAAAACTAGTAAACCTGAAGGAGTGTTAAGAAATAGAATGTGGGGGTGCCTGGGTGGTTCAGTGGGTTAAAGCCTCTGCCTTCAGCTCAGGTCATGATCCTAGGGTCCTGGAATCAAGCCCTGCATCAGACTCTCTGCTCAGCGGGGAGCCTGCTTCCCTTCCTCTCTCTCTCTCTGCCTGCCTCTCTGCCTACTTGTGATCTCTGTCTGTCAAATAAATAAATAAAATATCCAAAAAAAAAAAAAAAACAAATAGAATGTGGTAAACTCACCTATCTCTTTTATCTTTTAGATAAGTTATACTGGTCCAGTAGTAAACCAAATTGATATCAATTTTAAACCTAATTCTTTTTGTCCTTCTTTCTGGTCTTTGAAACTTGGACTACATATACGGTCTTTTTCAGATGGACATCAGGTTTAACAAACAAAACAAACCTATTTTTTAACAGGGAATGAATAATTTCCTAACAACAATTAACTTGCTATTACTAAAAGGGAGTGCTGAGTGGAAAATTGGGAAACAACGATAGAAATTCAGGAGAGATAACTGGTTTGATGGTAAAAAAGTAGGGCATTTATGTCAGTTCAGAAAGGATTTGCAGCAGGCCTCTTCCACATGAACCAAGAAACTAAATGGTATAATGTCTAGCATTCACAGAGTGAATCATTCTCTATGAATCTCTCTAATCATTTGGAAAGATTTTCTGTATTCAGCCACCTGCTCAAATAATATATGGAATCTCTCCAAGGCATCATCTCTATTAAAATGATTAAATTATTTTATAGAAATATCATGACAAATTGCTAACTAGGCCAATCCTAAAATATCTGAATATCAATGTGTTAATCTGCAAATCAGAATATATGTATTAAATAAATCACAATCCTAGTTTCCAAGGATTCCCTCCTTCAATGTGTATTCCATCCAATACATGTATTCCATCCAAATTGGCAGTACTCTTTTCTGACTGGGTCCAAGAGTCAAGCTTAAGACATTTTTTGAGAACTTAAAATGTAACTGTTAGATATTCTGCTAAGGACCCACTCCCTTGTGACTGTGAATTACACAAAAAGGTAAAATAATCATGTTATGGCTTTAATTGTTTCTAATATAAATAGGTTACCTTACTGTGAATCTCATTACACTTTAACCTTAGGAGAACTATATGTGAGAGACAGTTCAAACAATTTAGTTCTTAATTAGTATTTTAGAAAACACTGAAGAAGGTAGATTCTTTGACAAAGTAGGTCATCATATGAACTTTCAAATCCCACCACGTTTATTTATGAATAAGGGAGTAACAGCAATGAATCATAATGAAAAGACAGACATGGAGTTATTTTTCCCAAATAAGTTTTTATTTTCCAAAAGGAAATTAAATGAACAGGGGCTTTATATGGACCAGTAATTTAAATTCCATGGTCTTATAAGCCCAATTGTCCTAGTAGTTTTATCTGAAGATGAAGTTAGGTATTTTTTTTTTTTTATTTTAGCTAGAGAGGAATTTCTTAAATTTATCAGAAAATATGAGTTACAATCACTACTTTGGGCTTTCTGCAAAACTACAAAAATCCTAGTCCAGAAACTACAATTTTCTTGGAAAGAAAAAGCACTTTAATCATCTACCTGTTGGTCAACACAAAGATGTCAATAAAGAGTCCAGCAAGCAGTATTGCAGGTAAAATGCTGAGTGTTTTCTTAAGAATTGAGAAAGAAAAAGATATACTTCACCAATAATATTTTCTTTAACTCTTTAAGAATCAAAATCAGGATTGTGAATACTAATCTTAATTAATTATCAAATTTCTTATAATTTTATACAATTTGATAAAGTACTGGTAGGCAAAGAGGTACCAATCAGTCAGACCTGGAATTAAATCTTTTACACTTTACTAGATTGAAAATAATCTTGCTTCATTACACATAACAGTGGTCAAAGACCTACTGAGAGAACTCAATAAAAAAATGTAAGTGAAGTACCCTATCACAGCTCCTGGTATGTAGTAAGTCTTTAAAAGCACAGTCATTAACGATAAGATATTCATGAACTGTCATAGCAAGACCACAAAAATCTATGCAAAATGAATTATATTTCTGGTAATGACAAACTAAAGCAAAATCAGTTTTAGATGATGATTTTCTTTTCCTTCAGTTTTTAAACCAATAAGGCTTAAGAATGAAAAGACTAGCATGGAATTAGAGGTAAAATTAACACCAAAGTATTAAAATTCACTTAATGCATATCATATGTTAAATGATGTTATCATGTCCCATGATAAAGGGAAATGTCATATTATCTACCAGTAATTAACCCTGTTTCTGCAACTACACAATATATTGAAGTATAACAATTCTAGAACAACGACAACAAAAAACATAAATAAAAAGTTTATGCCAACAGGCCCCGTGTAAATGAAGCTGGACTTGGATGAGCTTCTGTTTTACCTCTTCTAATGGCTTTGTTGTCAGGCTTTCCTTAACTGTTTATATCATTATGTAGATTATTGTCATGTAAATTATACTAGAAGATCCTATGTGATTTTTAATCATGTGAGACTTAATACATTATATAGTAACTTTCTATGGTGGAGGATACAGAACTTTAATGTACAAGCTTCCAAGTAATATGATACTCTTAAAAACCTGGGTTTTTTTACAGATTCCCAAAGAAATGATTGAGAGAATTAAAATAGTGGGTGAATTTGGGATCCATCTCTAAACTACTCTGAATTAAATTCTATGTGACTTCTTTATTTTCGAAATTCTGCTGCCTATAGTACACATACGAACATACTGAAAGAAGCTTAACTTGGCTCTATCTCTCTTTAGGCTACATAAGAAATTAGTGGAAATGGTTTCATTAAATCACTAATAGTAATACTTCCTAAGTCACAGCAAGAGAGAATAAAGACAAATTTGAGGATGAGTTCTAGAGGTCACCTATTCTGACCTCTGACAACCTCACCCTATCTAAAATTGTATCCTTTCTGTTATTTATATTTCTGTTAGTATTGACTTTAAAATATATTATCATCATCATCTTCCTCATCCTTTCATCATCACCACCACCTACATCAGCCATTTGGTTATTGTTCTTTTGGAACATATTTTGGTTTAGGCAAGAAATCCTTCTTTACTTTCTTGTATCTGGAGACCAAAAACTACAGCCACTCAATAAACATTTGATATTATGTCCCTTATATCTACCACCCCCAAAAGAGGAAGTCCTTGACAGCCTAAATATTCATATTAACTTAAACTTGTCAATACAAAACCACAAGACAACTTCATGGATCCCCTTGGAGAATCTCAAGTCCATTTCCCCAACTTTCTGGGATTTCATTTTATTTTAAATGCCAGCTAAAGGTAGGTAATTACATTTTAAATATCTGGAGTGATCCTTCTACTAGCATTAAATTATTGGCTATTGCTAACCCACAGAGTTCACAACACACACACAGTCCACTTGGTGGGTAGACTAATAAAGGATGTCCCCAGGGTTTGCATTACCAACAGCTCCTATTGAGTTCAGCTCTGTGGGATCCTCAAAGTAATGTGTTGTTTAAATGGATTTGTCTCTATGTGTTTATGTCCAGGATCTTTCTTATAAGTAACTTCACTTTAAGTTTTAAGTTAAAATGACAATTTTAATCTCCACAATTAGTTAATCAAAATGGGAATGAAGCTCATGCAAAATCAATTATTTAAATGCTGACACTGTGAAATCTATTGTGGAAGATTCAGGAAAATGATAGAAGTTTGAAATTTTAGTCTAATATTTCCAAACATAGAATTTTAATCTAATAAAATGAGTATTTTGCTGACAAATCCCCAAATAATGATTTTAAGTCAATGATTAATTTCTGTATATCACAGTTTTAGAACAGTGTCATTAAATGCCATGAAACTTCAATAGTTCAATACTAATAGCAGTATCACTATAGACCCCTCTATAAAATTCAGCACATAACTCTGTGAGCTAAATTTTCTGCATGTTTTTGGTAGGCACTGGTGGCATTTCAATAACACCGTAACAGTCAAATAAGAATGTGCACTAGAAATCGCAGCCAAATCAAAGTGGAAAGTCAATGAGAATATTCAGTAAATTCTAATAGTTTTATTTCATAATTTAGCATCAGGAAATATGATTTTAACTATGGTTTAAAGAATGACAAAGTTGATTTTGGAGGTGACAGGGAAATAATCATTATTGCATATATTCATAATCATTATTTGTTCTCTATTGATAGTGTTTTGTTTTGTTTTGTTTTTATGAGGACGTGGAGATGCAACATGGGGGGTTAGGGGGATAGGATAGCGTTTTTTTAAAAAAAGATATATTATCTTATTATGGATTTTTTCTAATGTCCCCAAAGAAGCAGAAAGAGCATTATAATCTGCATGGATAATTTAAAGCAACTAATTTAAACATACTTAGGACAGGAAAGAAACATAAAAAGTATTCCCAATGGTTTTAGTCTCTAATTCCATTATCTCTAAATACAAAACAAGACAACAAAAAAACCACAAATAAACAAAAGACAACCTACTCCCTTCTTAAAAATAAATCTTGGCTTTCTCATCTCTTTTGCAGAGAATAATTAACTGAATAACCATAAAATTAAGTGGATGAATTTCTGGCTTATTTTTAGAGGAATCAAGAATATAGGTATATGAGATTTTTTAAAAAATGAGTTTTATATGACGCCTACCAATAGACTTCAAGTTCCATGTATTACCAAATAAATTATACTTTGAGTAAAAATACCCCCCAAATATTTGGAAGAACAGAGTATTGAAAAGATCACTGAACTTGGAATCAAGAGAGGTGGATCCCACCCCAAATTTTGGCATGGGAGATATTTAAAGCTATTCACAGTTTTGGTCATTGTTAATAGGATAGTTGAATCCCAATAACAATTAGAGATTTTTTAAAAAGTTGTTTTGAACTTCAGAGAATAGTTGATGAATTCTCCAGTTCTACAGAGATTTTATGTATCTCACCTCTAGCTTTCTCTTCTTTTTACTTTACCTAACCATAATTGTCAGAACTATTGGTACAACACTATGAACTAACTTAAACCCTTTATACCAGTGTCACCAGTGTTTCCACTACAGTTATTTTTGTTCCAGTATCAAATCTAGGATTTTACACTGCGTTTGGTTATTATTTCTTCTTAGTCCCTTTTAGTCTGAAACAGTTCCTCAGGCTTTCCTTATCTCTCTGACCTTGACATTTTCAAAGAATATTGTTAATTTATTTTGCCTAACGTCAGTCAATTTGGTTGAATCTTAGCTTTGTCACAACTAGACTGAAATTATGTATTTTTATCAATAATATCACAGAACTGATGTTGAATTCTTCTGAAAGCGTCACATCACAGGGTTCAAAACATTGCTGTGTCTTACTACCCATGATGCTGACCTTCCAGATTCCTCCACTATAAAGTTTTTGTCTTTCCTTTGTGATTAATATCTATTTTAAGGTAATATTTATTTATATATTTGTGGACTTGCTATCTTTGGTTTTATGGATCATAACCAAGTACTATCACATTTACTTTGTTGTTCAAGTTGTTAGTTGCTACATCAGTATGGTGCCTGCATTTTTCGACATGTACAACTATACGTACATACAAACATATGTATATACATATACATAGATGTATACAGTATATAATAAATCTATGCCATTCATAATACAATGTGTATAAATACCTATATATGCACATAGATACATAAATATAGGCATTTATTTGTTTGGCTTAGTATACATTCTTATACTCTCTAGCTCTGTATACTGAAAAGACTTAAAATCAATAGCACTGCAGTAGAAATGAGCATGCCAAATACACAGATCTTGAGTCCTAAAATGTTATCTCCCTTTAGATTCATTCATAATGTATCAAGACTCCTTATGGATTTCAGGATTTTGGCAGGAGAAACACTTAAATATATTTTAACATTCTAGCTCAAAATACTCTTGTTCACTAGGATAAGAGCCTCGGTACATCAAGCAAATGTTCTCCTATTAATTTTAAAGAAATTGAAGATGAAAACTCCTCAATATCAGAGGATTACAATATAGGTTTTCTAATTACATTAAAGGAAGAAGAATGCCTGATGATGATGGCAAGTAAAAAACAACTAAGAAGCCCTCAATTCTACAAGCCAATGATTCCAAGCCTGGACTAATGTGCCTAAGTTATGCTTATATTTGTTTTAATACTAATTGATATATTTCCCCATCTTACCTCTCTAATAAATCAATATTTAAATGTGGACAGTTGATGTGAGGATGGGCTGTGTGTGGGCATATAACTATCAGTTCCCTGGTTAATCCAACTGGACAAATATGTTTGCAACTTTCCTGCTTTTTTACATAAATTGAGTATTTCAAATGATCTCATTACATGTCCTTTCTTAGCATACTAATTATACTTCTTTTTAATTTTTTACTGCATCCCTAGATTTCCCAGTTTATATATTTAAGTTCTCTGCCCACCTACAAATAACACTGTCTCACTTCACATGTACCTAATAAGTACCTAATAAGACAATATCCCCATTTCCTCTGTGCATGTATTATGCCACTATTGTCATTCATTTCCCTTGGACATACACTACCTTCATCCAGTGCATTATTACAATAATTTCCTTAACTAAACAGTTATCTTTTAGGTCAATTAAGAATAAGAAAATAACTAATTTTATTTTACCTTGTTTATTCCTTCTCTGGACTTCTTCCTTTCCTTACATAGACCAAAGAATTTATATAAAATTTCCTTCTGCCTGAGGTATGTATATAGTATGTGTGTGTGTGTGTGTGTGCATGCCCGCGCGTGTGTGCATCTAACTATCTAGATAGATGGATATAGAGAGAGGGATACAGATATACATACATGCTACATCATGGAGGAAAGGCCTACTGTCAATGAATGTCCTCAGTTTGTGTTTGACTGGTAAAATCTTTTTCTCTTTCATTTTTGAAAGATTATTTTTTCTGGATATAGAGTTTGATGTTGGTGAATTTATTTTCTTTCAACACCTAAAATATTTAAAATATTTCTCTCTATTCTCTTCTTCCTTGAATGGTATCGGGGAGAATCTGCTTTAATTCTTACCATTGTTGCTCTATAGGTGCTTCCCTATCCCTGGCTTATTTTGAGAATTTCCTTTGTTTTGCTTTTATGTAATTTAAACATAATACACATCAGGGTGTGTGTCTGTGTGTCTGTGTGTGATGCATTCCCTGAGCCTCTTGCATCTGTGATTTGCTGTCTGTCTTTAGTTTTGAAATTTGGATGAATTATTACTTCAAATATTTCTTCTGCTAAATTCCTTCTCCTTCTGACAGTCCAATTACACATATACTACACCTTTTAAAATTGTGTCAGAGTTCCTGGATGTTATCTTCTATAATTTTCCCTCTGCTTTTCAGTTTTACAAGTTTCTCTTAATCTATGTTAGAGCTTAGGGATTCCTCAGCCATGCTGAGCGTACTACTGAGCCCATCAAAGGCAATATTCACTTCGTTAAAGGGTTGTTTGTTTTTTTTTTAACATTTTCCTTTAATTCTTAGTATTTTCATCTTTCTGCTGACATTAAACATCTGCTCTTGTATGTTGTATACCTTTTCCAGCAGAAGCCTTAACATGTCCATATACATAGTTATTTTAAATTCCCTGTCTGATAATTCCAATACCTGTAACATCAGAGACAGGTGCTGACATTTGATTTGTCTTTTCAGACTATGTTTTCTCTTGCTTTTTGACATTCCATACAATTGTTGAAAGCCAGATATGTATCAGGTAATAGTGAATGAAGTAAGTAGGCCTTTCTTTGGGTTAGGATTTGTGTTAATTTAGTTAGGAGTTGGACTATGCTTAATGCTTGCTGTAGTTTTAAGTGCTATCAAATCAGATTCCTCTACCGTCATTGTTTTTGTTACCACTCTTGACTTTGGGCTTCTATAAGTATTCCTCATGAGAAAGAATCTGCCTCTTTTAGCTCCTTCTGTTGTAAGCCACTATTTTTAGAGTAGAGCCCTGTTGATGTAATGATGCAGAGTAGAAGAGAATGTTCTGTAATCTATAACGTTTAAATCTCAGTCCTTGAGTCTTGGGGCTGTGACTCTCACAATTATTTCTCCAGTGGCATAGCTTCCCCCCACCATACTGATCCTCTACTCCCTTTTCTGATTACAGTGTTCATAATTTTTTTTTTTTTTTTTTTTTGCCACATTCTGTCTCCAAACTTTGTGTTTAGATAGAAAGGCCAGAAGAGCCTAGATTGGGGGAAATTCCTCTCACCCAGCTGAAGTAAGGCTTTGGCAAAGTCTTTTCTCTTAGGTGTTAGGTCTTTGTTTTGGAAAATGTTCTGGGTTTATTTCTCAAGAATTAATCTTCCCTTCCTGCTGCTGAGATATGAGAGCGTCTTTCTCAGACTTTATCCTGAGAATCTGGGAGTATTCCTGGAGGTAAGCCTACAAACGTGTGGGACCCCCCAAAGACTGTGGCCTCGGGAATTTCTCAATCTCATACTAGTTCAGCAGTTCTTCAAAATTACCACTTAAGAAGTCCCACTAATTATGATTTCAGCACACATCACTCTAGGTAATCAGATCTGTTATAGTTCGCTGGGTAGGTCTGTCTCTTGACATATTGGATTGGCAGTTTGTCCCAAAATCTTAGTTCTCTGACAGGTTGAAGAAAAGCCACTGATTTTTAGGTTATCTGGCTTTTTTCTTGTAAAAACAGGTATAAAAACTTCTAAGCGCTTTACTTCATGGAACCGAAATCAAACCTGTATATTTTTAATTAATGAGATTGCAAAAAAAGCATAAAAGTTATTATGCAATTACTGACTTGCATAATTCCATTTATTATACATATTTGATATGAAAGCTCAGAAGCATCATAATTGATATCATTCCATATAACTGTTTTCAATAAATACTGGTTTATGTTATTTTTTTTTATTAATTTCCATAGCTGTTAAACTTTCCAGGCTTTTAAATTCATCATCAACAAACCCATATTTGCCACGATCTCTTGCCCTGAAGACCTATGTACTATTCCCTTACCTGTAACTTCCTTTCATTATCATATTCATGAGTTGCCATAAAATTAATATAATTTGATAGATAATGCCAAATTGGCAAAAGGGTATTTACCAAAGCTATTCAGCTACTTTTCAAATTAGTTTGCACATCAATTTAATAAGTCTTTAAACTACTGCCATTTGCAATCTGATGAGGTAAATATTCTTATTTTATTACATTTTCACCTCTGGGCTCACTTCCAGTACAGAAAGAAGAGAATATAACCTTTGATGCAGATCCAGTATGGCAAAGGCAGAAACTACATGGAACAGCAGATTAACAAAGATTTGCTACTGAGTAACCAGTAGTGTCCATGGAAAATAAAAATATGCCTTGTGATATTATGCTTACTGACCTTTTGGGGGGCCTGTAGAAAGATTTTTCCCCATCAAGCTTTATTTGAATATAAACAGAAAGAGAAGGAGAGAGACTCAAAATAAACATTAGCAAAGCAATAAAGAAGTCCTTTTATAGGACATGGCTTGCCTTAAAAGAAAGAACCACATCAAAGCCAGCAAAAGCCCAAACTCCACCTTTCTCTTTGCTTCAGTGATTCCATCTTCAAGAGGCAGACATTTGGGGATTCTGAGATGATGGTGAGGAAAACAGATTTATGAGGCTAGGTCTTCTCTATAAATTGACCAAATGCTATATTCTAATATGAAAAATTATATGAAATTCTTACCAGAAAAATATATTATACTGAAAAAAGAGAAAACTGAGACAATCAAATAAGATTCTAAATATATATATATAATTGTATATTTATATAAATATATAATTGTATAATTATATAAATATATAATTTCCCAACAGTAACATCAATAACATGCATAATTATTAACTGGAAAATATTATGGACTGTGCCAAAAGATACAGCCAAAAATGATTGTAGGTATGAATGGCCCAGCTGCCTGGGTTTAAAATTCTCAAGTGTCCCATGACACATTCATTTTATGTGAAAATAGGTTTTTCTGAATCTTTTATATATCTTGTAGAAGGACAAAGGAAAAGTTTTATTTTAATTATACAGTTTTCTTTTAATAAATAGCACTTTTTTACTTTTATGTTCTATATTATCCTTCAGCACTATGGAATTCTCATCATTCATTTCCATCTATTATAATTCATATGACTGAAAAGAGAAAAAGGATAACTAATCTACAAAGATTCAGATTTTTTTGTTTGTTTGTTTCTAAGAGTTTACTTTATAAATATAAAATTCTTAATAGGTCATTAAGTGAAAGAATTTTAATTTAGTATTTATAAAGAAAAATGAAAGAGAAATAGATATTTCTCAGCATTAAATAACGGATTTTCTGGGTAGGATTTAGTAGAGATAAAGGTTCCAAAATCCTTAATTCACAGTTGACGCCTCCATGACCTAAAGGGGGAAGACAATTTGCTTTGCTCTCACAATCAGTAAGATTCTCAAATTCACAGCTGTTGATTTTTAATCCAAAGTCCCTGTTATCATACAACTGTGGTACTTTTTTCACCATTTTGGCAATCGTTTTTTTTTTCCTTTTAGGGTTTGATTATCTGTTCTTCAACTGATGGACAGAAGATTGAACCATACATTGATCACTACTTTCCCTGCCTGTTGTACATTGGTGTATCTGACTTCAGTTCACTTGAAAATTATGAACTATAAAGTCCTGGTCACATTATAAAATGGAACTTACTAAAGTTTTCCATTTTTTTCCCCCAAAACCTTACACTCCCCAATACAAGACATGATGGAGAACATGAAGCAGCAAAGTTTCAGATTAAGTTACTCTTCTGTTCTCTGCACTCTGCTGAGATTTCTGTGTTCCCTAAATCTGTGAATCAGAACACTTCTTTGGACTAGAGTATGCTTATGTAGGGTAGCTGGGATGGAGATCTTAGGAGGCAATGAAATGTTCTGAAATTAAATTAGTCAATCTCTTTGAAAAACAGTCCATGATACATTAAAGGAATATGCATTTGAAATCCCACTGCTCTGCACTACATACTGTCTGTCTATGCCAAATTCTAGCTAGGTGCTGATTTTTTACAGCCAACTCATAAACCTTTTGAAAACAGAGTTTGCATTTAAAATCCCAACATTTAATTATTTTAAAAAAAACCTATCAGGTGTTTGAATAGTAAAGAAGATACATATTTTCACAAATTACTCTCTTTTTTTTTTCCAGGAGAGGGAACTTTAGTGATTGTTTTCATATGATATAGCAGACTTGGTTCATTTTCTTAAAAGATGTTATCATATACAAAACTACTAAAATAAATGTATTAACAGTACAATTTGTGTATTACATTTTAACAAGGACAATTATTAGAAATCGATATCTTGCTAGTTTCTGGAATACCTGGCACCCATACATGAAAATCCCTAATGGCTTTCCATGCTTTTCTTTTTCTCATGCCTTTTTTTTTTTCCTTCTCATGCTTCTTAAAATGAAATGGGACTAACTGGATAGTGCATACCATCTAAAAATCTCCCTTTAGCTAATTGGTTTGCACATACAAAGTGGCAGACTTTTAAACAGCAAAATTGCCGCATAGATACAAGCACAATACCTTGGATTATTTTTAGCTTTCCTCCTCTATTCTCTATAATCGCATATTCTATCCACAATAGCAATGTCTCACAAAGTGAAATGTCCATTACTGTGAATTTCAAATCGCATACCAGTGGAGTCTCTATATCCTCACATACTGTTTAACCTATCCCAGGCAATCATTTCTATTTTCCCTGTCCTTTTGATTTTCAATCCAGCCTGTTACCAAGCAAGAGAGCAAAACACAAGTGAGGGATGAATACCTATTTTACTGATTAAGAGATTGTAAGTTGTGATTTCCCTGCAGCATCTGGCTATAAATTAGTGGCTTAAAAATTGTGGCATGTAAACAACAGACCACTGTCCAATAGAATGGAGATTGTTACTACAGAGGAGTCCAGAGGATGGGGAAAACCATTTCATTTAGCAAAGGAATTAAATCTGAAAAGAGCAAAGGGATCCTAGTGGCTTATAATTATAATTATTAATATAAATATATTATTTATATTTAAATATATTTAAATAATATGAATATATTATTTATAATTATTAATATAAACAAATAAACAAAAAATAAACAAATAAACAAAAAATAAACAAATAAATGCTATTTATTTTAAAAATAGCAAGCTCATGAAACAGAATATTATCTTCCATTTCTTTTCTATCATCCACAGACCTTCATATGTTGCCAGGTACAGAGAAAAATTCAGGATTTATGTGGAGAAGTTGAGTATAATTGTATCAAAGATGGATCTAATCATCCAATTCCACCATTTCTTTTGCCTTCCCTTTAAATTTGGGGAATAGTTTTGTCTCTCTTCTTTTAAAATTTCCACTTAAAGCAAAGACAATTCAGAGATACAGATCAAATTTACATATATGTAAAGCATCTTTTTTTTTCATTCATTCATATTTAATAGGCTTTTCTTTAATGTTTTCAGTGTACCAAGACACTGCTAATATTAAGGATATAAGGATGAATTATGACTCTGGGGACCATGATGTTGACTTTTTTTTTAAGATTTTAGTTTTTTTAAGATTTTATTTATTTATTTGAGAGAGAGAGAGAATGCATGAGAGGGAGGGGCAGAGCAAGAAGCAGACTGCCCTGATGAGCAAGGAGCCCAAAACTGGCTGAGAGCCCAACACTGGCTGGGTATGATTCCAGGACCTGGGGATCATGCTCTGAGTTAAAGACAGTCACTTAATGGACTGAGCCCCTTAAGATTTGATTTGATTTGTATTTGACTTTTATTTTATTTTACTTTATTTTTTAAAGGATTTTATTTATTTATTTGATGGAGAGAGAGCAGAAGCAGGGGAGCCCTGGCAGAGGGAGAAACAGGCAGAGGGAGAAGTAGGCTCCCCGCTGAGCAGGGAGCCTGAAGTGGCACTCAATCCCAGGACCCCGGATCTGGACCAAGGCTAAAGCTAGATGCTTAACTGATTGAGCCACTCAGGCACCAGCTTAAGATTTTATTTTTAAGTAACCTCTACACCCAACATGGGGCTCAAACTCACAACCGTGAGATCAAGAGTCACATGCTGTATCATTGAGCCAGCCCTGCATCTCCACAATGCTGTCTTAATTTGATGAATCATGGCAATGAAGATTTATCTTGAATACTATATGAAGTATACTAGGAGAACAAATGCAGTGGGCAAGAACTTTAATCATTTCTTCTTTATCATTCATTGGTGGAAATTTGATTTGGGTTAAAAAGGCCAATAAAATAGACACAAGAAATCTATCATTTAGCAGTGTTAAGATATGAAAAAAAAACTTCTAATAAATAGCTAACATACGACAATTTTTAGCTATGAACACATTATTAACCATTGTACTTTTATATTTTTGTAATTTTGTAGAATTTATAACTATTCATCAAAACTTGCAATCCTGGTATGATTACAAGTTAACATTATAATAAATGACTGAGAAAATAAAATACAGTTGTTTGAATAGTTCAGAAAATTATAGAGCAAATAATAAACAAAGACTTAATGAATGGATAAAGGAGATATGGTCCATATATACAATGGAATATTATGCCTCCCTCAAAAAGGACGAATACCCAACTTTTGTATAAACATGGACGGGACTGGAGGAGAATATGCTGAGTGAAATAAGTCAAGCAGAGAGAGTCAATTATCCTATGGCTTCACTTACTTGTGGAGCATAAGGAATAACGCAGAGGACTTTGGGAGGAGAGGAGAAGTGAGTTGGGGGAAATCAGAGGGGGAGATGAACCATGAGAGACTGTGAACCCTGAGAAACAAACTGAGGGTTTGGAGGGGAAGTGGGTGGAGGAGTTGGGTGAGCCTGGTGGAGGGTATTAAGGAGGGCATGTATTGCATGAAGCACTGGGTGTGCTGCATAAACAATGAATCTTGGAACAGTGAAAAAATACAGTAAATTTTTTAAAGAACTTAGGAATGAAAACTTGATTTCATTATTTCCTATTCATGTGTCCAATCAGTTTTAAAGAATCCAACTTCTTTCTTTAATTTCTTTTTGCTTGTCCATTTGCACAGGACTCCAAGTGTATGTGCATGTGTCATTTTCACATTCACACTTGCTAACACCCTATAAATGTGCCCAAAACAAAACAGGATTGACTGACAGGACGATGAAGAACTAAACATAAAGAAATAAAAGATTGGATGGAGCACCTGGGTGGCTCAGTGGGTTAAAGCCTCTGCCTTTGGCTCAGGTCATTATCTCGGGTCCTGGGATCGAGCCCCACATCTGGCTCTCTGTTCAGTGGGGAGCCTGCTCCCCCTTTTTTGCTGCCTGCCTCTCTACCTACTTGTGATCTCTCTCTGTCAAATAAATAAATAAAATCTTTAAAAAAAAAGAAATAAAAGATTGGAGAATTATAGGCTAAAGAGCTAATGCTAACGGTAAAGAGATAAAAGATTGGGAGAGTATAGGATACTTTTTAATTTGCGAGATTTGGGCAGGAAAAAAAGCAGAGAATTCATGGGAGACAAGTTTTATACTAATATTTAACATTCAAGCACTGACTTAAAATTCTCAAAAACACTAGTAGACTCTGTGTGTGTCACTGAGGATCGGGGTGAGATCCAAACATGCTGAATATTTTTCATGGCACTTAACAGTCCTGTTCAATAAAGTATTGCTTAAGCAAAAATTATTGCTTCCAACCCTGAGAGAGTGATGGTTTGGAGATCATGCAGCTCCTATTGCATACCCAAGAACTTTGCCAATAATCATTTTTAGCTCCTGACATTTTAGTAAAATGTTCCAATCTCAAGTAAATGGTCTGATAGCTATCACTGTTTCTATGCCTTGGCACAAAATGTCTACAATTTCTAGTAGCAAGTGCTCCCAAAATGGTTCTAGTGCTTTTCTGATTGCCACCCCGCAAAAGTATAATCTCCAAGGAGTTCTGTCTTGCCATGAGGAGTATATATGTTCCTTTTTCTCTTTCCAGTAAATATATGAAATATATTAAAATACATGAAATATAAATGCATGAAATATTGAAAAATATGAAATATAAAAACAAATATGTATTTTAATTGACTTTAAGTATAAACTTCCAATTCTTTCCTCACTGTCCAATTTCCTGGAGAATTCCCTGGTTATAATCCCTAATGAACTGGCACTGCATCATGTACAATTGTTTTCTACAGGAAACAAACAGTTTTGAAAGGGACATCATACCAGTATTTTAAGACTAACTCGAAGTAGTTTTTACAACATGTCCTGATGTTGAAGTTGTAGCCATGTCAGGCAATTTCTACTCTCTTGTAATGTTAATTAATATTAATGTTATAGAAATGCTACTGAGGATATTTTCTACTATTACATTTGTCCTAGTTTATGCTATTCATCAAAATCACCATAGTACACTTAAAAATATAAATCGTTAACCTAGTCTTTAGCTGAACACAATATTACATGATGGTCTATATATCTGAGAGAAGAAAGGTTTTGTTTATTGCTTTTTTACTGATTTTTAAATTATTTTATAATTTTGTTCACTAGATTTCTGTATCTTTTCTCCTAACATTTTAGAAATTGTAAAACATATGGATTATAAATTTTACCATTTTAACCATTTTAAGAATATAGTTCAGTCGTATTAAGTGCATTCACATTACATTATTATTGTACAACCATAATCACCATCCATCTCCAGAACATTTTTATTTTGCAAAATTAAAACTCTGTACCTATTAAATAGCAATTCCCATCCCCTTTTTTTCCTCACACCTACCATTCTATTTTGTGTCTAAATGAATTTGACAATTCTAGGTACCTCATATATGTAAGTGAAATAATACAGTGTTGTCCTTTATGACCAGCTTATTTCACTTAGTATAATGTCTTCAACATACATTGTGTTATAGCATGTCAGAATTTCCTTCCTTTTTCGGGTTGAATAACATTCCATTGTATGTTTATTTATTCTATATGTCCCCTTTGAATGACAAAATTCTTGGCATTATTCTTCTATATCAACCATGCAAATGTTTCTATATCAAATACATTTTTTTTTTATTTAGACACTTATTTCTATTTTCCCATTAATGACTGGTAAATGTTCTTTTTGTAATTTATAGTATATCCCTTTGGAAAGAAATTCAGTTATAAAAATAAGAGACTATGGACTCTGAAAAACAACCTGAGGGTTTTGAAGGGTCAGGGGTGGGAGGTTGGGGGAACAGGTGGTGGGTAATAGGGAGGGCACGTTTTGCATGGAGCACTGGGTGTTGTGCAAAAAGAATGAATACTGTTACGCTGAAAAAATAAATAAAATGGAAAAAAAAATAAAAAAATAAAATGAAAAAAAAAAGTTACAAACCAGAAAAAAAAAATAAGATCTTAAATAAATTAATAGGTACATGTGTTAGAATATTTTTCTACATACCTAAAGATAGTAATGAATAACAGTTTGATTAAAAAAAAGAGAAGAAGCAAAAGTTAAAATTATTATGTGTTCTAAGCTCTTTTGCATATACTATTCTACCTAATGATGATCTTAACTTTGAGATACCAATATTTTTGCTTTATTTTTACACAGGAGGATATTGAGACTCAGAAAATTCAGAGCTAGGACCTGCCTGACCTAATACTAAGCTCTGTATTACTCAAGATTCCATAAAGTTTTAATTACGCTACACCAAACAAACACAAATTATTTATTTTGTGCCTCATTTTTATAGAATTAAACAACAAAGGTTTATATAACTTTGAGTGCACATTACCAACAAATAGAATTTATAGCCAGTTTGAATGGCAAAGGGTCTTAATGACTTGTTTATACATACTTCTAAAAGTATAAAACAAGCATCCTAAAATTATGGTAAAAAATATTTGGTCCTAAAAATAATATTTTAATATAATAGGCCAGCCACCCATTTCACATTTGATACAATGTCTCTGGAGAGATTTTCTGTCTTTTGATTGAACTCCTTTCTCAAAACAATCCTTTCCCTAAAACTGACTTGAAATCATTCTCCTTGGCATTCAAACTTATTAGATGTTGTAAATCTATCATTCAATCATATTAATTCATTCATTAGGTAATCAGCAGACAGTATGCACTATTTCTAGTGCACAACAGTGAATGAGACAGATATGGTTCTTTGTCTCACAGTACTTAAGATAAATAAAAGAGTAAAATTTTTGAGTAAGAAATGAAACAAAGAAGTGGAGGGCTGCAACAAAGAGTAGTACGAGTTAAGGGATGATCACAGGAAGATGATAGAGAGATCTTTGAAACAGGAGGAGAGACTCGGAAAAGATGGCTTTAAAAGAGCCCAAATATGAGAAAAAGGAAGAACAAGAGGAAAATGTTTCAGCACTTCTCCACAGGGTTTGGACAGGGGAAAAATGGGATGCACAAGATACTGAAACAAGATAGGTGTAGGGACAAGGTGACAACAAATGGGTTTTTTATGTAGCATTTATCTTAAGACATTTGTTTAAAAATTCGGTATTATATACAATACAGCAATTCCAATTCTGAGTACATGTTTTAAAGAATTCACAGAAAGGCATTGGAGAGATACTTGCACACCCAAATTTATAACAGCACTATTCACAGTAGCTGAGAAGTGAAAGTAATCTGTCAATTGGCAGATGAATGGATAAACAAAATGTGGTATACATATAGGGGAATAGCACTATGGCTTAAAAAGGAAGAGTATTCTGACACATACTAAAACATGGATGAACATTAAAGACTAATATTATGCTAGGTGAAGTAACCCTATCACAGAAAGACCAATATTATATGATTCCACTGATATCAGGTAACTAGAGTAGTTAAATTCATAGAAACAGGAAGTAAAATGAGGTTTATCAGAGCTGGTGGTAGATGGAAAGGGAAAACCATTGTTTAATGAATAGAGTTTCAGTTTTGCAATATGAAAATTTTTTAGAAATTGTGCAACATTACAAATATATGTAACTGCTGAACTATATACAATGGCCAAGATAGCAAGTTTTATATCATGTGTCTTTATCTCAATTAAAATTTTTAAAAAATAGATGTTAGACACAATGCAATGCTTGGGAAGAAATGCCAAATTCGTGAATCATACTGAGATATTTTTTCTTTTTTTAGTTTATTTAATTAATTTATTTTTTTCAGCGTAACAGTATTGCACAACACCCAGTGCTCCATGCAGTACGTGCCCTCCCTATTTACCCACCACCTGTTCCCCCAACCTCCCACCCCCGACCCTTCAAAACCCTCAGGTTGTTTTTCAGAGTCCATAGTCTCTTATGGTTCACCTCCCCTTCCAATTTTTTTTTTTTATAAACATATAATGTATTTTTATCCCCAGGGGTACAGGTCTGTGAATCGCCAGGTTTACACACTTCACAGCACTCACGATAGCACATACCCTCCCCAATGTCCATAACCCCCTCCCCCTCTCCCAACCACACCTCCCCCCAGCAACCCCCAGTTTGTTTTCTGAGTTTAAGAGTCATTTATGGTTTGTCTCCCTCCCAATCCCATCTTGTTTCATTTATTCTTCTCCTATCCCCCTGATACTGAGATATTTGATTCCTTCACAGAAGTTAATGGTCAAGTTCAATATTTAGCTAAGAAACTTGCTCCACATTCCAGTCTTGCAGCATTTAAGCAAGAATGAATTTTTAGATTTTGTAAAATAATTCCTTACTTCAGATATTCTGTATTTTTACTTGAAATGTTATTTAAATTATTATAATCACTCTTACAGCAATTAAGCATTATTTTTACATCAATTTCTACTCAGCTATATGTTTCACAAAAGAACACAGAGATGATTCTGTGCTACAATGTTAATATATATACCTTGACCAAATATATTGTATGCTTTAAAAAGACCAAAGAGGTCTCTACCTTGGGCGGTTAGTCTGTAAGGATAGTGTGGATAGAGACTCTTTTTTTCTGATTATCTTTACATCCATTTTCCTTAGATTTCCTGACTATAGTTAAGAGTTCATAAATGTATTCTGAATAAGCCAATTTCAACCCTATGTAGACCAGTAGGAGAGACTATTCATAAAACTTCTAATTATGTAGTCAGCTACTTCTTACAGCTAGAAATAGTAACTATGTATGTTTCATATTGTCAGGTAGGTACTCTGGACTCCTAATGCTCTGGACAAAGTACCTATTTTTATATTGACTCATTTTTTTTAACTAATAAAAATGTTAAAAATACAACATGGTTTATTTTGTATATGTTCATTCTTTTCATTTATACGACATTTACAGCAAGCAACTCACAAAAGTTTTTATGAAAAATCCATGACAGACAAGTATTTAATATTCAAATTAAAAGGTAATAGCTTACTAAATTTTATATAAATATGAGAGAATAATATAATCATTATCCTATAATAATTGATTTAAGCAAATAAGCTATTCAATATTTTTCAACAAAAATTGCACTTAATGTACATGAAGCTATAGAGAAACAAAAAGGGAAATCTCATTGGATAATCTATTAATTGTCTGTAATCTATAAATTTAAAGTAATTGATTTTTCACATTTCCCTAAAACCTATGATTATTAAATGGGTTATCATCAATACAATTTTTTAGAACCCGAATTGTAAGTCATATCATTTAAAGACTGATTTTTCTAGGGGTACCTGGATGGCTCAGTCCTTAAGCGTCTGAATTCAGCTCAGGTCAAGATCCTGGGATCTTGGGATCCAGACCCGAATCGGGCTCCCTGTTCAACAGGAAGCCTGCTTCTCCCTCTCCCACTCCCCCTGCTTGTGTTCCCTTTCTTACTATCTCTGTCAAATAAATAAATAAAATCTTTGAAAAAAAAATTTAAAAAATTTTTTTTAAATCTTTAAAAAATTTTTTAAAAATAGAGACTGATTTTTCTATATAAGCAATTTTTCATATTTGAGTTTTTCACAATAAAAGTTTTTCATCTTCTACACAGGGCTTTACCTCCCTCCCTTTATTTTTCTCTTAGCACAGAAATCTTTGTGTATAAATCTGTCATGAAATTTGTTACTTTCAAAAGCTTCGTTTTAAATTACCTGCTACGTGACACACCACTTAGGGGAATATATGAGCAGAAACATATTTGATATTCAATTAAAATTAAAAAGAAAAAATATCAGAACAGAACAGAAATATCTGTGCAGATATCCTTGGGAATGCCACCACACTGTGGAAAATAAATGGGAAGAGTTACTCAAACCAACAGAAGAAATATTTCCAGGAATGAAACAGAGAAAAAGGAAGATTTGCTGCTATGGGGGAAAAAGACATCATTTAAATGACTTCAGTAATCACATTACAAAATACTAAGTGTTTTCAGACATTTAGGAATTTAAAACCTCTTTTAAAATCTTCATCAGACAAGTAACTATGGAGCTATGAAGTCTTATTTTACATTTTAGACATATTTTAAAACTGAATATGCCATGAAAATTCTTTGTATGTCTCCACAATCTGAAATACTTTATATACTTCCACTTCTTTACTATGATTTTTTAAAATTTATATGTTTTCAGTTATTGGAGTAGAATCCTAGGAAGATGTTCAAATTTGTAAATTATCAATTAGTACATAATAAATAGTCTGCATATGAGAAAGAGAGAAATGGTAGGTATAACAATATATAAATGGTAATTCCACAATCTTAATTTTCTAACTAAGATGATTCTAAATAATTTCAGTATTTAAAGCTATCTCTACTTAGAAACTGTAGTTCTATCACTTAAAAGGGTGAGGTTCACAAAAAATGTATGTTTTTCTTTTTTTTAAAGCCACTGTTTTAAATACACCATGAGGGCAATCATTTTGGCAAATGTAATTCTTTTGCACAAAGTAACGTACAGTAAATTTTAGGTCCCAATACATTTTACATATCTTGTTATTAAGAAATTAATATTTAAATTTATCCTAGAATAGAAGATAAAATATGGAAAACATTTCAGTAATAGAAAAATCTTGAACTCTGAAAATTTGCCAGTTTCAATGTTCTCTTTTAAGTTTGTAACCTGGGTTTCACCTTTCCTTCTGTCATAAAAATGAGTTTTTCCTTTTGAAATAAAGCATATTCTTGTTCTTTTTAGTGTTAATATCATTATATTAATATTTTTGATTAATACGTGTCCAAAGTTTCACAAATTAGGTATTTTTTCCTGGAAAATGTGGGCTGATTTTTCTACTGTTTCAGACTTTTTCAAATAAAAACAACATTTTGGAAGATCAAGACGGATGCTTCTGATTGTAATAAATGTAGTATATGATTCCATTGCTATAAAACAGGAAAGAATGAAGATTTGAGCCAAGTAATATCTAAATTCAGCCTTATTATTTCTTTGAACATTTCATTTCCAAATAAATTTAATAAAATATTTGTAGAGCTTTTATAGGTTTTTACGTAGGTGGACACTTGTGTGAAACATGTTTCAAACACAAGCAAAGGATTTTTATTAGATTTTCTAATAAAATAATCACCTAAAAAATTTAGCATGAATAAAAGATAATATGAAATAAATACTAAATCTTAATTTTAAAACTCCGTATGTCAATTACATCTAATTTCTCCCATAAAATCAAAATTATTTATATTAAAAACAGAATCAAACAAAGCAGATTTTTGTGTATTCATTGTATTTAATAGCATTTCTGTAAAACCCCAATGCATACAACTTTAGAAACAGTTCTACTATTATGTGTTATCCCTCTTCTTATTACATCTTCAAACACTATTTCTAAAGTAACTGTTTCAATTGTCATCTTTCCTATCACCCTTTATTTCTGAATCATATTTATTCTAGTAAACAGTGAGTTTATTAGATAACACAGATTCTACAGAGCAAAGCCATTGAAAATATTTTCTTCAGGTATAAAAATTTTGTTTCAATTTTTTTCAAGAGTACCACATGATGTAAAAACTTGTTTCCATTACTTCATAACATCAGCCTAAATATACATCTGGATTTCCAGTATTTGAAAATGTGGCTAAATATTTGTTGATATTTATAGCATCAATACACACACACACACACACACACACACACACACACACACACAGAGCATTTGTCCAAAATGTAACACCATAATAAATCATTATTGCTCTTTGGCTTATAAAATAAGCAGAACAATATTCAATAATATTGATGCACTACATTAAAAATGATAAATTGTAGCCTTCATTGATGATTCTTATAACATTTAAACATCACTCTCTGACTAGAGACATGAATACTGAAGTGACAAATGTTGAAGATTGGCTCCCACAACAATTTACTCATTCCTTTTCACCTAAGAAAGAGACTTGAAAGTGAAATATATAGTCAAGTTACTACCCTCCCTGCAGATAGATTTGTCCTTGTCATTCACTTCTCTTATATTCGATATAATCACAAGTCTGGTATACTATTCCATACTGACCACATGTAAATACTGCTTTTCATTGGGAGTTTTCAGATTCTAATTTCTTAACATACTCACCTATCCAGCCTAATGAAAAACTACCAAAAGTTAGAAAGATTAAATACCTCTGTCATTTTAGGCAGCAATATACTGGTTACTTCGTTGGAAAGAAATAGTATTATCTCAACTATTTAGGCTTTTAAAAGTTTATCTTCACAAAGTTTTGTTCTTTCCATTCTATATTGTCCTTCAAAAGTAGAGTTGACTTATCGCTATTGAAAGAATAACTATAAATATATAGTCTTCATTCCCTACTCTGATGCCATTGTAGTTCCTAATTAATTATTCATCAGATTTTCTATCTGATGTTTTTCTCCATGGAGTGGCATTATCCTTCTTTCTCCTAATGTTTCCTTATTCATGAAACTTATTGAACACTTTGTTGTTTATATGCCTGTCCTACCTGCAGGTTGTTATTTACTACCAAACTTCTTTAGAAAATGGATACTTCCAGTGGCTCTCACACTTTGATTTATAGGACTCACCTACTGTTCCACCAGCTATTCATCATCAGTTCCAATTTAGCCTCTCTGAGGAGAAGCCAGGAATCTCCATTACTAATCCAACTGGCCTCTA
Organism: Meles meles; assembly: GCF_922984935.1. Taxonomy (NCBI): domain Eukaryota; kingdom Metazoa; phylum Chordata; class Mammalia; order Carnivora; family Mustelidae; genus Meles; species Meles meles. Next base: position 25,297,282 of record NC_060066.1, read on the forward strand.
ACTGAACGTTGAAAAATACTTTCTCTCCCTAGAATATATCACCCTTTGCCTTGATTTCCACATTGACATTTCTCAATGAATATCAATTGTTCTCTGATCAATAAACTAATAATTCTTGTCTTTGATTTTCTGAAGAATTTCACACCTTCTTCCTTTACCTCATTTATATACCTTCACCATCACCATAAGATTTTGTATTAGATTTTGTTCTCCCAACTTCTTGAATTCCTTCTTGGTTTCCATTAATACCTCTTCCTCTTGCTTTATCCTTCCCTTTGCCATTTTTCCATACTCTTCTCTAATCCTTATGTGATTTTTTTCTTTCTATACTTGCTACCTTATTTAACCTCCTGTAGTTTCAACTATAATCTTGAAGTTCATAGCAAATATTGTTTTTCTCTTTCATTTTTCTCTTCAAAAATTTTATCCCACCTCTCTTACTAACTCCAGTTATATATTTTAATATTCTGCTGTAATTTGGACTATATTCTCCAGAATCTCAAAATTAGAAATTTCTCTAATAGGCAATCTCTGCTTAGGCTTTCGCCTAGATCAGATTTCCTCAGAACTGCACTGGATTCTGAATCTCTTGCTAGCCAATCCTCCTTCCCACCCCCTCTCCTCTCACAAGGATCAGGCAGGCAATGTGGACCAAAAGTTCTCTCAGCCTGCCCTGTTCTCTCCCACTTGTCAGTATCTTATTGTCAAAAGTCAGGAGGAACACACCAGTAGTTGAAAATGTGGATTAATATACATTCCAGTGAAATAAAAATTATTACCATACAGAAGTGTGGAGTGTCTCAGTTATAGGATATTAGAAAAAACTTGTTATAGGATCTAGACTTCTGTTAGGTGATTCTTAAGGGAAGATGTAAGTATGGTTTAACTCTTTATTGGATGTTGTCAGAAGTAGGGGCAATTTTATTATTGTATATTTTAGTAAATATAAATTTAAAATAATATAAATTAAAACAATAAATAATATTTAATAATAAATTAAATGATATATAAAATTATAGTAAATAATAAATATAAATAAAATAAATAGGCAGGGGAGACTAGTGAAAGGATAAAGCTATAATTGGTAAAGAAGCAACAGTTACTCAGATTAGCTGAAAGATGGGATTGAAAGGAGAAAAAAATTCTGCAGAAATAGAAAATCTAAGAAAGATGGATTATAACCAATAAAATCGAAGCAGTAATTTAAAAACTCCAAAACACAAAAGCTCAAGACCTGGCAGTTTCATGTGTAAATTATACCAAGCATTTAAATGAGTTAGCACGTATCTTTCTGAAATTATTAAAAAAAAAAAAAAAACTGAAGAGGAAGGAAGGCTTCCAAACACATGTTTTATGAGAACACTATTGCCCTGATATCAAAACCAAAGACAATGCAAGCACAGACATACAAACACACACAATTTCAGACCAATATCCTGATGAATGCAGATGCAAAAAGTCTCAATAAATATTAGCAAACCAAAGTCAACAATACATTAAAAGGATCATGCATCATGATCAAATGGCATTCCTTCCAGTGTTATAAGCACAAATCAATCAACATGATACACAAAATTTTAAAAAAAAGAATAAAAATGATTATCTCAATAGATTCAGAAAAAGCATCTGAGAAAATTCAACATTCATTCATGATTAAAAACTCTCAACAAAATAGGTATATAGGTATATATCTGAACATAATAAAGTATATATATGACAAACCCCCAGCTAACATCACACTCAATGGTAAAGATCTGAAAACTTTTTCTCTAATATCAGGGAAAAGATAGGGATGCCCATTCTTACAACTTTTATTCAATATATTATTGGAACTCCTAGTGATAGCAGTTAGGAAAGGAAAAAAAGATAAAGGATACCCAAATTGGAAAGGAAGAAGAAAAATTGTCACTATTTGCAGATGACATGATACTGTAGATAGAAACCCCCAAACAACATCAAAACTCTATTAGAATAAATGAATTCAGTAAATTCACAGAATAAATATCTAATATACAGAAATCATTTCTGCTTTTGTATGTTAATAGCTATCAAAAAGAGAGCAATCCCACTTACAATAGCATCAAAAAGAATAAATACCTACAAATAAAATTAACCGAAAAGGTGAAAGACCTATACAAACTATAATAAATTGATAAAAAAAATTGAACATGACCCAAACAAATGGAAAGACATTTCATGCACATGGGTTGGGAGAATTAGTGTTACATGTCCATACTAAACAATCTACAGATTAAATGGCATCCCTATCAAAATACCAATGGCATTTTTCACAGAACTAGAACAAAGAATCTTAAAATTTGTGTGGAACCACAAAAGACCATGAAGTGCCAAAGCAATCTTGAGAAAGAAGAACAAAGCTGAAGGTACCATAGTCCCTGGATTCAAACTATGCTGAAAACCTGTAGCAATCAAAACAGTATTCTATTGGGATGAAAATGGACACATAAATCTAAGAAATAGCCCAGAAATAAACCATGACTATATGATTAATTAAACTATGGAAAATGAGGCAAGAATATAAATTGGGGAAAGACTCTTCAAATAAATGGTGTTGGGAAAACTGGATAGCAACATGCAAAAGAATGAAACTTGAGCACTACCTTATACCATATGTAATATTAAATTCAAAATAAATTTTAAAATTCTTGGAAGAAAACACGGGGGGAAAGCCCTTTGTCATTGGTCTTAGCAGTATTTTTTTTGAACCAGTCTCCTCAAGTGAGGGCAACAAAAGTAAAACAAACAAGTGGGATTATATCAAACTAAAAAACTTTTGCACAGCAAAGGAAAACATCAATAAAACAAAAAAGCAAGACATCTGTAAATGATGTAACCAATAAGAGGTTAATGTATAATATATAATTCACACAACTTAATAATCAAATAACCTGATTAAAAAATGGTCAGAAGACTTGGTCAACAGGCATATGAAAAGATGTTCAACATGACTAATCATTAGGGCAATGCAAATCAAAACCATAAGATATCACCTCACACCTGTCAAAGTGACTATTATAAAATAATAATAATAAGTACCTCTCCCATGCAGGAAGATACTTAAGGCCTTTTCTCCACAAAATAACAGGTGACTCTCTCAGGAGCTAATTTCCTAACTACGAGGCTTAAAACAAGGTTTATATAATCTTAAACTGACTAGGGACATGTTGAACCTGATAAGGGTAGAAAGTAATTACACCCCAAAGGAACTGCAAAATATAACTAGCATACCCCATTATAAACCAGGGGTATCCCTAATATTCTAATTGAGGGTTCAATGGTACTGGAACATAAAGTTGAATAAGAATTAATTGGCATGAGATGTTTTTTTGGAATGGAAAATGACACCTTGGCAAGGACCTCAAGGAATGGGACAAACTTTCTGCTGGTGTGGCTCTTAAAAACTGGGAGAAAGTAATGGTCAAAGTTAAGCAAAATATAAATAAGTGTCTGAGCTTACCTGAGAGATTGTAAAGATGCTAACAAAAAGCTCAGGTAGGTAGGCTTGCTGACTAGATATGTTATGTGAGGCCATAAGATTCCCCCATAGGCTGATATTCCTTGGGAAGACTAAGATGAACACATCATTTATCAAGACCATTAGGAATGAGCTGGTGAGAGTCACATAGACATCAATAAATATTTGGTGGTGGCTCTCAATTCACAGCTTCAAAAAAAAAAATGTAGGACTGCAGTTAAATTTGAATTTCAGATAAACAATGAATTTTTTCTAGTATAAATATGTCCTTAATATTACATGGCACATAGTCCATAGAGATTCTACTGTATAACAGGGTGGATGGTGGCAGAGGTAGTAATTAAGCTGGGCTCATTATTAGTTGTGAGCTGATGTGCCCCAAAGCAACCGATGCACTAATCAACAGTGGCACTTAATCGTCAGAAATCAGTTTGCAAAAAGTACCAAAATATCAAGCGAGGTTATAAGAGTAAGCAAGAGAGCTTGACTTGCAGAAAGTTGTAAAGATAGTTAATAGAATATGGTATCCTAATAGATAAGTAACCACCAAGAGTTCCACTATATAAGAATGTAAATCAGAAGAAGGTAAAAATGGAAGGAGGAGGAAGCTAAGAGCAGTCATCCAAAGAAAAAGTCATGGTGCCTTGTTCGGTACCCAGACTTGAGCTTGTTTTCTGATCTGCAATCCGTTAATAGAGGCAGTGACCAGACATTTAATGTAAGAAGCATGCGACTTTATGAAAAGTATATGCCATAATGATTTTACCAGGCCTTTCCTAACTAAATCTATTGCCATTTGCTCAGATGACAATACATTGAGGGAAGGAAAATATCCAGTCATTTTGAAGGCTATTGGACAAAGAATTTGGCTTGACATTGATATTTGTTGAATCCCCTGTTAGAATAAAGCCCATAATAAAGCTTAAATAAAATGTCCAGGTAATATAGGCACACTTGGCCAAAATTTAGCATACAGTAGGCCCACTGAGCCATGGATCTCTGTATAGTGGTCATTTCCCCAGACCCTGATGGTATAATTGAGACTGACATATTTACCAATTGGGAGTAATTACACATTTAGATCTTGGCTTATGGAACGAGTGCAGTAGTAATGTGGAAAGCCATACCAAGGCCTGTGAAACTGTCCTTATGCCCTGGTCAAAATATTAAATCAAAAATAATATTGTCTGGGAGTGGGGAGATGGGTGAAACAAGTAAAGGGGAGTAAGACTGCACTTATCATGGTGAACACAGAGTAATACACAGAATTGCTCAATTGTACAAAATTGAATTTTGTGCATCATAAACTAATATAATTACATATTATGTTCATTATTATTGAATCAAAAATTGAAAAAAAGTAATATTGCCTAACAGAGAAGTAAATATTGGGTATTAATGATTTCGCTAAAAACCTAAAGGTTCAAAACGTGGGAATCCCAGTCATTAAATCTTCAAAAATTACTATGGAATGAGACTAGGTCAATAAAGCCTTTCTTTTTTTTTTTTTTTTGTAGTTTATTATAGCTTCTGTGTTAGATATGGTATCAATGCTGAATAAATTAAATTCTAGAATGTAGCAAATCCTTCCTAGTAGAGAACGGACTGATTTATTCTCAACTTTGGTCAATTTGCACAATGAGGGGGCACCTGGGTGGCTCAGTCAGTTTGAGTTTGCCGTAGGCTCAGGTCATGATCTCAGTGTCCTGGGATGAGAGCCCCAAGCTGGGCTCCCTGCTCTGTGGGGGATTCTGGTTTTCCCTCTCTTCACCTTCTGGTTCTCCCCCCAACCCTCCCCCCTTAAGTTGTCTCTCACTATCGCACTCTTTCTCTCTCTCAAATAAATAAATAATTTTTTTTTAATTGGCACAAGAAGGAGGAATATGCCAGAAAGAATGGGGAGGAGTAACTACCAAATTTCTAAGTATTGTTTATCACTCAAGTTTCAGCTGACATGGTTTACTAAAACCTTAAATTTAAATTTTGAGGACCCTAAGACCCACAGCAAATCTTCACCAGCCTGTTTATAAAAGTGTATCAAATGCACGGAGGTAAAACACAGCAGATGAGGAGAGAACCAGAGAGCTGAGGAGAATCACCTGTATGGTACATTGAGTTTCCAAGAACATCTGCAGAACAAACTACCTCACACTTAGGGGTTTAAAACAACACATATTTATTATCTCATGGTTTCTGTGGTTCTAGAATCCAGGAATGACTTGTGTCAGCCCTTTACAGATGGCCATACAGGGCTGCAGTTAAAGCTTACCCCAGCTGTGGTATCTCATCAGAAGCTTGCCTAAGAATCTACTTCCAAGGTCAATCCAGTCATTGGCATATGTCATTCCCCTATGCCTGTAGTATTCATAGCATATCACTTATTAAATGCCTTCCAGTGGTGAGTGGCAGGGACAGAGGAAGGAATAGCAAGGAGGGAGAGAGAGGGACTGAGGCCAGAGATAGATGCTACATTTGTATGTAATCATGTGCACATAATCACATACATCTTGCAACATTGCCACATCCATTGGTGAGAAGAAATTACTGGTCCTTACATACTGAATCAGAGGAAATTACACAAAGGCGTGAATAGCAGGAGGTGGAGAGTACGGGAACTGCCTTAAAAATCTGTGTACCAAGTAAAGGAGAGAGGCCTATTAAAGCATAATGTACAGGAGAGCTAACAAAAATTCATTCAAGTCATAAGAGGTCAAAAGTTTGATGTTGAACAGGGAGCGGAGAGAGAACACCTGATAGAAAAAGGCTAGGATAGGAAGTTGGGACTTATGAGCAAAGAAAATTTCCATAGGCACTTAGAAGCAGGCATCTTAGAACACTGAAAAAATAAAATAATAAATAAAATTTAATTTAATATAATTAAAAAGTAGGCATCCTAACTCTAAAGGAGGAGGAACCATGAGATGCTTTAGGAAGGTGAACACTTTTATTATTATAGAAAATGCAAAAAGATCACCAAAGCTTTTCTGGTGCTCAGACCACAAACTTAGTTGAAGAGCAAGCCTAATCCTGCCACTGAAACATTTGAAGCCAGTGTTGAACTGCTTCTAAATGAATTTTCAGGCCCAACTGAATGGTGGATTCCATATAGCAGTCACCCTAGAGCAGTCTGAAGGGATGTTTCCTTCTCTGGTAATAAATATTTATTCCAGTATCTACATGGCTGTTACATACCATGTTGGGAATAAAAATGTCTTGAAATTTATAATGAATTAACTCTTTATTAGTAATGTTTTTAGTTTAATTCTAGTATAGTTAATAATAAATTTTTTAAAACCTATGAGACTAATAAAAAAGAAAATATAACCTACGGTCAAGAGAAACAGTCCAAGATATGGTCCTAGTAGCATAAATAACAATAAATGTGTTAAATGACTTAGTGGAAAAGATTGAAAATACACATGTACAAATGGAAAATTTCTTTTATTTAAGATTTTATTTATTTGACAGAGATCACAAGCAGGCAGGGAGGCAGGCAGAAGGGGGGCAGGAAGCAGAGAGCCTGATGCGGGGCTCAGTCCCAGGACCTGAGCTGAAGGCAAAGGCTTACCCTACTGAGTCACCCAGGTGCCCCACAAATAGAAAAATTTTACAGGGAAAAATTATTCTAAAAATAGAATCGGGGCACCTGGGTGGCTCAGATGGTAAAACCTTTGCCTTTGGCTCACATCATGATCTCAGGGTCCTGGAATCAAACCCTGCATCAGGTTGCCAGCTTGAAAGGGATGGAGAGCCTGCTTCTCCCTCTCCTTATGCTGTTATCCCTGCTTGTGCTCTCTCACTCTGTCAAGTAAATAAATAAAATCTTAAAAAAAGATTAATAAATAAATAAATAATAGTCAAGTAAATAAATAAATAGAATAAATAAATAAAATCTTAAAAAACAATAAAATAGAAATGCTACAAATTAAAAGAAATTGTCAGAAGTAAAAAAAAAATTTGATATACCTAGCAACATGATGGAATCAGCAAAGAAAGGACAGCCACACTTTAAGATAAGTTTGAATAATTTCTACTGATCTCATTACAGAATTAAATGTGAAAACAAAATAGAAAAGGTCAGAGATCTGTGGCACAAAATCAAATTGTTTAATGTATGTATTATTAGAGTCTCCAAAGAAGAGAAATAATGGATGAGAAGAATGTTTGAAGATGTATGAGAATTTTCAAAGAAAACTAGTAAAAGACTAACAGATCCAAGAAACCTTAGGAAGATTAAAAAATGTACAGCTAGGCATATTGTAGATTAACATTAAAAACATCACAGTTAAGGGAAAATTCTTGAAAGCTGCACAAGGAAATGTCATAATCCATAAAGGGAAAGGATACAAATGACAGCAGACTTTTCATGATAGATTAACAACCCAGGAGAAAGACATCTTTAATATGCCATATGAAAATAAAACTCAACCTCGAATTATACCCAGTGAAAATATCCTTCAAAACTGAAGATGGAGAAAAACCATTTTCTAACAGACAGAATCTGAGATATTGCATTTCTAACAGATACTCACTTCGATAAATGCTAAATTCTTCAAGCTAATGGGAAGTGACAAAAGAAAGAAGCCTACATCCATGCTAGTTTGTTCATGTAACTACTGTAACAAAATACCACAGACTGCATGGCTCATTAACAATAGCAATTCCTACAGTTCTAGACCAGGAAGTCCATGGTCGTGGTGTCAGCACTGTCACTGACTGGTAGGGACCCCTTTCCTTGTTCATAATTAGTGACTTCTTGCTGTGTTCTCACTTGGTGGAAGGTACTGGGGGCTCTCTGGTGCCTCTTTTATAAAAGCACTAATCCCATTCTTGAGGGTTCCATCCTCATGACCTGAGCACCTCCCAAGGGCTCCACTCCCTAATACTAGCACCCCATTCCCTAATAGCAGTTAGGTTTCAACATCTGAATTTTGAGAAAACACATTCATGTCATAGAGTAAAAGGAGTAAAAACCAACAGAAAATGGTAAGTTAGTTATTCTGTACCTATTATATATATGCACATATACCTAATTATATATAATGTATATAATACACATAATTAATAATACACATAAGAAATACACATCAGGTTTCTGCTATTGTATAACACATTATTAGCCCCTTAAACAATATAAATTTATTATCTTCACAGCTGTGAAGGTCAGAAACTTGGTATGTAGCATATAGACCTTCCACTCAGAGTCACAGTTAACTAAAATAAAGTTATCAGCCTGGCTACAGTTATTGTCTATGCTTCAAATCCACTTTTAAGTGCACTGACTGATGCCAGAATTTTTTTCCCTTCTCATGCTTTCCACGATACCGCCCCATCTTCAAGCCAACAATGGGAGGTCAAATTCTTCTTGTGCTTTTAATCTCTCAAACTTAACCATTCTTTAGACATCTTCTGGTTTAATGGGTTTGTATGACTACACTGAACCCACTTGGATACTCCAGAATAACCTTATTTTAAAGGCAAGTGATTAATATCTTCAATATCTTTTTTTTTTTTTCTATTCGATGGAACTTATTCTTGGGCATAACACCAGGACGCAAAGGCCATGGGGCCATCATTCTGCTATACATTCAGTGGATATATTATTAATTAATAGACTATTTTAAAGCAAATTTATACATTCTGTGAGATTTATACTACATACAGAAGTAAAATATATGACATCAAGAGAACAAAGTATGAGAGAAGAGTAAATGGAATTACACAATCATTAAGTTCCGTATATTGTTCATGAAATAGTATAATGTTATTTGAAGACAAAATATAAGATATTTTTACTTCTAGAATCACTATAAACTAAGAAAAATAAATCGATGAAGTCTTCATGGTGGGAGAGTCAGTTGAAATCATTTGCTCTTACTTTGGAGAGGATTTCCCAGAATGCTAAGTGTATTAGCCCTTAGACATTTTACCAGTGCAGCAAGTCTCTGAATCTTTACCAATGCAGTCCAAAGACTGCATGTCTTATCTAGGACTCTAATACACTAGCCACTTCTTGCTCATCCAGTCTCATTTGTATGCTATTGTCAATTCAATGTACCAGTGATATTCTAAAATCCATGGTGTCTAGATTTCTTTGGATGATATGAAAGGGAGCAAAGGAATTAACATAATCCTGGGCAAACTGTAACTATATACCACTATTTCTTCCAAGTGAAAGTGAACTCATTCTTATTCTCTCTCCTAAAAGAGATGTACGTGAGTTAATTTGATAAATCATACTTTTCCTCATGTCATGTTTCTGAGATCATGTTAATTCTCTCTGGTGCAGAAACTGCATCTGGTAGAGTATCTGAATTGAAGTTACTACTTCAATTCAATTCAATTCAGTTCAATTCAATTCAATTCAGTGTTTGAGAGAATAGCATGTAAATTTCATTCTCCATGTTCTGTCTTATTTTTGTAAGGTGTGGACTTGTGAATTAATTCCTACCACACACAGGCCAAGGACCAAATATAGTAGTTACACCTTATGCTAAGTAAATTGATTCTGATTATACATGTAGTGGTTAGAGAAATAACCTCTAAGTGGGTCTGTGGACTCACCAGTCAACTTAATCTGAACTCTATTTAATACCTGCTCCCTTTATGTCCCAAATCTGTAGGAGATAATTATTAAGAACAATGAGGTATCTGAAATTTCCTGTTTGCAAGTTTACAAATCAATCCGTCATAAGTACATGGATGCTAGCAGAAGACATGAAACTTAGGTCAAAGACAAAGTGTTTCATTACTCATGTCACAGAAAGAATCTTGTGTTTCATGACTATATTAGTTCTCCCCACTCTCTAAGTACCATCAGGGTTCATTTGAAGTGATTCAGAAGAATACTGCACAAAGAGTAAATTTGTATCACAACCGAGGGGACTCACACTTTCAAAATCCAAATCTGCAATGAACGGGCTGTTAGGAAACTTGCTCAAACACCTTCCCAGAGGAAGACATTACCTTGATCATTATGGTAAGCAAAAAAATATTGCCTGTGCCCTGGAAGGGAATAATATCTCTATCTTCTAAGGCTGTTTGTTACAAAAATATTTGGAAACATACCGTGGAGCAAAAGTTGATTCAAGATAAGCAAAAATTGAGAGGACCATGGAGAATTATCTACCAACATCATGATGTCACTTCAGATCTACAGAAACACATGTCAGATTGAACCCCGAGACCAGCAGACATTAAGAATTTAGATATTTCCCTAATTCTCCTTTCAGTGCATAGTTGTTAGAGTAAGTGTTTTCAGTTCCTTTCAGAAAGCCACCAATGAACTGCCAAGATGCTGGTCTCTGTCCAACCCACTCTATCCCTCATTACTGTGGTAAATGAAGTGACCTCCAAGCCTTCCCATGGAACCTGGCCATATAGTCAGTTTTGAAGGATGGATAGTTCATTCACTTTAACATACTCATTACAGACATTATCAACCTCATTATAGATGACTGCATTTATTATGATTCCAGGAGTCATCACTTTAACAGGAAGTAAATATAGTAAATATAGTTGCTATTGTTTTTAAGATTAATATAATTAATAATCTCTTATAAGACAAATCAAAAGCAGAGAAAATACTAGTTAAGAATTTTAACAATGAAAGAGTAGACACAGTACAGATATCATAAAAATTAAAAGGATGTTAAGGATATATATGAATATTATGCCAATAATTTTGAAAACATCAAACACAAAATTTTTGTAATAAATCAAAACCTAACTTATCTAAACTAGCTCAAAACAAAATACGAAATGTATATAGGTCTATGTAAATTAACATGGTTAAAAACAATTTAAAAAACTATTAAGAGAACTCTAGGCTTAGATGGCTTCACTGGTAAATTTTATTAATACTTTCAGGAAAGAAAATACACATCTTACACAAACTCTTCCAGAAAATCTATCATACTGGAGCACTTGTCAGTTCATATTATGAGGCCAATATGATCTGACATGAAAATGTGATGAAAATATGACAAAAGTAAAATCAAAGAATAATTTCTTATCACCATACATGCAAAACTCTTTAATAAAATATTAGCAAACTGTATCCTATTATACAGAAAGCATGATCAAGTGAGAGTAATCTCAATAATGAAAGACTGATTTTACATTTGAAAATCAATTTAACTTACTATATTAACAATATAAAGAAAACTATATGATCATCCATTAATGCAGAGATAATGTTTGACAATATTCTACATGCAGCTATAACAAAAACTCTCAGGAGATTAGGAATATGATCATATTTACTTAGTCAACTGAAGGAAGTCAAAAGAGAAAGAAATATATAGTATCAGCATATAAAAACTCATTAGAAGGCACAAAAATATCAAACCAAATCATATTGACTCAGACAGTTATTTTATTTGTATAAAATCCCAAAATAAGCAAAATAATTAAAAATATAAATAAGAAAGTGGTTTTCTTAGTGGATAGGCATGCAGAGGACTAGGAAGTAACTGGAATATTTGGAAATTTTCCATGGTGATGGAACTTTTCTATATATCTGATTTCAGATACTGGTAGATAGATACACACAACCTTAAAACTGGAGCACTGGGTGTTGTGCAAAAAGAATGAATACTGTTACGCTGAAAAAATAAATAAAATGGAAAAAAAAAAACTCAACAAAATAAAATAGCAAGAACACTTCACTTTATTATATATAAATCATATTCATGAATATTAGAGAAATATATTAACTTTGCTGGTAGTATTTAATTTTTATGGCTGGATTCTGAGCCAAACCAACAAGATATATACTGGAGCTTCCAAGGACACTCTCCTCAGGCCTACAAGTCTGCTCCTCCTGGCCACCATTTCAGATGCCAGTCAAAGTCCAAGTTACCACATGTGCTCTGATCTACCAGCTACAGACCGAATATTCCAATGACCCCCTCCAGGGGTTTAATTAATATAATAGGGCACCTTACAGAATTCAGAGAAACCTTTTACTTATGAGATTACTGATTTATTATAAAAGGATATAAGAAGAACTACCATGAAGTAGAGATGCATAGGACAAGTTATGGGGAAAGGGCAGGAACCTCAATGCTCTCCCTAGGAGGGCCACTCTCATCATATTTTCATGTATTCACCAACATGGAAGTTCTCCAAGACATTATTAAGTCATTGGTCATTGGAGAATGACTCAAGTTCAAGCCTGTCTCTTCCCATTCTTCAGAAGTACAGGTGTGGGATAATAAGTTCCAATCTTCTAATGACAAGGTTGGTTGTCCCAGAAACTAACCTCTATCCTTGGCTGGGGTCCAAAAAGTCACCTTGTGAACATAACAAAGGGGACTTTATAGCTCTCATTGGTTAGAGAATTCTAATGGATTTTAGGAAATTGTAATGGTTTGATGAACTATGTACTGGAAAAAGGGACAAAGACCAAATATATATTATTATAAAACAGAGACTGGTTGATGTCTTTGTTAAAATCTTCCAAATGTTTTCCATCTCATTAAGAATCAAGTATTATTTTTTATTATGCCACATAAGGCTCTTCATGATTGATTGATCCCTATCTATATCTAACAACATGCTATTTTTTGTTTTTAACACTGATTTTTTTTTCTTCCAAGTTTTTATTTAAATTCTAGTTAACATATAGTGTAATATTAGTTTCAGGTGCAGAATTTAGTGATTTGTCACTTATATACAACAACCAGTGCCCATCAGAAGTGTTCTCCTTAATACCCATCACCCATTTAACCCTTCCCCCCAACCTCCCTTCCAGCAACCCTCAGTTTGTTCTCTACAGTTAAGAGTTGGCTTGATGGTTTGCCTCACTCTTCTCCTGTATACTCATTTGTTTTGTTTCTTAAATGACGCATGAGTGAAATCACATGGCATTTGTCTTTCTCTGACTAATTTATTTCACTTAGCATAATACTATCTAGCTCCATTCATGTCATTGCAAATGGTAAGAGTCCATTCCTTTGATGCCTGAGTAATATTTCATTATATATATCCATATACCACTTCTTCTTTATCTGTTAATCAGTAGATGAACATTTGGACTCTTTCCATCATTTGGCTAGACAATGTTGCTATAAATATTGGGGTACATATATCCCTTCCAATCTGTATTTTTGTATCCTTTGAGTAAATACCCAATAGTACAATTGCTGGATCATAGGGTACTCCTACTTTTAGCTTTTTGAGGAACCTCCATACTGTCTTCCAGAGCAGCTACATGAGTTTGCATTCTCCTCAATAGTGTACGAGGGTTACCCTTTCTCTGTAACCTTGCAAACATCCATTGTTTCCTCTGTTACTAATTTTAGCCATTCTGACAGGTGTAAGGTGATACCTCTCAATGAATGGTGCTGTGAAAACTGGACAGCAATGTGCAAAAGAATGAAACTGGACCACTTTCTTACACCATGCACAAAAATAAATTCAAAATGGATTGAATACCTAAACATGAGAAAGGAAACCATCAAAATCCTAGAAGAAAACACAGGGAATAACTTCTTTGACATTAGCTATAGCAAATTCTTACTAGATACACCTATTGAGGCAAGAGAAACAAAAATAAACTACTGGGACTTCATCAAGATAAAAAGCTTCTCACAGAAAAGGAAACAATAAACAAAACTGAAAGGTAATATATAGAATGGCAGAAGATATTTGCAAATGACATATGTGGTAAAGGGTTAGTATCCAAAAATCTATAAAGAACTTAACAAACTCAACACCAAAAAAAAAAAAAAAAAAAAAATCCAGTTAAAAATGAGTAGAAGACGTGAGTAAATTGTTTTTTTCTTCAAAAAAAGACATACAGATGGCTAACAGACACATGAAAAGATGCTCAACACCACTCATCAGCAGGGAAATACAAATCAAAACTATGATGAGATGTAACAACATATTTGCCTTTTTTCCCCTGCTCTCTACTTCTGTCCAATGTTCAATTCAGTCTCAGATCATCATAACATTTCTTTTTTTTTAAGATTTATTTATTTAATTGTCAGAGAGAGAGAGTGAGAGAGAGCGCACAAGCAGGTAGAGTGGCAGGCAGAGGCAGAGAGAGTAACAGGCTCCCGCTGAGCAAGGGCCAGGCCTTGATGTGGGCTTGATCTCATGACCTGATTATGACCTGAGGATCATGACCTGAGCCAAAGGCAGCAGCTTAACCGACTGAGCCACCCAGGTGTCCCAATCATAATATTTCTTGCTTGTCATTCTCTACCACATTTCCTCTTTATGGAACACATTTCCACCCATATCCATCAGGTTAAAACCTACTGATCTTCATCATTCAGTTTAATTGTCTTATCTTGTGAAGAATCCCTTCCTCAGAGATTAGTTACTGCCTTCATTTGTGACCAGTCTGATTATAGAGATCATTATTCTGCATATACCCTTGCTACTATACTCATATTCATATGTCGAACTTTTCCCTCTGAGTCAACAAACTCTTCAGTACCAGCTATTTATTTAGTACCTACTGTGTATCAGGAAGTGCACTTTTCACTCTAGATGGATATGAAGTAGATGCTATTCCTTTTTCAGGTTTATGGGCGGAAATACTCCTCAGAGACTTAACCATTGTAAAATGGAAAGGGCAGGACTCTGACCAAAGTCTCCCAATCCCAAAGCTCTAGTTTGCTTCATTGTATAATTTTCCTAACACCAATGATAACCATAGCATATTATTCCCTTTATACAGATAATAAATCTGAGCCTTAGATGTCAAAACTTGTCTGTGTCCACAGCTAAGTTCTTTTTTTTTTTTTTTTTTTTACAATTTTGTAACTATTTTTAATGTGTGGCTTAATGGGCTACTGGATTCTTCATTTTATTTATTTTTTCAGTGTAACAGTATTCATTCTTTTTGCACAACACCCAGTGCTCCATGCAAAACGTGCCCTCCCCATTACCCACCACCTGTTCCCCCAACCTCCCACCCCTGACCCTTCAAAACCCTCAGGTTGCCCCAACCTCCCACCCCTGACCCTTCAAAACCCTCAGGTTGTTTTTCAGAGTACATAGTCTCTTATGGTTCGCCTCCCCTCCCCAATGTCCATAGCCCGCTCCCCCTCTCCCAATCCCACCTCCCCCCAGCAACCCCCAGTTTGTTTTGTGAGATTAAGAGTCATTTATGGTTTGCCTCCCTCCCAATCCCATCTTGTTTCATTTACTCTTCTCCTATCCCCCTACCCCCCCATGTTGCTTCTCCATGTCCTCATATCAGGGAGATCATATGATAGTTGTCTTTCTCCGATTGACTTATTTCACTAAGCATGATACGCTCTAGTTCCATCCATGTCGTCGCAAATGGCATGATTTCATTTCTTTTGATGGCTGCATAGTATTCCATTGTGTATATATACCACATCTTCTTTATCCATTCATCTGTTGATGGACATCTAGGTTCTTTCCATAGTCTAGCTATTGTAGACATTGCTGCTATAAACATTCGGGTACACGTGCCCCTTCGGATCCCTGCGTTTGTATCTTTAGGGTAAATACCCAGTAGTGCAATTGCTGGGTCATAGGGTAGTTCTATTTCACAGCTAAGTTCTGATCTAAAAAAAGTTCTAGGATATCACACACACTTCCTCAGAGATTTACAGGTGAATGAATAGGTAAAGACTTTTATGACCACATGGATTTATAGGGAAAGGAATAAAGAGGACACAGAAATGAAGCATAGGTATTGAGGTTTTAGGCTCAGTAAATGAGTTACAGAAACAAGTTTATGGGCTAGAGGAACTTATTAAGTTCCACATGGTATGTTTTCTTTTAATTATTTTAAGTGTGAGGTGATGATAAGGCCTTTAGGAACGATGTTTAACTGAAAACCTGGAATAATGTTGATGAGAACTCCAGATCTATTTGTGACAAATGGTTACTAGGCTAACCTAATTTATAGAAAGCTTGGTTAATTTCTCACATTCTCACCCACAGCTGTCAATCACAGTAAGTACTCTTTAACACCAGGCACTAGAAAGTGAGGCAAATTTTTATTTATTGGGTGTAGTGGGATGATTATGAGAGAGCAGTGGCACTATTGATTCATTAATTTAATAAGTACTTATTGATCATCTGTGATGTGCACGATGCTGTGAAGGCAAGTGTTCTGCATTAAAAAGTGAAGTTGGCTTATACTTTAGAGACAGAGGCATGCAATCAACAAGTATTCAGGGAAATAAATTTATAAATAACGTGTAGTGTTGTGAAGGAAATAAACACAAAACTATGATGTTTAAAAAACTAATAATGCCTGTGCATTATTGATAAGTAAGAGCAAGTCTCTTGATCAGGTAGTCAAAAAATTCCTCTCTGAAGACATGGCATGTATTTAGAAGGCTAGTTTTAAGAAAATGAAAGAAATCAAGGAAGTGCACCTCAGAAGACGAAACATGTACCAAAACCTGAGCTGGGAGAGCTTGACATGTTCCATAAATAAGTGAAAAACAGAATGAGGGAATGCTATTTTAAGCCAAATGTGGGTTACAGATTATGTTATTTTTATAGATAAGTCCTTAAGAAACCACTATCCCAGTTATTTTTCTTGCGTTGTTCGAGTAGTAAAGAGAGAGATGGATTATTGAGTTGGGTCTCAAACCATTATTATGCTAAGTAACATTGCCAACTGTTGATCCACCTTGTAAAAAATACTCCAAAAGATGCCAACCCTGCTGTTGTCTAAATATCAACCATCTAAACAAGGCTAGTTGATTGGATTCTCTCACATAAAGCTGTTGTATCAAAACTGTGCATGCAGAAGTTTTTTTTCACTCAACTTTTGTGTGGCTTCATGTTTATAAAACCGGCCAATGGGGTAAGACAGAAGTGAGATCATGTTCAAGGTATGCCTACTAATGCTGTGTTATCACATTCCAGTTTCTTTATTGCTCAGTGTTTCCATTTCCTCATAATGCAAAAAATGAATGATAGGTATTAAGGAGGGCATGGATTGCATGAAGCACTGGGTGTTACATGCAAACAATGAATCATGGAACACTACATCAAAAAATAATGATGTGCTGTATAGTGAATAACATAACAATAAAAAAAGAAAATGAATGATAATGAAATCAGCCTCACAAGATTTGTGTAAAGGTTAAACAACTGAAGCAAAGGCCTTAACAAAATACCTGTGTGTAGTAGGCTTTAGCAAAAGTTAACTATTATCTAGATAAAGAAAAATTGCTCTGCTTACAAACAAAACTTTTCTACAGCCATATCATGTTGACTTATACAGAATTATCTCTATTCCTTTTCATTAAAGCAAAATGTTAGTTACATCTGGTTTTTAAACATTAAGCTAAACTGTATTTCACTTTTATAAAAATGAAAATGGGAAATATAAATATTATACTGTCAAGAGTAATCCCCAAATTCCAGGTTAATATTTGCTTTCCTTTTGTGTTTCAACAATAATTATATATAAAAACAAACATAATTTGAATTCCTATTTTATTATATATCTACGTGAGCTTTAGTGGAATAAAAAACTTTTAAGAAATTATCTACTTATGAACAAAAAGAAATTGTAGCTAATAACAGTTTAATATATGTGAGAGTGTGGGGTGTGTGTATATGTGGAGGGGTGTAGGTGATGGGGGGTGTTGGGTGTGTATTGGAGTTTGGATGTGCTGGTGGTGCAAGTTTGAAGTGGTGTTTTTGTGGGGTGTGTGTATATGTGGAGGGGTGTAGGTGATGGGGGGTGTTGGGTGTGTATTGGAGTTTGGATGTGCTGGTGGTACAAGTTTGAAGTGGTGTTTTTGTGGGGTGTGTATGTTAGGATGCATGTGTGTTGGGCTGGGTAAAGGATAAGAGAAGATGAAGGACAGATGTTTAATTCTTTTACTGATTGAAAGATTATTGAGAAGAAAAAGCAAAAGGTAGACATCAATACAGTTTTTTGGAGATACAGAATTTTAGAAGATGATTATCTCAGATCTAGTCTTAATACCATGTATTTAATGTTTGTATAAATTGCCATTAATAGCAATAGCATATTTAAATATTCAAGGTTGTAGAGGATGCTAAACTCCAGTGGTAAATAATAAACATGGGAAAACCAGAAGAAATTATCACAGTCACATCCACTTAAATATCTAACAAGTACCTCAATATGCACAAAATAAATATTTTGTTTAAATCTACCTTCAATGTGTTTCTGTCACAATCTACAATATGTCTCAGTGAATAAGAAATCTATTATTTCAGTTTCTTGGGCCCAAATTTTTCAGTCATTTCCATTCGTCTCTTTTCTATTTCTCATCCAATCCATCAGCAAGTCCCATCAAATCTACCTTGAAAATAAATCCAGAATTCAGCTACTTCTCATGATCACCACAACAACTCCTCTGTTTAAGACATGTCAGACCATATTTAGGTTAGTACAATAGCTTCCAAACTGGTGTTCTTGCTTCTCACCTTGCACCAATGGTCTGTTTCCTATCCAGGAACCAGAAAGATCAGATACATTGCTTTTATGTT
Organism: Meles meles; assembly: GCF_922984935.1. Lineage (NCBI taxonomy): Eukaryota > Metazoa > Chordata > Mammalia > Carnivora > Mustelidae > Meles > Meles meles. Next base: position 25,316,258 of record NC_060066.1, read on the forward strand.
AACAATAATCAAGTAGTTTCCGGTCTTACACACATTAAGCCAAAGTTTTTAAATGATCTACAAGACAATCAGCTATGTCATCTTTTGCCACTTTCTCCTCCTTAACCCTGCTACTTGCAGCACAATGTTCTCTCCTTATCTTTATCATTAAGACCATTTCTGCTTTAGGGGCTCTCAGCTGCTACTCCCCTGACCTCAATATTTTCTCCCAAATGTCTACAGTGGTTGCCGTCACTTCATTCAGGTATCTACTAAAATGTCACTTTCATGAAGAGTCCTCTCCTGATAACTCTATATAAAATAGCTAGCCTTTATACCACTGGTGATCCAACCAACTTTGTCCTACTTTCCCTAAAATTCCTATTACGACCTGATATGTACTAATTTATGTCTACAACTTTTTTTCTGTCCCTACTAGATAGTATACAATCAGGCAGTTTTGTTGGAGAGAGGACTTTGTTTATCTGTAATCCCAGCAGCTCAAGAACCAAATATGGTATTTCATAGGTACTCTGTAGTTTTTTTAATTAAAAAAAGCAATGTGAATGATTCACATAAAAATGGTGGCTATATGGACAAACACAAGTAAACTTAAGGAAAAATAAGGTATAAGTGAAGCATTCTAAATATAATCTGACACTTAGGAAAGATATGGAAGGTATTTAAATTATTCCTTAAAAATAACTGTACTTAATATTTTGTTTACAAAATAAAATTTAACATCAAAAAAGAACAGAAATAATATGAACCTTTTTCTGACCATGGATAAAACTATGTTATTTCCTTATAGGGAAACAGTTTACAATACTGAACTATGTGCTTCAATCTTCCTAAAAGATAGAAATGACCTATAACAAGTTAAGAGAAAGGAATAGTCACAGTGGTTTTCAAAGTAAAATGAGTGGAAAATCTGCATTATCAGGTTCTAGACTGGGATTTTGGAAGATGGCAGAGGAGTAGCAGACTGAAATATCATTAGGTCCTGGGAGTTCAGCTGGATACTTATCAAACCATTCTGAATATGGAAAACATACGAGACAGAAGAGAAGAAGAGAAGCAATTCTAGGAAAGAAAATCGACCACTTTCTGGAAGGTAAGACATGTGGAGAAGTGAATCTGAAGGGAGGGGAAAATAGACCTGGGGGGTGGGTGACTTCCAGCAAGTGGTAGAGCAGCGGAGCACAAAATCAGAACTTTTAGAAGTCTGTTCCACCAAGGGACATCTCTCCAGAGGCTAAGTGGGGGTGTAGCCCTTAGAGGGACAGTGTGGTCTCGGGACGTGCAGTGCCACAGAAAGACCGAGGGTGTCTGAGTGTGGCAGAGTTGCCAGGTATCACAGCAGGGAAGCTGGGTAGAGAGATGGAATGAAGGAGTGGGCTCTCAGCTCAGGGTTACCTTAAACCATGATCTAAGGGACAGTCTGGCCACTGCTCTTTGAGCAGAGACCCCACAAGTGGCAGATCTGGAAGGAATCCCTCTTTCTTCCACTGGGAGGAGCAGTGTGGGAGTGTGAAGCAGGAATCTGCTGGGTTTGGAGACTCCAAAGAGGGCCATGCACCAGAGATAGAAATGCTCAGTCACAGGTCGGGTGAGCACAGAGTGTGGACAGAGACTAGGGAGATGGGAGGGACTGACTGCTTTTCTCTGAGGGTATATTGAGGAGTGGGGCCCCGAGTTCTCAGCTCCTCCAGGCCAGAGATTGGGAGTCTGCCATTTTCAATCCCATCCTCCAAAGATCTATGCAAAGCATTCAGGGAATAAAAGCTATCAAGAATGAACCCGAGCAAATTATTTAGCCTGGAACCTGGAAAGGGGGGGGGGGTGCAATTCCACCTTGGGCAAAGACATTTGAGAATTACCGCAACAGGGCCCTCCCCCAGAAGATCAGCAAGAACATCCAGCCAAGACCAAGTTCACCACCAGAACTATGGAACTCCAGAGCTAGGAAAAGCAAGGCATAGAATTCATAGTTTTTTTCCATGATCATTTATTCTTGCAAAGTTAGTTTTTTTAATTTTATTTTTTTCTTATTCTATTTTTTTGAACTTCTCCTCTTTTTTCTTTAAAGTTTAACTATTTTATATTAACAATACTTTAAAAAAACTTTTTAAATTTTCATTGTTATCATCACATTTTATCCATTCATTGTATTTAACCTTATTTTTTGTATACACATAGGTTTTTTTCTTTAAAATTTTGGGATATAATTTCTTCTGATAGATCAAAATATACCCTAAATCTATCACATGGCTTTGTTCTAGTCTCCAGCCTGATCACATTCTCTCCTTTTTTTTTTCTTTTTCCAACCAACTTATCTTATAAATTCCTTATTTAGAATCTTTTTTAATTTTCATGTTTATGGTAATATTCCATCCCTTCATCATGTTTGCCCTTATTTTTGTATATAAATAAGTTCTTCTCTCTTTAATATTTTGGGAGGTAATTTCTTCTAAGAGACAAGAATAAACTCAAAATAGAGTTGGTGGCTCTGTTCTATTCACCAGTCTAAAAAATATATGTAGAGATATAGATATAGATGTAGAAAATTTTATTTATTTATTTTGCCCCTTTCTTCTCCCCCTGGTTTTGAGTCTCTACTGATTTGGTTAGCATATAATTTTCTGGGGTCTTTGCCGCCCTTTCAGTATTTTATTCTTTCATTCATATATTCTTATTTGGAAATAAAATGACAAAGTGAAAAAACTCACCACAAAAAAAAGAACAAGAGGCAGCACCGAAGGCTAGGGACCTAATTAATATGGACATTGGTAATATGTCAGAACTAGAGTGCAGAATGATGCTTATCAAGGCACTAGCTGGGCTTGAAAAAGGCATGGAAGATATTAGAGAATCCTTTTCTGGAGAAATAAAATCCTTTTCTGGAGAAATAAAAGAACTAAAATCTAACCAAGTTGAAATGTAAAAAAAGCTATTAATGAGGTGCAATAAAAAATGGGGGCTCTTATCCATAGGAAAATGAGGCAGAAGAGAGAATTAGTGATATAGAAAACCAAGGAAAGAAGAGAAAAAAGCTGGGCAAAAGAGAAACAAACAACTACTGGACCATGCCAGGAGAAATTGAGAGATAAGTGATATCATAAGATGAAACAATATTAGAATATTTGGGATCCCAGAAGAAGAAAGAGAGAGGGGGGCAAAAGGTATATTGAAACAAATTATAGTAGACAATTTCCCTAAAATGGCAAAAGGGAACAAGCATCAAAATCCAGAAGGCACAGAGAACTGCCCTCAAAATCAATAAAAATAGGTCCACAAACCATTGTCTGATAGTAAAAGTCACAAGTAATAGTGATGAAGAGAAAATCTCGAAAGAAGCTCAGGACAAGAAGTCTGTAACATGCAATGGTAGAAATATTAAATTGGCAGCAGACTTATCCACAGAGACCTGGCAGGCCAGAAAGAACTGGCATGATACATTCAGAGCACTAAACGAGAAAAATATGCAGCCAAGAATACTGTAACCAGCAGGCTGTCATTGAAAATAGAAGGAGAGATTAAAAAGCTTCCAGGACAAACAAAAATTAAAAGACTTTGCAAACACCAAACTAGCATTACAGGAAATATTGAAAAGGGTCCTCTAAGCAAACAGAGAGCCAGAAATAGTAGACCAGAAAGGAACAGAGACAATATACAGTAATGTTCATCTTAGAGGCAATACAATGGCACTAAATTCACATCTCTCAATAGTTACCTTGAACGTAAATGGACTATATGCCCTAATCAAAAGACACAGGGTATCAGAATGGGTAAAAACAAAACAAAACAAAACAACAGCAAACAAACAAACAAACAAAAAAAAAAATATAAGATCCACTGATATGCTGTCTATAAGAAAGTCATTTTAGACCCAAAGACACCTCCAGATTTAAAATGAGGGTCGGAAAACAATTTACCATGCAAATGGACATCAAAAGAAAGCTGGGGTGCAATCCTTATATCAGATAAATTAGATTTTAAGCCAAATACTATAGTAAGAGATAAGTAAGTACACTATATTATACTTAAAGGGTCTGTCAGACAAGATCTAACACTTTTAAATGTCTATGCTCATAACATGGAAGCAGCCAATTATATAAACCAATAAATAACAAAGTCAAAAAAACACATAGACAATAATATAATAATAGTAGGTGACTTTAACACCCCCTCACTGAAATAGACAGATCCAAGCAAAAGATCAACAAGGAAATAAAGGCTTTAAATGACACACTGGACCAGATGGGCATCACAGATATATTCAGAACATTCCATCCCAGAGCAACAGAGTACACATTCTTCTCTAGTGCACATGGAACATGCTCTAGAATAGATCCCATCCTGGGTCACAAATCAGGTCTCAACCAGTACCAAAAACTGGGATCAACCCTGCATATTTTCAGACCCCAATGCTTTGAAGCTAGAACTCAATCACAAGAGGAAAGTTAGAAAGAACTCAAATACATGGAGGCTAAAGAGCATCCCACTAAAGAATGAATGGGTCAACCAGAAAATTAAAGAAGAATGGAAAAAATTCATGGAAACAAATGAAAAAGAAAACACAACTGTTCCAAATCTTTGGGACACAGCAAAGGCAGTCCTGAGAGGAAAGTATACAGTGATACAGACTTTCTCAAGAAACAGGAAAGGTCTGTCTCAAATACACAACATAACCCTACACCTAAAGGAGCTGGAGAAAGAACAGCAAAGAAAGCCTAAACCCAGCAGGAGAAGAGAAATAATAAAGATCAGAGCAGAAATCAATGAATTAGAAACCAAAACAACAGAAGAACAGATCAATGAAACTAGGAGCTGGTTCTTTGAAAGAATTAATAAGGTTGATAAACCCCTGGCCAGACTTATCAAAAAGAAAAGAGAAAGGACCCAAATTAATAAAATCATGAATGAAAGAGGAGAGATCACAACTAACACCAAAGAAATACAAAGAAGTATAAGAACGTATTATGAGCAACTATATGCCAGCAAATTTAACAACCTTAAAGAAATGGATGCACTCCTAGAGACAGAAAAACTACCAAAACGGAACCAGGAAGAAAGAGAAAACCTGAACAGACCCATAACCTGTAAGGAGATTGAAGCAGTCATCAAAATCTCCCAATAAACAAGACCCCAGGGCCAGATGGCTACCCAGGGGAATTCTACAAACATTTAAAAAAGAATTAATACCTATTCTCCTGAAACTGTCCCAAAATATAGAAATGGAAGGAAACTGCCAAACTCATTTTATGAGGCCAGCATTACCTTGATCCCAAAACCAGACAAAGACCCCATCAAAAAAAAAATTACAGACTAATATCCTTGATGAACACGGATGAAAAATTCTCACCAAAATACTAGCCAATAGGATCCAACAGTACATTAAAAGGATTATTTGCCGTGACAAAGTGGGATTTATTCCTGGGCTGCAAGTTTGGTTCAACATCTGCAAATCAATTAATGTGATACAATACATTAATAAAAGAAAGAACAAGAACCATATGATACTCTCAATAGATGCTGAAAAAGCATTTGACAAAGTACAGCATCCTTTCGTGATCAAAAGTCTTCAAAGTGTAGGCATAGAGGGTACATTCCTCAATACCATCAAAGCCATCTATGAAAAATCACCCAGCAAATATCATTCTCAATGGGGAAAAACCTGAGAGCTTTTCCCCTAAGGTCAGGAACACGGCAGGGATGTCCATTATCACCACTGCTATTCAACATAGTACTAGAAGTCCTAGGTGGAGCAATCAGATAACAAAAAGAAATAAAAAGCATCTGAATCAGCAAAGAAGAAGTCAAACTCTCACTCTTTGCAGATGGTATGATACTTTATGTGGGAAACCCAAAAGACTCCATTCTAAAACTGCTAGAACTCATATGGGAATTCAGTAAAGTGTTAGAATATAAAATCAATGATCAGAAATCAGTTGCATTTCTATACAGCAACTGAAAAACAGAAGAAAGAGAAATTAAGGAGTCAATCCCATTTACAATTGCACCCAAAACTATAAGATACCTAGGAATAAACCTAAACAAAGGGCCAAAGAATCTGTACTTAGAAAACTATAAAGTGTTCATGAAGAAACTGAAGAAGACACAAAGAAATGGAAAAATGTTCCATGCTCAATGATTGGAAGAACAAACATTACAAAAATGTCTATGCTACCTAAAGTGATCTAAACATTTAATGGAATCTCTCAAAATGCCATCTTTTTTTTTTTTTCAAAGAAATGGAACCAATAATCCTAAAATCTATGTGGAACCAGAAAAGATCCTGAATAGCCAGAGGAATATTGAAAAAGAAAGCCAAAGGTGGTGGCATCACAATTCCAGACTTCAAGCTCTATTACAAAGCTGTCATCATCAAGACAGCATGGTACTGGCACAAAAACAGACACATGGATCAGTGAAACAGAATAGAGAGCCCAGAAATGGACACTTAACTCTATGGTCAACTAATTGTCAACAAAGCAGGAAAGAACACCCAATGGAAAAAAGACAGTCTTTTCAATAAATGGTGTTGGGAAAATTGGACAGCCACATGAAGAAACATGAAACTGGACCATTTCCTTACACCACGCACAAAAATAGACTCAAAATGGATGAAAGAACTCAATGTGAGATAGGAATCCATCAAAATCCTTGAGGAAAATACAGACAGCAAACTTGAACGTCAGCCGCAACAACGTCTTCCAAGAAACATCGCCAAAGGCAAGGGAAGCAAGGGCAAAAATGAACTATTGGGACTTTATCAAGATCAAAAGCTTTTGCGCAGCAAAGGAAACAGTCAACAAAACCAAAAGACAACTGACAGAATGAGAGAAGATATTTTCAAATGACATATCAGATAAAGGACTAGTATCCAAAGTCTATAAAGAACTTACCAAATTCAACATCCAAAGAAAAATAATCCAATCAAGAAATCAGCAGAAGACATGAACAGACATTTCTGCAAAGACATCCAGATGGCCAACAGACACATGAAAAAGTGTTCAATGTCACATGGCATCAGGGAAATACAAATCAAAACCACAATGAGATACCACCTCATAAATCAGTCAGAATGGCTAAAATTAACTACTCAGGAAGCGACAGATGTTTCAGAGGATGCAGAGAAAGGGGAACACTCCTATACTGTTAGTTGGAATGCAAGCTGGTGCAGCCACTCAATAAAAGAGCATGGAGGTTCCTCAAAAGGTTAAGGTATTTACCTTAAAGATACAAATTTAGTGATCTGAAGGGGCATGTGCACCGGAATGTTTATAGCAGCAGTGTCCACAATAGCTAAACTACAGAAAGAACCTAGATGTCCATCAACAGATGAATGGATAAAGAAGATGTGGTATATATATACTATGGAATACTATGCATCCATCCAAAGAAATGAAATCTTGCCATTTGCAAAGAAGCGGATGGAACTGAGGGTATTATGCTGAGTGAAATAAGTCAATCAGAGAAAGATATTTATCATATGATATCTCTGATATGAGGAATTTGAGAGGCAGCGCAGGGGGTTATGGGGGCTAAGGAAGGAAAAAATGAAACAAGATGGGATCAGGAGGGAGACAAACCATAAGAAACACTTAATCTCACAAAACAAACTGAAGGTTGCTGGGAGGTGGGGCAATAGGGAAAGGGTGGTTGGATTATGGACGTTGGGGAGGGTATGTGCTATGGTGAGTGCTAAGAAATGTGTAAGCCAAATGATTCACAGACCTGGACCCCTGGGGTAAATCATACATTATATGTTAATAAAAATAATTTTTTTAAAAAAAAGTTTCCAGATTGACAATCAAAAGTCTAAATTTCAGCCCTAATCCAGACCTATTGAGGTGAATCTCTGAGAATGAAGTCCATGAATATTCACTTTTAAAAATAACCTCCCAAGGGCACCTGAGTGGCTCAGTCGGATGAGGGATGGACTCTTGATTTCAGCTCAGGTCATGATCCCAGGGTCAGAAGATCAAGTCCCACCTCAGGCTCTGCACTCAGCATGCAGTCTGCTTATCCCTCTCCTTCTGCTCCTCCCCACTGTTCTGTCTCTGTCATCTCTCTCTCTCTCTCTCTCAAATAAATCATCTTGAAAAAAAAAATCTCCCAGATGTTATTTATGCACCTAATACATGAGACATCTGTATTATATAAACATCTGTCAGTGGACTTGTGTTGAAAAAAGTCTACTTGATTATATGAACCATGTGTCTGAGCCAAGTCATGTATTGCAAGGTGTCAGATGTAAATGAAGAGAAAAGGCTACGTTGTTTTTAAACCTTTTGGTAACACTTACTAAATTTGGTACTGTGAACAATATTAAATTTCCTTCTGATTTAGTAAAAGTACATTTTTTATATTTAGGTTTGTACTATTCTCTTCCTCTTGAGAACATTAAAGCCACCAAGAGAAATTGTGGTTGCCTATGATGATGGGTATTTTCATCTAATTTGACAAGAAAGAGGGATTTGGGGGAAACTTTATAAAATTGCTCTTGAAATGTGTTTCATTTATTTGTGATAAATATATCATCTGTAAAACTAGATTATAAATCAGTTTACCTTGCTTCATCTAGCCATGTATAGCTAAAAAGAAAGCCATGCTATATAATGCTTTATTGGGTAGAAATTCTGGGTAAATAAGCATTTCCTGATGTTAATTTTAAATAAAATTTCTCTCTAAATTACATGCATACATGATCTTCCCTTAGTGAAACTGACAAATCAAATAAACAGAACAAATACTTTTTTTTAAATGGGGAAAAACCAAACACTATTTTCTCTATACCTGCTTGATACACAGAACAACATAGGTATGATTTGCGAAATGAGTAAAATAAGCAAAAATGAAAAGTACCATTATGGTATAACTTTTTTAAATTAAAAAATGACTAACACTCGGGGCTCCTGGGTGACTCAGTGGGGTAAAGCCTCTGCCTTCAGCTCGGGTCATAATTCCAGGATCCTGGGATTGAGCCCAACACCAGGCTTTCTGCTCAGCAGGGAGCCTGCTTCTTCCTCTCTGCCTACTTGTGATTTCTTTCAAATAAATAAATAAAATATCTGAAAAAAATGACTAGCACTAATTAATATAATTTGATGAAAATATAAAAAGAAGCATGTAATAAAATAATGGTTATTTGGGTGTTGAGGAGAGGTAGGCAAATGATAAAAATGTAGCATCTAAGTATAGAGAAGCTACTACAAATTAACAGTTTTTACATTGGGAAACAAATTCATAAGGTCTCACTAAAAATGTCTTGTCAAAATTTATCTCTGATGAGATTAAATAGTAGTTGATTGATACAATTCATTTGTGCCTTTAATGAAAAACTGATACTGGAATGTATGAATTAGCACTTTCAAAATTATTACATAGGAACTAATTTTAGGATTTTTTAAAAATTTTAGGATGTTAAGAGAGATTACCTTAGAAATGGTAGAATATTTCTCTTAGAAAGTGAAAACCAATCACTGCCAAATATTTTATTGCCTATAAAACATATTAAAAAGAACAATGGAAGAATGACAGCAAGAAACTCTCAAACAAGACCCATCACCTGTATTTGATGATATTTGGGAATTATTTGCTTTTTATCAAGAGCTATTTATTTGCTTTATGTTTATTCTGGAAGATTCCAAGCTATACATTTCTTTAAAATGACTCTTAATCAATAAATTAAAGATAAGATATAAGGAAATAATTTCTTTAAAAAAGTTCATGTTTTTCCCTTTTCAGTTCCATTTTGACACCTTAACTTATTAATTAACTTATTAATTTGAGCCACTATATATTTTAAGTATAGTGATCATGATGTAAGAAAATTTAGAGTTTTATAAATAACCTTCTCATAATATGCTTCCACAGCCAAGGAAGAGGCAAGATTCAACCAAAAGGGATTTACTCACATCAAAAGAGGACAAATATTCTAACTTAAAATATTTGAAGGTAAAGGAAACTCAATACAAACAAAAGCATGCTTATGGATGGATAGGAGTATGTCCTTTTAAAAAGAAAAGATATCTCTTTCTTCCGTGATATGGGGAAAAAATTCCACAGTACCTTTAGCTGTTTTCTGCTGGTAGGAATTTTCCTTCAGACCTCATTTTCAATGTAGGTTACTTGTATGATATAAAAATTTTCTTAACGCATGGACCAATTTGTCTGAAATCTTCTCTAATGTCTCTTAATTATTTTCTCCTATATTATACTTGCTGAGTGAGATGAAATAGATAACTAAAAATAAGCATGTTTATGACAATATTTTATTGACTTATTTAAATACATGTAAAAAGCTCACATGTATTAAGTCCTTAATTTTCACCAGAAACTATTGTGAACAACGTGTACGTATTAACATTTTTAAATGGTAATTTCCTCTGAGCTAGCAATTGTTGCCTCCATGCAAAGAAGAGGAAAACAAGTCACAGATAAGTAAATTTTACAAGGTCACATAGCTAGTAAGAAGTGGATCTGAGATCTGTAGTTTTATTTAATTGTAGATCTGATGCTCTTTTTTTCTTTCTTTTTAAGATTTTATTTATTTATTTATTTGACAGAGAGAGAGAGAGAGATACAGTGAGACAGGGAACACAAGCAGTGGGAGTTGGAGAGGGAAGCAGAGAGCGTCCCACCAAGCAGGAAGCCCAATGTGGGCTCGATCCCAGGACCACAGCATGACCTGAGCCAAAAGCAGACACTTAGGGCACCTGAAGTCCCCCTCTCTCTCTGCCTGCCTCTCTGCCTACTTGTGATCTCTTTCTCTCTCTCTCTGTCAAATAAATAAATAAAATCTTAAAAAAAAAAAAAAAAAGCAGATACTTAATGACTGAGTCATCCAGGCACCCTAGACCTGATGCTCTTAACCATTATGCCTTAATATATCAAGGTATGTTAAACTATTATCACCTGAATAATTAAATATCTACAAATGTTATCACAACTAAATACACGATTCAGGGAAAAAAATGTTCCAATGTTCAATACACTACTAAGTAGTCAAAATATAATCGATATAATATCTGTTTTTATATGCATATATCTATTAAATAAGGACATATTTAAAATAATTACATTTTATAATCATAAAAAACCTTCATCTTTAAATGCCTAAGTGTTGCAAGCACAGAATCAATAATGTGCTTTATTTATTTTCGCCCTATGATAAACTCGGTTATTATGCTCCTTTGTGAACAACTGAAAAGGATATGGAATTTTAAAATGATTATGTTTACATATTGTGGGTTAAGTCAACATCAGTGAAGAAACTGGGTCTCTAATAATATAACTACATTAAAAATGTTGGGGAGAAAAGAAAACTGAGTCATTTGATTTTGAGTTGTATCTAGTGCCGTGTCAGAATAGAAATGACATTAGTATTTTTATTCAGTCACACATGTATGCAGTCACTCCAAAAGCCTATGTTTTTGAGCCTATGAAACACAGTAAGAACAAAAACAAAAGCAAGATGAATAGGAAGATGTGTAGGGGAAAAAAATCACAGTGCTCCAACCTCAGAATTTTCAGAATCCAGAAAACTCAATCTTAGCCTGTGTATATGCTGCTTGCATACATTCAGTTTGAAAGAAAAATCACGAGATTTTAGGTGCTGGATCAGAAGTCAGCAAGCGATAGTCCAAATGCCCAATGTGACCTTCTACCTGTTTTTGTTTTGCATGGTGAACTGAGAAGATTTTATACTCCCAATATTGTAAAAATCAAAAGTATCCTATTGTGTAACACATGAAAATGATAGGAAATCAAGATTTAGTGACTGTATATAAGATTTTGGCATATTCCTTCCTTTATGTATTTTCTCTGGCTGTTTTTGCACTACAGGGACAAATTTCAGATGTTATAAAAGATGGTATGAATTGCAAAGCCTAAAATATTTGCTATCTTTATAGAAAGGTTTGTTGTCCTTCACATATATTATCCATATAGGAAATGTTTACTGGGAAATTATCCTGCTATGTGAATGGAGCTACTCATATTAAAATAATCTTTTTCTGAATAACTCTGTTAATTCTTCATTAGAAATTCAGATGCTGCCCATATTAATTTTTAATGTGTTTTTATTTCTTAAATATTTTAATTATTTGAGAGAGCAAGAGAGAGAACATGAGTGGGGGGAAGGGCAGAGAGTGAGAGAAAAGCAGACTCCCTGCTGAGCAGGGAATCTGATATGGGGCTCAATCCCAAAACCCCAGGATGATAACCTGAGCTGAAAGCAGATGCTTGTCCAATTGAGCTACCCAGGCACCCTTGGATCCTGTCCATTTTAAACAGTGACAGTGACTAATTATTACAATCTTTATTTAAGTACAAATAACATGTTTCTGTTGCCAACTATACAGTATTTTGCAGCATATATGCAATATTACACTATGTAGTCATGGTGTTAGTTTAAAAAAATCTAAAATGTAGTTCTTATCCACAAATACCTGAACATTTAAATATAAAGAAATGATTTATTATTTATTTGTCAAATCTTGGGCTGTGTCTTTGGATATAGTTTTTTACAAAAATCTCTAACATTAGGACACATTAAGGTTAGGAGTAAGGCTAATCCTGGGGGATTTAACTATGCCTCACATTTTTCAAGAGCAATTTTCAACCCTGATTACATTTTGGGACTCTCTTGGCTTGTTTTCTTAGAGAAGTTTAATTCTCTTTCAGTTCACAATATTAAAAATTAAATTCATACTGATGACCTAGATTTTTTAAAAAACAGAACAAATCAATGCTTATCCCAGGTAAACTGTTCTACCATATAAATGAGAACTCTGGATTCTATACTATTGGAACAAAACTGTCCCTCCAGACTTAATGTCCCATCAGAAAGTTTTCTGGATTGACTATATGAAAACTTCACTAGGTCTGAAGTTAAGAAAGAATGGTATAATCTCTTTATACATTACTTGTGAATAAACTTTTCATTGACTTTTATTGTCTGATGCAATTTGGCTAAGTATAGTAATAATAAATTATCTATTCAATTGTTAAAGAGTTCTAGGGTAGCCTTAATCATCTTCTCTGTATTTTTTCTTTTTTTTTTTCTGTAAGGTTTTCTTCTATTTAAAAGATCATTCACAAAATACTATATCCACAGATTAAAAAATAGGGAATGTTTCAGAAATCTGTGTATCATCCTTGTATAGAGGTCATGCTAATCTTCTCTGTATCATTCCAATTTTAGCAAATGTGTTGCCAATGTAAGCACTATATTTTTACTTCTAGTTACTTCATTTATACTCACAGTGTCTCTTTATCACTTATATATACACCTTAGCTATCCAAAATCTACTTTGGCAGCTCTAAATTGCTCTTAAGCACCAAACATGTGTCTTCCTGGGTCCATTGAATATGTTGCCACATGTTTCATGAAAAACTTAATCTCATAATGTTCAAATCTGAATTCAGCTACCTTTCTTTTTCTTTTCCAAATTTACTTCATGTTGAGTATTCTTAATTTCAGTGAATGGTGTCGGTACCCTCTCACTTTCTGAAGCCGAAATTATCAGCATCATTCTAGACACTTTCCTTACACTTATTCCTCATCGCCATGCCTTCCCCCTTCCCATGCACTGAAAAAAGAGATTATTATTTACCAATTCTAACTCCTAAGTATCTCCAGTCTAAGTACTGAGTACTAAGTACTCCTCCTCTTCATTTCCACAGTCACAACCTCGGTTTGATTTATCATCTCTTAGGCTCATGATGTTTGTATTAGTCTCCTTACTAGATCCCTTGCCTAAATTCATTTTCAAACTATCCATCTTCCATAATGCTTACAGAAATGACTTAACAAGTCTGCTTTATTTTTTTAAACAAGTTTGCTTTAAATAATTCAGTACACATTGCCTAAATTTAGTCCAAATATTGTATTACAGCATAAGAAACTCTGAATCTTCATCCTATCTCCTCTAAAGTGCATGTCTTTTCCCTTAATTTTATCGTATAATTCAATCTTGCTGAACTAGGGTCATTTCCCAGCACATGTTAGTCTCTTCCTTGTATTTCTGGGCCTTTTGATAAAATGCTATATCTGGTTTGTTCTCTCAACTTTCTACCTGACTAATTCCTGCTGGATTTTTAAAACCCAGCTTAATTGTAACATCATCTTAAAAGTTTTTCTAGTGTTGTCAGTGAAAATGACAGAGTAAAGAAATCCAAAAGTTCATCCTTCCATAAAGGCAATGGAATCTTAGAAAAACTGTCAGAATCAACCTTTTCAGAATTCTAGAAACAAACCAAAAACTTACAGCAATGAGGGTAAGATTTAAGTAAGAAAAGTCATCTGAATCTTAGTAAGAACAGAGGGTTTTGTGGTGTAACTTATGCTGCTCTTTTCTTTCTTTTTTTTTTTTTTTGGATGGGGGAGGGGCAGAAGGAGGAAGAGAGAATCCCATGCAAGCTCCATGCCCAGTGTGAGCCTCATGGAAGGCTTGATTTCACAACCCTGAGAACATGACCTGGTCTGAAATCAAGACTCGGATGCCTAACCAACTGAGCCACCCAGGCACCTCAGATTTACATTGTTCTCATTTCACATTCCCAGATCCACAACCCTTGTACAGGTACCAGTACCAGAGGGAACAGAAAAGACCTCATTCACAAAGAATTGTGATCATTTGTTTTGACCTGTCTAATGACTTTCTAGAATACCAGCTGAGGGGTTGCCTTTATCTTGTTTAACTTGGAACTGTGGCAGCTTTGGGGGGCATTTGTCAAAGACATTTATAGAAAGATATATTAGCTTTCTGAAGCAATGGATAACACTTGAGGAAAACCACTTACTAATGAAAAAGCTTGGAAGAGAAGACTAGGAAATGAGATGCTTTGGGGAAACATATGTTTTTTGTTTTGTTTCTTAAAGATTTAGTTATTTATTTATTTTAGAAAGAGATAACAAGTGGGGGAAGGTGCAGGGGTGGGGAGAGAGAGAAAGAGAAGCAGACGCCCCAATGAGCATAGAATCCAACATGGGGCTTGACCCAGGGTTTGATTTCAGGATCCTGATATCATGACCTGAACCAAAATCAAGTCAGTTGATTAACTGACTGAGCCACCCAGATGTCCCAGGAAACACATGTTTTCAAAAGCTCCAATACATTCATGGGAATCTGAAAAGTCATGTGAATTTCCAGAGCAGGGCACATGCTCAAGAAAGAATTAAGAAGGCCCTAAGCTCTCATTCTGACTGACCTTGGGGATCTACACAGAGAGGAAGTAAAGGCCAAGGCAAAGATATAAATTGCTTAACTGAGTGTTGAAGGTATGCCAAGCATACACACAGACCACTGACAATGACTGGGAGTTTATTGTTTACAGGTGTTTGAGTAAATCTTATTCTAGCCTCTAGCTCACCACTAAACTAACATTAGGGGCCACACACAACAGAAAACAGACTTTACAATTAGTTCGGAAAGTCACCTGATACCCAAACAATAACAACAAGGAACAATAGCAAACCCTAGGGGCAGGGGTTTCGAGATATCCTGATTTCTAGAGTTGCTACATTATCATATTAAAAATACTCAGTTTTCAACAAAAATGCGATGCATACAAATAAATAAGAAAGTATGGTCCATAAACAGAAGTGGGGGGGAAGCAATAAATAGAAACTGTCCCTAAAGAAGTCCAAACATTAAATTTACTAGATAAAAACTACTACACTGCTATGTTTCTATTTATAGGAAATGTCCAGAATAGGCAAATCCATTGAAACAGAAAACAGATTCGCGGTTCCCAGGGGGAAAAGAGCAGGGGAAAATGAGAAATGACTCTTTAAAATGGGTGTGGGGTTTCTTTTTGGGGTGATTAAAACTTTCTGGAATTAGGTAGTGGTGATGGTATGCATAACATTGTGAGTATGCTACATAGCACTGAATTGTATAACTTAAAATGGTTAAGGTGGTGAATTTTATGTTATGTGAAGGTATCTCAATAAAGAGTCCCCTTCCTCCCAAAAAAGTTTTCAAGACTTCTCTACCCTAGCTTTGGTACTCCTTGTAGGTCACATAGTTTCCCATTGCATATCTCTACCAGATTCTCCTGAAATTGCTGTTTTTTTGCATGTCTTTTCACCTTGACTGTGGATTCATGGGGATTAGTGATAATGCTCCTCAGCCTAATAGCTAGAATTATGCTTGAGGTACAAATCCACCACACTGGAAAAATTGTGTAATAGAACCTTGTAGATGCTTACTTGGGATTTATCTGTGATCATAAGGCAGATTCAAAATGAGAACAGTAATTGCCCTGAAAGTAACTGTCCTGAAGGAATACAGTAAATAGGATATGCTATAGCTATTCACCTTTCAGAGGTAGTTAAAAACAGCCTCCTTATGGGGTGGACACAGAGAGCCTTAGTCTGAGACATCAAAGGGCTTACTATAGCTCAAAACATGTTATGTACATGTGAAACAATTCAACTACAACACAAGATCCATAAAATTAAAATACAGGATATTATATGCATTGTATATGTCAGGGGAAAAGTAAAATAGGAGAGTAAATGCTATAGAAAGAACTAATGGGGAAATTGTAAAAGGATCTGGCTCTGAATAATGGTTATTTAAACCTTCGTGGGAGTGATTCACCATCTCCCCATCTGTATATGGAGTTCTGCCATGTCCAATTGGGTTGTTATCAAAATAAATGTGGTTAACAGATGTCCTCAAAGTCTAAGACAATTAACTGGATATTATGAAACAAGAAGACATTTGAAAATTATCCTAAATTTCCGGGATCTGATTGCTAGGAAAACTGTACTAGCTGTAATAAAATGAGGAAGATGTGAAGGTCGATCCATTTTGAAGGAAAGATGATAACAAAGAGGACTGGACATGTTATGTTGAAGACTAAGTGGAACATACATAAAAATGCCAGAACTCAGGATGAGGATGGAACCTTTCTTCATATTAACCAAGAGTTCTGATAAATAAGATAGATGCTCTTCAAATTCACTGGGTGTTCTTACTGTAATGATAGCTAGAAATTCATGTAACAAATAAGGAACACATTTTTAGCAAATTATCTTCTTTTTGTTGTTGTTTAGGTTTTATTTCATCATCATAAACTTTGTGATCCAGGTAGACTTGAGGGGGAGTAAGGATAACATGGAATCCATGGAATTGCAGCCAGAGCACAAAAATTATAGGAAATTTCTAGCAGATGGGGGTGAAGGGGAGCTCTCCAGAGCTACAGAAGGAATGGACTGGTAGTTAAGATAAAACACAAGTCAAATTTATTAGATTTGTCCACAGTCAGCAACTTTGATCTTGCTGGTCTTGCCATTCTTGGACTCAAAATCTTCCAGGCTTCCACAATATTCATACCCTCTTTCACCATGCCAAAGACCACATGCTTGCCATCCAAGCACTCAGCCTTGGCAGCACAGATGTAAAACTGGGAAGCGTGTTGGGTCCAGCATTTGCCATGGACAAGATGCCAGGACCGGTGTGCTTCAGGATGAAATTCTTATCCTCAAATTTCTCTCCATAGATAGATTTGCCATCACCACCCCAGCACATAAATCCTGGAATAACCATGTGAAAGCAGGAAACTTTATAACCAAGTCATTTCTCCCAGTGCTCAGGCATCAAAATTCCCTGTTGTATTTGGAACTTTGTATGGAAACTGTTCAAAGGAGACACAGCCCAAGCACTGCTTTCCACGGTGATGTTCAAGAACATGGTGGTGCTGACCACGGCTGGGTGGCTCAGATGGCTCTGGAGCACTGGTATCTGCCAGGCCAGCAAACTACCTTCTAATTCATAGTTTTAATAATTGTTGTAATTACTAATCCATTAAGCCATGTAATCAATATTCATCAAAGGCCAAATATATGCTAAGAATAGATGCTGAGGATAGAAAGATAAACACTTTTCACAAAGTCCCCACCTTACAGAGCATACACTGTGATTAAGTTAAATATATCAATCTAGGAAGACCCTATAGTTTGATTTAAAAAATCAATAAGTATGTACATTGCAAAGTTATCATCACATAACTTGTCTTCCCTCTTGTTCCTCAGCAGATTAATTCACTGTTATTATTAAATTCATGGCAAGTCCCATATGCTGCCACCAAGGAGAAGCAGCATTTTCACCAGACTACTCAGTTCTGAGCTATTACTACTGCTTCCTTTGTTATTATTTTATGTACCAATAATGGGCTGAGTAAAAACTAAGTGCCTATTTCTGGAGCATGGCTGAGAATATATATATTCAGATCATATCCCTGCCACACAAAAAATTTTACAGTCTAGAGAATGAAGCATAAATTTATACAAGTGTGAAATTATTAATTAGAGTATGGGATGAGATGCATAGACTGTTAGCTGTATATAAAACCTGTCAAACTGAATGTTTTAATCAGAGTTAATTAGCAGTGTCCCAGCATCATGATTCAGTAGACTATCCAGTGTCAAGAGCTAAATGACTAGCCAGTGTAAGAGGAGGTATTTACATCGCATTCCAGTAGCAGAGCATATGGTAGACTTCATTCTCAGAAGTCAAAATGGTAGCACTGTGCCCAATTAAAACTATATTTATATATACAAATTTCCCCAAATTTCAAATTTAATCCCTTAAAAAATCAACATTAGAAATAACATTTTTAGGGGCGCCTGGGTGGCTCAGTGGATTAAAGCCTCTGCCTTCAGCTCAGGTCATGATCCCAGGGTCCCAGCAAGTCATATTTCTTATGGACCTATGGAATTCTAAGACATGCAGCTTATGAGAGGCTGTTTATATATAGCTAGTTTGAGGAAATATAAGTTTTACTTTTTGTTTTCTTTTTTCAAGTAGCATGACAACTGGCATAAAAAGCTTTAACAGAAAATGTTCTATCCGCTCTAGCAGAAAATATCTTAAAAAGAATTTTGATCAACTCAGCTTAATTCACATGTTCACCTCTAAATCAATTTTTTCTGGCTAAGGAAATGGAGTTCCATTTGGTTTGACTTAGGTTATATAACTAACATCACAGCACTCTGCTATGGAAATTGTTCCAATGGTTTGTATTTGATTCCCACGGCTGAATAACAAATTGCCACACACTTAGAAGCATAATATAACACAGTTATTGTCTAATAGTTTCCATGGCTGGGAGTAAAGGAAATTTAGCTGGGTCCTTTTTTCAGGGGCCTAATGTCCATCTCTGTGGGGAGCTTAGCACTAGTCCACATTATTCTACCTTGGCAGCCATTTTTGTGGTCAAGTGAACTGCACGCCTTGAATTGACACTAGCCCTTCTGGTGAGTGCCAAGTATGTGCTCTAAATACAGCCCCCAGCATCACAAGCTTCTGATAAGACTCCTTCCAACATCCCTTGTTATATGCACTCTCCCCTGACTCCCAGGCCTTTACCCTTGTGAGACCCTTGGTAAGAGACCCCACCCCCAGAAGCTTACCAAAACCCTGCTTCTTTTGGTTTGAACCGACCAACCCTTGTGCCCTAATGATTGCATGCGCCACAGGTCCACTGTGTTCTCTCTGCCAGCATCCTTCCTTGAGTTCCCCACATGCCCCTGGGGGTGTGACCCGTATCTTGTCTAGGACCTGTGAGTAATAAATGTCTCTATTTCACTTTCTCTTGTGGTCTTCTGCTGAATCATTGGTCACCATCAGACACTCTGGGACTCTATAAATGTTAATTTAACAAAGTCACAATAACCTGGAAAACAGACTAGGGAGTAATCTACGTCAAACACCTTCAAGCTGTTGCCAGAATTCACCCCAGGTACCCCCTGGTTCCTTCTTTATCTCTTTTCACTTTTTTTCCTTTTACATATTTAATTATTTGTTTGTCAATTAGTCTTCCTCCTTAGAATGTAAATTCCATGAGATAAGGGTTTCATTTGCTAGTTTGCTGTTGTTGTTTGTTTGTTTGTTTATAATACTTGTGCTCACAGAGTCTAAGGAAGGGCTTGGAAATACTATTATTTCCAAGATGATTTCACAGATGACTATTTGCAAGTGAATATATATATGACTTTACTAATCATAAGATTTTAGAGAAAGACATTGTGTGATATTACTACCACAATGTGTTTTTAATAGTCTTTTTTCTTTTTTTAATATTTATTTATTTTTTAATATTTATTTATTTAACAGAGAGACAGAGAGAGCACAAATAGGCAGAGAGGCAGGTAGAGAGAGAGGAAGGGAAAGCAGGCTCCCGCTGAGGAGAGAGCCCGATGTGGGGCTCGATCCCAGGACCCTGAGATCATGCCCTGAGCGGAAGGCAGAGGTTTAACCCACCAAGCCACCCAGGTGACCCTGAAGTCTTTTTTCTAAGATGACATTTATTTAATCATTCCTTCTAGAACTTTCCTTAATCTTAGAATCAGCTTAATTTTTTAAAAATTTTTATTCTCCGGGGCGCCTGGGCGGCTCAGTGGGTTAAAGCCTTTGCCTTCAGCTCGGGTCATCATCCTCGGGTCCTGGGATCGAGCCCCACATCGGGCTCTCTGCTCAGCAGGAAGCCTGCTTCCCTTCTTCTCTCTCTCTCTGCCTACCTGTGATCTCTGTCTGTCAAATAAATAAATAAAATCTTTTAAAAAAATTTATTCTCCATCTTCCTCTCATTCTTCCCAAATATTTTATTTTATCCTTCAATAAGTTTTCAATTCCTTTGGAAAATTACAGAAAAATCTAAGTAAAAATATTTTTCTAATTTTTACTTACAAAACTGATTATAAATAATCTAAATCTCAAAATAAAAGTTTATATTATTCCTCAAACTGGATTTTTCAAAAGTACACAACGTTAGGTTACCTCGTCTAACAGTTTTCAAGCTTCTAATGTTACTGTAGGCATAGAATCTGAATACTTTAGCTAAATATTAAACTGCTGTTAAAAAGACAATAGGGAAAGAAACTTTAATATATTCCTTTCTATAATCAAGAGTAGTATTAACATTCAGCTACTGAAATTCTGCAGAAAAGGAAAGACCTGTTAAGAGACTTAAAATGCTAGAAGAGAGCCTGCATTTACTATAAATGCGTACTAAGAACCTTGCTGTATCACACTAGAAATTAAAGTTCAAGAACCATTGCTAATGAAAGTAAAAAATAATTACTATTCAAAAGTCACTTTAATTTGGTGCCAAGAATTAATTTAAAATAACTTCACATTTGACCTAAAGAACCCTATGTTTTGGCCTACATCTGTATACTGCAAGTTCCCTGTGAAATTTAATGAATTGTCTTGTTTTAATATCAAGTACTTCTCTTTTTTTTAAAAGTCTATTTAGAATAGAGCTTGCTCATGGGTTTTCCTATACATGACAGTTAAGAACTCTATCATTTCCTAATTATGAATTAATTCTGCTTTTAAAGAGCTATTTAGACTGTCTTTGCTTACTTCTGGATTAAAATGTAACAATTACTCCCTAAGGGTACCTGTGATTATACTCTGGCTGTGCAATAATGTGCTCTCTCTTACTCCTTGAACTACCATTATATCCCAGCATACAGTTTTTCATCCACTAGTAAAGCAGTAATCCAGAAATGAATATATTCACAAAATGTATAGCTATTGGCTTGTCTAGACCTTGAGATGACTCTGCTGAACATACTTGATTGACACATCACTTTGCTACTTTCATTACTACTACTAAAAATTGAAGCATCCACAGTGGAATAATGAAATAATTCCAAGTAGGGATCTCACTATTCATCCTTCCTAATTTGAGTCTAGTTGGGGATAAATTTTCAGTTATACTTGATCTTCAAATTGTCAGTGTCTCCTCTCTTAACTTCTTATTTGCTAAAAATCTCTAGGACAGATTTTTCCCAAGATCGTAACTTGCGTTAGGATTACTAAAAATAAAACTCAATTTCTAAAAATTGCTAAACTTTGAAAAGGAATAAATATTTATTTGAATGTGGGCATTCTGAATCATCACAGAAGGATACGGTATGGGATGATCCTAAATTATTCTAGCTACATTTTTTTTTCTTTTCTCAAAAATCTCATTACCTTTAGGTGATCAGTTTTGGAAATAAAGGAAAAATAATATTTATGATTTTTACATCTCATTTTACTTTCAGATGTGATTCCTAAACAGATGAGGACTAAATTCAGTCTATGGTGTGCCACTAACAACTGCATATCAGGTTAAAAACAGTATACCAGCAATTTTCGTCACTGAATTTTTGGAAGACTTCCTAAGAATTCAGTTAGGACAATCCATTGCACCTAATTATACTAAACAACGAAACTGATAGTCCCAACTCACTATTTTTTGCTAATCTTTCTTGGATCACTTTCTCTCCCTAAAGTAATCATAGGACTATCATGTATAATGTTTTGTACTCTGCAAGTATGTTCATATACATTATTAAATTTTCATTTGATTCTCCAAATAACTATATGATTTTAAAGAGTTATGTAACTCACATTCATAGAAGAAATAATTGTAGATTAAAGAGAAGAAATAATCATAGATTATAGATTTAATAATTAGAGACTAAAATACCCAAGTTGCCACAGCTTATCTATGAAAAAGCAGTAATTTATTTAAGACTTCTGATTTCAAGTTTAGTATCCTTCTAGAAAATATTCAGACTTTAAAATTTTTTAACCATAATTCCAATCACCTAAAGTCAAAAACAATGATATTCTCCTCTTACTCAGATTTGGCTTCATTCCCCCATCAATATGATTATGAAAACAAAACAAAAACAAACAACAAAGGCCATTACTTCAACACTCATTCAGTACCTATTACATACCAGACAATATTTTGGCACTGTGGACCCAAATATGAGTAAAATATATATAACCTCTGAAGAAGCTAACACATTAGTAGAAAACTTAGATATACATATAAAATTTTAAAAGTAGAATGCACACACAACGTACAGAAAACATAGAATGCACAGAGGTTAAATAGAGAGCAGGTGCCCCTTCAGAGGAAAATGGTGGTAGTCAGAAAGGGATTTATAATGAATCTGTAATATAATGATACTCTTTCAGGAAAATAGAAGTTTGTCATGTATTTAAAAGTAGAAAGAACCTAAGGAAGGAAGTGCCTTAGACGTTCCTAAGGAACATAAACTAAAAAAAGAAAAAAAATTATAAAGAGAGTAAGGCATGAAAGATCATGAGATTTTCAAAAAAGTAGTATATTTTTATATTGCTGTAGTAGAAAATGAGTTGGGAAAGAAGAGACTAAGATATGATCCTAAACAGATAGGCAGTTTGGTAGAGAGAAAATGGCTTTAAGTTTGAGACCAAAAATTTCTGCATTTATTTTTTTTAATTTAAATTCAATTAGCCAACATATAGTACATCATTAGTTTTTGATACAATTCAATGATTATTTGGTTGAGTATATCAGCCAGTGCTCATCATATCACATGCCCTCCTCAATGTCCATCACCTAATTACCCCATCCCCACACCCACCTCCCTTTCTGCAACCCTGTTTGTTTTCTGGAGTCAAGAGTCTCATATGGTTTATCTCCCTAACGTCTTCCCACTCAGTATCCCCCCCAACCCTTATTGACATTTTGTCCTCTGCACTATTCCTTATGTTCCACATATGAGTGAAACCGTATGATAATTGTGCTTCTCTGATTCACTTATTTCATTTAGCATAATATCCTCCAGTTCCATCCATGTTGATGTAAGTTGCAGATATTTATCCTTTCTGATGGCTGAGTAATATTCTATTGTATATATGAACCACATCTTCTTCATCCATTCATCTGCATTTAAATTCCACCTCTGCCATTTGTTAAATGTTTTATTTTGGGAAAGTTATCCAACTTATCCGAACCTTTTTTTTCCCCCTAAGAAACTGGGATAATCATGCCTACCTATTATGTATTATGTGCGTAATGAACCCAGCATAGGATATGACAATACAGAAGTGCTAAATGAATGCAAGCTATGGTTTAAATAGAGAGAAGCCAAATCAGAAACTTGTAATTTTGCTATGGATCATGGATTCTGTTATGAATCATCCTCAAATGATTTTCAATTATAAAGTAAATTGTAGGATAAATACATTCTGAACCATCCAAACACAATTTTCTTTGAAAAAATTAAAATGTCTGCTTTTAGTACTTGATCAAAGGTCTATTTTCCAAATGTGTTATATTTATTTTGTATTATATTTCTAACATAGTGCTTTATTTCCATTACATAACTTTAGCTAACCTAGCTGAGCTTTTTTCCACATCATTTAATCTATACATCTTATCATAAATAATTGTGATGGTGCCACATTCTTCCCCTATTTAGAAAAGAGATCTAAGATATAATTCAAGTATTACATTTCATAACTGAATAGCATATTGTTTTTAAGAGCAAAGCCATTTTCTCAACGTTTAGTGTTCACTTCAGAGGAAAATAAAGGCGTAACAGCCAAAACACATTGCATTCAAAGTGTTTCAAATTGCACTAACATTGACAATTTATAAACTTTAATTATATCAGAGTAACCACCAACAACAAATATGAACCTTAGACTTCCTCCATTATTGAACTATTTTCCAGTAAAATTTTAGAATAACAGTAGTGTTTCTTGGTAGCTTTCTTTAGCATAACAGTATATAAGTAGCATGTAAATTTCATTAGGTTTAGAAAAACCCTTAGACATTAATCCTAATTCCAGGAGGGAGAGCACCAGTTTGAACTTTTCCCTTTGTTCTTTCAATGCAATGTTGATATTCAATTTTTAAAAAAGTAAACAGAAGTCTAGTACTGTGAGTTCATAATAAATATATACATGAATATATATATTTTTAAAGTGTATAAAAATAACAAATAAATAAGTTGTAGTTAGTCATACTGCAATTACTCTCATAAAACCAAAGTTACTTTTAGATGCTTGGGCTGTTTGCAACATAGTTTTCTGTGAGAAAACTAAGTCTGAAATCGATCTGAACCCTAAGGAAGCAAATTTAATTATTATTATTATCAATTCTCTTTACAAAAATCTCCCTGTTTTTACCTATCTCTATGCCTGACTTCCAGCTTTCTCTAGTTTTGGGGTCCCCTTATTCTTTGAGGACTGTCAAATCAAATATCTAAGTGAACCAAATATTTTCACTAGAACTCTAATGATCACATCTGGATCATTTGATGACAAGAATTCAAAACTGGATATTTTCCCTCAAGAATAACTTTTAAAAAATCATTCATCCACATGGCACCTGGTGGCTCAGTTGGGAAGCATCCAGCTCTTGATCTCAGCTCAAGTCATGATTTTGGTGTACTGGGATCGAGCCCTACCTCAGGCTCTGTGCTGAGTGGGGAGCCTACTTGAGATTCCGCCCCCCTCACCCTCTGCTCCTGCCTGCCAGTCACATGCACACATAGCCCATCTCTCTCTCCCTCTCTCTCTCAAATAAATTTAAAAAATTAAAACTCATTCATCCAAGTTCTTTTTTTTTTTTTTTTTTTAGAATACCAAGTAGACTATGCCACGCGGATTTCCTTGGATACTCCTCCCATTTTACTTAAAACATCTATAATTATAATATCAACGTTTTATTTTGAGTGTCTCCAGAAGCTTCTGAGTTATTTTCTTATTTAGAATATGAACCATTGAACCATATCTTAATTCTTAACTAGTTGATACAGGTATTCTCAGGTAGACTCAGTAAAGTGACTCATTCTCACTTAAGTAATTTGGGTTTTCTTCTGTGAATTTGTTTATTAAGTTATTCATTCTTTCAAGGAACATGTATTTGAATGCCTACCACAGGCTAAAAAATGAATTATATTACAGGTCTCAGTTGCTACTATCAAGGAAATAAATTATAAATACCAATATAATGTAAGAAAGAAAGAAAGAAAGAAAGAAAAGAAAAAGTGTTAGAAAGAAAAAGTTTGCCAGGCTACCTCAAAGGACAAAACATTCTATAGGTCTGGAAAGATTGCCTGGAAGAGGTGTATCTAACCTTACCCGAAGAGGAAGCAGGCAAATTAGGGTAGTTTAATAAGGAGGAGTATAACGAGCAAGGAAGTAGGGACTTGCCAGTGAAGCTTTAGAGTTCCTTATAAAATCCTTTATCACATCATTTTGGAAACTCTCACATATGTTTACCCATCACATTCTCTGTGTGATTTTGACATCATGGCTTATGTGACAAGTATTTTGGAGACATTCTCTTTACTTCAATATTGGTTTGGTACAATGTATTAGCAATTATAACCAGCATGCTGGATTCTCAGTTCAGTCATCTGGCAAAATATTCTCAGATCAGAAAGTACATACCCAAGAATGTCACTAAAAACTTAAACTTCTTTGTCTTTCCTCTTGTGAGAGTATATTCCCAAGAATGTCACTGAAAACTTAAACTTCTTTGTCTTTCCTCTTGTAAGATCAAATTTGACCTAGTTGTCTTTGACTAATAGATGCACTACCAAATAAAATTAGGCATTGGCACAATACTACTATTGTACGTACCAGTTGTGATGTATTTTAAACAAGCCCACAAAATCTAGTAAAGTTAGTTGTTTAAAAGTCTTTCAAAATTTAATAGAAAAACATTAGAAGATAAGAATCAAGCTGATAATGGTTCTTCCTCTAGTCTTTTCATCTTCCAGTAAATCCCTATGTAAAAATCAAAGAAAATAAACTTGAATAAAACATTGATTTTTAGTCTGCCTATAAATGAAATGGTGATGATGATATAACATACATAAATTTAATAGTTTCAGAAACTACTATAAAAAGCATTGTAAAGAAAATTTAGAGGAGACAGGATTATTAAAAACAACATAATTCAAAATTTTATGTAGATTTTTTTTCATGGCAAATAAATCAATTCTAATTGGTTTATCTGAGCAGTCTCTGATTCTAAAATTGTCAGACAGGGGCTAAATTGATAGATACTGTACTTATTGAATGATGTCCTTGAAAATGAATTTAATTGCTCTCTGTTAATACTTAGGATCATACTATGCAAAAAGTATATCACACCACCCAATCCAGAAAAACAGATTTAATATATAGTAAAATATAAAAGCATATTGGTTTGTTAAAAGCTGAAGACACAAAAAATATAGAAGTGATTATCAGATTGACTAAAGTGACTAATTTTTTAAATGAAAAAAAAAAAAAAACACTATTTGAATTATGTGCACAGATGTGGGAACCCCACAAAGATATGAGACTCCTACATGAACTAAATTTTACCATGATAACTGTTACGTTTTTAAAATAAGGTTTCTAAGAAAATTTCTTTAGTTTTAGAAAGCACTCTTTTATGTTAACCAGATTATTTCCATATAACATTCACATTTTAAATACTACATACTGAGTCACTTCTTCCTTCATTTAATTTTCTGAAAATAAAACTAAACACTCCAGAGAGAGTAGTTGTTAAATTTAGCATAATGAAATATAGACATTATGCTCATTAAAGGTAGTAAGGATGTTAATTTCATTTAGCCAGTGCTCTAAGTGAAACTATCCATCCTTTCTAATGGAGTCACCTATAGGCATTTGGCATTTAATGTACCAAAATAGCTGCAACATTACAGTTGATTTTAGTTTCAATAATTCATCTTTAAACTAATACTTGGCAGAGTGGAAAATAGAAATAGTATACCAAATAGTATAGAAATAATATTAAACATCTACAGTTTTTAAGTCTTTAGTCAGATGCCTGCTGGGGATATAGCTAAGGAAGTTTTGTTATTATGTTTATTTCTTTATTATGTTTATTAGTTTCTACAAAGAAAGAAAACCAAGCTTATTGCTATAAAAATATATTTTGACTCTAAATCCTGCACTAATATAATTCTTGTAACTTGCAACAACAGAGTAGAGAATATACAAGTGACATGCAGAGACTAAATAATAAATGGCTTAATTTATTCATACAAACAGTATTTGAATAACTAAAAAATGTCAAACCCTATGTTAGGTATTTACACTACAAACATAATCCCTTGTTCTTAAAAACTATACAGCTACAATGAAAAAAAAGAGTGAGAACATGTAGATAAATATAAATGTAAAGAAAATGTGAAGGATATTATAGCAGAGAATAATAAGGTCTATGAGCTAAATGTAACTAGCTGATATATAACTAAAATTTGAGGAATTCCCAATTAAGACAATAACAAACTTGAAAGTTAAAAAAAAAAAAAAAGTTACTTAATGTTGCCAGATCTTAATTTGTCTGAAATTTTATTCACTAATAGTTGAGTCATTCTGCTTCAATATTTCCTTTAAAGGAAAGTTATCTGGTATGGATGTTGCCTCTTTTCATTTATCTGTTTATAATTTACAAGTGTAAGATTCACATTTCCCATGATATAATCCAATCAACTCATCTATTAAATAACAAGAATTATATTTTTCATGTTCCATTGTGAAATTTCCTCCAATCACAGTTTGTTGACTAGTTTCACTACAGATATTTAAAGTAGTCCAAGCATATGGTCTTAAGGAAATTTATTCTTCACTTCTACCATTTACTCTTAGCTGGCTTGTTATCAACATAAACAAAGTTTGTTATAAATATAAAGAAAGGATGCTAACGATAACGAGAATATATATGAAAGAGCAACTTTTACTAGAAAGTAAATATATACTAAAGATAGTGGATTAATCATTTAAGAATAAAAAATGAAGGTTAAAAGTCATAAGTGGTATAATAATCATGATTATAAAAATTATTTAATAGACAAGCAAGATAAAAAGTTATAAAATGTGATGTTAAAAAGAGAAAACATGGTGGGGAAGAGTAAAAATGTTCAGATTTGAATGGGAACAAAAAAGTTGCTGTCAACTTAAAATAGATTATATTTTATGTTGTGTTTTATGTTATGTTTATATGTCCAGGAACAGATGGCTTCACAGATCAATTCTACCACATTTTTTTAAAAAAAGTTAATACCTATTCATAAACCATTCTAAAAAATAGAAGAGGAAAGAACATTTCCAAATTCATTGTATGGGGCCAATATCACCCTGACAACAAAAGCAGATAAAGCCACCACAAAAAAAAAAGAGAACTAAAGCCAATATCTCTCAAGAATATAGATGAAAAAATCTTCAGCAAAATATTAATAAACTGAATCCACCAAAACAATAAAACAATCATATACCATGATCAAGTGGGATTTATTCCCAGGATACAAGGTGGTTGAACATTTAGAGAACAGTCAATATTATACTCAAACCAATAAGAGAAAGAATGGAAAAAAACTTATCATTTCAATAGATTCAGAAAAAGCATTTGACAATGTACAATATCCATGTACATTGTCAAATTCATGATAATTTATAATTCATGATAAAAGTCTGTAACAAGTTTAGAGGGAACATACCTCAACATAATAAAGGCTTTATATGAAAAACCCATAGGAAACATCATTCTCAGCAGGGGAAAACTGAGTTTTCCCCTAAGGTCTGGAACAAGCAAGGGTGTCCACTCTCACCACTTTTATTTCACATAGTACTGGAGGTCCTAGCCACAGCAGAGAAAACAAAAGGAAAGGTGAGGCATCCAAGTTGATAAGGAAAAAGTAAACTCTCATTATTTGCAGATACCATGATACCACATAGAGAAAACCCTAAAGACCACCAAAAGACAACATTTAGTTAGGTTTATTCCTAGGTATCTTATGGGTTTTGGTACAGTTGTTAATGGGATCAGTTCCTTGATTTCTTTCTGCTGCTTCATTATTGTTGTATAGAAATGCAACAGATTTCTGTATGTTGATTTTGTATACTGTGACTTAACTGAATTTGTACATCTAGCAACTTTTTGATGGAGTCTTCTGGGTTTTCTATATAGAATATCACGTCATCTGCAAATAGTGAAAGTCTGACTTCTTCCTTGCCAATCTGAATGCATTTTATTTCTTTTTGTTGTCTGATTGTTGATGCTAGGACTTCTAGTATTACATTAAATAATAGTAGTGAGACTGGATATCCTTGTTTTGTTTCTGACCAGAGAGGAAAAGCTCTGTTTTTCCCCACTGAGGATGAAAAAACAAACAAACAAACAAAACCCTCTGTGTTAAAAAGAGTATCACCTGGTAGAAATAATATTTTTTATAAAAGCCAGAGTACAGAAACTATGAAATTAAGATTCATCGTTGCCATTAATTCTCTAATAAGTACTTGTGTTATTTATTTTGTTTTCTAGTTTTACAAGAGATCAAAGTCTTCTTGATGTATCAAATTATTTTACCTATGTTTCAAAAAGTAAAAACAAAACAAAAGAACTGAACTTAGCTGACCCATGTCATTGGTAGTAATGCATTAATTTTTCTTTTCTTCTTATTTAAATTCTAATTAGTTATCATACCTTATAATATTTGTTTCACGTGTAGGATTTAGTGATTCATCACTGACATACATTACTCAGTGCTCATCAAAACATGTACTCTCCTTAACAATGATCACCCATTTAACCCATCTCCCTGCCCACCTCCCCTCCAGCAACCCTCAGTTTATTCTCTATAGTTCAGCGTCTGTTTCTCAGTTTGCCTCTCTCTTTCCCCCTATGTTCATGTTTTGTTTTTTTAAATTCCACACATGAATGAAATCATATGGTACAGGTCTTTCTGTGACTGACATATTTGCTGGTATTTTGCTTAGCATAATACTCCCTAGCCCCTTCTATGTTGTTATATATATTCCTCAACCACCAAAAAGAATGAAATTTTGCTACATACACACACACACACCCCCCACTTCTTTATCTGTTCATTAGTCGATGGACATTTGGACTCTTTCCATCATTTGGCTATCGTAGATAATGCTGCTATAAACATTGTGGTGTATGTATCCTTCCAATCAGAATTTTCGTATCCTTTGGGTAAATACCCAGTAGTGCAGTTGCTGAATAATGGGATAGTTCTATTTTTCACTTTCTGAGGAAGCTCCATACTGTCATGTATTAAATTTATTTCAAGATTTCTGACTAATTCAGAAGATAAGAAGTACAGTAAAATTACATGGCTTAATATGCCAGAGTGAAGAATAGGATCCTAAGCATGGAATTCAAGGAAATGGATTCTTTCAAACTGATACTAAGATAATGAAAAATAAATGAAGAAAAATATAGCACAAGCAAAATATTAACATTTGCATTTATTATAACTTTTAGTATTTTTTTTTAATTTTGAGTATATTTGACACATAATGTTACATTAGTTTCAGGTGTACAGCATAGTGATTCAACTTTTCAATACATCATACTATGTTCATAGGTGCAGTGACCATTTGCACTACATATTGCTATGATAAAATCATTGACTATATTCCTCATGTTGTACCTTTTATTCCCATGACTTATTCATTCCCTAACTGGAAGCCTGTATCTGCCATTCCCCTTCACCCATTTTGCCCATTCTCTGACCATAAGTTGGCTCTTTGTATTTATGTCTAATTATGTTTTTTTATTATGTGTTTTGTTTTTTTAGAGTCCACATATGAGTGAAATTATATGGTATTTGTCTTTCTCAGTCTGATTTCTTTTACTCAGCATAATATCTTCTAGATTCATCCATTTTTTGCAAATGGTCATATCTCATCATTTTTATGGCTATGTGATATTCCACTATGTATATGTGTGTGTGTGTGTGTGAGAGAGATATGCCTCATCTCATATATGATATATGATATATATATGTATATATATATATACAAAATATCTTCTTTATTCATTCATCTATTGATGGACACTTAGGTTCCTTCCATATCTTGACCATTGTAAATAATGCCACAATAAACATAAGTGTGCCCATCTCTCTTCAAATTAGTTTTTTTGTTTTCTTTGAGTAAATACACTTTTATATCTTAGACAAGTCCTAAAATGGTTAGGGTCTTAAAGAGATTCTAAGATACATCCTTTTAAATATATCCATAGAATTTATGTATTTATATATATATGTGTATATATACGTATATATGTAAATATTCCATGGGATAAAAATGTATAGTTAAAATTGATTTGGCAAATTCAATGTATCAAGAAAAGGAAATTTCATTTTCAAGTAATTTTTTAGAATCACTAAAAAATACTATTCATTGTGTTTCTCTTTTGTCTCTTTGCACTTACTCCTTTTGAACTTAAATATTACAAGTAGAAAAAATAGAATTCTAATACCTAGGGATACTATGAGAAGAAACATATAATTTTTTTTAAATGTATTTATTTTTTTCAGCATAACAGTATTCATTGTTTTTGCACAACACCCAGTGCTCCATGCAATACGTGCCCTCCCTATTACCCACCACCTGGTTCCCCCAACCTCCCACCCCCGCCCCTTCAAAACCCTCAGGTTGTTTTTCAGAGTCCATAATCTCTTATGGTTTGCCTCCCCTTCCAATTTTTTTTTTTATAAATATATAATGTATTTTTATCCCCAGGGGTACAGGTCTGTGAATCGTCAGGTTTACACACTTCACAGCACTCACGATAGCACATACCCTCCCCAATGTCCATAACCCCCTCCCCCTCTCCCAACCCCACCTCCCCCCAGCAACCCCCAGTTTGTTTTCTGAGTTTAAGAGTCATTTATGGTTTGTCTCCCTCCCGATCCCATCTCGTTTCATTTATTCTTCTCCTATCCCCCTAACCCCCCATGTTGCATCTCCATGTCCTCATATCAGGGAGATCATATGATAGTTGTCTTTCTCCGATTGACTTATTTCACTAAGCATGATACCCTCTAGTTCCATCCACGTCGTCGCAAATGGCAAGATTTCATTTCTTTTGATGGCTGCATAGTATTCCATTGTGTATATATACCACATCTTCTTTATCCATTCATCTGTTGATGGACATCTAGGTTCTTTCCATAGTTTGGCTATTGTACATATTGCTGCTATAAACATTCGGGTACACGTGCCCCTTCGGATCACTACGCTGATGATATGATACTATATGTGGAAAACCCAAAAGACTCCACTCCAAAACTGCTAGAACTTGTACAGGAATTCAGTAAAGTGTCAGGATATAAAATCAATGCACAGAAATCAGTTGCATTTCTGTACACCAACAACAAGACAGAAGACAGAGAAATTAAGGAGTCAATCCCATTTACAATTGCACCCAAAACTATAAGATACCTAGGAATAAACCTAACCAAAGAGGCTAAGAATCTATACGCAGAAAACTATAAAGTACTCATGAAAGAAATTGAGGAAGACACAAAGAAATGGAAAAATGTTCCATGCTCCTGGATTGGAAGAATAAATATTGTGAAAACGTCTATGCTACCTAAAGCAATCTACACATTTAATGCAATCCCTATCAAAATACCATCCATTTTTTCAAAGACATGGAACAAATAATCCTAAAGTTTATATGGAACCAGAAAAGACCTCGAATAGCCAAAGGAATATTGAAAAAGAAAGCCAAAGTGGGTGGCATCACAATTCCAGACTTCAAGCTCTATTACAAAGCTGTCATCATCAAGACAGCATGGTACTGGCACAAAAACAGACACATAGATCAATGAACAGAATAGAGAGCCCAGAAATAGACCCTCAACTCTATGGTCAACTAATCTTCAACAAAGCAGGAAAGAATGTCCAATGGAAAAAAGACAGCCTCTTCAATAAATGGTGCTGGGAAAATTGGACAGCCACATGCAGAAAAATGAAATTGGACTACTTCCTTACACCACACACGAAAACAGACTCAAAATGGATGAAGGACCTCAATGTGAAAAAGGAATCCATCAAAATCCTTGAGGAGAATGCAGGCAGCAACCTCTTCGACCTCAGCTGCAGCAACATCTTCCTAGGAACATCGGCAAACGCAAGGGAAGCAAGGGCAAAAATGAACTATTGGATTTCACCAAGATCAAAAGCTTTTGCACAGCAAAGGAAACAGTTAACAAAACCAAAAGACAACTGACAGAATGGGAGAAGATATTTGCAAACGACATATCAGATAAAGGGCTAGTATCCAAAATCTATAAGGAACTTAGCAAACTCAACACCCAAAGAACAAACAATCCAATCAAGAAATGGGCAGAGGACATGAACAGACATTTCTGCAAAGAAGACATCCAGATGGCCAACAGACACATGAAAAAGTGCTCCACATCACTTGGCATCAGCGAAACACAAATCAAAACCACAATGAGATATCACCTCACACCAGTCAGAATGGCTAAAATTAACAAGTCAGGAAATGACAGATGCTGGCGAGGATGCGGAGAAAGGGGAATCCTCCTCCACTGTTCGTGGGAATGCAAGCTGGTGCAACCACTCTGGAAAACAGCATGGAGTTTCCTCAAAATGCTGAAAATAGAACTACCCTATGACCCAGCAATTGCACTACTGGTTATTTACCCTAAAGATACAAACGAAGAAACATATAATTTTAAAAGAAAGTCTAAAAATAAAAACCACCAAGACAAACTACATTTTCTGTAACTAATTAGTATTATTTAACAGAGAAAATAATAATAATCAACAGGTCTCAAATTATGTTTTTTAAATTGGAGATAACAGTAAGAAACTACTAAACTGTCATTTAGCTTTATCCAATATTTATCCAGAATTTAAGCATCTTATTCCAGTGCTCTTGTTGCATATGGAGTCCTAGAAATTAGATGTAAGATGTATTAGTATTTTTCCCTCTATTGATTAGTAAAATCTTCTTCCCCATTAATGTGGCCCTTCTTGGCATACTAAATTTACATCACTTTAAATCTTTGAGATTTCCGTTACATAGGCAACTATAGTCAAAATCATGTTTTGTAATTATTTTTGTATATCATTGTTTGACTTGTGTCATTTTTATTATCCAAATAATTACATTGCATATTTGACTGCATGTAGTGGATGTTCAGTGTATTCTGTTGAATGAGTGGACAGAATATTTGCCTTTATATATGCTATGAAAGCTAGTTTTCTATTGTTTGTATTATTGATACTTTCTAGATTTTAAAATGCTAACCTTGAAAAGTTATAATAATTATTTTAGATTGAAAGACATTATTCTTGTAAAGACTACATTTAGATATTTAGCTTGTTTTTTTAATTCTGGTCTCTGATATTTTAAAAATAAATTATGAGGAATCTATGGAATTCATAGAGTTGTACACCTCCCAAGGAGGAAGTGCAAGTGAATAGAATGAGAAAATCTAGCTGGTGTCAAAAGAGAGTTACTTGACAATACACCTTAATGATTAGGAACTGACATTCAAAAATTCTGTTGCTATCTACCACAAAATGTCAAGAATTGAACTCATGTTAGAGACCATCCACACAGAAAGGATATATGACAGAAAAATATTAAAATAACCTTTTTAATTACATTGTGGTAGAAGTTCTTCTGGGTGTAATTTTCAAACTGACAACTTGGCATTATTATTTTCCAGTTATTTACAACAAAGGAAAAAGTTATGTTCTCTGTACTTTCCCTTATTATGAACCAAAGGGTCATGCATCAGGTAGATGTAAATTATTACAATCATTCTTTTGAGTATTTTTAAAGTAATTTTAAGAGTATTGATCAATTTATGTAATGTATATACCATTAACTCCATAAATTTTTAGAAAGTTGTTAGTTTAAAAAAAAGTTTTTTTAAAATACATATTTAGAGAGAAGTTCAAAAAAATGATATTCCTGTTCCCAATCTATTTAAATTATGACAGTATAAAATAATTATTATTTCTAAACCAAATAGGCTTGTATACCCACATTACATGAATTATTCTAAACTCTTCTTACTAAAGCAAAATAAAAATCTATCCAGATATTATAGAAATACTCCATTCCTATAGCAGAGTTTTGAATTTCTTTATTTCTTTAAGTTAATTCAAATTATGGAATATAAAGATCTACAAAATATTCTGCCATTCAGATCTACTCTGGAGGTAATTAAGATCACTGATCAAAAAACATAAATCCAAATATATGTACTCAACTACTAAATGTCCTGAGGAAAAAAAAAAAGGACATTATTGATTGAAATCAATAGGGGGGGTTACCAAAACAAACAAGGAGAATGAAACTGTCCAAAGTGATCAAACAAATGGGACAGAAAAGAGAGAGGAACCATTGTAAAGATTAAAACTATGAAATCAGACAGAATAATCCAAGTCTATCAATAATCCAAATAAATCAGAATGAGTTTGATTCTCACAGAAGAATATAAAATTATTTTAAAATGGTCTTCATATAAGACATATATATAAAAAAATGAAGACATGAATACTATATACCAGATAAATACTAGCAAATGTAACTATGGCAATATTACTATCACATAAACTGGAATTTCGTGCCAGTATTAGAACATTAAGATGTGACAGTCATGTGAACATGCCTTGCTGAGGTAGGTAATATAAATGACCAAAGGGTATTCCCACCTTAGAATTCATCACCCCATTTCCACAGAAAAAGTGTCTTTATTGTATTGCATCAGATATCAGGGCAGATGAATTCTTGGAAAAGACAGGATCCCTTTGTCAGCTTCCTTTTATTCAAGGACTCTGATGGCTTTGCAGAATTTTCCTTAGACTCCTCAGTCTAGGATGCTTTCATCCAACATTCTCCCTCTTTCCTTCACTCAAATTAGAACTGAATCATTATTAGACTCCATATCCCTCATTTTTTCAGCTTTTTTTTCTTTTTCCTATAACAAGGCATTTAAATTAATTCAAATTTAAATTTAAAAATTTAACTTAAATTTAAATCTTAAACTTCAGATTTTTTGGTGTGAGTAATATTAGGAGCTCATTCTGAATTTAACATAATGATTCAACAATTGTATATATCAGTGCTCATCAAATACTCATAATCCCCTTTGTCTATTTCATCCATCCCTTGCCCCACTTCCCTTCTGGCAACTACCAGTTTGTTCTTAACATTAGGAGTCTGTTTGTCTCCTTTGCTTTTTTCATTTGTTTTGTTTCTTAAGTTCCACATATAAGTGAAATCACATTGTATTTGTCTTCTCTGACTGACTTATTTCACTTAGCATTATGCCCTCTAGGTCCATCCATATTGTTGCCAATGTCAAGATCTCATCCTTTTTTTATGGATGAGTAATATTACATCGTGTGCGTACTACAATTTCTTTATCCATTAATCTATGAATGGACACTTCAGTTGCCTCCATATTTTGGCTATTGTAAATAATGTTGTAGTAAACACAGGGGTACATGTATCTTTTTGAATTAGTGTTTTCATTTTCTTTGGGTAAACATCCAGTAGTGGAATTACTGGATCATATGGTAATTTTATTTTTAATTACCTCCACCCTGGAACCTCCACACTGTTTTCTGCAATGGCTGCACCAATTTACATTCCCACCACTAGTGCGTGAGAGTTCCCTTTTCTCCAGACTTACTTGCTATTTCTTGTGCTTTTTATTTTAGCTATTCTGACAGGGGTGTAGTTTTGATTTGCATTGTAGTTTTGATTTGCATTTCCCTGATGATTAATGATGTTGAGCATGTGTCTACTGGCCATGTGTGTGTCTTCTTTGGAAAAATGACTACTTACATCTTCTGACCATTTTTTAAATTTAGATTTGGTTTTGGGGTGTTAAGTTGTACAAGGTTTTTATATATTTTGGATATTAAGGCCTTATTGATTATGTCATTCACAAATAACTTCTCCCATTCAGTAAGCTGTCTTTTGGTTTTTTTAATGGTTTAACATGTTTTTTCCTCTTCTCTCAGGTAATGTGGAACAGCTTTTCAGATTAATCATTTAGATACCCTCTTTCACAAAATACTTTTTTCATTATTTTGACCACTTTTTAAAAAAATTGGTTTGTTCATATGTATTAATGATAAAATATCTTAAATATTAAAGATATAAGGCCTTCCAGATATAGTAGTGCCAAATCTTCCTTTGGCTTACCTTTTCATTTTCTTAATGGTACGTTTGAGGTCACTAATTTCTAAATTTCAATATAGTTCAGTTTATTACCCTTTTATTTGATAGTAGTGCTTTTAGTGTTCTGCTTCAGAAAATGTTGCCAACTTAATGGACATAAAATATTCTATATTTTTTCCTAGATGTATTACTGGCTTACCTTTCATTTTTATGTCTATATTCTATTTCAAATTAATTTGTGTTTAAAGTGTGCAATAGAGGTCAATGTTCTTTTTTACTTTTCAATATGTAGCTGACACAGCATGATTTATAGATTTTTATTTTCTGTCTCTTTAATCTATTTGTGTTTGTCCTCGAATTACACCATCAGCAATTACTATGACTTCATAATTTATGTTGATATCTCATAATGTAAGTTTTCCAACATTCTTCTTTTACCCAATACTTTCTTAGCTCTCCTGGGCATGTGGAATTTCCATAAAATTTAAAATAATGTTAATTTCAGAAAAAAACAATGATTCTGATTTGGATTGCCTTAAGTCTATGAATTGATGTGGGGAAAATTAACATAATAAAATTATTTTCCAATGTACAAACAAGGTTTAGCTTTCCATTTTAGTTTTCTATATTAATTTGTCTCAGTGATATTTTATAGTTTCCAGTAGAGATGACTTGCATATTTCAAAAGATGTATTCTTAACGACTTTGTTTTCAAAGCCATAGTAAATGAAATCCTTTCTTAAACTTTGAGTTTTAATTATCAATTGCTAATATACCAAAATGAAATTAATTTTTGATTGCTTCCTTTTTTTCCTTCAGAAATTTGCTTAATATACATTTAAATTCTAAGAGTCTCTTGGTAGATTATTTGGCTTTTCAATGCCCAAACTATGACGCCAATGAATAATAAAACTTTTATTTTCTTCTTTAAAATCTACATAGCTTGTATTTTATTTTATTTTATTATTTTTTTTATTTTACATTTTCCTGTTTACACTTCAAAGAGTTCTAGTGCAAGAACGAATATAAGTAGTGCTATGAGGCAAACTAAATATGTGATAATTATTTTTAGTTAAAAATAGGATAAGATAAAATAAAGTTCCTTATTTCTAGTTTTCAAAGGTGATTGAGATGATTATGAAATTTTTAAATTTAATTATCATATGTTCTTAATGTGGTGATTTATAACTGATTTTGAAAAAAAATTTAACCCCAATTTTCTGTAATTAACCTCCATTTTTATGACATATTATCCCATCTTTTGCATATTCATTCTTAATAATGGTTATGCATATTACATATAATAGAATAGATACATAATTTTTATATTTTTGAGAGTCTTGGAACTTATAATTTATGATCTATCAAAAATTACTCAATTGGATTTCATCAAAATTTAAAATGTCTACTCTTCCTAAAACACAATTAGTGGGGCACCTGGGTGGCTCAGTGGTTAAACACCCAACTCTTGATTTCAGCTCAGATCATGATCTCAGGGTCTTAGGATCAAATCCCACTCTGGCTCCTCATTCAGCAGGGAATCTGCTGGAGATTCTCCCCACCGCCCCCTCCCCCACCAATGGCCCCTCCCCGACTTGTGCATGTGTTTTCTCTCTCTCTCTCTCTCTCTCAAAATGAATTTTAAGAAACCACACAATTAAGGTGAAACAGACTGCAGACCAGGCCAAAAACAACAACAACAACACAAACACACACACACACACACACACACACACACACGACATAAATCTAAAAGGATTTATATCCAGAATATGTAAAGAATACTCAAACCTCAATTATAAGCAGACGAACAACTTAAATAAATGCATAAAAATTTAAACAAATACTTCACCAAAAACTTTATTTATGGGTAGAAAAATAAGCTCATAAAAATGCTGAAATTTATTGGCCAAGAGATAAAACCAAATTAAAACCATAAGAAGCTACCAGTGGGGATATCTAAAATTAAAAAGAATAATCAACTCAAAATGGATTGAACACTTAAACCATAAAACTCTTTAGAAGAAAAGAGAAAAAGCTACTTAACATAGATCATGCCAATGATTTCTTAAATATGATACTAAGACTACAGGCAACAAAAGCAAAAATAAATAAGTGGATCTCATGAAACCAAAAAGTTTCTTCACAGCAAAGAAATCAATCAACATAGTGAAAGCCAACCTATAGAATGGAGAAAATATCTGGTAACCATTTATATGATAAGGAGATCAAATATACAAGGAATCCATACAATGTAGTAACAACAAAAAATAATATAAATAAAAATTAGGCAGAGGACCCAACTAGACATTTTTCCAAAGAAGACATACAAATGGCCAATAGGTATATGAAAAGGTGTTCAACATGACTGATCATCAGGAAATACAAATCAAAACCACAACGAAATATCACTTGACATATGTTAGGATCGCTGTCATCAAAAAGTCCAAGGTAATGTTCATGAGAATATGGAGAAAAGGAGCAGTTAGTGGAAAGTAAACTGGTATACATATTATGGAAAACTTAACATTATATAATACACCAACTTCCCTTCTGGACATATATCCAAAGGAAATCGACTCTTGAAGAAAGGGGTGCCTGGGTGATACAGTCAGTTACATATCCACCTCTTGATTTCAGCTCAGGTCATGATCTCAGTGTACTGAGATAGAGCCCTGTGTCTGCTCTGCCCTCAGCATGGAGTCTGCTTGAGATTCTCCCTCACTCTCCTTCTTCCCCCCTGCTCATGCACTCTCTCTCTCTCTCTCTCTCTCTCTCTCTAAAGTAAATAAAGGAATCTTTTTCTTTTTAAATCTTGAATAAATATCTCCACTCTATGTTTATTGCAGTGTTATTCACAATAGCTAAGATGTAGAACCAATGTAAGTGTCATTATTCTTTAATATCAATATTCTTAAAAT
The DNA here is from genome assembly GCF_922984935.1 of Meles meles. Classification (NCBI taxonomy): domain Eukaryota; kingdom Metazoa; phylum Chordata; class Mammalia; order Carnivora; family Mustelidae; genus Meles; species Meles meles. The sequence goes on from NC_060066.1 coordinate 25,356,979, forward strand.
ATCTGTAGAATTTGTAGGCTGTCATTTAGAATCTATGTATAACTTCTATTTGGGACTCATTCAAGATAGAAGACAAAAAAGAGTACAATTTCTTCAGGGAACACTATATTCTTGACCTATCCTGTGGACCACCAAAGTCAAAATAAAAATCTTTCAGTGAAGAGGGCACGTTTTGCATGGAGCACTGGGTGTTGTGCAAAAAGAATGAATACTGTTACGCTGAAAAAATAAATAAAATGAGAAAAAAAAAAAAAAAAAGAATAAACAGCACATCAGAGCTATGACACATACTAGGACCACAACCAAGGTAACTGAGGAAGTCTTATTCCCACAGCCAACGTTAGGAGGGAAAGCATGTTATAGAAAAAATCATGGATTACTTTAGACCCACAGAAGGTGAGGTGGAAAACTATCAGGTCACCATCATCCCTATGACCAAGAGACCAGCCCAGGACCAGGACATGACATGGCACAGCCATGTGGACTCATGAACACATTGTACTTCAGGGAGTGGCAGATGGCCACATAGCAGTTATTGCCCATGTTCATGAACAGAAAAGAATGCTATATGTTCTCACAGCTCTTTGCCCTCATTTATTCATTCATATAGTCAAGAAATATTATTGAACCCTTATTCTATATGGAAATATTCTAGGTGCTCAAATCCAGCAATGAGCAAGGACTAGGGCTCTGCTCTGTCCTTTTCATGGTCCACCGAGGGAATCTGTCATATAACCAAAGAAGACAGCACAGAGTAGTCAGAGGAGTGTTCGGGACAGCCTAGGGATCTGCAGAAGCTAAGTGTGGGTCTCAGACCCAACTTGGGATTTAGAGGCTTTGAAATTGGTGATGTCTACAGGGAGACCTGCAGGGTGAGTTGGTATGATTCAGCTGACCAGGCAGGTGGAAGAGGGGTTTCCAGACAGAGGGGACAGTGAGTACAAAGTCTCAGGGTGAAAAAGGCATAGTGCATTTGGGACAGTGGTATGTTCAGTGTACCAGGGAGAGCTGGAGGTCGGTACTGTGTTTCTGGAATTGAAAGCAGGCAGGTGGGAAGGGCATGGGCATGCAAGAAAATGGTGTCCAATTGAGGAGTTTGTTTTAAGGGGAATGGGGACCAATAAATTTTTTTAATGCTTTAAAAAAAAAAAAAAAAAAAAAAAAAAATCTTTCAGTGATTCCAGAAAGATATACAAAGAAGCAGTGGTTGATATTAACAGGGTAAAAGTATACATATATAAACAGATGATTGTTGGTCTCTTCTAAGGAAAGCAGCAAGAGTAGCTGGTTTTAAGCTTAACCAATAAGCCCAATATTATCTAGTAACTTGAGAATTTTCTAGTAAACAATTAAAACCTATAGGTTGCTGAACTTTAGAATTATGTAATAACAATTTACAACCTATAAGTTGCTGACAACCACTCTCAGAGATTCTGATTTAATTGGCCAGGGATGGACCTAGATACAGGTATATTTTAAAATACACTAGAGCAGATTCTAATGTACTGCTATGTTTAAGATGACTGTTAATGCAAAAAACTAGATAGTATAAAATAAAACACCATTCCCCACTTTCCCTTTTTTTTTTCAGTCAATTTCCACTCTCTAATACCATACCACTCCCTTTCCATGAGAAAGGTGTGACCTCTATGTTTGGGGAGCTAAAAATAAAAGAATTAAGATATCTTAATGCCACCCCTACTACATTTTCTCATCTTTTATTAACCTGTCTTCAGAATTCACAGAGTTCTCTAATATACTATGTGAAAAACTGTCAGAGCAAGACTTATTCTGCAAGATATCAGTATGTGGAAGAGGGGAAGAAAGACATATGGAAGGCTACCTATCTGGTTACATGGGGCATAACTGTGGTAGAACTATCATACTAGGAGTCCTGTAGAAAATACTGTGGCACACCACCCAGATATTCCTCCAGGACTAAAAGTGTTGCTTGCTGATGGGTTATGGCCGAATCCCTGCAAAACTTATTAGGCAAGAAGAATTGTTTTCCCAAAGTTACTCTTCTTCCCTAGAGATAACCTACTTCCTATGACTGTTTGATGCAAGTGTACAAAGCCTCCCTGACCACAACCTACACCTCAGATCCAATGCAGAATATCTCTGAAGAGCTACTCCAGCTTTAGATCAATAAATGTGACTGGCTGAGAGTTTTGCTTCAGTGGCACTTTAAGTCAACTTTACCCTCTGCCCTGTCCTGCTTCCTTCAACCACTTAAAGGTATTTTTTACAGAATACTCTCCAATATTCCTAGGACTTGGTTTTCTGCAGAACCAAGCTAATGATAAATGGTGTCAGTAGGAAAAAGCAATCTCTAAAAATGGGAATTTGGAGATGAGTTATTCATCGGCCAGTTGGCAATGAGGATTCCATTACTGGAATAGGTGGAGTACTAATAACCTCTGGCATGAGAGAGCAGTGTAATTATTGATAATCTCACCAGTAGTGAACTGGAATGGTATACCAGTAAAAGGAATGCATCAGTATCTAGGTATTTGAAATGTTCACGGTAAGTTATAATTGCTAGAGGAGTTGCTAGGGGTGACCAATGAGTTAGAGAATGACATCAAAAGATAGAATTAATTCATCATTAATTTAAGAAAATGTGTTTAAAAGTCATAGTGCCTCCTTGACAACATAAATGGAGTATTTTGTCTCCTGCAGCTACAAAGCAGAAAGCTGAGGCCCCAAAATCGCAATTAATTATACTGGTAATGCAGCTCCTGAGAAGACTAGAAACCCCAGTCTAGAAATTCTATTAAACCACGATCCAAGCCTTAACTGAGAAGAAATGGGATCCTCATAACTGGGATGGAGACATGTCCACCAATGTGCATGAACATCTGGGTTCTTCTGAACTCTGAGACTACAGAACATCTCAAATCCTCTGAAATTCTCAGTACTCACCATAATCCTCTGGCACACCTCCATGTTAAAATTTTGTAAGTACTTTATTTGAAGAAAATCTACCAGTTGCTTTCTTAAAAGATAACCTCTACTTCTGCAGTTCTGTCCATGACAACAATTACCAGTATTAAGTAGCAGCATAACTCAACCAAGATAGAATTTGACCTACTAAGGGAGTAAAAGGACTATAACTGAAAGCTATACAAACTTGCCAAATGTACTAACAGGAGTCAGGGCCTATGAAAGAGACTGGATGCAAAAAATATGTTATCAAGACTATCATGAAAGAGTCTAATAAAGCGGGAATTAAAAAATTGGAAACAATCTCCAATGCAACTGTATTTAAAAGTTCATCAAGTATGCAGGAGACCTTCCTATCCTGGAAGGATAGCATTTTAAAGCCTGAAAAAGTCAATGTCCCCCATTAAATGAGGAATAAAACCACAACTACAATGCAAGCAGTGTAAAAGAGGATTAAGTAGTTCAGCAAAACGGAATGTTGGAAAGGATATCTATTATGTAAGGCTGGAAACCACCAGTCAACTTTAAAGGAGGCCTGAACAGACTCCCTTTACTCCACTCCCTCAGTCAATAAGGTATGTACTTCTGAGAAACTAAGCATTGTTTTCTCCGTAAGACTCTGTAGTTCGGGTCTGATAGCTGGAAAAGCTATTACAGAATTGGGTTCCTAGACAGAAATGGGAATGGTAATGAAAGTTTCCTGAAAGAAGACCATGTGATGATTCTTAATGGTCAAAAATCAGATGGGTACAATTACTATAATAAGCAATAATATCATAGTAAAATTAGGGTAGAGGCTGACATCCAGCTATAGAAATAAGATGCGGCATCCTTAGGGTGAAGGTATATATGGAAAGATGGATGGCTCAATTTGTACAATCAGTCTAAACTAAATAATCAAGATGAATTAGGGTGCATGATCAGAAGGCTCAGGATAGTCATTCACAAAATCATGCTGTGACCACTTTTTGGTCCTGGGCTGGCTTAGAGGGCAGAACTACCTGACTAAAGGGGAGATACAAAGGAAGGATATTGAAAAACCACTTAACGTGTAAATAGTAATAATTCACCTAGCCTCTTTCCAAAAATATCCAGGAACATTTACTCAGTAAATAATATCCTAGGGTTGTGGGAATATATAAATCTTTGAAGAGTGGATGGAAAAAGTCCTAGCTGATGATAATATATGGTACCCGAAGCATCATAATCCTTGCTACAGTGGTGATCAAGTAGTAAGTAAAGAATTGGCCCAGGTCTGACCTATATTGCATCCACTAACTGCACAGACTCACTATCACAAAGTCCTCATTTTCCCAATCCCTGAATGTATAATTTAACTGGACATTTTTGTCAGTAAGCCAACCCCCATATTGCTTCCTTGACCTGTGTAGTTTTTCATAGGTGAAGGCATTCTCCCAGCCAACTTATATAAAAACTACAATTCAGAGGAATATTAGGAGGAAATAGGGAAGGTCAGTGATACCTCTAAGTGCCTAAAGAATTCTAGGATTCTGGTATCTATTATATCCTCATTCATTCATCATGCCTGCACTTTAAAAAAAAAAAATGAGATGGTTGCTAGGGAATGACAGTCAGCCAACTCAAATTAAAGCAAGTAATATCAATATTGCTGTTGTATAAGAGGAGATATCTCTTTAAGAACATATTAACATGACCTTAGGTTCATGGTGTATAGTAATTGATCTAGCCAATGCATTCTTCTTAAACTTTATCATGAAAGAGGAATCAGTTCACATTTACATAGGATGCCACAAGACCATGTTAACTTTCCCCACCGCTCTCATAAAATACTTCTGAGCAATCTAGACCCTTGGGATATTGTGAATACTCTTAAATTGGTCCACTTCATCAGTGACATAATAAGCAAACCAACTGAGCAAAAAAAAAACCAAGTATGTTTGAGAACTTGATAAGATCCGTGTGTTCCAGAGGGTGGAAAATAAATAAAAAAGCTTTAGGACTTATCACACCAATTAAGTTTTTACTTGTCCAATGTCCTGGGGTATATTTTTTTTTTCAAAAGTAAAGGACAATAGATTGAATCTTGCACTGTTTACAAGTACAAATGAAGAACAGTACCTGGTAGAAATTTTGTACAGTATATTCCACACTGGATATTACTACTTTGACTAATTTCCCAGGTGTTTCGGAAGGCTGACAGTTTTTAGTGGAATCCACAGAAGAAAAGGTATCTACAGAAGAAATAGGTTGTGATTCAAGCAGACCTTCTTCTTGGGCCATAGGACCCTGCAGGAATAATACTAGTTATAAGGTGGTAAGTCCCAGTAGGAGCATCACAAAGTAAAATCTTAATTTTCTAATAGCAAGGTCATGTCATCATGTGAAATGTTACTGTGCACTAATAAAAATGGAAAATGTATTAAGGGATATCAAGTGACCTCTAATTAAGGATGCCTATCATGAATTGATTTTGTTAGACCTACCAATTACCAAGTCAAAACATTGAGGAGGCCCAGTGGCAGTGAATCATAAGACAGAAGTATCACATAAGTAGAGGGTACAGCTAGGTCCACAGGGCAGAAATAAGCTGCACAAGCAAGTGACATAGATTCCCACATCCTCCAGTGTTATCCCAACACCTCGCCCTCAGAGCATACCAACAGGATCATGGGTGGTATCTTGAGGGCAGGGGAGCACTTAAAACAGATGGTGAAAGAAGAATATAAATGAGTGGTTTAGGTGTGCTTCAGTCCATATACAGATGCAAAGTGAAGATGCACCCTTCCTATGCTACAACGACACTCAGGTATGGTCCTGAAAACCACACTCAGATATGGCCCTGAAAACAACATGGCAATTGGCAGAGCTTTGACTTGACAAATTCAGGTGAGTCAGCTTATCGTTAGCACTCTCAGTGCTGTTATAATGAGCCATGTGATGACAGCAATAGACCTCGTCCCACTCACTAAAGCTAATGTAGCTACTAATGCCTCTGAATATCCAACATAATCTAATACAAAACATCTGTTATGAATTCATCCTTAGAAAATAACCATGAGAGACTATGGACTCTGAAAAATTAATCTGAGGGTTTTCGAGGGGCAGGGGGTTGGGGGTTGGATGAGGCTGGTTGTGGGTATTATGGAGGGCACATATTACATATAGCACTAGGTGTGGTGCATAAATAATGAATTCTGGAGCACTGAAAAGAAATTTAAAAAATAAATAAATAATTTAAGAAAAATAACAGTGAGCTACTCAGTGGTGAGGTGATTATACTAGGCTCCTTTCACTGTTGGATTCCTTTTATTAAGACTAGAACTAACTCATGTTCTGGACATGGGTCTGTCTTTTATTTTCATAGGATTCCTTTTATTAAGACTAGAACTAACTCATGTTCTGGACATTGGTCTGTCTTTTATTTTCATAGGATTTCAGCCAGCATCACTATCTATAGATTCGTGTGGTGATCCACTGACATAAGATCCCTCATTATATCACATGGGCGAAGTAAAGGATGTATGTCAGTGAGCACAGGATCATGACATGAATTTCATCACCTACTACACACTCAGAAACCAATGACCTGATAAGGAAATGGAATACACTTTTGAAAGCTTACTTAAGATTTCAGCTTGGAAATAGTACCTCACAAGGATGAGAAACTATCCTTTGAGATTTAATATATAGTCCAAATCAAGATCAATGTATATATACAATATGGAGAATACATGGGAGAACCAAAAGCCATTGCTACGGACTCTTTTACCAACCAACATCTTAGCAACTCATTTAGGGTTTTTGCTTCCTGTTTCCACAACGACTTTGCATGTATAGATCTCCTGGTTACCAGAGGTAGAATTGTGGCAGAGGAAGGATCAAGAGTCCAGTTAAGAGCAAATTCACAGCTGCCACCTGGTAATTTATACAATTTCTATGGTTAGAAAAACAGAAAAGGAATCACCATGTTGTTCTGATTTGCAAAGGAAATCTATTATACATGGTACAGGGAGGAATACATTTAATATTTAGGCAATCTAGATAATCCATTGGGGTGTCCATTACTGTCCTACAGATTTATTTATGGTAAATGGGTAAGAGCAGCAACCACAGCCTAAGAAGTATATGGCAACTAGACCCATCTAGGCACGCAGAGGTAGTAGCTAAAGGTGAGGAGCTAGATTAAGTAGCAGAGGAAGAAAGTTATATGAGTAAATTGCAGCCCTGACATCAGCTACAGCATCAAGGGTTATAATTCATTCTGCTATCTTCTTGTAAGTCTTCTCGGGATGGATGGGTGAGGAAGACCAATCAGAAGACCAGAGAACCCATTCTTAAAATATTGGTTTTTGGTCAACAAACTTAACTTTCTCACATTTACAGTCTGTCCTCAGGGAGAATTTTGTGTCCAAAGATTGGTCCAGGGTGGGTACAAAGTCCTGATCCTTTGCATCACGAAGGTCCATCTTGAAGGGTTATCTGAGCAAGTACATAAGATCCTTATTGCAGCTGCTCTCTTCTCCTCCATTATCCTTTTTACAGCTTTTTAGGTAAAGTACCTGAAAGTAAATTTTCACTCTAGTCTTTTTTCTATTACCAGACCTAAAACAGGTCTAAAATATAATTTCCAATCCAGACAGACAATATCATTATTGAAAACAACCCAACCTCTGATGAAAATTGGCCATTGTGTGAACTACTCAAGAGCCAGCATGGCTGGTGTGTGGTCAGTGAGATAGCAGGTAATAAGAGATGCATTCAGAGAAACAGCCAGGAACAAATCAAATGGGTTTTTGCAAGCCAATATAAGGAGCTTGGGTTGTACATTAAGTGCAATGAAAAGCAGAGGATTTAACCTAGAGTGATGGAGTCTGATTTTCCATTTGAAAAGATTACTCTTACTGCTATGTGGAAAGGGACTGTAGAGAATCGAAGCAGGAATACCCTTTAAAATGGAAAAGTCCAAAATAGGAATTGTCTGTAACTTGAACGTGATGTTTTTGTGGAACTGGATAAGTGTGATTATATTGGGGTACAAATGACAAGACTTACTATTTAATTGAATCATGGTATGATTTACTGGAATGGATATTCCTGGAGATCAAATAGGTTAGAGAGATAGGTAAGGAAATATTACACAGTTTTATAGAATAACTATATCTGATATAAAATTTATATTTCTTTATAATTAAATCTTTATTAGGGATTTAGTTCCCTTGATTATGTGAAACCATCAAAATCTTATTCTAAAGGATTTATTAAAAATGACTATTGACTCAACAACAAATCAAACCAACTCCACACGCAAGAAGGGAAATAATCAAGATTAGAGCAGAGATCAATGAGGTAGAAACAAGAGATACAGTAGAACGTATCAATGAAACTAGAAGCTGGTTTTTTGGAAGAATCAATAAGATCAAGAAACCATTGGCCACACTAATCCAAAAGAAAAGAGAGAAAGCCCAAATTAATAAAATCATGAATGAAAAGGGAGAGATCACAACTAACACCAAGGAAATAGAAACAATCATCAGAAATTATTACCAACAGTTATATGTAAATAAGCTAAGCAACCTAGATGAAATGGATGCATTCCTGGAAAACTACAAACTCCCAAAATTGAACCAGGAAGAAATTGACAACCTGAATAGACCGATATCTAGTAACGAGATTGAAGCAGTGATCAAAAACCTCCCAAAAAACAAGAGCCCAGGACCTGACGGATTCCCTGGGGAATTCTACCAAACTTTCAAAGAAGAAATAACACCAATTCTCCTGAAGCTGTTCCAAAAAATTGAAGCAGAAGGAAAACTTCCAGACTCTTTTTATGAAGCCAGCATTACCCTGATCCCCAAACCAGGCAAAGACCCTACCAAAAAGGAGAATTTCAGACCAATATCACTGATGAATATGGATGCAAAGATTCTCAACAAGATCCTAGCAAACAGGATCCAGCAGCACATTCAAAAGATTATCCACCATGACCAGGTGGGATTCATCCCTGGGTTGCAAGGTTGGTTCAACATTCGCAAATCAATCAATGTGATAGAACAAATCAATAAGAGAAGAGAGAAGAACCACATGGTCCTCTCAATTGATGCAGAAAAAGCATTTGACAAAATCCAGCATCCGTTCCTGATGAAAACGCTTCAAAGTATAGGGATAGAGGGAACATTCCTGAACTTCATAAAATCTATCTATGAAAGACCCACAGTAAATATCATCCTCAATGGGAAAAAGCTTGCAGCCTTCCCGTTGAGATCAGGAACACGACAAGGATGCCCACTCTCACCACTCTTGTTCAACATAGTATTAGAAGTTCTAGCAACGGCAATCAGACAACAAAGAGAAATAAAAGGTATCCAAATTGGCAAGGAAGAAGTCAAACTCTCTCTCTTCGCAGATGACATGATTCTTTATATGGAAAACCCCAAAGACTCCACCCCCAAATTACTAGAACTCATACAGCAATTCAGTAACGTGGCAGGATACAAAGTCAATGTACAGAAATCAGTGGCTTTCTTATACACTAAGAATGAAAATACAGAAAGGGAAATTAGAGAATTGATTCCATTTACTATAGCACCAAGAACCATAAGATACCTGGGAATAAACCTAACCAAAGAGGTAAAGGACCTGTACTCGAGGAACTACAGAACACTCATGAAAGTAATTGAAGAAGAAACAAAAAGATGGAAGACTGTTCCATGCTCTTGGACTGGAAGAATAAACATTGTTAAAATGTCTATACTGCCTAGAGCAATCTATACTTTTAATGCCATTCCGATCAAAATTCCACCGATATTTTTCAAAGAGCTGGAGCAAATAATCCTAAAATTTGTATGGAATCAGAAGAGACTCCGAATTGCTAAGGAAATGTTGAAAAACAGAAACAAAACTGGCGGCATCACGTTACCCGATTTCAAGCTTTACTACAAAGCTGTGATCACCAAGACAGCATGGTACTGGCATAAAAACAGACACATAGACCAGTGGAACAGAGTAGAGAGCTCAGATATGGACCCTCAACTCTATGGTCAAATAATCTTCAACAAAGCAGGAAAAAAATATACAGTGGAAAAAAGACAGTCTCTTCAATAAATGGTGCTGGGAAAACTGGACAGCGATATGTAGAAGAATGAAACTCGACCATTCTCTTACACCGTACACAAAGATAAACTCGAAATGGATAAAAGACCTCAATGTGAGACAGGAATCTATCAAAATCCTAGAGGAGAACATAGGCAGTAACCTCTTCTATATCAGCCACAGCAACTTCTTTCAAGATATGTCTCCAAAGGCCAAGGAAACAAAAGCAAAAATGAACTTTTGGGACTTCATCAAGATCAAAAGCTTCTGCACAGCAAAGGAAACAGTGCACAAAACAAAAAGGCAACCCACGGAATGGGAGAAGATATTTGCAAAGGACAGTACAGACAAAAGATTGATATCCAGGATCTATAAAGAACTTCTCAAACTCAACACACCCAAAACAGATAATCATATCAAAAAATGGGCAGAAGATATGAACAGACACTTATCCAACGAAGACATACAAATGGCTATCAGACACATGAAAAAATGTTCATCATCACTAGCCATCAGGGAGATTCAAATTAAAACCACATTGAGATACCACCTCACACCAGTTAGAATGGCCAAAATTAGCAAGACAGGAAACAACGTGTGCTGGAGAGGATGTGGAGAAAGGGGAACCCCCTTACACTGTTGGTGGGAATGCACGTTAGTGCAGACACTTTGGAGAACAGTGTGGAGATTCCTCAAGAAATTAAGAATAGAGCTTCCTTATGACCCTTCAATTGCACTGCTGGGTATTTACCCCAAAGATACAGATGTAGTAAAAAGAAGGGCCATCTGTACCCCAATGTTTATTGCAGCAATGGCTACGGTCGCCAAACTGTGGAAAGAACCAAGATGCCCTTCAACGGATGAATGGATAAGGAAGATGTGGTCCATATACACAATGGAGTATTATGCCTCCATCAGAAAGGATGAATACCCAACTTTTGTAGCAACATGGACGGGACTGGAAGAAATTATGCTGAGCGAAATAAGTCAAGCAGAGAGAGTCAAGTATCATATGGTCTCACTTATTTGTGGAGCATAACAAATAACATGGAGGACATGGGGAGATGGAGAGGAGAGGGAGTTGAGGGAAACTGGAAGGGGAGATGAACCATGAGAGACTATGGACTCTGAAAAACAACCAGAGGGTTTTGAAGGGGCGGGGGGGGGGGGGGGGGTGGGAGGTTGAAGAACCAAGTGGTGGGTAATAGGGAGGGCACCTACTGCATGGAGCACTGGGTGTGATGCCAAAACAATGAACACTATTATGCTGTAAATAAACAAATAAACAAAACAAAAAGAAAAGAAAAAAAAATGACTATTGACTTCAAACTATAAACTAGAAGAAATTAAGGCTTTTTTGTAATTGAATCAACATTAGAGTCAACAACAACATCACCAATTTTAGCCATAGTGCTTTGGTAACAAAGTTAGAAACTGTAGGCAATAAGTATTATTCAGAGCAAATTTTGATTTAAAATATTATACTAGAAAAAGGCAGTTTTTCTTTTTCTGAATAATTTAAAAATACTTAAAACCTCAAACACTTTGCAATCATTCCATTTATCAGAATCTTATTTGGTTAGATGACTTTCTGTAATTTACCTCACAAGTGACCTGAGATAATGTACATAGAGCAATCATGCAGGTGTCTACACGTAGCAAGGATTTGGTTTCCTAGGTAACACCACAAGGAGATGAAAACTCATCTTCCAACTAAAAATGAGTTGGGTCAATGTCCAATTTATACTTAAGGTTAAAAAGTAAAGAAGCAATCTCTATTTTACAAAAAACAAAGTCCCTTCCAGATCCCTTGGTTTCTGTCATTGATGGATTAGCCTGGCAAAGCAATTGTTAAAGCTGACCATTATTTTATATTTATATTGTAAGCATTAAAGTGAGATAAAGTAGATATAAGAGGAAAATGATCACAATTAGGCAGTGATACTTACATTTATTTTAATTAACTCCTCTTTAGATTGTCTATCCTTGAGATCTTTCCAGATAAATTTCATGGCACGCCTCTTATTCAACAACTAAGTACATCTTTATTTTCTCACCACTTTGATCCACTCTTTCCTCCTTCAGATGTTTAACTGTCATCCTTCCCTAAAGGAAAGGTTGAACATATGTTTCTTTTAAAGATTCATTTCTGAGAATGAGAACAATGCACTCATGAGTAAAATTAGAGTAGGCCATTAGATTTCCAATAACACTCTGAAAATATGCCACAAAACTTTGTCTTTTAAGACAAACCTATGATAGTATGCATAATAATATGAAGTAAAATTGTGAACTTTACAGAAACCTAATGAAATGCATGTTATTATTATTACTATCAATTAAAATAAAATCACATATTTTTCTTATGTCAATCCTACAGGAGTGAAAAGGAAAGGGGGTTGGGGTTATATAAGTGGCATTGTGGTTGGGCGGAAGTCTATGGCGGGTCTTTAAATCACAATTTTGTGTTTGAAGCTCTGTAAAATAAGCCAAGTTGGCCCTACTGCATTATTTTCCCTAGTAAAACAATTTTAATTTCAGCATACTTATTATAATTAAATGAAACAATAGCTTTTAAAAATGAATATCTGTGTAAGATGTATAAATTTCCACTTAGACACTACAATTCTCTTCTCGGAATTTGTTTCTCATCAGAGATTGGAACTCCATATTCTCTCAAAGCCCTAGTGTGACATCCTAAGTGATTGATTGACTAGGTATTTATTTTACAGAATAGGATTCTGAAGTCATACTGTGTGAAAACAAGGATGTTATGTTGTTTGACAAATAGGGTAAAATGGAGGAAGGAGGGAAGAAAGAGGGAGGGAAGGATCATATTATATGTGGCACATTATGAGAATGCAAAACTGGCTAAAAGATTTTGTACAGCAGAAATTCTATGTTAAAGATAGTAACATAATGATTCATGCTCTATATTAATCAGTGTTTAATTTAAAAAAGAGCTTTATCAACAAAATTCTGTTAAAGTATTTTGGAAGTGAGAGTTTTAATTTGTAGGACCTTAATGATTTGAGGAGGAAAAAGTAATACTGTGGAAGAATATGTTGCAATATTAGCAATGAAGAAAAATTATCATGATCAAAACTTTGAAAATCAAAGTTAAGCCAAAAGTTAAATATTTGTCACCAGTGCAAGGTTAATTAAATTGCAAAATCCAATATGACATGGGAAAATGTAAAGGGTTATGGAAAGCACAGCAGATACATTTAGTGGACAGAGCTAAGATTTGAATCCACTCTTGGAATGAGTCATAGTTCTTCCATTTATTAGTATGTGGTCTTGGATAAATTATTTATCCACTGCCAGAACTGCTTTGAGAATCACCTGGAATAAGTAAAGAGAAAACACTCTGCAACTTATAATTTTTTTTTTTAAGATTTTATTTATTTGACAGACAGAGGTCACAAGTAGGCAGAGAGGCAGGCAGAGAGAGAGGGGGAAGAAGGCTCCTCTCTGAGCAGAGAGCCCGATGTGGGGTTTGATCCCAGGACCCTGGGATCATGACCTGAGCCGAAGGGCAGAGGCTTTAACCCACTGAGACACCCAGGTTCCCCTACAACTTATAAATGTTTAAGCAAATAATGTTTACTAATTATTTTTCTTCTTTTCTAGATAGATAAACCTGCTTTTCTTTATCAAATATGTGTTTTAATATACCTAAAAATAACTAAAATTTAGAAAATTAAAAATTAAAAAAAATTTAAAAGATGGCCAAAACTAGAAATTACTCAAAAAGAATGAGAAGCTTTAAGTTTAAAAAATGTTCTTAATAAATTATTTTGAAAATAAACTCCAGAAAATTTTAGAATTCATGTCATAATTCAACCTAAAGAAATGAGATAGTTTAATAATGAGAAGGCATTATATCTGAAGGATCCGAAAGGAAGTTTTTTGTCAAAGAAACAGAATTTTTTTTTTTTTTTAAGAAACAGAATTTTTAAGAACAAATATTTTAGTGATAGATATTGGATAAATTGATATCTTCTATTAATAATTGAAATATATTTGTCATAAAAATGTTAATAATTTTTCTGTCTGGGGACATGGAATAGACCAGCTCAATATTCTCTAGAATCTACTTCATGGTCAGTGTATAAATATTCTATGTTTGAAAGATTTTCTATCCCGTTCCTACCTTCTTTCTTATCCCTTTCCATTTTTTAAAAAGTGAATATTTTGGCAGTTTTTTTCATGTCTTTCAAGTGCTAGAACTTTAGTTAATAAACCTTTTTTTTAAAGATTTTATTTATTTATTTGACAGAGAGAAATAGATCACAAGTAGGCAGAGAAAGGGGGAAGCAGGCTCCCTGCTGAGCAGAAAGCCGGATGTGGGGCTCAATCCCAGGACCCTGGGATCATGACCTGAGCCGAAGGCACAGAGGCTCAGGTCCTCTGAGCCACTGAGCCACACAGGCGCCCCTCAGTTAATAAATTTTGAAGGTCTATTTGATACAGACTTCTAGCTACTGTATATAATTTTAACACTTTATTTAAAATTTAAATATAAACACAGACATATTTGTTTATGTTTTCAAAAGTGGCTGTTATAAGTTTTTCAGCATAATCATTTTATCACCCTCACAGTTGGCCCAGGAAAGTACACTTCAAAAGAACGGACGTTCTTCACAGAACCGATTTTTCTATATATCAAAACATGTATCTTTTCCTAAATTCTGTAAATAGAAAGCTCCTTTTGCTCATGGACCATCTTTTTTTTTTTTTTTCATATGGAAAGTCCTTTCTACTAAAAGAATATGATTTTCTCAGGACAAGATTGTGTATAAAAACTAAGAATAATATTTATTAAGCATTTCTGTGTGCCAGAAACTTGACGCTAATTATTTCTAGTTCTCAAAATTCTGTAAGGTACAGATAGGAAAAACTGAAGCCTTAGACAGATTAACTAATATGCCTAAATTCACACAGCTTAGAAAAATCAAGATAAAAACAAAGCCTATCTAACAACAAAACCTCTGTCTTCTTCTCATCTTTCCCTAAAGGTCTCCAAACAGGAAAAGTTACTTCTGAGAGGTAATCGTTCAGTCTTTTGTACATGGTTTTCCCAACTACTTTACGTTACGGCCTTTTTGCAGGAGCTTTTTATACCTAAAATACATTTGGCAAATCTTTTCCTAAGCACCACCTACTGCATAGCTTTAAACAGATCTGGAGGAGAGCATTTTTTCAGCAAAAATTTTTATGTTTCAAGGACTGCAATGAGTTAATAAGTCCAATCTAAATATGAAGATGTTTGTAATTTCAGAGAATTCAGTATTTAGTTAGAACACAAAGACATATAAACAATTCAAAGATTTTCGCATAGCAAGAAAGAAAAGAAAACAGTTATGTAATGGGTGCTTTCTCTGTACTAGATTCTTCCTATGTCTTGTTGTCATTTATGTTTCTCGATGGCTCTACAAGGTTAGAATCCATTTCCTCTTGGTGTTGGTCAGAGGTCATCAGCCTAGACATACAGGAATATGTAGCAGGAATATGTAGCAGGAAGAGTCAGAACTTGAATCAGCTATGTGGATTCTAAAATATAAAGTTTCGGGGCGCCTGGGTGGCTCAGTGGGTTAAGCCGCTGCCTTCAGCTCAGGTCATGATCTCAGGGTCCTGGGATCGAGCCCCGCATCGGGCTCTCTGCTGAGAGAGAGAGAGGCTCTCTCTGCCTGACTCTCTGCTTACTCGTGATCTCTCTCTGTCAAATAAAAAAATCTTTAAAAAAAATAAAAATAAAATATAAAGTTTCAACTCCACCACACAACTTCCTATAAAATTTATGTTCAAAACAGTCCCAGAGGAGACTTTTAGTTTTTGTTCAGGCATGTTGAAAGCTGTGGAGTAGAAAAAACTGGGTATCTGTAACTACTATACACGAGGGAATTAAGATTGCAGGACAAACAACTAACCCCAAATCTGGAAAGAAACAGGTGATTGAAGGTAGAAACAGGACGCAGGCACTTGCTTCCCTAGGACGAAAGTTCCTAAATGTCATATAAACCAGTAAAATGAGTCAGCTTAGTAATGTTTAACTAATTGCTGAGGACCAAGTGTGGGCTAGCATGAGCCTGTGACGCTCAGAACAGATGCAGACATATGGAGATTCATACCCTCTTGTGGGCTTTTCTTTCTGGATTCCCAGGAGCCTCTAACAAGATCAAGCAAAATTCTAAAACTTCTTTCCTGTGGGGATGTAGGGCAACAGCAGCTACCACTGTTACCTCACACAGATTCATCTTCCCTATTACTCCTCTAGAACAAAAGCCTTGATCTGTGAAAGGAATAGTTACAAACTGTAACCTGAGGGCACTGATGGAAAGCCACTGCTTCTCGAAGAGGCGAAATAAAGGAAAACAAAAGAAAATTTTGTACCTCAGGGATGGGCAAGAATAAATGCTAGGCTTAGTATGACACTCAAGGAGGAATAGGAGCATTTGTGCACACCACACTCCTAAGACTTAGGTTCATATTGCCTGGCTAAGATTGAGGCTTAGTAAAATCGAATAATAACTCTGTCACCCACCCCCACTACTGTGCTAACAAGGTCCAGCAGAAATAACAGTATAAAACAACTGGGAAATCTGCAAGAGACTGATTTTCTCCAGGGTATAGCACAAAAGACCCTAGACCAGACAAATAGATTGGCCCAGAGCCAAACAAAAGTCCGGCATTCAGATAAACCCTCTAAACCCATTAACACACTCCCTAAACACAGTTATCACCAGAAGAATTTGAAGCCTTTGGGGCACTCAGGGTAGTAACCACAATACTTAGAATTTCAAAACCAGTCCAACACCTGAGTAGATTAATTGAAAACTAAACTAAACCTTAAAAATGTAAATTTTAAAAACATTTACCTCAGTATCTAATCTGTGTAACTGTCCATCTTCCAACAACAACTAGGCACATAAAAATGTTTTTTTACACAGTTTTAAGAGGCAAAGCAATCATCAGAACTAGCTTGAAATATGAAAAGATGCTGTGATTATCACACAGGAAATTTCATGTAAGTATGTTTGACATGTTAAAGTTTCTAATGAAAAAATTAGATTACATGAATGCTCATATAGGTAGTTTCAACAGAGAGAAAAAGTCCAACAATCAAATGGAAACATTAGAAATAAAACACAATAACGGGAAAAAAAAATCAGTAGATGACAGTCAACAAAAGCATCAGTATACTTGAAGACAGGTCAATAGGAATTGCACGAACTAAGAAGTAAATAGGGAAAAAAAAAGTGCAAAGCATCTAATACCAGTGGAATAATATTAAAAGGAACATATCACTCAACAAAGAAAAAAGGGCAGAAGAGATATTTGAAGAAGAATATGAATTTTCCAAAATTTGTGACAGACTCCAAACCACAGATCCTAGATTAAGGAATACCAAGAAGTATAAAACACATACTCTGAAACAGCAACAAACAAAAAACATCTTTGTATATTATATTCAAACTTCTAAAAAACACAAAGAAGTTCTTTAAAACCATAAGAAAATGGCACATTCCTTATACAGAATAAACTTATCAAAAATTACAGCAGATTTCTCATCAAAAACTAAGCAAACAAGTAGAAAATAGGGTGAAACCACAGAATTCTTAAAGAAAAATACTACTCTCTCAAAAGTTTGTACCTAGAATAAATATTTGTCAAATGTGAAAAAGAATGTCAACTCAAGGTAAAACCTGCTGTGTAAAAGGAAGACTGTGAGCTAGCCTTGCCCATCCTCTCAAAAAAATCAAAGGTTGAATCCAACAAAATATCTAGATTTAAATATCAACTTAAAGAAAATAAAGAAAACAAAACAATATATTAAATACCACCACTGCAATCAATGAAAGACAATGAGAAAAAAGTCTACAAAAGTCTAAAAAAAAGTCTACAAAAGTTTACTTTGTCTACAAAGTAAACAGTTTGGTTTCTTCACAAATAAATTGTAAGTATAGAAATGAAAAAGAGGGAAGTGAAAGCTATAAATTAAGAGACAAGGATGTGATGATATAGTTTCATAAGTACATATATATAAAAATTGACCCAACTGTACACTCTAAATACATGCAGTTCAGAATACCTCAATTATAGCTCAATAAATTCAGAAGAAAAAAGCACTGAAATAAGGAACAAAGGCTCTCTCAAACTAAAATGAAAAAATAATTATCAGTTGATCGAGTCTATGAGAAATATTCAAGAAAAAAAATGAAGGTCAGAAACTCAGATCTACAGACAGAAATGAAAAGTATTAGAAACAAAAAAATAAAATATTTTTCTTATCTTAATCCTCTCCCCACTAATCATTTAAATCAAATCATAAAATAGTAGCAATGCATTATGTTTTTATTGCATATGCAAAAATTAAATGTATAGCAACGATTGTAGCAGGAATAGATAGAAGAAATTGGGAAAATATTGGTAGAAAGTCCTTACACATAAAATTCTAAAACATTTTTGGAAGTATACAGAGATTATTTTGATATATACAATACTAACCTTAACACAGACACTAAACCACTAGGAAATTTAAAAAAAAAATTGGTCAATAGAAAAATAAAACAATTATATACTGAATTAGAGTGGAAAACATAACAAGGATAGTTTAAGAAAGAACTAGAAAACAGCTAGAGAAGTCTTAATTTTGAGTTGGCAAATCATATATGATTGAATTTTATGTGTTAAGTGTTTATATGCCATGACTCCACTAATCATATGTTTTAAATTTGGTGTTTGTAACTCTAACTAGAATGCCAGAAGAGGCTACTTTCCAATTTAGATTAGAAAACTGCCACACCACCAAGTGAATCATATAAAATAAAAGAGCCAAGACATGAACATTGATAAATGTTTATAATATCAACAGAAGAAAATACGTGAAATATAAATATAAGATTGACAAACATGTTGATATCCTAAAGAGACAGTTCTCTAGCAGGGATAAGACCCTAAAAACTTCACTCTGTTTTTGGATAGCATGTATGTTTTCCCCAGTAGTTCATAGGTGTCATCTGTTCATTTATTGGTCTTCTCTGCCCATCTGTGAAGTAATGACTAAGATGAAACCTACAGAAGGAAAACCAAAGATCTAAAATCATCTAAAACTGACATACCGGGGGTGCCTGGATGGCTCAGTGGCTTAAAGTCTCTGCTTTTGGCTTAGGTCATGATCCCAGGGTCCTGGGATTGAGCCCCACATCGGGCTCTCTGCTCAGCAGGGAGCCTGCTTCCCCTCTTCTCTCTCTGCCTGCCTCTCTGCCTACTTGTGATCTCTGTCTGTCAAATACATAAATAAAATCGTTTTTTTAATTTATTTTTTTTATTTATTTTTATTTTTTTATAAGCATATAATGTATTTTTATCCCCAGGGGTACAGGTCTGTGAATCGCCAGGTTTACACACTTCACAGCACTCACCATAGCACATACCCTCCCCAATGTCCATAACCCCCTCCCCCTCTCCCAACCCCCCTCCCCCCAGCAACCCTCAGTTTGTTTTGTGAAATTAAGAGTCACTTATGGTTTGTCTCCCTCCCAATCCCATCTCGTTTCATTTATTCTTCTTCTATCCCCTAACCCCCCATATTGCATCTCCACGTCCTCATATCAAGGAGATCATATGATAGTTATTGACTTATTTCACTAAGCATGATACACTCTAGTTCCATCCATGTCGTCACAAAGGACAAGATTTCATTTCTTTTGATGGCTGCATAGTATTCCATTGTGTATATATACCACATCTTCTTTATCCATTCATCTGTTGATGGACAACTAGGTTCTTTCCATAGTTTGGCTATTGTAGACATTGCTGCTATAAACATGCGGGTGCACGTGCCCCTTCGGATCACTACATTTGTATCCTTAGGGTAAATACCCAGTAGTGTAATTGCTGGGTCGTAGGGTAGCTCTATTTTCAACATTTTGAGGAACCTCCAGGCTGTTTTCCAGAGTGGTTGCACCAGCTTGCATTCCCACCAACAGTGTAGGAGGGTTCCCTTTCTCCGCATCCTCGCCAGCATCTATCATTTCCTGACTTGTTAATTTTAGCCATTCTGAATGGTGTGGAGTGATATCTCATTGTGGTTTGATTTGTATTTCCCTGATGCCGAGTGATGTGGAGCACCTTTTCATGTGTCTGTTGGCCATCTGGACGTCTTCTTTGCAGAAATGTCTGTTCATGTCCTCTGCCCATTTCTTGATTGGGTTGTTTGTTCTTTGGGTGTCATAAATAAAATCTTACAAAAAAAAAAAAAAAAAACCTGACATACCGGGTGCACCAGGTGCTCTGTTAAAAAGTTTTATAAATAAACTTATAAAATCTTATTGTGCTCTCTCTCTCTCACTCTCTTGCTTGCTCACTCTCAAATAAATAAATAAAATCTTAGGGAAAAAACTTAATGTGGAAAGCAGCTTAGATTGAACAAGACACATTCATTTCAGGTTTGATGGACAAATGACTAACAGAAGATAAAACCACTGAAGTGTTCAAAGAATACATACACACACACAATAGCTGGAGAAACTATATTTTATTCCAACCATGTCAATAATCACTTTAAATGAGCCAAATCATTCAGAACACTAGAAAGCAGCCAAGGGTTTACAGCAATCAAGTAAATGATGATTGAAAAAAAAATGTACTTTAAAAATGGTAGGGAATTTTAGTGGTACTTTTAGTTTTCCTTGCCCTCAACTCCCCATAGCTTGGCAAAAGTCTTGAAGGCAGCAGTCTATGTTCCCTAGAAACAGTGTGATCCTGGTAACTGGCTTCAGAGGAAGAGCAGCTGCCCATATTTACAGATTATTGTGCTTGTCAGCTCTAAATTTTCTGGGAGCTACCTGTAGGACTGACACAAGATACATGTCCCTATTCTGCCTAACTCAGAACTCACTCCAGGTGAAAAAGCAGCAGGAATTGTTTAAAGACATTGTAAGGCAAACAAAATTGTCCATAGTTAACATGGGGCAAAATATTGTACTCATGACATGTAAGAAAGAGTCTTAAGCCTTGGAAGAAAAGCTCAGGAGAAAGTTTCTTCAAGGTATTAGGGCATTCAAAGGTGCCTGTGTATACTTGAAATTTTAAAAACCACATACAAGGCTAAGGAAGAGGGTAGGCAGAAAAGACCTGGGAAAAAAGGTAAGGTTTCACTTTTGTTTGATCTCTATCCTCAGTACAAGCAAAAAGTGAAGTCTAAGAAACTGAAAAGAATGGAAATCAAACAAAATTTTTTCTCACTCTATAACAAATTTGAGCAAGAAATCAAGAAGAGAAAAATAGGCATAAAATACCAAAATATCAACAATCCCTGAGTAACTTATGGGTGAAAGGTGGAGGGAGGGGTGTCTCAATTAAAAATTTAAAGTATCAGGAATGAAAGAGTAGACATCACTGTTGGTCACATAGCCATTAGAAAATAGCAAAGAATGGAGCACTGGGTGTTGTGCAAAAACAATGAATACTGTCACGCTAAAAAAATAAATAAAATGGGAAAAAATTTAAAAAAAAAAAAGAAAAAGAAAATAGCAAAGAAATGCTGCGAACAAATCTATTCTCATAAATTGAACACTGTAATGAAATTTACCAGGAAACTCACTTAAGATACTCTGAAGAGTCCCAGCTATCAAAGCGGTTTAAGAACACAGAGAAAGTAGATTACTGTGCGCTCATAAATTTTGTAGGGCAATGAATTGGTAATGTCAAGACACTGAATTTTATTGTGCATCTATTGTGAAAACACTAAATATTGCTCAACAAGGGAGTGACATGTCAAATACGCAGTTTAGAAATACACCGCATCCTAATTCTGTTTCTTATTACTTCTCACTAAAAACAATGGATAATTTCTTGTTTGTTCGTTTGTTTGAATACACATTGTGGAAGACATTCCAAAGCACACACAATAATTTGGTGGTTGCTTATTCTAAACTATAGATTACATTGTGGTGTACACTTCCAAATGTCTTAGTGCTAATCTTGCCTCTCTTTCTCCATATATACCTTTCTCTACATGCGTGTGTACACACACACACACACACACACACACAATTTCTCTCACCAGTGTGTTAAGATATTCAGTTGGAAAACCACAGCCAAGACTATATTATTTTTCCCTGAAAAATCTCTCAAATTCATCCTATATGCTTATTCTGACATATTTTTAAAAAGATTTTAAGTTGTTTATTTGTCAGAGAGAGAGAGAACAAGCAGGCAGAGGCAGAGAGAGAAGCAGACTCCCCTCTGAGCAAGGAGCCCGATGTGGCACCAGATCCCAGGACCCTAAGATCATGTCCACAGCCAAAGGCAGCAGATTAACTGACTGAGCCACCCAGGCATCCCTGATGTTTTTTTTTTTCATTTAAATTTTAGTTACTGTATAGTACTACATATAGTACTATACTATACTGTACAGTACTATACTATACTATAATACTATATTATACTACACAGTACTATACATAGTACTGTATGTATTTCTTTAAAAATAATAACCATCAGGGCGCCTGGGTGGCACAGTGGGTTAAAGCCTCTGCCTTCGGCTCAGGTCATGATCCCAGGTCCTGGGAAGGAGCCCCGCATCGGGCTTTCTGCTCAGCCGGAAGCCTGCTTCCTCCTCTCTCTCTGCCTGCCTGCCTACTTGTGATCTCTGTCTGTCTTAAAATAATAATAATAATAATAATAATCTCATTACATTTACCTTGTAAGTAAATTAAACACAAACATCTCAATCTGGCTTTTAAATCTGTCCACATTGTGTTATTACCTACAACTCAAATTTTTTATCCCATTATTCCTTTTAATACACTCACACTGCAACCAAACAGGGCAACTTACAGCTCTAAAAAAAGTGTGTGTGTGTGTGTGTGTGTGTGTGTGTGTGTTTAAGACTTATTTATTGATTTGACAGAGAGTCCTAGCAGGGGGAGCACCAGGCAGAGGGAGAGGGAGAAGCAGGCTCCCCGCTGAGCAGGGAGCCCAACGCAGGGTTTGATCCCAGGATCATGAACTGAGCTGAAGGCACACGCTTAACTGACTGAGCCACCCAGGCACCCTTCCACAAAAGAAGTTCTATGCATACCATACTTACATACTTCAATATGTACACCTACCATATATCTACTGAGATTAAGCCATGCATTGGGCATTATGCCTATATTGCATCACTGGGAACAAAATGATGAATAAAATGTATTTTCTGTTCCCTAAAGATGTAATCTAGTAAAGAGATGTTCGAGTGTACCTGCCAAAAAGTGAATCTAACCAACTTAAGCCAAAAGTGGATTTTTTGGAGGATATTAGATTGAACTGAGGCTTAGGAAACAGGCGGGATCCAAACAAGCTCTGAAAGGCAAGGCAGCAAGAACCACAGCAAAGGACTTGCCTGGTCCACGTGTTGCTGCTGTGGCAGAAAACAATGACCTCTAACCAGTTCCATGTTTTCCTAACACTCCTTTAAGTTTCAGAATCCCAGGGGAGAGAATCTGAATGGCCAATACTTGTTTGTTCTGTACTGCAAACTGAGAATCCTACATTACTAGTCAAACAATATTTCTCTATGCAAGGTACAATATATGTATGTTTTATCTTTTTAAATGACACATACATTGTAATTATATCTCCCCCATTTGGCAAAATTCAGAATTTTTTAAGTTCTTATACTCACACACATTTTGCGTACAACTTTGGTTTGCACCATCTGATGACTAATTTCTTACATTGTGTAGAGAGTGAACTCATATAATTTTATTTCAATTTCGTATTTCCAAGTTACATGGGAGATAGGTCACTACCACAGCCATTAATATGTCTAACAAAATGTTTTTTTTAAAAAAACATACAGCTTAGAACTAAAAAATTAAGAGAATCTTGATATATCCATTCCATGGATGAAATGTTATTTGTCCATTAAAGGTTATTCCAAAAATGTAACTTTGGAAAACAATATACATATATGCCTAAATGATTAAAGGAAATATACCCAAATAATAAGTATGTTTATACAGAGGGAAAGTATATCCCTTTTCTATTGTATTTCATTATATTTCTATTTTTATAAAATATCATTCACTAGAAAAAATTGTTTTGTGTAAATATACACAGAATTATTGGGAGGTTAGGGATTTCAATGACAGAAGGGAGAAATGTGAAAGTGCTAAATCACATTTCTAGTTGAAAGCTGATATTACTTAATATTTCAAATAAATTTCAAGTATCATAAATTACTTTAATAATATCCATTTAATAACTTGCCACTTTCATTAATACTCATTCAGTAATTCCATTATCTCACAGAACTTGATTAGCCAATGATTCTTTTTCTTACTCAGTAGTAAATTTCAACCATTTATTTTAAATAAACTTGGAGGTATAATTTGCAT
The DNA here is from genome assembly GCF_922984935.1 of Meles meles. Taxonomy (NCBI): domain Eukaryota; kingdom Metazoa; phylum Chordata; class Mammalia; order Carnivora; family Mustelidae; genus Meles; species Meles meles. Next base: position 25,381,389 of record NC_060066.1, read on the forward strand.
ATAACAATATTCGGCAATTTTAAGCATATAGTTCAAAGAATTATAGCAGTAGTATACTCATGCATACATTTCCATTCTCCGGAAACTTCTTGTGTCTCATTGTGGTCAGTTCCCAGAAACCCACTTAGTTTGGCCTGTCCTGATTTAATGTGGAATCATATTATACCATTTAATTCAAATAAAATAATACAGTTTGAACAATTTTGTATTAAGCTTCTTTAGCTTAGAACACTTTTGACCCTCATCTTCATTGTATGTACCAGTAGTATTTTGTTGTTTACTGCTAAGTAGTATTCCACTTTACTGATATACCTAAATATATTTATCATATGTAGTGTAAGTGCAAAATTTGCTCTTATTTTTCCTAATTGTTTTGGCTGTTCTAGTCCCACTGCATTTTCTTTTCTTCTCTTTTTTTTTAAGATTTTATTTATTTATCTGACTGAGCAATCAAAAGTAGGCAGAGAGGCAGGCAGAGAGAGTTGGGGGGAAGCAGGCTCCCTGCTGCGCAGAGAGTCTGATGCAGGACTCTATCCCAGGACCCTGAGATCACGACCTGAGCCAAAGGCAGAGACTTAACCCACTGAGCCACCCAGGTGCCCCTCCACTGCATTTTCATAAAAATTTTGTAACAGCTTGTACAAACTTTTTGCAACCAAAAAACTCTATTATTTTAATAACTTTTTTTAAATCCAAAGATCAATATGTAGATAACTGAATTGGTATTATTGTGTTCTCCAATTCATGTACATAATAAAACTCTCCATCATCTAGTTTCTCCTTAATATCTTTGTGTAATGTTTTGTAGTTTTCAGTGAATAAGTCCTTCATTTATTTTGCCAAAAGTATTCTTGTATATTCAGTATTTTAATGTAGCCATTGGCATTGCTTTTTTATTTCATTATCTAATTGTGTATTTCTAGTATATAGAAATAGAAATCATTTCCCAATATAGTTTCTATATCCTTTGACACTTTGTAAGTCCACTTACTCTTTTTCTTTCTTTCCACTTACTCTTTTTCTGCAGATTTCTTGGGATTTTACACAGCACAATCACATTTTCTGTGAATAAAGTCATTTTTATTACTTTTTTGTTCTCTTTTGTACTGGTTAGGATCTCCAATACAATGTTACACAGAAATGGTGAGAACAGATTTCCAGAAGACATTGATATATGCCCCCAACTTCAGGGTTCTATACACTTCACTCCTCTATGAGGATGGTGGTAAGACATCTCTAGCCCACTGCTATTCTAACTATGTAAGAACTCATTTTGATTGGGATTCCAGTACATTTTCTAAATCAATAAAACATACAATAAGCCAGGCAGGGACTGTACTGACTTCTTTTGGTAAACATCACCTTAAGCACAGGGACTAAAATGGAGGCAACTACTTGCTAATATAACACAATCCAATGTCATTAGCCAGAATTCATCTGATTTTCGTAGAGGCTAAAAAAGTGAATTGAGAACGGACAAGGTCCACCACCTCTTCTTCCAGCCTATGAGAACAGCATTATTATCTGCCATTCTACACAGAGTTTTACATTGCTTCTGATTTTTTTTTTCCTCAGTCAGGAATGGATAGTTTCAAGGCCTTCCACTGAAATAATATCTTGGCTCTATTCTAACCAAAGAATCAGTGTAAATGTTCTTCCAGTTGCTAAGTATGTCCAACATAAATATATATTGCAAAGCCAAGAAAATAACCAGAAATTGGGCCTCTGGATTCTTTAGACTTGGACTAGGACACATAGCACCTGCCCTTCATAAGGCTCAACCTTAAACAGGGGCTGTGATTGTATTTAGGTCTCACTGATTACCACTGCAGGCTCAGATCCTGTATTTAACAATCCAAAAAGAATTCCCCTTTCCACAAGGTACAGTTACTCTTTTAAATAGTTGCAGGTCCTCTGTAGAAGAAATGGGGATGTACTTCATATACATATAATGACACTTCAGGTTCCTTCCTCAGGAATACCTAGAGTTCCCTTTAATCAGCGGGCTCTAGATCTAAGTAGTTCAAATCTGAAAATTGGGCAAGGGAACACAGTTTTCCATACAAAGACCTAATATCAACTTACTCTGGTGAAGTAAGTCAAACAATAGTTTACTTTCTTGCTCATCTTTCTCACTGAGATCACCATGATCTAACAGCCACAGCCACGATTTCTTTGAGTAAAGATAACCTGCCACTCTATTTTATTCCCATTATTACCATCATGTCCACCTTGCCTCTAAGTGCTACCACCTGTTTTCTGCCAGAATGGGATTTTATCTGACTAAGCTCCATGGAAGCACCGCTCACTGCCAATTCCAGCCTACAGACAAAACCAGCATTAACCTTCTTAAATATATTGATGACTCTCTTTGTAGTGCATCCTATCACTTTCATGTCCTTTGGGCTTTCCAAGATACACAGTATTAACACTTCACTAAGGAGACTGTGGCAACCCCATATAACTGACTATAAAGTACTACTACATGCAAGCTGTAAACAGTCCTCCTTTAAGCATCATATTAAAACCAGCTCCAGGTGTTCACACAGAATATTAAATTTTATGTCACTGGAGTGTGCCTCCAGGTAAATATAAGCTTACTTCTTCACTGCTATCTAGTGATACTTTCAATAGCCACTCCTCTGTATGTTTCTGAGTTTCTACGGTTACATATTTACCTATTACCCTTGTTCTTTATTATTATTATTAGCATATAATGTATTATTTGTTTCAGGGGTACAGGTCTATGATTTACCAGTTTTAAACAACACAAATTGCTCACCACAACACATAGCCTCCCCAATGTCCATCACTCAGCCATCCCATCTCCTCTCTCTATCCTGCCCCCCGCCCCACAAGCAACACTCTGTTTGTTTCCTAAGGTTAAGAGACTTCGATGATTTGTCTCCCTATTACCCTGGTTCTGAAGCTCGTTTAATGAGAGCTTGCTCATAGCAGAGACTATATGTCCCTTCTTAGACTGAGATTTGAACATATTTATACATGTGAGCCAAATATTAAGAATGTGGATGACCTTGAGGGGGAAAAATATCATATTGCAAGGCACTCACCTTAGGTGATTTCTTCACCTTGTCCTCTGTCAAGGTCGGGAATGCCTCTAGCAACAGTGACAATACTGCTCTCAAAGTCCAGAGATGTCAGGAAATCTGGGGTGCAACATTCTCTCGTCAATCTTTCCCAGAAATCCGTCCAATTTTTCAGTGTCTCATATATTCACTACCACAGCCCTGCTAGCAAGAGATATCAGGAAGCTGAGGCTTCCGTATCTTTTACATTTGTTCAACACTTAAAATTAAATCCTGGACCTGCTTTTTCAATGCTATGTGTATTCCACTTGCAGGTAATAAACACTGTAAGAGGCTTAAGAAGCCCTTCTTGATTTTCTAACATGTCCTGAGCTGATAGTTGGCTAACTTGAACCTACCATCAGGGCTTCTGAAAGAGTTGAAAGAAGGTAAGCTACCTCTACAAGCCTTATAAATACCTTGCCTTCATAGTTTTCAAGTGTTAGAGCTATTACACAAACCTGTTTTCCAAAATGTGGTAGTAAAGCAAACCACTTATCACCAGCAACTCGTTTATCACCAGCAATGGGGTCTTTTTTTTTTTTTTGCTATTTGACATAAAGAGAGACCAATCTCAGAATCCCACGTTGAGGGGCTACTTTCTTTCTTTTTTTTTTTTTTAAGATTTTATTTATTTATTTGACAGACAGAGATCACAAGTAGGCAGAGAGGCAGGCAGAGAGAGAGGAAGGGAAGCAAGCTCTCTGCTGAGCAAAGAGCCTGATGCAGGGCTCGATCCCAGGACCCCAGGATCCCAGGATCAGGACCTGAGCTGAAGGCAGAGGCTTTAACCCACTAAGCCACCCAGGTGCCCCAGAGGGGCTACTTTCTACTATTACTACCAGTACCAATTCATTTGGTTTAGGTCTCTTTCTGGAAGCAGATCCTGGGGCGGGGGGGGGGGGGGGCACTTGGAAACATAGATTTTGGGGGACAGTGGAAAAACAAATTTAGGAGAGAAAATGAGATGGGGGGAAAAGTTACTAAGCACTAATGAGCTGGTTACTGTTGTGAGCAATAAGGGTTCAACCCTTTCTCAGGTGATCAGTTGAGAAACTACCTTGAATTCATCTTACAATCATCCTTCCAGATTATCTAGGGGAATGAAACATCTATCCATTTATAACATTGGTTGAAACTCTCTTGGAGGGCATTAAATCCCTCCTACCTCCTAATTCCTCTAATTGTAAATGAATGGCATTCCATAGCAGAGAGACATCAGAGTGAGTACTTGATCTAGAAAATTGGCAAAGGTGTGTGACTACCTACACCAGCTGTGGGTACCAAAATCGGATAGGCTAAGAGTACATGGCATGGAGCCTCACGTGCAACTATTATAACAAGACAGTACTTATGTTCTTTTGCAATGCCTGGCAGTTAGTAGGATTATATACTTATTTTAAAATTCACTAAATGATGAATAAGTAGTTAAATTTTAATGAAACTATGAGCTTAAAATATTAATCTACCATAAACTACTAAATTACTGGGGAAAAACCCTTTACCTATTATACCCATAAATGGATAGAAATATTTTTCTCCCTAAATCATTTCTCAGCAGATAAGAGCTATCTCCTTTACATCATCAACAAACACTTCTCATTTATGTGCTGCACTTTCTCATCCATTGGGTACGCTTTGTGCCCTTTATTTCAGTCACATGTTTGTCAGTAAGGAAAATGATGGAATTCTGATGTGCATTAATTTGAAATGTTCACGGTATTTTTATCCTTTTGAGGTAAGTGTCAGTGATATATCTTTTGACATCGATGTTCTAATATAGCTCATTCATGTCAGATTTCTTTTAATCCCATCTACCTTGGCTGGAAAATCATTTGAGGAAGGTGGGTGAAGGTGGGGGAATCATCTTTATGCTTGCTCATGCTATAATTATTTCAGAGGCTAAGGAAATTTAACAATGTGCTGCACTTTAAGCACTTTGTGATAATCATCATCTTTGATCAATGTTTTAAAGCTCCGCTGCTGATAGAAAGGATGAAAAGCAATTATACAACATTACTGTTGAGCTGTTATTCAAGGTCCATCATGTTTTTCATTCCTTTTGCCCCCTCTGCTCTTAAGAAGAATATGTTTTATAACACTATGACACAAGCCATCATATTTTACTTTTGTTGTTACAAACCTCCTTTCTCCCAATTAAAGCCATTGATAAAACGTCTGTGTCTTGGATTGAACTATTTATTCTAAATTGATTATGTTTATACTCACTTTTTTCATGTTCATGTTTGCTATTCCATTTAGGTCTAGTTCTAAAATATAATCAACAAGTTCTGGGTTGTTTTGCCTTCTCTAACCATTCATTAATTGAAATAGAGAGGTGCGTAAGTTTTCATTACACCAGAGTGATGATTCATGGGATATGCTAACTTTTTCGTGTATTTCAAATTAAACAGAAGTAAAAATGCATTAAACACCAAATATTACACATGAAACACATATCTGGCCATTAAAACACAGTGGGATATTTTGAATAAGGAAATTAGGCAAACATTTAATTTTCAAAACAAATTTAAACATTAAGTTTTTTAACTTTAATACCAGGCATAGGTAAACAAATTAATTTAGTAATGATTAAAATAGTCTTTGCTATAAGGCATATATATACATAGTAAGCCACAAATGTGGTATGCTGAATAATTAAAAAATATGGGTTAATTAGCTTATTGACAAACTTATTAAATGCTACTTTAAAAAGGAATAATATTATAAGGCACATCTTCAGTGTTAAAAAGAATATAAAATATATTTTAGTGGTTGACAAAATGCTTTAGGAAAATATGAGGCTTGTGCTTTGAACTCTAGTGTAGATAGAAAAAATGTCATTCAATTGTTATAGCAAATCATTCTGAGTTTTTCGAGTTTAGAAACATGTCATTGGTATTTACATTTATTTTTATTTAGTCATTGGCTCTAGCCTTCCTAATTTCTTCCCCCACCCCAAATGGAAAAGACAATTTTGTTTTCTTTTTTGAAAATTATGTTATGTTAGTCACCATATAGTACAGCATTAGTTTTTGATGTAGTATTCCAAGATTCATTGTTTATATATAACACCTAGTGCTCCATGCAATACATGCCCTCCTTAATATCTATCACCAGGCCAACCCATCGCCCCACCCCAGTCCCCTCTAAAACCCTCAGTTTGTTGCTCAGAGTCCACAGTCTCTCATGGTTTTTCTCCCTTTCCAGTTTTCCCCCTTTACTTTTCCCTTCCTTCTCCTGATGTCCTCCATGCTATTCCTTATGTTCCACAAGTAAGAGAAACCATATGAAAATTGACTTTCTCTGCTTGACTATTTCACTCAGCATAATCTCCTCCAGTCCTGTCCATGTTGATACAAAAGTGGGGTATTCATCCTTTCTGATGGTTGAGTAATATTCCATTGTGTATATGGACCACATCTTCTTTATCCATTCATCTGTTCGAGGGCATCTCAGCTCTTTCCACATTTTGGCTACTGCGGACATTGCTCTATGAACACTGGGATATATATGGCCATTCTTTTTACTACATCTGTATCTTTGAGACAAATTTTCTAAGCTACTTAAGAGGTTAGTTAACATATAGTTTTAGCTCTGATCACTGGCACCTGGCACATAACCTGTGTTCAAAAAACATTAGCTTAACGTGAATAAGTCAGAATACCATTTGCTACATGACTCCTAAATTTGTCATTTGGTATTCTAGAATTTATAACCATCCTAAGATCTTCTCAAGGGTCCTAAGCATCTGTCGATGTTGATTTATTCATCACTATTGGTTGTCATTGTCACCATTGTCTCTATCATCACCTTCATCTTCATCATCATCATCCTACCATCATCACCAGTGAGACTAACCAGAGACTTTCCGTACATTGATCCGCTCTTTCTGTGCCTTCCTTCTTCCCTTTCTTGCTTCCCTTTCTTATAGTCAAGAAATATTTTTGAGACATGCACTGTTTTTCTAGCACTATCCTTAGTAGTGAGAAAACAATGTTAAGCAGACAAGCAATATCTCAATATATTTTAGCACACTGTCTAGAGGTAAATGCCAGGAATAAATATGTAAAAACTGCACAGATAGAAAAAAATAATCCTAAAATTCATATGGAACCACAAAGACCCCAAACAGCCAAAGCAATCTTGATAAAGAAGAACACAGCAGGAGGTATCACACTTCCTGGTTTCATAATATAGTATAAGGCTGTGGTAATAAAACAGTACAGCACTGATTTTTTTAAAAAGGTACCCAGACCAATGGAACCAAACTGAAAGCCCAAAATAAAACATACAGTTCACTAGGTGGTGGGTAATGGGGAGGGCACGTTTTGCATGGAGCACTGGGTGTTGTGCAAAAAGAATGAATACTGTTACGCTGAAAAAATAAATAAAATGGAATAGCCAAAAAAAAAAAAAAAAAAAAAAAAAAACATACAGTTCACTGATCTTTGACAAGAGTGTTAAGAATACACAGTGGGGTTATGGCAGTCTCTTCAACAGACATAATGGGTAAACTAGACATTCACATGCAAAACAATGAAAATGGACCCTTATACCATGCACAAAAATCAACTCAAAATGTACCAAACATTTATTTATTTTTAGTTTTTATTTACTTATTTGACAGAGAGACAGAGATCACAAGTAGGCAGAGAAGCAGACAGAGAGAGAGGAAGGGAAACAAGCTTCCTACTGAGCAGAGAGCTGGCTTTTAACCCACTGTACCACCCAGGTGCCCCTAAATGTACCAAACATTTAAACATAAGACCTGAAACTGTAAAGCTCCTGGAAGAAAACGTAGGGGAAAACCTTCAAGACATTTGTCTTGGCAGTGATTTCTTGAATATGACACCAAAAGTGCAAGTAACAAAAGCAAAATAGTCAAGTGAAACTATATCAAATTAAAAAGCTTCTACAGCAAAGAAAAAACACAGTGAAAAGGCAACCTATCGAATGGAAGAAAATATTTGTGAACCATGTATTTGGTAATGGGTTAATATGCAAAATATGTAAGGAATTTAATAGCAAAAAAAGACCAAATAAACCAGTTAAAAAATAAGCTAAGGATCTGAGTAGACATTTCTCCAAAAAACACACAGAAATTGTCAACAGGTATATGAAAAGATGTTCCACATCACTAATCATCAGGGAAATGCAAATTAAAACTATAATGGATATGATCTCATGCCTGTCAGAATGGCTATTATGAAAAAAAAAGGAGTTGGCAAGGATACAGAGAAATTATAAATCATATACACTAAAGGTATAAATGTAGTATAATACAGACAGTATGGAAAACAGTCTGGAGGTTCCTCAAAAAAATTAAATATTATACTCCCATGTGATCCAGCAATCCCATTCTTGGTTATTTATTCAAATCAATTGAAATCAGGATCTAGAAGAGATATCTGCCCTCCTATGTTCATTGCAGTACTATTCACAATAGGCAGATATGGAAACAACCTAAATGAACATTGACAAGTGAATGGATAAAGAAAATGTTGTGTATATATGCAATGGCATATTAACCAACCTTTAAAAAGAAGGAAATCCTGAATATATGACAACATGAATGTCTGTAATATATTATGCTAAGAACAAAAGCCAGTCATGAAAGGATGAATGCTGCATGATTTCACTTATATGAAGTATCTAAAATAGTCAAACTCATAGAAACAGAGAGTAGAGTGGTGATTGTCAGGGGCTGGGGGAAGGAGTAAATGAGTAGTTGTTGTTCAATGAGTATTTTAGTCATGCAAGATGAGCAAATTATAGAGATAATAGTACAACATTGTATCTTTGGTTAAGAAAAGTTTGCTGAGCACTTAATAATTTTTAAGGACATTTCTTAATAAAATGTCCAACTTTAAAAAGAAAAAAAGAAAATCAGTGTGCAATACAGCTTATGAATACAGGTACAAAATCCTCTCTATCAATACATAAAACAAACTATACACTATTTTCAAGTGATCAGTCCCAGAGATGCTAGGTTGGTTTAATAGTTGAAAATCAATTACTGCAATATATTATATCAATATAATTAAAAACAAAAATTGCATGATTTTAAGAGACATAGAGAAAACATCTGACAAAAACCAACATCTTCTTATAAGAAAAATACCCAAAAAATAAGCCACAGAAGGGAACTTCCTCAACTTAATAATGGACATCTATGAAAAACTCACAGCTAACATCTTACTTAATGGTGAAAGACTAGATCCTTTCCTCATAGGATGAATAACAAGATAAGCACGTCTGCTTTCACCACTTCTATTAACAGTGTACTGGTGGATCTAGCTAGGAAAATTTGGCCTGAAAATTTTAAAAAGCATCCAAGAGAGGAAAGGAAGAAGTAAAACTATATATCTCCCAGATGATGGGCTAAGACAAGTATAGCTAAAGGTATAGTATAGGGTTTCTATACTATAGTATAGAGAAGGGCTTAGAAGTATAGTAAAGGGTTTCTTTTGAAGGTGATGAAATATTCTAAAATTGATTATGATGATAGTTGCACATATATGTGAAAATACTAAAAAATGAATTCTAGAACTTAAACAGATAAAATAAATGTATGGTTTAATGTATGGTATGTTAGATTGTAACTCAATACAACTTTTTTTTTAAGTAGATATATAAACAGTGTAATATGCCAATTCAGGAGAAAGAAAAATTTAGATTGGGTGGTTATGGAAGTCCAAAGCAGGGCTCGATCCCAGGATCCCAGGATAATGACCTGAACTAAAGGCAGCCATTTAACCGACTGAGTCATCCAGGCGTTGTTTTAAACCTAGCTTCTAGACTCCACTACTACTTTTCTGACTAAGAACTTAAAAAATGGCTATCTCCTGTACAAGCTAGGAAATTTTTCTTATTTAAAATGATATACATGGTCTCTTAAGGGCTCCTCACTTACCAAGAGTCTCTTTGTTCTTAATATGTAATTTACCTTTCTTTAATCCGAACATTTTCATAGTCAGAAGATAAACACAATATTGCACTTTAAGTTTCCTTTCATTTCTACTCTGTTTGCATATATAAACCATAGTGTTTTAAAAATACAATATCATTGGGTAACAGCAACTCAATAATGACAACGGCTTACACAAACAAGGGATTATATCTTCCTCATAGTCCATGACAGCTGTATCTCTGTTGTCTGGCTCTCCTCTACTGACCTCCTTCCGGAATCCAAATTGAAGAAGAATCCTCCACATATAACAAACTCTTTTTATTAGGAACAATAGAAAGAAAGCTGGAGAAAAAAGTGATGGCTCTTAAAATTTCCACTAAAAATCACCATATCGTCACTTCTGACTATGTTCTATTGGTCTCCGCTGTTATTACTGAGAAGTATACTCCTGTTACGGGAAAGTATTGTTAAGTCACATCACAATGAGCAGGGATATATATATATATATATTTTAATCTTCTTAAAGGTAGAGGAGAAAAAAAAGTGCATATTCCCACATCTTATGTTATTAATAAATTCATAACTTCTTATTGTGTTTATTTTTACCAGAAAGTTCTTTAAAGAACTTTGAGTTGTCTTGAGAAAAAAATGTAAGTCATATCAGCCTTTTATTTTATTTGTTTTTTTTAGAGGGGAGGGGTAAATGGGAAAGGGAGAGAGAGAATCCTAAGCAGGCTTCACACCCAACATATGAGCCTGATGGGGGGCTCAACCTCACCACACTGAGATCATGATCTGAAATGAAATCAAGAGTGGAACACTTAAACAACTGAGCCACCCAGGCGCCCCATGTTGTATTTGCCTTTTAGCAAACTAGCCATATTGATGATACCTATCCATGTCTCTGTGATTCTATTCACTCCTCCTGATAAAATTGCTGATATCCATTCATATTTGTAAATGTTTTTTGAAATCCGTAATAGAGGACTTTAGCTTAATTACACGAGTCTCTTGTGAAATCTGTTAATAGTCAAAGAACTTTGGCTTAATTACATGAGTCTCTTCACATGAGTTCTTAAGTTTTCACAACTCATTGTGTAAGTTTTAAAATGTGTTCATTTGTTTTTGAAATATACATCATGAGAAACTATAGTCTTTCACTCTTTAGTGTTTAGAATTTGTCTCTGTACAATTTGCTTTTCCCATCAAGTAGAATTTATATCTTATCGTGCTTTGGTAAATCTTTCATAATGCAATTGTTATACTTACTCCCCATTATTTTATTTCATGAACCATGATCTCTTTACTTTTCAGAGCTAGGTAAAGACTAGATGTTCTATTTCTGATTGCCTTGATCTTCACAAAAGTTAAAATGCCAATAAAGTATGAATCAAATTTACTTAATCCACTTTTTCTTTGAATGAAGCACAGAAAAGATCTTCAGTTGACTCTAATTTCTCTTAACTAATATAGTTTACCTTATATGTTTACAGTCTGCATTATGAATATCGTGATTGTTTCATCTCCCTAATATAATTGGACATTTAATAACATATGTAATACAACAATTTAACAAGAAGTTTTCCTCTGTATTCACCCCTTTAGATTATACTGTGTCATCACAAGGTATTAACATCCTAACATATATATAACTCTTGTGCTTCTTTCCATAAGTTTCTTCCTTCTTAGGCCATAGCCAAAGATATCCTCAGCACCAAGATACCAGGTCCCTGACAACTATAACCTCTTCTTGAACCATCTCTTTTGCTTAGAAATAAAACTAAGTCCATAAGAAACTAAATTCAGTAAGTAGTTATAGGTATAGGAGAATGTATCCCTTCTTGCATCCCAATATTTTTACTGGCACCATCTAAAAGGTAAATACCCCAGGTCTTACAGTCCTGTCTATGTGCACATAAACATATGCTATATGCTGACCTATGCCATTTCTTCCTTAACCTGACCACCCGTGTTTCCTATGATTCTTAAATCTTTCTGCTGTAACAAAAACAAAATAATAATTAACATGTTTAAGAAGTTTCTGTGCTAAGTATTTTCTATTTAGTATCACTGTGCTATCAAGAGCACATAAACCACACTGCTATTTTATTTTATTTTTAAAGACTTTATGTATTTATTTGAGAGAGAGCATGAGCAGGGGAGGGTCAAAAGAAGAGGAAGAAGAAGAAGAGAAGACTCCTCACTGACTAGGGAGCCTGACGGAGGGCTCAATCCCAGGACCCTGGGATCATGACTTGAACTAAAGGCAGACGCTTAACCGACAGTCACGCATGCACCTCAGCACACTGCTATTTTAATAGAAATAATTGTAGATTAATAATTGTTTAACCAGCATTAAAAAAATTAAAAGATCTAAAATCAATATAGAGATATCACAGAATTCAGTTCTAACCCCAGGTTTGGGAAACAAAGCAAACTTTGGGGACTATTAGAATTTAGAGCTTGGAGGTAGGAACCAGCAAAGCAGGGACGTAGACTTCTGGAGAGAGTTGGCTGCCTAGCTGAAAGTGTTGCCTCTGGGTATTGGAGATGATCGCACAAAGAAGGGCATCATACTTCTAAGAAGGAGGTCCTAGCCAGCTGGAGCTAGTATCTCTGATGGCGGCTATGAGGTTGATTATAGGAGGATAAAAATAATCTGCAAACTGAAATATGTTGCAGAGCATAGAAGAGTGGCTTTAAAGCTGAAAGACAACAGTTGCTTTGTAACAGACACATGTATCAGTTTGCTTAATCATCTAGTATAGACACTAATATACCTTCATTTTACAGATGAGTAACCTGAAGTCAAAAGGCTACTTAGTGCCCCCAAGGTCACACCGCTAGCCAGGACTGAAGCCATGCCTTCTGGCCCTCAGGCTCTGCTTGAACGACAGCTCTGACCATCTGTATATCACAAGCATCTTGCATCCTCAGCTACTTCTTTGAAGATCCATGCTTTTCTGAAGACATCCATTGAAGATACTTCATTACCTGATGCCATTCTCAAAATATATGGACATGATACCTAATTAAAGTATATCATAAAATAGAGAATATATGGGACCAAGATGAAATAAGATATGTACTTTCCTTTAAAATTGGTAAATATTTATATTAGTAAATGGTAATGTTACATTATAGATTGTGATTCCTAAAACGGCAGTGTTTGGCAAACTGCTGCCCTTGAACTAAAACCTATCCTCCATCTGTTTTTGTACATAAATTTTGACTGATACATAACCATGTCCACTCATTTATGTATTGTTTATGGCTATTTTTTGCCACTCTTGCAGAACTGACTAGGTGACCATATGTCTCACAAAGCTTGCACTATATACTCTCTGATCCTTTAGAAAAAGTATTTACCACTGGGAAAATAACCACTAAAAGCTTATAAATTATATATAATAATCAAAAACATGGGTAAATCAGGAAACAAAACCAAGAATAAACAAGTGGGATTACAAACTAAAGTTTATCATCAGTAAAATCAATAGAGTGGAAAGGCAACCTATGGAATGGAAGAAAATGTTTATAGGCCATATAGCTGATAAGGGATTAATCTCTAAGATATATAAGGAACTTAATAGCAAAAAAAAAAATTATATCTCAATTAAAAAGTGGGCCAAGGACTTTGAATAGACATTCCTCTAAAGAAAACACACAAATGCCCAAGAGGGCTATGAAGAGATGCTCACAGCATCACTAATTGTCAGAGAACTACAAATCAAAAACACAATGAAATATAACCTCACACCTGTTTGAGTGGCTATGAACAAAACAAGAACAATAATAACAAAGAAAAGTGTTGGCAAGGATGTGGGCAAATTAAAACTCTCGCACTCTGTTGGTAAAAATGTAGAATGGTGCAGCTGCTTTGGAAAGCAGTTTACTCAAAAATTAAAAACAAATGCCATATGTACCAGCAATCCTGCTTATGGTTATATATCTAAAATAACAGAAATCAGGATCTCAAAGAGATACTAGCACTCCCACGTGTATTGCAACACTAGTCACAGTAAGATAAAGATGTGGCAATAACTTACACATCCATCAGCAGAAGTATGAATAAAGAAAATATGGTGTATACATACAGTGGAATGCTGTTCAGATGTAAAAAGAGGGAAATTCTGCCATATGTGACCACATGGATGAACTTGGGAGACCTTATACTAAGTGAAATAAGCCTGTTGCACATTCCATTTTTTTGACGGTATTTAAAACAGCCAAATTTATAGAATTTCAGTTCAGTAAGAAGAATCAGTTCTAGATATAGGCTGTACATTATACCTATAGTTAACAATAATGTACTGCACACTTAAAATTTTGTTAAAATCATGTATCTCGGGGAGCCTGGGTGGCTCAGTGGTGACCTCAGCTCAGGTCATGATCCCAGCATCCTGGGATCAAGCCCCGCATCAGGCTCTCTGCTCTGCGGGGAGCCTGCTTCCTCCACTCTCTCTGCCTGCCTCTCTGCCTACTTGTGATTTCTGTCTGTCAAATAAATAAATAAAATATTTTTAAAAAATTGATGTATCTCCTGTTCAATTCTTACCATAATAAAATACAATTTGAAGATGTAGAGAAACCAAAATGGTTAGTAAACAATGTTCAAATAATCCACAGGAAAATAGGAAAGAGGAAACAGTGGAACACACACACACAAGATAAAGAAAAACAGAAAATAAATGAAATTATGGCAGATTAAAATGTCTTCTTTAAGTAAACCGTTCTAATTCTTCCATTTCACTTTTATAATTTTCTTAGGTCTAGTCATTTAGAATGTGTTAATAAATTTTACCTATTGTTTTTTTTTTAGTTATAATCTTCATTTTATTCTTTTTTTTCCCCCATTTTATTTATTTTTTTCAGCATAACAGTATTCATTGTTTTTGCACAACACCCAGTGCTCCATGCAAAACGTGCCCTCCCTATTACCCACCACCTGTTCCCCCAACCTCCCACCCTTGACCCTTCAAAACCCTCAGGTTGTTTTTCAGAGTCCATAGTCTCTTATGGTTCGCCTCCCCTCCCCAATGTCCATAGCCCCCTCCCCCTCTCCCAATCCCACCTCCCCCCAGCAACCCCCAGTTTGTTTTGTGAGATTAAGAGTCATTTATGGTTTGTCTCCCTCCCAATCACATCTTGTTTCATTTATTCTTCTCCTATCCCCCTAACCCCCCATGTTGCTTCTCCATGTCCTCACTACTCTTTCTATAACCAGTCTCCGGTGACTGATGGCATTTAAATTTTATTTGACAAAACAAAATCAACAAAATTTATTAAACACTATGATTTTGTGGAAAATTTACTAGTCTTTGAAAATTATAATAAAATATCTCTAGATATTACAGTTCATATTTTAAGTGAGTAACTCAACTCCAACCACTTTCTTGTCCTAGAGTAAGTAGTATAAGAAGGAAAGTGAAAGAAAGTCTTTAATTTCCATGATTTCTTAGATTTATATTTATCCCTCATTAAGAAAGTAGCAATTACTTAATATGGATCTATGAATAGCACTTGGAATGATCTGTATTATGTAAGAATCATATAAAGTAGTCATTTCATAGCATGAAAGATCAAATAATTAATTCTACCCAGTGGAAATAGAAAAAATTTCTTATACCAGACAATATTTAATTTTCTAAGAGAAAAGGGTGAATTTTTCCTAGAAGCAAAGGAAAATACATGTAAAAATTATGAAAGCAAATGGAACATATGAATATATTCAAAATGCTCTAGTGGAATTAGATTTAAATACAACATAGAAGTTAGAAAGAGAGATACAGTTCATCATGGTAAATGCAATAGCAGAAGAAAGATTTGAAGCAATATTTAAAGTGAATTAATAAAAGATTGGGAAAAATAAAGAACACTTTCCACAGGTATATGTCACTGTTTGCAAGAACACTGTGTGACTGGGAATCATAAGGCACCATAAGAATGAGCAACCAAGAAAGTGTGTACAGGGAATGGTGGGGCAAAAACATCAAAAAAATTAAAATTTAAATTAAAAAAATATACATACATCAACAAATTTGAGAGCTTAAAAGGTGCCCTTCCAACCCAAAATGAATTACATAGTAGGTAACATAAAGCCCAGGTTTTACTGTAACCTTTGCGCTATGATTTGAAAAAGAATAATGAAAACTCATCAAGAGAAAATCTCAGAGAAAAAGTTTTACTTTTTTCTTTTCCTAACTTTCAGTTCAATAAAGCAAACCAAGTTAAAGTAAATGAAACCTAAGTAAGGAATGTACTTTTAATACTCAAATTAAGAACATATCAAGGTCAAAGTATTGATTTCTAAAAGAGATTTTAGAAGTATGAGAATCAATACATATGGAACAGTGGGAAGACTATTTTAGACAATAGATAAAAAAGATCTACTGTCTTCCATGATTATGCTAAAAGCAGAGACTATGAGGAGCCCTAGGAGGTAAGGGAAAATAAAACGAATTCAAATAAGAGCAATAAAATAAAGTTGCTTTGGTGCTTATCCATGCATAATATCTATGAGTAAGTTTGAGAATTAGAAAGCATTTGTCTCTAAAATGAAACAGACATCATCAGAAGATCTTACAGAATAACAATAATTTAATCATGTTTCTAAATTCAGGAAAGAAAATACTTAGATGATTTTAGTAATCAAAATTTTTAAAGACCGGGAAGCATGGAAGCATTCAGAAATTAAAAACTGAAATAATGAAAAAAAGACAAGAAATGACTGGTTAGATAGACTTGCTTTTGTTGCCCTAAACCCTGACTCAAAATCCAGAGGTTAAAAGAAAAAAAAAGGAGGGAAATCCCTCTGGAAAAAATATCTTTTTTTTTCTTTCTTTTCCTTCTTTTTTTCACATTTTACAATTATTTGTCACAGATCATTAAGTCAGCAGCTAAACATTTTCTTCTTTCCTTCCTTCCTTCCTTCATGTGTTCATCTGTTGTTTATGGTTCTTGTTTATGTGACAATTTGGGTACTGAAAATACTCCTAAACGTCCCACATATCAAACTTCAAGGTATAACAATGCCATTATGCTGTCTGGAACCGCCCCCCCCCCCTTTCCAGACCTTCTATCAAGCAATAAATTTTTCCTTTTTTTCTATTAAGACCCCCACTGTGTTTATGGGAAAAGTTTAACAATTACAAACCAGAAAGTTTTGCATTTGGAAAGATATCTAGCATGTGAATAACCTAACTCAGTATGTACTAATTGGTCGCTGTAAACCTGAGGCTAAATTATGGCAAATTCTCAATCCTATGAAGATATATTTTTTTAATTTTTAATTTTTTACTTTCTTTTCAGTGAACCAGAATTCATTGTTTATGCACCATACCCAGTGCTCCATGCAATACGTGCCCTCCATAATATACACCACCAGGCTCACCCAACTTCCCACCCTCTCCCCGCCCCTTCAAAACCCTCAGATTGTTTTTCAGAGTCCACGGTTCATCTCCCAACCCAATTTCCCTCAGCTCCCTTCTCCTCTCCACCTCCCCATATCCTCTGTGTTATTTCTTATGCTCCACAAATAAGTGAAACCATGTGATAATTGACTCTCTCTGCTTGACTTATTTCACTCAGCATAATCTCTTCCAGTCCCGTCCATGTTGATTCAAAAGTTGGGTATTCATCCTTTCTGATGGAGGCATAATACTCCATCGTGTATATGGACCCCATCTTCCTTATCCATTCATCTGTTGAAGATCTTCTTGGTTCTTTCCACATTTTGGTGACCGTGGCCATTGCTGCTATGAACACTGGGGTACAGACGGCCCTTCTTTTCACTACATCTGTATCTTTAGGGTAAAAACTCAGTAGTGCAATTGCAGGGTCATAAAAAAGCTCTATTTTTAATTTCTTAAGGAATCTCCACACTGTTTTCCAAATTGGCTGCACCAACTTGCATTCCCACCAACAGTGTAAGAGGGTTCCCCTTTCTCCACATCCTCTCCAACGCTTGTTTCCTGCCTTGTTAATTTTCCATTCTAGCTGGTGTAAGGTGGTATCTCAATGTGGTCTTGATTTGAATCTCCCCCATAGCTAGTGATGATGAACATTTTTTCATGTGTCTGATAGCCATTTGTATGTTTTCATTGGAAAAGTGTCTGTTCATGTGTTCTGCCCATTTTTTGAAATGATTATCTGTTTTGTGTGTGTTGAGTTTGAGAAGATCTTTATAGATCCTGGTGGTATTCAAATTGGCAATGAAGAAGTCAAACTCTCTCTCTTTGCAGATGACATGATACTTTATATGGAAAACCCAAAAGATTCCACCCCCAAACTACTAGAACTCATACAGCAATTCAGTAATGTGGCAGGATACAAAGTCAACTTACAGAAATCAGTTGCTTTCTTATAAATAACAATGAAAACACAGAAAGGGAAATTACAGAATCAATTCCATTTACTATAGCACCAAGAACCATAAGATACCTGGAATCAACCTAACCAAAGAGGTAAAGGATCTGTACTTGAGGAACTACAGAACACTCATGAAAGAAACTGAAGAAGACACAAAAAGATGGAAGACCATTCCATGCTCTTGGAACAGAAGAATAAACATTGTTAAAGGGTCTGTACTGCCTAGAGCTATCTATACTTTTAATGCCATTCTGATCAAAATTCCACCGGCATTTTTCATAGAGCTGGAGCAAATTATCCTAAAATTTGTATGGAGTCAGAAGAGACCCCGAATTGCTAAGGAAATGTTGAAAAACAGAAACAAAACTGGCGGCATCACGTTACCTGATTTCAAGCTTTACTACAAAGCTGTGATCACCAAGACAGCATGGTAATGGCATAAAAACAGACACATAGACCAGTGGAACAGAGTAGAGAGCTCAGATATGGACCCTCAACTCTATGGTCAAATAATCTTCAACAAAGCAGGAAAAAAATATACAGTGGAAAAAAGACAGTCTCTTCAATAAATGGTGCTGGGAAAACTGGACAGCTACATGTAGAAGAATGAAACTCGACCATTCTCTTACACCATACAGAAAGATAAACTCGAAGTGGATAAAAGACCTTAAGGTGAGGCAAGAATCTATCAGAATCCTAGAGGAGAGCATAGGCAGTAACCTCTTCTATATCAGCCACAGCAACTTCTTTCAAGATATGTCTCCAAATGCAAAGGAAACAAAAGCAAAAATGAATTTTGGGGACTTCACCAAGATCAAAAGCTTCTGCACAGCAAAGGAAACACTCAACAAAACAAAGAGGCAACCCACGGAATGGGAGAAGATATTTGCAAATGACAGTACAGACAAAAGGCTGATATCCAGGGTCTTTGAAGACATTTTTTGACAAAATTTAGAGTAGGTATTGATGGAAAGTGTTAATTTTCAGATGACATACATCTTTGAAGAATGGAAGACAGCATCTAAGTGTGAAACAATTTTAAACTTTCTCTCCCTACCTGACTCAGTAACTCTACGGAGCTGCCACAGAAAGGACATGACTCTAAAGGAGCTGACTCTGCTTGAGGCTGACATGAGCACACGGGCAGCAGGAGGACACGTGCAGACTGCCCTGCCTGCCAGGGGGCATCAAGTCCTTCTCTGAAGCAGGAAGTGGGTAGCCCATATCCATGTCTACCACATCTTGGCATCTAACTATGTTAGGTTTTCTTAGTTGAGCTCTTTGCATTTGAGTTAAATCTTCGATTGTTCCCCTTATCAGTGTCTGATTCTATTTTTTTTTAAAGATTTTATTTATTTATTGGACAGAGAGAGATCACAAGTAGGCAGAGAGGCAGGCAGAGAGAGTGAGAGGGAAGCAGGCTCCCTGCCGAGCAGAGAGCCCGATGCGGGACTCGATCCCAGGACCCTGAGATCATGACCTGAGCCGAAGGCAGCGGCTTAAACCACTGAGCCACCCAGGTGCGATGTGGTTATTTTGTAGCAAAGTTTAGAATCTTCTAATGGAGCTACCTTGTTTAATATGGTTACTCCCATTTGTATCAAGAAAATCCCAAATATGTGTCCCCACTTAAGAGTAAGGGCTAAGGGAGAAGATGGCCAGGACATTCAATATGGCATTATTTCATAAATAAATTATGTCATACTATAAAGTTACCTGATAGTTTCCAACCACATTAAAACATTGGAGGAGAAGTTCTGTGTTTCCTGATCTACATAATGACTAGCATATTATCTCTGTCTGAGATTATATGTAGAGATCACCACTGTAAACTGATTTACTGAGATATTTTTGGAGTCTAGATACTAATAAAATAATAATTAACATTTAACAGATATTAATAATTCAGAAATTGATTTTATAAACACTATCCAGCATTCACATAGAAATGTATGGGTAATGATAATAAAATTAACATTTATTGGCATTCAATATGAACCAGACACAATATGAAATGTTTATATAGGATATCCCATTTAATATTCCTGGCAATTTTTGAATTAGGCATCAGGAATATTGTCTCCATCTAAAAGTGAATAGTTTAGGGGCGCCTGGGTGGCTCAGTGGGTTAGGCCGCTGCCTTCGGCTCAGATCATTAATCTCAGGGTCCTGGGATTGAGTCCCGCATCGGGCTCTCTGCTCAGCAGGGAGCCTGCTTCCCTCTCTCTCTCTCTCTGCCTGCCTCTCTACTTGTGATCTCTCTCTGTCAAATAAATAAATAAAAAATTTAAAAAAAAGCTTAAAAAAAAAAAGTGAATAGTTTAGAACTCAAAGAGAAGCACTTTGTACATAGCAAACAGTAGATGTGTGACTTAGAGCCAGAGACATTAACAGTACATTCTTTTGTCTGAGGAAGACTATATATAGTTATAATCCTCACTCCCCAAGTGAGAAAACTACATTTTTCAGAGAAGTGTCTTAGACTGCTTCCTAAATGCGGTGACTAGAAGTTTCAGCAGTCGATTAGAAGAAGATGACGACGAAGTTGTTTCAACAGTTGATGGTAGAACAGAGTAGTTTATTAAAATAATTACTAAGATTGTTAATAATAGTATTTGTAGATAATAGTATTTATAATAAATGTTCATTTTAGCACTCTTAATGGGAAATATGAGTAAAATTTAAATACACTGAAAAATACTTAAATGTATAATATACATATACTGTGCATATTATTTAGAAAACACTGTGCCCTTCACCTTTATGTTCAAAAATTTTCTACTGAAAGCAGCTTAATGTAATAATGTATATTTGGTTCAAGTCTTACCAGTTCCAAATTTCACCTCCAGAAACTAATATGAAAAACAATGAAAAGGTGTTTAATGTGGTTCTTCAGTCTGAAATAGGAGATATTCCCCTGTTTTTGTGTGTGTGTCTGTCCTTCACTGTGCAAATACTGAAAAAAAGAGAATGATCTTACCAGTTTGGAAAGTGATTTTCTTGCCTCTTCTCTGTAAAAGGTGAAGTGCCCTACCACTTGTTTTGCATCCTCAGTATTTCTCCAGCTGAAGTTAGAAACTGGCTATCATATATGGAGGGAAAGGAAAGAGCAAAGAAAGTGGCAGGCCACTCCAGATTTGTGGGTGGTAACAAGCAAGGTGGCTTAACTAGGTACTTTGTCTTCCGCCGCCTCAAGACCAACAGATCTCAGCACCAACCTACCAAAATCTTAAAAGTTTATGTAGAGAACTTAATGGGGTTCAGCCATATATACCAACCTGAGTGTCTCAGCAACACCTCACTCTCAAAGCTATATCCTTCAAATAGCTCAGGTTATGGGAATGATGGATCACGCATTCCAAGGACAGGAGTGGGTGAGAAGCCTCCAATTTCTGGGTCCAGCTCAAGGGTCAACCAGAGGTTACATCCTTTCAATGACCCCACCCAACACCACTACATACAGTTTTGCAAGAAACAACTGTCCTTTGCATGACTCTTAGAAAGTATGCCAGAATACCAAGTTTTTATATGCATAATCAAAGAAGTAATGATTTATTACTATTATTAAAGAAGTAATCATAATTTTTCATAGGTTATTGAGCACTTGTTTTATAGTGCATAAATATGAATATATAGCGTTTTTATTATGTAGTCCATATTTAATAATTTGAGTATTTATTATGTTTGAATATGTGATCAAACAGACACTACGTATTATTTTTGAAATAAAATAAAATGAAGTATTAAAGTTAATTCCTCTTAACTATTCATCTTATGAATTTTATAAAGTACCCAAAATTATGTGTTAATTTAACCATTAAAGAAAATATTAAATACATAAAATGAAATGAAAATATGAAGTAACTAAGATTGTATTTCACTTTATTTTCATTTTCAATGCTACCCATATCCTTTGTATGATCAATGTAAGTTAGTAGCAAGGCTTCTAAGATATTAATTAACTTTCTGGGGATGAAATATGCTTATAACAGTTTCCATTAAAATTATGTTTCATTGAATATCAATTGAATACAGCTAAAGTTGACTTCTATTCAAATGTCTAATGGGACATTATATCAAAATATTAACACAGATTTATGCATATTAAAAACATGCTGTGGTAGTGAGGTTGAATTGTAATGATATAAATATTCGTATTCATTCTAACAAATGTCCCAGGTGTCAGATAAAATAGAAAATTAAGTAAAATCCCTAGATAAGGAAATAATTGGTATACATTTCTAGAAAAAATTCACATGAAACTGTACTATAGGATAAAAACAGTATGAGTTACCACCTTCACCTTAAATCTTTGATAGGTTTCATTTTTAAGAGATTCTAAATGGTCATCATACATTGATATCAAGGTATTTCAGTTGCTTCAAGGCTAATAATGAGATAACACCTAGTTTCCTCTAAGATGTTGTTTATGATGCCTTAATTCTTATTCTTCAGTTAAGTCTGGAAATATATTGATAGAACACCACCAACCGATTTTACAAACCTGGAAATATATTGGTTGCCATTTATTCTGAGGCATTATAACATCCATTTAAAGTCACTGGAAGATGTATCATTGTGATAGCTGTGTATATTCTTAAAGTATGACATAGTCAAAGTTTATACAAATCTCACGGGCTTTGACATCCTAAAATGTTTCCTTTTCTTTTTTTTCCCCCAAAGTCAGAGGTAGCCTATTAATAGAGTAGCTATTGGAGTCACTGTGGTGCTTCTTTTCATATTTTCTCTTGAGAAAGTCCAGATAAAGCAATAAGTTCTACCTCTATGTTCTGCCTCTAATAGTCTGGCGTCCACAGAAAGGAAGATGTCAAGTATTTAATTCAGATGACTTTTCATACATGTTATATTATAAGTTACATTTTAACTAGAAAGGCATATTGGATAGACTATAAACTCCCTGTGTCTGATGGCAAAAAACTAGAGAACAAAAAGTGAAAATCTGGCAAGTGAGTTGCAGAGTGTAATGGTATATTTGGCTAATTATACTTCTACCACTGGTTCCTGGAGTAGTGTTCTAAGCCTCAGAAAACAACAGTGACTACCATTAAGTATGAGCTCTTGATGCATATTTCATCTCTTGCAGAATGTTTTTTTTGACACTGACACACTGATCTTTAATAGGCCATTCCAACATTCCATTGTGCTCCCAGATCAAACAAGTGGATCACGCAGTTACGTGCCCATGATTATCTATTTTTCTTATTATAAAATGGGTCCTTTGGTCTGGGTTGACAACTGTGATATCTTATAAGAGGTTGCGCCAGAAGAGAAACTGCAAACCTTAGTATCAAGACCAATGAGGAATAATCATTGTCTCTTCAGAGGTAGAAATGACTCAATATAATCAATGTCCCATTATGTGTCTGGTTCTTTTTGAAGAAAAGTAGTATATTAAAGGCTGGATAGTGGTCTCTGTTTTTGACAGGTCCAGCCCTCAGAAAAGATAGTAACATGATGAGCCTTGATGAGAAGGAGCTAACGGATGCTAATGTAACTGCTACCATAGCCACTCCACTTACAAACCATTTGTGCAAATACCACGATAATTGAGAAGAGACTGACTGACAACAATAGGATGAATCAATCTATCTACAACGATGTCGAGGAGCTCCTTTTTGGTGAATACACTCCGGTGTGAATTACTGTAAGACACACAAATACCTAATACATTGTGACACTCTAAAATATCCACTCACCGTCTCTTGAAATTTTAATTTTATTTCTGCCAGACCTCTAAATAACCAGCCAGTCTATTTTCCCACTGCCTGGAAATAAGTGTTTAGTTATATATTGGGCCGTTTTTCACATAAAATATAAATAACTAAATGTTTAATGCTCACAGTTATGTCCTCTGAGAGAATTTCCTGATGCATTATTTAAGGCCACACCACAAGAGAACTGGAGTGCAATCCCAACCCCTTTTTTTTACTTTTTTTAGTTTATACCAACATGTCAAGCTGATAAACCAATAAACCAGCTTATTCATCCACCGTTACTTGGTTGAAAAAAAAACTCCACCCTAATCTATAGATGTGAGTTAAAGCAAAGGCTTCAGTGTAACACAGATAGGCAATGCATGTGTGACCATTCAGCTTACCAGGGCCCAAACTACACCGCACAATTTCCAATATAAAGAAATTGCTTTGTACCCTCTGAATTTGAAATTTACTAGATCAGATAATGCCAAAATCAGGAATGGTAGATTTGATTACAGTCATTGATAGCTCAGAGTGAACTCTTTAGTCCACTCTGTGACTCACTCACTTGCTGGGATATCTTTCCAAACAGCAAGTCATGTTCTGCAGCAAAAGGCATGACTTTCCACCAGAATCCTAGAGATCTGTACTTTTCTCTCTTGGTTTGATGCTATAATGCATTACCACAAATTTAGCAGTAAAGCAACACACATTTATTATCTACAGTTCTGTAGGTCTCAAGTCCAGGCTG
This sequence comes from Meles meles, assembly GCF_922984935.1. Taxonomy (NCBI): domain Eukaryota; kingdom Metazoa; phylum Chordata; class Mammalia; order Carnivora; family Mustelidae; genus Meles; species Meles meles. The sequence continues at coordinate 25,406,226 of NC_060066.1, forward strand.
GCTGGGTTTTATGTGAAGTGTCTACAGCGAAAATAAAGGTGTCAGCCAGAGAAGAGTTTTTGACTGGAGAACATGGGGAAGCATTTGCTTCGAAGCTCATTTAGATTACTGGCAAAATCCAAATCTGTGCTGTTAGAGTACTGAGGTCTTCATTCCTCCATGATTATCAGCCATGGCTACTCTCAGCATCTAAGGATGGTCTGCATTCTTTGCTACTTGGTATGCTCCATCTTCAAAGCCATCTATATGGAATCTCACTGATGTCAAATCCTCTCACATTTTGAATATCTCTCCCCAGAAAGACCTCCATTCCTTTTGGGACTCACCTCATTGGATCAGGCTCACCAAAGACATTCTCCTTATCTTAAAATAAAGTGATCTGGGACTGTACTATTCAGTAAAAAACCTTTTAATATACATAATCATTAGTGTTACAGGGTGAGGGCCACTGAATTAGAATTAGAATTTGAATTATTAGAATTAGAATAGAATCCTACCTCCCACGATCTCCTCCTGGGCTTTTTAGACACTCTTCCCAAATCCATGGAGGTTTGCAGAGTTGTTCCTTGGAACAACCTAAGTTGTTCTCTTGATAGTTGTACATGAAAGATACAACCAACTGGCCTTGACTTTAAGATGATGTCTCAGCATGACCATACCACTGGATACATAAAAAATTCACAAGTATTTCAGGCCCCTGAAAACCTTTACAAGCATGGACACATCTTTGGCAGGTATACATCTTACTAAAGCATTCAAAGTAACTTGTTATTCTGTTTGCCAGGTTCAACTAGTATAACAACTAGTATAACCCCAGCATAATGTCCTATAAAATGCCAGTGTTAACATCCCTGTAGACTATAATGTGAGTTAAATCAGGAGCATGAATACAGCTCTGTAACAAATATGGACTGTCATCCATCTCACATAAAACAGAAGAACTTTTGAATACTTTTCTCAAATTTTGAAGCCATGTTAGACCACTACCCACGCACCAAATTTTCCAAGTCCCCTGGAAGTCGCCTTACACAATTCTCTCACTGTAGTTCAACCCCTTGACCCAGGAACTCATCACATATATCAGGGATACAAATAAAAAGAGGGGCTGTCATTCTACCTGACCTTGAATATTCATGTGCTTTTTGGAGTGTATTATGCTTATGTCTAGTCAGTTGTGATTGGTCATTTCCCTCAACAGTGAAACAGTCTGTTACATTACTATTATCTTTCCACAGAGTCTCAGAAATTGTTTCATCCAGGGGTAGATGTCTATATATATGCTGTTGTTGAAGTAGGAAAAGGGAAGAAATTCATTGATGCTTCCCATTTCTACACTCCTCCCCTCCTGGAAGTCTGGAGTTCCTGTTAAAAGCTATGATTGTGGTCTAGATACATCTTTCCCATCAGCATTCCAACTTGCAACAAACTCTGATTTGGTCCATCCATCACTATAAAAGCCAACAGCCAGTGTTAGTGAGCAAGCTGAACTGTGCTAGCTTTATTTGGCAATGCTGAAGGAACAGCAGTTCTATCACATGAGCCAAAATTCAGTTTCTAGGGCTCTGGTGTCCACTTGACTTGGGAATGAGAAGGGTCCCCTCTCCGTTGAGCAAGCAACTGCCTGGGGAGGCACCGTTGTCCTCAAGGCTTATTCTCTTATCTTAGCAGACTCAGAGAAGCCTGATGGCAGGGTGGCCAAAGGAATAGTGGTGACTTTTTTTGTGTGTTCTGTTGTGTTCTGTTTTGTTTTAAGCAATTTTGAGACAAGATAAGCAATCCCCCTTCACTGCATGTTTGAGAACTCAGAGGCTATGTGCTATGGGAATGCGAATGAATTGCCCAGAGCTCTAAAGGATAATGGCCCCCTAACAAAGGCCTTCCTCACATACTGTCTTCCTAATGATATTTTCCCCCTCCTCCTTTATCTTCCAGATGTTTCTTCCCCGAGAATTGTTTTAGCTTTCCGGTCATTATCCCAGTTTGCCCAGTCCTGACAATTTTATCCTTGTCAGTTCTTTCATAACCAGTCTGGTTTTTGTATCACCCACAGAGCTTCAGCTGCTGGCAAACTTCCCAGAAGTTTGGCCCAGAGCCAGCAAACATTAATCCTTCAGACATCCCTGCAATTTAGGAGGGGAACTTTTCTAATACTACAGGCTGTCCCCAAATGGAATCAGAGTCTAAGGAAGTATTTTTTGCTCCCTAAGGTCAGCAGTTCTCTATTCCCCTTGTGATGGGTCAGTCTAGTGCTTTATTTAGAAGGGAGACTCCTACATAAACCATTTCCTACTGTTTGCCAGCATTCACAAGTTGAAATCAACATTTAAATTTCTAGAAATTCTTTTGGGCTCAGATCCTCTGACTTAAGGGATTAGTTGTCTTCATAGCATTGTCACATGTCTATTTGTTTTGAAAATTTTCCCAAAGATCCTGGTGTTCTCTACAATACTAGAATGCTTTAGCACCCCCACTATAGGATGGTAAGGTCGTTTATCTTTTTTTTTTTTTTTTCCTCTCTCTCTCTCTCCTTAACCTTACTGTGGCTCACTGGGGACTAGAGACTCATGGAGGGAGTCAATGGACTGAATTATAGGCATGTTTCTCTCCCCAGAACAAAGAAATGGACCTGGTTACTGGTTACTAGCAGCTTTCCATTCCAGTCTCTCATTTTAATCTGAATGTACCTTACAAGGATTCCTGAGCAATATGCTTCCTCCTAGAAATTGCATTCATTCATGGTATGTTGTGTCTTATTTTTTTTTTTTTAATTTTTATTTATTTATTTTTTTTTCAGCGTAACAGTATTCATTCTTTTTGCACGACACCCAGTGCTCCATGCAAAACGTGCCCTCCCCATCACCCACCACCTGTTCCCCCAACCTCCCACCCCTGACCCTTCAAAACCCTCAGGTTGTTTTTCAGAGTCCATAGCAACAATGTAATCACAACTGGCTCTGAGATACTAAATTTTCACTATTTGACTAGTCACAGCTTTAAAGGTTGGTAATATCAAGTAGTGTCATGAGTGTAGAAAATTAAGAACAGACCCTTATTTTTGATGTGACGTGTGTGTGTATATATATACATATATATATGTATATATATACACACGCACATATGTATGTATCTCCTTGAGGGTGGGCAATTATACAGAAACTGCCAAAGTTTAGTATATACTTATTTAATAATTCCTCTCTGAGTAAATACATCTAGGAAAAAATTCCATATGGGCATAATATTCATGCACAAAGGTAAGGTTAAATGGTAGCCACTGCATACAACCTTTGTTAAGCACTGACTAAATGCCAGAAAAATGCCAAATTACCTAAATTTATTAATTTATTTACTCCTTGAAAATGAACCTATGAAAAAAGTACAATTATTATATTTTATAGATGAAGAGACTAAGGGAAATTAATAAATTTGCTTAGACCATATAGGCAGTATGTATTAAGATTACAATTTCAAAGGAGACCCTCAGATAGTTACATCATGAAATATAGAAAAACCAAAGGAAATAATAGCCAGACTGTATGAATTAATATTAAAAAGAACTCTAAGCGAAGTTAGAGAAGACAAATATCATATAATCTCGCTTATACATGGAATCTAAAAACAACCAACCAACAAAAAACTGAACTCACAGAAATAGAGAACAGACTGGTGGTTGCCAGAGTGGAATGAGGGGATGATGGTGATCAAAAGATAGAAACTTCTGGTTTAAAATAAATAAATAAGTTTGGGGGATGTAATACATAGCATGTGGCTACAGTTAATAATACTGTATTGCATATTTGAAAGTTGTTAAAGGATTTTGTCTTTTTTATTACCTAAGATATTTTATCTTAAAAGTTCTTGTCACCAAAAAAAAAAAAAAAAAGTGACTATGTACGGTGATGGGTGTGAACTAGACTTACTGTGGTGATCATTCTGCAATATATACAAACACTGAATCATGTTGTACACCTGAAACTAATATGTCAATTATAGCTCAATAAAAAAACCTATTGCAGAGGCAATATTAAAAACTTTATTCAACAAACTTATTTGTGGTTAAAACTAATGAGCAATGAGTATGTCAAAAAATTGTAAAAAGAAAAAAAAGAGAAAAGTACAGGAAAATAAGTGTAGAATTGTTATTACTAAAAATCCACCAAAAAATCCTCTCCTAAATTTTAAGAGAATTTCCAGATATGCTAGTGTTATTCCTGGACAAACTCTTGGTTTACATTATTTTGCAGAAGAAATTCTGCTTATTTTGCTTATTCTGCCCAAGGGAAGAGGGAGCTGGTACTGACACATGACAGCTGGCATCACTGAATTCATGCATCTCAATTCTATGAGCTCCCTGATGTTTCCATTAAACATTTTTACTGTCCAAAATAATCTGAGGTTCTTCTCTTCTTTACTTTTGTTCTTCCTCCTCTTTCCACTTGTTGCAAAAAAAGATTCTAGTAATACGTTGTCAATAGCAAAGTGATTTGGTCATAAGGTTTTATAACAAAGCAATAATTTTAGAGATGGAAAATGATAGTAAATGACACATTTCTCCTCCTGTGAACAAGATGACAGATAACATATTCTGCTATGTCCTTTACTATAAAGTCCCCAAGTACCATTGTCTTCAAGAGTGAGAATATAATCACAAATCCAGCTGACACAATGAATGCAATTCTGTTTTTTAGGCAAACTGCATAACAATGCCCCTTTCTCAGAATCTATGGAATCACCATGGAACAGCAAATTCTTTTCCCCAGGGTGTCTCAAAAAAGATTCAGATGTCCTTAGAAAAGAGGTATGCAGTAAGCAATTTTTCTGCTAGCTATGAAACTCATGTAAATATCTTTATGTAAATAGCCTAATCAATCATAATTTTGACAAAAGATTTTAAAAAATAAAACAAAACCCCATTTAGAAGATAGTAAAATAAGAGACTTTGTTAAATCCTGGGGGTAAAGTTAGGATGGAAAAAATTCATCTCTAAAAGAAAAAAAAAGTAAAAAGAGGTATTTGTAGAAGAAATTTAAAAATGTGAGGGAAAATATTGTTTAAATTATTGAGAAATAAAATATTCAGAAAAACACAAAGAACAGTAAAACAAAATTAAGAATAAAAAGATATCCTAAATGAAAGTTGATCAAATAACAAAGAGGAGGGGAAAATTAAAGACTGAAATATTTTTACAGAGACAATCATATTAAAAGTTAAGATATTAACATTCTTTGTGAACACTGATACTATATTAAATAATGACACTTAAGAACAAAGAAGAAAAATACTGAGTTTAGATGATTAGGAATATAATCATATAATTAGGAAAATGTTTGATATAGGAGTAAAATGCATCCTTACTTTGATTTGTTGAAAAAATAAAAGCAAAAGGCACATAATAAGTTTGAGCACAGTACTTTTTTCATATTATAGTTTTGTATGCTATTTGATCTATATTTATAGCCTTGGTTTCTTATTTAAGCCAAATATAAATAAGGAAAACAAAGAAAATTGTAAATATTCATATCTGGTATACCATTTCCTTCAAAATATAAATGAAGGATAGACTATTGTAGCAAAGGTAACTGACTGCTCCAGCACCTTAAGGACAGGGGTTATTGAGAATGAACCAAACCCACTCTTTGATCTTACTATAGGAACGGATGCTACTAGGTCTGAATCCCTCTACGAAAGGAACAGTAAGTAGGTAATAATATTTATACTCAATAGGAGCTAATACTGTGGATTGCATCATGTGAAACATTACAAAATTTCTTTGAAGAGACAGGAATAACGTATTTCAATAAAAAACAACAGGAGAATGACATCAACAAGATGACAACATAGGTTGTTCCTGACTTTTCTTCCCCTCACAAGAATAATGCTAATATCTATTCAAGAATAAGACACCATGAGAGAATCCTAGAATACAGGTATGAGGCTGAAGTACTCCTTCTCTGCACCACAGCAACCAAGAGAGACTTCATTAGAAGAGTAAAGAAGGTGGCTAACCATTGACTGCACTGCCCCTTCCCCAGACCAGCACAGAACCAGAGAGATCTCCCCTGAACCACTGGTTCCTCCAGTGGAGGAAAGAGAACCCAGAAGTACTGGAGATCATTTTATAGGATTCCCCTACTCTGATCTAATATCACATAGACTGTAGGGGAATCTGTGGGGTTCAAATGCTGGTAATCTTTAAAGACTTAAAGGTAAGACTTTAAACCATGAAAGCTAGAACCTAGAAGCAAACATAGCAACAAAGGTATGTGACATGAGTATTCACAACCATTTTTTTGGAAATGACACCTAAAGCAAAAGCTACAAAATAAAAAATAAGCACATGAGACTATATCGAACTGAAATGATTCTGCACAGCCAAAAGAAACCACCAACAAAGTGAAAATAGAATTGACAGAATGGAAAAAAATAATGTCTGCAAGCCATATACCTAATAAAGGGTTAATATAACTCAACAAAAACAAAACAAAGCAAAACAAAAAAACCCACAAATATCTTAATTAAAAAATGGACAAAAGACCTAAGTGAACATTTTTCTAAGGACAATATAAAAACGTCAACAGGTACATGAAAAAAATGTTAAACGTCACTATTTATTAGGAAATGCAAATTAAAAACACAATGAGATATTACTTCACAGCAGTTAGAATGGACAAAATGAAAAAGATAAGACATAACAAATGCTGGTGTGGATGTAGGGAGGGGAACAATTGTGCACTGTCAGTGAGTTTAAAAGTTGGAAGAGCTATTATGGAAAATAATATGGAAGATTCCCCCACCCCCCAAAAATTAAAAATACAACTACCATATGATCCAGGAATTCCACTTCTGGAACTATATCAACAAGTTAAAATCTGAAAAGATATCTCTACCCTCATGTTAATAGCAGTGTTATCTACAATAGCTAAGATGCAGAAACAACCTAAGGGTCTATCAATAGATGACTAGATAAAGAGGCTGTGGGATATGGTCAATTAATTATCAACAAAGGAAGAAAGATTATGCAATGGAACAAAGACAGTCCCTTCAACAAAGGGTATTGGGAAAACTGGGCAACTACATGAAAAAGAATGAAACTGGATCAATTTTTGTCACAACACACAAAAATAAATTCAAAATGGATTAAAAACCTAAATGTGGGAAAAAACATAAAAATCCTAAAAGGAGATGCCTGGGTGGCTTAGTAGGTGAAGTGTTTGCCTTTGGCTAGGTAAGCATCTCATATTCCTTGGATCATGCTGGAGCCAGGCTCCTTGTTCAGTGGGGAGTTGGCTTCTTCCTTTGCCCTTTCCCCGGCTCCCTGCTCATACTTGCTATCAGGCTCGCTCGTCCTCCCTCTCACTCCCTCGCTCTCTCCAAAAAAAGAATAAAAAAATAAATTTTAAAAACTTAAAAAATTAAAAAATCCTAGAAGAGAGCACAGGTTATAATGTCTTTGATATTGGTCACAGCAACATTTTTCTAGATATGTCTCCTAATGAAGGAAAACAAAAACAAAAATAAACTATGGGACTATATTAAAATAAAAAGTTCCTGGAGAACAAAGGCAACAATCAACAAAACTAAAAGGCAACCTACTGAATGGGAGAAGTTACTAGCAAATGACATATTAGATAAAGGGTTAGTATCCAAAATTTAAAAAGAACTTACAAAACTCAACACCCAAAAAACAAAATATGCAATTACAAAATGGCAGAAAACATGAACAGACATTTCATCAAAGAAGGCATACAAATGGCCAACACACACATGAGAAGATGTTCAACATCACTCATTATCAGGAAAATACAAATCAAATCTACAATGAGATGTCACTCCACACCTGTCAGAATGGCTAAAATCAAAAACTCCAGAAACAAGTGTTGGTGAAGCTATGGAGAAGAAGGAACACCCATGCACTCACTACTGGTGGGAATACAAACTGGTGCAGCCAATCTGGAAAACAGTATGAAGTTCCCTCAAAAAGTTAAAAATGTAACTACCCTACAATCCAGAAATTGCAGTACTGGGTATTTACTCAAAAATACAAAAACACTAATTCAAAAAGATGCAGGCACCCCTGTGTTTATTATAGCATTATTTATAATAGCCAAATTATGGAAGCAGCCTGTGTCCATCGATACATAAATGGATAAAGAAGATGTGGCACACACACACACACACACACATATACACACAATGGAAAGTTATTCAGCCATAAAAAGAATAAAATCTTGCCATTTGCAAAAATATGGATGGAGGTAGAGAGTATTCTGCTTAGCAAAATAAGTTAGTCAGAGAAAGACCAATACCATATAATTTCACTTACATGTGGAATTTAAAAAACAAAACAAAGGAACAAAGGAACAGAGAAAAAGAGACAAATCAAGAAACAGACTCTTAACTATGATGGTCACCAGAGGGAAGGTGGGGAGATAGATGGTGGAACAGGTGATGGGGATTAGTAAGCTTATCATGATGAGCCACAAGTAATGTACAGAACTGTCAAATCTTGAAACTAATATAACTGTATGTTAACAATACTAGAACTGAAATTAAAAACTTAAAAGAACTAAAAAGAAACTTAAAAAACTTAAAACTTAAAAAACTTAAAAGAAAACTAAAAGAAGTGTGGTATATATATGGAATGAAATATTATTCAACTATAAAAATGGGAAATCCTACCATTTGCAATAAAATGAATGGATATTGAAAGCATTATGCTAAGTGAAATAAGTCAGACAGAGAAAGACAAGTACTCTATGAGATCACTTGTATGTAGAAACATTAAAAAAAAAAAGAAAAAATAAAAAAGTCATAGAAAAAGAGATCAGACTTGTGGTTCCCAGAGGAACGGGGTAGAAGGAGGGAGAGATGGAGGAAAGTGGTCAAAATGTACCAACTTCCAGTTAGAAGATAAATAAGCACTAGGATGAAATGTACAGCATGATGACTATAGCTAACATGCTATATGATACACAGGAAACCATTAAGAGAATATATCCTGAGTTCTCATCACAAGGAGAACAGTTTTTTTCTTTATTTTCTTCTTTCCTTTTTATTGTGTCTATATAAAAAGATGGATATTAGCTGAACCTATTGTGGGAATCATTTCACAATATATGTAAATCAAACAATCATGCTGTATGCCTTATACAATAGCATATGTGAATTATTTCTCATCAAAACTGGAAAAAACAGACATAAACCTCTAGTTATAAGATGAATAAATTCTGGAGATCTAGTGTACAGCACAGTGACTTATAATTAATATTGTATTGAATGCTTGAAATTTGCTGAGAGTAGATTAAGTATTTTCATTTTAAAAAGCTAACAATATAAGATGAAGGATGGATTAATTAGCTTGATTTTGGCAATTATTTCACTATATATGCACATATGATAATTATTCACCATACATATGGTAATTATTTCGTATCTTTATTCCATATATATAATTTCTCAGTTACACCTCAGCAAATCCGGGAAACAACAACAGCATGAATTTGGAAACCCAAAGTGCATAGTATTGGGGTTATTAAGAAAGATTAAATAATAAGAGTTGTGCCACATTAAAAAGATTGCGAGATTTCAGAGAAATGTAGCTGCCAACCCATGCACTGTTTTCTCTCCATAACCATATCTAAAATCCCCAGGAATTTTCAAATTTAAAAGAAGACCATAGGATCATAGGACATGAATCTATGTCCTCATTGTTTTCTTACACATTTACCAAAGTGGAAAACATTACGCAGCACAGGAAAGTGATTTTAAAAGAATGATTAAAAATCTGGAATAGGAGTGTTGATTTTAGGCTGAATTTAAGACATCCTAGTGGAAATACTATGAACCGCAATACATACATCTAGAATTATAGGAAGTTGGTGGAGTTGTTACCATGTTGGTCTTATTTGAAGTGAAAAAGACTGTAGTGGAAAGAAAAAAGATTCTGTTGCCTAATCTCTACAGAGTCCAACATTTATAGGTCTAACAGAGATCTAAAAGTAGGAGGAAAATTAAGACTTATAACTTGTCAAGCAATGTGTTAAGGTATCCTTAAATGTCTTTGATTGCACCGTTTGGATTATTTAAGTGTGATTGCTATTCATTCATTCACTATTCACTATTATTTCTACCCCTAATTATTATTATTATTATTATTATTATTATTTCTTATCCCTAATAGACTTTACATAATTTGCTTTTTAGTTCTGCCTTAGGCTTGCTTCAGTATCATGTGGAATATATGGATTTAAGTTGTGACAATAATCTTCAATTATTTTGATGCCTTAAAGGTGATCTTTTTTTTTCTTTTTTTTTTATACATTTATTTATTTTTTCAGCGTAACAGTAGTCATTGTTTTTGCACAACACCCAGTGCTCCATGCAAAACGTGCCCTCCCTATTACCCACCACCTGTTCCCCCAACCTCCCACCCCTGACCCTTCAAAACCCTCAGGTTGTTTTTCAGAGTCCATAGTCTCTTATGGTTCGCCTCCCCTTCCAATTTTTTTTTTTATAAACATATAATGTATTTTTATCCCCAGGGGTACAGGTCTGTGAATCGCCAGGTTTACATACTTCACAGCACTCACGATAGCACATACCCTCCCCAATGTCCATAACCCCCTCCCCCTCTCCCAATCCCACCTCCCCCCAGCAACCCCCAGTTTGTTTTGTGAGATTAAGAGTCATTTATGGTTTGTCTCCCTCCCAATCCCATCTTGTTTCATTTATTCTTCTCCTATCCTCCTAACCCCCCATGTTGCTTCTCCATGTCCTCAGAACCTAGATGTCCATCAACAGATGAATGGATAAAGAAGATGTGGTATATATACACAATGGAATACTATGCAGCCATCAAAAGAAATGAAATCTTGCCATTTGCGATGACGTGGATGGAACTAGAGGGTACCATGCTTAGTGAAATAAGTCAATCGGAGAAAGACAACTATCATATGATCTCCCTGATTTAAAGGTGATCTTTTATCTTTTTGGTCATAACGAGTCTTTGAAAGGCTAAAGACTAAAAAGAAACAGGAAAATATGTTCTCTCGTTTGTTTTTGTTGGATGATTTTAAACAGAATAATTGGAGAAATTCCACTTGTTTTCTACATTTTGGGATATTTTAAAAAAATTAATACATTGAATAATATTGGTTAATAATGAAACATTTAAATAAGAAGTTTTCCTACTCGCTTCATTTTTAAAACATCCTGGTTAAGGCTGTTTTGGGTTATATTCAATGTAATAACTATAGGAATATCTTGGTATTATTTGCTTTTTTAAACTGCACTACTAGATATCAAGTATTAAAGTATACAAAAGTACTGATTTGAAGGGGCACATGCACCCTAATGTGTATAGCAGCATTATCAACAACAGCTAAATTATAGAAAGAGCTCAAATGTCCATAGACTGATGAATGGATAAGAAGAAATGATAAAATACACACACACACACACACACACACACACACACACACACAGGAATATTACTCAGCTATGAAAAAGAATGAAATCTTACCATCTGCAATGACATAGATGGAGCTAGAGTGATACTAAGAAAAAAAGTCAGAGAAAGAGAAATAGCATATGATATCACTCATATGTGGAATTTCAGAAGGAAAACAGATGACCATAGGGGAAGGAAAATAAAAGAGGGGGGCAAACCATAAAAGACTCTTCACTATAGAGAACAAACTAGGGTTGATAGAGGGGAGACAAGTGGGAGATGGGCTAAATGGGTGATGGGCATTAGGAGGGTATTTGTTTTGATGTGCACTGAGTATTATATATTATATGTAAGTGATGAATCACTAGATTTTTCACCTGAAAACAATATTACATTATATGTTAAGTAACTACAATTTGTTTTTTAAGAGATTTTATTTATTTATTTCTGTGTGTGTTTGAGTGAGAGACAAAGCACAAGCAGCGGGAGCAGGAGGCAGAGGGAGAAGCAGGCTTCCCGTTGAGTAAGGAGCCTGATGCAGGACTCAATCCCAGAACCCTGGGTGTATGACCTGAGCTGAAGGCAGACACTTAACTGACTGAGCCACCCAAGCATCTCTAATAACTAGAATTTAAATAAGGCTCGAAACAAACAAAAATTAAGAAATAATACATACACACATACAAACATATACGCACACAATTGAATTCAGTGTGGAAAGAAAGAGATTTAAAGAAGAAGCCTATAACTTCCATATTTCTTTAGCTGCAGAAAACTTAAATTGGGATAAATGAGTATTTGGAAGCACTGTAAAAAAACACACATTTTCTTGTGGTAAAATTGATATACAAAAAATTGGACACATTTTGAGTACATCATGAGTTCTGACAAACTTAAAGTTTTGACAAACCTGTATTACACCAAGATAAAGAATATTTCCTCAATCCCTGAAGATCCCTAGCACCATTTTGTCACCAGTTTTCCTCTCCACACCATCCACTGACAACCACTGATCTTTTTTCTGTGATTATAGATTAAATTAAGTATCTTAGAAATATAAACTCAGTACATAATTTTCATTACCTAGCTGCTTTCCCTCAGTATAGGATTTTGAAAATCATCCATACTTTTGTTTTGTTTAATTTATGTAGTTGCATGTATCAGCAGTTGCTTCCCTTTTATTGCTAAATAATATATGGCTATACTACACTTTATCCACTCACCTATGGACATTTGAGTTGTTTCCAGATGTGGTGTATTAGAATAAAATATATACAATTTATACATGAGTCTTTGTATGGAAATTTACTTTCCTTTGGGTAGTTAGCTAGCTGTGGAAAGCTGGGTTATATGTAGATGAATATTTAACTATTTAAGAAACTGCCAGAGGTGCCTGGGTGGCACTGTGGGTTAAGCTGCCAACTCTTGGTTTCAGCTCAGGTTGTGATCTCAGGTCCTGATTTCAGGGTCCTTGAGATCTAGCAGGAATTGTCTCCTCACTCAGCAGGATATAAGCTTGGGTTTCTCTCAACCTGGGTTTCTCTCTCCTGCTCCCTCTGCCTCTGCCTCTCCCCACTGTGCTCGCTCACACTCTCTCTTTCTCTCAAATAAATAAATCTTAAAAAATAAAAAAGAGAGAGAAAGAAAGAAACTCCTGAATATTTTCTCAGAATAATTATACTATTTCATACTAAACATTTTATTTGTGTTACAAATAAATTCTCCTTTTTCTATTGCTGGCATTGTCATTTTTTAATGATGCTTTTTGAACACCAAAATTTAAAAAATACTTGTCACGAAATTCAATGTACTGATTTTAAATAATAATTCACCTGTTTTGTTTTGTGTCTAAGAAAGCTTTGTCTATCCCAACGTAGCAAAAATGACCACTCATTTTTCTTCTAAAAGACTTATACTTTCCAGTTCTTTTAGGTTTTACAGTGAAGCCGATGATGCATTTTAAGTTAATGTTTTGTTTATAATGTGAGGTAAGGGTTTATATTTACATTGAATAGAATTTATACATTGAAGAACTTTCACAACTTTTTCAAAATTAATTGACAATATGTGAGTCTATTTCTGGATCCTTTTCTGTTCTGCTCATGTCTACATTTCAGCACTACCAAACTGTCTTGATTACTATAGCTGTAGGCAGCTTTTGCCACCATAGTAAAACTGAAACTACCAAGACTACACTCACACCTCAATTTAGATATACTCATCATCATTCTTTAAGTGCAATTAACTTGCAATGTGTATGTACACAGTTATGGGCGATGAATGAGAAGTAATGTAAATCTTCTGATTATCCAATCCCTAAAATTTTCTAATCTTTAACCCTAACTTTTAATTTATGTTTCATCTAGAGATTCAGAGATAAGATTATCTTTTCTCAAATCCTGTCTGCTCTTCATTCTGGTATCTCCACTATCTTGAGGCCTCAGTAATTTTTTCTATATCATGAAAAAATGGCTATATCAAGCCATTTCTTGGATATTACTTGGTATCATTTCTGAACTAAACTCCATCTTCTTCCTAGGACATGACCATGATTTACCACACTAATTTTAGTTATAATCTGAGTGAGAATAATAATCATTCATATAAATTCTCTCATTGCAATGGTGAGAAAACTGAAGTCAACTCACATTATCCTTCATTTATTTAGTCCATATTTATTGAAATCACCATTCTCATAAGGCACTATGCTTACCACTACAAGGAGGGGTCATGACCAGATGGGAAACAACTGCTTTGTGGTGGAGATTTCACATTTAAGACATTTAGAGATGCCCAAATGGCAATGTAAAGTAAGGAGTAAAAGATAAATTTGTGCTAGAGCTGGTTAAACAGGAAATAAAATTATCTTAGCTTAAGAGTCCTATGAGGTGATATGAACATACGCTTTAGAATCATATGGGATATAATTAAGACTGGTTCCTCCTTGATCCAAGGGTTGCCACTTCCTCCCTCTACACCAAGTTATACATGACTAAATGGCTGCCTATTTCTTTCTCTGCAATCAAAAGTCTTCTCATTACAGTGTCCCAAGCAGACACTGGAAATTGATACTATGTCTGCAGAAAGTAAAAGGATTAATAAATAACTTGTGTAAATAACTGCAATTCAGGATTACACTAGAATCTGGGGTAAGAAAATTAAAAAATGAAGGATCTTGAAAAACAACCTGAGGGTTTTGAAGGGTCAGGGGTGGGAGGTTGGGGGAACAGGTGGTGGGTAATGGGGAGGGCACGTTTTGCATGGAGCACTGGGTGTTGTGCAAAAAGAATGAATACTGTTACACTGAAAAAATAAATTAAAAAAAAAAATGAAGGATCTAATAATCGAAGTTGGGATTAGGAGAGAGGTGACCCCGAAGGAAGACAGGAGCTGAGAATGTAATATTCAAAATCCAAAAATCAAAGCCCAGAAGCGGACAGGGCAATGAGATGTCCAACATCAAGAAATATACAACTGTCTTCAGTAGCTGCTCTTTGCAGGCTAATAGCTGTGAACATAGTCCACAGTTTGATATAGGGTCCTTAGATATTAAAATGCATATATTACATATGAATTTTACTCGATTAATGGTGTCTTTTAATTCTCCATTTTTCTATTATCAAAAAACTAAGATCTAAGTATTCTATTTACCATGAAGTTCACATAATCATAGAAAGAATTAAAAAATATATTTTTCAGCTTACTATGTGTGCCACAGATAAGGAGCTGGGGCTACTGTCTGCCAAAAACAAAAACAAAAAAACAAACAAAAACACCAGGGCAAAACACAGCTACTCCTTTAAATTTAATTTTTCCTACATATTTTACAGTGCACCTCTCAATTGAGTTGATATAGGCAAGTATGTTGCCTTTACGCCACCCAGTTCACCATGAAGCTATTTCCAAAAGAATCAAAAAACTATGTCCATATAATCTTTCTAAAGTAATGTCGTTGTTTCTCAAATATCCAGTACATTTTGTCTTGTGTTTTTGTCCAGTTTTCCTGTCCTTACTTTTGGGCTAAAAATTATTTTCCTGATCCATGTTTACAAGTACTTGATATTTATATGTAGATTTCATGTCCCCTGGTAGACTTTGCTCATTCTAGTTCATAAAATTTGAAATATTTTAATCCTTTCATTAGTCTACCTATTCACTCTCTTAATCTCTCATATTGCTTGTGTTGTGAGCTCCTGTTTTTCATTTATCTATGTACTCCTAGGGCTGGAATGCCTATAACTGAATGTATTCCAGCCGGTGTGTTTATATGAAATAAGATGAAGTTAAATCACTATTTTAATGTGTGTGTAACTTGACAAAAGCTGGACAGATAGAAAAGCTCTCCTATATTGATTATTCTCTAATATATTCTCTAATAGAGATTAGATTATTCTCTAATATATTACTCTTATGAAGCATTTATATATAAAAGATAAATATATATATAAGATATATATATATATGATAAAATTTGGTGTTGGGTAAATATTATGCCATATAGAAATACACATATAAAAGTTGAAATTTATTTGAAAAGAAAAAAAATATATAGAATGATATTTACCCAACACCAAATTTTATCTTTTACATGTTCTATACTTTTGTCTATGTGCTTACATCTTTGATATTGTTTTAAATCCTCTAGTGCTCACTTCAGACGTTCAGTTAGATGCCTAAATTCTAAAGTAGCTATTGCTTCTAAAATTCATCAAATATTTGATCCTTCTCTGTTATTACCAATAATATGTATTGCCTCATTGTTACGTATGCAAGTTTTAAAGTCACAAATACATAGAAGCTGAGGTAGATGCTCTAAAAATTATCAGTTGTACCTGTGATGAGAAAGTTACAGAATAACTATCTTCCTGCAGAATAAGTGCAGAATATACAAACAGTGCTGGTGAATTCCTATTTTATAATGGGAATCCTTTTTGTTGGTAAAAAAAATTATTTTATACAAAAAATCACCATATGAAAATTAACTGATTTAAAATACAATCACGGTGTGAAGATTTAACTTGCCAATTTTTGTGTTTTTTGTGAAACTATAGTCATACGAATATTTTTAAAACATTCGTACAGGGCACCTGGGTGGCCCAGTTGTTTAAGCGTCTGCCTTCAGCTCAGGTCATGATCCCAGGGTCCTGGGATCAAGTCCTCCATCAGTCTCCTTGCTCAGCAGGGAGCCTGCTTCTCCCTCTCCTCCCAGCTCCTGCTCTCTCTCACTATCTCTGTCTCTCTCTCTCTCTCAAACAAATAAATAAAATCTCTGAAAAAAATTAGTACATAGATCATGACAAACAATAAATGGCATTTAGCCTTAATATCAGAGTATGCTCAGGGATGCTTCATGTTATACCAGTTAAAGATAACTCTGCCAGCTGATATCAGTTCTCATAGATATTATTTTTAATATTCAGGTCTGATCAGTTTATTTCCTAAATTGTTAAATTGAGAGCTAATGGACACTTATAGCCCTGACAACATATAAAGCCAAACCAAGCTTTTATTTGAAAAGAAAAAGTTCACTTTTGTTAAGAAGTCATGCTCTGTATGATTACTGGCAAGTACAGGAAAAAATATATATAATGATGCAAAAACTAAACATACTATTGATTATGTCTATAAAACTTAGGTCTCAAAAGCAAACAGCAACCAAGTCGAGGTACCCACAAAATTATCAAAAATATTTACAAGAAAAAGTATTTCGCATTGATAATTTTGTGAAAGGTAGCAGACAGAGATAAGGTTTGATAGGCTAAGGTTTGATAAGGCAAGTTTTGATAAGGAACCCCTGGGGATAAAAATACATTATATGTTTATTAAAAAAAAAAATTGGAAGGGGAGGCGAACCATAAGAGACTATGGACTCTGGAAAACAACCTGAGGGTTTTGAAGGGTCAGGGGTGAGAGGTTGGGGGAACAGGTGGTGGGTAATGGGGAGGGCACGTTTTGCATGGAGCACTGGGTGTTGTGCAAAAAGAATGAATACTGTTACGCTGAAAAAATAAATAAAATGGAAAAAAAAATGAAAATAGAAACTATTTTCAAGTCACCAAATCTATCCAAAATTAGAAAGGATATTCCAGGACATTTCAAAATTTATTATAGGGGGGGTACTCTGACTAACATAATTTCCAGTTTTTCACATTATACTATTATACATGTGAATGTCCAGAAAACCATAAAATACCAGAATATTGCCATAAACTTGGACTGAAAGAGAACCTAATACTACACTCTATGAATAAAAGGCAGATAGAATTGAAATGAGAAATACATTGTCTGAATCCTCCTTATGGAATCCTAAGGCTCTGTTTTATGAAATCGGCTGCTAAAAGAAGATGCCTGTACCCCATGCACTTTTATTCAATCCTGCAGGAAATAATTTCCAAACCCTCCAGGAGAGGTGTCTGTTTGTTTAAAAATGGATACAAGACAAAGAATATCAAGATTCTGGTGATGCTGGGGTAACAATTTCAGAAATTTTCTGATCCTTATACAAGTATATCAATTTTCCCTAAATCTTTGAGAAGTTTCCAGGGCCCCTGGAATTCCCTGATGGTTTTATCTAGTAATAAGCAATGCAACGTATTACAATAATATAATGTTGCTAAAATGGTGGCTAACTATGTACATTACATGGAAATCATTAATTAAGCATACATTTCCTTAACAATGACAATTTCCTTACAGAAAATCACTAAAAACTTACTTTATGGTTCTAATACTCAAAAAGGCTTTTGCATTCCTCAGAGTGAGACTGTTTAACTGCTGTTTGTAATGCAATATCAATGTCCACCTTGCAGCTCCCTTAGATATATTGCTATAATTATCAACAATTAAGGGATGAATATTCAGTGTACAGAAAATTGCTCAAAATGCTTCGGACCTACCTACTCCCAAGAAGTTGTACACTGCGGGGTGCCTGGGTAGCTCAGTGAGTTAAAGCCTCTGCTTTCAGCTCAGGTCATGATTCCGATATCCTGGGATTGAGCCCCACATAGGGCTCTCTGCTCAGCAGGGAGCCTGCTTCCCTCTCTCTGCCTGCCTCTCTGCTTACTTACTATCTCTGTCTGTCAAATAAATAAAATTAAAAAAAAAAAGAAGATGTATACTGCAAACTCAAATGACAACAGTGATTATATAACCTCAGATAATGATCTATCCTATTCTCTCAGGTTTTTATGGGTTTTTGTCTCAGAAACACACGGATACTTCACTGCACCTATTTTGCCCTTCCCTATTGGCTATGTGAGAGTCTCACCTGGCCAAGATTTAAATAGCATTTATTCTGTATGGCTTAAAGTTAAATATGACATCTCTCTCAGAATAAATACATTCTACCCTATATTCTAAGATCAAAGTTCAGTCCCCACATGAAAAGTAGTATGATTAAGACTACTTCCAAGATTTGTAACGCATGTTTTTACCTCAACTGCTAACTTCTTAAATCCTGAACACCTTTTTATATGAGTTATTTAATTATTTTGTTCTTGAGAATTTGTATCCTTTCAGTCCCTTCCCTTTTGTTTTTTCTGACATTCTCTACAATCCTTCTTCTCTCTTTTCTTTCTCTTCTTCCCACTTCTTTCCTTCCTTTCTTTCTTTTCTTCTTTCCATTTTCCTTCTCTTTTTCTTTTTCTCTTTGTTCCAAGTATAGAGAGAAATTTAGGACTTTCGTAGACTCTTCAGATATATATTCAGATATTGGATATGTTATTCAGATAAAAAATTAAAAGCTCTCCCTTATCTGATTGATGGTGTGTGTGCAGATTGTGTGTTAATGTTTTCCCTGTATAGAAAAAATACAGCCATAGCAAATAACTACCTTCATTCTTTAAGGTTAATAAGTAGTGACTTTTTAAGAAGTGACTGGATGTCTATGCATTGCTTATGGCAAATCATCTCGCTGATTGTCAAAAATCTAGTTCAACTGGGTATATTTACAAATAAACTTATAAATTTACAAAGCATTTAAAATTTAATTTCAATTCATTGTTCCTCAAAAGGATTTTGATTAGTTTTAGAATTTCAGTAAAGACAACAACAGATGTACTTCAGAAGCAGAAGATAAGTCTATATGAATTCAAAAAAGCAAAGTTCTTTGAAGTTTCATTGGTTTATCATTTTTGTTTTCCACTCTTGTCAGCATTTTACCAGCAATGTATAAAAATATATATGCACACACAGATGTTGAAACTATGCATAAGTCTTAATATATTTAAGGGACAGATGGCTGGCTAAATGTGAACATTTGCAACATATATAACTAGTTTATCTGTAAACTCACATTACCCAACACCATAGATATTCCATTAGTAGATATACATATATCCCAAAACAGGGAGTTCTTTCATCATAATGAAAATTACAAGAATGCTCATAGAGTCCCTCAAGAGCTCCCTCCTCTGTGGGATGCTACAAATAAAATGATGCTGAAGAGAAGCAAAAAGAAATATATATATATATATATTTTTTTTTTTAATGAGGGTTTTATAAAAAAATAATGGCAAGACCTTTCCCCAACATTTTCTTCCTCTACTTCACTCAACTAATGCTCTTTCTTGTTTCCATTCCAATTTCCAGTAGGCAAGATGCAAAAGGGAATTTGAACTAAAAGCTGAGTGGTATTTCTTTGTGTCACATGAAGACAGAGTATATATGTTATGATTTAATATGAATACATATTGTGTATATACATTCATAATATTTATAATAATAATATAAATTTCAAATGCTTAGGTCTGATTTACGAAGTTGGAACAAAACACACTTATCAACAGAATATTATTGGCCACTAATTCATGAGAAACAATTAGAAAGGTTTTCTCTAAAGTCACCAACGTCTCTCTCTGGCCCCATAGGAACAAAGCTTTAGTTATCTTCTCCCCACCTCAAATATTCCTCCAGAATCTTTAGTGCTTGATCACTCCCAAAAAGAGACTTGAAAATATCTGACATTTCAAATGAGCAGTAAGACGTTGCAGATTTTTTTCCTACACAATGTTCAAGTACAAGTAGTCAATATTTTATTAATATGTGAATTATTTTTTTTAAGATTTTATTTATTTATTTGTCAGAGAGAGAGAGGGAGAGAGAGCGAGCGAGCACAGGCAGACAGAGTTGCAGGCAGAGGCAGAGGGAGAAGCAGGCTCCTTGCTGAGCAAGGAACCCCATGTGGGACTCGATCCCAGGATGCTGGGATCATGACCTGAGCCGAAGGCAGCCACTTAACCAACTGAGCCACCTAAGCATCCCGATTAATATGTGAATTGTTATTCAGCTCACTCATTTTTCCTAATTCCCAAACACAATGGAACCAAATGATAAAAATAACTGGGAGCAGTTAAGCGAATTAAAGCCCAATGGTTTTTTTAGGGTATTTTCTTTATCTGCAGTTCTCAGTGTTAACTCAATGCTTATAATACAGGGCATATTTCATATATTATTTATAACCAAAATATACTAATATACTCAATACCTACCTAACATTATAGAATTAACCATCAAAGAAATTTTGAAGGAAAAATATGATTTGGTTGTTTCTACATTTGAATAGTCCTTTGAGTAATTTATAGAAGTATACATGCATATCATCCATGTATATCTTTATTGTTTCATTGATTTTAGAGTATTGAATATACATGTGTGTTTTATATATATGTATATATACATATATATAGAGAGAGAGAGAGGGAGAGAGCATAAGCTTATATATATATATATATATATGTACCATATATATCCATATATATTTATATGGTATATGACATATTTATGAATATGCAAACTCATAGATAATTATATATATTTAAAAATATTTCATATATAAATACATCATAAATATATAAACATTGTATAATAAAATCAACATATAGGCATTTTTTTAGTTTTGTTTAAAAATGATTATAGAATACTACATCAAAAATTAATGATGTACTATATGTTGGCTAATGGAATATAAAATAAATAAATAAAAATTTTTAAAAGGCTAAAATAAAAATAAAAAAGATTATAGATACCTTAAACAAACTATTTTTCCTTGACAAATTTCCTTTTTATCCCTCTACATTTAGATTTTTTTCTTTTTTAATATTTTATTTATTTATTTGAGAGAGAGTGCAGAGCAAGAGAGAGAACAAGTGTTGGGGAAAAGGCAGAGGAAGAGAAGCAGATTCACCAATGAGTAGAGCCCAATGTGGAGCTCAATTCCAGATCCCTGGGACCATGACCTAAGCCAAAAGCAGACACTTGATCAACTGAGCCACCCAGGCACCCCTACAATTTTTTTTTTCTATTAGCTTATTAGGTTTTGCATGACCAATCTGAGTCATCTTTACTAGTGCACCTTCAATATGTTCAATTAGGTTGTCTTCTTGAAACAATTTTCAATTGTAGTTTTATTATATTGAACTGTTTTTCTCCTTAAGAGTTTCCAGTTTTAATATTCTGAAATGTGTTTGTCTGTTGCCTGTATCTACCACCATATTTTATTTGCTCTTTTCATTTCTATCTCTGTTCTTGACTGTACTTTTTGTCATATACATTTTGGATATTCTGTAACTAATCTTTATTTTTGAGATTGCTTTGTCATTTCTTCCATTCCTTTTCTGATTTCAGGAAGTTGAAATTTAACATTTTCCTATTATTTCTTCATTTATATTTTGATTTTGAATTTCTTCTTTTCTTTCGTGTAATTCCTTCCTTCATTGTATTTTATATTACATTTATTTTATGTGTTTTATAGTCAATTGCCTCCACTTTGAGTTTTTTTATTGGGGAGAGAAGTGTTTTAATCTGCTCTTGTTTGTTGTTTGTTTTTCTATATTAACTTTATGTATGCTGGAGTTTTTTTCTGTATTAGATTTATGTCCTTTATGCCAGAGGTAAACCAAAAAGAAATTGAGTTAAAGAGGCTAAAAAAATAGTAAAATCTAAAATAGGCATTGTAAAGTATATGAAAGATGAAGGCTAAAATTCATGTTAATAATTTTAATTTTCAATTTTTTACTTAGAATGACATTAAGTAACTTTAAAAAAAACTTCACAAGAGGAAGAAAGAAAAAAGCTTTATAATTTAGTACCTGTTATTAAAGCACTTTCTTACTCATTTTTTAAAAATTTTTAAAAGATATTATTTATTTATCTGAAAAGAAAGAGATAGAGCTGGTGGGGGGTGGAGAATAGAGGGGGAAGATGAGCAGGATGGGGGGAAGACAAAGAGACTCTGCGCCTAGTTTGGAGCCAGATTTAGGCTCAATCCCAAGACCCTGAGGTCATGACTAGAGCTGAAACCAACAGTCAGTGGACATTTAATCAATTGAGACACCTGGCACCCCAACTTTCTTCTCATTTTTAAACAGCAGACCTTCTGTTTTTATTTTGCATTTGGTCCTCCAAATTATGTAGCTGATTCTAATTTTAAGGACTATGAGTTAAGACATGTAAAATCACTTGGAATAATGCAAGGCAGATGTTTTATGAGTATTTTCTTTTGATATCATTATTTCTATTAAAAGACATAGACATGGGAGGGATGAAGAGGCTAAAAAAATGGGAGGGGTGAAGAGGCTAAAAAAATGACCAACATAATATATTCCAAATGCAAACAAGAAAACAGAAGTTTATCAATTAAGGTAGAATTTAGCCTTCAAACATTAATGAGACGGATTTATAGTTTTAAAGGTTGGAATTCATAATGCTCATGTAATAGGTCTAAATATCTAGTGTACACATAGCATAGTAGCAAAATTTCTAAAGTGGGAACTACAGGAAATAAAGGGAGAGATAGAGAGGCACGCAAAACTTATCTGAAATAAAGTATGATAACTTATTATTCTAAATCCAAAAATTTGAAGTGAAAAAAATTAAGTACACTGAGGATTTAAACAATATTAACTAATGACTTGTATATTATAAGCATATATGCATCATCATCTTCTCATTGGCAATGTAGCAAAAAGTACTTCTTTTCAATTGTGAGAGAGTTTAAATGTGAAAAATAATCTGCACAAGAAGAATACAGAAATCTACATTTGATTAAATAACACTATACATCTGGATATGGCTTGCCAATACATTAAGTATCAATAATTTATGTATATGAAAGAGACAGATTTATAATTTCCTTTATTATAGTATGCTTGTTAGCTTTGGAGTCAAGACTATATTGATCTTAGCAATAACTGTTAAGAAATGTTGCCTCTGGGGTAAATACCCAGTAGTGCAATTGCAGGATCATAGGGTAGCTCTATTTTTAATTTTTTGAGGAATCTCCACATTGTTTTCCAAAGTGGCTGCACCAACTTGCATTCCCACCAACTCTTTCCAACACTTGTTTTTTTTTCCTGTCCTGTTAATTTCAGCCATTGTAACTGGCGTAAGGTGGTATCTCAATGTGGTTTTGATTTGAATCTCCCTGATGGCTAATGATGATGAACATTTTTTAATGTGTCTGTTAGCCATTTGTATGTCTTCCTTGGAGAAGCATCTGTTCATGTTTTCTGACCATTTTGACATCAGTATATGTTTTTTGGTTATTGAGTTTGAGTAGTTCTTTAAAGATACAGATGTAGTGAAAAGAAGGGCCATATGTACCCCAATGTTCTAGCAGCAACGTCTACAATTGCCAACCTGTGGAAAGAGCCAAGATGCTCTTCAACAGATGAATGGATAGAAAAAATATGGCCCATATCTACAATGGAACATTACACAGCCATCAGAAAGGATAAATACCCAACTTTTGTATTAACATGGACGGGACTGGAGGAGATTATGCTGAGTGAAATAAATCAGGCAGAGAAAATTAATTATCATATGGTTTCAATCAGTTGTGGAGCATAAGGAGTAACATAGAGGACATTACAAGAAGGAAAGGAAAAGTGAATTGGGGTAAATTGGAGGGGAGACAAAGCATGAAAGACTGTGGACTCCGAGAAAAATACTGAGGGTTTTGTAGGGGGGCGGGCAGGATGGGTGAGCCTGATGGTAGGTATTAAGGATGGCACGGATTGTGTGAAGCAATGGGTGTGATGCATAAACAATAAATCTTGGAACACTGAAAAAAATAAAATTAAGATTAAAAAAAAAGAAAAGTTGCCTTTTTCTGTGTACTTTGGAAAATTTTGTTTAACATGGGTGTTATTTCTTCTTATGCTGGGAGACTTCACTGGTGAATCTGGGATAGACATTTCCTTTGTAGGAAGGTTTTTAATAACACATTCAATTTCTTTAACAGATACTGGAATACTCAAATTTTCTATTTTTTTCTTGTTTCAGGTAATACAATTGTTGTCCCCCAAAATTATGCATTTAAGGATTAAGGATTAAGCTATGAAACTGCTTGGCATACAGTTGTTCACAGTATCATCTTATTAATTTTTTGTTACTAACAATGTCCCCTTTATCATTCCCAGTTTTGGTTATTGTACTTTCCCCATTTTCCATGAAAAAAAAATTGCATTACTCTTTTCAAAGAATTAATTTCTGGCTTTGATAATGTTCTCTTTTGTCTATTTCATTTCTTTCTTATCATCAATGCTTTCTGTCTCACATCTGTAGTTTTCCTTCTTTTTCTTTTCTTTTTTTTTTTTTTTTTTTTTTTTTTTTTTTTTTTTTTTAAAGATTTTTTTTATTTATTTATTTGACAGAGAGATCACAAGTAGGCAGAGAGGCAGGCAGAGAGAGAGGAGGAAGCAGGCTCCGCGCGGAGCAGAGAGCCCGATGTGGGGCTCGATCCCAGGACCCTGAGATCATGACCCGAGCCGAAGGCAGCGGCTTAATCCACTGAGCCACCCAGGCGCCCCCTTTTTCTTTTCTAATAGGAGGGGATTTGCTATTTGTTTTCGATCTTTCTGAGTTGGAAATGCTTAAGTACCTAATTCCAATTCTTGGTGTTTCCTAATACATACATTAAAGTTATAAATATGCCTTGGAGAAATTTAATTATAACCCAGTTTCGCATTTACTTATTCTCATTATTATCAGTTTATAATACAGTTGACTTAGATTATTGATCCACTTTTAAGTTTTTTCTTCCATATTTGATTACATTTGAAGTATATTTTAAACAAAAATTTTGAGTATTGTTTTCTAGTTATTCTCTGTTAATAATTTTTAACTTAAATTTATAGTTGTCCAAGAATAGGCTCTGAATATTTCAATATTTATTTACTGACGTTTTCTTTTCTTTTTTTTTTTTAAAGATTTTATTTATTTATTTGACAGATAGAGATCACAAGTAGGGAGAGACGCAGGCATAGAGAGAGAGAGAGAGAGAGGAGGAAGCAGGCTCCCCGCCAAGCAGAGAGCCCGATGCGGGGCTCGATCCCAGGACGCTGGGATCATGACCTGAGCGAAAGGCAGAGGCTTAACCCACTGAGCCACCCAGGCGCCCCTACTGACGTTTTCTTTATGGTTCTAGGTCTACCAGTCATGGAAACTTCTGCATAAATCTGAGAAATATGTGAAGTCTTTCATCATTGCAAGCAAGGTTCTCTACACGCCATTCTGGCCAAGAATTTTAATACTTCTGTTCAGAACTGGATCCTTATTTAATGTTTCATTTTGTTTTTTGGTTTACTTGCTTTGCCAGCCATATAAAGAGGTATGTTAAGATTTCCAAAATTATTTTATATTTTGTCTATTTCTTACTTTGTCCTATTAATTTATATATACACACAACACACACACACACACACACACACACACACACATTCACATTTTAAGCAAGGTAAAACTTACATATCCTAAAATTCACCATTTAAAATTACTCAGCTCAGTAATTTGTTATATATTTACAAGGCTCAGCCATACCTAATTCCACAATATTTTCATCATATTAAAAACAAATAAAACAAAACAAGACAAAAAAATACTGTGGCAGGGTCAGGGTTGGGGAGTTCATTTTCAGGATCACAGTGTGAGAAGTTTCACATATCAATTCCAGAGGAAAAAACAAGCAAAATGAATAAAAAGAATAAGAAACTAAGCATTTAAAGTTTCTAGAAATTGGACTAACACATACAACTAAGGAAGTAAATGAATTATTTCCCATTCCCTAATGACTAAGGATGTTGAGTACTTTTTCACATACTTACTCATTTTTATGTCTACTTTGGAAAATGTTTATTCAAATCTTTTGCTCTTCTGCAGTTGGGTTGTCATTTTATTATTAAGTTATAATAGTTCTTTATATACTCCAAATCCAAGTGTCTTATCAGATATATGATTTTCAAAAATTTTCTACCATTCTGTAGGTTGTATTTTCACTTTAAAGACAATGTCCTTTGAAACCATTGGTTATTTATTTATTTATTTGACAGAAATCACAAGTAGGCACAGAGACAGACTGGGGTGGGGTGGGGAGCAGGCTTCCCTCTCAGCAGGGAGCCCAATGCGGAGCTTGATCCCAGGACCCTGAGATCATGACCTGAGCAGAAGGCAGAGGCTTAACCCGCTGAGCCACCCAGGTGTCCCAAGAAGCCAAAGATTTTTAATTTCAATGATGTCCAGGTATCTATTCTAGTTTTGTTTGTTTCTTGTGCTCTTGGTGTCATAAAACTTCTTTTTTTAAAGATTTATTTGTTTATTTTAGAGAGAGAAAGAGAGCACATGCACATTGCGGGGAAAGTCAGAAGGAGAGAGATATTTCAAGCAGACCCCTCTCTGAGCAAGAAGCCTGACATAGGACTTGATCATAGGATGCTGAGATCATGACCCAAGCCAAAACCAAGGTTCGGATGCTCAACCAACTAAGCCACCCAGACGCCCCTAAAACTTTTCTAATTCTCAAAGCTACCAAGGATTTACACTTACATTTCTTCTAAGAGCTGTATAGTGTGATTTCTTAAATTGGGGTATTTGATCCATTTTGAGTTAATTTTTACAGATGGTTGAGAAATGGGTTCAACTTCATTTATTTGCATGTATATACCCACTTATTCCCAATATTTGTTGAAAAGACTATTTTCCCCATTGAATAATCTTTTTACTCTTGCTGATAATGAATTATTCATAAATGTGTAGATTTATTTTTAAACTCTTAATTCTATTTCATTCTTTTTTTTTTTTTTAAAGATTTTATTTATTTATTTGGCAGAGAGAGAGAGAGAGAGAGCGGGAAGCAGACTCCCCGCTGAGCAGAGAGCCCCATGTGGGACTCGATCCCAGGACCCTGAGATCATGACCTGAGCCGAAGGCAGCGGCTTAACCCACTGAGCCACCCAGGTGCCCCATTCTATTTCATTCTTCTACATAAGCATGTGTATGTCAGCATCACACTGTCTTGAATAGTGTAACTTTGTATTAAGTTTTGAAATGTGGAAATGTAAATATTCTAAATTAGTTCTTTTTCAAGATTATTTTGATATTCTTGAATTTCCATATGCATTTTAGGATCAGTGTATTAATTCCCACAAAGACATTACCTGGGGTTTTAATGGGGCTTACGCTGAGTCTGTAGATCAATTTGGGGTGTATTATCATCTTAATGATAAATCTATAAATTTTTCCACTTACATAAGTCTCCTTTAATTTTTTTCATGAATGTTCTGTAGTTTTCAGGAAATGTTTTGAACTTATTTTGATAAATTTATATTTAAGTATTTTTGGTGGTAGCATAAATGGAATTATCTAATCGTATTTTGTTTGCTTGTATCTACCGTGTTGGAAATGACTGATGTATTTTGCATTGATCTTGTGCCCTGCAAAGTTGCCAAATGCATTTTTTAGTTTTCATTTTCTTAGTGGATTCTGTAGGATTTTATATATACAAGATCATGTCATCTGCAAATATAGTTTTACTTTTACCTTTCCAATCAGTATGCCTATTTTTTGCTTAACTACCCACACTGTAATCTCCAGTACAATGCTCCACAGAAGTGGGGGAGTGGACATCCTTTCCTTGTTCCTGATCATAGTGGCAAACCATTCATTATTTCACCACTTAGTATGATGTTTAGCTGCATACATTTCAGTAGCTATCATTTATTATATTAAGAATATTTTTCTATTCCTAGTTTATTGTGTGTTTTTATCACTAAATAGTGTAGGATTTTGTCAAATGTTTTTTTTTTCTGTATTTATTGAGATAACCATACGGTTTTTGTCCTTTATTTCATTAGTATGAGCTATTATATTGATTTTTTATGTTGAAACTACCTTGCATCCCTGTTATAAATCCCTCTTGGTCATGATCTGTAACATTTCTATATGCTCCAGGACTTAATATATAGTAATTTGTTGAGGAAATTGCCTCTATATTTAAGGGAGATTCATCTGCAGTTTCTTTTGTTGTTGATATCTTTGCTCATGGTATCAAGACAAGTTGGGACTCATAGATTTGTTAGGAAGTATATCCTCCTCTTCCATTTTTTAAAGGATTTCTCAGTAGGTATATTTACAGGATAGAGGACTTTTCTTGGAGGACTGCAAGGAATTTACATATATAGCTATCTCCCATATGACATTTCTCTTTAAGTTTCAATTCATGGTAAGCAAAATCTCATTCACTTCCAGGTTGTGACATTCAGAACCTCTGCCCTTAAGGAAGCCACATTACACACTTCACGGCATGTACCTCATCTAATTAAGAAACACAGAGAAAGGAGGAGGCAGTTGTGAAAGAATTTCCACATAAAAATAAATCAGGGGATATAAAATGGAAAAATTCATGCATGTGCCCTCAAGAAAACAAAACTTAAGGACTGAGAGACTGATTTCCCATAAATACCTGATTAACAGAAAATTAATGTTGTCGGAATTTTCTTAAATTATAGAGAGTTTTTCAGGTTTATCTCCTATCAACCTTGTGAAATTTTTGCTCATGCCTTCCATAGACATGAACAAGAAATACCCAAGTCAGGTTGATCTCACAAAGTAAGTTGAACTGAGATTTGTTTGTAAAATTGGACTGGTTATCTCAGGGAATTTTCAAAGCTGGTCTCCCTCTACTGTTGATTTGAGCAGACTTCTAAGTGAACTTTCTCCTCTTTACATTTCCTGCCCATAAATAGAGCATACCTCAAACTTTCGAGTACTTATTATATAGTTTGCTGTTGTCCCAAATTGCAAGTCCTTCGCTGTTCCCAAATAAACTCATCTTTTTGACAATGTTGTGCTTGCCTCACTTTACCTATTTTTTTTAGGTCGACACAGTCAAGAGAAATTGGTTTGTTTCTCAATTTTCTAATGTGAGAAATTCATCTTCATTATGAATTAAATCTCACAACTAACTATAAGGCACACAAATGAATTTTGTCCCATTTTACAAATACATAAAATATCCTCCCAAAGGTCATACAGCTCAAAATGTTGTAGGCATAGTTCATATTCAATAGGACTGCCTCAGTGACCAGTCATAGCCTGTGGACCATGTGCAATCACAGAGTCAATATTAAATTATTATTCTTTAATTAAACCAAAAAATGCTTCTTCAATCAAATCATTTTATAGGGCTATGCAGGCAGCCTGTCATTAAGTGGAACATCTAAACAATGTGTAGGTTGTTTTATCACCCTTTGAAGGATTGAATAACTTTTTAATAAAATGTTGTCCTTGTGGAACTTGAATATATATGGGAAATTTATTAGATTTAATTTGGTATTTGTTACATGAAAGTTATAGTGTACTTCCTAAAAATATATTTAATTATCTAGGAAAAGTACAAACATAAATAGTTCTTGATGCCCAATACTTTTCTGCCTAATAAAAATCATTATTTATATAAGAAAGAGGATGTAATAAATACTTGATCCTGAGCCAGATTTCCCTCTGCATTTCATAGTCATAACCAGCTTCTCCAAGATTTTGTCCCATACATGAATCACACACTTAGGTCCACATCTGAATTATGATCCAACAGCTTGAATGGAATCACACGGTGACATATTTTAGAGAGCAGATAATTAGAAGTCATTTCTCAGTGTTCTAGATGTCCTTTCTTTCTGTTTCTCTTTACATTGACTTAGACCACCTCTGCAAACCACACTTTAAGTGATACAGTCTAGGCAACATGATTTCACTTTACCGGCCAAACCAAATCTTTTATTTCTAAGATGCTAAATAAAGTCTCATCTAAGTAAATAAAATAGAGTAAATTGAAAGAAAACAATAGTTTTATAATGCTGTTTCCGCAAATATGTCAATGTTTGGAATAGTCATAGTTAAATGAAGGTTCATGAATAGAACTTTGAATATACTCCAAATGCTAGTTTTGCTAATAAGGGCATCAGTAATCAAAACAATGATTATTGTGACATAATATATAATTACAAAGATGCTCCTATGCCAATGTTATTTCCCATAATTTCATTGCCTGTACTTCATCTTTTTGAGAAGTTTAAAATTTTACTTTTACATGAAACAATTCTCCTACTCAGATTTCAGATCTGCCCTTCAAATGTGTGTATATATCATTCAATTGTGTGTATATATACAGTGTGGACACTGTAATCATTTAAAGACTACAGAAGATAATACAAGTGGAAGGTAGGGATCTTGATCTCAGTAGCTTTACCTTTGCTGGCTTTCAAATCAGTAACAATATATCTGAATTATTTTGTTAATCATTTAACATCATTACCCATTTAAATGGGATATTGTGACATTAATTTACATCTATTTCATGAAAAGCTTTATCATGGGAAAAAATGAAGTTAGGTGATCTAGGGAGTTAAAATTATCTCTCAATAAGCCAAACTGGATTTTCTCCTGCTTTTTCAAGACCATTATTAGACAAAGAGAGAGAGAGAGTATTCCTGCTTACTCTGAATTCCTGTATTTTGCTATGTTCTAAGTACCCAGATAAGCTTTACCAATTATATATTGCCGTTCAGCACTTAAAGTATAATGGGTCAGTTCTAAAACAGACCAAATAGCCACAATATAAAGTTTGACAGAAGTGTATCTTTATCTTCCAAATAAAACAGATATCTTTTCTAATTAAACTATTTCATGGTATGGTAGATTCTGTTACTGATATTTTGAAACTTTTTAAATTTCTATGACTATATTGGCATCTTTCTTCACAATATAGGCTATGAGAAACTCCCTAAATTTTGATGGCCTAAATTGAAAAAGGAAGACCTATCATTATTCTATCTCATGGAACCCAAAAGAGCTAGATAATTTTTTGTTGTTGTTGATAAGAAAAAGAATATCCTCCCTAACATAAAGATATGTGAGTCATTTGAAATCAAGTTGCGTGCATTTGAGTGAGTTTGAGTTCTACACCCTCAAGTCTCAGTTTTTTCAACTGCAAAATGATAATAAGAAGAGTAAAAGAGTAATCACTGTAATCCTGGGTGGATCAGCTGGTTAAGCATCTGCCTTCAGCTCAGGTCAGGATCAGAGGGTCCTAGGATCTAGTCCAGGGCTTGGGCTCCCTGCTCAGCAGGGACTCTGTTCTCCCTCTCCCTCTTCCCCCCACTTGTGCTCTCCCTCTTGATCTCTCAAATAAATAAAATCTTTAAAAAAAGAAGAGTAATCACTTCAAAAAATATAGTGTGCATAATATATATAATGTTTGAGTTCATTGTTGGATACTCTGTATTCAAAAACATTAACAAATTATATTATTATTTTTACTATGCTGATGTCACTTTTTAATCAACTGGATGAATGTCATTAAAGATAGTTTAAGATTATGATTAATACTAAGTATCCTAGAATGGATTAACCTCAGAAAAGCATAGAAGAGAACAGAAAGCCAGGATTTGAATCTAGAATATTCTTACTTCTACTAAAGGAGTTGTGTGGACAACTGTCACTTACCTTAAAAGGTGAAAAACAGGGGTGCCTGGGTGGCTCAGTGGGTTAAGCCTCTGCCTTCTGCTCAGGTCATGATCTCAAGGTCCTGGGATCGAAACCTGCATCAGACTCTCTGAGCCTGCTTCCCCCTCTTTCTCTGCCTGCCTACTTGTGACCTCTGTCTCTCTCTCTCTATGTCAAATAAATAAATAAAATACTCAGGGGGTGGGGGGAAAGAACTGCCTTTTTTTTTTCTTAAGAGGTGGAAAACAAAGATAATCATTGGGTCTGGATTGCATCAGAAATGACTGGGCAAAAGACAGGTGTAGTAGGTGGAACTACAAACCACCAGAAACTGTGATTTTCATTCTAATCCCCACAATAGCACAATGCTAAGTTAGCTCTGCTTTTCATCCAATTAAGAGGGAGTAGGCTTTTCATTGGCTACTGTACTAATTTAATGACTATGTCTATGGATAACTGAGAATATTTTCTTTATTAAGAAACAAAATCATTTGCATCAATCAAAACCAACATAAAACTCTACAGGTATTTTTTTCATTATAACTACAGAGGTAGAAACTATAGGAAACATCCTTAGTCTAGAGTTGAGATTCATGACAGTAAGTTTCCAAGTAAATTACTCCCTTATACATTCTATATTCAGGTATTCACTGCATGTCAAGTGTTGTTTTAGGTTGTGGGAAATTGAGATAAATAAGGAGAAAAGATCTACTATTGCATGAAATGCCCCTTATGATAAAGGGAAAAATATAACAAACAAAATATAATGAGATTGATCAGTAGTGGTGTATTATATTAAAAAATAAAAATTATGCTAATTGAGATCAAGAATGAGTAGTTATTCAGTTAAATTTCCAGAAAGACCCATACTGTAATAATATTCAGTATACTTGAATGGCAAGAAGTAGCCAGACATGCCAAAATCTGGGTCATGTAAAAGCCTGAGGAATTAAAAACTGGGTAGCTGCCAAAGTGGAAAGTCGGGCAACATGGCTGGACTTCAGTGAGGGTGTTGGAGAATTTTAGGAAATGAAGGCAGCCAACAGGGCCTCAGTTAATGTCACACTTTTTAGAATATCATATGAAATTTGGGCTTTATTCTAAGGTTAATGGGAACCCATTGAGGGTTTAAACAAAGTATTTCCAGGATCTAAGTATCTATGGAAACATTATTCTAGCTAAAGAACAAGAAACCAATGATTTGGTGTACAGAGAATAAGTTGATAGGAGGTGAATTCTGAAGAAGGGAGTTAGAATAAAATGCTACTCTACTCATTCTGGAATAGACTTGATGGATGGATTTATTTTCTACTTTATTTCTCTCCATTTAAAGTGGTAGTGGTGGGGCGCCTGGGTGGCTCAGTGGATTAAGCCGCTGCCTTTGGCTCAGGTCATGATCTCAGGGTCCTGGGATCGAGCCCCGCATCGGGCTCTCTGCTCCGCGGGGAGCCTGCTTCCTCCTCTCTCTCTGCCTGCCTCTCTGCCTACTTGTGATCTCTCTCTCTGTCAAATAAATAAATAAAATCTTAAAAAAATAAAAAAATAAAAAAAAAATAAAGTGGTAGTGGTGGAGAGGAGGGATTTGCAGTATGTTTTGCATATTAAGTCACTAAAATTTGAAAGCAGTTTGAATATATAAGAATAATAAAAAGAAAAAGAATTCTTGAGTTGAAGGTTGAATGTAGGTATAGAAGTCAAGCATTCTTTTTTGATGCCATGTTTGCAAAAAGTATTAGAAATCCAAGAGGGTACAACATGAAATGAAATGCATGTTTGATTACAGGGGGAAAGATGTTGGGTCTGTAACGCTGAGGCTCATTAGAATGTGAGTATTATTAAAGTATATCACAATGGATAAGACCACTTTGGATAGTAATGTGGAGACAGAGGCAAAAGATTATAGTATCAATCTCTAAGACAATGAAAAGATTCCTCATACTTGGAAATCGACACTTTGGTTCCTAGTATAGTGAATCTCATCATTTCCTGATATCAATACCAATTATCTCATTAAATTAGCTGATACAAATTGACTATATATGAAACAAGGACTCACTCTATTTTAGACTAAGCAAGTACATCTACATTAAGGAAGAATTGTTCGAATTTAAAAATGCACTCTGTCTAGAGGAATTACTTCATATGTAATTTAGATATAGATTTATATGTGAGCAATAAAAAATGGTAAAAATTTGTAAAAAAAAAAAATCTTTAGGAATTCAGTTCACCAACTCAGCTTTATTCAGAGTCTGGACCTTGTTCTCATGTCCCAGAGTAGCATCTATGCTCAAGGCAAGAAAATGGAAAGAGGATGGGCACCTGGGTGTCTCAGTAAGGTAAGCCTCTGCTTTCACCTCAGGTTATGATCTCAGGGTCCTGGGATAGAGCCCCATGTCAGGCTCTCTACTCAGCAGGGAGCCTACTTCTCTATCTAACTTTCTTTCTCTCTCTCTCTGTCAAATAAATAAATAAAGTCTTAAAAAAAAGAAAAGAAAATGGAAAGAGAACCAAAAATAAAAAGGATCAAGGTCCTACTCAGTATCTCTTAGGAGATTTCCAGAGTATCTCTTAGATGATTTCCAGAGCTGCCATATACAGACTCCATTTACATCCCATTGACTGAAATGCACTTGCAAAGGCCTTCCACAATGCAAAGGATAATGGAACTGTAATCTTTTTTTTATCTTTTTTTTTAATAAACATATAATGTATTTTTATTCCCAGGGATACAGGCCTGTGAATCGCCAGGTTTACGCACTTCATAGCACTCACAATAGCACATACCCTCCCAGAACTGTAATCTTAATTAGAGGTGACCATATGTCCAGGTAAGTATTCTATTTCTTTAGGAGTGAAGGGATACTGAAAATAGTGTTATCTGCAGTGTCATATTAACATTTAGTAAAAAAAAATGATAAAAGTATAGTGTTAAAAGGAAATAATGGAGTTGATGGTCATTCACAAACCCAATGAATTAGTCCCACTTTGCCAATAATCTAAAGATTAAATTTAATTTATAGTTGATAAATTGTTCACATCAAAATTACTTTACTTTAGGTAATGCA
Source organism: Meles meles (assembly GCF_922984935.1). NCBI lineage: Eukaryota > Metazoa > Chordata > Mammalia > Carnivora > Mustelidae > Meles > Meles meles. Next base: position 25,441,512 of record NC_060066.1, read on the forward strand.
CAAATTATCCTGTATCCTTTCTGCAGCCCATTGGAATATGAAATAAAAGGGAAAAAAACTATAAAATTTAACAATAAAGGCAGTAGGAAATTAAAGAAGAAAATCTGTAAAATATTACAACAAAGAATACTGTTTAAAAGAACTTGAAGTGAAAAAAAACTTGAAGTGTATGTGTAAATAGAAATGAAGTTACTGCACTGTACACAGTGTCTGGCAGAAATTACAACCTCAAAAATGCCATCTAACTCCTCTTTCTGTGACTCTAAGGACATGCAATTTTTTTTTAATTTATTTATTTTTTTTCAGCGTAACAGTATTCATTGCTTTTGCACAACACCCAGTGCTCCATGCAATACGTGCCCTCCCTATTACCCACCACCTGGTTCCCCAACCTCCCACCCCACCCCCCGTCCCTTCAAAACCCTCAGGTTGTTTTTCAGAGTCCATAGTCTCTTATGGTTTGCCTCCCCTTCCAATTTTTTTTTTTATAAACATATAATGTATTTTTATCCCCAGGGGTACAGGTCTGTGAATCGCCAGGTTTACACACTTCACAGCACTCACGATAGCACATACCCTCCCCAATGTCCATAGCCCCCTCCCCCTCTCCCAACCCCACCTCCCCCCAGCAACCCACAGTTTGTTTTGTGAGATTAAGAGTCATTTATGGTTTGTAAATGAAACAAGATGGGATTGGGAGGGAGGACATGCAATTTTTGCTCATGTAAAACACTATATGTAGAACATCTGGACAATACCTTTAAAGAAGAAAATGGGGGGAATTTTTAAAAGTATACAATGTCAAGGATATCTCTCTATTAGAATTGATTGTGAGGTTTTTTTTTTTCTATATGTATTTTAGTTCATTAGTAAAGAATAGGTCCATTATTTGAAAATCTTCAAATTTTGACTAAAGCACTGCGTATTCTGAATTCTCTAATCACTGGAGTTTCCTTGTCTAGTCCAGAGCTAGGTGAAAGAAGTTCTGCTTCCACTTGAAGGAAACAAAAATCAGGTTGAAGAGTGTACTCCTTGGAAAAAAAAAGTGAGGTACTTCTAACTACTATAACTATTACTACCATGGTTAATAATTTAAAAAATTATGTGAGGTTTCTTTCATTTTTTTTTTTTTAATTTGGCAGAGAGAGATCACAAGCAGGCAGAGAGGCAGAGAGAGAGGGGGAAGCAGGCTCCCCACTGAGCAGAGAGCCCGATGTGGGCTTGATCCCAGGACCCTGAGATTATGACCCGAGCCAAAGGCAAAGGCCTAACCCACTGAGCCACCCAGGCGCCCCTTATGTGAGGTTTCTAACACAGGATATAATAAGAGTCTGGATAAAGTTAGTGAGTTAATAAGTGTATCTGTAATATTCTTGCATAGGGTGGAGAAGCCCTGTAAAAGAACCCTAGGAAATAAGTATTTGTCTAAAAAAATCAGTTCTTTATAAACTGTGTTTGGTGGTATTTTAGGATTTAAGGTCCATTCTTTTATGGGATTTAAACTTAAATAAGGCAAATTATTTTATATGGTTCTCTCCTTAACTTAGTTATTCATTTTTATTTTCCTGTGGTATTTTCATGTTCACTTTATAGAAACTCATTTATCTGGGGCACATTTATTTATTAAATTACAAGAGTTTCACCAGCATAAGAAATAAAATGCTGTATTTGTTTACCTCTTATAAGAAGCAAGGAGTAATAACAAAAAGAATAAATAGAGATATTTCATGCCTGATATATATTTAATCTTTTTAAAGATTTATTTATTTATTTTAGAGAAAGAGCATATGGGTGAGTGGGGGAGGGGAAGAGGAAGAGGGAGACAAGCAGACTCCCCACAGAATGCGAAGCCTAACATGGGGCTCAATCCCAGGTCCCTGAGATCATAACCTGATCCCAAAATCAAGAGTTGGGCACTCAACTGACTGAACCACCCAGGCACCCTGCTACATGTTTATTAATCTTAAAGAATAGAGATATTTCCTAACTGCTACACATTTAAGCTTAATTTTGTTATTTAAAATCTAGGGCAGCTGGTTGGTTCAGTTGGTTAAGCGTCTGCCTTCGGCTCTGGTCGTGATGGTCATGATCCCAGGGTCCACATCAGACTCCCTGCTCTGCTTCTCCCTCTCCCTCTGCTTGTCACTCCCCCTGCTTGTGTTTGCACTCTCTCTTGCTCTAATAAATAAATAAATAAAAACTTTAAAAAGACTATCAAATAAAAAATAAAATACAGGGCGCCTGGGTGGCTCAGTCGTTAAGGTCTGCCTTCGGCTCAGAGCATGGTCCTGGGGTTCTGGGATCGAGCCCCACATTGGGCTCCCTGCTCAGCGGGAAGCCTGCTTCTCCCTCTTCCACTCCCCCTGCTTGTGTTTCCTCTCTCACTGTCTCTCTCTGTCAAATAAATAAATAAAATCTTTAAAAATAAAAAGAACATAAATAAAAAATAAAATCTCTTTAACAACATATTATTGTATAATGATATTATACAATAATGTTGCATATTTGTTATAACATTGTTTATCACCTCACACTTGTGAGAATGGCTAAGATAAAAAAGAAGTGACAAGTGCCAGCAACAATGTGGAGAAAAAGGAACTCTTCTGCACTGCTGGTATGGAGGGGACTCAAAAATTTAAAATTAGATCCAGTAATTCCACTACTGGATATTTACCCAAAGTAAACAAAAATACTAATTTTAAAAGATACATTCACCACGATGTTTATTGCAGCATTATTTACAATAGTCAAGTTATGGAAGAAACTCAAATATCCTTTCACAGATGAACAGACAAAGATGATGTGGTATATATGCACAATGGAGTACTACTTAGCCATAAAAAATGAAATCTTGCCATATGAAACAATACAAATGGATTCATAGGATATAATGCTAAGTGAAATAAGCTAGAGAAAGACAAATAAGCATATGATTTCACTCATATATGTAATTTAAGAAACAAAACAAATGAACAAAGGAAGAAGAGACAAAGAAAAAATCAGACTCTTAAATACAGAAAACAAATTGGTGGTTGCCAGAGGGGATATGGATGGACTCATGCATGAAATAAGTGAAGGGGATTAAGAGTACTTTTATTGTGATGAACACTTACCATGGTAAGTACTGACTAATGTACAGAATCGCTGAATCATTTTAGTGTACACCTGAAACTAATATAACACTGCATGCTAATTATACTTGAATAAAATAATATTACTGTTAAATTGTTAACATAATAATATTAATATAACATATAAAATAGTATTATGTAATAATAACAAAATACTGCTAAATAATAAAATACTGCTTTATCTAAGCATTATTTTATTATAGGGATCTCAAATCTGAAATGAACGGTAAAGATTAGTTAATTCAGTAAACTACATTGTCTCTGCTTGAACATCACTAATGTCCTCTGTTTTCACAGAACACAGAGAATATCCATTCTATTTTCAGAGAAATGTGTAATTGTTATTTATTTATTTATTTATTTATTTATTTTCAGTGTAACAGTGTTCATTGTTTTTGCACCACACCCAGTGCTCCATGCAATACGTGCTCTCTCTGTTTTTAATCTCTAGTGTACATTCTGCCACCTCCTCCAACATCTTATAAACATGGATCTTGGTTCAGTTCTCTAAAGTCACAACAATAGATGACCATCATTTTTCCATGCCAGACATGGAGTATCTTAGCATAAGTTTCATGTACACCATGTCTTTTTTTTTTTCCAGACCAAGAAATTTTATTTTTGTCAAATATTTTTCATATTGTTTTTCTACGGTGGCCTGGAAGAAAGACTGCATTTTCCCTACAAGGCAACTGAGTATAGTTAACAAAGTCCTAAAAAGCTGAATATAAAAAGCAATCTGTGCTGAATTTAAAAGTGTCTTTAAAGAGAGGGGATATCCCTCTCTGCTTTTGCCTTGTTCCATTCATTTCTTTTTCATGTGCTTGGACTATGGTTATAAATATTTGGTGCTTACATACACATCTTGACTCTATGTATGAAGGCCATATTCTAGGAGGATTTCTTTGGAAATTGGGAAGGCAATGGTTACAGGTAACTTGGAGGAACAATGACAGAAATTTAATTTATAAATCCCAGACATCTGAGTAAGGAGTAAAACTTCATGCATAATTTAAATGCTGCTAATATGGGAGTTGTATCAATTATTGTTGAGTTGTATTCTGAATGGATGCATCTTTATATAAGCTATCATACTCCAAGTGTGTTGACATGAAGACATTTTGCTACCTGAAAAAAATGAGTATATTTATATATAACAATAATTTATAATATGATGATGTTTAAATCATGCTAAATTATATGGAAAGAATTTAAATCTCTCAAATATATTATTTATATTTAATTTTTATTTTTATTTTTTAAATTTTATTTTATTTATATTATACAATATACTTATTGTATCTGTTGACTCTCATTTATGAAAAACAAGAGGTTTTGTACACTTATGGTTCTTCCCATCTTTTATTCCCATTCTTGTAAATTGGTTTTGTCAGCTGAATTACCATTTTGAATTACTAAGATATATAACATGTACCTTCTCTTACCTAAATATAATTTTAAAAATTAGTTTACCATGATTCAAGATTCTATAGAATCAGTTCCTCACCAATATTTTTTAAGCTATAGCTCTCCAAATTTCTAAATTTGTTTTATTTTGAGGATTTACTTATTATCCATATATCATAATTTTTTTCAGTAGTTTTCATAGTAAATGTTCAAGGATGGTTTAGCAGGATGAGAATGCCCATTGCTTTGTGGCTGAATTAACATTTTTCTGAATATAAAATTACTGGTATAAATTTCCTTTCCTCAAAACTCTGTTTTATTATGAGAATATTTGAAGCCAACATGATTTTCCAGTAGTATAGACATTTTTTTTTAAAGATTTTATTGATTCATTTGACAGACAGAGATCACAAGCAGGCAGAGGGGCAGGCAGAGAAAGAAGAAGGGAAGCAGGCTCCCTGCTGAGCAGAGAGCCTGACGTGGGGCTCGATCCCAAAACCCCGAGATCATGACCTGAGCTGAAAGCAGAGGCTTTAACCCACTGAGCCACCCAGGCACCCCAGTATAGACATTTTTTTATCTGACTAGGTACCCATCAGCTTCACAGGATATTTGTCAGTGCTAATTATTTACATAAATTTTTCCTGTAATGCATTTTGCTCTTTCAATCTATAAATTCATGTCTATTTTTTTAAGGTTATTTTCTTCTTTTATATATCTGTATCTACTATCTTATTTCCATTTGCATTGTTCTCTGCTTCTTGAGCACTGATTATGGGTAACTTGACTCTTTGTCTTTGTAACAATTATCTTCTCTCATTTATTTTACATACCTTTTGTTATTTTGTATTCTAATTTGAGGTCAGTCTTTGGGCTCATGAATTGTTTGGGCCATGGAATATGAGCAGGAGTAATATGCGCTACACTCAAGTATGTTCAGATCCCCTAAGACGCTATGTGTAAATTATTACCCTTGTTCCTTCCAACTCCAGCGAAGAGCAATAGTTTAGATGATGGATAATCCATCACCCTGGGTGCCTGAGTGAGGATGAAACTGACTACCAGAGCTCTACACCAAGCCAAAATGGACACATAGCATGAACAAGAAATAAACCATTATTCTTTTATACCAGTGATATTTGGAAACTGTTTCTAACTATAGTATAAACTATCTGTTCCCAACTAGGTATAGAAAACAGTCTGCTTTTCTGATTAGTCATATCATTTATGTTTTTGATTTTATTTTTATTATTTTTAATTATTTATATTCTTCCATCCTCCCAATTATGTTTATCTTCTCCTATTAGGTTTCAGATGTCTGCATCATTGTTCCATGTGTTTAAACTCTTTTCTCGTTATCCTTCCCATCTTTGTATTTTTCTATTGTGTTTTTGAATATTTTTTTCTATGTTCCATTTCAATAATTTTCTTCTTTTTGTTAATTTAGTAAAATGTCTTTATTTCAGGGCCCCTGGGTGGCTCAGTCAGTTAAGCATCTATCTTCAGCTTAGGTCATGATCCCAGGGTCTTGTGATCAAGCCCCTATCAGGCTCTTGTGCTCTCTCTCTCCATCTCTGTCACTATCTGTCTCTCTCTTTCTCAAATAAATAAAATCTTTTTATTAAAAGTCTTCATTTCAAGAATTCTGATTCTTTTCTTGGGTGCAATATTCTTTGGAATCATGTTTAAAATATAAATTAGATTTGTTTCCAAAGACTTCTTAATTTTGAACTGTTCAATGAGATTCATTGGGTGTTGAATATTTATTTTTTTTTAATTTGGTGGCTTTCTTTCATGGATTTAGTTTTCTTTCAATTGTTTTCTTATCTTTTTTTTTTTAAAGATTTTATTTATTTATTTGAAAGACAGAAATTACAAGTAGGCAGAGAGGCAGGCAGAGAGAGAGAGAGAGGAGGAAGCAGGCTCCCTGCTGAGCAGAGAGCCCAATGCGGGGCTCAATACCAAGACCCTGGGATCATGACCTGAGCTGAAGGCAGAGGCTTTAACCCACTGAGCCACCCAGGTGCCCCTGTTTTCCTATCTTTTTAAATGGATAATTCTTATTCTCCAATGTTTGTTTTTGTATATATTCCTATTGCGTGAATGAAAAGAATAGGATTATGTGGAAGTTATTAACTCCCTAAAACATATCCCTCATTTTCAGAGGTAACACTGACTGGCCTACTCACTTATACTACAGCTTCCCATTTAATAACGTTAGTGAATGCCAGAGGGTTCAATACTATTTCTAGTAAGTCTGGTTTATATACCCCTTGAAATATTCCTACTGCACCAACAATATATTTTTCTATTGATTTGAACTGTGGTTTCTGTGGTTTTGTTTCTCTGTAGAATGAGAAACAGAAACCTTCTTCTTTACTGACAGAAATTTCTGAAAAGTTTTGACACATTGATGGCAGTCTTTCTTGTTTTGTTTTGTTTTTTTTTTTTTCTGCTATTGTAGCTGTAGTCTGATCTCTATCTTGTTGTTTAAACTTTTCCTGGGATTTGGGGGTTTGCACAGTTGGTGATCTTGGCTTCATGTGGATTTTCTGTCTGATGTCTGAGATTTGCTTCTCTGAAGCAAAGTACAATTTCTCTGGAAAATGTGCCTATATTTTCCAGTCTATAATGGTAATTTTGTAGCCTGCCTATGTGTTTCAATGGCTTATTTATGCCTCAGGTCATCTGTGAATTTCATTAACATGTTTTCCATGTGCCCAACTGAATCGCAGATAAAGACGCTCAACAGGATAATATTAAGAACCAAGTCCTATGCCTCAGTTCCTTCGAAGTTGACATTAAGTCATTAACATTCCCTAGGATTCTCACTGAGAAATTATTAAGCTAACTATGTTATTGGAAAGCTCAAAATTCTCCATCAATTTCTCAAAAATCCCAAAAAGAAATTGTCAATAACCATGCTAAAATTTTTTTACTCTCTATCTTCATCATTTCTTATCTGGATTCTTGTTTCATTGTCCTCCTGATTGTTCTCTGTACAAGATCAAAATGATCTTTCAAATGTGATTAAGATACAGCCCTGATCCAATACAGCAATGTCTTTTCTGTAAGTTCTTACATGATCTGACATCTAGTTACTTTCTACCATTCTTGTAAAACATTGTTTTTCTTCAGATAATTCGCACTGCTGATTTTCTTAACATAAAATGCCCTTCCCTTACTTAGGTCATAGCTTTCTCCTTCCCAATGTACGGTGTCTACTCAACTGTGATATCACCATAGACGCCCTAATTATCTGTTTCAAAAAACATGCCCCTTCCATCACTTTTTATCTTTTAATACTGTTTTATGGTTTTCCATAGTACCTGTCACTATTTGACAATACATATCAATATCATGTATAGATTAGATTCAGATACAGGTACAGGCATAGATATAGATGTGGATATTGATATATAAATATGTAAACATATAAATATATTTATGTCATTTATATATATATACTTATATTAACTAATTAACTAATTATGTTTTTATCCTTTGTATGTTTTTAATTATTAATTAACTAATTATGTTTTTATCCTTTTTCATTTCTCACCAAGAAGGCAAGGCCTTTTTTTGTTTTATTCACAAGCCTATCCTCTGTCCTTTGACAGTACCTAGCATTTCATAAATACTTACTGAAAAAAGTCTACATGTAGGAAAAACATGTAGGAAAAAAGGAATGAATCCTCCTCATCTATTTGTCTATCAAAATATATTTTTAATTGTATAACATGACTTTTTAAATTCTCATTGGCTCTTAAAGGTCATTAATTGTCTTTTTAAATGTTTATAAATCATTTGCTTGGCAATTTTTTTGTCAAAATATTCTTCGCATTATTGAAACTCACTTGTCCATAGTTCAAGCATTTACCTCATTTACTTTCAAGAAAATCATGTCTTTGAACATTTCTAACTTTCTAGAACTTCTAAAGAGGGAAATACAATAGGTAAATGGTAGAATATGTATCAAAATAGCCATTCTTATAGCAAGAACCTCTAAGTTATGTCACTGTGATTCATCAATTTTCGGTGATAATTGATAGAACTAGGAAATTAGGAGCAGGATCTTAGGTTCATGTTATTCACATTATTCTAATTTTCTGTCTCAAATTTCACAAAATCAGTGTCCTAGGAATTATGTTTCAAAGTGTTATAAATAAGTATATGGAGAATAAATGTAAAATACAGAAGTAGTAGACATTCATTAAACATATGGTAATACACATAATAACCTGATGGAGACAGGACAGAGATAGGGTTCAGATACAGGTGTTAAATAGTTGTTTTCTCACAATCTTACCTACATTGTATTTTAATTTTTAGTATGAAAATGTTCTATACTTTCCTACTCTGATGATCATTCACCTTGAAAAAAAATAGACAAGTTTGTTTTGCTTTGTTTTATTTTCCTATGCTTACATCAATACATTTCATAAGGTGGGTCACTGTCTAACATGTTTGTTTATTTTTCTGTTGTTTTCTTCATATATTTTTGTCAATGAAAATGTATTGCTTAAGGTTTCCTTGTTGGTAATATAATTACTGAATGATTTCTCTAAATTTGCACGTATGCTACATTTGAACATGATAGTAAATACAAATACAAAATCCCCTCACACATATTGCTTCCAGAAGATAATGACAGGAATTAGTATCAGCCTTATGGACATAAGGAATACAAGGGTTCAAGTCCCTGTATATCTCCATATAATTCACCAATCTCTTCCTACAGAACCAAATGGGTTGTGTTAGGTAAGAGTGATGTTTTCGCTGCAATTTTTTTTAAAGATTTTATTTATTTACTCAACAGAGAGCACAACCAGGGGGAAAAGCCGGCAGAGGGAGAGGGAGAAGTAGCTTCCTACTGAACGGAGAGACTGATGTGGGGCTTGATTCTAAGGCCCTGGGATCATGACCTGAGCCAAAGGCAAATGTCTAACCAACTGAGCCACCCAGGCACCCCACTTTGTTGGACTGTTAACAAGCCTTCAGGTACAGGGAAGGTGGCCAATGATCCAATTAATGTATTTTTGTCTATCACTATTAATAAGAGTATCTTCCATTATTTTTATGATTTATGCTTTGCTAATTCTATTAACAACTCATTTCCTAAGCCAGTGCAAATTATGGTAAGGTTTCATTCTTTTTGCATAGTTTCCTCACATGACTTGTTGAAAAATATTCTACTCATAATTTTGTCCTAGGCTTGTCTCCAGATTTTTCCACCATCTAACTATAAGGCATGGGAATCTCTTTATATGCTTCCAAAAAGACCCACTAACATTCACACATAGGTATTAAATGGTGGCTAATCTCCTTTAGTTTTTCTTTGTATTCTCTAATGCAGTAATTATACCAAGAAGAAAAATTTAATTCTATGATATCTATACTAACTATCCTATAACTCTCAAATGCCTGACCTATTATGTTTGCCTATGTATTCTCTCCTACCAGTATCTCATTCCAGTTCAGATTTTAAATTATCACATATGACAAAGAATTAGCAAGTATAGGAAAGAAAAAATAAAAATGCTATTTGTAAGTAATATAATTGTATAAATAGAAACTCCAAAAGAAAATGTGAAAATATATCTAAATTTATAATAAATTTAGGATCACTAAATTTACTTTAAAATTACTAGAAATACAATAAATATCAAACAAAATAAATATAAATATAAATAAATATATATAAAATACTAAAATAACTACATTTCTACTTAACAACAAAGGGTATTTAGAAAATGACATTAACATCATTTACAAATACATAAAATTACGAATACTCAGAAATACACTAGTGAAAGATGTTCAAGACCTTTATAATAAATACTACAATCATATTAGTTTCCTATTGCTGCCATAAAAGTTTCCACAAACTTAGCAGAACATATATTTTTAACTTACGATTCTGTAAATCAAAATTAAAAAGTACATCAGCAGGGCTACATTCCTTTCTGGAAGCTCTGGAAGGGAATTATTTCCTTGCTTTTTCAGCTTCTAGAGGCTGCCCATATTAGTAGGTTTATGGCCCCACATCAGTCCAGACCTTACTCCCTTTATCATGTCTTCTCTAGCAAGACCCTTTTGTCTTCCTCCTAAGAAACTTTATGATTGCATTGTTTCCACTCAGATAATCTGGAATAATCTCCTCCTCTCAAAATGTTTAACCTCATCATAAGTCTGTTTTTGCTATGTAAGATAACATATCTACAGGTTCCAGGAATTAGGATATGTAGCCTTCCTTTGCAGGATTGTTATATTGCTTACCACAATGGAAAATAGTCAAAGAAGAAACAAATGAAGATATTCATGCTACTACACTTTATAGGAAGCTATTAAGGAAGGTGTATATGTTCATGGATTAGGAATCTAAATACTGTAAAAATGTCAATTTCTCTTCAATTTTTCAATAGGTTCAATGCAATGCCAATTAAAATATTGTTTGTTAGTAAATGGAAATACTGATTTTAAAATTTATATAAAAATTCCAAAGACAAATTATAGCTATGATAATTTTAAACTGGCTTTAAATTTTTGTAGTACTTACATTGTCATATATCAAGACTTATTATGAAGTTTACTATAATTAAGACAGTATGGTGTTAGTATAAAGATAAATAAAGTTGTCAGTAAAATAGGACAGATTAAAGATTCCAGAAATTTCCCCTCCATATATAGGTATCCAGTTTCTGACAAAAGTGACACTACAGAACACAAAGGAAGAATGGTCTTTTCAACCAATGGTTCTATGTAAATAGATAAGCTTATAAAAATAATTTTCATGCCCTTACTCTTTCCACACATAACAATTCCAGGTACATCTATATTTACATGTGTATTTATCTCTGGATGTGTGTTAGAACTAGGGATTTTAGAACATGATATAGGAACATTACATATTGGTCACAGGCCTGGCATAAAGTTAACAATACAGAAAATGCTAACCATAAAACAAGATTTAAAAGTTGGAGAGATTGATGTCAACAAGATGGTGAAATAGGAGTTTTCTACTGCCTTTCCCTCAACACGAATTTTGACAATCACACATTCATGAGAGCACTTTTGTGGAAATTTGAGGCAAGTATAGAATTCCAGCATACTATTAAGGCAAAAAAGAATCTGAGATTGGATGCATTGAGGAGGGTAAGAGAAAATGTCACTTTAGCCACATCATCTTCCCTCATAGTAACACAGCTGAGTACCAAGAGAGACCCACTTGGTCCATGATGTTTCCATAGGGGAAACTGAGATGTCTTCACCAGCTGGATGAGATGCTGCTACCACTTCTTTCTCATCCTATCTAGAATACTGTGCAGAAATGAGGGATAGGGAGGGACTAGGAACACAGCAGCTAGAGCTGGAATTCATCAAAGGGATGTATCCTATAAACCACTTCTTGTATTCCAGGAGGAAGCCCATCCAGAGATCCTGGAAATGCCTCACCTAGGGACCCACCTCATCCATTGCTCCAGACATTTCACCCACATATTCCCACCCCCATGATGGGCTCCCTGAGAGTACCCTATGAGCAGCAGGTACAAGCCTTGTAGGTAGATAGTGAGCATGTCAGAAAGCTAGCCTAACTATGTAGGAATGGGAGAAAGCAAATAAAGTTAAACATTCAGCACCACCTTATAGAAAGCTAAGGGGAAGCTGTCCTCACTCAAGTCTGGCTCTGTACGATCAAGAGGAAGGACACAAGCTTAAGAATGACTCCCTCTCCCCAAGACAGAACAAGTATGAAAAGACATATTAATAAAAATAAGTCTGAGATGACCTCAGAACTTCTATCAGAATTGACAGGTGAAAATACTTCTCTCCAGAAGCCACTCCAGAAATACTGGAAGAGGTTTCTGCTTTTGTAAATGTAAAGACAACAACACAAGACTTCAAGAAATATAAAACATCAAGGAAACATGATAGCACCAGGAGAACACAATAATTTTCCGGTAACTGACCACAAAGAAATAAACATCTATGATTTATCTGATTAAAAGTTCAAAAAATTGTTTTAAGGAAACTCAGGGGGTTACAAAGATACTCAGGGGGTTAGAAAGATAACTAAACCAAATGGGAAAACAACACACAAAATGAGAACTTAAACATGCAGATGAAACCATAAATAAAAAATAATAAAATGGAAATTTTGAAGCTGAATAATGAAATAAACGAAAAGACAAATTCTAGAATACGTACATAGGAGATTGAATCTCTCAAAAAGAAAAGCCAGGACTACACGGTCTCTCTGGTGAATTCTACCAGATATTTAAATAATAATTAATGTTAATCCTTTTCAAACTCTTTTATAACATTAAGAGGAGGAAACGCTTCTAAACTCATTTTGGAAGGCCAGCATTACCCTGATACCGACACCAAAAAAAGGACACAAGAAAAGAACAAATTACAGGCCAATAACCCTGATGAACACTTATACAAAAACTCTCAACAAAATACTAGAATACAGAGTTCAACATCACATTATAAAGCTCATACATCATGATCTTTTGTAATTTATCCGTGGGATGCAAGGACAGTACAACATACATAAATCAGTAAATGTGACACAGCACATTAACAGAATGATGGATAAAAAACCACATGGTCATCATAATGGATGTGTAAAAAGCCATTTGACAAAATTCAGCCCACTTTCATTGTAAAAACTCCCAAACAACATAGGTATAGAAGTAATTTATATCAAAATAATATAAGCCATACATATCAAACTCACAGCTAATATCATACTCAATGGGGAAAAGCTGAAAGTGTTTCTGCTAAGATGAGAAGCTAGGGGAAAAAATGCCCACTCTCACCACTTCTATTTCAACACAATATTGGAGGTCCTAGTCAGAGAAATTGGGCAAGAAATAAAAATGAAAGCCAACCAAATTGGAAAGCAAAAAGTAAAAATTATCTGTTTTCAGATGGCATGATCTCACCTACAGAAAATCCTAGATTCCACTAAAATCTGCTAGAATTAATAAACAGATTTAGTAAAGTTACAGAATAGAAAATCAATACAGAAAATCAGTTTCACTTCTATACCATAACAAAAAACTATCACAAATAGAAATTAAGAAAATAATCCCATTTATAATTGCATCAAAAAAATAAAATACATATTAACAAATTTAACCAAGGAATTGAAATACCTGAAAATTATTAAGATATTGACAAAAACTTGAAGAATTCATTAGTAATGTAAAGATAACCTGTGTTCCTGGGTTGGAATTAAAATGTCAACTACTAAGGGTTATCTACAGATTCACTGTAATCCCAATCAAAGTCCCTATAGCATTTTTCAAAGAAGTAGAAAAAAAAATCCCAAAATTTGTGTGGAACCACAAAATATCCTGAATATCCAAATCAATCTTGAGAAACAAGAACACTAGAGTCATCACACTTTCTGAGTTCAAGCCATATTACAAAGCAATCAAAACAGTATATAGTAGCAAAACAAAACAAACCAAAACAGCAACAACCACCACCAAACAAGATGCATAGACCAATGGGGCAGAGTAAGAGATCAGAGATAAATCCACACATATGGCCAACTAATCTCTGACATGAGTGTCAAGAATAAACAATGCGTAAATGATAGTCTCTTCTATAAGTGGTATTGGGAAAATTGGATATCCATAAGCAAAAAAATGAATCAGACCCATATCATACCCAAGTCATAAAAACTAACTCAAAGTGGATTGAACATGTAAATATAAGACCTAAAACCATAAAATGCCTGGGGGGGGGGGGAAATAAACATAGGGAGAAAACTCCTAAATGTCAGTCTTGGCAAAGATATTTTGGATATGAACAGATACTCCTCCAAAGAAGACATACAAGTGGCTAATAGACACATGAAAAAATGTTCATCATCATTAGCCATCAGGGAAATTCAAATCAAAACCAAATTGAGATACCACCTTACACCAGTTAGAATGGCCAAAATTAACAAGACTGTAAACAGCAAGTGTTGGAAAGGATGTGGAGAAAGGGGACCCTCTTACATTGTTGGTGGGAATGCAAGTTGGTGCAGCCACTTTGGAAAACAGTGTGGAGATTCTTTAAGAAATTAAAAAGAGAGCTACCCTATGACCCAGCAATTGCACTACTGGGTATGTACCCCAAAGATACAGTTGTAGTGAAAAGAAGGGTCATCTGTACCCTAATGTTCATAGCAGGAATGGCCACAGTTGCCAAACTGTGGAAAGAACCAAGATGCCCTTCAACAAACGATTGGATAAAGAAGATATGGTCTATATATACAATAGAATATTATGCTTCCATCAGAAAGGATGAATACCCAACTTTTGTATAAACATGGACAGGACTGGAGGAGATTATGCTGAGTGAAATAAGTCAAGCAGGAAGAGTCAATTATCATATGGTTTCACTTACTTGTGGAGTATAACATATAACATGGAGGACATGACATGTTATTAATGTTAATAACCTCCATGTTAATAACATGGAGGTAAAGGAGAGGAGAAATGAGTGGGGGAAATTGGAGGGGGAGACAAACCATGAGAGACAATGAACTCTAAGAAAGCAACTGAGGGTTTTGGGGGAGAGGGGAGTGGGGGGTTGGGAGACCCTGGTGGTGGGTATTAAGGAGGGCACGTATTGCATGGAGCACTGGGTGTGGTGCATAAACAATGAGTCTTGGAACACTGAAAAAATAAAATAAAATAATAAAATAATGTAAAATAAAATAAAGTGAAATGAAATGAAATAAAATGAAATAAAATAAAATAGATATTTTGGATATAACACCAAAAGCACAGGCAATGAAAGCAAAAATAAACAAGTGGACCAAGATTAAACTAAAAAGCTTCTGTATAACAAAGGAAACAAAATGAAAAGGTAACTTACAGAATGGGAGAAATATTTGCAAACCACATATCTGATAGGGGGTTAATATCAAAACATATAAGGAATACATACAACTTAATAGCAAAAAAAAAAAAGAAAGAAAAAAACCCCAAACCACTTAATTTGATTAAAAAATGAGCCAAGTACTGAATATATAATTTTCCAAAGAAAGCATATAAATATCCAACAAATCCATGAAAAGTTGCTCAATATCACTATTCCACAAGAATGTGCAAATCAAAAGCACACTCATATATCACCTTATAGCTATTAGGATGGCACTTATCAAAAAGATAAGAGGTGACAAGTATTGTGGGGAATGTGAAGAAAAGAGACCCTTATAAACTGTTGTCGGGATGAAAATTTGTACAGTCATGGTAAACTATGGAGATTCCTCAAAAAATTAAAAATGGGACTACTCTATGTTCTAGTAATCCCACTTCTGTGTATAAACCTGAATGGAACAAAATCAGTATTTCAAAGAGGTATCTGCACTCCTGTGTTTACTGCAGAATTATTCCCAATAGCCAAGATACAGAAACAGCCTAAGTGACCACTGCTATAGAACAGATAAAGACGCAACACACACACACACACACACACACACACACACGTAATACAATATTTTTGGTCATGAGAAGGAAGGAAATCATTCTATTTTCAACAACATGGATAAATCTGGACAACATTATACTAAGCCATACCCAGAGAGACAAATACTGTCTGGTATCACCTATATGTGGAATCTTAAAAAAAAAAAAAAAATCAAACTCATAGAAACAGAGAGTAGAAGAGTGGTTATCCGGAGATGTGTATGGGGAAAATGGAGGGATACTGGTCAAAGGATATAAACTGCTAGCTATAAGATGAATAAATTCTGGTGATCATGTACAGCATGGTGACTATAGTTAATAATACTGTGTTGTAAAGTTAAAATTTGCTGAGAGTTTTTAAAGCATTCTCATCACATATACAGACACACACACATACAGACATAAAGGTAAACTGTGTGGGGAGATGGATGTGTTAATTAACCTACTATAATTATCATTTCACAATATGTATGTATATTAGATCATCATGTTGTATACTTTCAATATGTACAATTTAATTTATTAATTTTACCAGAGTAAAGCTGGTGAAAATAAATAAAACAATTTTAAAAAGTATGTTCTCTGATCAAAGAGAATTAAACTAGAAATCACTAAATGAAAGATACATGAAAATTATCCAAAGATATAGAAATTAAATGACTCACTTTTAAATACACATGAATCAAAGAAAATTAAGAGGGAAATCAGAAGACGTTTTGAAGTTATTTTAAAAATGTAAAATAATAAATACTTTTATCTAGGAAACAATTTAAATTTGTAAATTATAAAGTGGGAAAAGAATTTTTGAATCAGAATTTCAAAAAGAATTTGGGGTAATTCCCTCAAAACATGTGAAAATTCTCTCAACCATAGTAAGTCATCAGATAAATCAAATTAAAGCCAGAATAACTCTATACACCCCATAATATGGTTAAACCTAAAAACAAATAAATAAAAATAATGAAATACCAAGTGGAAAGGTTATAGAACTACTAGAACACTCATACACTGCTCATGGAAGTATAAATGCTATTCAACCCCTTAGGAAAATTACTCAGTAGTGTCTACCAAAGCTCAGAAGGGCATATCCTACATCCCTACAACTACTACAGTAGTTATTTCACTACTGTACATGTTGGCAGGAAAAGACATGTCTAACAATGAACATCACAGCACTATCCACAAAAGCTAAACTGGAAACAACATTCTCAGTTTTAATTAACGGGTTGCTTTTGACATCTGGATAGAATTGTTCTTATTATGGTATAATTAGCATCCTCCAGTTCACCAAAAATAGTAGTACAATTTCCTAGGCATTTTGACAGCCAAAGTATCCCCACATAGTTTCAAATGACCTCTAGTAGAGAAGTACAAATCCCTCTTGAACTACATTACCTGAAGGCCAAAGAATGGATAATACTGCAGAATGAAGAACACAGAAATAGAGCATTCATAGAAAAATAATTTCAGGAATTGATATTTTTTTAAGATGTAGAAATAGGGTCTTCCTTTAAGGGATTATTAGAATTTCAGAAAGAAAGACAACAAAAAGAGTATACTGAATTAATTTAGAAGGTAAAAATTTTAAACCTTTTCTCTCATGCATTATAATTTCTTTATACAGTTGTATAACCACTAAGTGAAAGCTTTTACTTAGATTTTCAGTGCCATAGAAATAATTATGGAAGGGACTGAACCAACCTGTCTCAAACCTGCCTACAGTCCAATTAGAGAGACATCAGCTCACTAAACTGGCCATGTTTGGAATAGTTGGAGTTAAAAGTCTGTACCAGAGGGCAGAACAAGTAAGATCCCAGATGCTCTATGAGAACATAAGACAAATCAGAAGAAAAAATCATCTCCTTACTACAAGTCTTAAAATGAGGAAGTTACCCAAGTAGGTAACCAATAAGAAAATATTTTCTGTATTTATTAAGAGGAGGGCAATACTAACAAGCTTCTTCCTTAACTAGGTTTGAATAACAAAGAGTAAGGGTAGAAGCTAATATATCATCTTTGTTATTAATAAAGATCAATGCGGTGGTTGTAGCTTCATTTAGCACAAAACAGGCGTTCCAGCTAAATGAAGCAAAATTACCCAGCAGGTCATTGTCAAGCTGGACTTGAGAAGTCCTCCACTGGCAGGGAGCAGAGAAAAACGAAGCTTTTTGTGGGCTTGTTAGCTTCCTAGAGAAATGATAGGAGCTGAGATAAGCATGGCCAGTTATTTTTCTCAAATTTATCAACAGGGTAGTTTATTAGACATCCCTAGGGAGGAGTAAGTAAAAGTGGAGAGAGGCCTAGGGCTCCCTTTAAAGGAAGAAACTATCAGGCATGGGAAGGATGGGTTCCTCTATCCTTTCTTCCCCCCTGCCCCTGCCTTAATATATTGGGCTTAACAAAGAATTAAAGAATTGTGGTTAAAGAATTGTGTAGCATTTCCCCTGACCCAACTGATTAGCAGTTTATCTGAGTAGTACTATATCTACCTTTCATGAGTCCACTTCTCCAAACATCTGTAAATGCTTCTGAGACCATCAGTATTCAGTGTAGACTTTTGCCCCCCAAAGGTACTGAAATGAATTAAAACAATATAGTCATGGACACCTGGGGGGCTCAGTGGGTTAAGCCTCTGCCTTCAGCTCAGGTCATGATCTCTGAGTCCTGGGTCTCTGCTCAGCAGGGAGCCTGCTTCCCCTCTCTCTCTGCCTGCCTCTCTGCCTACTTGTGATTTCTCTCTCTGTCAAATAAACAAGTAAAATCTTAAAAAAAAAAAAAAAGTTGAATATTTCATGTAATTCATTTTAAAAATATATAGTCATTAAACTAATTCCAAGATCTGATATTCTCAGTTAAAAATTCACCCTTTGTTCTGTTTTCATACCAGGTTAAGTCCAGTTACATTATTCAACATTCTATATCAACCAGAATAAACTCCATGAATTCAAGTAACATCAAGATACTTTAGTAAAAAGATGTGCAAATATATTTCAACAATAAAAACTATGCCAATATATGCCAAAATATAGAAAGACCTTCAAACTTAACACAAATTTCCTATTACATTTTAGGGAGAAACTCAAATTCAAAGCTTAAACCTCCTTCCAATCACGTTGAACACACAGTGAATTAAGGTTCAAAATGAAATACTCTTCTTCTTGTGAATTCATGATTAAAGTTTCAAAGCCTTAATTTAAATCTTAAAATTATTCTCCCAATTCTCTTCATCTGTTAATTCTTTGTTAAAGGAGTTACTGATGCCTGGTAGGAGCTAGAAATTTCCTCTTCAGAATTGTGTGGTTCCTATGGAGTCCGTGGAGTTGTATTAGTTTATTTCTAAGTGCCATAAGTACTACATTTATTCATTAAACTAATATTTATTGGGCATCTCCTGTGTGACAGGCACTTTCCTAAAGTCTTAGGACACATTAGTGAATAAAACATATTAAATATCCATGCTCTCATGAATCTTCTATTCTAGAGAGTATGACATAAATAAATAATTAATGATATATTAAAACCTTAAGTTAAAGAAATTTTTTGCATGTGCTATTGAGGAAAATATATACAGGATAAAGAAAACAGTTAATTTAGATGAGGAATTACAGATGATAGCTTTTAAAAGAGTGCTTAGGATAAGCACACGGAAAAGGTACACTTTAACCATGACTTTAGGTAGGCAGCTTGGGAGAGTACTGTGTGAGTTTTCTGGGGAAAGAGAAAAGTGAAAGCAGAGGCCCTCAGTCCCTCTCAGTATCAGACAGTATGTCAGCATCTGGATAGCAGATAGGGTTCTTCTAGTCACTATCCTTGGGTCTTTCACTGGAATGAGTCCTTCTGAGTTTCAGAAATTACCATGATTCAGTGCCAAACACATATGAGCAATATATATATATATATATATATATATATATATATATATATCACAGCATATATTTTATATATAAAATACATGCTATAGATAATATTTTATATATATATTATATATATATATCACCAGAGTCTCAGATATATATATTTTATATATATAATATAATCTATAGCATGTATTTTATATATAAAATATATATATTTGAGACTATATATATTTATATATATAAATATATTTATTTATATATATAAAAATATATGTATATTTGAGATATATATATGAGAGACTGGTGATATATTTATATATATTATATATATAATATAATCTATAGCATGTATTTTATATATAAAATATATGCTGTGAGACTATATACAGTCAAAATATATAGATACATAAATATATAGATACACACACACTTTGTACTATATATATGTGTGTGTATATACATATGTATATGTACATATGTATATATACATATGTATATATATATATATATATATACACATACACACCCTTTACCTAGTATATCATGTCTGGATAGCAATAAAAGAACTACAAGACATTCTAATCAGGAAAAAAAAATTGAAGAGACAGAATAAGAATTAGAATCAGACTCACATATGTCATGGATGTTGAAATTATCAGACCAGAAATTTAAAACTATGATCAATATACCATGGGCTCTAATGGGAAAAGCAGACAACATTAAAGAACAGATGACATAACCAGAGATATGGAATTCTAAGAATCAAAAATAAATGCTAAAGAAAAAATAATTGTAATAGAAATGATAAATGCCTTTGATGGAATCATTAGCAGACTGGACATGGCTGAAGAAAGAATCTCTAATCTTAAGACTAGCAATGGAAACTTTCAAAACTGAGAAGCAAAGAGAAAAATCCTGAAAAAAATGGAACAGCATATCCAATAACTATGACATAAGTACAAAAGATGAAACATGGGTTTAATGGGAATTAACTGGAAGAAGAGAAAAAGAAACACAAGAAATAGATAAAGCAGTAATGATAGAATTTCCCCCAAATTAAAGTCAGACACCAAACCATAGATCCAAGAAGACCAAAGCGCACCAAGCAGGATAAATTCCAACAAAACCACACCTAGTCTCTCCTTTTACTTTCACCAACACCTCTAAGCACATATAAGAAGCAGCCATCAACTGTAAATCAAGGTCCTCAGTTGAAGGCAATTTTGACTCCCAGCATACACATCAATATGTAAATACATTTTTGGCTGTCACCCTGGAGGGAAGGTACGAGTAGTATCTAGAGGTTAGAGGACAGGTATGTTACAATGCACAGAAAAGCCCCCCACAACAATGAATTATCCAATCCTAAATCAATAGGTCCAAAGCTGAGAAAATTATGTAAAGCCCTTAAAGCTACAGTCAATCTTGAGTAACAGAATGGTACGTTTTAGGATTAAAAACCTTTACCCGGGGCGCCTGGGTGGCTCAGTGGGTTAAGCCTCTGCCTTCAGCTCAGGTCATGATCTCAGGGTCCTGGGATCGAGCCCCACATCGGTCTCTCCGCTCAGCAGGGAGCCTGCTTCCCCCTCCCTCTCTACTTGGCTTTCTATCTACTTGATCTCTCTCTATATATCAAATAAATAAAATCTTTAAAAAAAAAAAAAAAACCTTTACCCTAGGGCACCTGGGTGGCTCAGTAGGTTAAAGCCTAGGCCTTGGGACGCCTGGGTGGCTCAGTTTAAGCGGCTGCCTTCAGCCCAGGTCATGATCCTAGCATCCTGGGATCGAGTCCCATATCGGGCTCCTTGCTTGGCAGGGAGCCTGCTTCTCCCTCTGCTTCTGCCTACCTCTCTGCCTACTTGTGATCTTTCTCTCTCTGTCTCTCTCTCTCTCTGACAAATAAATAAAATCTTTAAAAAAAAAAATAAATAAATAAAAAATAAAGCCTAGGCCTTCAGCTCGGTCATGATCCCAGGGTCCTGGGATCAAGCACTGCATTGGGCTCTTTGCTTGGTAGGGAGCCTGCTTCCTCCTTTCTCTCTGTCTGCCTCTCTGCTTACTTGTGGTCTCTGTCTGTCAAGCAAAGAAATAAAAAATCTAAAAACAACAACAACAACAACAACAACAACAACAACAAAAACCAACCTTTACCCTAGCAACAACAGTTAAAAGTCAGCTCCTGCCCAACCTAAAATAAGCCTCCGCAAGCCACCATGTTAAAATTTTCCAACCCATACGTTGAAGAGGTAAGAGTTCCACCAATTGCATAGTATAAAGCCAGACTTTTTTTTTTCTTTTCACAATGCAAGTGCTTGACTTAAAGCTTTGATTGCTAGAGGCATCCACTTCAAAAATGGCTATTGTGAATAAACACATTGCCAGCCTCTCTAGACTAAGAGACAGGCCTTCTCACCCTTCCAAAGATCTTTTGCTTTAGAGATCTTGGGTGATTTCAATAACTGAGTACTTAGGCCACTTACTTTTCTCTTCCTGTGCTTTAAATTTATCCCTCTTTTTAAAATCTCCCAAAAAGAGTGAGCTCATGAAACTCTAGCCCCTTTCCATTGATCCCAATAAACGCAGAACCCCAGGCCTACTTATGCACTCTCTCTCTACCCCATACCTCCCTCTGTGGCCACAGGTGTGTTATGTAATTTCCAGGTCTTATAAGTAATAAACATTTATTTTTTTAAAGTTTTCTGATGGTTATTGCTGGAGGGTGTCTTGCAAACTTAATAAGATCCACAAGGGCCAGTCCAACCACAATATTTTTTACTGATAGGCTAAGAATTGCACAAATATGTACCAGCTTGCATCAGCTGACTGCAGTCCTCAGAGAAAGAAAATTAAAGAATTTAATTAAAGAAAATTAAAGAAATGAAAGACAAAATTACATATTTATTCTTCTTGTTTCTTTTAAAACTTCTATCTTTGGCTATTTAAAATATAGATGCACAATATGTATATTAGGATAGTGATACATAAATATAATTCATAAAGGCAATATGCTGTGTTAAAGAGAGCATTTATGTAGCCAGAGTGAATGTGTTTTTTTTTTTTAATTAAAGATTTTATTTCTTTATTTGACAGAAAGAGAGATCACAAGTAGGCAGAGCAGCAAGAAGAGGCGGGGGGGAAGCAGACTCCCCACTGAACAGAGAGCCCGATGCGGGGCTCAATCTCAGGAACCTGAGATCATGACCTGAGTGGAAGGCAAAGGTTCAACCCACTGAGCCACCCACTCACCCCAAATGAATGTGTTTTAATGCCATATCCCATAATTACTGATGTGGTGAATTTCAACAATTTATTTTACTATGTCTATGTCTGAATTGTTTTTAACCTATAAACCAAGGATATGTGGGACTGTTGTTAATATATATAAAAATTAATACATAAAAATCTATTGAATAATACCCTGCATACTAGAAGCTAAGTAAATGTCAACTATTATTTTCATAATATATAAATATGTATTTATTAAAAATATAAAATCTTTTCAGAAATAAGGTACAATATAAAAAAAAGTGAAGTGCACAAAAGTAGAGGATACAGCTCTGTAAAAGGAATGGCAAAGTACACAGTCATCCAAAAATCCCACATGACTGATGGTTTTTGAGTGCCATTTCTGTCCTCTCTAGACTTTGGTACTATTAACTACGATGATGATGATTATTGCTATTTTTGATGCTACAATGACTTCTGTAGGAGCAGAAATCATGTCTTATATCACCATTTTCCTCAAAGTCCAAAGCACTATTAAAATAAAATGCAGATACAAAATAGAAACAGTGGATTTATGTGTTTTAACTTGACTTTTTTATTAATATTAATTCAGTAGGCCATTTTTATAAAAATTTCTACACATCACAAAGTGAAAATAAGCACATCAAGCCAGAAACATTAATGGTAAGCAAACATTGGTATACAAATATTTTAGTACTGGAGTTTGTAACGTTTCCTCAGAATAATAATGTATAAGCAAATGTAATCTCATTCTCCTCTAGAATTTTGAATACTTGAAAAAAATTCCATTAAGTGCAATCCTTAACATAAAATTTAAATAGTTGATAAGCTTCTCATATTGCAATTGTTAGCTTAAAGTTCTCAAGAGATTTGGTTCTGAAATTAGATACAATCACTTTTCTGCCAAAGAAAATTACATCAATTTAATGAAACTGTCACAAACGAGACCAAGCAATATACACATTAAATAGATCAATTCTCAAAGATTGGTCTTCAAACTTCACGACTTTTATTGCAATAGAATTGCAAAAGTTGCTCAAATTCTAGCGATCTTTTTAGTAGGGAGACATTTTTTTCAATAGTCAAAGGTCCTTTAGGATCTGGAGCATTAGGCCAGGAAGTTTTATGTGATCATGTAATTAATCACTCTAACTGGGACACTTTTAAGACTATCAGGAAGGGCTATTAATAATTACATGAGGCAACAGGTATGAACTGGGATATAAGGAGAAAACTGTAGTTTGGATCACTCGATTGAGTTCCATCTCAACTGAATAAAAGATTTTCTTGTTGTTAGATTTACAGGTTTTTTTCTTCCTGTCCTGTATTGGAACCAGTCTCCCCAGAATGTCTCACCTAAGGGTACATTCCACAGTTTTTCTATAGACATTCTTTTCCCTTTTGTTTTGGGACTTTAAGTGAGAATTAGCTCTTGGTCTGCTTAAGAACATTCTTGGCATTTACATTCTCTTCTTGGTAGGCATTAACTAAAGAAACATAACGAAATTTGCTGCGGTACATACATCTATCAGGATTTTTAATTTGTGACCATAAATTTGTTTTTTCAGGGTACCTGGGTGGCTCAGTGGGTTAAGCCTCTGCCTTCAGCTCAGGTCATGATCTCAGGGTCCTGGGATCAAGCCCAGCAACAGACTCTCTGCTCAGCAGGGAGCCTGCTTCCCTTCCTCTCTCTGCCTGCCCTTCGGCCTACTTGTGATCTCTGTCTGCCAAAATGAATAAATAAAATCTTTAAAAAATAAATAAATAAATATCAGTGGAATTTTGATCAGAAAGGCATTAAAAGTATAGATTGTTCTAGGCAGTATAGACATTTTAACAATGTTTATTCTTCCAATCCAAGAGCATGGAATGGTCTTCCATCTTTTTGTGTCTTCTTCAATTTCTTTCATGAGTGTTCTGTAGTTCCTCGAGTACAGATCCTTTACCTCTTTGGTTAGGTTTATTCCCAGGTATCTTATGGTTCTTGGTGCTATAGTAAATGGAATCGATTCTCTAATTTCCCTTTCTGTATTTTCATTGTTAGTGTATAAGAAAGCCACTGATTTCTGTACATTGCTTTGTATCCTGCCACGTTACTGAATTGCTGTATGAGTTCTAGTAGTTTGGGGGTGGAGTCCTTGGGGTTTTCCATATAAAGAATCATGTCATCTGTGAAGAGAGAGAGTCTGAATTCTTCATTGCCAATTTGGATACCTTTTATTTCTCTTTGTTGTCTGATTGCTGTTGCTAGGACTTCTAATTCTATGTTGAAGAAGAGTGGTGAGAGTGGGCATCCTTGTCATGTTCCTGATCTCAACGGGAAGGCTGCAAGCTTTTTCCCATTGAGGATGATATTTGCTGTGAGTCTTTCATAGGTTTTATGAAGTTCAGGAATGTTCCCTCTATCCCTATACTTTGAAGCGTTTTCATCAGGAACGGATGCTGGATTTTGTCAAATGCTTTTTCTGCATCAATTGAGAGGACCATGTGGTTCTTCTCTCTTCTCTTATTGATTTGTTCTATCACATTGATTGATTTGCGAATGTTGAACCAACCTTGCAACCCAGGGATGAATCCCACCTGGTCATGGTGGATAATCTTTTGAATGTGCTGCTGGATCCTGTTTGCTAGGATCTTGTTGAGAATCTTAGCATCCATATTCATCAGTGATATTGGTCTGAAATTCTCCTTTTTGGTAGGGTCTTTGCCTGGTTTGGGGATCAAGGTAATGCTGTCTTCATAAAAAGAGTCTGGAAGTTTTCCTTCTGCTTCAATTTTTTGAAACAGCTTCAGGAGAATAGGTGTTATTTCTTTTTTGAAAGTGTGGTAGAATTCCCCAGGGAATCCGTCAGGTCCTGGGCTCTTGTTTTTTGGGAGGTTTTTGATCACTGCTTCAATCTCATTACGAGATATCGGTCTATTCAGGTTGTCAATTTCTTCCTGGTTCAATTTTGGGAGTTTATAGCTTTCCAGGAATGCATCCATTTCATCTAGGTTGCTTAGCTTATTGGCATATAACTGTCGATAATAACTTCTGAAGATTGATTCTACTTCCTTGGTGTTAATTGTGAATCTCTCCCTTTTCATTCATAATTTTATTAATTTGTGCTTTCTCTCTTTTCTTTCAAAGAGCTGGAGCAAATAATCCTAAAATTTGTATGGAATCAGAAGAGACCCCGAATTGCTAAGGAAATGTTGAAAAACAAAAATAAAACTGGCGGCATCACGTTACCTGATTTCAAGCTTTACTACAAAGCTGTGATCACCAAGACAGCATGGTACTGGCATAAAAACAGACACATAGACCAGTGGAACAGAGTAGAGAGCCCAGATGTAGAGAGACCCTCAACTCTATGGTCAAATAATCTTCGACAAAACAGGAAAAAAATATACAGTGGAAAAAAGACAGTCTCTTCAATAAATGGTGCTGGGAAAACTGGACAGCTACATGTAGAAGAATGAAACTCGACCATTCTCTTACACTGTACACAAAGATAAACTCGAAATGGATAAAAGACCTCAACGTGAGACAGGAATCCATCAGAATCCTAGAGGAGAACATAGACAGTAACCTCTTTGATATCGGCCACAGCAACTTCTTTCAAGATATGTCTCCAAAGGCAAAGGAAACAAAAGCGAAAATGAACTTTTGGGACTTCATCAAGATCAAAAGCTTCTGCACAGCAAAGGAAACAGTCAACAAAACAAAGAGGCAACCCACGGAATGGGAGAAGGTATTTGCAAATGACAGGACAGACAAAAGGCTGATATCCAGGATCTATAAAGAACTCCTCAAACTCACACACAAAACACAAAACTCCAAAACACACACAAAACAGATAATCATATCAAGAAATGGGCAGAAGTTATGAACAGACACTTCTCCAATGAAGACATACAAATGGCAATCAGACACATGAAAAAATGTTCATCATCGCTAGCTATCAGGGAGATTAAAATTAAAACCACATTGAGAATTCACCTTACACCAGTTAGAATTGCCAAAATTAGCAAGACAGGAAACATTTGTTGGAGAGGATGTGGAGAAAGGGGAACCCTCTTACACTGTTGGTGGGAATGTAAGTTGGTACAGCCACTCTGGAGAACAGTGTGGAGATTCCTCAAGAAATTAAAAATAGAGCTTCCCTATGGCCCTGCAATTGCACTGCTAGGTATTTACCCCAAAGAAACAGATGCAGTGAAAAGAAGAGCCATCTGTACCACAATGTTTATAGCAGCAATGGCCATGGTCGCCAAACTGTGGAAAGAACCAAGATGCCCTTCAATGGACGAATGGATAAGGAAGATGTGGTCCATATACACTATGGAATATTATGCCTCCATCAGAAAGGATGAATACCCAACTTTTGTAGCAACATGGATGGGACTGGAAGAGATTATGCTGAGTGAAATAAGTCAAGCAGAGAGAGTCGATTATCATATGGTTTCACTTATTTGTGGAGCATAACAAATAACATGGAGGACATGGGGAGATGGAGAGGAGAAGGGAGTTGAGGGAAATTGGAAGGGGATGTGAATCATGAGAGACTATGGACTCTGAAAAACAACCTGAGGGTTTTGAAGGGGCGGGGGGTGAGAGATTAGGGAAACCAGGTGGTTGGTATTAGGGAGGGCATGTATTGCATGGAGCACTGGGTGTGGTGCAAAAACAATGAATACTGTTATGCTGAAAAAAATAAATAAAATGGAAAAAAAAAAAGAAAAAAAAATAAATAAGTAAATAAATCGGTTTTTTTCCAAAATGCCTACATTCCAAATAAATAGTTCTATAAATGTATTTGAAGGTTGCTAATACTTCCATTGAAAATATTTCTTGGGGTGCCTTGGTGGCTCAGTGGGTTAAAGCCTCTGCCTTCCACTCAGGTCATGATCCCAGGGTCCTGGGATCAAGCCCTGCATTGGGCTCTCTGCTCAGCAGGGAGCCTGCTTCCCCCTCTCTCTCTCTCTGCCTCTCTGCCTACTTGTAATCTCCGTCTGTTAAATAAATAAAATCTTTAAAAAAAAAAAAAGAAAATATTTCTTATTTAGTTCAAATCCATTTGGAAATATAAAAACCAATACTATGATTTGGGGTTGTATTTTTAAACAAATAAATGTAGCTCATTATAAAGTTTTTAAATCTGAAATTTATCTGTAAAGTCAGCAGTCAACTGATTGAGACAACAACCTTCAGTATGAAGAGTCTGCAATGTAAATAAATACAAAATCATAGCACTGAAAACTATTGATGTTGCAGACATGAAGTGAATTAAACATAACCTTGTAAATGCTCATATTTCAATCAAGATATGAACATTTTTCATGTCATTTTATGGTTCTATTTTGAAGCAATAATTCATTATCTATGTACTGCTTTGCCATGATTAAAGTTTAAATGGATGAGCTAAATTCCACTGAGCTTTGGTGAAAACTTAAAAACAATATCGAGTAACAGCTCTGAGCAGTTTGTAAATACAAACATTCAAATGCAAAGCTCTTTCACAATAGCTTAAAGCAGCGTTTTGACATATAATGAACAGTACAATCCATATAAGTAACTGGCATCTATACTGATAAATTTACCAAACATATTCTATTTCTATTAAGCCTCCATGAATTTAAATAAAAGTGTCTTTTTTTGAGATAACAGAAAAACTTTTGACATTCTGCAAAGTAAAATGGAGTTCAAGTTAAAATCACACCCTAGAACAATCTAAACAGCACCATAGCTCATGACGCAAAGTTCAGCATTCACTGTCTTCAAAGAAACAAACCTGACACATGTCACTCATCCAAAACATTCTTACTTTTGTAACCACAATACATAAATGGATGAGAGTCAAGTTAGGAAATGATGAAAGGTTGTTCTGGAACCATACCTTTTGTTAGAGCTGTGTCTCAAGGTGATTTATAACAGGTAGGTTAGCCTTTTTATAATAAATAGATAAACCTAAATCTTCCATAAGTTAGTTGCTACTCTAGTAGTAGAGCGCAACTAGTGGAGCACAAGAAATTCTTGTTTAAATAATTAAGTAGTATCAACCATAGAGTAGGAAATCCAGGTATTTTTAAGATTTTCTATTATTTATTCCTCCACTACTGATTCATTTATTCAACAGACATTTATTTTACCCCTCATATGCAGAAGACAGACACTAAACATTATGGAAACTAAACTAAGGTAAGACAAATTCTAGATACCCTGCCTGTGGCAGACAGAATTAAGGCCCCAAGAGAGTTCCATTTCTTAATCTCTGAAATTTATGAATATTTTATACAGTTAAAAAGAACTTTGCAGATATGATTAAATTAAGGATTTGAGATAGAATTATGCTGGATTATCCAGATGTTACCAATGTAGTCACAAGGATCCTTATAAATGGGAAAAAGATGTCAAGGTCAGAAAGAGAAATTTGCAAATAATCTTCTGCTGTCTCTGAAGATATAGAAAGGGGTCATGAACTAAGATATGTAGATGTTCTGTTTGAAGCCGGAAAAAGAGATTTTTCCTTAGAGCCTGCATATGGAATATAGCCCTGCAGACATCATGATTATACTGTGGTAAGACCAATTTTGAACTTCTGACTTTCAGAACTGTTATAGTAATTTAATAATAATATATATTATTTAATAATAAATTTTTGTTGTTCTAGACAAAAAGTCTGTGGTAATTTGTTACAACACTAATAGGAAAATAATCTACTGTCTTAAAGAAATTTGTAGGGCAACAGAACTACAGCCTAAATACTGAAGTTAACAAAACAAAATTAATATCTCTTTGAGAGATAAAAGCATGAGATAAGATAATGAAATACTAACAACTAGTAATATTTATTGAGCATTGATTATATGCAAGGCATAATCTAATTTTCACAACAATTTTTGGAGTAAAATATTTTTCACCATTTCTGAAGTGGGAAATTATTTAAATTGTATTTTACTTAAAGTAATACTTACTTAAAAGACCAATAATTGGAAGTATCAGAGCTTAAATCTGTGCTGTGTAATTTCAACTCATGAACCCTAATGCACTTTGTTATAAACTGGTCACTAACCCCCAGTTTAGGAGAGTTAAGGAAGTTGAACAATGAAGGAGAACTAACCAGACAATGAATTTGTGCAACATTAATTAGTGGGGATGGGGAAATCATTCTTCAGACCAGAAGCAGTAAATGCAACATACATGTCCTGCAGAAACATCTAAATTCAAGTCCTATGCAGCTTATAATCATAATCACTTACATATGCTATGTTTTATTTAATTGAAGGGATCTTATTATATGGGATTTTACCTTTTCTCAATTCTTTGGTAGCTTCCATTGAGTAAATTTTCCCCCAGAGTAATCAGAGAGCCAGTATGACTAGATGAACACACATGCATAGAAGCACAATGACCCGATATTAATTTATTTATCTTTGTGTATTCCCATAAAGTTTCATGAAGCCATCCATATATGGAACACCTATAAATTTTACCAAATAAACAAATTAGTGACAATAATCAAAATACTTTATGGTTTGAGGTGTCTTATATAGCAGTGTAGCATAACATTTCCACAAAAAAGGAATTCCATCTCGCTTGAGTTATTGAAGTCATGTATTAAAGTATCTATTTTCAATGTCAGAATAAGAGGTGCATATTATTCTATTGAAGTAATTTTAGTAATGAATAATTTAAATGGGAAAACTACAACATCATACCTTAAATTTAGGAAAATGAGAAAACTAAATAAAAATGTTGTGATATTTTGTTTGAGAGATACAGGGAGTCTGCAATATAGGCTAATATCCATTGAAATGGGAAGAGCAGCAACTCTGTGAAGCATTTGTAAAATATAATTAACCAATTTTGTTGAGTGATTAGATGTAGACACTATTAGGAACAGGGAAAAAAAAAAAAAAAGGATAACTCCATTATTTTGAAATTAGGTTACTGGAAGCTTCATGTTGCTACCAGTGGGCCTGTTCAAATGAATTCTGTTTGGGACTTGTTGAATTTGGGACTTCACATGAAACACCACCCTGCAGTGTGTTTTCTGGGAAGCCAAATTTCTGGTGGCAATTAGTAGATTTTTGTGAGGGAAGAAAAATGGGGTAGAGGTATGGACTCCAGTGAAACAACTGTTAGAATAATTTGTTTTGCAAGATTTCCCACGTCCTTAACATTCTCATATATATTATGACGATGTAAGAGAAAAGTGGATGCTAAGTTATAGAAAAATTTTCCACCATATTTTCTGTAATATATGCCTACACAATATACGTTAGCAAACACAAATATAGGATTTTCCCGTAGATAATCAAAACAGAAGAATTGCAGTTAAAAGAAAGACAATGGGTCGCCTGGGTGGCTCAGTGGGTTAAGCTGCTGCCTTCGGCTCAGGTCATGATCTCAGGGTCCTGGGATCGAGTCCCACATCGGGCTCTCTGCTCAGCGGAGAGCCTGCTTCCCTTCCTCTCTCTCTGCCTGCCTCTCTTGTGATTTCTCTCTGTCAAATAAATAAAATCTTTAAAAAAAAAAAAATAAAAGAAAGACAATGACTAAGGATATTTAGATGATAGAAATAACAAGGGAATGTTGGGAGGATTGAAAATAATTAAGAAAAATGTGCAGTTAGAATAAAGAGTGAGGATGAAAATGAGTAACATACACCTTTTTTTTTTTTTTTTTTTTTTTTTTTTTTTAAGGGAAACAGAAATAGAACACACCAAAGACAACCGGTAAATTGAGATGAGAGAACTAAGGGAATCTACACGGGTGTCATTGGAAGAAAAGGAGAAAAAAAAAGATTTCAAGAATGATTCTCTTGCTAAAGAACCAAATTCTGACAATGGTCTGTGGGGGAATAAATACTGAGAAAAAAAAAAAGAGTTTGGGGATCAATTTTCCTATTTCTCTGGCTATATCAAAGAAAGTAGGTTCAGTGGAGTGGTGCAGTCATAATTTAGATTGAAAGGGAATAGAAAAATAATAGATGAGTCATTTGGTTGTAAATTTACAAAAAATTTTAAGATGTTGGTGAAATGCTCAAGACAGGAAATTCAAGCACACAGCAGATAAGGAAATTTAAAAAAAAAATGGTGGTTACGTAGGACCTGAATACGTTTATTTGTAGAAGGAAATCATTAATAAAGAGCAATAAGACTCAATTAGGTCCAAGGGAGAAATACAGGAAAAAATGCAGAAAAAAAATTAAGCTATAAAAAGTGAAGAGATACAGGATAAGGAGATAAATAAGGTATTTTCATAAAGATGAAAATGTAAGTGTCTCAGATAAGATTAACTCACTGTGAGGAGCCAAAAATGGGCAGGAGCAGAGGTCCCTCAAGGTGCACACAATTGCTCTGGTGAAAGCTATATCATAATGCAAAGATCACTGCCCTTAGAAAAAGAGAGATGTCCTAAAGCTTGCCTCAGTCACTTTGTGACGATAAACCCAATAAGTGACTCTACCTTCTCTTAGTCTTAGTTTTCATACTCTTTTTGCAGAAAGTGGTTTGTAGAGGATAAATCTCTTAAGGCAGATGAAAGTTATTATTGTAATATAGTTTAAAAGGAAAAAAAAAAGGATCACATATTGTTCCATTGTTTTGTTAAATAATGTTTTATCCTTTAAGACATTCTGGTCTTTTCCAACATATGACTTTAGGAATTAAACTACATGTGTCATCACATGTAGTTCCTTTGCCCATGGATACTCACAGCGTGGATTTGGATTGGAATTTCAGTATGCTAAAGATTGCCAAATTGCTTTTCCAAACCACTCTATTTTCATGTTCTGCAGCCCTGGAAGGCTAATCTTGGCCAGGGGCATCAACGGAGTCCCTTGTTCTCTTTCTATTTGATTCAACATTAGGAGTAACTGTGCCAACACTGCCGTGTGGGAAAGGAGAACGATCACAGCCACAGGTAACTGCTTCCCTCAACCAAAGGCCCAACTCCTGCAGTATGGCTCTCTCCTGGGAATTATTCTATTGCTCTGCAACTTTTCTTCTTTGGGCCTTGGGGTGATAATAGCTCTACACTCTTGCTTGGAAATGTGTGTCACTAAAGATCTTCTCTGTTTTCCTTAACTTTGCCAAGAACTTTTAAATAATTGTGTTTTTCCTTAATTAAATTCTTTTCAACTACCCCATTTATGTGTGTCAGTTTCCACTAAGGGCCATGACCAATACAATCAAAGAATATATGTATGTGTACACGGTGGAGCATGTCCACATTTAGACAGGATCGCACTTATTAATTATTCTACAGGATTATACTCCTTTATCAGTCCATACTGATTCCTAGCTCTCTAACATTGGAAGGGAGCTCCAGTCAGGTCACTTACTGTGAATAAACTATGTGCCTTTAGCTCTGCTGTGTCCATCTAGAATACCATGCCATTTATTTATTTCTGTAATATAAATGATAATACAGAGGCAGAAAAATAGGGATTTTGTCTAAGTTTTTATTTTCTGTATCACTTTGAAAAAGTTCTTTCCCATCTAAAAACTGTGGATAATTATTTCACCTAATTAATAGTTCTGATGATAGATTAAATGGACCATATATGGAAAATATAATTTGAAATGTGCCTTGGACATGGTGCAAAGCGTAATGTTAAATGCTTGTGTCTTTTCTTGTTCTTTTTGTCCTCTTGCTCTTTATTATTCCTATTCTTATCGTTTTTGTTGCCACTCCATTGGGAACAGTCATCCCACAGGGACATGAGTTGCCTACAATCCATAGATCTTCCAGTGAAATGCAGAGAAAACTTCTTAGACTCATCACTTACCCCATTTTAAGATTCCATCCAAGTTATTTCCATTATTCTCCATATGCTTGTTTATCACATTCAATACCAGAAACCCAGGCCTTTCAATTCATGCATTATCACCGGAAATATTATTCCTATATCACACTTTATATCTCACAATCCAACTCAATTTCCTTTTCTTTCTTGTCTAAAGACCTCTTAATATTACCTCTTGAAACTCAGTTTATCATTAGGAAATGCTTTAGAAATCCTTCAAACCTGTCCTACCCTAGCCCTTCATCAATACTATGCTGAAGGCAACCTATTGGCCTTACTGTATTATCAAAGTCTATCCCTGCCCAATCTTGTCATTTCTCTTCACTCAACCTAAAGCCCATAGCTTATATGGTAGTTCAATATAACTTATATGAAAGCTGTATCCAACAAAATATAGAAAAACAGAACCAACAGGAGATTTTATATATAAAAATTGGCTTCCACAATCAGTTGTTGGACCTGGCAAGTTTTAAATTTTTAGGACAGGCCAACAGACTGGAAACTCAGACAGGATTTTTCATTATTACTGTCTTGAAACAGAATTTCTTCTCTAGGAAACCTTAGTTTTTGCTTTTAAGGTCTTCAACTGATTTGAGAAGGCCCACCTACATAATTGAGGATAATATCCTTTACTTAAAATAAACCAACTGTAAATGTTGATCACATCAACAAAATATGTTCTAGCAATATTCAGACATGTTTAACAAAAAGAGGCACCATAATTTAGCTGAGTTGGCACACAAATCAACCATCACACACCTTTAAATTTTTCCATTACATTTAAAAAAAAAATTTACCAGCAAAAAAATCAAACTATTAATGTATTCTAACTACCTACCAACAATATTTTCCCAGTAAAGTCAAGTTCCCAACCACCAAGATAGATATTTTATATCACTCTTATAACCTTAAACCTCTAGTATATACTTTTAATATGCCAATTCTTAATTTAAGAATTCTCAATTTAAGAATTGAGCCAATTCTTAGCTCATGAACTTGCAATTAACTTCATTAAAATAAGAAAGCAATCATAGAGGAACTCCCTCATTTTCTCATCATGAAATTCACTAAGTTGCCACCATTCATAACTATGTTCTCTTTCTTTTCTTTTGGCATGATGGATGAAAGAACATCATATGTTTAATTAGTCCAGTTCCTCCACCTTGAAATCTGTACTCCCTTAACTTTTTACTCCTCAAGGAATTTGTTCTGCAACTGAATCAGTGCTCTCATGGATTATCAGTTTCTTTCTTTCACTAGGCATTTCTATCAAATGTCTTAAGTATCCCTTTATTTAAGAACAAACAAAAACAAAACTAATGAACAAAAACAAATTCAAATAATCCTTTTGTGGGACTGTACAGAAAATATTTTTATACTATGTATTGAAATATTTTATGTCTCTATATATTGTTATATAGAGATAACATTTTGTAATGTCAGATATTCCTGGTCAAATTTTACCAAACCTTTTGTCCTGGGTTAAAACAACCCTATAGATGTTGGATATCAGCCCTCTGTTTGTATGTCATTTGAGAATATCTTCTCCCATTCCATGGGTTGTCTCTTTGTTTTCTTGACTGTTTCCTTTCCTCTTTATCTTGATGAAGTCCCAAAAGTTCATTTTCACTTTCGTTTCCGTTTCCTTTGAAGACATATCTTGAAAGAAGTTGCTATGGCCAATATTGAAGAGGTTACTGCCTATGTTTTCCTCTAGGATTTTAAATCAGTTAGAATGCCAAGATTAACAAGGCAAGAAATAACAAGTATTGGAGAGGATGCGGAGAAAGGGGAACCCTCTTGTACTGTTGGTGGGAATGCAAGTTGGTGCAGCCACCGTCGAAAACAGTGTGGAGATTCCTCAAAAAATTAAAAATAGAGCTACTCAATGACCCAGCAATTGCACTACTGGCTATTTACCCCAAAGATACAGATGTGGTCAAAGAAGAGCCATATGTACCCTAGTGTTCATAGCAGCAATGTCCACAATAGTGAAAATGTGGAAAGAGCCGGATACCCTTCACAGATGAATGGATAAAGAAGATGTAGTTCATATACAATGGAATTTACACAGCCATCAGAAAGGATGAACATCCAACTTTTGTATCAACATGGATGGGACTGGAGGAGATTATGCTGAGTGAAACAAGCCAAGCAGAGAAAGTCAATTATCATTATGGTTTCACTTACTTTTGGAATATAAGGAATAACATGGAGGGCACTAGAAGAAGGAAGGGAAAAGTGAAGGAGGGGAAAGCAGAGGCAGAGATGAACCATGAGAGACTGTGGACTCCGAGAAATAAACTGAGGGTTTTGCAGGGGAGAAGAGTAGAGGGAAGGGTGAGCCTGGTGATGGGTATTAAAAAGGGCACATTTTGCTTGGAGTACTGGGTGTTACATACAAACAATGAATCCTGGAACATTACAGCAGAAGCAACAATGTACTGTATGGTGACTAATGCAACATAATAAAATAAACAAACAAGTAAATAAAATGGACCAAAAAAATAAAACCCACAAAAGAACAAAAACAAAATGCTAGTTAGTGAAAATTCTGGAGATACACACCTTCCTTGAGGTAAGTGTTTAAACGGCAAGAAGTATAAAACCCTGGGTTGTAAACTCAGTGCCACATAGCTGATCTTTCCTGTAGAGACAATTATTTATATTCCAAAGGGTTCCTCCATTTTGTTTTCAGTAAAAATTTGTTTATATAAGAAAACAATATTTTCTTGCCCTCTCTCAGGAAGGGAGATAGGATTTTACAAGCTCCCAGATTTATATTTTTGGGATTCCTTATCTTTAGTGAAGTGTAAGATGTTCTTTTTCATCATGTCATCCTAAAAGTAAAAAACTGAAAACTTTTATATTATTGCTGAACAGCATAATGTATTAGATCTGTATTTTTATTCAAGAAAAAGTAAAGTATGACTAAAATATTGGCAAATAGATTTTTAAAAAAAAAGAATGCATTATAATTAAGTCACCTATTGATGACATAACATCAGATATATCTGATAGTTACAGCAAAGTTTCATTAAGGTAGTAAGGAATATAGACACTTGTATACATATATATATATATATATATATAAAATACACAAAAGAAAATATATACAATGTAAAGTAAGAGAAAATGAGAAAAAGAAAAATTATAATAATAATGCAGTAAATATATTTGCTCATATCAGTTTCATGTGGAGATATTATTTAAAATACATATTTGTGAATTATATAAATATACAAATATCTAAATAGACAGAAGCTTTTTTAATATTGTGCCTTGTAGCTTGTCAGCCCCTTGGCAAACATAATCAATTTACTACTTTTAAAGAAAAACATGTTGGCTGGATCCATGTGAGTGATGCTTTCCATGAACACACTGGAAAACTATGAGGGCATCCCATTTCTGGCTACAGCTTGTCACACCCCAGGTGGAAACATTCTTCCATGTAGCCCATCATTAAAAGATGTTGATAATTTCACACAAATATAGGCAGTTTTTGAATGAAATGCTACGTGATTTCCATCACTTTTTTTTTTTTAAAGATTTTATTTATTTATTTATTTGACAGAGAGAGATCACAAGTAGACAGAGAGGCAGGCAGAGAGAGAGAGAGGGAAGCAGGCTTGCTGCTGAGCAGAGAGCCCTATGCGGAACTCGATCCCAGGACCCTGAGATCATGACCTGAGCCGAAGGCAGCGGCCACCCAGGCGCCCCGCCATCACTTTTCTTTTGTACTAGTTACCCTGATCTGTTGGCACATTAAATGAGATAGACTGAATAATTATATTTACTTTCTATTCCCCCTAAAATTCCATTGAAATGACACAGCACATACAAATAAAGAATAAAATTTAACAGTGCTAGCAATGGGAGTATGCCACCAGTGGATCAGAAATTCAAAGACATGGCTGGAAGAAAATAAGTAGATGGGATCAGAGTGATATGGATTAAGGAGAAGAGAATGCAAAATGAAACAAGCTAAAGAAATTCTAGGAGGTAAGTTTAGCCCACCTTATTTTACTCTACACTCCAATTTTTTTCTCTTCTTTATTTCCTCAGTTATGGAGTTCACCAACCATCCAATGCTCTCCTATATGAATTCTCTCAAGTGTGATCTGAGTGTCATCTGCTGCATCCCAAATGACCTGGATTTAGTTTCATTTAGAAGATCTCCAATGAAAACAAACCCACGTGGTTACTGAGAGACATCACGGCAGATGCTTCTGCAAACCATGGTAGCATTTCACGTAAAAGCGTATAAAATCCACTATACATCACTAGGCATACAATGTAAACCCATCCCATGAAAGAGAAGAGGTACAGATATAATTACTAATTCTAGAGAAAACAAAACAAAGACACACACACACACACACACACACACACACACACAGGTCTATTTATCTATCTATTGGAGACTACTGAAGTTAAGGGTGCCTCTTCCTTCGTTCCTTCCTTTCTTCCTTCCTTTCCTCCCTTTCCTTTCATTTCTTTCAGCCTGCCTCCCTGCCTTCCTTCCTTTCTCCCCACCCTCCATGCCTTACTCTGAAAATTGGCAAATTCCTGAAGGGGAAAAGTTGTCAAGAATGTAAGGCTAATGTTGCTAGAGTGTATGCATATATGTAATACATTATTTTCACTGCTAAGATACAATACAGATACAGTACTAATTTCACTGCTAATACATATCACATACAGATATAGTATAGTGAGGATTCAGTGTTAATTTCTGATCACTCCTTACAAAGGTATTGATTAAATTCTTATCAAAGAGTAACTAATGTCTCTATCCTATAGCTAGTTTTCTTATGCCAATACCATTTTATACTTTGATTTACTGAGTGACTACTGAAGCATGTGCTAAACTGTAGGAGATTAAGAACTTAAAGTTGCAGTTAGTTAATAAAATAAAATAAATAATAATAAAGAATGCTAGACCCTGCTTAATACCAGGCATTGCTTGAGATACTGTGTAGATTTTGGTAAGCAGGTGACAGTTCTTTGATAGATAAAAAATTTAAAAAAAAAGATGTAAATACCAGAAATTCAGTTAGTGAAAAACTGCTATAAAAATTGAAATAGAATTATAGAGAAAGCAATGGAGTATAACTATAGGAGTAGTAGTCTACTTATTAAGTGGGAAGACTTAAGTGATGATATTTGAGTCAAGATGGGATTGATTTGAGGGAGAGAGCTATGTGAGGATTTGTAAGGGATGTGGGAAGGGGAGAGAGGAAATTTCCAGGCAAAGAGGATGGTGAGTTCCAAAGCTCAAAGGTAGGAAAGAGTCTGGATCATCCAAGGAACAGAAGGAAGACAATTTATAAGATCTCCATCAGACATAGCTTCATCTATTATTCAATGAGAATAATAAATTATTTGTAACTTAGAGCCATTGGGAGGGTTGAAGGTGAAGTGAAAGTAGAACATTTAGTAGACACTGATCTGACATATATTAGAAGATGCAATTATACTAAACAATTATTATCATGGTTATAAATTATTAATTACCTATATTTATTTCATGATAATAAAGTAAAATATTATTTTTCAAGTCTCGCCTAACAATGTGGAACAAAATCAAGTATTTTGAGAATTAGGATGATGATATGAAAGATGTTTGTGGCATTCAGTTTTACACCAAAGTGGATATTTAAGAATAAAGATGGTGAGCAATATGGCATATTAAAAATAATGATAAACTCAAGGAAGATGCATGAATTCAAATTTGAAGTTCTAACACTAATTATTTACTTGCTAATTATCTAACACTAATTAATTACTTGCTAATAATCATCTTCTGTGACACAGGAATGATATGCCCCTTACAAAGCTGGTATAAAGTCTTGCATCAAATTATTTTATTTTCAATACAGCACTTAGAAATATTTCATTTTAAAATGTTTCTTTTACCCATTAATTGTTTTTAGATTACCACAACTAGAATGTAAGTTCTATTAGAAAAAGAACTTGCTCACTTCTGTTTATGCCTGTCTCTACTCTAGTTACTTACAATCATGCCTGGCCCATAGAAGTATATTATTATTAGGTAAATGACTGAATGAAAGAATGAATGCTATCCAGTTTGTTTAAATGATACACCTATGAAACTAAAAATGTGTGCACTTCGCAACACTTTCAGCAAATTTAAATGATGTTTAAATTAGCAAGTTTAAACCATCCTGTAGTGCCAGATTGATAGTAAGGTTCAGCTCTATATGTCAGACTAATGGATTCTAGTGATGATGGCACCATACAAATCTTTAAGGCTGGACAAGTTGGAAACATGATGGACAGCTACAGCCCCCAGAGACTGAATGATTAGATGAATGAGAAGAGCTGGAGTGTATAAAGTTCTACAGATACGGTTAAAAAAAAATATATATATATATATATATATATATATATATATATATATATATCCTCAACTAATGCCTTGATGAGATACTAACAGAAAACATTTTTCAAGTAAAGTTCAAAATGAAATGAGTCATTTTGATTTATGTTTTGAGGAACATAACTATGAGTTTGAGGGGCAGCATGGTAAATAGCAATTACAAATACCCACGAAAAGAAAGATCATTGTGTGAAGGCTTTCTTGTGAAGATGACTAATTTTATCCGCTTTTTTTTTTTTTAGTTATACTCATTCACATTCAATAATAACATCCTAATAAGCATCAACTTCAAACATAAAGGGCATGAATCATGAAAAACTCATTTTTTCCCTCAGCATAGGTAAGATCAATTGAGTTCCTGGTAATAGCTCACAGATTTGAGTTTAAGAGAAATAGGGATTTTTCATGAAAAGTTTTTACTTTGAACATCCTTCCTGACTTAAAAAGAATGAGTCAATTGAATTCTTTCATGGATAAATCAAACTCACTAAATTGATCAATCTCAATATTTCTCCTAAGGTGTATTCTCCACCGCTTATATGTAAGCAAAATACTTAATGAAACATTTCTAACAAGCTCTCATTCCTAGAGAATATGTGTATCAGTGACTAATTCTTATAGTACTCAGGTGTTGAGTGGAACAAAGCTTTTCCATTGAAGGTCAAATTTAGGGATTTCTGAGTGAAGAATTCTACAATCTCTAGATTGTAATTACCATCCTACCACCATTATCCATATCATCATAATTACTTTTTCATTGACAAAAGCCAAATCCTCTTTGAAGATTATTAACATGGGTCTGCGTTATGTAAAATGAGTATTATTTTCCTACTTCACTCCTCTCCCACTTCCTACTCTTCTGGTACGTTTTAAGGTATGTTTTACAGGCAATTTTTCTGTGCGATCATGAAGAATAAGAGTATTTTTTGTTCTTTTCATAAGAGAACATTAATTTTTGTGTTTACAAACACAAGTCCATGACACCAGAGATACTATATTCCTATTTTATAGAAAGGAAATTGACATTTTAAGGAAGTTAAACAGACCTGTATTTGTATGTGTGCATACATATAATATTTGTGTATTTGTGCAACATATATGTACATATGTGCATATTATTTATGTACATGCTGTGAACATTGTTTCTGGAAAAAGAATCTTAGAAGAATGATTGCTGAATTAAACTGTAGGGTTATTTTATGTTTGTTAGTTACTGGAAAATTTTCTTCTAAAAAGATTAGAACAACTGGGGGCGGAGTCAAGATGGCAGAGAAGTAGCAGGCTGAGACTACATCAGGTAGCAGGAGATCAGCTAGATAGCTTATCTAAACATTGCAAACACCTACAAATCCAACGGGAGATCAAAGAGAAGAAGAACAGCAATTCTAGAAACAGAAAATCAACCACTTTCTGAAAGGTAGGACTGGCAGAGAAGTGAATCTAAAAGGACAGGAAGATAGACCGCCGGGGGAGGGGCCGGCTCCCGGCAAGCAGAGGAGCAACAGAGCACAAAATCAGGACTTTTAAAAGTCTGTTCCACTGAGGGACATTGCTCCAGAGGCTAAACTGGGGTGAAGCCCACGCGGGGTCAGCGTGGCCCCAGGTCCCGCAGGGTCACAGAAGGATCGGGGGTGTCAGAGTGTCACAGAGCTCGCAGGTATTAGAACAGAGAAGCCGGCTACAGAGACAGAGCCGAGGACTGAACTCTCAGCTTGGGGTTACCTTGAACTGGTCGCGGGCTGGGTGAGCTCGGAGCGTGGCTAGAGGCTGGGGATACGGGAGTGATTGGGTGCTGTCCTCTGGAGGCGCACTGAGGAATGGGGCCCCGGGCTCTCGGCTCCTCCGGGCCAGAGACTAGGAGGCCGCCATTTTCATTCCCGTCCTCCAGAACGCTACAGAAAGCGTTCAGGGAACAGAAGCTCCCAAAAGCGAACTCCAGCGGATTACTTAGTTGGCCCCCGGTTAGGGTGGTGCAATTCCACCTCGGGCAAAGACACTTGAGAGTCACTACAACAGGACCCCCCCAGAAGATCAACAAAATATCCAGCCAGGACGAAGTTCATCTATCAAGGAAAGCAGGTTCAATTCCTAAGACAGCAGCGGAATTCCAGAGGAGGAGAAAGCAAAGCACGGAACTCATGGCTTTCTCCCCATGATTCTTTAGTCTTGCGGTTAATTCAATTTTTTTTTCTTTTTTCATTTTTTTTCTTTCTTTTTTCTTCTTCTGCTAAATTTTTTAAAACTTTTACCCTTTACTTTTTTCATGTTTTTTGACTAGTTTATCTAAATATATATATTTTTCTTTCTTTTTTATATTTTTTCTTTATTTGTTTTATTTTTTAAATTTTTTTCTTTTTTTCTGAACCTCTTTTTATCCCCTTTCTCCCCCTCACAATTTTGGGTCTCTTCTGATTTGGTTACAGCGCATTTTTCTGGGGTCTTTGCCACGCTTTTAGTATTTTATTTGATCCTTCATATCCTCTTATCTGGACAAAATGACAAGGCAGAAAATTTACCCTAAAGATACAAACGCAGGGATCCGAAGGGGCACGTGTACCCGAATGTTTATAGCAGCAATGTCTACAATAGCCAAACTATGGAAAGAACCTAGATGTCCATCAACAGATGAATGGATAAAGAAGGTGTGGTATATATACACAATGGAATACTATGCAGCCATCAAAAGAAATGAAATCTTGCCATTTGTGACGACGTGGATGGAACTAGAGGGTATCATGCTTAGTGAAATAAGTCAATCGGAGAAAGACAACTATAATATGATCTCCCTGATATGAGGACGTGGAGATGCAACATGGGGGGTTAGGGGGATAGGAGAAGAATAAATGAAACAAGATGGGATTGGGAGGGAGACAAACCATAAATGACTCTTAATCTCACAAAACAAACTGGGGGTTGCTGGGGGGAGGTGGGGTTGGGAGAGGGGGAGGGGGTTATGGACATTGGGGAGGGTATTTGCTATCGTGAGTGCTGTGAAGTATGTAAACCTGGCGATTCACAGACCTGTACCCCTGGGGATAAAAATACATTATATGTTTATAAAAAAAAAAAAATTGGAAGGGGAGGCAAACCATAAGAGACTATGGACTCTGAAAAACAACCTCAGGGTTTTGAAGGGGCGGGGGTGGGAGGTTGGGGGAACCAGGTGGTGGGTAATAGGGAGAGCACGAATTGCATGGAGCACTGGGTTTTGTGCAAAACAATTAATACTGTTACGCTGAAAAAAATAAATAAATTTATTAAAAAAAAGATTAAAACAACTTTTACTTTCATCATCTAATCATATGTGGAGTAGTATTTTAGCTTCCATCTTCAGAAATACCGCATCTCATCAATTCCTTATTATATTTTTCAACATATTGGTTTTAGGTATATTTATGTTTGTTATTTGCAAGTTATTTTTCCACTAAGACACTAGGGATATTAACCCTATGTTATATATGTTGTAAATATTTTGGTTAGCCTATCCTGTGTTATCCTTGAATTAGTTTTGATTCAAATCTTCAGCCTACCAAAAGAGTGAATTGAAACCCCTAAAAGTCATGCCAAGATTGGTTTGACCTCCTCAGGAAACTTAGAAAGGGATATGACCCAGA
This sequence comes from Meles meles, assembly GCF_922984935.1. Classification (NCBI taxonomy): domain Eukaryota; kingdom Metazoa; phylum Chordata; class Mammalia; order Carnivora; family Mustelidae; genus Meles; species Meles meles. The sequence goes on from NC_060066.1 coordinate 25,485,443, forward strand.
TCTACATTGTTTTGTCTAGGAGACGCAAAAGTCCTCTGTGTGCTGTACTGTCTAAGACACATAATGACTTCAACAATCAAGAAGAGAAACATCCTATACATAAGGATATACCACCTGGGCCTTATTGTAAATCTTCTGACTTACAATATCTTGTTAAATATAATATAAACTTGTTGAACTTTAAATTTTAATTTTTTTTTCGATAGAGAGAGATCACAAGTTGGCAGAGAGGCAGGCAGAGAGAGGGGGGGAGCCGACTCCCCTCTGAGCAGAGAGCCCGATGCGGGGCTTGATCCCAGGACCCTGGGATCATGACCTGAGCTGAAGGCAGAGGCTTTAACCCACTGAGCCACCCAGGCACCCCATAAACTTGTTGAATTTTAATCATTTCAACCAAATAAGTCATGGAATGAAATAATTCACTTGAAAACTTTTATGCAAAGGACAAAAACCATACTTTTCAACTTGATTATTGTATTTTCCAAACTATATGGATTGACAGTACGTGTTAAGTCATATCAACAATATAAAATATGTATGCACAGTATTCAGGTACCAAATAAACACCAACATAAATAAATCAAAAGTTTAAAAACTACCTGCATATTAAATAGAGTGTTTATAAATGTATAGTCATTTTACAGGTACAGAAAGGCCTCTGATGTTTGACCATCTGGCAGTTTGGACAGGAGATGTCCTTCAGGCAGATGCACATGTGAAATACTAAAAATTACTTTGCAACTGTTAGCTAAATAAGTGGGTTGAGAAGCATAGCTATGAATGTAATAAAACATCTCATCTCTGCTACAAACTTTAAACTGGCACATTAATAAAGTAACAGCTAAATCTTTTTATATGTTTCTTCCAAACATTCAATGGTTTCTTCCAAACACCTTAAGTAGGAAGAATAGCATTCCTAGTTGACTTTCTGTAGTATAGAGTGATATTTGGAGTTAGGAAAAATTGTGCTAACATCAACTCTTAAACACACAAAGGAAAGCTGAAGGAGGGAAATCAAAATTTATGAACTTCATTTTTTTTTAAGATTTTATTTATTTGACAGAGACAGATCACAAGTAGGCAGAGGCAGGCAGAGGGGGAAGGGGAAGCAGACTGCCTGTTGAGCAGAGAGCCTGATGTGGGGTTCAATCCCAGGACCCTGAGATTATGGCCTGAGCCAAAGGCAGAAGTTTGACCCACTGAGCCACCCAGGCAACCCTTAACTTTATTTTATTAAAAAGGAAATTGATACTTCAACACAGAGACACAGAGCTTCAATAATGACACAACACAGAAATGTGAACCAGTTTTCAAATACCAAGTCTATTGTTATTTCCACTACACCATGAAATTTCAGGTAAGTTATAACATGAAAATTGAAAAATCCTATTTTTCTAATAACCAAAAGATAAAAATCCAATATATATAATATTTATATGGAATTATATTAGGGTTAGAAATTTAAAAAGGTACAAATTAATTGCAAAAGTTGTGTTTTAAATAAATCAAAAGACATCATGGTATTTCGTGGGCTAGGGAGAATAGAAGGAATGTTGAAGGTGAGATCCCAGGGAGAATCATAATTATTTATTCATTCATGTTCTTAAGGAAATTGTGGATAGATAATTTGAGTTGTATATTTCTCCCTACATTTAGACTGAAAAGAAGCTAACATGACACTCTCCACAATGTCCTTTAAGTTTTGAATCAAATCTTTCAAAGTAAATCTAGATATAATCAACTGATAGCCAAAATTTTTTTTTAAGATTTTATTTATTTATTTGACAGACAGAGATCTCAAGTAGGCAGAGAGGCAGGCAGAGAGAGAGGAGGAAGCAGACTCCCTGCTGAGCAGAGAGCCCTATGCGGGGCTCGATCCCAGGACCCTGGGATCATGACCTGAGCCGAAGGCAGAGGCTTTAACCCACTGAGCCACCCAGGCACCCCGATAGCCAAAATTTCTGAGTAGAAATCCTAATCTTGCAAAATATGATACCACTCATACTAGTTCTTTTGCCAACAGACAAGAAAATAGTTGAAACCCTGGAGATATTGATTCAGCTTTCTTGTTTTGACTCAGTTTTATTTCTGCTAAGGCTGAACCTGAGAAATACTTCTTCTTTTATGTTATCCACTTTACCTCCGTTTTGTCTTCTTAATTCCCACTGCTTTCTTTTTCTAATACAAACACACATCTGCCACAGGAAAATCTTGTCCAGGGATATCTCAACGGATGGATTAATTCTCTTGAGAATAACCCTTAAAAAGTTACTGTTTCTACTGTGAATCACATTTTGATATAACTTATATCATATATAATTTAACATTTTCCTTACTGTTACATTGTTTTTTCTTCCTTTCCTGTCTTCTCTCAAACACACAGCTACATTCATTTGCTTTGAATTTTCCTGCTGAGAGGTGACTGCTTGATTAGCTACATGAAAAATAGAGTTTCAACATCATTTCTATTAAAATTCACTTTGTTCAGTAATTGACAAAGAGAACATCAAATATCTATAAAGTGGATTAATATGGAGTTGAGGTCTCCATGTGCATCTCTTGCTTTTCTCTTACCTGACATGTAACAAAGGGGTGCTCAGAGACATCACATTGAGGCCTGGGTGACAGAAGGCTCTGGGAGTATATGGTTGACTTTGTTATTTGATAGCCGACTCAGGAAAGATCTGACTAAGGCTTTCCTAAGGCTGCCTGTTGAAAAACGACTCAGCTGGGCAGAACATGTGCTGGGACTAAATGGCAGCAGAGAATACAAACACCTGCTGTCTGGTGAACTAATATAGACAACCATAAGCTGGGAAAACAGATTTTAAAGACAGACAGCAAAACTACACATCTTCAAGAAATCCTACATTGGGTTAGGTATATCACACACTGTTCAACTTGAGTAAAACTCTATCCCAAGAACTGTTTACAACACAGAACAAACAGATCTGTGGAAAATACAACACAAAGTTTGGATATAATGCGCTATTTGGTTCCCGTAATATAAGCTGTATATGAAACTGATGTGGGACACAGAGGCAGAAGAATAATTATTAAATTTCCTTACCTACTGACAAGCCCTTAAAACAGGCAGTGTGACCTCTACCTTAAGGCTTTGCTAAGGGCAAAGGACAATCCTAGCCTGATCAACCCCCTACCCCCAACCAGGATCCTGTAAGTCTATTTTAACAATTCCTTTAGGAAACTTGATCTCTAAACCTCCAAGATAGTGTCGACAATCATTCCCAAACATATGGGCCACTGATAGACATCTAAAGGGTCTCTCGAGAAGGTTTTATTACTGGTAATGAATAACCTTTTCCCCAGACAATAGCTAGCCCTGCAAGGTCCTGGAAAGCTTGCTTCCAAAATTCCTTAGAGACTTACATCATCCCTAACCCCCTCCCAACTTACAAGTATATAATAGACCACTCCTCATATCCCCGGGACAAGAACTCTTCCTGCCCACGGGTCCTGTCCCCATGCTTTAATAAACCACCATTTTGCACCAAAGATGTCTCAAGAATTCTTTCTTGGTCATCGGCTCTGGACCTCACCCCACAGAACCTCACCTATGTTCTAGAACTTCATCAAAAGCACTGGCCTTTACAACAGTCAAGGCCTCCCTCCAGCTGTTAGTTACTGCTATACCTTCCCCCAGGGTGCCTGAGAATAAAAGCTCAGGCAGTGGAGGAAGGGGAGTTATCAGGAAACCAAGAGAATGGTAGAGAAGTAGGAACAAAGCTTTGCCCTGTCCTCTTCCTTTTTCTTAGTAAATAAGAATTGACATCGCAAAGCCAATTCTGAACTAGGCCATAAAGCATTCAGTTATTTTCAAGCCAAGTGAAAATAAAAATTTGCTTTTAGGAAATATGGGTCTTATTAAGTAGCATATGTCTGGAAATACAGGAAGAAATAGAAACAGACACTGGTATGAAATATCATTCCAAGATTTTTCACTAAAAATGGGAAAAACAAGAAGGGAGCCCATGTGTAAGAGAATGACTAACGGAAGGAGCTAGTAGACAGCAAGTCCAATCATACTGCTGAGGCACTTGTCATGTTCTTCTTTAAAGTAGAATATATAGAAACATTAAACATTCAAAAGACTAGAAAAGAAGGAAGGCAAGAAGCAATTTACCCTATTCATTAAAGTGTTGCTTTGGAACACTTTGGAAAAGTTGCTCCCAGATAGTTCTGCAAAAATATGTATGTCTACTTTTAAAAGAGGGGCAGATGATAATCTGTCTGAATTTTGTGGTTGGAAGAAGAAAAACATGCATTGTTTTGGGGCACATTCCATGTATCCTGAACATGCTTTGAGAACTTCCCTTCCTTCACTAAGTATCACACTATAGAATCTGACATTGTGCCTCCTCTAACAGGACTCTGAAGATCAGGTTGACCATATGACTTGGCAGATATACTGGGGCAAAGGATGACCTCACTCATAACACCATGAGGATGGTTAGGCTATAACCCCTCACATTTGCTTGGTCTGCTAAGAGTCTGTAAGAATTCAAGCTTGAGGAAGTAGAGGTGGCTCTTGATGAATCTGGCTCACAGGTAAAAATACCTGTACACAGAGGGCAGAAAATGGAGGTTTAAAGTTAGCATCAGCTTCAGGGGTGCCTGGGTGGCTCAGTGGGTTAAAGCCTCTGCCTTTGGCTCAGGTCATGATCCCAGAGTCCTGGGATCAAGCCCCACATGGGGCTCTCTGCTCAGCAGGGAGCCTCTTCCTCCTCTCTCTCTCCCTGCCTCTCTGCCTGCTTGTGATCTCTGTCAAGTAAATAAATAAAATCTTTTAAAAATAAATAAATAAATAAATAAAGTTAGCATCATCTTCAAAGGACTGTGGCCTCCATAATAATGAACATGTTTATGGCCTCAAAGACAGGAGTACAGGTTGTCCACATGCATAACAAAAACTTTAAACACCAGCCTGAGGGAGGGGAATATGAGTAACCACTTAGAAGGCATTCACATTCCCCTCCCTCAGGCTATTCTAAGTGGTAATGACATTGTTCAGTGCTGCCTCTTCAACTACTGGAATCTAATTCCTTCAATCTTGTTTTTGTCTCTAGGAAGCTCCGGAAGGATCTAGAAAAGAATTTCAATGTATATGCATTATTAGCATCAACTTCTATACTCTCCATGTTGTTCCTGCTGTGACACGGTCAAGTCACTGCATCACCTTCTAGGAAGTTGGCTGTGGCTACACCTGCCTGGCACTTCGTGGGAGTTAATTTTTCTGCCAGTCCTGGGTTTTGTATTGGTCCAGCCTCTTTCAGCTGGCCTCCTAGGTCAGAGGCCAGCTTTGTTTCCTTCTTCACTCCTGCCAATATTTTTTAACCATCACTGTCCTTGTCAACAGGGCACTTTCTGTGCTAGTTTTCAAATAGCTCTTCCGACGCCATGGGTTCTCATAGGCTTTGTCAAGATGTCAATTCCCTGCCCCAAAACTAGGTGCTAATGGGAAGCATGATAATCTCTCTATTGCTCCCCAAATCCTAGAGGTCATTATGCAGCCAGAAAAGCTCACTTATTTCTGACTTACAACACCAGGCTCTCCTGGTTCCTGCTGTCCTTTGGCTCAGTTATCACCAGGAAGCAATTTCATGGCCACAATCCAAATGTAATGTAAATAAAGCAAGACAGAAGTTAAATGTCAATATCAGTATAAGCTATTAAAAATAAGCCTCAAGAGAATGATAATATCTCTGTGTATTTTCTTTTTATCTTATTTCAAGAAATTTTGTCATCAAATAAACGAGTCTTGAATTTCTCTACTATGAGACATTGAGTAGGTATTCAATTGAGGAAGAAAGTGCCTATTAAATGGATGTCAATGACCAACAGTTGAAAGAATGAACGGAGAGCTGGCTATTTACAGTACAAACATACGACACACAATGACCTTAAATTTTCTTTTCAAAGTGCTCTCCCCTAAACTATTTTCACTTATATTGTGTTACATAGTTATTTGTATTTTCCTTAATAAATATGAAATTTAAACACATAGATTTAGATGCTTAATATTTATGTTCCAAGAATTGATAATTTTTAAATATCGTAAAGTTTTCCTGATTTTACCACTTGTGTCTTTGTATGTAAGTACTCTTTCCCTTCACATTGGATCTTAATTATGGAAAGAATCTGATCTGAGATTTAGCACCTAGAAAAAAAAATCATGATTTTTACAAGTAAAATAGACACTAATGGATGCTGAGGCAGGCTTGTGATCCTGCTTGATGAATGTGCATGAAAATGATAAATCAAGTCTATGATTCAGCCTTTAGGATATAGATCATCACAGCTATATGATGACAGCTCAAATATGGTCTTCCTAATCTTGCTCTGATGCCAGGATGTCAGGCAGATTTTTGTGTAATAGTGAGAGTATACTGAATAGCACTTAGATTTAAGAAGCTCCACATTATTGTGTAGATTCTAAAGTTGATAAATGTGGACACAGCATTAGCCCACAAGAAGGGATGTGGAAGTATTTCCACATCAAGTGGAGTGGGGAGTGGTCCTTCCTAATTGCTAAGGTTATACAAGTCTGAGGTTGCAGTGCTTTATGAGAGAGAAGGCTTTGGGTCTGCAATCCATCAGTAGTAGTCACTATAATTTTTTTTTCCCCCAAGCATATATAGTCACTTGAGAAAGGCAACTCCAGTTCTACCATGTTAAACCACTAAAGAACATCTACTATTAGTGTTCAACCTCCAAGGATCCACTGCCATCCCTTCCGACGTCCTATTGCAGGGGACAAGTCACAGTGTTCACTGCTCTTGCAGAATCTGCCCTTTATGTCCACATCTAAAAACCCTCTTTACATCAACTCAGGCAGGGCAACTCTACCTCTGCTTCTTCTAAGGTTTACCACCTAGACTCACTGAGACAGTCAGCATATTCTGAAGAGAAATGCTTGGATTGAAGTGTTATTACGCTGCATTAAAATAGTCTCCACGGGGCGCCTGGGTGGCTCAGTGGGTTAAAGCCTCTGCCTTCAGCTCGGGTCATGATCCCAGGGTCATGGGATCGAGCCCCACATCGGGCTCTCTGCTCAGAGGGGAGTCGGCTCCCCCCCCCCACATCGGGCCCCATGCTTGGCTGGGAGCCTGCTTCCCCCTCTCTCTCTGCCTGCCTCTCTGCCTACTCATCATCTCTGTCTGTCAAATAAATAAATTTAAAAAATAAATAAATAAATAAATAAATAAATAAAATACAGTCTCCACAACACGAAACATCCTTTTTCGACTGAGGAGATGAGATACAGTTGAAAGAACTAAGTGTCTTTTTGAAAACCCTGAAAATCAATATGATGTATGTATTTATGCATCTGTTTATGTATCTATGTATCTATCTATCATCTATCTATAGATGTCATACATATAGATATCTAGATAGATATCAGTAGGACTGTAATAGTAGGAAAATACAAATTAATATATTGATATAGTATCTTGCCACACCTGCAACTTCACTTATTCATTTATTTAACAAAAGATTAAGCAATTTTAAAACATGGTATATTCAGGTTGTTACACTGGAAAGGGGTAAAAACATAGGCAAAGTCTCTTCCATCATTGAAACCAATTTCCCTTGGTTTCTATATTTAAAAGAAACTATAAACAAAATTTAAATTAGTCACAGGATAAACCATGGGAAAAAACTAGGGGCCTTAAGACAATTGCTAATACTATGCTGATTAGCTGGGTAGCCCCAGGCAATGTAAATAGGAGATTTTCTTTTCACTCTAAAGTACTTACAGAGGCACAGGGGTGGCTCAGTTAGTGAAGCCTCTGCCTTCAGCTCAAGTCATAATCTCAGGGTCCTGGGATCCAGCCCTGTGTCAGGCTCCCTGTTAAGTGGGGAGCCTCCTTCTCCCACTCCCTTTGCCCCCACACACCTGCTTGTGTTCTATTTCTCTCTCATGCTCCTTCTCTCTCTCTCAAATAAATAAATAAAAGCTTGTAAAAAAAAAGTACTTAGAGTGTTGGAGAGGATGTGGAGAAAGGGGAACCCTCTTACACTGTTGGTGGGAATGCAAGTTAGTGCAGCCACTCTGGAGAACAGTATGGAGATTCCTCAAGAAATTAAGAATAGAGCTTCCCTATGACCCTGCAATTGCACTGCTGGGTATTTACCCCAAAGATACAGATGTAGTGAAAAGAAGAGCCATCTGTACCCCAATGTTTATAGCAGCAATGGCCACGGTCGCCAAACTGTGGAAAGAACCAAGATGCCCTTCAAAGGACGAATGGATAAGGAAGATGTGGTCCATATACACGATGGAGTATTATGCCTCCATCAGAAAGGATGAATACCCAACTTGTGTAGCAACATGGACGGGACTGGGAGAGATTATGCTGAGCGAAATAAGTCAAGCAGAGAGAGTCAAGTATCATATGGTTTCACTTATTTGTGGAGCATAACAAAGAACATGGAGGACATGGGGAGATAGAGAGGAGAAGGGAGTTGAGGGAAATTGGAAGGGGATGTGAATCATGAGAGACTATGGACTCTGAAAAACAACCTGAGGGTTTTGAAGGGGCGGGGGGTGGGAGGTTGGGGAACCAGGTGGTGGGTAATAGGGAGGGCACGTACTGCATGGAGCACCGGGTGTGGTGCAAAAACAATGAATACTGTTACACTGAAAATAAATAAATAAATAAAATTCTATGGGAAAAAAAAAAGTACTTAGAGTTGGCTACATGGAAAATGAAGTATCTACATGTCTTTTTCTACCTAAATGTTTCCACATTTCTTACAACTTTAATATGTATCATCTAAAATATGTTCTTTTAAAAAATAATTATAACTCAATGAAAAAAAAAAAAGTAACCTTTCACCACACAGCACATCAAAAGTCCTGTGCTCATCAGTCTAAGTGATTTTTAGATTAAGGTGATACAAACAAAACACCAGGACCTGACTAAAAACCAGAGGACAGGACTTGGCTGACAGCATCCGAGGTAGCACCGTTATTTCCTCATGAAAGATCATAAAAAATCTGTTTCCTCTTACTCTCTTACATTAAAAAAAAAAAAAAAGTTGTAAAATATTCTAATCCAAGCTGAACAGTCATTGAACAGCTGTTTTTGCAGCAAAAAGGGAAAGAGATTCTATTTTCACTGAGGTGACTGATGGAAGAAATTCTTTCATCATTAGCATCAAGGAAACATGAGACTACATTTACCTTTTAGTTGTATGTCATTTTATTGAAGTTGTTTACATGCTGAACACACTAATGTGAACCTGAAATTAGTGCAAAATTATGAATTCTGTGTAAGGAAACACATAAGACATCCCAGGACTTTAGACATTCATAAATCCTACAGTTGGCATTCACCACAGGGTGTTATTTTTTTGCAACATAGCCCTGGGAAAAGAAAGAAATTGTGTTACTGACCCACTTACATTATACATACACACAGACACACACACACACACACACCATACATACAGAGAACAGTCTTTCTCAACTGTCTGAGATGTAAATATTTTTTAAAAAAGTAAGTATCAGTCATCATGTGTAAACTGTAAAAAAGAGTCCACTATACAATCCTATACTATAAAGACCACCTGAAAGAAAAAACGAGTAATATTCCACTATGACAAGAGTACTTATGAAATTTAGCAGTTATTCACTAATAATTTAATGTAAGATGTCCCAAATTTTCTAATTCCACTAGAACATAGATATAGTCTACCAAATCTGGTGGAAGGTGAATTACATTTTAAAAATTAAATTCTATTACAAAAGATTATATTCTTAAAACTACTTACTCAGATTTTGGGGGAAAATATTAAAACACTGTTGTGTTATTTTAAGGATTCCTCTAAGCCCATGAGATACCTATTTCTTTACCCAATCACCTTCGGTATCTTGAATATCACAAGTCTAAACCAGAAAATGACAATGATCTCTAAATTCTCTGTAAAATATTTTAAAAGTTATGTAAACCAACATTAAACTATATGTTAACTAACTTGAATTTAAATAAAAACTTGGGGGAAAAACAGTTGTGGAAACCATGGGAACATTTTTGTAATGGCAAAAATCATTTTAAACTATTCCCAATGTTGTCCTCAGTACATAGCATGTTGTCTGGCTTATACTACAGACTCTCATTAAATAGTCACTCAAAAAAATGAATAAAATGTGCTCTCTGTTCTTTTGGAAATTTTCAAATATTTCAACATTTCTTTGCAAGCATGTCAACTACTCAATAAAAGTTTCTTAAATACTTGAACATATGTGTACGTATTTTTATCACACTCAAATAAACAGAATTAAGAGTAATCATGATCATAGAAGCATGATATATTTTTATCATTGACACACACATGAGCTTATAGAATGAATTAATTAATTTATCCTTCCTCTTACCCTCCCTCTTTCCTTTTCTCCTTTTTCATAATAAGGCAGTATGTTCTATGAAACCACCATCCTCTCCAGAGGATAAGACCTTGACAATAATTTTCATATAGCATGTGGGCCTACCTGATCCCATATTCCTGCCTCCCTCCACCCAAATTAACCATATCCCCCAATCTTTTATTATTTTCTTACTTTATTTTTTCAGATATATTTTCTTTAAAGATTTTATTTTATTTATTTGACAGAGAAAGAGAAATCACAAGTAGGCAGAGCAGCAGGCAGAGAGAGGGGGGAAAGCAGGCTCCCTGATGAGCAGACAGTCCGATGCGGGGCTCGATCCCAGGACCCTGAGATCATGACCTGAGCCGAAGGCAAAGGCTTAACCCACTAAGCCATCTAGGTGCCCCATATTTTTTCAGATATTTTTATCTTCATTGTGTATCTTTCATATATTGGATAAATGTGTGTGTGTGTGTGTGTGTGTGTGTGTGTGTGTGTGTGTGTGTATTAGACTTTTATTTCTTTAAGAGAGAACGAGCATGAGCAGGGAGGGGGCAGAGGGAAAAGCAGACTCTGCTGAACAGGGAGCCCAGATTAATAAATACATACTTAATTTTTGGTTCTCTTAGCTATATAAGATATCATTAATTCTTTATTTTAGGTGACCTGTTTTCATTTATTGTGGTTTTCAGATCCATGCATTAGTAAATGGCACTGAAGATTTTTTCTTGGATTTATTTCTCTTAGAGAGAGAGAGAGAGAGAGAGAGAGCAGGGGGAGGGGCAAAAGGAAAGGGAGAGGGAGAATCCTCAAGCAGACTCCCCGCTGAGCAAGGACTCCCCCCCCGCCCCCCCAACATGGGGCTTGGTCCCAAACCTGAGCTGAAATCAAGAGTCAGCTGCTTAACTGACTGAGTCACTCTGGCATCTCAGCACTGAGGACTTTTAATTTATATTATTGGATTACCACCCTAGTTTATTTATCCACTCTCAGCACATTTGGATTGTTTCCTAATGTTTCACTATGCTATTATTTATAACATCTTTATGAATGTTCTGGTACACATCTCCAAGGTTCAGATGCAAAAATCTACCTTGGTTATATACTTATATACTTGGTTATATACTTAGTTGGTGACTGCTGGGTCACGGGATGTGTAAATGTTCAACTCTTAGATGCAGTGAAAAACCAATGATATAGAATGTATCTTTTCCTTGTCTTGATTTGCATTACTAATTGTTTTGAAGAACAAAAGTCCTTAATTTTAAAATTATCACAGTTATTAATTTTAAATAGTAAACTACTGTGTACTGCTTAATAAATTTATTTGAATCCTGGGGATACAGAAGAATTTCTTAAACATTTCTAAACATTACATAAGCATTTTAATTAGGAATGTGCTGGAACTCTTCAGAATTGGTAGTGTTTTTCTTGTCACTAAATCTCCCATATAAACTTTAGAATCAACAAGTTTCATAAAATACAAGTTGGTATAATGATTGGAATTTTGTTGGATCTATATATTAGTTTAGAAAGATCAGAGACCTTTATGAAACACAGCTTTTCTAGCTATTCCTTTAGCTTTTTAAAATTTATTTAACAAAGTTTTATGCTTTTTTTCCTGAAAATATCTTACCTAATATTGTACTGATTGTGAAGTCTTGAATTCTAGTATAAATTTTTCTTCTCAATTATCTTTTCTACATGTTTGTAATTGGTGTAATGAAAAGCACCTGATTTTGTATATTAATCACATCCAATTACCTTCATTAGTTGCTCTTTTTCAAGAATCTGTTTAGTAATTCTCTAATATTTGTCTAACAATTTGGCTTTATATGTAGGTATTTACATAAATACATATATCGTCTTCACAACAATATTTTTCCTTTTTGTAATTTTTAATCTCTAATTTCTTTTCTTATCATATTGTCCTGGCTAGGACCTGAAATGGACATTAAATAAAAACAGTAATGGAGTAATTAATAAAAATAGTTAATAGTAATGGAGTAATGGAGTAATAGTAATAATAATAAAAATTTGTATTGCCTCTGATTTTAAAAGAAAAAAGGTTCTGATACTTTCCATTTGTGTTCCTGTTGATCTTAAATAATTTTAATAGATATTTTTAACTGTTTAAGGGACTCTTTTTCCCTTAATTTACTAATAGTTTCAACATAAATTTATGTAAAATTTTATCATATTTCTTGTTTGTATTTATTGAAATATTTATGTACTTTTTCTCTTCAAGAACTACTAAGTCTTAATCAGCGAAATCCAATATTTTAACTTATATTACTTTTATTGTTCCTCTAAGGACTAGCAATTTTCCTTTTCCCGTCTTCAGTATTCGAAGAGACATTTTTATTCAGTTAAATTTAAGGTTAAGAACCCAGACATAATTTGGGTAAATTTGTAATGGTTTTTCTTTATCCATCATTAACTTTTAAAAGCTACCATCTGATGGTATCACTATTTTGATGTTTTATATATGTGTGTGTGTATATGTATACATTTATATATAAATATATATATATGTATTTTATTTGGACAAATATATCAGCAACTATTTTCAGTTGTATGATTGTTGAGAAAGCCTAATATATCCATTATACAGATTTGATATAGGGTAAAATAAATACAGATTTGATATAGGGTAAAATAAATGATTTAGAGTTAAAAAAAACTAATATGAATCCCCATTCCATTAATTACTAGCTTTGTAATATTCTGAAATTTATATACTTCTTTTCATATCACTTGTTTATCTGTAATAATGTATACTTTTTGTTTGTGAACATGAGAGACCTAGTCTGTTTGAAGTAGACAAGAAGTAATTGGTGTTATTCTTTATTGCCTCTGTAATTACTATTATTGATATTATCCTATAACAAATAAGAAGAGACAGACATAACACAATTTGAGATATTTTAGGATCTTATATTACAAATTCCAAAATTTCAAATAATCTAAGAATAGCAAACATGAGTACTTAAAACTACTACCTCCCATTTCTAAGATTATAACTAAGCCTTGAAGTGTTCAAATGAAATTCATATTCTGTTCTTTTCTTTAAAGGGAGCACCAATCATCATTTATATTCACAGTAAAAAAGTCAGTATGTATATGCAAAATTAGGCTTAATTTTGGGCTGATTTTAGAAAGATAAAGTTGTTTCTATAAATATATCATGACTAATTAGAAAATTGAGCTTTTCAAAATTTACTTGTCCCATGACTTTTAAACAATGAATTTGCTCATCATGTATTAAATATATTCTCTATTTCTCTTTTAAGAAATAATTCTCTTACTATCTTTTTCATATCAAGAGGGATTAATGCATAGGGATAAGGTAGTACAAAATTTAGACTTTCAGTGATTTTTATAGAAAATTAATTTGGCAGGGGCACCTGGGTGGTTCAGTGGGTTAAAGCATCTGCCTTTGGCTCAGGTCATGATCCCAGAGTCCTGGGATCAAGCCCCACATCTGGCTCTCTGCTCAGCAGGGAGCCTGCTCTTCCCCCCCCTTCTCTCTCTGCCTCCCTATCTGCCTACTTGTGATCTCTGTCAAATAAATAAATAAAATCTTAAAAAAAAAAGAAAATTAATTTGACAGACCAGTTGCATGCTCTTTACAGCAGAATTCTGGAAGTCCTGATTCTACAAACAAAAATATATATATATACACAATAAAGTTAGACTTTATATATTAACTCATTAGTTATAAGTAAAAACATTAAAGATTTAGTATGTTCTTTCAGACAATCCCTCCCAGGTTTTATTTACTATAGAATATATTTATTTCCATGGCAAAGGTTATGTTAAAATCCTTTATATCACATTTCCTTGACTGAATTAGAACTTTTTTTTTAATTTTACAGTTAAAAAACCTTTTTCTCACTTCCTATTACATATTTGAGGTAATGGTCAAAAATATACATACTAAGGAGCACCTGGGTAGCTCAGCTGGTTAAGCGTCTGCCTTAGGCTCAGGCCAAGACCTAGGACCCTGGGATCCTGCACATATCAGGCTCCCTGCTCAGCGGGGAGTCTGCTTTTTCCTCTGCCCCTTCCAGTGTTCTTGCACTCTCTCTCTCTTTCTCAAATAAATAAATAAACAAAATATTTAAAAACAAAAATAAAATATTTATAAATAATATAAAAATAAAATATTTTAAAAACATAAAAATAAAAATAGTTAAATATGATTTGTAAATACAAGGGGAAATTCATAACTGGAAAGCCATTTTAATAGGATATAAAAATACTTATGTAAATCATAGTATTTTTATTAGAACAAACTACCAGATTTAACATTGAGATTTAGAAGTTCAAATGAAAACACAGAATATACGGCTGTTGCTGTACTTAGATGGAAAACTGTCATTTTGCAGAATGAAATTGCACTCATCTTTAGCCTTAGCTAAAGATGCTTCTACTCAACTTTACTCACATTTCTGAATTTCTCTAATGTGTTTACACTGAAATTTACATAGTAGCAGACAGTATCTCACCAATATATATTCTATACAGGCAAATGTAAAGGTAGGATTTTTAGAAAAACAGGAAATGGGAGCATTAAGTATCTGGGTATAATACCAAAAAAAAAAAAAAAAAAAAAAGAGAGAGAGAGAGAGTCAGGAACTATGACTGTAGGTTAACGTAGGTACCACTGTCTTATACTGGTGTCCTAGTTTTTCATCATTCCAATTTTATCAGACAAGCTACAGCATTCTGAGTTCACAGAATTTTTACTACGAAACTACAGAAACTTAGCATCCAATTAAAAAGCCAAAAATAGATCATCTTTCTTTACCCATCATTCAGAGTGAAAGATTTTGCATTGCACTACTGAAAACATGAATCTACATTAATATAGTATAGCTAATATAGATTTGAATTACATAACTCTTAGATAATGATATCTATTTATCTATTCACCAAGCCATTGTATTAACTTACTAATTTATTTTTCATCAAAAATTATTCAGAATCCAATGAATGCCAAGTATTCTGTTAGAAGTTGAAGGACAACGATATTTCTCTCTGTAAGATCCCAATTATATAGTAAAAAAGAAGGGTCAGGTGTTTATACATTATCTCTTATCATTAAAGCCTCACACTAATCTTGAAATTCACTTAAAAAAGTAACAAACTTATTTAAGATCCACTCCCCATATAAACGCAGCCTATGGCATCTGCCATCTTCAAGACTTAAATCAACTCTCATCTCATTCGTGATGTATCCCTTGTCCATCTGCCATCTTGTCTAGCCTCCCTAGCAAGACTATGTTTTCCTATTATGTCCTGGGAAACAAAAATAGAAAACATGCTTATCTTATAGTTCTGTAATACATTACTGTAAATGCTCAACAATTCACACTGAATTAAAATGTTTACTAAAGTAAGCAACTCACAGAAAAGGCACTATGCTTATTTAAGACTCTCAGGAACTAGCCCAAAGTGTATAAAATATTTAGGCACACTTTAAATATATATGTAATAAATAAATTAATAACTTTTTAATAATTGAAATTTTTGATGACATTTCAAATAAAATGGAAGTAGAAGCTATTTTATGTCATTTGATTAAAATATAACAAAAGTATAAATAAATTTATAAAATATGTATGGAAGTTCATTCTATCCAAAAAGAGAGAGAAAATGACTGCAAAATCATTCTCAGTGCTTCTAAATAACACTGGCTTACTCTAATGAGCTTAAGATTCTGCCAGAATCTATTTCTATTTCTACCACTAGTGAGAAAAATCTATCAAGAAATGATAAGTAAAATTTAGGTTTAATAAACTTCAAAATATAATGATATAATTGTGTTTTAAAATGTCAAGATGAAAACACTTCAAAATTGATTATTCTTGCTAAATTAAAATTGAAGATTAGCAATTCTAGCAAATAAATTTTAAATAGCCAGACAGAATCTAGTTAATGACCAGTCACTTAAATAAAAATTCTGATCAAACATTTTGGTTTATAGATACAGCTCCATGACCACATTATTTTAGCTGATTTACAAAAAAATAGAGAACATGTCTACTTAGGTATATTCTACTGCCTAAAACCAATAAGGAAAAACTGTCAATTTATCACATTCCCACCACATTTTCCAAAATTCCACAATACTGTTATTAACAACACTATCTTATTCTACCATTTTTGAAATTAATAGTGTCTAATGATTTCTTTTTCTTTTTTTTTTTTAAGATTTTATTTATTTATTTATTTATTTGACAGAGAGAGAGAGAGAGAGAGAGAGAGCAAGCAAGCACAGCTAGGCAGAGCAGCAGGCAGAGGGAAAGGGAGAAGCAGGCTCTCCACCAAGCAGGGAGCCCGATGCGGGGCTTGATACCAGGACCTTGGGATCATGACCTGAGCCCAAGGCAGCCACTCAACTGGCTGAGCCACCCAGGTGCCCTATTGATTTCCTTTTAACTTAGTCATTATTTCTGACTCTTTTTCTGATATATTCCTTGGTAGTAAACATTCCTTTTCTCCGTTTCTGTTAAAATTCTAGAATAATTCCAATGAGTACTGTTACACTGAAAATAAATTTTAAAAAAAAATTCTAGAATAATTCATGAGGTTCGGTGCTAAGGTCCCAAATATGTCTAAAGTTCTTGCCATAAATTAACCAAGATATTTACATATCTTGAAAAGAGAAAAAGAAATACATCACTAAATATATAATGCCACCACCATGAAAAACATGAGAAATTTGTAACCATTTGTAATTCTGATTAGTTTCACTACTTTCTTGGATTTAGAGATTTGGTTTGGTTTAAAACATACTTTCTGACTATCAAAGCAACCAAACTAGAATAATTATATGGCTGAAATAAACTTTTAAAAAAGAGTACAATGTTCACATTATAATCCAAACATTTTTAAAATTTTCAAAGATTCTTTACAATTACTATATTTACCATTTTACAGATAAAGAAATTAATGCACATTAAGATTAAATAATAGGAAGTGGCAATGCCGGGATTCTGATTCAGGTAGTCTGGCTCCTAGTTATAGGATTATGCACAGACTATATTGCCTTTATATTGTGGTTTATCACTTGCCAGAAAAAGATTATTTTTTAGATTCTTTCTGTGTTGCAAAAAATTTGGTCAAATTTTCTGAAGGGTGACAGAGATTAAGGATTTGTCAAGAATTGGATGTTCGTGTTTTGTCTTGATATTGCTTGTTTCTCTCATGATGAAATACCCTTTGGGATTTTTTTTATGCCATTAAGGATTAGTGAACATAACTAGTTTTACTTTTTCTCTCTCTAATTGAGTTACAATTTTAAATCATAGCAAGTATGGCAATGTTTCTAATAAGTGAATATCAAGAAAATTTCAAACTTGTGATTCAAGCAGTGAATATATAAGATTTTAAAAATTTATTTAAATCTATAAAGAACTTATCAAACAACACCAAAGAACAAATAGTCTAATCAAGAAGTGGGCAGAGGACATGAACAGACCTTTCTGTAGAGAAGACATCCAGATGGCCAACAGACACACAAAAAAATGCTCAACATCATTCAGCACCAGGGAAATACAAATCAAAACCACAATGAGATACCACCTCACACCAGTCAGAATGGCTAAAATTAACTAGTCAGGAAATGACAGATGCTGGCGAGGATGTGGAGAAAGGGGAACTCTTACACTGTTGGTGGGAATGCAAGCTGGTGCGGCCACTTTGAAAAACAGTATGGAGGTTCCTCAAAAAGTTGAAAATAAAGCTACCCTACCAACCAGCAATTGCACTACTGGGTATTTACCCTAAAGATACAACGTAGTGATCCGAAGGGGCACATGCACCCGAATGTTTATAGCAGCAATGTCCACAATAGCCAAACTATGGAAAGAACCTAGATGACATCAACAGATGAATGGATAAAGAAGATGTGGTCTATATATACAATGGAATACTATGTAGCCATCAAAAGAAATGAAATCTTGCCATTTGCAGTGACATGAATATAACTAGAGGGTATTATGCTGAGTGAAATAAGTCAATCAGAAAAGACAATTATCATATGATCTCCCTGATATGAAGAATTTGAGAGGCAGAGTGGAGGGTTTGGGGGATAGGGAAGGAAAAAAAGAAACAAAATGGGATCGGGAAGGAGACAAACCATAAGAGACTCTTAATCTCACAAAAGAAACTGATGGTTGCTGGGGCAGGGGGGATGTGGAGAGGGTGGTTATGTTATGGACATTGGGGAGGGTATGTGCTATGGTGAGTGCTGTGAAGTGTGTAAGCCTAGTGATTCACAGACCTCTACCCCTGAGGCAACTAATACATTACATGTTAATAAAAATAATTAATAAAAAAATTTATTTGAGATAAAAGCCATCCTACAATATGTACTTTGTTAATAAGTTATTCCAAATACCAACCTAAAATCCCTTTACTTCAACAAATACAATAAAAATCATAATACACTGACCATTTCTCATCATTTGCTCCATTTTTGACGAAGTAATCCAAGATACTTTTCAATCTATTTTAAATCTTTTATTTAATCCAAATAACAAGTGGCACTATAAATAACTTGTGAATGTCTGCCAAAAAATGTATCTTTCCTTATATAACTTAAGATAAACTACATTAATCATTTGTTGAATGGAAAACAAATCAAATTTATATATCTCTAGTACATCAGTTAGAATTATTTTTGACTGCAGCTAACAGAACATTTTCTCATATATCTGTTTCATGCATTTCAAGGAAATTAGCAATGGGCAGTTCTCTGAGTGTTTCCTGGCTTTTTCTCATGGCCTCAATACAGTGTAGCAGCTAAAGTATTACAATCTTACAGGATGCCATCCACAAAAAAAGCAGCATTCTTAATCCCCTCTCTCTTATCAGGGAAAAAAATGTTGCCCATAAGCTTTAAACAGATATCCCCTAAGAGTCTTTGGCCAGAAATATGTCATATGCCTAACCCTAGACAAATTGTTAGAAAAGTGAGAAAAGGAATGTCATTATAGAAACAAACCCAAAATAACTCATCCCCTTTGGACTGGGAACTTTATTGTAGAAACTCTATTTGAGGTCTGTTAGCAAATAAAAAGGAAGAAGGGCTTTTGGGAAAACAACCAAATGTGTGTAACTTACATAGAAAAATATAATTAAAGACTGCATTAAAAGGAAATGTATAATGTAACATTTAGTCATATAAAGTCATAACTGACATTATTTCTAATATAAAAACAAGTGTTTTTTCCTACACTATGCAATAAAAGAACAGTTTTCTTTAATTATCAACGCAGTTGGGATAATATCTTGCCTTGAAAGGGCTTCTCAAGTTAAAGAGGATGGAAATAACTCTGCAAATATGAAACCAAATAAAATATTCCAAGAGTAAAATGATCCAAGTTTCCATTTTGTATTATCCTCACATGGCCTGTCTACTGCATTTATGGCTTGAAAAAAAATACAAGTGTTCTACCTGACACATTATAATGGAAATTGGAAATCAAATGTAGTCTCAATATTTCAACTGAAAAAGAGCATGGGTTTAGAAACTAGGATAATTGGATTCTTAGCTCAGTAGATACTTATAATCCTACTTGATCAGGAGCTCTGTGAAAACACAGCCCTCATTTCATCCATGTTTCAATTCTAATAATGCTCACCTATGATGAGCATACAGATGTTCTTAGTACACAGTCGTTATGATGTTTGAGACCTATAGTAATAAAGATCACTCTTCTGTATTTTGATCTAAGTTAAAATGTTAAGAAAATTGTTTTCCTTTTTATTTTTAAAATAATTTAAAAATACATACATGAAGAGAGCCTGGTGCTGTACTTCTTTTAGTAAGCTGGATGTTAAGAAAAACTTGCAGATTTGCAATTTTGGTAGAGCCCATTTTTATTTTATTTTCAATAGAGAAGATTCACTTATTTCTGGACATGTACATCCACTTATAACATGACTCCATACCGTTTCAAGAATACCCATCCCTTAATGGGCAAGCCAAGGGATAAGCACATAATGCACCCTAGGCAAAAACCTCCCCTTATAATTCAAATCTTGAGCTTGAAAATTGTTGCATATGCTACTGACACCATTATTTCCAGGTGCAACGGTTTAAGAACTTTATGGTAATTCTACTTCCTTTCCCATGTGATTGCTGTCTGTTGGATTTTATTTTTATTTTTTTTATTTATTTTATTTTATTTTATTTGACAGAGAGAAATCACAACTAGGCAGAGAGGCAGGCAGAGAGAGAGGAGGAAGCAGGCTCCCTGCCGAGCAGAGAGCCCAACGTGGAGCTCGATCCCAGGACCCCGGGATCGTGACCTGAGCCGAAGGCAGAGGCTTTAACCCACTGAGCCACCCAGGCGCCCCTATTTTTATTTTTTATGTCATCTTTTTTTATTAAAGAGTGTAATACTAGTTTCAGATGTACAATATAGTGATTCAACACTTCCATATATCACCCAATGATCATCACATGTTCACTTCTTTTTTTTTTTTTAAGATTTTATTTATTTATTTGACAGAGAGAGAAATCACAAGTAGGCAGAGAGGCAGGCAGAGAGAGAGGAGGAAGCAGGCTCCCTGCAGAGCAGAGAGTCCGACGCGGGGCTCGATCTCAGGACCCTGAGATCATGACCTGAGCCAAGGCAGTGGCTTAATCCACTGAGCCACCCGGGCGCCCCACACGTTCACTTCTTAATCCCTATCACCTACTTAATCTCTCTCCCCATTCTCTCCCCTCAGGTAACCATCAGTTTGTTCTCTATACCTAAGAGTCTGTTTCTTGGTTTGCTTCTCTCTCTCTCTTTCCCTTTTGCTCATTTGTTTTGTTTCTTAAATTCCACAGGCGTGAAATCATGTAGTATTTGTCTTTCTCTGACTGACATATTTTGCTTAGCACAACACTCTAGCTAGATCCAAGTCATTTCAAACGGAAAGACTGATATTTTTATAGCCGGGTAATATTTGAATATATCGCATATATCACTTCATCTTTATCCATTCACCAGCCAAAAGACAGTTGGGCTGTTTCCATAATATGGCTATTGTAGGTAATGCTGCTATAAACATCAGGGTGTATGTATCACTTTGAATTAGCATTTTTGTACTCTTTGGGTAAATACCTAGTACTACAATTGCTAGATCAAAGGATAGTTCTACTTCTAACTTTTTGAAGAACCTCCATCCTGTTTTCCACAGTGGCTGCACTAGTTTGCATTCCCAACAGTACGAGAGTGTTCTGCTTTCTCTACATCCTTGCCAACACCTGCTGTTTCTTGTGTTGTTGATTTTAGCCATACTGACAGTTGTGAGGTGATATCTCATTGTAGTTTTGACTTGCATTTCCCTGATGATCAGTGATTTTGAGCATCTATTCATGTGTCTCAAGGCCATATGTATGTCTTCTTCGGAGAAAAGCCTGTTCGTGTCTTCTGTCCATCTTTTAATTGGATTATTTATTAATTTGGGTGTTGCGTTTTATAAATTTTTTATATATTTTGGATACTAACCCTTCATCAGATATGTCATTTGCAAATATCTTCTTCCACACAAAGTTGCCCTTTAGATCTGTTCATTGTTTACTTCGCTGTGCAGAGCTTTTTTATTTTGATGTTATCCTAACAGATTATTTTTGTTTTTGTTTCCCTTGCCTCAGGAGCCACTAAAAGTAGTAGCTATGGCTAAGGTCAAAGAGATTACTAACCTTATTCTCTTCTAGGATTTTTCGTTTTAAGTGTCACATTTAGGTCTTTAATCCATTTTGTATTTATTTTCATATATAGTATAAGAAAGTGGCCCAGTTTCATTCTTTTGCATGTAGATGCCCAGTTTTCCCAACACCATTTGTTGAAGAGACTGTCTTTTTCTCCCACTGGATTTTTCTTTCCTGCTTATGGAAGATTAACTGAACATATAATTATGGTTTATTCCTGAGTTTTTAATTCTGTTCTGTTGACCTATGTGTCTATTCTCCTGGTGGTATCATACTGTTTAGATCACTACAGCTTTGTATGTAATATAACATAAATTCCAGAATTGGGATGCCTCTAGCTCTGCTTTGCTTTTTCAAGTTCAGTTGGGCTATTCAGAGGGTTTTTTTGTTTATTTGGTGTGTTTGTTTGTTTGTTTGTTTGTTTTTTGTTCCATACCAATTTTAGGACTGTTTATTCTAGCTCTGTGAAAAATGTTGTCAGTGCTTTGATAGCGGTTGCATTAAATGTGTATGTGCAGATTGCTTTGGGTAGTATAAATATTTTAATAACATTTGTTCTTCCAATCCATGAGTATGGAGTATCTTTCCATTTCTTTGTGTCATCTTCAATTTTTTTCATCAGTGTTTCATAGTTTTTAAGAGTACTGGTCTTTCACCTCTTTGGTTAGATTTATTCCTAGTTATCTTACTGTTTTTGGTGTAATTGTAAAAGGGGCTTACTCCTTAATTTCTCTTTCTGCTGTTTCATTACTGGTGTACAGAAACACAACAGATTCTTTATATTGATTTTGTATCCTATGACGTTACTGAATTTGTGTATCAGTTCTAGCAATTTTTTTGGTGGAATCTTTTGGGTTTTCTTTATAGAATATCATGACATCTGCTAATAGTGAAAGTTTTACTTCTTCGTTGCCAATTTGGATGTCTTTTTTTTTTTTTAAAGATTTTATTTTATTTATTTGACAGAGAGAGATCACAAGTAGGCAGAGAGGCGGGCAGAGAGAGAGGAGGAAGCAGGCTCCCTGCTGAGCAGAGAGCCCGACACGGGGCTCGATCTCAGGACCCTGAGATCATGACCTGAGCCGAAGGCAGCGGCTTAATCCACTGAGCCACCCAGGCGCCCCCCAATTTGGATGTCTTTTATTTCTTTTTGTTGTCTGACTGCTAAGGCTAAGACTTCAAGTACTATGTTAAATAACAGTGGGGAGGGTGGATATCCCTGTCTTATTCCTGATCAGAGACAAAAAGCTTTCAGTTTTTCTCCATTGAGGATGATATTAGCTGTGGGTTTTCATATATGGTCTTTATTATTTTGAGGTATGTTCCCTCTAACCCTACTTGTTAAGGGTTTTTATCATGAATGGATATACTACATTGTCAAATGCTTTTTTTTTTCATTTATTGAAATGATCATATGGTTCTTATTCTTTTTTATTAATGTGGTGTATCACATTGATCAATTTGCAAGTATTGTGCCACCCTGGCACCTTGGGATTTAATCCCATTTGATCTTGGTGAAATATTGTTTTAATGTATTGTCGGATTTGTTTTCCTAGCATTTTATGGAGAAATTTTCCATCCATGTTCCTCAGGGATATTGGCCTGCAGTTCTTTTTTTAATAGAATCTTTATCTGGTTTTAGCCTCACAGAATGAATGTGAAAACTTTCCTTCCTTTTGTATTTTCTGGAATTGTTTGAGAAGAATAGATAATAACTTTCCTTTAAATGTTTAGTAAAATTTACCTATGAAGCCATCTGGCCCTGGACTCCTGTTTGCTGTCTGCTGGACTTCTGTTTTGATTACCTATTCAATCCATTGCTGGTTATTAGTCTGCTCAGATTTTCCACTTCTTCCTCTTCCAGTTTTGGTAGTTTATATGTTTCTAGGAATTGTCCACTTCTTCCAGGTTATCCAAATTGTTGACATATAGTTTTTTACAATATTATCTTATAATTGTTTGTATTTTTGTAGTATTGGTTGTTATTTCTCCTCTTTCTTGTAATTTTATTTATTTGGGTCCTTTCCCTTTTCTTTTTGGTAAGTCTTGGTAGAGGTTTATCAATTTTATTAACTTTTTCCAAAAACCAACTCCTGGTTTCATTGATATCTTCTATTTTTTTAACTCTCTATATCACTTATTTCTGCTTTAATCTTCATTATTCCCTTCCTTCTGCTGTCTTTAAGTTTCATTTGTTGTTCTTTTTCTTGATCCTTAGGCGTACAGTTAGGCTGTTTACTTAAGATTTTTCTTGTTTGATGTGGGTCCATATCGTTATATTGTTCCCTCCTAGGATCACTTTAGCTGCATCCCAAAAGTTTTGGACTGTTGTGTTTTCATTTTCACTTGTTTCCATGTATTTTTATTTCTTCTTTGATTTCCTCATTGACCTAGTCATTGTTTATCAGCATGTTATTAATTTCCATGTATTCGTGGTCTTTCCAGGTTTTTTCTTGTGGTTCACTTCTCGTTTAATAGCATTTACATGGTATGACTCTTACCTTCTTGTATTTGTTATGGCCTATTTTGTGGCCTAATATGTGATCTATTCAAGAGAACATTCCAAGTGCACTTGAAAAGAGTGTGTATTCTGCTGGTTTAGGATAGACTGTTCTGAATATATGTTAAGTCCATCTGGTTCATCTGGTTAAGTCCATCTGGTTCAGTGAATCATTCAAAGCCACTGTCTCCTTGTTGATTTTCTGTTTAGATGATCGTCTACTAATGTAAGTGGGGTATTAATGTCTCTTGCTATTATTGTATTATTACTTATTAGTTCCCTTGTGTTTATTATTAATTGTTTTATATGTTTGGGTTCTCCCAAGTTGTGCACATAAATATTTATAGTAGTTATAACTTCTTGTTGGGTTGCTCCCTTTATTAGTTTACTGTGTCCTTCTTTGTTTCTTGTTACAGTCTTTGTTTTACAGCCTAGTTTGTCTGATATAATTATTAACTCTGTCTGTCTTCTGACATCCATTTACATGATAAATATTTCTCCATCCCCTCACTTTCAATCTGCAGGGGTCTTTAAGTCTGAAATGAGTTTCTTATAGGCAGCATATATATGGGTCTTATTTATTTATTTTTAATCCATTCTGATACCCTATGTCTTTTGACTGGAGCACTCAGTGCATTTATATTCAAAGTAATTATTGGTAGGTATGTATTTATTGCCATTTTATTAGTTGTTTTGTAGTTGTTTCTGGAGATTTTCTCTGAATCTTCTTGTCTTTCATGTTTTGCTGATTTTCTTCACTGATGTATTTGGATTTCTTTATTCTTTGCATATTTATTAGTGGTTTTTGGATATATGGCTACCATTAGGTTTGTATATAATCTCCTCTGCATATTAAATTGTGTATTAACTTGGTCTTTTAAGTTTGAGCCCATCCTTTTTTCTTCTTCTCCTTACCTTTTAGGTATATGCTACTGTATTTTATATACTTTGTTGTGAGTTCTTGCCACATTGTAAGTTACTGTCACTTTTGGCTAATCCTTTCCACTCAAAGAGTCCCCTTTAATGTTTCTTCCAGGAATTAATAGTCATGAACTTGTTTATTTTTGTTTGTCTGGGAAGCTCTTTATTTCTCCTTCTATTCTGAATTATGGCCTTGTGGATACAGTAGTCTTGGCTGCAATTTTTTTCCACTTAGTACATTGACTATATCATGCCACTGCCACCTGGCTTCCCAAGTTTCCATTGAAAAATCTCTTGCTACTGTTATGGGTTTTCCCTTGTAAGTTAACAATGTCCTCTGTCTTGTTGCTTTCAAGATTTTTTTTCTCTATCACTATATTTTCATGAATTTAACCATACTAAGTCTTGGTGTGGGCCTGCTTTTGTTGATTTTGATAGGTGTTCTCTGCGCCTCCTAGATCTGGATGTTTGTTTCTTTTCCCTAGAATAGGGAAGTTTTCAGCTATTATTTCTTCAAATAAATTTTCTGCACCCCTCTTCTCTTCTTCTGGAAGGCCTATAATATTAATGCTATTATATTTAATGGAATTCCTAAGTCTGACTACATTTTGCATAATCCTTTCTCTGTTTTGTTCAGCTTTTTTGCATTCCATCACTTTGTCTTCTAAGTCATTAATTCATTTTCCTGTTTTTTCCAGCCTGCTGTTCTTTGCATCAAGCCTATTTCTAACCTCATTTATTGCACTTATCTCTGATTCTTTTTTTAACTCTTTCATTTGTGGTAAGAATCTTACTGGTATCTTCCATTCTTAAGCCCAGTTGGTATTCTTATGATCATTACTTTAACTTTTCCATCAGACATGTAACTTATATCTGTTCTGCTTAGAGCTCTGGCCATGGCCTTATTTTATTCTTTCATTTGCAATAAATTCCTCCATCTTGGGATTTTGTATGTCTCTGCCTTCTTCTCTGTGTTAAAAAACCCAGTTATGTTTCCTGTCCCTGAAAGTAGTGGCTATATGAAGAAGAGGTCATGTAGTGCCCAGGGTCTGGCACTTCAGGGATTGCCTCCACTGTGTGTTGCATGTGCTCTGCTCTTGTGTTCTGGCTCCTCTATCCTTCAGGCCAGTCATCTGCAGAGGCTCTCCCTGCCTGTTGTAGGCAGTGTTTTTCCCTGCCCTGAATGTGGTGAGCTCTAATTAGGTGTGCTATGGTCTGCTTGTGAAATGAGAACTGTCACCACCTCCATCTGGTCAGGAGACCTGGTGTGGACAGGGGTTTGTGCTGGTCTTCTGAGGGAGTCCCCACTGTACTGGGACTGAGGCAAGGGTGATGAGAAGGATACTTCTACCACAGCACAAGAGGGGTGATGCTTGAAGTAAGCAAGTTAGGCAGCCTGTGTCCATGCTGCTCTGTTTCCTTAGGTGGCTCTGTGTTTATGCTGAGGGGCGGGGAGGAGAAATAGCACTGGCCAGCTTCTTTGTTCCCAGAGATGTGTCTCCATGAATGCTGCCTCTCTGGGACACAACTCTGAAAAGAGCAAATAACCTCCCCACTGTGTGCCCCAGGTATTCTTCAGATCACTGTTTCCATGCTGTATGTGTGCAGGTTGTCTGCCTGCCTTCTCTCCAAAAACAGTGTAGTGTCTTTCGGGCTATAACCCAACCAAGCATGCTGACCTTTAAAACTCTAGGCTTTATGCCCCACTGGTTCCAAGAATTCATGAAATTCACCCCTGAGGTTTTCCAAGACAGTGCCTATGGGGAAACATTCTCCTTATGTGTTCCTCAGTGTGCTCTTATCTCTCTTTCCCTCTCTCTTTCTTTCTCTCTCTCTCTCCCTCTCCTACTCTTCTCTTTAAAAATGGCTTCTTATGCTCCACAGCAGCCAGGATCTGTTTTTTCCCTAAACCATGTCTCTATACTTCATTCTTTGATGTACCCTCTTCTCTCCCTTTAGCTGTAGAGTTTGTTCTGTCAGTCTTCAGGTCAATTTCTGGGGTATTTAGGATGATGTAATGGTTGTCCAGTTGTATTTGTAGGACAAGGTGAGGCTAGGGTCCTCCTACTCTGCCACCATCTTCCTATCTCTTTCCTGCCTGTTTTCCCAGCCAACATATTCTCTTTAAAAATTCCCTTTTCGGGGGCACCTGGGTGGCTCAGAGGGTTAAAGTCTCTGCTTTCGGCTCAGGTCATGATCTCAGGGTCCTGGAATTGAGCCCCACATCAGGCTCTCTGTTCAGCAGGGAGCCTGCTTTCTCTTCTCTCTCTCTGCCTGCCTCTCTGCCTACTTGTGATCTCTGTCTGTCAAATAAATAAATGAAATCTTTTAAAATAAAAAAATAAAATAAAATAAAAATTCCCTTTTCAGGGGCGCCTGGGTGGCTCAGTTGGTGGAGTGGCTGCCTTTGGCTCAGGTCATGATCCAGGACTCCAGGATCGAGTCCCGCATTGGGCTCCCAGCTCCTTGGGGAGTCTGCTTCTCCCTCTGACCTTCTCTTTTCTCATGCTCTCTCTCACTCATTCTCTCTCAAGTAAATAAATAAAATCTTAAAAAAAAAATTCCCTTTTCAGTAAGGGAATAAAGATAACTTTTTTGTTGTTTTTACTCTCCCAATGTGTCTGTTTTTGCCAAAATAATTCTTTTTTGTTAAGCAATATATGATCTGCTTATAAGAATTATAAAGTTATACTCCTCCTATGATTTCTTTAAATTTAATTTTGTTAGTATATTCTCAAATCCCCATGCCTTCTTAATGTAAAGTTTTAATGTATAAGAAAAGCAGTAGTCATATTTGGAAATCAACTTGTAAAAAAGGTAAAAGTGGAAATAAATCTTTAGAAAATGGAATTAGAACACTACATTTTCCAAAGCAAAACTTCATCATTAAAGGACATAGATATGCAATACCCATAAATCTCAATTTATTGAATTCCTTCCATCAATAGTTGCTTCAATATTAACTTGTGAATATTAATGTCTTCTTTTGTGTGATATATAACATAACACATATAGGATTTCTGTCAATTTATTTCTAAATGTTTCTAAATATTATAAATTTTTTAAAGACAACTGTTAGTAATACAAAATTTTAATGACTCAGGAAAGCCCATCCAGAGCTTCTTGTATTTTAACCTATACATATTTGGGTATAGGTGCAAGATTCTGACTTGTGTTGCATTTAGCAGCTAGTTCTTCCCCCGCTTTAGCATGAAATCAAGCCATTTTCTCAGCCTTGAGAGTATAATAATAATTGCTTCCATCACTTCTATTTTGTCAAATTTCATTTGTAACTCAAACAATAAAAATAATTTGCTTTCAAAAAATTGCATTTTGAGGCCACCTTTTGAAAAAAATTCTTTTTCACAATCATCGCTCAAATTTTTTTCTCATAGAACTTTAAAGCTTTTTAATGATTTCTATTTTCCCTTTCTTAGTTTTGGTTTACTGTTTCTGTTGCTTAGGGCATCATAATCATGATCGTGATTAACCTTCTGAAAAATATGTGTCTTGGTTAATGTAATATGTGCTATGAGCACATATTAATTCAGAGTTCTATGGACAAGGACCTAAAGCTTAGGGGTATTTCCACTAGGAAGCATCTTTACATTTTTGCTAGTATACCAAAAACTTGGAGAGTTTGGAGAATTGGAAATTTTCAAAAGTTTTAAAAAATAACAACTCTGTTCAAATTTCTACCAGACAATAACCACATAGCTTCCAGTACAACTAACAAAATAGAGATTTTCTTGGAAGTAGAAATATAAAAATATACAAGGTCTATAATTTGTAGATCCCTAGCCCGACTTATATTTTTATATTTCTTAAATTGATGTTTTTCAAATATTGGAGTCATAGTATGAAAATCCCTTTCTCCTATAGATGGTAATATAACAAAACTTTCAGTATTGTCTGGTTATTTTCAGAACTATCACGGTATTTGTCAGTTGACTTGCCATTAGATCGCTTGTTCTCAAGCTTGACTGCTTGAGAATCTCTTAGGTTGCATTTAAAAATTATCAAGCACAGGTTCCACTTTCAGAGATTCTGATTTAATTGCTTTTATTTATTTATTTATTTTTAAGATTTTATTTATTTATTTGACAGAGAGAGAGATCACAAGTAGGCAGAGAGGCAGGCAGAGAGAGAGGAGGAAGCAGGCTCCGGGCGGAGCAGAGAGCCCGATGCGGGGCTCGATCCCAGGACCCTGAGATCATGACCTGAGCCGAAGGCAGTGGCTTAATCCACTGAGCCACCCAGGCGCCCCGATTTAATTGCTTTTAAAGGCTCCCCCCATGTACGTCCAGAGCTGAGAGGATCATGGTCATAAAGACCCGATAATTACTGATAATAAATGCAGCCTATGAAAAGAAGCATGATTATCAGGTATTCTAACCTTTAACTTCTATACTGATAGAACTTATTACTGATCTCTCTAATTAGTTCCTATGTATACCATTGCACAGCAAAAATCTTCTATTAACTTTTATTTTATTGCTCAGACTCAATTCAGTCTGATCCTCCAGAGGGGCAAATTTTCTAGCTGATCAAAATATTTCCTAGCTTCTATTGTGCAGATAAAAGATCACTGTTACTAAAACTTGAGTAAACTAGTATAATATGTACATTTATAACTTGTTGAATAGGGTCCCTATATTTACTATTTTCCTCCTCTGATCTGCAAGTTCTAATGTTATATTGATATTTTTCTAGGTAATAACTTTGGGGAGGATAACTTTTAGGGAACAACTTTTTAAAGTTAACATGACTGTACATTACATATTTTCAAATACCATTATGTAGTTTCAAAAAAAAAAAAAGAACTCAAATGTATTCTACACAGATAACGTGTAGAATGTGATATGGATAATTATAATAATAGTCATGCCTGAGATGTGGCAGCCTAGCTCCATTTTTGTTACATTATCTCTAATCCCTCAGAAAATACCTGCATGGAAGGTATTATATTGTCCATTTCATAAGTATAATAAAAAAAAGATGTCTAGATCAGTTAATTTCATACAGTTAGAATGCATCAAATTCATGTAGTCTTCAGAACACAGTAGGGATAGACTTCTGTTATTCCAAACCTGTAATGCATTCATTATACCAGGATTAATCAATATTCGTGGAAAAATAAAAGTTTTTTCCTGACTCATTAAAAAGTGGTCAGCAGCATCAACTTGTACAACACAGAAAAATATAATCCTTCTTCTAGGAAAAGTATATACAAAGAAAACATGGGTAATCAATGCAACTTTCTAACAGCAGGTGATTCTCATATTTATTGGAACCTTAAAACTTTCTCAGAAGCTCTTGGTACCTTCCTCTCCCCCAAACCTCCAATCTCCAAAATGCACACACCAAAGTAAAGGAAATGTTAGCAGCTAGTTTCTAATCCAAACTCTCTCTCCTAGGGAGAGGAAGGAAAGTAAAGAAATAAGTCATATCCCCTCCTGAAAATAAATTCTAACAGAAAGATAAAAGAATCCTTACCTATGGAATATTTTAAGCATGATTTATCTAGTGTCTACGTTGTTTATAGTAAACAAACTTGGAATTTATGTAGGTATCGGGTCATGGAACTCCAGACAATGTCATACAACACATATAATCATTGGGATACAAAACTGATCTTTCATGACCTAAATAGTTTCCACTGGTTAAGTGACACCCTGCATGCACCACCTAGATACTCATATGTTAACTTCAGACCAGAGTGCTGCTTAAATGAAGAAAGCTCCTGTAGAGGTGTGCTGATGTTTCTTCTCCAAGTTTGAGGTATGTCTTTCCATTATTTGTATCCCATATTTGGCATCTTTGAATTAGTTATATTGCTGTATAAAATAAGATTATAAAATTGATTTGGCAAGCATCCTACAATAAAATAATTAATAATAAATCTAGCAATATATGTGTACAATGGTCTATATAAAGAAAACTGTACAATTATATTACATAAATTGAAGAAAATTTAAATTAAGTAGGTATTCCATGTTCAGAATTAAGAAGACTCAATATTGGTAGGATTTCAATTATTTCCCACATGAAACACAGATTCAATATAATTCCAATAAAGTCTCAACAAGTTATTTTAAAGACATCAACAAACTTTATTCTAATATTTATATGCAAGGGCAAACAAAAACTCAAAATAGTCATGAAGCAGAAGAAAAAATCTGGAGGACTAACACTATAAAATTTCAATACTTAGTATAAAGGCTACGGTATTCAAGACAGCACAATATTGGTGAAAGAAGAGACAAACAGATCAATGGAGCAGAATAGGGAACCTAGAAATAGACCTACAAAATACATTTAGCTGATATTTGACCAAGGAACAAAAGCAATTCAATGGAGAAATGACTGTTTCTTTGCGACGGATGGTACTGGAACAACAGGACATCCAAATCCAAAAGCAGCAACAACAAAATGAATAGACACAAGTCTTATACCTTTCACAATAATTCAAAGTGGATCACAGACATAAATGTAAAACAGAAAACTATATGCAGAACTTTTAGAGTATAATTTAGGAGCAAATATAAATGGCCATGGATCTGGCAATGAAATTTTAAACAGCACCAGAAGCATAATCCATGAAAGAAAAAAAAAAAAAACAGTAAATTGGATTTTATTAAGAGTAAAAACTTTCTATGTACAGAAAATACTACTAAGAGAATGAAAACAAAGACATAAACTAAAAGAAAATATTTATAATCCCCTATTTGATAAAGAATTTGTATCCAAAATATACAAAAAAATCTTAAAATCAACCACACAATTTTAAAATGGGCAAGAGATCTAAATAATCCTTTCCAAAGAAAACACATAGATGGAAAATAAACATATAAAAGATATTAAACAACAGACATTAAAAAGGAATTACAAATTAAGACAATGAGATATCACTATACCTATTAGAATGGTAAAATATAAATACAACAATATCAAGGGATAGTAAATGTGGTGCAATCGGACCTTTCGTTCATTGCTTGTGGGAATGAAAAATTGTATATCCATTTTAAAAACCCGATCTGGCACTTGAAACTAAACACAGTTTTAGGATGAAATCCACCAATCATACTCCTAAGTATTTACCCAAGTGAACTGAAAATTTATGTCTACAAAAATGCCTGCACATGAATGCTTACACAACTTTATCCATAAATGCTAAGACTGGAAGCAGACAGTATGTCCTTCAATAGGTAAATGGGTAAACAAACTGTGGTACATCTATTCAGTGGAATATTATTCATCAATAAAAAGAAATGAACTACGAAGACATGAAAGACAAAGAGTTTAAGAGACTTAAGAGCTTTGAAGAGCTTAAAAGACAAATTTAAAAAACATACTGCTAGATAAAAGAAGCCATCCTGAAGAGACTATCCACTATAAAGATTTCATCTACATAACTTTCTGGGAAAGGTAAAACTACAGAGACAGTAAAGAGACAAGTGGCTGGCAGGATTTGGTAGGAGTGGGCAGGGTTTAAAAGGTAAAGCAAAGGAAATTTTTGGTGCACTAAAACTATCTTGTATGATACCATACTATTGGATACATTACATCATGCATTTATCAAAACCCATAAACTGTAAAATTAAAAGTAAAATTTAATGTAAACTACAGATTTTAGTCCATAATAATCAACACTGCTTCACTAATTAGAACAAATATGCATTCTAATGCAAGATATTGATATTAGAGGAAACTGCGAGGGAATGGAGGGTATATTGGACCCCTGTCCCATCTGCTCAATTTTTCTGTAAGTATGAAATGATTCTACAAAATAAAATCTATTGATTAAAAAAATAAATTATAACATTGCGTATAATGTAGGCCTGGAAGAAAGCCATCATTCATTACATATAAAAGAATGAAAGTAAGCTACACAAACTAAAAAGAAAGATCCCATCTCTGTAAACATTTCCATACCCTGGTCATGCCCTTCATGTCATCCAGGTCCTCTGTCTGCTGTCTAACCTTACCACTGCTATTTTTCAAGACAATAAAGCACCGCTTTCTGTGACAATGACAGAATAGTGTGTGTTCCCTGAGAGGTACTGACAGGTCTGCCTATGTAGGTGAAAGAGTTGTACTTTGATGGTCACCTGCAAATGGAAGCAATAGATCAAGTCAGCTGTACAGTTCCTTCCCTCTCTCACTGTTCCCTGAATTTAGTGTGCTGATGTTACACAGAGACTCCATTCAGTTGCCATCTTACCTAGACAGCCTGTGATTTAGCCACCATGACCTTGTAAAGTTGCCTCTATAAAAATAATTATCAATTAATTTACTGATATAATTGATGATATGTTAATACATAATTACTTTAATGATAAATTTTTTATAAATTATATTATGACATTCAGAAACAATGAGCACTTACTATATGCCAGGTAGTATAGTTCTTTCCAGTAACACATTTTATCCTCATAACAATTAAATGATAAATTCACAATAATTATTCCTTTTTTAAAAGGAAAGAAAGAAAGGATTTGTAAGGCTACATAATTTGGCCAGGATCACGGCTAATAAGTGATGTAGCCAAATTTTAAACTAAGGCAGTGTGATTTCAGACCCCATGCACTTATTGCCTCTGTTATACTGTATCAAGAGAGCTTCTCTCAAATATTCTAGACTGTAGCATTAATCTGAAGTGCGCCGACATGTAGCAGAGACCATAATGGACAAGGAACTATATTTCCTGTATAGTTTGCCCTATCAGGTAATGAGTTTTCAGAAAATTCAGGTGTTTTCAATTTCTAAAATAGATTTAAATCTACCTATCTCCCCAAATGTGTGACTATTGAGAGGCTGTATAGAAGGGCATATGAAATGGTTTTTATGCTGAAAACCACCATAAGCATGTATGTTTTTATTGTGATATAATGATGTGAAAGCGCAAATCTTAAAGGTATAGTGCTAAATATTATAAATGTATACACCCTTGTAACCAAAACACCAATGAAAATATAGAACATAGCAATTACTCTAAAAGGTCCCCTCATGCATTTCCTGTGGATTCTCCTCCAGTGGCCTTCACATAGAAGCTCTTGAACTTCATTAAAATAACATAATATTGTCTGTACTTCTAAGTCTGCTTTCTTTCCTGAGTGCAATATTTTTTAGATCATTTATGTTTTTTGCATATATTACTAGTTATGGCTAATTTGTTCTATTTTCTAAGTAGTATTTCCTTATATAAATATATCACCTTGTTTATCCTCCCACTGATGAATGTTCATGTTGCTTCTGATATTGTGCTATATTGCATAAAGCTAAAATGAACAATCATTAACTTGCATATTGTGGACATGTGTTTTAATATCTTTTCTGCAAATACCTAGGATTGAAATTATTTCATCATAAAGTAGGTATATGTTTAACTTTATAAGAAACTGACAAATAGTTTTGCCCAGTGATTGGATGATTTGACACCACCTTCTTAACAATGTCTGAGACTTCCAATAGTCCCTTCATCCTTTCCAACATGTGGGATTGTTAGTCATTTTACTTTATCTGTTCTAGTGGGCATACTGAGATCTCTCACGGTGGGTTTACTTTTCACCTTCTGGTAAAACAATGTGACAGTTTTTCCATATGTTTATGACTGCTAGTATAACTTCTTTTTGGAAATATTACAATCATAATCAAGAATTAGTAGCCTGGTGTAAAGATAAAAAAAAAAGCAGTAACACAGAGAATCCTGAAATAGACCCAAACATATAATGACATGTAATTTTTAACAAACTTACAAAGGAATATATACATATATTTACATTAATATTCATATATTTATTTATTCCTAAAATTGATTTTATAATATAATCTATTTTTCTACTATTTGATTTCATAACTAGGATACTTTAGAAATAAATGATTCATTTTTAAATGACTACTACTTGATTATACGAATGTAACTGAAGTAGTCTATTCTTTTATCTATATACATTAGATTTATGACTTTGTATTATAAATATTATCTAATGAGAATTTTTAAAAAACAGATTTATCAAATTATTCCATAATGTTTAAACTTGTGGTAGGAACATTTAACGAAAGATTTACCCCCTTAACAATTTTTTAAGTGTATTATACAAGTATTGTTAACTATAGGCATAATATTTATATCAAATCTCTAGAACTTATTTATCTTGCACAAATGAAACGTTGTATCTGTTGACAGCAATTCCCCATCCCCCTCTCCATCTCCTGGAAACCACCATACTACTTATTCTTTACTTCTGTGAGTCTGACTATTTTAGATACTTACGTAATTGGAATCATGCAGTATTTTTCCGTGACTGAGTTATTTCACTTAACATAATATCCTTAGTGTTCATCCATGTTTTCACATATGGCAGCTACCTGGGTGTTCAGAGAAAGAGTTTAAAGATGAACAGTGTTCCACTATTTGTTAAGAGACAAATAGTGTTCCACTTTATGTATATGCATTTTCTTTATTCATTCACCAAACAATAGATATTTAGTTGTTTGATCCACAACCCCACATCTTGGCTATTATGACTAGTTCTGCAATAAGTACAGGATCAAATATCTCTTCAAGA
This sequence comes from Meles meles, assembly GCF_922984935.1. Lineage (NCBI taxonomy): Eukaryota > Metazoa > Chordata > Mammalia > Carnivora > Mustelidae > Meles > Meles meles. The sequence goes on from NC_060066.1 coordinate 25,521,547, forward strand.
TCCTCACTTAAATTCTTTTGGGTGAATACCCAGAAGTAGGTATGCTGTATTCTTATTAGTTCTATTCTTAATTTTTTGAGAAATTTCCATACTCTTTTCCATAGTGGCTGCACCATTTTACATTTCCAAGTGTACAAGTGTTCTAGTTTCCATTAATAGTCATCTTAATAATTGTGAGATAACATCTCATTGTGGTTTAGTTTGAATTTCACTGACCAAAAAACAGAAATGTAATTGTTTTTGCCAAGTTTAAAAACTATTGCTTTGGGGCACCTGAGTGGCTCAGTCATTAAGCATCTGCCTTCAGCTCAGGTCATGATTCCAGTGTCCCAGGATCAGGCCTGCATCTGGCTCCCTCCTTGGTGGAAAGCCTGCTTCTGCCTCTCCCACTCCCCATGTTTGTATTCCCTCTCCTGCTGTGTCTCTTTCTGTCAAATACATTAAAAAACAAAAACAAACAAACAAAAAAAACCTGCTGCTTATTAGAAGATATCAGTAAGAAAATGAACAAAGAAGACACAGGGGAAAATATTTGCAACAGATATCTGACAAAGGACTAAAACCCAGATTGCATTAAAAACTCCTGGGGCGCCTGGGTGGCTCAGTGGGTTAAAGCCTCTGCCTTCGGCTCAGGTCATGATCCCAGGGTCCTGGGATTGAGCCCCGCATCAGGCTCTCTGCTCAGCAGGGAGCCTGCTTCCTCCTCTCTCTCTCTCTCTCTGCCTGCCTCTCTGCCTACTTGTGATCTCTGTCTGTCAAATAAATAAATAAAATCTTAAAAAAAAAAAAAAAACTCCTACAAGCTGATTTATACATGCATTTCTTAAGAAATCCTAAACACTGCACACTAGCATGAAGTAGTAACAGAGTTCTCATGAAACAGTCAACCCCAGAGGTCCTCCAGGCATCTGAGCATTACCTCTATAGTTGAAAACTTAATGCCTGAGTTTACAGCATTCAAAATAAGAGAAAAACTTTTTTTTTTGGCTGGTTGTTTCCATTTTTTTTCCTTAGAAAGTCTTTCTGAGGAACCTCACTGTCAAACACGAAGGCCGTACCTATTTCCAAAACTGCTTGCCAGCGGCCAAAATGATTTAAGCTGTCCAAAGTTTCACCAAATGCAACAGTTTACCTCTGTCCCTGGCTTCTATGTGGGCTAACAAAAAGAGGTTTGGTGATTTAGTCAAGGCTCTACTTAAACTATGCTGGATGTAGGAATATTCCATTTTCTGATACAGCCCAGCAAACCTTTACTTAGTTTCTCTGACGAGCTAGATGATAAAAATATAGATATAACCAGAGTCTCAGATCTCAGGGAATATATTTTCTCTTGACTCCCAATAAGTTGTTTTACCTGCCTGATAGAAGGGCAATCTAGTGAAAGGAATCTCTCTCTCTCTCTCTCTCTTTCTCTCTCTCTCACACACACACACATACACACAAAGGGATGGTAACTCTAAATACAGTGAGAGAATAACACATGATTTCTGATGATTTCTGTGAAAACATAATGGCAATAGTCTCCCATAATATACATTCTACCTTATCTTAATACATGATAGTTTGCCCCAGTAACTATCCTACAAAACTCTTCCTCTGAACACCCAGGTGGCTGGCTTGAAGGGACAGTTATCTGCCACCTCTTTTCTGGGTCCTAGTTCTTAACCACTTTTGTATCATTTGTAAGTGACCTGCTCATTAAGTATCACCTGAATTAATTTCATTGTGTTATCATTCTTCTCACAAATGGTACATTTCAATTAAAAATCTCTGCAGATTTTGTCTTTTGTTTCAGTAACACAGCTACACCTAGAACTGAAGTAATTATATTCTTGCGGGTTGATCTAGTAGCTTAGCACCATCTATAGCATTGCTTCCCTAAAAAAGTGTATTCCTAAAATATGAAAACCCACTTATAAACAACTTTAAAACATAAATAATTCATAAGTGGAAACTTATGAAAAAATAAAATAAGATGAACTTATACGTATTCCAAGAAGTCAGTTGGTATTAACAGCACTTCATACTGCTCTGATCACAATAGCACATATGTGTGTGTGTGCACATGTGTGTGGTACGTATATTTTGTCCATCCTCCCGACCCACTGCATGCCTAAATAATAATGATAGTATAACCATATAATCTTAGTCTGTGGATGTGTTCCTTAACATTAAAAAAAAATGCTACAGGGGCACCTGGGTGGCTCAGTGGGTTAAAGCCTCTGCCTTCGGCTCAGGTCATGATCCTAGGGTCCTGGGATCAAGCCCCACATTAGGCTCTCTGCTTGGCAGGGAGCCTGCTTCCTTCTCTCTCTCTGTCTGCCTCTGCCTACTTGTTATTTCTGTCTGTCAAATAAATAAATAAAATCTTTAAAAAAAAATGGTACACTTCTATATGGAAAAAATATAAAGTTGGTATCCAGTCTCAAGATTCTCTATAATCCAATGATATAGGACTTAATTTATTATTTCATTTAGGTCATTTAAACTATTCGTTAAGTATTACACTTTGGGAAAATTCTAGTTATCTGAACATTCTAAAGAAAAACAAAGTATCCTATTAAATTATTAGCAATTGATTATTTTATTAAGAAATGTTAAGTCTTATACTCTCCAACTTATAGTACATAAACAATAAACTCAAGTATATGGCATTCTGTAGTGAACAGAACAGGAAATTAACAATTTATACTTTTAAATTAGCCTTTTATTTATATCTTTAAGATTCAAATATGAAGCAATATATTCACTGAGGGAACAAAAGGGAGAAGATTAAAAATTTCCAATTCTCTCCACATAGTTCCTCACCCTGCCAGTACTTTCCAAATAATCAGAGCATCACAGAGCTTAAATGGGCTTTAGAGATCATCTTGTCTAGCACCTTTTTATTGTAAATTTTTAAACCTCCAAGGGATGCCAGTTCTCTAAACAAATATACTCCAACAGAGGAAATATCTTGATCATACATTTCTACTCTGGTTATTTAAAATTCTAATTGGGATATTAAAGTAATTATTAAATAGAATTCCATAAAATATTTATACACTGTATAGTTCAAAATAATCACAACAGAGCATTTCTCCCTTATGTGACTTACATTTAAGAAAAAAAAAAACCACAAATGCTATGGTTTTCCCATGATCATTTATAAAACTTGTTAGTCATGCTGACATTTAAGTGGTTCTTTAAGAATAAAAATCGGTTATCCAAATAGAGTATATCAGAATACTCAATTTTTTTCCAGCTTAAATTCTATTCATTTGCAAACTCAGAAATTTCTATTAGCCATACATGAGAAGAGTCAATTATAGGAACTAGTAGGGCAAATTAATTGCTCTTAAATGCAAAACATGAAGTTATAAAAATTTTAGATTCCTATAGCTCTTGGGAATATATTCAAGAGCATCTCCATTCAGTAAAGAAATTCCTAGATCTAGGGGCGCCTGGGTGGCTCAGTGGATTAAGCCGCTGCCTTCGGCTCAGGTCATGATCTCAGGGTCCTGGGATCGAGCCCCGCATCGGGCTCTCTGCTCCGCAGGGAGCCTGCTTCCTCCTCTCTCTCTGCCTGCCTCTCTGCCTACTTGTGATCTCTCTCTCTGTCAAATAAATAAATAAAATCTTTAAAAAAAAAAAAAAGAAATTCCTAGATCTATCATTAAAATATATGAATTATATATTTTTAACACCTCAATTGAGGAGAAATTTTATAACTTCTTTCTATAATTCACTCCAAGGTTTTAAAATCCTATTGTCAGGAATTTCTTCTTCCTATCCAACCTACATCACTCATTCTTCAGTTAAGGCTGTTACTTCTTGTCCCCCCCCCCACCCCACCCCCGCCACTCAGTATAAATTGAGAACTGCTTAGGTGGAGCTGATTTAGAGATTGAAACAAGTTGAATTATTTCCCAGATTATTATCTCTTAGAAGAGAACATTCTAAAAACAGAGAAATCTGGGTAACTTAAATAGAGTTAAATATAGTGGTTACCAACCACAAATAAACTTCACTGAAATAATTCATAAAATTCTTGAGAGGTGGTGGAATTGTTCATAAATTTACTTTTTCTAGGTTGTATTATGCTAATTCCTAATGAAAACATAGGTCAATGCTTTAGTACATTAAAAACAATAGAAATGTGTATGCATATATTCAGAAATTTCAGAATATTTGTAACTGTCCTTATACACAGAGTTCTACATGTTCTGAAATTTTTATTCTTAAAAGAAGGCATTTTAAATATCTTTGATTTATCTGGGCTTATTCTTAAATGAATATTATAGATCCTATTTAAGCCAGTGAAATTTAGTCACTGAGTGATTATAGCACCTTAGGGAAGATGACAGAAACATAGGTTGAAATGGAAAACTGTGTGCTAACATTCTTGGGTATTTTTCAAAACAAGTTCATATACCTTACATTATTAGAATCCCATAATTTGATCAGTAGCTCTATGCCTATGGTTTTCAATCCTTTCAAGGTTAGAAAAACTATGAAAATTCCTTGTCTTTGGAAGATATACAACAAATGGACACAGAAATTTGTCTTAAAGAGAATGATACTTTATACTCTGCATAAATCTAGAGATTTCTGTAGTACCTGTATTTGACCTGAATCTGTGTATAACTACAGAGAAAAATCAGCCAGGACACACCAAATCTAGATCATTCTATCCACAGAGAAGAAAGCAGAACTTCAACAGAAAGGGAAAAATCACTTTTAAGAGACTGCAATTCAGACAACGTGGGTTAATCAGGGTGCTGACATTCCAAATCTTTTGTACTTGACATGACTTTGCAGATTCAGTGTTGGGAAAAAAGGAAACTTTTTGGCTTATACCACTGCCCTACTTGAAATGCTAAGACTTAGGGATTTTCTTTATATATTTTTTTCTCATTTTCATTCTCTTCCAGCTACCACATCAGTTTGTTTTATGCAATCAAAATAGTATATTTTCAGTTTCTCTTCTAGATAAGTTTGTTGATCTTTAAAAGAAATCATGTGAAAACAGAGAGACAGAAAAAACAAATTTGTACAGATATATCTCATATCCAGACAAGAAACTTCCACCAGATAAAAATGTTCTAAATCTCATCAAGGGGGAAAACAAACAACAAATAATGCTAAAACTCTGAAATATCACCTGAAATCTACACAAACTTCATAATCTGAAATTAAGATTTGTTGTTTTTCAAAATGCAGAATGCACCTGAGGTTCCAGTTAAAAGTTACAGATTTCTGAATATCAGCCTTGACTTATTAAATCAAAACTTCTAAAGATGGGCCTTGGAAACTTACATATTTTTTTTAAATATTTTATTTATTTGACAGAGAGAGAGGTCACAAGTAGGCAGAGAGACAGACAGAGAGAGAGGGAGAAACAGGCTCCCCGCTTGAGCAGAGAGCCTGACGCAGGGCTCGATCCCAGGACCGTGAGATCATGACCTGAGCCGAAGGCAGAGGCTGAAACCACTGAGCCACCCAGGCGCCCCGGAAACTTACATTTTTAACAAACTTCCTATGTGATTACCTGAGCTACTAAAGTTTGACAACCACTATTGTAGAGTTTCGTAGACATGAAAGCAAGAAACAAAAACAACACATCTTCCAATTAAAAACAAACAAATAAAAAAACCTTTGGTGAAATCAAGAAATGGGCAGAAGACATGAACAGACATTTCTGAAAGAAGACATCCAAATGGCCAACAGACACATGAAAAAGTACTCAGTATCACTTGGCATCAGGAAATACAAATCAAAACCACAGTGAGATACCACCTCACACCAGTCAGAATGGCTAAAATTAACCAGTCAGAAAATGACAAGTGTTGGCAAGGATGCAGAGAAAGGGGAACCCTCATACATTGTTGGTGGGAATGCAAGCTGGTGCAGCCACTCTGGAAAACGATATGGAGGTTCCTCAAAAAGTTGAAAATAGAGCTACCCTATGACCCAGCAATTGCACTACTGGGTATTTACCCTAAAGATACAAAAGTAGTGATCTGAAGGGGCATGTGCACCCCAATGTTTATAGTAGTAATGTCCACAATAGCCAAACTATGGAAAGAGCTTATATGTCTCTTGGATGAATGGATGAATGAATGGTTGAAGAAGACGTTGTATATATATGCAATGGAATGCTATGCAGCCATCAAAAAACCCGAAATCTTGCCATTTGCAACCATGTGGATGGAACTAGAGGGTATTATGCTAAGCGAAGTAAGTCAATCAGAGAAAGACAATTATCATATGATCCCACTGATACAAGGAATTTAAGAAACAGGTCAGAGGATCATAGGGGAAGGAAGGGAAAAATGAAACAAGATGAAACCAGAGAGGGAAAAAAACTATAAGAGACTCTTAATCTTAGGAAACAAACTGAGGATTGCTGGAGGGAAGGGGGGTAGGACGAATGGGGTGGTTGGGTGATGGACATTGGGGAGAGTATGTGCTATGGTGAGTGCTGTGAATTGTGTAAGACTGATAAATCACAGACCTGTATCCCTGAAACATATAATAGATTATATGCTAATAAAAATTAGAAAATGTTAAAAAAAAAAAACCTTTGGTGATATCAAGGTTTAAGTCTCTTCAGACTGTTTAATTTGGTTGAAACAAACGATCCCCTCCTCTAGCCAGAGAGCCATCTTATTAATACTGGTGTTAGCTATGGGAACAAGATAAAACACATAATCAAGTAAAAGCAATCGTCCCAATGCAGAAATCTCCTTGAAGACAGAAATTATGTGGTTCAGGATTTTGTCCCCAGCCTAGAGTAGGCATAGAAATATTTGTCAGATGAATGGGTAGCAAGATCAGATAATTTGCTCTACCAGCCAAAGGACAATTAATTGTCTTATTCAAAGCACAGCAAAGTCTTTTCCAGAATGCATGAGCAGCCACAATACCTTGAATAATCCAGCTCCTATGTACATTGAAGGCAATGGTGTGTGTGGGAGACTAATGGAAAATTACCAGCCGAGAATGAAAGCAAGCTCTGTTCTTGACCTTCTCTGTGCTTTTCCTTTTTACTATGCAATTGGACACTGTTATTGTTTTCATCACTGCTGCTTATGGTATTCTGTGTGAGCAATATACTGACATACTGTTATATTTTTCTACATCTTTCTACTGTATTTCTTCCCCTTTAAATTTTCAGTAATTTTTCCAGATGTGTGTTTTTATTTTATTGCAAAAATGTTAAGTAGATACTTACAATGTTAAGAAAGTTTAAATGGAACCTGAATATCTTAATGCACTGATTTTAAACTAAAGTTTAAATTTAAACTAAAGTTTAAAATAAACTGAGTGTCAGAAAGGAGAAAAATCAACACCTAGAGAAGAAGTGAAACACTCTGGTAAAGGCGACTAATATTACGGTGGACCAAAACAACGAGATTTGTGAATAAGAATTTTATACTCTGAAGAATGCATATGTATAGAATGATAAAATTTGCATAAAAATATTCCTATAAAATAAAAGTTCAAAATCTAATAGTCAGACAAAATTAAGGTCAAGCATTTGATCAATTTATTATAATTCTGACTTCCTGAAAACTTAGTAAAATAAAGTTCATAATTTCTTTGATGAAATATTTTTATTTAACAAATGAGAAGTCAAAACTTAATGTGCAGTTTTAAAGTGGGATGAATTTTGTAATACCAGAAATAGTACAAAGATTACACCAATATTTCCAATCTAAATTTACACTCAGCACACATTTCAAGTATTAAATAATCTTTATAAATAAGATAAGGCATCCATGAAAATCTAGTGTCACTGTCACAAATAGCATTAATAAGTAATCTATTTGTCCCAGAAAACTTTAATGTGTCATCTTCTAAAGGCTGAATATCATGATACAGCCTTTGGAAGAATAAGAATGAAAATATATGGAGTCATAGTGACAGAAAGTCCATACAGAATACTTAGAAACGCAGTACCTACTACTATGAACATAATAAAATAATGGAATGAAAAAATAAAACTGACAAGATAAAAAGATAAAGGGAAGAAGAGTATTGTAGAAATATTAAGAACCCGTGATTTACAGAGAATATTTAAAAAACCAAAATAGAGTATGAAGAAAGGGAAGAACTGTGGAAACAACATATACACTATGCTTTGTGGATCACATGGGAGAGCTTGACCCAGTTTTACTAACAATTTCCTTTCAGACTTGAATCTCCCATTATCCCTACTACATGAAACTTTCCAGACCCAGGCACGCGTGCCAGCAAACTATCCCTCTCATCCTTTTTGCATGTGAAAGAAAATAATATAACTCTTTTGCATTTATACTCTTTTCTCCTGAATCTCTCAGGTGAGAAAGTATAAAGTAAGATTATTTTTAAGGCCTCGGGGCAAAATACCGTCAATGATACTCAACTCTAGTTAATCAAGGAACCTATGAAGAAATGGATCTATTTCCCACACTTAATGGTCCTCTTCAACTTGTGGTTATGGTAGCAGTAAAACACCATGATCCATGCTTCCTTCTGCTTGGGTGTGAGAGGCTAGCAATGTATTACCATTTGTGTTGAAAGAGACAAATATTTGAAAGTTCATTTAAAAAAAAAAACAGACTTTAGGAGTTCAAAAACGGGGGCACTGATATTCATACCTGAATATTCCATTTTCATAGCATTTTATATATCTTAATTAAAAATAATTTTTTACAGGGGCGCCTGGGTGGCTCAGTGGATTAAGCCGCTGCCTTCGGCTCAGGTCATGATCTCAGGGTCCTGGGATCGAGCCCCGCATCGGGCTCTCTGCTCCGCAGGGAGCCTGCTTCCTCCTCTCTCTCTGCCTGCCTCTCTGCCTACTTGTGATCTCTCTCTCTGTCAAATAAATAAAAAAAATCTTTAAAAAAATAATAATAATAATAATAATTTTTTACTTATTTGAAATCTCCATTTCCATGCCTCCTTCTAACACCTATATTCATAATGGTGAGTGAAACATTGTTTGTGCCCAAAGAGGTTGAATAGAAAACCTACTGGTGTATAAGTCCAGTGCATATGATAAAATATATGCTAATAACAGATATAAATAGTTTACAGTTTATGGAGTTCTTGATCATATGTCTTATATAATCTTTATCATTTGTGTGAGATTTTATTGCTACCACATGCATTTATTTAGAAAGAAATTAAGATCTTCAGATTATTCTTTAACTTATATAGCTAATAAATGTCAAAGCTCAGTCTTGAATTAAATCTTAATGCCAACCCATATATCTTTCCCAAAAGTTGTACTCTTGGTGACAAGAGCATATGATTAACGAAGCCAACCAAAATCAAGGGTCACATCACTTACTCCAAAAAGTAGTTAAATTTGTTCTGATTCAATACTGTATCACTTTATTTAGTATTAATTAAAAGTCAGCACTCTTATAAAATACTTATCACAGATAATTAAGAATCATTTAAAAGAGATTGCGAATAGTTCAGTGGAAATCATAACTACAAGTGGGTAAAACAAATTAACCCTCATGTAATTCTTATGGTTCAACAATATAACTCCAAATACATACCTGATTGTGTATGTATCTATATAAAATAGATCTATCTACTTATAGGTAGGTAGGTATAGAAATATGAAATATCAACATGTATACAGAAACAACTATTTATATTTTTCCAACACTTGTACTATAATATGCCTTCATTAATAGAAATAATAAATTTTTAAATTATTTTTTAAATACTTCAACAAATATCAAAATGTTTCACTATTTTTAGTTTTACTTTTTCCTTCCTCACTCTTTTCAGTTTTACTTAGAATCTAGATTTGGAGTTTTAAGCTCACTCTATGATAAAAAGTACCTCCTTATGTTTTAACTGATTAGTTCTCTATAGTCTCCAAATCTCATCAATCAGTAAAATGACTTATTTAGCAGAAAATTGACTTATTAGCAGCAAAATTTTTCTCTAAACCAGTATGGATTTCAGATATACAAAGAGATATTTAGGCTTACTATAACTTCTGCCTAAAACATTGCCAATGATCCATGGCCTAGCACAGCAATTTTCATGTAGTAGGCATACGATAAATTGTAGAATTAAGGTAGGAAAGTGGGTGGGGGGTAGGAAAGTGGGGGAAGGTTTTAGTTCATGGATAAGTGATATTGAGTAAAGTCATAGTTCTGTCAGCTTATAGGCAGTTGAATTCTCTCAGGGTGTGATTCACATCCCCAGGTGAATTATCCCTTGCTCAAAGTTAAAGAAAAAAAAAACCAAAAAACTAATCCATGGTATCACTCTTTTTTCTCCACTTATAATCAGAAATGAAACAAGGAGGGAAAAGACTCAGAAGCAATAATGATAAAAGATTAATTAAACTTCTAAACTTCATGAAAGTTAAAAGTTTGGAGAAATGGAAGCTTGTACTTTAGATAACCCAGAGCATCCATTTCTAATAACTCCATAATGACAATTTTCTTTGTAAATGAATCCCTTCTCATGCATGTTACTTTAGATTGATCACAGAATCCTTTGAAAGGTTGAAAATTATTCCTGCCTGGATCTTAATGAACTTGTATATTAGGATAGGATTTTTAGGACAATTTGGTTCCTTTTCCCATCAGACTGGGAACTATCAGAGTTTTAATCTCAGCCAGAGATGCTTTTATACGCATCAGAGAAAACTTTACCTGGTTTGTGTGGCTTTCTTCATTGAAAGCACGTTGAGGATAGGGTTCACAAAAGAGCCCCCAGAATATGACCACCAAATGCATATTTTCATTTTGATAAGCATTTAGATTGTTTTACTACCATAGAGTTTTCTCTCTCCCCTAAAGTGCAGCCATTCCAGGGTAACACACAGTTAACAGAGCAACAGACTGCTGGCTTTTGTGGTCGATTGTTTCTCATCCTCAATTCTTTAAAACAAAATAATTCATTTTTTAATAATTGTTTTAATTTTTTATCAAAATAATTCATTTTTTGGCAACTTATTCTTCTTGGTAGCCATTCAAAACATTTTTTATAATGTCTGCTAAGTATACTGCACTATGAGAACAGAAATTATCTTCCCTCTGCCTTCAGTCTAGTAGGGGATTCAGACAGGTAAACAAATCAGTACTCAATATACTGGGATGGGGGCGCCTGGATGGCTCAGTGGGTTAAAGCCTCTGCCTTCAGCTCAGGTCATGATCCCAGGGTCCTGGGATGGAGCCCCACATCAGGCTCTTTGCTCAGCAGGGAGCCTGCTTCCTCCTCTCTCTCTACCTGCCTCTCTGCTTACTTGTGCTGTCTGTCAAATAAATAAATAAAATCTTTAAAAAAACAAATACTGGGATGAAAGCTTTAAGAGAAGGGAATGCAAGGAAGACCAGCAACATAAAGATAATGATATTTTCAGAGAGGAGCATACTTGTGCAGGACTTTTCAGAGAAGGTATGGCTTGAGAAGGTGTAGAAGTGAGAAAAGAAGTTACTTCGGCCAAAGGGAATGGGGGGGTGGGAAGAAAAAACAAAGTGAACAAGATGCAGTATTTCGAGAACAAATGCGATTAAAAATATACTTCTTTTGAAGAATAAGCAATAATGTACTTTATTCCTCCAGAATTCTGGAGTAGTAGAAAACAGAGCCAACATGTGTCAGTCAGTCAGTATCAATTTTCAATTCATAAAAGCACCATGTGTTACATGAATTACTCCTGAACAGTATTATGAGGCTACTTTTGGTATTAATATAAGGCAAATAAAAATCTGAGGTCATTTCTTTGCGTAGTTGGAGTGAGTTTTGGGGGACTGCAGCTATGAAAGAGAGGCTGTAGAATGATTTTCATCCACACAATAGAGAGGGGATCAAAAGTGGAAACCTTCCCAATTTATCAACTTTCAAATCTCTGCCCTCTTCAATACCCATCACTGGGTTCACCCATGCCCCATCCTCCTTCCCTCTAAAACCCTCAGTTTGGGGGCACCTGGGTGGCTCAGTGAGTTAAAACCTCTGCCTTCAGCTCCCATCATGATCCCAGGGCCCTGGGATCAAGCCCTGCATCGGGCTCTCTGCTCAGCGGGGGAGCCTGCTTCCCCCTCTCTCTGTCTCTGCCTGCCTCTCTGCCTACTTGGGATCTCTGTCTGTCAAAAAAACAAAAACAAAAACAAAAAAACCTCAGTTTGATTCCAGAGTCCATAGAAGATGTGGTCCAGATATACAATGGAATATTACTCAGCCATCAGAAAGGATGAATACCCAACATTTGCATCAACATGAATGGAACTGGAAGAGATTATGCTAAGTGAAAGAAGCCAAACAGAGAAAGACAGTCATCATACGGTTTCACTTATTTGTGAAACATAAGGAATAGAATGGAGGACATTAGGAAAAGGAAGAGAAAAATGAAGCAAGGGGGTAACCAGAAGGGATATAAACAATGACAGACTATGGACTCCAGGCTGCTTTCTTCTTACATTAAATGGGAGCTGTGAGGTTAAGTGGTAAACAATCTGACACCGCCGAGAAAGAGCAAGAAAGACTCAGTCCAAAGCACAAGTCCTTCACTAATCTAATGGATTGATCCTTATGCCTAAATATAATTAAGACATATACTTCTTCCTTTTGCATTTCCTCCAGCTGTCAGATGAAATAGCCATGGGGAAATAAGGGCCAAATGCCATTAATATGCTTCCTCAAAAATCTGTCCCTGTGATCATATAAAACACTATCCAGAACCAATTAATTAGAATTTGTTATAGCACTAATGTTCACACACACACACATACATACTCACAAATATTGTTAGAGTGAAGTCAGAGAGGACAGACACTGGAAACTGCATGGTAACCATCAACTCACCTATCAAACCAAAAGCTAATAAGCAAAATCACAGTGAGAATATGGATAATTTGAAAATACTTCAAAGCACTCTAGGTAGGATTTTCTAATTAAAAACAAAATCAATAGATACCTCAAACCAGAGATCATTTACATTCATTAATCATCAATAGCCATACCAATCTAAAGAGACCCATGAAAGCCAAGTCTGATGCTAAGTGTTCAATTCATTGATCCTAGTGCCTTCAAAGTGAACGCATGGGAGCAAGTACTCAGAAAGAACCAGAGGGGCAAAGTAAATATGTTTGTTGATTGAAAGCACAGAGTGGAATACAATGCCAAACGTTATGCAAGGACTCACGACTTCTTATCCTTCCTTTTTCTCCTTCCAACAAATTATAGCTCTTGGGAAAAGACATAGCAAACATTATAGAGACATGCAAAAGATGGAACAAAGAAAAAAAAGATAAGCATTCTTGGTTCCTTTCTTTATATAACCCCTCACACATATTTTATTCATCAACATTTCCTGGTACTGAACCACCAAAACATGTGCTATATCAGTTCACTTCTCTATTTTTCTTGGATTTCCACCAATTCAAGACTTCAACATTTCTGCTTTCACTACTTACATAGCCTCCCAGCTGGTCTCCTGTTCTTCAGTTCTGCCACCATGCCAGCCACTCCTTCATTCTCCACTCAACTTCCAAACAGTTTTCTGAAATAAAAAAACAAATAGGTCAGCCCCTTCATGAAAACACTCCAAGGACTTTCCACAGTAAAGGATTTTTTTTTAATTTATTAGTTTGTTTATTTATAAATTAGATACATCAAAATATTAAACTGCACTGTTTGATATGCACAGTTATATAGGTTTTGCCAAATGTGCATACTTATATATATCCACTACTATAATCTAGAAGAAAGGAAGGGATTTTACAAAATAAAAATAAGTAAAACTAATTGCTCAGCCCTGGTCAGCCTCTGAGGATTACTTTAACTAGGATGCCCTTGCAAATCTTCTAAGCAGTGGACGCACCTCAGAGGATACTTGAATGAAACAAAGAGATAGCTATGTAAAGATCTGGAGAAAAGACAATCAAGGCATAAGAAATCAAACCTAAGTGAGAATAAATTTTGATCTGTCTGGGCTATAAAAAGGCCAGAGGCACTGTGAACCAAGAGAAGACTAGTCTACAAGATGAGCTTTGGAGAGGTGGTGGGTCCTGCTCTTGTAGAGCCTTAATGTATGGTAAAGAGTTTAAGTGTTCTTCTAATTGTGATCAAAGGAATGGAATGCTTTGATTTGTGCTTTAAAGGTAGCTCTGCTGGATGCTGAATAGAGAATGAATTAAAAAGAAGAGAAATAAAATCAGATTATTCATAAGAATACTGTAATAGTAGCTCAGGTCAAAATCATGGCATTTTGAGCAGATATCTTAAAAGTTAAGATTACAAGAAATGGATGAATTGGAGGTGTATTTTAGAAATAGAAGAAATAAGATTTTCTCTAGGATTAGATGTGATGGTAGAATGTGGCAGGGAAGAGAAAGAGATGATGTACGTCGAGTTTTTGGCCAAAGCAACTCTGGAGGAATAAAGACACTTAGAAATTACGAACTATTTTAGACTTATTAAAGATTCATTTATGATACTTAAGTATTATCATACAAATAATGATAGATTTTAAAAACATATTATCTTCTCACTTCTCAGCCCAAGTAATACCTCTTGTAGAACATCTCCTTGATGTCTCCAGGTTTAGGTATATATTCCTTCTCTGTTCTCATATTACTCTATGTTCCCCTTTAATACCCTAAATGATAGTAGATTCAGAGTCTTTTTCATCAGACCTAATGGTTTCTACCTTAGGATGTATTAAATTAATATATTTTAAATATCTGTTTTTCCCTTATATTTTGATTTTTGAATCATATTTCTCCTAAGGAAGACATTCTACAAATAATATTTTGAAAATATCAAAGTATCACACAATCACAGTAGGTTAAAAGGAGCACATGCAGCAGCGACTAGAAGAGAAAGATATATCAAGAAGCAGACAAGGGTATGAGACAATTTGCCTGAATGGAATGATCCAAATGTAGATAACAAAATGTTCACCTGATGTCAAAAGAACTGCCTTGCTTTCAACAACTTTATGATACCTTATTAAACATCTTGAGAATCCTCTCCTTTATATAACAACTTAAATTCATTTTTTGCCTTCAGTTTTGTATGTTTGACAATTTAAAAGATGATCCTTTATTCTTTTTTAGTATCTATGTCAGAAAGATTCTTTTTTTTTTTTTTAATGGCCTTTTTTTTTCACCTCACTGATAGATGATCTGGCAATATTACATTTGAATTAAGCTTTGGACAAGTGGTATTTACTTACTCATTGCTGAGCTGACATAAACGTTGTAGGTAAAATTACCATTTTCTACTGAACATATTTTTTTTTCTCTATTGTATGATCCTAATCAAAGCTGGAATTTTTTCTACTCTAAAGATATACCAACACAAGCAAATCCTAAGATTTTCTAACACTGATCTTTTCAGCTTAATATCTTTTACTAATATAGTTGATGCAGTTAACTTTCACAAGCTGTGGTTATGTAGGCATCCTATCTTGTCCGTTATATATACCAAAAAGTTTTGCTAAGGTTACATGTTTTTATTAAGACACACAAAGATAAGACAATGAAGTACAAATTTTAAAATATTACCTAGTACTATGTTGAACAATATTTATAATTTATTCTACTGTTAAATGTCTACCATCTATGCAAAACTGTCAAGACATTCAACTACCATCAACACTTTTATCCACCCCTACACATTTAAAAACAACTTAACCCCAGAAAAAGCCATGTAGCCCCTGACAAATTTATAGAAGCAAGAAAGATAGTCATCTAAAAAGGATTCAGAGATTGGTGAATTCAGAGAGTAAATAGCTGACTCTGAAGAACACAGGTTTGAGTTGCACAGGTCCTCTTACACACAGATTTTTTTCCAATAAATACAGTACAGTACTGTAATACATTTTCACTTTCTTATGATTTTCTTAATATTTTGTCTCTAACTTATGCTATTATGAGAATACAGTATATAATACACACCACATACAAAATAAGTGTCAGCTGACTGTGTCTCTTATTGGTAAGGCTTCTTGCCAATGGTAAGCTATTCACAATTAAGATTTTGGGGTGTTAAAAGCTGTATGCAGATATTCAGCTGTGCAGGGGTCAGTGCCCCTAACCCTTACATTGTTCAAAGTTCAAGTGCCCCTCTTAGTATCTCTTCACTCACAATTTTTTAATGTATGGCCCAGTCAAGATACCCTTAATTTGCAAAGCAGTAGCATTTAATTAAAATATACTTATAGGTAGGATATATCAGTTGGAGAGAGGGAGTGATGGGAAAACATGCAGTTTTAAAAAGAGAATGGACCACCTAAGAAAGGAAATTTACAAAATATTTAGGGTCAATCAAAATGCAAAAAACTCCAAGTATATTTTACCCAGGTTAGAAAATTGATGCAACAGAGAAGAGGTAGGTGAGGAGGGGAAGAGCCTGCTTCAAGTATTTGCTATGGATAACACATACCAAAAAGTATTTCAAACATAGATTATAAACTAAACCCTAAACTAGATATTATGATATAGAAAAGCATGCCCATTTTCGTTAGGAATTCATTAGTTTATCGGGAATAAAGGAAACTATAAAATTGGAAATAAACACAAAAATCACCATTACTTATACATATTGGTAACTTCATTAAGCCTTCAAAAATAAAACTTTCCTCTTAATTATGTCTTGATTGATTTGATTGACCATACCACTCATTATACATAAAGTTTAAGTCAAAACGGCAAAATTTTAATAATTCTGTTCCTTTAATGTGAAATAATTTTTGCATAATTTATCTGTAATTTAACATGTATCACATGATTACATATAGAAAATTCTTTTTTATAATAAGGGAAAGATTATTTTCGTTATTTTCTTGCTACAGATGTTAATGCTTAAGTGGGTTAATATAGTTTTATTGCCTTTCATTTCAGCATTATTCTCTAGCATCACTGTATTTATCACTGTTTCTCTAATATATTAAACCTGGAAATATTCTCCTGGTGCTTCAACTTTTAACCTATGTTTCACATTCCAATTTTCTTTTTTTTTTTTAAGATTTTATTTATTTATTTGACAGATAGATATCACAAGTAGGGAGAGAGGCAGGCAGAGATAGAGAGAGGAGGAAGCAGGCTCTCTGCTTGGTGGGGCTCAATCCCAGGACCTGGGATCATGACCTGAGCGAAAGGCAGAGGCTTTAACCCACTGAGACACCCAGGCGCCCCTCACATTCCAATTTTCTTAAGTGATAATCACACAGTAAATCTGTATTTTTTTTAGTTTCAAAATCCCTTCTTATTTTTGAATTTGCTTATTAAACCAGAATTGAATCCACTATTTTTGAATTACATCCAAAGCAATGATTAAGGCAAGCATACAATGCATGTACTATAAATTACACACACTCACACACACACACACACACACACACACACACATACACACGCACAATGTTTCTGGTGAATATTAAGGAATTACAAAATCCTCCTGATAACTCATAGTTCTTTAAGTGAAAAGGTCAGCTTTTTCACTGATTTCATTATAAAATAAACATATTTAATAGCTATTATTAACCAAGAATGGGTTCCCATTATGAAAAATAGACAATAGAGTATTTTAAAAAAGTCAATGTTAAAACATTCTAAGAAAGTAATTTTGCAGATCTTTTCTTAAGATAACTATTCTTCAATAGTTTCATACAATGAAGCAATGCAAATAAATTATTAAGATAATGAACAATAAGGCCAGCATTCTGAGGGATCTATATTACATTATTTATTTTTTCTTTGCTTTGTTTAAAGATTTGGGTTAAACATTATTTGATACTGTGGCTGAATTTTTAGCTTTTTATGCATTTGGAATTCATTTGGATCGTTAAAATTTAGTGGACAGCATTAGTGAGCAGTTCTGCCAAAGGATATTGTATAAGCCTCTTAGCTTTCAAAAATGCAGTCAACATTACCCGAGGCAGAGGAATCATGGGAAAGTAGAATAGATAAAAATAACAGCTACATTTCTCCATATGATATACTAAACAATACGAACATTTCAACGAATGAGAAAATGGCTTCAGTTTTGTTGTGGAACCTTTGCAATAAGCAAGCCCAGAGTAAAACACCCACCATCTGATGTAGTAACTCGGAAGCACCACTCTAGAGCAGGTACAACTCTTGCTATTATGATTCAGGAACAAAAACAAGAAGACACTATAAAAACAATGAAATCTATAGCTGTCAATACATTCAACCTGCTGGACCAGATGCTGCTGCGAGAACATATCTGATTCCCCAGGGTTGTAAGGAGGAAATAAGTAAAGTGGGAACTTGGCAGCACCGAATTTCTGGTCGAAGAATCACAACTGCATTCATCACTAGCCAGGCATCCACCAGGAATGCCATACTGTGGGAACCAGGATGGAAAAACAGGTGTGCAGGCAGTTAGTCTGCTGATGAGCTATTTTATGTACTTCACTATCAATAAATACTCTGTTCCTCAAAAGTCTAGAAAAAAATGGTTGCTCAGTTTGATTACTCTTAATGGTGAGTCAGGAAGAAATGGAAAATGCTTATTAAAGTCCCCACTCCCTTCTCCAGATTCCCCAGCTTATTTCTCAAGGGCCATCCTAACCAGAGAAGTTAAGCAAGTTATCAAATTACAACAAATTAGCTCTGCATGAGCCAGACTTTAGCCCCATGTCTGTCTAACTTTTAAGCTTGTGCTCATTGATGCTGCTTTATTTATTGAATGTGGCATGATTATATCTTGCCAGTGAACTGTTAGAAGATTTACTAAAGGGGTTGAATTTAGGCTGCCAAGATGCTTGGAAGCAGAAGGATATATATGCTGCTCAGTTGTATTAATTCCTTCCCCTTCCAACAAATCTGCCTTCTAACTTTACAAAAAGTAGATACTAAATGAATTTCTATTTTTTTCCTAGTCAACTGCAATCATCACAAGCTTCAGTAAAAACTACTCTAGTAAAATCAAAAGATAGCCATAGAGACATTTCCCAACACATTCTGGAATCTCATATTAGAAAAAAAAAAAGAAAGAAAGAAAAAGAAAAAAGAAATTGTGACCTCATGCTTTCATTTTGTCCCTAGGCTAAATGCAGGAAATTGGCTGCCAATGAATGTGACTACCATTAGTAGCTATTAGAAATAGTTTCTGTAAAAATATTCTATAGAGAAATTATATTAGTTACAAAGCATAAAATGAATAGCACAAAGTAATTTGGGAAATTTTTATTAGTGAACTGGGAAAGGAGAGAATTTGGAATTAATTATTGAAGAAGAAAACTTAATATAATATTCAAAAATGATTAAAACAATGATGATAAAATAAACTTTGCAATTTTTTCCAGACCCTTGGCTGGCCTTCTTAATTTACACAAAAGCCCCAAGCTCTCAGAGCAGACCCAAGCAGAACATGCATACACTCATCATACTGCTAAGAACTTCCTGTGTTTTTTTCTTTTTAACATTCAAGGTTTGCAAAAGAATATTATCAGTAATCCCTGTAGATAGGTTGTAAAATGGTATGAAAGGCAGTTAATTATATGATAGAAATAAAATACTTGAAAACTCACAAAAGCAGAAACTCTCTAAAGATTCTAAATATATATGGCCAGGTTTAAAAACCTGTTTTTAAAACAAATCAAGGATCTCAAAATTGAGCTAAATACATGATTTGCCACCCAAACAGGTCCTAGAGAGTTCTGAGTAAGGGTCTTTAGATCAAATTTTATCTTAGAAAATAGTCTGGGAAAAGGAAAATTTGGTTTAAAACACCATATTGTGAATTTAAAACTGTAAAATCGAGATGCTCTGTTTTGAAAGGAATAAAGCAAGGGGAAAAGATGGATCATGAATATATGCTTATTGTAAAGAAATGCTGCTTGAGGAACATTAAATATTAATTCTAGATTTCAAACTAAAAATGTACCTACACTATTCAGTCAGATACCAAAGTGAGACCTTGACAAAATAAAATATTTATATGTAAATAAAAGTGTCCATAAAGGAATTTAAAGTTTATCCTTGAATCTGCCACTCTAACACTACAACACCAGAAAGTTGTCAACATGGTATAAGTTTACTTCCATGAAAGAAATCATGGTTTGAAAACCACAAGAAGTTCTCAGGGTGTAAAACGATACAGCACACACAGATTAAGGCTTTTTGTGTTGTTGTTGTTGTTAATTTAAGAACTCCTAAAACATTTATAGAGAATTTTAAATTATGATTCATAATCATTTATTTATTCACTCAACTATACTTTATTTAGAATGTTACAAGCTAACAATCCAAGGGCTGGAAGATGTATAAAATTTCTGTACTTCTAAACTTTGCATTTTAGTTGGGATAAAATTGAATTGGAGGAAAAAAAATTTAATGATTAAGAGCAAGTCAATTAGAAGTTACATGAAATAAATCAGGGTTAAATGAGAGGGAGCTACACAGGCCACTTTTAAAACCATCTGAATGGTGCTTACATGGCAGGGATGGTGTGAGATGTATAGATACTGTACAAAAAACAAAATTTGATCTGACTTTTAAAAGAAACTTCAGCAAATGACTGCATTCACAGCACTGATATGACTGATCAAGTTAGCCTTGACTTCAGAGTACAAAAATTAAAGTTGTTTTTTTTTTCTTAATAGACTCTTTTTTTTTTTAAGATTTATTTATTTATTTATTTGACAGAGGCAGGCAGAGAGGGGGAGGAGGAAGCAGGCTCCCCACTGAGTAGAGAGCCTGATGTGGGGCTTGATCCCAGGACCCTGAGATCATGACCTGAGCTGAAGACAGCGGCTTAACCCACTGAGCCACCCAGGCGCCCCAAGGTTGTTTTTTTTTTTCTTGCTGTATAATTCAAGCTATGATTGTAAATTTACTGAACTAAAAGTTAGAAAACCTGAGTTCTAGTTATTTACTCTCTCACTGAACTTATTTTTCATTCATTTAATATATATTAATTAAATGTTTACTTAAATATCAGTCTTGAGTAGAAGTCTTGATATACAGCTGTAAAGGCTATGTAAACTCTTTATCCTTTTCATTTCCTTCATAGAATATATGATTTAGATTTTTTTAATAATTTAGATTAAATATGAATTTAATTAATTAAATATGTAAACTCTTTATCCTTTTCATTTCCTTCATAGAATATATGATTTAGTTTTTTTAATAATTTAGATTAAATATGAATTTCAAGTCACTGATTTATTTTCTCTTTCTCTCACCAGAGTAAAATCTCTATAGGATCAAGAACTATGTCTGTGATGTCGATCACTATATAGTTACCCTGCCATGTAGTAGATGTTCTATAAATATCTGCCAAAAAAAAAAAAAAAATGAAGGAAGGAAGTAGAGAAGGAAGGAAGGCAGGAAAAGAGGGAGAAAAGAAGGATATAAAGAACGTGAAACAGAAGGTAAGAAAGGATGAAAGAGAGGGAAGGATGGAGAGAGGAGGTATTGAGTGTCTGTGATCAAAACAAACAACACTTACCAGTTTAATGCAAGTAAATGGATATCTGCAGAGCAGAATGGCTATAAAACACAAATGAGAGCCAATAATCCAGTTGAGGAAACAGAGTCAAAGAATGCTAGTTGATAAAGGTCATGGTGAGATCGGTCACAACTGCATGTCTTTGGATAAAATATAAGTGTGACATAATACTCTTCAGTGAAGTTCAGGTGAACATTTTTAACTGCCGACTAATCTTCACTATGGACTACTCCATAGCAATGTGGACTGAATATAAATTCAATGTGTCCCAACTGATTTTTCATTCTATTCTCTACACCATGATTTCTTCTTTTATGAATTATGTGATCATTCATCTCATTAAGCCAAAAAAAATGAGAAAGCCCTCCTCTTCCTCATCTACTCTATCCAAGTGGTTTCTAAATCCTATTATTTTCCTCCTAAATTTGTGACAAACTCTTTTTCCCCATTCATACTTGCCCTGCCTTGTTTCAGATCCATCTTGTTACCCTGCTAGATTACAATTATGGCTACTTAAAATGTACTTCGTACATAGTATCCTATACCTGTTCTTGGAGCTCTCATCCTACAGCAAAAATGGAATTTTAAAAATGCATTTTTTTAAATTTTAAAAACCCAGAAATCATTATGTCATCTCCTTGATGGAAAGACTTTAGCATCCCTCCTTTAGCAAGTATAAACAGCACACGTGAAAGTTACCTCATGATCTGTCCTATAAATACCTTCCCTACCTTGCATTCCCTATGCTCCAGTCATGCCCAACTGCTTAAATTTCCCAAATATACCCTTCTTTTTCTCCTCTCCGTTTATTCTACCTGAAATGCCTATCTCCCTTTGCATGTACAACGAATTCCTTCCCATCTTTCGCTTTTCCCAAATTTCTCTTGTATATTATTACACATTTTAGCATCCATGCATAATCCTTTACAGAACTTAACAAGATATTGTGTAGTAGGTAATACATTAGTCCTTCTCTATGGAATTTTGAACTCCTGAAGAGCAAAAAGTCTTGTGTGATTCACTTATAACACTGGATGGTACATAGCTGGCTCCTTAAAAATATTAAATTACTCAACTTAAAAATTAATTAATAAACCATCACATTTTATTATCTTATCCACAGAATATTTTTTGGTCATAAAGTTTATTTCTAAGTTACTCTCCAATGGTCAAACTTCTAATGTTTATTTTAAGAGGAGGAAAAACATTCCAGGATGCTGCACCTTATTCTACACAGAAATTCATTTCTATTTTTTCCCACTGAGAACATGTGTACATGCAAGAACACCTGCCTATAAACTTACTTTCAGTATATTTAGTTTTCTTATGAGAAAACAGGATCAAACAGGAAAGATGGTGGTGAATTATAAAATTGTACTCAATGCAAATTAGCATGGCAATGAATGGTTACCTTTGATTAGGAGACCTTTCAAAGTTCCAATATACATCAGTAAAACATTTTAAACTGTACTGAGATTTCTTCTCACCATTTTCTTAAGAGAATTCAAAAATCTAAATGACTCCAGGTGTAAGTTTTAAGGAAGAAAATGCCACATATCATTAGCACTGGGCACACGCACACACACACACACACCCTAAAGGTATGGAGATGAGCAATGAAATGGAACTTCAGTTAAAATAGATTTTTTTAAAAATATTGAATGCTACCATCAGCAAGAAAAATCAATCAGTACAAAACAGCATCTTTTTAAAACGGAAGTAATTACAAGACACAGTCCTAAGAAGGAAGCAACATCAACAACAACAGAAAAAAAAGAAAGATAGAAAAAAAAAAAAAAAACCAGCGTTGGACTGACAATTTAAATCTATTCATGCTTTCTAAATCTTGATTAATTAAAAAACAATAAGAATGATTCAGGAGATGCTATTGACACAATAAGCTAGAACTAAACATTGAGTAAGACAAACTATTCTATTATCAAACATAGCCAAGGAGAACAAAATAAACAACACTTCATAATATAAACCCTAATTATGAGAGAAGAATATCCTCAGACATAATGTAACCAGATAGATGTATCTTTATGTAGGAAAATAAGAGACATCTCCACACCACTTATCACTGCTCACTCCCCTAATATCCCCCTTAATATACCTACCAAGGTTGAATCTATAAGAATGTTAATAGGAAGAGGATATCAATTAGCACATTTAAAACCTAAATTTATTATTTCAGTATTTTTGTTTAGCCCTGTAATTTTCTTACTGACAGTTGATAGACAATATTAGGAGCCTTTCCTAAATACTCTTATTAAGGCTTGTGTCATATTGTAGTGAAATTGCTCATTTTCTTGTTTTCCATCCCCCACAACTGTAAGTTTCTTGAGAATATGGAGTGTCTTTTCTACAGCATCTTTAATGCCTAGCATTGCCCAGATGCATAATAGATATTTGTGGTCTTCTGTTCCTGTTGAATAAAGTGTCAATTCCTTCTAGCCAAAGACCACCAGGAATATACCCATAGTTAAACAAGTAGTTTTTACAACTCATGGCAATGCGGGAAAACACCCATTCTGGGGAATGATGAGCCATTGCAGGGTATTAGAAAGCAATTTTAGTATTTGGGGCTGCATTGGGTGGCTCTGGAGCAGATCAAAGGAAGCAGGCTTTGCTGGGCTTTACTCTAAATTTGACACCATTAGGAAGTGGGGTTAATTTTAAGATTGAGTAATGTAATATATCTTACCTAAGAGAAGGTAAGACTAGACAAAGGCCAAAGCTATAATGACTAAAACAGCAGCAGTGGCTCATATCAACCATATTAGGTGGATGTATTATCCTTTTGTTGGTTTGGACAATATTCATGTCTTTGATCCTGTTCAAATATAATTATGGAGTGATTTTTTTTTTCTTGATTCTTCATAGTAAAAGAGTGGCCTTATCTGATGAAGATATTTTATGAAATTTTTAGATTCTAGAGGAGAATAAAAGGTCCTAGCCATGACTAATAGTATCAGGTCAGCTGCTGAAAGGCAGAGGTTGCCCTTCTCTTTCCTAAAAGAAGTGGATTATTGAATTGCTTAATACTGTTTTTTTCCCTTTCTCAGCAACTTATCCACTATTGCACAATGTGTCAACTGCCTGATTGATCAAAATCTTCAAAAACTTTAGTCTACTCATGGGAAAGGCAATTTACTGATCTGCTATATAACAAACTTTCAGCTGCCTGTAGTAGATAGCCTCCATAGATGATTACCCTCAAGCCTTCTCCTCTCTCTAAATGCATGCAGTTCCACCCATTGAGAAGTAGAGTCCATGTCTTTTTCTCTTGACTCTAAAACAGCTTTAAAATTTGCTTTGATCAATAGAGTCAGGTGAAGTGATGATGTTTCATGTCTAGGCCTGACTTTCAAGAGGCCTGTTTGCTTCTGCCTTTCCTCTTGGAAGCCTGTCACTATCCTAGAAGCCTGACTACTCACCTTGCTATAAAAATATCCAAGCTAGCCATATCGAAAGAGAGAGAAAGGCCATGGAGAGAAATACTGAATGTGAAAGAGGCATTTTTGGAGCTTTCAGCTGAGCCTAACCCCCAATTAAATACACAGGCATGACAAAGCCAAGGCAAGGCTACTAGAAAAATCAACCAGGCAACTCAGAGAATTGAAAGCAAATAAAATAATTATGCTTTGGAGTGACTTATGCAGCAGTAAATATTTGGGTATCCCAGAATATGAGCTCATCCAATACTTTAGAAGTCTACTCATCCAAAAGGAAGTTCTTGAGATTGAAAACAATAAAAAAGACATAGAAAATGGTATCATTTTCATTATAAGTAGTAAGACAACATGCAAATTCTTCAACAGTCTTTTTTCTCCTAAATTCTGAGAAATTTTAAGCAGGAAAACTTTAACAGAGAACTTAAATTTCCAATCGTGTCTGTGAGAGAAATTTTATAACAAATGTTTTAAGAATATCCATTTTATGATTTTTATAATAATTCTTTATGTGAGGGTATAATATTAAATAAAAATAAGTGAAGACTTCTTAGAGAAACTAACTAATGAACCCCAAATGAACAACTTTATGATCTAATTTTATATAAGAAAGCAGAGTAGAAATCTTACATTCCAAACTGGGAGCTGAATAACACAGTTTGAGGCAACAGTTTTAAGATGGAACTATTCTGTATAGGGGACCAACGGGAAATAAGGTTGCCGATCAACAGGAGATAGGGCTGACATTCTAACAGGAAGTTCAGAAAGTGCTAGCAACATTGTTGTTCAACCAGAAAGAACCCCTCAACTTTTAAACAAGTTGTGTCTTCAAAGATACCTACAGATATAGCTGGAATTTTTCTTACAAAGAACATTTGGATCCAGTTATAGTTACTTGAAAACCTACAGTCTCAAACTATAGATTATATTACAGATGCTATTTTTCCTAGAGATTCATTTGGTTTGGATCTTGTTCAAAGTGCAAATTACCAATGGTCTAACTTGATTAGAAAGAAATCTCACATGTGTATCTGTGCAACAACCACTTTCAAAGAGCATAATTGCCAATATATATTTCACATTGAGCCAAATATCATAACTGGTAACATTTATGTACTGTATTACTTAGCAGTAATCATTTTTATTTTGATAATGCTATTCTAAAAGCTATCAGTGATTCTGCGAATATAATTATTGTTGAAACTTCTTTCCAATGGTAGTTAGAAACTGGAGGCAACTACCCGTAAGAATAGGCTTTAAGGAAACCTAAAGCCTGGAATAACGAAAAGATGATACATCTGGAAGACCAACTCTAGATTCACCCACAGTAAACACTGGGGAATATACTTGAGCGGTTAGCAGTTGAATATACTTGAGCTGTTGGGAGCTGAGGTTTTGGTTGGCTATTGGTTGGCAAGCAGAGATATCACCTGAATCTAGAAATACATCCTGTCCCCTTAAAAAATATCCGAGAGTTGCTCTGCAAAAGGAGTACTGCACTACTCATTCTGTTCGAGGGCGGCACTGGGGACTGTTGCAGGCATCTGAAAATCACAGCAGCTTGTCCTTTGGACTGAGACTGCTATTGTTTTCCTGGCTTTGATTAGCAATTTTGTGTATTTTAAAGGACCTGTGTC
The DNA here is from genome assembly GCF_922984935.1 of Meles meles. Classification (NCBI taxonomy): domain Eukaryota; kingdom Metazoa; phylum Chordata; class Mammalia; order Carnivora; family Mustelidae; genus Meles; species Meles meles. The sequence goes on from NC_060066.1 coordinate 25,548,068, forward strand.
CTTTGATGAGTGGTCAGCCATCTTCCTGGTACCATCCTCACAGTGCAAGCCCTGCAGATTAAAGCCTAAAATAAGTTTAATGCAAACCATTGCACTCCTGGTATACTGACTTGGGGAGATATAAAACAACCAGAAGGATATGGTCCCAGAAAAAACAGTGTCATATTTTTATCCACACTAGGTACCAGACAACAAAAGCTATGTAGCTGGGGAACTGGGAAGAACAAGTATAAAAGTGTTACATATTTTGACCAGAGGCTCTGGCACTTTGGCCAACTGGTTAAACACACACACACACACACACACACACCCTAAAGTCTGAAGTAAGCAAATTGTATAATTACCCTGTGGCATCTAGTGGCTCAATAGAAGAGGCACCTGAGGTTTTACAAAACAAAAATAGGAAACCACCAGATTAGGTGTCTGGCTGGCAAGGAAGCAGATACTAAAACTGTGGTCTCTACAGCTGGAACAAAGACAGCTGCAATGGTGGTGCTGTGAATGGCTGAGGTCCTGTAGGACTTGCAAGCCCCAGCCTGGCAGGCACCAACTTTCTAGGCATGCTTTTGTAAACTGCTGAGGTATTAGATATGGGAAAGGGTAAAAAAAAAAAAAAAAAAAAAGGCTCTGAGAAGTGCTTTACCTCATACTGATGCAGTTCTAACTGCAGGAAAAAAAAGTGATGAGAGGGTCAGATCACAGGAAAGAGACAAAATAAGTGAAAGTCCTGCTATTATTTTTAATCGTGAGTAACTCTGTTTTAAGATGTGCGAGCTAATCTTGTTGCTTTTACAGACAGTCTGAAATGAGAGCAGTGACCTTGGAGCACTGTGATTTGCGCAAACTAATTGGGTTACAAATAACAGTCTTCAGAAGACAGAGTATCAGAAATAATTTTCTAATTAGAACAGGTGGCCTCCAAGTACAAATGTAAAAGTACTTAATTGAGGCAGAAAACTTTAATTGGTTAAGAGTAAGGAAAAGCTATTTCATTTTCAAACTTCTGATTAAAATATGGTACATACATTTATGGGATCTGGCCAGGAATAAGGTGTTCTTCAATTATGGCATTGTTGCCATTCTGAGTACTATATTTCCTTGCTGTTCAGAGCCATTCTGCCCAGTAGAGAGGATGATTAGGATCTCTGCCTCCTGCTCACTAAAAGAAGGGCATTATTTTAGGGTCCAAAGTAATTGAGCAAAAGCACTTCCACAACAGTAAGGGAAAAAAAGCTAAGGGTTGTACTATCTGAATATACAGTTAATAAATATGAACTGATAAATTTTGATCAGTCCAAGATTCCTAGCATATTAATATGGCCTCGTGCCCATGTTGATGTCTATTTCTGATACAATTTTGATGAGAGGAAAATGACTTCTCTGGGTTAAAGCTAATTGAATGGGGAAGGGGGAGAAGGGGAGAATGGATTGGCAGTACATCCGAACCATCCCCTAGGTGATAAGTCTTAATTTAAAAAGCAGTTCTCTGTTTTTATAGATTTAAAAATATATACGGCTTAAAGCAATTATTTCTATGGTGGGAAGAGTCAGTATGGATAAATGCATATTCAATATAAGATAGTTCAAATTTGGGTGAAATGCCTCAAAAAAAAAAAAAAAACCAGATTAACCAAGTAGCAGAGCTGACAAAAGTAAGCATCTCTCTGTAGATCCCAGGTGGAAAGAACAGTCCAAGAGTATCATAAGAGAAGATGCAGACTTCCTACAAATGCTTTCTCACATAGTAAGTCTCCTGTGAGACTTGGTAAGACGATGAGTTCAGACACTAATATGAAAAGCAAAACAAACAAACAAAAAAGTAAAACACAAACTTTGGTGTTACAAACCACCAGACAGATAGTAAATCTGAAAGAGCTAATTCACGGGAATTTTTGTCAGTATATGCTCATGATTACCCCAAGCAGTTACTCTGCCTACACCATGGGAAAAATAAGACACCCAATGACTTTTTGATATTTGGCAAAGCCATAACTGCCTTCGGTGCCCATGGCAATGAATGGTTACCTTTGATTTGGAGAACTTTTAAAGTTCCAATATAACCAATGTGCCCAAAGTGATTTTGTGCTCTTCTCTGTTAAAATCATTCAATTGTCTCCCACAGAATGTAAAATCTAGCAAGCAAATATGGTATGCTTTTTTTCATTCATGCCAAATGCTGAACATGTGCAACTGATCATTCTAGAAAAATAATTTACTAAATACTTTATGTCTTTATGTGTATCCTAAAACTTCTGGAGATGAGTCTAAAGGAATATAAAGTTATACAAAAAGGTACTTAGAGATATCTAAATGTAACAAAACAAGAATAGGAGACAAATTCATTAGTGAGCTTCATGAATTGGATCTTGTAAAACATCACAGTGTTATAAAAATATGGATTTAAGTCATTACCCCACTGAAACATTGGGGTATAGTTTTAAAAATCTTTGATATTCCTACATGTTAATTCAATTATATTTTCTGGCATTCTTTTTTTTATTTTAGACAAAAACAATAAACCTTTATATTCTCAAAAGTTTTTTAGCAATTTGAATTCACATTAAGGTTACTTGTGAAAAAAGTTGAGTAATGATACAAATGAGAAGGGGAAAAAAAAGAAGCAATAAAGGAGTTTTAGACTTGGGCGCCTGGGTGGCTCAGTGGGTTAAGCCTCTGCCTTCGGCTCAGGTCATGATCTCAGGGTCCTGAGATCAAGTCCCGCATCGGGCTCTCTGCTCAGCAGGGAGCCTGCTTCCTTCTCTCTGCCTGCCTCTCTGCCTACTTGTGATCTCTCTCTGTCAAACAAATAAATAAAATCTTTAAAAAAAAAAAAAAAAGGAGTTTTAGACTCAACTTTAAAGACTTTTATATTTGTCTGAATTGTACATTTTTCTGGTTGTTTCCTATTAACTATTAGAGATTCTAACTGAGATACTATTTTTATTTAGCAAGTCTTTACCATTCTCTCCAGAAATGGTCATATTCCTTTCTTCTTATTTCCTGAACTTACATAGGATCAGACAATTTCTAGACCTTAGAGCCAGTTCTAGAATTCTTTTTTTTTAAAGATTTTGTTTATTTATTTGACAGAGAGAGATCACAAGTAGGCAGAGAGGCAGGCAGAGAGAGAAGGGGAAGCAGGCTCCCCATTGAGCAGAGAGCCCAATGTGAGGCTCGATCCCGGGACCCTGGGATCATGACCTGAGCCGAAGGCAGAGGCTTTAACCCACTGAGCCACCCAGGTGCCCCAGTTCTAGAATTCTTGAACTTACAGTCAAAGAAAAAAAAAAAAAAAGATCCTTCTTTGAGGGACCGTCTTTGAGGGATTGACTTACAATTTAAAAATAATTTTTTTAATACCACATGTGGCATGGTATATCAAAGCAAATGGGAAAAAAAGAAAGTGAATATAAAACTCTGGTTTTATTAAATAAATTGAAAATTATTGATCTGAAGACATAATCTTCCGTTAAAAAGGTCATTTTTCTGTTCTGTCACATTAGGATGTTGCTTTGTGAGACTCTGCTCTTTTTAACAATATAGAGTAGTTCAAATACTTATTGTATTAATACGACTTGAAATTTGTTTACTATTTGATCATATACGTGTGTGTATGGAATACATATATACAGATGTAAATGACATATATGATGGATTGCAAAATTCAATTATCATTAAGATGTCAATTCTTTTCAACTTGATCTACAGATTCAAACAATTGCAATCAAAATTCTAACAAGCTCTTTGGAAAATACCAACAAAATTATTCTAAAGTTTAAATGAAAGTCAGATATCTAGAATAGTCAACACAAGACTAAATAAGAAGAATAAAGCTGACTCACATTACTCAATTCCAATACTTACTATAAAGCTACAGCAATCAAGACTGCAGATACTGGCAAAAAAAAAAAAAAGGCACATAAATCAATACAACAGAATATAGAGCACAGAAATAGAGTCACACAAATTTAGTAAATTGACCCTTTACAGGGAGCAAAGGCAAGTCAATGAGGAAAGGCAGCCCTTTCAACAAATGGTGCTGGAACAATTGGTGGTCCTTAAGGAAAAATATAAACCGAATAGCAAACTTTTTCTTTTTCAAGAAAATTAAGTAAAAATTGATCATAGGCCTAAGGGTAAACACAAGATGATAAAACACCTACAAGACAACACAGGAGGAAATCTAAGTGACAAACGACTTGGCTTTGGTGACTTCTGTATCTAATACCAAAAAACACAATCCATGAAAGAAACAAAGTGCAAGTTTTAACTTACTAAAATATAAAACTTCCACTCCATGAAAGACCTTATTAAAAGAATGAAAAAAATAAGTGTGGCACCTGGGTCAGTCAGTTAAGTGTCCAACTCTTGGTTTGGGCTCAGGTTATTATCTCAGCATCATGGGGTCAAGCCCTGAGTCCTGAGTCCCAAGCCCCGTGTCTGACTCCATGCTCAGTGCAGAGTCCGCTTGAGATTCTCTCCCTTGCCCTCTGTCCCTGCTGCAGTGTTCACTACCTCTCTTTCTCTCTTTCTCTCTCAAATGAAATAAATAAAATATTTTTAAAGAAAGAAAAAAATAAACCAAAGGCTGGGAGAAAATATTTGTAAAACATATATTTGATAAAGGACTTCTAGCCAGATATACAAAAACAAACAAACAAAAACACATTTCAAAAATAAGAAAAAAAATTTAAAAACTAAACAAAAGATTAAAAAAACCTCACCAAAAAAAATAATAATAATAATACTCATATAGCAAGTAACTATATAGAAAGATGTTTAACAGAACATATTATTATGGAATTATAAATCAAAATAGTGAGATACCAAAATATACTTATTATGAATGAATAAAATTCCCAAAAATGAGGATACCTGTTGTTAGCAAGGATATGGATCAACAGAGACTCTCTGTTCTGCTAGTGGGAAGCAGTAATTTTGAAAGATAATTTAACATTTTGTTACAAAGCTAAACATAGTCCTACCATATAATCCAGGAATTGTACTAACAGGCATTTTCTTTATTTGAAAACTTATGTCCCCGTGAAAACTTGTATTAGAATGTTCGTAGAATCTTTATTCAAAATCATCAAAAACTGGAAGGAACTAAGAGGTCATTCAACAGATGAATGAATAAACAAATTGCAGACAATCTGTACATTTATACAATGGGATATCATTCATCCATAATAAGAAATGAGCTATCAAAGTACAAAAAAAAAAATCTGAAATGCATGTAGCTAAATGAAATAAGGTCAGTCTAAAAAGGCTACAAACTATACAATTACCAATCATACCTCATTTTAGAAAAGGCAAAATAACAGTGACGGTAGAAAGTTCATTCACTGGTTTCCAGGGTTTCAGAAGACAGAGAATAGAATTGAATGGTGAAGGAGAGGAGGAGTTGAAACTATTCTGTACAATACAGGAATGACACTATGCATTTGTCAAAACCTATAGAATTTTACACCACAAAGAATGACCCTAAATGTGAAGAAGAGGAAGAGGAGGAAGAACAGGGGAAGAGGAGGAGGAGAAAGAAAATCATTTAGAAAGTCAGAGGAATCCCTGTATAGAACACAAAAATGTAACAGAGTAATAGAACTTTGTTACAAATGTATAAAGTAACCAGCACTCTTGAAGTAATGGCTGACTTTAAAACTAGGGAAGGAAATACATAAGATGATACACAAGATTTAAAACATTTGTAGTGTCAGAAAGTAAGAAAGTGCTAAAAAAAAATAATAATAACATGTAAATGAAGAGTGTATGTCAAAGAGACACAAAAGCAAGCCACTCTAAAGAGTTCTCAGGGGCCAAACCTGGGACAATTTTAGCGAAAAATAAATGAATAAAATAACATCAGATTTATAACATAAATTATAAAATAAACATCTATGAGTTCACACTGATATAAATAAATGACTGAATAATTAAAGCATCACATAAATAAGAAAGAATAGACAAATCTGCCACATAGTAGAATAGCAAATTATGCATACAGATGCTGCTCTGAAAAAGATGGGAGTACTAACTCTCCCCTACTTAAGTGTGGGTTACACATCGTGATTCCTTCCAAAATGCACAGTATGGAAAGGGGGGAGAATGATTTTACAGTGCAGAAAACTGTTATCAAGGTTATTATCAAAAATTATAAATCACATTTATATGTACCCTTGATATAATGTGATGAGAATGGCATCTTATTTCTATGGTCTTTCTACCTAAAACCCTTATCTCAAGTCTAATCATATGAAAAACACAGACCAAATCTCCAGCTGAGGGGCATTCTACAAAATATCTGATCAGTATTCCTCAAAATTGTCAAGATTGTTAAAAGCAAAGGAAGCCTGAGAAACTGTCACAGCCAATGTAAGCCAAAGGAAGACAGGATGACTAAACGTATTCTGGTACCCTTGATGGAATACAAAACAGAAAAAGGACATACATTTGGTAAAAACTAAGGAAATCTGAATGAAATGTGGACTTCAGTTAGTAATGATGCCTCAAGGGGCGCCTGGGTGGCTCAGTCATTAAGCTTCTACCTTCGGCTCAGGTTATGATCCCAGGGTCTGGGGATTGAGACCTGCATCAGGCTCCCTGTTCAGTGGGAAGTCTGCCTCTCCCTCTCCCTCTGCTGCTCCCCACTGCTTGAGTGCACTCCCTCTCTATCTCCCTCTCTCTTTCTCTCTCATAAATAAATTTTAAAATCTTTATAAAAAAATTAAAATGATAAGATGCCACTCCACCGGTTTATTAATTGGAACAAATAGACCACATTAATGTAATATCCTAAATAATATGGGGAAAGTCACGATAATGTCTTTGTAACTTTTCCATAAATGTAATACTGTTCTAAAAATTAAAAGTTTATTTAAAAAACAGATCAAATTTTAAAAAAAAAAAAACTATTTCTATTCCATGAAACACCATCCAGACAGGTTAATATATGTGATAAGTAACAGCATTCTGTGCTACCTGAAGTCCTGGAAATACTACAGATTCCTATGAGCTTTATTCATTTGACAATGAATGAGCATAAGGAATTGAATGGGAAGAGGCATGCACTAACCGCTGCTTTAACTCAATTTTATTTAAGGTTTCCAAAGCTTGTTGACCAAACAGTACCAATTTTAAAGTATGTGAGGTGCGTGAGCATGTGCGTGCGTGTGTGTGTGTGTGTGTGTGTGTGTGTGTGTGTGTGTGAATGTGTTCTGGGGGAAAAATTCTGTTAAAAATCTTGGCCACATCCCTAAGGAGCATAATGTTTTTAAGTTCAACAGGAATGAATCACAGCTCAGCAGTTCATTGAATGTAATAATTTTGCAAAGATTGGAAATAACTGTCCCAACAGATGTTAAAGACATAAAGGGATAAAGTCTCCTCTCAGCCCTATTTAATTCTATCAAATAAGATATTTGATGGGAATTATTAGACCCCTCTCTAGTAACTTCCATTACCCAAACAACTTAAAACACTTCTACATTTATACCCTAGAAACCTAGGTTTCCAAGACTTCACAAAAATGTGTGTTTAGGGAATACCATCCCTGAAGTCAACCTCTGAGCAATTTACTTTCCTTTTTACTAAAAGAATCAAACCCAAGGCCTCCTGTTATACTAAAAAATTCAGATATCATAGAACATTACAATATGATTTAAACAAAAATTCCTGAATAAGGTTATCAGTGTTCTTTTGAGCAAAGCTTCCATGAAGAAAAATGCAATGAGAAAAACAGAACAGATAGAAAGTAGAGGGCACTGTGAAAAACAAGGCATTTTAGCAAGCAGTTACTGTGTGCTCACTATGTGCCAGGTAGGGAGAAGTTAAAGTTGCTTTACATCATTGCCCTCAAGTTCAAGGAAATGAAAAGCTTACCTTTCCTCCTACTTTTTTTTGAAATTTGTTTTTGTGAGGTACAGAATGAAAAATAAATAGGTCTGTTATAAACAACCTACTTCACTATGACTTAATTTAGCACCAAGAATTCTTACTTTAATGATTTAATTAGTGATTTCTAGCTCATCGATATAAATAACTTCTTTTCTACATTTTCATAATACATTAACTGGTTTATGCCTAATAAACTAACAAAATACAGCTGTCAAGTGTATACTAGCTATGAAAGACTTAGAAAGAATTTATAGCCAATTATTTCAATCCCATTCCAAAACCTGTCACTTACAGAGTTAAAGTTACGCAGTTTCTAAGGAAAGCCCAAACTGTCTCCTATATGCAATGTATCCATCATCAGTTACAGAGTGATCCAAAACCTAGAGTACTCTTTGGAAAGAAGAGTTAGGAAAGAAATTTATACCCATCAAATATTCTTTAAATTTAGACATTGCTTTTACCAAATTTTCTTATTAGGGTTTTACCCCTTTCATGACATCTACTTTGAAATCAGACTGTTCATAATGCAGAGAATTAATATTTAAAATAACATCCTTAGATAGACGATTGATTGAGGGATAGATGCAGAGCATTTGTGTTTGAGAAAATACTATCTGGATAGGTGACTTGTTTGGAACACTTGATTGAATGCAACAAAGCAACCGGTAGATTCACCACAGTGTTACTAGTTTATAATTTATTCAATTGGTTAGTTCACTCAAAACTGTCACTCTATTTTAAACAGAGTGACAGTTTTGAGTGAACTAACCAATTGGGAGGGAGACAAACCATAAATGTCTCTTAATCTCACAAAACAAACTGGGGGTTGCTGGGGGGAGGTGGGATTGGGAGAGGGGGAGGGGGTTATGGACATTGGGGAGGGTATGTGCTTTCGTGAGTACTGTGAAGTGTGTAAACCTGGCGATTCACAGACCTGTACCCCTGGGGATAAAAATACATTATATGTTTATTAAAAAAAAAATTTGGAAGGGGAGGCGAACCATAAGAGAGTATGGACTCTGAAAAACAACCTGAGGGTTTTGAAGGGTCAGGGGTGGGAGGTTGGGGGAACAGGTGGTGGGTAATGGGGAGGGCACGTATTGCATGGAGCACTGGGTGTTGTGCAAAAACAATGAATACTGTTACGCTGAAAAAAATAAATAAAATGGAAAAAAAAATAAATGAAGAGGAAAACAAAAAAAAAAATCATTCACCATGATCAAGTGGGATTTATTTGTAACATTCAATTGTGGTTTACTATTCCAAATCAGTAAAAAAAAAAAACAAAAAACTGTCACTCTAAATGTAGATATATGAATAAAATTATTAATACCTTTTTCAAACTGCCACATTCCTTTTTCCTTCTTTACTATTAAATTTACTTTATAGCTTAAATTCCTTTATAACAAACTTGGCATGCCATAACAATTACTTGGTTAAAAGGCATGAATACTATGTTACATCTCCTGGCCTCTCTTGGTTTCTTTTAGAATTCTATCCTTGGCTCTGTGATTTATTTCTCCATTCAGATTTTCCACAGTGATCTATCTACTACCTTTTATTTCAAGGAATTTTTTTTTTTTTTTTTTTTTTTTTTTTTGACAGAGAGAGACAGGGAGAGAGGGAACACAAGCACAGGGAGAGAGAGAAGCAGGCTCCCACCGGACACAGAGCCCTACATGGGGCTAGACCCCAGGATCCTGAGCTCATGACCAGAGCCAAAGGCAGACGCTTAAGGACTGAGCCACCCAGTCACCTCTCAAGGAAACTTTTAATTAATTGTTGGTACTACTATCACTCCATCCACTCACCTAATGAACATAATCAGATCATCATTTTACTGTTGTAGTTCCAAGTCTAACCTAGTAGTTAATTCTACACTAGGCATTATTATTATTATTTTGGTAAATGCAAAATACAAAGAGAACTTCCACTTCCAGCTGTGTGGACTAGACATTCCAAAATGCCCTCAGGCACCTCAAAATACATAGAAGCTGTCCTCTTTATATCATAAACACAACAGAATACTAAACAGTTCTGAAAGTCCAGCCCAGATCTTACTTTTATGTGATCCAGACTGTAAAACTCTTTGCTTTTATCCTTCAACTTATGAAGATACTAGCTTATGAGCAATTTATAGGAAAACACAAATATTGACTAAAATACTCATTCACTTTCTAAAATTGGTTGGTTATACAATAAAGTTTTGTGAATCTATTTTTTGTGTAGATTTCTTGATTTTATAAAATTCATTTAAACAGATTCAACATGTTGCTTTTCCATGAATCTTCTGCCAAATGTGTAAAACAATCCCCCAAACAAAACTGCATTAAAATTTTAAACAGAATTTTACCTGGTTATTTCTTTTTTTAAATTTCAGTACAGTTGCTTAGATTCTAATGCTCAAAATAATCCTTTTAGATGTCAGATAAAATTTATTTTTTAATGAAATTGTTTTAACTAGGACAAATTTTCCCATAAAGCATAATTACTGTGAATGATTACATAGAGAAAAATGTGTTCACATGTTGATTTGCATTTAATATGAAATACAAGATTTCATTTACATACATTTTCAAAGTACACATTAATCTAAATGAAAAGTAGAAAATGTTTATTTTATTGGCATTTTTAAATAATCACAGTTGTACAAAAATAGATCTATGTGTGAATTTTTTCGAGATTATAGTGTATCTTTTAATACACTGGAAAAAGTACTTTTTCAATCTATTTATTGTCATAGTAATGAGAAGAGTTAGATATGACCAAAAAAATTATTTATTTATTTATTTATTTGACAGAGACCATCTCAAGTGGTCCATCTCAAGTAGGTGGAGAGGCAGGCAAAGAAAGAGAGGAGGAAGCAGGCTCCCCACTGAGCAGAGAGCCCAACACAGGGCTGGATCCCAGGACCTTGGGATCATGACCTGAGCAGAAGGCAGAGGCTTTAACCCACTGAGCCACACAGGTGTCCCTGACAAAAATTTTTTAAAAGAATTATTAGTATAACTCCTCAAAAAAAAAAAAAAGTGTGTCAGAAAGGGTAAAGCCCAACAATTCCAATATCACCAAAATAACCAAATTAAAATGCAATATGTGTGCTATCCATGTAACAGAAGAGGAAATTTGGATAGAGAGATTACCATGTGAAGACACAGAGAGAAGACAGCCACCTACAAGCCAAGGGGACAGACCTCAAAAGAAATCAACCCTGCAAAACCTTGATCTCACACTTCTAGATTCCAGAATTTTAAGAATATATTTCAAGTAAATGGTGATACATAAGAAATACATTTAAAATTGTTAAACTGTTAAAATTGTGAACAGAACAGGGGTGGCCTATATTACTTGGATATTTGAGCTAATACAATAATTCATGAAGGAAATATGATGAATACCTAATTACAAAGAAAATTTAACATTAAATTATTGTAGATGAACCATTCAGAAAAATTCAGAAATTCAGAAAAATTCAAAAAATTTATAAACCTAAGAATAATAATTCAAGAAGAAATTCAGTCACAAAATGAGTATCACTGGGTCTCTTACATGCCCACAAAATAGAGGGAAAATCCTAGGAAAGCCATTCTCAAGTAGCAAATTCTTTCAGATTTACAAAGGAAAATATACATCTTCTGTTGAATGAGTTATTATACATGCAGAATATACAAACATGTAGATTTTGCCATGGAACAGAATATTGTTCCCCACTGATTAAAAAGAAAAAAAAAACTTTCTTGGAGGATCTTGCTGAGCTGAACCTGGCCCCCCTCACCTACAGCCATGACTGAACAAATCAAAGTTATGCATGAGGTTTGACACCATCTCATTTACTTAGTCTGATATCAATTTGCTCCTATTAAGAAGGGGAATTCTGTGTCAGCCTTAAGTGTTTTCTACCAATCCTGTCTTTTCTATCTTGTATTTCATATGTATTCCTTCAAGGTCATGGCCAACAGTATCACTTCCTAGCTTTCAAATGAAAAAGTTTTTCTAATTTTACATGTTTTCAGCCATTTCAGCTTGCATTTGTAGGAGTGAGGCTGGCTATTAATGTTTATCATTATATCTACCTCATGGTCCCTCTCAAGGAAACAAAATAGAATTCTCTTGGTTGAAAATAATTTTTGCCTGGAATGTTTTATATTCATATTAAAATCTTAACTTATTGCGTCAGTCCTCTTTCTTGCTATTACTTCATCTTTTTTTTTTTAAATCATGAATAGTTCCAAGTAACTTTTCAGAATAATCTGTTTAATGGAACAAGAAATGAACTGTGGTGTGTGTGTGTGTGTGTGTATGTGTGTGTGTGTGTTATCCAATATGAATATATATTTTTAAAGTAAATTTCAGCCATTTATATTTATTTTATAACATTTTTGTCTAAATTCTATCATATTTTTATGCTTTTTCCTCATAAAAGTTTCCATTCTTTTTGCTAACATGCTATTGTTTTTCTCTTTTAGCTTTTTCTTCTTATTTTATAAGTAACAACCAACAGGTTTAACAACCTTTAACCTGTAATTCTCCAATTATCATTAGAAAAATATCTCTTTAATCTCCTCACATTCTACATATGAAGTCATTTAGTTGTTCTTAACTTTCTTGCACCAATATAACCTCTCATTAGCCACTTATATTTTCATAAAATAGTTAATATCATTTAAAAAAATAAATTTGACATTTGCATGTAGTAGTGTTTTTTTGTTTTTGTTTTTTTTAATATTTTATTTATTTATTTGACAGACAGAGGTCACAAGTAGGCAGAGAGGCAGGCAGAGAGAGAAGGAGAAACAGGCTCCCCACTGAGCAGAGAGCCTGATGTGGGGCTCGATCCCAGGACCCTGAGATCATGACCTGAGCCAAAGGCAGAGGCTTAAACCACTGAGCCACCCAGGCGCCCCAATAGTTTTTTTTTTTATATGCAAGAGATAAATGGATCCATACTAAAACTATAAAACTCCAAAAATAAAATAAATATAAAACTCCAAATGAGAAAAGCTGAAAAATAAAAAATGTTTTTAAAGGCATTATATATAAAGCATTAATAAAAGCATCAACACAAAGAATTGTCTAAATATTTTATAAATACGTTTATAACACTGTATGTAACAAGAGGTAGATGATAGATAGCTAATAGGTAGATAGATAGTTAGAATCTAGCTATCTACCTATATCCTGTATGTTCTGATTCTCTGGAGAACATGTATAGTTGCTTTATATATAGTATACACATTTACATGTGTAGTTGCATACACACACACTTCCTATATATACACTACTGCTATGTATTTATATGTGTCTGTGTGTAAACTATATATATAGTTTCTATAGATAGACAGATAGACTATCAATAAAGAATTGGCTCAAATGACGATACAAACTGAGAAGATACGTTGTAATAAGCTGGAGACCCAAGAGAGCTGATGATACACTTCTGGTCTAAGTCTGAAGGTTTGCGAGCCTGGAGAGCAGATAATGAAAATTCCATTCAGAGGGAGAGTCAGAAGGCAAAAGACTGAAATCTCAGCTGGAAGATAGTCAAGCAGAAAAGGAGCATATTCTCTTACCCACTTTGTTTCTTTCTTTGAGACCTTCAGTCAATTGGATGAAGCCAGACAAAGAAGACTTACACTGTTAGTGGGAATGCAAGTAAGTGCAGCCACTTTGGGGAACAGTGTGGAGATTCCTGAAGAAATTAAGAATAGAGCTTCCCTATGACCCTGCAATTGCACTGCTGGGTATTTACCCCAAAGATACAGATGTAGTGAAAAGAAGGGCCATCTGTACCCCAATGTTTATTGCAGCAATGGCTACGGTCGCCAAACTGTGGAAAGAACCAAGATGCCCTTCAACGGATGAATGGATAAGGAAGATGTGGTCCATATACACAATGGAGTATTATGCCTCCATCAGAAAGGATGAATACCCAACTTTTGTAGCAACATGGACTTAACTGGAAGAGATTATGCTGAGCGAAATAAGTCAAGCAGAGAGAGTCAAGTATCATATGGTCTCACTTATTTGTGGAGCATAACAAATAACACGGAGGACATGGGGAGATGGAGAGGAGAGGGATTTGAGGGAAACTGGAAGGGGAGATGAACCATGAAAGACTATGGACTCTGAAAAACAACCAGAGGGTTTTGAAGGGGGGGGAGGGGGGGGGAGATTGAGGAACCAGGTGGTGGGTAATAGGGAGGGCAGGTACTGCATGGAGCACTGGGTGTGATGCCAAAACAATGAACACTGTTATGCTGTAAATAAACAAATAAAAAAAAAAATCTAAAAAAAAAAGACTACAAAGGGCTTTACTTAGTCTGCCAATTGATATGTTAATCACATCCAGAAACTCCTTCATAGAAACTTTCAGCATAATGCTTAACAAGTATCTAGGCACTCTGTGGCCCAGTCAAGTTGGCACATGAAATTAACCATCAAAAAACTATGAAATTAAAATTCTACATTAAAAATATATATTTAATGCAAAAAAAGTAATGAAAAAGAAACAGAGGGACAAAAAAGATAAGAGAGATATGGAAAACAAAATATAAAATGGCAAACATCAATTCAACTATATTAATACTAACATTAAGTGTGAATAGATTATGCAATCCAGTCAAAAGAACTGTTAGACTGAATGGAAAAAAAAAAATTGACCCAAGTATAGGTTATCTACAGGAGACACAGTTAGATTTAAGACATAAATAGATCAAAAGTAAAATAATGGAAAAATATATATCATTCAAATAGTGACCACTGGAAAGCTGGAGTGGCTACACTAATTCTAGAAAAAATAGACTTTCAAACAAAAAATATTAAATGCAAATCAAAACCACAATGGGATACCACTTCATGCACACTAGAATAAAAGTTAAAAATCAGATACAGTTACTATTGCTGAGAATGTGGAGAAATTCGAACCCTCATTTACTGTTACTGAGAATGTAAAATGATTCAGCCACTTTGGAAAATAGCATGGAGGTTCTTAAGATTAAACATAGAACATAGAAGATTAAACACTATGAACCTACAGTTCCACTCCTAGATACATACGCAAGAGACATGAAAACATACATCCACATAAAAGCTTGTATACAATGTTTATAGCATCATTAATCATAAAAACCAAAATGTGAAAACAACCCAAATGTCCAGCAATGGATGCACTGACTTACAAAATGTAGTGTGTGTGTGTGTATAAAATGAAAGTATATGTATTATACTTTATATAAATGTAGCCTATATATATAATATATATAATGAAAAATTATTATATTATTAAGTCACAGAAGATGAGAAGTACAAATGTGTGGTATGACATAGATGAACCTTCAAAGCATTATGCTAAGTAGCGAAGCTAGTCACAAAAGAGCTCATACTATGTGATTCCACTCATATCAAAGTCTAGAATAGGAACATCAATATAAGTAGAAAGTAGATTAATGGCTGCTTGGGATTGGGAGAATAGGGCAGGGAAATAGGATGGAGATAACTAGAGAATACCAGATTTCTTCTCAAAGTGAAGAAAATATTCTAAAATTGACTGTGGTGGGGATGGACGCATATATTTATGAAATACTAAGAACCACCGGATTCTGCATTTTAAACGGGTAGACTGTAGGATATTTGAGCTACTGTTCATTAAAACTTAAAAAAAAAAAAAAAAAAAACATGTCTTTTTTGAAATAAAAGGAAAGAAGGGGAGCCTGGGTGGCTCAGTCAGTTAAGCACCCAACTCTTGATTTCAGCTCAGTCATGAGATGAAGCCCTAGGTCAAGCACTCAGTTGACTGTCTCCTTAAGATTCTCTCTCTCCCTCTCTCTCTCTGCCCCTCCTCTCACTCATTTGTGCTCTCTCTCTAAAATAAATAAATAAGTCTTTTAGAAAGAACGAAAGGAAGAAAGAGTTGGGAAGATAGAAATAAATGAACTGTACTTATAAAATATTCAACTGGTCTTTAACACAAGTATCTTCTTTGTAGAAGACAAAATCCAAAGTGACATTTCACTATTCCTCATTTCCACATACTAACTCCTGCCTGTGATACCCTTCCTTCACTTTTGTAACAACAAAAATCTCACCATTCTTTAAGAAATTCCCATGTCATTTCACCTGACTCTTCCAAGGCAATATAGTAACTAATATGATTTATGTTTTTAATAGCACTGTATTCATACTACAATTACAAGCATTACCCTTGCTCATGTCTATATTGCCATGACAGTTCCTGCCCCTAAACCACGAGATTTTTAAAAACAGATTTTTAGCGACCATCTTTTAAATACTCAGCATTCAACACACCATATGACACATAAAAATGAAGAAAACTTTGGTTGTAAATCATCCTTCTCTTTCCATACTTATGCATTTTATATTAAGAGGAGAAGCTCACTTAAAGAAGCAGATATGCCTGAACTCTTGTGAAATATTAATTTCAAGACACAGAGAGGAGATTACATGTGAGATGAGACCATTGATATATATATTTTTTTAATTTCTGCCATTTTCAAAATTTCCCTTTGTAGTCTAGTCAAGGACAAAGCATCTACCTATTCATATTATAATAGAAACAAGCTGCCTCTAAGTTACCCGACAGGGTGGAAATATATACTGCAACTATAATATGCAAATATAAGCATATTCAACATATTAATTCAGAAGAAAGGTTTCAATTTTTTGCAGGATCAACTAGTAATTTTAATACAAAAGATTGTTTTATTTTATAAATTCATAGACAAAATGAACATATCTTTTCATATTTGTATTTCATATTTTATTTTTTATTTATCTAAGAAATATGCATCTTTTGGTTTTATGGTTATTCTCATTATGTTGAAAGATTTTCCTCTCTCAAAAGAAATCAATTTATTCAATACTGTCAATGTTAAAGACATTTTGAGAAGAGGCATATTCACAGAATTAGAAAAGCCCTTCTAATGACATTAGTATTTAGATGAATATTTGCACATCTTTAAAGATAAATCAAAAAGCTGACTTTCTGTACTCCATCAAATTTGGAAATGAAGAAAACTATCTTCTTGATGTGCTTAGCATTGCCAGGAATACTTTTGATGATGCCTATCTTTTAGAAGCATCTTCAACTGAAAAAGCAGAAGAGAAATGAACATTGGCAGGATGAAGTTTGAGGCTCTTTAAACTGTCAACTTGTCATTTTTTAGAGAATTACATTTAGCTTAAAATGATTTTACATTATGTCTAAAGCTGCTTTTAACATTATTTCCCATGAGTTGATTTCACTGTATGTACCAGAGATAAAATATTTCTTATATGATTTATATTAGATATAATATATATTTTTACCTGCTTTAAATTTTTCCCATTGCACTCAAGAGTTTACTTAAGGGAGTGCTTATCTATGGTGGGACTTAATTTTAAGAGTTAATTGAAAATTCTTTTTTATGACATAAAATAAAGTATCTTGTTGGAATTCACTTCATCATTTTGAAGAAATAAAAAGAAATGGCCTTGGTGAACTCATGAAAAATCTGGATCCCACCACAAAGTACACTGCCTTAAGTAACATTCATATTGTGATCTGAAAAATTAAAGCAGAAAAAAATGTACTTTCCTCTTTATCTTATTACAGTAATAAATCCTTAATTGAAAAATGGATAGGTTCTTCTGCAACAGCAAACTAACTAGGAATAAAGCAGCATGATTTTATATTGGAATAAATACACAAAGCTTTGCTTTATTCTATACTCATTCTATGCTGGGAATACTAAAGAAGCCTTTGAAAATCATTGGCATTTATACATAAAGATAAATTGAAGGATTTAACAATTATCTAGTGAATGCTTAGTGTAGTCAATGCAGTCCAGATGAGTCAAGGTAAGCTATGTGACCTGACTTGGAAAGAAAAGCCTTGGGTTCAAATTTCACCTTTTCCACTCACTAGTTGAGGGATCCTGAGCAAAATGTTTAGCCTCTGAGCCTCAAATGAAATAATAGATTTTGTTTTCGTGCATTATTTTGAAATTATAATATATGTTGAAAGGTTCTCAGCAGAAAGCCTGAATTAAAATCGGTTCTGGTGGGCATCTGGGTGGCTCAGTGGTTAAGCATCTGCCTTTGGCTCAGGTCATGATCCTGGGGTCCTGGGCTCTGGCATTAGTGGGATGCCTACTTCTCCCTCTGACCTACCCCTCCTTATACTCTCTCACTCACTCTCTCTCTCAAATAAATATATAAAATCATTTTTAATGATTTTATATATTTGGTTCCAATTTATATATAAATTGGTTCTGAATAAAATGTTAGTTTACTCAATGGTTTAAGTGGATTACCAATGCTGCAGTTTGGTATTTGGTATTCACGTTAGCCCATCCTTCCCTCTTCCTCACTGTCTTACTATCGTCCTCCCCTTTCTATAAGCGGCTCAATCTGCAACATTTCTTACCTTGAGGGAAAGATTATACAATGCTGGAGGAGGTCGTGGAGAGGAAGCGACCACCGGTTGACCTGTGGGCTGGACCAGGGCATTTGGAGACTCCTCACTCCTTCCCTTGGGATGCATGTTCTGCCCACCATTCCGGCAGTTTTGAGCCTTCTTCAAGCACACAGCCTCCAGACGCTAATGTGCCCGGGCCCTCTGGATGGCACATGGGACTGAAGCCCGTTAAGGCCTCCATATAAACTTCCATAATGTTTGCCGGCGGTGTGGAGATCTACTCTTCTTGTATGGCCCAGGAGAAGCCTGGTATGTAATTACCCTCGCTTATCCACACAGCCACGGAGGAGTCTGGAGTGGTCTGCCTCCGTCTGCGTCTCTTCCTGCCCTCCACGTGCGGGACCCAGTTTGCAAACTCACAGCTGCCAAGCCAGCGAGGATCTTGGGAGAGAGAAATCAGGGAAGCAATCCCCGGCGGGCCCTCGACCTTCCTGGGAGGAGCGGTGTCCCGTATGTGGGACGCCCCCGGACCTCGCGGGAGTCTGGAACCGCAGGAAATGCCTGCTTGTCCGCAGGGCTGGTGCGAACCGCGCAGGGCGCCGTCCTCAAGAGGAAACCATGGGGGCGCCTGGGTGGCTCAGTGGTTTGGGCCGCTGCCTTCGGCTCGGGTCGTGGTCTCGGGGTCCTGGGATCGAGTCCCGCGTCGGGCTCTCTGCTCGGCGGGGAGCCTGCTTCTCTCTCACTCTCTCTGCCTGCCTCTCTATCTACTTGTGATCTCTCTCTGTCAAATAAAGAAATAAAATTAAAAAAAAAAAAAAAAAGAGGAAACCATGGCTGCGCGGTGGGCAGTTCTGTTGGATCCCGATGACGGAGTAGGAGTTGAAGCTCCACTTAGGAACTGGGAAGAAGAGCTCATGTTAGAGAAGGACCTGCGGGTGTTCACTATTCTACTAGTTTAGGGGATGCCAGACAAGGTGGGAGCGCAGGATAAGTTGGAGAATTTAACATGCGTTTTGTTTTTTTTTAAGATTTTATTTATTTATTTGACAGAGAGATCACAAGTAGGCAGAGAGGCAGGCAGAGAGAGAGGAGGAAGCAGGCTCCCTGCCGAGCAGAGAGCCCGATGCGGGGCTCGATCCCAGGACCCTGAGATCATGACCTGAGCCGAAGGCAGCGGCTTAATCCACTGAGCCACCCAGGCGCCCCTTAACATGCGTTTTTTAACACTAAGAGGGCGCAAGCTGTCACAGAGCATGGTCCGAACGTTTTTGGCAAAGCATGAATAAGACGTTAAGAGGTGGGATCCCTGAGAAATCCCTGAGAAAGCGACTGACAATGAGATGAAATGCCCCCGCCTTCTGATTTCTAATACAAGAGAAAGCAAAAGCGCAGTGACAACCCCAAGCCAGCCGCCAGCCTCCAGTTCAGGATATAACTGCCAACTTCCAGCAAAAGGCCAGGAAAAACATCCAGGCATGATTAGTGCACCTATGGGATACACTGGGGTTGGGGACAATGGCATTTCTCTCATGTACGGGAGGCAGAGAAAATGAGCATTATCACCATACTCCCCGACCCCCGCTTCTGGCAGTGCCTGTATGGCTCTTGGGAAGTTCAGGATACGCACTCCCTTATAGATTGATTATTCCATCCTACAGGGAGGCTTAGTCTAATGAGGAGGATCTCCCTGGGCATATGGGACCCTGGAAGTCTATAGCAGGGTTAGGGAGTTGGGAGTGAGACAGGCCACTTATGTCCCTATCTTTGAAGGCCCTGATTCGGCCGTATTCCCTGCAGGAATAAACAAAGGATACTTCAGTCTGATCCCAGCATTTGGTGTAGGACTCTGATATTCATGGTGACCCCGGTCATGGGAACAAGACATTTATGTTGTTGGGCAATCCACTGTTGATTGGGAGAAACTGATGAATTGTTAGAATGGGTACATGCTGTGGGAAAGACACAAGTCAAAGAGGAAACTCAAAAAGCCAAAAGGCTATCCCCATCAGCTGTAAAGGGTCTGGTAAAAGTAACCTGGAATCAAATATGGTTTGATTTTATTGCTGCTGGGACACCACCTAAAAAGGTATACCGGCAGCCCAATGCTCTGTTGGTCAGCCTATGAAAAGCTTTAAAACCTCAGACCCACCCCACTTGCCCTACCATTCCCCATGCCCTGCCTGCCCTAGCAGAAGCCTCTGAGATACAGTCCTATTCAGGGTGGGTGTTTTCTATGCCCTAGGTATAGGATGCAGGCCAACATTGTCTCCAGGTGAGGGCCATTGGAAGTGATTGGAGTCCTCATGTTGAGTTCACTATTCACTGGTGTCCCAAAAATAAGAGATTATGACTGTGGTTGATACTGGAGACAAATATACTCAATACATGGTAACCTTCAGAAACAATCTGACCCCCTTGGCACCATCAAAGGATACAGGGGCAAACAGTTATGGTCAGGAAAGTCTGACACTGCAAATGGGGCATTCTTCCCCAACAGAATACAATATTTTTATCTCTGAAATACCAGTGAACATATTGGGCATTGATATTCTACAAGGTCAAACTCTGTGCAAAGGTTTATTGGCGAATTCCACTTTCAGGTTAGAGTAATCAAACCAGTGCTGAGGAAAAACAACTGGGAACCAGTAAGTCTACTGGCTTCAGAGTGGTAACTGTCAACCAATATAATTTGCCTGTGGAGCAATGGGAAGTAAGAGAAACTACCCAAGAACTGCACCAAGTGAGTTTGTATGCTCTGCCCATTGTGTTTCAACAGCCCAGTATGGCCAGTGAAAAAGCCACATGCATTAAACAAGGCAATGCCCAACATTGCCACCATCTTAGGTAGATTGGCCATGGTCATCTACCAATATGGAATGGTCAGCCTCTTTCTTCAGTCTTCACTTGCTTTCTTTGGATGAAGCCAATTTGTGAACCGACATACAGCAAAGCATGGAAATCAGTTATTCCCTTTCAAGTTTAAAAAAAATATATATTCCTTAGAGAAATAATTTTTTTTTTAAACATTTATTTGACAGAGACAGACCACAAGCAGACAGAGAGGCAGGCAGAGAGAGAGAGAGAGGGAAGCAGGCTCCCTTCTGAGCAGAGAGCCCCACGTGGGACTTGATCCCAGGACCCCGAGATCATGACCCGAGCCGAAGGCAGCGGCCCAACCCACCGAGCCACCCAGGCGCCCCTTAGAGAAATAATTTGTGCAATAGTAGAATAGGCAGGCTGGTAGTCTCCACAAAGAAGGAAAAAAAGTCAGGTGAAATATAGATGGTCCTTAATCATGTCTTCCACATGAAATCCAATTGAAGTCCCAGCTTTACATAAAAGAAGACTGCAGAGCTCCACCAGGTTTTCAGCCTTTAAGGAGCAGAGATGTACTATGCTCCTATTTTCAGGAAAATCCTAGTGTGGGGCAAAATAAAAAAAAAAAACAGTGTTGTCTGTAACTAACACAAGGGAAAAGCAATAGAATAAAAGTGGCTAACAACTTTTTCCACTAGAAAAAATCCTGAAATGGTCTCAGAATTCCTAACATTCAGCTAGGATCAGGAGAAATAAAATGTTTACTTTATCACCAAAAATGACTTTACTATAGTAGAGGACTTTGAACCACGATGTATGTTTCTAATGACCACACAGGGGAAGTACAGATTAGAATGTTTTCTGTGCCCCTGAGAGGAACATATATGATGCAGAGGGTGAATCAAAGAAGGAGGAACTT
The DNA here is from genome assembly GCF_922984935.1 of Meles meles. Taxonomy (NCBI): domain Eukaryota; kingdom Metazoa; phylum Chordata; class Mammalia; order Carnivora; family Mustelidae; genus Meles; species Meles meles. The sequence goes on from NC_060066.1 coordinate 25,570,111, forward strand.
TTGGTTAAGGGTCAAGAATAGCATAGAGGCAATTAATATGGATAAATATCCATAGGAACACTTGTGTGAATGAGAATCAAGGTGCTCATGAACCAATCACTACCACTTATCTCTCCAGCCATTGTTTTGCACTTCCTATGTCCTCCAGAACTTACACAAAGTCTTAGGAAAGTGCAAACATTCTGAGCTAACAGACATTATGAGTGTAATATTGGTAGAATACTCATGTTTGACATGGTATAGTTATAAGGAAATTAAATTAAATTACATTTCTTGAACACTGGAGTTTGTAGACTGAGATTTATATGATTTAAGACATAATCAGACCATTGAAATCTTTATTTTTAGGAATTTGTTTGACTGAAATGATCTAGAAGGAACACTGATGTATTTGAAAATAAGTTCAAAATACTGAAAACAAAAGGCCACCTGATAAAAAGCATCTGTGAGGAGAAAAGTGGTTTAATTGGAAATCAGATTACAAGGCACCTGGATTATCAATATTTTGAAAATAAATATCAAAGTAGAATAAAAAGTTGACTAAACCTATTTCTTGACTTCTTTTAATGCTGCTAGTTTTTGCCAGTAGGGATTTTCCTAAACCTCTCACAGACTAATTACATGTTCTTTAATTGAGAGATAATGGATTAATTATGTTTTTAAGCATTTTGTCTTTGTTCAAGTACATAAAAGAAATATTACAATCCTCCAGATATTTTATCATAAGCCTCCAAGTGTTCTCTTTCCAAATCTTTTTCTCAAGATTAAAAGAAATTATAGATATGAATGTCACAAGTAAAATCTAAGAGAAACCCAACTATAATCTGATCACTTAATAAATACTTGATTATATAGCAAGAATGTGGTAGATGTAGAAAATGGGAATATATATAAAATATGGTGGCTAGAGAGCATACTCAAGTAGATAAATAAGACATACACCAGTATCTATAATGCAAGATATAAAGTATAAATGTCAAGGCAAGACTGAAAAATTGTGGAAATCAGGTAATGAAAACTCACTTCTGGGCATAGGGATCAGGAAAAATTTTACAGAGGAGAAATCAAATGATCTTGAACTGGATCTTGAAAGATAAATGTTGTCTAAATGAAGAGAAATCGAAGAAAAGCCATTTTAGGAAGAAAAATCAGAGGGCGCTAAGGCACACAGGTGAGGAACTTAAGAGGTACCTAGAGGAAAAAAAATTACTTCAGTTCTGTGAGAAATTAGATCAGCACTGCATAATAGAACTTTCTGAAAGGATGAAATATTCACTGTATGTGTGATCCAAAGCAGTAGCAACTGGTCACATAGGCCTTTTGAAACCTGAAATGTGGCTTGTGTGACCAAGGAACAAAATGTATAATTATATTTATTAGTAATTACTTTAACTTGAAATTCCAATATCCGGATGTGTCTGGTGACTGCCATATTTGATGGAACAACCTTAGAAAGTGTGAATTGGACTTGTACAATAAGGCCAGTCTATGGATTGAATAATAGACTGTGAGGAGTAGGAAACATTTCAGGTTTTCTAATAGGGGAGTATTAAGAGCAAGTATATAGAAAATACCAAGATGACTAACAACTGACACTCCTGTGAAAGAGTATACAGGAATAAAACAGAAATAAGGGGAAAGGGGTCTTTGTGTTTGTGCAACAATGTCCAGTAGTCCCTCCTTATCCTTGGGGGATATGTTCCAAGACCCCAGTGAATGGTTGAAACCACAGATAGTACCAAACTATATATATGTATGTATACATATATATGTATGTATGTATGTATGTATACATACATATATGTGTATATATATTCATTCATTCTTATAATAAAGTTTATTTATAAATTAATAATAAATAATTTATAAATTAGGCACCATAAGAGATTAACAATAACTAATAATAAAATGGAACAATTATAGCAATATACTGTACTAGAAGTTACGTGAATATGCTCTGTCACTCTTCTCTCAAAATATCTTATTGTATTGCACTCACCCTTCTTGTGATAATGTGAGATGATAAAACATGGATGGGATGAAATGAAGTGAAGGGAATAATGAGGCTACTATTGAATTTCTGAGGATGATCATCTGCTTTAGTGGTTGACGGTGGGTAAATGAAACCATTAAAAGCGCAAGTATACATAAGAGATGATGATTGTATTCTATATGTAATGCGAGCCTCAATTAGAATTGTTTCTTTAAATGGTAGAATGCATGAGAGAAGCAAGGAATCTTCCAGAGATGCAACTGTCAGTACTTGGTGTACTATGGTAATAGATGGGAAGACTTCCTTGACTTCTGCTCAGTCTCTTTTTGTCTCTCCTCATATCCCCCAACATCAATTACAAGTTTCTGGAATATGCTATCACACTGCTTCTGGATATTTATACAACAATATGTTAAAGGACAGTAACTTTTTGGTTGTCTGCCTGTCCCGCTAGATCAAAAAGTATAAGACAACAGAATGTGGCTTAAAATCTTGGTGTCTCACAGTAGTGGAAACATGAAAGCCATTCACTCTGTTCATGGGATTGAATGGGAAAGAAGAAAGGTACTAATAAGACCCTATCAAGTCTGAATTACTGGAAAGATGGTAATGCCATGAACAAAATGGAGAACATAGAAAAATGTAGTTTGCAGAAGAATAATTTCAGGCATACACCTAATTTATGGTTGTTGGCAAATTGGAATAGCTAGAAAGATAGGAAAGAAGTTAGCTGAGAGGAAAGAAGTTAGGAAGAGAGATGTAAACGTTGGAATAATCCACAAACATTATAACTAAGCTGCAGGTCTCTAGGAGACGTTAAGGGATATGTGCATATGGAAAGGAAAGGATGAAACCAGATTAACTAGCACAAGGTAATTATATGTTTAATGAAATGAGCAGATTTGCTTATTTAGTCAAAGAAATGTGAAAAAATTAACTGAGGAGTTTGTTCTCAGTATACTATATTTTATTCTTTCAAATGAGAGGAATTGTTTTTCACCTTCCTTGCATCTATTTGGGTATTAATGTCACTCTTTCTGAGTCAAGGTCAATGGATGGGACAATAATAGCTCAATATCCAAAGGTTTGCTTTTAGTATGTAAGATACACACAGACACACAGACACACACACACACGCAGACACACACACAGTTCTATTTCAAAGGGCGAGGTAAAGATGTGTGAATTACCATGATTTTTCTAGGGTTAATTAATTATATGTTTATATGCTTTCATGTAGTATATCCTAATATTTTTCTTTAAACTTGCTCAGAAATACCTGTAATTTAATAAAAATGAAATAATTCCTTGGATAAAAGTCAGAAGGTGGTCAAGTTGAATGGATTTAGACAAAGAATTAGTTTTTGAGAAATAATGTTGTAACAGTAAAAATGAAACTTGATTCAAACCACTTTTTTCCCCAGAGATATTGTCAGATTTCTTTGATTATGCTGTCGGATGATAGTAAATTACACTTTTGTGTTATCTGTACCACACTCTGGAAGAAAATATCCACTGAGATAATAAATGAATGCACACTGCCACTATTGATTGCTATCATTAATGTTGATTTATTATGTAAAGGATGCATGTGCCATAATTAGAAATCTTTAAACATGAAGGGAAACACATCCATCCTATTTCAGTACTTTCTATCCACATCCCAGTGAGAGTAGTTGGTCTCTGTCACCAGGGAAGATCAATGATTTACTCTAATAATAATTAAATATGCTATTTGCTGAAAAGTTATGTCCACTCACTTTTCTATCACTTCCATTAAATGGTACAGAGAGAACAACAAAGGCAGAAGATATGATTCATTTTTATGCATAACATGTGGCAAAAAGCAATAATGAATACTAATAATTAAATATAGGAGATGTACTAAATTAAATAATAAATTTTCAGAGAGGAGCTTCATCTTGGTGATGATTTTTCCTTGCCTATTCATAGCATCTTTACCATAATTATATATAATACTCTTAAGGGAACTAATATGTTGATGAGGGAAATATATTTTGATAAAAGTTGTTCCAACAGAGATTAAGATTATGATCTAAGAGGTTTACATTTGTAACATAACCCATCAATATAAATTTTCATAACAGACAATTTGCTCTCCAAAAAGTGAAAATGTACTATTGAGGCAAACACTTAAAATTATTTGATGCACTTTTTCCTCTATTTAGAAATAGATTTAATCCACATAAAAGAATTATACTTTGTATTTTTTTAATTTTACCTAAGAATGTGTACTGGAAATTACTTCATAACCATTCATAGTTACCTCCCTCATTTTTTCTTTATTATGACATGGTATGCCATTGTAAAAAGTTGCCATATTTTATTTAATTCAATAATGATAAATATTTGGGTGTTTTCTATTTTTCATGATTTCCAAGTTGCACTGAATATATTTATTCTGGCTGCAATGTATTTGTGGGAGTAATCTCTCAAGGACAGACATTAGAGACTTGCTAGGTAAATTATATGAATATTTATAATATTTACTATATTATACAAAATTGCCTACCAAAAAAATGTGAGAAATTGCTATCTCACTAATATACAAGATTCTCAGTTTTCCCCTACACTTTCACCAACATGCATTATTGTTTTTTAAGATTTTATGTATTTATTTGACACAGAGAGAGAGATCACAAGTAGTCAGAAAGGCAAGCAGAGAGAGGGGAAATAGCCTCCCTGCTGAGCAGAGAGCCCAATGCAGGGCTTGTTCCTGAAATCAGGACCTGAGATCAGGACCTGAGCAGAAGGCAGAGGCTTAACCCACTGAACTACCCAGGCGCTCCTCCAACATGCATTATTAGCAAACATTTTGCCAACCTCCTGCGAGCAGAAGGGAAAACTCCTTTTAAATTTGCTCATCAATGGCTAACAGCTGTTTATAGTATTTTTTCATACTATGTCTGCCTATACTATCCATTTAAATAACTTTGATATTAAGAGTTACTCATTTGATTTTATAGCAAATATATTTCTAGATATAACAATAATTTTGAAACAAGCCTCCAAATTCTGGGTGATTAACACAATAGAAATGTATCTATTCTTACATAGCAGCTTATTTATAACTCACATGACACGTAAGTCATATAATGTATGTGTTTCACAGATTAGGCTCTGTTCTGTCTCAGGACTATTATTTTTTTCTTAAAATAAGTACAAAATTTAAAAGTAATTCTTAGGAAGTGAATACAGTTTATCTATATTGATCATTAGTTTGGGTTCACTTCTTTCATCACATAAGGGAATTTTACCTAGGAAACATGACTGAAATTGCTAGATTAATCATTTATATGCTTAAAGCACAGCTGTTATACTAAAACAGAGAATTATTGTTTTTCAAAATTTATCCTTATTTTACCTCCGCTGTAAAAAATAAGTTTTGAAATTTTTTTCTAGAAATATGTGCAGTAGTTTCAGTTACACTGGGCATTAACTAATTTCCTTACTTGACTTTTATCATAACTATTTAAAATATTTTTAAAATACTTTATCAGTGGAGTGCCTGGGCGGCTCAGTCAGTTAAGCATCTAACTCTTGATTTTGACTAAGGTCATGAGCTCAGGGTCTTGAGATTGAGCCCTATATCAGGCTCTAGGCTGGGCATGGAGCATGGAGTCTGCTTAAGATTCTCTCTCTCCCTAAGGGCACCTGGCTGGCATCTGCTTTTGGCTCAGGTCATGATCCCAGGGTCCCAGGATTGAGCCCCTCCTCTGGCTCCCTGAAGAGGGCTAAGAGTGCTTCTCCCTTTGCCCCTCCCCCACTCCCTGCTCCAGCTTTCTCTCTAAATAAAAAAATAAAATCTTAAAAAAAAAAAAAGATTCTCTCTCTCCCTTTCCCTTTGCTCCTCCCTCCACCACTTGCACACATGCTTTCTTTCTCAAAAAAAAAAAAAAAAAATATATATATATATATACACGCACACATTAATTTTATATAATCGGTAATAGACATAGATTTCAAAACAATAAAGATTTTTATTTTCAGCTTTATTAAGGTATAATTGGCATATAGTAAGATTTCTTTTAAGATTTTATTTATTTGACAGACAGAGATTATAAGTAGGCAGAGGTAGGCAGAGAGAGGAGGAAGCAGGCTCCCTGCTGAACAGAGAGCCCAATTCGGAACTCAATTCTGAGATGATGAGATCATGACCTGAGCCGAAGGCAGAGGCTCAACCCACTGAGCCACCCAGGTGCCCCAAGATATTTAAAGTGTACATCATGTTGATCTGATATACAGGTACCTTGTGAAAGGATTTCTTTCCTCTACCTCCATCTAGTTAATTAACCCATCCATCATCAGCTCACATATTTGTCCCTTTTTCTTTTTTTCTTTCTTTTTTTTCTTTCTTTCTTTCTTTCTTTTCTTTCTTTCTTTCCTTCCCTCCTTCCTTCCTTCCTCCCTACCTTTCTTTCTTTCTTCCTTTCTTTCTTTTCCTTCCTTCCTTCCTTCCTTCCTTCCTTCCTTTCTTTCCCTTCCTTCCTTCCTTCCTTTCTTTGGTGAGGACATTTAAGTTCTACTTTCTTAGTAAATTTTATTTAAACAATGTAGTGTTAACAACTTAATCACCATATTTTACATTAGATCCTCAGAACTTATTCATCCTATAGCTGAAAGTTTGTAACCTCTTACCAACTCTCCCTGTTTTCCCAATCTCCAGCCACTTTTATAACCTCTGTTTCAATGAGTTTGTCTTTTTTGAAGGGGGGAGGATTCCAGATATAAGTGATAACATGTAGTATTTGTTTTTCTGTGTCTGACTTTCTTTAACTTTGAATGGCCTCATGGTCCATTCATGTTGTTGTAAATGTCAGGATTTCATTCTTTCTCATGGCTGAATATTTCATGGGGGGAGGGGTGTATATCTATCTATAGATATGAGAGAGATATACAGATATATATTTATATAGAGAGAGATATATCTAAATCATGTATATGTATATTCATATACACTGTGTGAGTTTATACATACATACATACATATACTATGCATGTATACATACACATACATATATATAGTATAGATGTATATATATACTATTCATCCATTGATGGACACACGTTTCTATTTTTTGGCTATAGTTGAATAATGTACAATGGACACGGGAAAGCAGTTTTCTTTTAAATATCTTATTATCATTTCCTTTGGACATATATCTGCAAGTGGGATTGATGGATCATACAGTGGTCCAATTTTTAATTTGGGGGAGGTCTCTATACTGTTTCCAAGTGGCTCCACCAACTTGCATTCCCACTATGGTGCACAGGATGTTCTTTTCTCCACATCCTCAACAACAACGTCTTTTGTCTTTTGATGAGAGCCATTCTAACTGTAGGTACACTCTCTTCACTCCAAATGACTCCTTCTAAGAGGAAACAATTTAAAATTTTCTTATTGTCTCTTATGATATTTATGTCTATATTTCTTATAATGTATTTATTTTAAATTTTATTTTAATTCTACCATATTTATATTCAATGTTACATTAGTTTCAGGTTTACAATATAGTGATCCAGCAATTCCATATATTACTCAGTGCTCATCTGCACCCCATCACCTATTTCACCCATTCCCCCACCTACTTCCCCTATGGTAACAGTTTGTCCTCCATGGTTATAAGTCTGTTTTGTGGTTTGTGTCTTCTTCCTTCCTGTTTTGCTTCTTAAATTTCACATGTAAGTGGGATACCTGGGTGGCTTAGTCGTTTAAGCATCTGCCTTTGGCTCAGGTCATGATCCTAGTGTCCTGGGATAGAGTCTGACATTGTGTTCCTTGCTCGGTGTGTTGGGTGTTGGGGGGCTGCTTCTCCCTCTGCCTGCCATTCCCCCTACTTTGCTTGCTTGCTCTCTTGCTCTCTCTCTCTCTGATAAATAAATAAAATCTTTTTAAAAATTCCACATATAAGTAAAATCATATGGTATTTGCTTTTCTCTAGCTGGCTTATTTGGCTTAGCATTATGCTGTCTAGATCCACCCATGTTGGTGCAAATGGCAAGATTTCATTTTCTTTTATGACTGAATAATATTCCATTGTATGTGTACTTGTGTATATATATTCAGATATATATATAGATAGATAGATATCATATCTATACATATAATTATATCTGTATATCTATATATATCTCACATATTTATTCATTCACCTATTGGTGGACAGTTGGGCTGCTTCCATAATTGGCTTTTGTAAATAATGCTGCAACACACATAGGGGAGCATATATCCTTCAAATTAGTGTTTTCATATTCTTTGGGTCAATACCCAATAGTGCCATTACTGGATCATAAGGTAGTTATGTTTTTAATTTTTTGATTAACCTCTATACTGTCTTACACAGTGGTACACTAGTTTACATTTTTATCAAAACTACACAGGTGTTCATTTTTCTCCCATCCATTTCTCAATCCTTGCCAACACTTGTTGTTTCTTGAGTTTTTAATCTTGCCATTCTGGTAGGGGTGAGGTGTTATCTCATTTAATTTGTATTTCCCTGATGATGAATGATATTGAGCATTTCTTCATGTGTCTGTTGCCTGGCATATTTATTCAAACCACCTGATTAGTATGCCTTGTGCTTGTGGTTATAAAAATATAAAATTCTACAGTCTTATCTTCCTTTTCTTATCTGTTTATCCATTATCTTAGTCCCTTTGGGCTTCTATAACAAAAGTACCATAGAATGGGTGCCTATGAATGACAGAAATATATTTCTCAATGTTTGTGGAGGCTGGGAAGCCCAAGATCAAGGTGCTAACAGATTCCACGTCTGGTCAGAGCCTCCTTCCTGGTTCATAGACTGCTATCTTTTAGCAGTAATCTCACCTGGCAGAAGAGCATGGGGATCCCTCAAGGTATCTTTTATAAAGGCAATAATTCCGTTCACAAGGATTCTATATGTATGCTCTAATCAACTGCTAAAGGCCTACCTTCAGATCCCATCACAGTGGGCATTAGGACTTAACAGATGAATTTGGGGAGGACAAAAACATTCAGTCTACGTACCCATAATGTTTTTGTCATGTGTATACTTTTCATATCAATGTAGTGACTTAGTACATTCTATTTCTCTTAACAACCATGATAAAATAAAAATCATTTTCCTGATTACTGTTCAATTATGCATTGTGCTGTGTTCTTTAATTGCATTATTCAACATAATCCTAGTTAAAAATGTATGACCTAAGGATTTTGATATTTCTGTTACATATGAACAACTGAGGCATTCCCAACAGTCTCATCAAATGGTATACATCAAATCCTATTTGCTGAATAAATTAATAATAAAAAACTGAAATATTTAAGTAAAATCAAACTATGTTTCAAAGACTTAATATAATCATATAATAAAAATATGAGAGTACCTCATGATTGGTTTATGAAAGCTTTCTAGAATGAAAGAGTTTCTTTCACTATAGATTCCTCATAGATGGTATGTCAGTATCAAAATACAGCCATGATGATATTTTCTAACTTCAACATATCTTTAAGAACTTTCATTACTCAATCTCTGGTAAAAAATCCTACTGTTCTTTGGATGGTGTGCATTATCCGCATTTACTATCTTCTGTATCCATATTTGTTAAATCACTCCCAACTACCATCTTCCTTCCCCTTTATAAAAATAAAAGGCATCTTTTTTTTATTCACAAATGACATATCAGATAAAGGGCTACTATGCAAAACCTATAGACTTATCAAACTCAACACCCAAAGAACAAATAGTTCAATCAAGAAATGGGCAGAAGACATGAACAGACATTTCTGCAAAGAAGACATCCAGATACCCAACAGGCACATGAAAATGTACTTAACATCACTCAGCATCAGAGAAACACAAATCAAAACCACAATGAGATACCACCTCACACCAATCAGAATGGCTAAAATTAACAAGTCAGGAAATGACAGATGTTGGCAAGGATGTGGAGAAAGGGGAACCCTCCTACACTGTTAGTGGGAATGCAAGCTGGTGCAGCCACTCTGGAAAACAGCATGGAAGTTCCTTAAAAAGTTGAAAATAAAGCTACCCCACAACCCAACAATCGCACTACTGGGTATTTACCCTAAAGATACAAATGTAGTGATCCGAAGGGGCACGTGCACCTGAATGTTTATAGCAGCAATGTCCACAATAGCCAAACTATGGAAAGAAACTAGATGTCCATCAGCAGATGAATGGATAAAGAAGAAGTTACACACACACACACACACACACACACACACACACACACACGAATACTATGCAGCTATCAAAAGAAATGAAATCTTGCCATTTGCAACGACGTGGATGGAACTAGAGGGTATTATGCTGAGAGAAATAAGTCAATCAGAAAAGACAATTATCATATGATCTCCCTGATATGAGGAATTTGAGAGGCAAATTGGGGGTTTTGGGATAGGGAAAGAAAAAATGAAACAAGATGGGATCAGGAGGGAGACAAACCATAAGAGACTCTTAATCTCACAAACAAACTGAGGGTTGCTACTGGGAGAGGGGTTTGGAGAGGGTGGTTGGGTTATGGACTTTGGGGAGGGTATGTGAAATGGTGAATGTTGTGAAATATGTAAGCCTGACAATTCACAGACCTATACCCCTGGGGCAAATAATACATTATATGTTGATAAAAATAATTTTTAAAAAATTAAAAAATTTTAAAAAAGGCATCCTTTCTACTCAGGTTCTTCCTATTTCTGGATGACTCAGTTTCTGTGTGAACAATCTTATCAACACCTTGACTTCTCCATTTGTAACTTCTTCATCTCTGGGAAAAGTTTTTATTTTTCTTCAACTTCCACTACATGCATCCATGACCACACCTTAAACATTACCATCACCCACTGAACTATTTCATTTGGTCCAACCATCTTAATTCTCCAATTATTTTATCCCACTAAGTTATTCCTTTTCTTTACATAAATAAGGCTTTCCATCTCATTATTTCTCTACACTGTCCTCCCTACCCTTCACTTTCCTTTCTCATCTAACTTTGTGGGCATTTTTCTGAAATTCGTATTTGCCAGCATCCAAAATTCCATTTTGTATTCTAAATTGAAGGAGACTAATTAGGAGTTTATTGCAGCGATCTAACAGTAATTGAAGATAAAAAATTTTTAAAGATAAAATTTTATAAATTCAATGACTGCTTGAATAAATATTATGAATGACAACATTGTATCAAAAAACTAAAATTCACAGTGATCTTCATTTTCCTTCCTTATGTTCCCATGCTCTAATCATGTACAATATTCATTTTCACCCATATGTTATCCCCGCCTCCCCCATTCAACCACCCAACTTGACATAACTAAATTCTTATTCATATTTTAAGTTTCAGATTTTAGATAATGACATTTTCCTGACCTTGGAAAATGAATAACATGCTCTTGAATATGCTGCACTGAACCTTGTAGTCTCCTATCAGAATAATGATAAGGCTCTATTGTAAACATTTTTTCCCTAAAGGCATAAATTTTGCTTAACTTTGTCTATTTGTTGGTCTCTTGGATAATAGTACTGTGTCTAGCACAGAGAAATCATACAATAAAATTTTATTAAGTGAATAATTAAGTAGATTAATTGATTCATCAGCATTAGCTCAGTATTAGATTAATAAATAAAAAGCCAACAGAACCCCTTTGATAAGAGAGAAATTTAAGATTTTAAGGGTAAGAAATCAGCTTTGAAAGCCTTATTTAATGGTAAAAAAAAAAAAAAGAAAAGTAAGAGATTCGTCCTTCAAAGATTCAATTTTCACTTGTTTTCCTCGCTGGTCTGGTTGAGCATTTGGCAAACCCCATGATACCACATTCAAATACTGAAACTCCCCCTAGTGGGCTTGGTAAAGCACCCCTACTTGGCCATCTCCCACCTGTGATTTTGGTTTCCTTCCAGATATCTGAAAGCTGCAGTCCTTCTATTTGTGTACGAAATGAATTATAAGCAAAAGACTTGTGCGTCTTTTGAGTTTAAAGTATGTAACTTAATAAGGTATTTTAACCATGTGAAATATCTAAAATTCACTTACACTGATCATTTGGTGTCATATGTCCACAAAATTTAAACACCTTGCACACATTTTACTTTATTCTATCTAATTCATTACATAAATGGAAACAGTTCCCAAGGATATCAAATTCTTCTAGAGTAAGCATTTTTGTTTGTTCTGATTTAATGGCACAAAATCTAAACTAACAGTATCTTTTTATTTGGTATGGTAAGTTTCATTTTTATTTAGTTAGTGAAAATGAATTTGTCTTTTTAATACACCTTGATTTACACTTTGAAATAAAGTGTTCTAATCTGACTAGCAACTGAATGTCTGCTTGTTTGTTTCTAATACTGTCTAAGGTGGTTAGGATTATAGAGCAGCAAATATTTGTTTACAATGAGAAGATTGATTTGGAAACATAAACAGTAGAATGTAAATCAATCATACATTCAATTGTATATAACTAATAGTGTTCATGGGGACAAAAATATAAATGCTGTCTTCTATGTAAAGCAAATGCAATTATTATAAATTGTATAAAAAGATGAATTTATTTCTTATAAGATATAAGTAGTGTATACATTTAAGATGACCTTAATCAGTAGCAGAAGAATTACTGAACAAGGCAAAGTCAAATGTTATAGAAAGAATAGTGGCCAAGAGTCCACAATCTGTGATACAATGTAAGTCCTGCATATTCACTGTTTTAGATCATGTTCTTCCAGAACTGCCCTTGAAATGAGGATTTGCCTCAGTTTTTTAACAATGCGCATTAACAGAGAACACAGAGGAGCCAAATGATGAATAATGATGAGTTTCCAGTAGAAACCCGAAAAGGAGATGGGCAAGCAGGACAGGAAAGCAAGAGTTGGGTGAGGGTGAAATAAGTAAGGTTTTAGCCTTAGATGCAAAATGCAAGGGTGTGCCATGAAACTCACTAATCAAGATCAATGATATTAAACTGATAAGAAAAGATACTACAGCTTCTCAAACAAAGGAAACAATCAAACAACCCTAAAAGGCAATCTACTGAATGAGAGAGGATATTTGCATATGGCATACCTGATAAAGAGTACGTAAAATCTGTAAAGAATTTAGCAAAAACTCAACACCCCAAAAAACAAATAATCCAGTTAAGAAATGGGAAGAAGAAATGAATAGACCAAAGAAGCCCTAAAAATGGTTAACAGACACACGAAAAGATGCTCAACATGATTAGTCATCAGGGAAATACAAATCAAAACTATAATGAGATGTCACTTCTCAACCTAATAGAGTGGCTGAAACTAACAACACAGGAAACAACAGATGTTGGTGAGGAGGTGGAGAAGGGGGAACCCTCATACACTGTTGGTGGGAATGCAAAATGGTGTAGCCACTCTGGAGAACAATATGGAGGTTCCTCAAAAACTTAAAAATACAACTACCTTATGATCCGGCAGTTGCAGTCCTAGGTATTTACCCAAAGTATACAAAAATACTGATTCGAAGGGGCACATGCACCCCGATGTTTATAACAGCATTATTATGCCAAATTATAGAAAGAGCACAAGCATCCATCCACTGATGAATGGAGAAGATGAAGTGGTATTTATATATAATGGAATACTATTTCACCATCAAAAAGAAAGAAATCTTGCTGTTTTCAATGACATGGTTGGAGCTAGAGTGTATTATGCTAAGCAAAATAAGTCAGTCAAAGAAATACAAATACCATATGATTTCACTCATATGTGCAATTTAAGAAACAAAATAGATGAACATAGGGGGAGAGAAAGAAGAAAGAGAGAGAGAGGCAAACCATAAGAGACTCTTAACTAAGGAGAACAAAGTGAGGGTTGACAGAGGGGAGATAAGGCAGGGTATGGGCTAAATGGGTGATGGATATTAAGGAGGGCATGTGTTGTGATGAGCACTGGATATTATGTATAAATGATGAACCACTAATTTAGTGGCTCCTGAAATCAATATTCATTATATGTCAACTAACTAGAATTTAAATAAAAACTTAAAAAAAAAAAAAAAAACACCTGGCTGGTTCAGTCAGGGGAGTATATGACTCTTGGTCTCAGAGTTTTGAGTTTGAGCCCCACATTGAGTGTGGAGATTACTTGAAAATAAAATCTTGTAAAAAAAAATCAACTATACTCTAATGCCAGATTATACATACATCAAAATTAATACCAAAAAGAGGCATGATAAACAAAATGTCAATTTTTCAATGAAGGTAGGCTGCTGTGTTGTTCTTTGTTTTATGACCCTGTTCTATTGTGCAATAAGAATAGCCATTTCCGTCAGCCCAAGGTTCCCAGCCCTCCTGCCCAATAACTGTGTTGACAGCTGGGAATTTTATGCAAAAAGATGGAATAACATGGGACTTTATCTATTGTCATTTCTTAACTGTAAAGCTTATATTAACTTCTACTTGGTTTAAGAAGTAGGAGAGTATTTTGGTAAGTATACATATGGGTACACAGTTTTCCTTTTGCCACAGGCCTCAAGATAGGTCAGCATAGTACTAGGGCTAGGGGAAAAAAAAGAAGCGAGAGAGTGTGGATTTTAGTAAATTCTCAGTCTCAGCCTAATCTCTTGAGGAAAAACTAAAATCTAAATTACACATTAAAGTCTGTCCATCTTGAGATAAAAAGGCTGAGATTGTATCCCCCACAGCAGCAAAGCACTGGTAATGGGCCAGCTCCAGTGGAGTGGGACAAACATTGCCAAGCACTTCAGGTGTTCGGTACAGATACCCAAAGACAATCCTCTCAAGAAGGTTGCAGGCACAAGCCTTAACAGCAAAAAATACCCAGACACTGTGGGGGCAAAAAAAAAAAAAAAAAGGAAAGAAAGAAAAAGAAAAAAAAAAAGAATCTAGCTGGGGCAATAATTAAAATTTTTTAGGTGTCCACTATATCTGTCTTGTGACCATCAGCAAGCAACTTAAACTCCCTAGAGGTAATTCCTATCTTGATCACCTCAGAGGTTTGTTATAAATAACAAACATAAGGAAGTAGATTAACTCACCATTCTGATTCAGTTATTTAACAATGTCGGTTAATAAAGGACAGACTTAGGAACCAGCACATGAGCCTAAAAGTGTTCTGAGTAATGAAACAATATTACATATCACACACAGTGAAACTCACACAATATTAATAACAGTGACTCTCATTTTCTTTCTGAGATCCTAGTTCTTATTACTTTGAATCAATATTACATAATTTAGTTGTGTGGTTTCCAAGCTCTTGCATAATAAGAATAAACAAATAAGAAGAGGAAAAATAGATCGTTCCGGATAGATCTGCAGAAAGACAGCTTGTATGGACAGAAATGCGATGTGACCATCTGCCAGAAAAGTGTGAATTGCAAAAATGATAAAAATCATATAAATGACCTCAAGTATCAAATCAATTTGTAGTCACTTAGTATAGATGTGCATATGCAAACACGTGTGTATTCATCATCTGCTTTATTTCAAAAAACATATTTCATTAAACTTGCAATAAATTATTTAAAATGACACAGAATATACTAAAGAAAGGAAAAATAGCAGAACTGTCCAGCCAGGGGGATATCAAGGAATGTGGTTTGTACAGTTGAGTCAGATCTGAGTGATTTTTCCAATCATGTCTTCCCGCACTGTGCCACTGTGCTATCAGACCACCTGGCCACCTCCCCCATTACCAGATCTAGCCGAGTACAAGCTTCTGGGACCTGAACTGAGAGATGTGCACCATATTCATTCCAATAGAGGGTGACGTTCTATTGTGGCAAAAAGCAATAGAAGCTGTGGGTTGTGTTTGTGATAGTTTGCTTCAGTAATAACTGGTGATTATGAGACTGCTTTAGATAATGGAGCAGACACTGAACAAAATATTATATATCTACAGGAAAAAAAAACTGCTTTATGGGGACCCAGGGTTTTATTTTATTTTGCTTTCTTTTCATCTATTCAAGACCTCTCAGTATTATTTAACTTAAGGAAAGGTTAAACTGCAAGTGGACAGAGCCTTAATCAAACCTCCCGGTTTAAACATCAGGCAACTTGTTTTTTTGCCATTTTGATCTGGTAGGCATCACGGGACTGTTACTATTTTGGAGGGATAAGTAATAGAAATCAATTCCAGCTAGCAGATGCAAAATGGAAATTCATTTTAGAGACTTAGAGATCCTGGGGTCACTCACAAAATTTTTAAAAAAAGAAGAAAAACAGCTGACATCCGCAAGAAAAGTGAGGAAACGGGGCAATCTGGAAGATCCACACAGTAGGAAGTAATTCATGTTATTTGGTTTCCATGACTATGATAAATCATTTTTTACCTAATCATTCTTCCCATGAATGTCAGAAACCTTGACAGACAGCTCTATGAAGACTGGAGAGAAGGAGAATGAGGTAACAACTAGAAAGGAAACTAAAGAATGATAATCAGAGAGAAAAGGAAGTTGAGATGATGTTATACAAACCTGAAACAAAAGTAAAAAGAAACAAAAAAGCAAAAAAATGTTTCAGATAAGTCTCTCAAAGTCTCATAGGCATGTTGGTGAGACAGCAGTCATATGCAGTCCAGAGCAGAGGAATTTCTGAACAATGTCCAATAACATCATGTCAGAACCAGGGGTAAGACCAGAGTGAAAGGTAAGCAAGTCAGAAGCTATTATGAGAGCTCATTTATTCTTCTCCTATCCCCCTACCCCCCCATGTTGCTTCTCCATGTCCTCATATCAGGGAGATCATATGATAGTTGTCTTTCTCCGATTGACTTATTTCACTAAGCATGATACGCTCTAGTTCCATCCACGTCGTCGCAAATGGCTCAGCAGCAATTCAAATTCAATCTTCTTGTCAAGGATAGCATAAGAGTCACTTCAGGGATCCACATCACACCATATAGTAACTGATGTTAATACATACTGTTTGAGTCGTCAAAATGCTTTTTTAAGAACAGGAAGTATGTGCTGCCTATTAGAGTGACTTCTATTCAAAATAATTATTTTGGTTATTACTTAAATAATTATGTCCTCATATATTTGGAAAATTTTGTGATCCAAGGAAAGTTTTTCCCCAGAGTTATGAATACCTGAAATAAATCATTATATTACTGGCACAGTATGTGTACCGTATGGAAAAATTGCTATGTCAAAACTGCATAGATGATCTATAAAAATATTAGGGATTGATAGAATTATCCTGCTATACAACATTTAAATTCAATGTTGAGAAGTCAATGTACCTCTAGTAGCCTATATTTATTAATTTTCTAATAAATTAATACAGTAAAATATTTAAAACTGATGCAAATGCTAATAGCTTTTGTTGCACACTAAAATTAAAAACCTGTTTCCTCTGCAAAGGAAAAAGGAAAGAAAAGTTTGCAGGTGTATCAAACATTCCACGGTGCCATGTCTAATGAAGACTGTCAATTTCAGGACACTTCTACATACTAACTATATAAGTATAGGCAAATAATTGATGCAACACTGTTTATTTGAGCAGCAGCTTAATTTACTTATCAACAAGTTAGCAGCATGTTCTTCCCTCCTGCCCTTCCTGCCCTAGCTCTCTTAGGGTATATATATATATATATATAGGGTGTATATTAGCTGATTAGTGTGATTTCCAGGTATTTGACAGCATGTCAAGGATTCAGTTATATAATTTGAAATGAGGACAAACTGTGTGTGTGTGTGTGTGTATACAAACACATATATGAATGACACAGTTCAATTAATTAAAATAGCTCGTACATTTTTCCTATTTTTTTTTTTTAATACTTGTTTCCCCATTCATTAAGTGGCTCGTGGCACCCAAAAGCTTCTTTGGTTAGACCTGAGGACAGAGTTCCTATTCTCTTTCCTGGGAAAACACAACCATGTGAAATCCTCTTCTAACCGCTGCTATAAAGCAGTACATTAAACATGCAGGGGCTTTTTTCCCAACCCTTTTGATTCAGTAGGTCATTAGGTCATTTTGATGGACACCAAAATTTTAAGAAATCATCTATTCACGGCACAGAAAAATCCAATTGCTACTTCCAGGGAGGAAATCTTTCAACATCATCAGAATTTGACTAACACAAAATCATATCTGCCAGAAAAATGATCTGTGATACTGTCATAACATCTCTCTCTAGTATTTTGCAGAATGACCTGCAAGCACCTCAGAACACCATAAATAGGAAGGTTTTCAACATGACTTCCACAATACCAGAAAACTTGCTGTATTTCTGCATTTTTTCCTCCTTGCATGCATGTTCTATCTTCTTAAATACCCTGAAAAGATATTTGTACAATTTATTACCCTGACCAAGCCTCCCCATATTTTTATTCTGCACTTAAGCAGGATGCCTTAAGCATAATACATCTTATCCATGCCAGATCAAACAAATGTCAGGCTAAAGGAAAAGCTAACTGCTTACCTCTGTGCAGAGTTCCAAGAGAACCAATCAGCATGTAATCTGTCGATACTAAACTAAATTTAGACCTAACAGTCCAACTAGTTGCCCTGGCTGCTCTTATTCCCACTGATTAAAGGTGTTTAAGATCTTTAATCGATTAAGATCAAATTACTTGAGAATAATTTCAAGAAGAAATTTTCTAAAAAGTATTTCAATATGTGTTCATGAGTATACTATCAGATAAAAATAACTTTCTTGCTTCCATTTACAAGGAGACTTCTACTCACCTACTATGAATTTAATTATTTCCTGCCAATTTCACTACAGATCTTTTGTTCAGTCATTTACTCATCAATTAAATAATTCGTCAATGATCTAATATTGCAGGGCACTGGACTGGTATTTGAAGTTTGGGGGAAAAAAGGAAAGACACTCTGTCCATTGGGGCCACAAACATTAGTACAAAGACTAAGCAGGCAAAGATGGCAATATATTATGATAAATGTTCCAACAGTATTGTGTTCAAATTCCTATGAGGACATAGAAGAAGGTCATTTTGCTCAAACCAAGGAAAATAAGAAAGGAATTTTGCAAAACAGAAAAAAAATCATCTGAAGTTTGGTTTGAAGCCTATTCTGGAGTTTTTCAGGCAAGGTGAGAACAGAAGTGAGAGAGCAAATGTCAGGAAAGGGGAGCAGCTGTAACTGGTAGAAATGCACAGATTTTTCAAATATATTTTGAAGGAAATATATAGACATTGGGGAACTTTAAGTAGGAGAGTTTAATGATCAGAATTATATTTCAGAAAGATTACTCTAAGTCCTCAGAGCGGAGTGAATTGGATGGAACTGAGGGTATGGAGGGCTGAGGGCATGCATTAAGTCCGTGAGGAGAGTCGCAGGAAGACTTTGATTGAGAGATAGTAAGAAAACAGAAAAAAGGGAATGGTGAGAGAAATGGAGAAATCAGGCATAACTTCTAGGTCGCTGGTTTTTCTGGCGCTAGGAAACTATGATTCGAATATCTAGACTTCAGTCATAAAATAAGTAAGAAAAGACAAGAAAAACAATAAAAGGAGGAGAAATGATTGAAACATTATCATCACTATAACACATTTCATGTGACTACTTAAAACTGATCTTGGTTTTAGTTTGCAAACCAGTCTGGTCATCAATAAAGCTAGGTAGATATTTAATAATATTGATGACGCAGAGTCTACCACGGTTTACTAAACTGAGAACCAGCAATGCATCCATTAAACAATATTAAGACCCCAAAAGGTCTTCCTCATTCTCCATAAATGAATTATGAATAAAACAAAACCAAAAGCTGTTTAAGAGATAACAAGAATTAAAGAATTTGCAGCAGATGGTACCAGCTGTGCACATTTAATTCCAGCTCAAACAATCTGCCAAACAGTTAGACAGAACTGCTTTTGCATGGGAAATTGGAGTGTCTCGGAGCCAGCGAAGAAATAGGGGAGTAGTCTTTCTGGCATTAGTTTCAAACCTTTTATTATAATTAATGTTAGTGGACAAAGCTTCTTTCTTTGTACCATGTGCATTTCCTCTCTTTCTCTCTCTGGCATATATGGCATATATACACATACACACATACACTCACCAATGTTTCCATCAATTAAACAGTAAGAGAGTTGTCTAAATATTATATACCAGGCATTTGGCAAATATATATTAAGTGTATAGTAGAAAAAGGGTTTATTATAGACATTTTAAAGATACATTTTAAATCCAGCATGTTTAAATGTATTTATAAAGACATTTACTGTAAATAACAAAGCAAAAGGAAAAGAAAGCAGTAATAAATGTCACAAGATAATCTATAGACTTAAAAAGAGAGAGAGAGAGAGAGAGAAATGCTGGAAGTCCATTGAAATGGACAAATACCTGGAGATAATTAGACCTGAACTGGGCATTGATGGAATTTGGATCAGCTAATAATAGATAAGCAAGTATTAAAAGCCAAGAGAGAAACGTTGTAGATACAAACAAATAGATTTTCCAGGTGCATTGATCAGAATGGACTCAGTAGATTGAGAAACTACCCATGAATGGGTTTGTCTGTGAGATTAAAGACCATCAATTTACCCTGCAGATAATAATAGAGAGCCACAAAGGAGATTTGAGAGGGTAAATGCCATGATGAAATGATTATACTCAGTTCCTGACAGACTAGAGCAGAAGCTACAAGCCTGAAGACAGGGTAAATGGGAGGTCCCTGTAACAAGGGGTGCATGAGCTAACTACCACCCAGCTCCGATGATGGCTGTAGATAAATGGCTAGGGTCACAGCGGAGTCTAATATATAGGGCACATTTTTCAGATACTAGTATTTGACTCCACCACAAACTTACTAAGAAAGAAAGAGGTGTAAAAAATGAGTTTTTGACTCTGAGTAGTTGAGATGAAAAAAGCAATGATTACAGAGAGGTTCAATCTGAAGAAGCAAATTTGGGGAGGGAGGAGTATATGGAAGAGGATAAGCACAACGTTGAGTTTCAGATGTTAAGAGAAGAAAATGGACATGGCTAGGGCTCAAGCTGGGGCTTGAGAGCTCTAGATCAGACAGATTTATATAAAACTCATTCTAAAACAAGTGATAGCCATAAGAATACATAAATATTTTGAAATAAAGGAGTATTAATGAAATCTTTTAGAGGTCTCAAAATTTTTCCAGTGTGAAATACTCCCATTTAGGATGGAAACAGGAAGAAGAGCCCATGGGGAGATGGAAGGAGGAAGAGAGATAACAGTTACCAGAGATCAAATTGAAATTCAGGAATCACGTTCAGAAGACAGATGTTATCAGGAGTTTCTTTTACTACATGTATTAGTTTCCTAGCCCTGCCATAACAAATTACTGGAAACTTGTCTTAAAACAATAGAAATTCATGGGGCACCTGGGTGGCTCAGTGGGTTAAAGCCTCTGCCTTCCACTCAGGTCATGATTCCAGGGTCCTGGGATCGAGCCCCCATGTTAGGCTCTCTGCTCAGTGGGAAGCCTGCTTCTCTTCCTCTCTCTCCCTCTGCCTACCTCTCTGCCTACTTGTGATCTCTGTCTGTCAAATAAATAAATAAAATCTTAAAAAAAAAAAAACAATAGAAATTCATGCTTCCACAGATTGAAATCAAGATGCCAGCAGGATGGATTCCTTCTGGAGGCTCTAGCTCTAGGGAGACTTCATTCCATGCCTCTCTCCTAATTTCTGGTGGTTGCCAACACTCCAGCATTCCTTGGCTTGTACAAACATCATATGAGTTTCCTTTTTCATATTGACTTCTCCTCTGTGTCCTTGGGCTTCAAGTCTCTCTCTTTCTCTTTTAAGGACACTTGACATGGATTAAGGGTCCACCTTAAATCTAGGGTAATCTCATCTCAAGATCCTTATCTTAGCCACTCCTGCGAAATCTTTACTGTTTTTAAAAATAGAAACTGAAGGTTTGGGATGGGAGGATTGTAGGAGGTTGGGTGAGCCTGGTGGTGGGTATTATGGAGGGCATGTATTTCACAAAGCGCTGGGTGTGGTGCATAAACAATGAATTCTGGGACACTGAAAGGAAATTAAAAAAAAATAATAATAAGGTTACATTCACAGGTTCCAGGGGTTAGGACTTGGGAATATCTGGGGGCAGGGGAGTTAACTATTCCACACATTAAATGAAAAGGTTTGGAGTGATAAGTTAAAGGTAACCTCTTATATTATCACACTTCTTGAGGGAGTTGACAAAAACTCTGAGGTAAACAGTTATTCCCATTTTATAGATGGAAAAATTAAAGCTCCTTCTATTATTAAAAAGCTATAGCATTCTTACCTAAAGGCATCTTTAATCCCAGTTTGTTTATCTTAATGGCCTTACTGCTCCAGACTTAGTAAAGCATTTGCTTAATTGTTTTTCCTTTGGAAAAGAAGAATTTATGTTCATTCATCATATTCTTTCTTCCCACCTTCTACTAATTACTGAAAGTGCAAGATTTCCTACTAGAAATAGACTTATTTATTGTTATTGCTATTGTTCATTTTTTTCTTTTGTCATTACTGTTGTTTATTTTGACTGTGTTTTGATTGTCTGTGTTTTAATTTAGGAAAGGGCAAAGCTAATTGGGAAAAATAAGGATCAATGCTCTTTTCCTGTTAGAAGAACACCCTAAAAAATTAAAATGGACAAACTGACGATCACATTACAATTGTTAGATAGCTTAACCTCCTAAGAGATGCTGCTGCTATTGTATCCAAAAAGAAGTTTTAGGACATGCCAAAGATTCAGGATTTATGCAAGCCTACTGCAGACATATGAAATCTCCCAAAATTCAAATTGGTATTCATAGATTGGATAATATATGAATTCTCTGTGCATTTGCAAATATAGTATTTCTTCATAGTGTTACTATAAGTAACCACAGACAAAAATATTCTAGATCCAACCACAGGCTTTTATCATATATGAATTAATATTACATTATATATTAATTGACATTAATTTTATGTATTATATATTTTATTTATTATATGTTTGTTTATATCCATTATATAATTTAATAATTATTGAAACTTATGTAGTATATTTATAATAAATGCCTGATGATCTCAGTCAACTTAAAAGGTTAAATTGATTCATTTTAAAAACCACTGCATACAAAATAACAAAACAAATTGATTTGCTTATTCAATGAAACAATCTCTTGATTAAGTTGTTTAAAAATGTGCCACTGGAGGTTTATTTGAACTGACCAATCATTATGATCTGCTAAAGGGAAAAAAAATGTAGGAAATATTGGCAAGTGTTCTTATTGTCTTCCCATTCCCACTTGTCCCTGCTAATTTCATTTACCTTTCTGGCCTCATCTGTCTTGTCTTTTCTAAAAGCATCAGGTAACCTAACTAAGTAAATCTTAAATATACTTATAGTTTTTCTAGCTTGTAATATTTCTGGAAAACAATAGCTCCACCAAGATTTTTCCTGTCAAATATCCCCAGATGATTCTTGAATGGCTCAAATGTATCTGCCTTACTCGAGGTTTTCTCCAATTCTCCCAGCCATAAATAATCTCCCACTATCTTGGCATTTTACACACCTCTCTTAATGTGGCTATACTACATTGATATTCACTGGTGCTACTTGAGAATATATTTGAGCCCTTCTGTTACATTGTAAGCTCCTTGTATCATAATATGTAATTCTTGTTTTCTGTGTCCTTGCAATAGGAACTCAAAATGATTTCTTAAGTAAATGACTGAACACACAGATGAAAATGAGACTTGCTACACAAAAAGCGAAGATGAAATTGATCCCTGTCCAGATGGGACAGATATTTGTACTTACAATCCAAATTGGATTATGTGTAGCCAAACCAAAATTAGCTGCATTGATTTTCTTTCCTTTGGTGGCCAAAATGATCTTTTTAAGTCAAGGTCACAGTTATCTTCCTCTGAAGAACGGATGCTTATATTGTTTGGCTTCCTGCACTCTTATTCTGGGAAATATTTCAACATTTGTTAATTTTAGATAAATTTGAAAAACCAATGAAATAACAGTATTGTTAGTGATCACTGGGAAGTTTAAGCTTTAGATCAGAATATGTAGTCATGAATTTTCATACTCTTTTTTTTTTTTTTTAAGTAGGATCCATATCCAAATTGGGGCTTCAACTCAGGACCCTGAGATTAAGACTTAGATGCTCTACCAACTGAGCCAGCCAGGCACCGGAAATATTCATGCTTTTATGGTACAGATACAAGCACATGTATACATATATATAGATTACAGACTTCAAATTTGTGAAACACTCAGCAATATTATTATGAATGGTTCCTCTAATTTAAGATATCAATATTTAGAAGAAAATAACCTTATAATTATATTTACAAAAAATTAATGAATTCTGCTTTATCACCAGCAAAATCACTTTACTATCTTGTGAAAGGGAATTCCAGGCACAGGTGACATGTACTTGCCTTCTACCTGTGGGCTGTATTTTTGCTTAGCCAGGGCTTCTAGGATTATGATTAAATATAACTTAAAAACAAATAATGCAGAACATCTGGGTGGCTCAGTCAGTTAAGCTACTGACTCTTGATTTATGGCATGGATGGTGATCTCAGGGTCATGGAATTAATCCCTGAGACATTCTGAGAACTCCCTCCATCCTGGGCATGGAGCCTGCTTGAGATTCTCAATCCCTCTTCGTCTCCCCATCCTTCCTCACTCCCTTTATCTCTAAATAAACACAAATATGGAAATAAATAAAATAAAAATAAAAACAAATACTGCACCCTTCCAGAATTAACTTTCAGTTGTCAAACTCTTTTTTTTTTAAATATTTTATTTACTTGACAGAGAGAAATCACAACTAGGCAGAGAGGCAGGCAGAGAGAGAGGAGGGAGCAGACTCCCTGCGGAGCAGAGAGCCCGATGTGGAGCTCGATCCCAGGACCCTGGGATCATGACCTGAGCCGAAGGCAGAGGCTTTAACCCACTGAGCCACCCAGGCGCCCCCAGTTGTCAAACTCTTTACTGCTAGTTTAGATTTCTCAGCAAAATTCCATAATACAGATGCTTAAGTAGACAAATGAAGCAAAATATTAAGAAGGTCTCATACATGCTACCTACTCTATAATAGACTAAAAAGCTACAAAATAAAATGTAATAGTGGTTTTACTGTACTTTGAATATTTGAAAATATGTATTTACCTCAAGAAATTATGATGAATTTTGAAGATTTAACAGAGAATATGTGGATGATAATAAAGTAGAATACTAAATTTGTAAGAGATAATAATGAGCTTATTGGCAGATAACTTCAGGGTTTGAAATCAAATATGCATTTCATTATGATAACAATTTTAAAGATTTTGTATATTTTTGAAATATACACTTTTGATTTATGTTCTCTAAATATTTATATATTCTCAAATGCATTGAGGCTGATATCATGTAACTATTAGAGTTAAAGAAATGATGATAAAAGAGATCTGCTACACCGGGAATTGAGATTTATTCAAATCATGTCAGCAAAACAACTTTATTACTTGTGAAAAGAAGAGACCTGAGTTATCCTCATTGTTCAGCAAAGCCTCTCTCTGCTTAACTTTTAATTTCTATTTCTTTATGCAAAAATAAGTTAAGTGATGAAAGGCCCAAGGTTAGCAAAAGAGTGAAATATACCCCAAGACAAAGAGAAAGATCTTTAAAGATTCTAAATTCTTTTTTCTTTTAGGATCACATATCCCCTAGCTATTCATCATGGTTTATTCTTTCAGGAAAATGAGCTCATATAGCTTACATTTAACCATGAATATACCACATATTACATTGCTTTTAGTTGGGAAACACCAGTGAAGAAAATTTGAGCGTTAATGTACTAAATTTATTACATATGTGACTCGTGTCAAATGTAATTTTTTTATGGAGTCAAAATATGGTTTATACACCAACAGATACTACCTTCAGTTTTAAGGGTTTTCCATTGTCTCATTTTAAAAAATTATTATGTGACATAGAAAGTTCAGTCTCCTACCTTCTTAATATGGCTAGAGCTTAAGAGACTGAAATACCTGTTAAGCCTCACTCTTAATGAAACCAAAAGAGGAGTCAGGACATAAGAGGAATGAATGCCTAGGAAGGCACACTTAGTACCCCTTCCATGGGGCTCATCTCCACCTCTCAGGAATACCTCCTGATTAACAGCATGATAGATACTTTCCTCTACCTGATAATTTATATTCTTAAATATGATTGTTTAAAGACAAGATAAGTTATCATGAACATTAGATCTCTTTCTTTTCTCCTCAGTCAATTAGGGACTATTGCAAATCAAGGAAAGGTATAAACTTGAATTAGAATCCCCTCATTAGTTTTGAAGGGCCGGGGGTGGGAGGTTGGGGGAACCAGGTGGTGGGTAATAGGGAGGGCACGTATTGCATGGAGCACTGGGTGTCGTGCAAAAACAATGAATACTGTTACGCTGAAAAAATAAATTAATTTAAAAAAATAAAAAAATAAATAAAGAAAATGTAAAAAAAATAAAAACAAAAACAAAACAAAACAAAACAAAACAAAAAAGAATCCCCTCATTATCCTAGATTCGGCATTTAAATTCAAATGTTTTATTTTGCAGGGTTTGGGGAGGTCAGATAGGATGGATCTAAGAATGGACATTTGTAGAAAAAATGAGAAAATGAGCTCCTTTTCTCCTACTGTCCTGGTAATGCATTCATTCTATATAAAAAATGCAGACAAACAGGGAAAAGCCTGTTTGAATATTTATAAATCATTAGCATTTTTATTTTACCCTAACTAGTTTTTTTTTCTCCCCACAGAACCACAATTTGAACTTGAGCCTTTTAATTAAAAAAAAAATGTATCTCTAAAATCAGAGGACATTCCACTCTAACAGGCAGGAATATAAACAATGATCCTCATGAGAACCTGTGTATCTATGACATGAATTTAAAAAACACACTTTCTAAATTCCTGACTTTGTCAAAGGTATATATATTTCTTTTCAAAATTGAAAGTAACTTCTTTCCAATTCTTTGTTGCTTTTCCTCCATGTACGTACTATATTTTGATCACTTTTATGTGATATTGCTGCTATGAAACTAAAATAGAACAAACACATATTAAGCACCTGGTTTAATATGACGTGATTTTAAAAAAATATTTTATTTATTTACTTGTCAGAGAGAGCGTGAGCACAAGCAGAAGGAGCAGCAGGTAGAGGAAGAAGCAGGCTCCCGCTGAGCAAGGAGCCCAATGTGGGACTCAGATCCCAGGATCCTGGGATCGTGAGCTGAAGGCAGACGCCTGACCGACTGAGCCACCCAGCTGTCCCCATATGATGTGATTTTTTGAAAAGGTGTTTATTTTCTCCCTTTCAACAGCTGAACAGCTAAACCCCATTTTAAGTTCTAATTTTATTCCACAAGTATTTGGGAGCAACTGAAAAAGAATGCGAATCTTCACTTCAAACTGGAAGTGAAGAACCCATCTATTTCTGATCGAAACACTTCTTAAAATCTGTCAAGGGTACTTAATCATTTTGATCGGCTTGATGATCCTTGCCAAGTCACTTCCTTCCTTAATGTGTGTGTGAGAAGATCAATAGGCTGCAAGAAGTAAAAAAAATAATATGAAAGGGGATTGGGGTAGTGGTAGTAATTAGCCTACAAGTATAAAATGAAAAAAAAAAGATTTTTTATGTGTACATATGTATTTTAAAAACTGACTTCCTTAAAAGATTGATCCTTGAAATTAATTTATAAATCTTTGCCTTTCTATAATTAGACAGGTAAATTCACATACAAATTTTATTTTTGGTATTATAATATTTTAAAATAAGCACCTTTGGGTGCTAGCATAAGACAGTGTAAGTGGCCAAGCATATTGATTCAGAAATTGGACATGATAGGCTCATATTTCATCTTAGTTACATTATATCTAGCAAGGCAAGATAGTTAACTTTGTGTATCAGTTTCTTCACCCATAAAATGAGGACATTTGCAGTACTTGTCTCATCAAGTTGCAATGTGATTAAGATATGCCACGTAAGCATTACACGATGTTGGGCATACAGTAAGCATTTAATGTTTGCTATTATATGAGCTATTTTTTTGTCTTCCTTTTCTAACAGTTTTAAGTGAGTCTATGTATAACTGTGCTGCTTTTCTACAGATTAGGTGAGATAGATGATTTCTTCCTCCCAAATTTAGACACTGTATTTTTCCTTCTGGAGAAACTCTCATCCAGAATTTTGGCTGATAATGTTATGTTTCTGGAATACCTTTGGAAATGTTCCTTTGGAGAGGAGGCCGCTTAGCATGAAAGACAAAAGCCTGATCCAGCACTAAATGTATTGGATTAAGTAACAGTGTTCCTGATGATGACTCTGAATAAACCACTTCATTTCCCCCATGCCTTAACTATCCCCGTCATATAAAATATGATTTTCCATGTTTAGGAATCCAGAAAATGCGGGTAGAAAATGGTTCATGATTTGTGGTGAGCTATAAAAGCTAAAAGCTACAGCATTGTTCAATGTATTATGAGTAACCAGATAAATCTTTTAACAACTTCACATTGAAATCATAGACAGGATTCATTTAGGGAAACATAATAATTGAATTATTGGAGCAGCATGTTTGAAAATAAACATCGGGAATTGAGATCTGAGCAGCAGCTATGATGGTCCCATAGTGAAAGTTTATTTTTGCACAATAATTCCCGTTAAAATACTTCTGACTTCTGAGAAAAAAAAGTTTTCTGGTTTAAAGTCTTCCTGTCTGGACATATAGCCGTGTGGTCAAATTTATTGCATACACCCAAGATTTTTGTTTTCTTCTAATGAAAAGCATATTCAGTTGAGGTGATTAACCTCTGCACACTTGGTGAGGAGGGTTTTGTCAAGCGTCTTAATTAAGTCAAAGGACCTGTTTGCATCTAACTGCTTGTTCAATCCAGCATAGGCAACAGCAGCAGCCACAGACCCTGACATCTTGACTAAAATCTATGCCAGGGCCACTACCAAGGTGCCTCAGCAAGCTAATGACGTTTTTCAGCGTTGATCTTCCCAATCATGGTCTAGTCCCAACCCTGCCACCCACTCCCCTTGAAATCTGCATTATTTGGACAATAAAAGAAAGCACTGATGGGAAGGAACAATATTCTGCCACATTGCCCATAATGTACCTCCCAGAATTTAATGAGGTCAATTGGGCGTCTACAGCTTCTGCCTCTTGCTAAGTAAGGCTCCTTACCCAGAAGAGAAATCCTTCTCTAGTATACACACGTCTGAACACATGCATACACACGCATATGTATTGCACAAACACATTTGGGAAAACACCCACTTAATAAAAAATCACACCTTCCCGCATCTTCCATAAACACACACTCTTACCTTTCACAACTGCACACACACACACACACACACACACACACACTCCTGGGAGACTCACAGACACACACAAAATGCCACGTACCCGGAGAGCTTAGAATCCTTCCTATGCCGGCAGAATGAGCCCACTCAACATGCACCCCTATAGACACTCACAGTGTGCCCACTTTCCAGAGCAGAATTCCCTCCAGATGGAACAACCTTGCTCCCCCTGAGCAGCAGTTTTGAGTTGAGCCCAGGGACAAAAGCTGACCAGGGTGATCTTGGGGTGCATGGGATGGGAGCCATCATTTGTGGGCAATGTGGAGAGATGCAAACTCAAATTGGCCAGTCCTCTTGACCAAGACCTGCAGATATATGCTAATCCCTGATAGCCTTCAGCAAGCAAATGGAGCCAGGAACCGTTGCAATTATCTATTCCAGAACCAGTGCTGCAGCAGAGCACCCCCCCACCCCGCCCCCACACACGCCGCCTCCACCCTCAACCCCGGTCCTGAGACCGGAGCAGATTTCAGAAAAGTTGGATTATCAGCCGGTGCCGGTCTAAGGAACCTGCGTTTTATTAGATCTGGGCGAGGACCAGCCAAAAAAAAAAAGATTAAGAAATCGACACACAGGAGCAAAACGCGTTTGTCTCAGGACACAGCTCCCCTATGCTGTGGGATGAAGGAAATAGGATCCTTTATAGATGTGAAAAAGAGGCGAGTGACGGAGCGATGGCCAGTAGATGGCGCAAGAACTCTTCCCTTGTAGGTGTTAACCCTTGAGTGGTGCGTGTGGACCCGCCGAGTCCAGATGTATAGATACATACATTTTACGTTTTGAAAGAAACCTTCCATTTACATATCTGGGACCGATTCAGAATTAAGACAAATGAGTCTGTTCTAGGTAACTACCACAGATAAAGTAGTTTAACTGCAGCACACAGTAGCTGAAAAGCGTCTGGGGAGGATGAAAGGGCGAACTATTTGGGGGATAAAGACTGGCTTCCTCTTCACCTCACCCCCGCGCTGGTCACGGATAAATATCGGTTTACCGAATCATGGAAACTTGATTACCGGTTTCCGCGTCGGCATTTGAATATGCAAATGCATGGGTGCCAATAAATTCTTCTCTGTGGTCTTTTTCGATTAAGTCACAGGATAATAAACGCGAGGCGCCTGCCTGAAATATACTGCAACTACAGTAGTAACACATGTCCCGTTATAAGGACGTGGGCATCGATGGAGCCCGATTCATTACCAGCACGGTTTCCCCAAAAGCAACACAGATCCTCCGATTAAAATATTCCTCCAACATGTTTCTGTATTCACAAACGGCATCGCAAAGCTCACTAACATAATATTTCTCTGGCTGCTTTTACAGGCGGAATTGATCTATGGGGGTGGTGGGGGGAAATAAACCAAGCCCCTAAATTTCAAATATTGTGGGGAGTTTGTCAGGGAGCGGAGCTGGGCTTCAAGTAGCTCACTAGTGGTTTCTGGTGGTTGCTATAACGAGCTAGAATTGAGGTAGATTTGGGTGGAGGGGGGGGGAAGCACAGGAAAAGACAGAATCCAGAGTAGCAGAGACTTTGTGCCCCCGTTGGAGAGATGGTTGAGTCCTCGTCAAGGTTGCTGTGGTATCCCAGAAACACCATTCACTCCGAGCTGTGACCGCGCACCAACAACAGCAACAACTCCACTGCGCCGGGCTGGGGAGCAGGAATTAGAAGCTCGCGAATAATATGAAAGGGATCCGCAAAGGGGAAAGCCGAGCAAAGGAATCCAAATCCCGGGAGCCTGGCACGAGAAGATGCGCTAAATGTGGCCGCCTAGACTTC
This sequence comes from Meles meles, assembly GCF_922984935.1. Taxonomy (NCBI): domain Eukaryota; kingdom Metazoa; phylum Chordata; class Mammalia; order Carnivora; family Mustelidae; genus Meles; species Meles meles. The sequence goes on from NC_060066.1 coordinate 25,601,252, forward strand.
ACCCTGATGAAGAAAATGGGGATTAAAAGTGGATTTACGTTTTGGAATCTCGTCTTTTTATTGACGGTGTCTTGTGTGAAAGGTAGGTCTGCTTTCGGGGGTCCCCTCTGCTTGGATGGAGGTGAGCTGACTTGTCGCCGGAAAAAGGCTAGTAGCTTACTTTGCAATTTGCACCGATAAAATAATGATAATCCTGAAGAAGGAGTTGATTCACAGCCTTTCGCCCCCCACCCCCAGATAGGAAATGCATTTTGCTTGCCAGATTTGGCGTTCAATGCGGTGATTGAGCTTGTGCTCAATAAATATTCTTGCAGTATGCTCAAACGAATACGTGAGTTGGTTCGTATAGCCTCTAACTAGTGGCTATCCAGGCAGAATTCCTCTGCAAGACTTTACTTGGTGGTGAGGAATACCTCGATTTCTAGTCAAACCAGTGGGGTTTGATGCTTTGGCTAGAATATTTATATTAAAGACACTCGTGTAAATGCTTTTTAACCCTTTCAGGGAGGAAAGTTACTGGCATGCAAGGAATGTGCTAATGTTAAATGCTTTAGGACTCTGGGGTCTTCCAAGCATCCCCTCGCTAACAGGAACGTCTGAATGCATATGTGAATTATTACTACGTGGGCTCTTGTGCACTGATAAACTGTAGGGGAGCTTCCCTGGTAGAGGTTTGGTTTAAAATGAGGCTTTACAAGGGTCTGAGATGCCAGGAAGTGTAAGGATCCACCTTTGGGAATGAATGAAGGTAGGAGGAAAGTCATTAGCTGACGACCAAAAAGAAAATCCCCAGCAAGTCTTAGCGTTCAGACAGGTAGAGTAAGTGTCACATGCACAGACAAGGGGAGGGGGTGGGTGGGATGGAAAATGTATTCCTAAGCAAGAAAGCTAGGGACAGTCAGATTCATTGGAAGAAAAGCTATCCTCGGGGAGAAAAATAGATGCCCAGGTCTGTTCCACAACTTCTCCTGCACCCTGCTGCCCATTAATTGCTGCAAAGAATACTCAGGAGGTGTTTATGACTCATGCCATCATTTTTGAAAAATCACCTCCCCATACTCATGGCAGCTCGAATGGATGCGATGGATGTCGCTTTCAGTGAAGCTAGTTTCAAATCCCGGTGTCTGTGTGTCGGGGTGGGGGTTGAGGGTGGGTGGTGGGGGGTGTTCTGGCCCAGGCGCGCCAAGGCTGTCAACACAAACTGGACGCTTCTTCCTTTGTAAAGGAGTGCCTCTCTGAACCGCAATCGGCCGCGTCTCTATGAAACAGTTTATTGTCCAGCTTGCAGCTGGCTGTCCCCCCACAGAAGGCAGTCCATTTGCATTCAGTGGAAATGATAATTCATGTTTTGGGTGGAGGGAGCTGGAGGGGTTACCTCTCATTCTATTAGGAGCAACGATGGATGACATGTCTCGAATTTTAATTTACATCCCTAAATGCCAAGAAGTCGCCTCTGGTGTCTGTGGCAGCAACTGTCTTGTAATTCCAACCTGCTCCTTAAAGCTTGATTCCCCCGTGACTCCCCCAGTCTCAGCCCAGTTCTAAGGCAAAACGCCTATCCTAAGCAGCGTAACTACAGTGCCTGGTGCACAAAAAGCGTCTCGGGTTGCTTACAATGGGTTCGTTTACGCCGCCGGCTCGACTTGCGAGGAGCCTCACATTTCTGCTTAGTCCGCCTGCCACTGGGAGTCGGCGGTTAATGGATGGCCCTGGGGCTGACTGCTAGACGGGTGCTTGGCGTGGGGGAGGCGCCGGGAGACAGCAACAGCTCCTGGCAGGAAAAATGTTGGGGTGGCTCCTGCTATAGGATGACCGGGGTTAAGTGCGAGTTTTCGTGTGATACCTGTTGAGCCAAAACACATTCGAGGGGCAGATGGGGGGGTAGGGAGTCTCCAAATCCGGGAGAGCACGCCAACCTGACAAACACAGAACCGCGTTGCCTGCAATTACAGCCCTGCTGCCCGCACCTACCGTATTTTCTGAATAAGACCCGCCGCTGAAAAGAAGGGCGCGTTAATTTGGTTTAAATGGCACCAGGAACGGGACTTCTCTCCTCCACGCACAGCTCCTGGACTTTGGACCGAGACCATTGGTCTCCACTGAGTATATTCCAGTCTGAGGGACACCGAAAAGAAAGAGTGTGTCACACTCTGCTTTGGTCCCGTTCAAAATCAATTTTTTAAGGATCTTGAAAAAACATTTTAATGTTAAGGTTTTTCTTTGTCACTTACTGCCACTCGGAAGGTTTCTCCTATATTTTACAACCTGGAACGCTGTCCTCAAATTCTGAGACGCAAACTTACCTGGGCTATGTGCTTTAGACCTGTTCCCTATCGGTGGGCGCTGCCAGCCTTAACAGTTGCTTCTTCTCCTTCTCCCTCTTCTTATTTTACTTTCTCAGTCTCAAGGCTTTCCTAAAGCCCTGATCGCTGAAAAGGCTTAAGTGGTGTTTCCCCTAATGTCTATACCCGCTTTTGTTTTCCACACTGTTTCTTCTGGACTCCCTGGCCCAAAGCAAAGCTCAGAATGGGGGGCCGTTTTAAGAGCTTTGCACGTCCTAATCTGGGTTAGCAGGAGCGTTCGCGAAGTCTGCGGTGCGCCGTTTTCCACGTAAACAGCTCAGGCCACAAGAATCCCACCTTCTGCCCATACTTTCCATCCCTTCACCATCTCACCTCTGCCTACAACAACTACGACAAAGAGGCTCAGTGGGAGGAAACGCCACAGAGTAGAAGACAAAGTGGCCTTCAGCAGTAGGCCCAAACTGCTGAAATGACAGCCAACCTTATCTGGCCATTTTATCTCCACGGTCAGCATCCCCAAAGGTGGCGGACAGAGGACTTCAGATCGGGGTGGGGAGCTGCTTAGACTTGACGCAAGCCTGTTTTAAGCTATCTCACACACACACACAAACACTCTCTCTCCCCAACACGCGTACTCGCGCGCGCGCTCCCCAGCGCAGGCAGGCGAGCAGGCAGGGGTTTTTGAAATGCAGCCTGCAGCTGCGGCGTGTCTGTGGAGGTTTCACTCACATAGAAACTGTGACTCTCCAAGTCGTGCTTCAAAGTCCCGCCTACGTAAACAGACACTCGGGGGTACTTTCCCACGCTCCATCTCGGGAGATCGCACAGCCAGCGCAGGAGGTACCATGCAGAAGGTACCGGAACCTTGCGCAGGTACAGCACGCATTGCCCTCGGTCGACAGGTGGGAGCCTGTGGGCAGCCTTCCACATCCTGCATCCGGGAGTGCTTCCCGGGGCTCCCGCAGGACCCCGGACTTCGAGAAGGAACCACGTTTCGGCGTGCTCTGGGATTTCAAGGAGATACTACTCCTGCCACAGAGCTCTTCTGGAAGAGTGGGTTTCACACCCTCTTCCTCCGCTAAAAAGGGTCGCGGGTGACCCTGCGGGAGGAGAGCTGGCAGCGAACTCTGGAGCATCTAATGCGGTTGCCAGAATGGCCGCGCCGGGAGGTCTCAGACCCCCGCGTGTCGAGTCTTCAGGGACCGACACCCTCACTCCTCGCCCTTAGGCTGCGATCTGACCTGACAGAAAATATCTGTCCTCTCTTGAGGGAGCTTTTCCAAAGGGAATGCAGTAAGTTAAAGTCTTCACAAAACAATAACAATAACCCACAGAAACAAAAACAAAACCTGCTTCCCCTTCATCGCCACCGTCAAAACCCTTCCCTTGGGGCGCCTGGGTGGCTCAGTGGATTAAGCCGCTGCCTTCGGCTCAGGTCATGATCTCAGGGTCCTGGGATCGAGCCCCGCATCGGGCTCTCTGCTCCGCAGGGAGCCTGCTTCCTCCTCTCTCTCTGTCTGCCTCTCTGCCTACTTGTAATCTCTCTCTCTGTCAAATAAATAAATAAAATCTTAAAAAAAAAAAAAAAAAAAAAAAAAAAAAAAAAAAAAAAAAAACCCTTCCCTTGAGGTTTGCAGGTTTGAGATACCTGCCGGGCGATAACACTTTGTGTTCGAGGCAGGGGTCCCGCTGCAGATTGGACAGATCTCCTCTGTCTTTTTCCCTTGGGAATACTTTTTAATTTCCTCTAGAAGGCCAGACTCCATGAAATTTCAAAGAAACACCCGAGGCTGAAAACTGAGCCCTGACTTGGCCTTGCCACGTGTGTGTATTGCTGGGAGGAGGAGATCCACACGGACTGACACCGAGGGGCCTTCGGGAAGCTTCGGGAGTGCACGTGTGTGTCCCTGTGGGTGTTCAAGGCTGAAACGCGTGTCAAGTAAACAGCACGTTTGTGTCCCCCGGACTCTAGATGGTCGGTGGTGCCGTGGACATTGCTGCCGCGCTATCCTGTGGGGGCGCCGGGAAAACTCTGGTTCCCCAAGCTGACCGCAGCGCTGCCCTCATTCAAACAACCTCTCCTGTGCTGGGCATTCAGAGAGTTCGAAAAACTCACTGGGGAACAAGTAATTGGGATTGCTGTCCCCAGACGACCCCTTCATTCCACCCTAGCTCCGTCGTTGGGGAAAATGAGAAGCAGGAGGCAGTCCCAGGGTTCAAGCGCCACGAGGGCTTAGTTGGAGCCTAGGGGAAAGGGCAGAAGAAATGAAACAGCGTGGGATCATCCCAGTCACCGTGTGGTCCCCTACCAGCGCCGCTGGAGTGGCCTGCTCAGGGTTGAAAGCCGGGCGCACACAGGGATTGCAGCACATTGCAGAATAGTAATGAAGCAGGACGACCATAGAAAGAAAGATCTACTCAGGCATCAGGCGAGTTCCCTTCTCCCTGAGCACGTCTGATTCGGGGAGACTTGGCACCACGGAGTTGCTAAGCCAACCCAATTTACCGCCTGAAGAGGCTCGAACAGCTCCCAGAATTCTGAGCTGAACTTCCCCTGGACAGTTACCTTGTTGAAATTGTTCTGAAATGTCATTTTGCAGCACCTTGTTTTCTCGAATTTTCTGGTGTTGGGTGATTGGGCTGGGGCGGGGGGGGGGGGCGGGGGGGAAGGCTGCATCAAGCCTGCGTAGGAAGAATGTGTGAGCAGAAATAATTAAGGAGAAGGGTTCAACCCCTTGAAAACCTGATGCCAGTTCCTTTGAGATCCTTCAAGGAGAAAAGGCATAAAATTACTGTAGGAGCATAGACTTAGTTGCAGTAGTTGTTATTACTCTTCATGCTATTAATTAGCCTTACTTTGTGGGATGGCTGAATAGATTTTGGGTATTTATGTCTTTTTCTTGAACACAATTTGGTATCTAAGGAAATACTGAAATAAAGCAATAGCAAATGGCATCTATACAGATTCTATATATATAGTAAAACTATCACAAGTGAGCTCTGAAAAATAGGCAGGAGAGGTAGAACAATTAATAATGTCTTTGTACCCATGTGGGAACCCTCTAACACTAAAACACTTGTCTAACATCTCAAATACAAATAACTGAAAGGGACTAAACTCAGCTTCACTAGTCTCCCAAAATCCTCCTCCTTGTGTACCAAAAGATCACCTCTTTCTCCTTAACATCAGGGTCTCCAGAAAGAGCTGCAGTGTTTTGTCCAGTTTGGGAAACTACTATGAAGCACCAAACAATGTATCTCCTAAGGAACTGGCTACTTTAAGCAACATGAGTATTTGGGAAAATATGCCTTTTTGTACTTCAAAGTCCAGTGTTTGAAAGATTAAAAATAAAATGTTTGCAAATTAAAGAGATTAGAAAAAAATGTGTGAGATACCAAAAAAAAGTGTGAGCTATAAATAAAACTTAAGGCTATTTTATCTATCTATCTATCTATCTATAAATAGATAGATAGATGCATTAAAACATAGCTTCCCTTTTTACCTCTTTTGTCCATTCCCTTTATTCATAGGCAAAGGGGTGTGTAGTTGAGGGATACAGTGGCAATTCTGATTTGGCTTTTGGATAAAGTCTGTTAAGAATGTTATTAGAACAGATGCTATTGTTAACAAATTCATCTTTTCTCTCTTAAAATGAGCAGGTGGGTGATTCATGGTATTTTCCAAAGAGATCAATCTCCATGTCTACAAGATTTTCTTAGATTTAGGCCCCTTGTAAGGCTCTCATTCTCATCAGTAATATCATGTTTACAAATGTCACAGAAAAATCAATTTGTCAAATACCTTCCAGTAGTCAAGGTTTCAGTATTGATGGCCATCCTTCCGTCTCTCAAGCCTCCAATCCTGTAGCCATCAAATGCATTTCATGCCATCAGGCCCTTTGTTACGCTACTGCTTGGTGCTGGGTAAAGGTTCCTAAGGATTCATATTTTCTATATAGTCATGGCCTCTTGGCCACAACCCCATCTGAAATCTCCTCTAAAAAGTCTGCATTTACAATATTCATACACATCACACACCTTGTAACTGGATAGTAAGAATATCAGTGGTAATCATGTTGTCTTAGATATCACAACATTATTCTATCAGCTATGCTTGCTCTGTAGTGATTTTCAAAGTTTTCCTGAATAAAGAGCATCCACATTCTGGGAACTTGTTAAGAATATGAACTCCTGGGGCGCCTGGGTGGCTCAGTGGGTTAAGCCGCTGCCTTCGGCTCAGGTCATGATCTCAGGGTCCTGGGATCGAGCCCCGCATCGGGCTCTCTGCTCAGTGGAGAGCCTGCTTCCCTTCCTCTCTCTCTCTGCCTACTTGTGATATCTCTCTGTCAAATAAATAAATAAAATCTTAAAAAAAAAAAAAAAAAAAGAATATGAACTCCCAGGTGCCAGCCCTGGGCTTACTTGAGACAGATGCCTTGGCAGTTGGGCATAGACATTAGTGTTTTTAACATGTCATCCAGGTATTTCTGATGTGGTCTAAAGTTTGAGAACCACTACAGCAAAGAGCAAGAGTTCTGGAGCTACTGAGACCTGAAGTCAAATGATTTTGCCAGCAGTTATATTCATACTAGCAGCCCAACTTTCCTAAACTCCACTTTTAGTCTCTATTAAAAAAAGAGAGAGAGAGAGAGAGATAGTAGAATATCAGTAGACCTATAAGGAGAGGGAGATTATGCACTTCCCATATACAGTGGCTGGTAGCTATCATCTGTATTATTCAAATACATTTCCATGTGCAAAGCCAGTGTAAATGCCCAAACACTTCATCCCTAACTTGTAGCCCTAACTTGTCTGTAGCAGTAAATAAAAAATGTAGCATCTTCTCACTAGCTATTATCATAACAGTTAATATTTTAAGTACCATATATCAATTAGTACTATGTAAGAACATTAGCGATTACATGCTTCATGGTAATTTTTAAAAATTGTTAACCACTTGTTTTGTAGAAGACAGAAGGAAACAATTATGGAATGAAAATATTTCCTGAGACTGATTTAATATGTAACATCAGATAGTCTTGTCTTCAATAAAGTCCATACAGGTCTTACAAGTCGATAAAAATAAAATCAGTGTATTGAATTTTTTATGTCTCAAAGAACTTTAAGGAATAGTATTTAAATTCAAATTCTTATTTATTTCTTCTTACAATCTGGACACAATTTCTTATTTAAAAGCTTTTTAATCTAGAAAATCTGTTCTGAGTTTCTTTGTGTTTTTCTTCTGTTTAGCCATATTAACATAGAATTAGCAGCCCCTTCCATCTGCATTTACAACTGCACATTTCTCTCACATGATCTGTCTAAGGCAATGGTGTCATTCAAAACTCTACCATGCAAAGTATAACACATTCTATAAATACTACTGATGTAAGAACAATTGATAATGTTAGAGATTATCTTCAGTTTTAGTGGTATGTGAAATATTTTAAAATTCTCTTTAAGGTATAGGAATAAAATTTCTAAAACAATGAATATTACTACATTTGATGGGTTCAAATGTTCAGAAAGTGATTGATATGTATAAAAAGTGATGAGTGATTCTCTTAAGAACTGAGTTTGTAATGTTCAAAATTATAAAGTCCTTCTTCCTTGCTTTGTTTTACATTAGCATATTCTAAAAGGAACATTTATGCTTACATGGTTTTAAATGATGAGGAAAATTTTTAAAACTATGACAAGTTTTAAAATATAATTGGATACCACTTTGAAAGGGATTTTATAAATGGAAACAAACTTTGCAGAAATGGGTTTATTAAATCTCAAGAAACATTGGAAAATCTAAGACTACCTTCTACCTTCCAGTTTTCCATTAATAAGTCCATCAGGTTGACTCTAGAATGTTCAGAAGTGTTTCCTGTAGAAACATGATATAGGACATCATTATGTCCTATAAAGTTTGGGGAAATAGTATTGGGATAAAATTCTTTGTTATGTCTTTTTTTTTTTTTTAATGTAGACATCTCTGTGCTAAGCCCTTTCTAAGAAGTGTAGAGTTACATCTTTTTTTTTTTAAAGATTTTATTTATTTATTTGACAGAGAGAGAGAGATCACAAGTAGGCAGAGAGGCAGGCAGAGAGAGAGGAGGAAGCAGGCTCCCTGCGGAGCAGAGGCTCCATCCCAGGACCCTGAGATCATGACCTGAGCCGAAGGCAGCGGCTTAATCCAAGGCAGCGGCTTAATCCACTGAGCCACCCAGGCGCCCCATAGAGTTACATCTTTAACTGTGGTTCTCTCCCTCATTTTTCTGCTTTGATTTCCAGCAAGCCACCTGTGAGATGGCCGTTATCTCCTATATACAGATTGTTATCTCCATTTACAGATGATCCACACTTCCTGAGGCCAGAGAAGTACAATGACTTTCCATGATCATAAGGTTTGCAAGTTAGTAAAATCTGAAATGATAATAGATTCAGAAGTTCACAGACTTATTAAAAGTTAAAACTATAAGGGACTAAGTCCCTAATTAAGATTCTTCAGTTTTAAGAGAAAAACTTAGACCTCGAGAATTTATTTTAAAACAAAGACTAAAATTAATATTCAGTATATATATATATATACACACATATATGTATATGACCATATATATATATATATATATATATGGTCTCATGGTTATAGGAATACATAAATTCTGTTTTATAATCTTCAACTTTTTTGCTCAAGTTGCTTGATGTTATTCCTATGATCTTGTATGATAGATGTGAAAGATATTTTTAGTTTTATAAGCAATAGTAAGTGAAATAAATAAATAAATTGTACATTGTAAATGTACAATAATGCATATGTATGTCACTATAAGATATAAAACTTTTCAGTGCATTAAGTATTAAAAAAGGAACCAAAATTTATAACCCTTAGATCCTAAGCCAATACTCTCTTTATAAATGCAGATGAAATTATGAACTTCACAAATACAATAATATTTGGATATAAAATGGTTTACCAGTTGTATAATAAACCTTGGCAAATAAATGTTTTTCCATATTGCACCTTAATTGTCCATTCAGTTCTATAGATTTTTAATGATGGGAAAGTTCTTATAACTAGTCTCATGTCTAATAGTCAGGGAATGTGAATTAGATTTATTTGTCAAGACAAAGGAGTATGCTTTAAAAATATCATATACAAGCTCCATCCACCCAGTCTACTTCATTCCATAACTGCATCCTAACTAAAAGTACACATATAGTGATGTACAGAAGAGATAAGACAGAGAAATGAACTTTCTTGCCAAGATTTAAAATGTGCAAAACAATCTTCAAATTCCCTGTCCAGTACATGTTTCTCTTTATTGGGAACTGTTTTATGAGCTTCTTTATTTAGTCCTGTTGGTTTATGGGAATAAACCTCCTTCAGAGGAGAGACCACTATGCCTAACCCCAAATTATGACCCAAAATAGTACTTCCTGAAGTAATCATGTAAGGAGACACAGATACAGAAATGTAATATCAGTAAGTGAGGAACAACATTGAATTTAAATAGTAACCTAAAAATTAAATCCAGGCATTGAAATACACACAAGAAAAAAGTACACCTACGCATATACTAAACTATCCTTAAGTATTAAAAAAATAGTGTTACTTTTTCTTGTGAAGGTGATAAATCTATTTTCATATGTAACAAAGCACTTTGTCCTTTCTGAATTTTTTACACTCCCAGTATAAACTAACATTTTTCTTACTAGTGTTATTAAAATTTCATCTGTGAGTATAATTTTAGAGATGTCATTTTAACCTACATTTTTACTTTTAAAGTTTAGATATCTTAAAAAGGCCTTCATATGGATTATTCATAGAATATACTTATTATGTTGGATACTTTTTTAGCGGGGCATCCTTATTTTAAATAATTTTACATCTTACAATAGCTGGATGTAGATTTCTCCAAAGTTGACAAAAGCCAGGGATAAAGGTTTACCTAAAGTCTGTCTTCTAATCTATTTCCTACAGTTATGCATTCCAGAATTTTATTTAATGTTGTAAATTGACTATTAGCCACGTTCTCCACTTCTATTATAATAATTGACTTTATTGAAATTTTAAATTACAAATTAACATTTTGTTTTCTTGATTTTGGTGATGGGATGGGAAGTAGGTTGATAAATCAATGCCTTTTCTTAAGCTTGTTCACATTTCCATTAACTACTTGTTTCTCATTCATAGTTACCTAATAAATTTATCAGCTCTGTTTTATTGTTTAATATTATTGTAATTTCTCAAATGTCTATTTTAGTTTTCTACAAGGATGTAACTTTTTTGTTTGTTTCTTTACACTATAAGGATTGTTTGACTTGAAAGAAATTTGAAAATAATGTTAATCTCATTTTCTCTTATAATACCACATAATGGGTACCTGAGGTTTACCAACTGAGTCAATAATTTAAAAATATAATTGTAAGCTGTATTATGAGTGTGTAAATATAGAAAAAGAGAATATGATTTTAATGTGTTGTTAGTCTACTAAAACATAACAACATAATATTAAAATACTTTAACTTCAGGCAATTTGTAATTTTTAGAAATGATTTTGTTTTCAATGTATAAACTATTTTTTTCATATATAGGAATGACTCTTTTAAATCTGTTATTGGGGGGTGCTTGGGTGGCTCAGTGGGTTAAGCCTCTGCCTTCAACTCAGGTCCTGATCCCAGGTTCCTGGGATGGAGCCCAGCATCAGGCTCTCTGCTCAGCAGGGAGCCTGCTTCCCCCTCTCTCTCTGCCTACCTGTGATCTTTCTCTCTCTGTCAAATAAATAAATAAAATCTTTAAAAAAAAATCTGTTATTGGGGGCATAATTTGAATTTCCCCCAAATACAGTAATGAAGTTATGCTCATCTATCTGCATGTGCTACTGTGAAGCTCTGTTGCTAAAAGGTGCATTTGCAAGATAATGTATCAAAGTTAGGAGAATAGGCAGAAAAAATACAAGGAAATCTCCTGGATATGAAACATGCTACCTTGGATTTATTGGCTCCATGTTCTAACTGGCTGAGTTGTGTAGTCAGGCAAAATATTTACTCAGTGTTCACATATATGGAGAAGCTCTGAGTTAAGGTTTTTTGGCTGATGTCTAAATCAAAACAGCTGAACTGATTCAAATGTTTTGGGTAAACAAATTTGCATCCATGCTGCTAATTTGTATGCCAACTTTCAGCTTCATAGTTTCTAAGATGATGGAGATGATAAACCCTTTAAACAAAGTCTGCAATAGAAATGTTGACAGGCCTATGATTACCTGTATTGAGTTCATGTCCAATGGTCTTTTCATGGCTTTTAAAGAAAAATTTTATCTCTAAATTCAACTGGTACTTGATTGCTCTTTTATCTGTTAAATCTTTTTAAAGGAGGTCAAAGAGAAACTCTTAAAGTCAATTTTCTAGCAAAATGCCAGAAAATCTTTAATATCTAAACTAACTTGACAGTATTCATTAACATATTAGTAGATGAAAATCAAAAATGACATTTTGAACTTAATTTTTAAATACTACCAATGTGTAAGTCCTTAGAAATTAACCATTTTTCAATAATTCGAAGATTGCTACTTATTTTTACCTCTCATTGCATAGGTTATTGAATCTCTGTATTTTAGAAAAACTATATTCTGGTTACATAACTCCTTCCAAAGCAGAATTCTTAAAGGCCTCAAAAGAAATTGGAAGGTGTTAGACATTAAGTTATGTCTTGTGCTATTTCATGTAAATATTACCTTAATTGTTTCCATAACTTTCTTTGGGCTAAAGTTTGATTTGGTTTAGTAAGCTTTTTGTTAGAACAGTATTATTTTGAATTAAATGCTATGGTTTTGACATAGTTTAAGTTAACAGTTGTGAAAGACTGTGGTCAGTAGATGGTATTTCCATAAAAATAACTGGTATGTAGCTTATTTATCAGTTCTGGGACTCATTAATACTTTCCTTCACCCATCAATCATTTATTGAGGGCCAATATGTGTCAATATGTTTAGGAGATAAAGATGAAGAACTACTTACTACCCTAAAACTAGACAGTCTTTATTTTGAAGTAGATGTAGATTTCCTGTAAACATCAGGGCAAAGCAATCTGCTTATTGTGAAATTGTTGAGTTTTTCAATGGTATTCTCTTATCATAAAATATCAATGTAGCTTACACCACCTTTATTTCTATATCCTATATTTTAAATCTTTATCCTAATACAGATAGATATTAACATTCTATAGACATTGAAACTTTCCAATGCAATGTATCATTTTGTGATCTAACACAATTTTCTCTTATAAATTTCAATTAAAACTGTTTATTGATTAACTAGTTAATTCAGAGCTTACATGTATTTCTACAACAGTGTTTGTAGAGATATTCTGTGATCAGCAAATTGTGCTTCTTATCTATTTTCCCCTTATATTTGCTCCTGCCTCAGAAGTCACCTGCTTGCTAATTCTTTCGAATTTAAATTCAGTTCTCTATCCCTTCATTTAGTGATTCACGAAAAAAGCCTTGAGCCATGGTCAACAAATGCAAAGGAAAAACAAACAACTAAATATAAATAGAACAGATTTTGTCATAGTTTTCTACTTCTTATTTTTTGTCTTTATTAAAGACCTATATAAGTAGATTGTGTTTTGTTTTACTTTGTCTTTAATTTGTGATTAAAAAGAGCAATAGATGGGCACCTGGGTGACTCAGTGGGTTAAGCCTCTGCCTTCTGCTCAGGTCATGATCCCAGGGTCCTGGAATGGAGCCCTGCATCAGGCTCTCTGCTTGGCAGGGAGCCTGCTTCCTCATTCTCTCTCTCTCTCTCTCTCTGCCTGCCTCTCTGCCTACTTGTGATCTCTGTCAAATAAATAAATAAAATCTTAAAAAAAAAAAAAAGAAAGAGCAACAGAAGGATGTATGAATAGCTATAGGAAGAAATACTGGCATTGGGACAAAGCCAATTTTGCCATACAGGAGTTAAGTAAGATGATCCATCTTTACAAGGTTAGAAAATTCTCTAAATTTGATCTTGTGTTCTACATTTTTCTCATTCTCGCATTCGAAATTCGATGAGTCATGTTATTTTAATGTTTGCACAAGCATCCTGCTTTATGATTGTCATCTCTGTATCCTTTTATATTCCATAAAGCTCACTTCTGATTGAATGCTAAGAAACCAGATTTAATGTTTATTAATACAACACATATTAAGGAGTTTTCCTGTTTCTAAGCTTCAAGATCTTGACTTTTAATGAAAGATCAAAACGAAGCATTTTCGTTATCTATGCAAACTGCTATCTTCTGTGCTTAGATTACTCCTGTGAAAAAAATAAATCTAGAAGGTTGAGATAAAGGAGCTTTGGATAACATGAATTGTTTTACTTAACTTGGTCCAACTAAAAGAAGGAATAATAGGAACCACATTGAATTTCTAACACTTTCCATAACACATAGCATTAGCTCTATTTATTGAGATCCCATACTAAGGCATGGGAGTTAATTTGCTGGATATGCTGATCTGGTTCCATCAACATCTCAAAACCTACATCTAAGCTCCTTTTTTTCTTTGATATAACAAAGAAAGCAGTCCTTTTACATTTCACAAAGCTGTATTATACAAAGGACCTGCACTGCCTTTCTACTCATTTTGTTTTTCCTTCTTAAGTTCCAACTCTTTTTTTTCTTTCAAAGTATTAGTGATAATTTACATCTAACAACTGTATCCTAACACGGGCTGTTTGTTTAGAATGCAATGGGGAAGCTTTCAGGTTGGCCTGTTTATTGTCCATACACAAGAAAAATCTGAGAAAAGCAACCTATTACATGTATAGCCACCTTCATGGAAACTATAAAATGGGGTACAGTTAGTTGAGGTTAGAGTTTGGAACAAGTATCTTTGCTAATTCAGCTAGTTCTGAGAAGGGTATTTCATTAAAAGAGACAACCATTACCCATGCTTCAAGTACTTTCTAAATCCTAAATTGCATGCCATCAATGAAATCTTGTTAAAAGTGAGTAAACACAGGGTAAAATAAGAAGTATATGCATTTTTTATTAATAGCAGCTTTAAGCACAAATGTTCACAATTTATGAATTCTGTCTCCTGTATTTCCATTTCAATTTTTAAATTTCATTTTATATGTGAAAATACTTCCCTCTACAAGGAAATCACTAGGCACTTCTTTTTTTTTTTTCTTTTCTTTTTTTTCCGATTTTATTTATTTTTTTCAGCGTAACAGTATTCATTCTTTTTGCACAACACCCAGTGCTCCATGCAAAACGTGCCCTCCCTATTACCCACCACCTGTTCCCCCAACCTCCCACCCCTGACCCTTCAAAACCCTCAGGTTGTTTTTCAGAGTCCATAGTCTCTTATGGTTCGCCTCCCCTCCCCAATGTCCATAGCCCCCTCCCCCTCTCCCAATCCCACCTCCCCCCAGCAACCCCCAGTTTGTTTTGTGAGATTAAGAGTCATTTATGGTTTGTCTCCCTCCCAATCTCATCTTGTTTCATTTATTCTTCTCCTATCCCCCTAACCCCCCATGTTACTTCTCCATGTCCTCATATCAGGGAGATCATATGATAGTTGTCTTTCTCCGATTGACTTATTTCACTAAGCATGATACCCTCTAGTTCCATCCACGTCGTCGCAAATGGCAAGATTTCATTTCTTTTGATGGCTGCATAGTATTCCATTGTGTATATATACCACCTCTTCTTTATCCATTCATCTGTTGATGGACATCTAGGTTCTTTCCATAGTTTGGCTATTGTAGACATTGCTGCTATAAACATTCGGGTACACGTGCCCCTTCGGATCACTATGTTTGTATCTTTAGGGTAAATACCCAGTAGTGCAATGGCTGGGTCATAGGGTAGTTCTATTTTCAACATTTTGAGGAACCTCCATGCTGTTTTCCAGAGTGGTTGCACCAGCTTGCATTCCCACCAACAGTGGAGGAGGGTTCCCCTTTCTCCGCATCCTCGCCAGCATCTGTCATTTCCTGACTTGTTAATTTTAGCCATTCTGACTGGTGTGAGGTGATATTTCATTGTGGTTTTGATTTGTATTTCCCTGATGCCGAGTGACGTGGAGCACTTTTTCATGTGTCTGTTGGCCATCTGGATGTCTTCTTTGCAGAAATGTCTCTTCATGTCCTCTGCCCATTTCTTGATTGGATTGTTTGTTCTTTGGGTGTTGAGTTTGCTAAGTTCCTTATAGATTTTGGATACTAGCCCTTTATCTGATATGTCGTTTGCAAATATCTTCTCCCATTCTGTCAGTTGTCTTTTGGTTTTGTTAACTGTTTCCTTTGCTGTGCAAAAGCTTTTGATCTTGATGAAATCCCAAGAGTTCATTTTTGCCCTTGCTTCCCTTGCCTTTGCCGTTGTTCCTAGGAAGATGTTGCTACGGCTGAGGTCGAAGAGGTTGCTGCCTGCATTCTCCTCAAGGATTTTGATGGATTCCTTTCTCACATTGAGGTCCTTCATCCATTTGGAGTCTATTTTCGTGTGTGGTGTAAGGAAGTGGTCCAATTTCATTTTTCTGCATGTGGCTGTCCAATTTTCCCAGCACCATTTATTGAAGAGGCTGTCTTTTTTCCATTGGACATTCTTTCCTGCTTTGTTGAAGATGAGTTGACCATAGAGTTGAGGGTCCATTTCTGGGCTCTCTATTCTGTTCCACTGATCTATGTGTCTGTTTTTGTGCCAGTACCATGTTGTCTTGATGATGACAGCTTTGTAATAGAGCTTGAAGTCTGGAACTGTACACCAACAACAAGACAGAAGAAAGAGAAATTAAGGAGTCAATCCCATTTACAATTGCATCCAAAACTATAAGATACCTAGGAATAAACCTAACCAAAGAGGCTAAGAATCTATACACAGAAAATTATAAAGTACTCATGAAAGAAATTGAGGAAGACACAAAGAAATGGAAAAATGTTCCATGCTCCAGGATTGGAAGAATAAATATTGTGAAAATGTCCATGCTACCTAAAGCAATCTTCACTAGGCACTTCTATTTCTTCTGATACTTCATTTCTTTTCTCATCTTCATAGCAGGAAAAGAAACTGATATATTCCTTGTCCACTACTGTGAACTATGGGTCCCTCTCATTTAAGCATTTCTACTTGGAGAGATTGATAGATTTAACTTCTTATTAAATTTGAGGAACAACTTAGGAAGAGAAAATTAGCTAATGTGGAGAAATTGGGTTCAAACCCTGTGTGTTCAACTCAAAACCATTGCTCTTTTCATCACACCAAACAGGATTTCATCAACTTTGAGGATTTAAAAAAAAAAAAATCAGAGATTGAGATGAATTCTGAATTCTTTCACATGGATAAGGTTATTTCTTTTCTGGAGTGAGTATTTCTGAACATAGAACAATTTATTTTACATGCTTCAAGATGAAGGGAAGGCAGCAGAAACAGGAGAAGTCAGGGATAACAATTTAGAAAGGTCAGACTAGTTATGTTGCCAGAGGGACAGGGTTTATGTTAGTGTTTGGACATGCTTTGTTGAGTCCTTTATTAAGTTATAGTTTACTGTTACAATGAAAAAAAAAGAGAATTGTGAAGAAAACTTGGGTGCTATGTTATCATAGTTAGGTATTGTATTTAATGCTGCCTGAAACTGTTTTTGTTTGTTGGTTTGTTTTTCTTTTGACAAATTAACATAGAAAGGGAGCCATAACTGTAATGTGTATAAAAGATCTCATTTCACATTTACTTATATTCGTCTTTATTTTCAATAACCTAGGCCTCATGGAAAACTTTCTGTGAATTTACATCTTAGAAATGTAAAAGAAAGAAACTATGTTTCCTTAAATCATGGCTCTTATTGTGTAAAAAGGAATACTTCAAAAAATCTTAAATTACACACCACAGAATCTCTATACCTAACTCAGTACCTTATAAATAGAGTAAGCACTCAATAAACACTTAGAGACTTGAATTGGATCATAGTTAATTGAATTCATTAATTTAGTTTAGGTCCATCCTGTACGCAGAAAAATCAATCTATATTGCCCAAATCTTTCAGTTGTTACACACTCCAATGTTTCTGTTAACGGTGCCTACTGATATCTAGGAAATAAGATAATTTATGAAAAATTTATATAGCTATTCAGTATGTAAAAGTATGAATCACCTCTACTACTTTCACTTTTGAGTATGTAATCCAGTAATCTTCACTCGAATGATCTGCATTAAAGTCCCTTACTTCAAAATATCACTACCTTTGTTATCATTACACTAAGAATCCAAGGAATTACCCAGCCCTGATAAATTATCTTTGCTATCAGAAATAATTGCCATTGTGCGGTCCTTTCATGACATATTTTCAAATAATGCTCAATTCATGAATTTGGAAACATTTACTATTATTCTCATTACTAATCTGATAGAGTAGAAGGTAGAATCTAATACCAGCTACATCCTTACTGGCCAGGTGACCTTAAGTGCCTTATTTCCTTTAGGCTCAATTTCCTTATCTCCCACATTCTCTGTAAACTTCACGTCATCTCAATACCAAATGGACTGGTATGAAAAATCACTCTATGAAGTATCCGTTGCCACACATAATAATGACTATTGCAACAGCAATGACTACTATTGTATTTATTTGAAAATAAATGAATGACAAGCTGTGGTTTTGTATATATATGACTGTATATGTAGAATAGATTCTGATACGTCTTTTAATAAGGGAAATTCTATTTTACCTCCCTAACCAATCCAATATTTATCAAGATAGCTCCAAATATCTAGCATATGCAATAGCTATGGTGCTAATGTATTTCTTTATAATTCTCAAAATGGGTGCTCCTGGTCATACTCTTCAAGAAAGTATATCCCCTATCGGAAAGTCCAAATATACCAACAATGAAGTTCTAATTAAAATTATTGCCATTCTTCTTTGACCATTGAGATATTTCTGACTCCTGTTTGATTTCTTGATTTTGTTCCTGAAACAAGTCTAAATCTGATAATAAACTGTTGAGGCTGGCCATAATGCCCAGAGGAAACTCAGTCCTCTATGATCTTAGACTTTTTAGTGGTTCAGAAATCTGAGGAGCTTATGGAGGGATCCAGGATTCTGAAGAAAATATAATTCAATCAATTTATGCTTAAGTGTATAACAGAATTTTTTTTTAGCAGACAGAATTTAATATTCTTCATCCACCATAAGTGACCAGAGTTTGGTACTCAGGAGTTTTTTGTTTTGTTGCTATTAGTTGTGTGTGTGTGTGTGTGTGTGTGTGTGTGTGTGTGTGTGTTTATTATGTTTCTTACACTGTTTCTGCAGTGGATTTAAATTTTTTTTTTTTTATCTTAAACAAAACAAGCCTGCTCCCCAGTTTAAAATATATCCCTACTTTTTCAACTTGTTGAAATGGAAACTCTCTCCTCTTCAGATACATTTCTCTGGGTGCTGTTTAGTTGAAATTGAATTCTTCTTTCCTCATATCAACCTTAAATTTCAGATTATAGTTTCTACCACAATCTGCCTTGTGTTCAGTGATTTTTAAAAAAGATTTCATTTGACACAGAGAGAGAGATCACAAGCAGGCAAAGAGGCAGGCAGAGAGAGAGGGGGAAGCAGGCTCCTTCTGAGCAGAGAGCCCAATGCAGGGCTCAATCCCAGGACCCCTAGAGACCATGACCAGAGCCAAAGGCAGAGGCTTAACCCTCTGAACCACCCAGGCGCCCCTGTATTCAGTGATTTATGCATATCCTATCTCCCTCATGTAACAGAAAAATATGAGAGGTCAATGTCCCTGTACTTGGCAATTTTATGTCTCCAAGGAATTTTGCAGTGCTCTAGAGACAGAAATGTAATAGATGTTTGTTGCTTTAAGTAATACTGAAACACAACAGAAAATGGACTGACCTATCATTTTCTGACACTCGTAATATTATTTTGTATGTATTTCTTCTATTAATAATTAATGCATTGATACTGCTTTTTTTTTCTTCCTCCTGTAATCTTTTGTTATAATACATTGGTTTTTAGTTCTCCATGTGCTTTCTAATTTGCCACTTGATTTAATTTTGGGCCATTTAACTTGTCCTTTGTTAAAGTTTTAATGTTCTTTTGCTTTTCTTTTTTACCTGTTTTAGAATTTGAAATTTCTCTTGAAGCATTACGTATATTTCTAAAAATGTATAGGCATATTTGTTTCAGGTCTCCTACTTTTATAAAAGAAAAAAAAAATGAGAGAGCCTATCAGTTGTGTTGTAACTATTTCTCTTAGACATTTACACTTCTTCAAGGTGTGTTAACGCATTCATAAACTCCTATCTTTATGAACTTCTATTTTTCTTTGAGGTATGAAACAATGATAGTGTTTAAGACATCTTTGAGGGGCGCCTGGGTGACTCAGTGGGTTAAAGCCTCTGCCTTCGGCTCAGGTCATGATCCCAGGGTTCCGGGATTGAGCCCCTCATCGCAGCATCATCGGGCTCTCTGCTCAGCGGGGAGCCTGCTTCCTCCTCTCTCTGCCTGTCTCTCTGCCTACTTGTCATCTCTCTGTCAAATAAATAAATAAAATCTTAAAAAAAAAAAGACATCTTTGAAATTTGTTTCTGAAACATGGTCTATGCAACTGCTTTCTGTCTCTGTTGATACTATCTTTCAGATCATAAGAAAGACAGTTTCTTCCAACTATGACTTCTTCATTATTTTTATTTTCTCCTATGTCTCCATTCTATTATATTTGAATTTTAGAAGTTGCTGCAAATATTTAAAATCCCTTCCATTTTGAAAACTTTGTACCTCTATGTTACTGTTTAACTCACCAATTTTTTCCTTTCTTTGGTTGTTGCAATTTTTACTTTACAAACTATCTTCTTCAATTTTAAACATTTAAATGCTTTTTAAAAAATATTTCATTTTTGGATCTTTTTATTAAGCATGAGATATTTTTGAGGAATATAAATCGCATGACATGCTTTGCTTTGAGAGGCACCATTGGCTATTACTTTATTATGCTATCCCCTTAAAGTTCCTTCACAAATGATTCTTTTTATTTTCTTTTTGTTAGAAGTCAATTATATTATTATAATCATCAAAGCTGCTTATCATTCCATAATATGTTTTTATATTAACATGTTAAGACTATATTTCTAGAGTTTATCACTAAAAGTATACCCTATTGTCTCCTTGACAGTAGGTATATAGTAAGCTTCAATTTTGCCTATTTGGTACTTTATTCCAATTTATGACTCTTGGCTTTTCTCTTAATTTAAAAAGTAATGAAGAGGAAATTAATTCAGATAGCATATTGTTAAGTCAGGTTTTTTTTTTAACCTAACTCATTTTGCTATAAAAAAAAATCTTTAATAAAGCTAATAGGACCACTACCTGAAAATTGGTTTAAATATGCCAATGAGGGGCGCCTGGGTGGCTCAGTGGGTTAAAGCCTCTGCCTTCGGCTCAGGTCATGATCCCAGGGTCCTGGGATCCAGCCCCACATCCAGCTCTCTGCTCTGCAGGGAGCCTGCTTCCTCCTCTCTCTCTGCCTGCCTCTCTGCCTAGTTGTGATTTCTCTCTGTCAAATAAATAAAATATTAAAAAAAATTAAAAATAAATAAATAAATATGCCAATGACATAGATGAAAGTTGTTTAGATATTCAGTTGGGGGTTTTGCATTTAACTTGTTCTGTTTTAACTTACTTCTTAGTTAACTAAGAAGGAAATAGAAAGTCATGAAAGTGGCATATTCCAGGAACTTTGTTCTATTCCGGCTGCTTCAAAAGCACAGGGGATGTTAGGATGCTAAAACCAGTCTTCAGGGCTTGGGCATGTAACAGGTGAGTGATTATTTGCAAGGCTGACATAGTTTATAGAAATGGAATTATAATGGTTTTCCACAGCATGAATGAATCTGACATTTTTTGTTTTAGAGATGCAATAATTCCCAATGCCAAGTTTTCCACTTTAAAAATTTATTAGATTGTATAGGACTACCTAGTGAAAACTGCTGTTACATTGTAATGTTATTGGCAAGCAGGATAAAATAGCTGTAAAAAAAAAATGACATATAGGTAGCAAAATTCTGCACACTTTTGTAGCACAACCACCACTGCCAACTGGAGAGAACATTTCATGTAGTAGGCTTTCCACTGTATTTTTTTTTTCCATTTTTAAAATTTGATCTTTTTTATCCAGTGAAAATTAATTGTGGCAAGATTTATTTAAAACCTGAAAACTGAAATATTATGATAATTTAATTTAGGTATCACATTCAATGTTCCAGTATAACAAAAACTGTTTAGGATATGGTAAAAAAATAATACAGTATTTGAATGTATTCTATATATTTATGAACTAGTTTTCTGTATCTTGCGAAATGTGATAGAAACTTATACTTGCTAGGGGCACCTGGGTGGCTCAGTTGGTTAAGCATCTGCCTTCAGCTCAGGTCATGCTCCCAGAGTCCTGGGATTGAGTCCTGCTCCTGAAATCCAGTTCTGTGTTGGGCTCCCTGCCCAGCAGGGAACCTGCTTCTCCCTCTCCTCCCTACTCATGCTCTGTCACTTTTTCTTCATCAAATAAAAAAAAAAAAAAAAAAAAGACTTGATTTGACACAAAAGCCCATCAGTTTCACAACTAATTCTGTCCAAAATAAGTAAATTCACTAACTTTGTGTCATGTCAGCTTTATTAATATCAAAATTGGAAGTGTATATTATGTGTATTGAAAGCAATTCTGATATATCAACCATATTGTTCACATTTTTCTAATAGTGTCTTCAGAAAATTTACTTATTACTTTTACTAGTGATAGAAATATTATACATGTTGATTCATGTTAAAATATGTAAAATTATTATTATTGCATTATATGGTAAAATGTTTATTTTTAACATAAATAATGTCTATCGAACAAGTTAGCATTTCCTTTTATTGAAGCTTAAAATTTAGCTCATGCATATTCACTATGATATCAGTTAGGAATCATAGATCATATTGTTGACTTTGGTCTTTGATATTGAATATTTGGCAAGAATCCTTTTGTTTCAAGGGAATCTTGAATTGGAAGTAATAGGATGGTAAATATTTGTAAAATTCATTCACAAGTCAACCAACAGGCATTGGCAAAAAACACAGGTGTTTTAATTCATTGTCTTCTCTTTTTTTCAACAGCTTCACAAACTGGGGATGATTCATATATATAATATTATATATGCATATATATGATTCATATATATAATAATTCAATATATATATCGAATTATTTTTAACACCTGTAACCATGACACTTTGGAATGATGCATTGTTTCTTGTTTTTCAATTCTAATAAATCCTGATATTTGATATATCATATCTGAAGCAATCCATCTGTCATGATAGCAACTAATCAAATAAAAAAAGAAAAAAGAAATGATTTAAATCATATCTAGCTGAAATGTTGACAGATGTAAATTTCTTAAAACATCTATGTCATGAGTTAGATTCTTCAGGCTATAAATTGACATTTCTTCATAAATTTGGAAGTCCTTTGAACAAAACATGCCAGAGTATTCATTTGAGCAGTGGTTTCATATTGTATGACCCATCTAAAGAAAAGAAGATTACTTCTGACTTTGTATCTGACTTTGTATCAGTTGAAATTCGGCATAGAAATTCTTATGTTCTACATGCAATTGCTTCCTTAATTGAATATCTTTCACTTTTTTGTACATTATTCCTTTAAGTCTTTCCTTCATGATTTTCTAACAAAGTTGTTACAACTAAAATAATAATGTATTTTATCATCTCTGCACCTTAAATTGGTTTTCTGTTTGTGTGCAAATATCAGAGTCATTCTATTCCCAGCAAAAATTAAAAGCTTACATCCTGTTGAAATTATCTTTAAAAATTTTGTTGAACATTTAATTCTCATTTCAAGTGACTAGCATTTTCCATTCTTCATTGACTGTGCTACTACAGATTTTAAGTACCTAGACTTTTTTTTTATGCTACAGATAAGAATAATTTAGGGTAGTCAGAATAAAATAATGGAAGATTTTCTATCACAGTAGACTTTAAAGTCAGTGTGTTTAAAAAAATCTTTTATATAGAATGCTATCAATTTCTGTGAGGTATAGTGTTAAGTGAAATAATTTTAAAATAGGATCTAATAAGAATAGAATTTAGATTCTGTTCATCTTAAAGAAGTGATCAAAATATTGTATATCTTTCCAAAGCAATATTTGACATTGTGTTTTTAAAATTACTGGTCTTGCTAAGTAATGGAAAGTTATTTCAATATTATTATGATATGACTTAAAAAAAGAAACTTAGGTCAACCAAATATCCATTTTGCAATTAAACCAAAATTTGCCACAATTGAACATAGTTTCAAGGTACATAGGATCATTTATACTAAGTGGCTAATTTATCATGTCCCATTAGTTATATATAACCTGAAAGAAATTGTTGTTTCTTCACTTCTGTTTGTGATTACTCTGGTTTCTTCACTTCTGTTTGTGATTTTATGTGTATACATGAAAGATAAACTAGTGAGGCTCACAGACCTTGCTTCAGTTTCCTGGAATTTGTAAGATAATTAATGCCTCTGTGCTTTGGTTTTTCATCTGTAAAACTGTCTCCTAGATTGGGATGAGGATTAAATATAGTCACTCATGTCAAGCAAAAATGTTTGGTAACACAGTACATCTGTGTGAGGAAGGAAGAAGGCGGGGTAAGGAGATAGGTACAATATTATGAAATACTTTTATACTGTAGTTTTAAGTGAAATAGAAAAACAGTGACTTCTATTAGAAAGTACTACCTCCCACTGGTACAAGATTGAAATATGGAAAGAAGTTAACATATGATCTTTCATCGTTAACTGGCATCTTCTTGAGCTTTGATTTTTTTTTTTTTTAGGATTGTATTTATTTATTTGACAGAGAGAGAGAGAGAGAGAAAGAGGGAGGGAGAGAGAGAGCAAGTGTGCACAAGCAAGTGGAGCAGCAGAGGGAGAGGGAGAAGCAGGCTCCCCACTGAGCAGGGAGCCTGATGTGGGGCTAGATCCCAGAACCCTGAAATCATGACCTGAGCTGAAGGCTGACCTGTAACCCAATGAGCCACTCAAGTGCCCCTTGAATGTTTCAACTTACAAAGTAGCAAAGTAGCAAGCAAGTCCAGATCAGCCATAGATTAACAAAGTTTCATGGGATATGTTTATTTCATTGCATAAGAAGAAAACTTGCCTTTGGGTTGTTGTTCCTGGAGAAATTCAATGAACTTTAGCTGGGGATTTCTCAACTTTTGACTCTCCATCTGTCTATCCACCCCAACTAAGAGCTCCATCTAGTGAAGACAAGGCAAAATTACAGACACCAGATCCCGTGGGAGATAAGCCCATCTCCTCTGTGGGTACTATCAAACAATTTTAATGCTTGAGTTTATGCATGTCTAAAGATCAATATAGCTCAACGTTGTTTCTTTAACTAATCCTGGCTAATGAAATACATAGAGATTGACTTAATAAAAAGGATTTTGTGCCAAGAGATGTCTCCTCTCATGTATAATAGCAATATTAACTTTAAATGCTCTATGGACTTCTATAAGCTCATTCAACCATACTAGTAACACTATGATGTGTCTCCATCCTATAATATAAATGAAGAAACTGGGGCACAGGTATATTGTTCGGTAGAAGCTAGATATGAGTCATTTATGGTTTGTCTCCCTCCCAATCCCATCTTGTTTCATTTATTCTTCTCCTATCCCCCTACCCCCCCAAGTTGCTTCTCCATGTCCTCATATCAGGGAGATCATATGATAGTTGTCTTTCTCCGATTGACTTATTTCACTAAGCATGATACGCTCTAGTTCCATCCACGTCGTCGCAAATGGCAAGATTTCATTTCTTTTGATGGCTGCATAGTATTCCATTGTGTATATATACCACCTCTTCTTTATCCATTCATCTGTTGATGGACATCTAGGTTCTTTCCATAGTCTGGCTATTGTAGACATTGCTGCTATAAACATTCGGGTACACGTGCCCCTTCGGATCATTATGTTTGTATCTTTAGGGTAAATACCCAATAGTGCAATTGCTGGGTCATAGGGTAGTTCTATTTTCAACATTTTGAGGAACCTCCATGCTGTTTTCCAGAGTGGTAAATGACTCTTAATCTCACAAAACAAACTGGGGGTTGCTGGGGGGAGGTGGGATTGGGAGAGGGGGAGCGGGCTATGGACATTGGGGAGGGGAGGCGAACCATAAGAGACTATGGACTCTGAAAAACAACCTGAGGGTTTTGAAGGGTCAGGGGTGGGAGGTTGGGGGAACAGGTGGTGGGTAATGGGGAGGGCACGTTTTGCATGGAGCACTGGGTGTTGTGCAAAAAGAATGAATACTGTTACGCTGAAAAAATAAATAAAATGGAAGAAATTAAAAAAAAAAAAAAGAAGCTAGATATGAGCCATGGAAGGAAGCGCATAGGAAACTTCATCCTTTGACCTGAAAGATTTGAGTCCTAAGTCCTTGAATGGGTAATGATAGAGTAGGCAGTTAGTACACGAAGCTTGAGACAAAGGCAGTGGCAAATAAGTTACACGTTAGCAGCCTTGGGGCACAACATCTTGACCTGTGGCTCCCAAGGCCTTGGGGCTAACAGACCAAGAGCCATAGGTGCAGAGTATGTGCTCTCCTTTTCCACCTCTGTGCCAAGGGTGAGCCCTAGACTTGCAAGGCATTGCATTGTAGTTATAGCCCCCCAGAAAAGAAAGGCTGCCGTGACCCTTCCAGTACAAATCTGCTCCTCCCAACTTGGGGGAGGAGTTCCCTAAATGAATGGAAGCAGCCTCCTTTAGAGACCACCCCACTGTACCTCACAGTTGCTCCCAGACCAGAAAGACCCAAAGACTATACAATTCCCAAACAATGGAGTGTCCAGTTCCACTTCACAAAACCTGCTCACTTTCCCCTAAAGAGTGTATCATTGGCTTAATATTGGCTTAATAAAACTTTTCGGCTTTCACTTTGAGCGCCATTCCCTAATTCTCTATTTCATCTGTGCCAAGATCAGAGACACAATGCTTTTCACGCTGATAATATTATATAACTTGCCTAAGTCCAAGTCTAAGAACTTTAACCCATATTTTTGGGCTTTAAAAGTTCATGGTCTTAACTATTATGCTGAGATAAGACAATTTTGCAGGTTTTAGATCTTTTTTTTTTTTAAAAGAAAAGGATTTTTCCATCATAAAACTGATATAATACACTGAAGCATCTTGCCCCAAAGCTGTCAGTACCATATTCACATTGCCAGTGAAGGGTTAGTTCAGCAACTCGACATCATCTATCACACTCAAATTAACATGGTTAATTCGGAAATACTGGTTTTTTGTTTATTTTGGTCTAGAGTGCTATTAAGTCTATAAGCACAAGGATGAATAATTTTAGGCTTTTACATATTTAAGATCATTGGATCCTAATTTTGAGAAAATCTAGTTCAATTGCGTCAATCTCACAAACCAAATTACTTAAGTTTGGAGCTTTAAAAAATCCCATTTTAACCCAAAATCAATACATGTAATGATATGTATTTTTATTTACTGAGTTCAAAAAATATAAGTGTTTCGGTTTTAAAGAAGACCTGTTATTTGATCTGGGGCACAGGTCAGTACAAAATGAACAGCACATGCAAAACAAACAAAAAAGTCAACTCATAGGAAGTAAAATTTAAAGCAAAGATAAAATAAAAATAAAATTCACTTTATTCACATATGGGGAGAAATAAAAGAAAAGAATGAGCACCGAGGATTTAGTGATTACACCCTAAACCTAACTTCACAGTTTTCTAACTAAAGTTATTTTGGCTTCTGTGTCTCTGGTGGTTGAGGTGTTAGTGGGATATTAACTGACTCCAGGTATGTGGTGAGGCAGCCAGAAAGCAGGATTCCATGCCTGACAATCAGCAATCTCTCATAAGCTAAAATGATTTTTCCTGACATGGTTTCTTATAAGGAAATGACTACACACATCCTTGACCTTTGGTGAGAGGTTATTTGACACATGGATCACTTTGTCCCTCACAAAATTTTATTTTTATATTAATAACAAGTATAGGATGACCAGAAGAAGGAGCTGGTTATTGGGGAAAAAAGAACTAGATTGTTTTAAAGATTTATTTATTTATTTGAGAGAGTGTGCATGAGCTAGCATGTGGTGGCAGTGGAGAGGGGGGGTGTTGAAGGGGCAGAAGGAGAGGGAGAGAGAATGTTAAGCAGATTTTGCACTGAGTGCGGGAGCCCAGTGTGGAACTCAATCAAGTCCTGAGCTGAAACCAAGAGTCAGTTGCTTAACTGATTGCATCACCCAGGTTCCCCAGAAGGACCAGATATCTAGGGTCTAGGTTTGAGATACCACTAAGACATTATTTCATTGACATCCAGAGAATAATAAAGAAGTGTGTTTATATAGGAAAATATGATGATAGATACCATATATTGAATGTGTATTATCTGCTTCATTTAATCCTCACAGCAATGCAGTATTTGAGAGACTTAGTGTAAGGCCATTATTTTTAATATACCTGAGTAGTGGGGAATGTAAAGAGTATAAAAGGAAAAGAATAAAATGTCAATGATAGAACCTCAAAGACCATTCTTTTCTAAAAGTAGAAAATGGGTTGTGACCTAATGAAAGAGAAGAAGAAAAATTGATAGAGGTTGGAAGAGAGCCATGAGGGTTCACTGGTAGGGAATAAAAGGGTATTCAAGTAAGATGAGAAGATGTACTACACTGAAGGCATTAAAGATAAAAGGAAAAAGAGTACTTGGAAAGGGTTATTGGCTTTGGCCATAGATAAATAACCTTTTAATGAGCTGTCTCAGTAGAGTGGTAGAGGCATAAATCAATTTGCAAGGAATTAAGGAGATAGTAGGTGATAAGAAAATGTAGACACACATACACAGTTTTCCTAATGAGCCTATGATGTGGGCTACTGGAGGGGTGTAGAGGGCAAGATTTACTAGAGCCCTAGTAGTTAGAATTTATCTTCAGTACATGATACCTGTTACAAAAATAGAACACAAAAACAAGCGGGCAATAAGAAATCCACAGGTACTAGTGTCTGTATCTATTTGTGAGAATTATTTACTATATATTGAATATGGAGCATATATTAACATCTGTGTTATAGGATAAAAGGCAATGAGTAAATGAGGAAAACAAGGAATGTAAAAGTTATTTGTCTGGGTAAAAATGCAACAATATTGTTATTTTAAATCGAGGAGCTAAATGTGTTTGCCTGGGGTTAAAGAAGGCTGTATCTAGTCCTCCACTTGCAGATCTAGAGATTTTCTTTTTCCAGTATGCAGGGGATACCAAATGGCTTTAAGTAACACAAAGTGCCATCACAACTGAAACTGACAAAAGAATTCCAATCTCTTAATTTCCATGGAGAATGAAGAGTGTCATAAGGATCAAAAAATGCTGCTGTATCTGTGATGCCCATTGATTAAAATATATGTATATATGTAAGTTTTTTTATTATTTGCCAAGAGCTGTGCTAGGCATAAATATATAATGCTGACCAAGTTATACTTTCGTGGCTTATGGTGTATCTCTCCTTGCAGTCAAGCTGCATGGCAAACCAAGACTTGCTTCTGTGAAAATAGAAAGGAACTGAAGAAATTGGTTAATGTGACAAAATGTCTGGTTTAGGGGTTGTTTATCAGAATAATTTACTTTAGCTCCAGACCTAGAAATATTTGAAATCTTCTTGCAAAAATTCTCTCTCCATCATGCAAAAATAGGCGTAACTCTGTAAATGCTTCTTTGCTGCTTTTCATTATTTCTATTTTGGTCAATACATTGATTTTATCTTTAGATCAGTCAATGCCTTTATTTATGCAAAAACTACAGAATACAGCTCCATTTGTTTATAATTATATCTATCTTGCCTAGTGGAAAGCAATTCTTGAATCTTTTTTTTTTAGCCTTCCGCTAACCCTGTTGGGTCAGCCAACTTCAGTTACTGAGTGGTGGCAACTTGATTTTTTTAATTTTCAAGTTCATGAGAAAAGTCTTAGTATGACCTTCAACTACTGAAAACAACTTCATGTTTGTAGGTTTTTGTTTGTTTGTTTATTTATGCCTAACTGTAACTGTAGCATCGCAGCAGCCATGCACATAGAATCAGAGTAATTTCGGCAGTCAATTTGTGGCTTTTTCATTCCAATACGCCAAAATCAATTGAGGAACTCAAAAAATAATGCTGTCCACATTCTGATATATTTTGATTTGAAAACCACTGGAGTTGGATCATTCATTTTCTTGCTCAATGTAGAATGTCTTTATGGAATTCTTGAAACAGGTGTTCATGTTTGCTTATTTGTTTGTTTTTGCTATCTTACAAAAGAACTCTAGCTAATTGTTTAAAACTGATTTTTTTTTCTATAACTTTAAACTTTGGTCCCAGATATACTTCAAAGAGCTACTTAGAATAAGTCTAATCCTTTGTCTACATGAGAACATTGTAACAATTTAGAAATTACTGATGCGTTACCTCTTTTGTGGCTAGCTACCAATATATTCTTAATTGCTCCTCACAGTGTCAGATCTATCATTCAATGAGCATTCACTGAACATCTATGCTGTGCCATCATAACCCAGAGTGCTATGTGCCTGTGGGTTGCTGGAGCCAGTTTCCCTTGGCACTGGAAAGTCTGTTGGTATCTAGACGTTCGCCCTGGTGGGACTATATACACTGATAAAATTGGCAAATGCTACAAATTAAGTTTTTTATTTTGTTTTGTTTTGTTTCACTATATAACCACTTCATTGGCAAACACCAAATATTCCCTGGGCTCCATCATATCACATGTGAACACATAGTATTTTTCCACACAGAATTCAAAGTGTAACTATGAAACAGATATTTGCATGGATAATTACGGTAAAGTTTAAACTGTCCAGTGTTAAAGTCATGTTCAATGAATCCCTTAAATGTATTTCCTTGAATCCTGCCTTGACAGCTAATATTGGATCTAAACATTGCAAATTCATCTGCATTTCATCTATTCCCATTCTGGCAACTACAATTTAGTTGAAGCTGTTATAACTGCCATGTTTTAAAGTTATCATACATGTTGGCTTACTTAATTTCAGGAAGTGCAGTTCAAAGATAGAACTAGATAGAACTAGATTACTAAACTAGATTCTAAACAGCAAAAAAGACATATAGTCTATCCTCAAGGAATTTAAAAACAAATCATTTTGTGGCCAGATGAAATATCTATAGTCTGCTCATATGAAACATTATTGATTACAGCTCCTGATGGGAAGATTTTACCTTTATTTTCTTTTCAAATTTAGTTTTCACACTTAGCTCATTATTCCAGCATGCATAATTCTGACTAAATTCTAATTTAGCTACTTTTTCTAATTTCTGTAATCTACTAATTTGGTAAGCATAACTTGTGTACTGTTGTATACAAATTTGCTAAATATATTCAATATTACTACAGGCCAAAACAGAGCATTGTCATTAGAGACCTTTATTTAGGTTACCAGACTTAATATTTCATAAGAGACCATTGTACGTACAGTGTTTGCAGCATCTGCAATTGTCCCTGCTCAGTTCATAGGTCTACAAATTACCCATACATGTGCCATCAGTGATAAAATATGATAGCTTATGTAAGTACTTAGTGAATGACAGTTTTGATAGTTTCTAATAATCATACTAAACAAAGTTGTTTAAATCAAGACATGCATGGTGAAATTCTCCTCTTTAAGTAGATTATAATAGATCAGAAGAAATAAAACTGTTGCATAAACCTTAGTTTTTTGTTTTTTTTTTAAGATTTTATTTATTTATTTGACAGAGAGAGATCACAAGTAGGCAGAGAGGCAGGCAGAGAGAGAGAGAGAGGAGGAAGCAGGCTCCCTGCCGAGCAGAGAGCCTGATGCGGGGCTCAATCCCAGGACCCTGAGATCATGACCTGAGCCAAAGGCAGAGGTTTAACCCACTGAGCCACCCAGGCACCCCTAAACCTTAGTTTATATATAAGGAAACTAGGGCCTGACAAAAAGATATTAATATATAAAATATAATTGTTAATATATAGGCAAAATAGATTTATAAAATATTAATTATAAACTGAAGGATTTAATAATAAATATGTTTATTAATATATTACACATTAAAATTTAAGTTAAATTATATATATTATATATAAACCAAAAATATATATATTATGTATGTATATACACATCTCAAATAATTTGACTAAGCTTCTGTAGTTTACTACTTACTATTTGACTCTTGGTTCATTGTTTTGTTCACCATGCCATGCTTTACATTATTTGTTCTTAGTAAATTATTGACTAAATTATTGGCACCTTACTTCTTTTTTCAACACACTGAAGGGTTTGTGTCTCTTTAAAATTCTAATTTGCTTCCTTAACATTCAGATTAAACAATTATCTCCTATATAAAGTTTGTTGTCACTTTCCTAGATAATATTAATGCTACTTCTTCATGCTTCAAAGCATGTGCACACAAATCTATCACAGCCTTTATCACAAGTCTCTCTATTTTTCCCTGATTATGCCAAGAGTGTACATTTCGTGTTATGTTAATCTTTAAGTATCAGAATTAAATGCAATTCTTTAAAATGGTAGATGTCTCATAAATATTTTCAAACAAGAATTAATAGTTCTGTCGTATACTTGTGCCACTGTTGTGTGTCAAAC
The DNA here is from genome assembly GCF_922984935.1 of Meles meles. Classification (NCBI taxonomy): domain Eukaryota; kingdom Metazoa; phylum Chordata; class Mammalia; order Carnivora; family Mustelidae; genus Meles; species Meles meles. The sequence continues at coordinate 25,633,249 of NC_060066.1, forward strand.
TCCTTTTTCTTATATTTTGGGAATTCGCTCTGTTACTTTGAAATTTGACATTTTTACCACATATACCTTCTGACAACACGCCTTGTCCTTGTGATTTATCAGGTGATGACAACGGTTGTAAGATCAAATCTGCAAGTTGTTATATTATCCAGGGACATAATTCAACTCAACTCATTTAAAATAGCTTGTATTCTCTAAATAATCCTCTCATAAGGCTGGGCTACTAGCCCTTCTTGATTATGATTTTTCTATAGTGTCTCTAATAAAACAAAGCATGCGTGCCCATTGTTCTATAAACTCTAGATCTTAGACTGATAGGGTACTTTCATCTACCAGTTTTGAAGATAACCTTTTAAATATTTTTCTTGTCATTGCCCTTGTACTTAAAAATTTAATAATCCTTAGATTATCCTAAATTTTGTTCTGCCTAATAGTGATCATACAGCTTGTTCTACCTTCTTTTGTCTTTCCCCTGAGGTGTTCTTAGCCCCCGCCTTTGCACACAAACTTTTATGAGAAACTCAGTCTCAGATTGAATTAGTTTTCCTGTCCCTAATCATTACAATGATTTGTTATATAATTTACAAATCTGTAAAAAAAATTCTAGAACTTACCCCTCATTTCATACTTTCCATTAAAATGATTTTACACATTATTTTGTAGTTTATAAGTACTTTCATACACCATTTAGACTGATAGACATTTATGATTCACATTTTATTCATGAGAAAATAAGACATATACTTAAGAAAATTGTCCAAGTTGCCTAGCTTTCAAATGACAGAGAGGTAATTCAAATCAAAATCTTCTTGTGAGAAAACACATGAGCTTCCTAAGGTGTAATACTTCCTCTGGTTTCAGGTTTTGGAAACACATAATCTTTTAGCATTAATTTTGTGCAAATAATTTTTCTAATAAGATATATGTGTGTATATGTGTGTATATATCTAATCTATATCTATAGATGACAATTGACAATAACAATACTCCATATTCCTTTCATGGGATTAAATAAAAAGAAAATTTCTTTTATTACTTTATAAGATCGTTAAGGGAGTACATTTTCAATAATGTATTAAGTGATCCTCATGATGAGATTGAAAATCCCAGCGTGTCTAGACAATTTATATTCAGCGCTAGCAACATAATCTTCATTAGGGCAGAAATTTGTTTTCTTTTATATTTTATATAGTAGGGACCTAACTCCATGTCTTGCACATAACACATTCATAACACACATACACACACACTAAAAATACACTGTATTCTTTAGGGACCAAATTGTTGTCAACTTGTTTCTTTGATTTTAATCTGCAATGGGAAAATATTTTCTTATTTCTGGCAGTCAGTATCATGACTTGCTATTCTATTTTCATGTCTCTTTGCTTTTTCTTCCCAAGATAATTATGGCATATTTTTATTCTCAGGTACACAGAAGTGTGTGCCCCTTACATACATTATAAATGGCACACATTTGTAGGAGTGAGTGAATAATATGTGGATGAAAATGTTTGCTGAACAGTGAGTGAACACATACCCTATTCAGACAGATATCAGGATATCACTTTAGAATTACAATTGTTTTTCTTCTTACTACATGCAATTTCTCAATATATAGCAAAAAATATGCATTGAAGACTTCATAAATCATAGTCACTGAATTAGAATCTGATAAGGGAGAAAAAGACATATATCCTGATTTAAAGGAATTTAAAACTAAATTCTCTTTTGGATGTAGCTCCTATAGCTTATGGTTGTTTATTATTATATGTTATGTTTATTATGTTTTTATTAGTTTATTATTATGTTTATTATTATAATATATATTATTATATATTTATGTTTTTATTATTATAAACTTATGCCTGCATGTTTATTCAGTTGTTTTAAACAATGTACAGTATGTCTAATTTCTCCACAGTTGCTATACATCAAGTAATGGTAATAATAACACACTATTTTACAACATACTACATATTTATAGTCACTGACCTACATTTTTGTTATTCATATAGCATATGCAACTATGGCTGTAGATTAAAAAAAAACAAAGCATAATTTTTAATCTTAAATAATACAAATATATATTTAAGACATAGACAAGAAAATAGCAGTGAAAGACAAACATATTAGATTTAACTTCATGATAAAATATAAAAATATCCCATACTCTGAGATTCTGAAGAAATCTAAGTGCAACAACCTGGCAATATTTGTCAAATAAAAAGGAAGAATTAAAAATTTTCCAGTATTTTTTGGGTATTGGAAAACCAAAATCTGATGTAAAACTATCTATTTTTATTGATCTGTGTCCTTCTTTCTTTACTCCTTTCCAGTACAATTTTTTCTCATTCCTTTTTATTTTGCTAATACCTTTCTCCAAGTTACAAACATTTCTTGGAAATTTTATTGGAATTATACACTTACTTTCTCTCAATTTCTATCTCTAAGTCTCAGTTTTCCAATGATACTTGATTTGGCAGTATATGACTATTTTAACTCTAACTTTTTTGGCCTATAGCTTCCTGGTGAAGTCTTTGCAGCAAGGAAGCTCCCGTTGCTTCAATACAATATTGTAGTTGGAATTAGAATTAACCATGATGGGCCCCATCCTTTTAAATTTTGGAAGAAATTGTATTGTATGTTAGATTCACTTTAGAAATTCTACAGGAATTTCTAAATTAATTTTAATTAAGAAATTATTTGAAAGGAACATTTCAATAGAGTAGTTATTAATGCTTCAATTGATATAATTATTTCATGAAGTCGATTTTGGGAATCACATTGGTGGTTGAGTTTTTCCAGTCCCTTTTGCTTGAAACTAAAAGTTTACATGTGAATAGATCATAGGCATTACTTGGTCATGCCTGACACATCAACAATTGCCATATGGAGCTCTCTGGTTCACATTACTCTGTGGGTTCCAGAGTGGTTCTTCTTATCATTCAGGGATGGAAAAGCTTTAATTTCAACCACACACAAATGTTTTCAAAGGGGAAATATGGTTTGATTGCTGAGATGAACCTTTTATCATCATAATTTCAAAAGAGTGTTTACTTTTACATTTGCTACGGATGAATTTAAAACAGCTGTTTCTGGGTGTTCAGGAGAATTTTTCATAATATTAATGCAAAAATTGCCTTCCCTTTAGAATGTTATAATCATAGGAAGCAATCATGTTTTATTATTGCTTTTTTCCTTTCTATGTCCTCTGAAAAGAAAAAGAGGGGAGAATGGGAAGATTCCAAACCTCAGCCTGGTGCTTATGCCAAAATTTCTATATATAGTTTCCTATTTTTCCCTCTGGATTCTTTATTTATTTGAAATAATTTTTTCAGACCAGAGGCTCCTTTTATTTGGATCTAAGAGACACCCATTAGATGGTACCATAGAAACAGAAAGTAAATACAATTTAAAGCATTAGGTTTTGCCTTAAACCCTTGATTTTTTACATGAGTGTTCTATGTTACTCTAGTGATACTATCTTTTCAAGAAGACTTACAGAAATAGAGCTGTCAAAATTAGTCTCTGGTTGTTTAATTATTCATCATATTTGTAATACAAAACGGTTTTTCATTAGTTAAAATAAAAAAAAAATACGATGAGTCCTAGAGAAAAAGCAATGCTAAAATGGACACAGCTGTGGGTTTATTAAATCCAATTCATTCCTAATTTAGTAAGAACTCCTACTGATTCTAAAGATAGTTTTGACTGAGTAAGGACTAAAAAAATTGGTCTTTATATTCAGAGGGAGCAATTGTATTTAATGCTTGGATAGTTGTTCTATTCTATCTTGAAGTCAATAGTGCACCTGGTTTATAACTTAATGTTCAGAACCAAAACATGTTGCCTGAAAAAAATCTAAGTTATAAAAAAAAAAAAAATCTGCTACTGAAGAGATACACTTTACTATGGAAAACTGTTGTTTTGTTTTTTAATCATCTGCTAAATAAAATAAAATGTTTAACTCTTTGTACTAATATCACACAGTTCCTCTCTCTATGCTTATTTAGTTATTTTTTAATATCAATAATGGATATATGCTTTGGGGAGTTGTCAAAACTTTTCAGAGTTCAGACGAAAAACACTTGTTTTGAAGAACACTATCATGTTTCCTTCAAGCTCTACTATCAGAGAGGATGAGGAAAATGATCATAAATGTAAGATTGGGCCAGTGGTTTTCACTTGCATTAGCTTACATCTTCACTAGATTATGAAATCCTGGGAGACACAGCCTCACCATCTATCCTGCAATAGTCACAGAAAATACAGATATACTTTTGAGCAGTCCTGAGCAACATTTCCTGGTACTTAAACCCTGGCCTTGGGGCACCTGGGTGGCTCAGTGGTTTAAGCCTCTGCCTTCAGCTCAGGTCATGATCTCAGGGTCCTGGGATCGAGCCCCTCATTGGGCTCTCTGCTCAGCAGGGAGCCACCTCCTCTCTCTCTCTGCCTGCCTCTCTGCCTACTTGTGATCTCTTTCCATCAAATAAATAAATAAAATCTTAAAAAAAAAATCCTGGCCTTAAAACAATTCATGTTGTAAAGAAAATAAAATGCATGTATATATGTATGTGCTGTATTTCACCTTGAAATATAATTCATTGATATTTTGGCAAAGGATTCCGGTTGCTTTGGTGATTGTTCTCTCTCTTTTTTTTTTTTTTTTTTAATTTATTTTTTCAGCGTAACAGTATTCATTCTTTTTGCACAACACCCAGTGCTCCATGCAAAACGTGCCCTCCCCATTACCCACCACATGTTCCCCCAACCTCCCACCCCTGACCCTTCAAAACCCTCAGGTTGTTTTTCAGAGTCCATAGTCTCTTATGGTTCGCCTCCCCTCCCCAATGTCCATAGCCCGCTCCCCCTCTCCCAATCCCACCTCCCCCCAGCAACCCCCAGTTTGTTTTGTGAGATTAAGAGTCATTTATGGTTTGTTTCCCTCCCCGAAAGAGTCAAATGGAAATTCTTGCCTTTTTATTGACATGGTTAATTTTATGCGTTAACTTTGGTGATAACTAATAATCCTTCACCATGAAGAAAACGGTCAAATCAGAAAATTAAGGTGAAAGACTGTTTGCCACTCAAAAGATGTTATGGAATGCTAGTCAAAACCACAAAGAGCTATCTGCCAAAACAAAAAATAATCATTAGTTTTCTAATGCTCTGTCTGTATTGTGTTTAGTGAAACACGCTGTTTTGAGAAGTATTTGTATACATAACAAAGTTTTTCTTGATGCTGCCATTACTGACTTTAATTAAATTCTTAAAAATCTATTTAAAACTCCTTTTTCAAATATCTTTTGTTTACATAATTCACTTGAACATAATGATTATTTGTAGGACTTTGTTGCTTTTCTCTTCCCTTCCTTATATACTATAATCATTTTCCTATATCTAGCATTCCTATGTACTAATTACTACTTCTAATTATGTTTAAGATGTAATTTCTTCCTCTTTTCACTAGCTCTTCCCCCCCTTAAGTGTCCTTAGATACTTCAGAAAGTCAATTTTATTATTGCTTCTAATGCCTTGTACAATTCTATAGAAAAATGTGCACATAATCCAGGCATTTATGACCCTCTCCAGACCTTGAAACTATATTTTCACCAATCCTTTCCATTCCTCTATATGGAAACTCCTTTTCAAAGACAGCGAGCAACACACTTTCTAAAGTTAGCAGTGCACTTTGCTTTGTTCACTTAGCTCACCGTGTAAATCTTCCCTTCTTGTTTATCCACTGATATTTATCAAGTTCTTGGGTTGTGTCTCATATTTAAGCTTCTAGGATGATGTCTTCTGGAATTGACTTATTTCCAGTGAAACAAATATCATATGCCCAATTCTTGCCCAACCTCTGCCATTTCCACTTAAATGACCTCATGAAATAATGAATCTTTCACTTTTCAACTCTAAAATGGATTTCAAATAAGTTTTGGGTTTCTTCCAGTTTAAAATTCAACAGACCATCTCTTCTCACAGAGTCTTAGGGGGACATATACTTATAACTCTGAGCAAGCAATAGAGAACACTCAAACAACTTTCTTCTTTCTGTTTGCCAAAACCAATATAATTACTTTTAAATATTACTTGTCATTTAATACATGTTAATTATTGATAAACATAATTAAATGAAATGTCACTAATAATTAACATAATTAATTGAAATGTCACCATTCCTGATACATCCTATGTATCAGCCTCCAGACTAGGAACTTTGCATTCATTTATTTCTCAAGCACAAACCCCTCCTCCAATTTTGAAAATATTAGAGCCACCCAAAGAAAGAGTAATGAAAAGTAGAGATGTTACACTATATTCTAAGAGTCCCAGACAGTTGGAGCCTGATTACAAAGCACATGTTCTTTCCTTCGTAACAACCACCACAACCACAAATCAGAGCTGGCTCTGGATCCCAGCAAAATTGTCTGTGCTAAATGCCCCTGTGACATAGATTCTATTATTATTTTTCTTTCTTTACTTAACAAAACTGGAAATTAGACAACTTAATTTTGCTAAGTACTGGCAGTGCAAAACCATTTTCAAATTAACATCTGATATCAAAAATCTTGCTTCCAGCCTATCTACTGTAGTGCTGCTGTTTCACCCCAAGAGCTATTATTTACCTTAATCTAGGATTCATGTGCCATTTCACTCTTCTTTTCCTACTAGAAGTCTAAATGGGTACAAACTTTTTCTCTACTGTGTACTTTGAGGTCCGTTTTCTAACATCCCTGAAAGCCAATTTTCATGTTTTTGAAAGAATATGCTAATGGTTTCTGAGAGGATTAAATGAGAAGACAGCAGTGTAAATGTTTCATTTAAAGAAGATACTGAATACATTTAAAATTTTTTTTGTGTGTGAAAAATAGTTTTCTGGATTATGTTTCACAAATGGACAAGACTTCTAAGTCAATTACTTTTAATGGATTACTTATATGAGAATGACACCTAAGTTTCTCTCCATTCTATCTCTTGTCTTTGTGTCTCTCCCATATGTATTTATTTATTTTGGTTTTACTTGCTTTGGGATGTGTGTGTGTGTGTGTGTGTGTGTGTGTGTGTAGCTATCTATTGAAGCTTTTGGCCCTAAACATAACATTTTTCTCCAAATTGTTCCTAATATTTCCTTGAGTGGGGTGGATCACTCTGCCCTTGGGAATCTCACTGCATCTTGCTCAATTATTTTGCTATAAAATATATATTGAGTATTTCCCCTTTTGGGGCATTGTTCCCAGGCCTTCTTTCTTCAAAATTTTCCTTAGAGTAAATAAGCTCTGCCCATAGCACTGAAAGGTTTTGCTTTTATCTCAGTAACAGTCCTGTTAGTGATAGCAACTACTTTCTCCTTTTTTTCCTTTTCTTTCCTCCTCCTCCTCCTTCTCCCCTTTTCCTTTTCCCCCCTCTACTCCTCCTCTTTCTTCTTCAGTTATAGCCTTTTCTACACATTTTAACTAAACTTGAACATGACATTCCTTTCAGAAGAACTAAGTGGGAATTTTGATAGTGCCTTAATTAGGTTTTCCTTTGAATAGGTCTTTGTTTTCCATGCAGAATTTTTGCCACTTGACCACTCTCTTAGTTTTAATATTCTAAGTGTTCCATGGCTATAGTGTTCAAATATATATATGAGCAGTCCTAAAATATCCAGGATTTTTAGTCAACATACCCATAGTTAATGACACAGTTCCTACATAGAATAAGCAGCTGATGAATGTGTTCATTAACTAGATTCCATAAAGATTCCATTTACTGAATTATGGCTGCAATGTCCCTAGTAAGGGAACTCTAAATTTATATTTTTGATCTACTCAAACAGTCCAGAATTTAATAAGTCCATTTCTACATGTAATAGTTATCTATTTTCAAAATGCTGTGCAACAAACCAAGTACCAGTTGCGTAACACAAAAGCACTGATTTAGCTCAAAGTTTGAAAGTCACTTGGCAGTCTCTACTGGCCATAGTTGGACTTGCTTATGCAATCAGGTATTCACTGTCTGTCTGTGGAACTAGGTTGGCCATGGCTGACACAAGTGCCGTGACTTCATTCTAGTCTACCTGTTCTAACTTCCAGCAAAGTAAATCTGAGTATGTAGTCATAGTGATCGCTAAGTCACAAGAGCTTAAGTCCAAATGTACAAGGGCTTTGTTAAGACGCTACATGCACCACATCCATTAACACAGTGTTGGTCAAAGAAATTCATGTTGCCAAATTCAGAACCATGGGTCAAGGTAATAAACCCAGTCCCTTCAGTGAAAGGAGTTATAAAGTCACATAGCAAAGGACCTGGATACAAGGAGGGGTTAAGAACCAGAGCCATTAATGCAATCAATCTTCAGTAATTCAACTGATCTACCATTTTACATTTGGTAAGTACACAGGAAACAACCTTTATTTTTTAGTTTAATAAAGTACAGAGTCAATGTTATATTAAGTAATAGATTTATTTTTCTTCATACTACTCCTTAAATGCTCCCTTTTCCAATTTAATTGAACATAGTTTTAAAATCTAACCTTATGAACCAAAGTTTTAATGCCTTATTTTGCATATCTCCCTTGATTTTTGGCAATTTATCTCTTGCAGATTGCCTTTAAGTACACATCAGTTATTGAAAATGTCATATCTTTATATTTTAACTGATGTGTTGCCATTTATTTTAAGCGGATCATTACTCACTTCTTTGAAACTTGAGCTCCTTAAATTCTTCATTGTATCAATGTTCTTTTTTTCAGCCATTTTACAGTAATTCAAGCTGGTGAATTTTTCAAAAATTAACTTTTTAAGAAAATTTAGTGTATATATTGTGTAACTTTTTATGGATTTGCATTCAAAATTAAATTCTAACTATTGAACTTGTAGCATTTCTGAAATATGTTGTGTGTGTTCACTATTACAACATTATGGAAAATATTCAATTTAATATTTGAAAAGAAAGAAAATACAAGCCATTTTTCAACCAATATTAATTTCTACATGTCACTTATATCATTGAAGAGAGAAAATGAAAACTATTTGCCTGTTGATGTCTTAATAGAGGAGCTTCCTTAATCTTTCAAGGTACCAAGTAAATGTCAAAATGTAAATGAAAGAAAAAAAGACAAGAATTTAACATTAATGTTTTCATTTTCAAATTGAGAAACATTAACTGAATTATTTATCAGTGTGCTCACAACCTTACATTTCTATAAATTTTAGTACTACTAAAGAGTAGTACTACTAAAAGAATATTTCATATGGAAGAAAACTTAACCTAAAATAAGTGGTTCACTGATTTTTGAACTAATGAGCTTAACTACAAAACTTCTTAAGGAATCACTAAATATAACCAGTAGAAAACTGTGTTAGATGATGTACACTCAGAATTTTTCATCCTGCAAATATCATTTTATTTATTTATTTATAGCTTTTTGGGGGCATATTTTATTGAAGACTAGAGAGATGAGAATTTTGGCTAAGGTTAACAAGTATGTTCTAAAAAGAGCTAGAACTCAAAGACTATTTCCCCATCGCTGCTCTTTTTATTACATGTACTCTGTCCTCTTTCCTAATTCTTTGCTTTTAGACAGTTTATCCAATTTTGTTTTGTAATTCTCTTTAGAGCTCCATTATGCTAGAGGCTATGTTGCTGTTATTTTCTGCAAATATTATTTAAGCATTTACTAAATCTCAGACAAGTAGCATACACTAGATGCGACCCTTCATCTCAACGGGCAGTTACATTAAACAGATAAGCCCCAAGTCAGTATTTCAATATGTTGCCAAAATGTCAATAAATGTTATATAGGATAAGAATATAACAAAAATATGACAAGGGAAAAATAATATCTATGGGAAGCAAGGTACTTGGCAAGGTCAATCTCAGAAGGGGACATTTGAGATTGAACATGAAAGATGGTGAGTTGTTATCTAAATGAAGTATAAAATTGTTGAATCAGTATGTTGTACACTTGAAACTAATATAATATTGTATGTAAATTATATTTAAATAATAAAAAATAATAAAAAATTTAAAAGATAAGAGCAGAAATATAAAAAAGAAAAATAAATAAATCAAGTGCTCTTGGAAAGAACATTCCATAAGGGAAAATGCACGCACATACATATGAATTACTATATAAGATATACTCACATAATCTTTTTATATCTATAATAAGATACATATCTTATTAAATAAGTATGCAAACATACTTCTGTGACAATAAAACATTACTAATTTTGGAAAATTTATAAATTTTATGCAAGAGAAAAGAAACCATCAATAATCCCATACTCTAGAAATACAGGAAATTTATGCAAATGAGCTATCAGGTACCCCAACTATTTTTTTTAAAGATTATTTGTTTATTTATTTGACAGACAGAGATCACAAGTAGGCAGAGAGGTAGGCAGAGAGAGAGGAAGGGAAGCAGGCTCTCCGCCAAGCAGAGAGCCCGACGTGGGGCCGGATCCCAGGTTCCGGGGATCGTGACCTGAGCGGGAAGCAGAGGCTTTATCCCACTGAGCCACCCAGGCACCCCAGGAACCCGAACTATTATTTCTAATTATATCTTTACAATCCATGTACACATATGCATGTTCTCCTACAAAAACATGTGTTTTGGGGGCGCCTGGGTGGCTCAGTGGGTTAAAGCCTCTGCCTTCCGCTAGGGTCATGGTATCAGGGTCCTGGAATAGAGCCCCGCATCGGGCTCTCTCCTCCGCGGGGAGCATGCTTCCCTCTCTCTCTCTGCTTACTTATGATCTCTGTCTGTCAAGTAAATGAATAAGAATCTTTAAAAACCAAAACCAAAACCAAAACCAAAACAAACAAAAAACCAAAAACCTGGTTTTTGTAGTCACTATCTTTTGTGGTTTTTGTAGTCACTATCTTTTCTTTGACAGTGTACCCCAAGCATTTTTCATTGGGAATAAATGTCTTTTGTCAACCCCACAATAAGGAATGTAACATCTTCATATTATGAATGTCCAAACTATCTAAGTTTATTTCTATATATGTTTCCACATCTCAACTTAGATAATACTCTATTGTTGTATACTTAGGTTGTTCTTCTTTCTATTACACTATTATTTAAAAGAATAGTTTAAACATAAACTCTTTAAGGACACCTTTCTGTTATGAAAGGCATGAGGTGTGCTCATGAGGTGAGCATGAGGTGATATCTCATTGTAGTTTTGATCTGTATTTCCCTAATAATGAGTGATCTTGAGCATCTTTTCATATATCATATATATGTCATATATAATATATTTCATATATATTCATATATATTGGCCATCTGTACTTCTTTGGAGAAATGTCTGTTCCTGTCTTCTGTCCATTTTTTAACTGGATTATGTTTTTTGGGTGTTGAGTTGTATCAGTTCTTTATATATTTTTTGTACTAATCCTTTATCAGATATGTCATTTGCAAACATCTTCTCCCATTCCATAGCTTGCCTTTTAGTTTTGTGGATTATTTCCTTCTCTGTACAGAAGACTTTTATTTTGATGAAGTCCCAATAGTTTATTTTTGCTTTTATTTCCCTTGCCTCAGGAGACATATCTAGAAGGAAGCTGCTATGACCAATGTCAAAGAGGTTACTGCCTTTGTTCTCTTCTAGAATTTTTATGGTTTCAGGCCTCACATTTAGGTCTTTCATCCATTTTTGAATATACTTTTGTGTATGGCTAAGAAAGTGGTCCAGTTTCCTTCTCCTGTATATAGCTCTCCAGTTTTCCCAAAGCTATTTGTTGAAGAGACTATCTTTTTCCCATTGGATGTTCTTTCCTGCTTTGTTGAAGATGAATTGACCATATAATTATTGGTTCCTTTCCCGGGCTCTCTATTTTGTTTCATTGATCTATGTGTCTGTTTCTGTACCAGTGCCATACTATCTTGAGCTCTATACTTTTGTAATGTAACTTGAAGTCTGGAATTGTGATGTTTCAGGTCGGTTTTTCTTTTTCAACATTGTTTTGGGTTCTCTTTTGATTCCATACAAATTTTAGGCTTGTTTGTTCTAGCTTGGTGAAAAATGCTGGTGGTATTTTGATAGGGATTGCATTAAATGTGTCAATTGCTTTGGGTAGCATAGACATGTTAACAATATTTGTTCTTCTGATTCATGAGCATGGAATGTCTTTCCATTTCTTTGTGTCCTCTTCAATTTCTTTCATCAGTGTTTTATAGTTTTCAAAGTACAGGTTTTTCACCTCTTTGGTTAGGTTTATTCCTAGGTATTTTATTGATTTTAGTGCAATTGTAAATGGGATTGATTCCTTATTTTATCTTTTTGCTGTTTCATTATTGCAACAGATTTCTGTACATTGGTTTGTATCTGGTGACCTTACTGAATTCATGTATCTGTTCTAGCAATTTTTTGGTGGAGTATTTCACATTTTTATATAGAGTATCACGTCCTTTGCAAATAGTGGAAGTTTGGCTTCTTCCTTACTGACTTGGATGCCTTTAGTTTCTTTTTGTTGTCTAATTGCTGTGACTAGGACTTCCATTCTATGTTAAATAACAGTGGTGAGAGTGGACATCCCTGCCTTGTTCCTGAACAAAGAAGACAAGACCATTCTTGTCTTTCTCCTGACTGAGTTTTTCCCCCATCAAGGATGATCTTAGCTGTGGGTTTTTCATATATGGCCTTTATTATGCTGAAGTATGTTCCCTCTAATCCTCCTTTGTTGAGGGTTTTATCATGAATGGATATTGTATATTGTCAAATGATTTTTCTGCATCTATTGAAAATATCATGTGGTTCTTATCCTTTCTTTTATTAATGTGGTGTGTTATGCTGATGGACTTGTGAATATTGAACCACCCTTGCAACCCTGGAATAAATCCCACTTGATCATGGTCAATGATTCTTTTAATGGACTGTTGGATTTAGTTTGCTAGTATTTTATTGAGAATTTTTGCATCCATATTCATCAAGGATATTGACTTGTAATTTTCTTTTTAACAGAGTCTTTATCTGGTTTTGGTATCAGGGTAGTGGTGGTCTCATAGAATGAATATGGAAGTTTCCCTTTCTTTTCTATTTTTTGGGGGGGAATAGTTTAAGAAGAATAGGTATTAACTCCTCTTTAAATGTTTGGTAGAATTCTTCTGTGAAGCCATCTGGCCCTGGACATTTGTTTTTGGGAGGTTTTTGTATTACTGATTCATTTTCTTTGCTGGTTATTGGTTGTTCAAATTTTCCATTTCCTCCTGTTTCAGTTTTGGTAGTTTATATGTTGCTAGGAATTTATCCATTTCTTGCAGTTTGTCTAATTTGTTAGCATATAGTCTTTCATAATATCTTATAACTGTTTGTATTTTTGTGGTGTTGGTTGTTATTCTACTTTCTCATTTGTGATTTTATTTATTTGGGTCTTTTTTCTTTTTGATAATTATCACTTGGGGTTTATCAATTTTTATAATTTTTTCCAAAGAATCAGCTTCATTGATCTGTTTTTGTTGTTGTTGTTGTTTGCTTCTGTATCATTTCTGTGTATATACAGAAATGTATCATTTATTTCTGCTCTAATTTTTATTTCCTTCCTTCTGTTGGCTTTAGCCTTTGTTGTTCTTTTTCTGGCTCCTTTAGGTTTAAGGTTAGGTTGTTCATTTGAGATTTTTCTTGCTGCTTAAGGTAGGCCTATATTGCTATATGTCCCTCTTAAGACTACTTTTGCTGCATCCCACAGGTTTTGGACTGTTTTGTTTTCATTTTCATTTGTTTCCATATTTTTTAAAAAAAATTGTCTTTGATTTCCTGGTTGACCCATTCATTGTTTAGTAGCATGTTGTTTAAATAGCATGTTCATGTACTTGTGGTCTTTCCAAATTTTTTTCTTGTGGTTGCATTCAAGTTTTATATTGTTGGGGTCAGAAAATATACATGGTATGATCTCAATCCTTTATACTTGTTGAGGCCTGGTTCATGACCTAGTGTATCATATATTCTGGAGAATGTTGCATATGCCCTTGAGAAGAACGTGTACTTTGCTGTTTTCAGATGAAATGCTCTGAATATATGTTAAGTTCATCTAGTCGAGTGTATCATTTAAAGCCATTGTTTCTTTGTTGATTTTCTGTTTAGATGATCTGTCCATTGATAAAAGCAGGGTGTTAAAGTCCCCTACTATTCTTGTATTATTATCAATTAGTTGCTTTATGTTCATTACTAATTGTTTTATATATTTGGGTTCTCCCATGTTGAGTGTATAATTATTTACAGTTGTTAGATCTTCCTATTGGATAGTCCCATTTATTATGATATAGTGCCCTTCTTCATCTCTTGTTACAGCCTTTGTTTTAAAGTCTAGTTTGTCTGATAGAAGTATGCCTACTCCAGTTTCCTCTGACAACCATTTGCATATAAATGTTTCTCCATCCCCTCACTTTCAATCTGCAGGTGTTTTTAGGTCTAAAATGAATCTGTTGTAGGCAGCAAACAGATGGGTCTTATTATTATTTTTTTTCTATCCATTCTGACACCCTGTGTCTTTTGATTGGGGCATTTAGTCCATTTACATTCAGAGTAATTATTGATAGATATATATCTATTCCATTTTATTGGTTGTTTTGTCATTATTTCTGGAGATTTTCTCTGTTCCTTTCTTGATGAAATGGTCAGTTCTAAGGTTCTTTTTTTTTTTTTTAAGATTTTATTTATTTGACAGAGAGAGATCACAAGTAGGCAGAGAGGCAGGCAGAGAGAGAGAGAGAGGAGGAAGCAGGCTCCCTCCCGAGTAGAGAGCCCGATGTGGGGCTCGATCCCAGGACCCAGGGATCATGACCTGAGCCAAAGGCAGAGGCTTAACCCACTGAGCCACCCTGGCACCCCAGTTCTAAGGTTCTTGATACTCATCTCCTAACAGCAGGAGTATGAAGTACATTTTTCTACAGTCTCATTAACATTAATATTAGAGGTATTAGCATTAAAACGTGTGTATATTAATTTGAAGAACTAATCATAGTGTCTTTCTTAATTTGCATTTCTTGGTGCATCAGTGAAAATAGAGTCCCCCCCCCAATTTTTAATTGGTATCTTTATTTTTTCAAAAGGTTTTCATTCTCTCAAATTATTTTTGTTATTGACTATGATAAGATTGAAAAACCACATTATTAACCTAAATTTGATAAGTATTTTAAAATATTTATGTTTTTCAAAAAATAGCTGTCACTTGCCTTAGTCTTTTAGTTTTTTAAAAATAATAGATAGCCATATTAAGTAGGTAGCAAAGGATGCAAATGATGTAATAATTATTTTCAACACAACTGAATACTGTTCAAATTTTTAAAGTCCTATTTATACTTTGTAATAGGTAACATTCATACAAAGGGATAGTTTTTAATTAAAGGAATAAGAAGTATGTAAAATCTATTTTCATGAATTTACTTGGGCAAAATTAAAAAATCAAATTCTGTTTATATAATTGGCCAATTTAGTGAATCTGCTGAGTAGAGACGATAAAATGAAGAAGTCACTTTGCCTATCAGTAAAACTTATTTTGTGGATGCTGAACAAATACAAAAAAGAAGGCATTGCTTAATAAAATCAAAACTATAAAAACATTTTGCTACCTGAAAAGAAAGTACTATAAAGAATAAAATATTGGTCAAGTTATGAAAAACAAAATGATTACTTCAGCTAAATTTATAACTGTATGACCTTCAAATTTTTTAGCATTAAATTACTTATGACTATACATTATAAAAGAACATTGCTTATTTTTAGTAGTTCTAGCATGTCAGCTAAATTCCCCTTACAATTTAGTCTATATTCACGTTATTGTATATATTTGTTATTGGATATGTTATAATTTTACCCAAATTTTGCATTTAAGCAAATTTAAGGAGTGTACCAGTTTGGTATACTTAAGTTTCTTTATGCAAGTACATCTTTTCTTTATTTAGGTTTAAATACTTAGGTTTCTTTATGCAAGTAACGTGGTACATCTAATTATATAATGATTGGACGGAGGAGGAAAAATCCCTGAAAAACTAAATGCCTTCATCTTATGACCATAATATAAAAGTAAAATAGTAATATTGAGTATAGTATACAGAAAGATGAATGGATCCTGATAGGGTTTTCAAATTTATGCCTTTACGAAATCTGCTTCCTTTCATCATTTACATTTTACAAAGGTGAAGGATGCATTTAGGTTCAGTAAATGACTTTCATCTTGAGGTAATTTGGAGGGGTCTTGGGTTTTCAGGAGAAATTTAATAAATTAAGGACTCGTGATATAGTCTAATTTGTGGGCAGTACAAGATGAGTGATACCCTGTGGTTAAGACTCACAGTGAATGAAAGAAGAAGACATGTCATTGAAACAAAGTGGAATTAGAGAATCTGGGGGTGGGCAGTTGGCATTTTCAGTGAGTGGAAATTTGGGAAAATATCCTAGAGAAATATTATTTGAAATTAATGCTAAAGGTTAGTGTCTTGGAGATGGAGATGGGGAAGGGCATTCAGGTCCTGGGGAATGAAGAAATTCTCCTAGTCCTGGGAATATGCAGTGCATGTGTAACCTGGGGAACATACTAATATGACTGGAAAGATAAGAAAATTGTAGCCAGAATAAGGAGGGTTTTGAGTGTCATGATATTACCTTTCATTTTGTTATCATGGGAGGTGGAAAACTACATTTTTTTTCTTTGAAGGAGAATTGGCACTGATTTAAAAAGTTGCACTGGTTAACAAGATAGTTTTAGTAAGAATAGTGCACTGAAGGAACAATGATAATAGAAGATAAAGAAAACAAATAATTTGATATTTGTTTAGGTGAGATGTTTAAGGTCTTGAACTGAGGATTAAGCATGCATAGGCATCAAAAACAGACTCATCAGAGTGGAATTTTAAAAAGAAAACTGGGTCAGGAATATAGGGGAAGGGTTGAAGATGATACAGAGGGCCAGTTTAAGTGATTGCGAGAATGGCAAAATAATCAACAATGATAAAGAATAATATAATTCAGATTTTTTCCCAAACATTTTTCTGTTATTATACATTATTGCCCAACTCATTAAAATATTTTTATTCTCTTTCATTAACAAACACAGATTGAGTGACCACTGTTAGTTTTATATGTCACCAAGAATATTGTCACTGTCTCCCCACCCACAATTATCAGTCTGTAACTTCACCCTTATTTGTTTAGAAAGTTATATCTGGAATGAAGCTACTTTAATACGTTTGTTCTACTTCAGAATTTCTCCCTATATTTGGTGTTCTTTCTTAAATTAAATTCTGTCACTGAAAAATATATTTTTCTTAGTACCAACCCAATTTCTTTTTGTTTTGTACAACTCCCAATGGCCTTCTTCTATTTTATACAATCCTTTTCATAATATCCTGTTTCCATTCCCCTCTTGCTGTGTTAAAAGACTCCTCCCCTCTGGAAGGTATATATAAACAAGGGTCCCAACCAAATGTCTGCCCATGATCCTGTCATTGTGTTAAAAAAATGGCGAACATGTCAATCTTGTTATTTTGTTGTCAACCTTCTTGGAAAGCTGACACCAATTATTTCCAATCAGTTTCCTCATCACTCATTTCTTACTGTCTTGTTGGAAGTCTGCTCTCTCTCTTTTGCTTTTGTTGTATTGAAGATCCTAAACCCTCTTGCCTTGATGGAAGGATTGGATGTTTCATTTTCATTTTCAACGCTCATTTTCAACATTCTTCTTTTCCTTGCAAACACTGATGCCTTCGGTGGCTCCTGTTTTTCCTTCTGCTAGCCTAAATAACAAAACATCCTTCCAGACTCTTGTCCTTAGCCTTTTTTGTTCCTCTTCCTACATTGCCCCCTTTATAAATTATTTCCCTTTTAACAAATTCACCATGTTCCAGATCAGTCTCTCTCTCTTTCCCCCTCTTTTTCATGCTTTCTTAATTACTGCCTCTCCTTTCACTCACTTTTCTTATCTTTATGTTTCCAAAGTCTGTTTCTGGAGGTTCAGCTCCTTTCTCAAACTCAAGGTATGCAAATTAAAATTCATTCTCCTTTCCTAAGTCTGCACTTCTCTCACATTTTTAATAAAGTACCACTGACCACTCCGTCCCTCAGGATTGAAACCATATTCATTTTTTTACAATTCTTTTTTGTTCTCCAAATGCAATTGCTTCTGTAGGTCTTATGCTGACATGATTTGTAACCATTAGCGTGGTTTGCCAAATAGAGCCACTTGGCCCTGTGTAGGGCACCCCATAATGGTAGCATATCATACTTTCTGATGTTCTTGCAGCTGAATAAAGAAAATAAGTGTGAGGGGAACCTGGGTGGCTCAGTGGGTTAAGCCTCTGCCTTTGGCTCAGGTCGTGATCCCAGGGTCCTGGGATCAAGATCAAGCCCCTTATCAGGCTCTCTTCTCAGTGGGGAGCCTGCTTCCCTCTCTCTCTGCCTGCTGCTCTGCCTACTCATGATCTCTCTTTCTCTGTCAAAGAAAAAAAATTATCTTAAAAAAAGAAAATAGTGTGAGTTAAAAGTTGTGTGTATGTGTGTGTGTGTGTGTGTGTGTGTGTGTGTGTGTGTGTGTGTGAGGGGCGGGGAAGAGGGAGGGAGGGAGGGAGAGGGTGAGAGACAGAGAAACCAACAGGGAAACTAGGACTTCTGGGCAAAGCCTTTAATTTTCTGGTTTAAGATGACGAAGTGTTTGGTTTCTATTTTGGAAGAGGTATTGGCACTACTCAATATGGTTACCGGGTTTCTGAGCATCTCTGATGAGAAAAGACATCTTGTCATGATATATATGTGGAATATTTGAGAAATATATCTTTGCTGTTGTAACCTGCTGGTATTTGGGGATTGTGTGTTACAAAATAATTCACTTTACATGAATTGATAACTTTTTCTTTTTCCAATCCTTTTAAATTCCACACTGCTTTTAACCCATATTGTCCCTTCTGCAAAGTGTAACTAAAAAAAGTTCCAGTTCAGTTCCCAACCTTTAGCTCAATCCATTTGTTTTTGCTTCCTTATCATTCACAACTTTTGTTAGTATTTTGCTTGGTAAATATTTCCTTCCTCTAGTGATGTTCTAGTTGATAAGGGAAAAACCCTATATTGATGAACTTGTTTTTATATGGGTTCATTTATTCAATGAAGAATATATAAGGTGCCTACTATGTGCTATAAACTGTCATTGTAACATTGAAAAAAAAAAGATTAGTTTTTGCCCTTATGGAGAGCACATTCTGGTGTCATTTGAAATGGAAGGAAATTTATAGTTTAGTTAAATGTCAAAAAAGTCCAGAGTATGGAATACATAATTCATGATACATGAGTTTACTCAAATACTGTATGATGTTTAAACTGATGCTTCTTAACACAGGTTAACAATATAATTCAATGGTTAGGAATGTGGGCTTTGAGGTCATATTCAAGCATCAGCTCTAGCTTCTTCTATCTCAGGCTCAGGTTTTTTGTTTGTAAAATATGGACAATAATAGTACCTATCAAAATACTGCTGTAAGGATTAAATGTGTAAAGTTCCTGGTATAGAGTAATTGCTCAGTTAATACAAATATTGTTATTTTCTCCTGCAATAATATCCTGTGCAGATATTAAAGTCGTTTTAAAGAATATCTATTCATATGTGAACATTTTCAATTAAATTGCTAAATATAAAATACAGCATCAAAATTTTATATATCATCTTAATGTCATAATCTTATAAAGCTTAATCAACTTATCTATTTTATAAAGAAGTGTGAATATAAATTATATATGTTATATAATTTTGGTTTTGAATATTCTTATACAATGTCTTTTTTTTTAAATATTTTATTTATTTTACAAGTAGGCAGAGAGGCAGGCAAAGAGAGAGAGAGGAGGAAGCAGGCTCCCTGCTGAGCAGAGAGCCCGATGCGGGACTTGATCCCAGGACCCTGAGATCATGACCTGAGCCGAAGGCAGAGGCTTTAACCCACTGAGCCACCCAGGTGCCCTTACAATGTCTTTTATATCTTTAAGATTTTACCAATTCCAGACTTCAAGTTATATTACAAAGCAGTAGTAATTAAAACAGAATGGTACTGATGTAAAAATAGACACATACATTAAGAGAACAGAATAAAAATCCCAGAAATAAACCCACAATTATATGGTTAATTAATCTTTGGCAAAGGAGGAATAAATATAGAAGGGGGAAAAGACAGTCTCTTCAACAAACGATGTTGGGAAAACTGCAAAACAATGAAACGGTATTACCTTCTTAAACCAACCACAAAAATAAATTCAAAATGGTTTAAAGACCCAAATGTGATACCTAAAGCCATAAAAATCCGGGAAAAGATCACAGACAGTAATTTCTCTGACATTGGCCATAGCAACATTTTTCTAGATATGTCTCCTGAGGCAAGGGAAATAAAGGCAAAAATAAACCACTGGAACTACACAGTAGTTCTGCACAGTAAAAGAAACAATCAACAAAACTCAAGGCAACTTATTGAGGGGGAGAAGTATTTGCAAATGACATATCTGATAAAGGGTTAGTATACAAAATATATAAAGAACTGATGTAACTCAACACCCCAAAAATATATAACCCAATTTAAAAAGTGGATGGAAGACATGAACGGACATTGTTCCAAAGAAGAAATGCAGATAGCCAACAGACATATGAAAAGATGCTCAACATCACTTATCATCAGGGAAATGCAAATCAAAACTACAATACAATATCATCTCACACTGGTCAGAACGGCTAATCTCAAAAATGCAAGAAATAACAAGTGTTACCAAGGATGTGGAGAAAAAGAACCCTCTTGCATTGTTGGTGACAATGCTAACTGGGGAAGCCATTGTAGAAAACAGTATGGAGTTTCCTCAAAAAATTGAAAATAGAACTACTTGATGATCCAGTAATCACAGTATTTACCTCCTGGAGTATTTACCTCCAAAATACAAAAACACTAATTCAAAGGGACTTATTCACTCCTGTGTTTATCACAGCATTATTTACAATAGCCAAAATAAGGAAGCAGCCCAAGGGTCAACTGATAGATGACTAGATAAAGATGTGGTATAGGTATATAGTGGAATATTATTCAGCCATCCATTAAAAAGGAATAAAATCTTGTCATTTGTAACATGGATAGAGCTACAGAGTATAATGCTAAGTGAAATAAGTCAGCCAGAGAGAGACAAATACTTTATAATTTCACTCCTATGTGGAATTAAAGAAACAAAACAAATGAGCAAAAGAAAAAAGCGGGGGGGACAGTTACATTTACCATTGTGTTTCAACCATTACTTAAAACAATAAAAAGTAGATTATATTATTTTGTAGAAAACCCTTCTATTTTCAAAAATTCTTAAATAATTTGTAGAGTTGATGATTAACAAGAATCATTCATATTCTCACTAAGTGAACAAAATAATGGTCAAGTTTTATATATTAATTAAATAAAGCATCTTTTTGTTGTAAAAAAAGACTTTCTCATAAAACACATAAAGTAATATATTTTGGACAATAAAAATAAGTACTAGATCATATTTCACTTATGTTTTCTCTATGAAGATAAAAAGATATATTTTTGTTCTGTCTCATTTATTTCAAACAAAGTATATCCGCAACATCTGATTCAGCATGTTTTAAATGATGTGCATTTCCTAGCCTTCTTATTCTATTTTATAAAAGAATAATGTTACCAACTGTTGGCTCACCTGCATGATTAAAGAAGAACCTGCCAAAACTAGAAAATTATAGAGTATCATGAAATTATAATTTTGTAAGCACAGATATTGGATGCTATTGGCAGTGCAGTCTCTTGAGAACCATAAACTATCAGTAAGTGCCCATTATTTTTTACCTTTATTCATTGGCACATCACAAAAGAAGTTCTTAAAATACTCTAATAAGCACTGAGCACCAGCACCTGAGTTTAACTAATTTTTATCTCTGCTGCTTTGAATTAGGAACGAAAGCAAGCATGAAATAATTCCTACCGTATTTCCTTTCAGACTATGAGAGACCTAATATAAAACTGGAAACACAAAAGTAGAGCTCTTTGCTTACTATTGAACTTTCATTTTTAAATATAGAAATGATAAAGACGATAGCTTTGAAATTTGAATCCCTTTAGAAAGTGATATGTGAAAGTAGGCAAGATGTCTCTACATCACCTATATCTCTATCTCTATCTATATCTATCATCAATATCTATATCTGTAGCTATCATCTATATCTGTAGCTATCATCTATATCACTATCTATATCTATATATATCTCAAAATTTTCCCTAAAAAATGAATAAGTGAAATGCCCTTTCACATAAATTTTAGAATTGATGACTAATGATAGGATTTAAATAAAATGAATCTACTCCAACAAAACTGTTAGCCATATATTATAAAAAGCCCACCATTCATAGAATCAAGGGTTCTGAGAATTGGAAATATTTATTTCAGATGTCAGATATCTGTTTATATTTGAAAATATTTATATTTCAGATATTTATTTTAATGTCTCCTCCAATGCTTCCTGCATTCCTGAGCTTTGTTAATATTCTTTACATTGTTCCTCAGCTTCTCTCTCACTTAAGATATCACGATCTGTGTATGGATTATCTCCTTATCCTCATAGCTGCTCTTCTAAATGTTTAGGGTAACATTCAGTCTCAATAGTCTTATTCTTTTCATAGAGCCACATTAGTTTTGCTTTCTTTATCTTTCAACTAGATGAAATCCATCAAGATTCGTTGTCTGTTAACTGATAGGGCATATGATTACCTTAGGTTCAACCAAATTTAACTACAGATTATAAATGCTCTTCAATCTACAAATTTAAAAAAACAACACAAACCTTACTTAATAGTGATACTCTTAACCAGATGCTGAGCCTATAACAAAAAGAATTTTGGTAAAGCTCCTTTGAGCCTTTTTGAAATTCCAATTTCTGGTTTTGTGTTACGTTTAAACATATGGTGAAACTCTAAAAACTCAGTTTCCCTCTACTTGAAATCGTCTCATTTGTTTCAATATCTGTGCTGAATTTATCGAGCTATACCTCCTTGAACATGATGTGCCACTACTATCCACTCCTTTCTCTCCTCCCTGGCTCTTTTATTTATCCCCACAGTTGAAACCTACATATGTTAGAAATACTTGTAGTGGATTTGTAGCACTCTGAATGCTTCAAAAATGCTTTTGTGCCCAAAAAACATAAAAAGAGTCATAGTTTTTATATGGCCCCTCAATTTTTTATCTAAGAGTCCCCCTCCCCCAAAAAGTACAGAAAGAGATATATTTTTCTTTTAGCCTAGAATATTTATTTTGTGCCCATTTTCATGATTTGATCATGATGAGACAGTGAGGAGGCTGTTAGAATTCTGGAAAATGGGTTGGTCATCAGCCTCAGAATTTATTTTTGTGAATTTCACACTATGATTACTAAGTTGTGCAAAGACTGAATCACAGCTTCTTAGCCAGCTGCAATTTGAAATTGGAAAGTTCATTTTCAAAACATAAAAATTTTTTTCAAACTGGCTAAAACTTTTATTTTTATACAATTTATTAATGAGCATTTTTAAATCTACAAAGTTAATATTGCATACAAACTTGGCTAATCCAAACAGAGATACCACTGGACATTTTAAACAGAGCCAAAACTCTGTTATGGTTTGCTCATGGAATATTATCCAAAGTTCTCATATAGAATCTAACCAAAAGTTAGGTATTTTACAGAATAGAGATAAAAATAATTTCAGCCTTTCCAAATAATTGACAATGCATGCAAAAGGTATATAAATAACTTCCTATTGTGAATAACAAAAGATATATGTATGTTCTTTAAGTAGCATAATTAAAATATAATTCACTTACTATACAGTTTACATCTTATTAATGTACAATTCAAAGTATTTTAGTACACAACACAATCTAATTTCCAAGAAACCCTCCACCTCTCAGCAGCTTCTCACCTTCCTTCCCTCCAGCAATCCCCCAACCCTAGGCAGATACTAATTCTATCTCCATACATTGTCTATTCTGGGCATTTCATATAAATTGAGTCATAAAATATATGATGTTTTGTAACTGGCTTTTAAAACTTAGCATAAGGTTTAATCATGTTAGAGTATGTATTAATGCTTTATTTATTTTTCATGCCAAGTAACATTACTTTATATCACATTTTATTTATCTATTCATCAGCTAATGAACAATTTGTTTTACTTTTGGGTTATTATCAATAATGCTCCTATGAACATTGGTGTACAGGTTTTTCTGTAAACATATGTTTTCTTTTCTTTTTTTTTAAAGATTTTATTTATTTATTTGACAGAGAGACAGCAAGTGCAGAAACATAAGCAGGGAGAGTGGGAGAGGGAAAGCAGGTTTCCTGCTGAGCAGGGAGCCCAATGTGGGGCTAGATACCAGGACCCTGGGATCATGACCTGAGCCTAAGGCAGAGGCTTAACAACTGAGCCACCCAGACCCCCCTAAAGATATGTTTTCATTTCTCTTATATATTTACAAAGGTGTAGAATTTTTGGATCATAGAGGAACATTATGATTAACTTTGTGAGGAACTGTTAAACTTTTCCAAAGGAAGAGTACCATTTTACATTTTTACCAGCAATGCATAAGAGTTCTAATTTTTTCACATTCTCCCCAATACTAATGAGTATCTTTTTGATTATAGTAGTAGGAATGGGTGTGATTTTTATTTTCATTTCACTAATTACTAATGATGCTAAACTCCTTCCTCTTTTCCATGCAGTGAAAAGGACTATGCACAAGACTGTTCTGAGATCATCTTAAACACATTCTTTGTCGATCAACTCTCTTCCACTTCTCAAAACCACTCAGTTTCATCGACACATTTTAGCTTGCTCTTCATTTCTTTAAAGTTTCAGATCATGCATTCTTTTAAGGATCAAAAAATGAATTTATCCAAATTTGATCCTGGTACAGAGTCATGACTGGAAAATAGATCTGTATTACTAGATATCTTAAGTGCTCAGGACAGTTAGTAGTCTGCATAAAATTAAATCTATATTGAAAGATACTAATTACAAAGATACTAATTACTTAGATAACTTTAGAATAACAGTAAAGTAGTACAGAACAAATGAAGAAATACATGGTGTCCTGCATGGTAAAAACCATTAGTGTAAAGATGCCATTCTTTTGCAAATCATCTATACCTCGAATGCCATATCAATAAAAATATTGACTGGATTTTTGGGAGCGTTGACCTAGCAATTATTCTTTTTTTTTTTAATAAGTACAGAAATGAACATTTATTGAACAGCACAGCACACACCGGTTCTGAAAAGGTCTGAAAGAATCACACATTAATCACACACTTCTGAACAATGAACAGATGTTTCCTTCTGGACTGCCTCTATTTTTTTTTGTTTGTTTGTTTTTTGTTTTTTGTTTTTGTTTTTTATAAATTTATTTTTTTTTCAGCGTAACAGTATTCATTGTTTTTGCACAACATCCACAATTATTCTTAATCAGGAGAATCAATTTTTAAAAAAAATATTTTATTTATTTATTATGAGAGAGAGAGATCACAAGTAGGCAGAGAGGCAGGCAGAGAGAGAGGGGGAAGCAGGCTACCTGCTGAGCCGAGAGCCCGATGCGGGGCTCCATCCCAGGACCCTGGGCTCATGACCTGAGATAAAGGTAGATGCTTAACCCACTGAGCCACCCAGGAGAATCAGTTTTTAAGAAGGGACAGGAAGATTCTGAAAAAAATAAGCATGAAGTAGGGATCTGACTTACAAGATCATCTACCATTAAGATGCAGTAATTAAACTGTGTTATTAGTGCGATAATTATAGAACAGTGAATCAGAATAGAGAGTCCAGATCCATTACCTTGTTGTAACATTTCAAGTCAGCAGAGAAAGAATGGTGTGTTCACTAAATGGCTTTGAAATAATTGGCTACTCACTAGGGGGAAAAGTTAATGTATCCATCTCATAACTCAAGCAAAATAAATGTGAGATACATTAAAATCTATCAAAAACTATGAAACTCCTGGAAGAAAATACAGAAGATTATTTCAAAATCTTGGGGGTTCAGGGAAGTCTTCCCAGATGTGAAATCCCAGGTCCATAGATAACAAGGGCTAACACTGGTTAAGATCTAGTATAGAGGGGCACCTGGATGGCTCAGTGGGTTAAAGCCTCTGCCTTCAGCTCAGGTCATGATCCCAGGGTTCTGGGATCGAGCCCCGCATCGGGCTCTCTGCTTCACGGGGAGCCTGCTTCCTCCTCTCTCTCTGCCTGCCTCTCTGCCTAGTTGTGATTTCTCTCTGTCAAATAAATAAAATATTAAAAAAAAAAGATCTAGTATAGAGATATGGTGTAAGGAATACAGTAATATCATACACAGTTGGCAGAGGTGAAAATTGATACAAACTTCCTAGAGGGTAATTTTTTTAGTTCCTACAAAAACTTATTTATTTTTTTTCCTATGAAAATTTATGATATGGTATTATCTTCTATCCAATATTCATTTATTTATTCTTTCAACAAATATTTATTGGGTAACTTCTTTATGTTTCAGGCACTGTTCTTTGTATTTAGAAAAAAGTGGTGAAGTGGATATGATCTCTCTTGTGTACTTTATATTTTAGATGGAAAAGATAAGCAATAATGAAATAAATAGTTTATCTGATAGTGATTAAGTCTTATGAAGAAATAGTATCATTTGATAGAAGGCAACTGAACTCCTTATTTTTTATGTATTTGACAATTTATGCTACAGTTATGGAGGGCTTCCAAGGTCCACCATTAAAAAGTGATGATTCCTTTGAATATTCTAATTTGATACCAATTTACCCATTGATTAAAGTATGTATTCAGAAAGGTACTGTACTGTGAGACATACGAAGATGCAAAAGATCTTAGCACTTGAAGATTTCGTAAGTCTCTTTGAAAAAAGAAAAAGCACTTGAGATTATATTTACTAGTCAATTTTATAGATCAAAGGATGAAAATGGGCTGAATAAGTGGAATATGAGTGTACATTCTGTGTACTAGAGTGAAAGTAAAATATCAGGAAAGATTTCAAACTCAAATCTATGTGTCATTAATTGGACTGGTAACATAGCTCCTTGAATATACTCTGATTAGTCTTGTTCTCCAGCACAGTGCTTTAATAAAACTTTGAGATTGCTCCTGAACACTTGCAAACTGTGCCTAAAGTGGTTAAGTATATCCACATTTGCATACAGTCCTGCACTTGGTTTACCTGTGTGATCCACAGTTCACATATAGAATACAAGGTCTTCTGGCTCATTTAAGAGCCCCAAAGTGCCCATATAGTAATCACTTCTGATTCCCAATGGGAATCTTCTTTCACAACAAAGTCTGAGCACTTTGAGGTGCATTGAAAGCATAATTAAATCCTCTTTCCAGTTCACCCCTTAGAGAGTTGTTTAAAAGAGAAAAATAAAGCATATTTTACTTAATTAACATTGACATGGTTAGTGGAGTGGACATTGATTATTATTTGGAGCCTCTCTCCTCACTGATTTCAGTTTTGGAAGAAGAAAATCAATTGTTATTGTTGGCAGGAAGGACTGATAC
This sequence comes from Meles meles, assembly GCF_922984935.1. NCBI lineage: Eukaryota > Metazoa > Chordata > Mammalia > Carnivora > Mustelidae > Meles > Meles meles. The sequence goes on from NC_060066.1 coordinate 25,660,787, forward strand.
CCAAGCTGGCTTCTTTTCCAGGACCCAGCTACCATTGAATCTGAGTAGAAATTTGAGTAGAAAAAAAGACCTTTGTAGTATAGGAACATTGCTAAAAGAAAGCATTATTAATGCAAGGTAGTTCTGAAGAGAGCAACATAAAGTAAAAATATGTTATCAGGACTGATGAAGATGGAGTGAGACTTCCTTAGTAGAGAAAGTCAAATGCCAGGAAATTTAGCAAGTCCATAATGGCTACATAAAAACAGGTGTTAAACTACTCACATGCTTTCTTTCATATTTCATCCCCATTCTTTATTTTTAAGATAAGGCAGTAAAGTCAGACATTGATATAAATAATCATTTTCATTAAAGTCATTAATTATGAATATGGGACAGAAAGGTTAATAAACTAAATGGATAGCTTCTTAAAGGTAACTATTCATTATATTTGGTATTGATGCCAAATTTTGTTATTTACAATGCCATATTGATTTCAGGAAAAAAGTCAGTAAAATAATATCACATTGGATATATGAGAAGGAAACACATATGGCCATTATGTAATTTCTATCATTCCTTAAATATGTACCATGCTATTTCATGTCTCTGTGCCTTTAGATTCAGTTTTTCTCTGTGTGACATGCCAGTCTTTTCTCAGCTTCCAATCTGAAGTCATCCTTTAAGGCCAAACTTAAAGTCACATTTTTTGCAAAAACTTCCCAGAATTCTCCACTTAATTTTTTATTCTGGTTCTCTTGGCACCCTGTTAACATTTTGACTACACCTCTTAACATATTTACTTATTTTTTTCTTGGTTTCTTCTAACATACTCAATTTCCTGAAGACAGAGGTCATGCCTTGCATCTATATATTGATACCACCTAGTAGAATTTCAAAATTTGTTTTTGGCAAACAAATGTTTGTTAACCTGAAGCACATAGCTAAGTAAACAATTTTATAAAATTCAGTTCACCGTTTTCATTTGCTCCACTAATGTAGAAAACATCATTTAAAGAAGTAAAGATTTTCATAAAGGTTTAAAAATACAGCATTAGAATATTTTTTATGGAAGACACTTTGAAATCCTATATTATTCAGCATTGCAAAGACATTTCCCAATAGTCCCTTTCCATTTTATTTTATTTCTTTTTAAAGATTTTATTGATTTATTCATCAGAGAGAGAGAACTCACACAAGCAAGGAGAGTGGCAAAGGGAGAAGCAGGCTCCCCACTGAGCAGAAAACCCAATGTGGGCTTGATCCCAGGACCCTAGGATTGTGACCTGAACCAAAGGCAGATGCTTAACCCATTGAGCCACCCAGATGCCCCACCTTACCATTTTAGAAATACAAACTCAATCTGGATGGATTAAAAGACCAATTTAACATGTCCTGCATTTTGTTCTAGGAGAACCAAAGGTAAGACATGTTTAATGAAAAAGCATTTCAAAGGACAAATGTGTTTTAGACACACTCAATATCATAGTCTCCTTATTTTCGAAAACTCACAGTGTACATTAGTATACTAGAAATTGTGAATATTTTGGTAAGTAATAGTTCTGTTTAACTTTGACTCAGCGTTTCCCAAATGTGTTTGACATATTTGTGTATGTGTGTGTGTCTGTGTGTGTGTGTGTCTGTGTAATTCAGCAAACTTCAGTATTCCTCAGTACCTACTTATAAAAATGCTAAGGTATATTTGTTACTGCCAGCAAGCTATCTCGAGGCAAAATCATCTCTATAATGAATATTCCATACATTGTAGGTGTAATTTAAAACGCAAAGATAAAAAAAAAAACGCAAAGATATCTTATTATATTATAATTTTTTCTTTATAAAATAAATCATACAAGCATTTCACAAAACACAAGAATTTATTATTTTATTTGCAGTAACATTAAGAGTATGCGTCTAGGGGTCTGCTATTTTCCCGATAGATGCAGTGTCTAAGACCACCTGAAAGTTGTATGCTCATTTTGGGTGTTTTATTAAAAAAAAAACTGAGGAAGATAATGATAGCTTTCTTGACCTTGAAAGAGTCTTCAGCCGTGAGTTCTTTTCATTGTCCATGTATAGGGAAGCTAACACGAATAAATACAACAGCTTTTGTTATCTACCGTAATGTAGTTGTTCTTTCAAGTTGTGTTTGTTATCCTTGGAGCTAAATGAAATTGCACCAACTGTGAAACTGTCATGCAGCTGTCTCTTTTTCCTTCTCTAATAACTTAACAAGGATTGGTAATCTCTAAGTAGCATCATTTGCCCACTGTAACCTTGGGAGGACTGCATTTCAGTTTCCTCTCAATATAATGAAGTGAAGATGGTAGGTATCTTATTATGTATGTATTCATCACGACTTCTCCAGCTTCGTCTTGCTTTTCAGGTTAAACACCTCTGTCAGTGTAAAAGAAGAGTATATTTAAAAAAAATATTTGTTTGTTTTTGCCAGGTAAGTCACTTTTATGTCTGTGAATCCTTTTTCATTGCAAAGTCTCTGAGCCTCAGTGGTTTCTTGAGTGTTGTGCAATAGGAAAGGAGATCAAAAGGCCCGTCTACTAAGCTTTCAAAAAACTGCTTAACAAAAAACTCAAATTAGCAACAGTATGTAGCAAGTACAATATGCCCTCAGTTTCTATGGTGTACAGAAATAAAGTGTAAGACATAAGGCTTGTTCCCAACCTAGATAGAAAGATGAAATGCAGATTTTTGTAGCATGGCTATATGATACATGCATTATACATTCTTACAATAAAGTAGTTAATTGTATAACATTAGAGAACATAGCATGCATGATAATATATAGAAAAATGAAGGCAAAAGAGGAGAGAGGAGAGAATATTCAGTGTGAAATGGGAAGAAAAGTCATCATCAGTTCATGAAAGGCAAACAATTTTCTTTCTGAGTTGCTCTCTCTTTGCTGATGACTTTGTAGGTTTCTTGTGGGGATCATCTGGGATATATGTAAAAGTGCTTCCTAAACTGTAATCTTTAAAAAAAAAAGATTTTATTTATTTATTTATTTATTTACCTGAGAGAGAGAGACAGACAGAGCATAAGTTGGGGGAGGGGTAAAGGGAAAAGAAAGGAGACAAACAGATTACCTGCTGAGAGGGAAGCTTGAGTGCAGATGGATCCCAGGACCCCAAGATCATAACCTGAGCCAAAGTCAGATGCTTAACCAAATGATTCACCCAGGTGCTCCTAACCTGTAGTCTTCTATAAATATGTAAAATATTGTTATCATTTCCTATAGGCCTGTGAGTCATCTCCTGAATTCTTGTTAACAAATAAATTGTAATAGGAATAAGATCCTGAATTTATTTATATTCATCTTCTAATCACTTATAATCTAGTGATACACTTTACTCTGGAAATTTGCACCTTATTCAGGCTAATGATGATGTGGCATCTCATGCCAAATGTCCTCCTCTCCTAGCTTTGACCTTGGTTAAGTTAATTTCTGTGCTCATTTCTTTACCTATAAAGTAAAGATAATAATGTGGTGCATCTTATAAGATTTTTGAGAAAAGAAAATAAATTAATATAGGAAAAGTGCTTCGGAACTGTTTTTCTCACACGCTATATATTCAAAATCTGTTAGTTACTCTTGTGGGTACCATGTTCCAAGGTTAGATGATATTTTAACATCAGAAAACTGAGGGGAAGTACCATATGACTTCACTCATATGTGGAATTTAAGAAACAAAACAAATGAGTATAGGGAAAAGAGAGAGAGGCAAACCAAGAAACAGACTCTTAACTAGAGAACAAAGTGGTCATTGCCAGAGGGGAGGTTGGGCGTGGAGAATGGGTGAAATGGGTGATGAGAATTAAAGAGTGCACTTGTGATGAGCACCAGGTGTTGTACGTGTGTTGAATTACTAAATTCTACACCTGAAACTTAAATTATAGTTTACATTAACTATTTGGAATTTAAATAAAAACTTTAGGGAAAAAAAGTGAAACTGAGGGACGAAAAAAGTCAGCCTCCTAGAGACGCACAATAAGAGAATCCTCATAGGCCTTGGTATCAGGCTACATGGTGTCTGAATTGTAACCCCTTTGCCATAAGCTATCTAGGACACCTAAGCTCTATTTCTCCCTTATATTACCCCCACTTTCCCGTCAATTCCTGAACAACAGCTCTCTTTGTTGATTTGGTATAAGAAATAATTACCTATTTATTGTATAATTCTATGTTATCTGTGGGTCAATATCCTCTATTCCAGCTGTAATCTAGATCAACCAGTGGTTTAGACAAGAGTCTTCCTACATTACTCTCAAAATCAATGATAATTTGTTGTTTTAGAGTGATTTCCAGCAAAAGTTTGAGTATTGGCTCTGCCAATTATTAGGTATGTGATCTCTTCAGTCTGTTTTCTCCTGTAGTCATAGGAGTCATAAGGTTATATAGAGGAGAGGCTCTATGTTGTATGAATGGAGGTCTGGGGTCTTGGATTCTCCAGAAGAGTGGTGTGAGCAAGTGTCCTCAGAAGAAGAACAGCCCAGAGGAAATTAGAAAGCGCAAAGCAGTGATTAAGGTGAAAGTACACTTTCCAGGTAGGAAAGCGGACAGGTTCTGGGGTGGAACTAGCCCCTAGGTTGTTTTGGAACTGGAAATTATTGGGTATCTCTGGGCTGGGAGGAACTGTGACATGATATGCAATGGGGTGGTCTCTAATGGAGGCTGCTTCCAATCATTTGGGAAACTCTTCCCACAGGATGGGAGAGGGAGTTCTTGACCCTATAACGTTTGTCCTGGAGCCATCACAGGAGTCTTTTTTCATCGGGGGGCTATAGCCACAATGCAAATGCATTATAATAAGTAGGGATTATCCTTGGGGTAGAGGTGGAAGAGGAGAACAGATATTCTGCACCTGTGACTCTTCATTTGTAGGACAGAAATCTTGAAAGCCACAAGATCAAGATGTTGAGCTCCTGGGCTTGTAATGTATAGCTTATTTATCATCATCCTTGACTCCAAGCCATGTTTCCATCATTCTGCTTCAAGGATTTGGGACTCTGCCTTGGGGTGTTCCTTCCACTGCTCATGTCTAGCTTCTACCTAATAATAATAAGAGTATTTTGATTATATGTGCAACCGTCCCTAGAAAATGATAGTAATAAATGTTGATTAGTTCCTAATATGTAGTAAGACTATATGTTAACATTTGCTTCTAAACTGCTATTACTCAAACTGTTTTTGCTTTTCTTTGTTATCTTTCTCTTCTTGTTTAAACCTTTTTTTAAAAAAAATTCATGTTCTTCATCCTCCTCTTCTGCAAATCATTGCCATGTTCTTTTTTTATTCTGGATCCTCTTTTTGAATCCTCTCCTCATATCCCACATCCAGTTCTATCTTTGTATAAATTACATCTTCTCACACGTACTTTATCTCCCATTAATTCCCAGGTGGCATTGGTATTGGACCCTTATTTCGTAGTTCCAGTATTATTATCATACACTCTTTCATGCTTTCATATTATAAAACTTCAGATTTAATCAAGAGATCCATTCACTAAATCCTCCCACAAACTAGTCATAACTTCCCATAATTTCTTAATGGAATGTACTGTTACAGTTATGACATTGCTTTTCTAATATAAATAATTACTTCTAAAGCCATGGAACTCTGTGAGGAATTTATGCAAAGTCTCATATACAAACTAATTATCCCATGTTACCACCATGGGAAACCAACAGGAGCACTTATACATATTTGATTTGCTTTTCTAATTATTACAATGTTTCATCATAACAAACCAATTCGAGGAACACTTGGAATATTTGAACACTCAAAATGTGCATGTGTAGTGCCTATTGTTAGTCTCATTATCTAGGCCAACTTTTGCTTTACTCTCTTATGGATCTTTTCCTGCCTAGTTTCTTTCTTTTTTTTTTTTAAAGATTTTATTTATTTATTTGACGGACAGAGATTTCAAGTAGGCAGAGAGGCAGGCAGAGAGGCAGGCAGAGAGAGAGAGGAGGAAGCAGGCTCCCTGCTGAGCAGAGAACCTGATGCAGGGCTGATCCCAGGACCCTGGGATCATGACCTGAGCCAAAGGCAGAGGCTTTAACCCACTGAGCCACCCAGGCGCCCCTCCTGCCTAGTTTCTTAATCTTAATATTTTGAAGATATTTTTATTGAATATAAATATTGACCTAACTATGTATACACTAAATTCAGTTTATATATAATTTTAGCACATTGTCTGAGAGTTTGCCAGTATTTCTTTGCCAGTATTCTTTTCATCCATTTGCAATCTCTTTTTCTCTAATGTGTAAGCCTTGTCAAATTCAGAAAAAGCTAGGTGCTTTCCGAGTCTTGTTGCCAACATGAGGAATCCTCCTTATCTCTCCCAGTACATACCGTCTTTCAGGAATTTGGTTTTTTGTTTTGTTTTGTTTTTTTGTTTGTTTGTTTGTTTTTTTAGTCATAAGGATTGATTTCTTTTATGATCCCCAAGATTTGGATCTATAAATACATCCCAGAGAAGTTCCACAATATGTTTTGAAAAAATAGAAGTATCTTTAGGATAAATATATAAACTCTATAGGGAACAACCAAAGGATAATGCCCATTTGAATACATCACTCACTCTTTCAGTTATTTATTTATTAATCAAGAATTGTGAACTCCTTTTTAAGGGCCAGATCCTTGGATGAACACAAGTCCATATATAAAACAGAGTAGGACAAGTTATTTTATTAATTAATTTTACCAATTCTTAAAGGAGTATTACTTTCCATAATTACAAAATACCATGTGAATGTCTAGAGGTTCATAGTATAGCGATGTAAGTAATTGACTAAATAAATTAATAATTTTAAATGTTAAACACTCTGTAAGGGAGACAAATAAAAAGTTCAGTAGATGTATTTGAAACTTAATTAGAAAATTTTCCATGGAAGAATTGACATTTTTTTCTTGGTCTTCAACTATAAAAATTCTACAAATTATACATTGAGATGGGAAATTATACAGAAAGAAAACAGCATGAATGAGGAAAAAATACTGCATGGGCACTGTGTTGGCATTGTGTTGGGTGTATTGGTATGGAAACTGTTATATTTGAAAGGGAAGGCAGATATAAAAAACTCAGAGGACAGAAATACATGAGCTTTTATGGGAGACATATTATTGGCAAGATTTTTTAAAATCATTTTCTCTAATGTGCCCAAAGATACAAGGTCGATACTCTGGCACCACATTTAAAAATGAAAAATCTAAGTTGTAGAGAGGTTTAGCACTTCTAAAGGTCACACAGCTAAACTATAGAACTGGATCCAAACCTTGAAATATGTGACCGCAGAGCTTGCCCTGTTTCCATCCATTGTACTTCCTCAAGAAATTTGCTACAGAGTGTCAAGAATGAATTGCAAAGAATCTTATATCACAAAACACTTTATTTATTAGACAATACAGAGTCAATTCTTTTTTTAGTATGTGAGTGGCATTATCAATCTAGGTTTTATACCATCATTTGGGTGGCACAATGGAATAGACCAAGAGTGTCTAGGACAGAAATATAAGGGAGAAAATTATAGCAATAATGATAAAAAGAATTAGCGGTTACTGAACACTCCTTACAGATTATCATTTAATACTCAACAAAATCCTCAAATGTAGACACTTATACTATGCTCACTTTTCAAATATGGAAGGATAATAAATTATTCCAGGTCTGTATCAATTTTAGCTTTAAAAATCCCATGTTTCCCTGTTAGAATGGCCAAAATCAATAAGACAGTAAACAAGTGTTGGAGAGGATTTGGAGAAAGGGGAACCCTCTTACACTGTTGGTGGGAATGCAAGTTGGTGCAGCCACATTGGAAAACAGTGTGGAGATTCCCTAAGAAATTAAAAATAGAGCTTCCCTATGACCCTGCAATTGCACTACTGGGTATTTACCCCAAAGATAACGGATGTAGTGAAAAGAAAGGCCACCTATACCACAATGTTCATAGCAGCAATGGCTACAGTCGCCAAACTGTGGAAAGAACCAAGATGCCCTTCAACACATGAATGGATAAATAAGATATGGTCCATATATACAATGGAGTATTATGCCTCCATCAGAAAGGATGAATTCCCAACCTTTGTATTAATATGGGTGGCACTGGAGGAGATTATATTCAGTGAAATAAGTCAAGCAGGAAGAGTCAATTATCATACGGTTTCACTTACTTGTGGAGCATAAGGAATAACACGGAGGACATCGGGAGATGGAGAGGAGAAGTGAGTTGGGGGAAATTGGAGGGGTAGACAAACCACAAGAGACTGTGGACTCTGAGAAACAAACTGAAGGTTTTGGAGGGGAGGGGGGATGGAGGGTTGGGTGAACCATGGAACACTGGTTGTGGTGTATGAACAATGAATTTTGGAATACAAAATAAATAAATTAACTAAATTAAATTAAAAAACAATTCTGTGTTTCAGGAAGTCCTCCAGTCTGTTCCAAATTAAGATTGTTGGTTACCTAGGCCTCAAACTGATTAAGTAATTCACCCAGAATCAAATAATATCACACAGGGAAGCCAGATTTAAAAGCAGATGAAGTCAATTGTCATACAGTTTCACTTACTTGTGAAACATAAGGAATAACATGGAGGACATTAGGAGAAGGAAAGGGAAAATGAAAGGGGGGAATTGGAGGGGGAGATGAGCCATGGGAGACTGTGGACTCTGAGAAACAAACTGAGGGTTTTAGAGGGGAGGGTGGTTGGGGGAATGGGTGAGCCTGGTGTTGGGTATTAAAGAGGGCAGGCATGGAGCATTGCGTGTTATATATAAACAATGAATCTTGGAACACTACATCAAAAACTAATGATGTACTGTATGGTGACTAACATAACACAACAAAAAAAATAATAAATTAAGACAATCTTACTTTGAAACATGAAACTTTAGGCAAGCTACTTAATCTTTTTGTGGTTGAGTTTCTTCAATAAGAGAGTGGAGATAACATGAATTTCCACCTCAAAGACTGTTTTAATGATGAAAACAAAATGATGTAACCCACAGAATGCTTAGGCAGGTGTGTAGCATAGCAGAGGTGTTCAACATGAGTGAGCCACTTTATTCATACCTGTGGAATGGATAGAGTGAACTAAGACCCTAGGTTTTTTTGGGGGAGGGGCTGTGTTTTGTTGCTAATTTTAATCTTACAGTCTTACTAGATAGTAACCTTTACTTTAGGAAAAACTTGAAGAGGAAGAGACTTATTGGGGAAAAATAATAAGTTTTGTACTTAAAATAATCAGTTTGAAGTGCGGAGTTTTCAGAATGCATTCTTAGTCTACTCCAGCCCGTGCACAGTAGGGATTAGCTGCAGGTGGACAAGACTTCACCAATCCTGGGTCATGGGGATTTAACATTAATCCTAGTGGACTTCGGCTATTGTGTTCACAACTTTGATGCGGTAAGTTGCCATTTTACATCTTGATTTATTTTCATATATATCAACCAGTAATGAGGCAGAGGAAGAAAAAGAGAATAGTAAGATAGATGACTATGTCCTCCAAGACAGCTGTAACTCAAAAACCTTCCAGCATCGTGCACTCATGCTGTAATTATTCCCATAGTGCTTTAGAACTCATGATAAACAGGTATCTTATTTGATTACCAAATATGTCTCAGTAGCTGATATCTATGTGCTAAAAATAACTCTGAAATGGAAGTCAATGAAGCTAAAATTGTGAAAAGAGCAATTCAGATAGCTGAAGATGCCTTTCCTGAAAGGAATGCATGCTGGTAAATTCAGAACTTTAGCAACCATAATCATGTAAATGTTTCTCTTTGGATTGAATTTCCTTGATGATAATTTTGTTAGTTTGGTAGTCTATTTTAAAGGCTGTATAGTACACATATTCATTTCAATACAGCAACCATGCATGTGTACCTACTATGTGTCAGACATTGATTTAAGAGTTGTGAATTAAAAATTACCCCCAAATTAAGATGTCTATTTCTTATTCAGACTCAGATGGTTCAGAAAGGCAGTGGATAACTATAATTCAAGGTGATAAAAAGACAAATACATAGTTGGAAGTTACAAAAATCAAACTAATCATTTCCTTTCAAAATGGTTTTCTCAGGGTTGGTACCATAATTTAATCACATATTCATCCAAAGTGGAAGTCTGGTTTCTTTCCAACATTCTTCACTTCAAATTCATTAATATCCTTTATCTCCACTATATTCCAGTGGCACTTTTTACTTCATGCTGGTATCATTGTTCCCAAGAGTGGTATTTGCCTCTGACCTCATCTTGATCCTACACATAACATATAAATCTGATTACGGCAATGGGGGGGAGCTGCAAGGGTATCCCCTGCTTTATTTCATCTCTGTATTAATTATATTCGTTTAGCCTAGTATATAAAGATATTCAAACATGGATTGATTAATGTATGAATGAAGGAATGAATGAATCTGTTCTCTACTGAGCTACCAAGTCTCATCTTTGACTTTCCCTCAAATAGCCCAACAGACATCTAGCCCAACAGAGCGACTAGCCTAATGAATATACTGTAGTCTTAGATGCCTGTGGTTCTTCTCTATGCTAGTGTTCCTCTGCTCTCTTACCACTTTCAGTTGCATTCACATTACAAGATCTTTTTCACCTTCCCTAACCACCCTCAAGACATTTAAAATCCTCCTTTTCCTTGCTCCACAGACACTATGTCTGGTCACCTCTGGGGTTATAGTTATGCTATTTGTCTTTGAAACACTTTTATTGATCATGAATGACTTGAGGGTATGAATTTCATCATTTATCTTCTTTGCTTTTATTCCTCATGTAGTCTTTCAAATAGGATAAGTTACCTTTATTTGTTGATTTTTTTTAAGATTTTATTTATTTATTTGACAGAGAGATCACAAGTAGGCAGAGAGGCAGATAGAGAGAGTGGAGGAAGAAGGCTCCCTGCTGAGCAGAGAGCCCCATGTGGGGCTCGATCCCAGGACCCTGAGATCATGACCCGAGCTGAAGGCAGAGGCTTAACCCACTGAGCCACCCAGGCGCCCCTATTTGTTGATTATTAAAGTCATGCATAAGATGGGGAAATAATGTAGAAGTAGGGACACCTGGGTGACTCAGTCAGTTAAGTATCTGCCTATGTCTCAGGTCATGATTCCAGGGTCCTGATCCAGTCCCACATCAAGCTCCTTGCCTGGCAGGGAGCCTGCGTTTCCCTCTGCCTCTGCCTGCCACTCCCCCTGCTTGTGCTCTCTCTCTGTCTCTGACAAATGAGTAAAAAAACCTTTTTAAAAAAAGAAGTACTACTGTATTCATAAAAGTGACATAATAACAACCATTTATCAGTCCATTATATTTTACAATTTACAAAACATTTTACAGACATTATCTCATTCAGTCTCATTGATGTGAGGTCAGTTATTATAAAGATAAAATGTAACTACATGAAAAAGGGGAAAAATTTTTGTCTTGTTTTTCCCTCCACAGCTAGATGCTTACCAACTAAACCAGCAAGTATGTGTCCAATTAATTAATGAAAGTAGCTTGAATTTTGCCATCCAAATTATTACTTCATTTGTCTTTAATCTTTTTTTTCCCTTTTTATTAATTTTTTCAGCGTAACAGTATTCATTCTTTTTGCACAACACCTAGTGCTCCATGCAAAACGTGCCCTCCCCATCACCCACCACCTGTTCCCCCAACCTCCCACCCCTGACCCTTCAAAACCCTCAGGTTGTTTTTCAGAGTCCATAGTCTCTTATGGTTCGCCTCCCCTCCCCAATGTCCATAGCCCGCTCCCCCTCTCCCAATCCCACCTCTTTAATCTTTTTTAAGAGCCAACGGAATGGTCTCCTGATACAAAGAAACATTTCCAATTCAAAATATTTCTTCATTTTCTGGATCAAAAAGAGAATTTTTCCAAGGTTTAGTTACCAGAAAAGATCTGAAATTTTCTATAATTATATGTGTTCTACATACGTCATCACTAGAAGTTCTCTTCCTTCATGTGTCCCTTTCTTGTGAATTTTGGATCACATTTTATTTTGTGCAAAGTTTTTCTGATCTAGTGTGCCTATGAAGCATTTGAAGTAGCAGTTTGACATGTAATTTCTGGGATTAATCATCATAACTGCTCAGTAAAGCAGAGTGGAGCTCAGTAATCTTATTTAACAAGCACTACATCTCATTCCGATATAGTGATCAATAGATCACTAACTTCGAAAAAGATTAATGAGTGTAACCTAATAGCTATGACCGTCAGTGAATGCCCGTTTGCTGCTTTTTGGGGTCAAGATAACAATATCTTTATACCTTAGTTTACTTGTTTGTAAAATGTAGGTTTTTATACATGTACATACACATATTGAGAAAGAAAGACAGAGATTTTAACAGTGTGTGCCAGAGACAGACAGAGAGAGGGAGACTGAGATCCTAATAATAAATGCCAAATTATGCTAGTCAAAATGAGGACAGAGATGAATAAATGTAAAATCAGTTATTCTTTTGATGTTTGCTTATGTGCAGGCATTGATTTAAATTATCTTCGTGCACCAATTCAATTAACATTCACAATCACCTTACTTAGTGATGGATGTTTTCATCCTCATTTTACAGAAGAGAAAAAGAATCACAGAAAAGATACGTAATTCACTCAGGAGCCTATGCTTGTTGGTCAAAACAAGATTGAAATCCAAGAACTCTGCTTTAAGGACATCTCCTCCTCACCCTTAACAACTATGGTTAGATTCTGCCTACAGAAAAAACAAGACAAAATAAAACAGCAGAGGGAAAAAGAATATTGGCACAGCTTCAGGTGCATATCCATAATTTGGGGGTTTTCTAAAACACTTTGTATATTTGGCACAATTTTCTTAAACTGCCACTAAAATTCAAGGCTGTTTCAGAGGAGCAGTTAGAATGAGGTCTTTGAAGATTTTCTACCATCCGACACTATAATTTTAAAGGTTCATAGAAATGTCTAAAAGAAAATCATGAAAGCTCCAAAATAAAACTTTCTAGAAATAGACAATCTTCATACAATGAAAAAAAAACACATGATCACCAAATATGAGAAAACATCCAATTGGATATTAATAAAAATGCAAATTAAAGCAGCGGTAAGATAGCAGGATAAATCTTTCCGAAATTACACCTTTTAGAATTTTCTAATCTCTTCTTTGCTCTCCCCATCCCCTGCCATAAACTTTAAATATTAGTGTTTCTTAAGTACAATCTTGGGTACTTTATCTTTTTCCACACAGTTCCCTTGGGAGATTTTATCCTCTCCCATTGTTTCAAGTAAATGTTAGAGTCCACAAATTCTGTCCCCAACCTTGGCATATCCTCTGAGGTGCAGGCTCATATTTAATACTGTTGTTCCCACAAGGAAAGTCAAGGCCCAAAAATGTTAGGTAAAGCCATAGTATGAAGACGGCATTAAGCTTACTGAGCACCTCTTCTTAATAGTGTACCCTGATCAGTCATCAAACCTGGTACACCATCCAGGGGGCATCCATGAATTCAGTGAACTCATTTTTATATTTTACATTACATCATTATAGCTGGATATGAGCAAGATCTGTCCTGAATGTTTTAGGACATTGGTAAGTCATCTTTTCTTATTTCTTCCCTGAAAGGCATAGTTTTACTTCTTTTCTTTTCTTGTCGTCGTCTTTTTTTTTTTTTTTTCACTTATCAGGATCCTAAAATAAATTTTTAAGGCCAAGTTGGTTTATGCATACACTGGTTATTAAGCTATCCTCTAAGCTCTACATTTATCCATCTGTTTTGAGTATAAAAAAATCCAGACTCTGTTTTGGGTGCTTGGGCTGGGGTTATGCAAACTCAATTTATCTCTTGGCAGCTGGCTTTCTACCAAGTTCCACAGATAAGGGTACTAGAGAACAAATGGAGAGACTGAGGAGAGGAAAGTGTGCTTGCATCTTTTCTGTTTTCTTGCTTTTCTTGGCAGAGAAGCTCCAGTGTGGACCTTCTCTTTAGCATTGCACTTCTCTCAATTCTTCAGACTCTTTCAGCACTTCCCAAAGCAACCTTATCCTGCTTTCTCTGACGTGCCTGAACCAGCTGAATGATGTGTCCTCCTCTGACCTCTGATTCCAGGATCTTTGGGATTGCTTCAATGAGCTTCTGGGCTCTGACAGACTCAGATTCTTCTCTTTGTTTCTCCAGCTCAGTAAATGGGAGCTGCTTTCCTGCATGATGATTCAGTGTTTCATTTTATCTGCCTTCAACATCTGTTTAACCAACGCTCTATATGTTCCTTCTGTTGAAACATCTAGTGTGGTTTGTGTGTTCCTGACTGATAGGCTGTAGTCATAGATTCCCATCTGAAGCCTTCAAAAATAAACGGTGTATTGTCTCGGAGGAAACAGAATTCATTTATGAAAGATATGTTCATCACCCTCCAAATGTTAAATACAGAGTTAAGAGTTAAGGATACTTAAATACCAGGGTAAATAAAAATATTTTCACTAGAATATAACAGTTGGGCAGAGGAAAAAGAAAAGACAGGAACTGAAACAGAATATGACCATAAATTAGTACTTTAACTTAAAAGAATGGACACTGGATAAGGCATCAGGACATGTTTCTAAGTATGGTGGCTTCAGGAAAGAAATGAGTGTTGAGAGGTAAGATGAGGCACATTCTATAAATGTTTGTATTCCCAAGAGTTTTCTAAAGAGTATAAAAACAGTATGGTGGTGAAACTTGATTGTATATGTTAGAAAAGTTTCTTGGCAACAATGGAGAATGGTTAGAAAGGGGGCAAAGCTGAAAACAGAGTGACCAATTAGGAAGGGTTGGCAACGCAGCCACTAAAACACAGTAAGCACCTGTGTGCAGGGAGAGATAGAAGGAGATAGAGCCTCAAATTATTAACAGTTTAAGACAGGACAGATCAGCTTGTGAGAGGTCTCCCATCTAGTTCACATAATTTAAATTTCTGGAAGCTTCTTTTAACCATAATTAATAGTTTCAAAAGTCAATTACCAAATGCCAAATTTCCAAAAAATAACTACTTTTTGGACATTATTACCTGTGATTTGCAGGCGCCTGATAATCAACAGGCTCAACATGAAACTCATTGTGTCTCTTAAATGAATTTTCCTCAGAACCCTTATCTTGTTAAATTATACCCCCATCTCTAAAGGTCAGGCATCTCCTCCTTGCCTCATCCCACTCATCACATTTCCTCAATTGTCTCCTTCAAACTTGCTTCCCTTCATTTCCACTTCTGCTGGGCTTTTTTTTTTTTTAAGATTTTATTTATTTATTTGATAGACAGAAATCACAAGTAGACAGAGAGGCAGGCAGAGAGAGAGGAAGGGAAGCAGGCTCCCTGTTGAGCAGAGAGTTGGATGCAGGGCTCCATCCCAGGACCCTGAGATCATGACCTGAGGTGAAGGCAGAGGCTTTAACCCACTGAGCCACTCAGGCGCCCCCTGCTGGGGGTTGTGTCAAGCCCTTCTCAGAGCTGAAGTATGGACCATTTTAGTAATATACTGTTCTCATGGTTTTTGTTTGTTTGTTTTGTTTTGTTTTGTTTCTGTTAAAGCTTTCCTAAGCATCTCCTTAGATGCTTGAAGTTTAATGTCTCTTACAGAAGAAATTTGATCAGGTGATTACTTTTCTCAAAAACTTTTGCCATTCAGAGGCACCTGGGTGGCATAGTCCATTAAAAGCCTGACCCTTGATTTTGGCTCAGGTTATGATCTCAGGGTCCTGGGACTGAGCCTCAAGTTAGGTTCCCTGCTCAGCGGGGAGTCTGCTCGAGATTCTCTTTCGCCCTCTGCCTGTCCCCCCAATTGCACACACACACACTCTCTCTAAAATAAATAAATATTTTTTTTAAAAAAAGGAAAAACTGCCTTCCTATTCATGCTCTCTCTTGCTATCTCTGTCACTATCTCTGTCTCTCAAATAAATAAATAAACAAAGAAAATCTTTTTAAAAAGCTGTATCTTAAAAATTTTAACAATAAATAAATAAATACATACATACATAAAAAGCTGTATGTTGAGTTAAACAATATTTAAAACTTTGTAAATGTAATTGAATTTCTATTACATGCAGCCAAAAGGAATTCAAAATGATATACTCATCAACTTAGTAACCTGTGATAAAATAATTTAAGTATATAAAGAATGAAATGGGCGTTGAGTTTCTCTTCACTCTTGGAAAGAATATTGTCAGAACAGCTTGAAAAATAGCATCTATAAAAATAGTATATACATGTATTAGAATGACCATTCTGCAACCATATAGGTTCTTCTCTATCTTCACTCATTCATTAATTTCATTATTCCACAGATGTTTTGTGTGTTTACTAGAATGTCAAAGAAGAAACATCAGATGCGTATGCTAAAAGGACACTGAATCATACACATGTTATAAATATAAAAAAAAAAAAGGAAAAACTTTTGTCATTTGACTGACCCCTGTTCATCTCTCCACTTTTATCCATCAACTCTCCTATGTTCTCTGTTCTTTGTCACTATACAGCTATTTCAGTTTCTTAGCACTTGAATCCTTGGTTTTGTATGTCTATGCCTGTCTAAATGCTATTCCATCTCTGTGAAGTGTCTGTCTCTCCTCGTAACGCACACTTGGCCTCTCTTAAACTTTATCTCAATATCACATCCTTTGTGAAATTATAAGGTTTAGCAAATGTTTTATTCTTGTATGGGTGTGCGTAACAAATATTGGCAGAATATAATGACTAAGTTAATGAGACTTCTAATATAGACTCACAAGAATTTCCCCATTTGTCATAATTGTCTGATTCTAATATTCAGTCATAATTCTTTTTCACTTCAGCATGTGGCAGAAGGAAGAAAATACTTACTAAGTTAGCATACCTTAATGATGGTAGGATCCATTTAATTACTTTTTTTTTCAAACAAAAGCACATCATAAAAATAAGGGGAAACATTAACTGCCCCTACCCCCAAAAAACAACCAAATGATTAAGGATTCAAATGAAGAGGTCACTGAAGAAATTAAGAAGGTAACAATCATAAGAAGTGATTCACCATCAACATGAATTAAATAAGTGTTAGGTGAAGCAAAACTATAATATTTTGGACAATCAAGTTATAATTGTTTATAAATCATAACAACCAATACTAGTGAGGGCTGTGTGAAATTGAAATGATCTTTTTTTTTAAAGATTTTATTTATTTATTTGACAGACAGAAATCACAAATAGGCAGAGAGGCAGGGACAGAGAGAGGGAGAAGCAGGCTCCCCACCAAGTAGAGAGCCAATTCGGGGCTTGATCCCAAGACCTCAGGATCATTACCTGAGCCGAAGGCAGAGGCTTTAACCCACGGAGCCACCCAGGCACCCCTGAAATGGTCTTAATTCAAAATTCCTGTAAGTTTAAATTGGTAAAATCTTTCTTGGGAGTAACTTCGATTTACATGTAAACTATCTAAAAATATCATATTTTGCACCAGTTATGCCACAGGTAGGACTCTAAGGGGTCATTCAGCTACGCAGCCCAAGAGATTTGTTACAGTAATATTTATAAGACCAAAGTAAAAAACAAAAATTCCCCAGTAATAAGGGGATGTTAAAACACAGTTTGTTACTATGAGTTACAATTAGATATTTGAATATATATATACATATTTTTTTCCATTTTATTTATTTTTTCAGCGTAACAGTATTCATTCTTTTTGCACAACACCCAGTGCTCCATGCAAAACGTGCCCTCCCCATTACCCACCACCTGTTCCCCCAACCTCCCACCCCTGACCCTTCAAAACCCTCAGGTTGTTTTTCAGAGGACATGGAGATATTTGAATATATTAATAAGTACTTTGGCTTCACTAATGTAAATAAAATAAAGAGATATAAATCTGAATAGACAACACAGTTATAAGAATACTGAAGTTACCTATTTGTGAATGGGCAGAATAAAATAGGGAAGACTATTTCAAAATAGTAGCATAGGTTACCTCTGTGTGGTGGGACTATGGGTTGTTTTTTCTTTATGCCAAATTTTTCAAATATACCTTCTTTCATAAATTTACATTTTACTTCCTTTACCAAAGTAGCCATTTGGTTATTTAATCAATGTGTTTTCTGACCTGCTAGACAATATACTGCAAGGGAACATGCACTTCTCTTTTTTCATTCCTCATTTTATCCCCCGGAAACTACCCTGTAAAGGGCATTAGTGTTTTAAATGTTTGTGTGATAGATGAATAATTAGACAGTACTTTGAAAAGAATTTTTCTTCTTCAATAGAGATGAATTTATTCTAATGAAACAAGCTCCACAGCTCTGCATTTGCTCAAGCCTCTCAAAAACCCAGAAGGGACCTTAGTAATTTTCCTTTTTGTAATTTTTCTTTTTTTTTCTTCTATTAAAGTGAGATTCCCCCAAAAGAATAAACTTGAAGACTTAAAAGCCTAGATCTGTCTCTGCTCCTTGAATATTCTTTAGTCTTATAAATTTTTCTTTCATATGTTAATATTTCACTTTGTACAACCCTCTGTAATTCCTAAATATGTTACATAAAATGATTCTTCCCACTGACACCTTAATTATTCTATGAAAACTATTTGTTTCTCTTTCCACCAGCATCTAGAAAAAGAGTTTAGTTTACCTTTAGTGATAAATTCATACCAGTTGTGCCAAATAAAGAGAAAATTTCCTAAAATAATTTGACAACTTATTGAAGAGAAACATCTATTTTTGAAGTCAAGAAACATTGTGCAAGCTTGGCATTTATCTATGGAGACGAAATTTGGATCTATTCCTAGCTGAAAGAGCTGACTGCCTGGAAAAGGCCTGAGGAAAGAAGGGAGAAATAATCTTCTGAGATTTGCCATTTTTCTTTCTTTTTCTTTTTTGGCTTATTTGTTTTACTTCAGACTGCAGGACTTCAAGATACTGTTTTCTGACTACATCACATGTTTTGCAAAGCATTTTGCCTCTGAGTAGCACACATCAAAGGCAACATGAAAATGTAAAGCATTCCTTGGGCAAGATAGAACTTTTATTTGGTCACTTATTTGTGAGTTCAAAGTAATTGCTCCAAATATCAATTTGTTTGATTAGCAAATTGCAGAAGTAGTTTAAAATCATTTTTGTGTGTATGTGTTATAATGGAAGGTTATTATTTATGAACTTTGGTTTTGAAATCGGATGTGTTAGTAAATTGTAGTTGATTTTCATTGCCAGTCTCTAGGAGACTAAGGGCAGTTATTCTTTATCAACAAGGTATAAGAACATTAGGCTTGGGTTAAGATCCATTTCAGTAAGAGGCATTTACAGTGGTTCCCCTTTTTCTAATTGTCTCACTTCTTTCTAAATTAAAAGAGAAAACATACAAGCATTTTTATATGTAAATATTAGGAAAATATAGTTCAGAGACAGGTTCGGAAATGACTAAGTGTGAGAAATTTAAGAATGTGATGAAAAATACCTGAAACTAAACTGGCAAAACACATATCTTGCCAAATTAAAATGTAATAAAGTTAACACATGGAAAGATAACTTTGAAAAAAAAGGTGAAATTACAACATTTATAGAAATACCAAAATGAACACATATTAAAGAATTTATTTTACTCATTAATCAATGAGGGAACCAGGTAGATTTTCTAACCAGATAAAAAGAGAATCCTTCAAAGAATAGATACACTTATAGAACAAGAATATTGAAATATGCAAATGAAGGCAAACCTGGAAAGTCAATTGAACATCTACTAAAAAGGACTTAATTTGCATTGCTATTAGTTTTCTACAACTTGCCGAGTTGAAAAATAGCTTCCATAGAAGAGGAGTCTGATAAAATGGAAGAATGTAACCTCATATGTAAATATTGCATGGTTTTCCAATGATTCACCATTTTTTCCTACTTGTATAGGGCTGCTAAAGTATATAGTCATTGTTTCTGTTTTGTATCTATGAGATAAATCTAATCTTTGTTTATTCAATAAAATACACAAAGGTTATATTATTAGAATGATTCTAAATTAAATTAAAATGTTATTGAATTACAGAGGAATGGAGCATTTGAAGATACGGGATTCACTGTAATGCCCTTTCTTAAGGCACCCTTTCCATCTTGATTACCGGCACCTGATCTGCACAGGTGCTGAAACCAAAAACTTGGGAAGTGGTCCTGACTAGGTCTTCTTCCTTGTTCTACACATCCAACCTATCGCCCAGTCATGTTTTACCTCCACTATCTATCTTAAACACAACCAGTTAACTCCATTTTTATTGCCTTTACCCTAGACCAAGTTTGTATGATTTATACTTCTCCTTGAGTGTAGCAATAGCTTGCTTACTGGAATTTCTGTATTTGCTCTTATCTAATGCTATTCTGTTGTCCACAAAATACTCAGAATGTGTGGATGTGTGTGTGTGCTTCTAGTTCTCAGAAAACCTTTTATTACCAAGAGGCAATATGCAGGTTGACTTTTTTGTTCCATTTCAGGCAAAAGAAAATATCAGCTTAGTTTATTTACCTGAATGGGTTCATGTTCATTATAATTTACATCCTCCTCTTATGATTATACGCATATGTTCCTTCTGAACATATGTATATAATCTTCTGAAAAAAAAAAAAAAAGAAAGACTCTTTTCCATTGGCCCAGGATTTCCCAGAATGATGATTCTGTAAATGAAATATTATTATTATCTTACTGAAAACCTAATGATAATACATAATTCTTTACAGAAAGGAATTCAAATTCCTTTTATCTTTTTGCACTGCAACCTGAGGCCCATTACATTTCTTTTAAAGCAGGATTTCTCAAGTGTGGCCCCTTATGGGGGGTTGCCCTGTGCATGGGAAGATGTTTAGTAACATTCCTAACCTCTACCCACTACAAAACTGAACATCAGTAACACACACACATGCATACACAAACAGCCTCAGTTGTGACAAGCAAAAATGTCTCCAGTCATTTATTGCCGAATGTCCTGTGGAGGGCAATATTTCCCCTGGTTGTGAACAACGGCCTTAAAGCACCAAACATTCTTGCACCTGGACATTCCCATAGGAGTTACCTCTATAAGCCAGGCTCTTTAGATCCTATGCATGGTTGGCTTTTTCTCTTTCTACAAATATCAACAAAACATCTCTTATTCTGGGACTTAAAAAAAAATCTATTCAAAGGAAAACGATTGTCGGTCCTTACAATTGCAGGAATAAACACTATACTTTCACTTATGTAACATCACAATATATAATTAGATGTTTATTTAACATCTGTCTTCCTAACTACACCATACCTCCAAGCATAGGTAAAATATGCCAGATAAATCTACATTTAGGGGCGCCTGGGTGGCTCAGTGGGTTAAGCCGCTGCCTTCGGCTCAGGTCATGATCTCAGGGTCCTGGGGTCGAGTCCCACATCGGGCTCTCTGCTCGGCAGGGAGCCTGCTTCCTTCTCTCTCTCTGCCTGCTTGTGATCTTTCTCTGTCAAATAAATAAATAAAATCTTAAAAAAAAAATCTACATTTAGATCTTGGTACAGGACCAGCACAGAGGAGACACTATACACATGTTTTTTGAAAACCAGAATAAAAATTGGGATTAATCTCCGCACTCACAAACATCGGTCTTTTCATTATACCATATTTAGTAGCTCTTAAAGGCTCATTGTGCTTATGCTTAGGAAGATGGTGATATGGAAAATAAATGCCTTTCAAAGGGGGTCATCTGGGTGGTTAAGTTGGTTAAACAACGGACTCTTGATTTCGGTTCAGGTCATGATCTTAGGGTCATGGGATTGAGCCCCGTGACCAGCTCTGAGCTCAGCATGGAGTCGGCTTGAGATTCTTTCTTTCTCTTTGCCTCTCTGACACTCCCATTGCTTAAATCAAATAAATAAATACATACATACATACATACATACATACATAATCTTTTTAAAAAAGCCTTTCTAATGTTTATGTCTATAGCAGAGAACACCAACTTTCACACAACTTATTATTATTTTTTATTACTATTATCATCTCCACACTGGAAATTCTAGAGAAACCCAAAAACATGTAATTCCTTGTTATTAATTTAGAGACATGTTTTCTTTGTATCAGGTCTACTTACTTATTTATTTACATTAATTCCCTGAGTATCTTTTTAAATCACAATTTAGTGATCATTTTGAAGATAAAGTGATTTTGAAAATCTTTCCAAAAGCATGCACATTTTGGTTTCGCATATGCTCCTCATGTTTATTCTTTACAAAACAACTGTTTTGAAATTTTTTCATCTAAGATAGCAAACTTTTGAAAATACTGAATAAATAACTTTTGGTGGATAATCATTGTTCAGTATAATTTGTCATAATAATTTTGTGTTGTAAGTTTTACTGTATACATAAAGAGATTGAAACGCAGTATAAATCTCACAGCTAGTTAGCAGATTTGGACTGATATGCAAATGACTGCACTCTTAAGTCTGGTGCTTTTCCAAATAGTTGAGTCCTATCCTTTGTAAAAATACATATTTTGTATGTTTTATAGAAGTTGTATTACATAAACTAAAGTAGAAAAATTGAAATATGTGCTTTATTTGAAATAAAAATGTAGTCCAAATGAACTAAAAATTCAGTTTCAGACACCTGCCACATAAGGAAAAATCACAGGAAAACTCTCAGTTTAAATTACAATGTTTGTTTTATAATCTTACTTTTGGTTTATCAACATTGCCTAAAAAGCAGTAAGAAGTAGTTGTCGGTTTTTTAGATATTATTTCATAGGGAATGTTTTATTTTTATACATACTGAGATGATTTATTCTTCCTTATATTTTATTTTATTTTTTAAAAGACTTTATTTTATTTATTTTAGAGAGAGAAAGAGAGAGAGAGGAGGAGGAGCAGAGAGAGAGGGACAACCAGATTCTGCACTGAGCAGCATAGAACCCAACATGGGACTTGGTCCCATGACTCTGAGGTATTGACCTGAGCTGAAATCAAGAGTCAGGCATGTAATTGATTGAGCCACCCAGCCACCCACCTTCTTCCCTGTATTTTAGAAATGAAACAATGTTAAGGAAGGTAGACTTTCATTTAATAAGGATATTTTTAAATTGATATCAGTGGTGGTTTCAAGTTTTTATTTCTCATGCATTAATTTCTTTTAAATAGCAAAGCCAAATATAATATCATAGGAGGGCAGAATTTGCTAATTAGTATTAAATATATTGTACATTTTTCCCCATTTGTTGAATATTTAAAGTGCAAACTTTGAAACAAAATACTTTTGTCTGCTATTAATATCATTTTAACCAAATATTAATTATTAAGAAAATAATCTTAGAGCATATATTTACTTTTAAATATTCCCCTTATGCTAAGAAAAATATACTCAAATATTAAATATTAATATTTGAAATTTAAGAAAATATATTTATATTTGCATTTGAAATTTTTATATCAATATATTTTATGTTTCAAAGACTATTTGGAAGTATTTTTGAATTACCATGGGAACCTACCTATTGGCATAAATATCCTGCCTTTAAAAATAATTAAATGTCATCTCAAATGTACAATTTGTTCAAATGTACACATTTATAAATGTCCATAATTATGAAAGGTATTGAATCATTTTCTGAAAAGGATGACTTTGAGTTAATCTTCAAATAAAATATATTTTGCTATATCAAATAGGTTTTCTTTATTTTAAAACTTTTGATTTTTAAATTAGTTTTAAATAAGCATAAACATTCATGTATGTATAATACAATAAAGTATAAAATCTTATTCATTTTTACTTTGACATGAGATTATATAACACTTCTATTAACCAAATAATTAAGAACATGTTAAAACAAATGTAAGATTTACATCTTATTCAACAAAACAACTTTCTTAATGAGGTGTTGCTTATATATCTTCTCATCGTGGTAAAAAGGGCTAGACCTCAATCAATATTAGGACTACAGCCAAAGCAAATATCACAAACACATTTCCAATGCCTTTGAAGTTTGTCTGTGTGAAGACAACCGAATGGTCAGATAAACATAACTGGACACCAGATCTTGAATAAAACCCACTATAAATAACATACTAAATAATGAAAGTAGAATTTTCAAAAATTAAACACCAACACTCCCACTGAGATAGAGAATATACACAAGTCAAAATTTTATCTAACTCATTAATGAGGAAAAAAATCACAAGGCTAAGCTGATAAAGAAATCATCTGAGATGCTGAAAATTTACGGGTACTGAAGAAAAATATGGAAATAAGAGTGCAAGGTTGGGTTTAGAACTGGCTAATATCCTACAATAAACTAACACCTCTGAGGTTATCTTTTCTACTAGACAGACAATAAGTTTTTCTCTACTAAACAACTCAACAATTTAACAGATGATTTAATAGACTCTATTCTTTAATGTTTGTTAATTAAAACAATAAAAGTTACCATCACACAGATAGATAACCTTTGGGTGTGCCTCTTAGATAATGCTGAAGCATGCATTAAAAGAGCACACAATCATCTCTGCCTTACTTTTAAATTTTGGAAACATGTTTTATACTATAAACAAAGTTAATTGTGTGACTTCTACCAATCCCGAGTTCCTTAAATAATTCACAGAGACCCTTATCTTGGTTATGATTAATGTGGCTTGCCCTTATTTCATTTCCAAGATCTTCTAATTCTTATGTAAGCCATTTTTGTATTATATTCTTATATAAAGCACTTTTACATCATGGTGGCAGACTTTAAAAACTAAGTCTTATTAATACTAATTGCTAAATAAACTATTTAGTTGTTTCCAGAACAGTCTTTTTCCTTTTTTAAAATTTTATCATTTTTTAATTATTTTTATGGTCTCTCTTAGCTTGAGAGCTGAGGAGGTTTGCTTCTTCTGATACTCTTTGCAAAATTTTTATTGATAGTTTCTTAATTTCCTGGACATTTGTGGGTCTATATATGTGAAAGTATGTTTGTTTGTTTTTTTTTTTAAGATTTTATTTATTTATTTGACAGACAGAGATCACAAGAAGGCAGAGAGGCAGACGGGGGGGGGGGGGGGAAGCAGGCTCCCTGCTGAGCAGAGAGCCCGATGCGGGGCTCGATCCCAGGACCTTGAGATCATGACCTGAGCCGAAGGCAGAGGCTCAACCGACTGAGCCACCCAGGTGCCCCGTATGTTTGGTTTTTAATCTACCTTGGAATATGTTCTCCTGGCTGCCTCTGAATCCTGCCTCCTCCCTTCAATGGCAGGGGCATGGGGACAGATAACGTCCATGTAATATAAAGAAAGGCTTACATAAGACTATAATCTAAGCTAATGTTAATTTTCCATTTTGCAAATATATTTTTGACAACTACTAGCACATTGTAGATGTGCTAGTACATATATTTGTTGACTAACGGCAACCATTACATGCTATTAAGATTCTCTTCTGGTGTAGCAACTTTTAATTTTGTGGGCTACATTAGCAATGACTTGGAAAGTAGGATTTCCTTAGGAAAAATGCTTGTCATCTATACCTAGTATTCATGGTGTTCCACTTTTAAGAAGGTATCTTTCTGCCCCATTTTCCTGACACTGATTTGTAGGCGAGGCAAAGACATACAAAGACCTTAGTAAACTTTTCTATGTAACATAGAACCTCATTCTTTTCTTATATATGTTAAAGATGGTAGTAAAAAAAAAATGGTAGCCAAAACTTAAAAAAAAAATGCTTTAAATGTCAGTATTGTAGGACACTGTCCTCCAACTGTAGATGCATTTGCAATACTGCCCAGGCACGTATAAGGATATAAGCAGCATTAATCCAACCCTCATGCTAAATCTTTCCTGTGTTAATGTGCTTCTTTTATTGAATATTTTCCACTTTTTAACAGCAAAGTGCACATAGGAGTCTGCAGAAAGAAGAATTTTAAAAAAATTTGGATTAAAATGAGAGAGTTAAATGTTTAAAACACAAACTCTTGCTGGATTTTATTAAGAATACTTTCAAAGACCCTCAATTCCTCCACAGCCAGGCTCAACAAAATATTAAAAGGTAAAATAGATATTGAATTTGGAAAATTGTGAAAGTGTCTATTCCATAAATATGTGTATTACTAGTTTATCTTGCCTAAAATTCCCACCCATAATCCATTTATTCACATTTAATGGATTTTAGTATGGACTAAGGATCACACCTTTAGTTACTTCATTGTCTTTCAATTTTTCTATTAGAATATAAACCTTGAAGGAGATATAAAATATTAATCTTAAAATATTTAGTGCTAATTTACTTATCAGAGGCTAATAAACTAGCTAGTTAGAAAATGTGGAAGGAAAATAAAATAAAAACATTTGTATTTCAATGTGTAATGGACCAATGAAAAATCAGAAAAGTCAGACAGACTAGGGAGTGAAGGATGCAAATTCAAACTTCTCTATTTCTCATTGTTTCCCAAGCACCAATCTTATCTTTAGGGAAAGCATTAGGGAGACTGGAGGTAAAAGTAGTGGTGTGTGAACAATACATCAAAATAATAAAAAAAAAAAAAATTTAAACAGGCAAGGTATATATGGCAATATATTCTTTGTATAGATTATAAAATGGTAGTTTTTAGAAGACTTTATTTATTTATTTGAGAGAGAGAGCAGTAATGGAGGAGAGGAGGAAAGGGGCAGAAGGAGAAAGAGGAGTATGTTCCCCGCTGAGCGGGAAGCCTGACATGAGACCTGATCCCAGGACCCAGAGATCATGACCTGAGCTAAGGGCAGACGCCCAACTGACTGAGCCATCCAGGTACCCCATAAAATGTTATTTTAAATCTTATTTACATTGCACATATATCTTGCCTCTTCATAGGCTATTTATCACACAGTAATTTTTTTCAAATATATATTTTATATATACAAATACACTATGTGTCTGTATATCTGTATTACTTTCATGTTATATACTGTTTACTATTTACATAACTACTTTTAAAAAATATTTTATTTATTTTTTTGACAGATAGAGATCACAAGTAGGCAGAAAGGCAGGCAGAGAGACAGGAGGAAGCAGGCTCCCTGCTGAGCAGAGAGTCCATGTGGGGCTGGATCTCAAGACCCTGAGATCATGACCTGAGCTGAAGGCAGAAGCTTAACCCACTGAGCCACCCAGGAGCCTCATATGTAACTACTTTTCAATATAAATATAAATACGGCTAGATACTGATATTGATATAGACATGTATGGAGAGAGGGAACTATCTTTGAGATAGTCATAATAGAAAAATATTGGTTACATATGAATTTTAGAGAAGTATTCAGTTAAATATTGTTGTTGCTTCCCATTGTGACTTCAGAAAAAATGAGATATCATATAGTTCTTCTTTCTTATGTATTTAATGATACCAAGGCGAACTACTCTCAAAAAAAAAGAGGTATATAGATTACTGGGAACTATGTCATAGTAGACATCGATTGAATGTGAATCAGGTCATCTACACATAGTTTTAGCAACTTCATGTGGTACTTTAGATAAGTAATAAGTGCTCTGAACTTTCTTATCGTGTAAATGAATCACTTAAGTGATGCCTTCTAAGTTCCTTTTAAGTTTTACCATGTTCTTAATATTAAAGGAAGATTAAAAAAAACAAAAATGATGATATTCCAAAGTAGTAGTAAAGTTAATAAACATTTGTATTTCTTATATATATATATATAAATATATATATAGAGAGAGAGAGACTGAAAGCATTAGGCTGTGTGTATTAACACATGTGCATATTTAATCAACTTTAAATTTAGATATGAAATTGAAAAATATTGGAAGAAGGCAGGTATAGTATCAATAGATTAAAATAGGGGCTAAAATAAGAACTTTAATTGTATGGCCATAAAATCAAAGATAACCTCACAAATTACATTAGTTTACAATAAATCAGTAGGAAAATTATTTTTTTCAAATGAGCCCAAACTAACAAATCTATTTATGTACGTATTTTTTTTAATGGTTTTGAGTACAGTAGAGATTTGTAGCAGGTGTTCTGAATGAGGCACAGAATATAGGAATACCATCTGTGTGTGATTAATTCTGGCCAAAATCTTTTCCTTCACTGTTACTGAAAGATTAGAGGACTTAATTCTGCTTCACAGTGGCTGTTGGGACTAGAAGCTAATCCTGATGAAGATCAAATGAAAATGCTAATTTTAAACAGTTAAAAAACTGTTATATCATTAGAGAAATTTTACAGGATAATATACCACTACATTTTTAACTTTTTAAAAAGTGGGCATATATATACTTTTACCATGCTTTTAGGATTGTATAAAATAAATCAACCAGATTTCTTACAATTTTGTGTCAAAATTTAAGAGGGTCTATAATTTAGGGGATAACATCAGGACTCCCCCTGCTGGCTACATGCCTGCTTCATTTGCATCAAAATCAGGGTTTAAATCATTCGTGACAAAATTTAAGATTAAGCAAAATGATAAATTGAGATCTTCCCATTCAGACCCTCATGTTATGTGTTAGGAAATTGAGATCCCAGATATTAACAGAGTAATCCTTGTATTCATTCCCTGTAGCCTCACACATCTAAACTAAATGTGGCCAACCAGGTAAAATTTTACCATATTAGTATATTAACTACTAAGTGTATTAAGAGAACCAAGGATATTAACTGTATATTTGTGTGCAAATGTGAACACATGAAAAATAATATTGTTATAGTACTTCATAGAGTTTTTAAAATGCAAAATCCCTTGAGGAACAAGCCTAGTCACTTACACAGAGAATACATTTTCCTCCCAAATACTCACAGGAAAAAATTGTATTTGGCTTTGCAGAGTCACGAAGCCTAAGTGAATAATTAATCAATGGATTCAGTCATCTTGACCTCAACTTAATTTATTTAACTAGTATGAATTTGTAAACTATGACTAACCTTTGCCACATATGAAACTAAAATCCTTCCTCTTGTTTCAAAATTCTACCTGCTATAATTCTGTTCTCATTGGAATACTCCTGCATGACCACTTTCTGTGAAAAGTGTTTAATTCCTTCTTTGCTTTTTACTTTGTAAGCTAACAACCACAATTTTTTTAACCATTTATCATAGAACCTCTTTTGTAATCCTTTAATATTTTTGTTGATCTCTTTGGAATCTCTTGAAATTTATTCTTTTTCCAAGTTGAGTAACTGATACTACTCTGCTTTGCTTAAAAATTTACCTCTCAATTCAATTCTTATTTTTAATTCATCTGTGATTCTTTGCCAGTATTCTTTGTTGTGATAA
Source organism: Meles meles (assembly GCF_922984935.1). NCBI lineage: Eukaryota > Metazoa > Chordata > Mammalia > Carnivora > Mustelidae > Meles > Meles meles. The sequence continues at coordinate 25,689,993 of NC_060066.1, forward strand.
CCTTCCTCTATCATTGACTCACATTAAGATTATGAACACTGTCTCTGAGTTTCAGGGTAAATGTCATTGAAACAAAAAAGCAAGTAATAATAATAATAAACCTGATTTGCATGGAATAAATATTTGAGAAAACAAACAAAAGAATCTCAATTCTGTCTTTCTTTCTTTTTTTTTAAGATTTTATTTATTTATTTGACAGACAGAGATTTCAAGTAGGCAGAGAGGCAGGCAGAGAGAGGAGGAAGCAGGCTCCCTGCTGAGCAGAGAACCAGATGCCAGTGCTGGATCCCAGGGTCCTGGGATCATGACCTGAGCCAAAGGCAGAGGCTTTAACCCACTGAGCCACCCAAGCGCCCCTCTGTTTCTGTTATGTAGCAGATACTGCTGAGACGTATATTGATTTAATATTCGTATTTTATAACATAAACACTTGTAACAAAAGTTAAAGGTATAAAGCATATTAATATTGTCAGTATTCCATAAAATATGTTCAAATTTTATATTTATACTTGAAAATGGGTTTTATAAATAATATAGAAATTAATACAATAGTATCTTTATCCTCAAGAAGGATATTCAATTGAGAAATATGTTGGAGAACAAATACGTAAAAAATTAACTACAGCAAAAAAATGGAACATTTACTTAATTATTTAAATTGTGAAATAACATGAATTTTGTGAAGGTTACTCTTCAAAAAATTATGGACAATTTTAAACATAAACAAAAGTAGAGTATAATATAATTAACTCCCATGAACCCATAACCCAGCTTGGACAATTATAACTTCATGTGCAAGGTGGGTGTTTTTTTTCCCCCAACTTTATTGGGATATAATTGACATATAACATTGTATTAATTTAAGGTGTACAACATAATGATTTGATACATGTATACACCTTGAAATGCTTACTGCAGTAAGTTTGGTTAACATCCATTACCTCAAATGGTTACAAAATTATTTTTCCTGTGATGAAAACTTTCAACATCTACTCTCCTAGCCCTTTCAAATATATAGTGCTATATTGCTAATTGTAGTCATCATGCTGTACATTACATTCCCAGAACTTATTTATCTTATGACTGGAAGTTTGTATCCCCCGACTACCTTTGCCCACTTCAGCCACTTCACCCACCCTCTAACCCCTTGCCTCTGACAACCAACAATTTGCTTCTGTAAGTTTAGTTTTTCTAGATTCTGCATATAAATGAGAACATACAGTGTTTGTTTTCCTCTGTCTGACTTATTTCACTTAGCGTACTGCTCTTGAGTTCCATCCATGTCATTATAAATGGCATTAAATATATTTATGGCTGAATATATTTATGGAAATAAATTTATGGGTGGAAAATATTCCATTTTGTATTTGTAAAATATATTTATAAAATATAATAAATATATATGTATATATATTGTCTTTGAATATATACCTAGAGTGAAATTGTTGGATCATATGAGAATTCTATCTTTAGTTTTCTGAGGAACCTCCATACTATTTTCCCTAGTGGCTGAACCAATTTCCATTCTTAGCAACAGCGCATGATGGTTCCCTTTTCTCTACATCTTTACCAACACTTATCTCTTCTGTATTTGATAATAGTCTTTATGACAAGTGTGAATTGATACCTCATTGTGATTTTGATTTGCATTTCCATGATGATTAGTAATGTTGAGCACCTTTTCATATACCTGTTGGCTATTTGTATGTCTTCTATGGAAAAATGTGAACTTACGTCCTTTGTCCATATGTTAAATCAGATTGTTTGTGTTTTTGCTATTAGTTGTAAAAGTTCTTCACTTATTTTGAATATTAACCCTTTATCAGATATGTGATTTGCAAATATTTTCTCTGACTCTGTAGGTTGTCTTTTCATTTTGTTGCTGGATTTCTTTTCTGTGCAGCAGCTTTTTAGCTTGCTATATTCCCATTCATTTAATTTTGTTATTGTTGCCTTTGCTCTTGGTGTTAAATCTTAAACTAATCATCACCAAACCAGTGTCAGAAGTCAAGCTGTTTTATTTATACTTGGATTTACCTTCCCATCTCATAGATTATTTTATGACATATCCCAGGAATAAAGATAATTCATTATTAATTGTACAATAATTTATATCACCTGACTTCAAGATAAAGGTATTGAAATAAAAAAAAAAAGAAAACAATCATTTCGATGGGAGAATAATTATAGGAGACCATATAGAAAAAGGTCAGTAAACATTGCAGGCTGGGCTCATAGAATGAGAAGGTTCAATAGGAAAGAGATTATGGAAGAGACTTCTTGTCAGGGAAGTGTAGTAAAACCATGGAGGAATGTATGTATATGTTTAGGAAAGGACTAATAGCCTAGGGAGAGAGAGAGAAAGAGAGAGTGAGGAATGCATCCTGAAAGATAGGACAAATATGTTTGCAGATGGCTTAGGATGCCACAATTCAAGTTTGAATTTACGTCTTACAGGGAAAGAAATATATTTTTGAGAAAATTCATAAATGTCTTCAATAAATGATCTACAGTTATCTTTCACAATATAAATTTTTAAGCATTAGTAACAATTCATCGATTCTATAGTTGAGTACAATGATAAAGTCAAATACCTATGTACAATTAGATAAGGTCCTTTATACAACCAGCTTTTGAAGAAAAAGCTTGAAAATGAGTCAAAAGCTTATATTTCAGTCATATTTAAATACTTGTCACTCTAGTTTGTGATACTATTCTATCTTTGAAAAGGCTTTTCTCTGGGCTAGGGATGTCTTTTCCCTCTGTCAACAATCTGTTATGTTTATCAGAGAAAAACCTCTCTCTCTTTCTCTCTCTCTCAAGGCAACCAAAACAGATTTGAGATCAAAGTAGAGAGTAAGAATTCATGAGAATCTGGATCCCCAAATTCCATTTCATTTTTTTCAAAACTGTAGTTTTATTTCTATTAGTACTACCACATGGATTCTCTGGGACTACTATGCATTGACTAACTAAAATAAGAGAGAAATTATTTCCTAACTGAATCATTATTCTCATGTAAAACACGGTAATGAATGGAGATTTATTTACAATAAAGACACTAATACTGACCCTAAGGATGAAAACGATTAATATTCTCCTTTTCTTGCCTTATTTGCTACCATTGAGCATATTAAGTTATATTCATGAATAATTTTGGCTGGCATTTTGCATTAAATTATATTTTAATGGATGTGTCTGTCCCAGGGGATTAATTTTTGGGACAGCAAAACTACTTATTTCCTTGGTGATTCTCTACAGATGATTCCTATAGTGCTCATCAATTCTATCAATATCAGTGTTCAATTTTTCTATCAAATGTTACCTTCATTGAAGAACACTCCAGATAAATAAAGAATAAAGAAGAATCAAAGTAGGACTAGTTGTTATTTAGATATTTCTGTGCATTGACAGAACATTTTAAAACATTAAAGTAAATATCAATATTAGATAATGGAATCAGATCTTAATAATGCAATTTTAAGATTTTTTTTTTTATTTGACAGATAGAGATCACAAGTAGGGAGAGAGGTAGGCAGAGAGAGAGAGAGGAAGAAGCAGGCTCCCTGCTAAGCAGAGAGCCCGATGCGGGGCTCGATCCCAGGACCCTGGGATCATGACCTGAGCGAAAGGCAGAGGCTTTAACCCACTGAGCCACCCAGGTGCCCCAATAATGCAATTTTAAAAGCTAAGGGTATTTATAATGCGTGATGAGATCACCATTTCTTTTACCAAATTTATCCTTCTTTGACTTATTGTATGGTGACAGATGGTAACTACACTTATTGTGATGAGTAATGCATAAAGTATAAAATTGTTGAATTACTATCTTGTATACCTGAAATGAATATAAAATTATATGTTGACTACTTCAGTAATAAAAGTTTTAAAAATAATTTAAAAATCCAAAATAAAATAAAAAGTTTGAAATGTTGAAAATTTAGATTTTGTTTTGTATTTTACCATTTAGTCAGATAAATATTGCGATGTATAAGGAAATGCGATACATCAAGATGTTTATATTAAAGAAACATACTGCAAAGGAAACTGCTAATATTTAAAAGACATTCAGACATACAGACATACACATTATTATACCAGTCAATGTTGATATATATGAAACTTTTGGGTCACACACCAGTACTGAGCCTAGAAATCCAAGATTTACTAGATCTAAGATGAGATCTAGTAAATGTTTCCTTTTCTTATAAATGGAAATCTTTTTGGGGACTGGAGACAATTCTCCTGAGGTTGACCTCAAAGATGAATCAACCAAATGAAAAGTTTCTCTTATAACAACTGGGAAGAATTAAGTTGATATGAGTCAATAAGAGAATGTTGCCTTAAAAATTTGGTAGTCTGGCAATTAGCTCAGTTATATAATTTAGTGGCAAAAGTACTTGAGAAAGGAGAATTTCCATTTGACTGTTTTCCCAAAAAGGACATATAGGAAGTGTAATTAATAATTTCATTCTTTTTTTCAACAAATAATCATGTACAACTTGATATTGCCAAGCAGTGTCACATCAGCAGGTAGTGACAAGAACTCACCCTATGGTTGTTCCATTTAATTGGTGGATATTGACTGTAAATATGTAACTGGGTAAATGAAATAGTTTAGATTGCAGTTACCATGAAAAAAATAAATGGGGCCCGTGATAGAGCATACAGTAAGGAGGTAAAGACCACGTTAGATATGGTGGCCAGGGAAGGCTACTCTGTGAAGATATGGTTTGGGTTGAGGTTTAAATTATGAAAAGAAGACAGTCATGCAATGCTCAGGAAAACAGAGTGATCAAGATATAGGAGATAACAAGTATAAAGTCATGCATGAGAAGACCTTGGTTTATTTGAGAAATATAAAGGAGTTCAGGTTCAAGAAACAGAGAGAGCAAGGGGGGTGCATGATGTAAAATGAAATTACAAAGGTAAATAAGAGGTAGATTATGGCCTTTTTAGATCATAGTAAAGAGTTCAGATTTTACTTCAATTTCAGTGAGAAGTTCAAAATATTGGAGAAATCATAATTGTGTCTTAAGTGTATAATAAGTAAATTCATGTACCTACAACTTTGTAAAGCAATATCTGGGTTTGGAGGGAATGTAAATGAAGAAATAAGTAACTTATAAATAATAAAAATATTAGGAGATAAAGTAAATGTGGCAAAGTTATGATATGGATTCATTCTATATTCTTCATAATTGGCTCAAGATTTTCATTAAAAACTTAAATTGCAGAACTTGTGTTGAATGAAATAATAATAATTAATAAAACATGACAACATTTCTGAGCAGGGATATGTGTAGAATATTTAATAGTACAACTTATTTTATAATTTTTATTGTATGATTCATTCAATTTAGGGAAACACCAACATTTTCTCCAGAACTGAATTGTTAATCTGATTTAAATGAATCAATCACACACTGATCTTGAATATTTTAGCATCAACCTTAGGAAGAGCTCATAACATATTTGAAAATTTATTTTTGAAAGCTTAGCTTCAAGGGAATAATGTAATTTCAATAAATAAGGTTTTGTTGTATATTTAAATAATGTAGAGAAAAGAGAACCTCTTTGTTTTAACACCAAAGATTTACATAACTCTGGTTCTTCCTGGTATCATTGTGTAAGCATAATTTTTCATGGTTGACATATCATCCCAAGATACAATAGATATTAAGATATAGTAGATTATGTCTTGCCATTTGCAACAACATCAGTGGAGCTAGAGAGTATAATTCTAAGTGAAATAAGTCAGTCAGAGAAAGACAAATACAAGCATTTCACTCGTATGTGGAATTTAAGAGATCAAACAAGTAAAGGTAGAAAAGAGACAAACCAAAAAACAGACTCTTAACTCTAGAGACTAAACCGAGAATTACCAGAGGGGAGGTGGTGGGGTGATGTACGAAATAGATGATGGGATTAAGTTTACACTTATCATGATGAGCACTGAGTGATGTATAGAATTGTTGAATCACTATATTGTACACCTGAAACTAATATAACACTGCATGTTAACTATATTGGAATTAAAATAAAAAACTTAAGAACAACAACAAAAAGATGTAGTAGATTATTCAGAAGAGTTTATAAAGATTCTAGCATTATTTCTGTGTTGTGAAGCTTATAAATCAGCAAACAAATTTTGTCAGTGGTATAAATACATATTAGTCACTCAGATTTTTACTTTTCTCAAAAAATCATTTTGGAATCAAGGAACAAATGTAAATGTGCATATAAGTTATCGACTGTCTTCAATTTTTATCTCAGCTAGGAAGATTTAAAAATTTAAATTATTAAGGAGGTGAGGATTGGGAGACCATTGGTTATTATCACTATTGTACATTACAGACTAAAACACTTTCATTCAAAATAGATACTTGTTCATTCATGTACATACTTGTATGCCCATGTTCACTGCAGCATTATTGACAACAGCCAAGACATGGGAGCAGCCTAAATGTCTATCAGTAGATAAATGGATAAAGAAAACGATATATATATATAGTTTACACACACACACACACACACAGGGTCTTGTATGGAAGGGTTGAATCACTATATTGTACACCTGAAACTAATATTACACTGTATGTTAACTAACTGGTATTTAAATAAAAACAAATACACACTCATGTGAGCACATAAATACACATATCACATACACACACCCATTCACACACATACACATTATTCAACCTTAAAAAGGAAGGAAATCCTACCATTTGTAACAACCTGGATGAACCTGGAGTATATTTTGCTTAGTGAAAAAAGCCAGACAGAGAAAGAAAAATATTGTATGATATCACTTATTGGAGGAACTTGAAATACTCAAACTCTTAGAAGCAAAGAGCAGAATGATGGTTGCCGGTGGTTGGGTAGAAGAAGGAAATGAGGTTACATTAGTTAGAGGGTACAAAGTTTTGTTTATAAAAGATGAGTAAATCGTACAGTCTCACTGTACAGACTCCTATAGCAGGAGCCTATAGTTAACAATGCTGTATTTGCATACTTACAAATTAGTTAACAGGGTGGATCTTATGTTAAGGGTGCTTATCATCATCATCATCACATAAATAATGAAAGTGGGAGGAAACTTGAAGGTGATGGATATATTTATGGCCTAGATTTTGGTGATGGTTTCATGTGTGTACCTATCTCCAAACCTATCATGTTGTACACATTAAATATGTATAGTTTGTGGCATGTTAATCTACCTCAATTAAGTGATTTTAAAAAATTAAATCAAAATGGGTCTTAGATCTCAACAAATGTTAAATGCAAAACCATAAAACTTCTAGAAGAACACATAGGAAATCAGTGTAACCTTGGGTTTGCTGATGGGTTTTTTAATAAAATACCAAAGCATGATCATGAAAGAAAAATATCAGTAGGTAGAACATTATTCAATTAAAAACTTCTGCTCTATGTAGTAGGATGAATAATATCCATCCAAAGATACTAGGTTTTGATCCTTGGAATCGTAAATGTGGCCTTATAGGGAAAGTATTATTGTAGGGATGCCTGGGTGGCCCAGTCAGTTAAGTGTCTGCCTTCAGCTCAGGTTATAACCCCAAGATCCTGGGATGGAGCCCTGAATCTGGCTCTTGGGTCAGCAGGGAGCCTGTTTTCCCCTCTCCCTCTGCTGCTCCCCCTGCTAGTGTGTTCTTTCTCTCTGTCAGATAAATAAATAAAATATTAAAAAAAAAAGTGTCATTGTAAGTCTGATTAAGATCTTGCATGGGGAGTTTATTTTAGATTATCCAGATGGTCCCTAACTCCAAAGTTTATAAGAAAGAGGCAGAGGGAGATTATTCATAAAAAGAAAGGAGGAGGAGAAGATGAAGGCAGAAATTGGAGCAATCTGGTCACAGCACACACCAGAAGCTAGAACCTACCAGAGCATTTACCGCCAGAAGTTCTAAAGGGAGTATTCAACCCTCACAACCCTGGGGAAGCAGCTCATTCTGCCCAGGGGTCCTGTCCCAGTGCTTTAGTAAAACCATAAAAAAACAAACAAACAAATCTTATTCTCAGACAGCCTCGTTAACACCTACGTTCCAGTAAAATTTCTGATCTCCCGAACTGGAAGAAAATTAATTTCTGATGGTTTTAAGGCATTAATTCTGTAATCATATAAAAACTAGTATACTCTGTGAAAAGCACTGCTAAAAGGATAAAAAAAAATAAGCTATGGACTGGGAGAAAATACTTGCAAAAATCCCTGCTTATTAAAAGGCTTATTTCCCTCAATCTTTAAAGTACATGTGAACAATTAATCAGCAATAAAAAGAATTTTTGATGTGTTATTCCAAACAATTAGTTTGTGTAATTTCACTGTAAACCTCAAGAGCAGTCGTTGTGACCAAGATCCTACTTAGTCACAATGTATTGATTTACCTTATCAAAGGACTTAATGGTTAAAAAAATCCAACTCAAAATCTAGATATATCTGGGTTCAGATTCTTGATCTGTCACCTACTAACTGTGACACCTTTTACAAATTTCAAACTTTTCTAAACTGTGATTTTCCAGCTGGTAACAGGGAGATGGAATAGTATGTGTAACAGATGATTGTTAAAGCAATAATTAGGACCCAGAGTATAAGAACTTGAGCACATACTGAATTATCAATACTATTATCATTGTACAGGAAAATGAAAATAGTTGATAATGATGTTACAGTTTTCATGCATGTTTTAAAGTCAATCAAAATTCAGAAAACATTGTATATGTAAATTCCTACTTTAATTGGATAACCTTGAAAAAATAGTTTTCTGTGATTTGAAATAAAAAATGAAAATTTGATGGATCCTATTTTGTAGTAGCATGACTTGTATGTGGCAAAAGTAATAAAAATAATAAACCCTTCTGTTATATTCTTAATGGTTTTTACTGAAGGGGACTTGAGTGGTGAGGGGAGTTTATGCATGAATATTTCCATTACATTTGTTCCTATACTGTGGTACTAGGAATAAGATGAAAGTCTAATTAGTTTCCCCCCACGAAGATACACTGGACAGAATTACTGTCTCATGAATCAAAAATGTTACCTCTATGTCGATGGTCTGTGCATTAGAGCTATATAACTGTCCAGATTCCATTTATGTGGGCTCTTTCTATTGGAAATTTAGAATCAGAAAGCATCATAGGATGGATCTTCTCCACTGCACCTGCACTATCTGTGTACTTACTTTTGGCAGGTGTAAACACATAGAAATTACTCTGCAGGTAGAACTGAAGCAACCTGTCCCAAGGAGTTGCAGGTATCCTGGCCAACAGAGTCTCTGGAAGTTGGCATTTCTCAAATGATGGAACATATTGAAGACAACCCTGTGTCTGTATCCTAAAGAACCCTGTAAATGAGTCCTTCCTTCAAGCCATATACTCATCATCATGAAAAACAATCCATCTAAAGTGAAGTCCTTTCATTTTTTAAAAAGATTTTATTTATTTATTTGATGGAACAGGAGAGCACAACCAGAGAGAGGGGTGGAGGCAGAGGGAGAAGCAGACTCCCCACTGAGCAGGGCGCCCAATGCAGGACTCAATCCCAGGACCCAGAGATCATGACCTGAGCAGAAGGTAGATGCTTAACCATCTGAGCCACCCAGGCGCCCCTGAAGTCCTTTCATAGTGACATAATTATATAGGGAGAGGAATGAATGTGGTGTAGGGTGCTGGAGACATTATCTTAAGAATCCTATTTTCTAGTCAAACACATTGGAAATTATGGCCATTGGGCTCTTTGAAATGAGGAGAAACTCTTCCTTCCATCTCTAAGCCTGTGACAAACTAGAAAGTACAAGCTACTAGGTTAAAAATCATTTTCTAAAATAATTTATTTATGTTTTAGGAATCACCACCCCCTCTTTAGTTGTCATTGCTGTTGCTAATGACCATTCTTTACTAGAATGTATTAGGGTAGAAGATTGCCTAGAATAGCATATTTAGTAGAGGATTTTATTTCTTCCCATTACCAAAAATGATGGGCAACAGTAGCTGTTGGTTCTATGAAATGCTTTTGTATTTTATTCCACCACTTTTTTTTAATTAGTTTTGTGTTCATCTATGAGTTTTTGTCTTTTAAAAAGATTCAGGAAGTAAATACTATTTCTTTTGAATTTTGGAAGATAGGAATTAAGAAGAATTTGAGCACATACTGACTCACTTTTACCACACTCTTACCACAAACTCCACCTAAACATCCTGCCACAGACTACAGAAAATCCACACCATGGTTTCTCATTTCACACTGCTTCTTGCATATGCATAAATGCATCTGTACTGAAAAATCTTTCTCTTTTTATCATTTTGATGGTTAATATTGTTTTTCTATAAATATAAGGCTATGCTTTGCAAATTTTCCAACAAATAACTTTTTTTCCCATAACAATTTCCAGGTCAGACATTTAAGTATATTTCCTTCATTATACCATGATGTATTGTTTTCCACTATGTGCATGATTACATTATAATTTAACTATCTTCCTCTTTACAAGTCATATTAAGTTGTTTCATAGTTATTGCTATTATGTATAATGCCACAAAATATACTTGTATAAAATTAAGTATTGTATAGCTTTGTTCTCAGATTCACGGATATGGAATTACACATACAATATAAACTTCTGATGATTTTCATTACTTTATCACCCCCCAAATATTTATTTGATTACATTCCAACAAACTGTATGGTAGTATATACTGTCATAGTGTCAATGATTACGTTTAGATCATACATTTTTATGTTCCCCTACTTGGAATGAAGATTTTCCCATTCTATTTCACATTTTCTTAACAATTAATGAAATCCTCTTTCTTTTCATTCTTATTTTTTATTTATTTTTTGGTAAAATTTAAGATTTTCATACTTCTATGATTTTTTATGACTCATTGATTTATAAGATTTCATTTTATATCAGAGATTCCTGTGTTTGAAACATATGTTATGAATAAACTTTCCATCTCTTTCCTTAGTTTGTGTTATATATTGCTATAAAAAAGTTGAAATTTTAGTGTGATGAAATTTTCTATCATGTCTTTTAGAGTGTCTGAATAAAAGGACAGATAATGCTATAACTATAAAAATAAGTAAACTCATTATATTTTTGCATACTTATTTTGCACACATCAAATTTTCTCTTTTAATAAAAACTCCAACTTCTAAGTGAAACCAAAAACCAAAATTTAAGAAATAAAAATTTTATATCAAATAACAGAACATAAGATATGTTTTAAAAGTACCTTATATCTTTTTATTTTAAAGATTTTATTTATTTGAGAGAGACAGTATGAGCTGTTGCAGGGAGAGAGGTTGAGGGGCAGAAGCAGATGGAGAAGAAGAGTTTCCACCAAGTAGGGAGTCTGATGTGGGGCTCAATCCCAGGACCCTGAGATCATGACCTGAGCCGAAGTCAGATGCTTAACCAACTGAGCCATCCAGGTGCCCCTAAAAATACTTTATATCTTATTGAATTATGTTTACATTATGAGGAGAAAAATAGAATGTGATACTTAAGAAAAACAATCACCTCTATAAAGGTTTTGTCAAGTGATAAAACAACAAAACAAAACTAGTAAACCAAAATTGGAGGCATCACAATTCCAGACTTCAATTTATATTACAAAGCTGTAGTCATCAAAACAGCATTGTACTGGCACAAAAATGAGCACATAGATCAATGAAACAGAATAGAGACTCAAAAATGAATCTACAACTGTATGGCCAATTAATTTTTTTTTTTTAAGATTTTATTTATCAGAGAGAGATCACAAGTAGGCAGAGAGGCAGGCAGAGAGAGTGAGAGGGAAGCAGGCTCCTTTCAGAGCAGAGAGCCCGATGTGGGACTCGATCCCAGGACCCTGAGATCATGACCCGAGCCAAAGGCAGCGGCTCAAACCACCGAGCCACCCAGGCGCCCCTGGCCAATTAATTTTTGACAAAGCAGGGAAGAATATCCAATCTGAAAATGATAGTGTTTAACAAATGATGCTGGGAAAACTGGGCAGCTACATGCATAAGAATGTAAGTGGACCACTTCCTTACACCATACACAAAAATAAATTCAAAATGGATAAAAGACCTAAATGTGAGACATGAAACCATAAAAATCCTAGAGGAGAAGACATGCAATATCCTCTTCGATATCAGTCATAGCAACATCTTTTTAGATATTTTTCCTGAGGCAAGGGAAACAAAGCAAAAACAAACTATTGGGAGTTCATAAAAAACAACAAACAAACAACAACAACAACAAAACACTTCTGCATGGTGAAGGAGACCATCAACAAAACTAAAAGACAACCTATGAACCAGGCGGTGGGTAATAGGGAGGGCATGTACTGCATGGAGCACTGGGTGTGATGCCAAAACAATGAACACTGTTATGCTGTAAAAAAAAAAAAAAAAAAAAAAAAAGACAACCTATGGAATGGGAGGAGATATTTGCAAATGACATATGGGATTAATGGTTAGTTCATACCTACCTATATCTATATCTATATCTATAACCTATCTATATCTTATTAAACTCAACACCCAAAACCAAATGATCCAATTTAAAAATGGGCAGAAGACATGAATAGGCAATTTCCCAAAGAAGACATACAGATGACTAACAGACATGAAAATATGTTCAACAACACTGAATATCAGGGAAATACAAATCAAAACTATAATGGGATATCACCTTATGTCTGTCAGAATGGCTAAAATAAAAACTCATGAAACATCAGTTATTGTCAAGGATGTAAGAAAAAGGAACCCTTTTACACTGTTGGTGGGATAGTAAGCTGGTGCAGCCACACTGGAAAACAGTATGGAGGTTCCTTAAAAGATTAAAAATAGAACCACTCTATGATCCAGCAATTGCACTACTAGGCATTTACCCAAAGAATACAAAAATACTAAGTGGAAGGTATACATGTACTCTGATACTTATAGCAGCATTATCAACAATAGCCAAATTATGAAAACAGTCCAAGTGTCCATCAACTGATGAATGGATAAAGAAAATGTGAATATGTATATGTATATATACACACACACACACACACATTGACATACAGTGAAAAATATTTCACAGTGAATAAAAAAGAATGAAATTTTGCCATTTGAAATGACATAGATGGAGCTGAAGAGTATTATGCTAAGTGAAATTAGTCAGAGAAAGACAAATACCAAAGATTTCATTCCTATGTGAAATTTAAGGAACAAAACAAAGAGGCAAAGGGGGAAAAGAGTAAGAGAGAGGCAAACCAAGAAACAGACTCTTAAGTATAGAGAACAAATGATGGTTACCAGAAGGGAGGTAGATGGGGAAAGGGTAAAACAGGGATGGGAATTAAGGAGTGCCCTTTTGATGAGACCAGGTATTATATGGAAGTGTTTAATCACTATATTGTACACCTGAAACTAATATTACAGTGCTAGTAACTAGAATTTAAATAAGAACTTTAAAAAAAAAACAAGAAAACCAATAACCAATATGATGCAAATTGTTTATTTTCTTTGATTAATGTATACAATCAATTTTGACATTTAACACCCAAATATATTATAGTGCCAAGACTTTAAATCATGTGCTTATATTATCTCACCTGATCTTCACTGAAACCTCATTTAATCCTCATAGTGATCAGATGAGGTAGTTATATTAATAGCCACAATTCCCAGTTGGAAAATTATAATTACAAAGAACTTTTGCATGGTCACAGAGATGGTCAGTGGTAGCACAAACTTAAGACCCAGACATTTTGAACCAGCTTGTTTTTGTTCTGAGTCTTCTGACTGAATATGGTTCACCTACCCTCAACTGATCATAAGGAAATATGTCACAGGTTTTCCAATGTTCTTAAACTTATCTGTGCATTTGCATGTGCAATTTAATTATTAATTAAAATGTGAATTAAAAAATCTAATACAAATCACTCATTCCCTTAAATATGTGTTACAAAGATGTAAAACAAATTGTTACACTATAGTGATTAACACCTTAGAAGTAGTAGTTTAGGAATTAAAATAACCAGCTTCAAAAAAATAGACCCAAGAGATAAATTTTCTGCCAAGAAGATGGGGGAAATAAGTCAATATTCTGACTGGGTAGAGGAGTATTTTCAAAGAAGAGGATTAAATATCTCTATATCCTTAGTGTTAGTTAGCCAAAGTTAATACCATGAAAACTTCAGGCTTCCTGGCTTATAGAAGCAAATGATGCACTTAAAAATTTTAAAATTTTTGGTAGTCAGGAAGAGAACCACTAACTCCCAAGAGGAATATGGGCTTTGGGATGAGCCATTGTGTATATCCAGTATCTCTTTCTAACACACCAATCATGTTAAGTCACTTCCTTCCTCTCTCTTTGAAACTAGATGGTAGGGCATTGAGAGGGGACAGATATGCTTCACTAATGGAACAAACACATGCCACAGGGAATGAAATGTCAAGAATATGGAAGAGGTGCTTTCTGCAACATTTAGAATGTGAAAGGGTAAAAATAATGAGTCAAGAGAGATGGCTGTTTTGCCTACTTAAACAAATTTTCATGAGCTAATAGTTTTCACTAAAATATAAAATGATGCTATTTCACACTGTGGTAGCCTTGTTAACCACATAGCACCAAGGATGGTGACTTTCTCACTACAGGGGAAATGTTTTCAACATTTATGCAATTTTTCTTACTAAAAAATATACTAGAAAGTGTTATTTGAAGATCAAACATAACTCAACGTGTATGCAATTTTTTTACTAAAAACTATGCTAGAAAGTGTTATTTGAAGATCAAACATAATATACTTACTTTTCATCATAGAGGTTACCAATGGGAGATGTTTTCAATTTTCCACTTAGCCTCTTCTTTGTGGCCCTTATAACTTAATAACTAGATCTATTACTATCTTTATCAAATCATATTTTCCCTTCTGGTCTATAAGGGTGTCAAGATTGTGAGTTGGGCTTTATTTATCTTTGTATGTCCCAAACCCAGTAGAGTTGCTAGCCTATAGTTAACTGTTCTTCAATAATTGTTTTTGAATCAGAATCCTTGACCAGCTGGATTTCTTTTCAACTCTAGTTTAACTTCAAATGCATTCTTTTCAATTTTTATCTAGAAACGCTGTCTTCCTGGATGCTTTCAAGAGATACAGGCTCTTCTGGAGAACTTATTTATATGAATTGTGGACAATCAGAGCTTATGTATATACTTATTAAAATCTATCTCAATTTTTCTTTGAGATCAGTCTAACGCTTAATTCATATGTTTATATGAAATTAGAAGCAACACTAAGCATTGCTTAAATTGGTCAGTCAAAGCTTATGATTAGTTTGTATGAAGACTATGATTCCTGTTGATAATGAAAGAGTAATACTGTTTTCTGCCAATAGGATGTATATTGTGCTTCATAGCTTATAAATGAATAGTTTTTATAAAAGTTATGAATGCTTAGTTACTTGAAATTACAGTTTCAGACATACAAATTTTAAATGACCTATTGAGCTACTAAGAGTACATTAGTTTTGAATTTTTAAAATAATATAAGACAATAGATGAAAATAGACTGTCTCATCTAATTTTTGTGACAACTTATTGAAAAGATGGAATTTCATTAAAGTGAGTATTTAATAGCAGTTTTTCTCCTTTTTGTTATTTTATTAATTTAAGTATAATTAACATATAGTGCTATATTAGTTTCAAATGTCCAATATAATGATTCACCAATTCTATGTTGTGATAAGCACTAGGTGATGCATGGAAGTGTTGAATCACTATATTGTCCACCTAACAATAATATTACACTGTATATTAAGTAACTGGAATTAAAATTTAAAAAATTCTGCACATTTTTCAGTGCTCATCCTAAAAAGTATACTCTAAATCCTCTTTATCAATTTCACCCTTCCTCTACCCACCTTCCTTTTGGCAGCCAGGGTCTTCTCTGTACATAAAAGTGTGTTTGTTTCTTTTTTCCCATTTATTTGCTTTTTTGTGTTTCTCCAATTCTGCTTGTGAGTGAAATCATATGACATTTGTCTTTCTCTGACCGGCTTATTTCACTTAGCTTTATACCCTGTAGGTCTATCTATATTGTTGCAAATGGCAAGATATCATTCTTTTTTTATGTTTGTGTAACATTCCATTATATATATTCGACATTCTTTATACATTCATTCATGAATGGACATTTGGGTTGTTTCCATATCTTAGCTACGTAAATAAAGCTGCAATAAACATAGGGGTGCATATATCTTTTTGAATTAATGGTTTTATTTTCTTTGGGTAGCAGACACTGTTGGAAATGAGTTTCTTCAAAAAATTCAAAATAGAATTGCCAGATGATACACTATAGCAAATTATTTTTATTTCAATCATAACAACTGAATTATTCAAACATAATGAGAGTATTTAGTGAACATTATAAGAAAATAATTTTGTTAAAGTATTAGAGATATTTATACATTATAAGGTCTTCTTTCAATGATGTAATTAATTTTCCTGCTTTATTGCCTAGTGTAAAAATGTCATATTTTCAAAAATACAAGTGTATATCATGGCCCAAGCCTTTTTCTGTAAGTTATTTTGTTTATTAATAAGTAAATACTGATTTGAAATACAAAACTATAATATAGTGTAAAATTTTTAGGGAATGGAAAAGCTGTTTTGTGCATAGTAACTGATGGGTGGAGGAGAATCAAATCAGAAAAGGACATAATAATTTTTGCTGAAATTGAAAGCCAGCAGATGGAGGTTTTCAATTACTGTTACATAATCTCTAGTTAAGGCTGTCATCTAACAAAATATAACAAATTTAGAAAATCCATAAATACTCATTTTTAATTAAAACTATTTAGTCATAACTTTAAAATGTAGATTATTTTCATTGAAATGATATTTAAATTCCCTTATCATTTTCTTATACATATTTTAGCTTCTGTGAGTTCATCAAGCATCACCTTGCCGGTTATGGAAGGAAATTTTATTGACACTGAAGTCACTAATCAATACTTCAATATTTAGGTAATAAATGTTTATAATGTAGTCAATTTTACATGTGTCCCGGTGTTCACTTCAAGCACAAAATATACACAGTATTCCATGGTGTGGTCATAACCAAAATAAATCAATGTGGGCAGGCAGTATAAAAATTCCTGGATGTGTCCTAATTTACCTGCAAATCATTATGAAATTACTACTGTTAAATCACCATTTTTATATTTGAGAAAATATGGAATTACAGATGCTAAGAAGTGAGCTCAAGGTCATATAGCTAAAAGGGAATGGGATGTAAAAACCCGAGTCTGTCTAAATCCAGATCTACTACTGTTAGCACTGATATGAGACCCCCTCTAGAAATTTTTAGCTTTCTTTGCTCCATCTTACCACTTCCTCCATGATTCTGGAGTTCCTAGAGATATTTCTTTAGAAACATTATATATATTATAAAAATAAAGCATTCAAACTATACAGCAGAGCTGTCAAAAGCAAGGCCAACAAAGAATTGATGCCTAGGAACAGATTCCAGGCAAATCTATAAAACTTGTAGTAAAACCCTTTATCCACCTTTTGCTTATATATCTTCTTTGTATATTTAACTCAGACTTTGAAACTTAATTTCAAAGAGTGGTTGGTTATATATCTCAGTTAGCCCATGATAGCCTATTTCATTCTGAAGATGTACATGTCTGATTTTAGAATCTTAATTGGAATGTTTGTTTCATATACAAGTAGGATGTATCCTTTCTTCTTTTTTCCCAATTCAATACATCTAAAGAACCTCTGTATACTATAGTATATAGAATATGGGGTTCAAAGGTTTCAGATCTTTCAAGAATATAACTTTTCCTTGATCTCACAAAACAAACTGGGGGTTGCTGGGGGGAGGTGGGGTTGGGAGAGGGGGAGGGGGTTATGGACATTGGGGAGGGTATGTGCTATCGTGAGTGCTGTGAAGTGTGTAAACCTGGCGATTCACAGACCTGTACCCCTGGGGATAAAAATACATTATATGTTTATAAAAAAAAAATTGGAAGGGGAGGCGAACCATAAGAGACTATGGACTCTGAAAAACAACCTGAGGGTTTTGAAGGGTCGGGGGTGGGAGGTTGGGGGAACAGGTGGTGGGTTATAGGGAGGGCACGTATTGCATGGAGCACTGGGTGTTGTGCAAAAACAATGAATACTGTTACGCTGAAAAAATAAATAAAATGGAAAAAAAATAAATAAATTAAAATGGAAAAAAATATAACGTTTCTAAAAATTTATTTTTTTTCAGTGATCTAATATTCATTGTTTATGTACCACACCCAGTGCTCCATGCAATACGTGCCCTCCTTAATACCCACCACCATTATATAAACTTTTAAATTTAGGACAAATCATTACTTACGTCAATCACCATGCAAACAGGAAATGGCTCTCAGAATCAGAGCCTAGAAAGATGGCTAATTGCTTTCTTTCATCTGGATACTGTCAGTGTCTAGATACCCTTTTGCCATTAACTCCTTCTTATCCTCTTCTGGATTGCCAGTACTATATGAGTTGGGCTTTAGCTGCCTCACACTCCCAGAGGACATTTTTCATTTCATCTGATCTGTGCCCAAAATCTCCCTGAACGCATCTCCTCTTCAGAGATCTAGCAGGTTCTCAAGCACTCAAAAGAAAAGTGTTACTTAATTCTTCTTTTACTAGACAATTAAACTGCCTACTTAACTTTCCCACAACTTTGGAAGTATCTCTAGAGAACCTTGAGTATTTTACAAATGAAGGATTTGAAATCCATCTGGGACCTACTGACTACCTCTGAGAGCCAAGATACAAATCCATGACTGTTGTTTTCCTAATTAAGAAAATGTGATCTTTAGTTAAGGTGGGAACTAAAAATGTAATGTAACATTTGAATTACTTGGCTAATACTTCTGCAAGAATCATACTTGGGCAAATTTATAAATTCAGGTCCTGCTAAAATTGTTGAAAAATATTTTTTGATATTTAATTCTAATTTCAAATGAGTACATTCACAGATTCTTTTTTGACTACTAAGCGTGAACTGCTTATCAAATTCACTATGTATTTGTGGAAATGTGTCTCAATATAATCTACTTTACCATTATATGCTATTAATATTTTCCACTCCTACTGACTTATAATTGACAAATAGAAATTGTACACGTTTAAGATATACAATATTTTGATATACCTATCCACTGTGAAATGCTTGCCACAATTAAATATTAAAATATCCATCACCTCACTTAAGTTACCATATTTTATATGTGTGAGAGCAATTATGCTCTACTCACTTAGCAAAATTTAATTATATAATGCATTGTCTCTTAATATGATCCAATTTGTTCTATGTTTTTTGACAGAATAGCTTTTTTATTTTGCCCTTGGGCCAAAAATTGCCATGGCCAGGCATTGAGAAATTTGCTCTATTTTCAGACAGTCTTACTTTCTCTCTCTCCACTCTTCTTTTCCACCCCCCCCAGCTTTTCTGTTTGCAGTATTAGCTTTTGCATTTCTACTTGATTCTATACAAGTAGTAGTCCTTTATTTTAAATTTTAAAATTTGCCCACACTTATTTTTAAACTAGAAAGGTAGCTTGTTATGATTTAATTTAATTAATAAGGATTTCAATTTATCACTTAAAATTCACATATGTGTACCTATAACTCATGCCATCTGTAAAACTATTCAAATATATACACTAAAATATTACATTGGTGCTTAAAAAAATTGGACAAACTGTCCATCCATTGACACTAGATCAATCATGAGTTTATGTGATATACTAGAAACTACTAAAGCACTTGATATGCATACTCCAAAAGAAAATAATGTAGTAAGCAATCAATATTTCTTTATTTTTATAAAGATTTTATTTATTTATTTATTTGACAGAGAGAGAGAGGGATCACAAATAGGCAGAGTGATAGGCAGAGGGAGAGGGAGAAGCAGCCTCCAGTCCCCACCAGCTCCTACCTCTGACCGCCACTCCCCACCCCCAGCTGAGCAGAGAGCCCAATACAGGGCTCAGTCCAGGACCTGAGCATGAGCTAAGCAGAAGGCAGACACTTAACTGACTGAGCCACCCAGGGGCCCCTAGCAATCAATATTTAAAGTTAAATGTAGTCCAATACAACAAAGTTGTGTTTAATGGAAAAATTATTTTACATTTCTTTTTTAAACTTAAATTGATTGATCCAAATTAAATACAATTAAATATCCATTTCCTCTTTCACAATACCCAAACATCAAGTGCTGAATAAAGTGCCTACCACAGTGAAAACCCATGGCCTAGAACATGCCTGGATTCAACATCTACTTCTACCACTTACTCGTTGTGATCAAGGGAAAATTATTTAATTCTCATGCTTCGGTTTCTGCATCTGGAAACAAGGGTGAAAAAGACAATGATTTCACAGAATTTTTGAAAGGGCTGAAGAATGTTATGCAAAGTAAGTGCTTATTACAGGTTTTCTCTTTTTATTGTAGATTTTCTTTTTAAAAAAAAAGATTTTATTTATTTATTTGAGAGAGAGAGTGAGATAGAGAGAGAGAGCATAAGGTGCAGGGGCAGCGGAGAGGGAGAAGCAGACTCCCTACTGAGCAGGGACCCAAAGCAGAGCTCCACCCTAAGACCCTGGTATCGGAACCTGAGCCAAAGGCAGATGCTTAACTGACTGAGTCACCCAGGCACCCCGTTACAGATTTTCAAGCAGGATTCACAGAAACTACAGTTGCTATTTAATAACTCCTAGTAAAAAAAACTGACATGAGATAACCTAATTGTTTTTGGCAACAAGGAGACACAACACAGCTTTTTGTTTTTTTGTATTTAGTATGCATCCATTGAGACATTTTCCCAAGCATTTACACATTACACACAGACACATACAAACACAAACACATATTTTTCATTTTCAGGATTTTTTGTAGGTATCTGTTTGGTCTAGATTCAAAATTTACCTGTGTTTATTAATAATAACCTTTTAAAAAAATTAGCTATAGAGCCATCTTTGTAACTCCCCCAAATTACCTTTTCGTTGTATATCCTGGATGTGATTTAGAAGTGTTCCACACTTTATTACTGGTGGTTCTGTGACACAAGTTTAAGAGTCAAACTTAGTACTCTTAACAGAAAAGATTAACATCGACTTTCATTTTACTTTTTTGACATTTGTTGTATATTTAGTGAGAATCAGTGTCATATGCAGTTTATTCACTCATTTATTCATTCATTATCCATTTCAAGCACTCATTTCATTCATTCAATAAATTTTATTGAGTGCTTTAATATTTTATTTTATTCTTTTTTATTGAGTGCTTACTTTTGAAAAGTTTTGGAGGAAGACTGAGAAAAGAATTATACTACTTTTTCTGACTTTCTTAAGTTGGAAATCTTTCTCATATTCTACTTTTGAGATTCACATCTTAAAAATAAATATACATATATTTATGTGCACATACACTAACTTCTAGGTTTATAGATGAAATTGTCACATGGTAAAATACAATATTTATTGTATGTTACACATAGTTGAAACCATATACACACCTTTGATATACTAATTAATTTTGAATTATTAATCTGATCTCAAATATCATGTATTTGTAGTTTTGGCTTGTGCAACTCTGAGAATAGTATTGCCAGTTATTGAGGTGAAAAAGTCTGAGAAGTCATACCTAGGATCGAGGAGTAAAATGGGGAGCATCAAGATTTGTCTGTATTATAAATGCCTCTCTCCCCTGAAAACAATAAAGATGTTTTTAAAGACATCCATATTTGGAGGATTATCCTGTATCATTCATTAATTTATATAAGCCCTTAGTAATTTAGTTCAATTCCTAGTCTGAACTTGTTTCCAGAAGGTTAGTCTATGACGTGTCCTTTCTTTATATGCCTTAGACATTCTTTCTTTTTAAGCTTCAAGGAAGTTCCCCTAGATAGAATAAATATTCTTGCTGAAATTGTTTTTCCTCTAACTCATTTTTTTTTAAAGATTTTATTTACTTATTTGACAGGCAGAGATCACAAGTAGGCAGAGAGGCAGGCAGAGAGAGAGGAGGAAGCAGGTTCCCACAAGTAGGCAGAGAGGCAGGCAGAGAGAGAGGAGGAAGCAGGTTCCCTGCGGAGCAGAGAGCCCAATGCGGGGCTCGATCCCAGGACCCTGAGATCATGACCTGAGCCAAAGGCAGCGGCCCAATCCACTGAGCCACCCAGGCGCCCCATCCTCTAACTCATTTTTAAAGCATTTTTTTTCTGAGTACTTCATTCAAGCATTCAAATTTAGGTATGCAAAACTAAGTTGACGAATTTTGAAAAATGCCTTATTGAAACCATTTTATGCCCTGGGAGTGAGAGCAGAAGGGCTGCCTGCCCCCACCCTCAAAGAAGCAGAAGTCAAGGGGACATTTTCTCTTTGACACAGTTTGCTCTGATGTTACTCAGCATCTCCTTACATATACATAAGTTGTCTTTTGTTAGTGTAAATAGATGCTTCACATATGTGTAAAGAACAACCTATGGATATTTATAGATTTGTATTCTTTTATTGAAGATAACAAACTAGAATGTTTTGTTAAAAGGAAAGCAGAGAGTAAGAGAAATGTTGAGTGGAGAGCTTTAAAAAGTAAAGTAGGTCACTGAGACAAGTAGAAAATATGTAATATCTTTTAAAAAATGAAGTAATTCTTAAAAGATATACTCCAGCCATGATTTTTCTTTAACAGAATAGCTTAAGACTCAAAATCACAGAGTACTATTTATAGAGAGAAGCACTACATGATTGGGGGCGGGGGGAGGGATGTCCTCTCTCATGAAAAGCTGGTAAGAAACCTTGTCTAAAGAGTGAATTCACTTTTGCAGGACCTGACCCCTGTAAGGTCATTGTGAAGAAGCAGTAAGAAAAGGCGAAAATATTTCCAGAATCAAGTAGAAATAGGTTTTCTTTTTGTTTAGATTTTATTTATTTATTTGTCAGGGAGAGAGACAATACAAGCAGGGGGAGTGGGAAGAGGAGAAGCAGGCTTCCTGCTGAGCAGAGAGCCCCATGTGGACTGGATCCCAGGCCCCTGGGATCATGACATGGCGAGAGCCAAAGGCAGAGGCATAATGACAGAGCCACCCAAGTGCACCAAATAGAAATAGTTTTGAAGAAACTCATTTTAAATAAAATAATACCAAATTTAAAACAAATCTAAAAATATCTTAATGCAGAGGATGGACCAAAAACAGGCACATAGTAAAAGAATGTGAGGTTAACAAATTTGAGGCAATTGAATAATTTAGTGTTTCAGTGTTGTATATAATTACTGTTCTTTATAGTCAAAAGGATATAAACAGCTCAACTGCAAATTGGTCTTGTTAGAAGAACATTTAGTACAAAAATTCTTTTCCTACCCTTCTCCCTACAGCCTCTTGTTTCTAGCATTCATAGGCAATAAAAAAAAATTAGGAGAAGATCATTATTATTATTCATATATGCAAGAATCTCTTCCTCTTAGGAATACTTCTTAATTCTCTCCACCCCAACTTGCTGGCTTTCTGTGCTTCTCGTATATCTGCTGGGATCTAACCACAGATACTTAACGTTTTGCTGTCCGTCCCTTTTCATATCTATCAGCAAGATGAGTAGTACTTCTGCAACATTCCTCAAAACAGACAAGTCTCACTTTTCATCACCACTAATCGAAAAGCCACTGTTCCCTCTCCTTGACAATTGCAAAAGCTTAGTTCCTAGTCTCCCTCCCTCCACCCTTTTAGTTTCTAATTTATTGCCCATGTGGCTTAATGTATTAATATCACCTCTTAACCACATATCGAGATCATGTATTCTTCTGCCCATATTTTCCTTACTTTTCAACCCCAAGGATCAAATACTCCAATGAGTTTCCTTTAAACTGGAAATCCCCTGATAAGCTGGACACAGACCTACGTGATCTGGCTCCTTCCTACCTCCCCAAGAGCCACTGGATTCTTATGCTCCGCTGTCTACTGCAGTTTAGTCACACTGGCCTCCTTTCTATCCTGCAAAACACTCTTAAATTCTTTCTAGTTGGGGCACCTGGGTGGCTCAGATGGTTAAGCAACTGCCTTTGGCTCCGCTCATGATCCTGGAGTCCCAGGATCTAGTCCATCCTCAGGCTTCCTGCTTGGTGGGGAGTCTACGTCTCTCTCTGCCTCTCGCCCCTCTCATTCTCTCTCTCTCAAATAAGTAAACAAAAATCTTTAAAAAAAAATCTTTCTAGGGGCACCTGGGTGGCTCAGTGGGTTAAAGCCTCTGCCTTCGGCTCAGGTCATGATCCCTGGGTTCTGGGATCGAGCCCCGCATCGGGCTTTCTGCTCTGCGGACAGCCTGCTTCCTCCTCTCTCTCTCTCTGCTTGCCTCTCTGCCTACTTGTGATCTCTGTCTGTCAAATAAATAAATAAATAAATCTTTAAAAAAAAAAATCCTTCTAGTCTTTGTATGGTCTATCCCTTTTAATCATCTTATTGTCTGTTCCCTCCTGTTGTAAGTACTCCTGCTATAATCTTAAATGCCTCACCCTCAAGAGAGCTTTCAATAATGATTGGACCTAGACAACTGAACAATTTATCTTCTTTCTTTCACTGCCCTTGGCAGGTGTGCAGAAATAGGAAGTAGATATATGCTTTATTAGTTTTCTAGAGCTGTGATAACAAATTAGCACATACTTGGCACTTAAAACCACAGAAATGTATTCTCTCCGTTTTGGAGGCTGGAAGTCAGAAATTAAGGTGTTGGCAGGACTGTGCTGCCTCTGAAGGCTCTTGGGGAGAATCTTTCCTTGCCTCTTCCAGCTTCTGGTGATGCCAAGTGTTGCTTTGCTTTGCCTCCATCTTTCATGTGGCCTTCTCCCCTACCTCTCTGTATGTTTTCTGCTTTTCTCTCTTGTCAGGATACCCATCATTGGATTCAGGGCTCAACCTAATGCAGTATGACTTCATATTGAGATCCCTATCTTAATTATAGCTGTAAATAAGGTCACCTTCTAAGGTTCTGGGTGGATTTTTTTTTTTTTTTTTGAGGGAACCTTATTGTACTCTTTCTTTTTCTTCTTTCTTCTTTCCTTCCTTCTTTCACTTTCTTTCTTTCTTCTTAAAGATTTTATTCATTTATTTGACAGAAAGAGAAGTAGCAAGAGAGGGAATACAAGCAGGGAGAGTGGGAGAAAGAGAAGCAGACTTCCCGCGGGGCAGGGAGCCAGAGGAGGGGCTCTATCCCAGGACCCCAGAATCATGACCTGTGCCTAAAACAGATGCTTAATGAGTGAGCCACCCAGATGCCCGTATTCTACACTTTCTACCTAGGCACTTCTGTGTGGCAATAGAATAGCAAGCAGTAAGACCTGAAATATGGTATGCTCATCTGCTGTTTTTTAGGAATGTGACTTTTGATGTCACAAATGTTAGGGGCTAAGTAAAATCATGGTGCTAACAGAATTAGGGTTGCCTTAATAAATGAAGTCATTAAAACAATTGGAGAGAAATGGTGGTTTGTGTGGTTTTTTTTTTTCCTTTTTTGTAAGATTCCCATATGCAGGAAATTTTGGTTTCATTCTGTCTTCCATTCTTATTGATGGTAAGAAAGCATGGGTTTGTTTGTTTATTTAATTTTATTTTTTGTTGTTTATTTATTTATTTAATTTTATTTTTTAAAGCATGGATTTAAACCAGAAATCTGGCAATGACTCTGGCCATTTATTAAATTATATCAACATGGATGAATTTAATATCTATGTTTAAAAAGATGATGTTAATCCTTGTCTGACAGGGTTTTCTAAGAATTAAACTAGATAATGTCTGCAAAGCACTTAGTATAATGCCTGGAGTTTAAGAAACACTTAGCTATCGCATCTCAATGTTTTCTCATTCTGATAGTGAATAATTCAATTCTATGTCTAAATGAAATATTGCTCAATTTAAATACATGCTTCTTACTTTATCCAATAGACCTAATTTATTTTTACTCTATCTCCATTTTTCTCAAATCATTTTTAAAACTACCATGACCAAGTTGTAAATAATCTAATTTTTCTGGCAAATATAATGGAAGGTGAAAGAGCACTTTCTAGTCCCTAACATTCATTTTTCTTTTCATTATTTCCTAGTTCTTTTAAACAGCTGTATAAAATTACTTTTATTCATTACATAAGTAAGTACATAAAAATAAACATATTTTATTTTTATATTAATTTTATAGGCAACACTCGGGCCTACTTCTATTGCATGTATATGTAAGCATGTCCCATTGTCCCCAGATATATTTGTTGAACACTTTTGGGCTTTAGTCTATTTTTACAGGAACTATCTTTACAACCTGTTATGGAGAAATCATCAAACTAATATTATCAAGGTATTTCTAATTTTATAAAGTACTTTCACATGCATTATCCATTTCTCTTGTTATTCGCCCACTCATCCAATAAGCACTACATTTGCTAGCAATTTGGCACTAAGCTGGGTGCTGGAATAAAGAATTAAAAGCCATCCTACACTACATAAGAAGCACACTAATGGAGGGCGGTAAATGATGAGGGTACATATGCTGAGTACTATGTAGTTTAAAGGTAGGATAAATGGTTTATACTTGAACACCAGGCATTGTAAGCTAAAAGGCATTTTTTTTTTCTTTAGTACACAGAAATTCGTTCTAAAGAGGAAAGGGGGGAGGGAGTAGCAGATGGAAAGACATGGAGGTTTGATGTGACTGGACTCTAGGTTTGAAAGAGAGGCATGGCATGAATTGAGGCGGGGAGAAACAAAGAGTCAGACCCAAGAGAGCTGGAAAGTCATGCCTTGAACATGGACTTTATTCTTAAGATAATGGAAAGTCATTGATGAATACCAGATAAGGTGTGATATGATTCATCTCCATTTTAAAAAGCAGAAATTTGAATTAGAAATTTGAAATAAATTGAAGAACAATTAAATAGGATGTACAGGGAATAAGAGCTCTTTCATAATCCTTGGAAGAAAAAAAAAAAGGATCTGATCTTTACCTTATAAGTAAAGTTGTAAGTAGTTGGCATCCAATTGGATGTTGCTTCTTAACCAATTTCCAAGATTAAAATGAGAAATTGTCAGTTTCTCAAGGGCTAGGTGCAGAACTGGCAAAGACTTACTCCTACTGCATCCTACTGGAAAAATAAATTAATACAGACTACTCCAATTCAAGAAGTAGAAATAGATTTCACTATTTGACAGGATGAGTAGCATGAGAATATAGGAACAAGAGGAAGTATTTGGAGAGTTGGTACCAGACAACATCATTGGTGCTAACTCATTTTTCAGATAAATTCTATCTGAACTCTGCTCTATTCTAAAGAGGATAATTACTGCCTTCTTTGAAGTAGATAGCAATTTAAGGGCATATGGTAATATGAAACTGCTTATAGAACAGGTTATCCTCAGAATGATGATCTAATATGGTATATAATAAATCACTTTTTTTCTTCTGCTATAAGACAAATTTTATAATCATCCACACAGAGAGAAAACTCTTCTTATAGTCTAGCATTTTTCAATTGGAAAGATTAAAAAGAATGGTTTATACATGTCCCTTTAGCATGTGTGCTGGTCAGTGTTAGAAACTGGTGGATGAAGTCAATAAAATAGTCAAAATGAAGAGTCATTAATTTTGTAAGAGCAGTAAGGAATCCTCTCTACATCAGAAAAATCTTTTTGGGTCAGAAAAACCTTTTTTGTTATTTTTTTAACAGTGATTTCATTTTCAAAGGACTAGAGAAGTTTGCATTCTTCCCCTCTCACTGATTCTCTCACGGTCATTCCAACTTGGCTTTGTAAGTTAAAATCAAATAGTAGTAAACTAGTGTCACTATTCAGGATATGAAATTAACAAATATATTTTACAGTTGCATAGAAAAATACCTATTTGAATAAGGTAGAATTACATAGAGTTTGTTATATATTGTGTAAGGATCTAAAAATTAGTACATTTATATTTATAAACACACTGGTAATTCTGTATGACACAGGTAAGCCTAAAATTGAAAAGGACATATTTTAATAAGCTTAACCCTAAAACATGAACACACACATACACAACACACACTAACACACACACACACACCCCAAACCAAAGCAAAACCAAACCAAAACAAAAAACCTATGTCCTTGAACATTCCTTGACTAATTCTTTTGTAGCAGTTATATATCTGGAAGACTAAAACTTTTAACTGAATATGAGGAAAATCTGGATATAGATCCCTGCCCTTCCTCCTTCTAGACACACCTGCCCCCTTGTTCCAAAAGGTCGACTTCATTATTCCTGATCAACAAAGTATCTCTTTTCAATCACAACCTTGTTTTCCACAGCTATGTGCCCTGGTAAAGAAAGGCATCCTAACATTTAGAAAGACTTCATATATTATATAGGAAGCTTCACTAAATGTGGAAAAGCAAGGGCCATGGGTTCAGTTGGCCTCAGTTTGAAACAAGGATCTATGTAAACTCCCTATGCCTCCATTTCCTTTTCTGTAAAATGAGAATAACAATAGTAGGTACTTCAAAATGGTTTGTTAAGAACTACAGGTGAGAGTCATGCATATGGAGCACTTTAGAAGAGCATCTGACACACGTATCCCTTAATAACACCATTAATCTTATTAATGATAACTCAAGGTACCAATGAGTGGATAGCAATAATATGCTAAATGCAGGGTCCCCTAGGTGGCTCAGTCTGCTCAGTACCTAATCTGATTTTGGCTCAGGTCATGATCTCAGAGTCATGGCATCAAGCCCCACCTGGAGCCCACCTTGAGCACCCCTCCCACCAAACTGGGCTCCATGCTCAGTGGAGATTCTGGTTCAGATTCTCTCCCATTCTCTCTGTACCTCTCCCTGCTCACTCTCTCTCTCTAAAATAAATAAATAAATCTTCTTAAAAATATGCTAATTGCATATTTTGGTCATGTCACATCAAAATTATGCTCACTATTCCTTTTTTCCAATTTTCTGGCTAGAGAGTCAGAGGTGAGTGTCATTCCCAGTGTACTTATCTGGTAACCTCTGCCATTTTCAGTGGACTCTCTTATCCACACAATGTCCAAGCCCAACATCAACATTTTTTCTTGGAGGTGTTCACACCCAGGAAATTCAGTTAGTTATCTCCCCTTGGCCAAATTAAGCCCTGCTTTGGGCTGTCAGATATTCTTTTTTCAGTATATGTGTTAAATATAATTTCTCTTTATTTTCATCATCCTTTGAAATATTCTTTTTAGAAAATGTTCTTTAGTTAACATGAAAGCTTGTATCTTGACAGTAAGTCTCAAATATATCTTGCTCTCAGCCATATGTCAGCAGGTTGGAGCTGGACTGTCACTACCATTAAACTAAAATACACTTTCAGTGGTGTGAAAACCAATTCAACAACAACTTATCTTTGACTTCCCTTTATTCCTCTGTACTACCTCACCTTCGGAATTGTGTACCCCCAAACGGTAATGGCATCTTACCTGTCACTCACACTCATGCTTTCCAAATCATGCAAGAAAGAAAACCTGCAAGGGATTTCAGAAGTTCTTGTGATTTGTTTGCTGATGTGCCAAGGGCTATAACTGCTCCTTGGAATCACAAAAAGCCTGATTTTCACCTTTACATGCCTTTCAATGTCCCATTCCTTCTACAGTAAATAGTGACTCCAGGCCTAAAGGAAGAACCAGAGAGGGGCAGAAGAAGATAATAACCAGAACAGTTATTATTAGCAGTAGGTTAAGGTGTGTAGGGTAACAATAAGAAGAAAAAAGGAAAATCATATTATTGCTGCTGCAGTGAAGAAAAATAAGTGTCAAAGGAAGATAAGTTTGAAAATACAACCATGAAAGCATTTCAGTTACTTTATTGATATAGAAATATTTTCTCTGCTCTTTCCAGCTCAGCGCTTTTTTGCAGAGATTTTTTTTTTTTTTTAATAGAAGTGTTCAGGCAATAAACATGACAGGCAGCTCATGTCTGGAGGACTATTAGACACCTCTGGATTTCGTAAAGTATGAAGTGATTGAATTCATCGTACCCCCAAATATAATAATCTGTAAAAATTTCATTGCCTGGAGTATCTTTATTTTGTCATAAAGAGGAAGTGAAAGGAAAGCAAGCAAAATGTCAGACACCACAAAATTTTAGTCATTTCTCCACTGGTACCCCAAAGCTGTAAATTCTCTATGAACAATAGAGAAAATAATACCGGGTTGTATTCTTAACTATGGCAAAGCATAAGATCATTAAATCAATATTCATTGATGCGAAACTATAAATTATAATTTCTGTGCTTTGTGGTAATCTGTGTGTGTGTGTGAGTGTGTGTTTATGTGTGTGTATTTGTCACAGTCATCTTCTTACTTTAGTACTTGACTGGAGACAGGAAATTACATCTAGATGGAATGGAGTAACGTTTACTCTAACAAGACAGGCTAAAAATACAGAAATCTCTAGTCACAAATACATACTGAAAAAACTGCTCTGTGCATAATAACTATATGTTGTTAGACATACAGAGCTTCTTCTTCTTCTTCTTTTTTAAATCTAGTTTTCTTGGCACTTGTTAGGTAGTTTCCCATAACCAGAAAAACACCTTTCTTTGAATTGTGACATAAGAATAAGAAGAGCTTTTTAATTCCTGCATTTTAACTGGCTTTTCAGTAGCCACCCCAGAATTCTTTCCATGCCCATTCATCTTACATTTATGGTCTTAAAAAGTTTATTATTTTTCTTATATGTGAAGAAATTAAAGGAGAAAGTGGCTGGAAACTCAGAAAGAATCTCCCAAGAGAGGTCAAATAACATTTAAATTGTATACGATTTCAATGAAAAAATTATAGAAAATTAGAACAAATCATCCTCAAAACCTGACTAAGGATGGTGAGTGAGAAGACAGTGCAATGATCCTAAAATAAATATGAAATATCAGTGACCAGATCAGTATGATAGAGAGGACTTCACTGAAAATGAAAAGCTTAAACACACACACACACACACACACACACACACACACACACAAACACATACACACATAACATAGTTATGGAACTTAAATTCTGGAGTCAAGTGCATGAGCTCAAATTCCAACTCCGTCATTTGATAGAGGTATGATCTGGGCAATTACTCCTAATTACTCTTCCCGTGCCTGTTCTCTTCAACTGAAAATTGAGAAAATTCAGGACGACCTCACAGGTCTGTTGAGAGGATTAAATGAGTTATTACAGGCAAAATACTAAAATAAAGACAAGTAAATCTCAAGACAACGTATTTCTCTTCTTTATAAATGTATGAGTAAACAAAATATGAAGAATTTATTTTGAATAATCCAAATGGGATGCGACATAAGTGGAACTAAATTCTGTGAGATGTCTAAGAGGATTTTCTAGACAGGATTAGAATACCAACTCTATTAGAATTTGTGCTCATCTTTGTCATACTTTTTTGGAATTTACTTGCAAGCCCACATATAAAATAATATATTAGTATAAAAAGTAATATTTAGTATATTACATCTTGCAAAGCTTATTGAGGAGAGTTATGATGTTCAAAATTGAGATATTTTTGTATGATGAATAGCTTCTGTAATTTGCATTACAATTATAGCTAGCATAAAAATATTGTAATTTTGGGCCCCTCAGGAGCTCAGTTGATTAAGTGTCTTTCTTCAGCTCACGTTATGATCCCAGGGTTTTGGGACTGAGCCTGAGGTGTCCTTGAGCTCCCTGCTCAGCAGGGAATCTGCTTCGTCCTCTCCTTCTGGCCCTCACCCCCTTTCACTTGCAAGCTCTCTCTCTCTCTGTTTCTCAAATAGATAAATAAATCTTAAAAAAATTGTACTTTAGAAGTCAATTTAAAGGATCTTTATTCAAGTTTACATAGAAGGCCAGTATCATTTTAGTTTTCATATTTGCTGTATCTTGAAACTAAAATTAAAATGGTTGGTTTTATAGAACACCCCTTGTTCTGATTTTTATTAATACTTGTGAATAATTATACAAATACTAAGTGATATGTTCCCTTAAGTATTATTATGCTTTGTGGGCACACTATGCTGGGCACTTTATATACCTTATTTTTTTTTAAAGATTTTATTTATTTATTTGTCAGAGAGAGAGAGAGCGAGCACAGGCAGACAGAGTGGCAGGCAGAGGCAGAGGGAGAAGCAGGCTCCCTGCCAAGCAAGGAGCCGGATGCAGGACTCAATCCCAGGATGCTGGGATTATGACCTGAGCCGAAGGTAGCTGCTTAACCAATTGAACCACCCAGGCATACCTATATATCTTATTTTTAATGCTTATAAAATCTTTTTATGTAGTTTTAATTATGAAAGTGAAGTCCAAGGAAAATAAAAGACTTACAAAAACTATAAAACTTATCTACAGCTGGAGTGGGTGAAAGCCAATGGTAATCCAAAGGCAGAAACTTAAAAATGTTGTAAACTGTAAAGTGCTGTGCAATATTAATTACTATTTTTCTACCGGAGATAACAAAATTTATCATTAAATTATCTGAATGCCTATTTTCTTGCTCATTATAATGCTAATTTTATGTGGCTGATTTATGTGGTTAAAATTTATCTTTTATTATATTGATAAGAGACAATTCACATGGCTTGCCCATAGATGTATAAATACCGTTTGCTGGAGTATGAAGCTACGTTTTCCAGTGCTAATTATTTTTGCGCTTACTTCACAATGCTTGTACTTTTCATGGGTTTGATATCCAAATGAAACTTAAATGTGATGTTGATGTCACACATAAATTCATATGAAGCAAAATGCAGATTAGGGATCCAGGGCTTATGTAGGAAAACAGTACAATCAGAACTGGATTTTCACTTTGTTTTAAAGCAAACATAGACTTACAGTCTTGTGTCTCCAATTCTGTTCTTTTAAGGAGTTCAAATTCTATACAACTATCACACAGATAATTTCACAATTTGTTAACTCTGGCCAGAAGGAAAAAAAAAAAAAGAAAGAAATCTAAAACATAATTTTGTTCTCAAGGATTTTGTGATCTAACTGGAAAGAAAAAAAAATTATTAATACATGTGCATCAACCACTAAGCAGTAAAACACAATCAATAAATGACTTTGGTTTTGGGGTTTTAGACAGTTACACATCAAAGGAGCCCACAGTAAGTAGGGTATTTGTAAGAAGGGATGAAATCACATTTAGAACTGAGAGATGATATAAAAGTTCAAGACCAACAGGACAGTTCAGGTTTCAAGATTATGTTTTATTCCTTACTTTGCTCATGCATTGGAAATTGCCATTTCCACACTCAATGATTAGCTCACCTGAGTATGACAAATACAAATACAGAATTTAGTGTGTTAGTACAAATCAACTTGTAGACTAACGAGAATATGAAGAAAAGAGTATGCAAATTAGAGAGCATTTCACTATAAAACTGCCCTAACATGTATGGAGCAAATTATGATGTATTAATTAAATGAATTTTTGTGTTTATTTTCTGAATCATAATACAGTTATAAAACTAAATACGGGTATTATTTTTTAAAGCCTTAATAAACATTTCTTGATTAGCACCTGTGTACTTTGCACAGCAATAATTGGAAATTTTAAAAGATCAAACTGAGGGTTGTAGAAAAGGAGGTGGGTGGGGGATGGGGGTCACTAAGTGATGGGCAATAAGGAAGCCATGTGATATGATGAGCACTGGGTGTTATATGCAACTAATGAATATTGAACACTACACCATAAGCCAATGATATACTATATGTTAGTGAATTGAGTTTAAATTAAAAAAGAGAGAGAGAGAAATAAGGCGTATTTTTCATATAAGAGAAATATATAAAAGATAAATAACATATGATGATTGTTCTTGACTCTTTACTTCTCATCAGTTAAATGACCAAGAAAAAACTTGCAGTACCCAAAAATGTTTAGTTAATAACAGGGAAAATATGGAAGTATGAGATGAGCCATATGAACAATTTTATACAAATTGTGAATATGATTTTAAGATAATATGTTAAGTTTGACAACCATTTGACTTTTTAGGAAATTATGAGAAGAAATAAAAAAAATAGTCTTTTAAAAATAGGCACTTATTTACCATTTTGACTTTTTAAAGTTCTTTTCTGAAGATTCCAGTTTCCAACTGGTTAGCATTTTTCCTCTGCCTAAAGGGCATTCTTTTTATGTTCTTATAGTGTAGGTTTGTAGACGATGATTCTCTTCAGCATTCATTTATCTGAAAACTGTCTGAAATTCATCCTTTAAAAATATTTCTGCTCAATGTAAATTGGATTACTTTTCTTTTATCAATCTAAAAATTTGCTTATTCTGTATTCTGCCTACAATTATTTTTTAGGAGAAGCCTGTGATTTTTTAAAAATCATGTTCCCCTATGTATAATGTGATTTTTTTTTTTCCTACTGCCACTTATACATTTTTCTCTTTAACTTAAGTTCAGTATTTTGATAACGGCTGTGGTTCTCTTTTTGCCTTTTCTGCTGACCTTCTCAGAAGTCTATGCTTCATATAAAGTATGGGAAGTCTGTGCCAATATACATGCATGTGTGTGTATGTGTATATATGTACACATATACATATATATGCATATATAATCTCATACTATCTTTCCCTCAAGAAATCTATACTTACTTTAAACCATTTGACATTAGCCCTACAGACCCTTTGAATTCTCATCATTTTATTTTACTTTTTTCTCCACTTTCAAAGTGGGTAATTTGTATTGATATGTGCATAAATGTGTTCAAGATGCAATGTCTCATTCCGTAGGTTCCATAGTTTTTCTCTGATTCTTTTTTTAAAATTTTATTATTAACATATAATGTATTATCTGTGTCAGGGGTACATGTCTGTGATTTTACTCTGATTCTTTTTCAGTTTCCATTTCTCTACCAAAATTCTAGTAGAGAATTAAGATGTTGCTATCTTCTTTTAAGATATCAGAATAATTTATTAGCTTTTAAATAAAATAAGAAGCTTTAAGTAACAGCTTTAAAAACTTTTAAACAGCTTTGAAAATAGCTGCTTCAGAATTATCATTGCTAAGTTAAGTATTATGTTCATTCTGAGTTAGGTTCTGATTTCTTTCCTCTGTTTCCTCCTCCTCCTCCTCCTCTCCCTCTTATATTTTTCCCCTCTCTTCATCTTCTTCAGCTATGACTGCATTTTCTGGCTTATTTAAATCCCCAGTAAATATTGATTGATTTTGGACATTGGGATAATGTGTTTTAGAGATTTTGGATTCTGTTAGCTTCCTCAGAAGAATATTGAATCTCAATTCAGAAGGAATTTGAATTATTTTCTTATCACCCTAAACTTGGGGAGTTTTGACTTTAGACATTGTGAATGGAGATCTATGGAAAGCTCCAAGTATTTGCCACACCCTGCAGCTTGGCAGGATGCAGCCCCCAGTGAATCTTGTCAAAGTTTACCTTTAGGCTTTATGAAGTTAAGTCTAGGGTAGATATTAGTCTATAACGTGGCTTCACGCTCCCAAGACTCCTGGTGTCTCAGCTGGTGTTAGAGCTGTTAACAATAGGCTGTTCAGATTTTCCTACAGTAGATTTTTCTACAGCTGGTAGAAAGACCGGCACTCTAATGATCGCTGCACTGTTCTTCCTTGATTCTGCTCAACCTTTACTTTTCCTGTTCCAGCAAGAAAGCACAAAGAGGTTGTTATCTAACAATCTTTGGATGGTCTTTTTCTGTACATCTACAGCATTGCTCTCAACCATCAGTTTATGGTGAATATGTCCATAGATTCCTGAGCACCCCACTCTGTACAAGTCTATCTTTCCCATGCTCCAGTCCACAAATTCTAGTTGTCTTGTTTGCCAACTCTGAAATTTGCCACCTTACAGTACTTTGTACAAGTTCCAATTTTCTGTACCAGGTTGGAAAATTATTCCCAGGGTAGATCTGGTAGGACTCTAGGGCTAAAGGTGCAAAAGAAGAGGGAAAAAAAGCAAACCCCCCAAAACTGTTTTTGGAATATAGGAAATTTACTAATGTAAAGAGAGCTTCTTCCAAGCAGATATAACTATCAAAAGCAGCTACTACCAGTATCCAGCATAGAGCGTAAAGGCAACGACCACAATGACTCTTCTTACTCTGAACTGTCATCTCCTGCTGGCACATTGGCCAAAATCAAATGGAAGCAATGGGGTTAGAGGGCAAGATCTGGTGATGTAATCTATGACCAGGCTCTTAAGACAAAAAGTGGTATGGGGAAAGCAGTAAAAATATTTGAGTAGAAGAGGGGCACCTGGGTGGCTCAGTGGGTTAAGCCTCTGCCTTTGGCTCAGGTCATGGTCCCAGGGTCCTGGGATCAAGCCCCACATCGGGCTCTCTGCTCAGCGGGAAGCTTGCTTCCTCCTTTCTCTCTCTCTGCCTGCCTCTCCAACTACTTGAGATCTCTGTCTGTCAAATAAATAAAATTAAAAAAAATTAAAAAAAAATATTTGAGTAGAAGAAAGGAATAATTAGCATATAGACATTTCTGAATTGGGGGCAATAAATTATTTTAAATTTATAATGAAAATACAGTTATTCACATATCCATGTACTCATTGTATGTGTAATCACTGTGAAAATTATACAAGAACCTAACTTATTATCTTGAAAAATAACATTGTGCGCGCACACACACACACACACACACACACACATATTGCTTAATATTATTGATGGGAATATGAACAGATATTTATATAGATTTTACCAATATTCTAGGGCTGAAATAAGTTTGAAGATTTTGGAGAAGGTAGATTCAAAGCTAATTAGGCATAACTGGTATAATTTTTAGAAGCTGAAATAATAGTCTTCTTTTTCTAATTTTCTGGGAGCTACATATGTACTATTGCTAATCCCCACAGCAATTCTCTAAGCTTAATTTATAGGACACTGAGTCTCAGAAAGACTAAATTTCCCAGAATCACATCACTGTTAAGTGAAAGAGGTAATTATGTGTAAGTCCAAAGTTTACATTCTGAACAGTACTGAGTGTGAAAGACAATAAAGGTAGTGAGATGATTGATGTGAAACATATCACTTAAAGAAGAGAGGAATCATACAAACTAAAAACCAATATTAAAATGTATTCAGAATATCTATGGAGCTATCTGGAGAGAATGGGTCTTTATGAAGTTGGATTATTCAAAAGCATTGGAATGTGCCAAAATGAATTAAATTTAGAGAACATATGAGCCATAGGATATGATTAGTTATAACTAATACCCATTTTAGTGGCTAAAGTTCAGAAGACAATTAAGGTATTAGTAACAGAAAAATATGATTAAAAGCATCATATTAATGGACTATTTTTTAAACTTTCAGTCCAAGGGGAAAAAGGTATAATGCATTTATCACTAGAGGTAGAATGTGACATCTGTGGTCAATGTCTAATAAAACCCACAGTTTCTGAAAGCTTAAATTGACAATATTAATAATACATGATATCTTATTTGACTACAATGCTTGATAACTAAATAAGTTAGTTCTCTTCAATATTTTTTGTGCTAATCAGATCAACTTAAAAGCCATTTATATTATAATTTTATTGGAATTTTTTTAATCTTAACTTTATGATAGTGCCCTGATTAACTGTTTAGAAGTCCACATGATGATTTAGAAATAATTCAGTTTTCATAATTTGCAATGGGAACATTTGCTTCCAGTAGTAATTCAGTAATTTTGAAAATGCATCAGAGTCATGGATCAAAGCTAGAAAGCAACAGGAGACCATTGATTTCCTCCCTTTGACATTACAAGCTAGTGTTACATGAAATCTGATAATATTTGTCTAAGACAGTTTCATTTGCTAGATTAATACAGTTTCCTCCATTGCTTATTTCTAATTTCATGAGGCATATTCTGTCTCAAAATGCTCTTTCATCATTGATTCATTTATCCCTTTTTTCTTCTTGATATTTTTCCTTTAGAATCTTTTCAATTCTACCAGAAATATTTTGACTATTCCACAAGTCTGATAATACCATTATTATGGAAAATGGTGAATATTCTAGGTAATTCCACACTAAATGGACAATGATGGATCTTACAGCATAAAAATTCAATGAACCCAGGAAAGTTAAATTATGTATTTCTTTGTTACCATCAAGAAAAAAAATGAATGAATATTTTGAATATGCAGAATAATTTGAGTAGCAAAATTTAAAATGTAAGTGCCATCTACAACATACCAGTGACTGATACACTTTACACCTTGGAGAATCTCATCTTTTATCTTAAGTCTAAAATATATATTTACCTGATACCAGCAAAATTAATATGAAATGAAATGGCAAATAACAAGTTTGAGTCGTTGAAAAACTAACTTTGATTTGAATATTTATTTTCCCCCTTTGATATATTTTGAATATCTTTTCAAGGACTCCTGTTACAGCAGTTATCATACGTGTGTGGAAATTATTTGTTTATGTCTGTTTTTACCAGTAGCTTCTAATGCTTAAGGGTTGAAACACTGTTATAAAATTTTTGTGAAAATCTAATATGCACTATAGTGTTGTGGCACCTAGTCCATGCTCAATGGATGATATGAAACTATTGATTTTGGGTGTAAATTGTTTTTGCCCAAATGATTATTTCTGTTGATTATTGTGATATAGTTCAGACATAGATTTTTAGAATGAAAAATTATTTTGGTTGAAAAAGATGCTGAAATAGTGGTTGTGTGATAGAGAATGAAGAAGAAAAAGCGATAAAGATAAAACATCACAAAGCAACTTCTACTCCTAGCTGTCATAGAGTAGCCTGTATCAAACCTTCCATCAAGAATGGTTATAAATAATAGATAAACCCAAAATAAATCAAGCAAACAAAAAGTATTTATTGCCAGACTTAAGTTAAATACTGGAGAAAATTGTTCAGGTAGAAGAAAAATAAACCTAATGGAAAGATTGAAATAATGAAAAGAAGAAATGTGAAGGTAAATCCAATGAATGTTAACTTTAGATTAAGAGAGTAAGAGTGTCTTTTGGGTGCTTATAATATATGTATAATTAAAGTCTACAAAAATAATGGTGCAAATATCAATGGATGGGGTGGAGTTATAATGTTCTACTGTCCTTGCTTTGTTCATGAACTAATAAACGTACTAATTACAGTTTACTCTAATCATCAAGGTTACAAATTTTACTTTCTACGGTTACCACTAAAGAATATGAAATTGACAAGCTAATAGAGGGAAAAAAAAGTCAATGAAAACACCCACTTCATTAGTATAAAATAAGGCAAAAAGGGGAAATAAAAGGAACATAAACAGATGGAAGAAAACAAATATATAATTATAATAAGTTAAAAGGTAATGACTCTAATTTAAAAGTAAAGACTAACACATAAAATTTAAGAAATTATTCTTCTCCTGTCCCCCTAACCTCCCATGTTGCATCTCCATGTCCTCATAACAGGGAGATCATATGATAGTTGTCTTTCTCCAATTGACTTATTTCACTAAGCATGATACCCTCTAGTTCCATCCACGCCGTCGCCAATGGCAAGATTTCATTTCTTTTGATGGTTGCATAGTATTCCATTGTGTATATATACCACATCTTCTTTATCCATTCATCTGTTGATGGACATCTAGGTTCTTTCCATAGTCTGGCTATTGTAGACATTGTTGCTATAAACATTCGGGTACACGTGCCCCTTCGGATCACTGCGTTTGTATCCTTAGGGTAAATACCCAGTAGTGCAATGGCTGGGTCATAGGGTAGTTCTATTTTCAACATTTTGAGGAACCTCCATGCTGTTTTCCAGAGTGGTTGCACCAGCTTGCATTCCCACCAACAGTGTAGGAGGGTTCCCCTTTCTCCGCATCGGGGTTGCTGGGGGGGAGGTGGGGTTGGGAGAGGGGGAGGGGGTTATGGACATTGGGAAGGGTATGTGCTATCGTGAGTGCTGTGAAGTGTGTAAACCTGGCGATTCACAGACCTGTACCCCTGGGGATAAAAATACATTATATGTTTATAAAAAAAAAAAATGGAAGGGGAGGCGAACCATAAGAGACTATGGACTCTGAAAAACAACCTGAGGGTTTTGAAGGGTCGGGGGTGGGAGGTTGGGGGAACAGGTGGTGGGTAATAGGGAGGGCACGTATTGCATGGAGCACTGGGTGTTGTGCAAAAACAATGAATACTGTTACGCTGAAAAAATAAATTTAAATACTGGAAAAAAAATTTAAGAAATTAAACCCTACATGTATTCATAAGAAATCCACCTTGCCTATAATATAGTAATCATAAGTACACGCACTAACTCATAAATAACTGAAAGTACCTATACTAATGTGAGATAAAGAGACTTTGTGACACAACCATTGGTGGATCCAAAGAAAATCATTTCATAATGGTAGAGAACTAAGTTCACCATAATACCAAGAATTATTTGTCTGGTAATTTACTGCCCAAATACATGGGACAAAAATGAAATAAAAGGAACAAATGCACACTGCAGAGATTTTTAAGTTACCTGGTAGCAGATTAAGAAGACAGAGAAAAAAATTAGTATGAATAATAAAGATCTCACTAACAAAAATAAAAGTTTGACCCAAATGGTGTACATTCACCCAATAAATGAAGAATACTCACTCATTATGAATCTACATAGAAATATACCAGTACCAGGTATGCTGGGCTAGCATATTTGGTTAAGCCAGTGAATCTTGGTTTCTGCTCAGGTACTGATCTGCACTCAGAGTGGAGTCTGCTTAAGTTTCTTTCTCCATCTCCTTCTCTCACTCGCCAACCAACTCTTTCATGCATGTCCTCTCTCTCAAATTAATTAATTAAGTAATTAAACAAAAGAAACTTATCAATATCAGGTTATATTTTCTCCTTCAAAACATTAACATTTGATTTCCTGAGATTAAAAACTGACCTCCCATTCTGAAAATAATAAAATATTTTAATGTGTTTTTATTGATAACCTGAACTAGGGCAGTGGAATTACATTTCATAGGCACTGTCTGCTAGCATATTTGATACATTCGGGCAATAGGCATTTTTCATTCTCTGACAAACTGGTAATAGGATTTTTTAGTGCGTTTATTCAAATTTGTGTGGTCAAATTCAAAGAAAATAGACTAGTTAAATTATGTAATGGAGCTTCATGGCTAAAGATGATAATTGTAATAATAAATAAGAGGACAAGGAAAAGAAGAAAGAGTGTTAACATGTATAATAGTCACTATGTTTAAAATACTGTTCAAAGAGATTTGCAGATTTGCATGCTTAATTGTTAAAACAGTTACTCATTATCTCATTTTATAAACAAAGAAACTGACATATAATAAGATAAGGTAATTTGCACAAAAAGAGTGCTAAATTGCGAAGTTGGGATGTCTAGCTGCATAAGCTGAGGCTCACTGAAAAACTGGTATTTTCGATAAAACCATAAATTACATTTTAAAGTCTAATTAAAGAGACAATTGCAGACAAAGTCTCAGTAAATTCATATTTTAGAGAGTGAATATTAAAAATACAGTGATCTTATAGAAAAATAAAACCCATTGCAAATTAAAAAAATTTTAATGACTATTTCAAACTTTCTTATCTCTGCCATAATAATATTGGTTAGACATTACCAAATCAAAACAATGTATCAATAGTTGATAACTGTTTAACTTTAAATGGAACAAAAAATATTTTTATTACAGTTAACTATACTTTTTTAACAATATGAATTTTATTTTTTTAATTTTTTTGAGCATAGTCGATACACAATGTTACATTAGTTTCAGATGTACAACAGAATTCACCTTCTTCATATGTTATGCTAAGGGTTACCACAAGTGCAACTACCCTTTGTCACTGTATATTGCTCCCAAATATCATTGTCTATATTCCCTGTGCTGTATCTTTAATTCCACAACTGGAAGTCTGTATCTCTCCCTCCCCTTCATCCATTTGGCCATCCTCTGCCCTCTTCCCTCTGGGAACCACAGTTTGTTCTCTGTATTTATATATCTGATTCTGCTTTTTGTTCATGTATTCATTTGTTTTGGTGTTTAAATTCCACACATGAGTGAAATCCTATGGTGTTTGTCTTTCTCAGTCTGACTTATTTCACTTAGCACAATATCCTCTAGGTGTCACTGCTTGTAGATGACATGATATATATAAAAAACCCTAAAGACTCCACCAAAAATCTATTAGAAGTAACGAGTGAATTCAGTGAAACGGCAGGATATAAAATTAATACCCCAAAATCAGTATGTTTGTATATACTAATAATAAAGTAGCACAAAGAAAATTAAGAAAAGAATTTCATTTACAATTGCAACAACAACAACAACAAAATAAAACATCTAGGGAAAAACTTAGCCAAGGAGGTGAAAGACATGTACTTTGAAAACCTTAAGACATTAATGAAAGAAACTGATGATGACATTAATGAAAGAAATATGCTCATAGATTGGAAGAATTGATATTTTAAAATGCTTATACTAACCAAGGCAATCTACAGATTCAATACAATCTGTATCCAAAAAAATAGCATTTTTTCACAAAACTAGAATAAATAATTCTAAAATTTGTATGGAAACACAAAAGGCCCCAAATAGCTAACACAATTTGAGAAAGAAAAACAGAGCTGAAGGTATATAATTCCAGATTTCAAGATACATTACAAAGCTGTAGTAATCAAAATAGTATGATACTGGCACAAAAATAAACACATAGATCAATGGAACAAAATAGAGTGCCCATAAAAAAACCCACACTTAGTGAAATAAGTCAATCGGAGAAAGACAACTATCATATGATCTCCCTGATATGAGGACATGGAGAAGCAACATGGGGTGGGGTAGGGGGAATAGGAGAAGAATAAATGAAACAAGATGGGATTGGGAGGGAGACAAACCATAAATGACTCTTAATCTCACAAAACAAACTGGGGGTTGCTGGGGGGAGGTGGGATTGGGAGAGGGGGAGCGGGCTATGGACATTGGGGAGGGGAGGTGAACCATAAGAGACTATGGACTCTGAAAAACAACCTGAGGGTTTTGAAGGGTCAGGGGTGGGAGGCTGGGGGAACAGGTGGTGGGTAATGGGGAGGGCACGTTTTGCATGGAGCACTGGGTGTT
Organism: Meles meles; assembly: GCF_922984935.1. Classification (NCBI taxonomy): domain Eukaryota; kingdom Metazoa; phylum Chordata; class Mammalia; order Carnivora; family Mustelidae; genus Meles; species Meles meles. Next base: position 25,733,123 of record NC_060066.1, read on the forward strand.
GTGCAAAAAGAATGAATACTGTTATGCTGAAAAAATAAATAAAATGGAAAAACAAAAAACAAAAAAAAACCCCACACTTATATAGTCAATTTATGACAAAGGAGGCAAGAAGGCAAGAATATACAATGAGGGAAAGACAATCTCTTAAACAAATGATATTAGGAAAACTGGAGAGCTACATCAAAAAAGAAAAAAGAAAAAGAATCTGGACCACTATCTAACACCATTCACAAAAATTTAACTCAAAATAGATTAAACACATAAATGTAAGACTTGAAAACATAAAACTCCTAGAAGAAAACATGGGAAGTAATTTCTCTGACCTTGGGCATAGGAAAGATTTTTCTACACGTGTCTCTTAAGGTAAGGGACAGAAAAGCAAAAACCAAGTATTAGGACTACATTCAAATAAAAATCTTCTGCAGGGTGGAGGAACCAACACCAAAACAAAAAGGCAATGAATGTACTGACTCAGAGAAGATACTTGCAAATGATCCAATATCCAATAACGGATTGATATTCAAAATATATGAAGAACTTATACAACTAAACACCAAAAAATAATCTGATTTAAATATGGACAGAGGACCTGAATAGACATTTTCCCAAAGAAGACATACAGATGACCAACAGACACATAAATAGATGCTCAACATCACTCATCATGAGGGAAATGCAAATCAAAACCACAATGAGATATCACCTTACACCTGTCAGAATGGTTAAAATTAAAAAAAAAAAAAGACAAAAAAACGTTGGCAAGGAGGTGGAGGAAAGGGAACCCTTGTGCACTGTTGGTGGGAATGTAACTTGGTACAGACACTATAGAAAACAATGGAGGTTTCACAAAAAATTAAAAGTAAAAATACCATGTGATCCAGTAACTTCACTACTGGGCATTTATTCAAAGAAAATAAAAAAACTAATTCTAAAAGGTATATGCACCTCTATGTTTATTGCAGCATTATTTACAGTAGCCAAATTATGGACGCAACCTTAATGTCCACTAAGAGATGAAAGCATCAGGAAGACACACACATACACACGTACTGGAATATTATGCAGCCTTAAAAGAGATGAAATTTTACTGGTTAAACATATTTTTAATATTTGTTACATCTATTTTTAACATTTGCTTTATCTAGAAATATGTAGTTTCTTTAGATGTCTCAATTCATTTGAAGATGAGTCATATATCATACACCCTCCAAAAGAAAACAGTAAAAGAAGATAAATGTGGAAGAATAAAATGATAATCATAGAGTTTAGAAAGAGAGAAAAAATTGCATAGAGCGACCCTCTCCATTTGTAATGTCTTGAGCTTGATATTGAAGGAGGTGGATTTTCACTCACCTCGGAACCTCCTACCTCCTGCTGGGTGGTTTCAAAAGACATGTAGGGTAGGTAGGGATGTTCACCACCACCCAATTACAACAACACTACTCCCTTAGTTGTTAATGGAAGCAAATTAGAAAACATGGATTTTTCTTTCCATTTGATTATAATGAAGCAATACCCACTACCACTTTTCCTGCTGGGACAGTCTCAGAAGAAGCCAGTTAAAGAGAAGATTTAAATAAGATCCAGAATCTCATAAAGTAAATGATATTATCCAGGTTGCAAGAAAAATCATTTATTGTTCCAAAAGCCAACAAGATCTCGACTTAATGGAAAAAAGGGATCAATGAATACCAACACCACATGACAGATATTTTAAAGCAGCCACGATAAAAGAAATTCCCCAAGAAACAATGCAGACACTTAACAGAGATAAAAAAAAATTTAAAGTACTAGTAAATCAAAAGACTCAGCAAAGAAATGGAACATAGAAAGAAGAGTCAAATCAAAATGTTACACAAGAGGGGCTCAGCTGGTGAAGCATACAACTCTTGATGTTGGGCTAGTAAATTTGAGTCCTGCACTGGGTGGAGAGGTTACTTAAAAATAAAATCTTAAAAAAATGCTACAGAAGAAAAGTGCAATAACTGAAATGAAGAGCTCAGTTGGTGTGCTCAAAAGAGAATGGGTGGTTCAGTGGATTGGGCTGCTGCCTTCGGCTCCGGTCATGATCTCAGGGTCCTGGGATCGAGCCCCGCATTGGGCTCTCTGCTCCGCAGGGAGCCTGCTTCCTCCTCTATCTCTGCCTGACTCTCTGCCTACTTGTGATCTCTCTCTCTGGCAAGTAAATAAATAAAATCTTAAAAAAAAAAAAAAGGGAATGGAGGGAATAGAGAACTAACCAAGGAACTGAAGTAGAAAAGAAATGACCTAATCTAAACAACAGAAGGAAAGTAAACTTAAAAAAAAAAAAATTAAAGATGAACAGAGCACCAACGACCTGTGGGAATAAAATATAGATTCTACAATGTGTCACTGGAGTCATAGAAGACAGTATAGGGCTAAGGAAGTACTTAAGGAAATGACTGAAAACTTTCCAAATTTGGCAAGAGACATACACCTACAGATTAGAAAAGCTGAGTAAACTCAGCTTTTTGAGAAAAAAAAATTGAGAGGCACAAAGAAATCCATACCATGTACATTATAATTAAACTGAAAACTGAGGACAAAAAAGTCTTGCCAGAGAAAAATGGCACCTTGCCTGTGGGAGAAAGTCAACAAGGATATGGAACCCAACAGGATGCACTAATGGTATAATCAACACTTAGAGAACACTCTATTTACAACATTGGAATACACATTATTTTCAAGTATTCAAGGAACACATATTAAAGAAAGACCATATCCTGGGGATTAAAATTTAAACAGATTTGAACTGAAATCATCTGAAGTATGTTCTCTGATCACAATGGAATCAAACTAGAAATTCATATCAAAAGTTAATTAAAATCCAAACAATTGGAAATAAAACAACTCTCTCCTATAACAGCCATGGCTTCCTTGAAAAGGAAGATTCAGTGAAAATTAAAATACATTAAACTGAATAAAAATGAAATATAACATATCAAAATGTGTGGGATGCAGCTTAAGTAGTACTGAGAGACATTTTACAGTACCAAATACATGCATTAGAAATAGAGAAAAGTCTCCAATTAGCAATCTATGCTCCCACTTTAAGATCCAAGAAAAGAAGAAAAGCTAAATATAAAACGAGGGGAAGAAAATAAATAATCAAATAAGACGTGAAAATTTGAAAACACAATAAAGTTATAGAGCAAAAAATCAATGAAACAAAAACTTTTTTTTAAGATCAATGAAATTGGCAAAGCAGTACCGAGATTGACCAAAAAAATGAGAAAAACCACAAAATTACTAATATTAGGAATACAAGAGGGGATACACCACAGACCTGACAGGCATCAGAAGAATAATAAGGGCATACTATGAACAACTCCATATTAATGGATCTGACAACTTAGGATTCACTCATTATTTAAACACACAATGCACACACACCCACCCACCCACACACACACACACACTTCACCTGATATGAAGTATTTACTGGTCATGATGCAGCTACTAAGGAAAACTAAGGAAGTTCTTCAAAAAATTAAAAATAGAACTACCATATAAGCCAGCCATCCCACTTCTGGGTATTTATCAAAAGTAATTAAAAGTAGGATCTCAAAGAGATACTTGTGCTCCCATGTTCACTGCAACTTTATTCATGATAGCCAGGAGATGGAAACAATCTAAATGTCCATTAAAGTGTGAACACAACACATGAGGTGTGCATTTTCAGGGGAAATTGGAGGGAAATCCTGTCATATTTTACAACGTGAATGAACCTTGAGTACATTATGTTAAGTATTTATGAATACTCAGGTACCTTATGAAGTAAGGTAGTCACAGAAGGGCAAATACTGCATGATTCTACTTCTACGAAATATCTAAATTAGTAAAAATCATGCAGAGGAAAGTGGAATGGTGGTTTCCAGGAGCTAGGAAAGATGGGGAAATTAGGAGTTACTTTTCAAGGGGTATAGTGTTTCATTCATGCAAGATGGAAAAGTTGTAGAGATCCGCTGTACAACACTGTGCATGTAGTTAGTAATACTGTCCACTTCAAAACTGGTAAGAGGATAGACTTCATATAATGTGTTGCTTACCACACACACACACAAAAAGGTTAATTGCTACTATTAAGTTCTTTACAATCTTTATCACACAAGACCTGTGTGTCAATAAAATTGTGAACCCTTGGTGATGAAAAAAGAGTCATTCAATATAACTGGGCACAAAAGCACAATTTCAGTGCATAAACACAAGTTTGAAAAAAAAGTTAAAGGTAAACTCAAGAGTGTTTCTTGTCATAGATCTCAACTAGCATAAAAGAAAACAATATAAAACTTAAAATGTCATAAAAATACTTGCACAAATAATTGTATTTCCATACTGTACAGAAAAAGTAAAATATGAATGTGAAAAAGGGAGAAAAAATTAAAAATCTGTATTCTTAACTAAATTCTTGTGACCCAAGTCATGTAAAGTTTAGTTATTTTTCAACTATAAATTGATTCTTTAAGTGGAAAGTCAAGGTGTGAAAAATACAACATAAGGCATTCAGAATCTGTCAAAGACTGAATCTATGGAGTGTTGCAATGCCAATTTTTGAGACAGGTTTTCCACAAACACGTACTGAATCATCCAGATTAAGTTTGCTTCCATGTATTCTCACAGCAATGAGTGCTTATCCCAGTCATAGCACTTACCAAGGTATACGTTGGTACTCTGTATTCCCATGCTATCTTATGTTGTAGTTTGTCGGTTTCATGAGGACAGGCTGGAATAATGTTCTTTTAACTATTTTATCCTGAAGCATGGCATATGTGATGAACAGATGAGCAAGTATGAGAAATGTCATCAAAGGAAAGGAGTAGAAAAGGTGAATCCTCACATGTACTATAAAAAGCACTAAGGAGTAGTGGATTTATGAGGGCAATGAGCCATAAGGAATCAGCAAAGTTATTTCATTTAGAAATGTATATATGAAAGGCAAATGTGGATTACCAATGAGTAATCAGAAAGCTAAGCAATTGTTTCCTAAAAGAGAATTAGAAAGAAGAGCCCATTAAAAATAAGTGAAGGATATGGAGAGGCAATTCATAAAAGAATAATTATGAATGAATGAGAAGCATATAACAAGATATTTGATTCCAACAGTTATGAGAGAAATGCAAAATAAAATAATAAGATAACATTTTTTTGCCTTGTATAAAAATCTAATATTGCCAAAATTGAAGTTGAAGGTTGAAGGCTTCGTAGCCTGGTGATAGCCAGAAATTTTCACATTTCTTGAGGATAGTTCAGAAGTATCTACCCAAATTTAAAATGAGACACACCCATTTCTGGAATTTTATCCAAGGCATATATCACACAAGTGCACAAGGATATACATCCGAAGTCGTTCTTTGTGCCCCTGAAAACACAAAGACTAAAGCTGTCAATAAGAGATACATTAAATAAATTAAAGTACAGGCAGACCATATACCATACAGCTATGTAGTCAATAAAAAAGAATGTAGGAAAAGTATATATGTAGATCCAAAGTCAGTGATATTTTACACATATACACAAAGACATTCAGAAAATTATGCACAGTATGACTGATTCTCTTTGTAAATATGGAAATATGCATATATCTGCATTTGCTTAGAAATGGCCTAGAGGTGATAAAGCTGATAAAGATGACCAACCTTGTGAAGCATAAGTAAATAAGGGAGAATTTATTTTACTTTTAAGAATTCTGTTTGAGGGGCACGTGGGTGGCTCAGTGGGTTAAAGCCTCTGCCTTCAGCTCAGGTCATGATCCTAGGGTCCTGGGATTGAGCCCCGCATCAGGCTCTCTGCTTAGCGGGGAGCCTGCTCCCCTTTCTCTTTCTCTGCCTCCCTCTCTGCCTGCTTGTGATCTCTGTCAAATAAATAAATCTTAAAAAAAAAAAAAAACAAAACTCTGTTTCTGTTTTGGGGCGGTAGAAACTATAAACCTATTGTTGACAAAATGTACTTTGTTATTATGAATAATGTGATGTTTAATCAAACTTCAGTATAAACAAAAAATGAAAATAAAATGAAGAACACAGACGAGAAAGTTTAAAAATAGGTGTAATTCTTAATCCGCCTCGAGAAACAAAAAAGGAAAGGAACTGAAATGTATGAATCAGCAGGTCGTTAAAGAATTAGTGGCCAGAGCTGAACATGTTATTTTAGGACATATGTCCTTTTTCTAAAGCCATCAGGGTTATGGGGCTTGAGAATATAAAAAAACAGCCCATAGATCAGATTGTAGCTGAAGGGATTCATGCTTGCATTTAGTTATGAAGTTCAAATTGGAAGCTGTTCAGGCAGAAAACTAATAGAAATGGGTGATAGCTAATTAACCTAAGGCTTCAAAGTAATTGCTCTGCAAGAAGCAATTTAAAAGGGACCTTTCTCCTTTTTTATTTTTGAAAATCATAAAATGCCCTATTTGACTTTCGGTGCATGAGCAAAATATATGTATATGCACAAATATTGATTTTTTTTAAACTTCTACTTTATCCAACTTCTTGGTAACTTTTTAAAAGGCCAAAAAGAATCACAAGAACTGTGTTTATATCAATACTGAATATCCCAGGTTTAGGACTTTGCAGTAAAATAGAGATAATCGGAGTAGGTTCCTGAAGTAAATGTGGGTAAGAGGATAAGGTTGTAGTGATTAATTCAGCCCTGAGCCACCCACCTCACCATTGGGGTCATTAGACCCAGCTACTCCAACGCATACAGTTGTTTGGTAGAGAAGTGGATACACTAGCAAAAGCATGGTATTCTTGTGAAAAGAGAGAAGAATGAATATACAACATCCCACGTCATTCTCTGTCTGCCGCAATCTACAACTCTGGCTTCCCGTTCATATTTTTCAAAAATATTCATACCTATCATATACTCATTCCTTCTCAGAGAGGGGAGCCCCATATTTCCTACATTTCTATATCCAGTTCCAAATACAGATGCTTTGGGTAATAAAGTGTTCTTCCCCCCCCCCCCCCCCCCCCCCGGTAGCTCTTATTTCTGACTTAACTGCTTCATGGCCAAAAACTTCATGCACAACCCACAGATCTGGAAATAACACCAATTTCTCAAGAAACATTGTATGTTTTCTAGATGTTTCCAAGAGTCAAGATATCAATAGTTCAGATTTCCCATAGAATTAGAACTCTCACAGAACCATGTAAGTTCCTTTTTTTTTTTTTTTTTTAAGTTTTATTTATTTCTTTAGCAGGAGGAGAGGCAGTGGGAAAAAGACTCCTCAAGCAGACTCCTCACTGAGGGTGGAGCATGACCCTGAGATCATGACCTGGGACAAAAATCAAGAGTTAGACACAACGAACTAAGCCACCTGGGCTCCCTGAGCCATGGAAGTTTTTAAGATGGCTGCTGTCAGGGTGCTTGGGTGGCTCAGTTGGTTAAGCATCTGTGTTCAGCTCAGGTCATGATCCCAGGGCTCTGGGATGGAGCCCCACATTGGGTTCCCTGCTCAGTAGAAAGCCTGCTTCTCCCTCTCCTTCTGCCACTTTCCCTGCTTGTGCTCTCTCTCTGTCTCTCTCTCTCAAATAAAAGAAACCAACAAATGGCTGCTGTCAGTTGTCCAGGATTCAGATTTTCAATATATTTTCTTCCTAACCTTAGGTTTCACTCTGATACAGTTAAAGATTGTGTTTATCCTAGGCCAACTATTCTAGTCAAAGAAAGAATGATAACGTGTATCGGTTTTTTAGATCTGAATCATTTATCCTTCTGGTAGAACGAGGGTGGGAAGGATTTTCCTAAGGCACACTGGCTACATGGTAGAGATATGGACACAAAAAAATTAGCATGTTTTACCAAGAAAAAGTGAAGTTGATTTTTTAAGGCATACCTTAAAAAATCATTTAGTTTTTGTTGTTGTTTATGACTGTCCATGATTAGTTTGGAAACTACTTCGAGGGAAGATACCATGTTCTAAGATTTTGTTTGTTGGATCATGAAACAGATAATGATGTGTGGAGAATTTTACTTCATCAACTATTCTATAATTGTTAACCATAAGATGTTTGGTAGATGGCAAGTTTTTTTTTTTTTTTAAGGATTTTGCTAGTTATTTTGCTAGTTTTTAGGATTGTGCTTATCTTTTTAAGCAAGAAATCTAGATAATTTACCTAGACTTTGCTATTTACAAAATTATGACCACATAGGTCTTAGAAAAACAAAAGGCTTTTTTTCGAAACTATACTGTCTCCTGGATTGTTTGTGCTTTATATAATATTAATGTCTGTTTATTTGTCTTTTGTTTCAGGATTTATTTATACATGTGGTGGAACTTTAAAAGGACTTAATGGCACTATAGAAAGCCCCGGTTTTCCATATGGATATCCGAATGGTGCAAACTGTACATGGGTAATAATAGCAGAAGAACGGAATAGAATACAAATTGTTTTTCAGTCATTTGCTCTAGAAGAAGAATATGACTACTTATCCTTATATGATGGACATCCTCATCCTACAAACTTTAGGACAAGGTTAGTGTGTTTTTTTTTTTTTTTTCCCTTTTTATTTATTTTTTTTTTCAGCGTAACAGTATTCATTCTTTTTGCACAACACCCAGTGCTCCATGCAAAACGTGCCCTCCCCATCACCCACCACCTGTTCCCCCAACCTCCCACCCCTGACCCTTCAAAAAGTGTGTTTTGAATGGAAGAATGGAGGGAAAATATGTTACGGGTAAAAGTTCATTTTACACAGGGAATGTAATGTTTGTGGTACAGTTGTAATAAAGTAATATTCACCATTTAATTTTTATTTATTTGGAATTATGTCATCTCAGGCACAAATTAGCTCAGTACGTTTGACTTCATAATATTAGTATATTAATATTATCTCTCAAAAAAGTGAACATAAATTGAATTATGACCTCTTTAGATTGGTTAAAAGTATGTTTTTTTTAAATACTTATTTTCAGGCTTCCTTATTTATGGGTAATAACTGTTGATAAAGTGAAAGCATACCATGCAATGTGGACACTTAATTTTAATATATAATAATGTACAAAAATATGTAAAAACCAATATTCATATAAAATACATTAATTTTATATATTGTGCATGGTTTAAAAATCTAAATATCTGAAAAGTTGGACCTTTTAGGTCACTAACTGGGAAATTTACATTTCTGTCCATACAAATGAAATTACTTATTTTTAAGCTACCTGATAAAACAGGTGTGAAAATTAGCTGACACCTGCCTATTTAAGTGCTTCTTCAAAATTTCTTCTTGGAATATAGGGTATCTAATTATATGAAAAATTTTCAATGTCTCATCAAAAACTCCTTTTAAATATAAATCAACTCTACTTCAACCAAGTTCAAAATATTACATATTTCATTAAGTCCCAGATTTTTACCAAAGTGTGTAATTTTTTAACTATAGTAAACCATTTTTGAACTTTTAACTCAAAATATTCTAAGCAGATAAACTCTTAAGATTTAAAGACTTGTTACATACTTGGCTATGTTTACACTCAGAATGATAGATAAAAATGTCTGTGTTGTTCCAAACCACATGTTTATGCAAAGAAAAGGTCACTAGATTGTTTAATGTTTATTTGTTTGTTGTTCACTTATGGAGTATTTCTAATTATTTCTTCCCTTACATGAAGTCTTTCAATATCTATCCCTTTAAGTATACAGTAAGGCTGACATGTCTGACAGTGTTATTTCATTATCATGGCCAAGATCATTAAAAGCTGAATGTCTTTTGTTAATGACATATCACAAAGTCAAGATAGAAAACAGATAGCACTATGCACAGGAGAGCGTCTGGGGGGGAAGGTGGGCAGGTATCTGTGTTCACCTGCACACAGGTGATGTATCCAATTATACATACTACAGGCTAAAAAAGAATAGAAAGATAATTCTTAGAGTTTCCACTTGGCTAAAATGATGCATATAAAAGTAAAAGGACAAAACTTTTTGCATATTTTCTTAACAGAAGCAATGTGTGTGATATAACTGACATAAATATAAAAAGGAAATAAAGCACTCAATGCTACCTGGCAGTTTCTAGCTATAAAATCACTGATAGTACGGTTTGCCCAAGTATCTATTCTCTCTAGATCCCCTTGAAAATGAGAAAACGCATTTTTATTTTACCTTTGCTCCTTTTCTTGAAGAAACAATTGTGGCCTCTGGGAAGTTAAAAAACTTTGTCAGACAGGGAAAATCAATTTTTCTTTTCTCCCTTTCTTTTCTAATTTGTAAATGGGAATAATAGCACTTAATTTACAGAGATTCTGTGTGTACTACAATGTAATGAAAGCTCAATAAATCTAATCCTTAGCATTTATTAAGTCCCTGTAATTGACACTACCAAGTATTCTGTATTCATTATATTACTTAACTTCTCAAACAATTTGAAAAGATTCCTATTATTATCATCAAATTTTACAATTTGGGAAAATGAGTCTTACATTACTTGCCCAAGATTAATTTTGTTGAAAGTATCAAGAGGCAGGATCATCACTGCAACCCAGCTTTGTTTCAGTTTAGAGCTTAAGCTTGTAAAAAACAAAACAAAACAAAAAATGAAATAAAATTCATAATATATAATTCATAAATAAGGTATATAATCTCCATGACTTATGTATCAATATATAAATTAAAGCCATTTTTCTTTGACAAAATTTAATGTACAGATAAATAACAAAAATATTTTAAACATGTATAACATAAAAAGATATAAACTGAAAGATAAATTACAAATTTATTCTTGGTATTTGTTTCATGACCTCTCTTCTAATATAAATCTTATATCATTTTGCTCTCGTGTGGATGTATAAGGCATCTATTGGTTTTTATGCTTAAAGAAATCCTGTTGCTAATGTTATAGCTGATTTTAATTAGAAAGACGAGGGAGAAAAAATCTAGTGTGTGACCTACACCTTCTAGACTGTGTTTATATACAAAGTCTGAAGTTGAAACTGCTGCTGGCAGTTTGATTCATTTTTGTGTATGTCTCTTTGACTGTTTTCTTGCTTTTTTCTTCTCTTACATTCTCACTTAATACATGTCCTTATGGTATGTCTGCTGTTCTCTATCTTTTGAAAATTTGATACCTATCTTTTGTTATTTTCCATGAATTCCAATAGCGATTTTTTTAATGGCTTGCTATAACTGTCTTGAAATAAAGCAGAGAAGGTGGTCTGTAGGTCTTGTCATTCTTGCTTGTGTAAGTAGAGGCATATTGGATTTACCAAACACAATTTCATATATTCTCTAAAACTTCAATTTTTGATGATCCTGCTTATTTTCCTGTGAGTTGTTAATTTATTAAATAAAAACTGATAATGGGGGCTGGATGTGGCACTTGCATCAAAACACCCTTAGAGAATTCCTTCATAGTTCCATATTTAGCTTATATCTGATGCTGGTACATTTAAGCAATTTGGTTTACTTGATGCAGGAAAGTCATTCTAAGCTTTATTTTATTTTTTGTGTAAATATTGTAGTTTCTCACTAAAAAAATTATACCAAAAGGTAAAAAAGAATTATAATCTTATGGGACTATATTTACATATTTAGGATCATACTACATATACTATTTATGTTCTTATTTAATCTCTCTACATTGAAATATACATATTTCACATGTGACTAGAATTTGTGTTATCAGATGCTTATATTTAATATAATTAAATATTGTTACCAAAAATGTTACAAGATATTTTTGGGTTTTTTTTTTTCCTTTTAGAAGTAATTCAGATACCAGCAGTAGCTTTAATTCAGATAACCTCAAACCACAATCCCTAGGTGAAAACTATTCCATAAAAACAGCATTTAATTCCAACCTCAGTTGTAGAAATTGACATGAAGAATGCTCAGGACCAGGCAACAGACAAAACAGGTCACGGTATCAAAATGTTCCCATTCACATTTTATTTTACTATTAGAAACAAAGTTCAGTTTTAAGAATGTTTAATTTTCTAAAGAAATATATTCTAAGGTTGTCATTGAAAAAAAGGATGTAGCTATCATAAAGTCATGGTCATAGTGTAGAAATGGCCACAATGTGGATGTTTTCTTTTTTTTTTTTTTAAAGATTTTATTTATTTACTTGACAGAAAGAGATCACAAGTAGGCAGAGAGGCAGGCAGAGAGAGAGAGGGAAGCAGGCCCCCTGTTGAGCAGAGAGCCCGATGCGGGACTCGGTCCCAGGACCCTGAGATCATGACCTGAGCCGAAGGCAGCGGCTTAACCCACTGAGCCACCCAGGCGCCCCTGGATTTTTGTTTTCTTAAATTGCATGAATTTTTATGAATTAATGATGCTATAATGCTAAAGTAAAAGAGGTAAATATCACGCAGGTAAGTGTAAACATATAAAAACTCTTCTTGGGGAAGGCAGGCAATAAAAATAAACAACTGCTGTACAGAAATAGAAATCTATCTGAGGGGGGCAGGTAGTGAGGAGTCTACTATTTTAATTTTTTCAAATTTAACCAAGATAATTCACATAGAACATTGTTTAAGGCATACAACATGACAACTTGATATATATATATATATATAGTTTTATGTTTTATATATGTTTTATATACTTGAAAGTTGCTAAGAGAACAAATCAGATTCTCACCACACATATGGAAATTATGTGAGCTGATACAGGTGTTATCCTTACTGCAGCAATCATATATATATGTATATGTATGTACGTATGTACATATGTATATATGTGTATACATATGATTACAATCATATGTATTTATATGTGTGTATATATGTACATATGCATATGTGTGCATATATATGTATATACACATAAATCTGATTTGTATATATAATATACACTATATATATATACTATTCTGTGTATATATAGAATCTTATTTGTTCTCTTAGCAGCTTTCAAGTATATAAACATAGTATTGTTAACTATAATCACTATGACCTACATTAGATGTCTAAGACTTTTCATCTTATAACTAAAAACTTGTAATATTTGACCAACATCTCCCCATATTCCCAACCTTCAGCCACTGGCAACACCATTCTACTCAGCTCATTCTACTCTACTCATTCTACTCTACTTTCTTCACCATTATTCTGAGTTTGGCTTTTTTAGAATCCACATATAAGTGATATCTAGGACTAGTGGCTGATTTATCATCTATCAATGGACACTTAGGTTGTTTCCATCTCTTAACTATTGTAAATAAAGCTACAACAAACACGAGAGTGTAGATATTTCTTCAAGATAGTGACTTCATTTCCTTTGCACATGTCCGCAGAAGTGGAATGCTAGATCATTTGGTAGTTGTATTTTGAATTTTTTAAAGAATATCCAATGTTTTCCATGGTGGCTGAACAAATTTACAATTCCATCTCCAGCGCACAAGTGTTCCTTTTCATTGATATCCTCACTAATACCTGTTATCTCCCTCTCTCTCTCTTTTTTAATAATAATCATTCTAACAGGTATGAGGTAATATCTCATTGTAATATGGATTTCTAGTTCTCTGATGATTAGTGATGTCAAGTAAAGCAACTTTTAACTTACCTATTGAGCACTTGTGTGACTTCTTAGGAAAAATGTTTAATCAGGTCCTCTGTCCATTTTTAATTGGATTATTTGTGGTATAAGACAGGGATCAAATTCATTCTTTTGCATATGTTTATCCAGTCTTCCCAGCACAATTTATTAAAAAAAATATTCTTTCCCCATTGGCTATTTTTGGCTTACTCATCACGTATTAGTTGACTATGTGTGTGTATTGGGGAGGGGGGTGTTTCTTCCTTGGCTCTCTATTCTGTTCCATTGGTCTAATTTGTTTTTTGCCAGTACAATATTGTTTTGGTGACTTAGCTTTGTAATGTACTTTGAAATCAGGAAATGTGACGCCTCCAACTTTGTTCTTCTTACTTCAACTTTTTTCTTCTCACAGTTCTTCTTACTGGATTGCTTTGGCAATTCGGGGCCTTTTGTGGGTTTCATATACATTTTAGGAATGATTTTCCTATTTCTGTAAAAAAATGCCACTGGAATTTTGAAAAGAACTACATTGACTCCACAGATAATTTTGGGTTAATTATAATTATTAATCATCATAACTGTTGCATCAATTAGTAACCAATTATAATTATTGATTTTAATAATATTAATCCTTTCTTATCCATTACCAAGGAATAACTTTCCATTTATTTGTGTCTTTATTTTTTTCATCAAAGATTTTTTTTTTTCAGTGTAAAAGTCTTTCACTTACATGGTTAAATTGATTTCAAAGCATTTCATTGTTTTCAGTGCTATTATAAGGGTATTGTTTCCTTTATTTCTGGTTCATTTTAAGGATATAAATATGCAACTGATTTTTGTATTTTTGTTGTTGTTGCTTGCAACTTTACTGAATTAGTTTTTTACTTCTAACAGGGTGTTATTGTCTTTACGATTTTCCATATGTAAGATCATATCACATGCAAAGACAAGTTTACATTTTCCTTTTGCATTTCAATGCCTTTTATTTAAGTTTCTTACCTGTTTGCTTTGGGTAGGACTTCCAATACTATATTGAATATGAGTAGTGAGTAGTCAGCAACCTGTCTTGTTCCACATCGTAGAGGAAAACTTTTCAGACCTTCATCATGGAATATGATGTTAGCTGTGGGGTCATCCCGTATGGACTTTATTATATTGAGTTATGTTCTTCCAGTATCTAATTTATTAAGAATGTTTATCACAGGTAGATGTGAATTTTTGTCAAATGGATTTTCATCTATTGAAATAATCATGTAATTTTATTTTTCATTATATTAATGTGATGTATAACACTGATTAATTTGTATATATTGAAACATCTTTGCATCCAAAGGTAAATCCCACAATTGCGGCTTTCAATGTGCTGTTGACTTTAGTTTGCTAGCATTTTGTTGAAATTTCTGCATCTATATTCATCAAGGATGTTAGCTTGTAGTTTTCTTGTGTTGTCCTTACCTGGCTTTGGTATTATGGTAATGGCAGCCTCATAAAATTTGGAAGAGTTCCTTCTCTTCAATATTTTGAAAGAGTTTTAAAAGGCTGGACTTTAATTCTTAATATGTTTGGTAGAATTCACCAGTGAAACCATCTGTTTATGGGCTTTTATTTGTTCAGAGAGAAAGAAAGGTCAGTTGGAGCATCTGTAGGTGAGGTACCCCTGGCAGCTCAGGGGGAAGGCTTCATAATGGAATCCATGATATTGTAAGTAGATCCTGTAGCAGTATGAAGCCCTCTGAGAGCCATAAATTCCAATCTCCCAACTGGCCTCTGTCTCCCAGTATTCTGGGTGGGATGAAAAAGAAATGGGTCTCTCTGGCAGCATCTTATACAGCTGGGAAACCTGACTGTCATTCATAAATTCTCACTTACCCCCATGAGAGAAATCAAGGGGTAAGAAGGCTCATCTGTGTCATCTTGAGGAATGAATGACAAAGGTAAAGTGAAACTCTTCCCTCTTCCTCTTATCCACTTTGATGCATCCAGTCTTAAATTTTTTTTCCTCCAATGATGAACTGGAACATCTTGTTGGACTCCTGGACTTCTACAAAGGGTCTCTCATTCATGAACAGTTGTCTACTCAGTATTCTTTAGGGGAAGATGGGAGAAAACTTTTATTCCACTATGGTGATATTACACAAATTTGAAGTTTCAAATGTTGTGGTCAAAGCCGGTTGTGTAGAACCAGTGAGAGTTTGGATGAAAAATGGAAGCGAGAGATTTCCAAGGAAAAGGAATAACCAGGGCAAACTTCCTAATTGTGGATCATGCATGTGAAGATGAGTATACAATGAGGCCTGAGAACTGATGCAATAGGGCAAGTCTATCCAAGACTGAATTTATTTTTTTTGCATTTTATTTATTTATTTATTTTATTTATTTTTAATAAACATATAGTGTATTTTTATCCCCAGGGTACAGGTCTGTGAATCGCCAGGTTTACACACTTTACAGCACTCACTTGAGTATGGATGTAACATGACCTAACTTGTGTCACCACAAACATAGTCAACTTTTGTCCTGTACAACGTTGCTAGGCCTTGGATCCAACAATTCAGCCTGTGCTACTTTAGTCACGCTGAAGGCCCTACCCCAACCCATGGTACTATTTCAGTGTGGGGAAAAGAGACCCATTTTGAAATACATTCACAAGAAGGAGGTCCTTTTGCAATTTCTACCACCAGTAAGGTTATATTTTGCAGTTCCCATAAGCCATGACCTGTTTTATTTTAGAATCTGAAAAGATCACTTAAGCTATTCTGTGGAAAACAGACTCTGTCAACAACTAACAAAAAGTTACCATTTATTGATATAGTCAATTCTGTGAGAGAAGTAGATATGAGATGAGTAACAAAAGTTACATAATATGCAACATCATTATATGTAATTCTATTCCATTTCATCCTAAGGAAAAGTTATTTTATATGAAAATGTGAATTTTTTATATTTAATGGCAGTAAATAATAAAAAATATTGAGAAAATTAAAATATCTAACATAGTATAACTTCTCAAAATTTATTTCTACAAACTTAATTTCCTTATCATTATAAAGCTTAATCAAAATATATAAAGGTTGCAAGATGTGACACTATGAATACATTTTCTATGATCCAAAGATATATCAAATAAAATAAATATTTAAATAATTATCAAAGAAAATTATTTTCAAGATATATAAAACAAAAAGTCATGAGGTACTTAATATAAATAACTTAAAAATATGAAAAGTATAGTCATATGAATGGAAATATGCAAAAATATGCACAGGGACTTCACAAAAGAAAAATGTTAAATTGATAATGTAAAATAAGAAACTAATAAAAATAAATCTTGGTAGCTATCAAAAAAAAACAAAAGTAGCAATGTAATATTTTTCAAATATAAAACTAAGACCTAAACAATTGTAAACACTATTGGCGAAGATATTTAGGTACTTTGTTGCATGAGTAATGGGAATATCAATCTATGTACTGTTTCTGAAGGACTACAACAGTAATAACTAATAATTAAGGTTATTACTTATCATGTCAATCAATCAAATGTCTCCATCTCCAAATTAGACACAGAATTTGCTTTGCTGTTTTGTTGAAGGTAGCAATATTATGAGTGTTTTTATGATAGAGACCAATGAAGAAAATGCAGCAATTAGATAACAAATCTTATAAGAATTTTTATGGATAGAGAAAGGTTTCACAATATATTACTGGCTAGAATAAAAAAACAGACTTTAAAACAGCATGCATAATAATATAGGATAGCTTGTGCATTTGTGACTGTGTTTGTTTAGGAACTGAAATATTCACTCCAAAATGACAGTTGTGGTTATGGTGACGGGGCTATGAGGATTATTTTCCCCTTTTTTACTAGTCTTTGAATTTTAAGATTTTTTACCTTGGATACCCAGAGACATTAGAAAAAATTAATTTTCTGGATCCTTTATATCTATTCCAAATTTCAAGTATATTTTTCTGACATATATTACTTAGAGACTTAGGATTTAAGAACATCATTTTATTTTTTTTAATTAATTTATTTTCAGCATAACAGTATTTATTGTTTTTGCACCACACCCAGTGCTCCATGCAATACATCATTTTAAATATGAGTCTTGACTAAGTCCACTCTCAGTAAATTAGACCTTCAAATAATCAAAACCATATCAGAAAACTTTATTTTTGAAATTTTCAAATTCGCCATCTAAGTTCACACTCTTGATAATATAAAGGGATTGTGAAAAACAAAACTAATTTTTTTTTTTAAAGATTTTATTTATTTGTCAGAGAGAGAGAGAGGAGCGAGAGTGAGCATAAGCAGACAGAGTGGCAGGCAGAGGCAGAGGGAGAAGCAGGCTCCCCGCCGAGCAAGGAGCCCGATGTGGGACTCGATCCCAGGATGCTGGGATCATGACCTGAGCTGAAGGCAGCTGCTTAACCAACTGAGCCACCCAGGTGTCCCAAAACAAAACTAATTTTTAAAGTTAAACAATTTGACATCTCAATAATTATGTGAGTCTATCAAAATCATTTTTTTTTTCTAAACAGTATTTTATTTTCCTGGTAATGGCCTTAAGTCAATAGAGACAAACTTTAAGCATGCACATTTATATATGAACATCTTGCTATCTCTGTTGACTAAATAGACAACATTGAATTATACTTTGAATTAAGTTAATATATGTTAGATCAAAACTTTATTTATAATTGGGGCATTAATTTTCTATAGCTCAATATTCAGATCTTAAGTGTACAATTATAGTTTTGATAAAATATGTATAAACTCATGTAACATCCCTATGAACCTACATATATTTTCATCATTCCAGAAAGTCCTATCCTAATTCCTTTCCAGTCCATCCCCACACTTTGGAAGGAACCAGTGTACTAATTTGCTTTGCCAGGGATTAGTTTTCCCCTTCTATATTTATATTCATAGAAATTGAAGGCTACAAATTGTACTTTTTGTGTTTAATCTTTTTTACTAAGCATATTATTTTTGAGACTCATACACACTGCTCTGTCAACAGTTTATTCCTTTATATTGTGGAGTAACATTTCATCCCATGAATTACTTTTCTGTTAAAATAAAGTTTGCATTTTTTTAAGTTTGGAGGTATTCTGAATGAATATGCAATTGATATTCCCTTCATGTCTTTCTGTGGATGCATTTTCATTTGTCTAGATAAGTACCTAGTAGAATTGTTGGATTATTGGGTAAATCTTTGTTTAATATCACAAAATACTCCCAAATAGATTTTCAACGTGTTTTCACTACTTTTTATTCTTTTTTTAAAGTCTCTTTTTTAAAAAGATTTATTTATTGGAGATAGAAAGCAAGAGTTGGGGGAAGGGTAGAAGGAGAGGGAGAAAGATGATCCTTAAGCAGACTTCCTATTGAGCCTGGAGCCTGAGGACGCTAAGTCTGATGACCCGTGAGATCATGACCTGAGCCGAAACAAAAGTCAGCTGCTTAAGTGACTGAGCCAAACAGGTGCCCCAAGCCCTATTTTATATTCTGCCATTATTGTGTAAGAATTCTGATTGCTCCACATCACTGACAACATTTGAGGTTGACAATCTCATTGTGTTTTTATTTTGCATTTCTGTGATGACTAATGCTATTAAGCACTTTTCTTTGGTACTTATAGAGCATTTATTGATATAGCTTATGAAGTATCTGTTCAAACTTTTTGTCTATTTTTAATTGGGTTGCTTGATTTGTCTTGATATTATTGAACTGTGTCTTTATTCAATCCTTATACCATTTTTTTTTGACAAATATATACATTGCAAATGTGTTTTTCCTATCTTTAATTTTCTTTTAATTTTGTTACACATCTTTTGATGAGCTAAAATTTTTAATTTTGAAGAAGTCCAATTTATTAGTTTTAAAATTTGTTAGTCCTTTCTAGTCTGATAAATAGTTACTTATCCAAAGATGGAAAAAGATACTCGTACATTTTCTTCTGAAACTTAGGAATATTATCTTTTATATTTAGATCTATGATAATCCCTGAAAGTGTGAAGAAGTCTATGTTCATTTTACCCTCTGTGGTATTATAGTGAGTAAGAATTAAGATGGCCTACATATTAAGAAATCCTGGAACTGACAGTTCAACAATTATATTGGATTGAATTTTACTGCACACAGTTACAATGAAGCATATTTCAAGTAGCTTTTAAAAATGACTACTTAATCAACTAAATTTTGCTAGAGAAAGCTCTATCTTATTTTTCTTAGTTCTATCATAAAACTACCCCTTGTTGTTGATTTTTTTTTACTTTGTGACTAGCCATAATCTATATATACTCCCTTGGTTATAGTTAAAAAAATATATACTTCATTCTCTGGCTAAATTTTCTGAACGTTATTCTTTTATTGTTACCGATTTTTTTTTCAGTATTTTTTTCAGTATTTTTTTTTCAGTAATGTGAGGGATAAATACAATAGATGTAATACATCTTATCACAGTGTCTTGTTTAATTTTACAAACTCACTGGATTTTTGACATAACCCTAGAATCCACAATCCTAAGGGACATAATGAAGGAATGCTAGTTAGAATGAATAGAGAATGAGCCATAGCTTGAGTTCCCATTTGTACAACTGGTGGACTTTTCCTCTTTCAAAAAATGTTGGCAGTGTCCCCATAAATGTTCCTGAGCAACAACTATAGTTTTCTTCTTACATGATTAATTTTGTGTCTGTTTTACTCTCTTTTGCTCACTTAATTTCCCATGTAACTTCTTAACAGTCATGTTAAAATCCCTCCTGTTCCCAATTGCTTCTCTTTATACTGCAATGCAATGATCTGCCTCCTTTCCTGTAAGTGTAATATTGAGGTAGAGAAGAACTTTCCCACAAAAAAAATTATTAGGAAATATCTAAATGACTTGTTAGACCACAGAAACAAATGGACATAGGGTATACTTTTACGGCACTGCACCTTTGATTTAACTCTACTCCGAAGTCCCCACCTGAAGGCTGTCAGGTTTGATTGAGATGGTAAGACCTAACCCAATCTGTTGACTTGGAAGACACCCCCCTTCAGGTTAGAACAAGTCCTTGTATCCTGATTATCTATCTTGTATAATAAAATGTTTGTGAAATACAGAGGCTCTAAGTGCTTGACCCATTGGCATAGATGACTTGTGTGTGTTGTATGAATGGTACGTGTAAATCGCATGTGATATTAACTGTTTACTCAATACATAAAGAGAAGCAATACTAGGTTTTATTTATGTATAATATTAATGAGATCTGCAAATGGCAACAGGATTTTGCTTACTATTAATACAACTATGTCCTTGGTGATAGAGATAGCCCTGTATAAAAAATACAGACATCATAGAACACAGAAATTGAGGGTAGGAGTGGGCTTTTCTATGAACACGTTTGAAAAGGATGTTATATTGTGGTTAGTACCCTCCTCTCTAATGGTTTAATTTACTAAAGACTTACGGCATCACCATAGGACATGTAAGTGAGTTAGGAAAAAAAAAACCAATTAAAATTTTGATGTACCTTAGGCAGTTAATGACTCTTCTCATTCTATATCATTTCTCACTTTGGAGCATTCAAATTAATGATTGGATAGATCTCAAGGACAGTCAGGATTTCTAGAACTTTTTGTCAACATAAAAGAGTCTTTCAAATCTGAGTAAGGCAAGGATTCAGGAGTAAACACAATCATTTGTTGTTTATACCAGGCATATTGCCAAAAGGAATTGAGGTTGCTTTGAGTGAAGAAACAGACTAAATTAAACCATTAAAACAGGGGTTAAATCATAAAACAAAAGATGTCAACAAGCAAATTTAAACACTTTGTTCTATGAATTATATTTATTCAATCTTTTATAGCAAATCGGTGAAAGGTTTACTGCCATTAGCTTGCTTTCCGGAATACAGCAGATATTTTAAAAGCAAACTATACACGGTGTTATAAGTCACTAACTAGTGATATTTGTTTTGAAAGTCACTTACTCTCCATAACATTTTTTTCATCTGTAAAATGGAATAATCAAAATACGGGTTTTTCTCACAGAAAGCAACTAGATGTTCTTATAAATATAAATGTTTTGAGTAACAGAAAATTTCATATAGTAATCTAAAACCCCAAACAGAATTTTAAAATCAGGCATCCCAGATGAACTCTTTTTGAATTCATCTAAATTTGTTAATATATGATAGTCTAAGGGATGCTACAAATACTCTACATCTATTAAAATGGATCATTTTTCTGAATATACTATGTCAGGCTATATATATACAATTATCCTAATATCATTTCAGAAATTCTTCCCAATATGCCTACTACACAGATGAGAAAAGTAATTTTCGGAAAGATCAATAATTTCTTTAAAATCATAAAATTAGATTTTCAAGACACAGAAGTCTGAATCTCAATGGCACAACTCATTAGTTACATTTATTTTATTTCTATTATTTTTATTTTATTATTTTTATATTTTATTATTACATTTATTATTAGTTACATTTACATTTCAACTATACATTTTAACTATACCATTTTTAGAATGATTGATTAGGTATACTGTAAACTAGAAAACCACTGAATCAGATAACTTTTAATGACCACTTATTTTACATTTTACTAAATGCAAACTGAAAGGTCAAGAGCATTAAAGGACCCATACTTATATCAGAGTCTACTTTAAAAAAATCACCTATTTGTCATTACGAGATGACATGTAGCCAAAGATCTATTTTTGTCACAAAAATTATTGTATATAGAAGAAGTAAATATTCCTTTATAAATGTTTAAAGTTTGGTGTTCTTAAGATAGTAGAAGATATTGAGCCGACATAGAAAAATAATTAAATTTATCAACATAAAAACTAAATAACTGATTAAGTGCATGACCATGCGTGGGTGTTTTAGAAATCCTGAAGTCTTTTCAATTGTATTGTAAATGATATATTTAAAAAGTCATAAGTTAACTATGTATAAATTCAAAAATGGTATTTAAAAATTCTTGATTTGATTTTATAAAATATAATAATACTAATTTGTATAAAGGTTGGGAAGATAAAAATTAAATTCAAGTATTCAAGAAATGTACATGATCATTTTCTAAATAATATTCCTCAGAAAATGCAGATTTAAAAGATTAATCTTGGAAAATAGAAGGGATCATAAACTTGTACACATACACACAACAAACATAAAGACTTTATAAAATCAGTGGCAAAATCCAGTGATTAAATATTGTTATCATTAACCTATATTAAAATTAATGCATTGTGTTTATATGCTTCTTTCTTGAGGTATTTGAAAATCAAAACAAAATTTCAGAATCCTTCTGTATATGTGAAACTCTGGTAGACAGAAGGACTAAAAACTGCATAGAAGAATATGGAACTTGTCAGAACAGCTACCAATATATATGTGGTAATTTTTTTAAATGCATGAACCAATCATAGCTGCCCCATTTCATTCATTCTTAAAATAATATTTTCTGGTTACAAAAGTCAAATTATTTTTGGATACAAAATATCCCAAATTATTTTGGGAATGCTAGAAAATACTCAACCCCCCCCCAAAAAAAGTAATATTAATATAATCCACTGCTCACCAGATCTACTGGGATATTGGTACTAAGTTACCATTTAATAGGTCAGTTTCACTTCACATGAATGTCCTGTATACTCTCTTTTAAAAATATTTTTGTACATAAAAATACATAAGTACATAAAATATAATTTATGAGGGATTATATTAGAATGAACACCAATACTTAACCAAGACAGTGCCAATATTTGTTTCTTCCCTATCCCTTCCTGGTTTTACTCTTGACTTTTTGCCAAAAACAAATATTCCCATATTAAGGCCATCTCTTCCTTAATTAAAAAAATATAGTTTAATCATACATGAATGTAACTTTAAACAACATAAAGTTTAATTTTGCTTATTTTATAGTTTTCTGAGACTTGTATTTTGACTCAACATAAGGTCTCTAGGAGACAAATTGTGGCACATTGCTGTAGTTTATCCATTTTCTTTCGGTCTAATGCAGTTATCACAATTCAATTATGATTATATGTACTTTGTATATTTTCTAGAAGACATTCATTTGTATCGTTTTCAGTTTTGCTTTAACAGATATTGTGGCTATGAGTAACCTTGTATATATCTGTGGCACAGAGTACAAGAGATTCTCTTAGATCTGAGTGAAGGGCTGATTCAGTGTATAGAGAAGATACAATTGTTCAAATTTTTCAAATTTATGTAAAGTTAATTGTTTTCCCAAGTGATCACACCACTTTACAATACCACTAACAATGTATAAAAATAATTTATAATGTGTAATGTCTCTTGATATATTCAGCACTTGATATCTAACAGAAATCTTAATTTTGATAATCCATTGGTTGTAAAATGCTGTGTCATTGTTTGAATTTGTACTTTTCTGATTGCATGAGATCAAACTTAAAGAAAAAATTTGAGTGTAGATGAGGCAAGATGTTTCATTAGTTTCAGGTGTACAACATACTGATTCCACAAGTTTATACATTATGCTAATGTTCACCACAAGTGTAGTTATCATCTGCCACCATACAACCATTTTACAATATCATAGACTATATTCCCTACACTGGATCTTTTATTCCTATGCCTTAATTATTCCATAACTGAAAACCTATATTCCCACTCTCCTTCACCCATTTTACCAACCATATACCCTCAGGCAACCATCAGTTTTTCCTTTGTGTTTTTAGGTTTGATTCTGCTTTTTTGTTTGTTTTTTCATGTGTTTTGTTTTTTAGATTCCTCATGCGAGTTAAAATCATTGTATTTGTCTTTCTCAGTCTGACTTACTTCACTTGGCAAATACCCTTTAGGTCCATAGATGTTGTTGCAAATGGTAAGGACTGATTCACTTTCTAACACCATACATTAAAATAAACTCAAAATGGATTTAAGATTTTATATCTCTGATATCATAAAACTCTTAGAAGAGAACATAGATGAATTCATTTGACATTAGTTACAGCAACATTTTCTACATATGTCTTCTAAGGCAAGGGAAACAAAAGCAAAAATTAACTACTGAGATTATATTAAAATAAAAAGTTTTGCATAGCAGAGGAAATCATCAACAAAACAAGAAGACAACCTATGTAGTGGGGGAGAATATTAGCAAATAAAACATCTGCTAAAGAGCTAATATCCAAAATATGTAAATAACTTATATAACTCAACACCAAAAAAAAAAAAAAAAAAAAAAACAATTAAAAACTGGGTAGAGGACTTGAATAGACATTTTTTCCCCAAAAGGAGACACAGAGGGTCAACAGACACAAGAAAAGAAATTCAATATTACTAATCATCAGGGAAATGCAAATCAAAGCCACAATGACATATCACTTATACCCCTCAGAATGGCTAAAATAAAAAAGACAAGAAATAATGAATGTTGGTGAAGATGTGGAGAAAAAGGAATCCTCAAGCAGTAGTGGGAACGCAAATTGGTGCAGTCACTATGGAAAACAATATGAAGTTTCCTCAAAAAATTAAACATAGAATTGTTGTACGAGCCAGTAATTCCACTACTGGGTATTTACCCAAAGAAAATGTAAACACTAATTCAAAAAGATATGTGCATCCCTGTTTATTGCAGCATTGTTTATAATACCCAAGATATGGAAGCAACAGAAGTGTTCACTAATAGATGGATGAGCTTCTTGCCTTAAATCTATGTAGATTTGACATATAAAAAAAAGTCAAATTTATTTATTTATTTATTTTTGCCATGAAAAGCTAAAAAAAAATCTAGTTATATTTTTCTGGATGCAGATAGAGAATGATCACATTGGGATGGTGTTAGAAATAAGAAGTTTGATTTGGTTATGTTAATTTTAAAAGCCCAATTAGGCACACAACTAGCAACGTCAAGTGGGCATTGGGCCATAAAAATCTGGAGCCAAGGGAAGAAAGAAGCAGGCTAAAAATATGGCTTTATATGAGAATACATGAGAGAGAAAAGATGTCTAAGGACTGAGGTCTGACCACTCCAAGTACAGAGATCAAGGTGGTCACGAAGAGGCAGCAGAAGAGGATGTAAAAGATAGAGGCCAGGGAAGTAAGAGGAAACTAAGTGAATAAGGTATCCTAGGAGCAAAGTGAAGAAAGTAGGAGGCACGATTAGGACCTATGACAAATGCTGAGACAGCACCCGCCTCAAGTTCCCAAAGAGCTGGGAATTGCCCACTGGATTTGAAAATAGGTCATTTAAAATGGACAAAAGTTATTTTTCTTTCTTTTTTCCTTTTTCTTTTTTAAATTATGTTAGTCACCACAAAGTAAAATGGATAAAAGTTATTTTTTCTAGCAGTGTGAAAAAAAGTCAGTTTGAAGCAGAAGAGTTCAGGAAAGAGTGTGAAGAAATAAAGGAAACTGTAATCATAGTCCATTGTGTATATGAAGAATTGTTAGGGCAAAGCTGATAACAGAATATAATCTAGAGGGGGGGCGCCTGGGTGGCTCAGTGGGTTAAGTCTCTGCTTTCAGC
Organism: Meles meles; assembly: GCF_922984935.1. NCBI lineage: Eukaryota > Metazoa > Chordata > Mammalia > Carnivora > Mustelidae > Meles > Meles meles. The sequence continues at coordinate 25,759,151 of NC_060066.1, forward strand.
TTAGGTCATGATCCCAGAGTCCTGGGATGAAGCCTTTGGCTTAGGTCATGATCCCAGGGTCCTGGGATCGAGCCCCGCATTGCGGGCTCTTTGCTCGGCAGGGAGCCTGCTTCCCTCTCCCTCTCTGCCTGCTGTTAAACCTACTTGTGATCTCTCTCTCTGTCAAATAAATAATAAAAAATAAATAAAATCTTTTAAAAAAAGAATATAGAGGGAAATGTGGGGAGGGCAGAATTTATTTTAATTATATGCATATTTACATATATATAATATTTATTTGTTGGGAAATAATCATATTTCAGAGTAATGGGAATGACTATCCTACATGGTCATGTCTGAGGTGGATGTTTAGGAGCACGTCTTTTTTTATGGCCTGCAGAGCTTCCTGCTAGTTCAAACCTGTATTAAAGCTCACTCAAAAGCTGTTTTTATCCTGGCTTTCAATGCATTTGGTGATGTAATTCACACTAATTCAGTAAGCTTGTGATCATTTTGCCTTCCTAGAGTCTCATATGTCAGTAACTGTATGCAAAGTCTTGGATTTTCTTTTCTAAACATAATTCTAATACCATTTTTAATTTTTTTCCTCATCTTTTTTTTCTCTCTCAGATTACTGGTAGCTATTCTGAAGTCATAGAAAACATGAGAATTTTGTGAGAAGATGGCATTCTTAATCTTATTATTGTTTAATAACTTTGAGGCTTCTCATTCTCTGACACTTTCTCAATCTTGTTAGTAATAATATCTGTATCTAGAAGAAGTTGGCTGTCCCTGTTTGGGAAGGCCGGTATCTCTAAACTTTCTTCTCTTTGATCTCTGCTTAAAAGCCAGACAGATCTTGCTTTAACTTTTTTTTTTCTTATAATATATATCTACATCGTAGTATATCTTTTTTTTTTTTTTTTAAGATTTATTTATTTATTTGACAGAGAGAGAGATCACAAGTAGGCAGAGAGGCAGGCAGAGAGAGAGGAGGAAGCAGTCTCCCTGCAGAGCAGAGAGCCCGATGCGGGGCTCGATCCCAGGACCCTGAGATCATGACCTGAGCCGAAGGCAGCGGCTTAATCCACTGAGCCACCCAGGCGCCCCCATCGTAGTATATCTTAAGGGCAAATATATTGTAATATATTTCTAAAGGCACGCAATGTCTAAAATTCCAGAAAGTGAGTATGGGAAAACATTGTCTGCCTTTAGAAAATTACATGTTATTTTCCCTTTCCATTTGCCACCTCCATATTAAGCAGTTCTACCATCTATAATATGGATTAAGACCATAGCCCTTGGGACTCCTGGGTGGCTCAGCTGGTTAAGTGTCTGCCTTCAGCTCAGGTCATGATCCTGGGATTGAGAGTCCTCTGTTGATTAACTTCTCAGTGGGGAGTCTGCTTTTCCCTCTGCCTCTGCCTGTCCTTTCCCCTGCTTGTGCTTGCTCTCTCTCTCTCTCTGTCAAATAAACAAATAAAATATTTTAAAAAAATACAAAAAAAAAAACAACAACACCCAAAGCCACTGGAGAGAAAATGCTTTACAAAATGCTGTACCACTGCCTAAAATCAATCTTCACATTTCTTGCCTGTGATATTTATTCCCTCAACACCCATTACTCACCTGCCAAACCAGTGCCACATATTTATATATATATATTTTTTTTTAGGGAAGCTTAACACAAATAACTATTCTACAATTTTTTAAAAAAAAATAATCACAAGCAACAAAAACAGGATAGAAAATAATTCTAGTTTTATACTGTCTTTATTATAAAAAGAATATTAAATATTCCAGATTTAAAATAATGAGATGTTGGGGTGCCTGGGTGGCTCAGTGAGTTAAAGCCTCTGCCTTCGGCTCAGGTCATGCTCCCAGGGTCCTGGGATCGAGCCTCACATTGGGCTCTCTGCTCAATGGGGAGCCTGCTTCCCCTTCTCTCTCTGCCTGCCTCTCTGCCTACTTGTGATCTCTCTCTCTCTATGTGAAATAAATAAAAAAATCTTTAAAAAAAAGGCAATTAAAAATAAATAAATAAAATAATGAGATGTCTCCAGAAAGTCAGATGAATCCTTTTCACAAGGAAATCTTTTTTTCCTTCCTTTGATAGACTGACAGTGTTTCAATTTATATGCATTCACTAAAGCAATATTCAGTAGAAAAAAGTGTTATTTTCACTCCCATCTCCCTTCAGCAAGCTGAATATAAATAGCAACTCATGGACATAACATTTTGATATAGTCATGTGTGCAGACATCTCCTCCAGGGGAATCTCCCCTTCTTAATATTTTCTTACTTCTGAGTTCCTTCTGTATACTGTCCTCTCTATAACCCTTAAATACGGCCAGACCTTGAATTCTGCTTTATGAATTTTTCATCTCTGAACTTTCCCGTGGATTTAACCTAACATGTAACCCAGTCCCTCTAGGCTCTTCTTCATCAGCATCTCCCCTTGCTTTTAATCCACATCTCCACAGAGGGGCTGATGTACATGAAGACCATCTGATCTCTTGAGGTTTTCTTACCCTGTCCTGGGATAAGAGCATGTAAAATAGTGAGGTACTGCATTAGATGGTGAGTACATTCTAGGTTTTTTATTAACTCATAATAGTCTCTCAATGAAATGCTTGTTGATTGGAGGCACCTAGGTGGCTCAGTCAGTTAAACATTATACTCTTTCTTGGTTTGGCTCATGTCAAGATCTCAGGGTCCTGGGATCAAACCTCCTGTGGGGCTTTGCACTCAGCATGGAGTCTGCTTGGGATTCTCTCCCTCTCTCTCCCCCTGAAGGAAACAATCCCTTTCCCCTTACTCAACTGTTTGTTCTCTTATAAATAAATAAATAAATCTTTAAAAAAATGCTTGCTGATTGGAAGTTTAAAAGCCATTTTTATTATGAAACTGATGTACCATCTATTCTCAATTTTTAGGTCAAAAGTGAAAATAATATTTTGAAAATGATCATACAAATTTATATTTGAGGTGCCTATAAAATATAAAGTGAATCTCAGTATTATTCTATCTGTAACTTTTTAATCTAGAAAAAGCCTCATTTAGGTTAAAATACTTAAGTATTGTCAAAATATGTTTTGAGAGAGTCCTAGTAGGATTAATACCCAGAACAAGTGAAAATCAGGAAACATTTTCATGTAAAAGCCTAAATTCTCATTTTTGAATGCTGACCTAATTATACTCTTTTCATCATGCTTTTCCTTACCCTATTTAAAAACTAAATATTCATTATAATATTAGTCTTATTTTTATAGCCTCTAATTAATCATCTTATTCTCTATTAGTTCATGTAGCTAATGTGTTACTGTATGTTGGATCAAGTCTTGCTGATTAAAAAATTCAACTTTGCATATATCAATCAATTTTATTTTGTGACATTACTTCTTCTGCTTCCTGTCATGTCTAAATTTTTGCATGCTATGATTAGCCAAAAATTAACATTTCTCTATAAAATTTAGGACAAACAAAAATTTTATAGGTTGATCAAGTACATGTTACAAAAAGCAATAATAAATTTTCTTTTGTTTTTTAAAGACTTTATTTATTTATTTGACAGACAGAGATCACAAGTAGGCAGAGAGGCAGGCAGAGAGAGAGGTGGAAGCAGGCTCCCCACCGAGCAGAGAGCCTGATGCGGGGCTCTATCCCAGGACCCTGGGTCATGACCTGAGCTGAAGGCAGAGGCTTTAACCCACTGAGCCTCCCAGGCGTCCCAATAATAAATTTTCATAACAAAAATACTATAGTTTAAAAATAAAATAGTTATATACCAAGAATGTACAAAAATGGATACTAAAACAATATAATCTTAGTCTCAAATAGGTCTGAAGTCTTTGTGGTTAAGGGAGACTATATTTTCCTTTACATCTCTGATATATAATATAATACTAATATGATATAAATATTCAATAATATTTTCCCAGTGCATATGTAAAAGATGACTATAACTATACTCCAAGTTCAGATAAATACTTTAATTTTATTAAATTGTCCAGATTAAACTTAATATTCTCTTGGCATGATTAGCTGAACTAGTTTATATTTCCCATCTGATTTACTATTGCATCAAATTGTTTAGGCAAATTTCACATATTTCAGTTCCCTTAGTTAACTTTAATATATTCTATGAACTTACTCCAACATGGATTTTCATCTAGTGTGCTAACATGTGTGTGTGTGCACGTGTGCGTGCACGTGCACGTGTTTTCTTCTTGTACTATAAACCTCAATAAAAAGTATTTCTTCCATTTCATAGCCAATTAGAACCTCCTTTCCTGATAGGAAAAAAAAAAAAAAGAATCACTAATTATTCCCTTCCTTATTATGACATTTTTCCCCCCTCTGGTGTTTGCTTTCATTTGCATGGTATGTTTTAAGATGTTTTACTGAAGGGGCGCCTGGGTGGCTCAGTTGGTTAAGCGATTGCCTTCAGCTCAGGTCATGATCCCAGAGTCCTGGGATCGAGTCCCACTTCAGGCTCCCTGCTCCTTGGAGAGTCTGCTTCTCACTCTGCCCTTCTCCCCTCTCATGCTTTCTCTCTCAAATAAATAAATAAAATCTTTAAAAAAAAAAAAGATGTTTTACTGAAGAACATATACATAAGAGCCCAAATTGCATGTTTTGAATATGATTAATTATGTCAAAGGAATACATTCATGACATTAACACTATGGTCAAAAAAAGAACATTGCCCCCTTCCAATCATAAAAGCCCTCCCTTAGCTTCAAGGTAACTACTCCTCTGACATGTAACAGCAGATACTAATTTTGCTTGTTTTTAAAAGTAAATAAATGAAAAGATGCATTAGGTGATCTTTTCCTACAGATTCTTTTGTTCAATATAACATTAGTGAAATTCAAATAAATTATTGTATGCAGTTGTAGTTTGTTTATTCTCAATGACATATGGTTTCACATTTTATGAGTATATGTCAGTTTATTTGTTCTGCTATTGATGAATATTTTGGTTGTAACAGTTTGGAGTTATTGTGAGTAGTGCTGCTATAATTACACATGTACCCTCATGAGCATGTTTATTCATTTATTTTTTAATTATTTATTTTTTTATTATGTTATGTTAGTCACCATACAGTACATCATTAGTTTTTGATGTAGTGTTCCATGATCCATTGTTTGCGTATAACACCCAGCACTCTATGAAATCCATATCTTCCGTAATACCCATCACCATCTACTCCATCCCCTCACCCTCTCCCTTCTAGAAACTTCAGTTTGTTTCCCAGGGTCCATAGTCTCTCATGGTTCATCTCCCACTCATGAGCATGTTTAAACATTTCCCTTGGTTATATAACTAGATGCATAATTTGCTTTTCAGAAATACTGCCAAAATACTGCCAAAACATTTTTCCAAATTAGTTGTACTACTCACAAGCTGTGTTTGAAAGTTTAATTGTTCTACATCCTTATCAACACTTGGTATTGTCTACTATTTTACTTTTATTTGATCTACTCTTTTTAGTAGCATTAGCATTCTGGTTTTATCTGTATTCTCCTATTGACTAACAAAGTTGAATATTTTTTATATGCTTCTTGGTCATTTGGGTATCCTGTTATATAATGTGCTACTCAAGTCTTTGCTCATCATTTTTGTGGGCTTTTTGATTCACTTGTTAACAATTTGTAGGGATTCTATATATATTCTTGATAAGAGTTCCATCACTATGTGCCTTGACTTCTCATTTTAATTACATCTTTTAATAAAAAAGATGTTCTCAATGTAGTGTTTTATTAAGTACTTTCTCTATTACTAATCCTTTTATATTTTAATTTAAAAATCTTAGCTTATTGCAGGTCACAAAGATATTCCTGATATGTTATTATTACCTTTTAACATTTAGATACACAATCTACAGAGAATTGATTTTGTGTATGATGTGAATAACAAGGTTTGTTTTCTGTTGTTCTCATTTTTTTTCTATGAGTATATACTTGACTTTTTCTATAAGAGTAAATACTTATAAAGCACATATAGGAAATAAATCTTTACTGAACCTCAGCTCATTGCAAATCAAGTAGGTATTAATGTGTGGTATTGTGTCTAGGCTCTATTTTATTTCACTGGTCGGTTTGTTAACTCTTAAACTAATACCACACTGATTTAAATATTATAGTTTTACAGTATGTTATGACATCTCATAGGTTATCATCTCTACCTTTGTAGTAATGAATTTGTTTATTTAAAGCATTTATTTATGTATTTGAGACAGAGAGAGAGAGAGAGAGAGAGTGAGAGCACATGAGCAGGGGGGAGGGACAGAAGCAGACTCCCTGCTGAGCAGAGACTGATGTGGGGCTCAATCCCAGGACCCTGAGATCATTACCTGAGCCAAAGGCAGACACTTAACTGACTGAGCCACCCTGCTGCCCCAGTAGTAATTAATTTATTAAAGTCAGCAATAGATACATGAGAATTTTTCTCTTCAATTCAACATATTAATTTAATAAAGCATAATTTAATTGAAAATATGTATATATTATATTTTTTTTAAAGAAGATGAATGTGGAAGTTTATTTTTTTTTAAGGTTTTATTTATTTATTTGACAGAGGGAGAGAGATCACAAGTAGGCAGAGAGGCAGGCGGAGAGAGAGAGAGGAGGAAGCAGGCTCCCTGCTAAGCAGAGAGCCCGATGCGGGGCTCGATCCCAGGACCCTGGAATCATGACCTGAGCTGAAGGCAGAGGCTTAACCCACTGAGCCACCCAGGTGCCCCTATATATTATATTTTAACATAAAATATTTTGTTTATTCTTATTAAGTATTGATATTCTTCTCGTATCATTGGATAGAAGGACAAGTATAAACAGCACTGTGTTTAATTTTATTAGTAAGTGACACTACCATATTTCTTCCTATTATTCCCCTTCATAAGATGCTTTATTTCTTGTACAGTGTGCACCAAGAAGCCACCCAATTTCTTATCTGGTTGTTTTCTGGGGTTTTTGTCTTTCCTAGAATGTAGAAAGAGGGCTTCTGTGGTAGGACATCTCTTTGAAGAGAAATGTGGGAAATAAAGTTGAGTAGTTTTCTGATTTGCACAGATCTTATATTCTTTATCCAAGAAACAAAGAAGGAGAGAGAGTTCCTCTCCATCAACTTTTTGGTGTTCTCTATACCTGATAGCATTATCCATGTGCCACTAATTGCCTTTTCAATTCCATGGCTCTTGTCATGGAAATTCCTTCCACAATCCAGTAATACGTTTACAGTCAATAAACACCATCATATTAGCAGTGAGAACCTTTTATTTGGAAGTTGGGGGAAATTGTATTCGTTTCCTATTGTCTATTTTTCCATATATTTTTAAGCGATTAAGCTATTTAATCTATTTATTATATTTTAACTGTATTTTATATAATTCTTTTCAACCTTCTTTTAGACTTTTTGAAAAAGGTTATTTTCATCTTCATGTCTTTTGACAGGAAGGTATTTTTTGCTTCCAATGTTAAATTTCAATTGTCTCTCTTCATCTTCACTTTATGTTTAAATTGTGGTGGTAGAAACAACATATATTTTAGAGTCAGACAGACTTATGCTGAATTCTAATTCTTCCACTAAAAAAAAAAAAAAAAAAGGAGAGCACACCACTTCTCTAAATTTAATGGAAAACAGAAGTACAAAAATGTCATTTTCACAATGTGTTGTGAATTAAATGTATAAAATACTAACTCAGTAACTGGCACATAAGCATTTTCTATAAACATTAGTGATAATATTTTTTAATCTTGGCTTTTATGGATAATAATGCTCGTATAATTTTCCAGTACTTCATTTTCTCCCTCTGTAAATCTGTAATAAGGAATGCTCTTTATCAAGGTGAATACCAGTCACTATAATTCATATTTCTTTCACATCTAAGCTTCTTAAAATAATAGTCAATGTAAGCTTTCTACATTTCCTCTTTTCTTATTTTTGTTAATAATCACTTAATTTGATTTGTTACCTCATCAAAGCTACTCAGGACAAGGTGATCTTATAATTGCCTGATACATGGATTAATTTTAAGTACTCACTTTCAAGTTAAGAGCTTACATTAACTTGTCAGAATAATTAGGAAAAAAATGATCAACTTCTTAAAAATTTACCAAATTAACCAAGAGTCTCCATAGACTAGCAAAAAGAACACGGCCTTTACTTTTGGCTTTTCCATTTTACTAACAATGTGTCTTCTAACCAACCATTTCCCTTTGCACTCCTTTCATCTCTCCATTTCTAAAATGAAATAATAAAAATAAAGTCATATACAGCCATAGAGGTCATGGGAATAATGATGTATGGTGAACACTTGATTAATAGTGAAAACTTAATAACTGGTAACACTTAATATTTCATTGGTTAAAATAGTTCTGCATTTTGACATAAAAGCAGCTAAATAAAGCATTTTGCTGACATAAATGTTTTAATTTTGAATTCATGTTTAATTTGATGTTTCTAGGTAATATGATTGTTATTAGCTAAAATTAAATTAGGCATGCATGTACATGTGGTGATATCACATTTAAGACATTATAGCAACAAGATGTATCTAATAGTTCATGGAGTACAAAGAGTAAAACATTATTCAGAATTGATTTAAGACTACATAAACATAGATTTTGTTGCAATGAGTATAGCACATCATATATAGAAATGTATTTTTGCCCAAGAAAAAAATATTAAAAGAGTGAACTACTTTTATGATCAATAAGGTAATATAAAATGGAAAATGACCTATTTGTTTATTAATTTAATTTCTCATATTTACTTCTTCCTCTTTTGTGAAAAAAAAATAGAAAATAATTTTCTACCTATGAATAGCTTTTTTTTCCTTTTCTTCATTCTTTCCTTCCTCCCTTCCTCCCTTCCTTCTTTCCTAACAGGACATAACTGGCAAAACAAACAGAGGGAGATTAATGCAGGGAACTAGTTTTAAAAGATTTGAAGGGTGAAACCAGGCAAAAGCAGCAGAAGCAATCCAGAGAATATTTACTATAGGAAGGAAATACAGTTGGGTGGGAAGGAAGGGGCTGAGATTTCCAGAATAGAGTGTAGAACATTCTGATTGCTGTGCCATGCACAGTGCTATTATCATGGAAGGAGGTTGATTTAGTGGGAACTGGACCCAAGGGAGTAAGTCACCCACACATGCTGCCCCCATAGAAGGGAACCACGTGGCCACTATTAGAACTGCCCCAAAAGGACTGCTGCTAGGATAAGAGCTAGGGTCATCAAAGCAATGCAACCACTTCCATCGTTTCTCCAGAAACAATAGGAAGAGAAAGAAAGGCAGAATGATGCATTCTCTCCTCCCCTTTATTTCTTCTCTCTCTTTTGCCTCCTAATACGCAGAACTCATCAAAAAGAAGATTGGCACAGATATTTGGACAGACTATGGAAGAAAGGGTATGGGAATGACAACCAAGAAATAACTGACCCATTCCAGTTACTTTTTGCTTTCCTTTGGTTTTGTTTGCTTGCTTTTTTCCCCCCTCCTTGTAGGGGTTACTTGTAAAATGGTTAGAATGGATAGAGCATTTTGCACAGGTTATTAGACACCCTAAATTAAATCATTTTGAAAAACACTGAACACTCGCTTGGAAAGCTAAAGACATGGACTTCATCCAATGTGTGATTGAGTTATTGAAGGATTATAAGTAGCAAAGTAATGTTATCCACCATAATCAAATAGGTATGAATTGTCACTTTAAGAGGCCTGTGGAGTAAACCTTAAGATCACAGAAGGAATTCATGATAAGTCTATCAAAAGAGTTTAGATAAAAGAAGATGGAGATTCAAATTTAAACAGAGTTAATGGGAACAGAGATTAGTATGTGCATCTGAAATTCATTTTATATACTTTATATTCTATTTTAAGGTATAATACTCAATTAGAATATTAGAATGTCTAATATTACCCTACATTTCTATGTGGAAAACACTATACTATTACAGAGTAATGTCATCCTTTTTTAAAAGATTTTATTTCTTTATTTGAGAGGGAGAGAGAGAGAGAGCGCGCGCACATGGGGAGGAGGAGATGTAGTGGGAGAGGGAAAGGCAGACTCCCTGCTGAGCAGGAAGCCCCACATGGGGCTTGATCCCAGGACCCTGGGATCATGACCCCAGGCAAAGGCAGACATTTAACAATTCAGCCATTCAGGTGCTCTCAGAGTGATAGCATCTTATAATGTATTAACCCTCTATCTGGTTCAAAAATTATTAAGAATATATGCACATTTTTTCATGTGTCTGATAGCCATTTGTATGTCTTCGTTGGAGAAGTGTCTGTTCATATCTTCTGCCCATTTTTTGATATGATTATCTGTTTTGTGTGTGTTGAGTTTGAGAATTTCTTTATAGATCCTGGATATCAACCTTTTGTCTGTACTGTCATTTGCAAATATCTTCTCCCATTCCATGGGTTGCCTTTTTGTTTTGTTGACTGTTTCCTTTGCTGTGCAGAAGCTTTTGATCTTGATGAAGTCCCAAAAGTTCATTTTCGCTTTTGTTTCCTTTGCCTTTGGAGACATATCTTGAAAGAAGTTGCTGTGGCTGATATAGAAGAGGTTACTGCCTATGTTCTCCTCTAGGATTCTGATAGATTCCTGTTTCACGTTGAGGTCTTTTATCCATTTCGAGTTTATCTTTGTGTATGGTGTAAGAGAATGGTCGAGTTTCATTCTTCTACATATCGCTGTCCAGTTTTCCCAGCACCATTTATTGAAGAGACTGTCTTTTTTCCATTGTATATTTTTTCTTGTTTTGTCGAAGATTATTTCACCATAGAGTTGAGGGTCCATATCTGGGCTCTCCACTCTGTTCCGCTGGTCTATGTGTCTGTTTTTATGCCAGTACCATGCTGTCTTGGTGATCACAGCTTTGTGGTAAAGCTTGAAATTGGGTAACATGATGCCGCCAGTTTTGTTTTTGTTTTTCAACATTTCCTTAGCAATTCAGGGTCTCTTCTGACTCCATACAAATTTTAGGATTATTTGCTCCAGCTCATCATCACTAGCCATCAGGGAGATTCAAATTAAAACAACATTGAGATACCACCTGACACCAGTTAGAATGGCCAAAATTAGCAAGACAGGAAACGTGTGTTGGAGAGGATGTGGAGAAAGGGGAACCCTCTTACACTGTTGGTGGGAATGCAAGTTAGTGCAGCCACTTTGGAGAACAGTGTGGAGATTCCTGAAGAAATTAAGAACAGAGCTTCCCTATGACCCTGCAATTGCACTGCTGGGTATTTACCCCAAAGATACAGATGTAGTGAAAAGAAGGGCCATCTGTACCCCAATGTTTATTGCAACAATGGCTACGGTCGCCAAACTGTGGAAAGAACCAAGATGCCCTTCAACGGATGAATGGATAAGGAAGATGTGGTCCATATACACAATGGAGTATTATGCCTCCATAAGAAAGGATGAATACCCAACTTTTGTAGCAACATGGACGGGACTGGAAGAGATTATGCTGAGCGAAATAAGTCAAGCAGAGAGAGTCAAGTATCATATGGTCTCACTTATTTGTGGAGCATAACAAATAACATGGAGGACATGGGGAGATGGAGAGGAGAGGGAGTTGAGGGAAACTGGAAGGGGAGATGAACCATGAGAGACTATGGACTCTGAAAAGCAACCAGAGGGTTTTGAAGGGGCGGGGGGGGTGGGAGGTTGAGGAACCAGGTGGTGGGTAATAGGGAGGGCACGTACTGCATGGAGCACTGGGCATGATGCCAAAACAATGAACACTGTTATGCTGTAAATAAACAAAAAAAAAAAGAATATATGCACATTAACACTAATAGTTCTAAAATTCACCCTAAATTAAAAAAAAATAAATGTATTCTGCCAGAATCATTTCAAGAGCCTTTCATTTGCCAGGACATTACTCTAGAACCTACGCACTGTGGATGCAGATGACTTCTCCCCCATGGTAATATTTATATTCTAGTGAGAATAGATGGACAATAAACAAGGAAACAGGTTAGGCAGATAGTGCTTTGGATATCATTGGTGGGTTGTGGACATCACTGGAAAAGACACATGAGTCACTATATATTTTTAAATGATCACACTGATAATGGAGTTGAGGGTAACTGGGAGAGAGAGGTTTGCAAAAGGCAATAAAAACTGAGGAGACTAATGAAATAGTCAAGGTAAGAGACGATGACTTGGATTGTGGCAGAAGCCGAAGAGGTAATGAGGAGCCAACATATATATTGTGCATATGCTGTGGCATTAGAAGCTATAGAGTCCACAGAATTATTAGATGGATGAAATGTGTCTGAAATATTAAGGAAGACTTCAGGGCTGTTCAGCCTAAACAGGAAGACTAGACTTTACTCAAAAGAGAAGGAGGAGACAACAGATTTTTTAATTGAGATTTAGGTTTGATTGAACATAGCTCTGGGATGCTAATTAGACATCAACATGGGAATGTAACATAGTGGTCAGATACATAGGTGTAGAGGTCAAATAAGAGGCTGTTGAGATGTTGAAATGAAATGTTGCACCTATTAGAGGGTCCAGGCTATAATATTCAGAGGAAAATTTCATAGAAACAGTGAAGTCATATCTCTGTCCACATGTACGTAAGAGTACCCAGCTAGGGTGACAATGCATCATGATTATAAAGCTCACTGGACCATCACAAAGAAAATGTGTTTCCAGGAATTTTTTAAAAGGACTCCAAATAAAATGCCTACTTGAATAGCTTTTTTGTTACAATAAAGAGATTTTTTTTTTCATTTGTTTTCTTCTTTTCACTCCTATCCACACTTTTTCACTTCTCTTTCTTCTCATTTTGTTATTCCTTCTTATTTTGTTAATACATTATTTAATTTCACAAGTATTATCCCCAATGTAACTGTCTAAATATTGTCTATTATTAATAAAACTATGAAATTTATTACCATGCCATCTTGTATGCTATCCCCAAAGTTATATTTTTGTCATACTTATAAGTATATTCCAAATTCTGCACAAAATCAGCAAATACTTTAATGTGTAAAGTAGGTCCATTCCTTTCTCTGTCCCACAGGACTAATGAAAATAATTGATTATACTTCTAATATAATTACCCAGTTTTAAATGTACAGATAGTTTGGTCTTCACAGAATTTAATTTCTAAATGTTTCTACCAGTAATGAGTTGATAAATATACTTTTATTTTCTGTTTTATCTGTATCTTTTTAGATCTAATGATGAACATTTATATTATTTAACTATTTCTCAAATCATTTCTCATTATTTAAGTAAGACCATGGTGAATTATTAATATAAATTAAGAGGTTTTTTAATGCACTATTTTATGCTCGTGTTTATTTAATATTATACTTACCATTGTCTTCTATTTCAAGAATCTAATAGCTTATAAATTTGATTACTTTACTTTTCTTCTCATCTTACTTCATATAAGAAAGAAAATTTTCTATGATTCCCATGATATTCTATAAAGATTACACCCAGATTCCAGAGTAATAGGGGTTTCCTCAAGAAATAGGAATATTTGTATTATAATGTAATAATTATTTTAAAAAGTCTTTTTTAAGGTAAGCATTATGAATTTGATACCTAGGATATATTAACATTTATGAAATATGATTAAATGCTGATTCTTAAACCTAAGTAGATATTTACCTCAATTATTATGCTATCATTCTAGCTTTGTCTATGTCACCTAAATAGAAGCTTGAGAAATGAGATGTAAATAAGCAAGACCTGTTTTTCTCTTTGTTTTTTTTTTTTCCACTAAAACATAGTCTTGGCATTTGTCTATTCATATCTATATTATTTTCTTTAGATTTTTCTTACTAGAATACATAGTTATTTCAATAAAATGTATTCCCTTGACTCTAACCCATACTTTACAGATGATGGTATACCACTTTGGATACAGACAATGACTCATATTTCTTTGTTATACTTGACAGTATCTGATGCCTTGGTGGCTATTAGTAGGGGAACAAGTATCTCAAACTCCCAGAACAATCTTGTGTTCCATGTTTAGCTTATTTTCACAGTGTAATTGTTAACAGGATGTTCTCAAGAGAGACCCAAATTAGAAACAAAAATTATTGACATATTAGCCCTATAGAAATAACTAAAAATAATTTTTATTTCTTCCATGTAGGATCAATGATTACCTTAGTTTAACTTCTCACATGGAAACCTCATTAACTTTAAAGGAATGTGACTCTGGGGCACCTGAGCGGCTGTCAGTTAAGCTTCAGACTCATGATTTTGGCTCAAGTCATGATTTCATGGGTTGTGCAATCGACACCACATGAGGGCCCCCACTCAGCAGGGAGTCTGCTTGAGACTCTCTCTCTTGGCCTCCCCTTCCCACTTGTGCTTGCTGAGCTTGCTCTGTCTAAAATAAATAAGTCTCTAATGATTATTTATTTATTTATTTTTCAGAGGGAGAGGGAGTGAGAGAGAGCACACACAAGCAGGGACAGTGACAGGCAGAGGGAGAAGCAGTCTCCCTGCCATTAAGGAGCCCGATTTGGGACTCATTCCCAGGACCCTCAGATCATGACCTAAGCTGACAGCAGACGCTTAAGCAACTGAGCCACCTAGAAGTCCCAAATAAATAAATCTTAAAAAAAACAAAAGGAATGATTCTCAGTCCCTTTCAATTAATGTTAAAAATAAAATACTTCAATTGTCCCAATGAGTTCCTCTCATAATTATCAAGGAAATGTTAAATGATTGAAATATTCTGGTGTTACTTTGTTGTAATCAATTTTAATATTATACCATTAACTTACTGATAACAGAAAAAAAAACACATGCTACAGGACACTTTTATGCTTAAAAGAAGTAGACAGAAGACATAGGGGGAATATCTAGTGCAATTTCAAATCATGTTTCCATTTTTATTACAACTAAATTATATATATTTGTTAGTTTATTAAAATATCATTAATTGTTATTTTCCATGTTAGTAAATATCATTCAGGAAGGCCCAGGATATTGGGCTGAGTCGGTAGAGCATTCAACTCTTGATCATGGCATTGTAAGTTCAAGGTCCATGTTCAATGTAGAGTTTAATTAAGAGTGCCTAGAATATTGAACATGGAACATCAAGACACATAAAGACATTATTTCTAAAATAAAACAATATTTATACCATTTCCTGATTATATTTGCTAATGTTTACTGGATTTAATCATCTTCAGTGTTATGAAGTATAAAATTTTATAATTGTTTTGATACTGTAAAAGTTATTAAAAATACCTTATATACAGTAAAACAGTCCATAACAATATAGACATAATTTAATATTTAATTTAAAACATTTGTCTGATTCAAAGTGTTTAGGTCTGAATTATGATTATTTTAAAATAACTGATTAATGGACTGAATGATTTTGCATTTGACATGAAATTATTATTTGATAACACTTAATTAGTTCATAAATTATGTCCAAATACACTAATTAATTAGGTAGAGAAATAACTGCATATATGTTCTATGTCAGTGCAATCTCATATTAATATTTTCTTTATGATGTATTCCAATGAAGACAGATTATAATTTTATTTAGCTTAAAATCATTATAGAAACTTTTCAAAAGGCTATGTCATTCACCAGTTGTGTGTATATATGTATATATATATAGAGAGAGAGAGAGAGAGAGAGAAAGATAATCATCTCAAAGACAGTTGTGAAAATTTATAAGAAAGTGATATTGAACACAATGTGTAAAATTAATATTTATGTACATTTTGTTATATTCTCAATTGCTTCTATTTGATACCTTTGAAAACAAAATAATGATTTATTTTATTTCTTCATTTTTAAAAAATATTTTATTTATTTATTTGACAAAGAGAGACACATCGAGAGAGGGAACATCTGCAGGGGTGTGGGAGAGGGAGAAGCAGACTTCCTGCTGACCAGGGAACCTGATGCGGGGCTCTATCTATCCCTGGACTCTGGGATCAAGACCTGAGCCAAAGGCAAATGCTTAACAACTGAGCCCTTCAGGCGCCCCCAAAATACTAATTTAAAAACAGAAACCATTCCGAAAAAGAGCCCCTAGTTTTCTAAGTTTTAGGATATCTAGGTTAAATTGTATAGTATCTTTATCAAAACATCTTTAATCATTACTCATAAAGCTTTATTTAACGCCCCCACCCTCAACTACAGGGAAGCCTGGGTGGCTCACTGGGTTAAAGCCTTTGCCTTTGGCTCAGGTCATGCATGATCCCAGGGTCCTGGGATCGAGCCCCCCCATCAGGCTCCCTTCCTCTCTCTCTAACTACCTCTGTGCCTACTTGTGATCTCTGTCAAATAAATAAAATCTTAAAAAAAAAGAAAAAATTCCCCAATTGCAATGCTTTATTTACTTTGTGTACAATTTAATGCTATATCTAAGTGCATAAAACTGATGAATAGTATAGAGTCTCAAAGTTTTTTCTATAATCATTTTAGGTTAAATAAAATTTTAATTTGTCTTCATCATTGGAGTGTATCAAAAAGAATACAGAACACATATTTCTATATTATATATCCCTGTAGGGACATTGGTTAACTGGGTGGTCATTTCTCTTTTAAGAATAAATGCTTTAGTGTCTGGAAAAAATGGACAAACGAAATACCATACTTCTATTACACCCATATTTTATAGATAAATAACATGTCATATAATTTTTGTGTTTTGCTAAACTGAGAGATAATCAATAATATCTTTCTGGGAAACAGAAGTTAAACTCTTATCTATGTGTATTGGATAAGTGAATCAAACAATTGTCAATATGGAAAAAGACAAAATATATTTGTAAAGTCTTTTTTTAAAATAGTGAATGTAGAGGACTGTAAGAAATACAGTAAAATTCATATGATAAGGTGTGTATAATCCTGCCCATTAGAGGTCTTTGGAATGTACCACAAAAAAGGTAGCAGTTATGGGGAAATCACTTCAGTCAATGTCAAGAATTAAATGTTTCTGAAGACACAAATGATCTCATCCCATCTCTTCCTCTGTTGCTCCTTTTTCTCTCCTTCCTTCTTCCTAATTGGAAAGATTTATCAATGATTGTGGATATAATAAATGTTCTCATCTCTTTCTTGTTCATAGCTCTGCCTTACATTTACCTTAAGCAAACAGCATATAATTGGCCTTCACTAACTTACAGCATATATTTGGTCTTTATTAATTTACTACCCCAAATAAAAGCCCTAAGAATACTAAACTTGGAGGGGGAAAAACCCAACTTAGAAAAGCATAATACAATACACTTGAAGAATTACACTCAGCTACATAATCCAAGTCTATTGTAAGCATCAATAGTTGGGTGCTACAGGAAAAAAATCCTGATTGGTTATGAAAAACTTTCTAATTCTCACATCTATTACCAGGAGTGAATAGCAATAGTAGCAAATACCTCCTAAATGCCAGATATTGTTCCAAGTGATGTAGCTGTATTAACTTATTCAAAACTTTCAAAAACTTTAGGGGTAGGAACTATATTCATTAACATTTTGTCAGTGAGAAGACAGATGGGGAGAGAAGTAATCTGCCCAATGTCACACAAAAACAAATGGCAACACTGAGGTTTACTCCAGGAAGTCCAGCACCAGAGTTATCATTTAATGTCTTTATGCTAATGAGATGAGGAATGGATAGGTTTATCACAAAGATAATAATGGTAAAAATAGCATTTAGCACAGTGCCTAGCTCAAATTGCTGAGAAGCAATAGAACATGGTTTTCCAATTGTATACTCTAGAATCCAAGCTTACGGTCATAAATTCAACACTTCTTAAAACCCCAAATTTGGAAATAACACACTCATTAATAATTGCAGGTGATGATGCAAGGTGGGGATGCTATAAAATAGATTGAAGTCTGTGGCATTCATTAATTGCCCACCATAACTGCACTGTACTTCAAGTGTTTTCAGTGGTTCAACTACACTGTCTTTGGAATTATTGTGATTTATAGTTTTAAAGACAAACAGTTCAATGAATCAAAAAATGAAACAAAATAAAGTAGAATAAAATAAAATCAGAAAGAAAGGACATTATAAAAGTTTGGCAATATTTGCACAAGATACAGACAAAATTGAAAATGCTGAATTTTGAAGAAAGTTTCTAGTAATTTAGTGCCTAGGTCCTGGATAAAATGTTGATTCTGAAGATGAAACTCCAAAGTCACTGGAAAAAATGAGTTTATGTTATTATTGTTTTTATTATTTTAATTTCAGATTTTTTTAAATTGAAATTCAATTAGCCAAGGCATAGCACATCATTAGTTTTTGATATAATGTTCAATGATTCATTAGTTCAGTATAATACCCATTGCTCATCATATCACATGCCCTCTTTAATGCCCATCACCCATTTACCCCATACCCCCACCCACCTCTTTCCACAGCCCTCATTTTGTTTCCCAGAGTCCAGAGTTTCTCATGGTTTGTCTCCCTCACTGATTTCTTCCCATTCAGTTCCCCCCAACCCCTATCGCCCTCTGCACTATTCTTTATGTTCCACATATGAGTGAAACCATATATGATAATTGAATTTCTCTGACTGACTTATTTCATTGAGCATAACCCCCTCCAGTTCCAACCATGTTGATGCAAATGATAGGTATGCGTCCTTCTGATGGCTGAGTAATACATTCATCTGCTGAAGGATATCTCAGCTCCTTCCACAGTTTGGCTATTGTGGACATTGCTGCTATGAACATTGGGGTACAGGTGCCCCTTTGTTTCAGTACATCTGTATATTTGCAGTAAGTACCCAGTGGTGCCAAAGCTGGGTCATAGGGTAACTTTATTTTTAATGTCCTGAGGAACTTCCACACTGTTTTCCAGAGTGGCTATACCAGCTTGCATTCCCACCAATGGTATAAGAGGGTTCCCCTTTCTCTACATCTTTGCCAATATTTGTTGTTCCCTGTCTTGTTAATTTTAGCCATTCCAACTGGTGTAAGAATAAGTTTTATATAAATGGAGTAATTCTAAGTACAGTGAATTGATAACATTCTCATACCACGTTTTTTTTTTTTAAGATTTTATTTATTTATTTGACAGACAGAGATCACAAGTATGCAGAGAGGCAGGCAGAGAGAGAGGAGGAAGCAGGCTCCCTGCAGAGCAGAGAGCCAGATGTGGGGCTCGATCCCAGAACCCTGGGATCATGACCTGAGCCTAAGGCAGAGGCTTTAACCCACTGAGCCACCCAGGCGCCCCCCATACCACGTTTTTGAGGGAAGAAAAAGTTTTCTCCCTGGAATAGTGGTTTTATAATATTTGTGCATCTCGGGTTAAGAAAATAAGGGAAAAGAACCTGAAATACTTAAAGCAAGAAAATATTTAATAACAAAAAAGAAAATACTTAATAACAAGGATAATGAATTTAAGGTTGAGGAATGAAGGTTATGGAGAACATTCGCTAGCTTTCAGGAAATCAGACATTTGGAGAAACTGTAGGAAAACCTCAGTTATGAGCTCAATTGTTTGTAACATCAAAACAACTGCTTTCAAGAATAATTCTGGTAAGGTGACAGAAAAATCTCACCTCTAACACCTGCTAAAGCCCATGAACCTACCTGCCAAGACATAATAACTTAACACTTTTAATTCACATTCCAAA
Organism: Meles meles; assembly: GCF_922984935.1. Lineage (NCBI taxonomy): Eukaryota > Metazoa > Chordata > Mammalia > Carnivora > Mustelidae > Meles > Meles meles. The sequence goes on from NC_060066.1 coordinate 25,778,757, forward strand.
TCTTACGGAAGTGGCAAAATCTAATAGAGAACGATGTTGGCAAGAGATGTATTCTGGCTAGCATAATTCCAAGATTTATAAGTACTTCAATACAGTGGAAAGAATATAAAAGAGTGGAGATGAATACTAGTCAACTACCTTTCTAGTTATCTTTAATGTATTCATAGTCATATTCATATCTACCCCAATTCCTACCATATCCATATGTATATCAGTATCTATATTCATTTCTGTATCTCGATCTATACCTAGGCACATGTTCCCAGGTATTTGCCTTTTTCACACAAGATGCCTTTTTCAGGAATTTTATATTTGAGAGAAGTTGCAGCTCATTTATTCCTAACAGATGATATAATTATTCAAATATTGCCACAGCCATCTTTTCCTTTGATATTACAATTAGTGACATCTTGACATAACCATGAATTATTGTGCTGTGCTTCATGTACCCCAATATCAATAGGATATGCATGATTTAATCTCACAGAACAGTCATTACTTTAAATATGTATTTGTTCCTGTGGTTTTCCCATTCATTTTGAAATTAAATAGATTAACAGTTCACTTCAGCAAAGAATTCCCTGTATATCACCTGGACCATTTTTAAGAATTGTATAACCAAAGTAAAATTGTAAGATAATTCATATCAAATTTCTGACTGTGAGTAATGAGAAATCACCATGATAATGCTGATGCTATAATATAACTTATCTTAGCCATAGCATGACACAGAATGCAAATGAAAGGGCAGTAGATTTTGAGTCATAATGCTAATGAAACTAACAGTGGCTTTTCTTAGATTCCCAGAAAATATGCCAGGCCATTCCACATGAATTCCCTTATTTAACCATCACAGATTCCTGGTATTTGGGGTAATGTTACCATTTTTTGTTTTAAAATAAAACTTATCTCTTTTTGTCTTTTTCCAATCCCCATGTCTGTTTCCACACAATCTCATTATAAGCAGGAATATCCTAATAGCATTTTAACTTAAAGATATGTTTTTTACATTTATTCTTTGATATAGAAAGTTTAAAATACTGTAATTGACCAATAGGGACATTAAGCACGCACACACACACACACAAACACACACACACAGGTTTAAAATGTTAGAAATAACATCTCACTGTTAAAACTGAAACTTATTTATGTAATGAGACAGGTATCACTCTATCTACCAACCTTGATGTTTTAAGGGTTTCCATTACATTAAGCTGTAAAATGGCCTATTAATTGCCATTATTTTTTTTTTGAAATTCTTAAATAAACAGCCTCTTATTTAAGAGCATACCCACTGGCATTATAAGTGACTTTCTTGTAATTTCAATTTCAATTTTACATTAATTACCAAATGATTATTTTAGTATTTTTCATATTAGTCATTGATACAAAGTTATAAGTTTGTTATTTAATAAGTAACCAGTTACTTATTACAGGTTAAACATCATCCATGCCCTGAATCTTTGTAAGAGGAAATGCTTAAAGAATGCTTTCACCTACAAGGGGCCATGAGATGTAACAGGATCACTCATCTGAAGTGCGTGGTTTTTAAAACATACAACGGCCTCTGAGAAATGCTTTGCCTAGTAAATAATATAATGCTAAAATATAATTGAGGTATATATGTGATTAGTGGGAAGGGAGAACAGAAGCTATAAATTGGAAACTATTAATTGTAATACAAAAATAACCAACACATATGCCATTCTGTCACATGAGAGAATCTAAAAATGAAATTTTAAAAATGGCTGTAATCTAACTAGCCCTGGTCCATGACAAATATTCACCAGATGACAGTGAAATGTGAAAAGAAAAGGAAATGTTATAAATATTTCATGAAGCTAAGTGTCTTAAGAGGTAATGCTTATCCTTTAATCTGAGCTTATATGCATTTATATGCTACATTTGTGGTGAAAGAAAATGTTGATTATTGTGATTGCATAAAACAAAGTCACTACTTAAAATTATTACATTTCAACCCTCAGCCAATTTTCCTCAATTTTTAACTTTTATTAAAGAAATGATATCTGAAGGAAATTTACATTGCACGATTCAAGGATTTTCCCCTGATATTTGTTGACCCCTTGATATTTTTGATATTACTTAGCTTACCCACTAGGGAAATTTCTAGGGAAATTTCTTTGCTAACTACTAGTGATATTTGCTATAAATGCACCAGCAAGTACGGATGGTGGTTCTACACTACCTTCCTGGTGCTTAATTTAATGACTTTAAAACTGTAACACAGTTTTTACCAGTTTCAACTACATAAAGCCATCACGTGAGTAAAATTATGTTCTTATCTTTTCCAAATATCTGTTTAGAAATTTATATGGGCATTGCGGAGAAACAAAGATAAATTAAATATGCATCCTGCCCTCATGGAAAAAATCACTTTCCTTATGGGAAAAATCATCATGGGAAAAGAAATAGATTGGAATGAGAAGTTATGACTTTGTATCTTTCTTTCACTGCCTACCAGCAGTATGAATTTAAACTATTTATTAATCATTTCTGAACTGTGATTTCTTCAGTTGTAAGTCAGAGAAAATAGAGTTACACTCTAGTAGTCTTTTCAAAGGAATATAAAATGTCATTCACTATACAATTTTATCATATATCAATATGAGGAAATATAAGTGATAATTTATTAATTTACCAATCAATATATGCAAAACACCAAAATTCACAAGTACCCAAATCAGTACAAATTATTCTACGGGAAAAGATAATGCTTATCCATAAAATATTATGGTTTTAGATTACCTTAAAAACATGTTAATTTTAAGAGCAATACAAATATATTTAAATATTATAATTGGTAATTCATATTAAAATAAAAATCATACTAGTTTTACATGAAAAATCAGTTTTAAAACTATATAGTTATATCCTGAAACATACTTCAAATAGAAGTGCGTAAGATATATGATCTTCCTTTAACTTTTGAGGTTAATATTATGGTGAAAACTAAATCATTCTAAAGAAGAGTTTCTATATAGACTATCGGAATTTTCTTAACAATTGAGGCACCCTTACATTCTTATGATTCTTGAGAACACTGTTACACTGTTTGAAAAAGAAAGTGTTCTGATGCATTCATGTTCTCCTACCACCTATCCTAATTCATCAAATTAACAGCTATTTATTAAGGGACCTCTTACATGATACGTACTGCATGAAAGCACTGATCATAAACTAGTGAGTTCCAAGGACTTCACAAAGGTTAGTGTCTGAAAGAGAAGAGAGATGCTTAACAGATGATCACACATAAATATTAAAATATCAATGAAGTGTTACAAAGAAAAAACATACCTTAGAAACATTGAAGGTTTAGTTACAAAACACTGAAATAAAGTGAATATTGCTATAAAGCAAGTCAATCCTTTTTTGTTTTGTTTTGTTTTCCAGGGCATTTAAAAGCTGTGCATATAAAAGGGGCACCTGGATGGCAGTCAGGATCCCAGGATTCTGGGATTGAGCCCCATACTGGGATCCCTACTCAGCAGAGAGCCTGCTTCTCTCTCTCTCTCTCTGCTGTCCCCCGCTTGTGTGTTCTCTTTCTCTGCAAAATAAATAAATAAAATATTTTTAAAAAACTGTGTTTACACTACACTGTAGTCTATTGGGTGTAACTCATAGTTTATTGGACATATTTATAAATAAAAACTATTATATAATTAATTTATATAAATATAACATTTTATGTATATAAAAACATATCCTAGTATATTCTGGTCATAAGTGACATATTATTAAAAATAAGGATACCCAAAAGTTGAAAGTTAAAAGATGTTCTAGACTAATTCTAATGAATTAAGTTTTAGATTTATTATTGCCAGATAAGATAAAGTTTAAAATCAAATCATTATTAGACATAGATTAGGGGTGCCTGGGTGGCTTAGTCAGTTAAGCATCTGACTCTTGATTGTGGCTCAGGTCATGATTTAAGAGTTGTGAGATTGAGCCCTGCATCAAGCTCTGTGCTGGGCATGGAACCTGCTTAAGCAATTCTCTCTTCCTCTCCTTCTGCACAGCCCCTGCCAAAAAAACAAAATATAGTAGCACTTCATAAAGAATAAAATGTTCAATTTGCCAGGAAATATAAGAATTAAACTTGTATGCACCTATTAATGTAGCCCCCAAGTATATTTTAAAATGGACATAACTACAAGGAAAAAATATAAAAATCTACAATCCTCTTGTGAGATTTTAGCATATCTCTTTCAGTAACTAGTAGATCAGATTTAAAAAATATAGTTAACACAGAGAACACTGGAACATGATTAACAAACTTGCTTAAAAGATATACTGAATGCTGTTCCTAGCCAGTGATAAATACCCATTACAGGAGCCAGAATGATCCCAGAATTATGGTTCTCTAAGAACTTGTGAATATATCACATGGCAAAAATAACTTGGCAAATGGAATTGAGACAGATGTTATAATAGAAGATATCTGAATTATCAATTTGAACACAATTTAATTACATGAGCATGTAAAAGTTGAGAACTCTCTCCATCTGGAGGCAGAAGAGGCAGCAGCAGAAGGATGAGGTAGAGGGAAAGACCAAAGAGAATTACAGAATGAGAACTTGGACTACTATTGCTGACTCTGAGGATGAAGGAAGGTCTCAAACTGAGAAATGCAAGCAATCTCTGAAACCTGAGAATGACCTCAAGTCAACAGTCAGCAAGGAAACAGGAACCTTACTCCTACAACTGCACGGAATTTAATTCTGACAACAGCCTTATAAATTTGGAAGTGAAAGCAAAGTCTGCTCCCAAAGTTCTAGAAGCAATGTAGCTCAGCTAACACCTTGATTTCAGCTTCATGAGGCTCAAACCAGAAAACCAGTTGAGCTACGCTCTACCAAGACCCATGTAAATATGAGATAATTAATAATGGGTATTAAATTCCTGGTAATTTGGATTAGGAATAGAAAAACAATGGGCTTTTCTTTATAAGAAAACTAAACACATAAGAAAAAAATTACAATATTGGACCCATAAAGCAAATGTCAATAATTTCAAAGGATTAAATTCATACAGAAAATGTTATCTAATTGCAATGTAAATGAGAAATACATTGGTAAGAAGACATAGCTAAAGCAACTCATAGGTTTATAAGTTAGGGGATACTCTGACCATGAACCAAATAGGAAATCATGTAGCTTACGCAGAAAAAGAAGAAAATTTAAAGCTTTAAATGTTTATAAACCCTAGAGGAACTGCCAGATAAGTGTGTACAAGTGAACTTTTGCAAGAACTTTTGCAAATTATAAACAACTCGAATGTCCATCAACAGTAGAACATATAAATTTAGGGTGGTGTGTGTATTGCAATAGATTCCTATATAGCACGGGTTCTCAAAATGTGATACATGGATGCTTGAAGTCCTGAGACATTTTTAGGGGGTCCACAAGATCAAAACTGTTCCCATAATAATACTGAGACATTATTCACACTGTTTTCACTGTGTTGACATTTGCCCTCATGGTACAGAAATAATGGTGGGTAAAACTGGTGGTGCATGAAAACATCGCAATTAGTGACCTCAAACTGTACAAATAGTCATTAGTCATTGTTTTCTTTACCACCACACACTTTCAGTGTGGAAAAAAAATTGTACTTAAGAACATTCGTGTTCAAGCTATAATTATTTCATTAAATGTCTACTCTATAATACCCCTCTTTTAAATGACCTATGTAACAAATTGAAAGGATGCAAAAAAGAAAAAAAAAAAAGAAAACAAAAACAAAAGCCAAAAAACCTTCTTATGCCTACCAAAACATGATGGTTGTTCCAAGGAAAAACGGTTGCATAACTGAGTTGTCAGCTGAACTGGCCACTTTTTCATAGAACAGTCTTTTTACTCCAGTGACCAACATGAACTATACTTAGTCAAACTTGGGTATTTGTTATACATTTTTTCTGACACACACACACACACACTGAACCTGAACTGTTACTTTAAGGGAAAACAACTGACAGAATTTGTTGTCTATGATGAAATCTGAGTTTCCAAGTAAAAAACTAGAATTTTGGAAAACTTCAATCCATTACTGTAAGTCTTAGAGCTTCCCCAAATTTAAAGATTTTTCCAATGAGATTGGTACCTTTAAAAATATATGTGATTTTTTAATATTTTATAATAAAATGTGTCAACATTTGTAAGATCTAACTCAGTGAACCAATATATTCCAAATTACTAATACATGCTAAAAAATGCATGGGTAAAAAAGGACCCATTATAAAAAAAGGTGAAACAATGAATTTTAAAGTCACAGAGTATAAAAATTAATTGATATGTTTTGAATTCACTAATTGCACTAACCTGTAAAGTTTTTGCACCATAACAAAGAACAGTACTCACTAATCTGCAAAATCTATTAGAATTCTTTTCCCTTTTCCAACTACATATGTGTAGACAGAGTTCTTCATACCCATCAACCAAAATAACATATTGTAAAATATTGAATAAAGAAGTAGATATGAGAATCCAACTGATTTCTGGTAATAGGCCAGATATTAAGTAGATTTCCAAAAATAGAATACAATACATTCTTGTCATTTTTGTTTTGGAGAAGGTAATTATTTTGAATTAAAATATGATTTGTCAACATGCAATATGCTTATCCTGGTTATTTTTTTATCCTGGTTATTTTTTAAGTCATAAATGCACATATGTAAAAAACTGTTCTCAGTTTTAATTTAAATAGGGTAAATATTGATAAATCTTGCCCTCAAATCCTTTTGGGGATTCTTAATAATTTTTAGAGAATAAACACACCTGAGACAAATGAGAATTATTGCTATCTAGCATTGAAATATATGGTAATTTCAATGTAGATTAGTTCTACATGTACAATGTTGGGCAAAAATAGCAAGTATATAAAAAGTAGTATAATTCCATTGCATAAAATTACTAATTATTATTCTTATATTAATAATAAAATGGGAAAATAAGTAACATACAAGGCAATTTATAGAAAAATTAAAAATATGTATTTTCATTAGTTTTAGAAAAATTATATCCTGTGTATGTGTTTTAAAATTTTTATTTCTCTTTTCTACTTTAGACAATTATAGATGAATCGTGTAATCAAGCTTGTAACTATATACAATGTTATTTACAAAATATGTAATAAATTATGGTCAAAATATCAGACAAATATTTGTTTTATAAAAATATGCATTATGGGGTGCCTGGGTGGCTCAGTCAGTTAAGCACCTGCCTTTGGCTCAGGTCATGATCCTGGAGTCTTGGGACTGGAGCCCACATTTGGCTCCCTGATCAGTGGGGAGTCTGGTCCTCTGCCCCTCCTCCCATCTATGCTCACTCTCTCTTCTCCCTCAGTTTCTCTCTCTAAAATAAATACATAAAAACTTTAAAGAAATGCAATGTAACCCAAAAGTAATCTGCAACTGCTAAATTTTATAGAACTTATTGAAAGTTTGGATCTAATAAAACAAAAATGACATCATCTGTAGACTTTTCAGTTTCAAGATTTCATATTGAGATCACATCTCTTCCTTTAATACTAAATTTTAATAAATAGTTCCCACTGTGTAAATATATTCTATACTATCAGGAAAATTATTTATTTGACAAAATATCTTCTGAATACTCAGTTGTTAAAGGCAGGAGCAAAAGACACCTAAAAATACATACTCTCACAACTTACTTCCCAAAGTCTAAATTAATCAGTATTTTCGTAGAGATGATATATGTAATAGATAGGAAAAATAGTTATATACATTCATATGTATGCAAATAACTGTACATTTAAATATACCTACAGTAATTATTTTTGATGAGTGATTTTCAACCCACATGTCATAAATTCCTTTATAAACCCTTACACTCACCCACCTATCCACACACACACACACACACCTACTTACACAAAGCTTGGGGATTTGATAAAAGGACTTTTAATGCTCTTTCAACTCTATTAGGTAAAATCTCTATAACACTAACAATTAATTCCATTTATGTTTTTAGGTTAACAGGATTCCATCTGCCACCGCCAGTGACAAGTACCAAATCCGTGTTCTCACTACGTTTGACCAGTGATTTTGCAGTTAGCGCACATGGGTTTAAGGTATATTATGAAGGTAAGTGATGGCAATATAAAAGGACACTGCCCAGTCTAATACAGTCAAACCAAAATTCTCTAGGATGGAAATGGAAGAAGAATCACCAGGAAGGAAGATACAGTTTATCCTATTATCTCAAATCCTGTCCTGAGAGTCACCTTCTTAATAATCATTAATATATAGTAAAATGCTAGAAATGAGTAGGCTTTAATGTTTCATTGCAGTGTACCTGAAGAGAGGAAAATTTTTGCTTTAAATCTTCTTAGGAGATGAGACCATGACGCCATTATGGGGTTAAACATTAACGAAAGCAAACAAAATCAAAGTGACTGGAAATTAGTTCTGATTCAAGATTCAGGCATCACAGACTCCACCCTATTTTCCTCAGTGTTTTGCCTCTCTGCTAGAAAATAACCTGGTAATCTTTCTTCTCTGCAAGTTAGTCAAGAGAAAAGGTCTATTAAGAGACAAGAGTTTGCATCTTCCATTTTAAATCAGGCTTTCCAGACCCACAGATCTATAATCCCTAAAACACAGAAAGGAAAACTAAGAAGCTCTTGAAACTAAAGGTTTTATCTGGAAGGTGGAACAAACTGATTTGGCATCAAAACCTGACCTGAACTGACTGAAGGCCACTAAAGACTTTTATTTATCCCACATAGTGTGGATACTCGTGTTTCATTATGCAAATATTATTTAATAATTTGGTGTACCTCAGGCTCTGGTGTTAAAAACGTACAGAATCTGCCTGTGTTCTTTTTTTATTTATAAATTCTGATGCTAAAAATACTCTAATCCTGAAGGTTTCAGATGGAGGTCATGGACTTGGAAATTTCTTCTTTATGTGATTTGACTATAAAGTTGCACCTTCTTTAGGGAAGAACCCCTCTCTACCTACAGGAATAACATAACACATTTCAACTCACACCCTGACCCCACCCCAGCCCGGACCATATTACCAGAATGCATCACACCAGATCTAAAATCATCATAACAGATACACAAATACAGATACAAATACAGTAGCAGGGGTGGTTACTTTTTGAAGCACATAATAATTCATAATAAAAGATGTTTAAAGAGCACACTGGAAAGCATATATAAAGTAGAACTGCTTTAGTATAAAGGTTAACAGTTTGCATGTGGGGGAAGTTTTAAATCAAACATTTCATCTTAGTGCTTTCTCACTAGAAAAACTATCCTTTAACAAACAATTGAGTAAAAATATTTTCTCTTTTTTATATCCTTAATAATGACACATCATAGAAGTTTTTAACACTATTTTCTATCCAATACATTTCTGAACTATCTTTTGTCTAGCAGGGCAGGCTGCATTCTAAGACTTATTTTCCTCCATTGTGCTAGTAAAAATCATTATTTTTCTAAGGTGCTTTCACAATAGTTGAGAATTTTTATCTTGGCAACTTAATTCATAGTTCAAAATACTACAAATACAAAGGTTTAAATTTAAGTGTAATTTTGGCAATATTGAAGGAGTTAGTAATATAATAATTTTCTATTAAAGGCTCCTTAATAGAAACCCTGTACTCTGTTCATCAAAGTATAAATTATATTTTAGGTTAGCTTATTCTTTCCATAACTACCAAGTACACTGAAAATGTAGTAACTTGGAAGATAAGTTAGGATGTTGCCATGTTTTCTGGCTTGACTGTCAAGTTTCATGAAATATACTCAAAAATATTTTCAAAGCTCTCTATTCTTTCTACATGTACATTGTATTTCTGTCTTTTCTGTTTCTGTAAAAATGGATTTGTAGATCTTCATGACATTTAAATGTATGTCTGGGAGGTCCTGACTTAAAATATAAGGTATTAAGTGTCCATATAGTATTGAGGGAATCAGTATTCATGCTACAGAACATCAAGCATTGATTTGTGATGGTACCTTCTACCATGCATTAGTTTTCTATTTCTACTGTAACAAATGAACACAAATTTAGCATCTTAAAACAAAAATATATTAACTCACGGTTCTAGAACTGAGAAGTCCTGGTGGTCTCTGCTAGTTCCTCTGTTCAGGTTCTTGCAAGGCTGAAATAAAGATGTCAGCCGGTTGTGCTCTCTTCAGAAGGCTCTGGGAAGATACTTGTGCCCATTGCTCTTGAAGGACTTTCTCTTCCTTGTACTTGGGTCCTATGTCTGAGAGCCAGCAAGAGGTTCACTGCATTCTTCTCACACTTGAAATGTCTCTCTGAATTCCCCTTCTGAAGCATTCCTCTACTTACTACCTTCTTCCTCCACACACCTCTGACTTTGAGTAGAGAAATTTCTTGGTTTTAAGGGCCTGTGTGATTAAATTGAACCCACCTGGATAATCAAGTCTAATCTCCCTGTGTAAAATTCCTTACACTTAATCACATTTGCAAGGTTCTTTTTGCCATGTCCCAGTACATATTCACTGACTCCGGAGATATTTGGTTGAGAGGGTGGGGAGAGTAGGGGATGGGTTTCATTTGCCCTACCATACCATGGGACACTACATTACATTTTACAGAGGGAACAGCTGCAAGTGTTTATTTGTTTAACAATGGCCAATGATTTGTCAAGACCAGCTGGTGTATAGTAGTCCCCTCTTAGCCACAGAACGTATGTTACAAGCCCTTCAGCGGATGCCGGAAATCGTGCATAGTACCAAACTATGGATACTATATTTTCTCTTATACGTATATACCTATGATAAAGTTTTGTTTCTAAATTAGGCATAGTGGGGCATTTGGGTGGCACCATCAGTTAAGTGTCTTAACTCTTGATTTCAGCTCAAGTAATAATCTTGGTTTGTGAGATTGATCCTGACCTCTGCGGGCTCTCTGTGCTCAGTGGGGAGTCTGTTGCGGATTCTCCCTCTCCCTCTGCCCCCTTCCCTTCTCTCACACTACAAAAAGTAAATAAACCTTGAAAAGAATTAAGCATAGTAAGACATTGACAGCAATAATGAAATGAATAATTATAAAAATATACTGTAACAAAAGTTTTGTGAACATGCTTTCTCTCAAATTATTCTGTACTCACCCTGCTGGTGATGATGTAAAATGATAAAATGCCTATGTGAGGAGTGAGGAGATTAAGTGAGGGAAATGAGGAAGGCATTCTGATGTAGAGTTAGGCTACAACTGAACTTCCGATGATTCGTCAGAAGGAGGATGATCTGCTCTGGGACCACAGTTGACTCAGGGTAACTGAAGCGGAGGAAAGCGAAACTGCGGATTCCGAAAGCGAAACTGCAGATAGGGCGGAACTATGGTATTGTGAAGTCCAGAAAACTTAGCTGGAAATTTCAAAGCTCATTCTGCACATCCCTAGATTTTGGTTCCAAGTTATCATTTCGTAATTACCTCATATTACAACTCTGGGCCCTACTCCTGATACAATATATTTATCTACTAATCTGGACATTTCCTCTAAATTTATACCTGCATTTTTTTTTTTTGATTCTAGTATCTGAATCTCATTAATTTTCATTACGTTTTCCTCTATATAATCATTTCCTAGTTATATTTTGTTTGAAGTATAGTTGACACACACTGTTGTATTAATTCTAGGTGTACAACATAGTGATCCCCAAAGTCTATAAGTAGTGCTGTGCTCATCAAAAGCGTAGCTATCATCTGTCACCATACAACTCTAGTACAATACCATTGACTGTATCCTCTTTGCTGTACCTTTCATCTTCATCCTTTAAAGCGTCCTAAGACCTTGTCCTTGTGTATTAGAATTTATGAGATCTCTATTAGTAACATATGTGCGTCTATCTGTGTTTTTCAATTTGACAATACTGGAACACATGCATCAGAATTATCTGGAGAATTTATTAAAATGTAAAATATAGAATTCTTTGCCCCAGTTATATGTCCTGAATCAGACTACGGAATAAACTCCTGGAATATGCATTGCAATTCCAATTGTACGTCCAATAAAGAATAAATAATTGATAAATATAAGTCAGTCTCTGATCTTCACAGAACTCAGTTCTTACAAACTTCTACTGCCCTACTTCAGCCCATTTATTTTAAAAATCTGTAGGGTGTGTTTAATAAATTTTGAGAAAGAGCTCTTAATCATTTACCGGAAACACTTCATTTAAATTCCTTGAAGTCAAAGCTGTGAGTTGTTAAATTTCTGTGGAAAACTTCCCCATTAATATCTAGCTGCATCTATCTTTATCTTTTCTCATTACTGTCTACCATACACCTCAATATCTTGTTACTATTTCCCAAGGTTTGTTTTTATACAGAATTTTAGTTTCATTTTTTTTATGTTAATAAAAATAAATGACTAAGATACTGTTCTATGAAATAGCAAATTCAAGAAACAATAATGTATACTAGGTTGAATAGTCATATAACCATTTTTCAAAATTCAGTCAAGATAAACCTGGTAAGATCTGTGTTCTATGGAACACAGAGTGAGAAATACTCTTAGGTCTTTTCTAAATCTGCCAAACAGAATTCAAAAATATTTAGATCTGCACCTTCGAAACAAATAATACATTATATGTAATAAAAATAAAAATAAAATAATATATTCCAGTTTTTGTTAATATGTTCCAGAATTCTTTTACATTTTACTTCAAAATGCCTAATCATTTTTATAGGTAAAAGAGCATATGCTTATATACCATAGAGTATCTTACCATTTTGGAATTATTTATTGTGAAAACAAAGTAACATAATGAATGCATATAGTGGATCACTTACATACTAAATATTATTATAAGTATTATAGTAAGGGGTTATTATGGTAAGGGGTTACTCTATGTCTATAAGAATCTCAATGAAATATATCAGCACCTATCAGTGAACTAATTCAATTATCAGAAACAAACTAAAAATTAGAGTGTAGTCTTAAAAAACTCACTTCAAACATGAGGTTGTTATTGTGCCTTAATGATTGTTGATGTATATTATAGGGTTAAAAGTTTCACCTTTAGAAAACATGCTGTTAAGTCATTTTCATATTTTAATTCAGAAACAGAAATTTGGATAGTAAGACTACTATCACTAGGTAAAATTCACTGAGTTATCTCTTTGTGACAATCACAGTGCTAAACATTTTACATGGTTTTTTTCCACCCTAGAAAATTATATGAAAAAATGTAATAAGCAAGAACTTAACAAAAAAATGACATTAACATAAAAATATGTAAATTCCTTACAAATGTAAACTGCATACATTTCAGAGACCTATTTTATATCTAACTATAAACTATAATTTCATTTATAATTAAATGGATAAGTTCATATAGAATTTAGTACAGAAGAGTATTATAAAAATAAAAATCACTGATAATATTGTATATTAAAACATGAAACATAAAGGTTGAAATAGTCTTACATATATTATGGGTGACATATATATTCTTTGTTCTTTTTAAACAGTTGACATACAAATGAGTATTTATACTACTTACTATTTGATTTAACTGTCACACATGTTTATTAAGTTTATCCTTGAGAACATCAAATGACTTTAGTGATTTTCATTTTAGGGGTTATTTCCAATTCCTACACTTTAAAAATTTAAACTGAAGTACCATGAAATTTAATGAAGAGCTTACAATTTAAGATCAAGTTAATTATGCTTCTGACAAGGAAGTTGAATTGTAGCAAGAGAAATTTATGTAATAAAATCAAATATATTAAACAGTTTGCTAGCAATAAAGGTAAGTTAAGTTAATAAAAGAAGTTAATGGATCATTGCCTTAAATACTTTTAAGAATAAATGAAAGATATTACTTTAAAAAAATAGATGTCATTTATGTAAAGACAATTTTCCTCTTGCTCAAATTCAAATCTTTTACCTTTCAGGTTTCATAGAGTCAGCCTACTTAGACATAGAAATATCCTAATCCTACAGTGACCTAGCTAAGTCACAATTATCTTTTTCCCCTTTTAAACAATTGGAAGTTTTCAAAATCCCAATCCAAAGAATGACACAAATAAGCCTTTTACTTAAGTATAATCTTAAGAGAGTTAAAAGACATAGTATTACAATGAATATGGAAGTAGGTATAAACAATGTAAGTGGGTTTATTAATTTTTTAAAATTTATTATTTTTTCAGTGTAAAAGTATTCATTGTTTTTGCACAACACCCAGTGCTCCATGCAATACGTGCCCTCCCTATTACCCACCACCTGGTTCCCCCAACCTCCCACCCCGCCCCTTCAAAACCCTCAGGTTGTTTTTCAGAGTCCATAGTCTCTTATGGTTCGCCTCCCCTTCCAATTTCCCTCAACTTCCTTCTCCTCTCCATCTCCCAATGTCCTCCATGTCATTTGTTCTGCTCCACAAATAAGTGAAACCATATGATACTTGACTCTCTCTGCTTGACTTATTTCACTCAGCATAATCACTTCCAGTCCCGTCCATGTTGCTACAAAAGTTAGGTATTCATCTTTCCTTTTTTTTTTTTATAAACATTTAATGTATTTTTATCCCCAGGGGTACAGGTTTATTAATTTTTGAGTTTTTGTACATCTATTATCCAGGAAGATACTGATCATTTTCACTACACTCACAACAAAGCTTCAACAGTACTATCAGTTCACAAAGGTTGTCAGACATTTAAACATTTCTCATTTCTGCACAGTGTAGCATACACAAATTCCACAGTTAGTGCCCCAACGTTGTTTCTCTCCTGTAACCTTAATTTATGAAATAAGCACATGAATGATTAAATTTCTATATATACTATATTATTTAAACTATTCTACCGTAAATCTCTGTCTCTTCTCCTCTGAACACCCTGTACATACGTATTTGGCTCACTCATTTCTTACTCTTCTAGATTTTGCACAGGCCTTAATCATTTACAGAAAGTCACTTACAGAATTCAGAATTGAGACCAAAATGCTTGATAATCTTTTTCTATGGGTGCTTAGATACATACACACCTTGTGACAATACTGTATCTTACCATTTTATATGTTTTTGCTCACATAGGCTATGAGTAGCTAAAGGGGATGGTATCTATTTTGCTTGTTTTGCAAACATGCCTCCTGGAACATGGAAAACACTTCATACAAGCTTGTTAAACTCAACTGATGTATAGATATCTAATAATTTTATTAGTAGTGAGGAAAGATTTAATACATGTCCCACCTCCCAAGAATTAAAATGCCAGTTAATGCCTTAAAAGGCAGATGTAGTCTATGTTTAACCACTTAGAATTTGTGGCATTCACTGATATGCACCTTCAATAAATAAGGTTTAATGAAATTTGGAGCTTTTTATTTGAGAAAAGCCATAAATGATATGTAAAATTATTTTCCTTTTATGCATATGCTCTTTGCTTTAAAATCTTTACTTAGGTGAAGTAAATAGTTTATGAAACATTTTTAAAAATACAAAATCACTCATATAGCATAACAAGAAAATCAAGATGAAGATAAAAAATTGCTAAAACTAGTGATATATGACCTATTTAATCTTTGTGATTCATGCGGAAAAGATAAGGTTAATGTTGCAGATTGTATTTTATTCCCCAGAAATAGAATTATTAAACTTAGTATGTAATCTCATTTCACATTGAATTTCCTTCTTTTACATATGTTACTAAACGTATTGTTTCTGTCAATTGCTATAATTTATCATTTTGATATGTGTATTAGAATGAAGTTTGAGACTGTGATAATTTAAGATTCCAGTTGTAAATCACATTTTTTGTGTGTTTCATACATTCAAAGACCACATATTGTGATAATTTGTTGTAATTAATAACTTACAAGAATATATATTGTAAGCTTGGTTAAGAAATTTCTTGCAGGGGCACCTGGGTGGCTCAGTGGGTTAAAGCCTCTGCCTTTGGCTCAGGTCATGATCCTAGGACCCTGGGATCAGATTTTGGCTCAGCAGGGAGCCTGCTTCCCTTCTTCTCTCTCTGCCTGCCTCTCTGCCTACTTGTGATCTCTGTCTGTCAAATAAATAAATAAAATCTTTAAAAAAAATTTCTTACAAACTTACCTTGATTTCCTCATACTAACATGTAGTAAGTTAGAAAAATATAATTTAGTGTTTATTTTTGACTATAAGAACAATGGCATGCCACAAAAAATTAAACCTGAGATGAGTTTTTCCTTATAAAAATAGTTATGTCCCTTAACAGTTCTCATTTTAAAAATATCATAAAAATAAACATAGATAAAATAAAATACAAATATTTTAACAGGAATAATAAATAGCATCAAATATTTTTATTCAATGAATATGCATACTTTATAAGATAAAATTATATTTCTGTATAGAGAAATAATTGCTATAAAATCCCATTTTTAGTACTCATTACACAACTCTCAGTTTAAAGATGGATTTTTGGTCATTTTTTGCATACTTCATAAGAAAACATAGTTTACAAAATGCATTTAATATTCGTGTGTGTGTGTGTGTGTGTAACTTCTTCTTTATCCATTCATCTGCTGATGGACATCTAGGTTCTTTCCATAGTTTGGCTATTGTGGACATTGCTGCTATAAACATTCAGGTGCACATGCCCCATCGAATCACTACCTTTGTATCTTTAGGGTACATACTCAGTAGTGTGATTGCTGGGTCATAGAGTAGCTCTATTTTAAACTTTTTGAGGAAAGTTTGTTTTTTGGTTTTTTTTGTTTGTTAGTTTGTTTTATTTTTTTTGTTTTTTGTTTTTGTTTTTGTTTTTGAGGCAGCACAACTGCCTGTTGCAGTAATTCTCAAATGTCTTTGCCTGAGGCGTAATTGCACGGCCCCTGCCAGGGACTAGGCTAAGTAATCTGCTTGGTTTGTTCTGGGTAGCTTTTGTTCCCTGAATGCTTTCCATACAGTTTTGAAGGAGGAGAATGAAGATGGAGGCCTCCTGATCACCTACCCAGAGTAGCCAAGTGCTCAGGGCCCCACTCCTCAGTGCAGCCTCAGGGAAAAGCAATCACTCCTGTCTCCCTGGTCTCCGGCTCCACTCCGAGCTCACCCGGCCTGTGACGGAGCGTTTCTATCTCTGCACATGACTTGGTTTGGAGTCTCCAAACCCAGCAGATTCCTGCCATGTGCTCCTGCGCCACTTCTCCGAGAGGTGAAAGGGGGTGGTCTCCCTGGATCTGCCGCTTATGGGATCCCTGCTTGAAGAGCAGTGGCATGACTATGCCGTGGATCACGTCTTAAGGTAACCCCGAACTGAGAGCCCATTCCTTGACTCCATCTCTGCAGCTGCTTTGCCTGCTTTGATTCCTGGGAGCTCGGCCACACTCAGACACCCCCAGTCTTTGTGTGACCCTGCAGGTCCTGCGGCTGCACTGTCCCAGGAGTGTTCCACTGCCAGCTTAACCTCTGGAGCGATGTCCCTGAGTGGGGCAGACTCTGAAAGTTCTGATTTTGTGCTCCACTGCTCTGCCACTTGCCGGGAACCAGCCCCTCCCCCACAGTCTATCTTCCCGTTGCCTCAGAATCATTTCTCCGCGCGTCCTACCTTCCAGAAAGTGGTCACTTTTCTCTTCCTAGAATTGCTGCTGTTCTTGTCTTCTCTCTCCTGTTGAGTTTGTAGGTGTTCAGAATGGTTTCATAACCCAAGGATATTTCGCTCTCCTACTCCTCCGCCATCTTGCTCCTACCCTCCAGTGTGCTCTTCTGTTCTTAATGGTCAAGCACTAGTCATCACGGGCTATGCTTCGTGCAGTATTTCATTGTGCCTATAGACGTGTTATACACTTGTTTCTTATAGGGATATTTAAAGGAATTTTATCCACAAAATGATAATTCTTGCATATATTGGCATTATATATATATTATGAAATAAATATTGCTACCACTTAACAGACCAGTACATCACAGATTGTAATTTCAGCATTCTAAAGGTAGAAGTATGGCTCAATTTTAATCACAAGGCCACAGTCAAGGTATTGACTGTAGCCTTCCTATAGGAAGTAGGAAGAATACTTCCTATTCTAAGCTTACTGGTTGCTGGTAGACTTTATTTCCTTATGGTAATTTAATTGAGATCCATGTTTTCTTACCAGGTATTGACCAGGGACTTCTCTCAGTTTGTATATGCGCCTGTAGTTCTTTACCATTCCTCCCAAAAAAGGCAGTTCACAACCTTTCTTCTAACTTAGCAACACATCTGTCTCACTTTACCTCCCTCTCTAGTTGACTAGTAAAGAGTCTTATGTAACATAACATAATCACAGGACTGACTGTCCCACCACCAATCCCATATAATGTAACCTAACGTAGAGGGCAACTTTCTCATCATATCCTTAGGTTCCACCTGCATTCATGGTGAGAAGGTGAATCTTGGAGCCCATCTTAAAATTCTGCCAGTATTTCATGATTAGTGATTCATTTAAGTGATAGCTAAATATAGGATAGGAAACACAAGGAGAGAAAAAACGAAGTTTGAAGATGCATTTTATAATTAATTAAGTGGATCCAGTTTCTTTTCCTAAAAAAAGATAAAATTAATGTATTCTTCACATTTTTTCTCCTTACATTGGTATATTGATTTTTTTTAGTTTAGTAAATAGTACATCTTTATATAGATCAGATACAGTTTAAATATAATGTTAGGATGTGTTTCAGAATTTTACTTTACAGTGGATCACACTTTAATATGAATATATTTTTTGACATGACCGTATTTTTTTAACATAGCATGTCTTTCTTAGTGAGAAAGAGGATAATAGATAACCTTTTAAAGTGCTGAACATGGTTTTACAAGACCTAATATTTAATGCTGATTTTATCTCTCAGATGCTGTGAGGCTCAGTTCTTCATAATGTAAAATTAATATAATACTGATCCAACAAGGTGTTTTGAAGATCCAGAGAGTTAATGATGCTATGTTTGTGAAACAGTGCCTAATATGTAAACATTTAATAAATGCTAGCTATATCAGTATTATGCATTTAATATATAATAGGCAGTATTATGTGGTGACATAATATTGGTTTATTAAATAGTGAATCCATAATATTAATATATAGTCGACATTTTGGGTTTGTTATATATGTATATATCTGTTTATATTATAATGCTTGGTCATGACATATAAATTCTTTGAATTTCCATCTTCTCAAAAGGAATACTGTATCTGGGTATTTGTTTTGTCTTTCTTAGAAAGTTGTTCAACTAAGAAAATGGAAGTGACAATTTATCCAAGTATTATCTGAGCTCAGTAAGTTATGCAGTAACATCCTAATCTATTTCCTTAGAATCAAAGTGGTAATGGGGCAATAATCCATTTTCAGTTTGAACCAAAGGAAGAGAGGACACTTTTTACATATGCACACACAAGCCCAGTGCTCTTCCAGTACCAAAGGTCAAAACCCCGACAGAGGTTAAGAGAAGTAATCTGCTCATGAGTTGCGGCTCTGAGCTATCAGGTCAGTGCTAGAGACAGAACTGGAGCACAGTGTGGCAGTCATTCCCATTAACTTGAAGAGAGAGCATAATGGAAGAATGACAGTCCTGTGCAAAAACTAATTAAATAATACTCCTTTTAGTAATGCACTCCTTTAAACAAGTGCTTAAACAAAATTTCAAAAGAACTTTGTGGATAATTATGAGGACCCTGGAGCAATGAAAAACCTCTTTGTATAGATATAGTGACTAGAAAAGATGATGCCTAGAACTGAAGGTAGCAATATGTGGCAAACTGTAACACAGAGTTGTTTTGGTCGTTTTGATAAATATAATTTGAGTGACAAAGGAGTAACAGAAACTACTGACCCCTTTGTAAAAACCTCATAGTTCAATATCTACATATTGTCAAGAACTGCTAACGTTCTGAGATTTTGCCTGACCCAAAGGTAAAATATTAGCCTGGCACAGTTTCATGGATGCTAGCAGATGACGGAAAATGACTGATTCAGGGACAAGGACTTTGTAACATAGAGCAATACAAATACCCAGAGTATCAACAATTGTTTGGGTTCCCAAATCCTCAGTTACCACAGGACAATGAGAAGAGGGCTGGACAGTGCCGACATACACGGTGGGGTGAGCTATAGGAGATGAACTCTGCACTTAGGAAACTGAAATCTTACAGTAGATGGTAAATAAATAGGCCCTTTGCTCTGGAGAGAGATATTTTCATATTGCTGCTGAATAATCAGTAAATCTGCTCACAAGATATGAAAAACTTAAGAGGTATGAGGAAAATTGTTTCTCAGGGCATGTGTATAGACAGTGTTCAAACACTGCAATATCTGGATTCTGTAAGACTTAGATGAATTTCAATAACCTTTTAAAATGACAAAAGATACTTTTAAGGATCATTTTATAGGGCACATGGGTGGCTCAGTCAGTTGAGTGTCTGCCTGTGGCTCAGGTCATGATCGCAGAGTCCTGGGATGGGGCCCCATATCAGGCTCTGTGCTCAGTGGGGAGTCTGCTTCTCCCTCTCCTCCTGACCCTCTTCCTGATTTTGTTCTCTCTCTCAAATAAATAAAGTCTTTTTTTAAAAAAATCATTTTATAAAGATCCTTCAGAAGGGTAGATTCTATCTAAAAATTTAAAGATTTGGGGCGCTTGGGTGGTTAAGTCATTAAGCCTTTGCCTTTGGCTCAGGGCATGATCCCAGGGTGCTGGGATCGAGCCCCGTGTCGGGCTCTCTGCTCAGAGGGGAAGCCTGCTTCTCCCTTTCCATCTCCCCAGCTTGTGTTCCCTCTCTCGCTGTGTCTTTCTCTGTCAAATAAATAAATAAAATCTTAAAAAGGTATAAAAATAAAACTTCAAGATTTGTATTCCTCATATTTAGTATTATTTTAAAAAGCATTTAATAAGCATTAAATTAATATTCTATGTATACTTTTGGATAATTTTGGAAATACCATCTGAACATAACAAGTGCTATTTATTTCCTTCCTTCCCATCTTTTATATTTAGGGATGTTTGTTGAACTATCTCTCCATAGTGTAAGACACACCTATTCCATCATAATTTCATTAGAGTTTCTCTATCCACATTTATTTGTATGATCAGTCTCTCATTTGTCTTTTTGTACTTTTGTTTTCTTGTTTTATATCAGAGTAGTGGGAGTTTATATGATGAATTGAGTTGATTTCTTCACACAGGTACTACAACATAAATTTCAAATGACTGTGAGTAATTAAATTTTAAAAATGAAAATGTAAGGTCCGTGAAGAATTACAGCAGAATATTGTCAGCTCATGAGACAGGAAAGCTTTCTAACTACAAAAGCCAAAAGGAAAATATGTCAGTAAGGAAAAAATTGATAGATTACACTAAATGAAATGTGAAAGCTCCTGAATATGATAATAAATTTTGAAAGTCATCCTTATATTAAAAGACAAAAAAAAAAGGAAATTTAACATTCACAACTTATGGGACAAATATATATGCATACATATTTTATATACAGTATATACAAAAACCACTATTGTCTCTGATATAAAATTTATAAAAGCTATGAATTAAAAATTTGCTAAAAATTTAAGAATGTTGACAGCATGTAAAAAAGACTAATTTAACATAAATTTATCATTAACACTAATCTTATGCTTAGAAATAATTTTAGCTTGTGGTTAGAGAAAAATAGCAAAAAGATTTTCTTGAGTTTAGTAGCCATGAAGAAGACATAGGAAGGAAAGTCAAGGCAATTAAAAATGATATGCATTCAGATGAGAAATTTATCAAATGAAATCTTTCAGATATGAGTTTTTTAATTTAAGAAAAGAGAATCTATCTATATGAATTTCTTTCCATTATGACTTGGGAAAGATTTGACATATGAAAGCATAGATAGTATATTTTTATTTATATTAGATAGTACACAGCCTTTTTATAATGTAAATAAGAATTCCCATTTCATCAAAGTTTAGAAATTTGTTTCTTTTATTTTCTGTAATTTTAAAGCAGATTTATCTGTGTGTAGTTTCGAAGGCTCCGCATTATTATTTCTTTGCTTCTTCATGTATGTTTATTTGTTTGTTTCAAGGTTTTGTTTAAATTCTAATTAACAGATAGTGCAACATTAGTTTCAGGAGTAAAATTTAGTGATTCATCACTTACATAGAACACCTAGTGCTCATCAAAAGGGCCCTCCTTAATATCCATCACCCACGTAGACCATCCCCCTGCCTGCCTCCTCTTCAGCAACCCTCAGTATGTTCTCTATAGTTGAGTATGTTTTTGTCTTAAATTCCACATAACTGGTGTTTGCCTTTCTTTGATTTACTTGGCTTAACATAATATACTCTAGCTCCATCCATGTCTTTGCAAAAGACATATATATATAGAGAGAGAACCAGGAATGGCCATAAATCCCTGTACCAAGAGATGAAAGATTACTCCAGACTTTGCTGTGAAAGAGAGGAGAAGGGAAGGGGGTCAACACTCAGAGACAAAGACCCTTGGCCCTTCTTTGCTCCTGCTTTTATTGGTCCTTAAGGATAGTCACAAATTGTTATCACTGTTTCTCAAGCACATGATGTGTGACAGGAGGTATTCCTGGAACTGGGAGAATCTGTTTACAGAAAAGATACAATATGCTAATATGCATGTTCTACAAGTTCTGCTAAACATACCCTAAGGGAAAATACATAAGTCTTGGATCACAGGGCAGCTGTTTGGGCTGAGAAAGCTTCCTGGAGGGCAATTCCCTGCAGCATTCCTATGGCAGAGTCATCACACAGGCCTTAGCATTCCAAAGGCCTATGCCATTCTCTGAAACCTTCCCTGCACTCTGCCTCTGTGTTATATTTAGCAAGCCAAGTATTATGGCTAATTTCATGTTCTATATTAACCCCGATGTATATACTCTGCTTCTTTCTCTTTATCAGTTCATGGACATTTGGGCACTTTCCATAAGTTGGTTATTGTTGATAATGCTGTTATAAACTTTGGGTGTCACTTTAAATCCTTATGACTAAAGCTTTATAATGTAGCTTGAAGTCCAGAATTGTGATGCCTCCCGGTTTGCTTTTTCTTTTTCAAGATTGCCTTGGCTATTGAGGGTCTTGTGTGGCTCCATACATGTTTTAGGATTGTGTGTTCTAGCACTAAAAAAATGCAGGTGGTATTTTGAAAGGGATTGCATTAACTGTGTAGAGTGCTTTGGGTACTATGGACATTTTAACAATATTTGTTCTTCCAATCCATGAGTATGGGATGTTTTTTCATTTCTTTGTGTCATCTTCACTTTCTTTCATGAGTTGTCTCATGACATTTCTTTCATATAGTTTTCAGAGTACAAACCTTTCACCTCTTTGGTTAGGTTTATTCCTAGGTATCTGATGGTTTGTTTTTTTTTTTTTAATAAGACTTTATTTATTTATTTGACAGAGAGAGAGATCACAAGTAGGCAGAGAGGGAGACAGAGAGAGAGGGGAAAGCAGGCTCCCTACTGAGCAGAGAGCCTTATGTGGGCTTGATCCCAGGACCCTGAGATCATGACCTGAGCTGAAGGCAGACGCTTAACCGACTGCGCCACCCAGGTGCTCCGTATCTAAGTTGATGTGATTTTACCAGGTACTCGAATGAATCTTAGATCATCAAAAGTTCTCTAAAGCATTTCTAGGGAAGTGTATGGAATCATAGTATGAATAAATCAATAGTCCTTCATTTATTATAGAGAACTGCACAGTAACATTAGATTAGAAATATAAAATATTTATCACTACATAGAAATGCTAGAATACGTTATTGTAGAATTACTTATGTTCACTTCAAAATTTTTATTACTTGGTGTCAAAAATAATAATGCAATGATGTAAAGTTTATAAATATAAATGGAATGAATGATTAGAAAAAAGGAATTTTATATTGCTAGAGTAAACCAATTCCATTGTTTACTAATTATGTGTTAAGAAAAATCCTTTGCATTAGGTCTTAGAACAAAACTTTGTTAACATTTAAAGATTGAAGAGGATGATAATTCTGAATGAGTCAGGGTTTCCTACCTATGGGGTATATGGCTACATCTATGTGTGAAATTAGAAACATGATGGAAACTTGGTAGGACAAACGCTCTACTTGAAGGGTTTTTTCGTCAGTGTTTTTTGTTTGTTGGTTTGTTTTCCTTAGTGACTTTTTTTTTTCTGCATTTGTTTTCTGTGCCCTGTGTATCATCATTTTAATAAATATTTTTCATCATTTTCCTTAAAGAGATATGGTATTAGTTCTCCTCTTAGAGTAAACAAAAACAACACATAAACTTCTCTTGGCTTTGCTTTACCTTTAGCCCTTGCTCCATCCCTCTGTTCCTCCTTTTTAAAAAAATTTCTCACGAAGTTGTCTATATGTTCTTTGGTCACCTTCTTCACTTTTAATCTCACCTTTTCAAATATGGTTTGATTAGGACTTTGCTTACAAAATTCAGTTGAATCTATTACTGTTAAGGTCACCAGTAGTAGAAACATGGGCAGATTTAGAGGTCAATTCTCAAATTATTCTTCCTTTCTTCAGCATTTAACATATCCTTCTTATCAGCTCTCCTTAAAATATTTTCTTTTCTTGCTTTCCTGGATGCCCTCTTTCCCCACTGATTTCTCCCTAACATACCTTCATCCTTTAGACCCCTGGAGGGTTTCTCCTGCTTTTCATTTGTAGATACTGGAGTACAACAGGGCTCAGTCATAGGCCTTCATCTCTGTCTATACCCATATTCTATGTGATCCAATTTCTAGTGTCTGAAAGAAGTACAGATACACTAAGGATACCTATCATTTAGTTATTGCTATGGAGCGTATCAGAAAACCTCAAAGGCATGGAGAATAAATGTTTGTTCTTCAGGCTTCAGAAAGGATTGGTTTGGTCACTCTGGTGATCTAGGCTGGAATCACTCCTGTTTCTCCCTGTTGGTTAACCTTGTCGATATCTGTTATCCCAAACTAAGGTTATTGGCAAAACTCAAGCCTCTCATCCACTAACAAGATATTTTAGGCATATCCTCATGCCTATCACAGAGGTGCAAACATATCAAAATGGAAATGGAGGCTCTTTATCAAGCTCTGCTTGATTCAGTCTACTAATATCCCATTGGCTAAAGAGAGACACATAAAGAAGACAGTGATCAGATCAGGACGGCATGACAAAGTTATATGGTAGCAGGCATATATAAGAGGGGGATGAAATAAAGAAATGGTGACATTTTTGCAATTATCTTAGTATACTTTCTTATTTTATTTTCTAGCCTGATATCTTCCCTGAATTCAAGATTGTCCCATCCTCATGTCTTTCTCAATAAATAAATATTTTAGTGACTTCAGTGGGAGTTGGAGTTTGTTGCAGCTAGACTATCCTACTTTTCTTCTTGGCACATGGTCAAAATTGACATCAATTACTTTTCATAGGTTGAAAAATTATCAACTGAAGGTGTTTCTGTACTCCACCTTGTTAGTCTCACTTTTTTATTATTAGGAAATAGTACCATTCTGTATATTACAAGATTCTTCAATATTTCCAATCATTGACTTTTGACACCACTAAGTTATAAGACTTTCCAGTGAACAGATTGGAACTGAGTCTATTGTGCCAGTTTCAACTATAGTGATACCATTAGCTAATTTTGCGGCTGTCACTAGCTCTTCATCTGGGGAAAAAACAGGTAAGCATTCTTTATATTTAAATTATTATAAATCTGAATCTTGTTATCAGAATTTTTAGGATATATCTTAGGAGTCTTATAGTCTAAGAAAACAAATGTCTTGGATGCGCATTATACTCTCCATTTACTTTTTCCAAGTCATGAGTCTATTTTAATAATATTATTCTTAGCCACAAATAAAGAATAAAATACTTGTTATTTCATAATCTGAAGTTCACATTTTTACTTCTGCCTCTAGTTTCTTCCTGCAGTTGCTTTTCCTGAAATCTCTTTGTCTCTGGATTTACTGATAGCATGTAGTCCACTCATATAGCACATTTCTCCTTGATTGGATAATTGCATCTTTTGACATATTTATTTACCACAGTAAAAATTCATGTTAGACAAAGAATCAGAGGCCTAAATAATGACAAAGTATATGCATAAATTAATTGCTTTGTTGCTACTTTAAATTAGTTAATTTATTATCAACACAGTATAATATAAATGATATATTATTGTAATTAAGTTTTTTTAGGAAACATATTTACAGGCAAATATTAGACATGAGCATTTCTTAAAAGTGACAGAATCTGTATATTTTCAGTTTTAAAATTTATGTAGTTTCAGTAGCTTTTATGGATTTAGATGTACACTGATCTGTTAAAAAAAGATTTTATTTATTTAATTGAGATAGAGAGGGAGCATGAGCAAGGATGTGGGGTATGGGGAAGGGCAGAGGGAGAAGCAGTCTCCCAGCTGAGCAGGGACACTCAGCAGGGCTCAATCTCAGGACCCTGGGATCATGACCGGAGCAGAAGGCAGATGCTTAACCAACTGAGCCACCCAGGGGTCCGTGGAATAAACACTGATTTTTTATTTTTCTGTTCTCCCGTCATTAGTAGGACTAAACATGGTAATTACACAATTTTTTAATCCTCCAAAGTAATGTTTTTAAGACTAATAAAAAATGAAGATAATTGTTCCCATTGGTGATAATATAGTAAAACAAAGAATTGCAACATTTTAGGCTCACCATAAGCCAAATACACTCAGATATAAAATAGAAAAAAATGTTTCTTCATCATTGTTTTACTACAAAATCTTACATTTATAGCTCTTCATAGTTGCTACTTTTGTGTTCATAGAAATATAATCACATATGCTCTTCTTAATTTCCAGTGCAGTAACCATTCTCCATTCCATAACTTTAAAACATACACAAAAAAAAAAAAAAAAAATTAGGTAATGGAGAAAGCTTCAATAGTGCATGATAACAGAGCTGTGATCTGAAACATAGTCTCAATCTCTAGTCAATTCTCTTTCCATATTTAATGAAGAACCTCAAATATCCATATTTAATATTTACACACTCTAAGATATTATTGTTGCTCAGCATTTAAGCACTAAAAAAAAAACAATCACGTCTTTTATCTAATCAATATTCCTAGAAATCCCTATTGAAAGCATGGGCATATATGAAACAAAAATAAGAAAATCTGGTGATTTTTAACCTTTTTTTCTTCATCTCTTGTTCTCCCATTCACATTCCAGAATCCAGACTTCCTGGACCACTCACTTTTCTAAATGTGTAATGCCTTTACTCATTTGATGTTCAAGAAATTATTCTTGAATGAATATTTGGATGAGTGAACACATGCATGCCAACTGGGATCCATGATTTCAATATTTGTGTGTTGCTAGAAAAGAAATAAGATCTTAATTGTTGAATATAAAAGGATGTCTTAAAGTTTCAGGTAAATTATAATTCTTGGGATTTTTCACTCCATTTCCATGTTTACTGCTTTATTTTAAAAAAAATAAGGAACTTGTCTCCATTCTGATGTACAGAAATTCAATTATGACTCCCTCTTTGATGTTGGGCAGCATTACTTAGTGTTACAACTTAGTGTTGTAAGGAAATTTCCAAATCCACACTGAAAAGTCTGAGTGGAATTTAATAGCCTTTCCTATGGCCAAATTCATTTTTATGTTAATGGGGCATTTGGTTGAAATTAATGGGTCCTTAGTCTTCTGTGAATCTAAGGTTGTGGTGGTAGCTCTCACAAATGACTTGAATTAGGTGCAATGTTTGAACATTCTAAACTTTATTTTTAGTACCTTTATAAAATTTGGAGTGAATTATGGAGTGCTAGGACTAGCTGTACTCTGGGAACATTTCTAATACATGTGTATCTATACTTCATCTTCTTCTTTTTTTTTTTTAATTAACATATAATGTATTATTTGCCCCAGGGGTACAGGTCTGTGAATCATCAGGTTTATGCATTTCACAGAGCTCACCATAGCACATACCCTTCCCCAATATCCATAACCCAGCCACCCTATCCCTAACCCCCACCACCCAGCAACCCTCAGTTTGTTTTGTGAGATTAAGAGTCTCTTATGGTTTGTCTCCCTCCTGATCCCATCTTGTTTCATTTTTTCCTTCCTCACCCACTGCAACCCCCTGCCCTTATCTCAAAGTCTTCATATCAGAGAGAGCATATGATAATGATAATTGTCTTTCTCTGATTGATTTAATTCGCTCAGCATAATACCCTCTAGTACCATCCATGTCATTTACTTAATCTTTTGAGTAAGGGTTTCATTTTTTTTTTTTTTTTCCTGTAAAGGACTAAAATGAAAACGGATTCTGGAATATTTCCTATATTTCAACTTTAATTCTCCAGTGCGCACAAGGCACAGAGAAAATTTTAGAAGGGTGAAATAATAAATTAGCTATTTTATTTTCTAATCAGGTGAAAATAGGGACAAAACTTAGAATAATAAGTCTAATTAGTTTTCTGGTGAAAAACTAAGAAAATATAACACTTGATTCAATTTGGTTAATTTAAAAAAATTTTATTGAAGTTTTTATTTTAATCACTCAGTGCTCATCATGACAAATGCACTCCTTAGTCCTCATGATGTATTTCAACCAACACCCCCTCCTCCTCTCTGGTAACCATCAGTTTGTTCTCTATAGTTAAAGGTCTATTTATTGGTTTGTCTCTCTCTCTTTTTTCCTTTGCTCTTTTGCTTTGTTTCTTAAATTCTACATGTTAGTGAAATGTATGGTATTTTTCTTTCTCTGACTTATTTCACTCTACATTATACTCTAGCTCCATCCATGTTCTTACAGATGGCAATATTTCATTTTTATAACTGAATAATAATTCCCATATATACACATATATACCACCACATCTTTAACCATTCATCAATTCATGGATACTTGGGCTGCTTCTATAACCTGGCAATTGTTAATAATGCTGCTATAAACATAGGGTGCATATCCCTTTGGGTTAGTATTTTTATATTCTTTGGGTAAATACCCAGTAGTACAATTGTTGAATGGTAGAGTAGTTCTATTTTTAACTTTGTAAGTTACCTCCAAACTGGTTTCCACAGTGATTGCCAACAGTTTTCTTTCCCACCAACAGTGCAAGAGGGTTCCTTTTTCTTCACATCCTTACCAACATCTGTTGTTTCTTGTGCTGTTGATTTTAATCATGTTGACGGGAATGAGTTGATATTATATTATAGTTTTGATTAACATATCCCTGATGATAAGTGATGATAAACATCTTCTTGTGTGTCTGTTTGCCATCTGGTGTCTTTGGAGAAATGTCTGTTCATGCCTTCTACCCATTTTTTTTCTTTGGATTATATGTTTTTTGGTGTTGAGTTTTATAAGTTCTTTATATATTTTGGATATTACCATTTATCAGATATGTCATTTGCAGATATGTTCTCCCATTCCATAGATTAACTTTTAGTTTTGTTGATTGTTTCCTTTGTCATGCAGAAGATTTTTATTCCGATGAAGTCCCAATGTTTATTTGTGCTTTTGTTTCCCTTGCCTCAGGGGCCCTATCTAGAAAAAAAGTTGCTATAGCCTGTGTCAGAGAAGTTTCTGCCTGTTCTCTCTTCTAGAATTTTTATGGTCTTAGGTCTGAGATTTGGATATATAATCCATTTTGAATTTATTTTTCTTTATAGTATAAGAAAGTGGTCCAGTTTCATTCTTTTGCATGTTTCTGTCCAGTCTTCTTAACACTATTTATTGAACAGACTGTCTTTTTCTTACTGGATATCCTTTCCTGCCTTGTGGATGATTAATTGGCCATATAGTTGTGGGTTTATTTCTGAGTTTTCTATCCTGTTCTATTAATTTATGTGTCTATTTTTGTGTCAGTACCATGCTGTTTCGATTACTACAGCTTTGTAATATAACTCGAAGTCTGGAATTGTGATGCCTCCAGCTCTGCTTTTCTTTTTCAATATCATTTTGGCTATTCTGTTTTCTTTTGTTGTTGATTTTGTTTTTTGTTTGTTTTTTTTTTTTTTGTGGATCTACGCAAATTTTAAGATCATCTGTTCTAGTTCTATGGAAAATGATGTTGGTATTTTGATAAGGATTCATTAAATGTGTATGTTGTTTTGGGTATGATGGACATTTTAGGAATGTTTGTTCTTCTAAACCATGAGCATGGAGTGTTTTTTCCATTTGTTTTTGTCCTCTTCAACTTCTTTCATCAGTGTTTTATAGTTTTCAGAGTACAGGTCTTTCACCTCTTTGGTTAGGTTTATTGCTAGGTATCTGATTATTTTTGGTGCAATTTTAAGTGGGATTGTTTTATTTCTCTTTCCACTGCTTCATTTTTGGTATAGAAATGCACCAGATTTCTGTAGATTTATTCACATCCTGCAACTTTGCAATTCATTTATCAGTTCTGGAAGTTTTTGCTAGAATCTTTTATGTATTTAATATATAATATCATCTCATCTGCAAATAGCAAAAGTTTTACTTCTTCCTTACCTATTTGGATGCCTTTTATTTCTTCTTGTTGTCTGGTTGCTGTGGGTAGGACTTCCAGTACTATGTGAATAAAAGTGGTGAGTGGACATCCTTGCTTTGTTTTGTTTTTTCCCTGCCTTTAGTGGAAAAGATCATATGGTTCTCATCCTTTCTTTTATTACTCTCGTTTATTATATTCATTGATTTGTGAATACTTAACCACCCTGCAGCATGGGAATGGATCCCACTTGATTGTGATGAGTGATTTTTTTTAATGCATTGTTGGAGTCAGTTTGCTAGTATTTTATTGAAAATTTTTGCATACATGTTAATCAAGTATATTGGCCTGTAGTTCTCTTTTTTTTTTTTTTTTAAGATTTTATTTATTTATTTGACAGAGAGAGAGATCACAAGTAGGCAGAGAGGCAGGCAGAGAGAGAGGAGGAAGCAGGCTCCCTGTGGAGCAGAGAGCCCGATGCGGGGCTCGATCCCAGGACCCTGAGATCATGACCTGAGCCTAAGGCAGCGGCCTAATCCACTGAGCCACCCAGGCGCCCCATGTAGTTCTCTTTTTTTGCGGTGTATTTATCTGGCTTTGGTATCAGGGAAATGCTGGCCTCATAGAATGAAGTTTTCTTTCTCTTTATATTTTTTGGAATAGTTTGTAAAGAATAAGTATTATTTCTTCTTCAAATGTTAAGTAAAATTGGCATGTGAAGTCATCTGGCCTTGGGCTTTTGTCCTTTGGGAGTTTTTGTTTGTTTTTTATTACTGATTCAATCTCTTTGCTGCTAGTCAGTCTGTTCAAATATTATTTTTTCCTATTTCAGTTTTGGTAGTTTATATGCTTCTAGGAATTTATCCATTTCTTCTAGGTTGTCCAATTTGTTGTTACACAGTTTTTCATAATATTCTCTTATAATTGTATTTCTGTGTTATTGGGTGTTATCTTTTCTCTCTCATTTGTGATCTGATCTTATTTATTTGGGTCCTTTTTTTTTTTTTTCCCCTTGATAAGTCTAGCTAGAGGTTTATCAATTTTACTTTTTTTTTTTTCAAAGAACCATTTCTTTGTTTCATTGGTTGGTTCTATTGTTTGTTTTTATTGTTGTTTATATTTCATTTATTTCTTTTCTAATCTTTATATATTTTTTTTCCTTCCTTCTGTTGGTGTTTGGCCTGTTGGCGTTAGGCATTTTTCTAGCCTAAGGTTAGAAAGTTTAGTTTGTTTATTTGAGATTTTTCTTGCTTCTTTGAGAAGGCCTGTATTGCTATAAACTTCCCTCTTAGAACTGCTTTTTCTGTATCACAAAGGTTTTGAAGTACTGTGTTTTCATTTCATTTATTCCATGCACTTTTTTATTTCTTCTTTGATTTCCTAGTTAACCCATTCATTGCTTAGGAGCATGTTATTTAACTTCTATCCATTTGTGTTCTTTTCAGATTTTTTCTCATGGTTGATCACTAGTTTCATAGTGTTGTGGTCAGAAAATATGCATGGTATGATTTAAATCTTTTTCAATTTGTTGAGTTTTGTTTTGTGGCCTAATACATTATATATTCTGGAGAATGTTCCATGTGCACTTGAAAAGAATGTGTGTTCTGTTGTTTTAGGATGAAGTGTTCTGAATATATCTGTTAAATCCATCTGTTCCAATGTGTCATTCAAAGACATTATTTCCTAGTTGATTTTCTGTTTAGATGATCTGTCCATTGATGTGGTTACCATTCAGCTTGTATATAACATCTTCTGCAAATAGCTGACTATATTAAGTTTATAGTCATTTAAGTTTGAACCCATTCTTTATACCTCCTCTCTGCACAATTTATGTATATCATGTGAATTTTATATTCTTTTGTTTTGTGAGTTCCTTGACGAATGTTTTAAAGAAGTAAACATTTTTATAGTTTCTGTGTTTCCTACCTTCATACTGTCTTTTTTGTTTTTCTTTTCCACTCAGAGCACTTCAACAGGGCTTGTGTAGGGGTCATAAACTCTTAGTTTTTGTTTGTCTGGGAAACCTTTTCTCTCTTTCTATTCTGAATGATAGCCTTGCTACATTTTTGGCTGAAGGTTTTTCCCATTTAGCACGTTGAATGTATCATGCCACTCCTTTGTGACTTGGAAAGTTTTTGCTCCAAAATCTGATAGCCTTAATGTGGTTTCCTTTGTATGTAACATTGTTTGTTTGTTTGTTTCTTTCTTTCTTTCTTTCATTGTCTTGTTGCTATTAATATTTTTTCTCTATCCCTATAGTCTACCATTTTACTATAATATGTCTTGGTGTGGATCTCCTTTTGTTGATTTTGTGTGGGATTCTCTTTGCCTCCTGGATCTGGTTATCTGTTTCTTTCTCCAGATAAGGGAAATTTTCAGCTATTATTTCTTCAAATAAATTCTTTGCCTCCCCCTTTCTCTTCTTCTCCTGGGACTTCAATAAGATGAATGTTATTACATTTGATGGAGTCACTGTGTTCCCTAAGTCTATTCTTACTGTGCATAATTCTTTTTTTTCTCTTTTGTTCAGCTTGATTACTTTCCATTACTCTGTATTCTAGGTCATTAATTCATTCCTCTGCTTCTTCCAGCTTGCTGTACATTCCATCAAGCATGTTTCATTTTATATACTGAGCTCTTTATCTCTGCTATATTATTCCTTTTCTCTGTGTTAATGGTCTCATTGATGTCCTCCACCCTTTTCTTAAGTCCAATGGGTATCCTTATGATTATTGCTTTAAATCCTCTAGCAGGCATGCTACTTATATCTGTTATGCTTAGATCTCTGGCCTGGCCTTGTCCTGTTTTTTCATCTGGGGAAAATTTCTCTGTCTTCTCTTTTTGTCTAAGTCTTTGTGCCTGTTTCTCTGTTAGGAACCTCAGCAATATCTTCTGTTATTAAGGATAATGGTTTTATGCAAAAGAGGTCCTGTAGTGCCCTGCAGTAGAGTGTGTTCTCTTTCCCAGGACTGGAGCTTTGGGAGTATCTCCAATGTGCATTTCATATTCTCTTTGCCTATTGTGAGCAGTCTTTGGGCCCTGGCATGAATATGACACACTTAACTTGATGTGCTCTGATCTGCTTGTGAAATGAGATTTATTACCCCTGCCACTGAAACTGAGGCCTTGCAAAATTCTCTGGTCAGGAGACATGGTATGGGCAGGTGTTTGGGCCAGTCTTCTGAGGGAAGGGCCCAGCACAATCATTATATAGGTGTGACTGGGCATGGCAGAACCACCAGAGCTTAGGGGACAAGGCTTAGAGTAAGCAAGTTAGGTAGTGAGTGTCAGTCTTGTACTGGTTCCCACAGGTGCCTCTGTGCTTCTGCTGAGGGACAGGGGAGATAAATGGTGCCTGATAGGTCCTTTGTTCCTGGAGGGGGTCCCTCCATGAATCTTGTCTCTCTGAAATAGGCAGAGATAACCAACTGACTTCCCCATTGTGTGCCGTAGGCATTCTTCAGATTGTTGTTTCCACACTGTATGATTGTGGGTTGTCTGTCTTCCTTGCTTTCCAAGAGTAGCCTCAATGTTTTCCAAGCTCTCTCAAAGGCAAGCATGCTGATTTTTAAAACTCTAGGCTTTAAGCCTTGCTGTTGCCCCCTCAATTTCCAAGCCAATTCCTTTGGTGATTTGTTTTCCTGGTGTGCTCCCCTGTGTGCTAGGCTTTGTATAGCTCTTCTCCACCACTGTGTTTACCTCTCCACCAGAGTGACCATGATCTATTTCTCTCCCAAGTTGTATCTCCACACTTCCAACATTCTTCAAAGTGATACTTCTTTACCTTTACTGTGAAGTTTGTTCTGCCAGTCTTCAGCCCAATTTCTGGGGTATTTAGGATAATTTGACAGTTATTAGTTTTTCTCATAGGACAGGTGAGCCTAGGGTCCTCCTACTAAACTATCTTTCCCTCTCCTGAAGTTAATTTTTTAAGCTCTTTAAAATTCCACACATTTTGAAAATGTTCCCTGGACAAACAATGAATGATATGCACTTATTTTGTCAGACCATTTTTTAAAAGATTTTATTTATTTATTTCACAGAGGGAGAGGGAGCATGAGCATGGGTGGAGGGGTAGAGGGAGAGGGACAAGAAGACTCTCTGTCAAGCTGGGAGCCCAATGTAGGGCTCAATCCTAGGACCCCAGGATCATGATAAGAGCTGAAGGCAGACACTTAATCAATTGAGCCACCTAGATGCCCCATGTCAGCCTATTTTTTAAAAGCCTTCAGAATCTGTCTTGATATTAGATACCCTGATTCTAATAAGTTTTGTGATCTTCAAAAAATTAAATATATTTCTAACCTTCAGGTATAAAATAAGGAGGCCTGACTAAATGGTTTCAAAAATGTCCTCATTATATTAATTCCAATGAATTTTAATTTAATAGGAAGGGAAAGAGTGCTAGATTTTTTCCCCAGCTTTATTAGGGCATGATTGACAAAAACCATATATATGTAAGGTGAGTAATGAGATATTTTGATATAATATACATTATGAGGGGATTATCACATTCAAGCTAAACAATATATTTATCATAGAGCGGTAAATTGTTGACTACACTAAAATTTTTGAAAAAGATGGGATAGAAAAGTTTAAGTGTGGCAGTGTGGAGAAGTTTGTTCATTTTTTAGAGGGGTGTTGGACAATTTCAAGAAAATCTTAGTATTTAATCATGGTGAGTTGCTACAAGATAAGGAAGACAGGAGCCCAAAGCGAGAAACAGGCTATGGCTCAGCAGACATATTGCAAAATGTATAGTTGAAGTCAGCAGGGTATGGACAGTCAGATCACATTCAGGATATTAAAATGGATTTTCTGTTCTGAATAGTGCATCAATTTTGATGTTTGTAGGTCTAAAGTGTGTGAAGTATGTGGAAAATCTTGATACCTCATTGCAGAGTAACATCATGTCAGGCACAAGGAAAAACTTGTAGTTTTTTTTTTTAATTTCATTTTTATTGAGATACAATTTGACAAAATCGTAAGAATCATATCTGAAAGAAAAGTCATATATCTAGATCATAAGATCAGAGACAGCTATGTCACATAAACTGACACAGTGGGGACATAAGTTTCAGTCCACAAGTAGGAGTTAAGTGTGTTTTCTAGCATTCTGAGTGTATGAAGATAAGTTTTGAAATACCTGGTTTGCTTCATTGGAAATACAACATCTTCACTACATGTTACAAGATCATAACCCATGAAAACCTCTCACAAACCATGAAATGAGGTAGGAGAAATGGTAGTCCTGAAGGGAGATGACCAAATGGATCAGTGTCAGCAGGAGAAGAAATATGGAATGGTTGGAAAGATTAAATATCATCATTAGAGATGGTTTTACAGTTAGAAGGTGAAGTAGGGGAAAATGAAGAATTACAGAGTAGTGAAGTTCAAGAGAAAAACTAACCTTACATGATCTTCAGGCAAAAAAAAAAATATGAAAAAAAAGTCAATTGTAAAAGAGGAAATTATAACACTATCTAAAGGTCTATCATTACAGTAGAGAAATGAAAGAGCAGAAAGAAAATTTGACATAGAACTGATAAGAAAAAGCATTAGTTTGTTTTGTCACCTGACCTGTTCTGATGTTTCAGCATTCCCTGTAGTGAGGACCACAGAACTACCACGTGTATCTCCTCAGAAGCAATCTGAGTCATGGTTTGGAAACATGATGTGATAACTTCAGTGCATGCATTTCTTTGGTTCATATCTGAACTTATATTAGGCTTTTCTTTTAGTTTAACATCCACATTATTGATCTGTGCTCTAGTAAAGAGAACTAAGTTCCTGTTCTATTGGGTCAGGGAGTCCTGCTATACACCATCTAGTTTCGTTCTCCTCAAACTGAACACTCATTTCCTTATGCCCTCAATTTTACAGAATTCCTTTTATTCTTTATATATCTTTGTTTATCCTGACTTTCTACTATTGGGGCTTTTGTAATCTGTTGATATGATATAGGGAGCTAGTGGCAAGTTCAGGTACCATCCTTTCCTATTTGTCCACCACTGTTGAAATTCTTTTTTTTTTTTTTTTTTTAAGATTTTATTTATTTGTTTGACAGAGAGAGAGAGATCACAAGTAGGTAGAGAGGCAGGCACAGGGATATGGGGAAGCAGGCTCCCTGCTGAGCAGATTGCCCAGTCCGGGGCTCCATCCCAGGACCCTGTGAACATGATCTGAACCAAAGGCAGAGGCTTAACCCACTGAGCCACCCAAGCGCCCCACCACTGTTGAAATTCTTACATCTACCTGCAGTATATCCCCCTGTGATGTTTTTGGTTTTGAGGAAAAGAACTTAATTTTAGTCAAAGATGGACATTTGGACTTTGGAATATAATATTATTCCACTAAAGGCTTTCCCCCCAATTTTAAGCTTGATATAAAAAATGAAATTGAATTAGTTATAGTAGAGAAGATCACAGAGAGTGGGAAAAACTTGGAAAGATGAAAAATTTTTTTTTTCTCTATTAAGTTTCAGTTAGTGGTAGAACATCTCATCTATGAAAGAAACAAATATTTTCAAGTTTCTGAATGTAGACATTGAAGGAAATGAAAAAGAAGGTGAAATATAAGATTTTAAAAATAATTAGAAAGGATGGGATGCCTGGGTGGCTCAGTGGGTTAAGCATTTGCCTTCAGCTCAGGTCATCATCCCAGGATTCTGGGATCTAGTCCTGTATTGGGCTTCCTGCTCAGCATCACTCCCCCTGCTTGTGTGCTCTCTCTCTCTCTCTTGCAAGTAAATAAAATCTTAAAAAAAATAATTAGAAAGGATTAAAGATGACTAAATTGACATTTGGTCTTTTTTTCCAAAGACTTACAACTTCATAAGCACTTAAGGAAAAAAAATAGAAAAAGAAATATAAGCCTTTGTGAATCATCCTTAATTATTGTTGATTTATTGCATTGCCAGTGTTCCATAAGGAATGACACTCAATATGGAAATAGATGTTCTAGACATTGGTTTATAGTTTATGACTATTGATTCATTCAGGGAGAAATTGGAGATTATTGATTTTGAAAAGTGGACAGAGTCAGAGAAAGAAAGATCACTAAAAGGGTATTTGTAGAAATTAGAAGAACAGTTGCTCAGAAATCATGAACATTCTTCAGAAAGTTGATTAGATTCATAAGAATTCTTTTTCAAATATGATAGCAGGAGTATAAAAGGAGATAAAAAGCTTAAATTGCACTTTAGCATTTGTGAAAAATGTAACTATAATATTTGTGCATCATATAATGAGGGCTGATTAGATACCAAGTTTCTCTAAAGGAGTATTTGGCTAGACCAAACCTTAATTACATTAAGTGCATAGTTAGGAAATCCACGTAAGTTCTGAGAAGAAATATAATGTTTATTTCTCAATTTTTATGTGAAAACAAAAATTCTGTCAGATGAATCAGGGCAACAGTCAGATTGTGGGGGAAATGAGGTCTTTTAAATTAATGCAGTTTTATCTCTTAATTTCTTGACAAATCTCTGACACGGGTCAACTATTGATACATCTTATTAACTTACCTAAATAAATGCTACCAGTATACCTTGCCAGTTTCCATAAGGGAAGTGTTTTTGAATACTGTATTTTTAAAGTTTTTTATTGTACTTTATTTACTTATTATTTATTTTTAATTTTTTTTTAGCGGGGGGGGCGCGGAGAAAGAGAGAAAGAGAGAGAGCACAAGCAGGAGGAGGGGCAGATACAGAGGAAGAGAGATAATTTCAACCAGATCCCACCATATCCAGTGTGCAGCCTGATGTGAGGCTTGATCTCACAACCCTGAGATCATGACCTGAGCTGAAAGCAAGAGCTGGATGCTACACTGACTGAACCACCCAGGTGTCCCCATTTAAGTTATTTAAATCAGTATTTTAGATAATAGTTTATTTAACATTGCTAAAAAATGAAAATCTCAAAGCAAGTACAGACGTGGGTATTTTTCTTTTAAACATTGCAATAGGAGACCTTTTTTCCCCTTCTAATGAAGAAAGTACGATTATATGTATTATTTTTATTCCGTGTTTTCTTTAGCAAAGAGTAAGTGAAAGTTAAGGAGAGAAAGCTTCATTTCTCGTACCACTCTTCTTCTGACTCAAGAGTTCTAACCGTGTAGTCAGTTTGAGGTTTAGGTTACAGTCTAGAGTAGAGGTCTGTAACAATTCAACTAATTCAGTATGAATGCACTCTCAAATTTACTTTTACCTATGAAATACTTTGTGTTTTCTACTGCTTTTCTTTGTTTCTTCATTATTGTAAGTAACACATTGATAATCACAAAAATAGTGACGCTGGTTATTAGGGAGATAATGAACTATTCATACCTATACTTATAAATTCTGCAAGCACCATAAGGTAGGAGAATTGCCTAACTTGTTTTTTTCTCATTCACATTTTGCATTTGCATTTACTTTTCATATAATATTCTGTACACAGATTTTTTTTTTTATCCTGTTAGCTTAATTCCTGGTGGTAACCATCCTACCTGGGTTATAATTTTTACAACTTCTAAAGGTCTGTAATTTCTGTACTACTTGTATTTTTAATGCCCGATTGTGACCTTCTTAAATATGATAATTTCCCTGTTGGTTAGAAGCAAATCTCTTTAATTTTTTTTTGATCATGTGAGCAATGGTTACTCTTCTTTCTAGTGGCTTTTCTCCCAGTGAAGGCGACCATTAAACTCTGTGATATTTGATAGTTTTCTTTTGACATTTTGGTGTTCTTCATCTGCCATATCCAGTACATACTATGCATCTATATCCTGAAGAGGTCAAAACGCATTCTCTGCATTTTTTCCTATATTATCTTTTTTTTTATTCGTTTATTTGTTTATTTACAGCATAACAGTGTTCATTGTTTTGGCATCACACCCAGTGCTCCATGCAGTAAGTGCCCTCCCTATTACCCACCACCTGGTTCCTCAACCTCCCACCACCACGCCTCCCCCCCCACCGCCCCTTCAAAACCCTCTGGTTGTTTTTCAGAGTCCATAGTCTCTCATGGTTCATCTCCCCTTCCAGTTTCCCTCAACTCCCTCTCCTCTCCATCTCCCCATGTCCTCCATGTTATTTGTTATGCTCCACAAATAAGTGAGACCATATGATACTTGACTCTCTCTGCTTGACTTATTTCACTCAGCATAATCTCTTCCAGTCCCGTCCATGTTGCTACAAAAGTTGGATATTCGTCCTTTCTGATGGAGGCATAATACTCCATTGTGTATATGGACCACATCTTCCTTATCCATTCATCCGTTGAAGGGCATCTTGGTTCTTTCCACACTTTGGTGACCGTAGCCATTGCTGCAATAAACATTGGGGTACAGATGGCCCTTCTTTTCACTACATCTGTATCTTTGGGGTAAATACCCAGCAGTGCAATTGCAGGGTCATAGGGAAGCTCTATTCTTAATTTCTTCAAGAGTCTCCACACTGTTCTCCAAAGTGGCTGCACTAACTTGCATTCCCACCAACAGTGTAAGAGGGTTCCCCTTTCTCCACATCCTCTCCAACACACGTTGTTTCCTGTCTTGCTAATTTGGGCCATTCTAACTGGTGTCAGGTGGTATCTCAATGTTGTTTTAATTTGAATCTCCCTGATGGCTAGTGATGCTGAACATTTTTTCATGTGTCTGATAGCCATTTGTATGTCTTCGTTGGAGAAGTGTCTGTTCATATCTTCTGCCCATTTTTCGATTTTTCCTGTATTATCTTACCAAACACCTAGCCTGTTTGACTCCATGTCCACCACCCCTTTCCCACCTATATATACCCTCTCTTCTTTTAAATCCAAATCCCACTGGACTTTCAGTGTCATCTATTAAAAATGTAAATCTGTTTGGATCACCAGAAAGTTTAAAGCATCAATAGTTTCCCACCAGTATTCCTAAAAATATTTAAGTTGGTCTGGCACCCCCTACATAAAGTCTGGTTACTGCAAACTGATACTCTTCTCCACTTATCTGTATTAAAAGGATAGAAAAAGAAATACTATATAAAGTGACAAAAAGAACTGGAATGGTTATACTAATACCAGGCTAAATAGATTTTAAGACAAAAACCGTGGCTACAGAAAAATATTTATAATGATGAAAGAGTTGATTATTCAAAAATACATAATAATTATAAACATATATGCATCTAACCACAACCAGAGGTGAAAACTACGGTAAGTAAAAATTGAATACAATGAAAGAAAAAATAAACAATTTAACAGTAGTTGATATCTTTAATAACCTATTTTCAATAATTGACAGACCAGTTGGGCAAAAGATAAACAAGGAAATGGGGAACTTGAACAATACCCTATACCAATTAGACATAATAGACATGAATAGAGCACTCCACTGAACAACACAAGATTAAGCCATTCTGAAATAAACCCTTATATTGTGACCAGTTGATAACTGATTTTCAACAATGATAATAAGACAATTCAATGAGGAAAGAATAGTTTTTTCAAAAATGGTGCTGGGATAATTGGCTATCCACATTCCAAAGAATGAAGCTTGATTACTACCTCATACCATACACAAAAAATATTGCAAACTGGGTTAGAGACTTAATATAAGACTAAAGTGACAAAACTATTAGGAAAAAGTGATATAGTCATACTACAGAATATTATTCAACAATTATTCTTGCTACAACAGACATTAACTTTGAAAACCTAAAGACAGAAGACTAACAAACTGTTCTTTCTCTTATAAAAAGTCCAGTATAAAGGCACCTGGGTGGCTCAGTTGGTTAAGCGACTACCTTTGGCTCAGGTCATGATCCTGGAGTCCCTGGATCAAGTCCTGCATTGGGCTCCCAGCTCCATGGGGAGTCTGCTTCTCCCTCTGACCTTCTCCCCTCTCATGTTCTCTCTCTCACTCTCTCTCTCTCTCTCTCAAATAAATAAAAATAAAAAAAAATCTTAAAAAAAAGTCCAGAATAGACAAGTCTATAGAAACACAATGTAGATAAATAATTGTCAGGTTGTAAGGGAAGAGGGGAGTGATTGCTAGTGCGTTGGGTTTTCTTTCTGGGGGTAATGAATGTATTTTGAAATTAGACAGCAATAATGTTTCCATAACTGTGATTATACTAAATGATTGAATTTGACACTTTAAAAGGGCAATGCATACATTATATGAACTATATCTCAATGAAGGTGTTATTTTAAAAAGTTATGGATAAATAATTTTATGCCAAATGAAATTTTTTTTTAATTTCACTACTAAGAAGACATACATTATATCTGCAGTTTATGGACATATAGAAATATGCAAAAGAAAATTGAAAACAAAGAAATAAAATAAAAAAATACAAGTTAAATCACTTTAATCACCTTTTAAATTCATGCAGATCTATTGTATGCTTCAGCCAATTTGTCTTTTATTTTGAGTATCATAACTTTTTAAATGACAGAAAACAATCCCTAGTATATTTTACCTGCCTGTATAGAGAGAAAACTTTTATTTGTTTCACTTGAAAATCCTATTATAACAAGTTAGTTAAGAAAGGCTAGTGGAGAATCCTGAGAATTTGCCTCATTCTAGGTGCAATCTTTGCCCCCTAGAATTTTATGTCAATAGAGAAAAAAATAACTCATACATAGTAGAATTTCACATTTTGGAATAAGGAAGTATGCAGGTGAACATTTTATATTTAAACACTGCATATAAAATGTTTTCTTATCACAATCTGCCTCAAAAGTCAATAAATTTCTTTTGAAAATTTGGCGAGGATATCCAACTCTATTCTGTTACAGAGCAATGAGTTCTCATAGAAGAGAAATGCTGTTAATGACACAGTAGAAGCAGACCTCAATGCATGATCATCTAATCACTATGGCATTAGCATGATTTATGACTTTCTGATCGTTGAACTTCAGCCATTCTGGCAGCTGTCCACAGAAATTTTCATCACTTATTTTAAGTAGTTGGATGTTACAATGCAAGTAACAGAGGTGGACACGTTAGATTGCAATAAAGCAAAAACATTAAATGGCTCCTCAGCCTCTGACATGATATCTAATGGCTTCTAGAGAAATGAATAAAAATAACTCTATTATACTGACATTTTATTCTACTTATCAAATTAAAATGTATGTGCAAGAGTATATATCACTAAAAAACAAGGCTAACTAAAATATTAATCTTCTTTTGATGCAAATAGCTTATAAAATTTTAGCATATTGACATGAATCATTTTGTCTTCATAGTCGTTCTTTATTGAATTTCAAACCATTAAAGAAATTTATTTGAAAAAAAAGAAAAAAAATTGTAATGTAGTTTCTCTACCTTAAGGAAGAACTCAAACTATTTGGTTTTAAAAATTAATATTAACATTTTTAGTATAATGAACATTTTACCTATCTAAAATTGTATATATTTATTTAGCTATTTTTCACATAAACAGTTATCTTGATGATCAAATACAGTATTTATTGCACACCAGGACCTATCAGAAAAACAAAACAAAACAAAAAAACCCAGCAGTTTCCTGGTGTCAGCGTGGATGCTTTTCTGATAAAGTCAGTGATGTGTGTCAGAGAACATGATAGAAGCCTCCCAATCAAATTTTATTTTCCTTTTTGAAGTGACATCCATTCTTTGGAATGTCTAATACTTAATGCCTTAGGAGCAACCTCTTTTATTGGAGAATTTAAAGTCCTTTCCTTTCTGAAAAACTGTATTTCTTCACTCCTATTTTGAAATGTACCTTTTTGTATCTGAGATACTCTTTTTCAGCAAAGACTTTGGGAGTCCAAATACATAGTATTTAAAATGAATATACAAAGTATTCACAGTGTAATTACTTATTAGAGATCTAATCTAGTGTACAACAATGTTTTTCTTAATATTTAAATTTCTACAAATTCATTTTATGGTGAAAGATATTTGAGATGAAATAGATCAATATAGGCCTAATATTATTATCTACCCTTATCTCTTCAGAGACCTACAGCTAGGTGTCTTATATGTGTATTAAGTATGGATCTTATTCCACAATCTCAGATATGAAAGTAATGGGACTTTTGTTCTTCCATTGTTGCCACTAATATGACAAGAATTTAATTTAGTTCCTGTATTGACATTTTCCCCAGATTTTCAGAGGACGAAATAGTCTTGATATTTTTTCTTTTTGTTATCTGAGATCCAGAATATTTTTTACTTCTGTTTTGGTTGCCCTCCCTAGAAGGCTTAAAGAGAACACTTCCTACTTAAATGAAGGAAAGAAAAAGGATGAAATACCTGGAGAAAAAAAAAATAGGTAATTTTTAAAAAATATGATTCCACTAATTATACTATTTTTTCCCTCTCAGCAACCCCTTATATTATGTCTTATTACCCCCAATTTCCAGGTGAAAAAAATACAGACTTGAAGAGATTAAGTTGCTTGAAGCCAACAAAGAAAAGAAAAAAAAAAAAGAGGCAAAACTAATTGCTAAGAAATGTAACAAATTTGATTTTACTACAAAGCCTCCATTTATAAAAGATTTTATTTTTTAAGTAATCTCCACACCCAGTATAAGGCTCAAACACACAACCCTGAAATCAAGAGTTGCATGCTCTACCAACTGAGCCAGCCAGGCACCCCTAAGTCTTCTATTTTTTATAATTTACACATATTTTTCTTTAGAAGAATGATTTTGAAATGAGAAACTATTTGAAGAGAGAATATACCTCATTTGGTCATCTATTCATGTTTCAACATTTGGAAAAATAAATGAGGTTACATTTGATACATGTATTTGAATGTAGGTATTTGATTCAATGGTAAACTTCCTTGACATATAATTTTACATTTAATTAGAAGGTATAAGGGAAATATATGGCTATTCTCTTGGTATGAAACTATATTAATTACTGATGCAAAAAGTCTTAGAAGTTATCATAGAAAATCCACACACAACCAGATTTACTTTTTATCCATTTGAAATTACACATATTTCTCATGCTTTCAACATCTTGTCTTTTTAGTAATAATGTAATAATAACAAAAACT
This sequence comes from Meles meles, assembly GCF_922984935.1. NCBI lineage: Eukaryota > Metazoa > Chordata > Mammalia > Carnivora > Mustelidae > Meles > Meles meles. The sequence continues at coordinate 25,823,195 of NC_060066.1, forward strand.
TTTATCCCTTAAATGCAGAATGTTCAAATTTTCTGGCTTATGAGATAATTTTACAAATATAACAATATATATGTTAAAATGTAAAGTTTCTCCTATTTCTGTAATGTTACATTTTATTTGTTATTTACTTATTTATAAAAATATTTTATTTATTATTATGATATCATGTATTATTAAATATATAATATATAATAATGTATTAATATATAACAATATATAACAATATATAATATGTATATTATATATTATAATTATTATTATTAAATAAGTTATTATTTATTTATTTGACAGAGAGAGATCACAAGTAGGCAGGGAGGCAGGCAGAGAGAGGGGGAAGCAGGTTCTGCTGAGCAGAGACCCTACCACAGGTCTCCTCTCGGGACCCTGAGATCATGACCTGAGTCAAAGGCAGAGGCTTAACTCACTGACCCACCCAGGTGCCCCTATAATGTTACATTTTTAATCAAAGTATTTTTATTGAAGTATATCTGATAAACAATGTTAGATTAGTTTCAGCCATACAATATAATTATTGGACAATTCTTTACATTATGCTATCCTCACAGTAAGTGAAGTTACCATCTGTCACCCATGTTATTACAATATTATTGACTATATTTGCTATGTTGTACTTTTTATCCCTGCAACTTACTTATTTTATAACTTGAAGTTGGTCTTCTTAATCCCTTTCACCTGTTTTGCCTATGCCTTGCCTTCTTACAGTCAACCACTAGCTTACTTTCTGTATTTATGAGTTTTTTTTTTATTTGTTTGCTCATTTAAAAATATATTTTTTTTATTTGAGAGAGAAAAAGGGAGCACACATGCAAGAGAAAACAGGACCAGGGGGAGGGGCAAAGGAAGAGGGAGAACCAGACTCTCCGCTGAGCAGGGTCCCTGGTATGGGGCTCCATCCCAGGACCCTGTGATCATGACCTGAGCCAAAGGTAGATGCTTAACTAACTGAGCCACTCAGGTGACCTGTTCATTTGTTTTTAAGATTTTATTTATTTATTTATTTATTTATTTATTTATTTATTTATTTATTTGACAGACAGAGATCACAAGTAGGCAGAGAGGCAGGCAGAGAGAGGAGGAAGCAGGCTCCCTGCCAAGCAGAGAGCCCAGGACCCTGGGATCATGACCTGAGCCGAAGGCAGAGGCTTTAACCCACTGAGCCACCCAGGCGCCCCTGTTCATTTGTTTTTAACAAGAAAGTTTTATCTGGTGTATAACTGATATTGAATTTATACCTCCAAAAGTACTCAGAGATACTTACTGGATTTATGTCTTACTCCAAAAATCCATTTCTTACTCTACTCACATTGGAATGCTTAAGCCATCAGAATAGGTGGGTGGAATAGAATTGAATTCCATTCTAATAATTACAGCAAATTTAGAGGAAGGTTTTACCTGAGCTTATATTAAATATTAAATATTTTAGTTATTATCCTCAATTTGGCTTGCAAATAGTGGCTTTTTGAAAATGTTTCCAGTTTCGTCAAACTTTGGCTCCCAAGTCTAATACTTCTCCATGCTCATGAAATAAAATATTTTTGGATAAGAATATCCTTAAATTCCTACCTCAAGAAACCCACTTTGCACTTGCCATTTAGTCCTCTCCTTCTCTTCTGTGAAAAAAAAGGAATTTCTCTTTGTTATTTATATTCTTTTAAAGATGTCAGAATCAGCTGCCCTACCCTTCTAAAAATACCAAGTAGAGTTTTGATTGAGATTTCATTAAATAGGTAAGCCATTTTTGAAAATTAATGTTGTTTTATTGAACTGAGTTTTCCAATCTAAGAACCCAGTATATGCCATCATTAATTAGGTCTTTCAGAATCTCTCCCATTGACTCTGTGTATTTTTTTTAACAGAAGACTTAGACATCTTTATTGTTATTTATTCCTATGTGTATGGAAGATTCTTCTTAAATGTTAAACACTATCATTTAAAAATGATTTTAAATTATTTCCCACTGATTATAAAAGAATGAGCATTTATAGATGGATCTTTTTTCCAGTTACTTTTTAAATATGTTTTTTAGTTATAATGGCTTGACTTTAGATATTTTAAACTTCCTACATTCAGTTTTCTAAGAATAATGAATGTTTTATTACTTCCTTTCTAATCTTTATATCTTCTCCCAGTTACCACAGCAGTGTAAAAAATTACCATAAAATTTAACAGCTTAAAATAATCATTTTACTTTCTAAGTCCAAGATGCCTCATTCACAATGGCTGACAGCTGATGCTGGCTAAGCTTTCAGCTGATGCTGACTGTCAGCTGTGAGCTCAGTTGGGCAAGTACCTATTACAGGGTCTCTTCAACATGGCAGTCTCAGGGTATTGGACTTCTTACAAGGACGGGTGTTTCAAACACAAATAGTCCATCAGCAAAGTAGAAACTCCTGCCTCATTCTGTTGTTTATAACTGAATGGCAAATCTGCCCAGATTTAAATATAGGGGATGCACACTCCACTTCTTGATAAGAGTATCAAATAACGTCATTGTTTAAGCTACTTTCATGCACAACCGGTCCCAAATTACTTTGCACCCATATGCAAAATGCGCTCAGTTGCTAATGACTCCACGGGTCTCCATTATTGTATGATTAGTCTCAGATGTGATGTCTACAATTTTGGTATTTAAAACAGGGCTTCATGAAGATGAGGTTTACTCAGGTATAGCTCCTTGAGTACAATCATTCATCTGGGTCCTATTAAAAAGGGAGGTACCATGGGTTCTGTGTGGTGGGAGTGCTCTAGCAGTCCTAGGGTGCCTTTGGGTGGTGCACAGGGGAATCCTGCCAGTTCTGCAGGAGTCCTCAGGACAGTGCCCTGTTAGGTGTGTGTCTCTAGAGGAGGCAGGGATGCGTGGGCGGCACTGGAGGTCTCAGAAGCTGGAGGTAAGACAAGAGGCTCCAGTGTGTGCTTGGTCTGGGAGCATCAGAAGTGGGGGTGGGAACTGGGTGCCTGACGCCTTTGTAAAGGGGCAGAAGGGCTGAGTATTCAGCCTAGGCTTGTTGGGGCCTTAGGGCAAGGCCCAACCTGGGCTCTTGGGTTGCGGAGACAGGCCTAGGGCACCCACCAGTGTCTGGAGGCTTGGCAGGTGCCCAGAGGCTCTCTTGACCTTTGGGAAAGCTAACTGCTTCCTATAGCTTTGCTTATACGGCTTCCTTAGCCCTTTGCTGGCTACCTGGTGGATTGGAGTAACTTTGTAAAGGTGTGGAGAGGGGTTGAGCCTAACTGCCAAAGTGGTGGAAAGTGATATGGGACTGAGAGAATATTTAAGATTAATGTTACAGTTTCAATTCTTGAAAATAAAACCTTAAATTGAAGATTGTATCCTAGCACCCTGAAGAGTAAGGAGAATGTGCTAGAACACACAGTGGTTGAAAACTTTAGTCTTAACATTTACATTTGCTGGCCGGGGGGGGTGGGGGAGTAATCCTGTTGGAAATTCACAGGACATTAAAAGCTGTAAGGGACCCAGGAGCTCAGACAGCACGTCATTTTATAGTGGAGGAAACGGAAGACCCAGAGCTCCAAAATGGCTGGCCCAAGGCTAAGCAATTAGTTTAATAAGTACACGGGGAATGCAGTTGAGGTTTTGGCAATTTGGGGGCTGGTTCAAATTTTTCACTGGCCATTTGCTGGTCTCTGTTCTTTGGCAATTTACTTAATCATTGTGCCCAGTTCTCCCCAAATAATGGGTATAATGCCTGATGGAATTGTTTGAATTAAATTAACATGGGTATAAAACAGAACAGGGGAGTCTGATACATATTAGCTACTGAAGAAATTGCAATAAATTATTATGGTAGGAATACTGGCGGTCCACTACACTGTTTTGCTCGCCTTTGAGTTGTTGAAGTCCTCTTTACGGCAATGGGAGGAAGAAAGTAAGACCTTGTGGGTTAACTGTTGGCTGTCACACCAGTAAATGCTGGTTGAGGAAAGTTGAACTGAATTTTTAAAAGCTTGGGAGGACAGAGATGAACCACAGTTAAATATCATTACCTCTGATTTAGGAAGTGGAACCCTGTGCTTAAGTTTTCAGTAAGTAGAGGTTTTTTCAAGGGAATGAATGTATTGATCTTAGTTTTTTCCAGCATTGTTTGAGCGTCATGGCTAGAATCACTGTCATGTTGTACGATTGTTAGAATTGTATTTAGAGCAGAGGTAAAGCACTGTGTGGGAGTTCTTTTGCACCAGCTAGGGTGGGAAAACAAATGAGTCAGGTAACTGGATCAGGAGGAAACTAATATGGATTATTACTAGAAGGAAGTTGCACAAAAACCAGATTTTCTAAGCTATCTGAAAATGGATGTCTGCATGTTTCCTTACCTTATTATCTTAACTGCCCAGTTTAACTGGCACATTATTTTCCAAGGGCCAGAATGGTCGTTACTCCAGTTTTGGCAGTCCCACTATTGCCATCCTTTCAGTGATAGAGTTTACTCTGCCCTTCAAAATAGCTTAAGAGGATAGAGTGACCATGGGTAAGCATAAATGCAGCCTCAAGAGACTTGAATTCTGGGGTGCCTGGGTGGCTCAGTTGGTTCAGTGACTGCCTTTGGCTCAGGTCATGATCCTGAAGTTCCCAGAATCAAGTCCTACATTGGGCTCCCTGCTCCGTGGGGAGTCTGCTTCACCCTCTGACCCTCCCCCTTCCCATGCTCTCCCTTTCCTTCTCATTCTCTCTCTCTCCCCAAAAAATAAATAAATAAAATCTTTAAAAAAAAAAGAGAGAGAGAGAGAGAGACTTGAATTCTGGGCCCACGTGGTAACTAGTTTATGAACTACTTTTGTTTCCACATCTTTAAAATGAGAATGAAATACAAATCAAAACCACAGTGAGTTAACCACCTCACCCCAGTCAGAACGGCTAAAATTAACAAGTCAGGAAACAACAAATGTGGGTGAAGATGAGGAGAAAGGGGAATCCTCTTCCACTGGTGATGGGAATGCAAACTGGTGCAGCCACTCTGGAAAACAGTATGAAGGTTCCTCCAAAAGTTAAAAACAGTGCCACCCTACAAACTAGAAATTCAGTATTAGGTATTTACTCAAAGGATACAAACATGGTGATCGAGGGCCACCTGCACCCCAACATTTATAGGAGCAATGTTCCCAATAGCTAAACTATGGAAAGAATTTAGAAAGTTTAAAACTTTTTTTTTTTTTAATTTCTTTTCAGCATAACAGTATTCATTGTTTTTGCACCACACCCAGTGCTCCATGCAATATATGCCCTCCTTAATACCCACCACCTGGCTCCCCGAACCTCCCACCCCCCGCCCATTCAAAACCCTCAGGTGGTTTTTCAGAGTCCATAGTCTCTCATGATTCACTTCCCCTTCCAATTTCCTTCAACTCCCTTCTCCTCTCCATCTCCCCATGTCCTCCATGTTAATTGTTATGCTCCACAAATAAGTGAAACCATATGATAATTGACTATCTCTGCTTGACTTATTTCACTCAGCATAATCTCCCCCAGTCCTGTCCATGTTGATACAAAAGTTGGGTATTCATCCTTTCTGATGGAGGCAAAATACTCCATAGTATATATGGACCACATCTTCCTTATCCATTCGTCCGTTGAAGGGCATCTTGGTTCTTTCCACAGTTTGGCGACCGTGGCCATTGCCGCTATAAACATTGGGGTACAGATGGCCCTTCCTTTACTACATCTGTATCTTTGGGGTAAATACCCATAGTGCAATTACAGGGTCATAGGGAAGCTCTATTTTTAATTTCTTTTTTTTTTTTTTAATTTTACTTATTTATTTGACAGAGAGAGAGACAGATCACAGGTAGGCAGGGAGGCAGAGAGAGGAGGAAGCAGGATCTCCGAGGAGCGGAGAGCCCGATGTTGGGCTCGATCCCAGGACCCTGGGATCATGACCTGAGCCGAAGGCAGAAGCTTTAACCCACTGAGCCACCCAGGCGCCCCTCTATTTTTAATTTCTTGAGGAATCTCCACACTGTTCTCCAAAGTGGCTGCAGTTTAAAACGTTTTTTAAAAATAAAATAAAATTTGGAGTTTGAAACTCCAAAAAGTAAAATGGGAACAAGAGGTCTCTTGAACATCTTACCATTCAAGGGCTATTGGAAGGGATAAATAAGATGGTGAACATGAAACACCTTTAAAAATGTACTGCAAATAAATAAATAAAATCTTTAAAAATGTACTGAATTGTGCAAATAGAACTGAAGCTCATAACACCTCCTAGGAAATAATAAAAGTGCCTAAAACCTAGTTGTAATCTGTAGAACCTACTATGGAACTCTGTCAGGAAAGTGCTGGTTAAATGCTCTGCTAATGCAATAATTGACTTTTAAATTAAGCTTAATTCTTCCTTGTGAAAATTATTGGATAAGTTTTTAGGAATTTAGAGAATACTCAGTCTGTTTTGAGTATTCACATCTGAAACCTACATAGTTTATGGGGGAAAAAGAAAATGTTATGGAAAAATGGATTCTAATGTTCCTGTCAATGTAAAACAAAATTCCAAACCGTAAAACAGGCAAATCTGTTTTTAAATGGATGAGTATTTACAATAAGGACCACTTTGAATTCTATGTACTTTTCTTCCCCTTTGAACGATTTTATTTTTTGACTTGATGCACATGCAGTGAAATCAGAAGGTATAAAAAGTGGCAGTAAAATGGTTTATCCGTGGCTGCAATCAAATGCCTTTTAACTTGCTATTTTTCAATCTAAGACTTCTAGTTTTTTATTTGCCTTAAAACTCAAGATTTTTAAAACCAGTAAGATCTAAGTAGCGTTACTGGGCATTACCTAGTGGGAAAAATTCCTGCAAAGTTGAATACATACTGTAAGCCAGGCTCTGACTTTACATGCATTAATACAACTCTAAGACGTAGGCAGTGCTGCTATTCTCATTTTAGAGACAAACTGAGGCCCAGAGGTTAGTAATTCACCCAATCTGCCAATTTATTAAGTGACTGAAGAGGGTATCTTCTGAGTTTCTTTTCAGAAGCACTACTACATGTCTAACTATGACCTTAGAAAGACTGCATAATTTATGTTAGCCTTAGTTCTGTCCTGTGTCAAAGGGAAATGATAGAACCTCCTGGCGTCCGTCTGAGGATGAAATTAGACCACCTAAGGAATCTAAAACCCACAAGACTTAAAATTATAAAAGGATGTATTAATAGATGAATGGATAGTCTGCATGAAGGAAAGGCTGCCTCATATTTTATTACACACACTACTTTTAAGATCACTTATTTTAAACAACTAAGAACGGTAGCTAGGTCATTTCATCTCTTCCTCTTTCTAACTTCTCATGAATTAGAAGGATTAGAGTTGTAATTTCATACCTTCCTTTAAGAGAGAAATTCCCTCAAAGAAAAGCCCAGAACCAAACATCTTTACTGGTGAAGTCTATCAAGTACTTAAGGAAGAATGAACACGAACACTTTACAAACTCCTCCAAAAAATATAAGGGGGGTACTGTTGATAAAGCTGTTATAAACCTCAGTGTGCACGTGTCCTTTTGAATCTGTATTTTTGTATTCTTTTGATAAATACCTAGGTGTGCAATTGCTGGATTGTAGGGTAATGCTATTTCTAACTTTTTTGAGGAACATCCATACTGTTTTCCAGAGTGGCTGCACCAGTCTGCAATTCCCACCAACAGTTGAAGTTAAAAAATAAAAATAAGTGGGAGTATGCTTCCTGGCTCCTTCTATGAGGCCAATAATACCCTGATGACAAAACCAGGCAAAGACTTTATAAGAAAAGAAAGTCTTAAACTAATATCACTTTTTAAAATAGACTTAACTTGAAAATATAAAATTTAAAATTTAATAAAGATAAGTTGAGCTTCTATTTTAAAGATCTTTTTTTTTCCCCGAATACACTCTTACTAAAGATAAAGTTTCTGCCATTGAGAGGTAACAAATTTAAAATTTAAATTGTCCGATTTGCTAAAATCCAATGCAGAATGCATCTGTTTCTGTTAAATAGAATATATCGTGTCCAGCTGAAATCTAATATAAATTATTAAATGTGTATTGTAAAATAGACTGTCCTTTCTTTAGAATGTACACTGGAAATAAGTATTATTAACCAGTAGTAGAGTGAAATCTTAGCCCTTTCACAGTTCTTGACTCTTGCCCCAGTCAATACGTTTTCATTTGTCTACTTTCTCTTTTTACTCTCACCAATGTTTTCTTTATATATTTGTGCCTGTTATTATGCATATACATATTCTGAATTGTTGCATCTTCCAGAGGAATTGAACTTTTATCATTAGTCATTCTCTCTTTTTAAAAATTATGTTTGTTAAAGTGCATGTTGTCTGCTATTAGTCAATACATGGTCATTTTCTTTTGATTTGTATTTTCATGTTCTGTATTTTTTCATCTTTTTCAACTTCTCTTAGTCTTTGAATATGTGTATTTTTCAGTGTTTTGAGGTATAACAAAATTGTAAGATATTTAAAATGCGCAATGTGATGATTTGACAATGTATACATTGTGAAAAGATTTAGCCCACCATGTTAATTCACATATTCAGATCCATCAAATCACGAATTTGTGTGTGTGTGTGTGTGTGTGTGTGTGTGTGTGTGTGTAGATTTAAATTTCTCTCCCTCAGCATGTTTCAGTTCTGCAATACAGTGTTATCAATTATAGTCATCACGTTATTCATTAGATTCTCATACCTTTTTAATTTTATAACTGAATATTTTACTCTTTTACCAACCTCTATTTCCCCCACCCAGCCCCTAGCAACCACTTTTCTACTGTTTCCATGTGTAACTGGTTTTTTAAAGATTCAACACATAAGTGATACCATGAAGTATTTGTCTTCTCTAACTTGTTTCACTTTGCATAATTAACTCTTTGTAGTTAAATATTTTCTTTGCCCAATCTGGCTTTGTCTTTTAACTGAAGTTTATAGTCTGTTTATGCGTAATTGTCTGTTAGGTATGATCTGCCATCATCTTATATTGTTAATAACGTGTATTCTATGTGTTCCACCGATTCGATGTTTTTATTTTCTTCATTTTTGCTTTTTTAAAATCAACAAATACTTTTTCATTTTCTCATTTTTTTCTGTTTGATCTCCCTTATTTATAAATATTGCCATTCCATTTATAATTAACAGTCTTTCTTTATAATTTTAAGATATCTCTGTACTGAATATAATTTATAGTTTCTCATCATAACTGATATTTATAAGATCCACCTTTCTATTTATAGTCAAAATTTCATTAAAAGGAATGTAAGGATTTCTACTTGCATGACACAATATCAACCATGATATTGTTTAGAAATCAGAGGTATTCAGACCCAGATATATGAACAATTTTCCATTGACTATGACTTATCAAATGCTCATGAGTTTAATTGAATATAAATTGTCAATTGGATATCATAATTTCAATTTAATATGATCTCAAATGTTATTACTGACTTATTGACATAACTTTTATTATTGATTTTTGTTATTATATCTAATTTCATTTTTGAAACTAAGATGATAAGACCTCCAAAAATTGTGGAAATAAATTAAGAACTTATAGGTATCAATTATCAAGATATATATCTTACTTTTCCACCTACAAAGTCTAACTCAACTTTAATCTGACTTTTAAAAAATATTGCTAAGGAAGAAAGTAACAGGATAAAAACTAAATGTTCCGCCTACATAAAAAAATAATGTTACAAAACATTAAATCTGTCGCAGTTGGAAACACATTTGTGGGAGGAACACTTACAATAGAGTTACACAGACTATTTCCTTTTTTCGGTTTAGGTAGAGTTTTTATGAGAATGATGTTCGTAAAGAGCCAATGAGCCAAAAAATGACACTTATGGATGATCAAATACCATAGTGAAGGCAAGGTGTTTGATAACGTTAAAACTTATTCTCCAACACACTGGACATTACTCCTGCAATAGAAGTTGATGTGGATTTGATAACAAGGTTTTTGTTTCTCTTTTTTTTAAACCACAGGAGAGGTACAAAGTTCAAGTTTTCATTTTTACTAGTACTCCGTCTACATCCTTGCTATTCAGAATGTAATCCATAGAACCATCCGTGTCATCACCTGAGAGTATAGTAGAAATGAAAGTACTAGGCCTCCTCTCAGACATATGGAAACAGATAATGGATTTAAATATCTGTAAATGATCTTTTCATGTCTGTTACAATATTAGGAATACTGCTCTGGATAAAGACATCTCAAAACAGTGAAAAAGACAGAAGACTTTAAGAATAATGTATCTTTGAACATTGACCAAATGGAAAAATCGTTTTGAGACATAATTTTTTCTTCTCTTATCTGAAATCTGATGACTGTGATTTTATCCTTTAACATTTTTCAGTAAGTTTTAGAAAATCAAGTATGTAAAATATACTTCCTTCCACAAGTAATTAACCAATACCAGGAAAAACCACATGGAAGTTATAGAGCAATACGTTTAACATTTTAATTCCATTTGGTCATAATGTCCTTTTCAGAAATCTTTGGAATTCTTAGGCCAAGTGAGATAAAATTTCAAGAATATAAATTTATCTTATTTGCAATGTAAGCATGTCATCTACTTAAGATTTAAAACCTTTATAGTAAAAAAAATAAATAAATAATATAATCCGTATTGTCATTGAAACCATGTGCTTGATTTTCAGGAAATCTTTTCAGAAAAAAATGACTTGAAATTACTCTCAAAATGTGTCACGTTGTATGTCTAGCCAGGGCTGATGATCAGCCAGTAAGCGGTGCTTATAGGTAGTGTATAATCATTATTCACTTTTCACGCCAAACTGGTTGTTTGAGCTATAGCTTGTTTTTAGAGAAAAAGAAGCCCTCCCCCCACTTTTTTTTTTAATCAAAATGCTTTCAAATCGCCTTCTCCCTTCTATTTTCTACATAAAATGTTATCATAGATCTGTTCCTATTAGAATGTATACTTGATGAAGGAAAGTGTTTTTCTGTTATATTTGGTACTATAACTTTGTGGCATAAAACTTTCAATGAGTATTTGTTGAGTGAAGGAAATTCATCCACAGATAATTGGTTTATAACAAACTCAAAAATGGAGTTGATCATGATGAATTATGACATTGCCTGAAACCAGCAAGGTCAAATTTAATTTAGTCTCATTTGAAATACTCCCACAAAAACATATTGAGGTACCATTTTCCACCAATAAAATCAATGAGCCCTAAATGTTCTTACATCTCTATTAAAGTGCATTCTGTGCTTATTTTGTTGTCTTATGAACTAATGTTATGCTTTTAGAAAGATATATATTCATGATCCAGTTTTTCGACTGTTTCAAGTATTGAATAATTCAGTTTATAATTTTTTTTTTTTCCTGAATGGCAAAATAAAAAAGTTACTGACAAAGATCTAACTACCGGAAAATGGTTAAATAATCTTTAGCTTACCTACTGACAAAGATTAATTGGTGTGACAGATAATGGTCGGACAAGTATAAGAAATGTTTACGATATAGTTTTAAGTAAAAAATAATGCAAAGTTGCAGTGATCCTGAATGTATCTGTGGGCAAGTATGTGTATTCAAAGAGATACAAAATTGAAATAGAACTATACGTGTGCTAGTTTCTGATTTCCTTTAATGACACTTTTATGCTGATGAAAATGAGTAGAGGTGGCAAAAAGGCATATTTGTAAGCTAAAGGGTATAGTTATGATTGTTGTAAATCATGTGCATTTGAAAAATTTAGCTGAGAAAAATTAATCCAAAGGAAATAAATGAGGATGATACAGAAAATATGATAGCCTGATAGTCCTTTTCAAACACTGAAAAACTAACATAGAGAAAAGGGACTTCTTAGACAAATAGAGGAATAAAGAGTTAAAACTAAATGTTGGGAATCAGTGTTAAGATTTTAGTAACAGGGTAATGCTCAGTATAGTGTAAAAAATTTAAAATCTGTCATTTAAAAATGGAATGGACAAAGTACTATGTCTTCTGTAAATGTGAGTATTTTGTGGTCTGTGGATTATCCTTTTATAGGATGTTTTCAGAAGAGGTTCTTGCATTTGCTGGAAGCTGGGCTCAAAATACACAAACTTTTATAATCCTCTGATTTTCCTGGCACTTCTTAGTTTCAAACAAAAGATCCCTGGGACTACAGCAAGACTTGCAGATTCTATGACCAGATTTACTGACCTACAGGTAGTTGGGCAACAAAAAGTTTATCAAGGAATTCTTAAAACCAAATGGAAATTTGTAGATGATTTCAACCGACCCATAATTCCATAAGAGATGAAACTGAGGTTCAAATATATTGTGACATTAAACTTACTCTAAGTCAACAGACATTGTTGTTGTCTGTCCAGGACATGCTAAAGGAAATTTGAAGACATCTGGCAATTGAGACAAACTATTTAATGGAGGTGTTCACTAGCAATTCTGTTAGTGCTTAACTTCCATCCATGTAGTAGTTTAAAACATTAGAAACCAAATGACTCAGAACCTGTTACCTCAGCACCCTACAGATATGCTTTTATGAATATAGTTAATTCAACAAACTTTATGATTTTTCTCTCTGCAGTAGGCTCCATTCTGGGCATGGTAGACAAAGTGATTAATGACAGTACTCACAATACTTGTCTTGACGTGGTATGGAGTCTAGACAAATGGCCAGGAATACAGATCTAGAGAGTAATTCTAAGTGCTATAAATATTATCCAGTCAAATTATATGGCACTACATTGCATGTAGCAAAAGCAGGGAACCTATCTAGGAGTGGAATTGAGGAGGGAGCAGAAAATGTGAGAGAAAACTCCACAGCAAAGGTATAACAATGAGTGGGCAAATGGCATTTCTGACATACTTAAAGTTTATAAAGTCTTAAAATTTTTTAGTTCAGGAAATCTATTTAAATGTAAAAATACATTTAAATGTATTTTTCTATGACTCTGCCAAACTTTGGTTCCTTTTATCCCCCCAAATTCACCACTTTATAAATTGTATGAACTCCAGTTATATCTGTCATGCTCCTTGAAAATGTGCCCATGTTCCTAGGATAATGTTTGACCTAGAGTGGATTCTTAATAAATGAATAAATATAGAGTGGTATGACTTTTTACTGAGGGAGATATGCAAAACCATAAGTGCGTCTATTTATTTAGATTTAAACCCTTGAGTCATCTGCACGTACATGCAGCTGATGGAAAACACATTTACCTGCCTAATAGGGCCTTTTAGATCCAATGGCCATCTGTTGTTTTAATCTTATGTTGGACCCATGCATTTATTCCCTGGTCTCATTTCCCAATATGGTTTATACAACCTTCCCAATCTGTGATCTTAACACCTCTTCTGTAGCTCTGCCCAAGAATTATGTCACAGTTCTATTTGGCCCATGGCTTAGGCATCTTTCTATCCCTGTTCCTTGGATAGCTTCTCTGTCTGTACATACCTCTATACTTTTATCATGCTGGTTTGGGATAGGTAAGTTTGAGGAAAGAAAGTAAAGGCAGGCATTCCTTTTGTATCTAGAGTAAATTCTATTAAGTATATCTCAATTGTTCCTTGAGATGGTCATCGCTAATCTGTTATCAAAATCCTGTACACCTGTAGGTGTAGGCAATAACACTCATTTTTTTAAATTCACTTTGGTTTTGATACTCTCAGTGGAAAGAGTGACTTTGTCCTCTCTGACTAAGGGGAAACTCATTTTAGACTTACTCATTTTAAGGCAAAGTGATAGATCATTCAGAAAGGTCCACAATGTCTACACGTATTAAGAAAGCAGCAAACAAATGTTCCTTCAGTACATCTTTAAAGAAAACCTGCTTTAGAAAACCTCTGAGATATAAACATCTAGAAGATAGATTCACAGCATATGATTTATACTTTACTGAGTGTCTGTGGTTTTTCAAATGTAACTTTCAAGCAAAAATGACTTCATACACTTTGAGACAGAGGACAAAATGGGTATCTGTTGAATTTTAGGTTCTCTGTTATTGCTCTTTATTCATCATTTAGGAGATGTTACGCAACACTAAAAGAAGGAGATGTGTCATTAATAATGTAGATATAACTACATAAGGGGTTAGGAATGACTAAAGTCTTAGAATGGCTGAGTTACATGCTTGGATATTTAAGTGGTGGAGAATCTTATACTTTTGCATGGATGGGTACTCAATATATGGAGTAGGAAGAAAGTGCTTTGGAACCATATATATCTATTTAAGTTATTTCTACAACTTCACTAGAGCAAGTATCCAATAATTTCACTACCCTTCTGTAGAACTGCTTGACTGTAGTTCTTCCAGAATAACATTTGCACATCATGTAGTACTAAATACTCAGCTGAATTCCTTGAGTTTTATTATACCCTTTAGCTTGAGGAGAATAGGAGGCAGAATTCAATGTATTTACCAACAGAATATATGGGAGGCCTAGAAGGAGGAGTCATATGTATATGAATATGGAACCAGTCATATGTTTTGCACCCCCCTTTTTTTTTTCAAAAGAGCTACATAATATATTCTATTTAAAAGATGAATTTCAAATCACTTTTCATGACATTCTTTGAGTACGTGATTTTTTTCTGTTTTGGGTATTACTATGTAATCACATTTCAGGTTTCTTTTTTATAGGTTTATTAACATCTTTACCATATCTCTACTATTAGCATGTGGGGATAGGGAAAGGTAGAACTTGAATACAGAGAGTTAACAAATTAAAATTATGCTGGCAAAATCAAAGGACTCCTGAAGTGTTTTAAGAAGACAGGAATGCCTCATTTATCCAAAACCTCACAAAGACTGTAGCTATAGCTTTATGGTATTAATGCTAATATAAAAACATACCAAGAGAAAAAAATGCAAAAGATAGCATGGTAACACAGACTCATGTTAGAGCGGTGGAATTTAAAATATGATCTAAGAACACAGTTCAGGTAGAAGATAATTTGGATTAGAAGGCTTCAGCATTTACTCCTCTTGATAGCAAATTTTGGAGATATTTGCATTAAATTCTTATTCTTTTGCCATTATTATTAAACTGACCATCTATGACGGTTGCTAGAGAGGGTGGGATTGATACTCATGCCTGATCCTCATATATATTTTTTCCCTTTCTTCCTTTTTTCCTTCCTACTTACCTACTTCCCTTCCTTCCTTTCATTTTTTTTCTTTTCTATTGTTTCGTTTTAATATATTTACATGCAAGAGACATGCTTAGTCTCTTGCGAGTAGATTAGTGCCACTAATTTTCTGAGACTACAGTCCACTTTGGTCCATTGATTAGATAAGGCATGTGTCCTAGAGTGGACAGTGTATGTTAGATGATATCAGAATTCCCTATAGGCTTTGTGTTATTAGAATAATTACTGTAGAACTCTTCCCTGGTGACTGCTCCTCTTCTACAAGATTTTCTTTTCTAATTTTTTTGTGCTCTCCTTCTCTTCCATTCTCTCTCTTTTTATAAGTGGATGAAATATAATAAAGGAAAAATTAAAGTTTTGGGGAGGGTATACAGAAAGGAAAAGACTAAGTGCAATCACTTTATTTTACTTTTTAGACTTTTAATTTAAATTCCAGTTAGTTAACATACATTATAAATTAGATTTGGGTGTATAATTTAGTAATTCAGCAGTTCCATACAACACTCAGTGCTCAACACAAGTGCTCTCCTTAATCGCATGTTTATTGTAAAACCCCCAACTGTACTGTTTTTCCCTTAGATAAACTAGAATGATCCTAGTAAAATAGTTTTCTGATTAAAAAAACCTAGATACAATTAGGCAGAAGCAATCCCATAAAACAACGAACAATATTATGTACAATGGTATAGTTGTGAAAGTATTTCCTAAACATACCTACTTAGATCTGGAATTTTCTCTTGCGGAATATGAAAGAAAAGTATTTTACCATTTTACAGAGGAGGAAACAGTCTCAGGAGGGAAACTATTTTCCCAAGTACATCAAGGAAACCTGCTCTATAGAATTTATGGATGTCTTAATCCTAGCGAGATCCTTATCATCTTGCCATACCTTTCTACCTTCTGAGAATCTAGAATTCATATTTTAAAAAGTAGATTATGTATTGGAACTAAGGGAACAAAACTTTGTCCTTTCTAACAATCAGTAGTTCATGAGTTAATTTCGACTAAGTCATTGTAGAACACTGTCCGGACAAGCCAACCAACAGGGGCCAGAGAAACTAACCTAGAGATGGACCATATGTGTGATGAAAATGACTCCAGGTCAAACATCTGTTTTTTCAGACAGCCTGATAAACACCATCTGTGGAATTGCTTTTTGAATTACAAGGATAAGGTTGCAACATATATATGCAATGTGAAGTTATGTATATTTATGTAAAACTATCTAAGGATAGAGATTACACTTTAAATCATATTGTGGCTTGTAATTCCTGTGGATATTAATATTGATGGGGACAGATACATTAGTTGATAATCATGTAATATTTTTAATGTAAGGGTTTATTTGCACAAGGTTCATACTCCACTCTGAGGAAATACTATGTATTTATTGCTAAGAACTAATAAGATGAAATGCTATAATACCATAATAACACTGACCTAATGAGGTAATTTTTTTTTTTTAAAGATTTTATTTATTTATTTGACAGACAGAGATCACAAGTAGGCAGAGAGGCAGGCAGAGAGAGAGAAGGGGAAGCAGGCTCCCTGCTGAGCAGAGAGCCCGATGCGGGGCTCGATCCCAGGACCCTGAGATCATGACCTGAGCCGAAGGCAGAGGCTTTAACCTACTGAGCCACCCAGGCGCCCCAATGAGGTAATTTTTGTTTGAAGACTCCCAGACACAAACTCAAAATTTTCCTTCATTCTTTAAATTTCTTTTTCCAAATTGTATGTTTATTTTTTAGACATCCCTACCAACTGGTGTTGGTAGACCATGCTCAAAGAATTTGTCGACATAATTAATAATATCTTTCTAACGCAGCACATATGCTTACTCAGGGTATCGGAAGTAAACAAGAGCAGAATGTGCCTCCTGAAAAACAAACTGCTTTGACTCCTTACTATATTTAGATTAATTATCACAGATGTGATAGTAGAGATTGGAAATCTGACCAACAGAAAACAGAGCAAAAAGGATGAATTAAGAGCTTTTGGACAAAAGAAGGACCCCCCTACCCCTCACCCCATTCATAAAAACTTTCACAAAAATGAAACTTTTTATGAATGCTCTCCCTAGATGTTTCTGGTTAAGTATGTCATTGAAATAGTTTCCCCTCTGCTGTCTCCAATCCCTTTTAGTGGTTTTGGGAATTCATTTAGATCATTCTGGTGTTGTAGGGGACAATAGTGCCTTTCCATGCCTTCTTTGAGATTAATATAAGTACAGGTTTAACACAGTGCTGGGACAGAACATGATGCTGAAGTTCTGGAGCATCTGAACTTATCACTGTCATAGTTCTCAAATTGGTCAGATCCAGAAGGAGAATACAAAGATAAAAAAGTAAAATATTTAGTTATCTCTCTATTGCAGAGATTCAAAACAAAACAAAACAAAATAGGGGTGCTTGGGTGGTTCAGTGGATTAAGCCACTGCCTGCAGCTCAGGTCATGATCTCAGGGTCCTGGAATCAAGTGTGCATTGGGCTCTCTGCTCAGCAGGGAGCCTGCATCCCTCTCTCTCTGCCTGCCTCTCTACCTACTGTGATCTCTGTCTCTCTTTGTCAAATAAATAAATAAAATCTCAAAAGAAAACAAAAACATCTTTACTTCTGAGGCTGAATGAACTGTAAGTAATTGCACATAGATGTTGAGATTCCATTTCAACAAGCAAACAAGACTTAATATCACAGAGCAGTTAATTCCTCTTAAATCAAAATGAGAATCAAAAGTAAATGAACAGAATAAAGAATACCAAGAATTTCAAGGAACAAACCTACACTAAAGCTGGAGTTTGTACATTGTAAGAGCCACATTTAATACTTCTCTGCGCATGTGAGCAGAGAGAGATGGCTACATACCCAAATTTTGTAGTAAGTATAGTGTTCTTGATTTAAGAGCATGATGTATAAAAATGATTTAGATGAATTATTAGTATGTATCTTTAATTGGATCAAATAATGTACTGGCTGCTGTTCATAAAACTTCTAAATTAAAATAAGTTTAGCTAAGAAAAGATGTTTGAATATTAACAAGTTAATCAGCATATAGATGATTTAAGACTAATGTTCACATGTATACTATGTAGGTGAAATTATTAATCATATATTAAAAAAGCTTATCCAACAATTAGAATTTACAGTCAGTAAAAATACTGCCATTCATTTATGTAGGTTACATGGGCAAAGGATGATAATGGATGTAAATAGATCTTGTAAGACAATAAATCATTATATTATTCTGGTAGTAATTTTATGAATATATTGCTGTTTTCAGGAAATATAAAGCCTTGACTATAGATGTCAATTCATGGAAATGTTAGCTAGAACTTGGTTGATGACTGAGTGGGTTGTTGAAACAAAATAGAGAAGGAACCACCAGATAGTATTAGACTAGAACAAGAGAAGAAAATAAACTAAAGCAGTATTAGTATAGAAGTCAATTTACATTAAATTTTTGTGGTTTAAGAAAAGCAGAAGCTACCAGAATGTAAAGCACAGAATCCAAAGGAAACATGTTTCTTGTCCAAAAACAATAGCACCCAGATTTCTTATGAACATTCAAGGTAGGTTTTTAAAGACCTGAAATTTACCCCTGGGGCAAATAATACATTACATGTTAATAAAAAAAATAAGTAGAGAGGGGGAAACATTGTGTAGGACTATTAATAAAAGAATTATGACTTTATTTTAAGATGTACACACAAATTTCCAAAAATGAAAAAAGTATACTCTATACATGAAAAATAAATAAATAAAAAATAAAGACATGGAATTGTGGGACATCTGTTTTTCTGGGAAATGCATGGAGAGCCTGCTCATTTGGCTTGCTAAAAGATTAAATGCTGTGATAACCTGCTAGAAAACATAGAACACATGATTCTTTTATTTTCAGCCTACATTTATGATTTTCACTGTTTTCCGCAAGTTTCCTCCTTGGGATTACTCGTACACTTACCTGCCATTATTAATTACAGCAGGCTATAATATCGTATATTAGTAATCAGAATAATAGTGCTTCTCAGTGGTAGAAACAGGTCTTCTTTATCTTTGTATTTTCCATTTTATACCAACATACAAATGCAAACATGATTATGCACCCACACAACTGAGTGATGTTTTTCCACAGAAGTGCCTAATATATATTTGATAAGTGAAAAAATAATACATTGTTTAATGATTTAAAAATAGGTACCTAAAATATATTTCAGGATATTAATTCAACTGAAATATTTTGAAACTTCTCCATACTAACATATGTTACAAAAACAAAAGATGATATAAAGGCTTTTCTTTATTTTTGCCATGTGCTTTTTCTTAGTATTTTATAATCCTTAATCTTTTAATATTCATTGCAACCACATTGGGTAGATGCTACTGCCATTCCCATTTTGCAAATGAAGAAACTGGGACACAGCAAGTTTTGTAATTTTGCAAGGTCACAAAACTAGGAAGTTGTAAAGCTTGCATTTGGTGACATATTTGTCTCTAGAGTCCAAGTTCTTGAAATTCATGCTAGACTGAAATTAGTTTATGGTAACCTTTATAAAGGACTAATAAAATCAGTCTTGTTATTTTTTTATTCAACATTTAGCACAGTCTTGAATAAATATTAAAATGATCTATTTAGTAAAGGAAACTATTAAAAAATTAAAAAGTACCTTTTAAAGGAAAAACAAAGTGAAGTGTATGTTAAGAAGTAGAAAACAAGGGGCACCAGGGTGGCTTAGTGGGTTAAAGTCTCTGCCTTCAGCTCAGGTCATGATCCCAGGGTCCTGGGATAAAGCCCCGCATTGGGCTCTCTGCTCAAAGGGAAGCCTGCTTCCCTTCCTCTCTCTCTGCCTGCCTCTCTGCCTACTTGTGATCTCTGCCAAATAAATAAATAAAATATTTAAAAAAAGAAGTAGAAAACAGGAAAAGGATGATCTCAAAAATAGTTCTTTATTTTTGTAATAAGTACCCCCAGCTAAGCTCATCCTAAAGTAGTATTGCACATACCTATATGAAAACATATAAACAGAAATATGTGAAAATCCAAAACCACAAAAGCAATAACATTGAGTGAACCTCCCAATTTCTTTAAAAGTATGTCACATTGTCTTTAAAGCCATGGGAATAGTTATGAAAATGAAATTTGCAACTAAGTCATATGCTTGATTAATAAAAAAGGTCAAAAGAATTCAATATGAGTTGCTTTATAATGTTTTCACTAGGAAAAATGATATCAAAGCAACACTAATTTAGAAGTGCTAATATAGAGGATACATTTAGCATTTTACTTTGTAATGCATATTTTCTATGAAAATAATTCAAGCATATAAAATAACCATGTGTAGTTTTTATCTCTGGTGATGATAAATGATATTTATCCTTTATAATTCTGTAGAATCATGTAACTATTTGTAAATATGTTATACTTTGAAAAGTTTATCCTATTTAGTTTGCATTTATAAAACTAATGCTTTATAACACCTGAGACTTATTTTCTTGGAATGTTATATTTGTTATATTTCATGGTCTTGCACATAGGTATTAAGGAATAGCTTATCAAAATATTCCAAGGACATATATTACAGGTTTTTTTTTTTGCTGTTTATAAAGCAAATATTAGAAGAGCAATTTTGGCTGCTTCTATTGAATACTACATATTTTGAGATTTTTGGATAAAAATTCTTTGAATATTAGTAAATATTGGAAAAAACAGCTTTCAATATAAAATATTAGAATGTAAGAACTTTGGAACTCTGTCTACCTAATATCCAAAGACTTTATGAGACAGAAAAATGTTGAAAGAGATTTTAGGGACAGTTACCTTCCTTATATCATCTGCATTTTTATTTGAAATTCATATTCTTTATTTGAACTTCATGTCCAGCCATTACAATTACTGCTTCTTTGAACAAATACCTATCGAATGTATATGTTCCTCCAAAAACTGTTTGAATCTGGGGGCTCTTGTGATGAAAAAGATGAAGTCCTGCTCTCATTGACCAACATTCTGCTAAGGAGAGATAAAAATAAGCATGAATAGTAAGTGCTTTGAGGGAAAATAAAGCATATTTAGGAGATACTGTTGAGTATAAGAAGGTGCTCTTTTGAAAGACTAATAAGAAACTGTCTCTCTGTAAGATAACATTTGAATGCATACCTGAATGACATAAGGATGCAAAATACATATTTATCTAAAAGATGAGCATTCTTTGTTGAGGGAGTAACAGGTTCTAAGCCCCATAGATACATATTTGCTTGGGTTGTGTAAGAAACCTCAAGGAGACCTGTGTGATAGGAGAAAGTTAGATGAAGGAGCAAAATAGAAGTCAGTTGCAAGATAACTTTGAGCCTACCTTGCTTTATTAAAAAAATAAACTTTTTGGAAATAAGTTCAAACTCACAAGGAAGTAGCAAAAATAAAAATAGTAGAAAGAACAGCCCTATAATCTTTATTCAGATTAATGTATTATCAACATTTAAGGCCATTTGCTTTATTTGTCCTGCCTGTGGGTGTGTGTGTATTTTCTCCTAAGCTATTTGAAGGTAAATTAAAAACAACATTGATCTTTGTCTTTATTCTTCAATGTATATTTCCTTAGGGATATTATCTTTCATAACCAGAGTGCAGTTTTCAATTTCAATATATTTAACATTGATATAATACTGTAATCTGTTTATATTCCAGTTTTGTCAAGTTGACACAATTATATTTGTCACTGACTTTTTTTTTTGGTCTCCAGGACAGAATCAGACACCCTCTCACATATTGCATTTAGTGGTCATCCTTCTTTAGTTTCTTTTAATCTGAAATAGCTTCCACAGACTTTTGTTAGCTTTTATGATATTATTTTTAAGAATATATTCTTCCTAGTTTCTGCCCTTTTAAGAAATAGATTATTTACCATACTGGGTTTATCCTGGTTAGACTGAGGATAGGAAATTTCAAGTGGAATACCACCTTCAGGATTCTGCTTCTGGAGACCCATCATGTACATGAGTCTCTTACTACTGATGTCAGTTTTGATTACTTAGGCAAGGTTCTGTCTGATTCTCTACTGCATATTTACTGTTATTTCTCCCCTTGCAATTAATAAACAGTCTGTTGGGAGACACTTTCAGACCATGCAAATATCTTGCTCTTCCTCCTGTTCTCCTACTATTATATGCAACAATATGTATGGATTAAAAAAATAAGTAAAAGAAGACAAACATTAAAAAAAATACATGCTTAATTACACTTAAATGTAGCTCCAGAACAGGAAAAAACTAAACTACAGTAATAGAAACCATATAATATTTTCCCATGGAAAACAAAGATTGGAATTAGGCATAAAGGCAGTTCCTGAGCTGATGGAAGCAATTAATATCTTTTATTGTGTTTCGATTATGTAGATACATGTTTGTCAAAACTTAACAAAGACTATACTGAAGATCTTTAAATACAATTTATATAATATATGAAAATATATTATATAATATATGTAAATATATAAATATATATATAAATTAAACTACATGCAAATTTTGTATCAATACATAATTGCAAGATAGAAATAGAATTGTATCAATAGCATTACCACTATTTCCAAAAAAGCCATATATTTAATTTTTAGTGTTTCTTTGAGTAATCTGCTAAAATAGCTAAAAGAGCAGATAAATCTAAGAAACAAAAAGTATTGATATTCCACAAAAAATATTCTACATAATGATTTATTCTTGAGTCCTAGCTTGTGGGATATAGGGTACTACTTGGGATTTCAGGGGACTAGAAGATCAAGAGAGGCTGTAATTGCTAATAATAGCATTTCATTTCCTAGCATTTCATAAATAATAGCATTTCATTTCCTTCTTCTGATGCAGAAGAAGGAAATGAAATGCCTGCCTGAAACAACCAAATAAAAATCAAAAGGAATGGAAAAAAATGTTGATGTTAAATAATTTAAAAAATGAGTTAAACGCATACTTGAGCAAATATGCAATATTGTACCTATAAATACTAAGTTAGCTATAATGTTTTATGTAAATTCCCCTTACCAGATTAAGTTTTCTTCCATTCCTGCATTCCTTTTTTTTTTTTTCAATCAGGAAAGGGTGTTACTATTTGTCAAAATGTTTTTCTGCATCTATTGCATGTTTTCCTCTTCTCTTATTTTACTGTGGTGAATTATAGGTTGACTTATAAAAATGTTATAACCTCATATTTCTGAATTAATCTTAATTGATCATAATGTATAATTATTTTAATATATTGTACCACTTAATTTAATGATTTTAAATTATTATAATTTAATGATTTTAAAGATTATAAAAAAAGGAAAAATAATCTGTATTATGGAGTTTATTTTTAGAAGTGAAATGCATTTCAGCAATAATAGCACAGAGAGAAAATAATACAATTTTAAAAAGGCTGTCTTCACATATTTACTAGTTCTATTGTCCTTAGTTCCTTCAGCTATATCTGAGTTTCATATAATTTTTCTTAATTTTTCTTAAGCCTGAAGGACTTAAGGGCATTTCTTATAGTTTCCATCTCATGTCGACAAATATTTTCACTGTCAGCTTATCTGATCATGCCTTATTATCACGCTTATTTTTGAAGAATATATATGTGTGTGTGTGTATACACATATATATACACATATGTATATGTGTATATATATATGTGTGTATATGTATATAATGTATATGGGGCTCAGAATTGACAGTTTTTCCTTTACACTTTAAAGATGTTATTCAACTGCAAAATTATGTCCACTATTTCTGGTGAAAATTTAGCAGTCATTCATATTCTCATTCTTTTATAACTGCATCTTTTTTTTTCTGGCTAAGTTTAAAATTTTCACTTTGATCTTCAGTTTTCTACAATTTACCTATAATTAACTTCGATGTGATTTTCTTGAATTCATCATACTTGGACTTCACTGAGTTTCTTGGATCAGTAGGTTGATTATTTAAAAAAAATTTAGTTGTATTTGGGCTATTACTTCTGATAAATGTGTTTTGTTTTGTATTTCATTCTCTCTCCTTTTCTTATTGAATTCCAATTACACATAGATCTCTTGATTTTGCTTACATATTACTTGGGTTCTGCTACTTAAAGAAAAAAATCAAAAACCCCCAAACCCAAAAACTTCATCTCTTTTCTTTAAGATAAGTAATTTCTATTATTTGTTTTTATTTTTACTTTTTTTCCTACAATATCCAATCTGCTTAAGACCCACTAATAAATTATTCATCATAGTCTAAGTTTCAGTTGTAAGGTTTCAGATTCATTCTGGTTTGAGTTTTTAAAGCCCTTACTAATTCCAGTACTATGCATTCTTCGGTTTGTTTCTACTGAATGCTATTTCCTTTGAATCACATTTCTCTGCTTCCTTGTATATCCAGCTTTAAAAAAAAAAAAAAGTTATGGTAGATTATGAATAATACGTTATTATGGATTTATATTACGTTAGATTTTTAAAAAATTGTACTGAATTTTGGTCTTCCAATGAAATCATGACATTTAAAGCTCTTCAGGGTTTTTGCCCCCCCCCCCCCAGGGTGTTTCTATTTTAGTTTCTCCTTATTTCTAGGGAGCCATTTTTTATTATGGCTTGGTTCTTTTAAGTCTTTTTTTTTTTTTCTTTTTATTTTATTATTATTTTTTTTAAGTTCTTTTTTCATTTTATTTATTTTTTCAGTGTAACAGTATTCATTCTTTTTGCACAACACCCAGTGCTCCATGCAAAACGTGCCCTCCCCATTACCCACCACCTGTTCCCCCAACCTCCCACCCCTGACCCTTCAAAACCCTCAGGTTGCCCCAACCTCCAACCCCTGACCCTTCAAAACCCTCAGGTTGTTTTTCAGAGTCCATAGTCTCTTATGGTTCGCCTCCCCTCCCCAATGTCCATAGCCCGCTCCCCCTCTCCCAATCCCACCTCCCCCCAGCAACCCCCAGTTTGTTTTGTGAGATTAAGAGTCATTTATGGTTTGTCTCCCTCCCAATCCCATCTTGTTTCATTTACTCTTCTCCTATCCCCCTACCCCACTATGTTGCTTCTCCATGTCCTCATATCAGGGAGATCATATGATAGTTGTCTTTCTCCGATTGACTTATTTCACTAAGCATGATACGCTCTAGTTCCATCCACGTCGTCGCAAATGGCATGATTTCATTTCTTTTGATGGCTGCATAGTATTCCATTGTGTATATATACCACATCTTCTTTATCCATTCATCTGTTGATGGACATCTAGGTTCTTTCCATAGTCTGGCTATTGTAGACATTGCTGCTATAAACATTCGGGTACACGTGCCCCTTCGGATCTCTATGTTTGTATCTTTAGGGTAAATACCCAGTAGTGCAATGGCTGGGTCATAGGGTAGTTCTATTTTCAACATTTTGAGGAACCTCCATGCTGTTTTCCAGAGTGGTTGCACCAGCTTGCATTCCCACCAACAGTGGAGGAGGGTTCCCCTTTCTCCGCATCCTCGCCAGCATCTGTCATTTCCTGACTTGTTAATTTTAGCCATTCTGACTGGTGTGAGGTGATATCTCATTGTGGTTTTGATTTGTATTTCCCTGATGCCGAGTGACGTGGAGCACTTTTTCATGTGTCTGTTGGCCATCTGGATGTCTTCTTTGCAGAAATGTCTCTTCATGTCCTCTGCCCATTTCTTGATTGGATTGTTTGTTCTTTGGGTGTTGAGTTTGCTAAGTTCCTTACAGATTTTGGATACTAGCCCTTTATCTGATATGTCGTTTGCAAATATCTTCTCCCATTCTGTCAGTTGTCTTTTGGTTTTGTTAACTGTTTCCTTTGCTGTGCAAAAGCTTTTGATCTTGATGAAATCCCAAGAGTTCATTTTTGCCCTTGCTTCCCTTGCCTTTGCCGTTGTTCCTAGGAAGATGTTGCTACGGCTGAGGTCGAAGAGGTTGCTGCCTGCATTCTCCTCAAGGATTTTGATGGATTCCTTTCTCACACTGAGGTCCTTCATCCATTTGGAGTCTATTTTCGTGTGTGGTGTAAGGAAGTGGTCCAATTTCATTTTTCTGCATGTGGCTGTCCAATTTTCCCAGCACCATTTATTGAAGAGGCTGTCTTTTTTCCATTGGACATTCTTTCCTGCTTTGTCGAAGATGAGTTGACCATAGAGTTGAGGGTCGATTTCTGGGCTCTCTATTCTGTTCCACTGATCTATGTGTCTGTTTTTGTGCCAGTACCATGCTGTCTTGATGATGACAGCTTTGTAATAGAGCTTGAAGTCCGGAATTGTGATGCCACCGACTTTGGCTTTGTTCTTCAATATTCCTTTGGCTATTTGAGGTCTTTTCTGGTTCCATATAAATTTTAGGATTATTTGTTCCATTTCTTTGAAAAAAATGGATGGTATTTTGATAGGGATTGCATTAAATGTGTAGATTGCTTTAGGTAGCATAGACATTTTCACAATATTTATTCTTCCAATCCAGGAGCATGGAACATTTTTCCATTTCTTTGTGTCTTCCTCAATTTCTTTCATGAGTACTTTATAATTTTCATCCAAATTGGTAAAGAAGAAGTCAAACTATCACTCTTCGCAGATGATATGATACTATATGTGGAAAACCCAAAAGACTCCACTCCAAAACTGCTAGAACTTGTACAGGAATTCAGTAAAGTGTCAGGATATAAAATCAATGCACAGAAATCAGTTGCATTTCTGTACACCAACAACAAGACTGAAGAAAGAGAAATTAAGGAGTCAATCCCATTTACAATTGTACCCAAAACTATTAAGATACCTAGGAATAAACCTAACCAAAGAGACTAAGAATCTATACATAGAAAATTATAAAGTACTCATGAAAGAAATTGAGGAAGACACAAAAAAATGGAAAAATGTTCCATGCTCCTGGATTGGTTCTTTTAAGTCTTAACCTTGCTTGGGTCTCCACTATTTTCCTGAAGGTCTTGGCGAAGTTTCTTCACTGTTGTTGAATTTAAACTCCAATGATTACATGACGTCTGATATTTTTGTTCATTTCTCAGTCCTTCATTAACTACTTTCTGTGAAACTTGTAGACTCTGGCCCCACACATGTATATCGTAAGTCTTGACCAATATTCCAGAGAAACTCCCATTCAAACATTTAGGACCTGTTTCTCAAACTACACTGCCCTTCCAGCATCTCTCTCCTTTTAAGTCCTCTGTCTGCAATCGCAACCACATCCTCAAACTCCAAATCTCATCTCTGGCTCCCTCAGTTTATCAAGTGTCAAATGCTTTTTGCTAGTGCTCCAAATTCATGTGCCAAAGAAAGTTCAGACAAAAGTAGGTCTCACTTCATTTTTTTTTTTCTTTCAAGGATTGTGGTCTTTCAAATGCTGTCACTCAATTCCTAAAAACGTTGTTTTATATATTTTATTCACTTTTATAGATGTTTTGGTGGGAGAGCAAAAATCTGGAAACATTTATTCTTTTTTTTTAAACTTGCTCAATTTTTGAAATTCCAAAAAATGTGTTTACTGTCACAATTGAAAAGATAGAATCAGAGTTAGAACTGTTGCTAGAATTTCCCTGTCTCATTCCTTATTCAAGCTTATCAGTGTTAATGACATAGTATGAAACTTTCCATTACATATCTCATTGACCAGAGGGACACAAACAAATTTTTTTGATATAGACATAAATTAGATAAGAATTTATCTTCTTTTTCTATAAGCTTAATGTGCATATAACTTAGCAGGTAGTTTTTAACACTATTCAGTGTATCATGTACATCACTCTTGGGTAATACTTAGGAATCTATTTCATTGTGTGATGGAATCATAATTCAATTATTTCCTTATGGATAAAATTTTTAGATTATTGTCACTACAAAATATATTCATTAAACATCTTATTCTTGTTTTTTCTCTGTATGCTATGTTCCCTTATGCGAGTTTGCTGGGTCAAAGGGGGAAAAAACATTTAAAGATATTTTTGGATTACTTTCTGAAAACATAAGCAATTCTCTTCTACATTCAGCATTATCTGGGAATGTTAGTTTCCCTACCCACTTGTCAAAATTCGTTTAGAAGTTGAATATATGTTTTTCTTATGAAATTTCTTTTGAAAAGTGTTTATAGAATCTAAGCTTGACTGAGGTAGATTAAAATCTGTTCCAAGTGTAGGAAATTGTTTTTAAAAATCCTATATAAATAATCCCACAGCTGCATAAGAACTTTTGAAAGATTTCATAGTCTAGTCAATAGTGACTGACATCACAAAAATGTGTAAGACAAAAAAGGAAAGTGAACATAATAAGATTTATCAAGGCTTTCTTTTTGTTTTACATATGGTTGCATTATCCCATTTAATGTTGGAAATGTAATTTTAGTGTGAAATTGATTCATTGACATATTTACTTGAGAGTAAACAACTTTCAGAAAAGATCTGCAGCCATGAGTTAATGACCCAAAGTCTCATTGAAATTATTTTACCTTCATTTGAGTGTCCATTTAGAAGATAATGATTTTTTCCCAAGGTCAGCTGCAATTAATTTGAAGGCACTTCCATTTTGATTAGCAATTTCACTGACATCATTAACAACAAATTGTTCACCAATCTAAGAAAGGTTAAGTCTACAAATCTGTTAAGTTCTGAGGAATAACTTGAGTCTGTTTTATTAACATTTAGCTCCCTCTTTGTCTTTCCATATAAGAGAAGAAAATATATGAAACTCCTGGAATCTATGTCAGCCACTTCTTTGGTTTAATTTTGAAACTGATCAATCAAACCATGTCAGAGTTTTACCTTTCCCCTGAAGCTCAAAACAGAAGTCATTAAATTTTGTTGTCAGTCACAAGCAAAGCCAATCTGTCAACAAGTACAGATGAGTGAACTTCTCATATGCTTGTCTAAAACTATGAAAATTTTATTTTATAAAGAACATAAGAGTTTTTGCTATGGTTCTATATACCATGGCATGTCTGTGTGAACATTTTATATTTTTTTGTTTTTTTTTTAAATTTTAAAAGATTTTATTTATTTGACAGAGAGAGAGAGAGATCACAAGTAGGCAGAGAGGCAGGCGGAGGGAGAGGGGGAAGCAGGCTTCCTGCTGAGCAGAGAGCCCAATGCAGGGATCCATCCCAGGATCCTGAGATCATGACCCAAGTCGAAGGCAGAGGCTTAACCCCCGAGCCACCTCGTGTGAACATTTTAAGAGTGCGTTCGCACTACAGGTGTCTAAACTATCCGGTTCATAGAATTTCCCTTAGTTTCATATCATTTTAACATCACCTCTTTAGATATAAAATTCTGCAGTATTTCAAGAGCTATAGGCACTCGGAAATTTATTTTACTTTAAGATGCCCCAAAAAAACTCCAGACATTTAATCTCCATATTTTAGACTAAAAATGTATTTTAACATTTTGTTTGAATAGCATTTTATTATTTTCTGTGCTATATACATCATACACAAAAACAATCAAGTTAGTGTGAACATATCTTTTTTTTTTTCCATTTTATTTATTTTTTCAGCGTAACAGTATTCATTCTTTTTGCACAACACCCAGTGCTCCATGCAAAACGTGCCCTCCCCATTACCCACCACCTGTTCCCCCAACCTCCCACCCCTGACCCTTCAAAACCCTCAGGTTGTTTTTCAGAGTCCATAGTCTCTTATGGTTCGCCTCCCCTCCCCAATGTCCATAGCCCGCTCCCCCTCTCCCAATCCCACCTCCCCCCAGCAACCCCCAGTTTGTTTTGTGAGATTAAGAGTCATTTATGGTTTGTCTCCCTCCCAATCCCATATCTTTATTAAACCATCCAATTACCATAGCATTTCCAAGTATTCCTCCGAATTTTTCTGAATCAAACTGCTTCATAGGCTGAAAGAATCAAATTATGATATTGTAGGCTTTTGTTTTTGTGTTTTTTTTTTTTTTAAGATTTTATTTATTTATTTGACAGAGAGATCACAAGTAGGCAGAGAGGCAGGCAGAGAGAGAGGAGGAAGCAGGCTCCCTGCAGAGCAGAGAGCCCGATGCGGGGCTCGATCCCAGAACCCTGAGATCATGACCGGACCCGAAGGCAGCGGCTTAATCCACTGAGCCACCCAGGCGCCCCTGGTTTTTGTTTTGTAGGAAGAGTTACTGTATGTAAAAGTTTGAAGGTCGAGAGGGAAGGAGAAATGTTTTCTTGATTAAAAGGTGGATGATGCAGGGGCACCTAGTTGGCCCAGTCATTTAAATGTCTGCCTTCAGTTCAGGTCATGATCCCAGAGTCCTGGGATTGAGCCCTGCTTTGGTCTCCCTGCTCAGTGAGGAGTCTGCTTTTCCCTCTGCTCCTCATCCCATTCTCGTGGCCTCTCCCACTCTCTCTCTCTCTCTCAAATAAATAAAATCTGAATAAGTAAGTAAGTAAATAAATAAAGGTAGATGATTCAGAAGATCAGAAATTGTACCTATACCATATTAAAAAATAAAATTGTATCTCTTGTAGATTTTTCAATAATTGTATGGTGCTGGTAACAGTACCATATTCCAGTCACCAAAGAATTTACTAGAGGTTGGGGTCAAGGAGCTAATATAAATGTACAAAATGGCCTACAACTGCTCTTCAGTTATGCACACCACCCACACATGGCAGTAGGCAGGCAAAATTAAATGTAAAAACATTTTTAAGTGAGAAGTTTCTTGAGACAGGTTTATTTGTAGCATCAGTAAGATTGGAATTTAATTGCCAAATTCTTTGTCTTCTTACCCTTGAATATTCAATAGAGGTCTAGTATTAATGGCACTTTAGAATACTGAAGGAAGAATGGCACTATTCCAAGAATTTGAGTAGTTGTTAATTAGTTGGTGATTAATTAAAAGGATTCCTGACATAGAGTTGGAACCCCTCATTGAAACTCAGAGTGTGGCTTTAAAATTGGATTGTCTCAGAAGCAAATATGAACTGAACTCCTGAAAAAAAAAAAGAGTTCCAAAATAGGATGATATTCTAAGTAATATACCTTGATGGAATTTTATATATACATATAGGCTTATTTATGTTATACATATATGACATGCAAGTATAAGTACTTATACTACGTGAACCTATGAAAATATTTAGATACTAGAAAATGTGCTATATTGGGTAGTCCTATTGGTTTTCAAAGATAGTTGCTTTCTTTGATAGTGTAAATAGTAATTTACTCAGTTGAAAAGTGATGAAATTAGAGCCTTTTTCATGGAATTTTCCAGATTAGATCTTTAAAATATATTTTTAACATATTTTATTTATTTATTTGACACAGACAGAGAGACAGTGAGAGAGGGAACACAAGCAGGGGAAGCTGGAGAGGGAGAAGAAGACTTCCCACCAAGCACGGAGCCTGATGCTGGGCTCAATCCCAGGACCCTGGGATCATGACCTGAGCCGAAAGCAGATGCTTAACGACTGAGCACCAGGCGCCCCCCAGATTAGATCTTGTGGTAGATTCTGAAGATGACTATTAACAAGTCCACCTTCCCTGTACACATACATGTCATCAAGAAGTGATGTCAACTTCTCTCCATACAAACATTCCCTGGATCTGTGACCTGCTTGACAGACCCTCCCTAACCCCCCACACCCAAAGTCAATATAAAAGGAGACATAGATGCAGTTGAAATCAAGATAAACTTTCCTATGGGCTGGAACAAGAAAGAAGCCAGTGGAAATAGTAAGGAGAAGATGCTTCACTTTATTCTGGTTTGTACTGAAGTAAAAGCCTTTCAAAGATTTTGAAATTGCCATTCCTATAGTGTCACACAATGCTCTGTAATTATTTAGCTTCACAGCATTTATTACTAACTTATGCACATTATGTAGATTTTATTTATACACTTTTTAGGGCAGGGATTTTTATTGTCACTGTTCCTTCGTAATCAATGTGAGTGTCTGACTGATAGTACATGCTGAATAAAGATTTATTTTTGTGTGTATGGGAGAAGATAACAATATAAAACAAAGAATTAACATCCATATTATATAAAGAACTTCTCCAAATCAATAAAAACAGTCTATATAAAAATAAAGGAATATACACAGTCAAGCACTTAATAAAATGAAGAAATTAAATTCCCAATAAATGAAACTACATCTCATTTGACAGGGACTTACAACAAATTGAAACAATAAACAGAAAGTTCATTTCACACCCATCAGATTAGAAATCTCAAAAGTTTGACCATATTAAATATTTGGACTCATATAGGGGAAGAAAAATTTCCAAATGCTGTTTAGAAAATGTAACTTACTTGAAAAGCTTTGGAGAGCAATTGGTATTGTCTCATTAACCTATAAAAACTCTAAGAACCAGTAATTCTACTTTAGTAGAAAAAAAAATCTTGGGTGTTTGAACAAAGAGACAAAGAGGAATAGAATAGCCTATATATAGAGAGATAGATATGTATATGTGTATATACATATCTATATATAGGCAAACTTCAAAATTACACATATATTTGTATAATGTACATTTATATGTATATATGATAGTACTGTTAATATGTATCAAATTTAAAAATCCTCTATATTATTTAGGTAGACACATAAATGGATATAGCTTAAGTTAATGTCATTGTTTCCTTCTTGTAAGCAAGAGATAGGTGTGGCCCTGGGAGGAGAATTTAAGGGATTAAACTATACTGTTCATTTATCCTTTACTCAAAAAATTGGTTGGTGACTACACAGGTGTTTGTCAAATAATTGTCTTGATTTTTCTCTATTTTTTAAGAAACATAATCCATCGTATTATATATTGTAAGTATTTTGCTAGTTACAGAGTATATGATATATTGCATAATCCTTAATTTGGGTAAAACTCTATAGATCTAAAGCCAAAAAGAGAGAAAAGAGGTACCCAAAACCCCATATATTGAAGTGAGGTTTGAAAAACATGACTTCATTCATGCAATTATCATAATGAAAAAGCAGAATGAATGCAAATATCATAATTCAAAAGCAGATGTACTCAACCGGTAGAAGACTTTACATGGATAATCACTTAACTGGTTGTCATGACTTCACCTCTGCATCTTGATTGGACTATTTCCTCCCATCTTCTATCATTTTAGACACCTGCTCTACAAAATCCCCATCTCTCTTGGGTCATCTCACAGTTTATGGAAAAAAAAATTAGATCACACATCAGTGGACCCACATACCATTCCAATATGCTCTGGTGACATCTTGAAATATCTATGAATACATTTTTTTTTTTTTAACTAAAGTGTTAGACTTTCAGGAAACTGTCACCTTCTTAAGTTTTTTTGTATGCTTATTTGTTGATTTCTTAACTAAAATTCTTGGAAACTACCATTTACTCAAAGGAAATTTCCCTTTCTAAAGCTTTTTTTTTTTTTTTTTTTTTTTAAATGATTGTACATAATACCCAGGGGGGATATTTGCATCACAGATTTCTACCTGGTCTTGCTCTTTACATCTGTGTCAAAAAAAACTGATTATAAATTTAAATAAATTTAAACTTACAAAAAATATTTTCTAATCATAAAGAGGTATTTATATTTCTTATAATGACTTAAACATTGTAATTTGGACCATGAAAAGTAACACAAAGAACACACATGAAAATTTTCTCTTGATTATCTTCTAGGGCAAAAGGAACAAAGTTAGTAAGAGTTCACTTTGATATATTGATCAAAGCCAAAGATCACATAGGTGTGGTATGCCCATCCTTCCCAATGTTCCTCTATTGGAGGTGCAAATTGAACTGTTTTCATGCTGCCATGACACCCAAGTTTTGAGACTTAATGACTACAACTGATTCATTGGTCACTTTGAGTTGACTTAACGCCACAAAAGCTGGTATTTCTGAAGGTTTTTTAAATTTTAAATTATGATTATTATTATTTTATTTTTATTTATTTATTTTAGAGAGAGTGAGCAGGAGGGGTAGAGGGGAAGGGTAGAGGAAGAGGGAGAAAGAATCTGAAGCAGACCCTGCACTGAGTGCAGAGCCCAACATGGGGCTCGATCTCATGACCCTGAATCATGACCCTGAATCATGACCCTGAATCATGACTGTGTGATCATGAACTGAGCAGAAACCAAGAGTCAGACACTTACCCAACTGAGCCACCCAGGTGCCCCAATTTCTGAAGCCTTTTGAGGGAAAATGCATGTTCAGTCCCATATTCTAGGAAGCAGAGGTAAAAATTTAGATTCCATTGATATGTCTAAAAAGCTGTGGTGGCTTGCATTAGATTTTTCAACCCCTATTTGTAAAACATTCTAGGATAAAATAATCTGTAGGCCTTATTTAAGGTCTGTGGTATACAAATGTGGTAAGGAATCTTAATAGTCCCTATCTAAGCCTGGTTTGTCTAGTTTGATTTTGATCAGTTGTCGATATATTGTGAAGGAAAAGCTGTAGTTCAGTGTGTGCCTACTGGTTCATCTTTGGCAAAAGTGAAGTAAACCACAGAATTTATTTGAGCCTTTAGACATCAATAGAAATAACAGAGTTTGGAAGGTTGGAAGGGTTACATAACTTACAAACAAATTGAAACTATGTTTCTTTTATATCTCCTATCAGTGTGTTTTCTTTTGCTGCTGAATAGATGTCAGAGTGTACCTTTCTTTATCACAGATTTTCTTATCTTTTGATTACAGCAGATTTTCTTATTATTTCACAAAAGCTTCATCGGTCTTTGATAACTAGCTATATGCCAGTCTTCCTATAATGTGTTTTTCTTCCTCTTGTCATTAATAGAATACATTCTGCATGTAGGATCTTCTTCATAATCGAGCAGCTCCATAAACTTTTAAATGCTGTGTCTCCTTTGAGCTGTACTTATAATAACAAATATATGGACATCTCTCATTTTCTGGCACTTTGTTTTATTGTGCTTTGCAGATATTGGGTGTGTTGTTCTCTTTTGTTACAATCTGAAGGCTTGTGCAACCCTATATCCAGCAAGTATATCGGTGTCATTTTTCCAGCAGTATTTACCCACTTCTTATCCCTATGTCACATTTGGTAATTCTCATGCTATTTCAGACCTTTTTTTTTTTAAATTTTTTTAAGGATTATTTATTTATTTATTTGACAGACGGAGGTCTTAAGTAGGCAGAGAGGCAGGCAGAGACAGAGAGAGAGGGAAGCAGGCTCCCTGCCGAGCAGAGAGCCCGATGCCTGAGACCATGACCTGAGCTGAAGGCAGAGGCTTTAACCCACTGAGCCACCCAGGCGCCCCCAGACCTTTTCTTTATTATATTTGCTATAGTGACATGGGATCAGTGACCTTTGTTACTAGTGTAATTGTTTCAGGGTATCAAGAGCCACACCTGGCTGTTACTGAGTATTAACACCTACCAGCCATTCCTCCACCTTTCTTCCTTTCCTTGGGCCTCCCTCATTCCCTAAGACACAAAAGTATTGAAATTAGACCGTTTAGTAGACCTGAAGTGGCCTCAAAGTATTTAAGTGAAATGAAGAATTAGTCAATGGGTTAAGTTTCATTGTTTTATTTTAAAGAAATTGCCACAGCTACCCCAAACTTCAGCCACTTCTACCCTGATCAGTCAGAAGCTATCAACATCAAGGGCTAATATCTAATCTAAAATATTAGAGTTTTTTCCTGTTATTGAGCCTGGAGAAGTAGCATGTCCAGTCTCTATTGCTGTAGCATACCATGGAAATTCAGAGCTGAGTTTGAGGTTCAAGTGACTTGAGCTTCAGTTCACTTACCTTCATAAGTATCTATATTAACGTCCAAGTTCCCTAATATACATACAAATGTAAAAATAATAGCTAACAAGTTAAGTGAGTATGCGGGTAAAACATTTAACAAAGGACCATGTATATGATCACCCTTTTCTATGTTAATTTCCATCTTTGTTGATTTGGATGATGGAGATAGTGGCGTTAGTGGCAAATATGGTCGCATAAGCCCAAGCCATGAATAGATGAACATAGTAAGCAATGATAAATTCAAGTTTTGGGAAAGTTGGTAGTAATCAGTTCAAAATACCCAGAAATGGTATTAAAGTTCACTTACATTTCCTCTAAATGATTCTGCATCATATATATACATATATATGTACATACATATATATCTCTATATATATATTTAAAAATACATATGTTAACAATATATATAACGGGGGCGCCTGGGTGGCTCAGTGGATTAAGCCACTGCCTTCGGCTCGGGTCATGATCTCAAGGTCCTGGGATCAAGCCCCACATCGGGCTCTCTGTTCAGTGGGGAGCTTGCTTCCCCGTCTCTCTGCCTGACTCTCTGCCTGCTTGTGATCTCTCTATCTGTAAAATAAATAAATAAAATCTTAAAAAAAAAATATATATATATATATATAACAAGACATAATAACTAGGTCATCTCACTTTTGCAAGGATACCATTTTGAGACATCTTAAATTTTTATTGAAAAATAGATAACAGAGGGTAAAGTGCATTTTCTTATTTTAATATCCTATGATGTGCATAGCTCATTAAAGCCTAAATTCCTTATTAGTCTTTTAAAAAATTGGCAAAGCTGATTTGTGTTTCTTTTTTAAGATTTTATTTATTTATTTTACAGAGATCACAAGTTGGCAGAGAGGTAGGCAGAGAGAGAGAGAGAGAGAGAAGGGAGGAAGCAGGCTCCCCATGGAGCAGAGAGCCTGATGCGGGGCTCAATTC
This sequence comes from Meles meles, assembly GCF_922984935.1. Classification (NCBI taxonomy): domain Eukaryota; kingdom Metazoa; phylum Chordata; class Mammalia; order Carnivora; family Mustelidae; genus Meles; species Meles meles. The sequence continues at coordinate 25,859,968 of NC_060066.1, forward strand.
CAGGACCCTGAGATAATGACCTGAGCCAAAGGCAGAGGCTTCAACCCACTGAGCCACCCAGGTGCCCCTGATTTGTGTTTCTTAACATAATAGTCTTAGATAATCTTCATCTACCTGACTATAATTACCTTGAATGCAATCTTACTTTTGAATTTTCAATACTAGAAATAACCAAAAATATTTTAAGATTTTAATCCATTTAATGTATGAAATCTGGAATCAAATTGTTTGTGAATATTTTGCCCTTAAGTCCACTTTCATATCAGGTATTTCATATGCTTTCCAAATCACTATAGTTCCCTTTATTTTTTTAGCTCCCCAAGTAAAAGTCTTTAGTGGTATATGTAACACATTTCAGTGGCATAAATACCAGACCATATGAAAATAAATTATTTCTAAAAATCAGCCAAATAATATAATACACCATCCCAAAACTATATATTCCCTACTACCCTAAACATTCCATACTCTGAATGATCTTTTTATATTTTTAACATAAAATTTCCTCTTTGAAATGCAAATAAAGGACAAAAATAAATAACATTTATTGAATAAATTCTAGCATCTAGTTGGCTGCTTTGTAGCCCTTATTTTTCCTTAAAACTCCATGATTTAGGTAGTATTATCCTTACAAAGAAAATAGTGAGTTTTAGTCATTTGCCAGAGGTCAAATTTAAACTTAATTCTCCCTGACACTTAAAAAGTTTAGATGGAAATTGAAGTGAATACTGTTTAGTTAGTAATTGAGGGGAAAAAAGGAAACCTTACTCTACATTCTAAAATTCTTAGAAGGGGGAAAAATAGCCTCTATTCTGTATATAAATGAATTTTACAATAAGAATTTATAAATAAGTTTATGCCTTTTTTATAATGAATCTGTTACTCCTGACACCTAAAATACCTTTGGTTGTTCTTAGGGACTTCTGGAAGAGGCTTAAGATTCAGAGAACAGTTTAATAATTTTGCAAAAAGTGTACCATAGTGTTTAAGAACTTTTACATTGTTTTCAACCATTTTAGATTAAGAAAGAGACTATTTTCAACCCAGGATGATAATCATTTCTTTTATTTAAAAATTAATTAAATTCAGGGCACCTGAGTCATTCATTCAGTTAAATGTCTGCTTTTGACTCAGGTCATGATCCCAAGGTCCTGGAACTGAGCCCCACAGCAGGTTCTCTGCTCATCAGGGAGTTTGCTTCTACCTTTCTCCTTGCTCCTTCTCTTCATGCTCTCTCTCTCTCTCTCTCAAAAATAAATAAAATCTTATAAAAACTAATAAAATTCTATTTATAAGTTAATGTAGTGCATCATTAGAATATGTTAGCATTGCCAAATATAGTATGGAAGGGTGGTAGGATGGAGAAAAGGAACTGGGAAGACATTGATACATGGGTTTAAATCTAGAGTCCGTCTTTGATCCCTGGTGTGGAATTGGTTAAATTATTCAAACTTTCTGAGACCCTCTATTCATATATCTATATACATGAGAAGTGGGTATTATATATATAATAGAAATCATATTTTTATTTTGGGTGATTCTGATGATAATTTGATTAAAATATATATGATTATAAGCTTAAATAATTATTTGATATTTTCCATATTTAATTTCTAGAAATGAGAAATAGATTATGTATATGTATGTATACACATATATATATGTCTGTAAGTATATATAGCAAGTTTAGTTCATAAAGGATTACTTCAACAAAATGAGAATCAGTTCCAATATCTAAATCTTCTGATTAGAGTTGTCTAAAATTGTGGACCAGATATCATAATATTCCTTACTCATATCCATGAATCTGTGCAATTTCATTGCAGGATTCAAGATCAAGCTGAAGTTTCTGGTCAAGAAACTCAGGCATGAAACTGGGATGTGTATTTATAGATATGAGAGGTACAATTTCTGTTTTTGACATGGTGATTAATTCTGAAAAGCAAAATATACTTCTAGTGGCTGGACTTTTCAATATCCAAGAGTGTAAAATATGTGGTTAAACTTAGAAAACAACATGGAACAATACACGTGTATATATGTATGTGTATAAATATGTGTGTATGCACATGTATATACACATATATGTGTATGTATATATATGTATATGTATATCCATATATACATATATAGACATATACACCTGTTGTGGGAAAAATGTGACTAGTTTCCTAAACAGGGTCAGTTTTTTAATAAATATAAGGGGGAGAGAAAAAGTAAAAATCGTTTTTAATGTTAAAATAAAAGCAAGGGAAGTAAAGAAAGAAAAATAATTCTGAGTATATATGATACTGGTTAGCTAAACTGTGACTATTCTGGACACACACCATTATTTTGGGGAAAAAAGTGGCATTTTCTTAACATTAATTGCCTTTACTTGACTGGTATAACAACTGAATAAAATTAGAGAAACACTTTTTTTTAAGATTTTATATATTTATTTGACAGTCAAAGATCACAAGTAGGCAGAGAGGCAGGTAGAGAGAGAGAGAGGGGAAGCAGGTTCCCTGCTGAGCAGAAATCCTGATGCAGGGTTCAATCCCAGAAATTTAAGATCATGACCTGAGCCAAAGGCAGAGGCTTACCGCACTGAACCACGCTGGTGCCCTGAGAAAATTTTTAAAAAATTAGAAGACATCAACTTTTGTCAAGCATTTATTTTCTTTGTGTTTTCTGCCTCATCAACAAGGAAGCATAAATGTGAAATATTAGACATTTCATATATACCTCCCTTTGTTTTTCACTTCTATTTTTTACCCATAGCTTAGATTAGATGCAGGTTACTTTAGTACAAATGGCATTGTATTTAGTTTGTAAAAACTACTTTCAGAACAATTCATACCTCTAATGTAGCTCTCACATTAGCACTGTGAGACTTCCTTGAATTCCCAAATCTCGGGAAGGTGTTTTCTTAAGTATGGTGATAACAACACTTATACTTTCACTGAACTTGTAACATACGTTATTGGAAAGTCTTGCCTTTCCTTGAATACAGTGGAGCAACTCGTATCTTTAAAATAATAATTACTAACTTTCTTATAAGTTATCTCCCAGTAGATTATAACCTTTGAGAGGTCAAAGATCATGGGTATGTGTTCACGCTGTATCACAAGTGACAAGCACATTGCCTGTTACTGTGTAGCTGTACATATTTAGAAGAGTGAATTAAACACTATCACACATTATGAGTTTCTGGAGATTTTACCCAACCTTTGTTTTTTTCTGAAATCTACTTTTTTTTTTTTTATTAACACCAACCACTATTATTTGTCAGTTCTCTCAAACAATGCTATTTCTCTTAGAATGTATACAAGATTTCTTTCAAGGTATATATTTATTGCATGATCTACTACAACATTTAGCAAAGAAGAGAAATTAAAATTGATCTTTGTCTGAAAATACTTTTTTAAAAAGAGTGCTCTAATTTCAAAAAGAAAAAAATATTTGGGGTCATTGACGTTTTTAATATCTGTGTTTATCCAAAAAAAAGAAACAAGTGTATAAATGTATATATATAATACATATAAAATATATGCACATATATAAATTGTTGCTATATGGAAAGGTCAGACTAGTGAGATTTTTTTTCATGTCCTATTTTAACGTTTGTATATTTCCCCTTCATATTCTATTTATTTTACCATATACTATATAGAATGTGTGACAAACTTTAGGATAACATTTTAAAAAGACACGGGGGAAATGGATCAAAATAAAGAAGAGTATATTTTACATATCATAATATTATGAAATGAACAAAAATAGGGATGCCTGGGTGACTCACTTGGTTAAGTGTCTGACTCTTAGTTTCAGCTCAGGTCATGCTCTCAAGGTAGTAGGACTGAGCCCCTTTTTGGGCTCCATGCTGAGCAGGGAATCTGCCTGAGACTCCCTCTCCCTCTACCCTTTCTCCCACTCTCTCAAATAATCTTTGAAATAATAGATACTGGGGGTGGCTCAGTGGGTTAAAGCCTCTGCCTTCGGCTCAGGTCATGATCTTGGGGTCCTGGGATCGAGCCCCACGTCGGGCTCCTTGCTCAGCGGGGAGCCTGCTTCTCCCTCTCTCTCTCTCTGCCTGCCTCTGCCTACTTGTGATTTCTCTCTCTGTTAAATAAATAAATAAATCTTAAAAAAATAATAGATACTGGAGGAATATATGTTTATTGTCATGGAAATATTTCCAACATCTCTTGACTGATTATCATCTGCCAGGCACTGTACAAAGTGCTTCCAAATGGTTTATCTTGTTTAATCTGCACATCAAAACTATGAAGTACATATTGTATTTTTTTCTTATGTTCTCTAGAGTAGGAAACTGAAGCTCTGGGATGGAGCGACCAGGTTCAGGCCACACTGCTTTTTCAGCTTGAATTCAATCTCAGGAGGTCTGATTTTCTGATTCAGGCTTCTGACCACTGTCAAACCTACATTGCTAAAAATGCTACACTCTGTAATAGAGAAAGATTCATAAGCCCTGAAAATTAATGGGGACTTAATAAGTTGTAAAAATGCACACAATTTCACCAAAATGTTTCACTCATCACTTCAATTTTATTATTTTTGTTTAAATGACATTTTCAAAGAAAATGCAGTTTTAGAACTGTTCAAATGTAGTTATTGTTTGCAGGTTTCAGTGAACTTCAGTGACATCAAGTCCTAAAGACTTGATGAAGCATTTCATCATCTCCTTTCCCAATTTTGTGAGTAATATGCAGAAATAAACTCATCATAATATGTGATATTTGATATCTTTCACAATGTTTACATGTTAGTGATTAGTTATCTGTGGGTCCTTGGGAATATCCATTTGTATAAATGACACCTTTCAAAAGCCTTGTGAAATTAAAGGGGATTCAGTTATTCTCTTGTTAAATATTTTATTCCTTTGTTATAATTAATGATAAATGGGGGGGAAAGTATAGAATGAATGGTATTGGTAGTAAAATCATTATCTGTGAAGAGGCAACCAGATTGAAAGCACACATATGTATATTTATGTATCATTATGAAATATCTCTAAGTAACTACAAAGAAATCCAAAGCAGTATATGAGGAGATGTGAAAATCTTCTCAAGTGTCAGCAACCATTTTCAGCAAGGAGCCAGAGAGAAAGTATTTCAGGTTTTGGAAGCCGTACAGTCTCCCTCATAACCAATTACAACTTAAGTTGTAGTGAAAAAGCAACCACTGATGATACATAAACACATGAGTGTAGCTGCGGTCTAATAAAACTGTATATAAAGAAATGACAGTGAGTTAAATTTGGTGTGAGCGTGGAGTATGCCTATCTCTGTTCTACATTGACCAAAAGAAAAGGGTGTCCCTTGTCCATACCCAAACCCGTGTACTGAGGAGCTAATATAAAAGAAGGCTATTTGTAAATAGCAATTCTAATGCAGATGCTTTTATCATTATGTCATTATTTTTCTAAATTAAAATAGTCCTTCAAGTTGAGTTTCCTTGGAAGGAGTAGATTAAGGAAAACTTGACAATTATTCTTTTTTTAATTAAAATTCTATTTAATGAACTAAATTAAAATTCACTAGAGATGTAACATTGTTTCATTGTCTCCTTCAGTCTGCACATCCTATTACATTTTTGTCTTTTCATTGAGAACTTGAATATTTTTAAATGTGTCTTCTTTGTGCAAATTTTGTAAAGCAATTTTCTGAGAAGCTTGGAGAGGCTAAATTAGTAAATACATGTTTCCATGGTTTCAAAAGGAAAATATACCTACTTTGCTTGTTAAAAAATGAACAGTGCCCTGCCTGAAGAGTCAGAAAGTCTAGATTATATATTAAATTTGCCATGATCTCAGTGAGAAAGGAGAGTCTGAAACTCCCTGACTCTTCCTTAGTCTTTCAAAGGGGACAATGAAGTCTGTTTATCTGGAACAATAGTTTACTCTGATAAGATCGTGGACTAGAGAGTTTGGAACAGAATTTTAAAAATTGGAAAGAATTCCAGAAAAAAGTATAACTCTAAAATATTTACCTGTCCATGGTAGAACTGGTAGAATATAGCATATAGGAGGGAAAAAAAAAAAAAAAAAAAGGATGAAAACAGAGAAAATTATGCAAGAAAAAAAATGAAGTGATTATTATGTCGGGGGGGGGTAAATGTTTATTCAAGAAAGTATAATTTGCTAATTAAGATTTTTTATTTATTTATTTATTTATTTGACAGAGAGAGATCACAAGTAGACAGAGAGGCAGGCAGAGAGAGAGAGAGGGAAGCAGGCTCCCCGCTGAGCAGAAAGCCCGATGCGGGACTCGATCCCAGGACCCTGAGATCATGACCTGAGCCAAAGGCAGCGGCTTAACCCACTGAGCCACCCAGGCACCCTATAATTTGCTAATTGAATCTCCTGTGAATATTTCCATGAACCTAGTTCTATAAATACTCAACATTGTTTTACCTATTAAGATGATTGGTGGGGAAAAGGAAAAGGCATAAGTTTCTGGAGTGATACCTTTATTCATATAATAGAAAGTTAATTGAAAATGTGTAAAAATAGATAAAGTGAGGGTGAACAATTTATACAAATTGTTTAGAGTGTGTAATTCACCATTGGGCTTCAAACAAATCTAAAAGGGTTAAAAACCTTTGTTTCTAGGGAGCATGACTGATGAGCAGGTATGAGAAAAGAAGTTTGAGGTTAAGGACTAATTTTCATTATAATCTCTTCAGTGATATTTGATATTTTAATTACATGTATCAGATAAAAACTACTTATCTATAAGTAAAAAGCATTGATTTAGAGAGCATCAAGAACATTGTAAAGCACTTTCAAAAATGCAGTTGACAAACACGGGTTCCTTTATAAGTTGGATTACCAATGGCAGTATATCTTTCTGTAATTCCATAAATTTTCCAAAACTAGGTTGGTTCTAACAGTGCCGAATGCCTGGACAATTGTTCGGGTGAAAAGCATATTGATTCCAAAACTGATTTTGGGTATGCTTCCTTCTTCAAGCTACATTATGGAGCTACATGTTCAACCTCTGTGTTACATGTTACTATAAAGTCTACAGCTATAAATAGTTTGCTGAATCATTACACTGCTTCATATTACTTCCAAATTAAACACACCTAGGCTTGGGAGCTTGAACCAAAGATTAATCGTTCTAAATCAGTCTAGGTAGAAGTGTGCCTGAATCATATCAGGTTCTGAGAAAAAACAGACAACTTTGGCTTAAGGGCTTCCCAAATATACTCATTGTTCTTTGAAGATGACCGATAATACTAATTTTGGAATTCCAGAGAGAAATTTTTCAGACTGAAAGGCAATATCAAAGGTCTTTAGACCAATCAGAGGACATGGTCATCATCAGAGTGCCCTCTGGTGGCCTGGATGAGTAATTCTAGTCCCTTCTTCCTTGGAAGTGAACAAAGACAATAGAACTTCATTCAGTTTCTAAAAGAGGCTTTTCAGTAACTGGCAGCAACTAGGCAACAGTAATTTGCAAACCCTGCCCTTTATTAAAATTCATTGTTGCTTTCAGAGTTAGAGAACTATAATTTGAGAGATCCAAGCAAGACCAAGAAGAAGTAACATTTTATATAATCACTTTCAAGAGCGGCTATATAATTAAACACATGTGCAATTAATTTTAAGCAAAAACAGCAGCCATTATGCAGTAGAAAGTTGCTTTATACTAGCCTTGGTTTATAGCAACAGAATGGATATGATGTCAAGTATTACAATTTGGCACAGTTCCCGTAAATTTACAATTTCGTGAAAGTACCATCAATAGAGCATTGTTTTTGCTTTGCTTTACTTTTCTCCAGCTTTGTGGCTCTGTTTTAGTAGCAAAACATGTGGTGTATTAGTTGTGGCAGTATGGGCTATGGCTGTATGGTGTGTAATACCAAGAAATCTATGCTGAAATTCTATTTATAAAATAAAAACAATCACACTCAACCATTAGAAAATAAATAAATGGGGGGGGAGTAAATGCATATTTAATTTTCCTCTTCTTTTTATTCACATTATTAAAAGCATTTTGTAAAATGAACTAATCATGCAATAATTTGATTTAAATGGTAGAAAATAAAAACTAAACTCTCTACTATAAAGTTTTTTAAAAAATAATTAAAACACTTAATTTTCATTTCAAAAAGTCATATGTTATCTTCGCATACTGCTCAGGTACAGTAATAGCCAAAGTTCAAAAGCAGGGCCACCTTGAAAACTTTGTGGCATTATGTAATTCCAGTAAAGCTTCGTTTTAAACACAGATTATATGAAGAATGCACAAATGTTTTTAATGATGCATTCTCTGTTATCATAGTATTCTTATCAAACAAAACATAAAACAGTCCATCAAACAATTTACTTTTTAGTTCAAGATCTAGTTAATGTTTAATGTAGATCAGTCTGGGGCACATAAGAGTAGAGAAGATTGGTTGAGTAAAACTCTAATCATAATTTTGAAATTTGATAGTTCTACTTTCAATTAACCTTTTGAGAGTGAGCTACCGGAGAATTTTGAAATTGTACAGTACATTAAGACAACTCTGATAAAATGCAGGTGACTGCATTTTCAGTGAACTTCATTGCATCTGGAAATAGCACCAGCAGAGGCTAGAAAATAAAAAACTGAAAAACCTAGCTTTGAAATAAGGATATTTGTCAGCAGTTCAGAATTCTTTTAGCAAAGTTATGACCATGGGAAATGATTCGAATCTATAAATAAGCCCCATGCAGTGCAATCTAGATCAAGATAATACAAGGAAATTTTTAATATGAAGCTGTCTGTAGAAAGAGTTCTCAGAGAGATAAAGGTTTGGAGTGCCCCCTTCAACCTTGATGCTTTGTGAACCTTAGTAAATCTTGCTGCTTTGTGCACTTTCTACTTAATTAATTCAACTAGCATTTAGCACTTTCTGGGTGCCAGGGATTACACAATACACTGGGAACCATTGATGGACAAAATAGTTAACAGCCTCTACCCTGAAGAGATTTACATTCTCCACAAATAATCAACAAGGAAATGCCAAGTTCAGTAATTATTTTTTGTATTAATGCTCTTAATGACTAGAAATTTAAAAAAGGCTTTTGAGGCAGTGAAAGTTGAGATGTGATTGGAAGGAAGGAGTGAATATAGGAATAGATTTGCTTGGCTTCAAAGAAAGTAAAAGGAGATCTGCTTAGCTGTAGTGCACTTTGTTTCAGAACATAGGGGCATTTTTGGCCACACACAGTATTATAGATGAAATGAGAGTCACTGAAAAGTTTGAGCTGGCAGTACCAAGCTCTGATTTTGCTTTAAGATGACCACCCTTGCTTGTAGAAAAATGGACAGCAGGGAGGCAAGAATGGAAATAGGTAGATCAAGTAGGACCTATCACTGTAAAGAGATTTTGGGGGTTTGAAATAAGATGGTAACAATAGAGATGGAATGAAAGGAGCAAGTATAGATATACCTTAGGGGTAAATATGCTAGAATTTGTAGATGAAGCAAAGGAATGAGAGGAGTCACGGAAATAAGGACAACCCCTAACTTTCTCCCCTTTAACAACTGGGAAAGTGGTAGTGTTGGTTACTAAAGATGTCAGGGACTGAGGAAAAAGCATGAGGTTCAGTTTGGATATGTTAAATTTCAGATACCTGGGCATCTCAATGGAGATGTGACATAGGCAATTGGGTGTATAAATAAGAAGCCCAGAGAAGAGATTTGGGTTGGAGAGAATAGTGAGAGTGTCAGCATATGCTCAAACACCATCCTCATTACTCACATTCTGATGACCAAGGCCCTTGGCCCAAGAGAGGTGTTCCCACAATAAGAAGCAGCATTTTTGGTTCCAGATGTTTTCTCTTTTCTAACCTCTAATAAGTTTTATTTTATTATGTATTTCACTTTCTCAGAGTTTTGTAATATCATGGAAATTATTATAATTTCCATAGTGATGAGAAGCAGCCTGGTGAAGTGGAAAAAAAAAATTCACCTCACATCAAAACTTGTATCTGGGACGCCTGGGTGGCTCAGTGGGTTAAAGCCTCTGCCTTCAACTCGGGTCATGATCTCAGGGTCCTGGGATCAAGTCCCGCATCAGGCTCTCTGCTCAGCAGGGAGCCTGCTTCCTCCTCTCTCTCTGCCTGCTGCTCTGCCTACTTGTGATCTCTGTTAAATAAGTAATCTTTAAAAAAATCTTTAAAAAATCTTTAAAAAAATCTTTAAAATCTTTAAAAAATCTTTAAAATCTTTAAAAAAAATCTTTAAAATCTTTAAATCTTTAAAATCTTTAAAATCTTTAAATCTTTAAAAATCTTTAAAAAATCTTTAAAATCTTTAAAATCTTTAAAAAAAAAACCTTACATCTACCATTTATCAACGGTGTAACTTTGGTCAAGGTGCTGAATGTCTCTGAGCATCTCTTTTACTCGCCTTCCATGAAAATAGCGGACTAAATATAGCCTCATTACCAATAGAGAATGTGCGTGTATATTTTATTTTGAGGAATCTAACCTCAGATACATCACAGTAAAAAAAAAGATAAAGCAGTTGTTAATTTAAGTGTTACCAAAGAGTACTAAGTTGTTAATATCCATCTATGGTTATAATAGTTATTCCACCCACATTGCACAAGTACTAGAAATATTCTATGCTACATTACTTATACCACTGTAAGAGTAAATTTACTTCTGATTAGCATGATGAGTCATAATCAATATTCAATATCTTTTGAAAATTGAAAAGGAGAAATGACTTATTATAGCCTGAAAATTAAATGGTTAATTCACCTCTTTATAGCTAAGTAATTTCAGATCACTGTATCTTAATATTGTCTGTGTTTAATGATTGTGGGGATTTCGATAAATTCTATATATTACTCCAAATGACATAAGACATTTACTCCAAATGACACAAGACATTAAGGGCAGTCTCAGGAATATGCAGTTTCTGAAATGGTCAGCAGAGAGCCTCAGTAAGGCTACTATGGATAAATTTCCTCTGCTTCTATAGAGAGTAATGATTAAATAGTAATAATTACAACTGCGAAGTAATTGAAACAATTATTTAGTTTAACCAGGAATAGTACTTAGTAATGAGTTAAGATGTAGTAATGTGTGAATTACCTGAATTAATGTGCGAATTGGAAGAAAAAAAAGGGGAGATTTAGAAATATTGTTCAAGGTCACCCAGCTAAGACATGGCAAAGCTAAATGGGAATCCCTGCTGATCTCAACTCGAGGTCCACATGGTAATCACCACACAAAAATGGATTGCAGGACGTGTTGATCTTTTTATAGATATTGTAAAAATAAATAAGTATTCATGTATCGATTATTTCAGCATTAATTTATTTATTTGCACTCTCCTTTATATAATAAGAAGAGCTACAGTTGTTAAGAATCTAGATGTTTATCAAATACAGATATGTGACATGAATGCTGAGTCCTCCTATGGTGTTTTACTCACTTTTATGTAAAAACAATCTCTCTGTTTAATTCTGTTTTATTCTGTCTACAAAGAACAAAAAAACCTGCTTTCCAATAAATCAGATAATTAAATTATTGAATATGATTATAATAATGTTTAAGACTGTATTGTAAAATGTTTAATTATATGCTTAATTTTTGCAACCTATTTCTAGAAAAATAGGGTATAAAACAGTCTGTGCATATTATGGTTCTTTTTGTAAGGTGTATATTTCTGTAAGGTGTATATTACAGCTTGACTGTAAGCTCGTCTTGATGATTTTCTCTGCATAGCATAATAACGCCTGTTGGGTGTCCTGGGTGTATTGTGTGTGTGTGTGAATTACTATAGTGTAAAGTTTTTCTATACTAAATTTGCATTATTTTATGCACATGATGTGTGTGTGTGTGTGTGTGTACAGATTTAAACCAAGTAATAGGCTAATGTGTGTGTGTGTGTATACACACACACCAAGTAATAAACTAATATTTTTAACCTGGCTAAATTGCTTATAAATGCTTATGCCTTCTATTTTTTGATTCCTCATAGGACCCCTATCTGATATATAAAGCAAATATTATTGTCATTTCAATAAATCATTTACTGGCACTTACTATGTTCTATACTCTCGGCTAAAATGTAATAATGGAAAGATAGACATAGTCTGTGCCCTTATGGAACTTACAGGTAAAGAAAATTGTACCACAGAGGAGTTAAAATAACTTAACTGAGGTCACACAACCAGAGTGACAGGACCTGAGCTAGATTTCATATCTTTAAACCACTTTGCTGAAGTTTTTAGTTTTTAAACAATCAGAGTTGAAAATTATTATAGAGGAAGAGTGAACTTAAATTGTGGGTGTTATTAATGTTGAGGAGACTTCAGGTTTTCTGCAGTAGGAAATGTCATGATACATCCCCGTATATGGGGATAACTTTAACTAATAGGAAATTACCATTTGTTTAAGACTCTCTTCTCTGGGTGGGGAAAGCTCCAAGCTAATTCCATTCCCATTGTGTCCTTTTGCTCTCTGTTTCATTTCAGCTTTGATTCTGTTGCCATAGCTGTATTAAATATATAATTAAATATATAAATATAATATTATAAAAATACAACCTTGGTCATGCCGTTTAACTTTTTGTGAAAGGCTTCCATCTGCCCCAGCAATTGTGGACTAGAATTTAAAGTAATCAATAGCATTTACAATCTGGTCCCAATATACCTTTAGAGTTTTGTATCCATTTGTCTACATAACCAAATGTTCTAATCTCTGTTCCCTCCAATCTGCTTTTCTTGTCCAAACAAGTCATAAGTATTCATGCCTCCTGGCTTTGCAAGTGGTCACACTTCTGAATGACTTATCCCATCTTAACCAGATGAGCTCTTATGTAAAACTTAAAAACCAGTTCAAATATATTTTTCTCTGCATTTTCCAGGTAAAATTTTTTTTTCTCTTTTTGCGTTTCACATGGCCCTTTTCATAAGACACTACTATCACCTAGTTTGATAGTCAAATATTCAATAGAATATCTTCCACTAGAAAGTATGTGTCTATAGAGCAGAGAGCAAATTTGGAAAGCCATGGCACCATGCTGAGCACACAGAAATCCAATAATCGAGTAATGAATGGACAGAGAAAATATGAATAATTTGCAGGAGTACAGAGATAAGCAAATGTGTTGGAGTTAAGGAAGTGTCTTCTCTCTTATCTCTTCTATCTACATTCTGAACCAATTGGAAAGTAGTTGCAAGACTAGTAATGGATCAAATTATTAGCTCTATTATGCTAAAGCTGGAAAGGAGACAGCAGTGAGCCTAGGACCTACATTCAGATTCCCTCTTCAGGCCCTCTCAAACACATCTGCTCTTTGACAAAATGAACAGGTGGAAAATATAAGTGGTCTCTTTTAGCGCCAGAGCCTCTCCAGTGAGTTTGCTCTGGTGGGAAATAAAATGGGGGCAAGAGAAGAGTACAGAAATAATTGGCAGAAAAAATAGCTCAAGGGTTAGAGGCAGGGGGGAAAAAGTGTTATCCTGCAGGTCAGCAATTAGACAAGCCTTTTACAGAATGAAAAAGGTCCTGAAATTTCTCGCCATAACTTATAAGAGGGTGGCATTTCCTAATAAATGGAATGAAACGATTTGTAGAGGAAGACATCTTTTTTCAAGGTATAAGCTGTCCTCCTGTATTTGTAGGAGAAAGATATATGATTTACTTTGAATAGAAGTGAAGGCAAAGAGGCTAAATTTTTTATTAAAAGATTTTATTTATTTATTTGACAGAAAGAGAGAGAAAGAGAGAGAGAGACAGCGAGACAGCAAGAGAGGGAACATAAGGAGTAGAGTGGGAGAGGGAGAGGCAGGCTCTCTGCAGAGCATGGAGCCCAAGGCAGAGCTTGACCCCAGGACCTTGGAATCATGACCTGATCAGAAAGCAGAGCTTAATGACTGAACCACCCAGGCACCCAAGAGGTTTAATTTTTAATAACGTTATGGTGTACATGTATTTATTCCAAAATACCTACCATTATACAAAAACCTCTCTCCATTTTCTTTTTTTCTTTTTTTAACATTTAATCAGATATATCAGACTCAAGGTTTCTTCTTTTGTGGTGTCAGGAAATGCAGTCTGCTGTGCAATAGTGAGCACTCCTCTTCCACTTACCCAGAATGAGTCCTCAAATGATCCCTCCTTAAAAAATAGAGTTGCTAGATTTAGCAAACAAGCAAACCTAAAACTCACAAAAAGACACAAAACAAACAAAGAATGCAGGATACCCATTCATTACCTAAGACATGCTTATACTGAATAATTATTCATTGATGGACTGAAATTTAAATTTAACTGGACTTTCTGTAATTTATCTGCATCCTATTCCAAAGAAAATCATTGTCATCACTGATATGCTTATCATGAAAGTCCACAGCTTTTACTTGAAAGCTCAGTTCCAAAACACTTTTTAAATTCTACGACCAAGATTTTTAGAGTAAAGTTTCTCAGTAGTCACTTGTATTCCAGATACTTCAAAATCTTGTGATTATTCCTGAAATAAAAAAAATCGTTAACAAGCATCTGAAGCTTGACGCTCACAAGAATAGTAAGGAGTCTTGATTCTTGAAGTGGGGGACTATGGAAAACTGATAGTGTTCTGGGAAGTTGTTCTCAGTACTAAGTTTTGTTTTTCCTTTGAAGAAAAAAATACAAAGCAATTGCTCAATACCTTTTGCAGAGATAATATATAAGACATATAAGGACAATCATTGAATGTCCTTAATCTCTTGATGTCAGTGATATGGAGACATGATGATCTGTTATTAAGTGTAAAGGATTAGGGCCATTAGAAAACAGGGGCAATTGAAGATAAAGGAAAGTTCTAAAATCTGTGCTTATAACTTCATGACACCTGTTTGATAAAGCAAACTTTTTTTTTTTCATTCAGTCTAACGATGAAGCATCTACTTGACTGCAAGTATGTATAAACCACTGTGAAAGATTATAGCAGTGGTTGAATTAGGGAAGGCCAGTGAAATTTATGACATCAATGTTAACTATCATTTTTAAATTATTTTTATATTTAATAGAATTATATTTTTAAGACTTTGAGATAAAGTGTGAGACAGAGTACGAGAGAGAGAGAGCACAAGTAGTAGGGAGGGGCAGAGGGAGAAGCAGACACCCCACCAAGCAAGGATCCTGATGCAGGACTTGATCCCAGGATTCTGGGATCATGACCTGAGCCGAAGGTAGACTCTTAACTGACTGAGCCACCGAGGTGCCCAATAGAATTATTTTTAAAGTAGTTTTAGGTTTTATGCTGAGCGAAATAAGTCAAGCAGAGAGAGTCAAGTATCATATGGTCTCACTTATTTGTGGAGCATAACAAATAACATGGAGGACATGGGGAGATGGAGAGGAGAGGGAGTTGAGGGAAACTGGAAGGGGAGATGAACCATGAGAGACTATGGACTCTGAAAAACAACCAGAGGGTTATGAAGGGGCGGTGGGAGGGGGTGGGGTGGGGTGGGAGGTTGAGGAACCAGGTGGTGGGTAATAGGGAGGGCACGTACTGCATGGAGCACTGGGTGTGGTGCCAAAACAATGAACACTGTTATGCTGTAAATAAGCAAATAAAAATAAATAAATTAATTTAAAAAAAAAAGTAGTTTTAGGTTCACAGCAAAATAGAGCAGAGTAGTTTCCAAATACCTCTTGCACCCACATAGAGGCTTCCCTATTTTTTTGAGTCAACAGTGTATTTTATTACACGTTAGATTACACATTTCATATTTGCTTTTAAAGCTGCAGTGAACAGTTCAATACAAAATTTAAAAAAAAGTAGCAGTGGTTTTTAGGTACCGAATTAGGTAAGAATTGGAATGAGTTTTCCCTAACATATATTTACTCTTATGCACTGTGATAGTGGATTATTTTTTTTTCTATTTGGCTGCAATTTTGATTGAATTTTATTATAATGAACAGCTTTAGTAAGTATGATATTGCTAATTGGAAACTATAATTTTTTTTAAATTATTTTTATTAACATATGATGTATTATTTTCCCAGGAGTACAGATCTGTGAATCATCAGACATACACATTTCATAGCACTCACCATAGCACATATTCTCCCCAATGTCCATAACCCAACCACCCTCTCCATATACCCCCGACCCCCAAGCAACCCCCAGTTTGTTTTATGGGATTAAAAGTCTTTAGTGGTTTGCCTCCTTCCTGATCCCATCTTGTTTCATTTTTTCCATCCCTACTCCCCCTTAACCCCAACACGGCTTCTCAAATTCCTCATATCAGAGAGACCATACGATAGTTGTCTTTCTCAGTATAATGCCCTCTAGTTCCATCCATATCATTGCAAATGGCAAGATTTTTTTTGATGGCTACACAGTATTCCATTGTATATATTTACCACATCTTCTTTATCCATTCATCTGTTGATGAACATCTAGATTCTTTCCATAGTTTGGCTATTGTCGTCATTGCTGCTATAAACGTTCGGGTGTATGTGCCCCTTCGGATCACTGCATGTGTATCTTTAGTGTAATTACCAAGTAGTGTGATTGCTGGGTCATAGGGTAGCTCTATTTTCAACTTTTTTAGGAACTTCCATGCTGTTTTCCAGAGTGGCTGCATGAGTTTTCATTCCCACCAACAGTGTAGGAGGGTTCCCCTTTTTCTGCATCCTCATGGACATCTGCCGTTTCCTGACTTGTTAATTTTAGCCATTCTGACTGGTGTGATGTGGTATCTCATTGTGGTTTTGATTTGTATTTCCCTGATGCTGAGTGATGTAGAGCACTTTTTCTTGTGTCTGTTGGCAATCTGGATGTCTTCTTTGCAGAAATGTCTGTTCATGTCTTCAGCCCATTTATTGATTGGATTATTTGTTCTAAGGGTGTTGAGTTTAATAAGTTCTTTATAGATTTTGGATACTACCCATTTATCTCATATGTTATTTGCGAATATCTTCTCCCATTCTGTCAGCTGTCTTTTGGTTTTGTCTTTTGGTTTTGATCTTGATGATGTCCCAATAGTTCATTTTTGCCCTTATTTCCCTTGCCTTTGGGAATGTTTCTAGGAAGAAGTTGCTGCAGCTGAGGTCGAACAGGTTGCTGCCTGTGTTCTCCTCAAGGATTTTGATGGATTACTTACATTGAGGACTTTCATCCATTTGGAGTCTATTTTTATGTGTGGTGTAAGAAAATGGCCCAGTTTCATTCTTCTGTATGTGGCTGTCCAGTTTTCCCACCACCATTTGTTGAAGATACTGTCTTTTTTCCATTGGACAATCTTTCCTGCTTTGTCGAAGATTAGTTGATTATGGAGTTGAGGGTCCCGTTCTGGGCTTTCTATTCTGTTCCACTGATCTATGTGTCTGTTTTTGTGCCATGTCATATTGTCGTGATGATTATAGCTTTGTAATAGAGCTTGAAGTCTGGAATTGTGATGCCATAGATTTTGGTTTTCTTTTTCAACATTCCTCTGGCTATTCAGGGACTTTGGGTTCCATATCAATTTTAGGATTATTTGTTCCATTTCTTTGAAAAAAAAGTTGATGGTATTTTGATGTGATTGCATTAAATGTGTAGATTACTTTAGGTAGCATAGACATTTTCACAATGTTTATTCTTCCAATCCATGAGCATGGAACCACTTTTCCATTTCTTCATGTCTTCCTCAAGATCTTTCATGAGTGCCTTTTAGTTTTCTGAGTACAAATTCTTTGTCTCTTTGGTTAGGTTTATTCCTAGGTATTTTATGGTTTTGGGTGCAATTGTTGATGGGATCAACTCCTTAATTTCTCTTTCTTCTGTCTTGCTGCTGGTGTGTAGAAATGGAACTGATTTCTGTGCATTAATTTTATATCCTGACACTTTACTGAATTCCTGTATAAGTTCTAGCAGTTTTGGAGTGGAGTCTTTTGGATTTCCCAATAAAGTATTCTATCTTCTGCAAAGAGTGATAGTTTGACTTCTTCTTTGCCAGTTTGGATGCCTTTAATTTCTTTTTGCTGTCTGATTCCCGAGTCTAGGGCTTCTAGTACTATGTTGATAGCAGGAACAGCCCTGCCATGTTCCTGACCTTAAAGGAAAAGCTCTCAGTTTTTCCCCATTGAGAATGATATTTGTTGTGGATTTTTCATAGACAGCTTTGATGGTATTGAGGTATATATCCTCTCTGCCTACACTTTGAAGAGTTTTGATCAGGAAAGGATGCTGTACTTTGTCAAGTGCTTTTTCAGCATCTATTGAGAGTATCATATGGTTCTTGTTCTCTCTTTTATTAATGTATTGTATCACATTAATTGATGTGCAATTGTTGAACCCATCTTGCAGCCCAGGAATAAATTGCACTTGGTCATGGTGAATAATCCTTTTAAGGTACTGTTGGATCTTATTGGTTAGTATTTTGGTTAGAATTTTTGCATCTGTGTTCATCAGGGATATTGGTCTGTAATTCTCTGTTTTAATGGGGTCTTTGGTTTTGGGATCAAGGTAATTCTGGCCTCATAAAATGACTTTGGAAGTTTTCCTTCCATTTCTATTTTTTGGAACTGTTTCCAAATTAATACCGGAATTAATTTCTGGAGAATAGGTATTAATTCTTCTTTAAATGTTTGATAGGATTCCCCTGGGAAGCAGTCTGGCCCTGGGCTCTTGTTTGTTGGGAGATTTTTGATGACTTTGCTTCAGTCTCCTTACTGGTTAAGCATTTGTTCAGGTTTTCTATTTCTTCCTAGTTCCATTTTGGTAGTTTATCTGTCTCTAGGAATGCATCCATTTCTTCCAGATTGTCAAATTGGCTGGCATATAGTTGCTCATAATATGTTTTTATGCTTGTTTGTATTTCTTTGGTATTGGTTATGATCTCTCTTCTTTCATTCATGATTTTATTAATTTGGGTCCTTTTTCTTTTCTTTTTGATAAGTCTGGCCAGGCCTTTATCAATCTTATTCTTTCAAAGAACCTGCTCCTAGTTTCATTGATTTGTTCTACTGTTCTTTTGGTTTCTATTTCCTTGATTTCTGCCCTGATCTTTATGATTTCTCTTCTCCTGCTGGGTTTAGGGTTTGTTTGCTGTTCTTTCTCCAGCTCCTTTAGGTGTATGGTTAGGTTGCGTACTTGAGAACTTCCTTGTTTCTTTCTTTCTTTCTTTTTTTCTAAAGATTGAGACCTTTCTTGTTTCTTGAGAAAGTCTTGTATCACTATATACTTTGGTATCAGGACCGCCTTTGCTGTGTCCCAAAGATTTGGAACAGTTGTGTTTTAATTTTCATGTGTTTCCATGAATTTTTTCCATTCTTCTTTAATTTCCTGGTTGACCCATTCATTGTTTAGTAGAATGCTCTTTAGCCTCCCTGTATTTGAGTTCTTTCCAACTTTTCTCTTGTGGTTGAATTCTCGCTTCAGAGCATTGTGGTCTGAAAATATGCAGGGAATGATCCCAATCTTTTGGTACTTGCTGAGACCTGATTTGTGATCCAGAATGTGATCTAGTCTGGAGAATCTTCCATTTGCGCCATAGAAAAACGTTTATTCTGTTGCTTTGGGATGGAGTGTTCTGAATATATCTGTGATGTCCACCTGCTCCAGTGTGTCATTTAATGCCTTTATTTCCTTGTTGATCTTTTGCTTAGATGATCTGTCCATTTCATTGAGGGGCTGCTAATGTCCCCTACTATTATTGTATTATTGTCTATGTGCTTCTTTGATTTTGTTATTAATTGGGTTATATAATTGGCTGTTCTGTTCTTAGAGGCATAGATATTTAAAACTATTAGATCTTCTTGTTGGACAAACCCTTTATGATATACTGTCCTTCCTCATCTCTTATTATAGTCTTTGACCTAAAATCTAATTTTTCTGCTTTAAAGATTGCCACCCCAGCTTTCTTTTTTGGTCCATTAGCATGGTAAATTGTTTTCCACCTCCTCACTTGAAATCTGGAGGTGTTTTGGGGTTTAAAATAAGTTTCTTACGTACAGTGTATTGATGGTTCTTGTTTTTTTGTCTATTCTGATACCCTGTGTCTTTGATTGAGGCATGTAGCCCACTTACATTCAGGATAACTATTGGCAGATGTTAATTTAGTGCCTGTAAGGTGACTGTTACTCTGTTTCTTTCTGCTTTGTTACTTTTAGGCTCTCTTTTTGCTTAGAGGACCCTTTCAATATTTCCTATAGAGCAGTTTTGGTATTTGCAAATTCTTTTAATTTTTATTTGTCCTGGAAGATTTTTATCTCTCCTTCTATTTTCAATGACAGCCTAGCTGGATATAGTATTCTTGGCTTCATATTTTCCTTGTTTAGTGCTCTGAATATATCATGCCAGTCCTTTTGGCCTGCCTGGTTTCTGTAGATAAGTCTGCTATCAATCTAATATTTCTACTAATCTATGTTATGGACCTCTTGTCCTGAGCTGCTTTCAGGATTTTCTCTTTGTCATTAAGACTTGTAAGTGTTACTACTAGATGATGGGGTGTGGTCCTCTTTTTATTGATTTTGAGAGGGATTCTCTGTGCCTCCTAGAATTTGATGTTTGCTCACTTTCCATATTAGGTTAATTCTCTCTTATAATTTGCTCCAATATGCCTTCTGCCCCTCTCTCTCATCCTTCTTCTTCTGGAATTCCAATTTTTCTACTATTGTTTCATCTTATGTTATCACTTATCTCTCTAATTCTCCCTCATGGTCCAGTAGTTGTTTGTCTCTTGCTCAGCTTCTTTCTTAATCCTTTGGTCTTCTATATCACTAATTCTCCCTTCTGCCTCATTTATCCTAGCAGTAACATCCTCTATTTTTGATTGCACCTCATTAATAGATTTTTTTATTTCAAATTTTTTAGATTTTATGTTTTTTATTTCTCCAAAAAGGAATTTTATTTCTCTAGAAAGGGATTCTCTAATATCTTTGCCCTTTTCGACCCAGCTGGCTCTTGATAGTCATCATTCTGAACTATAGTTTAGACATATTATCAATGTTCGTATTGATTAATTCCCTAGCCATTGGTACTGCCTTTTTGTTTATTTGTTTGTTTTTTTTGTGGTGAGTTTTTCTGCTTTGCCATTTTATCCAGAAAAGAAGATAAGAATGAGAGAGTAAAATACTAAAAGGGTGGCAAGGACCCCAGAAAAATATACACTAACCAAATCAGGAGAGACTTGAAACCAGGAGGAGAAGATAGGGAGAAAATTAAAATAAATAAACAAATAAATATATATATATATTTTAGACTAAACTATATATAAAAATATATATTAGACTATATATTTTATATATATAAAAATATATATATTAGACCCACTTGATTTTGGGTGTATTCTGTCCTCTTAGAAGAAACTACCTCCCAAAAGTTTAAAGAAAGAAAAAGTTATATGTATTCAAAAATAAGGGTAAACACAAGGGATGGAATATGATTGTAAAGGTGAAAATTTAAAAAGATTCTAAAAAAGGAATTGATAAGCTAAGTTGGCTGGAAAAAGAAAAGAGAGGACTGAATGTGATCAGGCTGGAGCTAGATATAGGGTATATGTTGATCTATTAGAAGAAATTGTATCCCAAATTTTAAAGAAAAAAAAAACCTATATGTATACAAAAAATAAAGTTAAATACAATGAGGCAATAAAATATAAATATAACAATACAAATTTAAAAAGTTTTTTTTAAAAAGTATTGATAAGATAGTTAAAAAACATTAAAGGAGAAAAGAGGAAAAGATTAAAATAATAGAATAAGAAAAAAAATAAAATTAGAAAAATTTAACCTTGCAAGACCAAATATCATGGGAAAAAAGCCATTAATTCTGTTGCTTCCCCTAGTCCTGGAGTACCACAGTTCTCATTGATTAGTGAACTTGGTCTTGGTTGGATGTTATTGCTGATCTTCTGGGGGTGGATCCTGTTGCTGTGATTCTCAAATGTCTTTGCCTGTGATGGAATTGCCACATCCCTTGCCAGGGGCCAGGCTATGTAATCTGCTCATGTTCACCCAGTAGCTTTTGTTCCCTGAATGCTTTCCATAGAGCTTTGGTGGACAGGAATGAAAATGATGGCCTCCCAATCTCTAGCCTGGAGGAGTTGAGAGCTCAGGGCCTCACTCCTCAGTGTGCCCTCAGAGAAAAGCAGTCAATTACTCCTGTCTCCCTGGTCTCTGGCCACACTCTGTGCTCACCCAGCCTGTGACTGAGGGTTTTTATCTCTGGTGCACAGCCCCGTTTGGAGTCTGCAAACTCAGCAGATTCCTTCCACGTGCCCCCTTGCCACTCTTCCTGGAGGAGGAAGGAGGGGGTCTCTCTGGATCTGTCCCTTGTGGGGTCTCTGCTTGAAAAGCAGTGCTCCACTGTACCTTGGATCATGGTTTAAGGTACCCCCGAGCTGAGCGTTCACTTCTCGGCTCTGACTCAGTAGCTGGCTTTCCTGTTCTGATACCTGGGTGCTCTGCTACACTCAGATCTTTCTTTAACCCCGTGGGTCCCGAGACCACACTGTCCCCACATGTGCCCCACCCCCGAGTAGCCTCCGGAGCAACGTCCCTCAGTGGAGCAGACTTCTAAAAAATCTGATTTTGTGCTCTGCTGCTCCACTGCTTGCTGGGAGCTGGCCTCTCCCTCCATGGTTTATTTTCCCTTCACTTCTGATTTACTTTTCCACACATCCTACCTCCAGAAAGTGGTCGATTTTCTCTTCCTAGAATTGCTGCTCTTCTTCTCTTCTATCTCCTGTTGAATTTGTAGGTATTCAGAATGTTTTGATAACTGTCTAACTGAACTCCTGGGACCTAATGCTATTTCAGTCTCCTATTTCTCCACCATCATCCTTCCTCTGGTTGGAAGCAATAAAATTTAAAATTGGTTTATGACTTATATTTTCATGAAATCTTAAGACCTAAATGATTATTTTTCTCCTAATAGAGCTCTAAGATCATGTAATATCGTGAAGCATCCACCTAAGAACCACTGCTCTGGAGTGGTACATCAGTTACAATTGAGCATATATTATCACATTATCACTCAAAAGTCCATTGTTTATATTAGAGTTCACTCTTGATGTACATCCTGTGGGTTTTGACAAATATATAATGACATATACCCATCATTATAGTATCATACAGGGCTGGTCACTGTGCAAAAACTCGTCTGTGTTCTGTCTACTCATTTTTCCCTCCCTTGCAATGTTTTCTTTTTCTTTTTCATTCACATATTGAGTACTTCTTTTGTGTACAGTGACGTGTTCTTCAAAAAAAATGAAACATATAAATGATGTCATATTTTCAGAAATGCATGGCATTGTTAAAATTACATTTAGTTAAATATTACAGTAATATATATATATATATATTTTAACACACCTTTATGCATGTTTATAGTATGATTAGCTTTTGAATATGGTAACTCATAGACAGTATGGCAGGATCCTTTGCTATTTCACCATGAGACATGCTGTCTCCTGTAGAGTTACAGCCAGGTTTAAAGTAATGTACTATTTTGATGTGGCTTGTTTTCAGAGGTCGTTGGTTCTTGATCCAATGAAATTTCATAGAAAGTTATAGAAATTAATAGGCAGTCTATCCTACAATTTTAATGTTTTATGTTTCTCCAGATTCAGAATATGAAACAGTGTGTACATCCCAGTTACTTTAAATTAATGAGATTTAGATACAGGTAAATCCAACATCTTTGATAATTTAATGACTCCAATCCTCTAGAACAGTACATATTTATTTATAAATATGCTTACACCTATTTATAAATACATTTACATATTTAAAAATATATCACTAGAAACCTCTTAGATTTGGGATTATGCAGGGCTTTTGTCTACCTATAACCTAAGGTCCCATATGTTTAGTAAGTGATATCCATTTATAGTTAATTTCTCATTTTTCCAATTGATATTTGAGGTCAGGGTATGGAGTTTTGTATGACAATAAAAAATTAAATACATTGACTGTTACTTTCTCTTTACACATATAAATTAGAAGGCTTTTAAATGCCAGAAACTTACAAGAATATAGATAATGGAGGAGGATTAAAACCAAACAGTATGTTGGAGCTAGTAATCAGATGAACCAGTAGTAACAGACTCAGAAGTCAGCAGAAGCTTCAATCCTAATTCACTAGTAGGGAAAACCAAGAAGCAATCCCATTTATACCTCAGAATGTCCAGAAGTTCTCATGAATTGGTAGCACCAGGTATCCCTGAAAGAGGCAGTGAAATTCATGCTTAAAACAAGATTAGTTGAAAATCCAAATAAGAACCAGTGAGAGGACCAAAAATATGAGCTTGGTAACTTCCACTTCTGTACCCTAACTGAATATTGTAAGTTTATTCTTTAAAACAGGTAAAACAGACTCAGGGTAGTGAGTCTCAGATAAAGCTGTAAAGAAAAACCCAATACAAAAAACTAGGTGGATTAAGTGAATGTTTCTATACAAAATTTTGACACCCCTCCTCCACACATACATTATTCATCACTTAACTCACAGAAAACTGGCAGCCAGCTCTGTACTCTCCAAGATGACAAAAGATGCTTTTATGCAGAATATAAGCAGCTCAAAAGGAAGTACTTAAAGATACTGACTTACTTAGTGTCTCAGCAAAACAATCAAGGAAATTATAGTGTAGTCTACAGGTATCAAGTACCACACATATACTCAGAGCATCTATTCAGCTCTTAAATAGCTGTAAATATTAGCAAAAATTAGTTCTAACTTTTGAAGAAGTTCTCTAGTGTAGATGTTCATGTCCCAAACAAAAAGAACATAACAGTTTAAAAGAAATAGACTCTATGTAAGCAAAAGAAGACTTTGAAAATCAACCTAAAATCCAATATAAGTGTTTTCTAAGGGATTTAAAACATGAACATGATGCTGTAGAAAGAGAATAAGGAAATATTCTTAGAAATATCTAAAAAATGAAACAAAAATAAAAAATTTAATGGATTTAAAGGCAAATTTGATTAAAACTTCAGAGAAAGAAGGGGAAAACCAGATATAGGATTTAGGAAAGAAGATATAGAGTACTAGTATAGTAGCAATTATAATTAGAGAAGCAGTCCAAAAGGGTCTTCAAATAAGTCATTCTTGAAAGAGATCACTGATAAAATGAAGGGGGAAAAAATCATCCATTTTTTTTTCCTTCTAAAGCAGATGACAAGAGTTGAGTTTTCATATTAAAAGGGCCCAACAAGTTTCCAGAATAACTGAAGATTTGTTCCTGGTCAAATAACACAAAATTATAATCCATATCACGATATATAAATATATAAATTTTTAACAAGAGAAATAGGGAAAAACAAGCTTGAAATCAAAGTGACAAAATTCAGAATGGTATTGGTTTTCAAAACATCAATACTATCTTGCTTTGCCTTGCAAATCCCAATGTAAATGGTTTCCATACTAGAGTTCTATAACCCATCTAAATTATTATGGAGTTTGAGCATGATATGAAGACATTTATAGGTGTGCATTATTTGTCTCTTGAGAACATGTTCTTAGGAAGCTATTGGTGTTTCATTATAACAAAGAAAACATTATGGGATGTAGAAAAGACAGATCCAAGTAAGAAGACAGTTTAATGGGATTACCAAATTAATTCCTGGTACTAGAAACATGCAATAGACATCAACTTGCCCAGATGGAGATTGGAATGTTCTGAAAATTTTTCTTCATTGAGTTGATGTTGAAAGATTGATGTATCTGAGTGTTTGGGAAGAAATTCAGGCAACTGGCAAAGAGTTTTAAGTTGATATTTTTCTCAGTCTGAAATAAAAATAAGGGAAATCATTAACTCTAGAGAAAACAAACTTCTTCAAGACATAAAAGTAATCAGTATAATGCATAACTTGGTTAAGAATCCTAAGAATAGCATTTACATACTTATAATGTTTAATTGAATATTTCAACCAAAATTTTATGAGAAGTGTATGTTAGAAGGGGAATGATCTGGGGTGTTAAAACAGAGTAAATCTCTTCCATTGTGAGGAGATAATTAAATGCCTTAAAAATCACATATCAGGAAATAGCTGTATAAACTTATTTTTGAAGAGACAGATTTCAAATGAATGAGTTGAAAATAAATTTACAATGACTTCAAAGTCTTATACTGGCTGGCCCTGTTTTAACTCTCTGATCTCATTTCCTCCCAATTTCCACCTAAGTCCATCCATGCCAACAAAATTGGGCTCTTACTATTCCTTGAACACCCTAAAAAGTCTCTGCTTCAAGGTCTTTGCATTTGCAGTTTCCTTTCCTGAATTACTTCCTCCCCAAATATCCCTACAACTGGCTCCTCATCTGCAGATCTTTCTTAACTCAAATGTTACCATCTTTGTGAAATCTTCCCTAGGTAACATATGTAAAACTTCTATTTCCTCTTCTCATCCTCCTTCCTTGCTTTATATTTCTCCTTAACATTTATTGTCTAGATTATTTACATATTATTTATTATCTGTGTCCCCTCTCTACCACCTACTCACAAGTTTAGCTCACAAGCTCTGTGAGGGAAGGGGGGTATGCATTGCTTACTATTGTATCCCCAGTGCCTAGACAAATGCGTAGCATGTAGAAATTGCATAACAAGTCACCATTAGATAATAAGTTCATTTCTTATGACTTATTTTATATCATTTGTTTTCCTCATCCTGAAAAGTTGAATAAAATCTGTTTGATTCAGTTCTCCTACAAAAAAAAAAGTGAATAAACAGACACAAGAAAAGAATATATTTAAAGCATACAATGAAAAATCATTCCTTAATGTATATAATGGCAAAATTTAAAAGATCATTTTTAAAAGCTAAAGTAAAGATTAGCTTCTTTTTAAGAGCACATGAATGCTTTAACCAAATAACCCCAAAACATATATTGTTCCTCTAAACAGAAGTGGGGAAAACAGCAATTCCATCTTAGAGGTGTTCTTCCATATGAGTTCGTGTGATATGTTCTAAGTTTTCAAAAGGAAAAGTTAGTAAGGAAGAGTTCTGCGATCTGAATATTTTCTCATCTGACATTTCTTGTAGGACTCCATTTCATAAATAGTTTCATTAAGCAAAATTCAGTTATTATCATTCAGAAAGAGTTTGGAGATATATGCCATTATAGAGTTTGCATGCATAAATAAGCATATTATTAATAATCAATGGCAATTAGCACACAATGCACTTCCCCTTAAATTTAATTATATGCTTGATTAAAAGTGTTTGGGTACTTAATTAAAATAAGAAGGTCCAAATGATACTTAATTCTCACTTATATTCATATTACAATCCTAATAACTCTAGTCCTCACTCAAAACATGCATAGCTCCTATTAATTTTAATCAGAAGTATGCATGCTCACTGAATAAAGCCTGAAATGCAATTGGATAGGTCACATCAGGGAAAATTGTCTGCAGTCTGACAGTATGGTATGAGGAAAGACTCTAGCGCAAGCAATTGAACAGAGAGATAATTGTCATAATTGGTTTCAATTAGTTTTTCATAGCTCTTGTGAAACTATTTCTATTGTGCTATACCATGAGCTATAACCAGTAACAAAACTAGTTAGCATGATTAGTAGATGTTGGTGCTTAAAAAGGTAAAGTACATTCTCAATGTTAAGATCTCAGTGAAGATAAGTGAACTGAATAACGCTGTAAATGCATTGTTGGGAAACCTTTGCCATTGTGAAATGTGATGTGGTTTGAATAGAATGAAATTACATTCAATGAACTCAAGCTTCATAAATACATATTTTTTGAGGAGAATGAGTTCATGTGCAGATCCTTTCAGTGTGGAACAGGTGACCATTAAATGAATGTTAAAATGTGGCGCTACCTTGAAACTCACAACATAGTTAAAATCATAGTGAGTCCCTATTAATTTGCTTAAATAGCCCAAATAAATTTCAGTAATGCCTATGGTACCAAAGAAGAAACTGAAGAGTAAAAGTTTCTCTGGCCACATACTAATAAAGGGTACAGATAGAATTCAGAACACTTTTTTTTTTCCACTATATTTCATTTCCTGATGATAAGGTCAATTGCAAGAATGCAGATTAACTGGAACAAGCTCCTTTATTTGCTTGTAGTTGTTCTTCACACCTTCAGAGCTGTTCCTGCAGGGAGGAAATGTGAGCATTACTCTGAAAGAATACAATAGTCAGGATTCTTGTATTCCTTGTCATCCGAGAAACTCTCAAGGCCCTGGTTTCCAATTCCCCACCAATCCTGTCCCTACAAAGATTGTTTTCTCAAAATTTTTTTTCAACATGGGACTCAGAACTTTTTTTCTCAAAGGTAGTTGAATTTCCACAGGAATTTGAAATAATTTGGACATATCCTATTTTCCTAACTTTCCAGTTTTTTGAAATAAGCTAGTTCTTTAGCCAAATAAATATCAAGAGCCCAGTGTATCTGAATTAAGACTTTGTGATTTTAAAGATGCCCTTTAAAAACACAATATCTGCCTTGATTATGGTCACCAATCAATGAACTACAAAATATTTACACATTAGAAAATAGAGAACATTATGGAATTTAAATGGAAAACAATAAAAGGTAAATTGAGATATCTTAAGACATTAGAATAAGTGGTCAATGAATATAATAGAAAAAGTTTTTGATTCAAGAGCCAAGGTGATTAACGTGGACTGGAGAGTTTAGAAATCTTTACTGAGGTGGTAGGAATTGGTTTAGGTCTCTAAGGGTAGAAATATTTGTAGACAGAGAAGAAATGGGAGCTATTTCAAATGTACAAACCTGTGAAACAAGAATACTTATGATATATTGGGGAAGCAGGTAATATTTGACTGAAATAGAGTAGTTGAGCATAGGGAGATATTGGAGAAATGTAAATGGGCTGATTGTGGAGGATGTTGACCATGAAGTAGGAAATGGGACATGCTTCTGTATTCAAGTTGGAAGCTAACATGGAGGTATGTTGAAAGCATTAACCTATAAACTCTCCAAAAGGGAGATACCTAAAAATGAGACAGAATGATCAGATAAATTCTGTCAGTCTCTACTTCACTCTCTAACTGAAAACGTCAGGAAAAAAGTGTGCCTGGGCGGTTCAATCAGTTGAGCATAGAACTCTTGGATTTGGCTTAGGTCATGATCTAAAGGTCATGAGATCGAGCCCTGCCTCTGGCTCTGAGCCCATTGCAGAGTCTGCTTGTCTGTCTCCCTCTGCTCCTCCGCTGGCTTGTGCTCTTTCTCTCTAGATAAATAAATAAAATCTTAAAAAAAAAAAAAAAGACAATGTCAGGGGTAAAAACCACATTTCTGAGACTTTGTTATAGTGAATGTGAATTAAGTTCCTCCAAGGATATGCACTGTTTGTGAGAGAATGTAACATGGAATTTAGGCAGAGGCAGCTTTCCTGCAGATTCTCACTGTGGGTTTTGTTATCCATGCTGCAATTTTAAATCACTCTCCAACATTGTCCAACTTCCTATGGGTAAGAAAACTTGTTTCTTTCTGCTGTTAAGAGGTTGGTGGTGAGGTGGCAGTGACTCCAGGTAAACTTAATTCCTGGGGCGGCTTCAAGGGAGCAGTCCTCTTATTGGGCTAATTCTATATGAATCAAGAGGTCCAGTCTACAGCCTGTTCCTAGAAACTATGTTAACTCCCTTTATGCTTTAAAAAATGGTTTTTATAGAGGACATAAACAGACATTTCTGCAAAGAAGACATCCAGATAGCCAACAGACACATGAAAAAGTGCTCCACATCACTCGGCATCAGGGAAATACAAATCAAAACCGCAATGAGATATCACCTCAGGCCAGTCAGAATGGCTAAAATTAACAAGTCAGGAAATGACAGATGCTGGCGAGGATGCGGAGAAAGGGGAACCCTCCTACACTGTTGGTGGGAGTGCAAGCTGGTGCAACCACTCTGGAAAACAGCATGGAGCTTCCTCAAAATGTTGAAAATAGAACTACCCTATGACCCAGCAATTGCACTACTGGGTATACAGTATACTAAGAATACAAACATAGTGATCCGAAGGGGCACGTGCACCCAAATGTTTATAGCAGCAATGTCTACAATAGCCAATCTTTGGAAAGAACCTAGATGTCCATCAACAGATGAATGGATAAAGAAGGTGGTGTATATATACACAATGGAATACTATGCAGCCATCAAAAGAAATGAAATCTTGCAATTTGCGACAATGTGGATGGAACTAGAGGGTATCATGCTTAGTGTAATAAGTCAATCGGAGAAAGACAACTATCATATGATCTCCCTGATATGAGGAAGTGGAGATGCAACATGGGGGGTTAG
This sequence comes from Meles meles, assembly GCF_922984935.1. Taxonomy (NCBI): domain Eukaryota; kingdom Metazoa; phylum Chordata; class Mammalia; order Carnivora; family Mustelidae; genus Meles; species Meles meles. The sequence goes on from NC_060066.1 coordinate 25,890,174, forward strand.
GGGCGTAGGAAAAGAATAAATGAAACAAGATGGGATTGGGAGGGAGACAAACCATAAGTGACTCTTAATCTCACAAAACAAACTGAGGGTTGCTGGGGCGGAGGGGGAGGTTGGGAGAGGGGGAGTGGGGTTATGGACATTGGGGAGGGTATGTGCTACGGTGAATGCTGTGAAGTGTGTAAACCTGGCGATTCACAGATCTGTACCCCTGGGGATAAAAATACATTATATGTTTATAAAAAAATAAAAAAAGAAAGTTAAAAAAATGGTTTTTGTGTCTGACATTGATGAAATATTTGTTCCGGAAGTGGTGCGTTGAAAGAAATGCCTACAACACATGTTACTGTTTTGTGGTCAGGAAGAGCAGTGAGGAAGCATTATGAACTGCACAGCTGGTGACTCTTCTGCGTGATGGCAAATGTGGTGACAATGTGGAAGGCAGAGCACTGAGGGTCTAGTTCCAAAAGAGTGAAGGTAAAGTTGTTAAGGTCTGTGGCTGTTCCTGGTTGCGTTTGACGTTTTACGACATAGCCAACAGCTGAGGCATATGTTGGACAGTTTTAAAGAGAGATGGAAGGCAATAGAGTCTAAAATTTTGGTGACTTTTGGGTCGGAAAAGCCAACTGCTTCTGTACAGCAGGGGATAAGAAGGCTTAGCAGAGTCTCTTATTAAGCTTAGTCAAAGGATGGATAGCAGCCCCAGGGCAAAGATGAAATAAATCATGTTGCATTCCTGCTCAGGCGTATTGCTTCAGATTACTCCAAGGTAGTCCCAATTAAAAAGATGGTGAGAGACATGGAAAGCTGTTTGTGGGTGTGTGGAGAGTGGTCACTGGCACATGAAAATAACTGGAAACAAACCATTTCCTACTAAGTTTTGAGGGGAGTTTTAGCCAATAAATCCTAGAAGTCCTCTTCAAGTCCCTTTGATTGTTCAGTTCTTAAGGCAGTTTTCAGGTACCAAACCTGCAGATGCAAGGTATCAGCCCTATGTACTCCCAAGGAGACTCTGCTCTCCCATACCCACTTCAGATTTTGCCACAGAGAATGTGGACAAGTAAGAACTAGTCAACAGGAAATGCCAGGGGATAGCGGAAGACACAGGATAAGGGATTATCTTCTCAAGAACAGTACCAGGGTCTTCTAGGGTAGGAAAATCATAATGCCTGTCTAATATGTTCTGTTTATTTTCTTGACAATTGCTGTGGAATATTTCCTTTTCTTCTCTCATCCACACAAAGATATTTATTTTGACCATCCTTTTCTGCTCTAACAGGTACTGATCCATGGGAAACTAGAATTGCCCTTAATCAGTGGTGGGTGGTGCGGGGAGAGGCTGTGCATTTCCCAGAAACTTTGGAATTTGAATAGGATTTTGTAATGAGAAGGGGCTTTGTCAGGATCAAAGGAAAGGGAGGGAGAGTTCCTTTCTCCCAGTATCCTCTGAATTCAAGGTAGCCTGGAATTCAACATTTCTGGAAATCGAATTCTACCCAATTTACAAATGTAAGGCCCAAGGGGATGACAGAGAAGCAAGGTGGAAGAAATCTTGAGTCCCTGATGACCTGAAGGCAGAGTCTGATCTCACCCAGCCTAGACCAGTCAGAGAGTCACATAGAGGAACTACTAAAGTTTTAGTTTAGCCATTTCATTATGGGACCTTTAGGACTGCATTAGCATATCATTGATGGTAAGACAACTAACTTAAAGGCTCTCCAAAGTGTGACCCTAAGATTTGTTTCTTACATTTCATTCTATTTTTCCTCTTCCGTATAGTATTCTATTTAGGCCATTTATTTTGCACATGACCCTTGATCATATCTTGTGCATTTCTCTTTCTTGCCTTTATTCATATGATTTATTTGACTCTTGGCTCCTCTCCAACAAAAATCCTTCTTTATTTTATACAGTATTCTTCCTTTTGTATAAATATACAATAGGTAACTTTTAAAAATTCAACTATGGAGTCCATTTTTTTATTTAATTGCCAGAAGGTCATACTATACATGTTTTATGTTTCCCATTGAGTTATAAGTTCCAAAAGAACAGACACAGTGTCCTATTTTTTATATCCCTTTGACATTTATACTTCAAGCTTCAGTAATTATTTGGTGATTGATTAATTGCTGAAACACAGTGGCATCTCTCACTCATATTGGATGAATAAGCAACCCAGTAAATTATCCATAATCAGCTTAACACATCTTTTTAAAGAATTAAATTATCCAAAAGTCTTAATACAGATACTTGTCCCAATTCTGTCATAGGAGAGGGGAGTCTATTCATATTTTTCTATTATTCTGAATCAAGTTCTCAAATGCAACTCATACAGATGCAACATTATTCCATTTTTAGAAACCTTTAAAGTGAGGATGGCTGCTAATATGTTTCTATTCTATATTTTTACTTCTTCTGCTTTGTTAAAATTTTGGTAACTACACAGGCCATAGCTAGGTTTAATATAACCTTTCTACCCATCTATTTTAATACATTGGTAGTTTACAAAATAAAAATACAGTATTGTTTTTCATCTGTTCAGTTTAGGTGATAAAATTTATTTTATAAGAAAAAATAAGAACACAGATATTTGAAATTGAAAGAACATAAGAATATTAACTGCCTCTTATTCACAGATCCAAAGCATATAACCAGCAACTGCTAGTCTTGGATATTGTGCAGTGGATTTTCTCCATTGTATTTGACAATTGTTCTTGATCTGCCTCTAAAAACTTTTACCTGTGTCACCTTTGGGCCCTATATACCAGTATCAAAACAGAATAGTGTTACCTAGACAACATAACCTTTTATGTGTTTGGTTTTTACACTAACTGTTTTACTGCTTCACCCTTCCTTCCCTTGGCATTATAACCAGCCCACCCAAGGATTTACTTCAATTAAAAAAAAAAATAGTGACAATAGATTTTTCTTCTGTTGCTGTTTAAAATGCATTGTAATCTGTATGCATTCTCCCTCATCCCAGTCAAATCAATGTAGTAATCTATTTTCTTCTTAGATGAACTGAAAAGTGTCGGTTTACCCTCATACAGATACAATGTTATTCCATCTTCTCCAGCAGCCAATACTTTGTTTGAATTAATTTCATTAAGTTAAAATAATAACACTAAAAAATAAGTATTTGTCCTTTTGATTGCCAAATCTAAACCTCTATGAAGCTTCAAGATAACTTTTACAATGTCAAATATGGCCTAACGTTTGCTTCATTTCCAACATCCCCGTAAGGACTGTGACCTGGCCAGCAGCTTAGGAACTTTCATGCTTAAGAACTGGTTTATAGAAGTTAATGATTTTTTCATTTAAAAAAAACAGATTTAAATGGCACAATTATATAATTTGATCTATAAAATCACATGCAGGCAGTGTGTCCCAGTGTTTATTATGACACAAGTTTAGTTCATGATGTGCCTACAGCTCTTTTCTAGTCTACTGGTTCCACTCTATTTTGTCTCTAAATATTTACTCCTACAAACTCTGTGTGATGATCGTCTTTTATGTTTTTCTATTAGAGGAAATAACTCAATTAACCGAGCAATCCTTTTTTGCTTGTCAACAGCATACCACAGAATGTGCTAAATTCTTAATACATAAAGATGAATTAGACCCCTTATTCTCAAGATGCTCACAGTTTAGTGAGGAAGCAAATTAAAAAAAAAAAAATCATTCAGTCATATATACTGAAGTAAAAACCCATGGGAACAGGATAGATGCAATAGCTGATTCAAAATATTCACAAAATATTTGCTCATCTAGTCTGCAAGTGAATTCTCAAATGACACCATTTATATCCTATATAAATGGAATGGTTTAGTATCTTTAATAAAAGAACATTTTGTACCACAAGAAAAGTTGGAAAATGTATTAGTTGGTTAAGTGCTTTGAAGTCTCAGGATGAGAGGTAGTAGGTGGTTCAACTTGATGTTATGTTCCCCTAAATTATTTTTAATCATCTGGGAAATAAAAAACTTGAGATTAATTTTCTGTAAGAAGTACAAACAACCTGATTTTACTTCCCTTAGTAGACATAATTTTACAGTGTTTTAAAGCATTGTTAATTGATCTCAGCAGGATCATGCTTCATCTATTTGACTGAATAATTATGCAATTCTGTAGTCATGGTATCCGTTATCCTTTCATTCGATTTTCATTCCTAATTTTCAAGGTCAGGTTTTCTTCTTGATATTTTGCTAAATATCTTGCCTTTCACAATTATACATGTGCTCCTAACAAATTGGGGATTTTTTAAAGGCCAAGGTTATTGTAAAGTGTTTATTAGTATAAATCACTCCTCTTTTTCTAAATTGCTTAGTAGAGTTTTATTGACTTTCTCCAAGGAAAATGTGATAAAACCTCTCTTATATTCCTTGATATACACTCTCTTTCAGTATTTAAGTTTTTTTCAAAAGTATTTGAAAGTTTATTTTTTTACTTACCTGGAGTTTGTTAGGATGCAGTACACCAGGTATCTTTTTATAATCACTGTGCTTGGCATAGTGCTTCATATATGATACCAACTAAGAGATAAAAGAATTGATGAATCAATGACACCCATAAGGAACTCTTTGCAAATTTGGTTGTACAAATATCTTACCAAGAGTTGAATTACAACTTGGATTTCCCTTATGATCTAGAGAGGAGTAATTGAATTTTACCTTTGACTAAAATACTGTTTTTTTTATTTATTTTTAAGATATCAGGAATGATTTAATGTAGTTAATCAGCATTTATTGAAGACATGGCCCTACCTTTAGTAGATCATAACTTAATCACACCTAATTTAGATGTCTAAAATGCAAAATTGACTATAATAAAAATAAACTTGCAGTTTGTTGAGCTAATAAAAATACCTGTCATGTATTGCATTGTTGTTCAGCATATAAATAACTTACATCTTGTTTTATATAGCCACATTAACAGCCTTATAAAGTTGATATTCTTAGGTACAAATAGTATGCATACAGTATTCTTGTCTCTCATCTTTTTAATAATTAATTTTCATGGTCCTGTTTACCAATTAATTATTTTCAAGATTGAATTACTATTCAATTAGTAAACTCACAAAGTACATACCATACATACTTATGAAAATCTCTGCTTATATGTGCATTTAGAATAGATTTCAATTATTCACTCTGAATCATTCTCTAGAGCTTTTGAGTGACTCCTTCAAAAAATATTTAGTGACAGAAATGGTTCCTTTTTCTAATTAAGAACCTATGCATAGTTTATGTATTCATTACATGAACTTGTCTTTGGCCAACACTTTTGAAATTCTTTTTCCAATCCAGTTTATACCCTACCACACCCATAAAACCTTGCCAAATCTAATAACTATTACAGTATTTTCATTCTCCCATTTCCAAATTTTGAACCCACTTAACTTTTTTTTTCAAATCCATCTCACTCCTTATCCTATTTCAGAACTCAGTTTAAATCTTTTTTTTTTGAAATATTTTATTTTTATTTGACAGACATAACAAGTAGGCAGAGAGGCAGGCAGAAGGAGAGAGGAAGGGAAGCAGGCTCCTTGCTGAGCAGAGAGTCCCATGTGTGGCTCAATCCCAGGACCCTGGGATCATGACCTGAGCTGAAGGCAGAGGCTTTAAACCACTGAGCCACTCAGGCATCCCTAAATCTGTCTTTATCAGGAATTTCTTTTCAGACCTCCTCTTAATCAAGACTAAGTTTTCTCAATTATATACTTTCATTATAGCTTTTATGTTTCCGTTATCTCATTATGATATTATAATTAATGCTGTGTAATTACTTGCTTATTGACTTGGTTGATACCAACTTGATAAATTCGCAGGGCCATGTATGTCATACGCAAAACTCTATCCCCAGAATACTGTCCATATTAGCCACTTAATAAACACTTGTGAAATGAATATCCGTTTTTCATGTACAACAACATGCAATTGTGAAATAACCTAAGACTTTTCTTTTTTCCAAGTTAGAGACATCTAGGCATGAACTACAAATCTACTTCTTAGTTGGGTGACCTTGGGAAAGTTACTTAATCTGAGTCTCAGTTTCTCTTTCTGTACAACAGGGAAAACCATATATGACATTGGGTAATTTGTGAGGTGTAAGCAGGACTATGAATGCCTAAGTGCCTGGAAAAGAGGATGACTCACAGCTGATCTCAATTAAGACTATTAACATTTCAAGCTGTAAATTTTTAGAAGGCAAAGGAGGTGGTGTTGCTTTAAATGATACACATCACAGAGCATCAAAGTTAACCATAACCCTCAAGAACTTCTGATGAATAAATTAGTTACTAAGTAATTTATAGTTATATTTCCTTTCAACTAATACAGAGGAGTGTCAATAAATTCCAACCTCCATTTGGAGTTTTATTTATCTTGGATCTTCCTCAAGTAATTTTTGGCTTTATCAATAATCCCATACACTTTAGCATGGTTTATATTGCCAAAATGCCTTCATATTATTTGCTGATAATTTCAATATGAGAAGAGAGGATAAATAAAATACAGATATTTCTAGCAAAAACAGATGAAATTTAATTTGACTCAATCACTTGGACAGAGCAGTAAACTTATATAAAGGGTATTTGACATTTTCAGAAACATTTTTTGAGTGTAAAGTCTTCAGACTTGTTTTCCAGGAATTTTCTCAATTCACTAAACTAATCACATGAGTATTTCTGTGTGTGTGTGTGTGTGTGTGTGTGTGTGTGTGTGTGTGTGTGTGTGTTAAGATTTTATTTATTTATTTGAAATAAAGAGAGAGCAAGCTAGAGAGAGAGCACAGTTGGGGGCAAGGGGTAGAGGTAGAGGGAGAAGCAGACTCTCCACCGAGCAGGGAACCTGCTCTGGGGCTGGATCCCAGGACCCCAGGATTATGACCTGAGCCAAAGGCAGATTCTTAACTGACTATGCCACCCAGGGGAACACTTGGCTCTTTCTGTTTTATCTACAAACACAATCTCATGGCACAGATTCAAAGAATAAATTCAAATAAGGCTGTAGTACAATTTTTGCTTTAAAAGATTGATCAGTACTCGAATAACAGTATTATGGCAATAACTTTAAAGTACTCTCAGAACACTCTAATCCCATTTTAATCTTTGCTTTATGGAATATCAGATGAGAATATGTCCGGTTCTACAATTGTTTTATTTTAATCACATAAACTTTTCAGTCCGTATATTAGTGTCATCTATTGGTGAGAGAAGATAACTGAGTCTGGGAATTCTGCCCTTTAGATGTAATTATTTGCTTCAGGAACACAGTGAAGTGATAAGCAGAATGTTGTTACCTTATAGATACATTTGGTGAATTACTATAAAAATTCTTTATTTATTTTATTTTATTTTATTTTTTTTGTTTATTTTCAGCATAACAGTGTTCATTGTTTTTGCACCACACCCAGTGCTCCATGCAGTACGTGCCCTCCCTATTACCCACCACCTGGTTCCTCAACCTCCCACCCCCTCCCCCACCCCTTCAAAACCCTCTGGTTGTTTTTCAGAGTCCACAGTCTCTCATGGTTCATCTCCGCCTCCAGTTTCCCTCAACTCCCTCTCCTCTCCATCTCCCCATGTCCTCCGTGTTCTTTGTTATGCTCCACAAATAAGTGAGACCATATGATACTTGACTCTCTTTATTGATTAAATTTCAATTTCTATTTTCCTTAAGAATGATTTCCTGAAGAATGATAAAAAAAAATCACCACATTGTAAATACCATGTATATTAATGATTAGTTTATAATCTGCTTTACTAAACCTGGTAGAGAGTGTCTTCATTTCCCCCTGCAATTCAAACTCTTGATAGCTGGTAGAAGTAAATGCCTAAAAATTAGTCTAACTTTGCTAGTTCTAGACAGTCCTATTAAATAACAAATTAAAAGTTCAATATGAAGCATTGTTTATTTTCTTAAAAATCAAGACTAAAATGTGAATCAGAATACAGCATTTTGTGTGTGTGTGTGTGTGTGTGTGTGTGTGTGTGGTGGGTTATATAATTCTTTCAGTTAATAACACATCCTTGGCTGTTTGTCTTAAAATGGACATAGCTTAGGGACAAGTCCCAAGTTAAAGGGTTGGGAGAAGACAAAAAATGCAATCTATGCACAGTGGCTATAGAATTGGGATCTCTTAAACATGTGAAACATCTTCATACCTGTCTTCATGGGCTACTCTGTCTATAGAGAATGATGGGTAGTTTTTATTTATGAAAGTCAAAAAACAAGGGAAATCCAAAGTGGGAATTTCCTGAAGGTGAGAACCAGCTAATCAGCCACAAGGAAGGCACTAGATTAGGTCATGTATTAAGAATCCAACCAGTGCTGCTATTCATTGACTCACTTCCTATGTTTTCCATTTTTGATGTAGATACTTTGTTCTGGGTAAAGTTTATTTGTTCATTTAAATCAAAGTTAAATCTGAATATAAGAACTATTTAGAGCTTTCTTCTCTATTTCCCTTCATTCCTCTGGTTAACTGCTTCCTGTGAAATAATTTGAAAACTGCTTTTTCTCCTAGATATAGAACTTTAGGATAATTGAAGTCCTGACCTTAATTAATTTTTAGGATGTGAGAGGTAAAGCAGTGGATTGATTCTAAGGCCATAAGTGGCAGTTTCATTACAAGAATTTCCTTTGTTATTACTATATTCAAGGGATCGAATGCTCATTCATTTTATCAAAACTTATTAACCTCACCATCTCTTGCAGCAAACATCTCATCTTTCAATGAAATGAATTTTCAAAAAAAAAAACCCCACCTATTTCAAAATAAACTGTATATTTCAAAAGTATTTTTAAAGATCACTCAAAATTCACAGATAATGTATTTAAGTTTTGCTGAAAATGAACATATATGCCTTGGAAAAATAGAAAACTGAAATATTAGAAATCATTAACCTTATCTACTGATATTTACAGTATTTTACAGATATCAGTTTATGGTGTATCTTTAAATTCAGAGGAAGCTTAAGGAAATTGCTTGTTATTTATAGAAACCATTGATATGTAATTAATATTAGTCAAATTTGTTTTTTTTCCTGTTTTAGGTTTCATACTCTAAAGTAATTGTCCTAAACTAAAAGTAGATACTTTATATATGTAACTCAGGTTCTGTATATAATATTAGTCAAATTTGTTTTTTTTCCTGTTTTAGGTTTCATATTCTAAAGTAATTGTCCTAAACTAAAAGTAGATACTTTATATATGTAACTCAGGTTCTATATGTCATCAATACATTTTTCACTGATTAAACTGACTTCATTTGAAATTTATCACTGATTTTTTTCTTTCACTATCGTGGAAAAATTTATACAGAAAAAATCATGTTCACTTAGGAAACACTCCCAAAAGTACCATATACCTATTATGGGTAAAAATATAAAATTTCAGCTCTGTATACTCTTCTTACTTATAAATGGCCATTGTTTTTGTAAAATTAGATCTATATATTATTTTGGTATTTTTACTTACTGTCATTGATATTTTCCATATTATAGTGGTTTACAGGTATTTGGCTTAATATTAAATAACATTGCATGGATCTTACTAACTATATAACTGGGGTGAGTATCAAGGCAAAATGGAAACATACTTCATTTTTGTGTTGCAGTGGTTTTTTAGGTTTTTATTTTGCAATATTTTCAGACTTTCAGTTAAATTGTGAAAATAGTACAGAATTCCTCTATACTCTTATCAAGCTTCCCATAATATTAGATATGTAACCATAGCATAATTGCCAAAAGTAGGAAATTAACATTTGTATAATACCATTAACTAAATTATTGCCTACTCAAACTTGAATATCTTTTTGCTCAGTAATTCATTAGTCTGTATTTGTATTAACAATGTATAGTATGAAATAATATAAAGATAAGAGAAAATTTAAAAAATAATATTGGGAAAAATAATTCTTAACCTCATTAAGTTCTGTTTTGCTATTTCTATATATTTTCTTGCCATTTCTTTTCATTTACAGTGAAATTGGATTTTTCTCTGAAATGAATATCATTTTAAAAATCTCTTACGTTGGGGGTGCCTGGTTGGCTCAGTGGGTTAAAGCCTCTGCCTTCAGCTCAGGTCATGATCTCAGGGTCCTGGGATCGAGCCCCACATGGGGCTCGCTGCCTGCTCCCTCCTCTCTTTCTGCCTGCCTCTCTGCCTATTTGTGATCTCTGTTTGTCAAATAAATTAAAAAATATATATATTTTAAAAACTCTCTTATATTTGTATACTTGTATACTTTTAGTATTAACTAATAAAATAAGGCAGTAGATACTGCCTTATATCCTAACATATTCATCTATTTAAAACTTGACAACTGTATGCACTTCTTATTATATTTTCAGGTTAAACAAATTGGGAATTCTAGCCAGTCTCTCCAACTTCAAAAATATTTTCATTTCATTACTGTGCTATATTTTTCTTATTTAAGTGGAAAAAAAAGTTTCCACCAAAAATTTACACATATGTTGTCAAAGAAATGCTTCTGGTTTAGAGTTAAACAGATGCATCAAAATAATGAGAACATATTAATGAAACTTAACTTGTTTATTCTTATAAGTAGAATGTAACTTTGAAAAAGTCATATAAATGGTATTCTTAGCTTTAATGTCTGTAAAATATGAGTAATGTTGATTTTTAACGTTGCTAGAAAAATTAAATTACATAAAATATTTAAATTTTTCTAATACAAAGAATGATACCCAATATCTTTTGGTAAAATTTGGTTCCTTTCCCATACTTCTGTGTTGCATGCATTGAGAGGGAAGATATTTCCTTTTATTGTGACACTTTTTGAAAGGAAAAGAGACATCTGTATCTACATATACTTCTTAAAATCTAAAACATTAAAATAGGTATTAAGATAACTGTAAATTCTCCTTTCCTCCCCCTTTTATAGAATTGCAGAGTAGCTCTTGTGGAAACCCGGGAGTTCCACCCAAAGGTGTATTATATGGCACGCGGTTCGACGTTGGGGACAAGATCCGCTACAGCTGTGTTACTGGATATATTCTTGATGGCCACCCTCAACTCACCTGTATAGCCAATTCAGTGAATACAGCCTCATGGGATTTTCCTGTTCCTATCTGCAGAGGTAAAGGAAAAATATTTATTTTTATGCTGAATATTGAATATTGAATATTTGTTTGACATGAAAAAAACATTTTAAAAGTTAGAGTTAGTTAAAATTAAAAGTTAGAGTGTAATTGCAAAATATGTTTGGTATTTGGTGCTTATTCCTTTTATAAAATTTGAAGATTAAAAGAAATATATATGTTTGTGTGTACCTATACTACATGACAAGTTTAGAAAAAATGCTTGTCAAAAAAATAAGACATTATTACTTGTGAAATGAAACAGTAAAATACATGTCTATATACATATTTATGCATTGTATATAAATGTGTCTTTGTATTTATGTTAGAAAAACATGAAGTTTATGATGTTCAGAAATGTAATTTAGTCTGTCAAAGTCATAATTGTGTTTTCATTTTGAAGTATTGATTGAATCTGTGAATCTTTTCAAGATATCTGGTGGAAGACTTCGTTTGGGAATTTGTGAAATAAGAATGCTATGTAGTTTATTTAATTGATACTGATAAAGATTATTTGTATTATTGGGAAAACAATAATACTCTAATGTGGACAAAGTTTCAAAGTACAGTGTGCCTGCAAGATACGTGCTCAATGGAAGCCGGATTCATGGATGAATCTTGCCCACAGAAATTTTAGAGACCTTTATCATTTTCTGTGAGCTTTATTTTTGAACAAAGAGAAAGATAAATGAGTTGTATATCTTTTATCTTTTGGCGTTTGCTTCCTGTATGAATGGGAGGTAGGAATGTCCAAGTGCTGGTCTCAGTTACTTTGTAGCTTCCTTTCCAACACGTGGCTGCCAAGTACAAGCAGGGAAGACCCTTGAAAATCAGATGCAGCTGGCTTCTTATCTAGGCTTTGACAATGACTATGGGAGTGACTTCAGGCAAATCATATCAGCTCTGAGATTCATTTATTTCACTTAACCAATGAGAGAGAAAACAACAACATCTTTTCCATGTGTTGTGAAGATTAAAGAAGAAAACCGATACCTGCCACTTAATACAATATCAGCCGTGCATTGGCATTCTTACACTGTCAGTGCTACCTTTGCTCCTCTTGCAGTTTCTACTCACTGCTGTTTTGACTGATGCTATTTCTGCCTACTATTAGCTACCATTTCTTTGAACACTTAGAACACCATTTGGATGTGATAACGTTCTAAGAAATTTCTAAGTATAGTCATTTTTAAATTTCATAACAATACAGAACTGAAGTGCAAAAATTTTGGAATTACTGCTCAAGTTTACTCAGTAAATGTCGAGAACTATAAAGAGTCAGATTTTACTCGACTTGTGAGTTAACAAGTTTCTCTGCTACAGTTTCTTGGGCGATGGTACAGGACCCCAGTTTTTTGGGTCAGAAACAGAGGAAAGTTTACTATTCGCAAAACTGTCACCAGCCAGAATATTAGCATTTTGTGCCAGTTCTCTAAGCCCTAATTCTTATAGAATGATATAAAGAGTTATGAGGTACCTGCACATGAAAAACCATGAGCTTAGGGAAAATGGAATTCTTTGTAAATTAGGATGTCCGTCCTTTGGAGGGCACCCCTCTTTCTCTCCCTGCAAAGTTATATTGTTTTATGTGTATATATATGTATATATATATATATATATAGTTATATAAAGTAAAGGGCAAACTTGCCCTTTACTCTGGTGGAAGACACTGCCCCCTGAGGCTGTTCGTTGTACCAACATCTTTAAAGATAGTTTAGTACAAAGAGTAGAAGGACAGTTGGAATCTCTGCTTACAAGATGTGAAGAAATGTTAAGGTCCGTGGAGAAATTTCTCTCAATTTGAGGTGTGGTGGGGATACTAGATTTGAACCCATTCTGTTTAGTTACAAAGCCTAAGTTGTTACCCTTTTGAGACTTCACCAAAATAATTTGCATCTCTGTTCAGAAGTATTTTATTATAAGAAAAGAAATGGAGTTTTACATTTTAATCAATCAAAAGACCATCATTTCTTTCAAAGCACAAAACTTCCAAAATCAAAAGGATTTATTAAGATTCATAAAACCAAGAAGCATCTTTAAGAGATTTCCGTGGAGCACTACCAATACTGCCTAAATGTTACTTCCTGTTGTTGGGCTCCATATTCATCTTAGTTCCGATAAGAACGTGTGGAACCAGAAAGATCTGAGTCTCAATACCAGGTGTGCCCCTTCTTGACTAGGGCCTTTGAGAAAAAAAGTACATTAATTTTGGAAACTATTTTTTAGCTCTAATAGGACGCAGAGATAGAAATACGAACATCACCGTACTGTTAGAGTTTAATATGATAGCATATGTAAAGTGCCAGATGCATACTAAGTTATTATTTATGCTGGCTCTGTCTACCTACTTTTCCTTAGCATGTCTCACCATCTTCTCCCTAAAGGAAAGAATTCCAGTCAACAAAAAGTGGGTGGATAATATTTATGATCTTGTGTCCAAGTCTAACCCTAAAACCGATACTTCTTTTTTTTTTTTTTAAAGATTTTATTTATTTATTTGACAGAGAGATCACAAGTAGGCAGAGAGGCAGGCAGAGAGAGAGAGGAGGAAGCAGGCTCCCCGCGGAGCAGAGAGCCCGATGCGGGGCTCGATCCCAGGACCCTGAGATCATGACCTGAGCCGAAGGCAGCGGCTTAATCCACTGAGCCACCCAGGCGCCCCTAAAACCGATACTTCTATCTCTTCATTGCAGTTTTGTTTGTTTTCCCAGAGTGTGTACCCTACTTCTTACCGCCAAATTTCTTCAGGCTTATTTCCTTTGACTTCCATTTTTAACCTCTATGTTTTTTTCTATCAAAAAAAGAAAAAATATACCCACTCATTTTGGAAATTCTGCCTCTTCAACCTCAATCTGCTAAACTTGCCTTTTCTTCTCTTTAACAAAGATACCAGTGAACAAATTTACTCATTTACTCATCTATTTATTAAGGCCATATCCTGTGTAAAGCATTATTTTGTGTACCGAAAATCAAAAGATAATTAAGAAGCACGTCTTGTCTTTAAGAAGGCAGTTGTAGTGGGTCTGATCATTATGTAATCAGATAATTACAATAATGTGTGATAATTGCTTTAATATCAGTATCTGTGTGTGTTAGGCACCTTGATAAGGATGAGCTTAATTCCTCTCAGTTGAGTGGAAGAAAGTTCAAGTAGGGACAACACTTTAAGAGATATTTCACAAAAGACTGGCTAAAAATAAAAACTACATAGAGCAGGAATATTTTCAATGAGTCGATAATTTTCCTTTCTAGCCTTAAAAGTAATTCTGGTGTGTTACTAATATTCACTGGCTAAAGGTAGAGTCTATGAAGTCAGACTTCATAGAGCATAAGGAACAATTTATCTCCCATTAAACACTTTTTTTTAAACTTAAAGAATAGGGGAATAGAGTATTTGAATTTTGTGTGGTTGTCAAAAGAAAAGATAGACTATTTAGACTGTAGCCTCCCTCCTCTGCTCTTTGCCACTTGATACTGATTCTTTAATTTATAACTTTGCAGGGGGCTGATAACCCTGTAATGATCTGTTTATTGCTTTCCTTGGAGTTTACATAGTGTCTCTCCTTGATGAAGCCCTGGCTTTTAGAGAATTCTTCTGATGCTTCCTAACAATGATAGTTTAATTAAGAAAAACGAGTGCCATATCAACCTAGAGGGTATGGTGCAAGGGTTTTTGTGTTTGTTCACAAGCAAGATGAATTTTATCAACACCATCTGCTAGTATTTGAAAAAGACAACTAACTGCCTGGTGTTGAACTACATGATATTCTGTAAAAAGTGGAAGTGAATTCCTATGCTGTAAGTCTTGGATTGGAAATGCCTGGGACATGTGCCTTTTCTGCACTCCCTCCTTTGATAAACATTTCTATGACATTTATTCCCAGTGAGTTGTGATGTGGCCCCAGAGTCCTTCTCAACTCAGTGCTCCCAATATTCCTTACTAATTAAGAGCAGTTGACAGACAAGGTGAATGGATATGCTATTCCTAAATTTAAACGTTCTAAAATTCATAATGATATTCTATATTCAGAGTGGCATTTTGATATACACACCTCATGGCAAACTAATAAAACTATTTGTAAAATTTACACATAAATTATAGTTTTATTTTAAAAAGTTTTTAAAAGATTTTATTTATTTATTAGAGAGATAGCACAAGTAAGCAGAGCAGCAGGCAGAGGAAGAGGGAGAAGCAGGCTCTCTGCTGAGCAGGAAGCTTGATGGGGGGCTCAATCCCAGGATCCTGGGATCATGACCTGAGCAGAAGGCAGCTGCTTACCTGACTGAGCCACCCAGGCACCCCAATTACAGTGTTTTAAATGAATGGAAACCTTGGTCAAAAAGTCAGATCATTTGATGGAAGAATTAACCTATTAAGATTTAAGTCATCAATCATAAAATATTTAAGGTTGTTCTAGGATGAATTCTAGATTAATTAAAGAAAATTTTAAAAGAGTGTTATATTAAAAAAATAGTATTATATTTTCCTGAAGGTTTGACTTTATTTATAGCCCAAAGTAAAGATCTTAGAATCCATAGAGATTTCAGGGAAAGCAATGATCAATGAAGGGATATGATGTTGTCAAATGTTGACAGAGTTTATATTGATCTGACAGGAGAGATTCTTTTGGGGGAAGGCTTCTGTGTTCGTGATGTAGATGTCATATAGTTAATTGGTGCCATGTGACGTGAACCAAATATCTGACAGGACAGATAAGCAAAAGGGCTAATGAGGGAACTGTCACTTCTGACAAGGCAAAAGAAATTGCCATTGCTACATTAGCAATGAGCAAGGAGAAGGATCTTCCAAGTCTTATTCTTGGGAATAAGAGTGCCTTCCACAACAATGTGGTAAAGAAAACAGTTGATGGAAAGAAGAGCAGCAGCTTGTTTTGTCAGAGAATAACTGAAACCCCTACTTTAAACCTTGGTAAAAATGTGTTACTAAAACATGGAATTGGAAAGAGCAATTAGAGGTAATAGTTGGAGAAGGGGATAAAGGAAGCAAGGTTTAGTCCGATGCTTCTATATGCAAATTATACCAAAGCCTTCCAAAGAAATAGTGATTTCAGACAAGGTTAGAAGTAAACCAAACAGCCAAAAACAAAGAAACAAACAACAAAACCCCAAAAGAACAACTAGTAATGCTGAAAAGATGTAATGCTTGTAAAGGATATATTGTGAGCTTATTGGAAGGATATTCATTCACCCCTGCTCAGTACTCTGGAAAACTTCTCAAAAAGGCATTAAAAAACAGAAAATGCCATTTATTCTGTGTATTTGCCCTGATTGCACACTTATGCATTTGTAAATGCTGAAACATGATATTCAGAAACATGATGCTACATTAATAATAGGCCTGATTATTGATAAAACCTAAGTACAAAAATAATTAAGTATGAAAACTGCAAAATATTTTATTGACTTGAGAACAAAACCCATAAATAACCCAGTGTCATGTTTCTATTCATTTCTATATAGTGCTTAAACATAATACTGAGCTGCAAATTGAAAAATGAAAATATTTTCTAATATGAGATTTTTCTATGCTACATCAAAACAGAGTCCAGTGTTGGTTTTCTTTTTTAATAATTCCCTGTAACATTACTTTTTAACATTTTTATTCTTTTGAAGCTAAAATCTTTAGTCCCCCTTTTTAAGATTTGATAACCTAGTAAATCCTAGTAAATTGCCTTTTTTCTTAAATCCGTTACCAAAGGAGAGAATGTTTTATTGTAACTCCCTGAAATTAAATTCATTGTTGAATATCAAAATGTCATGGGCTACGCCATGCATTAAGTATTCTTTTTGAAAATTGGGGCTATTATTGTTTAATTTAGCTGATTTCCGAAGATGTTATTGTGTTGTATTTCATTATTGATTGATTGGTTTAGAGAGCACACACATACGAGAGTGGGGGTGGAGGGTAGAGGAAGAAGAGAGAATCTTAAGCAGCCTCCATGCCCAGTGCAGAGCCTGAGTGGGGCTCCACCTCATGACCCTGAGATCCTGACTTAAGCTAAAATCAAGAGTCAGTTGTTTAAGTGACTGAGCCACCCAGTTGCCCCTCCAAAGATGTTACTTAAAAATATTATCTCAGGAAATATTTTAGCAGACCTAGTTTCTCCACCACGCTTGCCATTATTATCTAAGCAGCATTATTTGGGCACCAAATCTTGCTTTTATTAGCCCTACCATTTATACTCCTATAGAGCTCTGGTCCCTTTGTGTGAACTGCTATATTTGACAGTCATGAGGAAAACATTTTTAGTATGCCTTTTAATTAACAAGGAAGTTAGGCATGTATTACGTGGTAATAGAGTTATACTAGCACCCCGACGACTGTCAAGCCAAGGAATGATTTGCAAGTGTCCATGCTACTTTCCCTCTCCCTGGAAAATGTAGGCTGTTCTATCAGCAATCACACCAACACTCAGTTGCCCTCTCATGTACCCTAATCTTGTTATGAATAGTTGTTTGTATGATAAAATGCTGAAAATGTCCTGATTAAAGTATCTAGCATGATGGAACAAAGGACATGGGAATTGTCTTTGAGGGCATAAGATCTGTGAGCTGATTTGCTTTCCTGCTATGCATTGCCTGGGTGTGTTGTTCCTTATGTCAGAAATTGAAAATATTTTTACCTATCTTAGGAACCGGCGAATGTTAAGGAGATTAGCTTAAACGAGGTGATATTTAAAAAATATTTAAAAAATATTAAAAAAATTAAATTTAATTTAATTTAAAAAATTAAAAAAATTTTTAAAAAATTTTTACTAAAAATTTCAAGTTGGTTTCAAATACATTTAAAAAAGTAATTTAAAAACTAATGGAGACATAATAGCTATTGCTTATGTTATATATGTGTTCAATATATTTAAAAATATCTGTTGACAGTTAAACGTGTGCCTACAGCTCTGATATATTGGAGAATACTTTTTAAGTAACAGTAAAAATCTCTGTAAAGAGTGTGCTCTGGACTAATAAAAGCCTTGGATTGCTTTACATCTCTGTCACTGAGAAGGTATAGAAACTTTAAAACTAGATATTTAGTTTTCAGATCTTAGTTTTCTCATATGTTTAATAGGGGAAGTCCTCACTACTTTATAACATTATGATGAGAATCATATCAGGGAATGTATATAACATACCTAATCTATATAACAAGTAGCAATTTCCTTATTTCTATCATCATCATCAAAACAGATATTTGAAAACTGATAACACCAGAGAATGAACATATCTAGGACCATATAGGCAGTGGAATTAAATTTTTTCAGAGTTGCAGTGGTTAGGGGGAATTTTAACCCCACATTAACCTAGAAAATTAGACTGGGATCAGCAAGTAATATACATTAGTGGTGAAAACTAATTTGTTTTCTCAAGGGCAACAGCATTTCTTAGGCATTCATTGCTGGAAGTTCTTGTATTTGATGTATATTCAATAACTAAACTGATACATATTAATAAATCATTATTTGCAGGCCACAATACTACATATAATGATAGATAAAACAACTCAGACCTCATGAAACTCATAATCTTTTGAACATGGGATCTCTTATTTGGTGACCTAGAAAAGATAGAACAGCATTCTTATGTAAGCAATAGTGCTGGACTTCTATGTGTTTCTGATATTTAGAGAAGAAAATCGGGATCTTGTGTTCTTACCATATAATTGTCCTGTTACCTGATGCTGCAACTAACAGTAAGCCATGACTTTAACATTCGGCTCACATATTATTTTCCCCATATGGCTTTATTATGCTGTGTCTTTCTCCATTCAGGAAGCTATCCCCCCCCCCCCCTTTTCTCCCCTGTATCAAATAACTCAAATATTTTTGTAGCTTTACTCAGTTGTCCAAGTTTTTTGATTCTTCATCTGTCATTCTTATTGTAAACTAGTTCATGTTCTTTGGCAACAAAGAGACAGTCATTGGAGCTGTATTTTTTTTGTGTTACAGGTTATAATAATATATTGTTAATTTGTAGGAGTTTGGTTCTTTTTTTAATGGAATGATTTCCATTTCTTTCTCTTTCTGTATGGTTCTTAGAAAAATACCAACAATGTGTATTTTGAAAATCAAAGAAAAAAGTTAGTTTCCTTTTCATATGACTGAGTCTTCAGATGTTTATGCCTATTAGGTAGAATTTTGAGCCATACACTTCTATAGAAGTTTTGTTTACCTGGAGTTTTTGTCTACTTGTTGTTTTTTTTTTTTTAAGATTTTATTTATTTATTTGAGAGAGAGATTGAGAGAGCATGAAAGAGAAGAAGGTCAGAGGGAGACGGAGACTCCCTGTGAAGGTGGGAGCCCAATGCGAGACTCGATCCCGGAACTCTGGAATCATGACCTGAGCTGAAGGCAGTCACTTAACCAACTGAGGCACCCAGGCACCCCTTGTCTACTTGTTTTGACAAAAAACAATTTAAAATATTCTAACTGAAAGATCTAAATTATTTGAGGGAAGTGTATATTTTTGAAGCAGCTACTTTAAATAGTTTCATGATATTGCTCCCCAAATAAAAACAGAATTTTTAAAAAAGATTTTATTTATTTGACAGAGATCATAAGTAGGCAGAGAGGAAGACAGAGAGAGGGGGAGAAGCAGGCTCCCCGCTGAGCAGAGACTCTGATGAGGGACTCCATCCCAGGACCCTGAGATCATGACCTGAGCCGAAAGCAGAGGCTTTAACCACTGAGCCACCAAATCACCCCTAAAAACAGAATTTCAAAAACATTAAGCAGTACTCATTTTCCAACACTTATCTACATTTCAAAGCATGTAGAAAAATAGAAAATTGTATTACCTTGGTGTGTGCAAAGTATTCACATGATCATCATCACATGAACATCATGTTCATGTGGATGTGCTTAGTCAAATGATGGAGTGTGCTTAGTCAAATAGCTGGTTGCTTGCATAAGAACCTTGAAAAGCAATCCTGTAATGTCATACTAGGATTTAAGCTCAGTGAACCACAGTGATGGCGATTTGGTATTTTGCTCTTTGTAAAGCTACCTTAACTCAAAAGTTAAGGAAAAATGATTTTGGATAAAGGAAGAAAGTGAATAGAAGCCCACCAAAGACATTGGATAATGACATAAGACACATGTTAGTAGACTAGCTTTATATGAAAATTCCCTGTTTTTTTGAGCTAAGAAAGCCCAGTAATAAGAATTTTTATAGTCCTTCTGGAAGGACACTTCACACATTTTTGGTCTTAAGCTCTGTGTCCTCTGTCAGTTTATCAGTCACTCACTGTCTTAGTAAGTTATGTTAAGGGTATGTCAATGATGACAGATCTTGCATATAGTTAAGAATGGAAAATAAAATGAAATGCTGAAACTTGAATGCCTTCCAAAACTCTACTTTTTTGTTCTATTGCTTTAATGTGCTTGAAATCTGAACTTTTTCTATAGTCATTTTCCTTAGGCTTTTCCCAAATATCAATCTGACTCAACAGAAGAGAAATAATTTTATTTTTATTGTATAAGTCTTAGGTATTTAAAACTGGTATTGAATATCTTAAATTTTGAGGAGTCTTGAAAAACATGAATATTTTTCTATTATTTTTGTTCTTATATTTATGTCACTAATTCCTTGTATCTTGATCAATATAATTTTATTTACTGATCCTTGTGTTTGAGGTTATCATAGGAGTCAAACTAAGTAAAAATATAAAGGTCATTTACTTATACTTGTATTTAATTTTTAACTAATTAAAAAAGCAATGCAGCTTAAAAACATGATACACATAGCAAACAAAATAAATTAAATGTAAATAAGGATAGCTATTTAAGAGAAAATAACAGAGGAGTGAGATGAAACTAAGAGCGAGGTTAACATACAAAAATCATGTTCTATATTCTTACGTATTTGTTAGAATCAGCATTGTTTCATTTTAATCTCTCTGGGAACATAAACAGATTGGAAAAACATGATTACTTCATAGTTTCACAAAGTAAAAACAAATAATTTGTTTTTGAAAAACCAACTTTCAAAGTAGACCAAGAAACTTATGCAGTATATCATAAGGAAAGTATAGTATAATTTAATGATCCATGGTCTTTATGATATCTATAAATTTGAACTCAGAGAAAGAACTTTCAGGGGTTGCATCACATTTTTTTCTTATATAAAATGAGGCTTTGCTATTGAAAAGATCAAGGACTGTATTCCTAGAATTAAAACATCATGCCTTATATCACTGCCCAAAATGAATGATCTGTAACTCTTTCTAGATTTAGTTGTAACACTGTTTTTTTTTTTTTAAAGATTTTATTTATTTATTTGACAGACAGATCACAAGTAGGCAGAGAGGCAGGGGGGGGACGGGGGGGCAAAGAAGCAGGCTTCCTGCTGAGCAGAGAGCCCGATGCGGGACTTGATCCCAGGACCGTGGGATCATGACCCGAGCTGAAAGCAGCAGCCTAACTGACTGAGCCACCCAGGTGCCCCAGTTGTAACACTTTTTTTTTTCTTATTTTCAAAATCTGAATCTCTTTGTGTTTTTATAAATTTGGAATTTGGCCATTGAGAACAGAGCCAAAAGCACAATGTTTCTACATTAATATGACCTTAATTTTCTTTAAATTTTGTCATTGAATAGGTGCTTAATTTCCAAAATAATTTAGTTTTTATATTTACACCTTTTACACAGAAAATTCAGTATGATATAATTTTTAAAGACTTATTGCTTAGCAATAATTTGTAAGTACTTATTTATACTGTATCAGCTATCCCAGAATTTCTGAAAGTATTGTATGATTGCAATCTCAAAACCTTTTCTAAAGTGGCTCTTGGGACGCCTGGGTGGATCAGTAAAAGCCTCTGCCTTCTACTCAGTTCATGATCTCAGGGTCCTGGGATAGAGCCCTGCATCGGGCTGTCTGCTCAGCAGGGAGCCTGCTTTCCCCTCTCTTTCTCTGCCTGCCTCTCTGCCTACTTGTGATCTCTGTCTGTCAAATAAATAAATAAATATCTTTTAAAAAATTGGTTCTCGATGCTGAATTTTTGTATCTATAATTTAAAATGCTGAATCTAAACAATGGTAATGAGGTCATTGTTAATTTAATTGTATATTTGGAATATTATCAGATTACAAAGTATCACACCTCAATTAAATATTTGGCATGTTATTGTTATACCCCTAAGTTTCTCTCAAAACACATAATTTGATATTTGCAATGTTAATAATAAGATGTGAAAATTATAGCAACCTATTTTCATATTAAAGGTGAGATAACATCTTTGCATTTATTATATTTACTTAACAAATACCTATTAGTTGACAATGATGGAAAAATATACAACAGTTGCTGATTTTAGAGATCTTACAATGTCTAGGATGTACACATAAATAACTACATAGTATAGTATAGATAGCTCCTTCTACTGCATCTCTCAAGAAAGGTTTAAATAATAGGTACAAATAATATGTAGAGGCAGTTGAGGACATGTTTTGGTGAGAAATTAATCTTGATGAAAACTTGAAAAATAACTGACAATATTATAATCTATTTTATTTCCTTTTTATCTCATAACACTTAAAGAAAACTTTCTTTGGGCCAGAGATAGTTTTGAAATCTATGTGTAATAACAAATTTAATATTCACACTTAAGCTTTACAGAATGATTACTATCTGGATCTCCATTATATAGATAGGGAAATGAAAGTACAATGTGGTTAAGAAAATTTCTCAAGATTGTATAGCTAGTAAAAGGCAGAGCTAGATTTGAATTCAAGCAATTTGACTCCAATACCATTTTCTTAACATCTTTACTATACTCTCTTCCCCACCGTCTTGATTATAAAATTTTTTCCTTCCACTTTTTCTTTAAGTTTAGCCTATGCAATTGCTTAACACTTTCATTAAATTAAGTCTAACCAACCACACAAATTAAATGTCTTAATTTTATAATGATCTACTGTGTTGAGCTTACTGCCTTATTCCTCTACTCATTTTAACTAAACATTTATTAATAATAGCCTTTCCTTGTTTCTTGTTCTTTACCACTTTTTTATGTTTTCAAGCTATTTCAATGGTAGAAATAGAGAAAGAACTTTTCAGGGCTAGGGAGCAAATGTATTTAGTCATATATAATGTGCATAGTCATGTGTATGTTTGTAGCTGTGGTGATGTAACACATCATTTGTGGAGACAGAAAATGAGTTGACTTTGACTATTGGAGACAGATGTAGAGAGGAGAGATTAAAATTTCAACTGAGAACATTGGTTGAAATCATCTTTTGGAGCATTTTGAAGTCTAGACTAAAGAGCATTTATCTTATCTTCTAGACAGGTGTAAGCCATTAAGTATATTTGAAAGTGTGATATCAAGCATTTTTTTGGACAAGATAGCAACTGCTGCTCATGTAAAATCCATCATAAGTGAGAGATCATCAGCAATGGGCACAAGGTTTGTGTCCTCCATTTTGCACACACAAAAACATTTGCAAAGAAGTGGAAGATAGTGGAGAAAAGTCTCTATCTCACATCTGTCTTGTGTAGGACGCTGCAACAAAATACCATAGACTGGGTGTATTATAAACAATATAAATTTATTTCTCATGGTCTGGTAGCTACTGGGAAGTCTAAGATTAAGGCACTGGTAAATGTGCCCATATGACCTTTTGGAAGACCTATATATTCAGTCTATGCCCCCATCTAATACTGCTAATATTTATTAAGTCCTCATCATGTTCTGAGGATATATCTAAGCATTACAGTATATGAATTATTTCATTTTACCTTATAAAAATATACCAGTTAGTCATGAATATCTCATTTTAAGAATCCACTGAGGCAAGTGGAGGTTAAAAAAACTTGCCAAAGTTCACACTGGTATAGTGATTAAAACCTAGTAAACTTGAACCATTTTCTGTAGCATCTTTCTAAGATTTTAGAACCTGTGTAACTTTCCAATGATGGTTAAGTTTTTTTATGCACAATACTCTGTTATTAAAAGGAGGATTATCCTGATCACTTGTGAATGGTGAGTGAATCTACCATCAACTGACTTAGACAAATCAAGATTCATCCCCTGGGGCATCTGTAATTGCTCAGAGGGTAGGCTAAAATTTCTATTAGCAATAACAACAACAACAAAAGAATTGAGTTGCTCTTGATATCTAGCTTAGTAACCAGTAAACCTTTAGTTAGGAATATGCTGCAGTTAGCCTTGGGGCATTATATCAAAAAGGCCATCTGTAAATTTTTTTGAATACTATCATTCCTTTCCCACAACTTTTAACATCTTCTGTATATGATCTGTTTTAATTCTACATATATGCTCTGAACAGAGCATATTATTTTTAAATCAAATTGCAGATTTTTTTTTAAAGATAGAGGATTTCTAGGTCAGAGACAAAAGGATATTATGTGGTATGCAGGGATAGATTATTTCATGGGGAAATTTATTTGATTTCCTTCCTTAGCAATCCCCCATAATCTCAAAGGGAGTATTCATTTATATGGGAATAATTTGTTTTCCTGAATCCTTCTGAAGTTTAACTAAATTTAATGTTATATTAACAAAGTGGATATTACAAGTTATAGTTCATTTTCATATGCTATTGATATGCAAGATCTAGGGAAAGCTGGTTTCATCCAATGGAATGGCATTCTTCTATCCAACTATCAAAATTTAGAATTCTTTCTAGACTACTCATGTAATCCATGTATGGGGCAGGTGTTTCAAGTGCCATTAAAGATGGAAAAGGAGTAAAGAAAAATAGGAAAGAGAAAATGTAAAAATATTTCAAATATTGCTAAATGACTGAAAACTTTGTATATGTTAGCCTTTCAAGTTTATTGTATTAAAAATAACATTAAAAATTATATCGCCATCACTTGCACTCTTCCAGCTGAATCAATAGAAATGATCTAAAATGTATCAATGAAAATTTATTATTGAGGATATGTTAAACAACCTTGCTGAGTCTCTTCTGAATGGTCATAGGAAAAAATTGAGTAAGATTATTTCTCATGTTGTTATAAATTACTATTCCCCAAATTATTTCCTGGTAAAACTCATTAATAAATAGCAAGAATGAATAATTTAAAGTATTTGACTCTTAAAGAATATTTATTCTATCAGTTTGTGTTTTCAGAGAAAACAAGATAACACTTCACTTACAATTATTTACAAATGTGTTAATGACCATCATTTCTCCAGTCTCTAATATGTGGTTTCTTTGGTGTTGCCTTTGGTGAACACTAGTGTGTTTTGATTAGCTGATAGGAGGTGAAGTTTTCATTTTATAATATTTTGATGTAGCAGCTAGCAGGAATGGTGGGAAGAGGGCATTGTTTTCCATCATTTGAACATTAATGCAATTAGTTTATATCCCACAGCATTAATCATGTGAACTTTAAATGTATTTTCTATTATTTTGTAGGATCAAATTATTAGGAGAAGTAGTTTAATCATTTAATGAGAACCTCAGTCTGTGACATTGACTTTTCTTAATTTAATTTAGTTTAACTCCTTTTACACTCATGGATAACTCAGCTGAATAAAGATATTATAATAGACTTCTTTGGAGATGTTTCAGATCAAGTGACTGTAGGTTAGGAAAAAAGAGTAAAGGCTTGAGAATTATTAAGAAGTCATGACAGTTTTTCATCTTATTTAGTATATAAAATTTGACTAATAGGGCTTGCATCAGTTAGAAAGGCTAGATCATATGGCAATAACCAATAATTCTACACTTACAGTATCTTCACAAAATGAAGGTTGTATTATTTCTCAGTCTACCTGTCTAATGCAAGTGATGTGTGAGCTCCGCTTGCCATAGTCATTAGCTAATTCAGGGTTACAGAGGCCATATCGTAGGAATTGGCAAGAAAAAAAAAAGTTCAGTCAGGTATTATGTCTTGACATTTTGGTCAGGAGATGTCATAGGGTACATCCATTTTTATTTCATTGGCCCAAACATGTACCATGACTATAAATATTCTGAAGTGGTAGAGAAGTGTAAACCCACCAAAGGCCAGAAGAAATAGAATATTTGTAAACATTCATAATACATACTATATATATTTTTAAATTAACATGTAATATATTATTTGCCCCAGGGATACAAGTCTGTGAATCATCAGGCTTACAGATTTCGCAGCACTCACTATAGCACATACCTTCCCCAATGTCCATAACCCAGCCACACTACCCCTACTCCCTTTGCCCAGCAACCCTCATGTTTCCTGAGATTAAGAGTCTCTTATGGTTTGTCTCCCTCCCAATCCCATCTTGTTTCATTTTATTCCTGCCCTATTCCCCACCACTCTGGCCCTGCCTCTGAAATTCCTCATATCAGAGAGATCATATGGTAATTGTCTTTCTCTGATTGACTTATTTCACTTAGCATAATACCCTGTAGTTACATCTGTACTTTTGCAAATGGCAAGATTTCATTTATTTTGATGGCTGCATAGGATTCCATTGTATATATACACACTATATCTTCTTTATCCATTCATCTCTTGATGTACATCTAGGTTCTTTCCATTCTTTGGCTATTGTGGAGATGGCTGCTATAAACAGCTTGTGCATGTGCCCCTTTGGATCACTGTATCTTTGCATGCCCTTTTGGATCATTTGTATCTTTAGGGTAAATACCCAGTAGAGAGATTCCTGGGTAATAGGTTAGCTCTATATTCAACTTTTTGAGGAACCTCCATGCTGTTTTCCAGAGTGGCTGCACTAGCTTGCATTCCCACCAACAGTGTAGGAGGGTTTCCCTTTCTCTGCATCCTCGCCAACATTTGTCATTTCCTGACTTGTTAATGTTAGCCGTTCTGACTGGTGTGGGGTAGTATCTCATTGTGGCTTTGATTTGTATTTCCCTGATGCCGAATGATGTGAAGCACTTTTTCATGTGTCTGTTGGCCATCTAGATGTCTTCTTTGCAGAAATGTCTGTTCGTGTCTTCGGCCCATTTCTTGATTGCATTATTTGTTCTTCGGGTGTTGAGTTTGATTAAGTTCTTCATATATTTTGGATACTACCCTTTATTTCTTTTTGTTGTCTGATTCCCGAGTCTAGGACTTCTAGTACTATGTTGAATAGCAGTGGTGACAGTGGACAGTCCTGCCATGTTCCTGACCTTAAGGGAAAAGCTCTCAGTTTTTCCCCATTGAGAATGATATCTGTTGTGGATTTTTCATAGATGGCTTTGATGGTATTGAGGTATGTATCCTCTCTGCCTACACTTTGAAGAGTTTTGATCAAGAAAGAATGCTATGGTTTGTCAAATGCTTTTTCAGCATCTATTGAGAGTACCATATGGTTCTTGTTCTTTCTTTTATTAATGTATTATATCGCATTGATTGATTTGCAGTTATTGAACCCAACTTGTAGCCCTGGAATAAATCGCACTTGGTCGTGGTGAATAATCCTTTTAATGTACTGTTGGATCCTATTGGCTAGTATTTTGGTGAGAATTTTCACATCTGTGTCCGTCAAGGATATTGCTCTGCAATTCTCGTTTTTGGTGGGGTCTTTGTCTGGTTTTGGGATCAAGGTAATGTTGGCCTTATAAAATGAGTTTGGAAGTTTTCCTTCCATTTCTATTTTTGGGAACTGTTTCAGGAGAATAGGTATTAATTCTTCTTTAAGTGTTTGGTAGAATTTCCTGGGAAGCCATCTGACCCTGGGCTCTTGTTTGTTGGGAGATTTTTGATGACTTTACTTCAATCTCTTTACTGATTATGGGTCTGTTCAGGTTTTCTATTTGTTCCTGATTCTGTTTTGGTAGTTTATCTGTCTCTAGGAATGCATCCATTTCTTTTAGATTGTCAAATTGGCTGGCTTATAGTTGCTCATAATATGTCCTTATACCTGTTTGTATTTCTTTTTTTACCATTTTATTTTATTTTATTTTACTTTATTTCTTTTCAGTGTTCCAGCATTCATTGTTTATGCACCAAACCTAGTGCTCCATGTAATACGTTCCCTCCATAATACCCATCACCAGGTTCACCCAACTGCCCACCCCCACCCTCCAAAACCCTCAATTTGTTTCTCAGAGTCCACAGTCTTTCATGGTTTGTCTCCCCCTCCAGTTTCCCCCAACTTACTTCTCCTCTCCATCTCCCAATGTCCTCTGTGTTATTTCTTATGCTCCACAAGTAAGTGAAACCATATAATATGTGACTCTCTTCTTGACATATTTCACTCAGCATAATCTCTTCCTGTCCCATTCATGTTGATACAAAAGTTGGGTATTCATCCTTTCTGATGGAGGCATAATACTCCATTGTATATATGGACTATATCTTCTTTGTTCATTTGTCCATTGAAGGGCATCTTGGTTCTTTCCACAGTTTGACAACTGTGGCCATTGCTGCTATGAACATTGGGGTACAGATGACCTTTCTTTTCACTACATCAGTATCTTTGGAGTAAATACCGGTAGTGCAATTGCAGGCCATTCAGAGCTCTATTTTTAATTTCATAAGGAGCTTTTACATTGTTTTCCAAAGTGGCTGCAACTAACTTGCATTCCCACCAACAGTGTAAAAGGGTTCCCTTTCTTTATTGTATTTTTTTGGTGTTGGTTATGATCTCTCTTTCGTTCATGATTTTATTAATTTGGGTCTTTTGTTTTCTTTTTGATAAGTCTGGCCAGGGCTTTATCAATCTTGTTAATTCTTTTGAAAAACCAGCTCCTAGTTTTGTTGATTTGTTCTACTGTTGTTTTTTTTTTTTTTGTTTGTTTGTTTGTTTTTTTCCTATTTCCTTGATTTCTACTCTGATCTTTATGATTTCTCTTATCGTGCTGGGTTTAGGCTTTCTTTGCTGTTCTTTCTGCAGCTCCTTTAGCTGTAGGGTTAGGTTGTATACTTGAGACCTTTCTTGCTTCTTGAGAAAGGCTTGTATTGCTATATACTTTCCTCTCAGGACAGGCTTTGCTGTATCCCAAAGATTTTGAACAGTTGTGTTTTCATTTTCATTTGTTTCCATGAATTTTTTCCATTCTTCTTTAATTTCTTGGTTGACCCATTCATTCTTTAGTAGGATGCACCAGAACTCATATACATTGAGTTCTTTCCAACTTTCCTCTTGTGACTGAGTTCTAGCTTCAGAGCACTGTAGTCTGAAAATATGCAGGGAGTGATCACAGTTTTTTGGTACCAGCTGAGACCTGATTTGTGACCCAGGATGTGATCTGTTTTGGAGAATCTTCCATGTGCACTAGAGAAGAATGTATATCCTGTTGTTTTGGAATAGAATGTTCTAAATATATCTGTGATGTCCACCTGGTCTAGTGTGTCATTTAATGCCATTATTTCCTTGTTGATCTTTTGTTTAGATGATCTGTCCATTTCATTAAGGGGCTATTAATGTCCCCTACTATTATTGTATTATTGTCTATGTGTTTCTTTGATTTTGTTATTAATTGGTTTATATAATTGGCTATTCCCATGTTAGGGGCATAGATATTTAAAATTGTTAGATCTTCTTGTTAGACAGTCCCTTTAACTATGATATACTGTCTTTCCTCATCTCTTATTATAGTGTTTGGCTTAAAGTCTAATTTATCTGCTATAGGATTGCCACCCCAGCTTTTTTTTTTTTTTTTTTTAATGTCCATTAGCATGGTAAATTTTTCCACCCCCTCAATTTAAATTTGGATATGTCTTTGGGTATAAAGTAAGTTTCTTGCAGATAGCATATGGATGGGTCTTGTTTTTTTGTCCATTCCGATATCCTGTGTCTTTTGATTAGGGTATTTAGACCATTTACTTTCAGGGTAAGTTTTTTTTTTTTTTAATATTTTATTTGTTTATTTGACAGAGAGATACAGTGAGAGAGGGAATGCAAACAGGGAGAGTGGAAGAGGGAGAAGCAGGCTTCTCATTGAGTAGGAAGCCTAATGTGGGGCTTGATCGCAGGGCCCTGGGATCATGACCTGAGCTGAAGGCAAACGCTTAACAACTGAGCCACCCAGGTGCTGCCAGGGTAACTATTGAAAATATGAATTTAGTGCCATTGTGTTGCTTCTAAGGTGACTGTTACTGTATATTGTCTGTTCCTTTTTGGTCTGTTACTTTTAGGCTCTCATTACTTAGAGGACCCTTTTCAATATTTAGTGTTTGCAAATTCTTTTAATTTCTGTTTGTCCTGGAAGCCTTTTATATCTCCTTCTATTTGCAATGACAGCCTAGATGAATATAGTATTCTTGGCTGTGTATCTTTCTCATTTCATGCTCTGATTATATCTTTTCAGTCCTTTCTGGCCTGCCAGGTCTCTGTGGATAAGTCTGCTGTCAATCTGATATTCTACCTTTGTATGTTACAGACCTCTTGTCCAGAGCTGCTTTAAGGATTTTCTCTTTGTCACTGAGACTTGTACATTTTACTATAGGAGGGTGGGGTGTGGACCTATTTTTATTGATTTTAATGGAGGTTCTCTGTGTCTCCTGGATTTTGATGCTTGTTCCTTTTGCCATATTAGGGAAATTCTCTACTATAATTCAGTCCAATATACCTTCTACCCCCCTCTCTCTTCTTCTGGAATCCCGATTATTCTAGTAGTGCTTCATTTTATGATTCAACTTATCTCTCGAATTCTCCCCTCTTGGTCCAGTAGTTGTTTGTCTCTCATTTGCTCAGCTTCTTTCTTCTCCATCCTTTGGTCTCCCATATCACTAATTCTCTCTTCTGCCTCATTTATCCTAGCAGTAAGAGCCTTCATTTTTTTTTTATTGCACCTCATTAATAGCTTTTTTTGATTTTGATTTGTTTAGATTTTAGTTCTTATATTTCTCCAGAAAGGGATTTTATTTCTCCAGAAAGGGATTCTCTAATATCTTCCATGCTTTTTTGGGCATGGAAGTTGGCTGGCCAGCACCTTGATAACTGTCATTCTGAACTATAATTCTGATATATTACCAATGTCTGTGTTGATTAGTTCCCTTACCATTGGTACTGTCTCTTCTTTTTTTTGTTTTGTTTTGTTTGTTTGTTTGGTTTTTTTTTGGTGAATTTTTCTGCTTTGTAATTTTATCCAGATAATAATATATGAATGAGGGGTAAAATACTAAGAGGGTGGCAAAAACCCCAGAAAAATATATGCTAACCAAAGCAGGAGAGACCCAAAACCAGGTCTCTGGAATATATATATTCCCCCCACCCCAAGAAGGGGGGGGGGGTAATATATATATATGAATAGAACATAGCCACCCACTTGATTTTGGGTGTATTCTGGCCTCTTAGAAGAAAGTACCTCCCAAAATTTTAAAGAAAAAAACAGTTATAGTATACAAAAATAAGGGTAACGACAATGTAGGGATGGAATATGGCTGTAAAAATGAAAATTGAAAAAGATTCTAAAAAATGAATTGATAAGTTGGCTTGAAAAATAAAAAGAAAAAAAGAGGAATGAATGGGATCAGGCTGGAGCTAGATATAATATATATTTTGATCTATTAGAAGAAATTGTATGCCAAAATTTTAAAGAATAAAAACCTATATACAAAAAATAAGGTTAACAATGAAGGGATAAAATATGACTATAACAATGAAAGTTTAAAAAGATTTTTTAAAAAGGTATCAGAGAATATAGTAAAAAACATTAAAGGACAAAAGACGAAAAGATAAATAGAATAAGAAAAAAATAAAATTACAAAAATTTAACTTTGCAAGACTAAATATCATGGGAAAAAAAGCCCTAAATTCTTTGTGTTGCTTTCCCCTAGCTCTGGAGTTCTGCAGTTCTCGTTGATAGTGAACTCATTATTGGCTGGATGTTCTTGCTGATCTTCTGGGTGTGGGTCCTGTTGCCATGATTCTCAAATTTCTATGCCTGAGGTGGAATTGCACAGCCCTTGCCAGGGATCAGGCTAAGTTATCTGCTTGCATTCACTCTCAATAGCTTTTGTTCCCTGAATGCTTTACGTAGAGCTTTGGAGGATGGGAATGACAATGGTGGCCTCCCAATCTCAGACCTGGAGGAGCCAAGAGCTCTGGGCCCCACTCCTCAGTGATACCTCACAGAAAAAGCTGTCAATCACTTCTGTCTCCCAGGTCTCTGGCCGCACTCTGTGCTTACCTGGCCTGTTGGCCAAGCGTTTCTGTCTCTGGCACAAAGCCCTGTTTGAAGTCTCCAAACTCAGCAGATTCCTTCCACCTGCTCCCATGCCACTCTTCCTGGAGGAGGAAGGAGGGGGTCTCTTTGGATCTGCCAGTTTTGGGGTCCCTGCTCAAAGAGCAGTGGCCCGACTGTGTCTTGGATCATGGTCTAAGGTAACCCTGAGCTGAGAACTCTCCTCGGGGTGGCTCAGTAGCCAGCTTCCCCGCTCTGATACCTGGGAGCTCTGCCACACTCAGACAACCCTGGTCTTTCTTTGACCCTGTGGGTCCTGATACCACACTGTCCCCACAAGGGCTCCAGCCCCGCTTAGCCTCTGGAGCAACATCCCTCAGTGGAGCAGACTTCTAAAAATTCCAATTTTGTGCTCTGTTGCTCTACCACTTGGCCTGAGTCAGCCCCTTCCCCTGCAGTCTGTCTTCCCGTTGCTTTGGATTCACTTCTCTACATGTCCTACCTTCCAGAAAGTGGTCAATTTTCTGTTCCTAGAATTGCTGCTTTTCCTCTCTTCTATCTCTTGTTGAATTTGTAAGTATTCAGAATGGTTTTATAACTATGTAGCTGAACTCCTGGGACCTGATGATATTTGGTCCTCTACTCCTCTGTCATCTTGACCCCCCCCACATACCATATGGTTTTAAGGAACAGGTATTATATTTGGTGTTCCTAAGTGGTGTTTTTCTTACCTAAGAACCACTGATATTGGTGAATAAGCTAGAGATCTCAAGGACAAATAATAGAAAAACTATTTCGAATATGTTGCACTTTTTAAGAGGTCATCTGGTACCATCTTATTTTCCTCCTTACTTTTTTCTTTCCTAAATGTATCAAGAAAAAGATTATTACTCCAAATATCAGAAATATTTTACCTATTATTTTTTATCTAATATGACATGAAAAATTTTATACATATACATATATATTTTTAAAGTTATAGTTATTTATTTTAGAGAGAGACATTATGAGGGGAGGGGCAGAGAGAAAGGGAGAAAGGGAATCTCAGCAGACTCCATGCTGAGCACAGAGCCCAAAGGGAGGCTGAATCCCACAACCCATTAGATTGCGATTTGAATCAAAATCACAAGTCAGAGGCTTAACCAACTGAACCACCAGGCACTCCAATACATATACATATACTCTATATATGCATATGTTTACAAATAAAATGTTTTCTGATCATAATAATATATGCTGTGTCCAAAGTGGATTGTTATAAGGACCCTTAAGCGAGGGATAGGCTCTTTGACTTTTGAAAACTGTGAACTCAGAGTCAACTCAAGTGATGGAATTCTACTTTATGCTCTCTTTCATCATTTCATCTCTTTCATCATTTGATATATAGAGGAACAACCTTTCTTATCACACATGTGGCTCACAAATATTTCTGTCTCTTGTTCATGCCCCTCTGCTCATTGTTGAATCAGTAATGTCAGCCTTTCGTTCAGGTGACATCTGCTGATTGTTTTTTATCTGCCCCCCCCCCCCCACTTTTTTGGTCTGGAAATGTTGGCATCATGTAAGTTTAGTACAGACCTGACTTATTCAATCATAATTTTCAGCATACTTAGTGGCAATAGCAATATATTCTTTCTGCCCTACATGTTTATGAACAAATACTTTTTTTGCATGTGAAGTTCCACCCCCTCCTTTCCCTACTACTTATGTTTGGAAATGATTTGAAAAGTCTTCATCATGAAAGGTGATTTATAAATATATTCTAAAGAATTGCATTTTCCCAGCAACCTCACTAGAGGCAGAAATGTTATGGTTTAAAATTCAGAACAATGCTTTATTTAGCATTGTAACTTTTCAGAGAATAGCATAAATTTGATTTCTTTGCATTTCTCTACAAGGTAGCCATTTTTACAGCTGTCACAAAATTAGATTTAAATTCAGCATAGGGAGGTTATGTATTCAGAGAGCTATGCTCTCATCCTCTGAAATTTTAACTACCTCTGCATTTTGAGTGTCTATTTATGAAATGCTGAATGAAAGCTTAGAAAGCATTTGAAATGCACCAATGTTTTCTTCAACTCCATCAATTTCTAATGCATTTAGCATAAAGTTTTTGAAGAAAATACATCTAAGGATCTTTAAGTATTAACAATGCATAAAGTTGTTTAAAAAGTTAATTATTTTGGCATAAATAAACTGTATTAGACAAAAAATGATATTGTAGCACAGATAAA
Source organism: Meles meles (assembly GCF_922984935.1). Taxonomy (NCBI): domain Eukaryota; kingdom Metazoa; phylum Chordata; class Mammalia; order Carnivora; family Mustelidae; genus Meles; species Meles meles. The sequence continues at coordinate 25,924,564 of NC_060066.1, forward strand.
TATCCCAAATTTTTACTTACTTTTGGAAGAATTGAAATGATTAAGAAAATGTCTTAATTATTAAGGTTTTAAGATTTTGTCTTACTGAAAATTAACAAGTTAGCCTGCCAGTGTCACGTACACTGACAAATGACAAGAGTTTCTTTGGTCAGAAACAAAGGACTTTATTAATCAAAGCACAGTAAACACCATGAACTTCATAGTTAAATCGGTTTTCCTTGCATGAGCTGTCTTGAGAATACCACAAGGCATTGTGAAACACTGCAGGCAGATACTGGATATGCAGTTTGTATGTCACAGTTAAGGAACCTTAAACTTAGGAAACCCCAATATTTTAAATGTAGACTTCTAGCAAACCTGCTCAACATTTGTCCCCAAGAGACACATTATTTTTATTATCCTTTTTGGGAAATCTCTCTGCTACAGTGGGGACACGTCTTTATCTTCCAGTGCTCTTTCTTATAGAAATATCCATATAAAGATAATCTGAAATAAAAACTTACTGTTGAGCCCAGCCATGTTGGAGTCAAAGATAAAAGGGGGAGAGAAAGAATATTGACCTTATTTTTATTTTGAATTTTGTATCTTGCTCAACATAGAATTTTTACATTAATTTTTATATTTTTAATATTAAATTATAATTTATCTTAATTACTGAATATTGAATTATAATTTATCTTAATTAATGACACCTAAGATTAGTGTCTCACTTACTTGACACTAGTTGTGGTCCTTTAAAAGCTCATACAAGGGGCACCTGGATGTCTCAGTCAGTTAAGCATTTGATTCCCAGGTAGTGATCTCTGAGTGGTAAAATAGAGCCCAGGGTAGGGCACTACACTCGGTGCAGACTCTGCTTAAGATTCTCTGTCTCCCTTTCCCCGTACCTCTCCCCCTGCTCACATTCTCTCTCTCTCTCTAAAATAATAAATAAATCTTTTTTTTAAAAATTTGATACAAAATTTCAGAAATGCCATATAATCTAACAAATACAAGTTAACTTTATTGCTTGTTTTTGCTTCAGAATACATCTAATACATACAGTTAGATTCTTTCCAAAAAGTGTATTTGTGCTAAGATCCAAGTACATTCTTCCCAAGATCTATCCTTTTTTTTTTTTAAAGTATTGTATTTCAACATTTTGGTGTTTGCCCAAATATTATAATTACAGACATCCTCATATTATATGCTATATTGTATAATTCTTATCTATTTGTTGTATTTAACAAGCTTATTAAGATAAAAAATGCAAAAAGTCTTAAAATACTTTTAAAAGATTTTTTTAAAAAATATTTTATTTATTTATTTGAGAGAGACAGTGAGAGAGAGCATGAGCAATGAGAAGGTCAGAGAGAGAAGCAGACTCCCCGTGGAGCTGGGAGCCAGATACGGGACTGAATCCCGGCACTCCGGGATCAAGACCTGAGCCGAAGGCAGTCATCCAACCAACTGAGCCACCCAGGTGTCCCAAAAATTTTTTTAAGATATATTGTAAATCATAATTCATATTAGGAATATTAAGAAATATGATAAAACCCAACTTATTTATATGGTTCTCAAATGTTTCCAGTACTTTTAGTGGGTAAAATATAAGTGTCACACAACCATAATCCCACGAAAGTATGTAAGTTCATGACTAAGCCATTTATATGTACTCCAGGACTTCTAAGCATTCTTTTGTTTCAATAATACAGGTTTATATTTCCTCAAAGCCCCTAATAGTAGCCTAAGAAGTCTGCATTCTTGGGAGTTAAGCATATGCCTTTCAGTTCCAAATTATTTAAAAGGTAGCCATAGCCATGACAGTGATGAATAATCATAGTAATCTTCTTTGATTTATAATCACATAAAATCTATTTTTTCTTAACCTTATCTTTTTTACTGTAGCAAAATACACATAATATAAAATTTATCAACTTAACCATTTTAATAATACAGTTCAGTGGTTTAATTGTATTTACTTTGTTGTAAAGCCATCACCACCATCCAATTCCAGAATTCTTTTCAGCTTGCAAAGGTGAAACCCTGTGCCCATTAACTAGTAACCCCTGTTGCCGCCTCCCACTACAGCTACTGGCAAGAACTGTCACACTTTCTGTCTCTTTGATTTTGACTGATCTACTTTCTTCATAGGAGTGGCATCATAAGGATTTGTCTTTTTGTGACTGGCTTATTTCACTTAACATAATGTGCTCAAGATTCATCCATATTCTAACATATGTCATTGTTTCTTTCCTTTTTAAGGTTTAATTGCCTCTGTCTAATACTTTTTGCCTACCCATTTACGTATGGATGAACACTTAGTTTGATTCCATGTTTTAGCTACTATGAATAATATTACTATGAACAGGATATACAAATATATCTCTGAGGCTATTTTCCATTCATTTGGGCGTGTATCAGTAGTGAACTAATGGATCATATGGCTATTCTATGTTTAAAATTCTTAGGAAGCACCATAGCATTTACCACAGTGGATGCATCATCTTACATTCCCACCAAGTGTGCACATGGACTCACAATTTCTCTGTCATCGCCAACATTCATTATTTATTTGTTTATTTATTTGTAGTAGCCATCCTAATGAGCATGAGGTGGACCCTTATTCTTATTTTTTTAAAAGACCAAAATACAATCAAACCATTATCCTTTGTCTAGTATCTTTTAGAATATGTTAATATTTTTTTAACATCAGATATTATGAGGGGCACCTGGGTGGCTCAGTGGGTTAAAACCTCTGCCTTCGGCTCAGGTCATGATCCCGGGGTCCTGGGATCAAGCCCCGTATCGGGCTCTCTGCTCGGCAGGGAGACTGCTTCCCTTCCTCTCTCTCTGCCTGCCTCTCTGCCTACCTGTGATCTCTGTCTGTCAAATAAATAAAAAAATCTTAAAAAAAAAAAAAAGATCAGATATTATGAGAACACAATAGTAAACAGAAAGTGTGCACAGGAATAGCACTGTATTCACTTCTCTGGCATGCTAAGCACTGGAGGAGCAACTACAGAAGAGACAACAGGCATAGTTCCTCCCATCCTGAAAAGAATGGCCAAGTGAAGAGGATACGTATTTGCAAATCATCACACACAAAATAAGTCTATAAGAAAGGTATAATATCATTAAAACATATCTGTTCTTTGACAGGAAAACTTGAAATTCCTTCATATGACTATAGCTTATGAAGAGGTACTACATTTATATCCACTTTCACTAACAATCTATTTTCATTGGGCACCCTGGGATGGGGACCTGAATATAGAGATTATCAATATGCTTAGATTATTTATAAGGTTAATAATTTTCTGTTTTAGCAATTTTTGCTTGTCCTTTCTAATCTAATCTAAACCCCATTTGGGCTGCCAAGTTCAAAATGCTTGCTCTTGGCTCGCTGCCAGCCATAAAGTACTTAAGACGGGAAACACAAGGAAAAAAAAAAAAATCAAGTAAATGAGTGACCATCCATAACTGTGATTCTCTAATCCTTGATTCCAGGAAAGAAAGGAATCTTTCAGAGCTCATCACAGAAAACCACAGAGTCTGGGAGGTTTCATGTACCCACCTTCCAACAATTCTTATATTGTCTACATCTCTTCTATCATTAGAAAACTGAGAGCACTGAATGATGCTGATGTAACTACATACTTAATATATTTGTACTAAGCTTTGCACCACCTTGATAGGGCCAAGCTAATAACACAAACTCAACAGGGTTTTAGTTAGGCTTTTTTTTTTTTTTTTTCAAAATAATTAAGCTGCTTGTTTTCTTTACAAATTTCTAATATCCTCAGGTTTGTCCATTTAGAATCACTTTCAAATGGATAAATATTCACAATATACAGAATTTTCTTTCCCAACTGTACTTCTACCTCAGTGCCTTTTTATTCCTATGAGCTTTTCCTTAAATACAATACTCTCGGGTATTGCCCCAAGGATATGTTTAAGTCTCCAGATGTTTTGAACTTTCTACATCAGAGTTTATACTGTTTAAATTTATAATATCATTCTTCCTTTACTTCCTAGATAGAAGTGTCATGAATGTGTTAGCAATTAACTTCGCAAAAACAGGGAATAGAGGCCAAGAGAATGAACTAACATTTAATGAGCTTCTGTTCCTGTGTCATGCACTGTACTTGATAAGGCTCATCAGCTGAAAACCTGTAGTCACTCTCTGAGGTAGGCATTACCATCCTCATTTAAAATGGAGAAATTATGGAATGCTTCCTTAATCAAGTTCTGACAGAGTAGTAGGTTTGGCAATTTTTACAAGGTACTTAAGTTATAATATTTTTGGTCACCCTTATTTTAAAGGAGCACTCTTTCTCCACTCCAGTAATTTCTTTCACTTGTACTTATCGCTCTACCAGTAGTTATTAGATTTGTTTTCTTTGTTTAACTGTAGTCTTGCTCAATCTTGGGCAGAATCTTAGAAGGTAGTCCATCATACTCCATTTTCCATTATTCTCTTCACCCTCAGGCACAAAACTAATTTATTTGCTCAAAGGAAATATTCGATTTAACTCTAGCTTTCTGAAGAAAATACCCTCATCATTAAGGCACAAGAGAGACACATTTATATTTAAGTTTACATGTGGAGTGATTAGGAGCTTCACCAGGTGTGGTAGCAGTGGGAATAAAAAAGAAGGGTGTGACAAATATTGCATATTCGAAAATTCCTCTGTCAAGTGAGAAGGACGGATAGCAGATCCTATTCCATCATGCTTAATCTCTTTTCATTCTTAAGCCAAAGTTTTATAATGTATTGATATCTTCAGCATTTCTTTCCTGTATCCATTCTATATACCATTAACTTCTTCATTTTGCAGCAAATGAACAATGGATTTACTTCTGTTATTCATTGATAATGCACTGAATTCACATATGTATTTACATAGGCAGCCCCCCCTGTAAGATCTTAAGCTCCCCATGATTGTGTTCTCTGGGTTCAGGATTTATCCCATAGTAGTCACTCAATAAATATTTATTGAGTTAAAATGAGTTTCAGAGATTAAGAAACGGTTTTGCAAAGAAGGACATACTTGTTAGGGACAGTGCTTAGCTGTGGACCTAGGCCTTCTATTCATTTCACACTTTCCCAATCCAAATTTTGATGTTGTTTACTTGGCTTTAATAAATTTCACTAACCAAAACTTTCATGGTGTTCTCAAAGTTTCCTCTTAGTCACACTCAGATCTCCTGTCAATAATCACCACTATGAAACTGCTTTGATTTCTAATTATTCAGTTCCTTAGATAATTTTCCTCCTAGAAGCATTAAATCACCCCTTCTTTGTACATAAAATTCATTCTGTTTGGAACTTAAAATAATTACATTAAAACTCAGATCAAAATTAAAAAGAACAGAAGTTTGCAGAGAGGGGTATATTTAACATTTGTGCACTCAACTTACCTTCATTGGAATGCAGTTTATCTTATATTGAAATTGATGCATATTTTAAGGTAGAATGAATAATAATATCCATGCAATGGATAGGTTCTTTTCTTCTCATAGCATAACAAGCTTAACAGAATCTTTATAAATCATCTATTTGTTATTTATAAACCTAATCAATCTTGAAAACAAAATGACATACATTTCCTATCATGGACCCAATAAAAGGATGGCGGAGGAAGTAAAAAGTGTACAGCTATGATCACTCAATCTGAGTGACAACCATTATTTGAGCAATACTGAGTTATGACTAATTTCTATTGCATCCCCCACTTTTGAACAGTCTAATGACTGTAAACTCACAATTTTCAATGGCAGGTCTTTCCCTGTTTGGACAACTCAAAATAGAAACCTTCTGTTATGTTGAACTGAAATACCCATAACTTCCATCTAGTGATTCATATTATTCCATTTGATGCCAAACAAAATAAGTGTCATCTTTTTTTTTTTCTTTTGCATATGACAGATGAAGGGCTTTCAAATATTAGGAAATATTTACCATTGTCTCAGTGGCCATTACCAAGTCTTTCCTTCTCCAGAATGATAGTTGTCTGTTCTCTTACTTATTCCTCTTGTAATAATCAGGAGTCTTGGCATATTCTTTTGTATTTATTAATTTCTCGCTTAGTAGGTAAGACTCAGCCAAATGACATGTCTCAAGCTGCAAAGGTTGTGAGTGAAGCAAAGTCAACTTTTTTAACTAGATGAAAACATATAGTAGAGTGAAAAAAAATTTACAAAATCAACAAGAAAAGATTTTATAGACTAGTTCCATTCCCTAATTTTAGATTGTGACTGTTGTTGTTATTATCATTAGCAGCTTAGGTACAGAGGATTGAGTTAATTATGCTTTTTAAATCCTGCAACAGTTATTAGAATTCACTGGAAGGCTACAAGACCCCTTTCTTGTCAAGATGCAGGTATTTTTATATGAATATATGCATATTGAATTCTCTTTTATCCTCATTCCGTATTCCCATGAATCTCCTCACATAAGGTACTGCTCAGATGTGTATGTTAAACTTTTATTTTTGGGTCTTTATAAAATATAGAGCATTATATGGTATTTAAATGCCTTTAAAACTTACATGAGGGGTATTTTGTTACGGATCTTTTGCTGTTTCTTACCCATCACCGGGCATTAGGATTTTAAACTTCAAACTTACCTGAAGTGGAGAAATGATTGTGGTATTATGCTAGTGATGTACAGAGCATATGATAAATTTTGAGCCTGCTGTGATAAGTTTTTCACCTACATCTATTATATATTTTTCAAAGTTGAAACCTGATGTATTTTAGTATATGATCCAAACATTTTAACTTAAATAATAACCCATTTATTTATTGATTAATGGGAAGTTAACTGGTCTTTCAAAAGGGATTTTTTTTTTAGGTACTCAATATCATGAAGTTATGTTTTCACAGCATCCTATATTTCCCCCTTACTTTTTTTCTATTGAATTTTGCTATAAATTTTGCTCATCACATAATTTATAGTAATTCAGGAAGATAGGGTATATCCAGAACTGGTAGAAAAATGCCAGTTCTTAATTTTTCCCAACACTTCTTTACTTTTTTATGGCCTGATCTCTTCTATTCTAACATGGAAGTCATTAATATATGGTATATATCTGAAGTCCAGTAGTGATCAAGAGGGATGAAGTATGCATCTCCCAACAGTTAAAGAGGTAGAAAGTGCAAGACTTGCCCCTTCCCCTGTTCATTTCCTGTTGCTGCAAGACAAGATACCACAAACTAGGGGCGCGTGGGTGGCTCAGTGGATTAAAGCCTCTGCCTTTGGCTCAGGTCATGATCCCAGAGTCCTGTGATCGAGCCCCGCATCGGGCTCTCTGCTCCGCAGGGAGTCTGCTCCCTCCTCTCTCTCTGCCTGCCTCTCTGCCTAGTTGTGATTTCTCTCTGTCAAAAAAAAAAACCAAAAAAACCCACAAACTAATATCATGAAACAATAACAAAGTTTAATCTCACAGTTTCTGTGGATCAGGAATCTGGGCATAGATTCATCGGATCCTCTGCTCAGGGTCACATCAGATTGAAATAATTGCTGTCAGAGCTGCAGTTTCTTTTTCCATGCTCATTTGTCGTTGTCAGAATTTAGTTCCTTGTAGGTTAGGACTGAGATTCTCAAATCCTAGAGGCTGCCTGCAATTTTCTGCCATGTGGCACTCTCTTCAATGTGGCAGTTTGCTTTTTCATGGTCAATAGGAGAGCATCTGCTGCTTTTATGCTGTTCATCTCTCTAAGAGCTCAAATGATTAAATCAGGTACACCAAAGAAGCTCTCCTTTTTGATAGGTTCAGAATCAACTACTAGGAGCTGTAATTACATCCGCAAAATGCTTTTGCCATAGAATGCAAAACAATCACAAAAGTGATTGTATCATATTCACAGGCTCTACCTACTACACTCCAGGAGATGGGATTATACAGGAAGTGTACAAACCCTGTAGAATATTCTAAAAGGATGACAAATCTTTCTATTCGTTATTGTTGTCATAGCACGAGGCCTATCATGGTGCTGCCATCACTAAGTACTTTCTGGATGAATGAATGAAAGAAACTTAACTATACCTAGGTAACTGCATAACTACTCTGATGAAATTTTTGTTGCTCAAAAATTTTATCCTTATAGAGTGATTTTCAGAGTATTAAATGAATATTGACTTTTTTTTTTTTTTTTTTTTGGGACGGTAGTAATGTTTTACTCATGAGTTCTGAACCAATCCTAACTTTTTGGTTTAAATTCTGTATTGACAGTATTTGTTATGGGAACGTGATTTGGCTCACAGATGGTTCCACAGCTGTTATACCTTGGAGACACTAGGAGCCTTTGAGGGATAACATATGTGAAAGCTCACATTATTTCTAAAGGAATTTCCTCCCTCATAAATGGTTAAATTAGATCCTAGGAAGCTATACCATTTTCATTCCTTAGCTAAAAGAGTTGTCTAGGATTATACCATGATAGTATAGACATGTTAATATAGTTAGAAGACACGAGCCAGGTTGATAATGTACAATATGACTTTGTAAAATGCTTAAATCATATCTCTAGGAAAATATATTTTGAGTTTCGGAAATGTGAGGAATTGCATACATTTCAAGGAAGCCAAAATAAATGCTTGTTAGCTTTAGATGAAGGATTTAATTTTTTAAAAAAGATTTTATCTATTTATTTGACAGACAGAGATCACAAGTAGGCAGAGAGGCAGGCAGAGAGAGAGAGGAGGAAGCAGGTACCCTGCTGAGCAGAGAACCCGATGGATGTGGGGCTCGATCCCAGAATACTGGGATCATGACCTGAGCCGAAGGCAGAGGCTTTAACCCACTGAGCCACCCAGACTCCCCAGAAGGATTTAAATTTGATCGACACTTTCTCGAACAATGATTCTGGGTTTTTCTATAAGCAGTATGATTTTAGAATAAGAAATAACTGATTGCAAACAGAGATGTATTAACATTTAGCAAAGAAATAGTGAGGCAGACAATGAAACCTGAAAGATGAGTATAGAGACCACATGTTCCTTATGACAAATTTGGCTGTTAACAATAGTGAGGAAGCAAATGATAGAAAATCTGGCATGGTAGTAAGCATTTTCCATGGTTCCAGATATTGGGTATAATAAAAATGAAAATACACTATGTCCTTTTTAAGAGATTAAAGTTAGTATAAAATTTGACTTCTCTTTCATAAGTTTCATCATTAAATTAAACTCTGAAATGTTGGGGCACCTGGGTGGCTCGGATGGTTAAACAGTGAACACCATTTCGTCTCTGGTTATGATCTCAGGGTTGTGGGCCTAAGACCCGCATTGGACTCTGGGCTTAGTGCAGAGTCGCTTGTCCCTCTCCCTCTGCTTCTCCCCCTGCTTGCTCGCTCTCTCTCACTCTCAAATAAATAAATAAATAAATACATAAAATCTTTTAAAAACACAAACTCTGAAATGTTAAACTACTCTTCAGAAGATTTTGATTCCATCAAATACACATATTTCAGATTTGTGCCATGCATCATGAGGCATGATTTGTTTAAATATTACATACATGAAGCCACTAATCATACTTACATAAATCTTTAGAGAACTATACTTAAGCTAAATGCTAATGTATCATATGAGAATGTAATATTGACTTAACTTTAATTCTTTTAAAAAATATGCCAGCATTTGGTATATGAAAAAACAACAGAATTATGTTTGTTGGTTTGTTTTACAAACTGTGAAAAATGTATACTTCTGACAGTACTTCTAGACAAATGGGACAATGCTGGGTTGGTGTTTATTCATTATTTATTCATTTACTAAGCCAGTATTTATCGAATATTTTTTCTGTATTAGGTACTAGAAAAATAGTTGTGAATGAAACACATTCTATGCGTCTTTAGAGCTTAGTGGCCTATAAGGAATCAGATAAGACATGCAATTAAAATAATTATCCAAGGGCTCCTGGGTGGCTCAGTCAGTTAAGCATCTGCCTTCAGCTCAGGTCATGATCCCAGGGTCCTGGGATCCAGCCCCTCATTGGGCTCTCTGCTCAACAGGGAGCCTGCTTCTCCCTCTCCCTCCAACCCCAACTCATGCTTGTTCTCTTTCTCTCAAATAAATAAATAAAATATTTCAAAATAATTACTCAGGAGATACAATTGTTGTAAGACCTATGAGGAAATGATACAGTGTTCCGTGAGGATATTACTTTGGTGCATAGAGTTTTAACTGGATGCATAAGCAACCCAAGGGAATGACATTCAGGCTGAAATGTGAAGAATAAGTAAAGCTAACATAGCAAAAGACTGTGAGGAGGATAAGGAAGGTGGTATAAAGAGCTTTTTAAGCCAATGGAACAACATGGTCAAGGATGAATTTGGTACTTTTGAGGACCTAAAAAAAAAAAAAAAAGTCTGGTGGAAAATAGTAAATGACAGAATGTAGAGTGGAAGATAGGGAAGTAAAACAATTTAGAAATGAAACTGTGCTGCACAGGACATTGCAAGTCATTTTGAAGGTTACTAACTTTCCACTAAATAGGAAAGAATCACACCTCCATTATCAGAGAAGTTTCTAGTGACCAAGAATATATGGGAGGAGGGACTGAAAGGAGCCTATTTTAGTGGTCCAGGAAGAGGTACTTGTGGCTTGGGCAAGAGTTTTCAGAGAAGAGAGATAACGATGTGACAGAACTGAGATTTATTTGGGAAGAGAATAAAAAGAAATTAGATAACTTTTATTAATGGGTGTGTGGATGAGTAATGAAGAGTTTATCAAGCAAGAAGATAGAGTTGGGGAAAACTCACTATGCACTTACATGAATAATGATGAAAGAGAAGCATATTTGAATCAGGAAAGATTGGTTTTTAATCTTGAGATTTTAATTTTAAGAAAACTTTAAGACACCTAACTGGGAAAGTATAGGGGGAGAGGGAGCATAAGATAAATGGTCTGGAGCTCAGAACAGAGTGGTGTGACCTGGAGTTGTAATCTTGTGGATCTTTGGAATATAAGTGTTAGAGAGGAAACATGGAATGGGAAGAGGAGCAAGACCAGGACTACCTACAGAGGAATTGGAGTATCTAAGACCTAAAATAGTGGGGGGATCCAACAAATTAGTAATAGAAAAACCTATCAGAAATATAAGAGAAAGACCAGCAGTGTGTGATAGCATAAAAATAAAGAGTGTGTTTTAAGAAGAAAGAAGAGCCAACTGTCACCTTTTTTTTTTTTTTTTTTTTTAAGATTTTATTTATTTGTCAGAGAAAGAGAGGCAGAGTGCACAAACGGGGAGCAGCAGGTAGAGGGAGAAGCAAGCTTCTCACTGAGCAAGAAACCTGATGTGGGACTCAATCCCAGGACCCTGGGATCATGACCTGATCCGAAGGGAGACACTAATTGGACTGAGACATCCAGGTGTCCCTACAAGCTGTTAAGCTTAAATTTACAGTAAGATAGAAGAATGAACCATGGAGAATTTTATGCAATATACAGTTTTTCAGGGGAGGGTCTATATTATTTTTCTTTATCACATCTTGCAGAGCTCAATAAATGAATACTAACTTGAGAAACAGTTTATAATAAAAAATCTTCTCTTCAAATCATCTCCTTTTTATTTCTGTATAAGGAAAAATGCTAACATAAGCTACCTTTAGCTTATTTATTTTAGGGAGTCATTTTAATCATACTGATGTAGTCACAATTAAGTATCAGGCTTCTGTGGCCGTAAGATATATAATGTTTAATGTTGTATTTCTGCTCTATAACGTAATTAAACACTCCAGTAGTACACAGTGCAATGTTCAATTATGCATGTCATCTTTTAAGTACAGTAAGCCCAATTTAGTTATCAATTAAATTCATAGTGATTCTGACCCTGACTGGTTTTTATTACACATGAATTTCTTTTTACCATCAAGCAGGGAACACTTTTTAATTCCTTATAATTCAGTACTTCTGAAGACTTACAGACATATTTTAATAGCTTTTTGCATAATCTGAACTAATGCTTTTTGATTCAAAGCTTTTTCTATTACTGAAACCCAATAAATGTTTCTACAGATGTACATGGTATAAATAAACCACAGCAATCAGCTTGCTGTACCATTTCTTAGATGTCCAGATCTTCTTTCCTAGGTACAATTATTTTGTTGCTGTTATTTTGCCAACCCTGATATGCTCATTCTGAGTTACACACCTTTCCTACAAGGGGCTCTCTCTTCCCCTTTGCTAATCCATATTTTTTGCCTCCTTCCAAATATTGGATAAAATATATAAATGTGTAAAAATGAATGAAATTTAGAAATTATTCAAATTTGGTCCCCAATCTTGACATTAATTCTTTCAATATTTGTGTACCAGGTAAACCTTCTTAAAATGTCCTGATATAATGAGTGGCAGAGCGCATCAGATGACTTGTTGATCAGTTAGAGTATATGTACTATATCTCTGATACTCTTCTTACTTCTTCAGGGATACTGAGATACAAGTTTCTGGCAGGCACAATTCACATTACATTTCAACAGGGCCTCCTCTTTCTACTAGGTTACCTCCTATCCCCAAAGCAACAAGTAGTTGTACTGAAGCTGATAAATACTGTGTATCCTCATCTTTATATTCCTGAATACTTGACTGTGAAAATATATAATTAATTCTCACTCTATTTCTTTTGGCTTTTTTTTCTATGTGCTAGTATATTTTGATTTATGTTAGTAGATAATTTACTTCAAATGAGCCAAAACATGAATATCTTGATATTTTTACATTTTATGCGATTTCTCAGATTCTTTCACTAAGAAACAATAGTAGCATGTCTCCATATAATATTTGTCCATGAGGGTATGGTATTGAGTGCCTAATGTGTGCTTAACAAACACTGGTTGAAAGAATAAATTGAAATGGAAAGGCAGCATGTTATAAATCTGGTATACCTGAATTCTGTTAGGCTAACTGTGCCTGTTTGACCAAGGGCAGTGCCCTTAAATTTTTTGGACTCAGTTTTATCACCAGTAAAATTAGGTATTCATTTGTTCATTTAACATATTTAATGCATTTTTAAGATTTGCACTATTCTAAAAACTGAAGATCTAAAGTGAACCCAACAAGCTAAATATCTGATTTCCTGGGATTTACATTCTAGTCAGAGGAAAACTGGAAAAAAATTAAATATTTTTGACTTCACTCATCCATTTCAACAGAATGTATTAAGCAACTGTGTGCAGAAATACCATGATACCTCCGGATTGGATACTAAGATGAATTAGATTCTATGTTTGCTCTCATCAGTTTATATTTTAGGAAGAAATATGTCTTCACAATTATAGTACATTACAAACCGTGAAAGATGCCATAGTAGCATTAATGACAAACGTTGTGGGAATTCAGAGGCACCTGGGTGGCTCAGTCAGTTAAGCGTCTGCCTTTGGCTCAGGTCATGATCCCAGGGTCCAAGGATTGAGGCTTGCATTGACAGGGAGTGTGATTCTCCCTCTGCCTTCCAATCTCCCTGCTTGTGGTCGCTCTCTCTCTCTCTCTGTCAAATGAATAAATAAAATCTTAAAAAAAAATTAAAGTTGTGAGAATTCCAAGGAAAGGAAACAGTTCTGTTTGAAATAGTACCATGTGATTTCCTAGTTCCTTGTAACAATAAGATGCAGTATTTTTGATTGGTACTTGTGTAGGTGTTGAAAAGACCCTGTTGAAATTATAAAGATGTCCAAGACTACATTTTTATAATAAATTTTATAAGGCCACAAGATTTCAAACCCTCTAATTGCTTACCTGGTTAAGGACCAAGTCATTACAATGACCTCAAATTTCTACATGGTCCTGTTATTTCTCTGGTCTATCTCCTACCAGTTGGCCTTCACCCACTCCACCCAGGGCAAGCTGTTTGGAGATTCTTACACCCTATTAACATACTCTCACTTCAGTACCTAGACACTTAGTGTTCCATCTGCCTGGAAAACTTTTCCCCAGACCATAACTGCTCACTTCCCAACACTCATCACCTCATTAGATAGGCCTTCTCAGACCACCCTATATAAAACAATGCCCAGCATTATCTCATATATTTTCCCAATATTCAATTTATTTTTTTCACAGACTTTATTATATTTTTAATGATAATAATATCCTTTCATTTATTTGTTTTCCCTCTCTCCTATTGGAATGTAGATACTGAAATTACTAGGTCAGCTTTACTGATTGCTATCCTGGTTCTAGCATCTAGATTAGAGCCTTGTACATATAGACCTCAAATGATATTTGTTAAGTATTGATTTTTTTAAAAAAGATTTTATATATTTATTTGGCAGAGAGAGAGAGAGCGAGATCACAAGTAGGCAGAGAGGCAGGCGGGGGGGGGGGGGGCGGGAAGCAGGCTCCCCGCTGAGCAGAGAGCCTGATGTGGGGTTTGATCCCAAGACCCTGAGACCACAACCTGAGCCGAAGGCAGAGGCTTAACCCACTGAGCCACCTAGGTGCCCCAAGTATTGATTTTTATATGTAGACAGATAAAAATATTTTAAAATTTGTACAACAGATTTTAACAACAGCTACAATGATTTTGAAATATAGGGACCTGAAGACTAAACTTAAGGACTTAAGACAGTCAAGTAAATCAGTCTTAGTAAAATTTTTTTTTTAATTTAAGCAATAATAAGCAGCAACAAAAATACTGGATAATTCAGGGCATCTGGGTGTCTCAGTGGGTTAAGCCTCTGCCTTCAGCTCAGGTCATGGTTTCAGGGTCCTGGGACTGAGTCTGTTTCCCCCTCTCTCTCTGCCTGCCTCTCTGCCTACTTGTGATCTCTCTCTGTGAAATAAATAAATAAATAAAATCTTAAAAAAATAAAACCAGTTAGAAACACTTAAAATTAAAAAAAAACTGGACAATTCATGTAAAAAATACATATTTGAAGGATATTAGATGACAGACACATTAAGGGAGGAGTCTTGGAAAGAGCCAGGATATCTCTGGGAATGTGAGACACAAGATATTTTGTGAATGACACTTTGATTCATATCCAGTACCTTTAAGTCTGTGCATCTTTAATCAAAATCAAGCTCCTAAGAGATAATTTGATTAGACGAAATTGGAATGCCTATGCCTTAAGTTCATTCGTGGAGCAGAGGTGGGAACACTGTGATCATCAGTCCAACTAGAACTAACCAGAATGTTGAAAGGGCAAATCCTTGGAGAAAACATATTGCTACGAGAAAGAAGGTAGTGGGTCTGGGGAAAAATGATGACCAGGAAAAGTTACATATACTCACTGTAGTTCCTATACCAGGACTTTGGTACTCTTCAACGTAAGGTATTTCAAGTATTTATCTGTCATCTGTATATATTCTTCAGTGAAGAATCTCTTCACATCTTTGCCCTTTTTCAAATGTGTTTGGTTTTACTATCAAGTTCTTAGAGTTCTTTATGTATTTCCTGCATTTCTTACTGATTTTCTGTCTAGTTGATCTATTTGTTATAGAGAGAGGAGTGTACAAATCTCCAACTACAATTATGATTTTTATTGGAGGTCTGTTGTTTACAAATTCTCTTAGTTTTCCTTCATCTGAGAATTTCTTGATTGCTCTTTCTTGAAGCATATTTTTATGGATATGGGATTTTGTCCTGACTTTTTTTTTTTTTTTACTTCTATCAAGTCAAAAGTGTGCAACTGCTCTGGTCTTCACAATTTCTAATGAGAAAGTTTCTGTCATTCTATTTATTTTCCACCTCTTGGTAAAGTGTTATCTCTGATTTAAGACTTTTTCCCCTTTATCTTTAATTTTCAGATGTTTGACTCTGATGTGTTTTTATGTGGATTTCTTTGGATTTTTTTTCCTCTTGAATTTACTTAGGTTCTTGAATCTACATATTAATGTTTCTTGCCAAGTTTGGTAAGTTTTCAGTCTTTCTTTTCTTTCTTTTTTTACATTTCATAGACTTTAAAAAATCTTTTTTCTCTTTTGTTAAAATAAAATTCAAGTAATTAATGTATAAAATATTATTTGTTTCAGGGGTACAGGTCTATGATCCATCAGTCTTGTATAACACCAGTGCTCATTACAACACATACCCTGCCCAATGTCCATCAACCAGTTACCCTATCTCTCCATCCTCCTCCACTCCAGCAATCCTCACTTTGTTTCCTATGACTAAGAGTCTCTTATGGTTTGTCTCCCTCTCAAGTTTCATTTTTTCCTCTCTTCCCCTATGATCATCTGCCTTGTTTCTTAAATTCCACATATCAGTGAGATCATATGGTATTTGTCTTTCTCTGATTGACTTATTTTGGTTAGCCTAATACCCTCAAGTTCGATCCACGTGGTTGCAAATGGCAAGATCTCATTCTTTTTGATGGCTGCACAATATTCCATTGTAAACATACGTCACATCTTCTTTCTCCATTCATCTGTCAGTGGACATCTGGGCTCTTTCCATAGTTTGGCTAATGTAGACATTGCTGCTATAAACATTGGGGTGCAGGTGCCCCTTTAGATCACTGCATTTTTTAAAAAAATAACATATAATGTATTATTTGTTTCAGGAGTACAGGTTTGTGATTCATTATTCTTACACAACACACAGCACTCACCAAAACACGCACCCTCCCGAATGTCCATCACATAGCCATTCTTTTCTTCACACCCATTCCACTCCAGTAACCCTCAGTTTGTTTCCTGAGACTAAGTTTCTTATGGTTTATCTCCCTCTCTGGTTTCATCTTGTTTCATATTTTTCCTCTCTTCCCCTTTATCTCAAATTCCATATATCAGTTGAGATCATATGATAATTGTTTTTCTCTGATTAGCTTATTTTCGCTTAGCCTAATACCTATAGTTCTAGTCACGTTGTTGCTAATGGGAAGTTTCTATTCTTTTTAATGGCTACATAATATTCCTCTCTCTCTCTCTCTCTCTCTCTCTCTGTGTGTGTGTGTGTGTGTGTGTGTGTGTGTATCACATCTTATATATCCATTCATCTGTTGTTGGACATCTAGGCTCTTTTCTTAGTTTGGCTAATGTTGACATTCCTGTCAATAAACATTGGGGTGCATGTGCCCCTTCAGATCACTACATTTGTGTCTTTGGGGTAAATACCCAGTGCAATCACTGGGTTGTAGGGTAGCTCTCTTTTCAACTTTTAGAGAGCCCTCCATATTGTTTTTCAGAGTTGTTGCACCAGCTTGCATTCCCACCAACATCGTAGGAGGGTTCCTCTTTTTCTGCATCTTCACCAACATCTGTCATTTCCTAACTTGTTAATTTTAGCTGTTCTGACTGGTGTAAGGTAGTAATTATTACTTTCACTTTATTTTTAGCACCAACTTTTCCCCCTCTTTTTTCACATGACATTGTTCTTAGATTTTTTTTTTTACAGTCTCACATGACCCTAAGGCTCTAGTCTTCTTTTTTTCTTTTCTTTACTCTATTTTTTAACTCTTCAGATTGTATGACTTTAATTGCTTTATCTTCCAGTTTACTTATGCCTTCTTCTGTTTACTCCATTCTGCTGTTATGATCATTGAGTGTTTTTATTTTATTACTGCATATTTTCAATTCTAAAATTTCCATTCGATTCTTCTTATTTCTTTTCTATTTGTCTCCTAAGTATTTCTCTTTCTCAGCTGATAATGTCTATTTTTCTCTTTGCTTCAAGCAGGTTTGTAATTGTGTGATAAAATTTTTACAGTGGTTATTTAAAATATTTGTTAAATTATAATATCTGTCACCATCTTTTGGTACCTATTGTTTCTTTAATTGTTTGAGATCTATCTGATTCTTTATATAACAAAAAAATTATATTAAAACCTGGACCTTTTTTTTTTTTTTGACATGATAAGACTTGGGATCTTATTTGTAATATTAGCTGGTCTCCTGTCTTAGGTTGTGATACAACAACAAAATTCCATATACCACTTTGTTTATAAACAACAGAAATTTATTTCTCATAGTCCAAGATGAGGGTGCCAGAATAGTTGGATGAAGGCCCTCTTCTGGGTCAAATGCTTCTCATTGGTATCCTAATGTGGTGGGAAGGGTGAGCCAGCTTTTTGAGATCTCTTTTGTAATGTCAGTAATCCCATTTATGAGGACTCCAGTATAATGATATAATCACTTCCCAAATGCCCCACCTCTCAGGACCATCACCTTGGGGATTAGGTCTTCAACATATATTTTGGGGAGACATAAACATTTAGACTATAGCATTCCATGGTAGCCTCTCAAAATTCATGTCCTCAACTCTAAAGTCCAAAGTCTCATCTAAATATTATCTAAATCAGATTTCAGCTATGAACCTGTGAAATCAGGTATGTTACATGCATCCAAGATACAATGGTAAGGCAGACACAAGATAGACATGCCTATTCCAAAAGGGAAAAATAGAAAATAAAAAAAAGGTAACAGGTCTCAAGCAAGTCTAACATATAAAAGCCTGTTGGGGTAAAAGTTGTGGCCCCATGGCTTTGCTAGGGGCAGCCTATGCTGCAACTTTCACAGGTTAGAATCCCAGACCTTTGGCTCTCTCAGGTCCCATCTCTCTGCCCCTTTGCTCCTAGTCCAAGGCCTTACTGGTCTGGGAGCAACAGGGAAGCCCCGCCCCACAGCTATGTTGGCATTGACCCTAGCAAGAGCTCTTTGCTGTGGCCTTGCACTTTTAGGGGCCCTCTGCTTGGACCATGTGGCCATAGCTCTGGACTAACCCATTCTTCAAAATTTATATAGAGAAAACCATGCTTCCATTGTTCTTCTGGACAGGGGCAGGGTCTTCATCGTTTTGAGTGTCCCAACCCCATGGCTTTGGGTGACAATCACCTGGGCTGTAGAAACCCAGATGGTAGCCCCCAATTTTGAAATGAAATAGTTACCCATAATTATCTCTGAGTCACCATTGGGGTCTGTCTTCCCTTGTCTTGAAGGATAGTACCAATTCACAATTGGATAGCTCTGTGGTACAATTCTATAAACTCTAAGAATCTAAGAAGTCTGGTAATATTCCTTCATTCCTCCTTGTGTCCTTCCCTTTAGTTCAAAGTGGTTGCTTTTCTGCAAGAGTGGCTGATTAAGTCTGTGGTTAACACCCATGCTAATCTCCTTATTCAAACGTTACTTGAACATACCTTTATTTCTTTTTGAAACAAGCTTTTTCATTTTTTGCAATCTTCATAGCCTGAGAATTATTCAATATTTAAGTTCTACCACCCTTTTTATTAATGTTTTCATCTTTAAATCATTTTTTTCTTCTTGTAGTTTACTATAAACTTTAAAGAGAAAGCAGGGTGCTCCTTCAAAATTTCCTCAGCCCAGGGGCACCTGGGTGGCTCAGTGGGTTACAAGCCTCTGCCTTCAGCTCAGGTCGTGATCCCAGGGTCCTGGGATCGAGCCCCACATCGGGCTCTCTGCTCCACGGGGAGCCTGCTTTCTCCTCTCTCTCTGCCTGCTTGTGATCTCTGTCTGTCAAATAAATCAATAAAATCTAAAAAAAAAAAAAATTTCCTCAGCCCAATATCCAATTTCATTGCTCACAAGTTCTTTCACATAACACTATCATGTGAACATTAATTGGGCAAGCTCTTGGTCACTTTATAACAAGAATCACCTTTCTTCTAGCTGCCAATAACATGTTCCTCATTTCCATCTAAGACTTCATCTAAATGACTTTTACTGTCCATATTTTCTACCAAAATTGTGTTTGTAACCATTTACATATTTGCTAAGATGATTTGCTAAGTGAGAACTTCTGAGTTCTCACTAGAATTACTTTTAACAGTTGCTGTTCATGACAATGTAGACATTTTCTAGCATGCACATCAAAATTCTTTTAGATTCTCTCAGTTCCAAAATGGCTTCCACATTTTTAGGTATGTGTTAGAGCAGTAGCTATATATCTTGGTATCAATTTTTGTCTTAGTCCCTTTAGACTGCTAAAATTAAAATGCTCTAGAATGAGTGCTTATAAACAAGGTAAATTTCTTGCTCACAGTAGTAGAGGCTAGAAGTCCAAGATGCGGGTACCAGCATGGTCAGTTCTGGTGAAGACCTTCTTCCAGGTTGAAGACTACTGACTTCTGGCTCGATCCACATATGGTGGAAGGAGTAAGCTAGTTCTCTGGGGCCTTTTTTATGAAAATATTAATCCTATTCATGAGGGCTGTGTCCTTATGACTTAATCACCTCCCAAAGGCCCCACCTTCCAATACCATAAACTTGAACAAGAGGTTTTCAACATATGAATTTTGAGGGGACACAAACATTAAGACTGTAGTACCTCCTCTTTTACCACTGTGATGAAGAGGGGATACACCTTATTACTGCCATTGGGTTAGAAGTCCAATTTCCTAACTTGCCTTCCATTGATAATCCATTCTGGGAAGTCTTCATTACTGTTTGTTCACTGCTTACAGTTCTGGCTTCCCATTAGACTCACTTATACCTCGTTTGTTGGAAGGGGTAGAAGAAGCACCTTGTTATTCCTTCCTGTGTGGTATCCAGTGATATCACAGGGACTTACTGGCTCATTGTGGGCTGCGGTGAGAGAGACAGCGCTCCATTTCTTCTCTGACACTTCTCTAGTGGGGAAGAGGCAGATTATCTTATTTCTGTAAGGTGGCAGTGGAAGTCTGGGCTTCTCACATGGATTCCATTGACATTTGGGAGTTTGAGGCATTCATTACTGCCCTGCCTGGATGAAAATCCCAGTTGTCTACTCAGCCTTTTCTGACTACAGCCTAGAGACGGGAGCATTGGGATTTCTTGTTATAGTTTTAGGAAGGATTAAGTCTATGCTCCCAGCTCATCCTTTATAAGCTTGTGTGGGGATGGGACCACAGGTTGTTTTTTTTTTTTTTTGGTGGTATTTGGCTGGAGGACAGTGATTATTGCCTGCATGTTTTTTATCTTGCTTGGCTGCCACTTTGGCTAGAGACTGCAGATATTAATTGGAGCTTTTCTCATCCATGCCTATTGGCATTTCTGAATTGCCAATTTCTTAAATTTCCAAGTATATGAAGAAAAAAAAACTTACAAAATTCACAATTATATAATTCCTCAGATCCTGAGTTCCATAGTCAGTTTGCCTTGTTCTCTCCACATTTAAGAATCTTTTTATGTTTGTTTTATGTGTAATGTCCATTGTTTTTTATTGTGTTTAGTGGGAGTGATAGGAAAAATTATGTCTATTTTATCTCCCTGGAAGTGGTCACAAAGTACGTTGAAAAGTGATAACTTTAGGGCAGTTTTCATTTCATTCAGTATGCTCTAAGTAAACATTATCAAAATCTCATCATTCAGCAGGTATATATTAAATACCTACTATGTGTTATACATTGTTTTGTGAACTGAGGGAAAATAGTAAACAAAGAGTTGCATATTAAAGCTAGATACCATAAAATGTGCACATATATATTCCTATGCTAGTAATTTTGCTGGCTTTTAATTCGTAGTTCCTACCAAGTCAGTCGATGGATTCCAGTAATACTTAAGAGATCTGTCTCCGCTCTAAAGGTGTATTGTATATCTAAGTAATTAAGTTGATTTGAAATCAGCTCTCTTAATAAACCTCCCATACATATATATTTGAAGCTCTCATATTCACTATAAGTACAATTATATATTATAATAATGGCTTTGGATAGGAGACCTGAAGGAATATGCCAAGTTAGTAAGTATAGTTATGTTATTGTGAGGGGATTTGGGCTTTGGGGGAAAGAATTATTTTAGAAAGAGAGACAGCTATATTTGAATTTCAACTGTTCACTTTAGGAAATTAGCTTCTCTGAATTTCAATTCTCTGTCAAAGTCATTTTTAGAACTGAATGCAGTTCCATCTATCTATCCAATCATCCATCCATGGAAATGTAGAATTTGTGACAAATACTAGATCCTTCCCTTGTCTGTCTTTAATGATTTTTAAAGTGTAAGTAAAATTAGTTGAATAGATTATAAAATACTAAACATCATATTATAATTAAATCCCCCTTAGTGGTATAGTGGTGTTTGACCTGTCTTATGTCTGCCAACAGTGGAATGAAATCTCAGTAAATAAAATCCTGCATACACAACGTTAGTTATCAGAAATATAGGAACTCAGACAAGTTTCAGGGATTGAGGTAAAGCACTAAATATTTAATAGCAAGTGACTAATTCTTAATATAGTGTAATTGCTTTTGGAAATCAGGAGTAAAGCAGTTAAGATGGCCAATAAAAATGAGAAATAAATTAGATTAGTGTGCTTATTCCATCTGTTTTTTTCCTATATAAATTCCACAAAGGCTTTGACACATCATATCAATATGTGTGATTGACAATAAAAATTGTGATGGTTCTTAAAAAGCCATTAGGAGGCATAAGCTCTACAATGAAATAGAGTTGTTTTACTTACAAAAGAACAAAATTTCCATTATTTGAAAGAAAATATAAATTTTTGCTTGGAAATAAAAATAAGCAAAACCTCAGTGTTATGTCCTGTTAATTTTTATCACAAATGAAAAATGGGGAATAGTTTAAATTGGGATTACTGATTCGAAAAATCTGGCTTGACTTTCTCATAGCATTGATTTATTTTAGAATATATGAGCATATGATCATTCATTAATCTAGCACCTTTTAAACATTTTATTTACTACTTGTTTATTTAGAGAGCATGAGTTAGGGGAGGGGCAAAGGGAGAAGAAAGAGATCTTAAGCAGATTCTGTGCTTTGTGTAGAGCTCCATGAGTGGCTTGATGTCATACTCCTGAGATCATGACCTGAGCCAAAATCAAGAGCTGGATGCTCAACTAACTGAGCCACCCACTTGTCCCTTATCTAAAATTTTTTTTGTGATGTCAGGACTTCCATTATAATTTGTTATTGTCATGTACAGTTTTTATATTTCGATCATATTTTATATTCATTGCAGTTAATTTGAGTTGTCAGTGGTGTTTATTCATTTACAATTTGCATTTCTTGTTAAGTCATTGAACTTAATAGTTTGCAATCTTGTCACTGTTGACAAGGAAAGTTGGCTATTTTCATATGAATAATCTAAAAACAATGTATCTTTTGCCCTAAGTAACCTAGTATTTTCAGTTTATATGTAAATTATTAATAAAGAGTAGAAATAACCTAAAGATCATTACTTTTTTTTTCTGATTATACTTCTTTCCCAAACCAAATATCACTAAATACCATGTTTTTTTAATACAAGGATTTTATGAAAGTTTTATTCCTCATGGGAAATGCAAACTTTTTTTTTTTAAAGGTTTTATTTATTTTAGGGAGAGAGAGAGTAAGAGGAGCTGGGAAGAGAGAGGGAAAAAAAAAAATTGAAGCAGACTCTGCTGAATGTGGTCATGACCTGAGCTGAAACCAAGAGTCTGATCTTTAACCAACTAAGCGACTCAGGTGACATTGGAAATGTAAACATTTTAACTATTCCGAAAAGACTGAATTTACAACTTTTGTAAGCTAGGATAATTCAATCAATTTAGATTTTGATTTTGTCCCAGAGTTTTTTTATAGTTCTAAATTTTTAAATTTTTAGTCACAAGTGGTGGTATTAACCCTCAAATAGCCTATAAACCACCGGAAACTGAGTTAAGACATGTCTTCCATGATGGGTAGCTTATAATTCAAGATAGGCTGTAAGTACCACAGGCCAGGGGGACAGTTGGCATGAATAATAACTTTAAATTGAGTGGCTTTTGGAAATTTTGCAAAGTGGGGTTTTAGGCAAAATGAAATAAGTATAATTTTAGTAAAGGAAAAGTAAATTTGAGGTTCTTTAAAGAATAATTAGACCAGGAAAATATTTGGCATAGTAGAAAATTGCAGGCTGTGTTTAGAGCTTTTAAGCAAATTTATTGTGGGAGAAAAGTACAAAATAGAAAAAGTTGAGGCCTAATTCGGGACCCAATTCTGTCATTCTGTGGGTTTTGGGGTTAATCCTGGTAAAAAATTGCAATGTGATTGGGTGTCTGAATTTGGTTACTTTGGAAGAAACTAAGTAAAAGAGAAATTAAAATTGTAGAATCTGAACTTAGGAACTCTTTAAAGTACATCCAATAGCACTCTCTTTCTAAAGTCATAAAACATCTCAAATAATTCTTACATTTTAAGTATCTTAATATGCTACTTATAAAGCAACTCTGTCCCTAGACAATGCCAAGTAAAACTTCCTATCCTTCATTATTCTTCCAAATCCTTGATTCTAGGTCATTCAGCTTTATTTTGACATCTATTCCCCTGACCCTCTCATCTCTGCAAGTCTGTCTTCACCCTCCTGGCTTCAAGTTTCTCCCTCCAAAACAGAGGCCATACTTTATCATGTTTTGTTACTTCCTGGCTTCTATATTCAAGCGTCCTATTGTGTGTGGCCATCAAGCATCAAATCTTAAATCAGTTATTTCTGGATTTATGTTCTGTAGCCAGAATGCCAAGCATTGGAGAAAACTACACAGCCTTGTATTCTGGTGATGCTGCAAATCTTTAGTTTCCAACCTCAGCTAAGCCCTTGATATACTTGGACTCTCTAAAAGTTGCTGATGGATTGCCACTTCCATCACTCTTGGCAACAGTATCTGAATCTTTATTGCACCCCTTTATCCTGCTACTCTGGTTCATCCACATCCCCTCTTGCTACGAACACTTGCTTTCTGTATTACAGAGAAAACCAAGACTAAAATAATGAACTCCATTAACTTTCTCACCTCATAGCTTTCCACAAATTTACTTAATGTGCATTCATTCTCCCTTTCTTTCTTCCAGAGCAAATTTCCTCCTTCACTTCTCAGGTAACTGCTTGATCAATGGCTCCCCTTTTCCAACTAAATCTGCTTGAATTCTGACCGAGGATTATTTTCTACAAATTATTGCCTATAAAATGTTCCATATTTCTGACTCAACCCACAAACTGTGAACAAGCTTTAGTATCCCAAATTTAAAATGGTTTCTTATACCCATGTTTCCTCAACCCCACCTTCTTCCCCATGTTTCCCCTTCCCTTTATTCTCAACATATATGAAACATAGTAAATTCTTGCTATTTTCACTTCTTCCCTTCTCACTAGCTTCTTTAATTCATTAAAATGGGCTTCTGCCTCCAAGACCAATTATCTTTGCCTATGTCACCAGTGGTTATTTAATAAATTTGATGGGTTCTTCTCTGTCCTTATTCTACTTGTCTGATTTACACATGATGATGAAAGCCTTCTTAGATCTTCCCTTTGTTTTGCTCTTCGAACTTGTCTATCACCATGACCTCTAAGTCATAGGGTTTATGTCTCAGTTCTGCAGGGATCTGCCTAATATGGTTACTACTAGCCAAAGATGGCTATTTCAATTTCAACTTTAATTAATTTTAATTTTAAAATCTCTTCATCAAATACACGAGCCACACTTTAAGTGCGCAATAGCATCCTATGGCTGGTGGCTACCATAGTGGGCAAATGAGTTAGTGGCAAATTTCTACTTGTCTCTTTTCAACATCTGAATATTTTCCATCATCAGCCCTGCTTCCCAGGACTGGCGACATTGACCACTCACTCCTTCACTTCCCAACTGTACTCATACTTAATTTGTTCTCACAGCACTTGTAATAATTTAATTATAACCACATGTTTTTTTCTCCCATACTTCCTGTTTCTCAAATGCTGCTCTTTGTCTATTTGCTTGTGTAAACTAAAAGTTCTTTTTAAAATTACTGGTTGCGTCCATCTTTCTGTCTCTGAAAGAACACATTCAGTGGCCTGGTACCAGATTCCAGGTTCTATGGTCAGAGTCACCCCTGAGACATCTCATCAGCATAGATGAAAAAAAAAGACCCCTGTACAGTTATAATTTCTTTATCTTTTTAAAAAGATTTTATTTGACGGAGAGATCACAAGCAGGCAGAGAGGCATGCAGAAGGAGAGGGAGAATTAGGCTCCCTGCTGAGCAGAGAGCTGGATGTGGGGCTCAGTCACCATGAGACCATGACCTGAGCCAAAGGCGGAGGCTTAACCCACTGAGCCACACAGGCATCCCCAGTTATAATTTCTAATTACAGATTGGACTTCCCCACTCGGATCTTTCTGTTTTCACCTTTTTTTTTTCTTTGCTTAATTTCTGCTTCTAGAATTCGACTACTTAGGTAGCTGATATTGGTGGAATCATGCAATAATGGTCTTTTTGTGACTGGTTTATGTAACTTTGCAGCACATGATAGAATTTCTTTTTATTTTAGGGCTAAATAATACTCCACGCAATACTGTGTATGTGTATATACCACATTTTGTCTATCTATTCATCCATCAGTGGACATTCCACTTTGTGACTGTTGTCAATAGTGCCGTTATGATCATGGGTGTGCAAATATTTCATTGAGATCCTGATTTCAATTCTTTTTAACTTACACTCAGTGGGATTGCTGTATCATATGGTAGTTCTGTTTTTAATTTTGGGGGAACCTCCACACTGATTTCTATAAGGATGTACTATTTTACAATTCTACCAATAGTATGCAAGAGTTCCAATTTCTTCATGTCTTTGCTAATACTTGTTATTTTCTGTTTCTTTGATAGTAGTCATTCTGATGAGTGTGAGTAATAACCTTGTGGTTTTGATTTTAATTTCTCTGATGATTACTGATGTTGATCATCTTTTTATACGGTTGTTGGCCATTTGTATATCATCGTTGGAGAAATGTCAAGTCAAGCCATTTGCCCATTTTTTATGTGGGTTATTTGATTTTTTTTTTTTTTTTGTTATTGAGTTGTAGGAGTTCTTTGTATGTTCTAGGTTTTAACATTTTATCAGATATATTATTTTCACATTTTTAGGATGTCTTTTCACTGTCTTGGTTGTGTCCTTTGATACACAAAAGTTTTTGAGTTAGATGTAGTCTCCCCTCCTTTTTTTTTTCCTATTTATCTTATTTTGGTTTTTTTGCCTGTGTCCTTAGCCACATTTTAATTTTGAAAACATTGTGTGGGAAATTTTATCTACCATCAAAATGCTGTCTTAAGCTAGAAACCATGAATGATCTTTATGTTTTTTTTGTAAACAGTCCTGTTACTCACTTGCTTCAAAAAACAATAGTAGTAACAATAATTGGAGGCTACAAGATAAACTTCACCTATCTGCCTTCCTCCCTTCCTTTCCTCCCTCTCTCCTTCCTGTCGTCCCTCCCTTCCCTTCCTTTTCTCCTCTCTTCCTTTCTTTCCTCCATGCCCCATGTGGGGCTTGAACTTATGACCCTGAGATCTGGAGTCCCTGCTCTACTCACTAAGCCAGCGAGGTGCCCCAAACTTCACATTTCTTAACTAAGGCATATAACTTACTAATTTGGACTCTTCATGCCTATTTATTTATTTATTTATTTATTTATTTGACAGAGAGAGATCACAAGTAGGCAGAGAGGCAGGCAGAGAGAGAGAGGAGGAAGCAGGCTCCCCGCGGAGCAGAGACCCCGATGCGGGGCTCGATCCCAGGACCCTGAGATCATGACCTGAGCTGAAGGCAGCGGCTTAATCCACTGAGCCACCCAGGCGCCCCTCTTCATGCCTTTTTAACCTCATTACATTTAAGTTCCCATCCTTCCTTCCAGTGCACAGCCACACTAGGCTCTTCCTGTTCCCTTGTATATTCTGTCTTTGGAAAACTCTCTTTCTGTTTGGCAGGCTCCTAATCATTATGTGAAGACTTCACTACTTTGTCCTAGCTGCTTCTGTCCTTGATCTATCACTATTGTTGGCAGATTAATCTTATCTCACTTCCCTTGTAGGAACACAATTACCATGCATACAGAACACTTAAGCACAAAGTGCCACAAAGTATTCAATGCAGGTTAGCTGCTCCCTTTACCCATTCTAGTTATTTTAATAAAACTGGTAGTCCTAGTATAATAGGACCAGCTATAGCCATATTGCTATTGCATCTATTTATTAATAAGTTAGATTTTTAAAATACAAAGTCAAAACATGTATAAACTGAAAGTTCTTATAAAAGTACTGGCTGCATCCATATTTCTATCTCTGAGAGAACAAATTCATGGCCTGGTACCCGATTTTAGATTCTGGCATGTGGTCAGAGTCACCCCTGAGACATATCTTTGGCATAGATGAGAAAAAAGGCCAAAGTTAAATTTTAATTCCTAATTTATAGGTTGGACTTCCCCATTCAGATCCTTCCATTTTTACCTCCCCTTCTTTGTTCTTATCCTCTCAGCATGAAATGTCCTGCACTCTCCTTTCCCTTTTTTTTCCTTAACTAATTTTGTAGTTATACTTAAATGTTATACAAATATATATATATATATGTCTCAAAGAAGTTTATTTTGGAATGGCTACTGCCATGGCAACATTTAGTGTTGCCAAATGTCCTATATTTTTTACATGCAGTTTTTACTTTCCTACTGGACATCAGACTTCAGGCTATAATACTACATTCATCTTAGATACTGTTAAGCCTAAAATAGTGTTGGGTATTAACAAGTTGCTAATACATATTTGTTTAGTGAATGGGAATTCACAAGTTTCTTTTTGCCACCTATATTAATAAGGTGGGCTAGACTTCGTTTCCATCTTTTATTCTGATCAGTAGGAAAAGCTAAGTGGCCTGCTCTTAAGCCTGCTGGCTAGGTCCATTCCTTATCATCAGAACTCTGAAATAAAATAGAGAACATTTTCCTGAGGCCTGGAAAAAAAGCGGACTAAACTAACCTTTACATGACTTCTATCCCCTGTGTTCCACTGTGGTGCCCCCACATTCTTCAAAGGGTGGGAGTACCCTCTGAGAAAACCCATGTCCAGTCTATTGAATTACAGTCATTCAACTTCTGTTGCCCAAGTTGATGCTTACAATATGAAAAGACAAGTATAAAAATATGTGTAAAATCAAACTCTGTGTATGTGAAAATCCAATCTTCATTATGCATTTTAATATTGTTTCTATATGCAATGGTTCCTATGTGTCATTATCATTGCTAAGAAAATATGAAACTTCTGATAATTTCTGAGTGGAAGACAGTATAGTAACAGATCACTAACTTCCTCAAATGTGTTTAAATGTTTCAGTAAACAGAATATTTTGAGCAAAAAATGCATTTTGAGATTTGATACAATATCATATTACCCAATTTGACATAAAAAATCATGCCATTTAGATGACTTTCACTATGCCTCAGGAACTGTATTCACTTAGCACCACACACTGCTTGGAAGCATTCAAACTGTATCTATGAATTAATTTGAAAGTGAGAAAATACAGGCAATGAGAGCAGTATTTTGAAATCGTTCTTGAAATTATAAACAGTTATTGGAATTGGTTTATATATTGAAATATGTTCAGAATTTAAATAAGGAAGCTTCTCAACATATATTAACTGTATCTTTTATAGTTTTTAAACATTAACTTCTGTATCTGGACAATCATATTATTTATTAGTGATTTAAACCAGTGCATTTAGGTCTTCCTCTTTCATATAATTTTAACTCATTTTTAGTTACTGTGATTTATATAACATAGTACTTTAAATAATTAGATTGATGAAGGCATTGATTAATAGAGTTAAAGTTCTACATGCAAATTTTGGTTTTTAACTCTATTTTTTAAATGTAAATCTGTTATACAGTGAACTGGTTATTGAATTTTACCCATAATGGGGGGGGGACTGTTTCCATGCATTTTGTTTTAATAATTAAGGAGTAGGCTATAACTCTGTATTTCTTCTTGCTTACCTACCTTTCCTTCTACTTCTTTTCTTTCTCTATTCATCATTAACTCACTCAGATTTTATTACGCTTCTGTTAATTATGAATGAACAGGACTTGTTGGTGATTTAGATATGAGGGATTGAGGAGGGAAAAAGGAGGAAATAAAAAGGGTCCCTGTTGGAGAAACAGAGTAAGTGGTAGTGTTAGTGGTCCAAAGAGCCTCAAATGCAGCCTGGCATACAGTGGGTTCTCAATAAATGTTGTTTGTTGACTGAATGGTGGATTGAATCAGTGAATACATGCTAAGACCTAGTGACTATGGAAGGAACTTACAACTTCACTTATTGGTGTAAAGTTTCAGATATGTGTTAGATACCCAAATGGACATGGCAAGTGGTTGTTGATATGATTTTGGAACTCAAGTTTTTATTTTTGAATCATTCTTCATTCTCCTTTCCACCAATATAAACACTTCCCGGGAACAAGGAACTCTGCTAGTTCCTTGTTTCTGGGAAAGAGAATTGAGAAATAAGGCACAGTCCTGCCCTCAAAAAGTCTATAATTTCCTAAAGACACAGATAAATAAATATAACAGATTGCTAACATGCTAGGTAAACACCAAGGTAATAAGAGTCACCTGGGCTGGAAAAGTCAGATAAGGATTCTTAAGGGAAATGATGAGTGAGATTATGATGAAAGAAAAAGTTATAGTTATCTACTTAGTGAAGGAGACAGGAGAGAAAGGAATTTTTTTTCTAAGAGCAAGGGAAAAAGAGGGACTCACTTGTATTGATGGTGGGCATGCTTGCTCTGTTAATTGGGAGGAGGGAGAAGGTGTGGAGGGTCGGCATGGAATGAATGAAGCTTGGAAAGTAAACAGAATCCTCTGTTGTTTCTTTTTTTTTTTTTTTTTAAATTTGTTTATTTTCACCGTAACAGTGTTCATTGTTTTTGCACCACACCCAGTGCTCCATGCAGTATGTGCCCTCCTATTACCCACCACCTGGTTCCTCAACCCCCCCCCCCCCCGCCCCACTCCTTCAAAACCCTCTGGTTGTTTTTCAGAGTCCATAGTCTCTCATGGTTCATATCCCCTTCCAGTTTCCCTCAACTCCCTCTCCTCTCCATCTCCCCATGTCCTCCATGTTATTTGTTATGCTCCACAAATAAGTGAGACCATATGATACTTGACTCTCTCTGCTTGACTTATTTTGCTCAGCATAATCTCTTCCAGTCCCGTCCATGTTGCCACAAAAGTTGGGTATTCATCCTTTCTGATGGAGGCATAATACTCCATTGTGTATATGTACCACATCTTCCTTATCCATTCATCCGTTGAAGGGCATCTTTGTTCTTTCCACAGTTTGGCGACCGTGGCCATTGCTGCAATAAACATTGGGGTACAGATGGCTCTTCTTTTCACTACATCTGTATCTTTGGGGTAAATACCCAGCAGTGCAATTGCAGGGTCATAGGGAAGCTCTATTTTTAATTTCTTGAGGAATCTCCACACTGTTCTCCAAAGTGGCTGCACCAAGTTGCATTCCCACCAACAGTGTAAGAGGGTTCCCCTTTCTCCACATCCTCTCCAACACACATTGTTTCCTGTCTTGCTAATTTTGGTCATTCTAACTGGTGTCAGGTGGTATCTCAATGTAGTTTTAATTTGAATCTCCCTGATGGCTAGTGATGATGAGCATTTTTTCATGTGCCTGATAGCCATTTGTATGTCTTCATTGGAGAAGTGTCTGTTCATATCTTCTGCCCATTTTTTGATATGATTATCTGTTTTGTGTGTGTTGAGTTTGAGGAGTTCTTTATAGATCCTGGATATCAACCTTTTGTCTGTACTGTCATTTGCAAATATCTTCTCCCATTCCGTGGGTTGCCTTTTTGTTTTGTTGACTGTTTCCTTTGCTGTGCAGAAGCTTTTGATCTTGATGAAGTCCCAAAAGTTCATTTTCACTTTTGTTTCCTTGGCCTTTGGAGACATATCTTGAAAGAAGTTGCTGTGGCTGATATCGAAGGTTACTGCCTATATTCTTCTCTAGGATTCTGATGGATTCCTCTCTCACGTTGAGGTCTTTTATCCATTTCAAGTTTATCTTTGTGTACGGTGTAAGAGAATGGTCGAGTTTCATTCTTCTACATATTGCTGTCCAGTTTTCCCAGCACCATTTATTGAAGAGACTGTCTTTTTTCCATTGTATATTTTTTCCTGCTTTGTCGAAGATTATTTGACCATAGAGTTGAGGGTCCATATCTGGGCTCTCCACTCTGTTCCACTGGTCAATGTGTTGTTTCAATGCCTAAGCCGATTCAACCAACAACAATAAAAACAACAATATAAAAAAATATTGTATTTTCTCCTCTACTTTTTGTAGTTTCTCTTATTTTTGGCCAGTGAATGTTGCCATTTAACATCCTGTCTTAAACTTTACTTTCTCATCAAAATTTCATTCATTAATCCCATCCATATCAGTACCTGGTTTTTAATCTTTTAGTATAATCTTTGTATAATATTTGTTTATATTTGCTAATATGTTATTTTAAAAATATAGATATACTTTTTATATTTCAAATACATACATTATTAAATTTCACAAAGGGGTGTGTGTGTTTGTGTGTGTGTGTGTGTGTGATTTTAAGCATTTTTCCAATTTTTCCTCCCTCTGGAATAATCCAAGGTGATCACCTTTTCATTTCCAAGTCAGCAGATTAGCAACCTTTATTGAATCTGCAATTTTAATTCTCTTTTGCCATATGAAATAATACAGTCATAGTGATGACATCTTTTGTGGAAGGCATCCTTTTCCCTACCACATATTGTTAACATTTTCTTTGTCCTTATTAGCCATATAATGGGGGATAAGTTTATTAACTTTTTTGAGCTAATTTCCTATCTTCATATGTCTGTGAATGAGGCTTAATTAAACAAGTGTCTAACAGAGGGCTTCTGTAGTATATATACGCCCAACCAATGAAACTACTAAATCCAGTGTACCTAACAATTAGCTGTGTCCCAATAGATTTCAGGTAGAAAGATGATGACTCAAGAAGAAATCACATAACTTGCTAAAACACCTCAGCCAAAATACTTTATTTTTTTGATGTAGACTTAAAATGGAACGAGATGGATTGAACATAAACCAAACCTATACAATAGCTCTTTTTATACATCATTTTCTTTTCTATTTATCTAATTCATTTTCTAATAGTAACAGTATTATTAGAAATATTATTAGATGGTATGAGAGAGGTGCCTGGGTGACTCAGTCAGTTAAGCGTCTGCCTTTGGTTCAGGTCATGATCCAGAAGTCCTGAGACCAAGCCCTGCTTTGGGCTCTCTCCCCTCACTCATGCTCTCTCTCTCTCACTCTCTCTCAAATAAATAAATAAATAAAATCTTAAAAAAAAAGACGGTATCAAAAATATTTGAGTAAGTACTTATTTTAAAAGCTTCCTATTTTAGTTGTAATTCTTCATCTGATAAATTAAAATTTAGCATATTATAACAATGAAAGAACTGTGAACAAATCCCTGTTTTTTCCAGAATTTGAGCTTTAATGATCTTTAGCTATTTGGTAGGATTTTCTTCCTATTTTTTAATCAACAATTTAAGGTAATAAGTCCTTTATGGAAAAGATTTACATGTTGATTATTTTTTTTACTTATTGGTTTGTTGGTTTGGAAATTTTCAGCATTTGTATAGACTTTCTGAGGTTATAACCCAAGCATCTTCAGCTCCAGATTGAGAAAGACTGAACTGTTACATTCCTTGGAGAGAAGGTCTCTGGAACTAGCTAGGTCTTAAATAGCACTGAAGCTTTTCCTTGCCTGCCCTCATCAGTAGCATATAAAATAGCCATGATAGTAGGTTCTAACAAATACATCTTCCTAGAAAACAGTGGTAAACCCTGAAAGGCATAATCATATATGCTAGAAGCATTAACACTCTACCCTGATAGCCGTTTCCTGAAGGACAAGAGAAGCAGATGGGTTTTTTGTTTTTTTTTTTTCCTTCCCCCAGTATTTAACACAGTTGATTGTGCATGACTAATTCTTTTGCTAATCTTGTCTGGTGTCAATCTTTTGGTTTTTAGTGGAGGTTTCCTTTGGGGATTTAGCGGCACACATGGCTGACCTGCATGCTTCTTTATCTCCAGGGTTCTAGTAAAATATTAGCACACAAAGCTAAATTGATTTGGAAACATAAGGCACAAAAAAGCTGGTTTTATGCAAATGTGAACACTGTATAAAAAAGCCCTTGGACATCATTTAAAGTGCAGCTTCACCTCACTAACTGGCTCACTGACCTTTGGATGGATGCTAAAATTCATCATTTAGAAAATCTTAAGCTTTGCTCTTCCTGGGGCCCTGCATGTAAATGTGGGTGTCCTATACCCTTGTTCACCCCTTTTATGACTGTGCAGCCAAGTTTTCATTTATCAAGCCAAGAGAGAAATTATCCAAAAGAACAGAGTATCCAAAACTCATTTATATTTGGCTTTGGACTTACTTTCCCAGTTATAATTGGCTTCGGACTCTATAAAAATTATTTTGTAGTCCCTAACCACATGGTAACTGACATCATGAAAAGGTGACCCAGATAAGTAGTAGGTGGTAAGGTTTTGAATGAAAAGTACATTGATAAAAGTTTACACCTGAGCTGTGTGTTGGCTCTAATTTCGATAAATGATTTGTGCTATAGCAACTTTTGTTGTATTAGAATCTCATACATATTTCTTAAAGTAACACCTTATGCAAAATTGGTGCTCAAACTATTTACCAAATAAATGAAAATACTGTTTACTTTTATATGTAGCCTAAGTCATTGATTAGAGGTATTAGGGTTTGCATTTTATTTCTTCTTTGAACTTTAAAACTTGTCATATGAAAGGCTAATTTTGATCAACATATTTGCATGTATAGAAAAAACACTGTATTTTGAAACAGGAAGTTGTATTAAAGCTAAAGGGAAATCATCAGCAAAAATTACACAATAATGATCTGTATAACTTTGCATTTGATTCTATCTCATTTCAACAGATAATTGTGGACTACATGATTATAAAAAAAATAAAATAGAGATGAGAGGAATAAGAAAATAGAAACAGAAGTAACAATTGTATTTAACTAACCTGAAGAAAATATGTCCTGAGCATTGATGTGCTGAAGGACATACAAAAAGCACAAATACTTACTCCATTTAGAATAAATAATAAAGAAAAAAAATCTTTAAGGGACCAGATTTATTCAGTTCAGTTAATTTTAGTAAGAATTTCTTTCCTTTTTTTTTTTTTTTAAAGATTTTTATTTATTTATTTGACAGACAGAGATCACAAGTAGGCAGAGAGGCAGGCAGAGAGAGAGGAAGAGAAGCAGGCTTCCCTCTGAGCAGAGAGCCCGATGGGGGGCTTGATCCCAGGACTCTGGGATCATGACCTGAGCTGAGGGCAGAGGCTTTAACCCACTGAGCCACCGAGGTGCCCCTTAATTTCTTTTTTTAAAGATTTTATTTATGTGTCAGAGAGAGCACAAGCAAGGGGAGCAGCAGGCAGAGGGAGAAGCAGTCTTCCCCTGGAGCAATGAGCCCAATGCAAGACTAGCTTCAAGCACCGTGGGATCATGACTTGAGCTGATAGCAGATGCTTAACTGATCACCCAGGTGTCCCAAGAATGAATATCTTTATGCAAATAGAAAGCCTGTAATTGTTAATTAAGTGGAAATATTGCAGCATGTTATAAATTTTATCAACATTGCATCAATATAAACATGAATTTGCACAGGAGCATTCTGTATGTCATTTTGTGTAAATTCCATTAAAAACTTCAGAAAAGCCTTCATGCTTGAAGTAGTTGCAGGTGAATTCACAACAACCTCATTTTCTTAGACATTTTAGAGATATGTGTGTGTGTATATTCATGTGTGTGAGTATATACACTTATACACACACACACACACACACACATTTGTGTTTTTAGACTAATCCCTCAATTGTGCATTTTAAAAACCATTAGAAAGGGTGCCAGGGTGGCTCACTTGGTTAATTGGCCAACTCTTGATTTTGGTTAGGTCATGATCTCAGGGTCCTGGGATTGAGCCCCATGTTAGGCTCCACCTTCAGTGGGGAGTCTGCTTGAGATTCTCTCTCCCTCTCCTGCTGCCCCTCCCCCTGCTCAGGATAGCTCTGTCTCTCTCAAATAAATAAATACAATCTTTTAAAAAATACCATTAGAAAAAACTTTTCTATTTGTATAAAAAATAAAAACGTCTTATCTGAATTACTTAAATATTTAAAGTTTAAATGTTGTCTGTCTCAAAGTTCACATTTTTATAAAATAATCCATACTATAGAAATGTTCTAACGATCATCTTATTTTCATAAATCACTGTAATCTTGTGATTACCATTTATTAATAAAACCAATCTAAGATGTTATGTGCATCCTACATTCCAGTTGTTTACCCAATGTGAAATTTTATACTGTATGTTTAACTACTTTCTATATTGATTTTTTTTTAAAGATTTTATTTATTTATTTGACAGTGATCACAAGTAGGCAGAGAGGCAGGCAGAGGGGGAGGGGAAAGCAGGCTCCCCACTAAGCAGAGAGCCCGATGTGTGGCTCAATCCTAGGACCCTGAGATCATGACCTGAGCTAAAGGCAGTTTAACTCACTGAGCCACCCAGGTGCCCCTTTTCTCTACTGATTTTTTTTTTTTAAAGATTTTATTTATTTATTTGACAGACAGAGATCACAAGTGGGCAGAAAAACAGGCAGAGAGGAGGAAGCAGGCTCCCTGCTGAGCAGAGAGCCGGATGCGGGGCTCGATCCCAGGACTCTGGGATCATGACCTGAGCCTAAGGCAGAGGCTTTAACCCACTGAGCCACCAGAAGCCCCTTCTCTACTGATTTTTATTCAAATATGGAGGATGAGAGATTGAGAGAGAATTTGCCATAAACATTATTGATGTTCATCATTTGTGTTTGGCCTCAGGAGGGACTTTCTAGAAAAATTTTAGAAAGAACAATCCTAATTTCCTATGACTTTGGATTGTCTTGGCTTCTCTCAGGCTTTGGGCATGTCTTTCCATCTCCCCATGTTGCTTCTATCATTATGTATGTTTGTACACTCTGTTCTTCACTTTTTCTCACTTGTTTTTCATATCACACTGCAGTGTGTATAGTGGTTAAAGCTATTCTCTAAAATGCTTCATTAGAAATTTGGTTCTGCCACTTCACAGTTGTGTAATTTTGGGCAAGTTACCTGACCTCTCTGTTCTTCAGTTTCCTCTTCTGTAAAATACAAATAAACTTTTATTTTTTTTCTGTTTCCCTCAGAGAGTCATTATTAGGATTACATTTGATGATCTATTTTACAGGTTTAGAAGAGGACCTTCATGTATAAAATGAATACTATCCCCCTCCTTTTTTTTTTTTTTTTAAAGTAGACTTCACATGCAGCATGGAGCCCAATGCTAAGCTTGAACCCGGGAATGTAAGAGTAGGACCAGAACTGAGACTGAGAGTTGGATGTTTTATGGACTGAGCCATCCAGGCACCCTGAATACTCTCCAGTTTCAACCGAAATTATCTAGTTTATGTTTTACTAAATATCTACTTTCTTCTGAATTCCATTGGTTGGAAATAGATTCCAAAACAAACTAATATTTAAGATATAGTAAATTCAGGAGCAGATTGAGAGACAGCTTATTTTTGAGCAATTAGGCTCTGCAGAACTCTTCCAGTTATACTAAAAGTGCTCTCATAATTTGCCTTTTGACAGGGCCTCTCACGGACAGGGATGTGCTACTTTTTTCTTTCTATTCTGTTCTTATTATTCTATTTTGTAGCAGAAGATGAGATACAAACAGCAGCAGTGATCCTGTCATTCAACTAGTAGAGAAGGCAAGAGTGAAATGAGATGTGTAAGCTTGTGAATGGGGTATCTACCCCCTGCTGTGACAGTTTTGCCAGAGGGAGTAACAAGTCAGTTGTGCCATTACCTCGTCTGAACCTTGTCTTCATACACAAAAATAAAACTGCTAGGATATTGATCCTATGCAACTGAGAGGCTGTTGGCAACATTTAAGTCAACACACATGCACTATCAAAATAATGATAATTGTATAAATAAACCAGCTTAGATGAAGCTTCAGTAAATTAATTTAGGTCACACAATTCATTAGTATCAGATTTGTCCCCAGTCTCCGATTCTAGAACACCAACTTTCAAGTTCAGCATAACACTACCTGTCAAATATTTTTCAAGAAATTTCATGGGCATATGGAAGAGTAAAAATATTTTTTAAACAGATAATATATTATTGAGGTGTCTACCATAAGCCAGCTGTGTTTTGGATAGTTGGGATAATGCTGCGACTAATGTATTAGTAATGTAGTCAAGATGTCATGACATTTATACTCCAGAAGTAAATGAGACAACGAACAATACTGGACTGTATGATGAGTTAAATGAAGAAAATATAACAAGTGATGTGGTAGAGACTGATGGGGGATGTTTTAGCTGATAAAGTCATTAGTCAAGGAAAGCCTCACTGGTTTGGATGTGGTCATATAGGCAACCTTGGGAAGATCTTAAGGAAGAAGTTGCTAGCCTAGAGAACAGTTAAAACAAAGGTCCTAAAGTTGGAAGGAGGTTGTTAAACTTAAGAAAATGAAAAATTATCCATGTGGCTTAATGAGAGGGTTAAGGATTAACACCATTTAAGGTCATGGGAAGAATATTAGTTTTACTCCAAATTCAAGAAAGGCTATTAGAGTGTTGCAAACTGAAGTGTGTTAGTGATATTGTTTTTTTAATTTCCACATTAAAGAAGCACTCTTAACCTTCCTGTAGAGAAAACATTTTAACAGTACAAGAGAAGAAGGAAAAATTAAGGTTGAGATGGAGATGGAGCACCGAGAAATGATGGAGCATGAATAAGTAAACCAACTAAAAATATATTAAACCCATTTCTGTATTAAAGAATTTGTCATCTATCTGGAAATATTTGTAGAATACACATACTTTAATGACTGTTTATTATCATTCTTTGAAGAACAGTGTTAAAGTTAAAAATGTCTCTCAACAAAATGATTTATATCTACACCTGAAGTAATAAAATCAAGGAGTCAATACACTTGAAATAGAGGAGGGAAATACTCTGATTTTGTACGAAATCATTCAAAGTCCACATAGAAGGCAGTTATATCCTCCATTCTACTCAATATCACTTAAGATATCTTGACCACCCATTAAGTGCCAAGCATATTTCTAAGCACTGAAAATACAATCATGAGAAAGATAGCCTTTGTTCCTGTCCACACAGGGTTATACTCTTGCTGTTTAAACGAGATGTGTCTTCCATAAAATAAATTAATAGGCTCACTCAAATTTACAATTTCCCATTTTCAAGTAAACTGGGCTCAAGTTCTATAATTTTGGATTTGGTAAAACACTGCATGGGATTTATAAAAATGTACACAAGACATGAATAACTTTTTAGTTATTTGGCCTATGAGATAAAACAGGGAGAAAGCATCTAAAAATACATCAAATTTAAATCTGAAAACAAGCATTCCTTATTTCTGGAAATTTTCTTTAAAAATCCACATGACATGTCTCCCTCCCAATCCCATCTTGTTTCATTTACTCTTCTCACAAAATGAGTTCCAATAGGATTAATTTACACTGTCTATATAACTATTGGCCAGTGTTGCAATACTAAGGAAATCTTGACTTCTCAATTGTTTAATTCAATAAATATTAACTTCTCAACCATGCAATTTCCATTGTAGGGCTGGTGACCCATTTTGATCTTATAGTTACTGCCGTCTGTGATTATTGTTATCTTGAGAGGTTGTGAATTAAGATTGTTTAAGGTCATGGTAAGGACACTGATGTTATTTCAAATTCATGGAATGCGATTAAAATGTTACAAACAGGAGAGTATGTGTGACATGATATGATTTTAGTTTTTTAAAGATATTCTAGGTCTTCCTGTAAAAAATAATACAAAGGGATAGGAAAAGAAGATGGATTTGAAGTTATCCATTCCTAGGCAGGGAGGATGTGAAATATTTTTAGGGACTAGCCATGGATGTGACTTAAGTCACTTTTGCCCAATTCCCATTAGACAACCCTTAGCTTAAGGGCACTGTCTTAAAATCCTGGATAGTGGTGATATGCAGTCTTGCTGAGGAAATAGAGCAATAAACACAAAGTATTGTTTCTGCCTCATGGTATTTTCAATCAGAATCTTGGATGCAAATGTTTCTTATATCTCAGTAGCTGTTTCTTCTGTTTTATTTAACCTCAACCACTTCTTCAAACTCCTACAGATTCTGAATGCTCCCTGTTCAGATGAGAATCAGTAAATTCTTCTACTGAAATTTATCCAATCAGTAACTATGAAATAAACAAAGATTTTGGAAAAGGTGATTGCTACCAAAACTAGTTAATATGTTTTATTAAAGATTTCCCTTGGGCAGTTAAACGGATGGTGAAGAAGATAGAGTTAAATGACATTGATTACAGAATTGACAGTATACTTGGAGGAGAGCTGAAATAAAGATTAGATATTCTCACCTTGGGAGAAAGTATATATTATGAAAAGAGCAGTAGAAGGCTGTTATTAAAGTAACTGGTAGGGAGAGAGGAGACAGTACGTTGATGGTTAAGAAGTAGTTAGATTGGTGTAAGTGTAATCAGTAACGTATTCCACAAAAAGCCAAAAAAGGGAGAGTTCTCAAAAGGAATGAATTAATACAATGTTAAATGTCACATGGAGGCCCATTAAAACATATTGAACATACATGTGTCCTTTAGGAGATCAGTGGTGAATTTAGGAAAAGGCTTCTGGTAGAAAGTTTATAGCAGCATTATCAACAATAGCCAAACTATGGAAAGAGCCCAAATGTCCATTCACTGATGAATGGTTAAAGAAGATGTGATATATGAATATATATAATAGAATATTACTCAGTCACTAGAAAGAATGAAATCTTGCCATTTGCAACAACATGGATGGAGCAAGAGTATATTCTGCTAAGGGAAATAAGTCTGAGAAAGACAAATAACCTTATGATTTCACTAATATGTGGAATTTAAGAACCAAAACAAATGAACAGAACAAAATGGGGATAAACCAAGAAGCAGACTATAGAGAACAAATTGAGGATTGCTGGAAGGAGGTGAGTGGGTGATGAGTTAAATAGGTGATAGGTATTTGTTGTAATGACTGCTAATTTCTACTCTTGAAACTAGTATTACACTATTACAATATATGTTAACTAACGAGAATTTAAATAAAAATTTGAAAAGAAAAAAATATGTGAAGAAAAATTAGATTGCAGTCAATTAAGGGATGAGTAAAAGGTAAGTAAGTAGAAACATTAAAGGTAAATTTTCTGAGGAATTTGAAAAGGGAAGAGGGGAAATTTCTGATAGGAAAAGATAATTAAAGAAAAATTTACTCAAAAAAGAAAAAGAAATTACTCTGACTTGCTACTTGAGGGTGGGGGTATTGGCTTCACTTGTATTTGGACTTGTAGGACGGTGTTGGAGAGTTGTTTACCAGCTTAAGTGATCCCAGGAGCAAAGACCTGAACTTAGACAGAAGATGGGGTTAAGTACCCAGTGAATGGATTTGTTACTTTACCTGAGTTCAAGCAAAACACCCTTGATTCTAGTTAGGCATTAGAGTCATCTGAGGGAACTTTTTTTTTAAATTGCCTTACTATTGACCTCATTATTAACCAATTAAATAGGAATCTTGGGGTTTATTCCACTATCGATTAAATAAGAATTTTGAGGTTGGAACTGAATAGGCATTGTAAAATGTTCTCCAGGGGCACTGAAGCGGCTCAGTCATTTAAGCCCATGAGTCTTGATTTTTCTTCAGGTCATGATTTCAGGTTCCTGGGATTGAGCCCTGCATCAAGCTCTGCACTCATCATGGAGTCTGCTTAAGATTTCTTCTCTCCCTGTGCCCCTCCCACCTACACTCACTAGTTCACTGTCTCAAATAAATAAATAAATCTTAAGAAAATAATGTTCTCCAGATGTTTCCAATGTTTAGCCTATGTTGAAACAAAGTTGATAAAATTTGGGAAATTTGGAGGGAAATCATACCCTTAATATTCTCACAAATTTTGAAAATGGAGTGGCATTAATGTTTGCCTTCAGAGAGTAAAAAGCATCAGGAGGAGTGGGGACTCAAGGAGAGTGACAGAGGTTAAAAATGAAGTGTTGATAAGGATAGGAATTTTTTCAAAATAGGGGAATTGTGATGGTGGCTGCCTTTTCTCTGAAACTACATCTGTCAAACTGCAAATTCCTAGGCTCTTCCCTGGACCTACTGAGTCAAAAATTCTGGGAGCCGGGCCCAGCCATCATGTTTCAAGCCCATGAGGTGTCCTTTCATGCTAAACTTTGAGAATTGCTGACCAAACCAATCATGAATGTTTGAATCATGCTCAGTTTCTAATCACTATTCAAGAAGAGGAGAGCCAGATTTGGCCATTCTCTTAGAGATTCAGGGGATACCTCACAGTATATTTGCTGACTTGGATGGAGATGTGTGCTTTTGAGGTAGTTCCCCTTTTACATCATAATGGTTTTAATTAAAATATAACATGTATATGGAAAGGTCATAACTTGCAAGTATATAGCTTGATGAATTATCATATAACCAATGCAGCCTTTTTCTACCACCCAGATCAAGAACATAATATTACCCAAACATCAGATATCTCTGGAATACGCCCTCCCAGTCACTATTCTGTCCTTTCCTGAAAGTAAATAACCTTCTGATTTCTAGTACTACAAATTATTTTTACCTATTTTCAACTCCATAAAATGGAATCTTGCAGTATGTACTCTCCGTGAGATTCATTATCTTTTTGCATGTAGTAGTAGTTTATTTTTATAGATTGATGGCGATACACTATAATACTAAACAACTATTAATATATGATATCTTTGGTGAATATTTTCCCCCAGGTTTGGTTATTAGAAGTAATGCATCTATGAACATTCCTATAAATATATTTTGATGCACATCTGAAAAATGCCTAGTAATGGGAATGTTAAATCATAAGACATGGCTAGCTTTATTAGATTATCTGCCAATGAGTTTTTTAAAATGGCTATACTGGGGCGCC
This sequence comes from Meles meles, assembly GCF_922984935.1. Taxonomy (NCBI): domain Eukaryota; kingdom Metazoa; phylum Chordata; class Mammalia; order Carnivora; family Mustelidae; genus Meles; species Meles meles. Next base: position 25,967,353 of record NC_060066.1, read on the forward strand.
TGAGTGGCTCAGTGGGTTAAACCTCTGCTTTCAGCTCAGGTCATGATCTCAGGGTCCTGGGATTGAGCCCCACATCAGGCTCTCTGCTCAGCAGGGAGCCTACTTCCTTCTCTCTCTCTGCCTGCCTCTCTGCCTACTTGTGATCTCTCTCTGGGTTGAATAAATAAATAAAATCTTTAAAAAAAAATAAAATGGCTGTACTAATTTACAGAAGTACCAGGAGTGTATAGATTTTTAGTTGTTTCACAGTCTTGCTAAGCTTTTATGTTATTACTTTTCATCAGTTAAACATCTTGGTGTGTGTGTAATGGAGAAATTTAATTTTAATTCGAATTTCTGTGATGACTCATATGTTGAATATGGTTCTTAAATGTTTATGAGCAGTTGTCAATTCTTCATTGTGAGATGCCTGGTCTAGTGTTTTGTCCATTTTTTATCAGTTGTTTGCATTTTCCTTAATGATTTGTAAAAGTTCTTTACATATTTTGGATGGACCCTCATCAGTTATGTGTATTGGAAATATCTTCTACCCTGTGACTATCTTCTCTTAAAGAACAGCATTCCTGATTTTAATGTAGTGCACTATATCTATTTAAGAAAATTTTGACAATCCTAAGGACATGAAGATGTTGTCTTACATTTTGGTTTAGAGGTATATTGCTTCACCTTTTATATTTAGATTAATGGTTCATCTGGCATTGACTATAGTGTATGGGTCATTAATTGACCCAGCACCATTTAATGAAAACATGTGCTATTCCTAATGCTCTATGGTGCTGCCCCGTCATAAATCAAGTGTTCAAATGTGTGTGTTACATACACAAATGTGTATGTTACTGAAGACTTTATTTTGTTGACTGGCCTGTATTTACCTTTATTACTCATTGATTTGATTAGTGTGGCTTTATGATGAGCATTAATGCTGCTTATTTAGCTTTATTTTACTCTTCAGGATTGTCTTAATTATGCTTAGCTTTCTTCGTAATTCTAGATAAATTAAAAAATCAGGTTGTCAATTTATATATGTGCATACACATATGCACAAGCAAAATTTTGAATGGAATTACACTAAAACTATAGATCAATCTGAGGAGTACCAACATTTTTAGATTACCAGTCTGAAAGCACAGAATATCTATTTATATAGATCTATAGTTTCTCTCAAAAATATAAGTAGAGCTGGGGCGCCTGGGTGGCTCAGTGTGTTAAAGCCTCTGCCTTCAGCTTGGGTCATGATCCCAGGGTCCTGGGATCAAGCCCTGCATCAGGCTCTCTGCTCAGCAGGGAGCCTGCTTCCCCCTCTCTCTGCCTGCCTCTCTGCCTACTTGTGATCGCTGTCAAATAAATAAGTAAAATCTTTAAAAAATATATATAAGTAGAGCTTTGCTCAGGCTTTTTGTGTTTTTAGAATTTTTATTTCTAAATATTTGAAAATTTATCCTATTTGAGATGATGTTTTTAAAATGTCAGTGTTTATTCAGATATTGATACTGATATGGTATTTATTGTCTGTGTATAAGTGGTCTTTCTAAATACACACATTAAGCTGTATATTTAATCTGGTGATTCTCTTGAATATTCTAATTTATAGTTCTGTAAATAATGAAGTTACACTTTATTGAAGTTAAATATGGAAAAAAATCTAAAACTTGACTCACTCCCACTCTCTAGGTGCTGAATAGCAATAAGCTTTCCAATTAAGTGCTCTTTCAATTTTGAAGCTTTTGCCATACAACATACATTTTGTACTTAAAATTTATTTAGTAGTTTCTCTCATTTTTCTACTCAATTTTGACTTTTTGCTGCAATTACCGTACTATTCCTCTACTTTGGAATAGTGACATATTCTTTGTGATTCTCTTTTTATTCTACTCTACAGAGAGATGGTCCAGAGATCAAATCCAATTTGATGATCAGTTCAAATAATTATATTTATTAATTTACTTATTTTATATTTAATTCAGTACATTCATATAAACCTCCACTATATGTCAATATCTTTTTTTAAATAATAGAAATATTATGTGGGCAAAAAAAAATACCATCTCTGTCTTCATAATGTTTAAAAATTAAAGGGAGAGAGAGATTTCAAGTACCTATGTGGAAAAAAGTCTTCAGCCAACCTGTGACCTCTAAGGTCACTTGGGGCACTATATCCTGATAACCAAAGCAGAAAAGAAGAGAGTGTGTGATCTTGTGGGTTTTCATAGGCAGAATTGTAGTGGTAGCTCATGCCACTGACTGTTCTCCAGAATTCAGTTGCATGGCTGAACCTAGATATAGGAAGCACAAGAATGTTTGGTCTATTTGAGCAGCTACCTCTGGCTACAACAGTACATGTGAGAGTTGGAGAGGGGAACTCTCTTACACTGTTGGTGGGAATGCAAGTTGGTGCAGTCACCTTGGAAAACAGTGTGGAGATTCCTCAAAAAATTAAAAATAAAGCTGCCCTGTGACCCTGCAAATTCTTTACTGGTTATTAACCTCAAAGATACAGATGTAGTGAAAAGAAGGACCATCTGTACCCCAATGTTTATAGCAGCTATGTCCACAATAGCCCAACTGTGGAAAGAGCTAAGATGCCCTTTAACAGACTTATGGATAAAGAAGATGTGGTCCATATATGCAATGGAATATTACTCAGCCATAAGGAAGGATGAATAGCCAAATTTAAATCAACATGGATGGGACTGGAGGAGATTATGCTGAGTGAAATAAGCCAAACAGAAGTTCAGTTATCACTTTGGTTTCACTTACTTGTGGAACATAAAGAATAACATGGAGAACATTTGGAAAAGGAAAGGAAAAGTGAAGTGGGGGGGGGTGAGAAATCAGAGGGGATGATGAACTATGAAACAGTGTGGACTCTGAGAAACAAATTGAGTGTTTTAAAGGGGAGGAGAGTGGAGGGATGGATGAGCCTGGTGACGGGTATTAAGGAGAACACCTATTGCATGGAGCACTGGGTGTTGTACGTAAACAATGAGTCTTGGAACACTACATCAAAAACTAATGATGTATTGTATAGTGACTAATATAACACATAAAACATTTCATTAACTTAAAAAAAAGGAATTTTGGTGCTTAGCTAATTGTCTCTGCCATACCAGGATGCCAAAACCCTTTACCTCTTATATCTGTAGGTTTTTAGTTTTCATCAAATTTGGATTTTTCTTTGTCCATTATATCTTCAAATAGTTTTCCGTGCTTCCACTTTGCCCCACTGCCTTTTGGAACTTCAGTATTACTTATATCAGAATGTTTTATATTTTCCTACCTAGAAATTCTTTTTAAAGTTCTTCTGTTCTTTCTCCTACATTTTGAATAGTTTCTGTTACTCTGCCTTTAAGTTCAGTATCTTTTATTCTGTAGTATATAATTGTTATAAGCCCTACTGAGCAATTATTTTCATTTAGGATAATATGTATTTTTTCTCTTACAGTTTTATTTGGTTACTATATACATACTATATACTATAACTTTCACTATGTTCACTGTGTTTATTTTTTCTGTAAGGTTTATGTAATGAATAGTTCAGACTGCATTGAAATATAGTCTCTATTATATATTTATCTTTGATTTTAGTTTGTTTTTCATCTGTTTTTATAGTTCTTTAAAATTATAAAAGTCATGCCTATCTCTTAGGCAATACAAAACAGGGTATAATTCAGATAGAGCTTGATATGTAGTTTGTTAAGGCTTGCTTTAAATTGTAGAAGAATTATAATAATTCCATCATCTCCATAATTTTTGTTTAGTTTTTATTGAGTAATAGTTTTCTTGGTAATGGGTTGTATTTTTCTGCCTCTTGAGATGACTACTCTTTTTTACTAGATGTTGAACATTGTGAATATTAAGTTATTGAGTCTTGGATTTAGTTTTCATCTTTTAAAGAATGTTGGATTTTCTCCTGATATAAAGCCAAGTTATATTAGGTTAAGATAGTGTCTTTGAGGTTTGTTTTTAAATTTTGTTATGGCAGTTCTAGAGGAAACTTTCTTTTAGGGATTGTTTAGTCCCTCTAATGAAGTTCATCCCTGCTGAATTGCTACTGAATACTCTGGTAACTTAAAGACAACTCTCTATCCTAGCTGGAGGAATTTGCAAAATACCCAACCCTGTGTGCTCTCTTAGAGCCATTTAGTACAAAGATTCTTGGTCTCTTTTTGCCTATCTGCATGGAATTTCACCCTTTCTGTGCATTTGCTTATATTTAGCAAAGATCCAGGGTGCTACGTTGCAGATTCTGTGAGCTGTTTTTTTTGGCAGAGCTCCCTCTCTGAATCCTGTCTTACAACTATGGGCATGTCATGGTCCCTGAACACTGTCTACTTAGCTCAAGGAGAGCATCATGTTCTACTGATAATCCCTTGGTCCTGAATGTGCTTCTAGACAGAAAGCCAGGCAATGATAGGGATCTCCTTTATTCCTCTCCTTTCTGAGAGTCACAATTCTGTATGGCCCTAGTGCAGTGTTAAAAAAAAAAAAAAAGTTATTTTGCTTAGTTTTTAATTTTTTTTTGAAGAAAGGCTTGTAAATTTGTTCCCTGTTACTGTGTCATGGCTCCCTCTTGAGTGAAATATTTTTTTTCCTCCAAATCTTTAAATAATTTAAATTATCATTGAATGGATACTTTATCTTTCTTATTTGGAGATTTTAAACTAAATATTAAAATAAAAATCCACATATTTATTACTTTCCTCAGTGCATTATCTCACCTTCTCATTTTCTAAACATGTCTCTTAGGAAGGTAAATATAAATTAAGATAAGATACTTCCTCTAAAGCATATTTGAGTATAAAGCATATTTGAGTATAATGCTGAGTGCCATTATGCTTAGCTTTCCCTTTCCATAAAGTGTTTATCTGGATGAATGATGAATGTTTTTCTTCTTCAAGTTGTTATAAATTTGATTCTAAGATGAATTTAATTTTATCTGTTTGGATATGAAAGAAGCTGAAGGTGCTGGACTGAGAAATGAAAATAAGGACACTTCGATTTTCCCCATAATCACAAAACATGTACTCTTTTCCTTAAAACTTGGGGCAGCATTATGTGTTGTGCCTTGAAAAACGTAAAACTACCAATCTAGAAGATGTACAATTTAACTACCCTGTTGCTCAATTTTCTTCTCTATTAGAAAACTGTTTCTCCTTAAACATGAAGATGCATAAGGCTGAACTATGAAATGTAAACAAGGAGAGTCACAGAAATGGAGCAGCTGCTCTGCTATGTAATATAATGGATAATTAATTAACGTAATATCTAAATAGTTTGTCTAATTAGAGGTACAACAGTGATGCCTGTCTACAAAGGAACAAGAATCCATGTAGATGTCAGTTTTACTTGACTGCTAATAGAAGGTTGAGATTTAACAAGGGAAAGTTGCAAAAAATTTCCCACGATATATAGTCTGATACTGGATTGAATGCTTAGCATCTGGAATTCACCAAGTGTACTCATTTTCTAAGATTTACAGTTAATTTATATTTTTTGACAAATAAGCCTATTTCCTATCACTCCTGTACCCCTCCCTAAGTAATTTCAGAAGAAACTAGTAACAGGGCAGGGCACAGTGTGAGATCAATATCTGCAAAGATGTACTACAAAAAACTGTTTTAAGTGTTTTCATTTTTTTGATGCTTTTTTTTTTTTTTTTTACTGTCATGTTTTGTGGCAGTTCCTATTTACAAGATCTTAAATGAAATGTATGGTCTCTTAACCAAACCCAAAACAAAGTCTGGTATTTTCAGTATATAAATGAGTGTCACAGACATGGAAAGTAAATAAAATTTAATTTTAGGAAAAATATGTTTGTGGAAAAATATTAAACTTTTTCTTAATATTCGCCCTTAAATACAACTAATTTTTAAATTTATTTGTGACTTTTCTCCCTGTTCTACCAGTGAGAAATTAAAGAGATTGTTTACCAAGTTTACATAAATTCAGTTATTTTAAAGAAGTAGAAGTTATTTGATGATGCTTTAAATATTACAAACAAGGAAAATTAGGTTTAAAATAATTTTAAATTTAACAGCCATAGTTTTTAATCAATAGATTTTAGTACATTAAGAATTAAAGGGAATTAATAGTATTTTCCCCATGCTGCTGGAATAAGTCCCAAGTCAAAATGATTATTAAAAAAAAAAAAAGCTTATTCTTAAAAGACCACATTTCCCTCATTAATTCTATTGGCTAAACTGGTTGTTTTCTTTCTGTTTTACAATAAATTGACTGCAAGCTTCTTAACATGCAACTTTCCATCATCCAGCATATTTTAAAAATAGCATACATTCAATCTTACAATCTATGCACTTTTCCTAGAACAAGAGTAAAGAAATAGCCAACCTTTTTATTATCTACTATATTCTATATGTAATAAGTAACCACATTTTGAAGCCAACACAACTTCTAGTTAACTATAAGATAAATCCGAGATAGTCAATCATATTGCTTTACTCTTTAGGTGAAAAAAATATTCTTAAAAACAAGCCTAAGAGGAGTATTCTAATTTATTTTGTCATGATGCTATTTATTCCAAAATGCCTACAAAGATCAAACTAGTCTTTTGAAGAACTGAGGTAAAAATACACTACAACACTGACAACAAGAGATTGTTTGTCTTGAGGAAGCAACAAAGCATGGAAAAATTTGCCTGAACTCTTGATCCAACCCCTTAATCGGATCTGCTATTTTCTTATTCCTCTGTCAACGCCAAAGAGCTACCAGAATGATATTTTCAAAACCCAAATCCAATCATGTCATTTCTGCTGAAAACCCATCAATAACTTTCCATAGCTCTAAAGAATTTCCAAAAGCTTGTTGGAAAGATTCTGTGAGGTCTAGGCCCGAGTTGACCTTCCAACTACTGTATTTAGTACCACATAACCCCGCACTATCTTGGCAACAGCACAGATTTTCTTTTTGTTTGGAGAATGCCTGTTTTCTCCAGTGAAAGTATCAGTATACCTATTCAGAACCCATTTCCTTCTGCTTCTCATCTAGTTAATGATTACTATTCACCTTTCAGGTTTCAAATCTGAACTTTCAGGTTCTTTTTTAAAATTTTTAAAGTTTTTTAAATTAAGTTATGTTAGTCACTCTACAGTAGGTCATTAGTTTTTGATGTAGTGTTCCAAGATTCATTGTTTATATATAACACCCAGTGTTCCAATCACTTCCTCAGAGAGTCTGTGTTCCTGAATTCCCTAATTAATTCTAAGACCACCATATGACATCAGTACTAAATGCTTTTTATTCACAGTGTCCGACAGAAATGTAACTTTAAGTGTTTGTCATTTGTTTAGAACCTCACACTCTACTGGACAGGATGCTCAGTGAAGTCAGAGATTATTCTAAGTTTTGATCATCACTATAGCCTGAGAGACTAGCACAGTTCCCCTTGGTACCTCATAGATCGCAATGGATATATTTTGAACAGATGGCCAAATGAATTCACTTCAAAATTCACAGAAGAATTTGTACAAATATTATTTGTACAAATAACCAACATGATCCCATATGTGTCTGGAGTCGGTTAAGAAGTGGTTCTCTTGAACAAACGTAGGGACTCCTGCTCTTTCTATGAATTGCTGGTTAAGATCTTGCAGGCAACATTAATCCAGCAGGCAAGCCTAGTGGCCAGGACAGAGTGGTGCCAAATAAACTCAAAGACCAACTCACTTTGACCAGTGACCAGGCAATGTTACTCAGCAGAGAAATCCAGCAGCACTGGATTTAAGGGTTTCATGGCTTATTCTAATACTGCCTTCCACTTGTTCCAACTCTGTTATAAAATTAAAAAAAAATAGTTTATGTAATATAATCTGCTAAAACAATCTATGATTATAGGAAATGTAATGGCTTTTATAAGCATTGTATTAAAACTAGGCCAAATCACAATGCAAAGATTATAACATTAAAGTAGGGCCACCTAGCCAAACTGTTATACATTAACCCATACAAAAGCAAGCTACCTATTTCACAATTTTGTCAGATGCTGATTCTATGACAGTCTCTATATAGAGATAAGAGATAAACAGGAGTGCTTAACAAAGAACTTGATATGAGAATCGGCAAGAATGTTGGTTTCAGTGTTGGAAGATCTCCATTCCCATCTTGTTTTCAAGTACAAGTCATTCATACTTTCAGATTGAGGTTATTTTGCTGTAAAATAAAAATGTGCCCTAGAGAGAGCTATTATACAAGTAGTGATCCATCTCCTGTATTAGGAGTTTGGGTTGATTTCTCTCTTCTGTGAGCTTGCAGAAACTTCAAGGAAGCCATGCAAAGAAATTGATTTGTGTGACCTGTAGGTTTGGGGAAATAGTATATTACTATTAAACCATGGTTGAAATACTTAAATGTTGATGGTAAAGTCATAAGGCTGCAGTTGAGAAAAAACCTCATTTCCATAGAGGATGAATAAATGAGGTATGTTTTCATTTGACCAAATGCAGGACTTTTGTGAGGGAGTTCTCTTGAATTGTCTTAGATCCTTCCCAAGAGGCCCACCTGGAAAAACGAGGAGATGTATTTGGAAAGAAGATGGAAGTAAATTATTCTATATCCATGTTGTAAGGGAGAAATCTGTAGAAACAGATAGACACATTCTCCCACAATAAGGGAACTGAATGGGACACCCCTGAGGATCCCATAAAAGTTCATGAGCAAAAGAACCTTTTTTCCTTAATCATCTGCTAAAAATCCTAGAAAATGGTACCAAATCATTTTCAGACAAGTAAAACAATTCATGTCCCCCAATCTCTTCTACAACTCCAGGAGGAATCACAGAATGCTCAGTGAGTAGAGGAATATGAACAAAAATACTAGGAGGGCAAACAGAGAAGAAGAGCTCATTGTTCTGCTGTTCTGCCTTGTGTTTTCCCCATCTGCCACAAGCCCAAACTAGGAAGAGCAAAGAACCTTACCCAAAGAAGTCAATTATTTTGCAAGTACCCAGAACTAAATGTACTAATCAGTGAACTGAGTCTTTTGAATAAAAAAAGAATTTTTAAAAATTTTTATGTTAACTGAAATATATGTTTACCTGGGATTGTATCTAGAAACATGGAAATAAATAGCTCATAGAGCTATGGTTTGAATAGGTTGTGTATTAGTTATACTACAAATACATGATAGTGGAACATTTTATTTCCAAAGTACTACTCAATCCTGGTGTTGGTACTGAGGAGACAAAGAGTAGAGGTAGTTTGGGGTCAGGGTAGGCTACAGAATGACATGCTTACCATAGGTTAAAGTTAAGATACTGAGGGAAGACACTGTGTGTTCTGTCAAGAAAATTGTAGTAATATGCCTCATAGTCTAGACAGGACCACTTCCTCTTTTAATTACCCCCCCAAACTTAAAAATATAGAAAGGGCATGAAATGAAAATAAATATAACTTTTACAGTAGTGGGTGATAAAAGTTAAGTATCTGTTAAGAAACTTCTGCTTTCAATTTATGAATTACATAGTTAAATACATAAAGAGTGACAGGAAGAAGCTAATGTTATTTGATGTATATAGTATAGTGATAATGTTCCTGGTACCAAAGCATTTTGCTATTCCTGGCCCATTATGGAGTTAAACAGGATGCTGTCCATCTCTAGTAAAGTTATGGAGTATAAGTCATTACACCAAATAATATTTGGTCATTATAGAGCCAATATTTTTCCCTCTAACATTTGATTAAAATTGATGGAACTTTGTGAGTGTCTCAAGGTAACTGCCTAGATCTTGAGACAGTGTACTGTACAAGTAAACTAGTAACCTATTAACCTGACTTTCCTGAACAGTGTTATGTCAAGACAAATTTTATAATTTCAATGTCTTTATAAAACAAGGAACTTTATCTTACATATTTCACACGAAACATAGATGGTCAAGTATTCCCTATGTTAGAGTACACCATTGGCCAAAAGTAGACTTGTGGAGAACCCATGATCCCTGTTTGGAAAATGGGAACCATTGGTCCTAATATAAAGCCAGTAAAAATTTATTTATAACATTGTACATACATATATCACATAAATACCTAGCAAAATATGTTACATTATTTGGTGGAGTTATATGGAATACATTACCAAGTATATTTTAATTACTATATTATTTCTCTCTAAAGTTTCCTAGAAAAGTGATGTATTTTAAGGGCGTTATTTATTTTAGAGAGAGAAAGAGTGCTCAAGCATACATGCAAATTGGGGAAGGAGGGGAGGGAAAAGGAGAGAGAGAATCTCAGGCAGATTCCTCAGGCAGGGTGTGGAGCGCAATGTGAGGCTCAGTCCCAGAACCTGGAGATCATGACCTAAGCCAAAATCAAGAGTCGGACATCCAACCAACTGAGCCACACACACTCCTCAATGTATTTTTAAAGTATAATTTCACAAATACTTTCAAAAGCTTTTGAAAAATGTCACTGACAAAAAGTTATATTTTCTCTTAAATTGTTTCTTTATTTTGTACATACCTACATTAAAAAAATAAAAATATAACTCAGCCTATCATTAGTGTGTACAAAGTGATTAAAGATTTCCCTAACAGACCTTAAGAACAATGTTTTGTTTTATTCATTTCCTCGCCTAATCAATAAAAAGAAATCTTGGTCTTGTTATCCTGAGATCTAATAGAACTTTGGATTTTTACTTACTTTCACTGCTATTTCAACTAATGATTATAAAATTATAAAGATATGGTTTATATTTATATATGTGTTTAAAAGGTTTTCATGGACTTCTCATTTTATTTAATCTTTATTAGTATAATATGTACTCTGTGTCACAATATTTGGACTGCTGTTTTTATCCAAAACTGTCAACAGAATTGCTTTAATTTCATTTTTGTCAATGACTTATAACTGGACATCTTGTTCTTGTTTTAACAGCTGAAGATGCATGCGGAGGAACGATGAGAGGATCCAGTGGCATCATTTCAAGCCCTAGTTTTCCTAATGAGTACCATAACAATGCTGATTGCACTTGGACCATTGTAGCAGAGCCTGGGGATACAATTTCACTCATATTTACTGATTTCCAAATGGAAGAAAAGTATGATTACTTAGAAATAGAAGGTTCTGAGCCACCTACAATATGGTAAGTAAATAGCTGCTATTCTAAGCTAGCATCGATGCCATTGCCTAAGGCTGACTGGGGATCCAAGAACTGCTGTGTAAGGGCCTTTAAAGGTTTAGTTATTTAAAAGAACTTAGAGTTTCAGGAAAATTGTAAGGGGCAGCTGTCAAAGCTGAGGGATATTTTTGAAGATAAGGGTACTAATACATCAAATAGATTGGAATTCTGAAGGATGAAACTTTCCATCAATATTTAATTATCAGTCATTGAAAAGTAATGTGGCTTAAGCACAACTCTTGTAAGAAAAGTTCCTAATGTAATCTACAGTTATGTTCTTAGCATGCCAGTCCATAGTTGGTGCTTTCTTTCAAATGATTCGAGTAGTCTGGGAAATAATTTGCCTTTCTTTTTATAGATAGTTTTTTTATTCAATCTGTTATCTGAAGGTAAAAATTAAACATTATGATCTGGGGTAGTATGGTCTGTTTTTTACAGACTTCAAGACATGGTTTCATGGAAACCGCAGAGTTTTCAGAATATGCTTTTGTGGTATAATATTTTTAGGAGAAAATATTTCATTACACTATTTTAAAAATCTGAATGCATTGATAGGATAAAAGTGTAAAGTAGATTCTGAATCAGTCACTGAGTGAAGAGTGATGAGACTGTTATAGTAAGGCAATTGGTAAACACTAGACTAGAATGGGCATTTTAAGCATGTAAAGGATTTGATAAGAACAGAGGGACTTTATTAAAGTGTTTTATCAAATACAATTACATGAAGAGGTGTGAATTTTCAAATGATTGCACTTACTAAGTGCAAAGATTGATTTGAAGTGGGGCTCGATTAGCTATTGGAAGAGGTGATTGCTATACCCAAGAAAAAATCATGGTAGCCTGGATTAAAATGGTATTGATGGAGATAAAGCAGTAGAATAAAGTAGAATAAGTTAGAAAGTATTTAGGGAGGCATAATGAAAAGGACTTTCGGGGGTTGAGGAGTGAAAAGAAGGTGGTGTTAAAATAAAACATCATTTCCTGACTTGCCAAGTTGGTAAACCAGTAGAGATAATCACTGATTTGGAATTGTTGAAGGAAGGTCAAATTTGGAGTGAGAATGCTATGAATATTAAGAATTATTTTTTATATATATTTAGCTTAAGGTCACTTTGAGATGATCCATTAAAACCACCTAGTAGACAACTATGTCTGTCTCTATGACTCAGGAGTTCTGCATTGAAACATATCTGATGGGATGTAGTTGATATCTAAGGTAAATGAACAAATAAGCATCAGTAATATTGGCTAGCTAGAGACAAGTTGGAATGAGAAGAAGCAAGAGAAATAGGACTGAGTCTGAGCACCAACAGCAGGATATAAAGCCCAGGCTTAGGAGGATTATCCTGCAAAGGGCATAGAGGAAGTGCATTTAGAGAGGCAGGAGGAATAAAGTATCACACAGACCAGAGAAGAAAAGTGTGAGGAAAGAAGAGAAAATACTGTGGGCTGCTGCTGAAAGGACACTGCGTAAATGTTTAAAAAAATGTATATATTTATAGTTATCTGGGATTTAGCAAAAGTACCACATGGGTCTGTCATCCTAATATATTCCTTTGAAGGTAAGACAAAAGTTACACACTAGCCATACCCACTTTTTTTGTTTGCTTGTTTTCTCTTCTACCCTCAGGGCTGTCAACACTCAGAGTTACATAACTTTAACACTTCCCATGATAATTTCTTGCCCGACTGCAACAAAACCCAGCAGAATCTAGGTTTAAAATGTTAGCAAATTCAAAAACTCTTGTTTTAGAAATTGCTACTTGTACAGTGATACATATTGGAGTCATATCAAGGTAGATGATAATGCCAGGAATTTTCCAATAATTGTACTATCTTTTGGTATGCAACTGATTCCATTAAAAATCTGAGTTTTTAAACTCCCCAAATATTTGATTACTAGATGTAAAGAAGGAAATTCAAGAAAATGTTTCTTCATTACCACTGAGCTCTGGAAACCAACAAATTTGTCTAGAAACTAACACATTTATTTTGGGGATCATACTATCCTATTTATGTTCATGTAGTCATTCTCTTTTCAGATTGTGCATTCTTAGTAAGGATTTGTACGTTTCTATATGAACATCTATTTTCGTTTCTGAGTTTCTAGAACAATGTAGCTTGTCCAATAATAGCATCAGATCCACAAATTGCTCTTCTCTGAATTTTCTAATTAAATTACACTGGGACACTTTACTTTTTTCCCTCTTTGTTAGGAAGAAAACAGTAACTGAGAATTTATTATTTTACTGTTATTTATTTTTTTTTATTTTTATTTTTTATTATTATTATGTTCAATTAGCCAGCATAATAGTACACCATTACTTTTTGATGTAGTGTTCAATGATTCATTAATTGCGGATAACATCCAGTACTGATCACTACATGTGCCCTCCTTAATACGCATCACCCAGTTACCCCTCTCTCCACCTCCCTCTCTTCTGTAACTCTCGGTTTGGTTCCAGGAGTCCAGATTACAACACACTTAATGTTTAGGTGACTTGTCAGAATCCTAGGGATAGATATAGATATGGATATATAGGTATAGATATATATAAAATAATAACAATAAGTTCATTTAGAAATTTTCTAGAAAGTTATGCAAACACCCAAACTATATTTCTATAGATGCCAGTTTGAAGATACATAGTGTCAGTAAATTAATAATACTGTGTATAGCCACCTCACTGTGACAAAACAGTGTTCATTTTAATTGTATTAGTTATGGAATTGATGTATAAAATGATCTGTGAGTAATTAAAAATTTAAGTCTAATCCTGGCCCTCTAATTCCTTTAAACCATTTAATGTTCTCATGTCTTTTTAATTTATGGTCATCAAAATGAGAAAATATATTTCAGGTGGTATCGCATTGGTTCTTCCTATGCATTGCTCATATAATATTTTCAACTCATAATGGAATTCAAAAGAGAATATGAGTAAGGGAGACATGCACATTCTTTTCATAAAAATTATAAATGATTCTTTTGACTTCAGGTCCCTCACTCAAGGACTGGGGACTTGGCATTGGCTACTGTACTTTAATTTTTTTTTCCTAAAGTTCAGGCAGTGAGGCAAGCCTTGCGTAGCCTGTGTTTGACTTTGGCAACATGACCAAGCCAGCCCAATAATCATGCAGCACAGAGAGTACCACCTGCCAGTGACTTTCTTGCAAGCTGTGTATTGTAAATCAGTAAGTTCTAGTTTGTTAAACAACAGTCAGCAGCACTGCTGTGTGATCCAACAGGAGTGCAGTGAATCCAGTCAATTATTACTGGATGATAAAAGTTTATGAGGCCTAGTCAATGTCAACCGATTGCATTGAAATGAAATGAAAAATGACTTAGAACAAAGAAACTCAAGTTCCAGTTTCAGCTTTGACTGTTTGTTGGTAGATGAAATTATTTCCTCTGCACCATCCAAGCCTTCTCTCAACTCTAAAATAGTATTTGGCATTACCTGCCTAGGTGCTACAACAGGGGCAATGAGGTGGAAAGTAATTAGATATTACCTTATTTACAAAGTCTGGGTTGGAGAGTTGGATTAGATACTCTTTAAAATTGTTTTCAAACTTAATCTTTTGTTTCCTACTAGAATTCCATTCATTCTGTGATCATTCAGGAATTATTTATTGAATATCTACTGCATGGCAGACATTGTTCTTAGGGCATCAGCAACCAATGTAATAGAGAGGCTTGCTTCTGCATAATTTATGCTCTATGAGGGAAAAAGACAATAAACAGTATAAATAAGTTAATGACACATACCGTCCAGAGAACGATAAGAAAGAAAAGGTGAGGTAGGTTTAAGAGAGGTAAGTAAAGCAATTGTGGTATGATGGAGGTTACCTAAATGAGAAGTTGAGATTTAGCAAAGTCTTACAGGAATGGGATTACCCAACCAGAAATCTCAGCAATAAACATTCCTGAGAGAAATGCATTTAAAGCAAAATACATAATCCAGAGTGGAGCTCTTTCTGTTAAATGAATAGCTACTCAGTCGTGTGGCTGCAAAAGAGTTGCGTGCGAGAAAGTGGTAGAAAAAAATAATAATTAATGGAGCCCAGCTCAAGACCCATATTTGGCTTTTAGTCTAAGTGAAATGGGGAGTCATTAAAGGGTTTTGAGCACACTAGTGACCAAACTTAATTTTGAAGGATCACTCTGGCTTCTTTGTGGATAATAAATTATAGAAAGGAAAAGGAGAAAGATAGACATTATTTGCAGTAAGCTAGGTAAGATACTTTAATTGTTACGATTATGAAATAGCAGTGGAGATGATGAAATTTGTCAGACTTTCAAGATAAAGTTAAGTGAATTTCCTGATGAGATGTGAAGTTCAAGAAAAAGAATGGGCAACAACAGCTCTAAGAAGTAAGGATAGCTCTAAGGTTTCTGAAGACCTGACAGGATGAAATATCCATTGATACTGGGAAGACTTTTGATTACACTTATGGGAAGATTAAATGGAACTGAACTCTGAACATGTTAAGTTTGAGATAGCTAATAAGTATTTTGTTGAAGTTTTCAAGGAGGCAGATGGATATACACAGGTCTTAGTTCAGAATTAAAGGTGTGGGGTAGAGAACTAAATTTGGAAGTTTAGAATTGGAAGTTATTGTTAAATTAAAAGAAAAAAAAAGGAAAAAGAAAAGAAAAGGCTAAGAATTGAGTTCTGGAACACTCCAAAAGTCAGGAAAACTAGGAAGACCAAGTGAAAGTGGTCGAAAAGGAATGTTGATGAGATAGGAGGAATATGAGGAAAGTATGGTTCTCTGGAAGCCAAATGAAGAAAAACATAGGAAGAAGTAACTGATCAATTGTGTCAAATTTGACGATCAGCTAATAAAATGAGTTCCAAAACTGATCATTGGATTTTGTAATATGGAGATCATTGGTTACTGTGATGAAAGGAGTTCTGTGGTTGGCTTATTTTATTGATGTGGTTTTAAGAGCTTACTAGAGAAGAGAAAATGCACACAATTAGTACAAATAAGTCTTTCATGGACTTTTGCAAGCAAAGGTGAACAAAGAAATAGGACTAAAGGAGAAAATAGAGCCAAAAGATTTTTTTTTTTCAGTTTTGGTTTTTGTTCTTTGTTTAGCTTAATATTTTGATTTTTTATTAATTATTTTTATTAACATATAATGTATTATTTGTCCCAGGGGTAGAGGTCTCTGAATCATCAGGCTTACACACTTCACAGCACTCACCATATCACATACCCTCTGCAATATCCATAATACAACCACTCTCTCCAAACATTCTCTCCACCCAAAAACCCTCAGTTTGTTTTGTGAGATTAGGATTCTCTTATGGTTTTTCTCTCTCCTGATCGCATCTTGTTTCATTTTTTCCATCCCTACCCCAAAACCCCCACTCTGCCTCTCAAATTCCTCATATCATGGAGATCATATGATAATTGTCTTTCTCTGATTGATTTATTTCACTCAGCATAATACCTTCTAGTTCCATCCACATCATTGCAAATGGCAAGATAGCATTTCTTTTGATGGCTGCATAGTATTCCACTGTATATATATACACCAATTCTTTATCCATTCATCGGTTGATGCACATCTAGGTTTTTTCTGTAGTTTGGATATTGTGGTCATTGCTGCTATAAACATTTGGGTGCACATGCCCCTTTGGATCATTACATTTGTATCTTTAGGGTAAATGCCCAGTAGTGGGATTGCTGGGTGGTGGGGTAGCTCTATTTTCAAATTTTTGAGGAACCTCCATGCTGTTTTCCAGAGTGGCTGTTCCAGGTTACATTCCCACCAACAGTGTAGGAAGGTTTCCCTTTCTCTGCATCCTTGCCAGCATCTGTCTTTTCCTGACTTGTTAATTTTAGGCATTCTGAGTGGTATGAGGTGGTATCTCATTGTGGTTTGTTTTTTTTTTAAAGATTTTATTTATTTATTTGATAGAGATTGCAACTAGTCAGAGAGGCAGGCAGGGAGAGAGAGGAGGAAGCAGGCTCCCTGCTGAGCAGAGAGCCCAATGTGGGGCTTGATCCCAGGACCCTGGGATCATGACCTGAGCTGAAGGCAGAGGCTTTAACCCACTGAGCCACCCAGGCACCCCTCATTGTGGTTTTGATTTGTATTTCCCTGATGCTGAGTGATGTGGAGCACATTTTCAGGTGTCTGTTGACCATCTGAATGTCTTCTTTGCAGAAATGTCTGTTCATGTCCTCTGCCCATTTCTTGATTGGATTATTTGTTCTGTGGATGTTGAGTTCGATAAGTTCTTTATAGATTTTATATATTAGCTCTTATTCTGATATATTGTTTGCAAATATCTTCTCCATCCGGTAAGTTGTCTTTTGGTTCTGTTGACTGTTTCCTTTGCTGTGCAGAAGCTTTTGATCTTGCTGAGGTCCCAATAGTTCATTTTTGGCCTTGCTTCCCTTGCCTTTGGTGATGTTTCTAAGAAGCTGCTGTGGCTGAAGTCGAAGAGGTTGCTGCCTGTGTTCTCCTCAAGGATTTTGATGGATTCCTTTCTTACATTGAGGTCTTTCATCCATTTTGAGTCTATTTTTGTGTGTGGTGTAAGGAAAGGTCCAGTTTCATTTTTCTGCATGTGGCTGTCCAATTTTCCCACCACCGTTTGTTGAAAAGACTGTCTTTTTTCCATTGGACATTCTTTCCTGCTTTGTCAGAGATTACTTGACCATAGAGTTGAGGGTCTATTTCTGGGCTCTCTCTTCTGCTCCATTGATCTTTGTGCCTGTTTTTGTGCCAGTACCATACTATCTTGATGATAACAGCTTTGTAATAGAGTTAAAATCTAAAATTGTCATGCCACTGACTTTGGCTTTCTTTTTCAACATTCCTCTGGCTATTCAGGATCTTTTCTGGTTTCATATACATTTTAGGATTATTTGTTCCATTTCTTTGAAAAAAATGGATGGTATTTTGAAAGGGATTGCATTAAATGTATAGATTGCTTTTGGTAGCATGGACATTTTCACAATATTTATTGTTCCAATCCATGAGCATGGAGAGTTTTTCCATTTCTTTGTGTCTTCCTCAATTTCTTTCATGAGTATTTCACAATTTTCGGAGTACAGATTGCTTCTTCTTTAGTTAGGTTTTTTCCTAGGTATCTTAAGGCTTTAGATGCAATTGTAAATGGGATCGACTCCTTAATTTCTCTTTCTTCTGTCTTGCTGTTGGTGTATACAAACGCAACTGATTTCTGTGCATTGATTTTATATCCTGACACCTTAATGAATTCCTGTATGAGTTCTAGAGGTTTAGGAGTGGAGTCTTTTGGGTTTTCCACATAAAATATCAAATCATCTACAAAAAATGAGCGTTTGACTTCTTCTTTGCCAATTCAGATGCCTTTTATTTCTTTTTGTTGTCTGTAGGCCA
This sequence comes from Meles meles, assembly GCF_922984935.1. Taxonomy (NCBI): domain Eukaryota; kingdom Metazoa; phylum Chordata; class Mammalia; order Carnivora; family Mustelidae; genus Meles; species Meles meles. The sequence continues at coordinate 25,985,864 of NC_060066.1, forward strand.
AGGCCAGGACTTCTAGTACTATGCTGAATAGTAGTGGTGATAGTGAACGTCCCTGTCGTGTTCCTGACCTTAGGGAAAAATCTCTCAGGTTTTCCCCATTGAGTATTATATTTGCTGTGGGTTTTTCATAGATGGCTTTGAAGTCCCTACACTTTGAAGAGTTTTGATCATGAAAGTATGCTGTACATTGTCAAATGCTTTTACAGCATCTATTGAGAGAATCAAACGGTTCTTGTTCTTTCTTTTACTAATGTATTGTATCACATAGATTGATTTGTGGATGTTGAACCACCCTTGCAACCCAGGAATACATCCCACTTGGTCATGGTGAATAATCCTTTTAATGTTCTGTTGGATCCTATTGGCTTGTATTTTGGTGAGAATTTTTGAATCTGTTTTCATCAAGGATATTGGTCTGTAATTCTCGTTTTTTGATGGGGTCTTTGTGTGGTTTGGGGATCAAGGTAATGCTAGCCTCAGAAAATGAGTTTGAAAGTATTCCCTCCATTTCTATTTTTGGAACAGTTTCAGGAGAATAGGTATTAATTCTTCTTCAACTGTTTGGTAGAATTCTCCTGGGAAGCCATCTGGCCCTGGGCTCTTGTGTTTTGGGAGATTTTTGATGACTGCTTCAGTCTGCTGAGTGGTTATGGGTCTGTTTATGTTTTCTATTTCTTTCTGGTTTAATTTTGGTAGTTTATCTCTCTCTAAGAATGCATTCATTTCTTACAGATTGTCAAATTTGGTGGTGTATAGTTTCTCATAATATGTTCTTATACTTGTTTGTATTTCTTTAGTGTTGGTTGTGATCTCTCCTCTTTCATTCATGATTTTATTAATTTGGGTCCTTTCTCTTTTCTTTTTGATAAATCTGGCCAAAGCTTTATCAGTCTTATTAATTCTTTCAAAGAACCAGCTCCTAATTCCATTGATCTGTTCTACTGTTCTTGTGGTTTCTATTTCATTGATTTCTGCTCTGATTTTTATGATTTCTCTTCTCTTGCGGGGTTTAGGCTTTCTTTGCTGTTCTTTCTTCAGGTCCTTTAGGTGTAGGGTTAGATTTTGTCCCTGAGACCTGTCTTGTTTCTCGAGAATGGTTTGTATCACTATATAGTTTCTTCTCAGGACCACCTTTGCTGTGTCCCACAGATTTTGAACAGTTGTGTTTTCATTTTCAGTTGTTTCCATGAATTTTTTTCAATTCTTCTTTAATTTCCTGGTTGAGCCATTCATCCTTTAGTAGGATGCTCTTTAGCCTCCATGTATTTGAGTTCTTTCCAACTTTCCTCTTGTGATTGAGTCCTAGCTTCAGAGCATTGTGGTCCAAAAATATGCAGGGAATGCCCCAATCTTTTGGTACCAACGAAGACCTGATTTTTGACCCAGGTTGTGATCTATTCTGGAGAATTTTCTATGTACACTGGAGAAGAATGTGTATTCTGTTGCTTTGGGATGGAATGTTCTGAATATATCTGTGATGTCCATCTGATCCAGTGTGACATTTAAGGCCTTTATTTCCTTATTGATCATTTCTTGTATATCTATCCACTTCATTGAGGGGGTGTTAAAGTCCCCTACTATAATTGTATAATTTGCTGCTGTGTTTCTTTGATTTTGTTACTAATTGCTTTATATAGTTGGCTGCTCCCATGTTAGGGACATAGATATTTAAAGTCATTAGATCTTCTTGATGGATAGACCCTTTAAGTATGATATACTGTCTTTCCTTGTCTCTTATAGTCTTAGGTTTAAAATCTAAGTTATCTGATATAAGGATTCCCCAGATTTTTTGATGTCCTTTAGCATGGTAAATTGTTTTCTACCCCCTCAATTTAAATCTGGAGGTGTCTTTGTCTAAAATGAGTTTCTTGTGGACAGCATATTGATGGGTCTTGTATTTTATCCATTATGAGACCCTATGTCTTTTTATTGGGGCACTTAGCTCATTTACATTCAGGGTTACTATTGAAATATATGAATTTAGTGTCACTGTATTGCCTGTACGGTGGCTGTTACTCTATATTGTCTCTTTTTCTTTCTGATCTACTACTTTTATGTTCTCTTTTTGCTTAGAGGGCCCCTTTCAATATTTCTTGTAGGGATAGTTTGGTGTTTGCAAATTCTTTTAGTTTTTCTTTGTACTGGTAGCTTTTTTAATCTGTCCTTCTATTTTCAATGACGGTTTATCTGGATATAGTAGTCTTGGCTGCATATTTTTCTCATTTTGTGCTCTGAATATATCATGCCAATTCTTTCTGGTCTGCTAGATCTCTGTGGATATGTCTGTTGCCAATCCAATATATCTACCATTGTATGTTATAGACTTCTTGTCCCGAGCTGCTTTCAGGATTTTCTCTTTGTTACTGACTTGTGAGTTTTACTGTTAGATGATGGGACGTGGACCTTTTTTCACCGATTTTGAGGGAGGTTTTCTGTGCCTCTTGGATTTTCATACTTATTCCCTTTGCCATATTAGGGAAATTTTCTACTATAATTCGTTCCAATATACCTTCTGTCCCTCTCTCTCTTTCTTCTTCTTCTGGAATCACAACTATTCTAATATTGTTTCGTCATATGGTATCACGTATCTCTCGAATTTTCACATCATTGTCCCATAGTTGTTTGTCTCTCTTTTGCTCAGCTCATTTATTCTCCATCATTTGGTCTTCTATATCACTAATTCTCTCATCTGCCTCATTTACCCTAGCAGTAAGAGCCTTCATTTTTAATTGAACCTCATTAATAGTTTTTTAAATTTCAACTTTGTTAGATTTTAGTTCTTTTATTTCTCCAGAAAGGGATTTTATTTCTCCAGAAAGGGTTTCTTTAATATCTTCCATGCCTTTTTTGAACCTAGCTAGCACCTTGAGAATCATCGTTCTGAACTCCAGTTCTTACATATTACCAATATCCATATTGGATTAGGTCCCTAGCTGTCAGTACTGCCGTGTGTGTGTGTGTGTGTGTGTGTGTGTGTGTGTGTGTGTGTGGGTGGTGCGTTTTTCTGCCTTGTGATTTTATCCAGATAAGAATATATGAATGAGAGAATAAATTACTGAAAGGGTGGCAAAACCCCAGAAAAATGTACACTAACCAAATCAGAAGAGATCCAAAACTGGGGGAGAAGAAAGGGGAAAAAAGATATAAAAATAAAAAATTTAAAATTAAAAAAGAATATATATATGTGTGTGTGTGTGTGTGTGTGTATGTATGTATATATACACATACATACATACATACATACATACAGACTGGTGAATAGAACAGAGCCACGCACTTGATTTTGAGTTATTTTGGTCTCTTAGAAGAAGCTATCTCACAAAATTTTAAAGAAAGAAAAACATATATATACAAAAATAAGGGTAAACATGAGGAAGAGATGGAATATGACTCTAAATATGAAAATTAAAAAAAAATTCTAAAAAAGTAATTGATAAGTTGGTTGGAAAAAGAAATAAAAAGAGGAGGGAATGTGCTTGCTCTGGAGAATAGAACAAGGACATGTGCTAGATTAGGATATATTTTGGTCTATTAGAAGAAATTGTGTCCCAAAATTTTTTAGAAAAAAAAAATCCTATATGTATAAAAAATAAGGTTAAATACAATGAATGAATAAAATATGCCTATAACATTGAAGATTTAAAAATATTTTTTAAAATAATGATATTAAGATAAACTAGTTAGGAAAATTTAAAGGAGGAAAGAGGAAAAGTTAAAAAAATAGAATAAGAAAAAAATAAAATTAAAAAAATGTAAATTTGCAAGACTAAAGGATCATGGGGGAAAAGCCATGAATTCATTGCGTTGCTTTCCCCTAGCTCTTGAGTTCTACTCTTCTCCTTGATTGGTGAGCTTGGCTGGATGTTCTTGCTGATATTCTGCAGGATGGGCCTGTTTTAGTGATTCTCAAATGTCTCTGGGCGAGGCGGAATTACACCGCCCTTGCCAGGGACCAGGCTAAGTAATCTGCTCAGGTTCACCCTTGGAGCTTTTCTTCCCTGAACACTTTCTGTAGAGCTTTGGAGGACAGGAATGAAAATGGCAGCCTCCCAATCTCCAGCCTGGAGGAGCCGAGAGCTCAGGGCCCTACTCCTCAGTGCACACTCAGAGATAAGCAGTCAGTCACTCCTGTCTCCCTGGTCTCTGACTGTGCCTTGGATCACAGTTTAACATTACCCTGATCTGAAAACCCATTCTTCAACTTTGTCTCTGTAATTGGTTTCCCTGTTCCGATACCTGGGAGCTCTGCCACACTCAGACACCCCCAATCTTTCTGTGACCCCACAGGACGTGAGACACACTATCTCCACAAGGGCTCCGTCCCCTGCTTAGCCTCTGGAGTGATGTCCAGCAGTGGAGAAGATTTCTAAAAGTTTTGATTTTGTGTTCCACTGCCCCACCCATTGCCAGGAGCCAGCCACTCCCCCCATGGTTTATCTTCCAGTCGCTTTGGATTCATTTTTCTGCATGCCCTCCCTTTCAGAAAGTGGCCATTTTCTGTTCCTAGAATTTCTGCTCTTCTTCTCTTCTATCTCCTGTTTGTAGGTATTCGGAATGGTTTGATACCTATCTAGCTGAACTCCTGGAGTCTGATGGCATTTCAGTTGGCTACTCCTCTGCCATGTTGCCTCTCTACCTGGTTTGTTTTTACTTAGAGCAGTAAAACTATGTGTTCATGCTAAGGGGAATGACCCCTAGAGTCCAAAAAAAAAAAAAAAAAAAAGAAGAAACGAAAATGGTGGTGGTAGGGCACCTGGGTGGCTCAGTCAGTTAAGCATCTGCATTCAGCAACAGGATCCTGAGATAGAGAGATAGAGCCCCACACTGGTTTCCCTGCTGAGTGGAGAGCCTGCTTCTACCTCTCCCTCTGCCCCTCTTCCCTGCTTATGCTCTGTCTTTCTCTCTCTCTCTAATAAATAAATAAAGTCTTTTAAAAAAAATTGGTGATGGAGGGAGTGGGGAGAATTGCTGGAGCAAAGAAAAGTGGAAGTAGAGGCAGTGAAAGTGATCCTCCCTTTAAAACATCTGTTTGTGAAAGGAAGGCAGGTGGGAAAAATCACAGTCATTAGAGAGAGGCAGATCAACAAAATGAGGAGGTCAGATCAGGTTGGGGACTATTCCATGATAGAGGTTTTATGAGAGGAATTTAATCAATTTGGAAACTCTACATATTAAAGGAAAAGGATCATTATCAAAGACTGGAACCAAGAGGAATGAGTGACTAAATTCTCAGATGTAATAAAGGACTATATAATCAATTGTAATTTTTCAGATTAGATGACAGAAAAGACATAATAATAGAAAGGTCAGGAAGACAAGTTAATTGTATACTGGAACCAGAGGAAAAATGAGTTTGTTTTGTAGGGTATATTGTTGAAGGCTACACAGGATTCCAACAGAACATGTCTATGTCCCCCAACCCCAAAATTGGAAATGTGTATCTTAATGATTACATAAATTATAACAATGTAATATTATAACATATTATATATAACAGTATTATATTTAATTTACTATTAATTTTACTTAATTATAATGTAATGATCAGATAGGTTGAAGTAGGAAGAACTTGGAAGTCATGAAGTATTAGTTGAAATCAAGAGAGATTTATATGACATATATTATATATGTATATATTTTACATATGTGCTAATAGTTCCACATTTAGTAGTATTTCTCAAATGGAGCTAATAATATGTATATCAGAGTTGCCTTGGTGTTTGTTAAAGTGCATATTGCCCAGCTCCCACACAAATATGGTGATTTATATTCTGTAGGTATAGAATTAGGAAATCTGTAAACGACATGATTCCAATGCATTGCTATAGAAATTAAAGCAATACATTTAGTTTAATCAGTATTGTAAGTGTGTCATATAACCATCCTGTGAGCATCCCACAGAGCCAAAATATTTCTAAACATTCAAAAAGTTGAAGGACAAATTAACATGATACATCGAACTAATTAAGCTAATTATATAATACATACACATATATATTTGGTATACATAAATGTAAGGAATAGCACAAAGATTGTGCTAGTGGATTAATAAATTGTCTAACTAAACAGAATAAATTAACCAAAGGAAACAGGCTGTAATCTTGAGTCTGTGAAAATGAATAACACAGATACTAATCCTATTAAACAAGCGTTCCTTTTTACTCTCTTCTGACAATTATTAGGTTAAAACATGGAATGAAGCTAGAGTTGTATATATTGCTACTTATCCATAGGGGTAAAATAACTTGATTAAATATATATTATGATTCTGCAAATTTTGAACTACCTTCTTTTATTGTGGTAAGAGTATTTAATATGAGATCTGCCCTCTTAATAAAATTTTAAGTGTACAATATCGCATTGTTAAGTATAGGCACAGTGTGGTCGAGCAGATCTCTAGAACTTACTCATCTTGCATCACTGAAACTTTATGCTTGTTGAATAGAAACTCTCCCATTCTCCCTCCCTCAACCCCTGGCAAATGTCGTTCTATATTCTGCTCCTATGAATTTGACTGTTTTAGATAGTTCATGTAAGTGGAATTATGTAGAACTTGTCCTTCTGTCATTGGTTTATTTCACTTAGCAGAATATCCTCAAGGTTCATCCATGTTGTTCATGTTTGTATGTATATACCACATTTTCTTTATCTATTATTCCATCAAGTTTGATTGTCTTCAGATAAATAAAATAGGACATTCATAAAATGATAAGATATTACAGCCGGAAAGGATTTTAAGGATTCAGCTGTCCTGTTTTCCCCTTTGAGGGAGATGAATACTGAGGCTCAATAGGTATATTGAATATTGATTCAAAGTGACAGTTGAGGTCCTTGACTACTTGAGGTCCAGTGAACTTTTTGATAAAAAAATACCTTTTGTTATAATGCATACAACCAGGGCTTAAAGACATACACATGTGCGCGAGCACACACACACACACACACACACACACACTCACAGTACATCAGTAAAATATTTTAAAAACCTAAGACTTTAAACATATAAATATTATAGTGTATACTAATACTTTTAAATATAGCTTGAAGTTGTCATTTTAGATAAATTTGATGCTTAAATATAATTTTACTCTAAAGGTTTAGAAATTATTCCAGATATCTGAGAATATCTAGTATGTTTAATCTACCATTTTTAGTACTTTTAAATATACTTTTTCTACCTTAAGGAGGACCCATTTGGCAATGCTTCAGAAAGAGGTGATATATATAAGTCCTGGTCATCCATGAAAAAAGTTACAATAGATGCTACAACAGAGTTACAATATGTGAAAGAGGAATTAACACAAATGTGAGATTACTAAGAGAAGCATTTTCTTTTTTTTTTTTAAAGATTTCATTATTTATTTGCTTATTTGAGAGAGAAAGAGAGAGTAAAAGAGAAAGAGAAAAAGGAGAAGGGGGAAGGGCAGAGGGAGAAGCAGACTCTGCAGAGCAGGGAGCCCATTTTGGGGCTGGATGTGGGGCTCAGTCCCAGGACCCCAGGATCATGACCTGAACAGAAGGCAGATGCTTAACCAAGTGAGTCAGACAGGCACCCCAAGAGAAGCATTTTCAAGGGTTTATAACAATACCAGTTCCATTTAAAGTTAGGGTATTTCATCTTTGATTTTTTTTTAAGGTGCAGAACCTTTAGTTGTTAGATGTATCCCATGTCTTGGACATATAAAGAATTATATATAAAATACATACATTTAATTGTTATTTATACAGAGTTTTTATGACAAATTTGAAGTTATCCTTCTAATTATTAGTGTGAAGAAGAAAAATCATTTGGTGATGTTTTTGTACCTTAAAGAACCCGACCTTAAATTCATTGTTAAATCTTTATTAAATAACTTGTATTTTCAAAGTATCCCTGTATACATGGAAGTAAATGAGTACCTAATCTGTTTTTAAATTTCAGACACTCATTTAACTAATAAAATATTTTAATTATGGAAGGCACTAATTAAAGATACATTTTAACCTCAAAGGGAAGAAGATTGAATGTCCAATTACACTGTTTTTATTTTCTGATTTTTTGTAAAGACTATAAAACTGTACAATCTCTAAAGGTAAACCAGAGGTCGAGTATATGAAATGTAGACTAATTTCATAATCTTTTTTTTTTAAGATTTTATTTATTTGACAGACAGAGATCACAAGCAGGCAGAAAGGCAGATAGAGAGAGAGGTGGGGGGAAGCAGGGTCCCTGCTGAGCAGGAGCCAAAAGTGGGACGTGATCCTAGGACCCTGAGATCATGACCTGAGCCAAAGGCAGAGGCCTAACCCACTGAGCCACCCAGGTGCCCCTCACGATCTTATTTAATCCAAAGAAATCAAGCACGTCTTGTTTGTCTCTGTTATCCATGAGGAAGTCCTAGTATATACTTTTCATTATCCCTTGCTCTCCTTATCTCCTCTCTAATAAAGAACTCCTATGAGTTTACCCAGAGCCACTACAACTCTGAAACTCCGAACTCTAATATTCTTTTTGCTTATTCTCATCTGTTTTTTAAAAATATTTTATCTGTTTATTTGACAGAGCACAAGCAGGGGAATCAGCAAGGCAGAGGGAGAGGGAGAAGCAGGCTTCTCTCATGGTAGGGAGCCTGATGTGGGACTCTATTCCAGGACCCTGGGATCATGACCTGAGCTGAAGACAGATGCCCAACAGAGTGAGCCACCCAGGTGCCCCTATCTTTTTTTTTTTTTTTTTTTTTATAATATCACCATAAATTCTAGTGCTTGTCCTATTTATTTCATAATTTATTAACCTGTGACTTAGTCTTAGACAGGAGTCAATACCACTCCATTTTGACGAGAAGAGTATGAAGCAACAAATGAATCTCTATTTACCTTCATAGGTGTACTGACCAGAAATTGAGATTTCTATTTCAAGAGAAGCATTTGGTTTCTAGTTTTCCCTTGATGAAAGAGGCAAAGTCATCTGCTGAAAGTGAGAGGAGGTGATAGTTAGGATATTTGAAGAGTGTGGGAATATTTAAAATATCTTCCATAGAGAATATGAAAACAAAACAACAACAAAACGCAAATAACTAGGGAAATTGAAGGATTGATGAGCAGTGTTTTCGATCCAGTTGGAATTTTACAAGATGAGTCTGTAGTTTCAACAACTGATGAACTTGCACATTTTTATAACACTACTTAGCAACTTAGATTCAAGTGTGAAAAGACAGGCAATGTCATTGCTGGACCATGTGATGTTAGGACAGTAGAGAAGGTGGTTGAAGGTATTGCTAGAATCAGCTTGGAGAGGGAAAGAAGTGACTTCTGATGGAATTTGCCTCTTCTAAGTACACTGGTTTTATCTGTAAGTTTTCAATCATTCACTCATTCATTCATTCAGTATTGTTGGTGTACAGTGTTATGTTAGTTTCAGATATACAACATAGGGATTCAGCATCTTTATACATTATCATAACTACAATGAGATACAATGTCAGAATGGCCAGAATTAAAAAGATAAGTAACAAGTATTGGGGAGGATGTGGAGAAAAATGAATACTTGTGCACTCTTGGTGGGAATGTAAACTGGTATAGTCACTGCAGAAAACAGTCTGGAGTTCCTCTCTGCTTGCTCTCTCTCTCTTTATCTCTCTCTCTCTCTAGAATAAATGAATAAATAAATCTTAAAAATAAAAGGGAGTAGGGTGCCTGGGTGGCTCAGACCATTAAGCATCTGCCTTTGGCTCCTGTCATGATTTTTGGGTCTTGGGATCCAGCCCCACATAAGGCTCCCTGCTCAGTTCCCTCTCCTGTTCCCCCTGTTTGTGCATGCTCGCTCTCTCTCTCTCTCTCTCTGTGTCAAAAAAGTATATCTTTAAAAGAAAAGAAAACAGTCAAAAAATTTAAAAAAAAGAAATACCATATGATCTGATAATTCCACTACTATGTATTTATCCAAAGAAAATATCCATACGTTTTATCTCTGAGTTAGTCATTTATTCTTGAGAGCTTGCGTAAAAAGAAACAAATGTTAATTGAGAATTCAAAAATCTGTGAAATAGAGTATAAGGTTGTAGTGATACATATATATATATACACACACACACACACGTTATCATATGCTGGTGTATATGTTTCTAAAAGCACAAATAGCTTAGGTTGAGTTTTTTTTTATAAACCTTGAAATATGTCGTATTTCTTCATTTTCACAGGATATTTTTCTGAATGTTTTCATTCTAGTTACATAAGATCAAAATACAATTTTTGCCTTAGTTACTATTTTTGAAAGTTACCTTCTGTAATTCTCTTCATCCTCTAACATGATTCTTATGAAGCTCGCCTATTTCTTTTTTTTTTTCTTTTTTTAAGATTTTATTTATTTATTTGACAGACAGAGATCATAAGCAGGCAGAGAGACAGGCAGAGAGAGAGGGGGAAGCAGGCCCCACGCTGAGCAGAGAGCCTGATGCGGGGCTCGATCCCAGGACCCTGAGATCATGACCTGAGCTGAAGGCAGAAGCTTAACCCACTGAGCCACCCAGGCGCCCCATCACCTATTTCTAACTTGATTAATTTTCCTTGCACAGCAAATGGTTTTATATCCCTCAAAAACTCTTAGTGTCTAATCTTAATCCTAAAGGTGCTTTGATGCCATAGAGACCAAAATAATTAGCCATTACATGTAGAATTATTTACAAAGAAACTTTATAAAACATAAAAACTACATCTTAAAACCTAGTTTTCAATTCCCTTCTTCTGTTTGAGCAGTACAAAACTTGACTTGTAAGTCACACTTCTCCCCAGTGCCACTCTCTGCTTCAGTGACTGTGATCTTTGCTGAACATTCATTTTCTGTTCAACATAACTTCCTACCTTATCCCACATATTTTTTTTTAAAAAGATTTTATTTATTTATTTGATAGACAGAGATCACAGGTAGGCAGAGAAGCAGGCAGAGAGAGAGGAGGAAGCAGGCTCCCTGCCGAGCAGAGAGCCGGATATGGGGCTAGATCCCAGGACCTGGGATCATGACCTGAGCCAAAGGCAGAGGCTTTAACCCACTGAGCCACCCAGACGCCCCAACCCACATATTTTTTTTTTTTTAAAGATTTATTTATTTGACAGATAGAGATTACAAGTAGGCAGAGAGGCAGGCAGAGAGGGAGGCAGAGAGAGAGAGAGAGGAGGAAGCAGGCTCCCTGCTAAGCAGAGAGCCCAATGTGGGGCTCGATCCCAGGACGCTGGGATCATGACCTGAGCTGAAGGCAGAGGCTTTAACCCGCTGAGCCACCCAGGCGCCCCGAACCCACATATTTTAAATAGAGTCAATGGTCCTATTGATTAGGAAAGGCAGATCGTTTCTTTTTTTTTTAGTTTTGTTTTGTTTCCTGGATTAAGCATGAAACAAAACAGAGAATGAATCTTGTGAAAGGGTATGGATTTTTTAGCTCAAGTGATAACAGTTGAAAGATCCTTGAGAAAGTTAAAGTCAGACTACAACTGATCTAATAAAGGAAGGTATGGAGATTTATTTGGGCCATACCTATACTAAACCGCACAACAACAGACCATCTTAATAACATTCAACATGTTTTTTATTTGAAAATAATGGATATTTTATAATTAATTTACATTCATTATCTCTTATGAAGCCAGATATCTTCAGGAGTTGTCCATCTATGTATTCAACAAGATAATTATGTATTTGACTTGCATTGTAGAAGGTAACAAGTCAGTATTGAATATATCATTAACTTTATTACCTGGAGCATATAATTTATGTTTTCAGTACAAAATTCTTTTGGGGAAATAAAGAAGAAGAGCTACTTCAGAATTTGCTAGAGGAACAATTGGCTCTATTTAGGCTGAAAGAATAGTAATAAATAAATAAATGAATGTAAATAAATAAATAATAAAAATCTCCTTGTCATAACAAAGATTGGCTGGGAGGAAGGAAAAAAGATAACTAAACTGTTCCAGTAATACTAATATAAATATAAAACAGTGTAAGAGCAGAGGAAGAAGAAAGGGTCATATGGAATGAAAATTACATAGTGAGATGGGAGAGTGGAAGTAGCTTAGCAGGACGATAGGACATCCAGAGATTTCCTCAGAAAGTCATGATTCAGGGAGTTACCGAGGAAAAGACATACTTCATGTTCAGTATTAAGAAATTTAATCCCTGATCCCAGTCTTGTGGGAAAATTGTGAGCAACTGAAATCTGTTGAAACCAACCTTGAACATTTGCCTCAGTGGTGCCCCCCTGACATATGATCCCAATATGTGTAATATATGAAGGATCAAAGAAAGTTATAAACATGTCTGTGTTCTAACCAGGTGGTAAATTTTCAGAGAAAGAACAAAATTTTTTCTCCCTTTGAATCCTTGTCTCATGGTGTGGAATGTGTTGTCTAGTTTCTCTGGAAATAGTTCGCTTAAACCATGCTGTTGTAGAGATGGAGAAAAACAAAACAAAATGAAACAAAACACCTCAAGTGTACTAGCTGTTAAATTATAAAGAATCTGTGATTGGGAAATGATTTTTTATCACTTATTTTGTTTTAGTCTTTTAAGCATAGTTTCAATTATTATTTTTTAAAGTTTTTAAAAAATTAATTTCAGTATAGTTGCCATATAGTGTTTTATTAGTTTCAGGTGTACAATATAGTGATTCAACAATTCTATATATTATTTAGTACTCATCATGGTAAATCTACTCTTTAATTTCCATGATCTATTTCACCGATCCCCTCATCCACCTCCCCTTTTGTAATCATCAGTTTGTTCTCTGTAGTTAAGAGTCTATTTCTTAGTCTGTCTCTCTCTGTTTTGTCTCCTTTGTTTTGGTAGAGTGAAATCATATGAGTGTTAGTCTTTCTCTGACTGACTTACTTTGCTTAGTATTATACTCTTTAGCACCATCCATGTTGTTGCAAATGGCAAGATTTTGTTCCTTTTGATGAATAATATTACCCCCCCACACATCTTTATCCATTCATCTTCTTAATCCATTCATCTGTCTATAAACAGTTGGACTGCTTCTATATCTCGACTATTATAAATAATGTTGCAGTATAAGGATGCAATATCTCTTTGCATTAGTGGTTTTTTTTATTTTTTAATTTGGGGGGTATAAATACCCAATAGTACAATGACTAGATCAGAAGGTAGTTCTATTTTTAACTTTTTGAGGAACTTCCATACTGTCTTCCACTGTGGCCACCTCAGTTTGCATTCCCACCAACAGTGGGCAAGGGTTCCTTTTTCTCCACATCCTTGTGAACACTTGTATCTTGTGTTTCTGATTTTTACCCATTCTGACAGGTGTGAGATGATATGTCATTCTGGTTTTGATGTGCATTGATGCATGATGTGCCTGATGATGAGAGCTGTTGAGAATCTTTTCATGTGTCTGTTGGCCATCTGGGTGTCTTCCTTGGAGAAATGTCTGTTCATCTCTTCTGCCCATTTTTAGATTAGATTATTTGTTTTGTTGGGAGTGTTGAGTTATATAAATTCTTTATATATTTTGGATACTAACCCTTTAATTTGCAGATATTTTCTCGCATTCAGTAGGTTGTCTTTTAGCTTTGTTGATTGTTTCCTTTGTGTGCAGAAGCTTTTATTTTGATGTAGTCCTAATAGTTTATGTTTGCTTTTGTTTCCTTTGCCTCAGGAGACATACCTGGAAAGCCTATATCAGAGAAATTACTGCCTACGCTTTCTTGTAGGACTTCTATGGTTTCATGTCACACTTAGGTACTTAATCCATTCTTAGTTATTTTTTGTGTATGGTGAAAGAAAGTGGCCCATTTTCAGTCTTTTGCATGTAGCTGTCCAGTTTTCCTAGCACTGTTTGTTAAAGAGGTTGTCCTTTTCCCATTGCATATTCTTTCCTCTTTTTTCAAAGATAAACTGACCATATAATTAATGTGTTTATTTCTGGGGTTATTATTCTGTCCCATTGATCTGTGTATCTGTTTTTGTGCTAGTTTTTATGCTAAAACCATATTGTTTTGATTACTACAGCTTTGTAATATAACTTGGAGTCTGGAATTGTGATGCCTCCAATTTTGTTTTTGTTTTCCAAGATTCGTTTGGCTATTTGGGGTCTTTTGTGGTTCTACACAAATTTTAGGACTATTTGTTATACTCTGTGAAAAATGCTATTTGAATTTTGGTAAGGATTACATTATGTAGATTGTTTTGGGTAGTATAGACATTTTAACAATATTTGTTCCTCCAATCTGCGAACAAGGAATGTCTTTCCATTTCTTTGTGTCATCTTCAATTTCTTTCATTGGTGTTTTATAGTTTTCAGAGTACAGGTCTTCTACTTCTTTGGCTAAGTTTATTCCTAGATATTTTATTATTTTGGTGCAATTGTCAATGGGATTATTTTCTTAATTTAACTTCCTGCTGCTTCATTATTAGTATATAGAAATGCAACAGGTTTCTGTACATTGATTTTGTGTCCTGAGGCTTTACTGAATTCATTTATCAGTTCTAATAATTTCTTGGTGGAGTCTTTAGGATTTTCAGTATATGGTAACATGTCGTCTATAAATAGAGAAAGTTTTATTTCTTCCTTACCAGTTTGGATGTGTTTTATTTCTTTTTATTGTCTGATTACTGTGCCTAGTGTTTCCAGTACTGTGTTCAATAGAAGTGGTGACAGTGGCCATCCTTCCTTGTCTTCTTCCTGACCTTAGCAGAAAAGGTTTGTTCCCATTGAGTATGATGTTTGCAGTTGGTTTTTCATATATGGGCTTTATTATGTTGAAGTATGTTCCCTCTAAATCTACTTTGTTGAGGGCTTTAATCATGAATGGACACCATACCTTTTAAAATGTTGTTTCTGCATCTATTGAAAACATCATATGGTTTTTATCCTTTCTCTTATGTGATTGTAGTATTTTCTATATTTCTCATTAAAATTTAATTTTAATGGGTCCCAGAACTCTGTGACAGATTTTTGGTTAACTGTCTACATTAAAATACTGATTTTAAAAACTAATAACTTAAAACTGCCACACACACACAAAAACAAATGGTCCACAAAATTTTCTCCTTTCCCTTTAAAGGTTTTATGATGCATTGGTATCATTAACCAATCTTTTACTATTAAAGTTAATGGCCAGTTGACACAAACTGTTCTGACACTATTCTTCTACCACTAATTAAGACTGGGGTAGAAGGTGTTGGGGATAATATTTACTTAACCTTCTAAGCTTTTTGGGCAGACTTGGTGACCTTGCTAGCTCCAGCTGCCTTCTTGTCCACTGCTTTGATGACACCCACAGCAATCATCTGTCTCATGTTACAAACAGCAAAATGGACCAGAGGAGGGTAGTCAAAGAAATTCTTAATACACTTAAGCCTTCTAGGAACCATATCAACAATAGCAGCAGCATCAGATTTCAAGAACTTGGGGCATCTTCCAGTTTTTTTCCAGAATGATGATCAGTCTTCTTCATCATCTCAACAAACGTGTGAGCAATGTGAGGTGTGTGACAATCCAGAACAGGTACATATACAGATCTGATTTGGCCTGGATGGTTCAGGATAATCACTCGAGCCATGAATCCTGCTGCTTCCATTGGAGGGTCATTTTTGTTGTTCTCAGCCACATTACCACAAAGTACATCTTTGACATTGAAGCCCGCATTATTTCCAGGAAGAGCTTCACTCAGAACTTCAAGGTGCATTTCAACAGATTTTACTTCACTTGTAACATTGACTGGAGCAAAGGTGACCATCATACCAGGTTTAAGAACACCAGTCTGCACTTGTCCCACAGGGACAGTACCATACCACCAATTTTGTAGATGTCGTGGAGGGGCAGACATAAGGGCTTGTCGGTTGGACATGTTGGTGGCAAAATGCAATCCAGATTTTCAGAATTCCATCTTTAGGGTGACTTTCCATCCTTTGAACCAAGCCACGTTAACCCTGGCTCCAGCAGTTGTTACCATTCCAACCAGAAATAGGTGCAAATGCTACCGTGTCCAGGTTGTAGCCAGTTTTTTTAATGTAGGAGAGCTGACTTCCTTAATTATTTCCTCATATCTCTTCTGGCTGTAGGGTGGCTCAGTGGAATACATTTTGTTAACACTGACAATTAGTTGTTTTATACCCAGTGTGTAAGCCAGAATAGCCTGCTTACAGGTTTGCCCATTTCTGGAGATACATGCTTCAAATTCACAAACACCAACAGTGACAATCAGGACAGCACAGTCAGCCTGAGATATGCCTGTAACATGTTTTTGATAAAGTCTCTTTCCTGGTACATCAATGACCATCACATAATATTTGATAATTTCAAATTTTCTTAGGAAGATGTTGGTGGTGATACCACATTCATGTTCAGCTTTCAGTTTACCCAAGAACCAGACATCCCATAAGGAGCTCCCTCTCATCTTAATAGCCTCCTCAAATTTTTTAATAGTTCTTTTATCCATCCCAGCACATTCATAGGTCAGAGGACCAATAATAGTAGACTTATCCCAATTTAATGATGAAGATGTTGATATCAGTCTTTTCCTTTCCCATTTTGGTTTAGGTTTAGTGGTGGTTTTCATAACATCTGTGTTCTGGCAGCAAGGCTGTTGCAAAAAACAAAACAAAACAAAAACCTCAATATATTCAATTAAGTTATAGTTCATGAAAATCTTCAAAGAATATAAATTCAAGTGGAAATTTAGTTATCAAGGACAATTCAAGTCATACTTCCAATTTGCTAAGTACACTAAAATATCACTTAAGGAAAGACTAGATAAAGTCATATTTAAAAATAATTTTTTCTAAGTCTTTTTCAGATGCTAGTATTCTTAATGAGCATAAAAAAACCCATATATTTAGTAAACATGCTTTGCTGAAGTCTTAGATAAATTATAAATATGCATGATGTATATTCTTAGTATAATAAATTAGAAATACACAAACATACATGCTTCCAATAATGTTTTTTGGATTTAATTTGCCTTGTCATTATGTCTATTCTAATGGACTTTTTCTTTTTAAACACTTTATTTCTCCCATAAATCTAGTCAGGGGTGGGAGGTTGGGGCAACCTGAGGGTTTTGAAGGGTCAGGGGTGGGAGGTTGGGGGAACAGGTGGTGGGTAATGGGGAGGGCACGTTTTGCATGGAGCACTGGGTGTTGTGCAAAAAGAATGAATACTGTTACACTGAAAAAATAAATAAAATGAAAAAAAAAAGTTAAAAATAGAAAAAAAAATCTAGTTTATCAGCCACTATAAATTCTAAAACTTCATGAATTTCTTTTTTTTAATTATTCTTAATTTCAATAGGGATTTATTGAAGGAGCATGACAGAATGTGGTATTATTATAAATCATCTGAGTGCTGTTTAGCTATCAAGAATCTCTTTAGAATAAGAAAATGAATTTTTATAATCATAGAAAAACTGAATATATTTCATTACAGTAGGGTAACTAACATTAACCAAACTCACATAAGACAGAACACTAATTTAGACATTCACCACATTCTCATCTTTACTCCCACCCTTGCTTCTCATGCTTCAGCATAATGGCATCCCTTCAGTTTCATAAAATATGACATAATTAGGACTTTTGCATGTATATTCCATCTTCCTGAAATGTTCTATACCTATTCCCTCTTCTAATCACAGATTAAAAATTACTTCTCTTATGTCTTCCCTGATTATGTGTATTTAAGGTAGGTAAAATCTTTGAGCTATAATTTCACATTATGGTCTACATTTTTCAGCACTCGTCAGGTTTCAATTACTTGTTCAATGCCTACATTCCATGTATATAATATGTTTGTTTAACATATGAAGGCAGATAACATGGTTGTTTAATAATCTTAGGGATATGCACAGAGCATACAATATGTCCCATGCTTAGTAAATGTATGAATAAATGAATGATACTTGATTAATTTATGTGTCATAAAACTTGTATTACCATAATAACATTCTCTCCCGGTTAGTAGAGGTTTATGGCTAAGTTATATTCTAATTAGAAACTTGTTCAATGAGCACAGAATTAGAACAGGAAAAGACAGTTATTAGTGTTAACATTTATAGGCTACAACAACAAAATTTGATGATTTCCAGAGTGCAGTACTTGCCACGGGGATAAGGATGATCAGGTCCATGTGCAGGTCCATTCAGGTGACTTCTAGTCCTTTGGGATTTCTGTCTCTGTAAACTAGACAAGATATAAACTCTAGATAATATTTTGCTTCCAAATATTCATATGTAAGCCCTGCCTTAGAGCGTTTTTCACAAGTCATCTTGACTGAAGTTTGAGTATTCTTAAACTCTTCATACACATGTTATACAGACCATCACTTGCCTAGGAAAATTAGTCTAGCAGAATCCTTGATACATATTACATGATAAAAAGAAAACATAGGCTTCATTCATTCAACAGACATATCAGACATTGTGCTGGAGAATAGGTCTATACTGCTTAACAACCCATTCATCACTTTTGGTCTCATGGAACATATAGTCTCTCCCCTTCTCCATATGTCTTACAGAACTTAAAAGTTTCTCAATCAGTGCTAAAGATGCAGACATGCCTTTGTTTAAGACTTACATAAAATATTCCACTTAATCTTGTCTTCCAAATAATTCTTGCTATTACTTGATAGGTACAATGATCTTCTTGATGATAGAATCATTTTGGTCTGATATAATGAAAGTATATACTAAAACACAACTGAAAAAGAAGCATCCTAGGATAAACTTTTTCATTATTTTTTTCTGAAGTGCATTACCTTGTTCTTATAATTAATTATACCACTACCATTTTGCCTCACATTTAATTTTCTGCATACACATTGTTGTGGTTTCAAGGCATTAGTCTTTTGTCTTATGTTATGTAATTGTATACAAATTCATCATCCTAAAAAAATACAATAGAAAAGTTCCAGTTAAAATCAGTGTGTATTGAGGTGCCTGGGTGGCTCAGTGGGTCAAAGCCTCTGCCTTTGGCTCAGGTCATGATCCCAGAGTCCTGGGATTGAGCCCCGCATTGGGCTCTATGCTCAGTGGGGAGCCTGCTTCCTCCTCTCTCTCTGCCTGCTTCTCTGCCTACTTGTGATCTGTCTCTCTAGTAAATAAATAAAATCTTTAAAAAAAAATCAGTGTCTATTAAGTAGCTATTATATGTGATACATTATTCTAGACATTTACAATACCATAAAATGAAAAAGGAAAAATAAATGTAAGCAACCTCGTCCTGTATTTTGTATTGTATGCTTGGAGAAGTGGTGTTAGAAGTTCCAAATAACAAGGTTATTTAAGACTTATTTAAGACTTATTTAATTATTTAAGACTTCAGAAAAAGAGAACATTTAGAGAAAATTCCACAGAAATCATATATCCTGAGCCAGGTGTTGAAAGGTGGTAGCCTTTTAACCAATTCTCTTAAATTCCTGACTATGGTATTTCCATTCTGTCAAACTATCATTTATTTGTTCCCATATTTAGGGAGTAGAATAGTGTCCCCCTCAAAAATATGTTTGGGTCCTAACCACTTGTACCTGGGAATATGACCTTATTTGGAAAAAAGGTCTTTGTTGATGGATTCAAATCAAGATAAGGTCAGATTAGATTAGCATGGGCCCTAATCCATTGACTGTTGTCCTAAGAAGAGCAAAATTTGAGTATATAGAGAGAAAGGGAAGAAGGGCATAAGATGATGAGGAAGAGATTGAAATGATGCAACTATAAGCCAAAAAACAAGGACTGCCAACAACCATCCAAAAGCTAGAAAGAGGCAAGGAAGAATACTTCACTAGGGCCTTAAAACAGAATATAGTTAATACTTGTTTTCCGACTTCTCATGTCTAGAACAGTGAGTCAATATAATTCTGGTGTTTAAAGAACCTAACTTGGGGCACCTGGATGGCCTATCAGTTAAGCATCTACTTCAGCTCAGGTCGTGTTTCCAGGGGCCTGGGACCAAGCCTCTCATTGGCTCCCTGCTCTAATAGGAGTCTGCTTCTTTCTGCCCCTCCCCCTCCTCATGCTCCCTCCATTCCCCCCAACTCAAATAAATAAAACAAAATAAGACACCTAATTTATGGACCTTTATTATAGCATGTTTGGGAAATTAATAAATTAACAGTGTTTTTCAGTAATTTGTTTGCTAAGCTGTTTCATATAATATGCAAAAGTTATTTAAGGATTCAGAGGCCACAGCAACAATATGAAAAAATATATAGTGGAGTTGCTTATGTTTCCTATTTCCATTAAATAAGATCATTGTGGGAGAAATGAAATTTGAGTTTCCTGATTCTAATCACGGACAACTGGAATGTAGAAAATTAGATTTTACTTATTTTCTTTTCCCATTGCTTGAAAAATAACAGAAATAATGATATAGATGGACATAAATGGTTTTCAGAAGGTGAAAATATGGTCATGGGCTTTTGTTTTGTTGAATTTCAATTGGAATGGAAAGATGTACATTTACATGGTCTGTATTATCTGTTCCAGTCCAATTTAGTTTGTCTGACTGGAAACTATACCTAGGGAAATGGCTCTTCTGTAAATCTGACAAGAAACATGTAATTCTTTTCCTGGCCAGTTCCTTTTTATAATGAAAATATTCATAGTAGTAGAAACTCTTGTTGTGCCTAATGAATTAATAACTTATTTATATGGGTTTCCGTTCTATTTGATGTATGCTGGTATTGTGGTACTCATCACATTGTATTAGAGACCTTTTTGTCTTTCCTACACTAAACAGTGAGTTCCTAAGGGAGAAGATTATTCATTCATATGTGTATTGCCTAGTGCAGTACTTAATGTGTGGCAGGTGCATAATCAATATTTGTGAATTGAAATAATTATGATAGGCATAGTTTTGAATAGCCATATCCATTCCAGGTGTAGTTTATTTTAATGTATTTTCCAAATAATAAGAAGCTTCAAAACTTTTCTTTGACCTTATTCCAGTAAAGAAGGCAGTTGTGGTATGATTTAATTATGCATTCCGTCATGGGATTTTAGTTTAGACTCTTTCCTGTGTATAGCTGAGTTGTTTGACAAAATGTTTTATTTAAGAAGTGCTGAAGTCCATTTGGCACACATTATCTGGTTTATGTGCCAGATACCATGTTGAGAGTAAAAAAAAAAAAAAAGAGAGACAACCAAATAAGACCCTGCTCTTGCCCATAGGAGAGAGAAGAGACAGTTCCTCCCAATGGAGGCAGAAGATGCTATGCAGGCCTGGAAAAAAGAGCATCTGGACCTGGAATTGGTAGAAATGTGGAGAAAGGAAAACATTCAAAATTACCAAGGCAGTTTCTTATCAATTTAAAATACTTTTTAAGACTTTATCTATATTATTGTGAGGATAACTAATCCAAGTTTCATTACAATAGTGCCCTTAAACCAGAGTATCTTGTTGCGAGTTTTCAAGCAGTCAGAATCTTGTAACAGAGAACTGAAGCAGTGGTTTCAGTGACTCATCAAAGAACGCCAAAAGTTAATAATAAATAGAAAGCCCTTCAATAATTTTACTTCAACAAATAAGTATGTCCTTGTAGTGTGCTACTCCCTAGCCATGTCATAGCCGCATGATTTGACGTCATCTAATTTTGTAGAAAAGATTGGAGTTCCAGTTCTAACTCTCACAGAATATTCATTTTTCTCCAGCTAATGCATCAATTCCTTTAAATTTACTATGTTGGGGCGCCTGGGTGGCTCAGTGGGTTAAGCCGCTGCCTTCGGCTCAGGTTATGATCTCAGGGTCCTGGGATCGAGTCCCGCATCGGGCTCTCTGCTCAGCAGGGAGCCTGCTTCCCTCTCTCTCTCTCTCTCTGCCTGCCTCTCTGCCTTGTTGTGATTTCTCTCTGTCAAATAAATAAATAAAATCTTTAAAAAAATAAATTTACTATGTTATCTCAAGTGCAGTCTTTGTAAGAATTTAAAATTTGGCAGCTTTTTTATAATATTCTCTCTACTTCAGAATAAAAACATGAAACTAAGCTGAATGGAAGAAAAATCAAAGTTTGATATTAGGGAAAATTGTTCTGGCCAGTATCTAATTATTGCCAGCAATAACATTTGGGGACTAAGATTATCTGTGACATAAATATAAATGTAGGTTTTATATTAATATGAGAATTTTAAGTTTGCTAATTTTAGAATTTATGAAGAATATATTTAACAAACTACTTTTTTTTTTTTTACCCAGTATGTATTGAGTAAGGGTATTTATTCTGAGAAACTCCAAATTATTTTTGCCATCTCAATCATTTGCTTAATATTTGAATTTAAAGGATAGTTTAAGATAACTAAGGATAATAAATATTTCAGAAAGAGATAAATGACAAAAAATTATATTTAAATATACTTTTGCCCTTTCATCAGGATTCCTAGAGAGTTGTAATAATCCCTGCCCAAAGCAGGATTTTCATTAAGCTAAAATATATAGTGCTTTTGAAACAAACGATGTTCTTCCAGGCTTTGCTTGAATAACTCTGCATGTTGGCTAGAGTAACAGCTAGAAATGAACTAATACTCTCACCTCCCTTGTGTTCTTTGCTCCAGGAGCCCTCGCTTGGTTTCCCGAATACAGTAGTCCAGTTCTGAAGGGACTCTGTAAGCACTTCTCTCTATATTTACATGTAGATTAGATTCGTAGGAGGATTCTGAACACCACTTATATTCTGAATAGAATAAGAAAATGTATGGCATTGGGTGAAGGAGAGGAGAAGTGTGATGGGGGGAAATCGGAGGGGGAGATGAACCATAAGAGACTGTGGACTCTGAGAAACAAACTAAGGGTTTTTGGGGGCAGGTGGGGGGGTTTGGGAGAGCCTGGTGGTAGGTATTAAGGAGGACACGTATTGCATGGAGCCCTGGGTATGGTGCATAAACAATGAATCTTGGAACACTGAAAAAACAAAATATACTTTAAAAAAAGGAAAAAGTTGCGCTGCTTTTAGCTAACTCATGATATTTTCAAACTAGTTTTCCCCAAAGAGAAACAAAAGAAAATAAAATGTGAACTTTATAATAAATATTTCCAGCTTCGTTAAAAGCCAACATATGGGTGCCTGGGTGACTCAGTCATTTAAGCTTGGGCTCTTGATTTCTACTTGGGTCATGATCTTAGGGTCCTGAGCCCTGCACTCAGCGGAGAGCTTCCTTGAGATTCTCTCCCTCCCCCTCTCCTCTGCTCTGGTGTGTGCATGTCCTCGCACTCTCTCTCTCAAATAAATCTTAAAAGCACCAACATACACATTTAAAAATTAACCACAAATGAAGCTTTTAAACCCATCAAATTTATACAAAAGCAAAATGACTAAGGATAAGGATAAAAATTTAAGAAGTTGTGATACAATTTAAGTTTTATGTTCTTGTATTTTAAGGAATGGTAGGTTGGATTTTCATATGGTTAACTTACAAATTTTTTTATGTAAGTATATTTTAGGACAAGGAACACATTTTGTGTTTAACTTACTGAATTTTTTTATACAACAGAAGCTGTATACTAGGCAGTGGATGTTTACGAGAATTGGTGCCATAAGAAAATACTTAATCTTTCTATTTGATCTCCAATTTGTCTTGAAGGGATCTGTGTAGCACTGGGGGGCAATAGAGTATATCCTCTAATTCCAAGAACCACCACATAGAGCTGTGCAGGTGATGTACAACTCTAGGAGACTTCTATCAGATCATAGTGTATGTGAAATGGCTCCCCTGAATGTTGTGCACTATTTGCACTATACACAGCCTGCGTGACTGTGAATAGTGTTCTGCTCCTGCATTGAATGCATTTTATTGTTTCAGTCTTGACATGGCCAGAATGGTCTCCTGCTCACACTGTACCCATGTGATTAAAAAGTTATTTTTGATGAGTAAAGAAATGTTTTTTTCTAGCTTCACATTCCTCCCTTTACTTTTGCTCCAGATTTTGCTTCTACATTTCAATCTAGAAACTCCAGTTAAGCATCCCAAAACCAAACCATGGTCTTGTACTGCAGACAAGCATCCTTACTGGTCTCCTTTGTGTCAAAAATACTGTAACTCAAATTCAGCCTCAAGTATTTCCAACTTGTTTTATGGTCCACTCCTAGTACATAAGCCATCAGGCAGTTAATGTACCTTTTGCTATTTCTTCCATATCACTTCCTTTCTTGATGCTCCTGGTGACGTCACACCAGCTTCTCCTCATTTCCAGTCTTTGTTGTGTATTGGAGGCATTTTCTAACTAGCCTGACTCTATTCTTACCTTCTTGTCATTAATGTTAGAGCATTTCACATTTTGTTCATCTTAACTAAAATCCTTGATTCACTGTTCCCCTCAGGAGTAATTTCAAATTCCTTAGGTTTACATGAAGAGCCTACATTACCTGGATACTCTTCTACTTCTCAAAATTTAATCACTACTATGAGAACACTTGACTAACATCAAAACAGTCTACTTATTTTCTTTAAATATGCTATACAAATCAACTCATGTTTCGTTTTCACACTGTCTCTCACATGAAGTAATCCTCTTCTCTAAAAACACGTTATTTTGATACCATTTCTCCTATTTGAAGCCTTGAATGCTAGTCTTCATCATTTGGAAGTGCCTCTTACAGCTTTTTGTATATGGTTTGCTGTCATAATACTTTTACTATAACAGGCTTTTTTTTGTTGTTATTGTTTATGGACAGATTTTTAATCTTTTTTTTTTTTCATTTAGTTTGCTTTCAGAAGGTTTTTATATATTTTACTTTTAATTTTTAGATAATTGCAGAGTCATATTTATTGTAAGAAATAATATAGAAATTATGTATGGCTTTCACTCAATTTTCTTAACTTCCTGTGTAACTGTATAGTATAGTATCACAACCAGGAAATTCATTTTGATAGAATCCATTTAACTTAATTCACATTTAATCAGTTTTACGTACACTCGTGTCTGTGTGTGTGTGTGTGTGTATACTTTTTTTGTATTTAGTTATATGTAATTTTATCACATGGGGTAAACTCATGTGACCACTGCTTTTCTTTGAAAAGACTTATACAGAGGTTGGCAATTGATTATCGACAATAATGGATGCATGAAATCAATAGTGATTATTCTAGATGATTACTTAAAAATGCTTTTAAAGTCAGGCTGCAATTATTATTGGCAGTCTCATCACTATTTTCCAAGTGTTAGTAACACTTAAGTGGTATGTTCATCAAATAAAACTTTATTTAGCCTGAATTTTGCTTACAGACAGTTCTTACCTCACCACTGTTCACTTAACCAGACACTGATCATTTAAGCCATAAAATTATAAAACACAAGTAATAAGAAATAAATAATAATAGTGAGAACACTATTTTAACATACTTGAACTGTTTAAATATAACATTGAATGCTATTTTCATTCTCCTAAAGTAATTGCCAATTATATAATCCTATTTTCATATATGAAGGAATAATTTTATTTTATTATTATTTTTTAAGATTTTATTTATTTATTTCACAGAGAGAGATCACAAGTAGATAGAGAGGCCAGCAGAGAGAGAGAGAGGGAAGCAGGCTCCCTGCTGAGCAGAGACTTGATCCCAGGACCCTGAGATCATGACCTGAGCCGAAGGCAGTGGCCTAACCCACTGAGCCACCCAGGCGCCCCGAAGGAATAATTTATACAAAATCATTTGTGCCCTTAAAATAGAGTTTTCTGGAGAAATTAGAAATTTACACTGGTCTCTTTTCAGATTACGTTTGTGGTTTAAGAACACAAACAATATTATTCATGGATTATAAAGACATTCGATAGCTATAAAACAAAGTGAATAAAGCTACAAGGAGTATCACCATGTATTAAAGACATGTATTAAACACCCTTAGCCTCTTTAGCTCTATGGCCTACCAAATGTTCTAACTACAACATATACAATTATATGATACATAATTCCATCTATTAAGCCTCTGATTGGAGTAGGCAAAAAATTACATTCCAATTTTCTAGTTATCTGGGTTTCTGCAAATGACATACTATTAAAAACCTGGTGGAAAGGTCTGCCTTAAGGTTATACATCCCATAGCTTTTGACAATATTCAGTTTCCAAATTGAAATAACTTAATTATATTCTCCAAGGATCCATTTTCAGAGTAGGTGCAGCTGTTGCATTTTCTTTTTTAGAAAGACAATTATAATTACAGGCAACTTAAGGAGATGGAATTAATAATGCATTACACTTCTAGAGAAACAGTGAGATTAAAGTGTGAGTTCATGTAGGAAAAAGAGATTGGTGATGAAAGACTATTAAAAGGCCAGATATTCTGTGTGTGTGTGTGTGTGTGTATGTGTGTGTGTGTGTGTGTGTGTGTATGCATGTGTGTGTGCACTTTGGTTCACCTTTTGGAAAGAGTATATGTAAGATGATCTAACAATAAATTTATTTTTTTAAGAGAGAGTCATCTAGTGTTTACTACATACTATGTAGTATATAGGATATTCAGTGAAAAACAGACAGAATATTTAGCAAGAAAATCACAATCTGGCAAGGAAAACATTTATAAATAGTCCATGAGAGGTTCTTAAAGATATATATAAAGCACTTCTGAAGCAATATAGGAAAAAGAGACTGACTCATTGATAAAAGGGAAGCCTCACAGAGAGAGTATATTTTAGCAAAATCCTAAACAGGGTTGTCATTAGGGTGCTGTAGGAAGTAAAATTAGGCAAAGTTCCCAAGGGCTGGCACTGCCAAGAACTCTCAGGGATCAGAAATTATATCCTAGTTGTCAGCTAACAACCTAGCTGACATGTTTTAAATATGCAAGAGGAGACACAAGACACTTAGGTCAAACCCGAAGGACTTTATTAATCATGGTGCAGCAACATGGTGCTCTTCAGCTTGTCAGCTTCCCTTGCTCCATTTCCCATGGGGTGACATGGAGAGGATCAAGGGATTGCTGCATGTGAAGTAGGTCCCACTCTAAGAGTGAAACCCTGAGTTTAGGAAACCTAAATCTTTTATAGTGAGCAGTAAGAACTGCTTGTCTATTCTTGTGGAGTAAGACACTATCTCTGTTTTTCAAGGACATGAGGAAATCTCCCTTTTGTTTGAGAGGAAAGTACTAATTCTGTATCCAAAGCTGTGATTAAAAAAAAAAAAATCCTTGAAAATATAGTCTGGAAAGAAGGAAGTCAATGCATCTACTATTTACAAGATGTGTAAAAATGATACAGACTAATAAATGACCAAATGTAAATCTCCCAAGAGATTAAATAATATTTAATTCTCAACAACTCCAAGAAATCTCATATAGATAAACAATAGTGTGTTCTTCATTCTGGGAAAATGAAAATTCCGGAGATAATATTTAATTATGAAGATCTTGGTATATCTCACTAATACACTTGATTTTTATTCTGGAAGTTAACTGGGCAATGGGAACATAGGATGATTCTAAAGAGGTAAGTTTACATAATCAGACTTGCAGTTGGAACTATCATGGTGTCTGTTGAGTGAGGATGGAGGGAATGTAGGCAAGGATATCAGCTCAGAAGCTTTGAAAGTTGGCTCTGTAAGTGATGAAAAGAACAAAAACCAACTAAGGTGTACTCATATTGAGGATGAGAAGAATGACTTAACTCTAACTTCGTTGGAAGTCCATGGCATTTGCAAATCAGTTGGAAGTACCATGCAATGAACAAGATGGAGAAATTGAGCAGGTGTCACAGTTTTCTGATTCTAAATGAAATAATGAATGCAGGGAAAAGAGGAGTGTGGTGGGAGGAAAGGTATTTACTTATTTAAATAGTGACTTTCCACGAGATAAGACAAGGAATTGTTGGTAGAAGAGATGTAGAATTTGATGAGAATAATTTTAGGGAATCAAAGAGGAAGCCATGGAGTGTATGAGTAGAATACGGCAAACAGAGAAGAAGGGGGAATCTTGGGATGTGGGCAGGAAGAGAAATTAAAGAACAAAATACAAAGTTGTAAGAGAAGAAGGAGAATACAGAAAGGGAGGTTTTATGGAAGCAAGGAGAGGAGACCAAGTCAGGAAAGAGAGTGGTCATGAGGCTTCAAATTTGATAGTGATCAAGAAAGGAGTACTTAGAAGGATCTAGAAATGAGATGGGCCTTGGAAGTTTTAACAGCAGTTACTTTCTAAAAGAATTCTGGTAAGAGCATGCAAACATTACTGGTTCACTACTCTATGTCAATTTTCTCTTTCTTACTAATTTGAGGGATGGCAGAGTGTTTACCTTCCAACACTCCCAGGCAACTGTAATAGCCAAGAATTTTGCCCAGTGTCATTTATGTACACGTTACTGAGTTTGTCTTTTGGAGAATAATTTGGAAAAAAAAAAGATATACTGAGATAGGATTTCCTTTGGTTATTTCCCCTCTACATTCCCCTTGCCTTTCTGCCCAAAGTGTGATAGCAATGGCTGAAAGGGTGGCAGTTTTCTGCAAGCATGATGACCAAAGCCATTATTATGTATCAGTAAGGGTCTAGGCTGAGGAGTGAAACAAATTAACCCTGACATCTCAATGGCTTCATAAAGGTTTATTTCTCACTCAGGTAAAGTCAGTTGTAGTTTCAGATCTTCTGCAGGGCAAACACCTTTTAAACAGTGACTCAGGGATCTAGTCTCTTGATACCTCATATGTGCAATTACAATGCAGGGCTTCTAAGCTAGGGAGGGAAGAGAGATGAAGAAGGCCATGAAGAGGCTCTTCATTATCTTAGTTTGAAAGTTACACAAAACTTCTGCTCTTGATGCATTGGTCTGAACTATTCACATAACCTGCCTACCCACAAAAGGGCAAGAAAACACAGTCTTCGTCGTACTTATGAAGGGCAGGACTACTGGAAAGTAGGGAGCATCAGTGAGTACAAAACTCTTAAAGACCCCTTAAGCTACTATATTGGCCCTGACTGCCTTCCTCTGGACATCTTGCTGTGTAAGAACAATATATTCTTATTCATTAGGTCCACTGTAAGTTAGACTTTGTCCCCTAGAACTAAACAGAATCCTAGCAGATTAAAGAAAAAAAAAATGTGTGATTTAGTTTCAATTAGCTCTCAAAATAAATACTGTTTTACATTCATGGAATTTAAAATAAGTTATTTTTAGTTTAAACCCCATAGTACTAACATAAAATGAAGCAGACAAGGATAGCATTAGAACTGAGTGAGCACAGAAGTGGAGAAGGGCACGGTGTTCCAAGCTTGCAGACAGTGGGACCCAAAGGTTTGCTGTGCTCTGCTATTTCCTTCACTGTGAGAGGAGACGACTTCCCTGGAATAGATTAGGCATATATTTATACTCTAAACTACTAGGTGTCATTGTGAGCGTATGCCAAGTTTAAAATAGTCTGTTCTAAAATACAAAATTAAAGCCCATTTTGAAGCAAATTAGGGAACTTAATATAATTTACTTTATTTTGGTCCTTTTGACAAAGAGGAAGGGAGTTTTTATATATATATATGCATATATATATATGTATATATACACACACACACATATATGTATATAAGTATATACATATATATACACACACATATATATACATCTATCTATCTATCTATCTATATATCAATCCTTTGTCTTGTCTATTCCTCCTCTTGTTTATTTGTTCTTGTTTGGTTGAGACTTTGCCTAACTCTTTAGTTACTCTTGCCTTAAATAAATAGCATTAATAATGACACCCGTATCATACCTGTCAACATTAGACAGTGGATTTTTCTTGCTAGAATTTTTCCATTCACACATGTTCACCTCTGGATTTGCCAGCCACAAAGCCATTAATAGCAGAGTCATTAATACTAAAAAAGAAAATGCACTATGCTATCTTTTTAACAATTGGGAAAGACCCAGATACTTTGAGCTTTAATAGGAAATTTTCTGGCCCAGGAGACTTAGTTCTAAGAGTTTAACATGACATTAGCTTGTACTTCTGTAATATAAAATGCTGCTGTGGAGAAGAATGCCAATTGACTTTTCTAACCAGGCACACAGAGGTATGCTGGCCCAGTCCTAAGGCCTAGGTGTGTTTGCCATATGGAAATAAGTAGGGAGTGTGTGAACACTGGTTTTGGATCCTCAAATCAGTTACTTTGTCATTTATTGAGAAGTGACCCAATAAATAGCTCTGGGTCTCACTAATCATACTGCATCATTTCTCTTGTACAGGAGAATTAAAGATAAGTGGAATGGAGTCCAAGATAGGTGTTATGGGTTGAATTATGTTTCCTCCAAATTTATATGTTAAAGTTCTAACTCCAAAACCCATGACTGTGAACTCGTTTGGAAATAGGCTCTTTGCAGATGATCAAATTAAAATGAGGTCATTAGGGTAGACTTCAACCATATGACAGTGTCCTTATAAAAAGGGGAAGTTTGGGCACAGACATGCACACAGGCAGAATTCCATATGAACATCAGAGATTGCCAGGAAACTACAGAAAGCTAGGGGAGAGGCATGGACGAGATTCTTACTCATGTCCCTCTGAAGGGACTCATGTCCCTTGATCTCAGACTTTGTAGGCTACAGAGCTGTGAGAAAATGAATTTCTGTTGTTTGCATTCTCAAAAACTAATACAAAGTGTTAAGGGAAGTGAGTTCTCTCCTATGGACAAAGTAAAAATATGGAGAGATGAAGATTGCTATGTGGGTTAGATGAGGTAACGTATAAAAAGGAGTGTGACACACCTGCTAAGCAGGTAATGGTGTTGCTATTGCAACTACCAGTAGTTTGGTCATGGTTTTATGATTACTGTGATGATCAAAACCACTGGAACAGCCAACCTTACTTTGAATCCCAGCTGTACCATTTTCTGTGTGACATTGTACTTAAATTTTTCATACTTTATTATTTTCATCTCTAAAATGACCTGAAATTCGGAAGCCTGTGTGGCCCAGTTGGTTAAGTGTTGACCTCTTCATTTCTGCTCAGGTAATGATCTCATGGGTGGTGGGATTGAGCCCCATCTGGGGATCCACCCTCACTGTGGAGTCTGTCTGTCTTTCTACCTATCCGCTGCCCCTGCCTACCTCCTGCTCTCTCTCAATCAAATAGATAAATATATTATAAATACATACATACCTACATAAAATGGACATGATATTAATGCCCCTTTTATGGGAATATGAAGTTGTAAACAGAAGAACTCAGTGTGGGCATACTTTCATAGCTCAATGCATTTTAGCTAGTATTTTTATTTTTAGTTGTCCAGTTCCCTTTTATTGTTTGAAAGTAAGGGTTATATTCACTAGATAAGCCTTATTAGTAGAGGTTACTGAAGTCACTCCAAATTTTCTACTTAACTTATTATATATTTGGAATTTTATTTAAAAAATCTTACTTTAGAGAGATTTTATTTTTCCTGGAAGTGAGGTATCGTATGTACAGTTTGTTTTAAAACTTTAGTACACTTCTCTGAATAATAATTAAAGTAATGAAATTGTATTCAAAGTACCGAAGTCAGTCCCTTGTAGTCAATTAGGTGTCCAGAGAAGTGCAATTATGTCTTAAACCACCAAGGCATATTTAAACCACTGAAGTAGAATGTTGCCCTGGTGATTTTAGGATAGTGTTATGGGAGATTTACTGAGGCCATTTATTATCTTCAAGTTAAAAAGCCACATATATTAACTATTTTAAACCATAAATACACCATATATTAACTAATGCAACCACTCTTTTCTTGGGTGCTAAATTTAGAAGAGAAAATAAGTATAAGAAATATTTTATAACATATTAGAAAAGCATCAAAATAAATCAGATCACTTCTGAGTGTTTCTTCCTGCTCTAACATTTTCTGTCAATTTAGAAATATTTCACTGTCCCTTTGCCTGGAACTGTGCTCATAATATATCCAGTTAGGATACATTTTATATGTTTCAAGGTTTTAAACTATATAAATTTCTGTGCTTCAACAACTTGGAAGACTAGGTTCTTCTTAAACCTCTCTTCTGCAATTTAATCAATTCTCAACTATTGTGTCTTCCATATGGATTGTTAATACTGATGGTCTTGTGTTTGGGGTCGTTCTTTTGTCTGAAGTAATGTAATTATTGTTTTTGGTGACACTGACACCAGAATCTCGTACTGACTATGGCCATAGTTGACAGTGAGAAGAACCAGGAAATGGGAGGACTTATTCCTAAATATCTGTACCAATTTATCAATAAATGAATATTTTGACAGTTAATGAACTAATGACTTTTTCAACCTGAAGTTATATATTCATAGAATCTTTAAAGAGCCCTTACCTCTTCAGGTATTGAGATAATTTCTCTTCTGTCTAAGCTTAACATCCTCTTCTATAATTTTAGCCAACTTTATGTACTTTTGTCCTTAGAAATTGTTGATGACAGTAGGTTACCATGTTTCCTTAAGAGCAGTTTACATATTTGTAGTTCTTGGCTTAGTAATCTTTTGGCATGCTACATATTTAATAAATATTTCTCGAGTTTATAAACTATATATACTCTGATATGGAGTGCATATGTGTGTACATATATATTTGTATATGTATAGATTTACACATACACACACATACACAAAAACTTGGTCAATTAAGGAAAATAAAAGTGGCTGAAATAGTTATTTGACAACATACAAGCATAGATGAATAGAATAATGGTCAAATATTCTTGAATGGTGAAAAAAGAGGTTATCATTTTAAAGTCCTAATAATGTCTCAGAAAATGAAAAGACACTCTATACAGAAAGCATTACAGATGGGTATGCCCCTACTTTCTATTCCTCCACAAGAACCTATAGATATGGCCTAGACCTAATACTTAAGCACTGCTTTTTCCTCCAATATCTACACTAAAAACTTGAAAACCCTCACAACAAACTTGAAATTTCATTACAATTTACAGATGAGGACCCTGAAGATTAAATGTTACTTATTTTTTCTGAATTACCCTCCTACTAATTTCTAGAGCTGAAATTTGAAACCTGGTCTTTACCCCAATATCGTATTATGAAAAATAAGTGCTGTTTTTCTCTAATGCATTACAAGCCTTGAAATTTTATCCCCAAATACTGTAAGATAAAAAGGTAAAATTTAGACTTGGCTATTCTACCATTGATCATTAATCTACTCTGTAATATAATATA
The DNA here is from genome assembly GCF_922984935.1 of Meles meles. Lineage (NCBI taxonomy): Eukaryota > Metazoa > Chordata > Mammalia > Carnivora > Mustelidae > Meles > Meles meles. The sequence continues at coordinate 26,018,931 of NC_060066.1, forward strand.
TAGAACAAGATGATCTACTTTTTTCCCCATGGCTTTTGACCTTGAGAGAACAGAACCAAGATCTCCACACTTTTTAAACTTGCATACTTATCAGAAAAACAAAAAGAGCTAACATTTCCAACATATGCTTATTTGCATATTTGTTCATTTATAAATTATATATGTATGTATACATCTATCTAATATATGTTATTCTACAATATATGTAGTACATATTATAAAACATAGCCATAATATGCTACTGAATTATGGAATATATGACTATGTAATATATACCAATACTAATAAATCAGGTACATCATTCCATGCATGATATGGAGACTATGGATTCTGAGTCTTGTGAACTTAATTCAGAACCTCAGCTACTCAGGCTGTACTATATTCTGAGCCCCACTGACATCATAAGGGAGGGTCTGAAGAAATGTAGTGTAAAGTTCAGACAAAGGAAAGACAGGCTTTTATGCCCCTCCCCCATCCCTTGTATTTTATTTAGACTTTAGGGATCTGAAACAGGTTTTTTGATATGCTCAGGACTTAAGCAAGAGACAGCTTCTCTAGACTAATTTTATGATTTTATTATCACAAACTAAGGGTGACCTAAGAAACAATGTATTCAAATACTTTTCTATTGCCAAAAAAAGTAGCTTAGTAAAATATAAGCAAGCCCAAACTACTGTGTTTGGTATATATTTAACTAATACCTAATTACCTTACATCCAAACATTCTGGATCACCAACAATATCAATCAACTATAAAATTGTATATTTTCCAGTAATTCATTAAGTATAATATGGAGGAAATCATATAACTTAAAAAAATATTCTATGGGTGCTTAATTGAAAATATCAAGTTGTATTTCTTTAAAAAATATCCAAGCAGCGCCTATGTGGCTCAGTTGGTTGGGCCTCCGATTCTTGATTTCAGCTCAAGTGTGATCTCAGGGTTGTGGGATCAAACCTCCTGTTGGGTTCTGTACTCTGAAGGGAGTCTGTTTAGAATTCTCCTTCTCCTTCTGCCATTTCCCCGTCCTCTGCTCATGTTCTTTCTCTCTAAAATAAATAGATAAAACTTAAAAAAATATATATATCCAAGCTAAACTTGTGGTGGCTCCACACTGTGGTACATAATTTTGTCTATATAACGCAATAGATCCAGAATATTTTCTGGTAGATGTTTTCAGAATGTGCTGTTAAACTCCCTCTTCCAAAATACAGGGAGGGGGGGGAGTCCTAAATGTGACATATTTCAATTCCATATCAAACCAAGCTACTAACATGCTGTCAATGAACATGGAGTTATGAAGACATGGGCAGAATTAGTTCTTATAAGCTGGTACCAGGAAGCTCTAGCTCACCACTGGATGGTTTATCTTGTTCTTCTGTTATTCACCTTATACTAATTTCCTTAATGGCTCAGTTTTATCCCATTGTATTATTTTTTTTTAGAGATTTTATTTATTTGTCAGGGAGAGAGAAAGAGACAGAGAGAGAGAGAGAGAGAGAGAGCGAGCACAAGGAAAGGGAACAGCAGGCAGAGGGAGAAGCAGGCTCCCTGCCGAGCAAGGAGCCCGATGTGTGACTCCATCCCTGGACCCCAGGATCATGACTTGAGCAGAAGGCAGACACTAAACTGACTGAGCCACCCAGGCATCCCTCCTACTGTATTACTGATAAAAGCATCAAATGCTTTGAGGGAGTGAGGTGGAATTAATAAATCAATTATATCAAGAAACATGTATTTTTTAAAGAATCCAAAGTTTGGTGTAATTTGTTTATTAGTCATATTTCTTCATGCATAGCTTGCTCTGGAAACATGTTAAATAGATGGGACATTAAACAGAGGAGAAAAGGAACACAAAACTAAGTTTATATGTATTTTTTAGCAAAATGGACAAAATGGGGACTTAACGATGCATACTAATTGTATTCATATATTATTTTAATTTAATCTACCAATTCAAGGACTTCTTAGAGTTAACTAATTACTTAAGCTAGTTAACCATGTTTGAAGATAAAGGCAAAGCAAATGGTATAATCGAAAACTATTGACATTATTTTAAAATATACTGACTGTAATATACCTCTTCCATTGTAGCTATAAGGAATAATATGGTTTAAGCAATGAGTTTTAAACAACTCTTTTTTTTTCCCATTTTATTTATTTTTTTCAGCATAACAGTATTCATTGTTTTTGCACAACACCCAGTGCTCCATGCAAAACGTGCCCTCCCTATTACCCACCACCTGTTCCCCCAACCTCCCACCCCTGACCCTTCAAAACCCTCAGGTTGTTTTTCAGAGTCCATAGTCTCTTATGGTCCACCTCCCCTCCCCAATGTCCATAGCCCCCTCCCCCTCTCCCAATCCCACCTCCCCCCAGCAACCCCCAGTTTGTTTTGTGAGATTAAGTCATTTATGGTTTGTCTCCCTCCCAATCCCATCTTGTTTCATTTATTCTTCTCCTATCCCCCTAACCCCCCATGTTGCTTCTCTATGTCCTCATATCAGGGAGATCATATGATAGTTGTCTTTCTCCGATTGACTTATTTCACTAAGCATGATACGCTCTAGTTCCATCCACGTCGTCGCAAATGGCAAGATTTCATTTCTTTTAATGGCTGCATAGTATTCCATTGTGTATATATACCACATCTTCTTTATCCATTCATCTGTTGATGGACATCTAGGTTCTTTCCATAGTTTGGCTATTGTAGACATTGCTGCTATAAACATTCGGGTACACGTGCCCCTTCGGATCACTACGTCTGTATCTTTAGGGTAAATACCCAGTAGTGCAATTGCTGGGTCATAGGGTAGTTCTATTTTCAACATTTTGAGGAACCTCCATGCTGTTTTCCAGAGTGGTTGCACCAGCTTGCATTCCCACCAACAGTGGAGGAGGGTTCCCCTTTCTCCGCATCCTCGCCAGCATCTGTCATTTCCTGACTTGTTAATTTTAGCCATTCTGACTGGTGTGAGGTGATATCTCGTTGTGGTTTTGATTTGTATTTCCCTGATGCCGAGTGACGTGGAGCACTTTTTCATGTGTCTGTTGGCCATCTGGATGTCTTCTTTGCAGAAATGTCTGTTCATTTCCTCTGCCCATTTCTTGATTGGATTGTTTGTTCTTTGGGTGTTGAGTTTGCTAAGTTCCTTATAGATTTTGGACACTAGTCCTTTATCTGATATGTCGTTTGCAAATATCTTCTCCCATTCTGTCAGTTGTCTTTTGGTTTTGTTAACTGTTTCCTTTGCTGTGCAAAAGCTTTTGATCTTGATGAAATCCCAATAGTTCATTTTTGCCCTTGCTTCCCTTGCCTTTGCCGTTGTTCCTAGGAAGATGTTGCTACGGCTGAGGTCGAAGAGGTTGCTGCCTGCATTCTCCTCAAGGATTTTGATGGATTCCTTTCTCACATTGAGGTCCTTCATCCATTTGGAGTCTATTTTCGTGTGTGGTGTAAGGAAGTGGTCCAATTTCATTTTTCTGCATGTGGCTGTCCTATTTTCCCAGCACCATTTATTGAAGAGGCTGTCTTTTTTCCATTGGACATTCTTTCCTGCTTTGTCGAAGATGAGTTGACCATAGAGTTGAGGGTCCATTTCTGGGCTCTCTATTCTGTTCCACTGATCTATGTGTCTGTTTTTGTGCCAGTATCATGTTGTCTTGATGATGACAGCTTTGTAATAGAGCTTGAAGTCCGGAATTGTGATGCCACCAACTTTGGCTTTCTTTTTCAATATTCCTTTGGCTATTCGAGGTCTTTTCTGGTTCCATATAAATTTGAGGATTATTTGTTCCATTTCTTTGAAAAAAATGGATGGTATTTTGATAGGGATTGCATTAAATGTGTAGATTGCTTTAGGTAGCATGGATATTTTCACAATATTTATTCTTCCAATCCAGGAGCATGGAACATTTTTCCATTTCTTTGTGTCTTCCTCCATTTCTTTCATGAGTACTTTATAATTTTCTATGTATAGATTCTTAGCCTCTTTGCTTAGGTTTATTCCTAGGTATCTTATAGTTTTGGGTGCAATTGTAAATGGGATTGACTCCTTAATTTCTCTTTCTTCTGTCTTGTTGTTGGTGTACAGAAATGCAACTGATTTCTGTGCATTGATTTTATATCCTGACACTTTACTGAATTCCTGTACAAGTTCTAGAAGTTTTGGAGTGGAGTCTTTTGGGTTTTCCACATATAGTATCATATCATCTGTGAAGAGTGATAGTTTGACTTCTTCTTTACCAATTTGGATGCCTTTAATTTCTTTTTGTTGTCTGATTGCTGAGGCTAGGACTTCTAGTACTATGTTGAATAGCAGTGGTGATAATGGACATCCCTGCCGTGTGCCTGACCTTAGCGGAAAAGCTTTCAGTTTTTCTCCATTGAGAATGATATTTGCGGTGGGTTTTTCATAGATGGCTTTGATAATATTGAGGTATGTGCCCTCTATCCCTACACTTTGAAGAGTTTTGATCAGGAAGGGATGCTGTACTTTGTCAAATGCTTTTTCAGCATCTATTGAGAGTATCCTATGGTTCTTGTTCTTTCTTTTATTAATGGGTTGTATCACATTGATTGATATACAGATGTTGAACCAACCCTGCAGCCCTGGAATAAATCCCACTTGATCGTGGTGAATAATCCTTTTAATGTACTGTTGAATCCTATTGGCTAGTATTTTGGCGAGAATTTTTGCGTCTGTGTTCATCAAGGATATTGGTCTGTAGTTCTCTTTTTTGGTGGGATCCTTGTCTGGTTTTGGGATCAAGGTGATGCTGGCCTCATAAAATGAGTTTGGAAGTTTTCCTTCCATTTCTATTTTTTGGAACAGTTTCAGGAGAATAGGAATGAGTTCTTCTTTAAATGTTTGGTAGAATTCCCCTGGGAAGCCGTCTGGCCCTGGGCTTTTGTTTGTTTGGAGATTTTTGATGACTGTTTCAATCTCCTTACTGGTTATGGGCCTGTTCAGGTTTTCTATTTCTTCCTGGTTCAGTTGTGGTAGTTTATATGTCTCTAGCAATGCATCCATTTCTTCCAGATTGTCCAATTTGTTGGCGTAGAGTTGCTCATAGTATGTTCTTATAATTGTCTGTATTTCTTTGGTGTTAGTTGTGATCTCTCCTCTTTCCCATGATTTTATTTATTTGGGTCCTTTCTCTTTTCTTTTTGATGAGTCTGGCCAGGGGTTTATCAATCCTATTGATTCTTTCAAAGAACCAGCTCCTACTTTCATTGATTTTTTTCTATTGTTTTTTTTGATTTCTATTTCATTGATTTCTGCTCTGATCTTTATGATTTCTCTTCTCCTGCTGGGTTTAGGGTTTCTTTCCTGTTCTTTCTCCAGCTCCTTTACGTGTAGGGTTAGGTTGTGTACTTGAGACCTTTCTTGTTTCTTGAGAAAGGCTTGTACCGCTATATATTTTCCTCTCAGGACTGCCTTTGCTGTGTCCCATAGATTTTGAACTGTTGTGTTTTCATTATCATTTGTTTCCATGAATTTTTTCAGTTCTTCTTTAATTTCCTGGTTGACCCATTCATTCTTTAGAAGGATGCTGTTTAGTCTCCATGTATTTGGGTTCTTTCCAGCTTTCCTCTTGTGATTGAGTTCTAGCTTCAGAGCATTGTGGTCTGAAAATATGCAGGGAATGATCCCAATCTTTTGATACCGGTTGAGACATGATTTGTGACCCAGGATGTGATCTATTCTGGAGAAGGTTCCATGTGCACTAGAGAGGAATGTGTATTCTGTTGCTTTGGGATGAAATGTTCTGAATATATCTGTGATGTCCATCTGGTCCAGTGTGTCATTTAAGGCCTTTATTTCCTTGTTGATCTTTTGCTTGGATGATCTGTCCATTTCAGTGAGGGGAGTGTTCAAGTCCCCTACTATTATTGTATTATTATTGATGTGTTTCTTTGATTTTGTTATTAATTGGTTGATATAGTTGGCTGCTCCCACGTTAGGGGCATAGATATTTAAAATTGTTAGATCTTCTTGTTGGACAGACCCTTTGAGTAGGATATAGTGTCCTTCCTCATCTCTTATTATAGTCTTTGGCTTAAAATCTAATTGATCTGATATAAGGATTGCCACCCCAGCTTTCTTCTGATGCCCATTAGCATGGTAAATTGTTTTCCACCCCCTCACTTTAAATATGGAGGTGTCTTCGCATCTAAAATGAGTTTCTTGTAGGCAACATACTGATGGGTTTTGTTTTTTTATCTATTCTGATACCCTGTGTCTTTTGATTGGGGCATTTAGCCCATTAACATTCAGGGTAACTATTGAGAGATATGAATTTAGTGCCATTATTAGCCTGTAAGGTGACTGTTACTGTATATTGTCTCTGTACCTTTCTGATCTACTACTTTTAGGCTCTCTCTTTGCTTAGAGGACCCCTTTCAATATTTCCTGTAGAGCTGGTTTGGTGTTTGCAAATTCTTTCAGTTTTTGTTTGTCCTGGAAGCTTTTGATCTCTCCTTCTATTTTCAATGATAGCCTAGCTGGATAGAGCATTCTTGGCTGCATGTTTTTCTCGTTGAGTGCTCTGAATATATCATGCCAGCTCTTCCTGGCCTGCCAGGTCTCTGTGGATAAGTCTGCTGCCAATCTAATATTTTTACCATTGTACGTTACAGACTTCTTTTCTCGGGCTGCTTTCAGGATTTTCTCTTTGTCACTAAGACTTGTAAATTTTACTATTAGGTGACGGGGTGTGGACCTATTCTTGTTGACTTTGAGGGGGGTTCTCTGCATCTCCTGGATTTTGATGCTTGTTCCCTTTGCCATATTAGGGAAATTCTCTCCAATAATTCTCTCCAATAGACCTTCTGCTCCCTTCTCTGTTTCTTCTTCTTCTGGAATCCCAATTATTCTAATGTTGTTTCGTCTTATGGTGTCACTTATCTCTCGAATTCTCCCCTCATGGTCCAGTAGCTGTTTGTCCCTCTTTTGTTCGGCTTCTTTATTCTCTGTCATTTGGTCTTCTATATCACTAATTCTTTCTTCTGCCTCATTGATCCTAGCAGTGAGAGCCTCCATTTTTGATTGCATCTCATTAATAGCTTTTTTGATTTCAACTTGGTTAGATTTTAGTTCTTTAATTTCTCCATAAAGGGCTTTAATATCTCCAGAGAAGGTTTCTCTAATATCTTCCATGCCTTTTTCGAGCCCGGCTAGAACGTTCAGAATCGTCATTCTGAACTCTTGATCTGACATATTACCAATGTCTGTGTTGATTAGGTCCCTAGCCTTCGGTACTGTCTCTTGTTCTTTTGTTTGTGGTGATTTTTTCCGCCTTGTCATTTTGTCCAGATAAGAGGATATGAAGGAGCAAATAAAATACTAAAAGGGTGGCAAAGACCCCAGAAAAATGCGCTGTAACCAAATGAGAAGAGACCCCAAATTGTGGGGGGGAGAAAGGGGATAAAAAAGAGGTTCAGAAAAAAAAAAAGAAAAAAATTTAAAAAATAAAACAAATTAAGAAAAAATATAAAAAAGAAAGAAAAAATATATATATTTAGATAAACTAGTCAAAAAACGTTAAAAAAGAAAAGGGTAAAAGTTTTAAAAAATTTAGCAGAAGAAGAAAAAAGAAAAAAAATTGAAAAAAGAAAAAAGAAAAAAAAAATTGAAGTAGCCGCAAGACTAAAGAATCATGGGGAGAAAGCCATGAGTTCCGTGCTTTGCTTTCTCCTCCTCTTTAATTGCGCTGCTTTCTTAGGAGTTGAACCTACTTTCCTTGATAGATGAACTTCGTCCTGGCTGGATATTTTGTTGATCTTCTTGGGGAGGGGCCTGTTGTAGTGACTCTCAAGTGTCTTTGCCCGAGGCGGGATTGCACCGCCCTTACCGGCGGCCGGACTAAGTAATCGGCTCGGGTTCGCTTTTGGGAGCTTCTGTTCCCTGAACGCTTTCCGTAGAGTTCCGGAGGATGGGAATGAAAATGGCGGCCTCCCAGTCTCCGGCCCGGAGGAGCCGAGAGCCTGGGGCCCCACTCCTCAGCGCCCCCAGAGGACAGCACCCAATCTCTCCCGTATCCCCAGCCTCTAGCCGCGCTCCGAGCTCACCCAGCCCACGACCAGTTCAAAGTAACCCCGAGCTGAGAATTCAGTCCTCGGCTCTGTCTCTGCAGCCGGCTTCTCCGTTCTAATACCTGCGAGCTCTGCGACACTCCGATACCCCCGATCCTTCTGTGACCCTGCGGGACCTGCAGCCACGCTGACCCCGCGTGGGCTTCACCCTGGTTTAGCCTCTGGAGCAATGTCCCTCAGTGGAACAGACTTTTAAAAGTCCTGATTTTGTGCTCCGTTGCTCCGCCGCTTGCCGGGAGCCGGCCCCTCCCCCCGTGGTCTATCTTCCCGTCGTTTTAGATTCACTTCTCCGCCAGTCCTACCTTTCAGAAAGTGGTTGATTTTCTGTTTCTAGAGTTGCTGTTCTTCGTCTCTTCGATCTCCCGTTGGATTTGTAGGTGTTTGCAATGTTTAAATAAGCTATCAAGCTGATCTCCTGCTACCTGATGTAGTTTCAGCCTGCTACTTCTCTGCCATCTTGACTCCTCCCCCTTAAACAACTCTTTTAATATATTATAAAATGTAACAGTACTTAACAGCCCAGTAATAGACCATTTTCAATTCCTAAATATTATATTACATTTATTGATATTCATTTTGCTGTAAAAATCTATAAATAGAGATTACACATAAAGGAAGTGGGATATCGTCAACAGAGCAAACTCTGTGGAAAAATGTTTGGTTTATAGGCAATTGTTTCCAACAAATAGGCGAAAATACTGTGACATGGATCAGTAGTTTGCAGACTGATTTATTGAGAACAGCAGGTGGCTAACAACTAAACTTACAAAATGATGTCCCTGAACAGTGTGCTTGTTTTCTAGGTCAGGGTTTTAATTTTCAAAGGAAACCAAGTGTATAAGTAGTAAGTTTGACATGGGTTGCGATGCAGTTTCATCAAGAAATTAAATATAAATCTGATAATTCAGTAAACAAATTATATATTAAGCATTGAACATGCTGTTTTTAATATAAAATGTAATTTATTTTATTTTAATTTTTGGTAATCTCTATTTTAAATCAGGATAGTTTCCAAATGAATATCCATACAGTGAGGAAATGCTTGAATAAATAATTTTTTGCCTCCCAGAAATGACTTAATATTAGTTGAATAGGAAATATGGTAGGAGAAGCCAGAATGTAAAAGCTATCAAGAAATTTGAATTCTAATATCCTTTTATCACTGTAGGGTGTGTAGTTTTGTTTTCTTTTGCCTTTTACTTTTCTAGTCAGATTCTTTACAAGCTAAAATAAAGGAAAGCTTTGAATGACTGAAATATTTGAATTCCTTCTGAAAAAGGAAAAAAAAGATAGTGTAAAGTTAAAATTATTATTAAAATCCATTCCTATAAGTGGGACTTCAAGAAAATGACAGTCAGAGATAACTAAATCTATAATAAAGTATAATTCTTCTCATACATACATATACGCCACACCAAGAAGCAGGAATTCAATGTTGGTGTAAATATAGCTTTGTAAAACAAATTCACAGACCGTATGCTTGGGAATTAGTCTGAATATATATATGTCAGATATCAATGAATAAAAAATGAAAGTTGTATGAAAACCATCTGAATGCTTTAGGAAAACTTGATAAGGATAAATCACTAAAAATTACTACAAATTAGGTATGGATAAAACATCTTTAAATATGGGAACACAACAATAGAAAATAAAAGTAATAGAGATAATAATAGAAAAAAGAATTTAAAAACTGAGATTAATAGGTGTCATTAATTTAACTAAGTTTTTAATTAACTTTTTTCTATGTCCCAATACTATTGAATAAAAAGTGTCTCTACTGTAGAACATGAACATAATTTTAGCTGTATAAATTCTAAATCTGTACCAATCAGATATCACAAATACAGAAAGAACTAAACCAGCTGTTAAAATCAAAATTGGACAGAAGTCCACTTGAAATATATGCAGGTAACTAAATCTATTCTTCCCTATCATTAATTCAAAAATTTAGGAAAATACCAATTTTTTTTTGTTTATTTTTTGTTTTTCTATCAGCCTCATATTTTCTTTCCTCTTCTAATGCAGTATCTAGGTCATGTTCCTAGGACCTCACTTAGTACTTAACTTTCCAAAAACAAATTTGCTCTGCATTTTGATTCAAATAAATATCTTGAATGACTTTACTGCCCATGTGGATGATGATTTCTGCAACACAGGAGTACGGCTGGTTTGACACTAAACCTTATTCTCTACATAAAGCAGATGCAGAAGTTTTTGAAGTAGCTACAATTCTTCACAGAAAGTCTTCCTTCCAAAACACAATGATGATTCCAAGCAACACTAGAGAGCAGGACAATATAGGATCATAAAGGACCAGAAGAGAAGCAGCCATGGAGGTGCAAAGAGAACACAGTGGTGGCCTCATGGAAGAGAAGAAAAGGGGCTGTGTTTCAGGGAGCTAACTGTAGTTTCTGCAGTATCTTTTGATACAATGCCCTTATCTTCTTTAGCAATTTTTTTTTTTTTTGGAAAACAAATATAACTGAATGATATTTTTAAAAATAATATGTAGTACTGCCTGTGAAATACATGAATACCATAGCTTAAAAGCAAAGAGATACACAGAAGGAAAAAGTACTGCTATTTTTGTTTCCATAGATAATTGTATTTTGTCACCAATTAGGTAAGATCAGGTTTATGGTATTCTGTTCCAAGGACTTACCAGTCTCAGAGTCCCACATAAACCTTGGCATGAAAACAAAGCCCTGCAGTCCTCAGAACCTACTGCTAGGTTAATTGCCCTTAATTAACTTGTATATCTTGTTAAAAGAAAAAAAAAATGTTTCACTTGACTATCCTCTGCTGAGTCTCTAGCAGCTTCCTAGAATTGTCTTCCGCTTTCCCCTGGAGTTCAAACAAAATTCCTGGGAGTTTGTTTTCCAACCCAAATATTTCCAGTGAAAATCCCTAAAAAAGCAAAGGTGGCAGCCCATATCTAAATTCCTGTCTTCCTTTTTTTATTCCCAAGCTTTCTTAAGAATAACTGATGTTTACAAAATGATTCATGGTTTTAAAACTCAAGTTAGTTAGCAAGAGATAATCTACATCTTCCACACAGCTACAATCTCAGAATCTCTTTAGCATTTTAGCAAATACCTATTTTAGAATTTATCAAGAGACAAAGTGCAATAAAAAGCAAAGAAATACAATTTTAGGGACACCTGGGTGGCTCAGTGGGTTATGCACCTGCCTTCTGCTCAGGTCATGATCCCAGGATCCTGGGATTCCGTTTGCATCAGGCTCTGTGCTCAGCAGAAAGTCTGCTTCTCTCTCTGCCTGCTGTTCTCTCTGTTTGTGCCCACTCTCTGTCTCTCTCAATCTAATAAATGAATAAAATCTTAAAAAACGAAAGAAAGAAAGAAAGAAATACGGTGTTAGGCAGTAGTTTCCTTTTAGTGAATCAGGAGTTAGTGAAAATAATAGCATGGAAAATTGTATTTGATTTGTAAGTTGACATTTCTTATTTCCTGTATCAAATGCAGTATGTAAAATGTAGGAGGGGAAATCTTAGGATGGGGACTTCAGAAGGAGCATGCAATATCGAAGGGCAGCTGTTACCAGGGTCCCATGATTGGACAGGCCTAAATGCAGAGACAATCTTTCCTTACTTTTCCATTTGCCAGGTGTTAAATTTGTGTCTCAAAACACAAGTCTAATAGGCTTTTGTTTCATGCAGGGAAGGTAATGTAAGTTTTGGGTTACATAATCTAACGCAAGATAACATCATCCAAGTTGCTTTGAGCTTCTGAGAGAGATGAACATTTACTTTTTTTTTTTTTTTGGTCAATTTCTAAACTGCTTAGATTTTTAACTATTATGAGTGCCTTCGTAGAGTCATGGTAGAATGTGTGGTATGTAGTGAAAAACATCAATAATGCCTTATGTAATTTCTTGAATAAATTTTCTGGTTTCTAGATGCTTACAGAACTACTCACCTTTTACCGTACTTTAATGTGATTTGTTAGTCATTAATCCAAAATATTTACATATCAAATTGAACTCTATATTATTTCCAGTATGTCTTATTTGCATTTGATTTGATCATGCAAATTTTTTAGTAGGTAACATTGAACTTTATTTTTAATTTTTAAAAAAAGATTTATGTATTTAAGAGAGAGAGTGGGGGAGATTTATGTATTTGAGAGAGAGAGAGTGGGGGGTGCAGAGGAACAGGGAGACAGGGAATCTTAAGCAGACTCCCTGCTGAGCATGGAGCCTGACATGGGGTTCCATCTCAAGACCCTGAGATCATGACCTGAGACAAAATCAAAAGTCGGACGCATAACCAACTAACCACCCAGGTGCCCCTATGACACTGAATTTTTTTTTTTTTAACAAAAATGAAAAATCAACCACAAGGCAAAAGTAGTTTTGGCTCTTTCAGCATTTTGAAATAAGTAAAGCCATAAGATGATATTGGATTATAAGTATCACTAGGGAATCTTCTTCTTTAGATTTATGGAATAGTTTTAATTAAAGTAGAAACAGTATCTAAGGGAACATTTGACTATAAAATTGAAATAATCATATTTCCATGTTAATTTTTTTTATCAACTTAGCATCTTTAAGTATATCATGTTAGTTATGCATGTTTTTCACAGAGGGACTGAAAGGAAAATAAAACAGGCAAAGCTGATAGACAATGCAGGGAAGAGATAAAATTTTAAATATAGGTGTAAGGGTATCCCTTACACAGAAAAGGTATGGTAGGGAACATGAGGGAAAGAGCCAAGCTATCTCAGAGAAAGTGTTCCTGGGTAAAGGACTATGAAATGCAAGAGTCTTGTCTCTCTGGAGAGAGCCATTTAAGTAAAGCAGATTGCGTGGAAGTCTCTAGGGAAAGAGTTAAAAAGGAAAAGTTAGGTGTGTAAATGAAGACAGTGTGTGCAGAGAGTTCTTTCCAAAAGTGTTACTTTGAGGGACAGCGAAGAAATGGGTCAGTTGCTGGAAGAAAACACACTTGATCTCTCTTAATAAGAATATAAGTAAGCCTGGTGGTGGGTAGTAAGGAGAGCACGTATTGCATGGAGCACTGAGTGTGATGCATAAACAATGAATCTTGGAACACAAAAAAAATACTTTAAAAAAAAAGAATGTAAGTAATTTAATTTAAATAAAATACTTGTGTAATAACAAGAATGGTAATTATATAATGATATTTCCAATATGATTCCTGAAATATTTCTTTTTGGTTAATCTATTCCAAGGGGATTCACGTAAATGTCCCCAAACTGCTGCCCACCCCGCTTTTTTTGTAATCATGACAGAGTAGAAATATTTACATTTTCAAAGTCATAATATCCAAGACCTATTGACAGGAGATGATGATTCCTGAAGTAAATTTTGACACATTATCGGAAACAGATCTCCAAATTCATTATGTGATAAGTAGAGATAAGTATAAAGTCCTTAAAAATCCCTTTTCCCTGTTTGTTATTGACACATCATCTTGTCATATTTGCTCTTTCCCTTGATGGGAAAAAGTGATGGCTATTTCTTGAAGGTTAGTTGTTGACATTTAATGCAATTCAGCTTGCATTTACTGAGCACCTATTATATGCTTGTGCTATAAGCACTGGGAAGAATTTCAAATGAAGACCTGACCTTCAGGAAGTTATAATAAAGTTCAATAGCCAAAGTGGTTGGTAGTGTCTTCTCACAAATGGAGAATTTTTGTTGAAGTTAATGTATGAGACCTTAAAATTCTTCGAATATATATTTATATTTTATTCTATGTACATAATAGATGGTCAATAAACTAATTTAGTTCACTTCTTTAAAATTGAAAAAAATATATAATTTTTCTATAGAAAAACTTTATTTTGATGTAATGGAGAAACTTGAATTGTTTATATACTTTGACAGAGACCCAATTACTTTAGAAATACCAACAAGTTTATTTACAAAATTGTTTCATTCAGAAATTAGGGATAGAATGGGCAATAGTTTGTTTATCCAGAGCACATACTTTTCTCACTGGAAGCAGTAGGTAGAGTAAAATGACCCTTAGGTTAGCCTTCCAGGCTGATGTAACCAACATTATCAACAGTATATTTTTCAATATAAGGCAGAAATACAAGTATTCACTTTAAAAAAGCATGAGCTGCAACATTCCGAGTATATTGTGGCACAATTACTGGTGTATTTTTCACCATTAATGTTGAATCTTGGGTAAATTGTTGAATTGAAATTGGAAGATGACAATCAGAAAAAAATCTCAGTTCATAACTCCATCTTTCTCACTCCCTTTCCCCCACTGAATTTTACATCACTGCTTCTAGATGTGGAAGCTTCACTCTTTTGCAGAATTCTAAATTGCTAAAAAAGTGAGAATGTATAAATTTATTCTAAATTATATAGCTGAAAGGATAGGGAATACGGTTCTCTATATAAAGTATTTTGATATCTGTGAGATGTTTGGATTGGTTCACATTCTTAAGAAGGTATAGCTAAAGTGACTTCATATTTATTTAAACTAAATTGCCCCTTAGACAACCACAATTCATGAGCAGTCATTACTGGGCACAAGTCATGAGTCTAAGAATACTCTTTAAAATTTTAAAGGTTAAAAAGATAGAGGTGTACAGCCATATTTTTAAGATGTTTATTTTCTTTAATTTCCATTACTTTATAAAGCTTTGTATGAACTTATTTTGGCTTTGACTTTGACATGTATGATTTTTACATCACTGGAAGAATGGACTAATTCTTTAATGTCATTTTCTTATTTAAGACATGGCAGTCTTTTTGTTTCTGATACATTGCCTCTGAACTCTGCTGGCAAGCTTATAAATCAGATCACCAACCATACATAATTTATTTCTGTAGGTAACTGAATGTGCAGTGTAGAATACAAATATGTTTTGGACAATATTTCTGCACATCTTAAATTTAATATGTTTAAAAGTTTATAGAATCAGGATTTATTTTCTTGTTTTATTATTTCTTTTTCTCTCATCAGTCACATACATATTATATTACAAGCAGTCATGCAAGCCAGATATACACATCGTTACTCAGATATATGACTTCCAAGATGTATAAATTTGCCTTACCTCACTTTAGAAATCCTATGCTTTAAATATTTATTTTGAATTTTTGGGGGGTTTGCATTAAAATTGAGAGTAATTTCCTTAATGAGGCATTCTTGTTTTTATTTCCTCCAGAGATAATTGATTGTATCTACTGTTAAAAAAACAAATCCCCTCATGGGAACCTTGTTTGGAAACTGAAAATTTTTTTATAAGATGAGATATGCTATAACATTGAAAATTATCTGAAACATTCCATAATGTGAAATAGTACGACCCTTTCTGTGTCTTATACCTAATTACATCATATTAGTATGGGTATAACATATACCCATAAACCTAAAAATAGTCTCTTCAGTCACAGTTGATGTAGATTATATACAGGAAAGACATATTCTAACTGCTCCTCCTAATTTTTGCATTTTTTCCTAATCTCATTTTTAAAAATGTGTTAGCATCAAATCTTGGTTTTCAAAAACTTCTGTACAGTTGAAAATGTCAACATAAAAACATGACATGTAAGCGTAACATAGAATATAGCTTGCCCTTTTGTTTCTGAGATCTTCATATTTGCTGATCTTCTTTTGTTTGGTGTGTATTGTGTTTACATGTTTCTGTTCTTTAAAAAAATAATCATTCTTGTCATTTGGTCTGTCAACATTATGTAAAAATGAATTCTGTAGTGAGCAGTGGATGGTTTCATGGTTAATATAATCACACTGACATACATATTAGAGTCCCAAGCACTTTCTTATAGTAATGTAGAAAAAAACCCAAGACTATAACTCAGTAATCCAGGGTGAGGGATAGAGGCTCCCAAGTATTATGCTTGCTGCCTATAATTTTGGAGAATTGGGACATGGACAAAAGTCACAATACATATGATCTCTATCAGAGACTTCTGAATCGTTAAGTGCTAATTCAACAATTTTAATAGAGAATATCTTCAGACTTGTAGATTTTGTAAACCATTATATCAGCTGAGCTTAATTATTCATACACATGACTTTGGTTTGCTGACAGAACGTAAAAAGTAAAAGCTAACAGAAGACAGCTGCCAAATCTTTCATGGTTCTTATTTCCCTGCTGCCATCTTAATATTGTATCACAAGGATAATATAGACCCAGTGAGTCTACCTAACATGTGAAATCATTATAGGAAATAAATGAGAATGTGTGTATTAAGATATTATGCAAAAATTTAAAAATACATAAATGTTGATACTTTTTTAAGTCAGAGTATTTCAGAAAACACTACGTGATGTTGTAGAATACTGCTTTTCTAAGACTTGCATGTAACTTTGACAAAAACATCAATACTGTTGGACTGTGAAGAAGTATCTATAGAAAATCTTTATTCATTTCATGCCATTTTTCTGACACTAAGAATTGCAGTTATATCAAACTGTACTATGGTGCATGATCCCCAATTGACCATTATTCCAGATTTGCTTTATTTCCTTAGAATGTCTATGTTTCCTCTTTGACACACTAGATAAATGTGAATATAGATATATAGAGAGACAGAACTTTGTAAGATGCAGAGTTAATTTCAAAGAAAATTATGGTGGTATTCTGAAACAACATTGTACAATTATCTGGATATACTATGTCAGTTTTGGTCTCTTATCATTTGCTGTACCTGCTATGGTACATGTGATACATGCCCAGACCTATGCTGACTATTGATGGTTTATTCTGAAGCATTTAGTATAACTACATTCTCTATTCTACAATATTTAGATTTGGGGGATACATTAGTGAATAAAAGTAATTAAAACTTTGCTTCATGAAGCTTTATATTTTAGGTGAAAGGGGGATAGGTATTATTAAGTAAATAAGTAATTAATACATAGTAGGTGTGTATGTATTTGGAAGGTGATAAGTGCTAATGGGAAAATAATAGAACAAGGTAAAATGTGCCAGACCTGCCTGGTTAGGGTGGGATGGGTAACAATTTAAAATATAGTAGTCAGTGTCAGTCTGACTGCCACCATGATATCTGAGCAAAGACCAATGATGCACCTGAGTGAACTTTTAGGGATATTTGGTGGAAGTGTTTTCAAGTAATGGAGCCAAAAGTCCAAGTGTTCTGGGGATCCATAATTTCTTTCTTGGAATCACTTAGGGGAGGTCTATTTGTTTAAAAATATTGAAGGTTAAATCCATTTAATCATTTAAAAGCAGCCAAAACAAGAGTTATCATTTTTAAATGTTCCAGATATTTTGGTATAAAATGAAGAAAAAGCCATGAAAATTGAAAAACTTATCTTCCAGAGATAATCTTTTCAAGACTTGTAGTAAAAATTTTATGTTTAGAATTTTCACTTTTCTATTTCATCAAAAGCTGCTTTTTCTTTTTTTTAACTGAAAGCAAAATGATGTGATGTTGTCAGTGTTGCTTGTGGGTGATGTGCAATTGAGATGAATTTTAGCATATCGAGGAACGTAGAAATAGTTTTATTTTTCCATATTATCAGAGGTACGTTTTCCGTGAACCACATTCCAAATGTAGTTGTACTTGATTATACTCTCATTTTATTGTGGTTCATGCTTTCAGCATCTTCCTGTTTTTATTTTAGTTCAAGTTTTGTAATCTGAGTTATGAAGAAGCATACTGGGAGAAGGAGAGGAAAGGGGAATTGGGGGAAATTAGAGGGGGAGATGAACCATGAGAATCTGTAACTCTGAGAAACAAACTCAAGGTTTTGGAGGGGAAGGGGGTGCAGGATTAGGTGAGCCTAGTGGTGGGTATTAAGGAAGGCACATAAATTGCATGGAGCACTGGGTGTGGTGCATAAACAATGAATCTTGAAACACTGAAAAAATAAAATAATAAAAAAAAGTTTAAAAATTTTAAGAAATAAAGCAAAAGCAAAAAAAATAAACATATTTAAAGCAAAAATATTTTTGAGAATAATTCTGTTAGACAAAGTCCTAAACAGTATGAAAGGGAGGCAGAGACAGAAACAGAGAGGGAGCGAGGGAGAGAGAGAGTGAGAGAGAGGATGAGAGGATAATTTTCTAGTCTAAAGTTTCTATACATTGTGATAAATGTTATAGCCAAAGAAGTGTAAGAGTATTGCGGGGGTTCTGAAGAGAAGAATTTAACACAACCTGAAGGATACCTGAAATTATTTCCTTGTTACAATGATGCTTAACCTAACTCTAAAAGCAAGACATTGTAAAATAGAGAGGAGATACAGAAGGCATTCCAGAAAGAGGAAAAAGCATATTCAAAGGTTTAGTTATGATAGAGCACATATTTCCATGAAAATAGAAAACAAATATAGCAAGGGTAAGGTAAGGAGGTGAATAAATTGAGAAACTGAGATTTAATAGATAAATAAGATTCCAGTCTTGCACATGCCCAAAAGTATGTATAAATTGTTTTTGTGAATATATCTCTCACATGAACTCATAAGCAAATTGTATGTAACAATTTAACTTTCTTCTAAAAATAGGTCTATTTAATTGAAGTTATTCTTTCTTTTTTTAAAGATTTTATTTGTTTATTTGTTTATTTGACAGAAAGAGATCACAGAAAGGCAGGCAGAGAGAGAGGAGGATGCAGGCTCCCCGTGGAGCAGAGAGCCTGATGCAGGGCTTGGTCCCAGGACCCTGGGATCATGACCTGAGCTGAAGGCAGGGGCTTAACCCACTGAGCCATCCAGGCGTCCCTGAAGTTTTCTTATTGAATATTATTTATCTGAAATTTGGTCATAATAATAAAATTATAAATACAAATATTTAAAAGATCTTAAGTATAAATGCCTATATTCATATTTATAAACACATGTGTTATTTTTAACTCAAGCTGATAGAAGGGAAATGTAGATCCAATATCCTTAAATTTGTTTTACTATTGTGTTTATTCAGTGAACATTATTCAAAGATATTCGTAGAAATATACTATGAATTATTTCTATTATGATATTAGTTTAGTGAGCATTCCTAATTCAGTGGACTTCATAGAATACTGTACTATAGAAAATTAGTTTTAAAATTAAGTTAATTTTTTTCAGGTATCAAAAATTAAGGTTTTAAAAATTTTTTTATTAACATATAATGTATTATTAGCCCCAGGGATAAAGGTTTGTGAATCTCCAGGTTTACACACATCACAGCACTCACCATAGCAAATATCTTTCCCAAGGTCCATAACCCAACCACCCTCTCCCTACCCCCCTAGCACTGGCAAACCTCAGTTTGTTTTGTGAAATTAAGGGTCTCTTATGGTTTGTCTCCCTCCCGATCCCATCATGTTTCATTTATTTTTCTTTCCCTAACCTCCCAAACCCCCCAATTTGCCTCTCAACTTCCTCATATCAGGGAGCTCATATGATAATTGCCTTTCTCTGATTGACTTATTTCACTCAGCATAATACCCTCTAGTTCCATCCACATTGTTGCAAATGGCAAGATTTCATTTCTTTTGATTGTTGCATAGTATTCCATTGTATATTTATACCATATCTTCTTTATCCATTCATCTCTTGATTTACATCTAGGCTCTGCATAGTTTGGCTATTGTGGATATTACTGATATTAACATTCAGGTTCACATGCCCTTCAGATCACTATATTTGTATTTTTAGTGTAATTACCCAGTAGTGCGATTGTTGGGTCATAGGGTAGCTCTATTTTCAACTTTTTGAGGAAGCTCCATGCTGTTTTTAAGAATGGTTGCACCAGCTTGCATTCCCACCAAGAGTGTAGGAGGGTTCCCCTTTTTCTGCATCCTCGCCAGCATCTGTCATTTCCTGACTTGTTAATTTTAGCCATTCTGAGTGGTGTGAGGTGATATCTCATTGTGGTTTTGATTTGTATTTCCCTGATGCCGAGTGATGTGGAGCACTTTTTCATGTGTCTGTTGGCCATCTGGATGTCTTCTTTGCAGAAATATCTGTTTATGTCTTCTGTCTATTTCTTGATTGGATTATTTGTTCTGTGGGTGTTGGGTCTGATAAGTTCTTTATAGATTTTGGATACTAGCCCTTTATCTGATATGTCACTTGTGAATATCTTCTCCCATTCTGACAGTTGTCTTTTGGTTTTGTTGACTGTTTCCTTTGCTATGCAAAAGCTTTTGATCTTGATGAGGTCCCAGTAGTTCATTTTTGGCCTTGCGTCCCTTGTCTTTGGCAATGTTTCTAGGAAGAAGTTGCTGCGGCTGAGGTCGAAGAGGTTGCTGCCTGTGTTCTCCTCAAGGATTTTGATGGATTCCTGTCTCACATTGAGGTCTTCCATCCATTTGGAATCTGTTGTTGTGTGTGGTGTAAGGAAATGATCGAGTTTCGTTCTTCTGCATGTGGCTGTTCAATTTTCCCAACATCATTTGTCGGAGAAACTGGCTTTTTTCCATTGGACATTCTTTCCTGCTTTGCCAGGAATTGGTTGACCCTAGAGTTGATGGTCTATTTCTGGGCTCTCTATTCTGCTCCACTGATCTATGTGTCTGTTTTTCTGCCACTACCATACTGTCTTGATGATGACAGCTTTGTAATAGAGCTTGAAGTCTGGAATTGTGATGCCACCAACTTTGGCTCTCTTTTTCAACATTCCTCTGGCTATTCGAGGTCTTTTCTGGTTCCATATAAATTTTAGGATTATTGGTTCCATTTCTTTGAAAAAAATGGATTGTATTTTGATAGGGATTGTATTAAACGTGTAGATTACTTTAGGTAGCATAGACATTTTCACAATATTTGTTCTTCTAATCCATGAATATGGAATGTTTTTTCATTTCTTTGTATCTCCGTCAATTTCTTTCATGAATACTCTATAGTTTTCTGAGTACAGATACTTTGCCTCTTTGGTTAGGTTTATTCCTATGTATCTTATGGTTTGGGGTACAGTTGTAAATGGGATTGACTCCTTAATTTCTCTTTCTTCTGTCTTATTGTTGGCATATAGAAATGCAACTGATTTCTGTCCATTGATTTTATATCCTGACACTTTGCTGAATTTCTGTATGAGTTCTAGCAGATTTGGAGTGGAGTCTTTTGGGTTTTCCATGTAAAATATCATATAATCTGGAAAGAGTGATAGTTTGACTTCTTCTTTGCCAATTTTGATGCCTTTAATTTCTTTTTGTTGTCTGATTGTCAAGGCTATGACTTCTAGTACTATGCTGAATAGCAGTGGTGATAATGGATATCCCTGCAGTGTTCCTGACCTTAGCAGAAAAGCTCTCAGTTTTTCCCCACTGAGAATGATATTTGTGGTGGGTTTTGCATAGATGGTTTGATGATATTGAGGTATCTACCCTCTATCCCTACACTTTGAAGAGTTTTGATCAAGAAAGGATGCTGTACTTTGTTAAATGCTTTTTCAGCTTCTATTGAGAGTATCATATGTATCTTGTTCTTTCTTTAATTAATGTATTGTAGCATATTTGTTGATTTGCAGATGTTCACCCAACATTGCAGCCCAGGAAAACATCTCACTTGGTCGCAGTGAATAATCCTTTTAATGTACTGTTGGATCCTATTGGCTAGTATCTTGGTGAGAATTTTGGCATCTGTGTTCATCAAGGATATTGGTCTGTAATTCTCTTTTTTGATGAGGTCTTTGTCTGGTTTTGTGATCAAGGTAACACTGGCCTCATAAAATGACTTTGGGAGTTTCCTTCCATTTCTATTTTTTGGAACATTTTCAGGAGAATAGGAATTAATTCTTTGTTAAATGCTTGATGGACTTCCCCTGGGAAGCCATCTGACCCTGGGCTCTTGTTTTTTTGGGAGATTTTGATGACTGCTTCAATCTCCTTCCTGGTTATGGGTCTGTTCAAGTTTTCTATTTCATCTTAGTTCCATTTTGATAGTTTGTCTCTAGGAATGCATCCATTTCTTCTAGATTCTCAAATTTTTTGGCATGTCGTTGCTCATAATATGGTCTTTTAACTGTTCATATTTCTTTGGTGTTGGCTATGATCTCTCCATTCATGATTTTATTAATTTGGATCCTTTCTCTTTTCTTTTTGATAAGTCTGGCCAGGGGTTTGTCAATCTTATTAATTCTTTCAAAGAACAAGCTCCTAGTTTTGTTGATGTGTTCTATTGTTTTTTTGTTTGTTTGTTCCTATTTCATTTCATTTCATTGTTTTCTGCTCTGATCTTTATTATTTCTCTTCTCCTCCTTGGTTTAGGCTTTCTTTGTTTCTCTTTCTCCAGCTCCTTTAGGTGTAGGGTTAGGTTGTGTATGAAATACATTCTGTTTTTAGAAATATATTTGGAGAACTCTTTGAAGAACAAAATTTTATGTGAGCTGAAATATGAAGTAGAAAAGGAGAACCCATTCCCAGTTTGTCACGCTAATATTATTAGCTCTAAAATTGTGTAAGAAGATAAAATGGCATGAAGAAAAAGGAAATATCCAAAAATAAAATGCAGCCATTTTCTGACTCTAACCATTACAAATTTGTCAGTATAGAGTTCTATTTTAGCTGGGAAATCCAGATAATTGCATATGGTTTTCTTTGTTTTTTGTTTCAAGTTTTTATTTAAATTCCAGTTAGTTAACATATACTAGTTTCAGATGTAGAATTTATGGATTCACAATTTTCATACAACATTCAGTGCTCATCACAAGTACCCTCTTTAATGTCCATCACCCTTTTAGCCCATCCCCTAGCCTACTTCCCCTATGGTTACCCTCAGTTTGTTCTCTTTAGTTAACAGTCTCTCTTATAGTCTGTCTCCCTCAATTTTTTTTTCTTTCCCTTATGTTCATCTCTTTTGTTTCTTAAATTCCACATATGGGTGAATTCATATTGTATTTCTCTTTCTCTGAATGGCTTATTTTGCTCAGCATAATACACTCTAGCTCTATCCATGTCATTGCAAATGGCCAGATTTCTTTCTTTTTGATGGATGAGTAATATATACCACCTCTTCTTTACTCTTCTTTATCCATTCATCAGTCAATGGATGTTTGCGCTCTGTTTGGCTATTGTTGATAATGCTGCTATAAACATCAGGGTGCATGTTCCCTTTGAATAAGTATTTTTGTATCCTTTGGGTAAATACCCAGTAGTGCAGTTTCTGGGTCATAAGGTAGTTCTTTGTTTTTGGAGGAAACTCCATACTGTTTTCCAGAGTGCCTGCACCAGTTTGCAATCCCACCAACAGTATAATAGGGTTCCCATTTCTCCACATCCTCGCCAACATCTGCTGTATCCTGTGTTGTTAATTTTAGCCATTCTAACAGGTATGAGTTGGTTCAAAAGCATGTTTTATAGTAATATGTCTCCCCAGAGGGTTTGTTTGTTTGTTTGTATGATTGTTTGTTTGTTTTTTGTAAGGGCTTCCAGTCAAGAGCTCCTTTTGTTCTGTAGGACCCTACCTTTTCCATGTACCATATGGATGCTTCCCAGAGCTACAAGAGAGTTCACACTTACCTTGTTAGAATATGTTTATTTTACTCACAGTATTAGGGGAGGTGAGAAAATTTTCTAGACCATGCACCCCTTGAAGGCCCAGTGCTTTTACTCTCCTCTACTTCATTATATACAGATGTTCCATTTCTGCTGTTAATCTTGCTAAAATCTATTATACAATATTCTCCCACTACAAAGACAAAGATGGCACTGTGTTCACTCAAGCACCCCCAGCAAGAATGTTGGTATATGGAAACTTCCTGGCAGTTATTTGTTGAATGGCTTCTTAGCTTAGGAAAAAAAGACTTTACTATCAACATTATCTATCCTTCTGTGATGAGTTTTATATTGCCTTTAAGAGTGTTTGATTTTAAATATTCTATTATGTGTATTCAGGCTATAGTTTTCTTGTCTTGTGACTATACAGCCTGGCATCTCTGGTATCTTTAAATAAACAATGATCACATTGACAAGTTTGCTGTTATTCCCTGCCCCTTCTCTTTGCTCTTAATCCAAATTCAACTCTCTTGCTCTGCCTTCTCTTGCCCTCCAGCTTTCTTGAGAGTTTAGCCCCAGAAGAGGCTAATTCCCTGTAACAAACTCCAGAACCATGTCTTAACTGTGTGCAGTCATTCCCATTTTTCACAGGGTGGAAATCAATTCCCATTTGGACTAGAGGTAATATGGAAACCCATTTCCCTTGGTACCACAGCATTCCATTTTGGTTCCTCTCTGACAACTCTATAAACATTTCCTTTATTACATTTACTTCAGAATTCTTCCTGAGTATGTTTGCATTTTTTTTGCTTTGAAATTAATAAAACATGGTTTACGGCCTTTGTTTTGCTTTGCGTTGTTCTTTTTTGTCAGGAATGATAAATCTTTCAATCCTTCCCTGATGTCCTAAGCAAAAGTAATGTGAGATCTTGGAGTTTACAAGTTTTATAGATGTTGTTTCACAATTAATATCAAAATTAAAAACATAGTAAAATAGATAATTATATATCTAAATGATTTTTCCAAGTAAAGTTATAAATTCTTCAATGTAGTACAAAATGCCAGACTAAAACCTAACTGTTTATAAAATAAATTGAGAGGAAGAAAAATTACTAATACAGGAAAATAAAAAGGTAAATGATACAGAAAATATCATTTATCAGGCATTTTTTTGAGAAATCATATGCTTGATGGTGGCATAAATAAAGGGGGAACAAAGTAACACATCTAAAATAAGAAAACAACATTGAACATATGTAAAAGTAATTGTATTGGACACTACTCATGTGCATTAATCAGTTTAAGCTGTCTGAGAGCTTATTATAAGCTTTGTCTTAAACTATCAGACCCTATATGAATTTAACAAATGTTTAATACCCACTGGATTATGTAACTGTGAATTATAATGATTCCTTCCTTTGGAATGGCTGGAATAAACACTGTGATGATTTTCCAACAAATAAAATAGCAGTATTTGCAAATTTATGTATTATACAGCAATCCACCATAATTAAAATCTCAATTTCATTGCATTTCATAATAAATAGGTATTATTTTCTGTAATTAAATGGGTATGCTTAGAATAATATGCAGTACATAGTAAATAGCTCTTAATAAATATTGCACATTAATATTACTAATATTAACCTGGTAAAAGGTATGAGTAGTTCATTTGCTAAAATATCTACTTAAACACTTTAGGTAGAAAAGCAAGAAAATTAGGAAATTTGTGAAAATTTTAATAGTCCCCATAAATCAGACCTAACAAGTTTTGCAGATTGTATATTTATTTACATACCTTTTTATTGTAAGTATGGGAATCTGTCAAAAAGAGAGAATCCATAGGAAGAGGAATAATATTATACTCTGTTTTAAGAAACTCTATTCTAAATGTTTTTGTTTTGTTTATTTTGATTTGTTTCCATGATTTTCAGAGGGGAGAGAGGGAAAGGGAAGTGGAGCAAAATTGAGGTGTACTGTCTTTGGACTGTTCAGCCATATCCTTTCCATTTATGTATAATTTTTAATGTTTTATACTTTCCTTGGATATGGATAGTATTTTTACTTATGGATAGTATATGGATATGGATACATATGGATAGTATTTGGAAAAGTAGATCAGTGATGCTCTTGAATGGGTCTTTGAAGATATTTACATCTCACAGTAAATTTGAAGCTATTCAATTTCCATTTTTAGGAAAGTAGAAATAAGAGCTGTTTAGTGATGGAGGTACAATAAAAAGTTTAGTCAATGACTCAAAAGAATTTATATATTGTGCTTACAATATGAAAAAAATTATGGAAAAGTTAGGAATTATACTGTAACCATTGCTTGAGTATACAGACACTGATCATTTATATTCAACATTTCCTATGTTCTTTAGCTGCTATGTTTCAAAAAACTGTGACATGAAAAAAAATGAAGTCTGATTCCAACATAACTATTTATTTTACTTAGTTCAGTGAGAAAGATAAATAAAATTATTGGGCTTAAGCAGATAAAGTAAATGGCTGGCTAATTTTTTTTTCTTTTCAAACATTTGCTTTTTAGATGATTTTCCTGGTATAATTATCAATTCAGGAGACCTAAAGAAAAAAATTCATTGGCAATAAATCTGTTGATGTCATTATGGTTAAAACTGGAAGTATTAATTATTGTACAAGGAAAAATATTTAGAATATTCATAGTTTGAATATATATTTGCATATATATCTAATGATATTTGAGGTTTAGTCATAAAGAGGATGACCTTTTTCAAGAATTTAAAATGACTTCTTGTCCTTTCCTTTGAGAGAATACATTTATTTTGTTCCAATTATTGGCTCCAAGCAAGAAATATATCTATTATTTTGTTAATGCTATTGATAACCAAACCAAGATCTCTTAAAACTATTTGTTTTCTTCAATTCAGGTTTATGGAAGAGTAATTTACATTAAAATTCAAACTTCTTAGGCATACAATTTTATGTGTTTTTATGAACATATACAATCATGCAGCCAAAATAAAGATATCAATGTTTCCCTCTCCTCAGAATTTTCCTTGTTTCCCTTTTTAGTCACTTCTCTCTCCTCACCTCCAGCTTTTGGCAATCACTGTTATGACTATCTTTCCTTTTCTTTGAATGTCATATAAAAAATTTATACAATATGTAATCACGTAGCATGCACATATCAATTCTTTCACTTACAATGCTTGTGATATTCATCTATATTGTTGCTAGTATCAATAGTTCATTCCTTATTATTGGTGAATAAAGCATAATTGTATGAATGTACCAGATCTATTTATTTATTCACCACTTGTCAGTTTTTGGTGATTATGAATGAAGATGAAGACATAATGAAGACAAAAACTTATGTACCAGTCTTTGTATGGACATACATTTTCATTTCTCTTAGGTAAATAACTAAGGGTGAGATGGCTAAGTAAAATGATGCTTGTATGTTGTGTTAGAAATTGCTAACATGCTTTCCAAAGTAGCTCTACCACACTGCATTCCACCAGCCAGATACAAAAGTTCAAATTGCTCTTCATTCCTACCAATCTTACAACTTTGAAGTTTTTTTTTTTAAATTTCTTTTTAGTGTAACAGAATTCATTGTTTATGCACCACACCCAGTGCTCCATGCAATACGTGCCCTCCCTAATACCCACCACCTGGCTCCTACAACCTCCCACCCCCTGCCCCTTCAAAACCCTCAGATTGTTTTTCAGAGTCCACAGTCTCTCATGGTTCACCTCCCCTTCCAATTTCCCTCAATCCCCTTCTCCTTTCCATCATCCCATGTCCTCCATGTTATTTGTTATGCTCCACAAATAAGTGAAACCATATGATAATTGACTATCTCTGCTTGACTTATTTCACTGAGCATAATATCTTCCAGTCCTGTCCATGTTGCTACAAAAGTTGGGTATTCATCCTTTCTGATGGAGGCATAATACTCCATAATGTATATGGACCACATCTTCCTTATCCATTCGTCCATTGAAGGGCATCTTGGTTCTTTCCACAGTTTGGTGATCATGGCCATTGCTGCTATAAACATTGGGGTACAGATGGCCCTTCTTTTCACTACATCTGTATCTTTGGGGTAAATACTCAGTAGTACAATTGCAGGGTCATAGGGAAGCTCTATTTTTAATTTCTTAAGGAATCTCCACACTGTTTTCCAAAGTGGCTGCACCAAGTTGCATTCCCACCAACAGTGTAAGAGGGTTCCCCTTTCTCCACATCCTCTCCACCACACGTTGTTTCCTGTCTTGCTAATTTTGGCCATTCTAACTAGTGTAAGGTGGTATCTCAATGTGGTTTTAATTTTAATTTCCCTGATGGCTAGTGATGATGAACATTTTTTCATGTGTCTGATAGCCATTTGTATGTCTTCATTGGAGAAGTGTCTGTTCATGTCTTCTACCCATTTTTTGACATGATTATCTGTTTTGTATGTGTTGAGTTTAAGAAGTTCTTTATAAATCCTGGATATCAACCTTTTGTCTGTACTGTCATTTGCTAATATCTTCTCCCTTTCTGTGGGTTGCCTCTTTGTTTTGTTGACTGTTTCCTTTATTGTGCAAGGGCTTTTGATCTTGGAGAAGTCCCAAAAGTTCATTTTCACTTTTGTTTCCTTTGCCTTTGGAGACATATCTTGAAAGAAGTTGCTGTGGTTGATATCAAAGAGGTTATTACCTATGTTCTCCTCTAGGATTCTGATGGATTCCTGTCTCACGTTGAGGTCTACTGTATCTAGAGATACAGTAGAATGTATCAATGAAACTAGAAGCTGGTTTTTTTTTGAAAGAATCAATAAGATCGATAAACCATTGGCCACACTAATCCAAAGGAAAAGAGAGAAAGCTCAAATAAATAAAATTATGAATGAAAAGGGAGAGATCACAACTAACACCAAGGAAATAGAAACAATCATCAGAAGTTATTATCCACAGTTATATGCCAATAATTTAAGCAACCTAGATGAAATGGATGCATTCCTGAAAAACTATAAACTCCCAAAATTGAACCAGGAAGAAATTGACAACCTGAATAGACCGATATCTAGTAACGAGATTGAAGCAGTGATCAGAAACCTCCCAAAAAACAAGAGCCCAGGACCTGACAGATTCCCTGGGGAATTCTATCAGACTTTCAAAAAAGAAATAACACCTATTCTCCTGAAGCTGTTTCAAAAAATTGAAGCAGAAGGAAAACTTCCAGACTCTTTTTATGAAGCCAGCATTACCCTGATCCCCAAACCAGGCAAAGACCCCATTAAAAAGGAGAATTTCAGACCAATATCCCTGATGAATACAGATGCTAAGATCTCAACAAGATCCTAGCAAAGAGGATCCAACAGCATATTAAAAAGTTTATCCACCATGACCAGGTGGGATTTATCCCTGGGTCACAAGGATGGTTCAACATTCACAAATCAATTAATGTGATAGAACAAGAGAGAAGAACCACATGGTCCTCTCAATTGATGCAGAAAAAGCATTTGACAAAATCCAGCATCCATTCCTGATTAAAACACTTCAATGTATAGGGACAGAGGGAATATTCCTGAATTTCATCAAATCTACAGCAAATATCATCTTCAATGGGAAAAAGCTCACAACTTTCCCACTGAGATCAGGAACACGACAAGGATGCCCACTCTCACCACTCTTGTTCAACATAGTACTAGAAGTCCTAGCAACAGCAATCAGACAAAGAGAAATAAAAGGTATCCAAATTGGCAATGAAAAAGTCAAACTCTCTCTTTGCAGATGACATGGTACTTTATATGGAAAACCCAGAATACTCCACCCCCAAACTACTAGAACTCATACAGCAATTCAGTAATGTGGCAGCATACAAAGTCAATGTACAAAAATCAGTTGCTTTCTTATACACTAGCAATGAAAATACAGAAAGTGAATTTAGAGAATTGATTCCATTTACTATAGCACCAAGAACCATAAGACACCTGGGAATCAAACTAACCAAAGAGGTAAAGGATCTGTTCTTGAGGAACTACAGAACACTCATGAAAGAAATTGAAGAAGCCACAAAAAGATGGAAGACCATTCCATGCTCTTGGATTGGAAGAATAAACATTGTTAAAATGTCTATACTGCCTAGAGCAATCTATACTTTTAATGCCATTCCGATCAAAATTCCACCAGTATTTTTCAAAGAGCTCAAGCAAATAATCCTAAAATCTGTGTGGAATCATAAGAGACCCTGAATTGCTAAGGAAATGTTGAAAAAGAAAAACAAAACTGGGGGCATCATGTTACCTGATTTCAAGCTTTACTACAAAGCTGTGATCACCAAGACAGCATGGTACTATAAAAACAGACACATAGACCAGTGGGACAGAGTAGAGAGCTGAGATATGGACCCTCAACTCTATTGTCAAATAATCATTGACAAAGCAGAAAAAAATATATAGTGGGAAAAAAGACAGTCTCTTCAATAAATGGTGCTGGGAAAACTGGACAGCGATATGTAGAAGAATGAAACTCGACCCTTCTCTTACACCGTACACAAAGATAAACTCGATAAGGATAAAAGACTTCAACGTGACAGGAACTTTGAGTTTTTTAAATGATAACCATTTTAATGAGTGTATTAATTCTCGGTGGATATTCCTATTAGTCATTTTCCTAAGTGGATAGTGGTATCTCATTTTAATTTGAGGATCTTTACATGTGCCTCTTTGTTTTCTGTATTTCTTGCTCCATAAAGTTTTCAAAACATTTTACGTATTTTTTGTTGGGTCATCTTTTTTCTTACTAATTTAGAAAATTGTTTTTGTATTGTATGTACATTTCTTTTAAAAATATGTACATTAGAGGGGCGCCTGGGTAGCTCAGTGGGTTAAAGCCTCTGCCTTCGGCTCAGGTCATGGTCCTGGTGTCCTGGGATTGAGCCCCGAATCAGGCTCTCTGCTCCACAGGGAGATAGTCTCAACTCTGCAGAGTTGAGATAGTCTTCATTATTTTTTGTATTAAAATATTCACTTCCATACCATTTGTTGAGAGGATATTTTTTTTCCTTCATTCAGTTACCATGAATTCTTTGCTAAAAATCAATTGGTCTCCTCTGCAAAACAGCATGGAGGTTCCTCAGAAAGTTGAAAATAGAGCTACCCTATGACCCAGCAATGCACTACTGGGTATTTACCCTAAAGATACAAATGTAGTGATCCGAAGGGGCACGTGAACCCAAATGTTTATAACAGCAAATTCCACAATAGCCAAAGTATGGAAAGAACCTAGATGTCCAACAACAGATGAATGGATAAAGAAGATGTGAGATATATATATATATACATATATATATATATACACACACACACATACATATATATATACATACATATATATATACACATACACATATATATATATATATATAATGCAGCCATCAAAAGAAATGAAATCTTGCCATTTGTGATGATGTGAATGGAACTAGAGTATATTATGCTGAGCGAAATAAGTCAATCGGAAAAAGACAACTATCATATGATCTCCCTGATATGAGGAAGTCGAGAAGCAACATAGAGGGTTTGGGGGGTAGAAAAATAAATGAAACAAGGTGGGATTGGGAGGAAGACAAACCATAAGAGACTCTTAATCTCATAAAACAAACTGAGGGTTGCTGGGGCGAGGGGGATAGGGAGAGGGTGGTTGGGTTATGGACATTGGGGTGGGTATGTACTATGGTGAGTGCTGTGAAGTGTGTAAACCTGGCGATTCACAGTTCTGTACCCCTGGGGCTAATAATACATTATATGTTAATTTAAAATAAATTAATTAATAAATAAGATATTAAAAAAATCAATTGGTTATATACTTACAGATTTATTTCTAGACTTTCTATTTTCTTCCATTTATCTGGATGTATATCAGATCAGCAACATCTCATCACTGATAGTCTGTAATCATCAAGCATGAATCAGCTGATTAGGTTCTTTAAAAAAAAGTTATTCTAGGGTGCCTGGGTGGCTCAGTGGGTTAAGCCGCTGCCTTCGGCTCAGGTCATGATCTTGGGGTCCTGGGATCGAGTCCCGCGTCGGGCTCTCTGCTCAGCAGGGAGCCTGCTTCCCTCTCTCTCTCTCTCTGCTTGCCTCTCTATCTACTTGTGATCTCTCTCTGTCAAATAAATAAATAAAATCTTTAAAAAAAAAGTTATTCTAGGTTCTTTATATTTCCACATGAACTTTAGAATCATTCGTTTACACTGAGATTTTCACAATTATACTGCATTTATACATTAATTGGGGAAAATGGAATCATGACCATGTTGAATCCTTCTATAAATGAATTTGGGCATATCTCTCTATCTACCTAGGCTATCTAAGTATATAAATATTTATATATTTGAAGTTAAAAGCATATTAAAATAACCTATATTTTTATATTTATTCTTGTTTCAATTATTTTTTATAAGTGGTACTTAAAAAATCAATTTTCAATTGCTCATTGCTAAGACAGAAAAATAGTTGATTTTTGTATATTTCTTATCTATCCTGAGATCTTGATAACGTCATTCATGAGGTCTGCTAGCATTTTGCAGATTTACAGAAATTTTCAACATATACAATCATGTCTTCTGAAAACAAAGACAATTTTACCCTTTAACTTTAGCATGTCTTTTGTTTAGTTTTCTTTATTGCACTAGCGGGAACTTCCAATTCAATGCTGAATAGAAGTATTGAGAGTGAACATCTATACTTTGTTTCTGATCTTACAAGGAAAGCACTGAGTTCTTCACCTTCAAGAATTATCAGAATTACATTAGTTGTATCTTTTTCATGGATGGCCTTTATCAGGTTGAATACTTTATTTGACCAGTTTGCTGGGACTTTTTAAAATCACAAACAGATGTTTAATTTTTTCAAGTCTGAACTTTATACTGAGGTTTATTTTTTTCTTATGGTTGTTCAATTGTCCCAGCATCATTTATTGAAAAGGTTGTTGATTACTTGGACTTTGTTCTTCTTTTTCAAATTTGTTCAAGCTATCCTGGGTCTTGTACTTTTCTATGTCCATTTTATAATTACTTTATGTATGTCTACAAACAGAATTTCCTGGCATTTCAATAGGAATTGCATTAAAACTTAGATTATTTTGGGGGAGAATTAATATCTCTACTATGATAAGTCTTCAAATACATGACATGTCTTTTCATTTACTTATGTCTTTGATTTTTTTTTCCAATTTTATTTATTTTTTCAGCGTAACAGTATTCATTCTTTTTGCACAACACCCAGTGCTCCATGCAAAACGTGCCCTCCCCATTACCCACCACCTGTTCCCCCAACCTCCCACCCCTGACCCTTCAAAACCCTCAGGTTGTTTTTCAGAGTCCATAGTCTCTTATGGTTCGCCTCCCCTTCCAAATTTTTTTTTTTAATAAACATATAATGTATTTTTATCCCCAGGGGTACAGGTCTGTGAATCGCCAGGTTTACACACTTCACAGCACTCACGATAGCACTTACCCTCCCCAATGTCCATAGCCCCCTCCCCCTCTCCCAATCCCACCTCCACCCAGCAACCCCCAGTTTGTTTTGTGAGATTAAATGAAACAAGATGGGATTGGGAGGGAGACAAACCATAAATGTCTTTGATTTTTTATTGCATTTCTAAAATTTCCTGATAACCTATAAATGATTCACTAGATTTATACCTAAGTATTTAATTTTATTCAAGAAATTG
The DNA here is from genome assembly GCF_922984935.1 of Meles meles. Lineage (NCBI taxonomy): Eukaryota > Metazoa > Chordata > Mammalia > Carnivora > Mustelidae > Meles > Meles meles. The sequence continues at coordinate 26,052,148 of NC_060066.1, forward strand.
TAAATTGAATTTTTTTCAGTTTCCATGTGTTCATTGTTATTATTTAGAAATTGATTTTTTAAATTCATCTTGTATTCAGTGACCAAACTTAATGCACTTATTAGTTCTAGGAGTTTATTTTGTAGATTGGGATCTTCTACATAAATGATCATGTAATTTTAAGTAGAAACAATTTCTTTCTTTCCGAGATATATTCCTTTTAATTTCTTTTCCATGCCTATGGATTCACCAGAACCTGTAGCACAATGCTGAGTAACAGTCATGTACTGTGTTAGTGATCTAAATAAAAAAATTCAGCAATTCATCATTATGATGTTTCAGGTTTTGTACATGTTCTTTATCAAGTTTTGGATGTTCCCTGTCTTCCTAATTTGCTGAGGGTTTTTATCATCAATGGATGTTGAATTTTATAAAACACTTTTTCTGTGTCTATTGATTTGATCATTAAATTTTCTTTTATAACTTGTTGATATGGTGGATTACATTAATGGATTTTCAAAGATTAAGCCAGCCTTCTGTAATTTGACTAAATCTCACTAGATCATGGTGTGTAATTCTTTTTATACCTTGATGAATCAGTTTACTAATATTTTATTGAAGGTTTTGTATTTATTGAGAGGTATTGTTTTTGTTTTTTATTTTTATTTATTTTCTGTTTTTGTAATGACTTTGTCTGGTTTTATAAATAATGTAGTACTAACACTCTAAAATGAGTTGAGAAGTATTCCCTCATCTTCTATTTTCTGAAAAAGAATGGGTAAAATTGTTAATTCTTTATACGTTTAGTAGAATTCTCTATTAATATCTGGATATGTTACTTTTTTTTGCTAGTTTTTAATTACAAATTCAATTTTGAAATAGTTATAGTACTATTAAACTTTTCTATTTCATCTTCATTAAATTTTGGTAGCTGGACACAAACACATTGTATCTGAAATATAAAGAGATTTTCCTGAGTGTTCCTGCATGTGTTTAGATAAAATTAACATTATTCCACAGCATTCAATTTTTATAAGAAAAATACCTAAGAGATCAAGGAAATAGGGGATATGTGGGAAACTAAAGTCAGGGTGGAGATGAGGATAAACAAGTGGGTAATGTCAGTAAAGGGGGAATGGGGTTAGAAAGCAAAGGAAATTTAGTGTAGCCACTTCTCTCATTTGCTTTGTAAATACTTTATCACATCTGTCTTCTGAATAATTGGACTGCATAATACAATGCTTAGCCTCTTAATGCTCATGTTAAAATCACATAAGATTGTGTGTTCTGTAATTCAGTGACTTTGAAAAATCTAACTAAGAACACAGACATCTGTGTTGGAAAAAAGCACAGCCTGGTCAGTGTGGATATCTGTACATTCCACACACAGAGTACTCATGATTTGCATGGCATGGAAGATTAGTGCCTTTAATGTCATCCCAGAAATAGATTACTTTTGTGGCTAAAATAATTTTCTAACCTATAATAGGCTGTGGAATGTAATAGAAACCTTATGAGTTTTTCTTCCTTGACTATTTTTAAAGATGCTGGTTTTTACTGAGACTATGAAACACACTTCTGTCCAGACATCACTGAATACATAAAATTAGTAGTTTCTGAAGGGGTTCTATTAAATAATTGTACAACATGTTATTTGATTTTATGTCAAAGTTTGGGGATGGGAGAGTTACTTTTTAAATAAAGAAAAGAAATTCTGTATTAAAACTTCACAAAAAATACAGAAGAGGAAGATATGGTTATAAAACAACAATTCAATGTCTTTTTTACTGGGGTACCATTCCTCATCCCCAAAGGCAGTTTTGGTGGCTATTATTTATTAGAGCACACTATGAGAAATGTTACGATATTATTTAACTTGATAGACGTCTGTTTATCATCTATAATTTAAAATATGCTTATGGGTTCAGGGATAAATCCAATGTGGTTACTGCTTCTAACTCTGTATCTATAGAACATGTACAATATAATCACATAAATGTTGCGAGAAGTGCCATAAGAAGTGAGCCTGGTGATGGGTATTATGGAGAGTGCGTATTGCACGGAGCACTGTATGTAGTGCATAAACAATGAATGCTGGAACAGTGAGAGGAAATAAAATGAAAAAAAAAAAAAACTAAAAGAGGGCATATGCACAAAAAGCTTATATTCATGGATTTTTCATAAATAGCATCAGTATACATCTACTATTCATCAATCATTGTGCTCAGCACCAGAAATTTAATAACCTACCTTCAAAAGAAATGGAAAATAGTAGTGAGGATGGAAAACTTACTACTATACAAAATAATAATGATGTGCTAAGACTATGCAGAGGAAATTTTGTATTTATCTCAATCTTGAAACTTTAAGACTTGGCTTCACTGAGAATGATGAAGTAACCAAATGAAAATAAAAAATATAGAGAGACATTTTAGCCTTAAAGAGAAGTTCATGAAAAGGTCTTGAGTTAAGATGAAAGGATGAATTTTAGGAAATTTTTACAGGTCAAAGTAAGACAGTTGGTCTCACAAAATCTTGGACAACAGAAGGATCCAGAGAAAAGAAGTGGGTCAAAAGAAGTAAAAGAGGAAAAGGGGAAAGAAGGGAGAGAGAGCAGGAAAGAGAAAGAAGTAAAATTGGGAGGTTGCAGGAGAACTATGTGGGGAGAGTGAGGTTTTGGATGATTAGAATAATTATGGGTTTGAGGTCTGACTGTGCCTGAGGGTACTAAAGATGAGGAAAGACAGGTCATTAGGTTTGAATGATTTTAGGGCACTGGAAAGATGTTAAAGCCCAAAAAGGACACCTGTTGTTGCAAGTGCTAACTTTCAAAGAGTTGAGAACCAAAGGTCAGAGGATAACAGCAGTAAGGATCTGACAAGAGAGTTAGAAACCAAAGACATAGGCTTAAAATAGATTTCAACACTTCTAAAAACTGGTAAAGATCTGTGATTCTCTCAGATTTCCTACACTTAACTGATTAAAAAATTTTTTGTACTGCTTACAGTTATATTCTCTGAGGCACTATCTTACAATAGAAAAGGTTGCATCTGATTTTAAATATCAGTTTATTAAAATGAATAAGTAAATATCAGTTTATGATTAGTTACTTATTTCTGCAGGAAATTAAAAAATAAAAAAATTTATAAAGTGTAATATTGGCAAGTTACACTGTATTATTATATTTGTGCACTGAATAGGCAATGAAATTTGATATCATTATTAAATTATTATGTCCATTCCAATTTATTAATTACTCAAAAGACAGGTTTTGAATTCTTCTTGGATGCAAATCATAATAGTAAGCTATAAATTTATGACATTTAATCATTATCATATTTTTCTTTGATTTAATTCTCCTAAAATCCAGTTTAGTAATTTAAAACATATAATCATGAGAATGGCTGTTTTGAGTGTAAAATGGAAAATACCTTAGAACAAGCAAAATCTCATTTCCAGACATTCTTCTTTTTTCTTTTTTCTCACCATAACATATACCATCCCCAATGTCTGTCACCCAGCCACCCTATCCCTCCCACCCCTCTCCACTCTGACAACCCTTAGTTTGTTTCCTGAGATTAAGAGTCTCGTATGGTTTGTCTCTCTCTCTGGTTTCATCTTGTTTCATTTTTCCCTCCCTTCCCCTAATATCCTTTGCCTTGTTTCTCAAATTCCTCATATCAGTGAGATCATATGATAATTGACTTTCTCTGACTTATTTCACTTAGCATAATACCCTATAATTCCATCCATGTCACTGCAAATGACAAGATTTCCCATTTTTGATGGCTGCATAGTATTCTATTATAAATATATACCACAACTTCTTTATCCATTCATCTCTTGATTTACATCTAGGCTCTTTGCATAGTTTGGCTATTGTGGATATTACTGATATTAACATTCAGGTTCACATGCCCTTCAGATCACTATATTTGTATTTTTAGTGTAATTACCCAGTAGTGCGATTGTTGGGTCATAGGGTAGCTCTATTTTCAACTTTTTGAGGAACCTCCATGCTGTTTTTAAGAATGGTTGCACCAGCTTGCATTCCCACCAAGAGTGTAGGAGGGTTCCCCTTTTTCTGCATCCTCGCCAGCATCTGTCATTTCCTGACTTGTTAATTTTAGCCATTCTGAGTGGTGTGAGGTGATATCTCATTGTGGTTTTGATTTGTATTTCCCTGATGCCGAGTGATGTGGAGCACTTTTTCATGTGTCTGTTGGCCATCTGGATGTCTTCTTTGCAGAAATATCTGTTTATGTCTTCTGTCTATTTCTTGATTGGATTATTTGTTCTGTGGGTGTTGGGTCTGATAAGTTCTTTATAGATTTTGGATACTAGCCCTTTATCTGATATGTCACTTGTGAATATCTTCTCCCATTCTGACAGTGGTCTTTTGGTTTTGTTGACTGTTTCCTTTGCTATGCAAAAGCTTTTGATCTTGATGAGGTCCCAGTAGTTCATTTTTGGCCTTGCGTCCCTTGTCTTTGGCAAGGTTTCTAGGAAGAAGTTGCTGCGGCTGAGGTCGAAGAGGTTGCTGCCTGTGTTCTCCTCAAGTATTTTGATGGATTCCTGTCTCACATTGAGGTCTTCCATCCATTTGGAGTCTGTTGTTGTATGTGGTGTAAGGAAATGATCAAGTTTCATTCTTCTGCATGCGGCTGTCCAATTTTCCCAACATCATTTGTTGGAGAAACTGTCTTTTTTCCATTGGACATTCTTTCCTGCTTTGTCAAAGATTAGTTGACCATAGAGTTGAGGGTCTATTTCTGGGCTCTCTATTCTGTTCCATTGATCTGTGTGTCTGTTTTGGTGACAGTACACTATCTTGATGGTTGCAGCTTTGTAATGGAACTTGAAGTCTGGAATTGTGATGCCACCAACTTTGGCTTTCTTTTTCAACATTCTTCTGGCTATTTGGGATCTTTTCTGGTTCCATATAAATTTTAGGATTATTACTTCCATTTCTTTGAAAAAAAAATGGATGGTATTTTGATAGGGATTGCACTGAATGTGTAGATTGCTTTGGATAGCATAGACATTTTCACAGTATTGGTTCTTCTAATCCATGAGCATGGAATTTTTTTTTTTCATTTCTTTGTGTCTCCCTCAATTTCTTTCATGAGTACTCTATGGTTTTCTGAGTATAGATTCTTTGCTACTTTGTTTAGATTTATTCCTAGGTATTTTATGGTTTGGGGTACAATTGTAAATGGCATTGATTCCTTAATTTCTCTTTTTTGTGTCTTGCTGTGGTGTATAGAATTACAACTGATTTCTGTGCATTGATTTTTATATCCTGACACTTTACTGAATTCCTGTCTGAATTCTAGTAGTTTTGGAGTTTTGGAGTAAAGTCTTTTGGGTTTCCCACATCAAGTATCATATCATCTGCAAAGAGTGAGAGTTTGACTTCTTCTTTCTAATTCTGATGACTTTTATTTCTTTTTCTTGTCTGTTTGCTGGGGCTAGGGCCTCTAGTACCATATTGAATAGCAGTGGTGATAGAGGACATCCTGATAGAGGACCTTCTTGCCCTTAGGGGAAAAGCTCTCAGTTGTTTCCCCCTTAAAATGATATTCATTGTGGGTTTTTCATAGATGGCTTTGATGATAATGAGGTATATATTTTCTGTGCCTACACTGTGAAGAGTTTTGATCAAGAAAGAATGCTGTGCTTTGTCAAATGCTTTTTAAGCATCTATTGAGAGTATCATATGGTTCTTGTTCTTTCTTTTATTAATGTATTATATCACATTGATTGATTTGCAGATGTTGAACCAACTTTGCAGCCCAGGAATAAATTCTTCTTGGTTGTGGTAAATAACTCTTTTACTGTACTGTTGGATCCTACTGGCTTATTTTGCTGAGAATTTTTTCATCTGTGTTCATCAGGGAGATTGGTCTGTAATCCTCCTTTGTCTTTGGTCTTTATCTGGCTTGGGGATCAAGGTAATGCTGGCCTCATAAAACAAGTTTGGAAGTTTTCCTTTCATTTCTATTTTTTGGAACAGTTTCAGGAGAGTAGGTATTAATTCTACTTTAAATTCTTGGTAGAATTCCCCTGGGAAGCCATCTGATCCTGGCTCTTGTTTGTTGGGAGATTTTCGATGACTGCTTCAATCTCCTTACTGGTTATGGGTCTGTTCAAGTTTTCTATTTGTTTCTGGTTCTGTTCTGGTAGTTTATCTGTCTCTAAGAATACATCCATTTCTTCCTACTGATCTAATTTGCTGGAGTATAGTTGCTCATAAAGTGTTCTTACACCTGTTGGTATTTCCTTGGTTGGTTGTTATCTCTGCTATTTCATTCATGATTTTATTAATTTGGGTCCTTTCTCTTTTCTTTTTGAGAAGTCTGGCCAGAGGTTTGTCAATCTTATTAATTCTTTCAAAGAACAAGCTCCTAGTTTCATTGATGTGTTCTGTTGTTGTTTTTTTGGTTTCTATTTCATTGCTTTCTGCTCTGATTTTTATGATGGGTTTAGGCTTTCTTTGTTGTTCTTCAGCTCCTTTAGATGTAGGGTTAAGTTGTATGCGTGCAACCTTTCTTGTTTCTTGAGCAAGGCTTGCATTGCCATATACTTTCCTCTCAGGATGGCCTTTACTGTGTCCCAAAGATTTTGAACAGCTGTGTTTTCATTTTTATTTGTTTCCATGAATTTTTTCCATTCTTCTTTAATTTCATGTTTGACCCATTCATTCTTTAGTAGGATGCTTTTCAGCCTCCATATTTTTGAGTTCTTTCCAACATTCCTCTTATGATTGAGTTCTAGTGTTGTGGTCCAAAAATATGCAGGGAATGACCCTAATCTTTTACCAGCTGAGACCTGATTTTTGACTCAGGATATGATCTATTCTGGAGAATGTTCCATGTACACTAGAGAAGAAAGTGTATTCTGTTGCTTTGTGATGGAATGTTCTGTATGTATTTGTGACATCAATTTGGTCCAGTGTGTCATTTAAAGCCATTGATCTTTTTCTTAAATGATCTGTCCATTTCTTTGAGGGGGTGTTAAAGTCCCCTACTATTATTTTATTATTGTTGACGTGTTTCTTTGATTTTTGTTATTGGTTTATATAGTTGGCTACTCCCATATTAGGGGCATAGATATTTAAAATTGTTAGTTCTTCTTGTTGGACAGACCCTTTAAGTATGATATACTGTCTTTCCTCATATCTTATTATAGTCTTTGGCCTAAAATCAATTTATCTGATATATGGATTGTCACTGCAGCTTTCTTTTGATGTCCATTAGCATGGTAAATTTTTTTCTACCCCTTCACTTTAAATCTGCAGGTGTCTTTGAGTCTAAAATGAGTTTCCTGCAGACAGCATATCAATGGGTCTTGTTTTTTTATCCATTCTGATAATTTATGTCTTTTTATTGGGACATTTAGCCCATTTACATTCAAGGTAACTATTGAAAGATATGAATTTAGTGCCATTGTATTGCCTCTAAGGTGACTTTTACTCCATATTGTCTCTGTTCCTTTCTGTCCTGTGTTACTTTTAGGCTCTCTCTTTGCTTAGAAGACCCCTTTCAATATTTCCGTAGGGCTGGTTTGGTGTTTGTAAATTCTTTTAGTTTTTGTTTGTCCTGGAAGTTTTCTATGTCTCCTTCTATTTTCAATGACAGTTTAGCTGGATATAGTATTCTTGGCTGCATAATTTTTTTTTCATGTGGTGCTCTGAATATATCATGCCAGTACTTTCTGGCCTGCTAGGTCTTTTCGGATAGGTCTGCTACCAATCCAATATTTCTACCATTGTGTGTTATAGACGTCTTATCCCAGGCTGCTTTCAGGATTTTCTGTTTGTCACTGAGAGTTGCAAGTTTTACTACAAGATGATGGGTTGTTGACCTATTTTAATTGATTTTGAGGGGTTTTCTCTGTGCCTCCTGGATTTTGATGCTCATTCCCTTTGCCAAATTAGGGAAATTTTCTACTACAATTTGCTCCAATTACTTTCTGCCTTCTCTCTCTTCTTCTGGGATCCCAATTATTCTAATATTGTTTCATCTTATGGTATCACTTATCTCTTGAATTTACCCCTTGTGGTCCAGTATTTGTGTATCTTTCTTTCTCTCAGCTTCTTTCTTCTCCATCATTTTGTCTTCTATATCACTAATTCTCTTCTTTCTCTTTTATCCTAGCAGTATGAGCCTCCATTTTTTATTGCATCTCATTAATAGCTTTTTTTATTTCAACTTGGTTAGATTTTAGTTCTTTTATTTCTCCAGAAAAGCTTCTCAAGTATCTTCTATGCTTTTCTCAAGCCCAGCTAGCATGTTTATAATCATCATTCTGAGCTCCAGTTCTGACATCTTAGTAATGTCTGTATTGATTAGGTTCCTAACCATTGGCACTGCCTCTTGTTCTTGTTTTGAGGTGAGTTTTTCTGCCTTGTCATTTTAACCAGATAAGAATAAATAAATGAGAGAACAAAATACTAAAAGGGTATCAATGACCCCAGAAAAATAAAAAATGATCAAATCAGAAGAGTTCTGAAACTAGGGATGAAGAACGAGAAAAAAGAAAAAAATATATATTTATGTATTTTGGTCTGTTAGAGGAAACTGCCTCCCAAAATTTTAAAGAAAGAGAAGCATATATATTTATATACAAAAATAAGGTCAAATACAATGAAGGGATGTAATATGACTATAATAATGAAAATTTTAAAAAATTAAGTATTGATAAGATAAATAGTTTAAAGGTTAAAATAGGAAAGAGGAAAAATGTTTAAAAATAGAATAAGAAAAAAAATAACATTAAAAAAATTAACTTTGAAAGACTAAATAATCATGGTATAAAAGCCATGAATTCTATGTGCTGTATTTTCCTAGCACTGATGTTTTGCAGTTCTCATTGATCAGTAAACTTGGTTTTTGCTGGATGTTCTTGCCTATCTTCTGGAGGTGGGGACTGTTGCAGTTATTCTTCAATGTCTGACCAAAGCAGAATTGCACCTCCCTTGCCAGTGCTCAGGCTAATAATCTGCTTACATTTGCTTGTGGTATCTTTTGTTACCTGAGCACTTTCTGTAGAGCTTTGGAGGTTGAGAATGAAAATGGCGGCCTCCAAATATCCAATCCAGAGGAACCGAGAGCTCAGGGCCCCACTTCTCAGTGCAGCTTCAGAGACAAGCAGTCAATCACTCCTTTCTCTCTGGTCAGTAGCTGTGTTCCATGCTACCCCATCCTCTTAGCAAGTTTTTCTATCTCGGGCACATGGCCCCGTTTGGAGTCTCCAATCCTAGCAGATTCCTGTGGCACATTCCCCCGCCATTCCTCCCAGAGGAAGAAGGGGTAGGTCTCCTCAGATCTCCCACTTGTGGGATCCCTGCTTGAAGAGTCCTGACCTTACTGTGCCTCAGATCATGGTTTAAGGTAACCCTGAGCATAGAGCTCACTTCTCGGTTCCATCTCTGCAGCCAGCTTCCTCACTCTGATACCTGAGAACTCTACTGCACTCAGGCATCCCTGGTCTTTCTGTGACCCCATGGGTCCTAAGACTACACTGTCCTTGCTAGGTCTCATCCTCCTGCTTAGACTCTGTAGCAATATTCCTCAGTGGAACAGACTTCTAAAAGTTCTGATTTTGTGCTCCACAGGAGCCAGCTCTTCCCTTTGCAATCTCTCTTCCCATCTATCACCTCAAATTCACTTCTCCGCATGTCCTACCTTAGAAAATGTGGTCACTTTTCTGTTCATAAAATTGCTACCATTCTTCTCCTCAATCTCCTGTTGAGTTTATAGGTCTTCAGAATGGTTTGATAACTATCTAGCTGAATTCCTAGGAATAGGCAAAATTTAAGTCTGCCAGTCCTCTATCATCTTGCTGCTCCTCCTCTAGACATTCTTTATCATATTACTTTTTAATATTTTTGTACAACTCTTGCCACCGTCTGAAATTATCTTGCATTATCTTTGTGACTTTCTTTATTTTCACTTTGCAAGATTGTGGATCTTGTCTGTAGTATTTCTACTGTATTTCCAACCCTTAGTGTCACTGTTTGTTATATAATCAGTGCTCAGTAAATAATTGTTGAATACACTAAATCTCTTTGTTATCCAGAAGACTTTGTACTAGAATGAACCCATATATGGTTACCTTCAAATGACCAAAGTGAGATAAGGATAGCAATGATTTATATTTAGGAAATACCTCCTTTAGTACTTAATAAATTATCTGAGTTAATTTAATGGAATCATTCTAGGCAGCAATTATGCTCAATCCTCCATTTCCTAGATGTCCTGATAGCATATGAAATATGGTACAGGAATATTTATATGAATTTCCCAGATTGCTTCATAAGATATAGACAAAGCCATATTGTATAAATTATCTTTAATAATATGGAGACTATCATTGGGAAGGAGAGATGCTGTGATACACTTGCTTCCTGGTTCAGCGTCTTGGCTTACCTATAGTTCTGCTTCATAAACTGAAACATTGAAGCTGTCAGAAATATCTTCTTATCTGCACCCCTGTTAAATTTCCATTATTTCCTCCATCTCATGTGCATTGTGCTTCTAGCTACTGTAGCTCTAACATATTCAGTTCCACCTTTCTCAATTCCTGAAGGTGGATTCGGGTTGCAAACTATAGTTCCATGGTAGCTATTAGTTGCCTTTTCTACCCTCTGTTGCTGAAATTATCTTTGATGTCCCTAGGCAATATGGGAAGTTTATCCTCTTTATTGTCTGTTTCATCTTCTTTCCTCTCTCACTTGTTGATATCCTTGTTGAGTTCTTTCTCATTTATTGGATCTTCTAAGGACCTCTCTCCAAACTCTGTACTTTAATGTATTACAACCATCCATGTATTATAGTCTCATTATACTTAGAAATGTGTGCAGACTGTCTAAAATAATTTAAGCTTTCCCTAGTGGATATTTATGGGCATGAAATCAAGGAAGTGAAGAAAACCAAATTGTAAATCAAATCCTGGCATGGAATATGCTAGTTTATTGAAAATATAATTGTATCAAATCTAAATACTTTCTCTTTGAAATTGCTTTTCAAACCAAACCAACCAACAAGCAAGCAAAGGAAAGCATAACCTGGATAGTTTTGAAAGTAATGAAGTAAAAATTTAAAACTTCAGTCTTAACATTTAAAGTCATATACATATCTTTATTTGCTAAATTCAGATATGAACAAAGGAGGCATCTGCAACAATAAGTAGAGTCACCCCTATGAAAAGAGAAAGAAAATAGGGCATTAATAGAGAAAAGTTTGAGAAGATGCATTCCAAAGCAGAATGAGGGATAAGAACCTATCTTCATGTTAGAATCATGAACATTAAATCACACAATTATATTGCCAAGACCATTCTTTACACCTGTGCATATACCTTTGCCCACAATGATACAGTAGAGGTGAATTCATATTTCTATGCCATGGCAGATAGCCATCAATGGAAAATGATGGCTAGTTCCCAAATATTGTGGGAAAGTAGGTTTTGGGAGAAATAAGCGAACAGTTTCGATAAAGGGTCCTTACATCACCATTTCTACATCTCGACACTGATTAATATGTACAACATATATCCCAATCTCCTCATATGGGTACCCTAGAGTGACTGCCTGCAAAGCACTAAGAGTTGTAATCACCACCCCAACACACACACACACACACACACACACACACACACACACACCAGCTATTTTGCTGTGTGTTGAAGAAAAGCAAAAGCTTTAAAGAATAGTAAGGATACACCATATACTGGTTATTAGGAAATCTTAATGAAGAACTCTCCTTCACTAAAATAATAATAGTAATAGTCTAGTATTAGTATCGTAATAGTCTAGCTTTTGAGAATATTTTACTTTGACTTTATAGCACACACCTAGGATTTAAATGTGTAAGTATGTGAGTGTAATATTCCTTTGTTGACTGAAATTAGAGAAACTGCTTCCCTGGAAGTCTTCAAAGGACATAAAACAGGAGTGTTACTTCATCTCTTGACCATGACCAGTATCTGGGGCATAGTTCCAAAACTTTTACTCTATCTAGGTAACTTGCTTTAAGGAGACTATGAATTGGTACCTTTGTGACTAAATATATGGAGAATAAATATACATCAAAAATACAATCTGTTTTCTGTCTGTCACTTGGGGCAGCCCTCCAGTGCATTATAGAAGTATATATTATGAAACATAATTACAAAAATTTGTGGTATTAGAAATCATATTAAAAGAGTGGTTGCTGGGGCACCTGGATGGCTCAGTGGGTTAAAGCCTCTGCCTTCAGCTCAGGTCATGATCCCAGGGTCCTGGGATTGAGCCCCGCATCAGGCTTTCTGCTCGGCTGGGAGCCTGCTTCCTCCTCTCTCTCTCTGCCTGCCTCTCTGCCTACTTGTGATCTCTGTCAAGTGGATGAGTAAGGTCTTAAAAAAAAAAAAAAAAGAGTGGTTGCCCTATGAAAAGAAATTGGGACATTTGCCATAGAATATGAAATATGGAAAATATATAAGGTGATAAGAGTATATCAATTGCTTTGAAGTCTTTCTATTTTCTAACTATATAAATATATATTTGAGGAGCATAAAGATCAGCACCATTAGCTCAGCCTCTTTTATGCTTATTACTATCCAGGCAATAAATTTGGGTGAATAAAAAATTATTTCCAGTTCACAGTTTATTTTATTAATATATGCAATCTGATTAAAAAGCACATTTGGAGTTGCAGCATTCTATGATTGACTTTCCTATGCATAAAATAACTATTTTTATTTAAAAATTAACAATGCAATATCATGAATATTATATACAGGTAGACATTTCTCTGGGTCCCAATTCAGTGAAAAAATATACTTGTGAAAAATTTTTAAAGATTTTTTTGTTGTTGTCTTTTATAATTCAGGTTATCTGGAATGAATATACCACCACCAATTATCAGCAACAAAAACTGGCTCAGACTGCATTTTGTTACAGACAGCAATCACCGATATCGTGGATTTAGTGCTCCCTATCAAGGTATGTTTAATGAATTCCTCTGTCTCTTTTGATATGTGAAATGATTTTGGTATATATAGCCAGATTTTGCAATAGAAGCAAAATACCTTTTGCATTAATAAATGGTAATTTGAATAAGCAAAAATAGTCATTCTCTTGCTGAGGTAATAATGTGATAACTAAATTACAATAGAAAAGTTAGTTGGTTTTTATAACACCATGTTCAAAATAGAGAATATTATGAACTCTGAAAGATAATATGTTACAGATGTCATGTTTACTTTAATAAAGTGCTTCAGCAGATAGACATGCTTCCTAAAGCTGTACCACAAAACACTGCAGAAAACCTGCAGTTGTAAATAGGCTATCAATTGAAATCCATTTTCATATACAGTGTGTTTGCTATTGCTAGTTTAATTAACCTTGTTAGGATTATTATCCACTATTTTTATTAAGAGGCATAATTTTGAATAAGAGGGATATAGTATTTGATGTATTAACTTGAAAAATCTCTTTAGAACAAGATTATTATGAAGATGGAGTGTTAATGAAAATGTAGCTTCTACAATATTTATTAACATTATGTGGGTTTAGTGTACTTTATCCTCAGACTACTTATGTAAATAATTCATTTCATTCTCAGTAGTGTATCAGCTCCTGTTAAGGGAATCGTGAGCACTGCCATAGTTACATTTTTCCATTTATCTGTTTTTCTTTTTTTTATTTAATGCTTTCCTTTTTAGTAGTCTTAAGTCTTAGGCACTTTACAAATTTAATATGGTGACTTCAGGCAGCTTATAATTAATACCTAAAATGTTATTATGCCACACACTGTTTTCTGGAATACAAATTTCAGCAATTAATTTATATTTTGAAGACCAGTAACCTATCTGTAGATGTCCTTTCAATGAGATTTCTGACAATAATAGTAACAGATTAATGTGATTGGTATTTTGACATTTATAATAATGTATTGGGTATTACTCGAATAAAAATCTCTAAAATAATAAAAGAAAAGATTTTGGACAAAATCCACTGTAGAAAATTCTATAATTTCTATTGCTAATGTAGTTAATTTGAGTGGAAGCATGAATGAAAATATGCTCTTAAATCCTTTCTCATAACAGAATACATTACTCATCATAAAATACTATATTTTAAAATTGAAAATTAAATATGCATAGAAAATTACTTTTATATATTTTATTAAAAATAGCTGTCCAGAGCATAGTAACTTGAATCATACCAGTTTCAGTCAGTGTCACATTTAAATTGGAAATAATATTTTGTTGAATTTCCAATTTCAATATCTAAAACTTTTTTGTACTTCAGGAATCAGAGGACTCTTTCTATAAAAAAAAAAAAAAATCTTGCAGAGCTTCTTTATCTCTCTGGGTTGACCCCTTCCTTTTGGAGTTTTCTAGCGGCATGATTTTATGTCTCTAATTCCCCTCTTCCATGGGTTAAAGCAGATGGCATGGCAGAAATTCAAAAGACTATCATCTTTGACTCATGTGGTGATCTTTTCTACTAGATTCATGGCATCTTTCAGTCAGATGTCTTTTCTTCCTTATCTGAATAGAAATAAAGTATTTTATATTTAAATGTACAACCTGGAGGGAAAAAATGATCTATCTCAAAAATAAAATGACACTTCATTTGCTTTATGTAGTATGGTTTCATGAAACTGGTATCTTTAGATAGGGTTGTTTTGCATCATAAGGCAATAGTGCTAAGCTTCCAGTAGATTTGTGTATGTAATTATTATTTTCAGTATTCTACTTGCTGATCTTAAATTGACTTTTATAGTACCTTCAGGTTCAATTTGATTTTCTAGCATTGCCTATCTGGTTTCAGGAGTGAAAAAGAGCCTAACAATGAATTCACTGCAGTAAAATAGAAAGGAAGTGTTTTATGGGGGATGCATTTTTTCTATTTTCTTCATCAAAAGGAGTTCAAAGATGATAATTTTTAGTGTAATCTATGTCTATTCAGTGTAGAGGAAATAAAGTGGCCTACAAAAATGGAAGCTATGATTTTATAACACGATCAAGGAAAAGTTTTATTATATAAAAATCCACTTTTACATGTAACCTTTTAAAACTTTTGTCATTTAGGCCTGATTTTTCTAATACATTATGTCCAAACAGTATTTTACCTAGACAAATTCATTTGGAGAAGTAATTCTTGAAACTATAAACAAATTTGGGCTAAAAAAATAAATAAATAAAATAAAAAACCTCAGAAGCTAACTTAAATAACTGTAAAATTCATAATTTTGACAACCTGAAAGGCACGCCCTAGCATGAAATGCTAACCTTCCTGTTTTACATTGTTCTCTGCTGCCATTGCATATCACTGGTATCTAGATTAAAGACAATGAAAGAGAACAAAAATTATGGAATATACTGTACAGAAGTCAGAACCAGGTCTCCATGTAATATAGATTCTTAATAACTCAAAAACTTATTGCATACCCAGTGATTATTATTGAATTATCTATTATTTTGAAATTGTTTAATGTTTTAATGAAGCTCTAGGTTTCCAAAGACTGATTAGTTTCTCCATAGCATTTTTGTTTAATCTGTGTTTTTAATAAAAAACAAAACGAAACAAAAACAAAAAAAAAGAAACTTTGAAAATTAACTGCAAACTTACTAAGGTTCCTGATTAGCTGTGTTTTATAGTGTGTCCCATCATGGATGGAGTGGGCACATAGACACACTAACATGCTTTCCTTAATAGAGCATCCTTTAAATTGTGTTAGAAGTTAGCTTCCTTGTTGGGTAAGATATAATTTCAGTAGGGTTAAGTAGAGGTAGTGGAGAACACACTAACAAATGTTGTTTTCACACAAAAATGCTCAGAAAAGTCTTGATTTAAATAAATTACCTTTGATATGCAAATTGCTTCCCCCTCTCCAGATCCCACACTGAATATGTCCACTAATATCTAAAATAAAACTCTTTTTTCCCCAGTTTTTTTATATTGAAAATCCCTTCTTTGAAAACCCTATTATTATCTCTACTATGTTTCACGATGTTTTCCTCTTTAATTTGCAACTCTTGCCCCAAGAAATTTATTTCAATATCATTAGTCTTTGCTTTTCAAATTCTTCTTGCATTCAAGTTTCATTAAATCTCTTCTAATGAGAACTTGAATTGTTCTATGTCACACATAAGTGGTGTAATTTTTCTTATCTGTCATATTTGGAAGTTCTCATATTTATTTATTTATTGAAACCTTCATAACATTGTCATTTGATTTTTATTACAACCTAGAATCTATTATTTTCCATTTTTATGAATATTTGATCATGTGTTCTTAATTTCTAAATTGGAAAGAGATTTTCAGATGACAATTGTCCAATACATAAAGCCTTACCTCTAAATCACGTTTATTTAAAAGTATTGTGTTTTTACCCATCAGTCTCCATTATTCAACTATAAAATATTATTACATTTTTAATTTTAAGTTATTCAACATTTCACATCTTTTTAATGCACAAAGATACTGTATCTGTAGATAATTACAATATTGTCTTTGATATATAAGTTTAGGAAATGCAGCATATAATTAATTCCAGTTATCCAATTATATGAATATTTCTATATTACACATTATATTTAGTAGATTCTTCCACATTTTATCACATTTTGATTTTCCCTTTCCTCCTATAACCTTGTTTATGTGATTCTTCTTACGTAGGTTAACATTTTATAGACATTGACTTTCAATTTAACAAAGATACATCAATAGTAAATACAGTGCATTTTAAAGTTAGGAAGGAATATACTTTATATTACATAGTTTCTCAAAGGGGTTGTCATCCTTTTTGGGATCAGCTGTGTATCTTTTTGGTGAGAAAAACATATTTAATGAATGGATCTTTCAAATTGTATTGAAAATGCACTGTCATAAACCTCAGTTAGACAGAGAACTGTGACATTTTAAATGCACATAATTTAAGTGAAAAAAACTTTGGAGTAGTATCTATTTCTTAGATTTGGAAATTTTTTGACATAAATATGAGTGCAGAGTTACTAAACAAAGATAAATAAGATTATCAGGGGTCCAGAGTAGTCTATAAGGGAAAACTATGAATTGGAGTCTGGGAGGTTACTAATTGTTATCTGAGTTGTTTGCACCTTGATTTCTTCATCAGTGGGGGGAAAAAAGTCACAGTTGCTAGGCATGTAACTATGGTGCAATCAAAATGTATTAGAATTTCTACGAGTTGAAGTTAGACATGCAGTGAATAAAGATGCTTCAGTGGAAAGAAATAATCAACCATGGGAAATGAGTGAGAAACACACTTTCTAACCATGAGATGAAATAGTTTAAACATTGTGATCAAACATAAATCTGAATCCTGGAAACACATATAAAAATGAAAAATTCTATGTTTTATAAATTAATTCCATTTCTCCAGAGAAGAAAGTACTTTTCCTTAGAACACAATTTTAAAGTGAAAAAAATACACTCATATAACATAACTCAGTTATGTTATAAAACATAACAATTTTTAGAATAACATAGTTCAAATTTAAAAATAAAACACAACATCAAAGCAATCTGTGTAATGCTATTTTTTTTTCTAATTTTGCTTAGGCATCAGTTTTTCTTTCTGTACCTTAGTCTATCTATTTATATTAAAGCACAAGGAATCCCATCTCAGCATTCTAATCACAAAATCCCTCCTCTAATTTGATAACTAACCATCAATGTGAGTCATAGGGTTTTAAGGTTGGAAGTGGGACATAGTAAGAGAAGATCAAAACTTTTGGTTCAGATCACATAGATGTACATAATTTACTGTAATAGAAATGTTGGACATGGCAATTAGGCTATTTTCCTGGTGAAGACAGTAGAAAGTGCTTTGCTAACACAGTTCCAGAGATATACTCTCTCTATACATATTTCATATTATAGTAGGTATTATTTATTTTTTAGACAGTACATACTGTAGGAAAATTCATAAATTGTACTTGAATTATTATCTCAAATAATCCCCTTTTCATAGATTAGACAAAATGCATTATTTTAAGCTTAGGAAATCAGCTATTTTCATTTACTGATAAGATGTTGAGTTCCATAAGATGTTGAGTTCCATTGGTGAATAGTGTTTGCGAATAACTTCTAATCTTGTACCTTATTTCCTTTTGATTTTATTATTAACATCACTTTCTTTTTTCTTCAGGTCTCATTTAGTGCTAAATCATTACTTTCATCTTGAAATTCTCTTTTTTTTCCTTTTAATTTTATTATGGGATTAAAAAAATAAACTTATTTTACTTCTTGCTTAATGAACTTGTCTGGTTTATGGAGTTCATAGTCACAATTAGTATGATGTCTACACAAGCAGCAGAAAAAAATGAAGATATTTATCAATATCTTCTAGTCAAATGGTCTAAGGAACTCTTGGTCTGTCTAGAAGAACCATTAAAAACTCCCTGATAGCATTTCCTCTGTGATGTAAATTTATGTTTTATAGTCCTTGCCAATATAACATTTAAGGCTTTTTACCATATTAGTTGATAATGATAGAATTAAATTCTTCCATAGCTAAATATATTTACTTTATTCATTTCCATCCTTAAAACTTATTTGCCAATCTTCTTATATATCCCTAGACCAAAATTCTGTTCAGAAATTGTGTATGTGTTTGACAGTAAACTGTCTAATTATTATTTCATTTCAAATTTCTCTGAAGTCGACATTTCACTGTGAAACACAACTAGTAACCTGAGTGAAACATTGTATATCAGAAATAGTGTTAGTGACTCATTTTTGCTTTAGTCAAACATAACTATTTCAATAAAGTACTTTATCTTGCTAAACATTTTAACAGTTATGAATTTAAATTAAGCCATATGACTGACTGTATTTAGAGTTGGACCAAAGTTTTAATATATGAAATAAGAAGTTAGATGTAGAGTGGAACATCAGGAATAATATTTTATTTATCTCACCTTGCTGTCTTATAGTCCTTTTATTCTGGTTGTGAGTTAACTATGTGCATTAACACAGAGGCTACCCAGAGTTATTGATGGATGTCATTTAGGAGAAACTGTATTTTGAAAACATTACATTCAGATTCCGATAAGAAGATCACTTAAAACCAGGTGACAATGGATTTTTAAACAAAGTACAGTAAGAAAATATAAAGAGAAATAATGTATGTACTTAAGAAATAGTCACAGAAATCAGTATATTCAAGATGACATGGAGATTCTATTACAGAATTTTCATTATTTTCTAATGAATTGAATCAGTCTCCAAAACATTGATATTAGAATGATTCTGATGTAGTCAAGAAAGAAAATATCATGGATTGTTACTTTAAAGAAATATCTTTAAGGCTTAGGTTTGTTAAGTATTTCTTTCTTAAGCCAATATTTTGATTGTTTCTTTTAAAAAGTAGTTAATGCTGAAAAAATCTTTATGGTTTGCTAAGTTTGCTTTCTTAGGCCAGTGTTTAGTCCATTTATATAAACCCTTTGTTGATAAATCTTAAAAAGTGAAAGGCAAATTATATTAACCTTCTGTTACAATCTAATAAAATTTGTAAGAATCCAGAAATATCTTGGTAAAGTGAGTGTGATTTAGATTACTATTTTCAAATACAGCATCTACTATGAATAGGAGATAATTGTCAAATATCCAATGGTGATACTTTCTAAAGCATATAGTAAGGTTTAAAATACAGTGCTTGACAACTGTACAACTGAAAAATTCCATTTTTGTATAACGTTTTAATTTGGCTCACACTTTCCTGTTAATGATAGGATGAACTTTCTAGTCTTTTCTAGGAAAAACACCTCTTTTGTGTTAACTCAACTTCCTTGGGGCAAAAATTCAGACTTTCAGTGTTTAGATCACTTCCTTCTTTTTAAAAGAGAATTTCTGGATATAGGTGATAGTCTATGAGGTCTAATAGTGATGGGATAAAATGGCCTGTCCATATCTTAACCCTTGCTCTGATTCATAAATATTAACCAGTTTCAGTGAAAATGTCACTTCTTGGTAACTAGGAATTCTGTAGACATCTACTGCTGGCATCCATAAGGCAATTTGTAGTATGCTCTTTAAGCATGGTCAGCCATCCACCTTTCTGACTCTATTCCATGACACCTTTGCTGGTCTTCCCATCTACTCTTTAGCTGAAGCTCTTTAAGTCTCATTTTCTACTACAATTTTTCTTTTTCACTTACCGTAATAACCCCATGGCAGGGTCCTCGCTCTGTGTTAATTCACTCATACCTCTCTGCCACCTAATATCCATTGGTCAGTAAAGTGTGAAACTACCCACTTGCTGAACACATATTGCTCTAATGCTCAGCTGAATCTGGGTATATCTTTAAGGAGTTTACATTTTTCCATAAGTCAATGCTGTAAGATTTCAGAAATAATTTCTTTAGCAAATATAGTTTAACAAATTCATATAGATGGTTTTACTGTATCTAACTTCCATCCTCCATGAGAGTTTTCACACAATAGGGCATCTTAGACTTTCTGTTCCTATCAGATGGTGGGAATGCTTTTTTTTTCTTTTGTGTCCTATCCTGAGTTTTCACTAATCATAGGTTTTATAAAGCTCTATTAACTATGTCTTCCAGATTTTCCTCTTGATCTGAAAAAGAAACTGTTTGAAATTTATATTCATATTTTCTTTCACCATAACATAACCCTCAAGTCTAATATCTAGATATGAACTTTAAAAAATGTAATATTCAGTCAAAGTTGTGTAAGTACTCTCTGATATCAAAGGAATCCCCAAGGGCTCAAAGAATGAGGAAAGTCCACAGTATCAAGATGAATAGTAACAAGAAATACAAATGTTTTAGATTTTCAAAATACTCCAGCTATTATTAAAGTTAAAAATTGATCTCAGAGAAATACACATATTTCCTACATAAGTTTAAAATATATTCTGTACTGATTTCCTAATGCTATTTAAGCTACATTTACAATTATAAATTGATTTTTTAATATGCAAATTGATAATATTTTATTATCTTATCCCAACCAAATTTGGGCTAATATTTTCAGTTAATATAATTTCTATCAAGTATTTTAAAATTTTATAATGTAATGAATTCTCAGGTAACACTTTTTGTTTATAATTCTTTGAATTTCTTGTACTTCAAAGGACATCTGGCAGATTACAAACATTGCCATCATTTTATGGTCATACCTCATGGTGATTCATTATTGTTCCATTTAGTATTCATATATGGTAGAGTTTTACTCATATTAAGAATTCTTAAATGCTAACATTTACTGTCTCTAGTGAGGGCAGTTTCGTTACATCACCTAAGGATGAGCACATAACAAAAGATAATTAAGTCAGTGTTTAAAAAAAAAATTCAGTGTTTTACAAGTTCTGTTGCAAAGTATATTGGACAGGGGATTTTGTCTTTAGTAATGATTTAATACTTGCCCAAGATGACCTCCAAAGGGCTTCTGCAATCAAGCACAATAAGTACAAGCAATCAAACACACTGTATATGATTGATTCTTCCATGTTGGTTTGAAAAATGGAGTCTGAGGCAATGCTTGTGGACCTTACATTCATTTCATTGGCAGATTTACCATGGCATTTGGAAATAACATTACAGAATTAAAATCCATAGACTTTTTAATTCAAATTCACAGATATCCAGAAACAGTTAAAGGAAATTTAGGAAAAGTTCCTTCAAATGATTTAAAAAAATATTAGGATTTTCCTTAAGTTTAAAGATGTATGGCAGTGGTCGTTACACAGGGCCAATTTTGGGCTCAAAAAGCTCCACAATCACTGGGTTAAAAAAATTTAAGTTGAATTATTTGATTTAAGCAAATAATGCTTTTTAAGCTTATTTATGACCTGTTCTACCTCAGGACACATTTTAGGAAATAATCCTATAAGATATAAATGGAAGGATTGGCTTCATGTGACAATAAATTTATTATTACTTAACCTGATTTTTCTTCTGGTATGTAATTAGCTGAAATAAATGAGGCTGGTATATTGCTAATGTTATTTAAATAAACTAAAATATTTTTTTAGATCAAAGCCCCATTTGAGATTATTATGGCATGTTTATTCATTCCATCATTTATTATCCATCCAATTTTGTTCAGTGAAACTATTGCTGAGCACTTACTTTGTAACAGACACTGAGCAAGGCTCTGCAAATCACACAGTCCCTGAATTCAGAGTTTCCTGTCTAGTCTGTGAAAAGATGTGTGAAAATTCCATGAAAAGAAAAATAATTTATGAAGTATTATAATTAAGAAAAAACAAGCTCTTTTGAGAACTGAAAGAAACTATGCGGTGCAGGAAAACTCTCAGAATACTTGGCACCTGGCTAGAGTAATGAAGGTTGCAGAGTAGTTTTAGGTTAGAATCGTGATGTGATATCTATGGTGTAAAACTATGTTAGTCTATGTACTATTGCTGTACAGGTTGTTAACATGTTGAAATCCTATTGACTGGTAAATAAACAACCACTCTCATTGAGGCAAGAGCATAAGCACTGCTTTCCTGACTCCTGACTTGCCCCATCTCTTTCAAGGCTCACTGGATTGTCCTGAAATATAACAAATGGTTCCTATCTGTTACAACAGGGCACCTTATAGATACTACCCATGAACAGCATTCACAATTCAGTTTCTATTTCCCCATCACCTGTTACTTGGTATTCTTAACATCACTCCATACCTTCTGGATCATGACAAATTCAAAGTGACCAGCAAAAAAATACTACTCTCCATTACTATTGGATGACTTTAAAAAGATGTATCGTTTATTTACAAGAATAACACACATTTGGGTAAATTCAAAGATATGAGCAATATAAATATTCTATCTACTATATGAAGTCTAGAAAACAAATTTTGAATTGTTTCATAGTTGCCTGGTTTTATAATTTGCAAGTCCCCAAAGACATTGACTGTGTCCTTTTATCCCTGTACTTCCAGAGTTTACCATTCAAATAAATGTTGAACAAATGATTGAATGTTATATGTGCATATGTACGTGTCACAATTTACAAGGTATTTGCATATACCTTATCTCATGTACTCCTCACAATATCTCAGATACTGTATTATTGTCTCTACTTTACCAAAGACTCTGGATCAAGTGATTCAGGCTAACACAAGGACACTCAGGCTAGGTGGAGAGTGAGGGCTGTACACATCTGGCTCAGCCCTGTGCCCGATCCCCTATCACCCAGAGAAAGGGGATTATTAGCCTGATTCACTCAGATACCCTGTTTGAGTTAATGGCAGCCTTGCTGAAAAAGACTAGGAAGCCTAAGGTCACATGAGAATATAGCAGAACCAAGATTGAATCCTTAAGTGTTTTTGCTTTTAAAGCCTGTGCTAAACTCCAGCCTTAGTTATCCTCAAATTTGCAAATTTGTAGAAAAAATTTGTTATTTTTATAAAAGGCTAAAATTTATTGAGATTCAAATTTGGAGAAAAAAGTAAGTGAAAATTGTGGAAATACATTGTCCTTGATTAAAAGTGTCATGTTCATAAAACAATGATATCAGTTATTAAGTTAGTTAATATATGGGCAGCATTTTGAATAGTGTCTGACAGAGAGTAAGCATTATATAAAATGTTAGCCATTATTACTATTATCAGCAGCAGCAGCAGCAGGAGAAGCCTCATCACCCTTATTGTTCCGCTCAAAATGACTTGGAAGGCAATTTCAAGCATGTTATGAATAATAGGGGTATTATTTGAAATGGAAATATCTCAACTTTTCACAGTAATTAGTTGGAGACTCATTTTTATTTGATTATATAATATAAGTCTTTATTGGTTGATTTAAAGAAAAAAAGATTCTGTTTAACACAGGTTTCAATACAGTAGATATTATAATGAAAATTAGTTCTAGTAAACTACATCAAATAGTTAACAGACAAGTATCTTACAAACTATGTGAAATACCAGCAAAGTATACTCTTTGCTCTACCGTATGTCTATGGGGTGAAACAAACAATAAAAACATCTTCTGTTATAGACTGATTTATCTTTTTATTAGATCAGGTACTACTGACTGTTATTGGAAAACCCAAGAAAGAGCTATAGTTAAAAACAGCTTAAGGTGAAAGAAGTATAAAACCCTTATTAGGAAAGGCAATAATTTCATTATACCCAGTGTACTTTTGTTGGAAAAGGTCAGATTAAAACATTGTACTGTTGATCTAATAAGAAAGCAATTTTGTTGCATTGGGATATATCCTTCTTTCCTACAGAGAATCTAACAAGTACTGGCTAGAATTTCCCTAACTAATATGAACCTCCAGATTTTCTGTTTCTACACTTGTGTTGAATTTCCAAGTAAATAGTTATCTTTCCAGTTTATCAACATAACAGAACGCCAGCCAACTCTTTCCTGAGGGAGATATGTAAGTAAGTAATACCAATAAAAACTAGATTGCAAAGGTAGTGAGAGGTAGAGATTACCAGGAATAAAATTTCCTTTGTATAAGTATTATTCTGGAAAGAACACTGGACTAGAAGTTGGTAAATCTGGGTATAGCCTCTACTCCATGAGCTGGAATGGATTTCTTAGTATTTTAAGACCTTGAGGTCATTTGATCATAGAACAACAGAATTTTCCCAAGTCCAAAAATTATGTGGCTTAATTTAGTGTTTGCAATGCCAGTAAGTCACAAAATTTTCTCACAGTGGTAGGTACACACACACACACACACACACACAATTTTATATTTCCTTGTAGCCACATAAAAAAGCAAAACACATAGGCAAAATGAAATTTAATTACATTCAACTATTATGTCCAAAATATTAACATTTCAACAGTAATGTAAAATATTAATGATATACTTTGTGTTATATTTTTCAACTGAGTCTTAAAAATCTTAATGTATTTTACACTTACATCACAACTCATACTAAACATTAAATTTTCAATGGGAATAGTTGATTTTTAATCCGCTAGAAGAATAATTTACTTAAAGTTATAATAATAAATACAGTATTTCAGTGTATTAGCAACTGTTATTTACTGAGATTTCACTATAATTCTTACTGTCTGCATAAAATATTCAAATAAACACATCATAATGTATGCTTTGGATGCTTTCACTACAAAGCTACATCTTACATAATGCAACAGTTAAAATGTAGCACCAAAACAATATGATTATATTTAATGGAAAAATATTTCATGCTCCATATTTCTAAGTTGAAATTAAAATTAGTTACAATAAAATAAAATTAAAAATTCAGTTTTTCAGTCTTACGAGCTACACTTCAAATTCTCAAAAGCCACAGGCGGCCAGTGGCTACTGCGCTGTGTGGCTATTTCACTGTGTAGCCTCTGCAGGTGCAGTGGACAGCTCTCTTGTGACAGCTGAGCTAGCGCCCTCCAATTATAAGAAAGTAAGAAGTATGTTCAAAAATAACAATAAATACACTGCGAGAATGTGATATAGTATCAATTTTCCCATTGTTCCTCAGCTTTGTGTTACTGTCCACTAATTTTTTTATGACTTATTGCTTATGATCGTTACACTGCGGGATCTGCCTCACGTCATAACTTTAGAATCTATAATCATTTGAAAAATTATCATTTCCCTTTCCACTATATGCAGCTTAAATCCATAAAAGCATTCAACAAAATTCTGACCTTCCCCTTTTAAAGATTTCAAAACATTATTTTTTTGAAAAACAATTTCTTTTCTCTCTTCCTTTTTGTTTTCCTTTCTGTGGGTCCTTTCAGCATGCTTATTAATCTGCCAGACATGTATGAGAGATCTGCCTTTTCCCTACCACAAAGATTTTAAGAAGGTTTAAGCTTGTGCTTAAGAAATGGGATGAATATATCTGATTGAATATGTTCTGATCATCTACCTTAGGCATAATTTCTGTATGTTCCATTGTTTCATTTTCTTCATATGGATGGATATTCATTATTTGATTCGGGCAGTATGGTAATCATATCCAAAAAGCAATATATCCAAATGCATGTTAAGTTTTAAGAAACCCTCAGATTTCTTTAAGTTTTCACTGTGGGATATACTAACAGATTCTAATAAATAATTTCCAAAATTTATTCTAGAAGAGAAACCCTCAGCATACATCTACTGGATGAAAACTCAGCTGTTGTGATCACATTAACCTGGTGAACTAGTTTGCTAGGACTGCCATAACAAAAGGTCATAGACTGGATGGCTTAAACAACAGAAATTTATTTTTCACAATTCTAGAGTCCAGAAGTCCCAAGATCAAGATGTAGGTAGGTTTGATGTCCTTTGAGGCTTTCATCCTTGGTTTGCAGATGGTCACCTCCTTGCTGTGTCCTCTTCTGGCCTTTCCTCTGTGCTAGCTCATGCTTGGTGTCTGTCTTCCCATGCCAAAAATTCTCTCCTCATAAGGTTATCAGCTATATTGGATTAGAGCCCATCCTAAGGTACTCGTTTTAACTTAAAATCTTTAAAGAACTTATCTATAACTACAATTACATCTTGAGGCACTGGGGGTAGGACTTCAACACATGAATTTGGGAGGGATGCTATTTAGCCATAAAACTAGAAACACTGTTTCAATTCTATAATTAGTATATTACCAAGCTCCCCTATTAATCAAAATACTAAATGTCATTGACTGTTAACTTCTTCCCTCTCTCCTATCCTTGGACTGATTAGCCAGGTACTTGTGTAAATGAAGAAGAGGGTTGAAATTGACTCTTCTGTCCCTCCATCTTGTATCTTCCTCCTTCTTCTAAACTCCTTAGTTGCTGCTGTTTTAGGTTTCTCTAAGATTAAACAGAGGTAGAGCAGAGAAGAGGTAAAGAGATTGGTCTTGACCTCAGTTCTAAATCTACATACTCTCTGGTCCTGATCTTCAGGCTATTTCTGTCATGGACAATCCTGGAGCCTTTTCAGGATTCCAACTGGGTCTATTTCTTCTACAGTTTCTTTCCCCAGGGAGTGCATCTGTATTCTAAATGGACACTTGCCAGAGTTGGCCTCCAGCCATTTGATACTCCCAGCCTTCTTTTGCTAAGGTAGTCTTTATTCCTCAGATAGCCTCCTTGGCAGGTCCCCAAGTGATACTATTTTAAATCTCCTTGGTGAACCAGAAATTTTGTGTTTTTTGTTTGTTTGCTTGTTTTTGTTTTGTTTTGTTTTTCTCTGAGAAACACAAAAAAGCGAGCCTATCTCAACACAGAACCACTGTCTTCTCTCACTTCTGAATTCCCTCAACAAATGTCAGTTTTATCTTATTCCTGTGTGATTTTGACTTTAGTTTTCTCAGATAGGAACAGACAGTAGTCTTTTTTGTGTGCCAACTGCATTAAACATATTTCATAACTGAGTGATCCCACTGAATCACTAGATAAACAACAGAAGGTATCACTCTTCCACCATTCCCTCAGAAAGTCTAGGGAAAGGGTACTCAATGATTTACTAGTTTCTCTCAAAGGAAATAATTTCACCAAACTTCTTCTCTCTTCTATGTCTCCTTTTTACATATATGCTGTGTCTGAAGAGTCCAAGAGTCCCAAAATAGATACCCCTACATTGCTTTTGAAAATGATTCCTATAAGAACCTGTCATACATTCATTTAACTCTTTTTAAAAAAATTTTTATTTTTTAAATTTCTTTTCAGTGTTCCAGAATTCATTGTTTATGCACCACACCCAGTGCTCCATGCAATACATGCCCTCCACAATACCCACCACCAGACTTACCCAACCTCCCACCTCCTCTCCCCTCCAAAACCCTCAGTTAGTTCCTCAGAGTCTCTCATGGATCGTCTCCCCCTCCAATTTCCCCCAACTCCCTTCTCTTCTCCATCTTCCCATATCCTCCGTGTTGTTCATGCTCCACAAATAAGCAAAACCGTATGATAATTGACTCTCTCTGCTTGACTTATTTCACTCAGCATAATCTCTTCCAGTCCCGTCCATGTTGATAACAAAAGTTAGGTATTCATCTTTTCTGATGGAGGCATAGTACTCCATAGTATATATGGACCACATCTTCCTTATCCATTCGTCCGTTGAAGGGCATCTTGGTTCTTTCCGCAGTTTGGTGACTGTGCCATTGCTGCTATGGACATTGGCATACAGATGGCCCTTCTTTTCACTACAACTGTATCCTTGGGATAAATACCCAGTAGTGCAATTGCAGGGTCATAGAGAAGCTTTATTTTTAATTTCTTAAGGAATCTCCACACTGTCATTTAACTTTTTTTTTTTTAAAGATTTTATTTATTTATTTGACAGAGAGAGATCACAAGTAGGCAGAGAGGCAGGCAGAGAGAGTGAGAGGGAAGCAGCCTCCTGCTGAGCAGAGAGCCCGATGCAGGACTCGATCCCAGGACCCTGAGATCATGACTGAGCCGAAGGCAGCGGCTTAAACCACTGAGCCACCCAGGCGCCCTCATTTAACTATCTTAATGTCTGCTAAATTAATGCTTCCATTGAAGCTAAATCAGAAATTGCCGCATTCTAAGCTCTGGGTACACATTCTACACACACATATGCATACATATATGGGAATGTTTATACACTTGCCAAAATCAATCTTTATACTTAGCCAGAGTATGTGAGAGCCAATGGGGACTATATTTATCACTTTCAGTACTTGATATAAGATTTGTATGTAGGGTTTACATCTTTGTTGTCTTTTAGTTGTAAATTTCTCTCTCCTGTATTTTAACTCCTATAAATTAACTCCTGTGATATTGTATAGTTCATAAATTAAATATGAAAAGCCAACAATGAATAGGTAGTAATGAATAGATAATGGAAAATCAGACAATAGCTTTAAGTTGTTGGAGGCTAGGTTGAATGTATGGTAAGTAAGAAATGACAAACTTCAAGTTTTTTTGTTTTTGTTTTTTTTTCCCCCAGTAAATTAGGAGAGGCACTAATATTAAGATGAAGATCTAAAGTTATATACTGGAATCCCAGTTATGTCTCTGGTTAACTATATAAAAAATGCTGAGTATCTTGAATCTTAATTTACTCATAAAGAAAATGAGGACATTGGATTATATAAGCATTGCTCTCTTTTTAGGTGATTTTAAAATCTTGAATGATGTCATTTTTAAATGGTACATCAGTGACTCTCCATAACTGATTAGAAAGTGATGACAGAACATTTGAGAGTACATTTGTATATTTTTTAAATTTGTATACATGGTTATGAGGCTAAGTTTTTAGGGGAGCGGTTGTGCAGCTCTGACTCTGAGAATTAAGCAAACAAACTTGATTTCTATATGGTCTTAATTTAAATCATACAGTTTATATTTCATGACTATGTCAACATACAGCACATATCTGTTCTAAGATGACCTTCATTCATTTATTCTTTTAAGGTTTTTTTGAAGTAAAAGCAGAATTTATTTATCATGAGCTTAGTGTCTTGGGATCAAGCCTCTTGTTGGGCTCTGTGTTCAGCAACGGAGTTTGCTTATCTTTCTCCTTCTGCTTCTCCCCACTGTGCTCTGTCTCTCTCTCTTTCAAATAAATAATAAAATATCTTTTAAAAGTTTGACAATTTTATTATTTATTGTTTACATCTTTAAATAATATTAACTAAATATTGCCAACCATGAGTGAATACTTTAATCAGTAAATCAGAAATTTGACCTCTAATTCATTTACCTCCTGTCCCTAAAGTCCTGAATAACAGTTGCAAAAGTAAACTAAGGTTATTTCTAGGTGCACAGATTTAAATTTTTAACTTTTTCAACAGAGTTGTTCTACTGACTTCACAGCTATTAAACTACCTTGAAAGAAAAAACAAAACAAAACTCTAAATCTAGTGCTCAATGCTCTGAAATTATCTCCCTATCAGTGACTGGAGATAATGAAATGAGGTCAAGGTCCTTTTTCATGAAACTTTATTTTACAAATAAAGGACCCAATATTTTAAGCTTTCCTGTATATTGTCCCATGACTCTTCTATTTTCTCTTTATATATTTAATGCTTTTTAGCATAACTTTGCATATAGATGACCCTCCAATACTCACATCTTCCTGTGGAAACTCTTTATATATAATTTATAATGTGTTTTTATGATACATTTCTTTGCTTTTTTTGGCTACAAAACTTCCTTAATAACTCTACATAATGCACTCCCCTTTAATTAAATGATAAGTAGGGCTGTGGGCCAAATCAATCTGAATCTGAATGGGACCCATTTGTTTCATACCCTACAAGAGGATTTTATTCCTTAGTATCTTGGTACTTAGAGAGAATAACACATTTTAAAAGTGGTACAAACTTATTAGAAAACTTAACAAAAATGTCTATATTGAGGGCTTCTTTAATCAACATGATGTCAACAAAACCAAAAAAGGAAAAAAAAAAGATGGCATCCTTTTCGAAATAAGTTCTGTTGTTACAGTGTATTTCTGTCATTGCTTTTTACTTTTTTGGAGAGTGGGGAACTTAAATATATAGCATAAACATAGGACTTGGAAAATAACTACTTTATGTCTGAGGCCAATGTTTTCACAGAGTGGTAGAAATATGTTGCAAAGACTATATTTCTGTGACACGTAATTATTTAGATTTTATTTATGCTTTGTTAAAATATACAATTACCTATGTGATGTAATCTGAAGATAATAATACTGGTTTCTAGACTCTCTCTATCTCTCTCTATATATATATATAGTAGTAAATAGTATTTCTGGAAGCATTACATCTGGACTCAAATCTTGGTTTTTCCCATTTGTTCCACAATTACATTTTTTATTCATTTTCTTTCCTAAAAATATCTCACTAAATAATCCACATTCCTAAATTTGTTCTTTCTTCCCCTTTCCTCAAATCCTCTGTTCTGTATTCTTTTTTCTCAGAGCCTATGTTGGTTTTTATTAATACATAAAGAATTTATTGTTGAAGTATCCTAATTGTCTAAATTAGGATAAGCATAAAAGGTTAAACTATTATTTGTCTTAATAGTTTATCTCAACTGTTAGATAAAATAAATACTTTTAATATTTTAGGTTAGCTAACTGACAAAAACATTTATTAAAAATACCACAGAGGGGCGCCTGGGTGGCTCAGTGGGTTGAGGCCTCTGCCTTTGGCTCAGGTCATGGCCTCAGGGTCCTGGGATCCAGCCCCTCATTGGGCTCTCTGCTTGGCGGGGAGCCAGCTTCCCCCTCTCTCTCTGCCTGCCTCTTTGCCTACTTGTGATCTCTGTCTGTCAAATAAATAAATAGAATCTTAAAAAAAAACGCCACAGAGAAAACAGTAACAAGGAGAGTGTTTGCTAACATATGTCACTTTGATTTTTATAGGGTGCAAAATAAAGTTCGATTTTTGAAGAACAAACGTATAAGGAAAAAGTCAGCAAGGAAAAGTAGTAACTCGATACAAGTTAATTTCTATTAAGTTATTAAATATAACAGTAGGTTCTGAGTTCCCACTACCTCTCACACTTACCATGATTTATAACCTCATGTAATTAAACATTTTTCACAAACTAGAAATTCATGTAAACATTTAGGTCAGTTGTGATGGATGTCAGATGAATAATGACACATTCCCTAAGTAAAAAAGTTGAAAAGAAAATCTGTATCTCTACAATAAATGTTAGGAAACACAAGAAAGAGGATGTATAATCTATGATAAAAAGTATAACCTAGTCAAATTAAATCATTTGACCTTTAGCACCAACTGATTAGTGAACTAATTGAATCTTTCTTTAACTTCCTAAATTCTGACCTCCAGTTTTCTTATCAACACAGCAAAGTTAAATTCAATATGATACTTGAGCAAACAGACATGTAGGTGCAAAAGATTATTTCAAGATTTCTTTTTAATTAAAGCTGATTGCCTCATTAAAGAAGGTTCATAGTTGATTCGGTGTTTTCCTTTCTCCATGAATAAGCATTTATTTTTTGTTTGTTTGTTTTCACAAAGATGGTTTTAGAAAACCATGGTTTAACACAAGTTGAAAAAATGTATCAGAAGGAAATATAAAGTATTTAAATATAATTCATGAGTGATGAGGGTTTTTTTAATGATTCATGGTTAAGAATGAAAATTCTGGAAAAAGGAGGCCAGTTCATCTTTGAACAGCTGTAGGATCCTCATAAACTTATTTTCTTCAACTGTACAATAGAGATGTTAATACACCATATCTCAAAGTGTTGTATTAAATGAAATTGTCTTTAAGGAAATTAACACATTGACTTACATACTAAGAATTTTTTAAAAAAGCACATATTATTATACATTTCAACCTAACAGTTTATACTTCTATGGACCACTTAAGGTATTCTGTCTTTTAGTTATTTGTAGGTCTCCTCTTATTAATGAAGTTCCTTAAGAGACATTCATTCAGTTCTTTCCCGCAGTCCCACCATGAACTGCCCATAATAGCCATTTAACTATCCATTCATTTATTCACCCAACACTGACTGAATCTGTTTCATATGCTTTGCTAAGGGATATGACAGTAAAGGAGAGGAGCAAAGTCTTTGCCTTCATGGTTGTTGCAATGTAGTTACAATGTGAAATAAAATTAAACGTGTGTGTGTGTGTACAGACATATGTATGCTGAAAGAAAAAAGAAATTGTAAGTGTGAATGTTTGCTGTGAATGAAGGAATGGAAGGTGCTGGAATAGAGTAAGGTAAAGGATATAGAACCTAGGTTATTCAGATACCCAGGTAACATATCTCCCTAATAGAGTGATGCACAAGACAAACCAAAGTTTAGTATGAGAAGAGTGGAGTAGGGGAAGTGCTAAAGGAGTTGGATTGAGGAGAACAGACCAATCAGAATGAACAAAGGTCCTGAAGAAGAAAAATCATTAAAGGTTGAAGAACCTAAAAAATACCCATGTGGCTGA
Organism: Meles meles; assembly: GCF_922984935.1. NCBI lineage: Eukaryota > Metazoa > Chordata > Mammalia > Carnivora > Mustelidae > Meles > Meles meles. The sequence goes on from NC_060066.1 coordinate 26,084,948, forward strand.
AACATAGCAGAATTTAGTGAGAACAGCCTGCAGTAGTATAGGTTCATAGTCCTCCGGCAATAATGAAAGATACATAGAAGAATTTTATGCAGGAGAGAAGGACAAAATGATTTAATTTTTGAGGAGATTCTTTTCTTCCACATCTGTGTAGAAATTGTACTGTAGGGGGACAATGATGAAAGTGGGGAAAAGTGTTGTGTCGCACTGCCTGAATTAGGATAAGGAGATAAATATGAAAGGAAGGGGTGCCTGTGTGGCTCAGTTGGTTAAACTGCCTTTGGCACAGGTCATGATCCTGGAGTCCCGGGATCGAGTCCCCCATTGGGCTCCCAGCTCCATGGGGAGTCTGCTTCTCCCTCTGACCTTCTCCCTCTCATGCTCTCTCTCACTCTCTCTCAAATAAGTAAATAAAATCTTAAAATAAATAAATAAATATGAAAGGAAGACAGACCTGATATAAATTTGAATGGAAATTGACAGGATTTACTGATTAACAGGATGTTCTTATGAAGGAAAAGAAAAAATAAATTGTCTCTAAAATTCTCTTCGCAAGAAACAAAAATTCAAAGAAGAAAATGTTTTATAGTGGAAAGAAAGAAAAAGTGGTCTTTGAGCCCTGTTTGTATTTGAGTTCCAGAGTATATTTGTGTCACACAAAAATGATCATGTAAGTAGATAAAAAAGGAAGATGTATTTATATGTCTGAAGTAAACAAAGAGTTCTAAACTGGAGTTTCATGTGGGATTCACCCCATAAAGAGAACAATTTAAATCCTTCAGATTTGATGAATTCCTTCAAAAGACATAAAAGAGCAAAGTCAGAGATAAGACCCAGGATTAGCCCTAAGAAACTCACTATTTAAATTTTCTGCAGAAGAGCAGGAGCCAACAATAGATTGAAAAGAATCTTCCAACTATTATTAAAGGAAGTGGAAAACTAGAAGAGAATGGCTTTGGATAAGCACTAAAAACTGATTATTTCAAGAAGAAGGGAGTGGTCAGTGTATGACACACACTGAAAGGTTTTCTGCTTTCCTTCTCAGGGAATTCTCAGAAGAATTTTGGATATTCATTGTAGCCACTTCCCTTTACCCCATTCTCTCTTGGATCACTCCCAATCAGTCTCTACCCTTATAATGAATGGAGGTCACTATTTCTCAGTCTTTATATTGCACCTAATAATAGAAATTGACACAGTTGATTTTTACTTCCTCATTAAAACACATTCTGCAATTGGCCCCCAGAAAGCTCCTCTCCTGCTTATCCCCTACCTCACCTGTGATTCCTCCTCAGAGTCTCCTTGGTTTCTTCTCAGATTCCTGATCTGCAGTCAGGCTTTTGCCCAGAGTTTTTTGGTCATCTCATGCAGTTCTGTGGATTTGAATACTCTGTTGACGACTCCCAAAGTTACATCACTAGCTCAGATCTTCACCCTGAACTCCAGCTTGACATGTGCAAACACCTCTACAGCATCTGCACTTGGATTTCTAATATGCTTCTCCTACTTAATATCACCATAGTTGAACTGATACCTTCTCCCAAAGGCTGCTCCTTCCAATCTTCTTATATCAGCAAATAACAATTCTTATTTTCCAGTTATTCAGAATGAATCCTTGAAATCATCCTTGTCTCATTTTTTATCACATTTTATACCAGCAAGTCAGGATCAACTCTACCTCAAAATATCCATGACGCAACTACTTCCTTCCACCTCCATTGCAACCACCTCCATTCTAGCCACTCTCTCTCCTTGCATGGATCATTGCCTCTTCTTCCCAAAAGGTCTCCCTGCTTCTATCCTTGGCTTTCCATAGTCTATTATAAATAATGCAGCCAAAATGATATTTTAAAAATCTTAATTCAGATAACTGTCATTCTTCAGCTCAGAACCCTGCAGTGGTTCCTTCTCCATCAGAGAAAAATCTTGTCTAATTTACTTATTATTACTTATTAATTTACTTATTATTGATTTAGCATTTTAACCTTGCTGACCTCACTTTTTCTTTCTCTATACCTTCTCTTGCCACAGCACCACGCTCTCTGGTTGTCAAAGTATCATAGTACCTACTTCGGGGCTTTGTTTTCAGTTTTCCTGGAAAATTCCTCCCTTGGATATTTGCATGTCTCAATCTCTGATATATTCATATCTTCACTTAAATCTCATGTTCTCGGTGGGGTCTTTTACACTACTTTATTTAAAATTGCATCTTTCCTGGCATTTTGTTACCGTTTTGAATTACTTATTTTTCATAGTGCTATTCATCATCTGAATATAAGTTTCCAAAAACAGAGAATATGTGACTATTTTCTACATTTCTGTCTGCTGTATGTTCCATCATTGGGAGAACTCTTGGCATATGGTAACTGTACAGTAAATATTTATATTTATGTTGAGAGCATAGAATATGATTTAGTAACACAGAGGTTATTTCAGTGGTAAAATTTGGGCAGAACCCTAGATAAACTTGTTTATGGTATGAATGTCAATCATGAAAGTAAAAATAGGTTGTGTAGACAACGTCTTCAAGAAATTCAGATAAGGAAGAGAGAAGTGTGAAGGTGGTTATAAGTGAAATGTAGTGTCAGGAAGTGATTTTACTTTATTTTTTGTTTTTCAACCTTGGAGATTGAGAGTGTATTTCTGTAATGATATAAAAGACTATATAGAATAAGAGAAGTTAGTATTACAGGGGTCATAGGATGTGATACAGAGCACAAGTGGGTAGATGTTTATTTTGTTTGTTTGCTTGCTTGTTCTTGATAAGAGGAAGGATATTTCTTCCAGGATAATGAGAAGGAAAAGAGGGTAAATATTTACTTATAAGTTGCTCTAGAATTCTTCTTCATTTAAATTATTCTCAAGGAATGGTAGTAAAAATGTCATTTTTCAATTTGGAAAAAGTCACACATTTCAGCATTATAAAAATGCAAATTACTTGATTTATAAATTAAAGTATCCAAAGTGAAGGCAGTAGTAAGAAAATTAAGAAAGGCATACTAAATAAAATCAGGACCAATAGAAACAAAACTTTAATCAGAGTCACTTTATCCCAGATTCCATGTTCTAATAGAATTTGCAAAATATTTTGCTTTAACTTTTTAGTGTGGATATAATAATGTTTAGTTAAGTATTTATATATAATTCTTCAAGAAATGACATTATAAAAGAAGTTTAAAAAAGATGGATTATAGGATCTGGGAAATATATTTTAAGTTCTGTATTGTTAGTTTTACCATTTGTAACAGGTAGGAGAAAGTCAGTATAGGGATCAAACTATCAAACTTGTAAAATATCTTTAATGTAATTGCTATTTTAGCCTCTGATAATATCAACTGATATAAAATTAAAGGTAAGTGCACATATTATATCTCTTTGGCTATCCAATTACCGTCTTTGTATTATGGAGTTCTGACAGAATTATTCAAGCAGTTGTCAATTCCCTAGCCAGTAATTACTTGACACCTGATTGCTAGCTATTATTCATACATTCGTAACAACAAAAACTCATATAACTATATCTCATAGAGACAGTTGCATGGGGAAAACAGGTATTCATCAAAGAATCATAAATCATTAATGCACATCACAAGTTTGAGTGAAATGACTAATTACTTTAAAATATGTGGTTGAAACAGATGCTCAAGAATAAATAATTTAGAAATTTAGTTTTTAGTTAATAAAATTGTTTTAACTTGTGTGACAAGTTTATTGAAGAGTTAGAATCTAACTTAGAGAAGAATAAAGTAATCTTGTTCTTTCTCATCACTACCTTTGAATGACCTCTATCAACTTTTTCTTCTCATCATCACCACGGAGCATTGACTTTGTGTCAGGTATTGCATCAGGCATTTTTTTCCCTCTATTTCATTTCATCTTCACAATGCATGATGCTGTGGTTTTCTTTTCTTCATTTTATAAACTAGGATTGACAAGATTCATAGGAACTAATGAGTGTCCTGAAGGTTTCACAACTTAAAGTGTCGGCATAGAAATCCATAGCTAGTTCTTTCTGAAATACTATTATTAGAAATACTATTGCTTATAACTTAGCAGAATGAATTTATCTTTTTGAGATAGAGTTTACCTCCAGCCCAAAGTTCACTTATTTATTTAAGATATTGGATATATATACATCTACTCACACTTTCTTCATGCTTTTCCATGACCTATCTAAAACCACTGGGTATTTTTCACCCATCTACACAAAACAGCTTTTATTTTCTCAAAACTTTGTTTAAAATATATAAGTGACAGATATGCCAAGAAGCTAGAAGGTAGTTAATGAATTACTTATTCTCAGTGTGTACCCCAGTGACTGAATTGCTAGTTATGGGTGTTTCCCACCAAACTTAAACTAAGATTAGGTCTTTCCCTGCCTGCATTTGTGCATGTGTCTCCCAAAAGTACTAAATCATCACACACTTTCGAAATCTCCTGAACCTTATAATATGGAAGGGCAACCTAAACTACCTTGTCCCTCAAAGATACAAATATCATTTTTAATCATATCATTTTTCACTGAGAATAGTATGGACAGCTGCAAATATACCTGTTTAATTAGATATAACAAAATTCATGGAACAATTCTAATTATAGTTTAAGGTCAATAACCTGAATAGAACTTCCAGTTGGAAATGTTAAGGATGTGAAAAAGATTGACCAGGATTCTTCCTTGCATTTGATTATTTTTGCTTCCATCCTCATGATTTTATAGCATGTTTTATGAATTAAAGCTAAGTCATGACTATCTTGGTTACTTTCATTATTTATTGAAGGTGCTTTAATTATTCAGAACTTAAATACTTAAACTACTCAGTTACTTAAAATTTCCTAATGTAAATTTTAATTAAATATTTATCACAAACTGCAAGTGAAACTTAGAATCGGAAATCACAGATAAAAGCTAAAAGATGTGACAGGTTAAAATCCTTCAACAAATCTCTCCTGTTAGAACTATGGCTTCTCAGTGTCTGAAGAGTAACAAATGACTGCTTCAAACTGTGTCCTCTCTTTCACCCTAATCTTAATAGGGTGGTGGTGGTTCTTCTTCTCTTCTTCCTTCTCCTCCTTTTTTAACTAATTCCTGTCACATTATCTGCACCCTCACTGAACTGTCATTTTCTGTGTTCTTTCATACCTTCTCATCATTGCACAAGTTTTTCATTTAATCACTGTGGCCCGCGCCCCTCAGTGGCCTATATCTCTTAAATGCCATCGTCCCTGTGTTTTTCCTTCTATAGCAATTCAGATACGATTTTTCTCTTTTCACATTATTTCTTTGAGTATAGCTAATTTTTGTAAATTCTACAACTCCTGTAAGGTAAAATATATACTTTTTATTAACTTTTATATTCCTCTTCAGGCCGAGAATAGTGCCTTAGAGATTATAAATCTAGATATCTTCTATGGAATGAATGCATATAAAATTTGTATTTATTAATTTTGTTTGTATAATATATCAGTTACATTTTGTCTATTTCCAGACCCTTACAGATGCATTTTTTTCAAATATAAGAATAAAAGATATTTTTAACACTCATGATATCAAGTTTAATTATTTTTAATTGGCAAGGCTATTGTTCTTACCCATATGGAAAGTAATGAACCGAGTCCCTTGTACAGGTATCCTAATTTCTAAATAAATATACATACACATAGGTGTATTGGTTCAACACTTATCTGAAGTATAATGTGAAGAAGGGATGAAAATTAAGATGTCAGGCATCAATGCAGTATTATAGAACAGCAACATTTATTGGATTTGGGTCAAAATCCTAAAATTCTTAGCCCTTAAAAGTATCAGTTTTATCAGTGATAAAACAGATATAATTAATTTCTAAATTATTTTAATAATTATATTCCATGGTATTTTTGAAAGCATCTGTCATGGTACCTTGACATTTTAAACATACCAGGGATTCACATAGCTGATCTGCCTAATTTATTATATGACTATTTTTCATGAAAAAGATTGACAAAATAGCATTGTGTATCTTCTTCCTTTATTGTATTTGTATTTTTCATTGGAGTAATAGTAATGAAGTCTATCCTGTTTTCAATTTTCTTTTGCATCCAGTTATTCTTGTTAACAACCCTGTTTCTGCTAGTAGTGAAAGTACATGCATCCTTGAAGTTGGACATATCTGATGAAACATAGGACATTATTTCACATTTACAGACGTTTGCTTTTAAAATTTCCTTGATGGGTGTAACTAGTGCAATCACACATTTGTACTTGATATTTGCAATAAATTAAGCAAATATGATCTATTTTAAAATTCATCTTAGTTTTAATTATCCTATGATTATTGATTTGCCCTTTGAAGCAATCCATTGTCCCCAATCATCAAGTAATATTATCTCTGTTTTAAATTGGCACTAGCCTTCACTTTGATCTGTCCTTTGACTGTATTGCTTAATCAGTTCTCTACATGTCAAACTAGAGTGAATTGTTTTTTTTTTTTTTTTAATACAAATTGTAACCTTCCTAGTGCATTGTTAAAGAAATTTACTGACAAATATATTTGGCTCTATATGGCCAACTCTTGCCTGTATCACCAGACTCCCATGTAACCTGCTCCTCTCTATCTCTCAGCAACATCAGCTTTTTGGAAATATTTTCCTTCAGCTTTCATATAGTTGACTCCTTCTTCTCTTTTAGGTTTAATATAAACATCTTTTTCTCAAAGAGGCTTTCATTGTCCAAGTACCTGGAACTCTCCATTAAGTCACATTTAAAGTTTTCTTTGATTAGCTGTCAGTTGTTTCGTTTCTCTGTTAATTTGTTGATTTATTCTAAAAAAAAAAAGTTGATTTATTCTATCTTTTCCATTTTAAAAATATTAGTTTCTTGAAAGGAAGATTGGGTATGCTCTTTCCCTTTATATCCCCTGCATAGCAGACCCTAGCACATAGTAGGCCCTCCATAGATATTTGTAAAATGAATTAACAAATGAATACCTGCTTCTTGGTAGACATTTTAGTCTGTTTTCTTAATTGAAGAATTAATACATCTTAGGGCATGCCATAGAATGCCCTTATCTCATTTTTTATACCCCATTTTAGCCTTCGGGCATCGTTCTTGTTCCTTAAAACTTCAGAGATGAAAATTTTTGAATATCTTGGAAACAATTTCCAGCTTGTATTGATAGGCTTTAAGGGTCACGGAAGAGCATTATTCATAGTCACATTTGTGCCAGTTACGCTGGCGTCTCCCTGCTGCTCACAGCATCTGTTTCTTTCAGGGATTGTGCTCCTCAGCTTTTAGCATTCCCATCACTTCGTCTGTTATTTATTTGGAACATTGGTTTCAATTAGCCATTTGGATATTTTTTAAACCTCAGTACTCATTATACTTTCCATATCCTCCCAGGCAGTTCCTCATTCTGCCTGGATCTGCTCTTGGCTCTTAATATGGAGTCTCTGGTCTGATGTATTTACCTTTTCAGCCTTTGCAAATGTGCATTCTGGTGCGGAAGCTCTGTAATAGCTATTTTCAAACTTTTTCATCTTTGGAATGCTCTAGTGGGGAAAGGGGCCAGGAAATCTACCTCATTTTCTTCCACTGGCCACTGTGTCACATATTTCTTGCCATAGTAGCAAACGATGACCATCATCAACTCTCTGTAGGCACCCATACACATACACAAACGTGCACATACATGCACACACATGCACACAGACACGTTATCCATGAACAGCAAAGTGATCTGAATGTAAATCAGATCTGCCCTCTCTGCTGCTTACTTAGAATAAATTAGAACATAAAATTCAAACTTCTTACAATGGCATACAAGTCCCTAATTTTCTAATACTTAACACTCTCCCACTGCCTTTGGGAACATACCATCTTCTTTTTAGCCTTAAAGTCTTTGTATTTGCTGTTCTCTCTGAGTGGAAAATTATGCCCTCCAGTCTTCCCATGATAGGCTTTGTTGTTATTGTTGTTAATCATTCTAGTGTCAGCACAAAGAATCTTCTTTGAATAAGCTGATGTGATTTAGACTACCCTCCACAACTTAGGAATTCACAAGGACTGGCTCCTGTATTTGTGCCTTCACAGTATGAACATTCCTGAAATCCTTGTGCTTACTCTCTTGGTATCTCTTCCTTTCCCTTGATCATTTTAGAACCAGATGAATGCCTGGAATATAATGAATTCCTAATATAGTCTGTAGAAGGAAAGAAAGAAAAAAAAGAATGAAAGAGGGAGGAAGAGAAGTACAGGGGAGGAGAGATAGAGTAATATATTACTTCAATTCTCTATTTTCAGAGATTTATGAAGCTAAACTAGATCTTATAACCTAATGATTTCTTTTTTGGGATTCCCTAGGAGAATAAAAACAGTTCATTATTTTCATTATTTCAAAAAGCTTAATTAAATCTTACCCATCACAGGGCCTCACATTCTAACACAAATATCAATTTTATTTACTTAGCACTGTAATTAAATTAACCTAGTGACATATTGGTTACTTCATGGCGATTAGAAGAGCTGATTAGCAGGTGTTATAATTGATTTTTTTAAATGAACATACATTTCTTATTGTGAAAGAGATTCAGTTTATTTGTAAGAGAAATTTTCCATTTTTTTCCTTAGAGAAATATAATGGAAGTATCATTTCATGATGAAAAATGAGAATCACTAACCCAACCCAAATTCTTCATGTGATAAGTAAGGAAACTAAGGTGAATTGCCTACAATTTTATTCCTAGTTTCAACATATCAGTGTAAAATCCAGAACTAATTTCAAAACAGTGTTCTTTCTCATGTGTACACCTCATCTATGAAGTGATGTTAAAAAATGATTGTAAATACAGATCTTCCTTGACTTAATGATGGGGTTACATCCTGATAAACCTATTGCAAGGTGAAAATACCACAAGCCAAAAATGGGTTTAAGACATTTAACCTACTCAACATCACAGCTTAGCATAGCTTACCATGAATGTGCTCGGAATGAGTAAATAGCCTACAGTTGGGAAAAATATCTAATAAAAGGATGATTTTATAATCAAGTGTTGACTATCCCATGTAATTTATTGAATGCTGTGCTGAAAGTGAAAAGCAGAATTGTTGTATGGGTACACAATGCATGAAGCATATATGTTGTTTCCTCTTGTGATCACGAGGCTGATTGGGATCTACAGCTAAATGTGGCTACCCAACATCACAAGATGTGATGCCTCATATTGCTAGCCTAGGAAAGCTCAAAATTCAAAATTTGAAGTACAGGTTTTACTGAATGCGTATCGCTTTTGCACTATTTTACAGTCAGAAAATCCCAAGTTGAAGCATCTTATGTCAGGAACCATCTGCAATCAGATTTTGTGACAAGTGAAAGTATGGATGTAGTCATACTATAAATGATCTTTAGCACAGATGACTTTAAGTGGTCTGACTCAAAATTGCACTGTGTATAATGTATACATGCAATTTTAGGTTCAAAGGATATTTTTTTATCTCATCTTTTTCTGTATTGTGAACTTCAGGTTATGTTATTAGTTGGTATATTATTTTTTCATTCTAGTTTGTTTCAAGGCATACCATACAAAGTTTCATCTTAATTAAATTTTAGAAGTTATTCACCTGTATATAAAATAATTCTATTCTCTGTTAGGAAAGTCACAACTTCACAGATTCAGTGACATTTTATAGCAAAAAATCATCTTTCTGAAAGGAAAATGTATTTTTTGAGAACACATTTTATGATCACACATAAAGACACACTTGAGCTTACTATTTTTGCAGATAGACTGTAGGTGACTCTAATGACGTGACTGAGAACTCTGAGATCCCCTGATAGTCTCCCAATCCTATGCAAAACTTCTAGCTAGTGACTAACATTACAGAGCATAAATTTCATCCTTTAACAAAAGACTTTGATTGACTTTATGGTGAAGTTATATTTTTAATTCAATAAAGAATTCCACCTACCATTTTGAGGAATTGATGAAGTTGGTCCTCATTGGCATGGCATTAGAAAATTGAAAAATAGCAACCAGAGGGAAATGGATGTAAACATTTAAGATTTTTGGATTTAAAAAGTCAAATATCTTCTTTTTTTAAAAAGATTTATTTATTTGAGACAGAGAGAGAGAGTGTGTATGCATGCACAGACATACATATGTGTGTGCATGTGTGAGTGGGGGAAAGGGCACGGCAGAGGGAAAGAGGGAATCTCAAACAGACTCCCCACCCTACCTGGGGCTTAATCACAGGACCCTGAGATCATGACCCCAGCTGAAATCAAGAGTTAGATGCTTAACTGACTGAGCCCCTCAGTCACTCCAAAAGTCAAATATCTACTAAATATCTTCTAATTTACTTTTTTTAAATTTTAAATTTTTTTAAATTTTTTAAAATTTCTTTTCAGTGTTCCAGAATTCATTGTTTATGTACCACACCCAGTACTCCATGCAGTACGTGCCCTCCATAATACCCACCACCAGGCTCACCCAACCTCCTACCCGCCACCCCTTCAAAACCCTCAGTTTGTTTTTCAGAGTCCATAGTCTCTCATAGTTCATCTCCCCCCTCCAATTTTCCTCAACTCTCCATCTCCCCATGTCCTCTGTGTTATTCCTTATGCTCCACAAATAAGCAAAACCATATGATAATTAACTCTCTCTGCTTGACTTATTTCACTCAGCATAATCTCTTCCAGTCCCGTCCACATTGATACAAAAGTTGGGTATTCATCCTTTCTGATGGAGGTAAAATGCTCCATAGTATATATGGGCCATATCTTCTTTATCTATTCATCCGTTGAATCAATTTTGAGAGTATTTGAAAACTACTAAAAATTGACTATATTTTTACAAAATTGTTTACAATTTTGCTAGTATTTGAAAACTACTAAAATTTACTTTATAATTTCGAGGCGGCTTTTTGTTTTCCATCAGTGGAAAGAGAATGCATCCTATCACAAATCTACCTTCTTGTTAAAAAGCATATTTGGTCTGTGAAGGGATGGGAGAAATATGGTGTTTGTTGGAGAGCAGACTTGAGGAACTATTTCTGTTGGCTTCATGACAAAACCCAAATATCTTCCTAATTAACTATTTCTGTTGGCTTCATGACAAAGTCCAAATATCTTCCAAATATCTTATACTATACCCACTGTACCATATTCTCATAATATGCCTTCTAGCTATATTTTCAGCCTAAATTCGTGTGATTCTCTGCTTGCAGTCTGTGATTTACACATATTAAATGGTCTTTAATTCCTAGAAACTAACAAAATCTGTCTTTTTTCATGGTCTTTATACATGTAGCACACTCGCCTGGACCATCTCTTTCTTTTTACCTTGGAAGCTCTAATCATCTTCCCTATTTGAATCTAAAACGTTTCCTTCAGAAAGCTTCTCTTTATAAAGTCACTGCTAAGACCAGATTAGTGTTTCTATTATATATTCCTACAAAACTCTGCATTTCACTTACTATGTTAGTTAACCATGTCTTGAAAAAGCTACCCCAAGTCTTATAGGTTTAAAACATCAATGCTTTATTACTTCTCATTATTTTATTGGTTGTCAGGATGCCTCTTGGCTTGCATATGTCGCTGCATTAAGCTAGAGAGTTGACTGGGATGTGAGGACCAATATGGGCTCACTTGGTACTGTCAACTCGGGCACTCCAGTTCTCCTTCTTGTGCCCTTCATTTTCTAAAAGGGTAGACCTATTCCCTTACATGGTAGTCTCAGGGAATTATCCCAAGAGAGCAAAGGTGAAAACTACAAGGCCTTTTGGAACTGAGACTCTAGAACTCACACAGCGTCACTTCTGCTGCATTCTGTTGGTCATAGCAAGTCACGAAGACAGCCTAGACCCAAGAGGTGAAGAAACAGACTTTATCTCTTAATAGAAAGAGTTGCAAAGAATTTGTGGCCACTGGGGCGCCTGGGTGGCTCAGTGGTTTAAGCCTCTGCCTTCGGCTCAGGTCATGATCTCAGGGTCCTGGGATCGAGCCCCGCATCGGGCTCTCGGCTCAGTGAGGAGCCTGTTTCTCCCTCTCTCTCTGCCTGCCTCTCTGACTACTTGTGACCTCTCTCTCTCTGTTAAATAAATAAATAAAATATTAAAAAAAAAAAAAAAGAATTTGTGGCCACATTAACCTAACACAGCAACATAGTGTCATCATATTTTTTTTTAGTTTTTTCTTGTTTTTCTACTTACAACATCTCTCTAGTTCACCATTGTATCCTAATACATAACAGTGTCTAGCAGAGTAGACATCTAATATATATGTGTATTTGAATAAAACAAAACAAAAAAAAAAAACAAAAATGTGTATTTGAAAAAAAAAAAAAAAAAACAAAAAAAAATTAAAAAAAAATTATTAATTTTTATTCATGACATGTGGAATTCACATATTTAAATTTTATTATCAAAATATATTATCTTGAATAAAAATACATATTATTTCATAGAAATATAGAGCACAAGAGACTATATAAAACATAGTTATAGAGAAATAAAGTGAAATGCCTAAATCATAACTGAATAGGAAACATTATATCACCAAGATTAACAGTACAAGCCAAGAAATCTGACAGTTTGAATAAAAGTGCCAGATCAATCAGTATTTTATTTTTATGTTTCACTTTTTCATTTTTTAAGGTTTTTTTAAAAAAGATTTTTATTTATTTGACAGACAGAGATCACAAGTAGGCAGAGAGGCAGGCAGAGAGACAGAGGAGGAAGCAGGCTCCCTGCTGAGCAGAGAGTCCAATGTGTGGCTAAATACCAGGACCCTGGGATCGTGACCTGAGAGGAAGTCAGAGGCTTTAACCCCCTGAGCCACCCAGGTGTTCCATTTTTTAAGGTTTTTAGCTTGAATGTCACTTTGTGTTTTACCATGAGCTATTATATTAATGGGTACATTCTGTAGCTCCCTCACTTGAATGTAATCTCTCTTAGGAAACATACTGTCTGCCACTTACCTCTGAATCATTCAGTGCCTGTCATGGAATAGGTACTCAAAAAATTCTTGTTAAATAAATACATGAGTTGAATATATGAATGAATGATCTTAATCAAGGTATTTACCCTTGACTATGTGAATTATAATCTACCACCTATGATTGTTACAAAGACTAAATGTAAAATATTTATCATGGAACTTACTAGAATTAAATGGTAATCATTGGATGCTTGTTCCCTTTGCCATATTAAGGAAATTCTCTCCAATGATTCTCTCCAATAGACCCTCTGCTCCCCTCTCTGTTTCTTCTTCTTCTGGAATCCCAATTATTCTAATGTTGTTTCGTCTTATGGTGTCACTTATCTCTCGAATTCTCCCCTCATGGTCCAGTAGCTGTTTGTCCCTCTTTTGCTCGGCTTCCTTATTCTCTGTCATTTGGTCTTCTATATCACTAATTCTTTCTTCTGCCTCATTGATCCTAGCAGTGAGAGCCTCCATTTTTGATTGCACCTCATTAATAGCTTTTTTGATTTCAACTTGGTTAGACTTTAGTTCTTTAATTTCTCCAGAAAGGGCTTTAATATCTCCAGAGAGGGTTTCTCTAATATCTTCCATGCCTTTTTTGAGCCCGGCTAGAATGTTCAGAATCGTCATTCTGAACTCTTGATCTGACATAGTACCAATGTCTGTGTTGATTAGGTCCCTAGCCTTCGATACTGTCTCTTGTTCTTTTGTTTGTGGTGAGCGGGCTATGGACATTGGGGAGGGGAGGCGAACCATAAGAGACTATGGACTCTGAAAAACAACCTGAGGGTTTTGAAGGGTCAGGGGTGGGAGGTTGAGGGAACAGGTGGTGGGTGATGGGGAGGGCACGTTTTGCATGGAGCACTGGGTGTTGTGCAAAAAGAATGAATACTGTTACGCTGAAAAAAAAAATAAATAAAAAGGGAAAAAAATGGTAATCATTGATTGATATTAATATGATTAATAGGACTTTGAATCAGCATGGAATAGTTGCTGAAAACTAATTGATTTCTAGGTCTCTAGGGCGAGTCCTTGTAGGAAAGCATCTACTCTTGAATAATACAATTTATGTGGGACTGAGATAAAAAGAATATAGATCTTCCATGAAGAATTCTGAAGGTTGGAGAAGTCCTTGTAGTTAAGAGACCCAGAAATTTACAGAAGCTTTGTTCATGCTTAAATAAAATAAAATAAAATAAAATCCAGTTTAGCAACATGGTATGAAACCTCAGGGATGATAATGTGCGTCTTTTAACTATTAAGTAGCAGATAATTTTTGAAGATAAGTAAAATTAGATTACTATGAATGGTTTTATGAGGAAATTAAAGGAGGGAATAGAACACAGAGGCATCATATATCAAGCTGAAATGAAAAACAATGACAAGACAGGCTATTAGATGTGGTGTGCATTTTGGCTGTATTTGCAAGTGAAAGAGGTGTGAAATTTATCTATAGATTTGAAAGGGCGAGAAATGTTACTTTGTTCTTTTAAATTCAAATAAATTTGAGAGCTGCCATTTTGCCTAAGAAGAAGAAAATTCTGTCCAGATCATTTGGAGGGTGGGAGGAAGAAACAAGGGGAACTTCTTCTTCCCTTGTGTTGCACAAGAATCTGAAAGGACCTTTTCAGTGTATGAAAAATGAGGAGAAAGGCACTCAGTCATTGTTTAAGCCTATAGTTCCCTTCAAAGCAAATGATTCTGCACTTTCCATAACGAGCCTGAGATGAGAATCTTAGCCAAAGGTGAGAGTCCAGGTTCCTGGATCCTTCTACTTTCCTGCAGTGAAGCAGGAAGCGGGTTTTTGTGTGTCATCTTCATTGCCTCTCCTTGGCTCTTCAACCTCTACCCCTCTCCTGTCATTTGATGTAAACCCCGAAAGAGGCCTAAATTGTTAGGAAATGAAAGATACAGAGAGCTCTTGGCACAAATTTCCCTTTTAGCCCTGCAGAGCCATCTTCCCCTAAGGCAAAAGAATTGCAAGAAGGACCTAAAAACAGACATGTCTTGGAGAAGCAAGTGATAGGAAAGAAAAACAATGGGAATAAAGCATAAATAAATAACTTACATGTTGATTCAGGCACAAGTGTTTACATGTTCTGTTACATTGAGGAGGTTAAATGGAGGTGTATAGATTTCAGGATTTAAGGTTGTGGTTTGGGGATTGCATAATTTAGGTCCAAATCCCAGCTTCCCGCTTACTAGCAAAATGAGTCAGTTTATGTTTGAAGCTGCTTTGAGGTTTACTATCCTCAGCTTAAAGGTACTTTTGAGGATGAAATAAACTAATTATGACTGTGTCTAGAACATAATTAGTACTGGGTAAATGGTGTTGCTCTTTGTAACATGTTTGTTTAAATAGTTCTGTTATCTAGTCACTTCAAGTAAACATATTGGAATGCCAAATATGTTTGTAGTGTCTTAATCAACTCTGTTCAGAAATTTGGAGAGAGACAAAGATACCATTCCACAAAGGGAGAATAGCAATTTTCCATCACCTTTATAAAAATTAAAAATATATTTCAGAAAAACATTTAGATATTCATATTATTAACTTTGATATATTGCAATTACAATACACCAAATCATCTGGTTAGATATAAAATTTTTAGAAATTTAAAACCACTTTAATAGGTAAGAAATCTTCCTTTTCTTTCAGTAATCTTTTTCATCAGATAGTCTGTCAATTAAAATGTATGTAATCCTGATCAAATAGAACATGTTTACTCCAGAGAGCTTTGTCAGAATTCAGAGGATATAGAAATATATGTGTATAGTGTGTATGTGTATCCCTCTATAGAATTAGATACACATAATATGTATACATATAGGGTTTTACAGAAATATATATATATTTATATATATATAAATATATATAGAGAGAGATTATACGTCTCTATATATCAGAACTTATATATATATTTGTATATATAGGAATATAAGGGATAGAGAGAGATAACTGAATTTTCTACTTTCATTTTATATTTTCTGTCATCTGAAAAAAATAAGGACGAGAAAAGACTTACAGGTCAAAAAGGCCTACTTGGTAATTTGAGGATGGTATCTTTATTCAGTATTCATTGCCATTTCTAGTGCTTGGATACAATTCAAAGTCCATTAAGTTCTTGCTGGAAATATCTTCAATTCAGGTTTCTTTGGATTGAAGCATAATTAAGAAAGCTGGCAATGTTTTGTATGAGTCATTATAGATTAAATTCCTAATATTATTTTCTTCTTCAAGTATAGAAAATATAGTTTATAATGAAGAAATGGCTAGAGTATTAGGTATTTGTAATAGTAAAATTAAGAATGTAGAATTTAGGGGTGCCTGGGTGGCTCAGTGGATTAAAGCCTCTGCCTTCAGCTCAGGTCATGATCCCAGGGTCCTGGGATCGAGCCCCACATCGGGCTCTCTGCTCTGCAGGGAGCCTGCTTCCTTCTCTCTCTCTGCCTGTCTTTCTGCCTAGTTGTGATTTCTCTCTGTCAAATTAATAAAATATTTAAAAAAATGTAGAATTTAGATACAAACAGAACTAAAGTTCTTAGCATACCTCATTCAACTTGTCTTTTTTTTAGTTTTTATTTCATAAAAAGATGCTTGTATGAATTTCCTCTAGATGTTCTTGTGACATCATCATGCCTACTCTCTCTATTCCGTAAGTTTTCATAGGATCAATCAAAGCATATTACATCAAACGAATCAATATTGGTTAATAGTTTTTACTTGTGTGGTATGCAGAAAATTTTCAGAGTTTGTAAGTCTGAATTATTTTCAAAGTAGGGTTTTCAGATAATATCCAGGATTCTTGGTTGAATTTGAATTTCAGATAAACAGTTGATTGTCTTTATTGTAAATCTGTCCCAAGTGTTGCACAGGACATACTTAGAGGGAAAAAAAAATGATCTGACATTAAAATTCAAGTAAGTGTCCTATGTTTTTATTTACTAAATCTAGCAACCCTTATTTCAAGGTACTTATGGTCTTATGATGCAGTCAATTAAATATTTACCCTATTATTTACCCTATGGACTACTAAAACTAGTCCATATAGTTTTAACATCTTGTCCACATTACAGCAATTACAACCCTTCTAAAGTGACAATCTTGTCATATCAGTTTCCTGCTTAATATTCTTCATTGATGCCTTATCTTTTCAAGCTTCCCTTTCCAGTCAAAATTTCTTGGCTCTTCAAGCATTGGTCTCTGCCTACCAAATCTGCTACCACTCTTTCTTCACTCCTGTCATACCACATAATTTGCAATTGCCTGAACATGTCTTGCACATTTCCCTGACACACTACTTTTCTAAGCTGTTACCTCTGACTAGGATGTTCTTTGAGTCACCATGCACCAGATGAAATCCGCTCATCCTTTAGACTCAATTCCAAAATCTTTTACAATACTAGAAAGTCTGTCCTACTTGGAAAGGATAGCTAAGGGCTTTCCAGTTGTATTTCCATAGTTCTCTATGTGTGTTTCATTGAGCATATTACATAGCTCTGATTTTTTAAATTCATGACAGTTTACTTGTAAGCCAGGGATGGGGATATGTGAAAGAGAAAAGAAAGTGTATGGGTGCTTGTGTGTTGAGGAGATGTATTTGTACTTGATGTACAGTAGTTACTTAATTCATGTTTGCGTAATACAAAAGAGGAGGGAGAGGGAATATGGAATGTCTCAGGTCTTAACGTCAGAGATTTGAAATGTGACATAGAAAAAGGGAAAATCTTCACTTTCTTCATGTAGAATTTGAAGAGGAATAGAAAGATTCATTAAGTAAATAATATTTACATTTTCTAGAATAAATATGAGATAACATTTATTTTTTCCCAAGATCTACAAAAAAATGTAAAAGCACAAGTCCCTTGCTGAATCTCTTTGTTTGTCTTTTGCTTTAATTTTTCCTGTTTTTCCAAGTAACTTCTATTCTAAAAGAGATGGGTATTCCTTTTTATTTAAAATACAAATTTATGTATCTCTTCCCCAGGGAAGATTTGAGTGAAGGAAGCTCTAATTAACCTTCTGATGTGTATCACTCAGAGGATCAGACTTCCTACTCCTAGATTAGGAAGTGTCAAAGAGAGTTGACCAGATGTCACAATGTTAGAACAGGTGATTTTTGAGATCCTCCTTAGTCAGATGTCCACATTTTATCTCAATTTTAACACATCTGTTTCAATAATTAAACAAAAGAACCAGAACCAATTTGAAGCCAAGTATACATGTAAATTTCAGCCATCGTTGTTACAGTATTCATACCTTTATTTTATTGATGATATTAAAAGATAGTGTTTGCATACTGTCTTGAAATAAAATGTGTTCTTGGTGAAAAAATTAAAAAAGGAACTTGGCAGAGTAATTACATGAAGGAATATAAAAATTTACCTTTCAACATGGAAATATGTATTTTAAATACCCTAACAGATAATTATACATAATACTCCAATATATAATGTGTAATATATGTGCCTTTCCGATTAAGGGTAGACTTTGAAGATAAACTCTACAGGTACTTATGCTTTCTGAAGGTTTTTTTTTTTTTCTTCCAGCATGCTACATTTCTCAGCCAAGATTAGCATTCATTTTCAAGCAAATCACTTCTGCTACTAATTAATTAGCAGCTATAGAATAAAAAGTGTCTTACAGAGTGTATGATGCAGGAAAATAAAACCTTTCTTGGCTTCAGTTTCTTATTAGGCTGCTCTGCTTTAACATATTTATACAGATATTCACTAGTTGCTCAGTAACCTTTCAATGATCAACACTGTAATAGTCTTTCCTTCATTCAGGCCTTGCCTACCCGCCCACACCTCCCCTACACCCCACTTGTTAGTAATGAACCTAGTTCTTACAATCATACAACAATCACATGGGACCAGCTATCAGTTTATGTATGGTAAATGCCTCCACCAGGAGCATTCACTGATCTATTGCAAGCTTCTCACTCCTCAAAAACAAAGTCTCAAGGTGTCCCTATTGCTTATTTTGAATAGAAGACTTTGAACTAATTCAAACTGAACGTTAAGCAATTATGCTAGGATGTGTGTTCTCTCAACCAGAAAGGTATTCGTGTGGTTTTAAGAAGAAAATTTTGAGAGGGCAATGCTTAATCCCAATGAGTATCTTTCAGTACCATTGGGCACACAGAAAAAAAGAAAACAATGTTGGGGTAAAGATAGCTCCTTGGTTCCCTGCAAATAATATCATATATTTAAAACCACTGTTATGTAAACTTTGTACTTTAGGCTTTAGAAAAAGAGGAACACTTAAAATTAATGAGAAATGAAGAAAGTCTCCCTCCACAAACCAGAGCTATTTTAGAAGGAAATAAAGGGTAAACATAGATATAGTCAAATAGTCAAGGTGAGGACTCAGGGACCTTATGGGCTGGGTCAGAATAAAGCCTCTCATTTTTTCTTTTAACCATGATGGATAGAAACGGTAACTTCACCGGTTCCTTTCCTTTCCTTCTCTCTTTTCTCCTTCACAATGCCAAATATCATCATTGTGTTGTTTTTTTTTTAAGATTTTTTTTTAATTTATTTATTTGACAGAGAGAGAGAGATCACAAGTAGGCACAGAGAGAGGAAGGGAAGCAGGCTCCCTGCCTAGCAAAGAGCCCGATGTGGGGCTCGATCCCAGGACCCTGGGATCATGACCTGAGCTGAAGGCAAAGGCTTTAACCCACTGAGCCACCCAGGCGCCTCTCATCATTGTGTTTTTTAAGGGGTGAAAAGGGTACTAGAGAATAGAAGAGAAGGGAAATTCTACCCCCATTTGAGAAAACACAATCCTCCTTGAAGGAGTGATTTATATGTTCTTGGATGTTTCATCCTCTCTTTTCTTTCTATTCTATCATATGCCATATCAATTGCAGTTATATTATGATGGGGTGTTTTATATTATTTGAGTACATTTGGACAGGTCCAATTTATTTTATTGATATCCTTAAAAATACATTTATCACTCAATAGTCATTGGTGTAAAGTAAAATATTTATTTTTTTAGAAATAAGAGAGTAGTATATTTTGCCCTATTCATTCTTTTCTCATTACACTCATTAAACATCAAACATTGCATACATTTGAGACATGCTGTCTACTTTCAAAAATTATTAATACATATCAATTATCTGAGACAGCAAGACTCTGAAAGTGAAGGAATTCCTGGTGTGACACTTTGGAATAAAAGATATTAGTATTCATTTTTCTTTTTTTTTTTTTTTAAAGATTTTTATTTATTTATTTGACAGAGAGATCACAAGTAGGTAGAGAGACAGGCAGAGAGAGAGGGCAAGCAGGCTCCCCACCTAGAGAGCCCGATGTGGGACTCGATCCCAGGACCCTAGGATCATGACCTGAGTCGAAGGCAGCTGCTTAACCAACTGAGCCACCCAGGCGTCCCAGTATTCATTTTCTTAATAGCAACTTTATATCATCCAAGGTAACTGGCAGCTATTTTGTAAGATTTGGTGGATAAGGAAATTAAACAAGGGTATGTTAAGTTACATTCTTTGTTTGTTGAATGACAAATACTTCCACTTTAGCTGAGAGATAAGATCCTCCATAAGAGAGAAGCCTAAAAATGCAAGATTCTAGGAGATGGTTTTAGAAAGATGTGGAGGGGCAATCTGTCCCTTTCTCACATTCTCATGAAATGTGACAAAGGTGACATCAATTTTACTTTGAAACCCAGGTCTTTAAGGTTTATTGTCAGTATTGCTAACCTTTATGGGAGAGCATAATGCTTAATTATACTAAAGACTTCAGTTTATATTTTGTGGATATTTATTCCTATAAGTGGTATGTGTGTTTGTGGTTGGGCCTTAAAATGGGCATTAAAAAATGCCCAACCCACATGCCTGGGCCTGTGGTTGGGCATTAAAAAATGATCTCTAGGATCCACCACTATACATAGTCGAGAACTCCAAAGTGGTTGGTGAGGAATACATGATCAGAGAGTTTGATTCTGTACCTTTTCTTGAATCAACTAGGTGAAACAAGAAATGGTCCTTTAAGAGAGAATATCTTCAAGACTCTTACAACTCTCTATTTAAAAAGTTTTCCCTAGCAGGTTCTTTTAGTACTAAGAAATGAGATGTCTATTCTCTCACATTTTTATAACTGTGTTATTTAGTATAACGTTCAGATATTTGCAACATATATGTTATACCTTTATCATATATGTTTTCTATATATAGTTTTTGTCATGGTTGCCCTGTATAATACTCTCCGTATACTTTCTAAAACTTTTGGTATTCTCTATATTTCACTTAGATAAAGGTATTTACTTGCTTTGCATGTGGATTTATCAACATTTTAATCAGAATATGGGATTTTTATCTCCTATGTAAACAACTTGACATTAGTCAATATCTTGTTGAGTATTTGTTTTATGATTGTTTATTTAATCACAGTAAGTGCGAATTTAGTAGATGTATCATTAAATCTTCCTATCATCACTTTCAGCTAGATTGCAAGTATTTATTCACTCATTTTGCATATTAAATCAACCTGATCACTTGTACCTGATAAACAATAACAAATCCATTTGCAAAATTTAATATTAACTTCCCTATTTAACGCTTAGAAATTTGAATAGGATCATATAAAATAGAAATATATATATACATATTCAATTCAGAAAGAATTTATATTTAAGGTTTCATTTCTATTTCTAAATTAGTATACACCTAATTAAATTAATTTCTGATCATAGGAAATCTGTTACTTGAATTACTGATTTCTTTTTAACTCTAAAAGGATCTATATCTTTTCACATTTTAACATTTCAGAAATCTGAATGCAGATGACAGGGGTTTTGCATTGTCATGTTATGTTGAATTGGTAGAATTTTTTTTTTTTTCTTAAAGGTGCATCTTATCATCAAGAGTATCTTATATTCATTTAATTAGATAATAACATAATCTTACGTAGTTTCAATGTTAACTATAGTATTTTAACCTAAAAAAACCCCTATAATATTAATATAGACCTGTTCCTTAAAACTAAATTACAAACTATTCTTTTTCAGGATTGTTTCACTTAAAATTTTCCTAATTGGCGAGACAATTTTATACTAGGTTAACGGTTCAAGTAGATTATATTTCTTTTACACTTTAAGGGTTAATTTCTATTTCAGTTTATCCATCTCTTCTGTTTAATATTCAAAGTACAAACACATCCACTAATTTGTACTGAAAAATACTAAGCTATAGAGATCTTAGCATACTGGAATTAATAATGTTTAATATTACCTAAGTTATATACCTGACTACAATATGCCTCCTAAAAATTATAGCATGTAACAAAGCAGTAGCTTTGTTTTACCTCATACCCACATACTGCAATTAGTTTTCAAGAGTTACCTCACTTATTGACATGTTTCTTTAAGTTTCATCTAAGTAGTAGTAAATAAAAGAAGACCTGTAACATACACATTAAATTACATATGCTAAAATTTCTAGAATATCTAAATAATGGCTCAAATAGAATTGTTGCATTAGTTGTATTTAGATTTTATTTTGATGTTATTTTGTATATTTTTCCTTTTGCATGTTTTCATGTTAAATGTTTATTGCATTTTTCTTCATTATATATCATAATACCACAAAATTATTCAATTAGAATTATTTTGTTAACCTTTTATTCAAATGTTTCACTCGAAATACTAAAATTAATGGAACAGAATATATTTTTATATAAAATAACATGCCAACATAAATATCTAAAAGCCACTTATTTGAATATGTAATTATCTTTAACGTGAACTTATGTAGCTATGTACATATTGGGCCATCCAGTATATCTCTAGCAACATATTCTGTTCTTCAATTCTGTTGCAAATTAGATAATAATTACAAAGCAGAGTGGCACAAAATTGTTTTTAAAATCTAAGGCTAAAAATTTGATCATAGTTTAAAATTCAATTATGAAATGACTTTTCATTTGTTATACTTTCTAAATGACACATAAATGGCTTTATATGAATTATGCTTAGCCTCTTGAAGATATATTGTTGAAATAAGAAAGACTTCAAAAACATAATTTTCATTATAATACATAATATAATCCAAATTTAATATTATAAGGATTACTGTTAAGTAAATTTGCGAATTTACATATGTAACATATGTCATTTTCCATTATCATAGTTCCAAAGATGACATATAGTTATGATTTATAGAAGCATGCTTATATATGTAAACCATTTCATTTTATTTTTGTTATATTGAGAAATGTTTTACTAAGGGAATATTAATAAAATATACTTTAAACCTATGTTTATGTTGTAAACATCTAATTTTTAAATATATCTCCAGTAATTTAATGGCAGGGTAATCTAATTGTGAAAAACACATCTTGTATACATAATTTGATTTCAAACAAAGAATGGATTTTCTGAATGTACATTTTATTCTTTAATTTGGGTTGTATATTGTATAACAAATGCATTTAATACTGTGCTATTAAAGAAAATGTTTATTTAATTGTGTAGCATACTTAAATTTCTGAAAGAAAACAACATATATTTTAATATTGGATTAGCTATATAATATATTTAATAATGAATTGTTGCTATACATAATCCTAAGACTTTTCCCAACATTGGCAATTACCTCATAAAACAGTTATGTATGCCAAAATGTTGAGTGTTTTTAAACTGTTAAATGGTAAATGTTGCATTTTGACAATTTAAAAATCTGTGTTTCATACACAGCCAATTTAAAGTGGTACCAAAACCAGTATTCTAAATTAGTCTACATTTTAGATAAAATGATTATATAATATATAATATAACTGTATGGTGATGGATGATTTTATTGCCTTATAAAGGAAATCAATGTTATTTTTATATAAGTTATTCCATTTTATAATCAAACATATTTAACCACATTTAGATGCACCTATGTCTCCTACTATTATATGATTACTTTTCATTCTACAGAAATTTGGACATTCTAAATAAACCCATTTCGCACAAAATTTGTATACTTTTAAGGGTTGGGAATTATAACACAAATCTTCAAGTAACTCTCACTTATGCAAATAAATCTTCAGATTCCACACTTTTCCAAAATGATGACTTTGAAAGTTAAAAACAAAATGGTCAGTTTTCCTCCCTTTGGTATTTCTCTTCATTATATGTTTGAAATATGACTTTGCCATGGTAAAAATTATGATATTTCCTTTATGAAATTCATTTTCTTTATTATTATTGTTAATATTATTTTAATATTATTAACTTTGTTCACTTATTCTTTCTTTTGATGAATATTTCTTGAGCATCTACTCTGTACCAGACACCATTCTATATGCTAGGTATTCATCAGTGAATGGAACAGAATAACAAAAATCTCAGCATTTGGGGAGCTTGCATTCTAGTGTGGGGAAGAAAGAATATGAGCACAAAATACACATAAAACATTGGAACTAGTTAGTAAAATATCTGGTTAAAAATATCTGTTTAAAATATATATCTGTTGGGGTATGATTGTTAGATAAATTGTTTTATTCAATCCTTTATTCCAACATTCCACCTAGTTCTACATTCAGGCTGAGGTTAGTACTGAATCACCACCACCACTAGTCAGAAATAGAGTTCTATTGCTGAAGATTTTAAGTCTGGAATTGCTAGCAAATTCTGGATCTAAAGGCTAAGAAAGATCAGTTTTAACTCTCAAATTTGGTCAAAACCTGTATTTATCTTGTTGTTTTCAAGCAAATGGGTGTTTGGAATTGGTCTGTAGGTTTTTGTATTAGTTACAGAAGCAACGTACACAGATCCCCAAGAAATACCCCAGAATTATTGACCTATACACAAGAGATTATTCATAATTACCTGTAATGACTTCAGTAATGGAAGATAATAAATAGCTATCCAGTTTATTCCTTGGAGTAAGGTTAGAACATTCAGACTTGTGATAGAGTACACTTTTTTTTATACTTTTAAGATTGTATTTTGCAACATATATTTATAGTTAAGTGGTTTCCTTTTTTAAACTAAAACTGAAAGCCTAGAAATTTTGATACAGTTATACAAAGTTTTCCAGTATTAGTTTTTCATCCTCCCTGATTTTATACTTCCTTTCTAAAGTGGAAGGTGCAGATAAATTCCCCAGGTGAATAATATGGATCAGATAATTGTTTTTACAGTAATAAGCACATAGGCATTCCAAATATCTAATCTATCCTGAGGTTAATTACTAAATGTTAGTCTTGTAAGCATAGTTATTGCTTAATCATGTGATTAAAGAAAAATCTTACTAAATATTAGCTTAGTAAATCTTACTGGCCAATTTGAATAACCAACATGGATTTAGGAGATTGTAATCTTCACAAAGTGGCTTGGATAAATACTCAATAGCAACTTCTTCCTGACTGATGTTTAAGAGTATATTAAAGGTCTTTAAAATCATCTCATAATTGTCACACCATATTTATCTTTGGCTCCCTTAAAATACAATAATTTAATTCTTTTGAATTTCTCTATCAAATTAACTAAGGTATAATAATTTAGGCTGGCAGAATTAGCAGATATGTGTCCCTTCCTTTGCTTATGAATGAGAGGACCTCATATTTGACTTCTTTTCAGCTTTAAAGCAGAAATCAGAATTACTGGTCTTGCTAGCCACCTGCCTGCAACACAAGAGGGGAAAAAAAAAGGGTAGAGCATGCCCAAACCACATTAAGTGGTTAAACTATTTTTCTCTTGCAGAACGGTTAAAATATTCCTATGTATTTTTGTCTACAATATCTAATTATACTTTGTAGACAGAAGTTCAAGATGCATTTTATTGAGAAGGCAAGTATATGAAAACATATCACTCATCTGCCTTAAAAAATATTAAGAAGATTTCTAAGCAGAACCTGATGATTATTCTTCCCATCCAAGTACTAACCAGGCCCGACCCTGCTTAGCTTCCGCGATCAGACGAGATCGGGCGCGTTCAGGGTGGTATGGCCGTAGACGATTATTCCTAATTTGTAGCTGTACTTCCAAAATTTAGTATTTTTTTCTTTTTAAGCATTTTAGATATCAAGACCATTTCAAATGTATCTTCATTCCATTTTATACTTTTATTATAAGGTTACTTTTTTCATTTTTTAAGAATTATGTCCTACCATGGGTAATCTTTTTAAAAGGTTTAGGTGAAAGAAAAAGAAAACCCTAATTTGGCACCTTTAAACTCTATTTTTAAATTACTATGAAACTTTAATAATGTTAAGAATGTAGAGAAATCTATGCCATGAAATGTTTATGAAACATTTGGATATTCTCAACCATTTATTAAAGCTAGTTTTGTATGAATAAAGGTTCTAAGCTATCAGTTAATTTTCAATCATTTCTAAATATAATGATTATTTTTAATAAGTTGAAAATTGGCTAATCTCAAGTTTTACTTTAAAATAGTGAAACGTATTACCAAAAATCCAAAAACAACCCACTAAAGTCTAAAGCATGTATAATTCATGACATTGAACATTTTATCATGTGGCTGCTTCCTGGCAAGTGAGGTTAAGATAGACATTTACATAGAATAGTTATTTCAGAGCTTTATTTTTTAATCATTTTGTTTTAATTTTGGCTTTGATTTTAAATTTTCTTTCACTTGCTTATCTTAAAATAGAAATGTTTGATGTTTTTCCCAGAAATTATGAAGAGATATGGCACAGACTATTCAAAGCATACTTTTTGAGAAAAGTGTGGTTACACAGTTACCCATTCTGTCAAAATTTGTCACTTGCCAGGAAATTGTTGCTAATATTCATCTGTAGATAAATAACAAAGAAGATTGATTCAGTACAACATAAAGGGTTTACTGTTTCGCCTCCCTCCCCCAAAATGTGTTACAGTGCAAATGTGGTATATTTGCGTGTGATATCTATTGATAGGTTGAGTGATACAAAGCAATCATCTGATCTGGTTACTTCGCATTCTAGGGACGTGTTTGTGTTTTGCCTCTTCATGTTGGTTATCCTTAAGGTAATAGAAGGGAATATAATTTATTAAACTTATCAGAAAAAAAATAAAATTTAAAAGAAAAAGTTAGCATCTAGTGCTACTGTGTCCCACAGGTTCTTCTACATTGGCCCACACTACCTCCACTGGTGAGTTAGAGGAGCATAACAGGACTTCCACTGGTGCTTTTGCTGTTGCTAGCACATCTGCAGATGTTACTGTATCCAGTGTTACAGCTGTCACCATCCATAGACTTTCCGTGGAACAGCGAGTGCAAGTTACGAATCTCAGAAATTCAGGTCTGGACCCCAACACGTCCAAGGATGGGCTCTCTCCTCATCAAGCAGATACACAAAGTACAAGGAGAAGACCAAGAAATGCTGAACAGATAGAAAGAACTAAAGAGCTTGCAGTTGTTACTCATAGAGGTATTGGATGTTATTTTACTTGTGCCCATTTAGTTACAGCAAAAGCTATATTTTCGTAATGATTCTAAGTAGAGAATGAGCTGAAAGAGAGCCAAGCTGTAGGAAGCAAACGAAAAACTTTAAAGTAGCTGAAAATGCAGATAGTAATAGCCAAAACTTGAATCATTTGAAAGCACAAAAATTTAAAAAAAAAAAAAAAGTGAAATGCAAATATTGGGTGGGGGTGGGGGTAAAAGTAGAAAGAAAAGAAAGCATAAAAGGGATCATAAAAACAAGTAGTAAATATCTATTGCATATTACATGCCAGTTATGATGTTGAGGTAATTGGAAATAAAACAGCCAGTTTCTATTAATAAGTGCACATATTGACACATTGGTTATTTATCCTACATAGCAGTTTTCAGCGTTTGCATGAAATTTTTATGTTACACAGATGCTATTGGACAATTAAGAAAATAGATAATTTGGACAAAATGGGAGCATTCTATCTGGTGATTATTTAATAAAGCTTTCTCTCCTACATCTAAATTACCTATTGCCTGAGCTATATGATTGTACTGAGATTTCTCATTTTGAAAAGGTAACAGCTACTCATTGAGATTATGGATCCAAATTTAAATACCCATTAACTTTCTAATTTGTATAGTAAAAAGGCCAAATCGTATGTTGGTAATTTTCCAGTTAATTAATGTTGCAAGCCTACCTTTTACAAAGTTAGGAAGTGTAGCAAGTGTATTTTTCTGTTTCTTGGTAGCAAGTTTCATTGAGCAGTTCATGAGAGAAAATCAGTGTAGTGTCAAAAATAAAGGGACTTCATTTATATTGATATATGCTTCAGTGGAAATACTAATTAATTGAACACGTTTCAAGTACAAAATACCTACTCCAACTCTGTTTCCAACTCATCATCATGTGTTCTCCAAAATGGTTATGTTTTATATAGTGTGGTTAGTAATGGTTTATACAGAGCACGATATAAGTGATGGAAAGCATCCTGTGCTCAGTGTACATGAAGGATAAACACAAAGATATCTTTATTTAATTTGGTTGAAAATCATGCAGAAATATTTCAGAAACTCATTTCCATCAAAATTCATACTGACTGTATTTTAGTTTTCTTTACTAAGCATCCTAAAATGAATTCTTAACATGTAGTAGTCTCCTTTAAAGAATTAAATCAATATCACCTTGCTTCTCTATTCACTTTCATACCATATTTCCACT
The DNA here is from genome assembly GCF_922984935.1 of Meles meles. Classification (NCBI taxonomy): domain Eukaryota; kingdom Metazoa; phylum Chordata; class Mammalia; order Carnivora; family Mustelidae; genus Meles; species Meles meles. The sequence continues at coordinate 26,113,513 of NC_060066.1, forward strand.
GCTAAGAATATAGGAGTAATTATAAATTGATGATTTGCTTAATCAAGTAGACTTTCTTAGTAGCAGGAAATTTAAAAGTGTAAATGTTATTCTATTAAGGAAACCTTCTTCCCTTCAGTTTTTTCACTCTCTTTGGAAAATTGCATGAGCTAACACTGACATACTCCTCTGTAATCCATTGAATAAAAGATGGATAATTATCAAACATAAGTTTATTATATAAATCAAGTAATAATACAAATACTGCTGTAGTCAAAGTTTTCCACCAAGTGATCTGAGAAACTCTGGGGTTACAAATTCATATCTTATAGAACTAGGAAAAATAATGCATTTTGAAAAGAGAATAAATAATAGAATAAATAATATTATTCAATGTTATTGAATAAAAAAGTGATTTTTAAAATTACTCAATTTAAAATTTTGAACCACATTTAAATAAATTTAATTCAGTGTATTACTTCCTTGATAAATTCTAAATCAGTACTCAAGTTTTCTCAATTGTCATAGTCTTCTCACTCTATTTTAGAGCTAATACATATTTCATCCTTTCACATATTCTTTCTAAAATAGTATTTTTGGATATAATAGCCATGTGGTCGTGCCATATACTTTTGAAGTAAATATTTCTCAGTTATTTATGTTTAAGTTATGTGTATGGAAAACATTCTAATGGTATAGACAATAATGGTATATTGTTTTTTCAGGGACTTATTATACTTTTATCAAATTTCTATATTAATTAGAATTAGTCCTTCTGACTCTTCTTCAGTAATCTACTGTTTCAGTGATTTCAGAGAGCTAGTTATTACATTTGAGGCACAAATTTTTAACATTTTGAATTAAAAACTTTAGGTCAATGTTAGAAATAAAAGAGGTGTATCATCCCTATGTCTATTAATGTTTTTGAAAACACTCAATATTTAGCTATATTTTCAGACACAAAATAGACTTTGAAAATTTGACTGTTAACAGGGCCAAATTTCTAAATTGGAATCAGCTGACATCAAAGCAGTATTCTTTATAAAAATAATTCCAGCTCACCAGACATACCTGGAATGTCTACTGAGTACCAGGATGTGTTCTAGAAAATAAAGGTAATAGATGACCCCCTCCTTCAAGAGATTGAGATAGAGCGGAAGAAATAGAGAAATTAATCTGGTGGTACAAGAAAAATTTTGTGAAGCTCATCACTGATTAGATACTCAAAGAGTTACAGGGTATATGCTGAGAGTGAGTCATTTAATTGACATATTAAATGAGTCAGTAAACATAATGCAAAACTAATTTCTTATTTTTTTTTGTAGGTATTTTAGAGAACACAAATCAGTTTTTGTTCTTCTATTCCATGGCCCACAATGTAGGCAGAATTGTCTTTAAAACCTGAGGCATATACACAATGGAATATTATTACTCAACTATCAGAAAGGATGAATATGCAATTTTGCATCAACATGGATCGAAGTGGAGGAGATTATGCTAAGTGAAATAAGACAAGCAGAGAAAGTCAATTATCATATGGTTTTACTTATTTGTGGAACTAAGGAAGAGCATGGAGGCCATTAGGAGAAGGAAGGGAAAAATGAAGGGGGGAAAAAGTCCATGAGAGACTATGGACTCCAGGAAACAAACTGAAGGTTTTAGAGCAGAGGGGGTTGAAGGGATGGGTTAGCTCAGTGATGGGTATTAAGGAGGGCACGTATTGCATGGTGCACTAGGTATTACATGCAAATAATGAATCATGGAACACTGCCTCAAAAACTAATGATATACTTGATGTACTGTATGGTCACTAACATAATATAAAAATAAATAAATAAAACCTGATCACATCACACCAGTGCGTTAAAGCATCCATTGGTTTCTCCATGATCTTAGGAATAAAGCCAAGATTTGGTGATGACTCACAAGAAATTCCATCATCTGGCTTTTGTCCATATCTCCAAATTCATCCTGTACGACTCTCCTAGTTACCCTATTTTTTTTGGCCAAACAGAAATTCTTTTAGTTGGCCAAGCATAGCATGTTCTTTTCTACTTGAAACCACTTTTATGAATTATTCTTTCTGTCCTTTCAACCAGATCATTCTAATTCCCTTTTGAAATTTTAGTTTAAATTATCAACTCCAGGAAAGTTAGGTTTCTCTCTTTTAACTCACCATTGTACTCTGTACTTCTCTTGCATTTGTAATCACTAGCCCTATGGCTTGTCCTATAAAATTTACCTCTCTGAGGTAAGGAGTGTGTAGTCTGGCTCATGCTGTATTCCCAGTGCTTAGAACAGCTTCTGAACCATAGACATATTTAAATAATATTTGTTAAACTAATGGATTTACATTTATAATATGACCACTAAAATATTCACTTAAATTTCTTAGAAGTCTTAAAATTATAATTTTCAATATACTCAAATATCTATGTATTTCAGTATTTTAATTCATAAAAAGCAGCATATTCTCATGAACCTACAGTAGTATATTGCTTTTATATATTACCACTTCAAAATTCACAACATAAAACTAGATATAAATGACTTGCTTATAGCCCTTATCCATTTATAAAATTGAAGGATTTTTATAGTTAAACCCAAGAAAGCTATAAAGATAAATTTCGTATGAATAAATATTAATGGTAAGCAATGGATGTTATTTTGCTGAAAGTCATTACCATTTAGAGCATATATGTGATAGAGATTGTGATAGCATAGTTTCCTTTGAGGTGTTCAAGTCCATGCTATTTTATGTTGTATGATAATTTAGTTAATTTTTCATAATTTTTCTTTGGTCACACTGCAATTTCATTATTTTAAGATTTTATTTATTTATTTGACAGACAGAGATCACAAGTAGGCAGAGAGAGAGGGGGAATGTAATTTCATTTTCATTTTGTGATATTTTGGATTTTTTTAAAAATTTTATTTATTTATTTGACAGAGAGAGAGATCACAAGTAGGCAGGAAGGCACGTAGAGAGAAGAGGAAGCAGACTCCCCACCAAGCAGAGAGCCTGATGCGGGTCTTGATCTCAGGACCCTGAGATCATGTCCTGAGCAGAAGCAGAGGCTTAACCCACTGAGCCACTCAGGTGCCCCTTGTGATATCTTTTGATCATTACTGGTTTCCAATTTATTCTCAATAATTTGAGGTAATTAAAGTACTTACAGTTTACATCAGTATCACTATAAACACAAAGGAGACATGGACACAGAAATTGCACATAGTATTTGGTACTTGTCCTTGTGTGTTGTGGACCCAAAATCTATGTATTAACTTACTATAAATCAGCATAGCTAGATAATTTATTAATAATAGACACACCATTAATAAATAAGTAGAAAAAAACTTGAACGTTTATCAAAGATATCTTCAATTCTCTGTAGAATACGATTCCAATTAATTTTCCTACTATACTATAGTTAAAACATCAGTTATTTTGGGATGCCTGGGTGGCTCAGTTGGTTGAGCATCTGCTTTTGGCTCAGGTCATGATCTCAAGGTCATGGGATTGAGTTCCATATCAGGCTCTTTGCTCAGTGAGGAGCCTGCTTCTCCTTCTGCCTGCTGCTCCCCCTGTTTGTGCTCATTCCCTCTCTCTCTCTCTCACACACACAAATAAATAAGTAATCAGTTAACTCAATTTCAATTATCTTCTTAAAATATTTTTTCACTTTCTACTTTTATTCAGTAAAAGGAAACCATTTCCAATATTCTCCATTTAAGAAAGTCTCTTGACATTGAAATAAAAAGTAAAAAAGAAAGAATACTAAAAAACAGTGTTGTTTTAGATCTTCTTTAAACGGTGTACTAGCACACACCACAGTTTCCTGTGGTCATAGCATCCAGTAGTCCTTAGAAGGAGAATCCAGCTTTTATTGACTGGATTTTAGTCCACTAATGCTACCTACTATATGTGAGGCCCTGTGCAGGTTACATGAACTATCAGAGTGCTATTTCCACATCTGTAAAATAGTGTGGTTGTATTACAGTAGGGTTTATGTGAGGATTAAACATGGTATTGGGTGGAAGTGCTAAAAAATCTTAGGTATTTTTTCCCAGTGGAAAGATAAAACCAAATTGCCCAGCATTGCTAGTTAGTTCTGGTTTGAGAGGTTTGAGGACTAGAGATTTGAGAACTAGGTTTGAGAACTAGACTGAGTCTGTATTTGCCCCTTGTTAGCTCTCTGGTCTTGAGCAATTACTTCAACTCTAAAAGCTCAACTTCTTAGTAATGGAGAAAACCTGCCTCGTAGTTAGCTGTGTGGAAAAATATAGCACAGTTGTTGTCTTGTGTTCAACAAATACTAATTACTGTTACTTGTATTATTATTCATCAAATATGTTTTAACTCTTGCTGTGTGCATGACATTGTACTGGATAGGAGAGGTATAAAAATGAAGAATGCAGGCTATGCCATCGGGAGGTCTATATAATTTAAAAAAGATAGTAATTACAAATTTATTGTGAGAAACACTACCAGAACAATATTTTTGAAATGCTATTGATGAAAGGAGAGTGACTAACTACTTCTGAATGTAATAAGTTGAGGAAGGCTGCACAGATGGTATTAGAACTAGTTTTTGAAATAGGAATAAAAGTTTCAAACTAGTAAATTGTGTTTATCACAAGATGCATTGAAAATGGTTTGAATAAATACTTGTGCTGAATAAAAATATGAGGAGTCTATACCAAAATAAACACAAGAAGTGTTCAACTATACTTAACAGGAGTTTAAATTCGCATAAATAATCTAAAAACAATTGATATTTTTAGTTTACAAAATGCCCAGATGTCTAAAATTAGATAATCTAATAATATCTAGTAATATTTAAATTTCACCAGAATACTTATACCTTAACAATAAGTTATTTTGAAATTAATTATTAATATTAACTTAAACTACCTTTTTAAAAAATATTTTATTTATTTATTTGACAGACAGAGATCACAAGTAGGCAGAGAGGCAGGCAGAGAGAGAGAGAGAGAGGTTGAAGCAGGCTCCCTGCGGAGCAGAGAGCCTGATGCGGGACTCGATCCCAGGACCCTGAGATCATGACCTGAGCCAAAGGCAGAGGCTTAACCCACTGAGCCACCCAGGCGCCCTAAACTACCTTTTTTTAATAATCCCTAAACCCTATAGTTCCGTATAGTTCAGCCCTAAGATATTTAGGTTCAATTAAGATAACAGGACCTATGTAATAATATAATTAAAACATTGTAAGTAGAGTGTCCCCTACTTCTAGAATTATATACTTGAGAATTATCTAGAATATTTCAGATTCATCTAATACAACATCGTTATTTTGTAAAGAAAATTGTGGCCCAGCAGAGAATGTAATGAAAAGCTAGTTTATATTCCTAGATCATTCTTCCTTTCATTTATTCAGGATTTATAAGGGCCTAATATATCCAAAGCCTTGTATTAGATGTTATTAATGTTAAAGAAATATAGATGAGTGGCTTAATGGTGTTTCTCAAGAAGTTTATAGTCATGCCATTTAAAAAATAATCATTAAGATGTGGTTCTCCACATAATTTAACATTGTTTTATATTATGAAATATATCTTTTTTTTTTCAATATGTAGACAAGTTCTGTCAGCTGTTAATGAGCAGCTTTTGTAGCTGCTGTTTTCAAGTATAAAATGTGGATATATTCCTCTGAAGAGTTTCTATACATCAATATATAATTATAAACTCTCTTTTATTGTTTGTTCTAGTAGAATATTAACTTAGATGATTATAACATGTTGTGGAGTCAAATGTGTTAATGAGCACTTTGTAGCCATAACTGCTGTTTATTTTGACATAGTATAGTCAGTTTTTCCATAGTAGTCAATTTTTTCATTGTATGTTTAATAGTATTTTTAATCATATCAATAGGATCAAACAGAGCTTTAGTTTGATTTACTAATAGGAAATTGCATTTAACTAAAATTGAATATGATGTGGACTCTCCCCCTCTTTATAATAGCAACCTAAAAGGAAACCTATTTTAATCACCAGTTTTTGACTAGAACTCTATTTTTTTTCACCTTTATGATAAGAGTGGTTAATTCAGCATAAAACTTCATATTAGGTCCGCAGTTTTAATCTAAACAAAAGCAGTATTTTTTTTTCATTTTTATCATTAGCAATATTTTCTTCAAGTTAGCTCATCTTAGCACTTACATTGCCTAACAGAAAAGAGAAAACATTATCAGACAAGCTGAAATTTCTAGTTTAATTCAGATAGCAAATTCTGATATGTAACAACTTTGTTCAAAAAAAACCCTGTAATATGACAAAAACTTTATTATATTGAAGTGATAGATCTTAGGTGCCTACTATAGGCCTTCTACTAATAGGCTATCTGGCTACATGTAAAATTTTAAGTATTTTCAACAGCTTGTAAGCAACTAATACTGTTTCCAAAAATTCTATTAATAGTTTTATAGAGTATATATTTGTAAATCTAAAACATGTTCTTTTTTTAAAATCTTCAAAAGCAATAGCACAATAAAGAAGTTAATTTATGCATGATTACTTAGCTATTTATGGATATTGATATATGGCCATCAAATATTAAGGTTTTTATTGAACATATTCTCTCTTTACTAAGCATGTGATGAATTCCAAAGAAGTAGAATATGGTCTTCATTTTTAAAGGAAAATTGGTAGGGATAAAACTGCAGAGAAAAATTATCTGTCACATCTAAGAAAAAGAATTGCTACAGAATAAATATGATATATGAGTGGGGATGAGTTATAGCTATCTTCAAGTGTGTGATGTGTTATTATATGTAAAAGAGATCAAAGTTGTTTGGCTATAGGTTGTAGAACTTGTTGTGTGGAACCACAGGGAGATAAAAAATATTATAAAGAAGACTTCTAACATTGAGTTTTGTTCAAATACAGATTTTGTGTTTCAGGAATCAGTAAATTCCCAAATCACTAATAAGATATTCAAGCATAGCTTGATGGACAAATTCGATATTTAGAAAGCATTTAAGCATCAAAGAGTGTATCAGTAATATGATTGTTACTGCCCCTTCTAATCCTAAGTGTCTATAAGTCTATCCAGATATATATTAATTAAATGTATTTACCATCATCTTCTATTTCTTCTTGATGTTTGAATTGATGTGGACTTATTGTTACGGTTATCACATTGTATAGCCAATGTTAAAGTAGCCATAGATGTGGCCAGCACTAATATCAAGGAAGTTGAAGATTGGCTCTCTCCTTATTTTAATAGATGAGAACTCAGCCAAATACACACTTCTTTCGGAAATCAGTGCCTACCTATATACCTTAAATTTTAAAAACTCTCCATTTGAGGATTTAATTCTAGCTTTATAAGTTAGTGTCTAAGATAACAAAGTTGCTTTCTTTAGGATCTCCTTTTCTTTTTTGTTTTCTTTCCTCTTCTTCCTTCCTTCCTTTTTGTACTTTCTTTCTGGATTTTTTCCCCTTCTCTTTCTCTCAGTCTGTTTCTTTTCTCAGTTATTTTCTTTTTTTTTTTTTTTTTTTCCTTTTTTTTTTTTTAAAGATTTATTTATTTGACAGATAGAGATTACAAGTAGGCAGAGAGAGAGAGAGAGGAGGAAGCAGGCTCCCAGCCGAGCAGAGAGCCTGATACGGGGCTCGATCCCAGGACCCCGGGATCATGACCTGAGCCGAAGGCAGAGGCTTTAACCCGCTGAGCCACCCAGGCGCCCCTCTCAGTTATTTTCTTTAACAATCTTTGTTCCTTTCTGCCTCCTTCTTTCCTCCCTCCTTCTCTGTTTCCCTCCTTCCCTTCACTTCCTTTCCCTTCCTTCCTTCTTCAACGAATGTTTACTGAGTTACTTACACACCAGACTCTCTTCCAGTTCTTGAGTTGACATTGAACAAAAATGAGTAGACCCTGCTTCATTGAGTTTATATTCAATTGAGGAGAAAAAGACAATATGCAAATAAGCAAAAAACGATGATGGTAGCAGGGATGGTGCAGAAAATTAAAACAGGCTGTGCAATATATGGGTGACTACCTTAGTTTGGAGAGCAGGAAAGGCCTCTTTGAGGAGGTCAAAGTTAAAGTGAGACCTGAACATCACAGAAGAAGACAGCCATGTTAAGATCACAGGAGAGAGCATATCACATAGAGAAAACAACTAGCTAGAAGGAGTTTGAATTTTGCTTGAGAAAAAGCCCAGTCTGCTGGAGTTCCATGGCCAAGGAGGAGAGGGGTGGAGATGAGGTGGGAAACTGGTGGAAACCACAGACCATATAGGTTCTTAGGTTGAGGTAAAAAGTATTATTTTAATCTAAATGAGACAGGAGCCACTGGTGGTCTTTAGCAGGGAAGTGATATTATCTAATATAACTTTTTTTTTTTTAGATTTTATTTATTCATTTGACAGAGAAGACAAGTAGGCAGAGAGGCAGGCAGAGAGAGAGGAAGGGAAGCAGGCTCCCTGCTGAGCAGAGAGCCAGATGCAGGGCTCCATCCCAGGACCCTGAGATCATGATCTAAGCCAAAGGCAGAGGTTTTAACCCACTGAGCCACCCAGGCGCCCCCTAATATAACTTTCTTTAAGATGTTATTTCAACAGGAAATTAAATAAAAATTTTAAATAGGAGCAGACAGACAAATTAGTGATGTATACAGAGGTGCAAATAATAGTTGATAGAGACTAGGAGTCCAAGTCTTAGACTATGCTTCTCAATCTTCAATGTGAATACAAATCACCTGGCAGTCTTGTTCAAATGCAGATTGTGATTTGGTGGAACTGGGTGGGATCTGGGGTTCTGCACTTCTAAGGAGACTACAGGTTATGTTGATACACTGAATAGCAAGAATTTACATGAGGATGATTATCATGGGAGAGAGCATTACTTGTCAAATAATACCTGCTATCTCTCCACTCTCCAAGAGATCTTGTTCTCCACTTGAAATATTCCCAATGCTGATAAACTATCTCAGAAGTTATGGTAAAAGTTATATTTTAATTCCGTAGGAATTACTCTAGTGGTGGGAAATTCATGAGTAGGGGGATATTTTAGGGCCGATGGATTTCTTGGGTCAATTTTAATGACAATAGTTCTGTCAACTCCTAAGAATGACTAAACTGATTATATTAGTTATGATTTCACCGGGAAGATCAATGAATGTATGGATAAATGTTGGAAGCATTTCCATGTCAAATTTTAATTAATCTATTACTTTTAACTTTATGCTAAAATCTATAACTTGAAAGGATTTTTTAAAAATGTATTATCAAATAACAGAAAGAAAAAAATACAAAGATTAGTTTCCGTTTACTTACTATGTTTCAAATCTCTGGAGGGTTAATTTATAGATAGAAGCAAACCAGTGGAAAGAAGGATACAAAATTTGATTATCAAATCAAAAATTTTCATGATTGAATAATTAACCATTATCTTCTGTTTTATATAAATGGCAAGTTGCATTTGCCTGCTTGAATTCCCAGGTCTTTCTTTATGAGACTAAGTGATGTATTGATTTTCATGCATGTATAACATAAATGATAATAGAATAGAGTAATTTATAACTTTTTGAAAATTATCTGGTTGCATATGATTTTTGTAAGCTATTTTATTACATTAACTATTGATTTTTATGAAAAAACTTTGATATTGGTCAAATAGATATATATTTAATAGATAGGGAATTATTAACATTTAGATGAGTACACTACATATAAATATTGACTATTGCATGCTTTATCAATATCTTGTCATTTTTTTTCATTGTTCTCTTGACTTTTTCCTAATTATATTATGTGGTGGAAAACTGTGTTCAGTGTCAAAATTGGTAGCAATTTAAAAAATCCATGTCTAGAAATGTACTGATTTATTATTTAAATACATAGTTATTTATTGATTATCATTCTCATTTTCTATTCCATTACCACATTTCATCACATCTGTAAAGTTGTCAAAACTATGCTATTCATACCAGTAAATATATTTTTATATTTCTACTTCTTTTATATTTTGTTGAATAAGTTGCTCTTAAGGGAGAAGGAAGAGAAAAAATAAAATGTTAGAATTTACTTGATAATAGGTTTATGTATTTTAAAAAGGTATTAGATAGAAATACCCTGAATGCCTGAGGACCTTTATGACAATATTAAGCAATGAAAACATTTTTTTTCACAACTGAGAAATTTGCAAGTAACTATTTTAACATTTTTATTCAATGCTACCCCTCAAGCCATGCTTTTGAGTTATTCCTTTGCAGGGATTTTAAGAACTACTGATGACCCCATGTTTCTGTTTTCCTTTGAGTAGATTTTAGAAAGCATACATCTTTTCATGTTAATTGGAACTATCATCTCAAGAATGATGGTCTTCATAAATGCTATTTTTTTTCAGATTTTCAACCCCATCATTACACTTGTCAGTAATTGTTAGTCATATATCTTAGTAGCTTATTCCTTATATTAACATGCCATTTCTCATTTTTATAGAATGGGCAAACAAAGGAAGAAAATATGTATTACATTGATTAAAAAGGAAAGCTTACAGATTGGAGATGAAAATGGTTTTATGTGTCATTGATTTCCCCCGATGGTTACCAGAGCTCATTATTTTACCTGTGAATGATGGTCACAGTAAATGTGACGCCTGTCACTTTTCAATCTTTTCCCTTGTTAAAATATTTTGAAGGGGCTAGACTTTCTATTTGTGCTCAAAGTTGGTGCCAAAGTGGACTCCTCTGCTTTTTGGAGTATGAAGGAATGGTCCTGTTAGAGACATTTTTAACTTGTTCAGAATTATTTCAGGGCATTTTCACCCACTTTTGCAACAAGCTGCTTCCCTTGCATGTAGTATTTTTCTAGAGCATATGGCTGCCCTGCTGTGCACAGAGTGAAATCACACAATTAAGTTTTACAATTTTAGGAAGAGCAGAGCCTTCATATATGGCAGAACAGCATGGTATTAGGTTTGGGGTGCATTGCATAGAATATTTTTCTCTTCACAATTACATCATTTATATTCTGAATCATGGACTATTGCTTTTTAGTGCTGATGGTTGATTTTTCTTTATTTAAAATATTCTTCAAATGGCATTTCTTCCTCAATACTAAATGGGATTAAAGTGAAAAATTTCTAGATTGACTTTTGTCTAGATCCCAGAACAGGTAGAAATTTTTCATTTATAAGGCTTACATTAAGGAAAAAAAAAAATAAACTTTCCTGAACTTTCCATTAGAAAGGAATGCAGCCAAAGATGGTTTAACTAAAAAGATTACAGGATGATTTGAAATTCATATAGCAGTTGGCTTGTACTACACCTTTTTTATTCATCTGTTCACATTTTTAAAATAAAATATTAAGAGACTTCAAGCCATAGGGCTATACTTAATACTATAAGTAAATAATCAATATCTCCATTCAATATTAAGTTAATGATGCCAGTTTTACTCTATATTAAAGTGAAACATGCTTAAAGCCAGATATTGTGACCACTTAAATTTTATATGATAAACTTTGATTTAAAAAGTAAATTAGGATACTATATACTAACCCCATTTATTTGTGGTTTTCTGGATATACACTTGAGAGTTCTGATTAAATATATGGAATGCTGCTATTCCATAGTCAGAAGGTGGTATAACCACGAGGATTGAAGTATCAGAGTCAATTGAATGAACATATTTAACTAACATATGTATGACCTTGGGCAATCTACTTAGCACTTCTCCATTTTACATCTGTAGAAAGGAGGAAATCATCCAATTTTGAGTAGATACTTTGTGGTTTATAAAACAGTAGGCATAGAGTGCCCATGCTTTAGATACACAACCAATAAATGAAAACCGCCCACTTCTGGAGCCAGTATAGGAAGAAAATATGCTCTAGTAATACAAAAATTATATAAGGTAAAGTATGTGAACAAACTAAGAAAATAATTAACACAGTTTTAAATTTCTTAAGTTATTTCCTTAGAAATAAATATAGATAGTTTAATGCAATATTGATGGAGAATTCTAGTAACAACTAATATATACAGCTTTACTTAACACTATCCATACTGATCTCAAGTATAAATTACACCAAAGTAAAGTACAGCATTCAGTTCATCTTAGGTTTCTATTTACCTTTTTTTTTTTTTTTTTTTTTTTTGGCCAGTTTACTCTTAATTCAGTTGCTTACTAAGTTTAGTACAGCCAGCTCACTTACCTTCTTATCTACCTTATCCTTGAATTTTCTTTGCTTCTCGGGCAGAGCAAAGTAATTGACAGAAAAAAGAGTAGATATGTGATCTAGTTCTTCAAAACTTTCATTAGGAATTAAGTAAGCACTAATGATAGAATTATGAACGATGGCCACCCATATTTTTACTTAAATGTTACCTTTTTAAGTGTAAGAGTGGTTTTAAATACATTAAGAGATATTTAATATATATTTCCAATGATTTTCGTGTCCCAGCGTTATAGCCTTCAGATCCTCCTCTCTATCCCAGGACCCTGGGATCATGACCTGAGCCGAAGGCAGAGGCTTAATCCACTGAGCCACCCAGGCGCCCCTCCGAGGATCTTCTTAAACCATAAATTCTAATTCAGTAGGTTTGTGGTAGGGCTTGGTAGTTTGCTTTTCAAGTGAGTCTCTAGTTAGCATCAGTCATTCTAGACAATACAGTTTATGTGGCAGGATATAGCCTATTCAGATCAATCTTCTGCACAAGGAACAAGGAAGAAGATAGATCTGGAAAGGCATGTAGACAATATGGAACATAGATGGTTATGATCAGTTCTTTGCTGTCCTCAACATCATTTATTTAGTAGTATAACTCTGCATCAAATACAAGTATCAGAGCCCGTCTATGCTTGTTTTAAGCAGAAGCCAGGCAATGATACCAAGGCTTCCAGTGAAGAAGTTAGATAAAATATGATAATCTGAAACAAGAGAGATGAGGAAATATTGTTACTTATTAGAGTAATAATATTTTCCTGGATTTTTTATTTAAAATTATTCCATGTACCAATGAAATTTGTAGTGGACAAATATATTCCACTGCCTCAATCTGATGATATTCATTAACTGTAGTCACTGTTACTCAAGCAGTTATTTCTTTCCCAGTTAGTTTCGCATTAGAAGGCATTATAGTGATCTCTGGTGTCATGTATAAAAGAAATATTTGACAAAAAATTACTTCATTTATTTTGAATAAGAAGTTTTTTGGTTTTGCTTTTGTGTTTTTAATAAGCCTGCTATTGTATATTATTTGTTGAGATTATTTGGGAAGTTTTACCTAATCCTCATATTCCCTAAGGCATTCTTGTGAAAACCAGGGCTGTTCTAAGCATTCTACTTAAAAAAAAAAAAAAAGAATGTTATATTTTATACTTTTCATGTTATATTTTATAGTGAAATTCTCTTTAGTAAAAATATAAGAATTATGAAAAGAGAACAGAAATTACAAAAAGAATAGAAAATAATTTCTATTCAAAAGAATATATCAAAACAAAGGGCCTAGGAAAATGAATGGAGTGGATCTTAATATTTAATTGTAGAACTAAAGATAATTTAAAAGCTCATTTGAAGCTATCAGAAAAATAAGGATGAAAACAATTAAAGGCTAAGACAGTTTTAAAGGTTTTAAAAATGTCTGTGAACCACACCAATGGTGACTCTTCCCATATGGTGACTTTTATTATGCCAATTATAAGAATCCCTAAAGAGAATATAAAAAATCTCATATTTTTCTTATAATCCTGACATTTTACAGCATGCTGTAACTGCAAGACCTGTTAAGCCAAGCATTGCGGGTGGATCTGCTGTTATCTACACAAGTGTTTTGGATTCCTGAATTTGTTCCATTTCTGGGAGGAAAGAAAGCCCATATACATCTCTATCCTACAATTAGTTGTGTGATTTTTGAAGTATTTGGTCATCTATTATCTCAAATGAAAAGCAACAAAATTAATTCAGACTTGTAAAAATTAAGAAATTGATTTCGTAAAGTATGATGGCTCCTTTCCACTCTAGTCACTCTGTTAGTTTCCCAAGTTAAAAAAATAATAATAATAAGGCACTTGTTTCTCAATCTAAAATGAATGAAAAATAAGATTTCTAAGATTTAGGGTCTAGATTGGTCTCATTAAAACTTTAAGACCTTGGGGCGCCTGGGTGGCTCAGTGGATTAAGCCGCTGCCTTCGGCTCAGGTCATGATCTCAGGGTCCTGGGATCGAGCCCCACGTCGGGCTCTCTGCTCCGCAGGGAGCCTGCTTCCTCCTCTCTCTCTCTGCCTGCCTCTCTGCCTAGCCTGCCTCTCTGCCTAGTTGTGATTTCTCTCTGTCAAATAAATAAAAAAATTAAAAAAAAAAAAAAAAAAAAAAACTTTAAGACCTTATAGCTTCAGAATCTTCTTTTGTAAAAGTGAAAATGGGCCTGTTACAAGAATGCCTTAAAATATGCTGAATAATGATACGTATGTTCATAAAAACTAGTATGATTGCATGTCTAAGGATGTTTCTATATATTTTTACTAAATTTACTATTTTGGCCAAAGGATTTAGAGATGATAGATACAGATATAGATATGGATGTAGATATAGATATAGATGATATAGATATATCTAGATATCTAGATATATTTAGAAATCCAGGGGAAGTAGATGATTTAACTTATATACTTATATACAATATCTGTACACAGTGAAAAAGATGTGATCCAGAATAGTTGAAAATTTTTAGTATATTGCAGCCCCAATTGCATTAGCCTCTGAAACTGATAAGATCTTAAAATTATAACTGGTATTAACAATGATAAGAATAACTAACATTTATTAAACTCTTGCTATGTTCTGATACCTGAAATCTGTTGTAGAATTTTAGCATAGTGGCACAATACATAATTGTAAATTTTCTTTCAGCTAAAAATTGGACAACACATAGTTTTATATTTATATACTCGATATGCAAGATTCACTGCTAGGCACAAACTAGCATGATAGCATAAATCAAAGTTTATGGCTTTAGCAAAAATCAGAGTGTCTGAACCTATTAGTTATTCCTAGGAATTTTAAAAGGGATAATGTTTTAGATTTTAAGTAATTTCAGAATTGCATATGTATCATTTTTTACTACATTTAATTGATTTAATTCCATCATTTTAAATTTGAGAATGTTTTGAATCTTACATATGCCTAATATGTAAGTTTCTGTAAGTGGCCTTTTCAGTGTTTTTGAACATATTTAGTTGTACCACTGCCTTTTTCATTAAATGGCGGCCAGTATCATTTCTCTCCTTTTATCATATTGTGAAATAGAATAGTTTTTACAAAGATTCAGAAACCACTTACGATATTGGGTTGAATTTTCTATTATGACTTTTTAGTGTATAATCGAAAAACATGATCTAATTGCAAAATACTTCCAATCATTTTTAAAAGTTATACTACAGACATTTTTTTTAATTTATTTTTTTTAAAGATTTTATTTATTCATTTGACAGAGAGAGATCACAAGTAGACAGAGAGGCAGGCAGAGAGAGAGAGGGAAGCAGGCTCGCTGCTGAGCAGAGAGCTCGATGCGGGACTCGATCCCAGGACCCTGAGATCATGACCTGAGCCGAAGGCAGCGGCTTAACCCACTGAGCCACCCAGGCGCCCCTACAGACATGTTTATAATGCAAAATTCTATTCTCAGATATTTGTATCGAGTGGTAAACCTTATATGAAATATGGTTAAGAAGACGCTCTAAGAATACTGCCTAGCTTTTACAACAGTGCCAGCATAGATTCTTGATATTTCTTCTTCCAAGGATGATGTCCAAGGAGCCACTGATTAGCCTTCTTCATGCTAAATATGGCCCGGAAGAAGTGTTTTGTTCTGCCAGTATAGGATGTAGAGAATGGGTGTTAAATTTTAATGTGCTTAAGTCAGTTACATGGAGCTAGCATTTCCTTCAGACAACAAACAAACAAACAAAAATGTATCCTCTTAACACAGTTTGATACTTCTTTTATCTCTCTATGTGTTTTAAATTTGTGATAGAATCGAGTATTCCAATTATATCAGTCTTTCATTTCCCTTTGGTCCAAATTCTACACCTAAATACTTGAGAATAAATGAACGAATCTCTTAGAGGTGAATAGAGAAGTTAAATAACTTATCCCATGTCTTTTGGGACTAGTACACAGGTCTCCCATCTCCTACACCTGTGATAGAAAGGCTACAAATAGCACACCATTCTATAACATGATAATGACGTAATAAAATTCCTAGCCAATGATTGATTATATATTTGTAGCCAGGTAAATGATTCTACTGTCAATGGTGAGATATGCTATCATCTCTAAATCAAACAACCCACACATATATTAGTATTAATAACTAAAACAAAACCTAAAGGAAATTATTTTATTAGTGTAATTTACTTATTGAGTATAAAGATAAAGATATGATTGTAATTAATTCAAAATAAGAAGTAAGAATTATACATCCAAGTATCATGATATAAAACACACTAGAAAAGAAAGGCATTATTGTGCACTTGAAAAGTTGAAATGAGGCAAAACTAACCCCCCAAACAATAAGAATGATTCACTTTCTCAAAAGAAATGATTTACTTTTCCAAAGAACTATTATATAATCACAGGTTTATAATGCAGCTACTTACACTTGCAACATAAATTATGGCCAAAATAAATACTACAAATTTGGAAAATTATGACATGAACAGAAGGTGGCATTTGTTTTATTTTTATTATTGTTTTAGAATATAATCTAGGTAGAAAATGGAAGGGAAGAGTGAATAATGCCATTATTCTTCTACTAAAGTCCCATAGAAATCTGAAATATTTTTCCAATGAAAAAATAATAAACATGTCTTCTTTTCTTCTTCAAAGATCGTAGTTCTGCAAAATTGCATACTATCTATATGTAGCAATGAAAGAGTATAAAAAATGCAGGCACGAGACTTTTGTGATTATGTAGTAAGAAGTCTGTTGATTTTCAAATAAGGAACTTAAAGCCAGGAGATGTTTTATGACTTCAAGTTTTACAAGTTCAGTGATAGTGGGAACAGTTAAACATGGAAGTTACACGAGTTTTAAGAAACATCAATTGCCATTTTTTTCTAAGTTTTAAAATGCATTTTAGAATTCCAATTGATTTTGAAGATAACAGAATAATAATTGATCTGAAAAACACTGCAGTGCTAATCCCCTACAGTGGTTTAAAAGTACTTTAACAAAGATCACAGAAACAAAATGGTTTTTTTAGTGTCAAGGGCTTACAACTAACAAAAGGAAAAAAAAAAAAAGGTGGATTGTGGATTTGATTGTTGCCCAATAATAATCCTTTCTCGACTTTTTCCATATTATAAATTATTTTCCTTATGTTAAAAAAAGCACGAGTAAAATCAAAAAAGCAATAAATACAAAGTTAACAAAAACTGTTTAGTATGTGGAAAGCAGAAGAAAACAAATAGATATTTCTGCACATGTCTACATGCCTTGCATTTAATGAACTTTTAAAAAAATATTAGAACGTACATAGTTTTATATATTCAAAAATAGCTTTATACATGAACCTACTTCTACTTGAACATTCATTCTTTTGTCATTTTTTTCCTTCTGATTTATGATTAATAAAGGAAATCCTCCCAACAAAATGTCTTTAGTTAAATGAGCCAAGATTTACAGTATTGCATGTGTTCATTCAGTCGTACACTCAGACGTTCCACGTGAAAAAAATGCTATTTCTGCCTTTGAGAAGCTCAGTGAATGGAGTGGACACAAACAACACACAATCATTTAACACTTTCTTTAACCTCTATTTATAGACAACATATTTTAATTTATTTCTATGATAAAATAAATTTCAGCTTATTACTGAGATATGCCTGTTAAAAAAATCAGGTTAATTTTATAATAAGCTAAATGTGGTTAATAGAAGCACTCATTGCTTAATGGTATGTTGTTATTTAATACATATACCTTGTAATACATAATAAAATTTATATTTTATGGCATAAGCTTTCGATTTAACATTTCACTGATACATAATTTAGAGTAGGTCTTGTAATTGGTACTTGCACTATTTGTCCTTTAATTTTTTTCTAGAGAGATATACATTATGTGTTCTTTTTATTGATACCATAAAAAGATCTAAACTATATGTTTATTGCTTAACATAAAGTTTTTTGTGAATTAAAAATTTATATTATTTTCCATTCACTCCTTTTTCTTCTCTAAAATGGTTATTCCCCTGGTCTTCCTCTTCTGCATCTGTATTACATTATAACACATTTTTTAAAAGATAGATTTTTTTCTTCAATTTAAATTGAAAAATAGATGCTTAAGAAGAAAATAACAATAATAATAAAGTTGTGTCTCTTTAGAATCAGGAAACTATTTAAAACTCTTTTGTCTGAGGTGATGAGCTATTTAGGTATTGTTCAACCACACAGTCTAAATGGAAGTACCTTACATAAACACACACACACACACACACACACACACACACACATACACACCCCTCTATAGTTTTCAACATTCTTTATCCCCAGTTACACATTACAGAATTGAGCTCTTTTTGACTTTCTGGACTTTTCTTTAATTCTGGCCTTTGGGTTTACAAATTTTTCATTTATTTTTCTTTATTCCTTAAAAATATTCCAGATTTGTGTTAAAACTACCATGAAATCTTCAGGCTCATCTATAATAGTTGAAGTCAAATTTTAGAGTGCAAAGGAAAGTCGAGGTAGAATTCCTATTTATAATCCATATTTGGATTGGGATTATCCAGAAATATCCTTCAAATATAAAATGTTTATTTTATTAAAAAGAATAATTTAAGGACAGCATTTTAAGGAAAGAATTTAAGGACAATTCACAAAGTGGCAGAGCTGACTTTAGAGCAGTTGAATACTCCAGTAGAATTAAACTCTGGTTTGCCATGAGGATCGGTGGAAGAGAGTTACAACAGCACAACTTGAGAGACAGAGGTGGTCATTATTTTGCTGATAATCTCAGAACTATGAAGAGAGACTGAGCTGTCCTCTAGTCTTAGCTTTTTATTTTAAGAGAAAAGGCTGAGGTAAAAAGACATATTCTTGTTAAAATCACACAATTAATAATTCTAAGAATCGGGTCTCTTGAATCCTACTCCAATGGTCATTTCTCCTTTTTTTTAAAACATAATTGATATAAAAAGTCTATAATTATATATTCTAGTAAATCATCAGACCCTGTCTCTACCTTTCTACTTTTGAGGTATTAATAAGAAATGAATCACATAAAATTTTTCAAAACCAATAAAATACCCATGATATGAACTAAGTTTGTAAAACAGCAAGTAAGAATTAGCAAAATGATTAATTTAAACTATATAACAAAAGCCAGTATTGCTTTTTCCAGTTCATGGCATGAATAAAACCTAATTGCCTAAAGTTATCCTTAGCCTATAAATCTTAAGCTTTCTAAATTGTAATTGAAGAAGTTAAATATGTCTCTTGCATTATCGTTCATGCTGGTTTTTAAAAGAAAATAATTGATATTTAAATATCTCATAAGATCAGGTTGCATATTTTTTTTTAATTGCTGGAGTTTCAATTGAATAGATTTCCTTGATTTCACTTGATGTCATTATTGTTTATCATTTTTAAAAAGTACATAGCAACTCTAGTTAATCCAGTAATTTATAATTAAAAAAATACTTATTTTCTTTCATCTAAAATACCTAAAAAATATTTCAGTTACTTCAGTGAATCTGTATTTATATTTTAGGTAAATCTAGTCATATCTGTTTAATACAGTGCGCAGTGAAATAGACCAACCTCTTATGATATTTGCTTTCAATATCATAATATCAAAAACAATAGCAAGTTATTTTAGATGAAACCCAAAGAGTTATAATTCACTTTTATAAATTTTGTAGACCATAATGTCAAAAGCCATGACTTTGAAAGTAAAGAGTTATTGGCAGAAATATTAAAATGTATCTTAAATTTTTCCAATACCATTTTCTTAAGTGCGTCCTAATATTTCACTTAGGCTAAATTACCTAAAAAATATATTAGTTTAAGAATCTTGTTCATTAAATTCTTCCCACTTTTATAATGTCTCAGTATTTTTATTTTCTAGTTTAATTTTTCCATAAAATTTGATGAATTCAAGTTATATAAAGTGTTAATGTTTTACTCTCATATAAAAACTTGCATAATATTTAAAAACATAGACACATATCTATGCAGGGTTCTCCCTATAGAACACTTAAAATCCTTCACTACTGCTTGGTATTTTACTACTTAGTGATTGTATTGCTGTATTTTCTTTTTTATTTTCTTCTGGGTACCCTACATCAGGCTTAAGAAAGCAGTTTCTTTTAACTTGCATAATTCAATGCTAACAAAATTTGTTAACTTGAATTTTATTTTAAAATTGTATATCCTGATACATGTTTTTGTTTGTTTTCTTAACTAGTGAAAAAGGCCATAGATTTTAAATCTAGAGGATTTAAATTGTTTCCAGGGAAAGACAACAGCAACAAGTTTTCTATCTGTGAGTGTACTCCTTTTTTGTTACTTTCTCTAGTGCAAGAGTGAAGTTTGTGGTGTCTGTGTTGTTTGTGTGTGTTTTATAAAAATGTTCATGTATTTACCAAATTAACTGCATTAATATCTATATAACATGCATGATTACTGTTCAATATTTTCTTGTATTTAAATGTATATTGAGTTATCGGATTAATGTGGTAAACTTCCAAGCTGAGACTGTTTCAGATGGAAAAATTCTCATTGAACTAGCATGTTGGGTAGCATTCTTTTGTAATTCTAGGATGTGAGATTATGAAAAAGTGAAATTTCTTAAACTGGTAATTTCTTAAACTGGTGATTTCTTTTAGGAATTTTTGTTCAACATAATTATTTTGCTAAGGAAAAAGTTTCTTTTTATAGCAATTTTTTATTTAAGAAAAAATATATTCTGTTTGAATTAACTTACCCATGCCCTTTAAGTCAAGTGTTTTATAAATTAATTAACTATAGAATTAACTTTTGTTTTCTCTTGAAAATCACAAAATGGCTTGAAATACACATATTTATGTGCTGCTCCAGTACACAATTTTGCTTAATATTCAGGGTTTTGTATATCATCTGAAGGTCATCCTCAAATCTCAAATTAAGAATCAATGAATTAGAGCATTCATATTTACTATTGTAAACAAACATACAGTAAATATTTTAGGAGAGCTATGCAATTTGTATTTGTATTATAAATCAATAGAAGTTTGTAGGAATTTTCTATCTTATTGCTCATTATATGTATATATAATACATTTGGAAAGGAACCATTAATGTCACAACATCTGACTGCTAAAATGATATACTGATGGCGTATAAGATTATTATAAATAGCATATGTTATTTTGACAGGAATATATTTTTAGCATTATCCGATTCCAAATAATCTGGTGAAATGAATTTACAGTTCTTTCTTTAACGAAGATTATTCATTATGGTTATATTGGAAAAGGATATTATCTTCATTTTTATTGACTTGTATATATAATGGTAAATGTCAGAAATCGAGCAATTACATCAACTATCAAAAAAAGTCAGAGCTTGTATGTTATCAAACATTTTAAAGTATCATAATTTTAAAATATGATTTTACATTTTGTTAGATTTGCAAATACTGAGCTAAAAGTAGCTCATCATCATTTATCAAATTGGGTTACCTTTTGCAAAGCACTAAATAGTTCATTTCAAAGTACTTAGCTATATGATTATGATTTTTATTACATTTTGGGTGTTAAAAACATACCTGTGTTTAGGAAAAATAGTGTTACAGTGATTTTCTCATAAATAATTTTTTGATACATTTTAAAAGGAAATTCTTTCTATAAAAGAAAATATAAACAATTTTGTTTATATTTTGTCCGACGAATATCCTGACATAACCAAATGTCAGCATGTCAGTACAAAATGAAAGTTATGTCTTTACAAACTTAAATATTAGGTTAATTACCTTTTTTTCTAATATTTTGTCTAGCCAATATGTCTATTTTGGAACTCTAAGTAGATTACAAACTATGCTGGTTCACCCTTTCGCTCATTTTGGCTATATAAATGTTATTTTATAGGCTACATGCTTTGAGTTTTCAGATGTCCTGGGAAATTCAGGCTATTTATACTAAAATGGGCTAAGATTTATCAAGGCATTAGAATGCATGCGATTGTCTATATTTGGTCTATTGCCTTAGTGGACATATTTATCATTTTCATTGCTCTTGCATAAGAGTTATGGAGGTAAACAAGAAAGGAATTTGGACATGATTGTGTATCTGTTACACAAAAAACCTAATTCTTTTAAAATATTTTATTTAAAGAATATTTTATTTAAAATTATCAGGAGAAAAGTTAATGCAAAAAAAGTTAAACATGAAGCAAAAATCTTAATTTATTTCATAATTTAAAAACTTAATGTACATTTACCTATTTTATCTTATATAAAAGATAAAAACTATTCTTATGCTTTTTTTTATTTTTAATATAAATAATCACAAATAGAAACAAATTATATTTCTTATAGTCACAAATAATTTCTTATAGTCACAAAATAACAAACCAACATTATATCAAATTTCATTTCATTACATTTTTATCAGATAGTTCATCATCTCAAAAGTACATTCTCTATGGTTGTTTATAGAAAAGGATTACATCGTTTTAATTTTTAACATTATTATTTAACTATTAACAAGTAAGCATTTGAGTCTTCTTCACTCTGATATCATTTATTCAACACAGGGCCAAATAATTTTAAAAGGATATAATTCTTATATAAACCTTTCAAATGAAAAAATAACCACCACCAAAATAAAAAATACCTTGTATTTTTTGAAAAATACAGTCAATTCTGTTACTGGAACTGCCAGAAGTGAGCATAAGTGGGGAGGACATGAACTATACACGTTGCCAAAGCATGTCTTCACACAGTAGCACCTTTAAAGTTTAACTAGGAAACAAATTAATGAGAGATCCAGGAAGCTGCAGCAGTGTTTGTGGGCAGCATTTGGTTGTTTAAATGCTAATTTAGATTATTTTTCCAGCTTTAATACCTGACCTCCAAAAGCCTCTATTCATCCCTGCTTTTCATCAAAAAGTATAGATTTGTCAATAAAGGGAAAAATGTAGATTTTAGGTTTTAAACGTAAAAATATTTTTAAAGATATTTTAAAATGTTGAACTTAGTGAACTAGTAGTCTTACCAACTTTTCTACCAGGGTCTACTAGGCTTTTAAGGTAGAATTATGAAGAAACTCTGGGTTTCCCATAAATTTTTTTTCAATTTTATTTTATCTTCAAATCCATACTTTCATTCATTTCATGTTATTCATCCATTTATTTGAGCTACTTCTCCTAGGAAACACCATGCTAGAGTAAGAAGGTAAAAGAAGAAATAAAATAAAGTCTCAGATGGTAAAGATCCAACATTTTATTGGGAAGCTAAATGAGTTAAGAAGCAATTCTTTGTAGAATATATGATATAAAATAACATTCTGTTAACATCCATAATGTTTGAGTTTGGAACAAGATCCAAAACACTGAATTTCATAATGTGGAATAAAAATTTTCAATCTAATATGAAAGAGTCTAAGAAAGGTGGCAATGTAACCAGCTGGCTGAGGTAATGTGGAAGAGACTTCTTTCCAGAATCTACTTGTTTTTATTTTTGGAGTAAATTATGTGCCATATACAATCAGAAACCTCAGAAAACTTCCTTATTATAAACTACCCATAAGATTGTTGTGAAGATTAAATGAGTTGATACATGTAAAAGATGAATATTTCCTGACATATACTTATATCTTTATGTTGACTAAGTTTATAATGTTTTCACGCTAGAACATGTAATAATATGGTAAATTAATGAAGGTTCCTGTAGCATATTTATAAACCCATATAAACCCATAAGCCCGTAACTTCAGTGTTATAAGAAATTACAGTTAATTTTTTTTTCTTAAATCCGGTACCTCCCCTCTCTTATCCCCTTTTGTGTGGGGCAAAGAACTCATGTTGCATTAATGATAATAATGGACATAGTATCTTTAGAGATCAGAGCAAAAACAGTATTCCCCATAGTCAAGAGGCTGTAGGCAGTCCATGTAATTAAAAAAGAACACTCATATTTTTACCACTCTGCAAATTACTGTTCAACTTTAAAGATGTTAACTTGATAAATCTGTCCAGTTGCTTAACCACCATAAGTAATAAAAGCAACTACTGAATGAATACTACTAACTTTATTTGAATATCTTGGTATTGCTAGCTATGGGCAGTTATGAAATATTGATATTTAAGAAAAATAAGATATTACACACTTTGTTCTTTATTTTTTAAGCTGTGTATATTTTCAAAGAATATTAAATACATGTATCATGCAGCAGCTATCCCCTTATATTTACATTTTTAATTGGAAAGGCTTTCCCTATTACAGATACCCAAAAACAGTGGTTTAAAGGACAATTCCAGACAGACAAAAAATAATTTAACAATTAAAACCATAAGGACTAGAATTAATTAAAAATGGCAAAAATTATAGATATGCTCTGCATTTTAAGATAAAACATTTGGTAAAGAGTGTTCAATTGTAATTTGTGATGTCAATTTGTCTTGCTGAGCTTTCTGGACAGGATAGTGGGCTTAGGGTTCAAGAGTAGAATTTTTTGAGTCCCACTACCAAGGTTTAAACCTAGACTAAGACACTAAACTAACAGTACGGCTGTGGAAACATTTTTAATCTCTTCATGCATTAGTTTCCTTAGCTGTAGGAAGTATATAATAATAGTAGCAACTTTTAGATTGTTATGAAGTTGGTGTGTGTAAAGGATGTAGAATAGTTCCTGACACATAGTATCGTCTTAAGCATAAGCTATTGCTAAAATTTATATTAACCCCAGGCTAACTTTTTGAGGTAATAATGATTATGAAATGGGAAAAATTGATTTTTTATTATTTTCATTTTCTAATAATGTATTCACAGATCACTTTTATATTAACCTATAATCTGTGTTATATACATTGTAGTAAAATAAAGTAGGTAAGCTCAAGTCATTCCATTACATATTAAAAAAAAATCACATTTAAACAACATAAACTACAACATGTTCAGAAGACATTTTAAAATAGGAAAGAGAGTGCTTCCCTTAGAAAGTACTTGATTCATTGAAAACAATATACTAGCTATTGTTAATCAAATGACTAGGGTATATTAACTGAGAAATTTTTATGCCCTACCTAGGCATTGTGAGTCTATAAAAATAATTATGTTTTTCTCTTACCTTTATCAAGTATATACTCTTTTTACATATATGACTAAGGAATGTGAAACTACTAATTTATAATAATAAAAAGAATTTTAAAACTAAACAAAATTTCCCATGTTATGTGCTATGTGAAATTAGAATAATATGGTAAAATTAGAGGTTGTATTTTGGAAAAAGTGAGATTTGGACTGAGTCTTGAAGATTAGCATTTTGAAACCTAAGGAGGAAGAAAGGGCAAACATGGAGATAGGAGGAAGTACAAACAAAGCAGGGGTGATCATGGCTTCCTAGTAAAACTACAGAACAACGAGAAACACATTGGATTTGGGTTGTGGACTAGTGAGAAATACAATTGATGTAGTAGAAATCTCAAATCATAGGATATTTGTACAGAATAAAAAATGGTTCTGGAAGAATTGTAGTTCCCCTCTAGAACTCAAGATGGATTGGAGGTGAAAAATAATGGAGTGTGCAAAAACATCAATGATAACATTAGGTCTGAGCATGCACATGAGATAACAATGGGAAATTTGGTGGGATTACCTACTAGCAGATCATTGAGGGAGCAAGATAGGATCTTGGAGAAAATGACACAACAATATATTGGAACTTGTTAGCAAAGAGGTAATTTCTTCAAGCCATTGGGAAATATAAAATATGGAGAACTGTAGGCCAATGCCTTTGCATTTGTCCACTATCAAGTAAAAAAGTGGTCAAAAGAAAGAGAATGGGCAAAACAAAAACAAAACAAAACAAAAATGAAAACAAAAACAAAAATACCAAAAATAAAAAAGAAACTAACAAACAAAAAACAACCCAGAGAGGTAAAGAGGAATGAAACAAGTCAGCAGAGCAAGAAAAAGAAAACTATCATAATTTTGCAGAGATTGCTGTATATGTAATACAGTTGTCAATAAGGATATTGGTTGGAGATATTTAGAAAAGTGATTTTTATAGAATGAAGGGCACAAATGCAAAATTTCATATATAATTGAAAATATTTTATCAGAATTATGACTGTTGGGACATTATCTGGTACTTGTTGTCTGATACATCAGTTTGAACATATTTATCAATCTGAACTAAATGATGCAGACATCCAGCAGTACTCAACATTGACTTTGCCGTAGAATCACCTTAAGAGTTACAGTTAAACAAACTAAACATAAAAAGGACACTGTCCTGCCCTAGAGTTAATTGTGTTAGTAAATCTAGAGGTAGAAATACTCATCTTCATTCTTTAAAGAAAATTCAATGAATGACTCTGATCCACAGTGTAGGCTGAGAAACATTACAGAATTTAGATTTTATTCTCTGTGAAATCTCTGCTCAGGTCCTGTTCTTTTCTCAAAAAACAGAGAAGTTGATGAAAAGCAAAACAGCAGCTACTCTTCAGTTCAATAAGAGATTGAATTTATGAAATAATATCATTCATATATATCAGAACTATCAGGTTTAAAAATCTTCCCATTAAGATATCTGTCTTGAAGATTTAGTTACTCACTATGATCCATTCATTGAAAATACTAATAAATCTTTCATTAATGGAGTGTTCTGGAGAAACTGCTGGAAATGTGTATGATGGCAAGTAAAACATGATCATGTATATTGCTAGAGGGAAAAGCCATTATTTTGGTTTTCAACATTATATCATAATTCATTGACATGTTTGGTAATTGGAACCATAGTTTTACTTTAAGACTGGCAGAGCACAGTGCTTCATTATATGCCAAATAGAAAGTGCTAACAATCTTAAACTTTTCCAATAAGGTCTTGTTTTTTTATTGGAACTTTAGAAATAATAGGTACCCAAGTGACACTGTCATAACTGGTAGTGACTGCTTTATTACCAGTAATTAATGGAAACTCTAGCACTGATACCCTGGGAATGCATTTCCAGAAATTTCACAATTTGGTAATAATTAAAAATAAAGTGTTAACTGTTAATGTGTTAATATTCAGAATAGTATATCATCGAAGATGAACATCAAACTTATAGGTCCACTAATAGCAAAACTGTGTTGTCTTTATTACTGGATTATAAAACTATATTTAATCTTTCTACATTTAAACTCAGTGATTATAAAAAATGTAAGAATATATTTTATGTAAATTTTTCAATCAACATTTTCCTTGCTTTTCTAATCATGTTTTCATTCTTTCTTTTTTGTTTCCTTTGTTACAGTAAATGAGGGAGGTATTAAAACAGCTTCCAATCTATGCCCAGATCCAGGAGAACCAGAAAATGGGAAGAGAGTTGGATCAGACTTTAGGTAATATTTTATACTGCTTATTTCATTATTTTGTCAAAGTTTATTTTAACTTAAAATTTAAAAATAACTAATAATATGGGAATGAAGACTGGGTGATTTAAAATAATAGCAGCTATATTTTATTTGTTACTATTAACATATCATTAGTTTAAAGTGGTTAATGTACCAATTTTATTAGGATATTTTTCTGAAGTTTAAACAATCAATTTCTTGGTGTACATGGATAGCTCAGTTGGTTAAGCATCTGCTTTTGGGTCGGGTCATGATCCCAGGGTCCTGGCATCAAGTCCCACATTGGGCTCCTTGCTCAGTGGGGAACTGGTTTCTCCCTCTGCCCCTACCTCTCTCTCTCTCTGTCTCCCATGAATAAGTAAATAAAAGCTTTAAAAAACAAACAAAAATGGGGCGCCTGGGTGGCTCAGTGGGTTAAGCCGCTGCCTTAGGCTCAGGTCATGATCTCAGGGTCCTGGGATCGAGTCCCGCATTGGGCTCTCTGCTCAGCAGCAAGCCTGCTTCCCTCTCTCTCTCTCTATGCCTGCCTCTCTATCTACTTGTGATCTCTCTCTGTCAAATAAATAAATAATATCTTTAAAAACAAACAAACAAACAAAAATGATTTCTTGTCATACAGTAAGTGGAAAATCATGGGCTTTGGATTTGAGAGACATGAGTTAGAATTCAAATTCTGCTTAATAGTTGTCTAATCTTAAGTAAATAACTGAATCCTGTCTGCCTGAGTATTCTGTTCTGTAAAATGTAAATCAAATTTAGCACATCTAATGGTGAGTTTCAAATGAGGTACTGCTTGTGAAACCTTCCTGGGAATGTCCTATAGATATTTTATAAGTATTTTTCAGAAGTAAACATAACTAATATGTTGTATCTCCATCTTAAAATTAGTATTTATTTATTTTTTATTGTGTTGTGTTAGTCACCATACAGTACATCATTAGTTTTTGTTGTAGTGTTCCATGAGTCATTGCTTGTGTATAACACCCAGTGTTCCATGCAATCCGTGCCCTCCTTAATACATCACTAGGCCCCCATCCCCTTAACGCCCTCCCTTCTAAAACCCTCTGATTGTTTCCTGGAGTCCATAGTCTCTCATGGTTCATCTCCCACTCCAGTTTCTCCCCCTTCCTTTTTAGTATTTATGTTATTAATTCAAAATTAATTTTACTAACAACCAAGAGAATGCATGTAGTATAATGTGGTAGGTGTTAATTTCCATAACTGGCAAATAATATTTTTTAAAAACCTTGAAATTTTAGACCTCTGATTATTGTAGCATTTTATAAATAAAATATATAAAAATGCTGTAAAATACTGACAATTTAACATTCAAAAATGTTTGTTTCTACAAAGTATCCATAATACATAAATTTTAATAAAATTGATAATGATTATACTTCCACCTAACACACATTTTGAATTTTTACCCCTTTATATTATTTGTATAAAGGACTAAGGAATATCCTGTGGGGAATGGGGTGGGTAGATAGTTGTTAAAATAGAGACCTATGGAAATTTTGAACCCAAGAATCTTCCGAGATGACTCAAAGTTACATTAACTATACATGGAGAGGAATAAAAATAGTATACTTTCAACATAAATACAATTGTAATTTTCTAAAAAAATTATACAACTTTATTTAACCAACCTCATAATTAATATATATGAAAATGTTTGAAAAAAACACTAATGAGAAATTTAAAAGACCTGATAACTTTTCAAACTCTGATCTTAATAAATTGACATTATTAAAAATCAAGTAAAATCTCTCAGGTTCAATAACTAAAAGTGGTATTTTGTAGACTTAAAAGTGATAAGCAATTTACTATATGTTTTTTACACTTTTTAAAATTTATTATAAAATATTATATGGAATTTATTATTCTATCCCCACTTTACAAATGAGAAAACTAAAGCTCTGTTTAACTAGGTAATAATTTGATAGAACTGAGATTTGAACTTATGACTTCCTGATTCCAAAATATGACCATTTATTCACTATATTACATTATGCTCTGAAGTGTTTTTGACTTTTACAGTATGATGTGAATTACAGAATAATCATTATGACTATTTACTTGGTTCCACTTTTTGCAAAACTATATGGCTTTATTGGAAATAAACTTAATATGGTGAGCTAAATTACCATCAGGTGTTATGGATCCAGTTATAAGATTATTTTGTAATCATATTTCAAGCACCATGATGGATATTAGGCACCAAGACACTTACAGTCAGGGACCCTGGGTGGTTCAGATGGTTAAGTGGCCAAGTCGATTTCAGTTTAGTTCAGGTCTCAAGGTCAGTACCATGTCAGGCTCCACACTCAGCAGGCAGTCTGCTTGAGATTCTCTCTCTCCCTCTTCCCCCCTCTCCTGTGTGTTCTCTCTCTCTCTCTCAAATAAACGAATCTTTAAAAAAAAAAAAAAGCAAAAAAACCCCACAAAACCTCACAGACTAAAAGATCATCATTATAATTTAAGAATGTGTGAAATGTTACATGCATACAGAGGGGTTATGGAATGTTTGGAGGCTAGAAGAAAGGATCATAGGAGGTTAACATTGAGCTAGATCGTAGAGGATGATTAAAATGTTATATAGAGAGGAAAAGAAATCCAGTGACCATTTATGTATTCATTATCTACATACATTATTTGATTATTATGTCCCTGGTCCTATACAAGGAACAAATAAAACGCATACAAGTAGACATAGAGTATGGCTCCCATATGAGAATTTAATGGCAGGAAAGATAAAAGTTTAAATGTCACATGCATTTAATTACAGTTAATTACAGTAATTACAGTTGTAATTACAAATTTAGGACAGTACTGTGAAATCAAAAAATATAATAATAAAAAAACAAGCTTTTATATGAAAGAATAAAAGTGTCAGGGGGAACCCACCCATTTTAAGAAGGTCCCACTCTCACTGATATAAGAATTTTTTGCATCCAGACTATAATAAAGTAAGAGCCTCACATGGAGGAATAGCTTGATGAGGTATTCCAGGAAAATAAAGATCATCTAAATTATAGAATGTAAATGAGAGAAAAGCATAAAATGAAGTGGAGGAAATAAGGAAAAACCAGATCTCTTCTGCTGAGGAAGCAAACTAGAAGCCATTCAGCCTAATCTGGACTGAAGATATGTTTTATTTTAAGCACACAGTGTTTTGAAAAAAATGAGAGCCAACATTTAAAAATTAGGAGATTACACACACACACACACACACACACACAGGGACACTCACAAAGATTTTTGTATTTCCTTGTTAGATCTGTCAACAGAAACTAATGTACCTTCATGGAAATAGCTACTGGAACCAATTAATGCCTGTTCCCATTAGGCTGAGCATGACCTCTCTGGATCACCATGGTCACTCCCAGGCTAGTCTAACTCAACTACGTGTAATAGGAAACTACAAAGAATTGTAAGAGAGTGAAGTGATCTCATTTATATTTTCAGTAGATCTTATATTTTCAGTAGATCATGCTTTATATTTTTGATAGAGAGAATGAAGAAAACAGGTTTTAGTTAGAAGATGACTGGAATGGTCTAGGAGTAAGATGGCGGAGACGAGCTATGGTGATGTCAGTGAACTAGACAAACTCAAGATATCCTTTAAAGATACACAATTTTTAGTATCCAATGACAATTTGTTGTGGAAAGTAAGAAAAGTAAAAGATGATCCCTAATTTTCTGAGCTTAACTAACATGAGAATGGAGTATATGATAATATTTAATTAAGTGTGGGGACACCTGGATGGCTCAGTCAGTTAAGCATCGGCCTTTGGTTCAAGTCATGATCCCAAAATTCTGGGACTGAGCCCCTCATCAGCTCCCTGTTCAGTAGGGAGTCTGCTTCTTCCTCTCCCTCTGCCCCTCTCCCCCACTCATTCTCTCTCTCAAATAAATAAAATCTTAAAAAAAAATAATTTATGTTGCAACAAAAGTTGGGTATTCATCCTTTCTTTTCTTTCTTTTTTTTTTTTTTTATAAACATGGACGGGACTGGAAGTGATTATACTGAGTGAAATAAGTCAAGCAGAGAGAGTCAAGTATCATATGGTTTCACTTATTTGTGGAGCATAGCAAATGACATGGAGGACATTGGGAGATGGAGAGGAGGAGGAGGAAGTTGAGGGAAATTGGAAGGGGAGGCGAACCATAAGAGACTATGGACTCTGAAATACAACCTGAGGGTTTTGAAGGGGCGGGGGTGGGAGGTTGGGGGAACCAGGTGGTGGGTAATAGGGAGGGCACGTATTGCATGGAGCACTAGGTGTTGTGCAAAAACAATGACTACTGTTATGCTGAAAAAAAAATAAATTTAAAAATTAAAAAAAAATAATAATTTATGTGTAGAAGTCCTGAGTTTTGAGGAGGAAAATTAAGAGTTCACTTTTGAGATTTTAAACTTTAAATGACTTAAAGTTTTCCACACAGATATGCTAAGTTTGTAGTTGAACATATTTGAAATTCAGAGATAGTTAAGGACCATCAGCATGTAGATGCTATAAAGAATATTAAAACAGAATGATAGATGACATCATTTAAACTTTATAGAAAGATGAGACAATCTATGACTTAGTCCCGAAAACTGATGCTATTTGAGGATATGATGGAATACAAGAAGCTATCAAATCATGCTTATGAGTGATGAGAGGAATAGGAGTGAAACAAAAGAAGGAAGTTCTTGAAAAGAGGTTGAGGAGTGTTGGATGCTATTGAAAAACAGAATGAGAGAACAGAAGACTGTCTTAAACTCATCAGCATGAAAATTATAGACAAGAGTGATTTCACTGGAGTGACAGAGGTTGAAAAAAATTGAAATAGCATGAAGAGACACATCAGGTAGGTAATGTCTCTGGATGATCAAATTACATAAAGCAGAAGAATAATGGGGGCAGTTCTATAGTCTTTGTTTTCTTTCATCATTGTCTGGTAGTTTTCAATATACAGGTCTTTCACATCCTTGGTTAAATTTTTTTCTATCTATTTTTTGGATGCAATTGTAAATGGAATTGTTTTCTCTATTTTTCTTTCTGATAGTTTGTTATTAGTGTATCCTACAAAATTACTGAATTTGTTTATTAGTCTAACAGTTTATTAATGGGGTATTTTGGGTTTCCTATATATGATTTTATACCATCTGCTAATAGTAACAGTTCTACTTCTCTCTATTTATTCTACTGTTCTACTAACAGTTCTTCTTTCAATTTGTATGCATATCTATCTATCTATCTATATATCTGTATATATATATCTGTATATCTCTCTATATATATTTTTTGCCTAACTGTTCTGGCTAGGATTTACAATATGATGATAAATAAAAGTGTCAAGAGTGGGCATCCTTGTCTTGTTCCTGATCCTAGAAGAAACACTTTCAACTTTTGACTGTTGAATGTCATATTAGTTTCAGGCTTGTCAGGCTTTTATTATGTTGAGGTATGCTTCATTTATACCTACTTTGTTGAGAGTTTTTATTAAGATGGTGTCCATAGCCTGTGTTCCATGAGAGCAGTTCCACAGACCAGCAGATATGGGCCAAACCCAAAGCTCTCCCCTCAGGCCATAGCTCCAGAAGAGGTAAAGAGTTCTCCTTTACAGAAAGGCTAGGGGTTGTCCCTCAGTCCGCTGTTTGCATAGTGCCTGGGGGTGGTAACCTGCCAAGAAATATTTCTCTGATTGCCACAGACCTATAGACTCAGTAATAAAACCACCTTCCACCTTAGCTACTAGAGAGCCAGGCAATCAAAGAGTGTACCATTGGTGGTAGCCACAAAAACCTGGACACCAAAAATAAAAAACAGGGCAGTAAATGTATGTGAAGCTCCCCTCCAGGAGACTTGATTGCCCTGGAGCATGGCAGAGGGTGAGTGCAAAGATCACATATGACCTCCAAAGTTTCTGGAAAGGATTACAGTTAGCTCCCAGATGTTTGTTTAATGAATAGCAAGCCCCTCTGCTCACAGTCATGATGGTTAGGTAATTGGCCTCTTTCACAGAAAGACCTGTTTCTATTGTCTCTTGCTGTGCATTGGTGTAGTAGCTGTTTAGGAACACTTTACCCATTGGTTGTAGTCCTGTGGGACCCACCGAGGAAAATCCCACTGACCGTAACAATCAGGTGATGTAGAGATGTCCCCTGGCAGCAGTTACAATAAGGAGGTGTCAGACAGGGTTGTAAACTTATTTCTGGGTGGCACCATTAGAGTCTCATGGGGCCAGAAATGCAAATTCCCTTAGCCTCTAGAGCAAGGCAGTTAAGAAGTATCCCCTGGGGGCACCTGGGTGGCTCAGTGGGTTAAGCCACTGCCTTGGACTCGGGTCATGATCTCGGGGTCCTGGGATCAAGCCCCACATCAGGCTCTCTGCTCAGCAGGGAGCCTGCTTCTCTGCCAACTTGTGATCTCTCTCTCTCTCTGTCAAATAAATAAAATCTTAAAAAAAAAAAAAAAAGACGTATCCCCTGGATGATAACCATGAAAGTAAGGATGACAGATGCCTGTAAAAACTCCCTTCTGAGAAATAGTAGTACTCCGGAGCACAGCAATAGGAGACTGTGAAGATCGCACCTGCCAGGCTCCATCCAGGAGGGTATTCCAGCAAATTCCTAGATATATGTGTTAAATTAGATGCCTGTTTCTCAGGCTGATACTTTAATATAGTAAGTGAGCCTTTTTCACTTTAAATATGGTCACCAGTAACTGCTTCTGAGCTGGGCCTTGGGGCAGGTAAATCTGAGCACTTGTGACCTTTAAGAGCTACCTCTCAGATTGCTACAGTCTTGGGAGTCTCAGGACCCAAGCCCTAATAGTTTTCAAAGTTAGATGTTCTGTCAGGCCTCATCTCCCAAGTGCATGTGTTAAAAATGGGGTGCCTGATGTAAGGTTCAAATTCTTTGATCCTCAGGGAAAAACTCTGAGTTTTCAGTTTCTGAAAACTTTGCTTTTCAAAGCACAAGGGTTTGTGCACAAGGGGTAGGATTTATTGTGAGATTGTTTCCCAACTTCTTGTACCCTCTTTGATATGGATTTCTTCTTTGCATGATGTGTAGCGGTCACTTAGTCAGCCTTTTCGTTTGTTGTTTTTTTAAGGAGGAAATTGTTCCATTCATAGCTGTAGACTCAGTGTGTCCTTGGAAGGAGGTGAGTTCAGGATCTTCCTACTTCATGGTCTTGAACTTAAACTCTCAAGGAAGATTTTAATTGAAATGGAGAGTATCGGGCATAGAATATCTTTGGAAATAGAATCAACAGAACTTCCTTATGTATTGACTATGGAGAAATGCGGTTGAAAGTAATAATTATACAAAGAGCCTTTTACAAAGAAAATTCTAGTTCAGTCTGCATCACATGTAAGTCCTTTCTTATGCTTGGTTTATCAGTGATTTGATAGACCTTTTCCTTCTTTCTCCTACCCCAAATTTCTTGCCTGTCTCTTATGGTATCCATATTTTTTAAACAAAAAAGCTTCTTTTTATTCAGATATCCCTTCTTGTGTTTTATTTATTTTTTCTCTTATTCCTACTTTATTTCATTGCTATAATCCATCTCATATTAAGATCAAATCACTTGTTTCACTTTGTCTAGGTCGCATAACATTTCCATCATAATAATGGAATTTTATTTGATGAAAATCACATCCACTCAATAAAAAAGTGTTTTACTATGGAAGTTATAAACATGAAATCTGAATATTCAAATGCAGCATGGGAAAATCTGACAGCTCTGACATTGAATTTTGCTTTTATGTTTTTTTAATCATTAATAATGGCACCAGAAGGCATTCTTAATATTTCATTTTATCATAATTTAATTTTTCTAAAAATTTAATTTAATAACGTGTGGCATAAAATACATGAAATCTCATTTTTATAGATTAAGAATTAGTATACATCAAGTATTCCCACATTGCACAAACCAAGATACTTGCCTTATTTCTAAATAGTTTTATTCAACAAAGATTATTTTGCAGTTGGAATATTTTAATGTATTTCTAAATATGTATATTTTAAACTGTATTTCAGTGAAAGATTACTATAATTTATTTGTGGCCTCTATTTCTTGCATAACCTTTTCTTTTTAGTGTTTTTATCGTATCATTGTAAAAACAGCTTGTTTCTCTCCTCCAGTAATGAGACCATGAAAATAGAGTAGACAAAGTACAGATAAAGTGCTAAGTTCCTCAGAAAGTGTGCATAATATAAATGCTAAGTCTTGCTATTTTCGTTACTTATTTTGCTTTTAGACTCACTAACCATGTTGAGTATTTTTATAAATCACATTTTTTCTAAATATCCTATTAGCTTAGATAACACAATTGAAGTAACTTTAAAACTCTAGTCCCACTATTTCTTCTACATATTTATACATCTTAAAATACTTTTTTTTTATACGAACAAGTTTTACTATGCTAATATTGTTCTGGGCAATCTGGGCTCCAAGAAGCAATAGCAAATTTATGCTTCCATACTCTTTGTTTTCAGACCTAGGTAATATGTCTTTTCAAACTGAAAGATTCCAGAAACATCTTCCCTTATGGACAACAGTACAAGTCTTAGTTGCATTAGTCTTAAAATGTACTATGAGAGGAAGTTTGCAGTGCAGGTTTACTCAGCAGTCTTTTCTTAAGCATCTAAACTAATTTTGGCTTGGTGATGAAAAAAATTTTTAAGATGGTATCTGTCTTCAAGAGATAGAATAAATTCCAGTATGGTGATATGAGAAAGCACACAAGTGAATGCATTTAAGTTATCTGAGCCAAGAGAACATGGATATAAATTATGAGAAAATAAGGAAGGTGAAAATCCATCTGAAGAATGGATAGGATTCTTATAGGGAAAGATTGGAAGGATCACATTCTAGAAAGAGAGATAGCTTGTGCTGTATTGCTGAGCTGATAAAGGGTAGAGGCATTTGGAAGAACAGTTTGCCTTAAGCAACTGGTTATTTTAAGAGAATAGTAGCTTTTAAAAAAAATCTCTTTTTAAAAATCCACTTCACACAACTAAAATGGTCTGTTTTCAGTAAGAGGCACGTCTAGCATTCTGTAACACAATATGGCAGAATTGGAATATAACGTCAGAAAGTTAGGTTTGGACTGTATTAAGAAGGAACTTAAGTGCTAGAATGCAAATGTGTAAACAAAAGGAAAAGAGCACCAAATTACAAGCCATAAACCCTGGGTTGAGAGCTACCTTTATTACAGCTAAGTGCACAAGCTTCTGGCATACAAGTTTACTCATTAGCAAAATAGGAATATACCATGTATATTTGATTTAAATGATTTTTTAATTTATGCATTTGAGAGAGCAAGAGAGTGAGAGAGTGAGAATGGTGGGGAGGAGTAGGGGAGAGGGACAAGCAGATTCTTCACTATGAAGCCCGATGTGGGACTCAATCTCAGGACTCTGAGACCATGACCTGAGCCAAAACCAATAGTCTGAGAATTAACTGACTGAGCCACCCAGGCACTGCAACCTGTATAATACTTTAATGAGCAGAAAAATAATAGTTGTGAAAGTGTTTTTAAGCTATGGTATTTCTGTATGTAATAATTAATATTATATGCTTTCTTAATTCCATGAGCTATGAAGAGATCCAATTATTTTTTTTCTTTCAGAGAGAGCATGTTGAGGGTTAGGGAAGGGAGAGAGAGAGAGAATGAATCCCAAGCAGTCCCTGTGCTGGAGTCTGAATCCCGAGCTCCAACATGGAGCTTGATCTCATGACCCGTCATGACCTGAGCCAAAAGCAAGAGTAGGATGCTCGGGCACCTGGGTGGCTCAGTGGGTTAAGCTGCTGCCTTCGGCTCAGGTCATGATCCTGGGGTCCTGGGATCGAGTCCCACATCGGGCTCTCTGCTCAGCAGGGAGCCTGCTTCCCTCTC
The DNA here is from genome assembly GCF_922984935.1 of Meles meles. Lineage (NCBI taxonomy): Eukaryota > Metazoa > Chordata > Mammalia > Carnivora > Mustelidae > Meles > Meles meles. Next base: position 26,150,960 of record NC_060066.1, read on the forward strand.
TCTCTCTCTCTCTGCCTACCTCTCTCCCTACTTGTGATCTCTCTGTCAAATAAATAAATAAAATCTTTAAAAAGAAAAAAAGAGTAGGATGCTTAACTGACTGAGCTACCCACATGTCTGGGTGATACAAGTTTTTGATCAAGGGTAATATAGCAGTAGTTATGCAATAAAAATCTTTACCTGAAAGCTAAGTGTAATACATCTTGTAATAGAATAGGAAGCCATTGCTGTTGTTCAGATGAGAAATTTTTAGGGTGTAAAGAAAGATAGAGGCAATGAGAATTGAAAGGAATCAATTAGTGAGATTGAGTAAGTAGAATCAAAGGGTTGCAGGATTTGGGGAAAGAATAAAGATTTTGAAATCTGAGTGCATTGGAAAAACCATACTAAAATTAGGAGGGGAAAGGGGAAAGGGCATTATTGAGCTCTACGTTAGCCTGGGTATTTTACCAGACAAATTTGTAACTATTAGATAACTAGTTCTTTGCTATAGCAGTATGATTTGATGTCATTCTGTTTTTATTAAAGAGGAAACAGATCTTTGGGGAAAATAAAAAGCTTTAAATGAAACTAATTGAATTCCAGAGTCCATGCTCTTTCACTTGTAGTAATGTATGCTTCTTTTAGAGGAAAGACTAGTCCAGTTTCTTAAAAGTTAAAAAGAAGGATCCTAATCTCTGAAAAATGAAAATAATAAAGACTTAAAAAAAAGAAATTCATGATTATTGAAGCCTTCAGGAGGTAATGACGTTTCCAAAGCAGAATATATAGTAGAAGAGGAGAGTTTTGAAGAAGGAACAAGGAGCAAATCTTATATTTTAGAGAATGGGAGGAAATGGATTCAAGAAAAGAGTGAAAAATAGGTGGTAGAATGACTAGACTCAGAGAAACCAAGATATTCCTTAGCTACTAAAGTCAAAAAAAAAAAAAAAAAGGTTACAAAGGTCACAGAAGAGTTGAGGTAAAAAAGAACAAAGAAAATTGATTTAGAGATGGAGAAGTCATTGGTAACCTAAGAAATGATACAAAACATCATAGTACAAAATATTATTAAGAGGAGTGCTTGGCTGTCTCAGAGGAGTGTACAATTCTTGATCTCAGGGTTGTGAGTTTGAGCCATACTCACAAGTATATGAGTGTAGAAATTACTTAAAAATTAAACCTTAAGAAAATTATCAAAATAATAGGAAATAGCTGTGTGGTAAGGAAGGAAATGCCACAGTTGTAGGGTATTCTTTATAAGATTTTTGTGGGGATAAATGGAACACTTCCGGGAAGTCCCATTTATTAATAATCTCTTTGCAAATACCAAAGTAAGACATATAAGTGAATATACTCGCATATTTAGAATGCCCATTTTAGGAGAACAGGTGAAGGTTGGTCCACATTCAAAAGTGTGATGGATTTATATCATGCTAATCAGCTTTTCTTGACAATAGTAGTGGTTTAATATTACCAGATGAGAAGCATGTACCCTGGTGTTTCCATTACTAAGGTATACTAGTGTTTTAATAAATAAATATTTAATATTTAATATTTAATATATATTTATATTTAATATTTAATATATATTTATATATTTATATATATAAATTTATATATATAATATATATATTTATTATATATTATATATTTATATATAATATATATATTTATATATATTTAATATAATAATATTTAATAAATTTAATAATATTTAATAAATATTTAATATTTAATATATAATATTATAATAATAAATAATATTTAATATTTAATATTTAAATAAAAATAAATAAAAACCCAAATTTTGGAGCCAAAATATTTTCTTTGTTCTTGACGAGAAGGCAAATTCTTGTCCCCATCTAGTGACATCTCAAGGGAAGGCATCAGGCAAGGCCTTGCCCACAGAAGGAAAGTCTGTGTAAGGTAAGTATTCCAGAAGCTGAGCCTTCCCAGACATTTGGTTATCATTTTAAGAGGCATTTACATTTTTAATTTATTTTTCAGCACAGAAATCGTTGGCAGTTTCTATATCTTTTTGGCAGCACTTTTCCCTTTGAAAGCCTGTTATGCTCCATAGACACTTCAAATTAGAAAAATAGGCTTTTAGGATTTCAAAACACAGATGTTAAGAGTCTCACCTTGGAGATTAGCACACAAAATGGTAGGAAAATCATACCATGTCCCATAAGATATCTTACTCCAAGGATTTTCTTATAGTTTCCTCAATGACTATAAAAGTATTGATTATGTGCTTACAAGAATATTTCTGTTTTAGCAACTGCTACCTGTAAGTCATTTAATCTCATGGTGAGATTAAAGTCCTACTATTAGCTTATGTGATCAGAGAAATCAAGGAAAAAAAGCTGAAATTGTAGATAGACATATAAATGTAATAAAAATCTCAGTGGTAATGTTAAATGTATGGTCATAAATTCTGTAATATGGTAATAGTGGTGCATAATTCATTTAAAACATTAGTTTAAAAGTTAAAAAATGGACATAATAAAAATAAGCATATTAGTATAATTTTTATTAGTTACATAATAATATTAAAAACAAACATGTAAATTGTAGCAGTATCCACCTAACATATGAGAAGGGAGTAAAAGTGTGAAGTTTATGATCTATTGGAGATTTGAAGTTGTTATTGTTTAAAATATTGTGCTATAAGTTTTAGATATTTTATGTAAGTCTCAGGGTAACCATAAAGGGAAATCCTGTGGTAATTACACAAAAGGGCATAATCAAGAAGTCAGAGCATGTGGTTACTAAAAGATGTGAAAACATAAAAAAAGACAGCAGGATAAGAAACAAGGAGCAATACATCTATAAAACAACCAGAAAATAATGAACAAAATAACGATAGTAAGTCCTTACCTATTGATAATTACATAAATGTAAATGGATTAAATTCTCTACTTATAAGTCATAGAAATGGCTGAACAGATTTAAAAAAAATAAAAAGAAACAAGAGCCAACAATATGATGCCTATGAGACTCAACTTAAACTTAAAAACAAACACTGACAATAAATGACTCAGTACATCAAAAATATATAACAAGTGTAAATATTTACAAATTGAACTACCTAAGTATACATAAAGCAAAAAGTAACATAGCTCAAAGGAGAAATAAATAGTAATACAGTAATAAAGACTTTAAAATCCCCTTCTTAACAATGGATACAGCATCCAGACAGAGAATCAATAAGGAAACCATGGGTTTGACAACACTGTGGAGCAAATGGACCTAACAGACATATACAGAATATTCTATCCAATGAAGAATACATATAGTTCTTAAGTGAGCATAGAATGTTTTCTAGGATAGACTATAAGGCCACAAAACAAGTCTTAGCAAATTCAAGAAGATTGAAATCATGCCAGATATCTTCTTTGACCACAGTGGCACAAAACCAGAAATCACTAATGAAAAAAATGGGAAACTCACAAACACATGGAAATTAAACAACTGAGCAGCCAATTAATCAAATAAGAAGTTACAGGAGGAATTAGAAAGTTTTTTGAGAAAAACAAAACTGGAAACACAACAATCCAGAACTTATGAGATATAGCAAAAACAATTCTAAGAGGGAAGTTCTTTCAATATATGCCTACATGAAGAATCAAGAAAGATCCCAAATATACCAAACCATCCACCTTAAGGAACTAGAAAAAGAAGAGCAAAATTAGCCCAAGGTTAGAAAAAGAAGGAAATAATAAAGATGAGAGTGGAAATAAATGAAATAGAAAACAGAAAAATAATAGAAAATATTAACCCAACTAGGAGTTAGTTATTTGAAAAGATATAAAACTGGCAAGCCCTCAGTTAGACTAATCAAGGTAAAAAAGGAAAGAGGTCACAAACCAACAGAATTAATACTGAAAAAAGAAATGTTAACATTGATAATACAGAAATTCAAAGGATCATAAGAGGCTACTTGCTATGAACAATCATATGGCAATGAAACAGAAAACCTAAAAGAAATGGAAAATTCTAAGAAATGTACAACTTGCCAATATTGAATCAGGAAAAACTAGAAGACCAAAATAGACCTATTACTAGTAAAGAGATTGAATTATTAATCAAAAATTGCCTGGAACTAAATGGTTTTACTGGTGAACTTTGCCAAACATTTAAGGAAGAATTAATACTGGTGTTTCTTAAATTCTTCCAAAAAATTGAATGCAGGGAAACACCCAAATTCATTTTATGAGGCCAGGATTATCCTGATGGTCAAAACAGATGAGGATACTAGTAGAAAACAATACTATTATAGATCAATATCCCCGATGAATATAGATACAAAAATTTTCAATGAGATACTTGCACACCAAATTCTACTGCACATTAATACAATCATTCACCATGATCAAATTGGATTTATCCCTGGGATGCAAGGATGGGGAAAAATATGTGAAACAAATGATGTGATAACATCACACTAGCAGAATGAAAGGAAAGGATCATAGGGTCATCTCAGTAGGTATAGAAAAAACATCAAAATTCAACATCTGTACATGATAAAAACTTTGAACAAAGGTTTAGAGGGACTATACCTCAGCATAATAAACACCATATATGAAAAATATACAGCTAAGAGTGGTAAAAAAAAAAAACAACTTTTCCTCTAATATCAAGAACAAGAATAGAATGTCCACTCTCACTACTTTTGTTCAGCATAGCACTAGAAGTACTGACCACAGAAATCAGACAAGAAAAAGAAACAAAAGTCAACTATATTGGTAAGGAAGCAGTTAAACTGTCACTTTGCAGCTGACATGCTACTAAACATGGAAAACTTTAAAGACTCCACCACAAAACTATTAGAAGTAATGAGTAAATTAAGTTGTAGGATACAAAATTAATACTCAGAAATTAGTTGTGTTTCTATACACTAATAAAGAAGTATCAGAAAGAGAAATTAAGAAAAAACAATTCCATTTGCATTTTCACCAAAAGAATATAGTACCTAGGAATGAACTTAAAAAAGGACTTAAAGGACCTATACTCTGAAAACTGTAAAACACTGATGAAAGAAATTGAAGACAACACAAACAAATGGGAATATGTTCCATGTTCATGGTTTGGAAAAAATAATATTGTTAAAATATCTATACTTCCTAAAAAAATCTACACATTTAGTGTAATCCCTACCAAAATACCAAGCACTCAGTTAGTTGTTTTTGAAAGAACTCGAACAAATAATAATACTAAAATTTATGTGGAATCAAAAAGGACTCAAATTAGACAAAGCAATCTTGAGAAAGAAAAGCAAAGCTAGAGGTGTCACAATTCCAGACTTCAAGATATATTACAAAGCTGTAGTAATCAAAACAATATGTTATTGGCACAAAATAGAGACGTAGATTAATGTAACAAAATACAGAACCCAGAAGTGAATTCATACTTACATGGCCGCTTAATTTATGACAAAGGATTTAAGAATATACAATGAGGAAAAGACAGTCACTTCAGTAAGTGGTTCTGAGAAAACTGGACAACTGCATGCAAAAGAATGAATCTGGACTGTTGTCTAACACTCTTACAAAAAATAAATTCAAAATGGATTAAAGACATAAATGTGAGACCTGAAACCATAAAAATCCTAGAAGAGAACATCAGTGACAACAATGTTTTTCTTCATATGTCTTCTAAGGCAAGGAAAACAAAAGCAAAAATGAACTGTAGGGACAAAATCAAAATAAAAAGCTTCTATACAGCAAAGGAAACCACCAACAAAACAAAAAGCTACTATTGAATGAGAGAAGATATTTACAGAGTATATATCTGATGAAGGTTAATATCCAAAATATATAAAGAGTTTATACAACTCAGCACCAAAAAACAAAAACAAAAAACAAAAAACAGGGGCACCTGGGTGGCTCAGTGGGTTAAAGCCTCTGCCTTTTGCTCAGGTCATGATCAGGGTTCTGGGATCGAGCCCCGCATTGGGCTCTCTGCTTGGCAGGGAGCCTGCTTCATCTTCTCTCTCTCTGCCTTCCTCTCTCCCTGCTTGTGATCTCTATCTCTCAAATAAATAAATCTTTAAAAAAACAACAACAACAACAAAAAACCAAATAATCTAATTAAAAATGGGCAGAGAACCTGAATAAACCTTTTTCTTTTTTCAAAGAAGACAGGCCAGCACACACAGGAGAAGATGCTGAACATCAGTAGTCATCAGGGAAATTCAAATCAAAATCACAAAGAGCTATCACCTCATACTGTCAGAATGACTGAAATAAAAAAGACAAGAGGTAAAAAGTATTGATAAGGATGTACAGATAAGGAGAGCAGTTTATATTGGTGGAAATATAAATTGGTATAGCCACTGTGGAAATCAGTATGGAGGTTCCCCAAAAATTAAAAACTGAAATACTGTATGATCCAATGATTTCACTACTGATTTTATCCAAAGAATATGCACTAATTCAAAAAGCTATATGCACCCCTATGTTTATTGCAGCATTATTTCTAATAGCCAATATATAGAAGCAACTCAAATGTCCGTAAGTAGAGGAATGGATAAAGATGTGCTATATATGTACACACACACACACACACACACACACACATGAATGTTAAGCAGTCATGAAAAGGATGAGTTTGTCCAATTTGCAAAAACCTGGATGGACTTAGAGGGTATTATGCTGAGAGAAATAAGTCAGACTGAGAAAGACAAATAACATATGATCTCACTTATATGTGGAATCAAAAGAAAAAACAAAACAAATATATAAACATACAAAAAGAATCAGACTTAAAAATACAAGAACAAACTGGTGTTGCAAAAGGGATAACGGGGAATGGACAATATGGGTGAAGGGTAGTGGGAGATACAGGTTTCCAGTTACAGAATGAATGAGCCATGGGAATAAAATGTGTAGGATAAGAAATGTAGTCAAAGGTATTATAATAGCATTATATGACGACATACAATTTGTGGTAAGCAAAATATAACATACAGAGTTGTTGAATCATACTATGTTGTACATCTGAAATTAATGTAACATTGCCACCTATATTCAATAAAAATAAGTAAATAAATAAATGCTTTTAAAATAGTATTCTAGGGGCACCTAGGTGGCTCAGTTGTTAAGCATGCCTTTGGCTCAGTCATGATCCTAGGATCCTGAGATCGAGGTCCTGAGATGGAGCCCTGAATCAAGGGGGCTGCTTCTCCCTCTCCCACTTCCCCTGCTTGTGTTCTCTCTCTTGCTGTGTTTCTCTCTGTCAAATAAATAAATAAAATATTTAAAAATAAATTAGTTAATTAAAAAAACAATATTCTAGTCATGTTTTTATAGAAGTAAGAAAGACACTTAAAATTTATATGGAACCAAAAAAGACCTCGAATAGCCAAAGAAATTCTGAGAAAGAAGAACAAAGTGGGAAGTATTACACTTCCTGATTTCAAGCAAATTATATAGACAGTCATCAAAACAGTATGGTGCTTGCACAAAAACAGAAATAGACCAATGAAACAGAATTGAGGTCTAGAAATAAACCAAATATTTGATAAAGGCACAAAGAATACTTAATGGAGAAAAGGCAGCCTCTTCAATAAATGGTGCTAGGATAACTGGACAGTCATATATCAAAGAATTAAATTAGATTTATATCTTACACCACCCACAACAATTAAATCTGATTAAGGATGTAAATGTTATATCTAAAACCACAAAATTCCCAGAAGAAATCATAGAAATAAAACTCCTTAATGTGGGTATTTGACACCAAAAACAAAAGAACAAAAGCAAAAATAAATAAGCGTGATGACATCAAACTAACTACAACAAAGGAAACTACCAAAAAAAGTGAAAAGATGCTATAAACATTCGGGTACACGTGCCCCTTCGGATCACTATGTTTGTATCTTTAGGGTAAATACCCAGTAGTGCAATTGCTGGGTCATAGGGTAGTTCTATTTTCAACATTTTGAGGAACCTCCATGCTGTTTTCCAGAGTGGTTGCACCAGCTTGCATTCCCACCAACAGTGGAGGAGGGTTCCCCTTTCTCCACATCCTCTCCAGCATCTGTCATTTCCTGACTTGTTAATTTTAGCCATTCTGACTGGTGTGAGGTGACAAACCATAAATGACTCTTAATCTCACAAAACAAACTGGGGGTTGCTGGGGGGAGGTGGGATTGGGAGAGGGGGAGCGGGCTATGGACATTGGGGAGGGGAGGCGAACCATAAGAGACTATGGACTCTGAAAAACAACCTGAGGGTTTTGAAGGGTCAGGGGTGGGAGGTTGGGGGAACAGGTGGTGGGTGATGGGGAGGGCACGTTTTGCATGGAGCACTGGGTGTTGTGCAAAAAGAATGAATACTGTTACGCTGAAAAAATTAATAAAAAGGGAAAAAAAAAAGAAAACAAAATACATATCAAAAAAAAAAAAGTGAAAAGATGAACTGTGAAATGGGAAAATAAATTTGCAAATCACTTATCTCATAAGTGGCAAATATCCAAAATGTATAAAGCACTCATACAACTGAATGGCAAAAATAATGATAATTATCATGCAGTTTAAAAAAAGAAAAAGGGGGGCAAAGGACCTGACTACACATTTCTCCAAAGAAGATATACAGATGGCCAACAGGCACATGAAAATATCACTAACATACTCAATATCACTAAACATTGGAGAAATGCAGTTTAAAACCACAATGAAATATAACCTCACACCTGTTAGAATGGCCATCATCAATAAGATAAGAGATAACAAATGCTAGCATGAATGTGGAAAAGTGAACCCTTGTGCACTGGATAGTAAATTGGAACAGTCACTATGGAAAAAAGTATGGAGGAAGGATCCTCAAAAAATTAAAAAAAGAACTATCATATAATTCAGCAATTCTACTTCTGGGAATATACCCAAAAGAAATGAAAGCAGTAATTGAAAAGGTATCTGTGCTCCCATCTTCATAGCCAATTGCTACAGACAGAGAGTTGAAAGGGGAGTTTTTAATTGTATAAGGAAAAATGGAATCAAAAAATTATAACACACTGTGACAAGTACAATCAGATAAATATATCTAATATACAGAGAAATAGGTGATTACCTCTTTGGGAGATACAGAGAGGAAACACTGCCCCAAGGGAGGTGACATCTTCATTTTGTTCTGATAATAGTTGAAGTTTTCCACATTGATAAGTGTAAGAGAGAATTTGAGGATGGGCGCATAATACAGGCACAGACACAGAGCTCTGTACCACACAGCATAATCAGGGACAGCCTGTGCTGCTGAGGGTCAAATACAAAGTGTGTGGAACATAAAGCCCAAAAAGGAGTTGCCCGGCGCCTGGGTGGCTCAGTGGGTTAAGCCGCTGCCTTCGGCTCAGGTCATGATCTCAGGGTCCTGGGATCGAGTCCCACATCAGGCTCTCTGCTCAACGTAGAGCCTGCTTCCCTTCCTCTCTCTCTGCCTGCCTCTCTTGTGATTTCTCTCTGTCAAATAAATAAATAAAATCTTAAAAAAAAAAAAAAAAGGAGTTTGCCAAGCAGACAAGGGAATGTAATGTATTCCCAATGGATGGAATACATTCCCAAATTAAAACTTTACTCCACACATTATGTTTAAAGAAACAAAAAGGTAAAGACAAAGTGATGTATCAGAAGAAAACTTTTAAACTACTTTATAAAAAGCTATTATAAAGGAATACCTGAAAGGCATTTTACAAATAAAGCTTTATTTTCCCCAAATAACAAGAAATCCAGAAGCAGTACTTTCTGTCAGACATTCTGCTTCTTAGTAATACTATTAGCGACCAAGCCTCTTTCTGTCTTTTTAAGTCTTTTCTCTTTATCATTCTTAGCATATTAGTTTTGAGCCTCTTATGGACTGTCTCATGATGGCAAGACGGTTGTTATTAACATCGCTCTGGATAACAATTCGTCTTTTAAAAAAGGAAGAAGGACTAAAGTCAAGGAGTTTTCTCTTTTTGAGATCTTGTATTCTTGTTCAGGAAGAAAAGTCTTAGCTAACTTCCATTTCATTGTCCAGAAATGATTGCCATGCCCACCTTTGAAACAATCAGTCTCCTAGAGAATGAGATTAATATAACCGGCTTAAACTGAGCGTGTGTCTTCCCTGGGGCTGGCATGAGGATATCCTGAATATCCTGAATAAGTCAGGGTCCCGCTTAAGGGGTGAGAGATAATTGTTGAAAGGGAACAGGTAGAGTCTGCCAGATATAGGGAGCATAAAAAGGCAACTTATGACTTAGTCTCAGTTTTGTTCTCTAATCTCCTATATTACCAATCCTTTATCCCTCATCCTTCCCACTTCCACTTTCAAACTTCAATTCACACCCACATGCATGTCCACACAGACCGAAGAGACTAGCCATAGTCGACTATTGTGGTTCCCAGAGTCTGTCATGTCTGTAAACACTGCAAATTTTGTATGCTGCCTTCCTTACCTAGAATATCTGTCTTCTCATTCTTTGTTTAGCTTCATCTGCTCAGCCTCCAGTACTAAGCCTAGATTTCAACCCCAAGCAGTCTTTTTTAGAGACCTAACTCTCTCTTTTTCTGTAATAATCTCCACACTTAAAATGTGGTATTCTGACTTATTTTTTTTCTATTTGTATCTTCTTAAATGTCCATAAACTTTCTGAGAGGAGGGTGCAATGTCTTCTTTCAATACTGTTTCCTCTGTATCCATTTTGCATAGAACCTAACACATAGCAAATATTTAACAATCATGCTCAGCAAACATTCCATTTTGTTGGTCCTGCATTGTATTTAAGGGGGGAAAAAAGGGGGGAGGAGTCAAGATGGCGGAGAAGTAGCAGCCTGAGACTACATCAGGTAGCAGGAGATCAGCTCGATAGCTTATCTAAACATTGCAAACACCTAAGGGGGAAAAAAAATCAGGGGCACCTGGGTAGCTCAGTTGGTTAAGTGGCCAACTTTTTTTTTTTTTTTAAGATTTTAATTATTTGAGAGAGAGAGTAAGGACAAGCATGGATAGGCATAGAGGGAGAAGCAAATTCCCTGCTGAGAAAGAAAGCCTGATGTGGGGCTGGATCCCAGGATCCTGAGATCATGAACTCAGCTGAAGGCAGATGTTCAACTGACTGAGCCACTGAGGTACCCCTAAGCTGCCAAATCTTAATTTCAGCTCTGGTTCCTGAGATGGAGTCCCATGTTGGGCTCTGTGCTCAGTGGGGAGTCTGCTCGAAGATTTTCTCTCCTTCTTCCTTGCCCCGCCCCACTTGTGTGCTCTCTCTCTAAAATAAATAAATCTTTAAAAAATAATAAAAGCATTCATTTAGAATATAAATGGCTTTAATCAAGCATATAACCTATTCATGATCAAACTTTTGGCTTTGGTTATTCATTAGACATTTGAGATTATAACTCCCATATAAACATTCAATGAATATGTATTGAATAAATAGATCAATGAATACATATTTTCAAGTGTGGTAAGTCTGTCTTGGATGACTAAGCTGATGGTGGTATTATGCACTAAGATTGGAAATAAAGGAAGAGAAACAATTTTCAAGGAGAAGATCCATTCAGTTTGAGATACTATGAATTTGTAGTCTTTCTGTAGGACATTAAGGTGGTTACCAAAAGGCATGACAAACAGAGATACAGATTGGTAATAAGGAGGTTGAAGTCTTGTGTTACAGAATAAGCAATTGCCCGACAGGTATCTCCTCCCCGTACCATCCCCCCAACACACACACTCAAGATTCCCATCCTGCTCACCTAAAGGCTTCCGATTGCAAGCACCTGTGACTCTACTGGGAGCCCGTTTTGGGGTGGGCTGGCCACCTATGAGGGTAATGGGGAGTGACTGTTAACAGGTATAGAGTTTCATAATAAAAATAGTTTCAGTAATAAAAATATTCTGAAATTAGGTAGTAGTGATGTTGTGTAACTTTATGAACATACTAAAGCCCAGTAAATTGTACACTTTAAAAATGTGGAAAAAGTGTCTGCAAGTAAGTGGGTGAATAAATGGGTATCTGGAAGGAAGGTTTGACTTGTATATGGGGAAAGGGTCAGTCACGTAGGTTTCCAGGGTGGAAATGGGTACACAGATTGTAGAAGATAAGGGGAAAGAGGTAGGAAACATCCAGACCATGAGGGAGTCTCATTTTCTATCCCAAAGTTCCCACACTCCAGCTAGAAAGCAATATGTAACATCTTTTCATGATACATATAGCTTTTTACAATACATAATAATACCTAGCATTTCTAAGACATATTCAGACCAAGTGTTTGCTTTATTACTAGACCTACTTAATCCATATTCCCAGCTAACCACTAAGTTGTTCATTCTCTTTTTTTTAAAGTTTTTATTTAAATTTCAGTTAGTTAACATACAGTGTAATATTAATCTCAGGTATAAATTGTTCATTCTCAATCTTCTTGACTTATTGAAATCATCTAAAACTTTTAGTATAAAAATTCAATTTACTGAGCTTTACCTTCAGACACAGGAGGTACAGTCAGTATGTCTGAATATATAATAAGACCCAGCCCCCTGGGATTTGCAATGTCAATGGTTCCAGACACACTATGAAAAACACTGCTATATGGGGCACCTGGGTGTCTCAGTCATTAAGCGTCTGCCCTTGGCTCAGGTCAGGATCCTGGGGTCCTGGGATTGAGCCCTGCATCTGGCTCCGTGCTCAGTAGGAAGCCTGCTTCTCCCTCTCCCATCCCATTCTGCCTGCTTCTATTCCCTCTCTCACTGTCTCTCTCTCTCTGACCAAAAATCAAACAAACAAACAAAACCCCAAAACAAACAAACAAACAAAAAACTTAAACAACACCACTGCTATAAAAGATAAATAGATCTATAATATAGGGTATATTGTTTTAGCACAAGAAGTTCCCATTTCTTTGGGATCACGGTGCCTTTAGTGTCTTAATCATTTTCTTCATGGTTCCCAGGCCCAAAGAAATATTTAACACTTCATTTTGTCTTACAAATTTATGTTCAAACAATCTAGCACACTTGTGCATTGCTCAGTTTCTCAAAGCTTGGATCAGATCGGACATGATCCCTCTCATTTCCTGTTTCACAGTGAAATGGTGCGGTATCTGCTTTTTATTACAGTAACTGTTGAAAATTCAGCTTCACAAAGATATGATGCTATTGAGAGAAGTATAGTGATCTAATGTTGAAACTATGTACTTTCTCAAGCTAGTGGCTTGTATAATGCATGATAATTGTCTGTGTTTCCTTCAAAAATTTGAAGTATACTTGACCCATCTGTGTGTTCACTATACCAACCTGACATGCTCAACACAGTTTGGAACTGCAGTTTTATCTAGTAAAAAAAATGGCAGAAAAAATGTACAATAAAAAGCACACTGACTTTTATTTTGTATTTTAGTAAGACCTATTGCATGAGCCAACTACTACATCCATTGTCAGAATCCAGATGGACAATATGGTATTTGTAAGTATGCTGTAAAATGCCAGAACATCGGTACATCAGCACATCTCTCTTGGCTCTGCATCTAAACTAGCCTGCCTTATCCTAGTGTTCCTTTCACTCAGCACATACCTCCTGTGTACTTCAGTTGAAGACACTGGGCTAGACCCCAGATGTAGGAGAAAAGGGAGTATAAAATGTAATTTTTCTCTTTGAGAATTTACAGGCTTCAGCTTGTATCCCAGTGATTCATAAAATGTCTCTACGATTCTGCCCAGTCCTTTAGCATAACTCTGTATACCTGTCTGCTGTTTGTGGCGGTGATTTTTAGATTTTCCTTGGCTTCAAACTTTCTACTCCAAGGGCAAAACTGTTTTTAATCCCTCACTATTTTGTACTCTTGGAACTCACATAGTGTGACATATTGGGAACCAATCAGACCACAAGAGATTTTGGAATTCTTTAAAATAATATGATTTTATCACTCTACACTTAACTTCTCAACTGCAATTAATCACTTTAAGGTAGCAGTTCACTCATTTCTACTCTCATAAGAATCATTATATAGAGCTCTTCTCTGATTTGCAATTCAGAGAATCAGAGTGGGTACACTCTGTATTTCTCTAGTTTTGTGCCTTGTGATCTCCAAGTGACCTCATAGTTGATGGAGAGTTAGTGAAAAGATGGTAAAAACAGGACCATGTCTTCCTTAACACTCATGGGAAGGTTTTTGTATTAAGTAGCAGAGTTGCAATGAAAACTTTGAACCAGGGGTGCCTGGGTGGCTCAGTGGGTTAAAGCCTCTGCCTTCGGCTCAGGTCATGATCCCAGGCTCCTGGGATGGAGCCCCGCATCCGGCTCTCTGCTCAGCAGGGAGCCTGCTTCCTCCTCTCTCTCTGCTTGCTTCTCTGCCTACTTGTGAACTCTGTCAAATAAATAAATAAAATCTTTAAAAAAAAAAAAAGTAAAACTTTGAACCATTCGTTGTATGTCATACTCTGGGAAAATGCTTGGGACTTATTTTTCTTTTAAAGTTAAAAATAATCTCATAGCCAAATTTTATTTGTATTTCCCTCCCATAGCCAAATTTTAAATTATAGATATTATTTATTGTCATACACTACTTGATAATATTTTGTATAATGATTTGTATTTTATTATGATATTGATTTTTCCCCTTCTCCTGAGTTTTGTAGCTGGGAAACAAAAATCTCAGAGGGATCTGCTATTTTCTGTGTCACCCTGTACTCCCCAATTCCTATTTTGGACTTCAGAAAGGTGACTGTGAGACTTGTCCAACATTTATGAAAGCACGATTTCTTACTTTGGGTTTTATTTCTTATTTTTTTACTAGAAAGGTATTTTTCCTATAAATGGAGACATTAACTGCGAAGTTATTTTAATCATGATAATATAGTTTTCATGATAGACATATGATTGGAACTGTATTATAGCACAGTGACTCTATTAAATGAGAATGATTTAAAAGTTAAACACACCTCAGTTCAAAGTTAAACATTCTTCATTTATTAAAGAGGCACAACTTACATGAAACATAATGAAGTCTTTGAGATATATTTGTTGTGGCATTTTACTTTAATAAAAAGCAGATTGATTCATGAAATGTTACAAATAGAATGCACCTAGAGATAATCTAATCCAATCTGTTCGAAATTTTCCTCAGTGAGCCATAATGTTACTAAAACTGAATGTATAAAATTGAGTTTATTTTATATTATAGGCTTGTGCTCGCTTCAGCAGCACATATATTTTATATTATAGGCTTAACATGGCAGTAGCACTTAATATGCCAAATTTGTGTTACTGACATTTGCACTAATTTATTATTGCTAGCATCATCCATGTAGGATTTAAAATACAAATATTAAATGTGGGTAGTTGGTGTTCAATCTAAATGGACTTTCCAATCTATAAAGGCATTAACTGGTTCATAAACAATGAGATAGTTGCATAGTGTTTTAGTATTTCCACTTTAAATATAACCCACAATGTTCTCTGTGGATTACTCTTGCATCTATTTATTTCTTTGGCTAGAGAATAAATGATATTGACAAGTGCTACAAGAGTAGATTAAATGGAATTTTATACAGAAATGTGCTTTGTAAACTAGAATCCCCAATTAATATTTATATATTAGTTGTTAGCATTCTTTTTTTTTTTTTAAAGATTTTATTTATTTATTTGACAGAGAGAGATACAAGTAGGCAGAGAGGCAGGCAGAGAGAGTGAGAGGGAAGCAGGCTCCCTGCCGAGCAGAGAGCCCGATGCGGGACTCGATCCCAGGACCCCGAGATCATGACCTGAGCCGAAGGCAGCGGCTTAAACCACTGAGCCACCCAGGCGCCCCAGTTGTTAGCATTCTTTAAAAAGTATTCCAAGATTAAAACAAACAAAAAAGCTTGATCCACTTTGATAGTTTATAACAATGTGTATTGCAGATTCAATTCATCTATGCCTCTAGAATGTGTTCTTACTCTGAGCAGATTTGATTTTATTTAAACCTCTACTTCAGTTGGTTTATTCTGCTCCGAAAACTGTTCTTAGACAGAAGCTCATAGTCCTTTGGGGAGCTTTTTTCAATGAACTCGTTACCAAGATTAAAGAATACATATATATGTCAGAGTTTGGTAACAATGTAACCTCTGACAAATTCAATAAATAAGGTTAGTCTCCTTACATTACTTAGTTCATAGCTAATACGACTGCAGGGATGTGGGGAAGAGGAGTAGAATAGCAACAGGTACAGTTAGATATGCTCTCATGTGAGCTACAAAACAGCATGTGGTGGAAATGATTAGGAATGTGATTAGAAACACTCCAACCTAATACCATAGCATCAAACCTTTTTAGACCTTACTTTTGACACTGATTTTATTTTGTAATTTGGTTTTCAGGGATTGTATAATCAGATTCTAATTTCTAATTGCAGCAACCACTTTTTTTCTATGGATATAGCAACAAAGTTGGTGCCACGCCTATTGTAGTTTTTCAGTTAATACTATTAGAAACGTTTATTTTTCTCAATTTTAGAGCTATGTCTCATAAAACTTTTTTATCACAGTAAAACAGGTTTTGTTCATAATTTTAAATAAATTTTATTTTGTCGCTGAAGTGTGTATATATTTTATTTTCTCTGAATAACTTAACCCTTTTTTACTGAACTTCAGAAACACTATTTGTTTATTTAGTCCTTATTTTTTTCCTTCAAAGAATATCATTATCCAACTACGTGCCTTTCTCTTACTTTCTAGTGCACTTACAGATCTATATGATACTTCACTTTTAATATGAAAACAGTGTGCCAGTCCAGGATTAAACATTTATTAAAAAGTCATGCTCAATCAAGAAACTATACTCGATCTAATGAATGTTAAATATAAGATTAAAAAAAAAAGAAAAAGAGAAAAGCAAACAGTGGCAAGGATTTATCTCCTATACTTCAGGGAAAAAAAAAAAAGAAAGAAATACCAAGATAAAAATAAGATTTTTAGTTATTTTTTTAATTGTACTGAATTTTAAAACTTTGAAATCTTATTAGGTCCAATAGCAAGGACTTTCGAGGAGGACATTTTGAAGAGTTCTGATGATATGATTGTAGTTAATTTTGGAAGTTAAAGAAAGAGCTCCATGATAATAATCATTATCCTTTCCTCTGAAAGTGTAGAATTCTAACTCATTTTCATGGCTTTTCTGTTAGCTTAGGTAACTATTTAATGAAGACCTGGGTTTTTTGTTTGTTTGTTTTGTTTTGTTTTGTTTTGAAGAGCTGTTCTTATGTGAAAATCCACATTAATGTGCTCATCTAGTGGTCTTGTGTTTTTCTCTGAACAGACTATTTCTTTGGGATTGTTCCTTTTCCCAGGATATTGTCTTTTTTAGAATTGCTCTGTTCCTCAACTTACTGTGTTACTTCATAGAAATGTATGCATAGATGAGATAAAACCATACGAAGGGTTTACTCTTCATGGTAGAATTTAGGCTGAAGTAAAATGAAGTATTGGAAGGTGGGGCAAGTAGCAGCATCGCCTTCGAGGTTTGTTTAAATGCGCACGAAATCCAAATTTGGGGAGATTGAGAGGGTAGTATTTGGCTTCAATATTGATTGAGGTGGGGAGTGACTTTTAACATGGCACCATTACACAAGCTAAGGTACACAGGGACAGGATCCAAACCGATCGTAACCCATAGTGCCAAGAAGATAGTAGAGCAGGAGACTAAAACATAAAAGTATATGAAAGCTGAGTTGAGTTTTCCTGGCATTTGGCATAGATTTGGTTCTGCTGATACTATCTTTGGAAAGAAATGGCATTAATTTTGTGAGGACAATGAAATAAATGAGCAATACATATTTAAAAATGGTGTGTTTTTCTCTTTTGAAGGAACATTTTGATTCAAATTAAAGATCTTTTAAGATCGGGGTGCCTGGGTGGCTCAGTGGGTTAAGCCTCTGCCTTCAGCTCAGGTCATGATCCCAGGGTCCTGGGATTGAGCCCCACATCGGGCTCTCTGCTCAGCGGGGAGCCTGCTTCCTCCTCTCTCTCTCTGCCTGCTTCTCTGCCTACTTGTGATCTCTGTCTGTCAAATAAATAGGTAAAATCTTTTAAAAAAATCTTTTAAGATAACTGCAAAAAAACCCTTTTATCAATATATTTTAGAAGCAACCAATATATTTTGAAAATAAGGTAATTTACCATCACCTTAGAATAAATTGTATGAGTGTGTATACAATTTCTACAACTTTATAATAAGTGGTCTAATGCCATCACTTTTTTTTTTTAAGATTTTATTTATTTATTTGACAGAAAGGAGAGATATTACTGAATCCAAAACCAGATGGAGAAATAGTCCTTACAAAAGAAGATGCAGGAGCACCTGGGTGACTCATTGGTTTAAGCTTCTGCCTTCTGCTCAGGTCATCATCCCAGGGTCCTGGGATTGAGCCCCGCATCAGGCTGTTTGGCAGGAAGCCTGCTTCTCTCTTTCTCTCTCTCTCTCTGCCTACCTCCCTGCCTACTTGTAATCTCTGTCAAATAAATAAAATTAAAAAAAAAAAAACTTAAAAAAAAAGGAGATGCAATTACTGTTTTTACAGTAAGGGAGGACAAGAAAATGAATATGAATAAGAAAAGAATAGGAATTTTGGAATTAGATTAAAAATATGTTAACAGTATAGACCTTATAGTAATTTTTAGTTTTTTTCTTAATCTTATTCTCAGAATATTCTATGACAATCATAAGTCTAATTGTATAATCTTATTTATTTATTTATTTATTTATTTATTTATTTATTTTGAAGATTTTATTTATTACAGTGAGAGAGGGAACACAAGCAGGGAGAGTGGGAGAGGGAGAAGCAGGCTCCCTGCAAAGCAGGCAGGGAACCCGTGTGGGGCTCAATCCCAGGACCCTGGGATCATAACCTGAGTCGAAGGCAGGTGCTTAACGACTGAGCCACCGAGGCACCTCTCAATTGTATAATTTTAAAAGAGGAAAAATAATCATATTGTAAAATTTCCTACTCCAAATCTCATTTTGATAAAAATGACCTCAGATTTTCTAATGCAGTTATCATTTTTGAAATTATTAATTTAAATACATTTAGTGAATCATTTTATTTTCAAAGATATTAAACAGATATTATTGAGGTCATTTTGATGATAGTTATTTTCTGCATGCTTAGTATTTTGATTTTTTTCCTTCAGAAATGGTTTGCAGATGCTTTAATTTTTATGTCAGCCTTCATGCCTGGATAGTTTCTACTTGTACAGTGATAATTTTATAAAATATACTTCTGCTTTAGTGAGGAATTTCTCCATCTGTCAGAAAATTGTCTGGACCTTTACATTAACCAAAAAAAAAATAATAATAATAACCAAAAAACAAAACAGGTGGTGGGTAATGGGGAGGGCACGTTTTGCATGGAGCACTGGGTGTTGTGCAAAAAGAATGAATACTGTTACACTGAAAAAATAAATAAAATGAAAAAAAAAAAACAAAAACAAAATATCTAAATATATATTCACTCTTTTTTTTTTCCATTTTATTTATTTTTTCAGCGTAACAGTATTCATTCTTTTTGCACAACACCCAGTGCTCCATGCAAAACGTGCCCTCCCCATTACCCACCACCTGTTCCCCCAACCTCCCACCCTTGACCCTTCAAAACCCTCAGATTGCCCCAACCTCCCACCCCTGACCCTTCAAAACCCTCAGGTTGTTTTTCAGAGTCCATAGTCTCTTATGGTTCGCCTCCCCTCCCCAATGTCCATAGCCCGCTCCCCCTCTCCCAATCCCACCTCCCCCCAGGAACCCCCAGTTTGTTTTGTGAGATTAAGAGTCATTTATGGTTTGTCTCCCTCCCAATCCCATCTTGTTTCATTTATTCTTCTCCTATCCCCCTACCCGCCCATGTTGCTTCTCCATGTCCTCATATCAGGGAGATCATATGATAGTTGTCTTTCTCCGATTGACTTATTTCACTATATTCACTCTTAATACAAGTCTCTCAGGATTCCTTTGTTCCCTTATTTCTAATATTCCCTTTTCTAACCCAATCACTATCTTTGTCTTCCATATTTCTGTATTTGTTCGTATTTTATTTATTTGTATAAATAAAATTTTATTAGTTCTCTTGGGTTAGAATGGAAAAATTACATATCTTAGAAAATTCACATCATTTTTTTCACTGACAGTTTTGATATTTTAGCGTGTTTTTGCAATAGTAAGTATAATTTTAAAAAGATAATAGTGAAGAGCACCTGGGCAACTTAGTTGGTTAGGCATCTGCCTTTGCTCAGGTCATGATTTTAGGGTCCTGGGATGGAGTCCTGCATAGGGCTCCCTGCTTGCCTGGGTTTGCTTCTCCCTCTCCCTCTGCCTGCTGCTCTCCCTGCCTGTGCTCTCTCTCTATCTGAAAAATAAAGAAATAAAATCTTAAAAAAAAAAAAAATGATAGTGTAGGGTGTCGAAGTCGCTCAGTCGGTTAAGCGTCTACCTTCAGCTCAGGTCATGATCCCAAGGTCCTGGATTTGAGTCCCACAGGTTCCCTGATCAGTGAGGACTGTGCTTCTCCCTCTCCTCCTGCTCCTCCCCCACTCTCATGCTCTCTCTTAAATAAACAAAAGTCATTAAAAAAATTAAAAGGATGATCGTGCTTAAACATGGGCCAGTATAATCACAGTGAAAATCAACACTTGTTTTTCAAAGTATGGCATTGCATATCATATGCTTGATGATTCCATACTTTGAAATTAAAAATGTGTTCAATCATTTATTTTGGAAAGTTCTATCAGATTGAGTATCCTACCAATATAGAAATATATATTTTTAATGAAACTTAGCTGTAAGTTTTTTTTTAAGTTTGACTCAAATATTAAAGCAGTTCATAAAATGAAAACATAGTGAATTTGTTCAAGATATCAATTTTTTAGATATTACTAAGCCTGGATTCTTCTGAAAAGACCTCCTATTCCATTGATTTCTGCCCTCTCTGTGTTGTTTTATACTTTTACATTTTCCTTCTAGAGTCTGTTAGAGTGTAGCTGTGATCCAAGATGGAGTCATTTGCAGATGCCCAGACTCTTTACTTAGATAGTGGGGGAAAAAATTAACAGCTTTCATAGTTATTTCCATAATGGAGAGGAATAATTAAGTGCTCAATATGTGTTAGTTACTGTGTTGTGTTACATATTACAAATGATATGTCATCATATGATCACAACAGATGAGGAATGTGAGGCTTTCAGACATTTTTTACCTTCACAAAGTCATAAAACTGGGAAAGAAAAGTTAGGATTTGAAATTTCTTTGAGTCTCTTTAGCTTAAACTATTGGCCACAGCTCTACCCTACTTCCCCCATTGCAGTCACTGGTATTGTTAATCTTTGAGCATGTAAGGGAGTGGGACCATCACTGGTCATCTTTGGGATAGTAGCAGAGCACTTACATGCTTATCATTAGAAAGTGCCTGTCTCCAAGCTGTGTATTTATTTTCTAGAATCAAAAGAAGCTCAAACACTTTCTACTTAAACAAGATGCAGTTTCTTTCTTTTAGCAAGGAGACTGTGGTTAAACTAGAATATTATAATCAAATACAAATACAGTGACAAACAGAGTGACCTTGACAGAATTATTAATCATTAATTGAGAAAATAGTAATTCAAATTACTTCCAGACCAGGTCTTATACTAAGACCTTTTTTTTTTTTTTTAAATTATCACTGGTTTCTAACCACTAACCTCTCTAGTACAAGTTAACATATCATCTCCATAAGAGCAAAGATCACTGCAATAATTTGTTAACCAAACTCCTTCCTTCCACCTTTGCTCCCTTCAAGTTTACTCTTCACCTAGCAGCCAATATGATTGATTTAAAACCTAAACTAACATAATGTCTTTCCTTCACTTCACAATCCTATAACAACTGTCCACTTCTCTCAGAATAAAGGTAAAAATCCTTACTGTGCCTGCAAATTCATAAATGATCCGCCCCTAATCTCTAATCACACCCGTAACTAAATTTCATGCTCTGGTCTCCATTTGCTTTGTTCTAATCACATTACTTTACTCACTGTTTCTAGAACACAGCAAATGGTTCACATGGTAGGAGGTGAGTACATGGGGGTTATAAGCAATTTAAATAACCTTCAGAGAGTATCTTACCCAAGAATCATTTGTCCAGTTATAGGTATATGGGGGCTCTGGAATAAGGCATTTTAGATCCCATATCTGCATTATTAAACATATATATTTAACTTTATTTTGCATATATAGTAAAGATATTTATTCAGTCTCTCTCTCTCTATATATATATATATTTTAATAAATTGCTATATAATAGGATATGTTTGAGAGGTTGGGAAAAAAATAGGTAAGTGCCTGGAGTTTTTTTAGTAGAATCAAAGATGCAATGAGTAGATAAATACACAATGTATTAGATAATGTATAGGAAATAGCATGGAAGAAACTTATGGGTTAGGAGGAGTTATTTCATAGATAATAGCTAAAGAGGACCTCATGGGTAATTTTACCTATGAAGAAAAAACAGAAGTGAGAATGTAGCTGCTGTAGACTCCTAGAAAAAGCAATTTTTTTCAGACTAACATAAGAATAAATGTAAAGACCTGGAGGCAAGTGCATGTTTAATATTTTCAAGCCAGAGCAAGGAAGCCAGTGTGCCAAATAATAGAGATTGAAGAAGAAAGTGGTGGGAAATGATTTCTGAAAATTATCACAGACAGATCACATAGGCCATTGTCAGGGCACTGCCTTTACTCTCAGTAAAATGAGGAAACATTAGAAGATTTGACACAGAGGAAAGGCATAATTTGAGCAATCTTCTAAAACGATTGCTACAGATGCTGTTTAAGGAGAGATTGCAGGGAGTCAAGAGCAGAAACAGGAAAGCAACAACACAGCAAAACTACTATTGGCAACAACACAGATGAGAAATTACGGTGGCTTGGATCAAGGTGGTAATGCTGTTGGGGTGAGAAATATTAGGTTCTTGATTTTGAAAGTATTCCTAACAGGATTTGCTCAATGAGGTGGATATGAAAAGTAGAAGAAAAAGAAAAATATGAAGCAAGAATGACTACCAAGGTTGATGGTGTTCAAGTAGAAGAATAGAGTTTTTATTGACTAAGATGAGGAAGTAAGAACGGGTGAATAATTGTCTATTAGGTAAACTTTTACATCTGCTCAGGCTATAGAGCTGTCTAAATAAATCTTGGGGTCATTAAGAAGCTCAAGATGACCTTACTCATTTATTTATTGGTTGTATGGGTGTTTAATTCATGTCGATTCGCTGAATTGTGTATTTTGTACACTTTTCCGAGTGTGTTTTATATTTAAAAAGAACCACTTTTAAAAATGTATTCAAGAGACACCTGGGTGGCTCAGTCAGTTTAGCTTCTGCCTTCAGCTCAGATCGTGATCCAAGGGTCCTAGGTTCAAGCCCAGCATCTGGCTCCCTACTAGCAGGGAGCCTGCTTCTCCCTCTGCCTCTCCCCCGCTCATGCTCTTTCTCATTCTTGGTCTTTCTCTCTCTCTCTCTCAAATAAAAAAATAAATAAAATCTTAAAAAATGTATTTGAGTATACATTGACACACAGTGTTACATTAGTTTCAGTGTATAACATAGTGGTACAGTTTCTCTAGTGTACCTATTATTTGCCACCATAAAATACTAATAAAAATAGATTACTATATTCCTTATGCTATGCCTTTTATTCTTGTGATTTATTCATCATGTAAATGGAAGTCTGTATCTCCCACTCCCTTTCACCCATTTTCTTCTTTTTTAAAAAAATTTCAATACAATTTAACAACATATAGTAGTACATCAATAGTTTCAGATGTAGAGTTCAATAATTCATCAGTTGTGTATAACACCAAGTTCTCATCACATCACTCACCCTCCTTAATGCCCATCACCCAGTTAGCCATCCCCCCACCCAGCACCCCTCCAGCAATCCTCAGTCTGTTTCCTATAGTTAAGAGACTCTCATGATTTTTCTCCCTCTCTGATGACTTCCCATTCAATTTTCCCTCCCTTCCCCTATGATCCTCTGTGCATATGATATCTTTCTCTGATTGACTTATTTCAGTATAATATCCACCAGTTCCATCCTTGTTGATATAAAGGGTTAAGTATTCATCCTTTCTGATGGCTGAGTAATAATGCATTATATATATATATTCATCTATATATATATATATATAATACATATAACTTCTTTATCTATTCATCTGTTGATGGATACCTTGGCTCTTTCCACAGTTAAGCTATTGTGGACATTGCTGCTATAAACATTGAGGTTTAGGTGCCCCTTTGTTTCACTACATCTGTATCTTTGAGATAAATATCTAGTAGTGCAATTGCTGGGTTATAGGATAGCTCTATTTTAACTTATTGAGGAACCACCATACTGTTTTCCAGACTGGCTGTACCAGCTTGCATTCCCACCTACAGTGTAGGAAGACTCCCCTTTCTCCACATCTTTGCCAACATTTGCCATTTCCTGACTTGTGTCAGTGTGAGGTGGTATCTCATTGTGGTTTTGGTTTGTATGCCATGATTTTTTCATGTTGTTTGTTGACAATTTGTATGTCTGTCTTCTTTGGAGAAACATCTGTTCATGTCTTCCCATTTCTTGACTGGATTCTTTGTATTTTAGATGTTAAGTTCGATATGTTCTTTATACATCTTGGATACTAGCCCTTTATCTAATATGTTGTTTACAAATATCTTCTCTCATTCCATAGGTTGCCTTATAGTTTTGTTGACTGTTTCCTTTGCTGTAAAGGAGCTTTTTATCTTGATGAAGTCTCAATAGTTTATTTTGCTTTTGTTTCCCTTGCCTTTGGAGACATGTGTAGCAAGAAGTTGCTGCAGCCATGGTCTAAGAGGTTGCTACTTATGTTCTCATCTAAGATTTTGATGGATTCCTATCCCTTGTTTAGGTCTTACATCCATTTTGAGTTTGAGTCTGGTGTAAGGAAATGATCCAGTTTTATTTTTCTACATATGGCTGTCCAATTTTCCCAACACCATTTATTAAAGAGACTGTCCTTTTTCCATTGGATATTCTTTCCTTCTTTGTCAAAGATTAGTTATCCATAGAGTTAAGGGTCCATTTCTGGGTTCTGTAGTCTGTTCCACTGATCTGTGTGTCTGTTTTTATGCCAATGCCATACTCTCTTGGTGATTACAGCTTTGTAATATAGCTTGAAGTCTAGTATTGTGATGCCAGTAGCTTCAGTTTTCTTTTCCCTCTTTCCTTTGGCTATTCAAGGTCTTTTCTGGTTCCATACAAATTTTAGGATTATTTATTCCAGTAGGATTATTTATTCCATAAAAATTTTAGGATTATTTATTCCAGTTCTAATTCTAATTTAGAATTCTAAAATTGTGTAGATTGTTCTGAGTAGCATAGACATTTTAACAATAATTATTTTTCCAATCCATGAACATGGAACATTTTTCCATTTCTTTGTATTTTCCTCAATTTCTTTCCTAAGTATTCTGTAGATCTTAGAGTACAGAGCCTTTATCTCTTTGGCTAAGTTTATTGCTAGATATATTATGATTTTTGGTGCAATTGCAAATGGGATTGATTCCATAATTTCTCTTTCTTCTGTCTCATTGTTAGTGTATAGAAATGCCACTGATTTCCATTGATTGATGCTATCAATTCCACTGATTTTATATCCTGCCACATTGCTGAATTCCTGTATGAGTTCTAGCAATTTTGAGGTGGAGGCTTTTGGGTTTTCCACATAAAATGTCATGACATTGGCAAAGAGTGAGTGTTGATTTCTTCTTTACTGATTTGCATGCCTTTCATTTCTTTTTGTTACCTGATTGCTGGGGCTACGATTTCAAGTACTATATTGAACAAGAGTGGTGAGAGTGGTCATCCCTATCATGTTCCTTACCTTAGAGGAAAAGAGCTCAGTTTTTGCCACCAAAAATGATATTTGCTATGTCTTTCTTTCTTTCTTTTTTTTCCCCCTTTTTTTGGTATATGGCTTTTGTGATATTGAGGTGTATTACCTCTATTCCCAAACTCTGGAGAGTTTTAATTAAGAAAGGATGCTGTGTTGTGTCAAATGCTTTTTTTGCTCACTTGAGAGAATCATATGATTCTTGTCCTTTTATTAATGTGTGTATCATGGTGATTGATTTGCAAATTTTACCACCCTTGCAGCCCAGGAATAAATCCCACTTGGTTGTAGTGAATAATTCTTTTAATGTATTGTTGGATCCTATTAGTTAGGATAATGGTGAGAATTTTGACATCCATGTTCATCAGGGATATTGTTCTGTAATTCTCTTTTTTCATGGAGTATTTGGTTTTGGGATCAAGGTAATGTTGGCTTCATAGAATGAGTTTGGAAGTTTTCCTTCCATTTCCATTTTTTTTTTTTTTTTAAAGTTTAAGAAGAATAGGTATTAGTTCTTCATTAAATGTTTGGTAGAATTGAAGCCATCAGATCCTGGACTCTTTGTTGGGGGATTTGTGATGACTATTTCAATTTCCTTGCTAATTATGGGTCTGCTCAGGCTTCTATTTCTTCCTGTTTCAGTTTTGGTAGTTTATAAGTTTCTAGGAACTTATACATTTCTTCCAGATTGCCTAATTTATTGACATGTAGTTGCTCATAATAAATTCTTAAAATCGATTGTATTTCCTTCATGTTGATCATGATCTTTCCTCTTTTCATTCATGATTTTATTAATTTGGATCCTTTCTCTTTTCTTGTCGATAAGTCTGGCTAGGAGTTTATCAACTTTGTAAATTCTTTCAAAGAAACAGCTTTTAGTTTCTTTGATCTGTTCTACTTGTTCTTTTTGTTTCTATTTCATTCATTTTGACTCTGATCTTTATTATTTGCCTTCACTTGCTTGGTTTAGGGTTTATTTGTTGTTCTTTTTCCAGCTCCTTTAGGTGTATGGTTAGCTTATGTATTTGAGACTTTCCTAATTTTTAGAGAAGGGCTTATATTGCAATGCATTTCCCTCGTAGGATCATGTTTGCAGCATCCCAAAAGTTTTGAGCGGTTGTGTCTTCATTTTCATCTGTTTCCATTAGTTTTTTTTTTTTTAATCCTTCTTTAATTTTCTGGTTGACCCATTCACTTCTTAGTAGGATGCTCTTAAACCGTCATGCATTTGAGTTCCTTCCAAATTCCCTCTAGTAATTGAGTTCCAGTTTCAAAGTATTGTGGTCTGAAAATACGCAGGTAATGATCCTAGTCTTTTGTATTGGTTGAGACCTGATTTGTGACCCAGTAGCTGATCCATTCTGGAGAATGTTCCATTCTGAGAAGAATGTCCATTCTGTTGCTTTAGGATGGAATGCTCTGTATATATCTGTGAAGTCCATCTGGTCCAGTGTGTCATTCAAAGCCCTTGTTTCCTTATTGACCTTTTGCTTAGATGATCTATCCATTGCTGTGAGTGGGGTGTTAAAATCCCCTAATATTATTGTATTATTATCAATGTGTTTCTTTAATATTGTTATTAATTGGTTTATATAATTTGCCACAACCAATTTAGGAGCATAACCACTTATAATTGTTAGATATTCTTTTTGCATAGACCCTTCAAGTATGATATAGTGCCCCTCTTCATCCCTTACTACTGTCTTTGGTTTAAAATCTAATTTGTCTGATACAAGGATTGCCACACCAGCCTTCTTTTGATGTCCATTAGCATGACAAATAGTTTTCCATCCTCTCACTTTCAATCTGGAGGTGCCTTTGGGTCTAAAATGAGTCTCTTGTAAACAGCATATGAATGGGCCTTGCTTTTTTATCCAGTGTGATACCCTGTGTCTTTTGACTGGAGCATTTAGCCCATTTACATTCAGAGTAACATTGAAAGATAAAAATTCAGTGCCATTGTATGACCTGTAACATGCCTGTTTCTGTAGATTGTCTCTGTTTCTCTCTGGTCTATGTGACTTTTGGGCTATTTCTTTACTTATAGGATGGCAAGATTTCCTTTAATAGTTCTTGCATGGCTGGTTAAATGATCACAAATTCTTTTAGTTTCTTTTTGTCCTGGAAGCTCTTTATCTCTCCTTCCATTCTGAATGATGGACTTGTTGGATAGAGTATTCTTGGTTGTATACTTTTATCATTTGTTACCCTGAATATTTCATACCAGTCCTTTCTGGCCTGGGAGGTCTCTTTGGATATGTCTTCTTCCAGTCTAATGTTCCTACCCTTGCAAGTTAAGGATCTCTTGTCTTAAGCTGCTTTCAGAATTTTCTCTTATCTCTGAAATCTGCAAACTTCACTATTATGTGTCAGGGTGTTGATCTATTTTTATTGATTTTTGAGGGGGGTTCTCTGTAATGCCTGAATTTGAATCTCTGTTTCCTTCCCCATGTTAGAGAAGTTTTCAGCTATGATTTGTTCAAATATACCTAATGTTTCTCTTTCTTCTTCCTCTGGGAACAAAGTAATTCTAAAATTGTTTCACTTTATGGTGTTGCTGATTTCTCAAAACCTCGCCTCATGGCCCATTAGTTGTTTTTCTCTTTTGCTCAGCCTCCTTCCTTTCCATCATTTTGTCTTCTATGTCATTGACTCTTACTTCTGCCTCATTTACACTAGCTATTAGAGCATCCATTTTAGACTACATCTCAGTTAAAGGATTTTTAATTTCAGCCTGATTAGATTTAATTTCTGCACTAAGAGATTCTCTAGTGTCTTTTATGCTGTTTTTCAAGCCCACCTAGGAACTTTATATTTATTATTCTGAGTTTAATTTCTGGCATTTTACTTATATCCATATCAATTAGATCTATGGCAGAGAGAATTACGAATAGTTCTTTTTTTTTTTTTGTTATGAATTTCTCCTTCTAGTCACTTTGTCCAGAGAAGAACAGATGAACAAGAGAACAAAATGACAAATAGCAACCATAACCCATATATGACAGTGCAAGTAAGCAAAAAATGAAGAATATATCTGTAAAATGTAAATGTAAAAATGAAAATTAAAAAAAGATATAAAAACATAGATTTGATAAAATGAGAAACTAGTTGAAAAGGAGGAAAAAAAAGGAAAAAAGATTTTAAACTAAAGGGCTAAAGACTCACGAGAGAAGAAATACCTCAAATTCTATATACTCTTTTCCCCTACTGCAGATTTTTTTTCAGTTCTGAGTGTTCCATAAACTTGGTATGTGGCTGATGTTCCTGCTAATCTTCTGGGGGAGGAGACTGTTGCACGGATTCTCAGGTGTCTTTGTTGGGCAGAGTTTTATGGCCCCTGGCCAGGGAGCTAAGCTCAGTGTAACCTGCTTTGGGTTGCTCTATGTGGCATTTGTTCCTTATGAGCTTTTCATGCCACTTTAGAAGATGAAAAATAAATGTAAATAAATAACACCAAAATGGCAGTGGCCAGATCTCCATTCCTGGACCCAAATGATCTTGGCTCCCACTCTTCAGTGCTCAGTCAAGCACCTTTGTGTAGTCACAGTCTGCAGACTCCTGCAGTGCACACCCACACCAATCCTCTCAGGGATGGAGGGGGTATTTCACAGCAGCCTACTGCTTTCTTGGCCCCTGCTCCATGAGCAGTTGTCCAATGGTAGGGGAACCTGCACCACTCCTCCCTGAGAGGATGAGGGTCAAGCATGGGTTTGCTGCTTGTTGGGCCCCTGCTTGGAGAGGGGTCCCTGGATAGAGCTGCTGTTCATGGTTTATGGAAACACCAAGCTGAGAGCCCACTACTGGCCTCACTGATTGCAGAGGCTTCCCTGTTCAAATGCCTGGGAACTCTGGCACACTCAGGTTCCCATGTTCTTTCTGTGACCCCATGGGTCCTGAGACCACACTGTCCCATCTAGGGTTCTGCTCTTTGCCACGTGAGCACCTTTCAGGCAGGGATGTCCCTCACAGGAGAAGATTTCTAAAAGTTCCGATTTTGTGCTTCACTGCTGTATCACACAGTAGCCAGCTTTTGAAGGCTCTCTCCGCCTGCAGTTTATCTGCCCATATATCCTCTCACATTCACCTCGCCACACCTCCTACCTTGCAAAAAGTGGTCAGTTTTCTATTTTTAGACTTGCAGAAATTATTTTCTTGGATCTCAGGTTGAATTTACAGGTGCTCAGAATGATTTGATAGATATCTAGCTGAATTTAAGTGACCAGATGAAATGAGGGCCCCCTCCTCTTCTGCCATCTTCCCTTCTTCTCTCCCCTTCACCCATTTTCTCCTTGTCCCCTTCACACACCTGCTCTCTGGCATCCATCAGTTCTTTGTATTTATAGGTCTCATTCTGTTGTTTGTTTGTTCATTTTTTTAATATTCCACATATGAGTGAAATCATGGTATTTGTCTTTCCCTACCTGACTTATTTCATGTAGTGTAATACCTTCTAGGTCCATCCATGTTGTTGCAAATGGCACAGTCTCATCTTTTTATGGCTGTGTAATATTCATTTGTATTTATACCATATTTGTCCTATCTACTTGTTTACAGATGGGCATTCAGTTTGCTTCCATATCTTGGGTACTGTAAATCATGTTGCATATATCTTTTTGAGTTAGTGTTTTTGTTTTCTTTGGATAAATACTCAGTGGAGTCCCTGGATCATATGGTAATTCTATGTTTAATTTCTTGAGGAAACTCCATACTATTTTCCACTGTGACTATGCCAGTTCATATTCCCATCTTTTTAAAAGGAAACAGTGAGAGAGAGAGAGAAAAAAAAAGAAAATGCCTTTATTTATTACTTTATTTATTTTTTCTCGTGAGTTGCATACATACAAGATGTATGATGATATATATCAACATTAGTGGATAGTTGCTGTTCAAGGATTTTAAGAAATCCATGGTAGTTGTTTGTTTGTTTGTTTGTTTTTTAATTTCAGCAAGCATCCATTACCCTTAGAAATTAGGGTTCTAAAAAATGATCATTATTAACTTCACTTTCAGCGGAAAGGGAAGAAAATTGCAGTAGGTTAAGTAATAAATGATGGTTGAAATTTTTATAGAAGACAGTCAAACATAATTTTGCAGCTCTAAATAATTATCAATTGATTGATTGATCTGCAAATACTGATCCAAATAAATACACAAAATAATACCTGCTGGAAAAGTAATGCAGTGAAAATAAATGCTGAGACTCAAGTCAGGAAGATGACTTTTGCTTCATATTTACCAGCTTCTTAGAATTAGAGATTTAATCATTTACTTAAGGTTGGCTCTACAACTCATAACAAGACAATTAAATTTGATGATACCTTTCTCTAGTGCCTAATAATATTTGCATGTTACAACAGATTCATATATATATGACTTACTATATATTTATAAAAGTTTTATTTTCATAGTTTGTTTTCCCAGTAAAAAGATAATTTTTGCCGCTATGAAACTTTCTGACTTATTAGATGTTACCAGTAGAAATAGAGACTAATTTTTCTAATCCTGTTTTTTTTTAATACTCTGCTTGATTTTAGCCTTGGATCAACTGTGCAATTCTCTTGTGATGAAGATTATGTCCTACAAGGTGCTAAGAGCATCACCTGTCAACGGATAGCTGAAGTCTTTGCCGCTTGGAGTGATCACAGGCCTGTATGTAAAGGTAAAGAAAAAGCTTTAAAATCAAAATGCTCTCTTAACATTTTAATAGTGTGAACTTTGTTCCATGAGCATAAGTTTCAATTAAATCTTTGAGCTGTAATGCAGTCTTTAAGGAAATACTTAACCCATGTACTTAGCAATATTTGCTGATGATCTCTGATATGCGAACTTCTGTGTTCGGTTTCAAAGGAGTTCCCAACGTAATAATTACATAAATATGCAATGCAATGCACTGGTGACTCTCTGGCTTCCCATATTACCAGTAACTGCAGATAAGATTTGTTCTTATCACCTTTCTACAAATTAAGCATTTCCATATAAATTAAATGAAGCCCCATGTTTTCTAAATTTTATTAAGCAATGTTTGAAAATGCCTCATCTAGACTTACTGGCACTCTTAATTGCTTTGTTGTTGTTGTTGTTGTTGTTATTTTTTGTAAGATTTTATTTATTTATTTATTTATTTATTTTTTTCTTTAAAAAAAATTTTTAATACATATTATACCCAAGTTGGTAATGCCACCCAGAACCTGTAACATTTCCTGGGTGAGCAGCTGGGTCGAAGTGGGTGAGGGAGGTTAGCGGACTTGGCACCTTCCCATTCTGCCCACCGTGTTTGGGTCCTTACCAATGGGCCGGTGGCCGGTGACACTCTGGGTACGTGTCAGGACAGCCCAGCCTGCTGCAATTGTCACGCAGTGATGGAATGGACTGATTTTCGTTGCAGGTCCTTTGATCTCCTTTGCCTCCCCACCCTCGGAGATGCGAATAAACCGTGACACATTCAGAACAGTAGGGTAGAATGGGGGGAAAGGTATGAACAATTGTAGGATAAAAAATTCAGTGTTAGAACTTGCTGAAGGCGACTGTACAATCTGGTATGGGTACAGGGTGACCCCGTTGGTTCTCGACAGGGACCAGGTGCCATCCAGGTACTGGTGAGCCTGGATGGCCACTGAGTTGAGGATGTTCCCATTGCTGGGACTGGTGGCCATCTGGAGGCTGACCTTGGCCTGGTGGATTGGGGACCCACTCTTCTTCTCGGCCCCATTGCTGACCCCGAGGCTGTTGGGTTTGCTGCTATGCTTGTTGTTGACAAAGGCCGTGTAGTTGGAGGAGGCATAGGGGGCAGGCACAAAGGCCCACTCTCTGGGCTGCTGGAGCCCACCCATGTGCCGGGGCCCCACCAGGGTGGGCATGTTGGAGAGCGGCGGGGGCGAGCCAGGGGAGCCATCGTAATGCTCGCTGCCCGCTGCCTGCTCCAAGGTCAGCACCATCTGGATGGCCTCCTGCTTCAACCGGTTCAGGGCACAGAGAGAAGCAGATTCCCTGCTGAGCAGGGAACCTGATGAAGGATTTGATCCCACGACTCTGGGATCATGACAAGAGCAGAAGGCAGATGCTTATGACTGAGCCACCCAGGCACCCCTGTTGTTGTTATTTTTAATAATGGCATTTCTGCATGTTTCAGTGTCTTAGTACTCAAAATTTCATTATCACTTCTTCACCCTTAGGGAACATTTTCTGTGAGTCAACGCACTCTATAGATTCCCCTCAGGTGTAATAAGGGTGTTCTCAGGGGACTAGAGAAAGGGTAGATTTGAGAGCTACTCTAAAGGGACAAAAAGAAAGTATCTGACTACTGTCTGGATATGGAAAACGAAAGCGACAAGAAAGAATCAAAGATGGTACCCAAAGATGAGTCCGTGAGATCAGAGAAATCTTATGCTGTTAATAAGTATGAAGAAACTGAAAATGGAGTTGTATGGAAGATTATCCAGTCACTACAACATTGTCATCATTAGTAATACTTTTAGACACTTTCTCTGGGGAAATCATTGGGCACTAACCACTGCATATACTGTCTCATTCAATCCTGAATACAAACTGATTGAGACACAACTATCTCCATTTTAGAAATGAAAAAATAAGACATAAAGAGAAATAACACTTTCCCAAGTTCAGATACTTGGAAAATGGCAAAGTCCTTAAGACTTCACAGAATGAGGAGAAAAGTTGGATTTCAGAACATTAATGAGAGAATAGAAAATGATAAAATGGAAGCAACAGGTATCTTCCACTCGCTTGGCCATGGCAAACCAGAGTAAGAAGAAAAGAGAATCTAGATGCTTCTCAGGTTTAAAAAGAACTTTTCTGTTGCAGGTAGATGTGTACTCATGACCTATCTAATTTTCAAAGGCTTTGAAAATGACATATGGTGAAATAACATTAAAAAGAAATAGTGAAATGGGGATAATAAAATAAGGCGAAATAGTTCCATGTTCCTAAACAAAAGTTTCTATACAAGTTAGTAGACAACTTTTAAGGATCTTAGACTTAATTATGACAGCTGCTGAACAAACAGGGATACCTGTTCTTATAGAAAAACTATTGTCTATGAAATACATGTATAACAATGACAAAGAAAAAACAATTTTTTTCCTGGCTTTGAGTTCTGAAATGCCTTGCATTATTTTTTATAAAGTAGACACTGAATGATACTTATTGTGGGAGTAACTTTCACCAATGTTCAGGCAATGAATAGGACAGTAAACTATATCAGGTTGATTTTTTAATGGTGTCTTCCACTCAAGTCAAATTATAGTTATAAAGGACAACATAGTGAAAATCATAGTTTCAAATGGTGTGATCCAAGTATCCTGCTTCAGTTTTTCATAAATTAGATGTGTGCACTTTTTGATGGCAAAAAAGAATGAAAAAATTGTAGATTCAAGAAAAAAAGATTAATGTTAATGAAGAAACAAAACCTCACACAAGAAGAAAAGTTATAGTCAGATCATGGAATTTAAGGTCTACATAAAGTAAGATTGAGACTATAAACCATCTTTTTCATTCAAGACTCTCATTTCAATAAAAAGAATGAATCATACTTATTATGACTGTAAATTGTTCAAAGACAGAAATAATGTTACATTATTTTGTTATGTTTTACAAACCCTATAGCAGAAAGAGCAGCTCCACCCTGGCTTCAATCTCAAGAAATATTCATTGAAAATTAATGTATAATTATTTTTCTTTGATTCCAAGATGTATGATGATATATATCAACATTAGCGGATAGGCATAAAATGTGCATATTCAAGATTCATATCTTGATGTTATTTCATCTGAATTTTACATCTTTTCTGCAGACACCAATCATTTATACATAGCTTTATTTATTCCTTGCATGCAGGCATATATGTGTATGGTTTATAAAGTACATTTGGCTATTAGAAATTACTGGCTCTGGTGCTGGAAACAGTAATGGAAGGAACATGCTGAAATAGTAATTGAAGTTTTAAAATGACTATCCGCAGTGAGTCTGAACAAAGAATAGTTTTCATGTCTCATGGGTGCTTGGACAGAATAAATATGCTTTTTCCCAGACAGCAGCATAAATAGCAGTATCAGTGCACTGCACCTTTGAGAGGTTATTAATATAGCTGCTGTCTATGTATTGCATGGTTAAGCAATCAAGAAATGGTGATTTTAAAGGGACTGAAAGTTCACACAAATAACAAATTATGAATTAAAAGAGAAAGAGCAATTTAGAAATTAATATTAATGGATTTTACACAAACCCAGACAATAATTTTTATTTCCTAAATGGGATATGTATACAAGATATTTACCAGTATACAGTTATGGATATAATTATTCTTTTGTCAGAAATGCCGTAGATATTCAAAAGCTGGAGTTTATGCAAATAAGCAGGCTTATGCACTTGAACAATATGTAGAAAGTTTATTTTTAGATATTTGTGAGGTTTGTAGAAACATCATTCATTGGAGAATTGATAATTTGTTGACTAGGAAGTATTTAAGAGAGTTAATATTTATAGACTAGACAAAGTTTTGGACTAATTTTCAATCAATATTAATTTGGATGGTCCAAGTAACCAGTTTTTTATCTGTCAAGACACAAGGGCATGAACCACTCATAAGAGTAATGTAAGAGGTGATTAAGAGAGGATTAGAAAAGAAAAGAAAGATGAACGTACTGGAAACAGGTAAAAATCAGGAGTCACCTTGAATTCCATCATTCAATTAATTATTTAATTATTTGTTATGCAGTTATGAATATATTTACTTATTTTGGATTCCACAAACATTAGTGAACATCGGTAGGCATGCCAAATTAATACAATGCAGGACACACAGCATGTATGGTTTTAATTATCTTGTATTATTTATAAGGCATAAACACAAAAATAGGTAATATAGAGTAGATATTTTGTTTATAAGAAAGGTGTAATTCTCTGCAAAATTCAAATGAGAAATATTATTTCCATGTTTGGAGATTGTCACACCTTGAGATGGCAGAGCAGAACTTGGGAATTGTTTTAGATTTCAACATAGGAAGTTAGAAAGCATTCCAAATATAGAGGGTATGTCACAAGTGAAATCACAAAGTGAATTGACATGTTCTGGGGAACAAGATGGGGGAATATGAGCATTCCAGTTTAGTTAGGCCTATATATGAAAGAATATAAGGTGATGTAAGTTAGAGAGGGTTATGTTATATATCTCTTCCCTTAAGGTTTTTTTAGAAGCACTCCAAAACTTTCATTCCTGTCATCACCACTCTATAGTATATATACTACAACTCACTCATATATTTTTGTTTGAACTATAATTTATCATTTGTATTGCTGGCAGACTAATCCTATCAAAATCTCAATTTTGATAATAATATTCAAAGACCCTGTTTTATTTCTCAACTTCATACTGTGAGCCAGTAAAATGAGACAATCAAGAATGTGAACTCGGGTATCAGACTACACCAGTTCAAATATTTGATCTACTTAAGTAATAAACTCTCTTCATAATTATCAGATATCTTTTCTGTAAAGGAGAGTTCCAGTACATTAGGACCTACTCCATAGGGAGTTACGAATTTGTATGAGGATGCAATGAGGTAATCTGTATAAAAGCACCAAGAATATGGGCTGAAGCACAAACACTTAATGGTTGGGGTGCCACACTAATAGTTAACTCATTAGTTTCCAAAATCGCCCATAACCTGTCTCCATCCAGTTTATCTCAGGATCACAATACTGAACCAAACCACTGTCCTAATTTTCATATATGTGTGATTTGCCCTGAATGAAAATATATATACCTATTAATCATATTCTGCCCATCCACCTTTCAAAGTCTACTCATCTTTCACCTCCTCAAAACTTCTCTTCTATTTCCATTATTCTTTTTCCCTCACTTCTTTACCCCTACTTCACATTTTGCTATCTTTACCACACAATTTAGCATTTAATTCTATTCTCTTTGGCAGTGATTCCTCAACATTTTATGCACAATAGACTTGCTCCTCAACCAAAACCACCTTAGAAAGAACAGAATTATCAACACTCTTATTGTGCTTGAATTTTCATTGATCTCTTTTGAATATTGCCAAGAAGAGGACACTAACCAATAAGGTTTATCCATCTATTACCTTTGATTTTAAATGGAAAGATCATAATGAAGGTCAAGTCCTTTCTTCATATACAGAAGGAAAAGTTGGTGTCACAGTTTATTCAACAGATAATTGCTCTGGCCAAAGCTAAGGGCCATGACCCTCATTAAAGAATATTTATTAAGGGCTTTGGGGGTCTTAAAGTTTTCAAAATTCTCTCACATATGTGTCAGGTTCCTACTCATATTTAACTCTTCTTCACAGGGGTGAGACCAGGGACCATTATCCCTATATTTTAGTGTGTATGATAGTTGTTAAATAGATGTTTTGAACAAATATTATGGGGAAATTAGTTAATTTAACAGTTTAAAAAGATAGTAATGTGCTGATTGTAACCAGAAAATTTGTCTGGTGTAAGACTTCCTGTTATGCAAAAGCAATTAGAAAATTTTGCCCAAGAGCAAACCAGAACCTGCTGAAATTTATCAACCAGAAACACATATAGCAGGTGTTTGTCTGTTGCTGTTATTGATGCTTTCTTAGTTTCATGGAATAAGGTTACAGATGAGATGATGCATAATAAGGGTGATATTAGCAATTAATAGAGTGACATATGGTGAAGAAGATAGACAGATGGTTTAGATTGGATATTTATCATACACTTATTTTTTGTGATGGCCTTTTTTTCCTAAAAATAATAGTTTGAAATTTATTATATAATTTTAATAAGCAAATTCATTTTACTGAGCTCTGACAATGAATATATTTTAATGATAAGATGTCGTTTACATGTTATGTGATACAGATGATAGTGATGCATTTATGTATATCATTTAAAATTCAAAACCACTTGAACAATTAGAAATTTTGCATTTCAATAATGACCTTCCAACAATTGCTCAGAAATACATTCTATACATCTTGCCTACCTCACAAATTTATTAGGAAAATATGCAAATAGTTAGCAAATAAATATTTCTGTTTTGTTATATAGTAGGGAGGAGGGATTTCCATAGTTATCAGTGAGAACTCTCCATTGGCACCCTCCCATTTCCTGGGTGTATGACCTTGCTCATGTTGCTTAACATTTCCTGGGCTTCTGTGTCCTTTTTTGGTGATTACTATGGACTTCTTCCAGTTTTAAATTCTAAATATTCTTTTTAAAATTTTTTTTTTAAGATTTTATTTATTTATTTGACAGAGAGAGAGATCACAAGTAGGCAGAGAGGCAGGCAGAGAGAGAGGAGGAAGCAGGCTCCCTGCCGAGCAGAGAGCCTGATGCGGGGCTCAATCCCAGGACCCTGAGATCATGACCTGAGCCGAAGGCAGCGGCTCAATCCACTGAGCCACCCAGGCGCCCCTAAATTCTAAATATTCTTAAGTACAATTACTGCTTTTCTAGACTTAGGACATGTTGAGGTTATTCTTATTAAATGTTTGTCTTGGTCTGCTCTCGCTGGTATAACAAAAATACCATAAACTGAATGGCTTAAAACAATAAACATTTATTTCACTGTGACCTCTTTCTGTTAAATAAATAAATAAAATCTTAAAAAAAAAAAAAGGTAAAGTATTGCTTTTACTTAGGGCCAAAACTGCAATTATCAGTCATCAAATTTTTTTCAGAGTAGTTTAGAATCTGTGGATCTTTTATGCCTCATTTTCTATTAAAGACATAATTTTATATTAAGTTAACAGATTATTTATGTTCATACATTTCTAACTATTAAGTATAATTCTATCAAATGTTCATTTTTTTTTAAAGAATTTATTTATTTATTTATTTGACACAGAGAGAGAGATCACAAGTAGGCAGAGAGGCAGGAGAGAGAGAGGGGGGAAGCAGCTCCCTGCTGAGCAGAGAGCCCAATGTGGGTCTCCATCCCAGGACCCTGAGATCATGACCTGAGCCTGAGGCAGAGGCTTAACCCACTGAGCCACCCAGGTGCCCCACATATGTTCATTTTAAATAATGTATCCTTAGAAAAATAAAGTTGATTATGATGTGATTCTTGATCCTGCTATATTCTAAGGGCTATAGTTTTGAGAGTTTTTAAATAGAAAATAAAGATATTAATTATTAAAATTAATCAATAGCAGTTATAGGTGAGTTGGGAGAGAAAATAAATAGAAAGCAATTCTTTTAGTTTTGGCTCACATAATTCTAAAGCCTTGAGGGTTTTAAATTTAGTGGGACTAAAGAGGACTGTGCAATGAGCAAAACACAAATAACTAAGGAAATAATAACCTAATAAACAATGGACGTTTTAGCTGAACAACTAAGGAAAAACCTGAATGTGTTATCTTTATGCAAGGATGAACAAATGGAAAACTAGTTAAATTAGCACAAGAAATTAAAAATTTGCAGGAGAAACTACTTATTTGAAAGGGAATTTCGAAGAATTGTTATAATGAATTTTTTTTTGTTTTTTGTTTTTACAGTAAATCTGTAAGATTCCTCAAAATCCCCTCGTAATGCAAAAAACCTTATTTCGTATGTTTGCTGACAGGATGTGCTATTATCACAATATGATGATCTATATGACTTACTTCCCTTTCCACTAATTCTGATCACATAAAAAGATGGGAGAAGTAAAGATGGAGTGAGGGACTCCCTTACTAAGCTCCTTCATAACACAAACTCACTTTTGTCTTAAACTATCAGGATAGCTACTTTTAGGTAGGAAAGTCTGTAGATAAAATGATCGTAGCGTGGGACGCCTAGGTGGCTCAGTGGGTTAAAGCCTCTGCCTTCGGCTCGGGTCATGATCCCAGGGTCCTGGGATCAAGCCCCACATCGGGCTCTCTACTTGGGGAGCCTGTTTCCTCCTCTCTCTGCCTGCCTCTCTGCCTACTTGTGATCTCTCTGTCTGTCAAATAAATAAATAAATAAAATCTTTTAAAAAAATGATCATAGCATGATCACTAGAATGTCTGACACTTTTTATGTGAACTCAAAATAGAGAATTGTACAATGTGACATAAAAAAACATGCAAACCTCGGAAAGACACAGACACCAATAGGAAACAAAAGGCCTAGGTAAAACATTTGGGGACAGGATTGATGAAAAGGGGGAAATCGTTAATATTTAAATTGAGTTTCTTTGAAATGTAAGGAATTATGAATTTTACCCTTAGTATGAATACACAGAATTTATCATACTTTGGCAGACCTCTCCTTGTATTAAGGTGTAAGCTATGTTTTACTGTTTAGTTGGTCTGATGGTAATTTTTGTGGATCTACGTTTAGAGCAACAGCAACTCCACTCCAACAACTGGCCATGCCTGACACGTGGCAGACATTCTCACAGATACTTAACTGAATGAATGTTTTGTTTCTCACTAAGCTAGACACAATGTAAGAAGCATGGAATAGAATTGAACAAATAATGCCCTTGAGGAATTTATAGTCTCATTGAAAATAGTACATTCAAAATGAAACAACCAGAGAAAATCCCTAAGGCCACAGAGGCACAGTTGCATAGACAGTGTTTATGTCATAAAGACTATTCAAAATAAAGGAAGGACAGAAGACAGAAATGAGAATGTTAACCTTTGGGAGATAAATTCAATAGACTATGAATATATCACTTAGTTTCTCTTCGAGTTGAATATTACTGTATATTTCTTTATTTTGGAAATCATTTTTTAAACAACATCGATATTTGAGTGCTAAATATTTACTAGATGAAAGGGGAAAAAATATGAGTTAGAAATTATCTTTCTCTAAAGATAAGCGCTCGACTTTAGTGGGAAAAACACAACAGAAATGAGTTATTACCAGACATCACAGTAACAAACACTGCAGGTGAGTAGACACAACTTTACATTCAATGAGGATAAGTAAACTCTCTGCTTAGAAAAGTCTAGAAAATTTGATTTTAAAAAGTAAGTAAAGATTTAAGAAGGAAAGGCAGACCGACCTATACGTTGATATATGGAAAGATATACAAGACAGAAAACTTCACATAAAATTTCAGGGTCATGAAAGAGACCTATCTCAGAAAGATAGCCGAACACTGATGAATGAAATATGGAGGAACATAAACTTATTGAAGGTGGGGAAAAATGGAGATATGTTGCTTAAACCGATGGATCTTACTTTGAAGGATCATATATGCCATTGACAAGATAAATACTGGGTTTTGGATGCATAAAGAAGGAAAGGATTTTGCTTTTAAATTTCCTTGAAAAAAGGGTTACTTATTAATTTAATGCATTGAACAAGTATTTATTCAGTGATAATTATATGTCAGTTAGACACTGGGGTAAGTCGTAAGGGTAAAAAGATAACTAAGACAAAATCTCTACTTGCAATGAACTTAGTCTCAATGGTGGGGGGGGCAAGAGAAGATCCCAAAATTAATATAAAATTACAGTAATTGATCATAAACTCCATGCTAGAGTTACATAAAAGTTGTTATGGGGGAAACGAAGAAGACTTCCAAAAGGAGGAAGAAGCTGAGCTGAACCTTGAAAACGCAGTAGATAAGGGTAAAGAAACAGTGGTGGTTGTGAAGTGTACATCGGATACAGGGAACCACATGGGAAATGCATAAAATATCACAGTGCACTGTAATATAGAAAATAGAATATGAGTGGGGGAGAGTTAACCCTGAAGGCAGGGTGTCCAGTTTGACTTTCGATTAAGAGAAATGCAGAGAAGGTGTTAGAGAAGTAGATTGGAGTAGATACCAATATATAAGGGATAAGAGGAGAAAGTTGAGCTTGTGGAAGAGATTAAAAAGAAGTAGCTAGAAGCAGAGATGGATAACAGGAGAGAATGGTGTTGTAACAAAACAGTGGGGAGAGACTTTATAAATAAAGTGTGGTCAACATTGTTAAATACTGCACAGTAGGTGAGAAAAATAAGAACTCAATCGAGTTTAACAACCGAGCGGATGCCAGTGACCTTGG
Source organism: Meles meles (assembly GCF_922984935.1). Lineage (NCBI taxonomy): Eukaryota > Metazoa > Chordata > Mammalia > Carnivora > Mustelidae > Meles > Meles meles. The sequence goes on from NC_060066.1 coordinate 26,192,815, forward strand.
TAATACCATTTTCACTGGAATTGTTGATGTGGAAGACACAGGCTATAGTTGAGGAGTAATGTGGTGAGAAAATTGAGGCTTGAAGTGAAAAGCAGAAACTTAATGGCAAAGGCAAAGAGCTATGTTAGTAGACGGGCAGGAGCATGAGATTAGGGAAGGGCTGTTTTTAAGATATGACAGGTTTCAGTAATGAGGACATGGCTAAGGTCCGTGTGAGTGGTTAAAGATACAGGTGAGAGCTGGACCGATTGGAAGATACAGTTCCCCAATATGAAGGATCTGGGGTTCAGAATAGAAGGGAACTGCCCTGAGCTTGGATAGGAGTTGACACACCCTCTCCTCTCAGGCGGAAGACTGTGAGGAAGGAACAAATGAAGGTGCAGATAATTTTACAGGTGGGAAACAGAAGAAGGTATTATTCTCAAATGGTACTCTTCCTCCTCCCCCATTTTTTTTTGTCTATAAAATACATGAGGTTATCTAGGGAGAGGAAGAAATCCGGAAATTCTGTAATTAAGTAGGGTGGAACTGAAGATGAAATTGATAGGAATAGAAAGAGCTAGTGGAAGTCACCAAGCAGTCAGCCTCTGAAAAACAGGATCGTATCCTGAGGGTTTCATTTAACCCAGTGGTCCTCATCCCTGGCTGCACATTACAATCACCTAGAGAGCTTTTGAAATAAAAACCCATGCCTAGGTCCTAACCCACAGCAATTAAATCAAAGTCTCCAGAGGATTAGATAATGCAGTTCATCTATCCCCTCTGAGATAAATTGGTCAATTTAACTGCATCGAGGATTCAAAAAACTGCTTGAAATGATATTCTGCTTTCTTAGGGAGTCTCTCCCCCCTTCCCAAGGAGTAATGTACTCACAGGCAGGCTGTTTGCAACATTTAGTTACACATATCATATTCCTGTTCTACAGAGTAGCAAAGTGGAAGTTTGATGCATTCAGGTCACCAAGGCAGAGCGGCGGCTCACCACTTCCCCTTCTTACTGGACACATCCAGATAGGAGAGCAATATAAATTTGCATGTTAAATGTCAAAGATGGACTCATTTTCATACTTATCATGTATTACCAGCTGGAAATGGCACCGATTTACTTTTGAGATATGTGTTTCTTGGGAAGAAATGAAATGGGGTCACAACTGAATGAACTGCACTTCATTTGCACTCCTGCCGTCCGTTTAGGATAGCTTTAGCTTATTTATTCCAAGGAAACAAGGCAAGGCAAATGTAAATTTGCAGCATGGGAATGATTTTGAGAAGAAAATTAAATAACACTATGACTTTATGAAATATGAATTCTTTTTAAAGCTTGCCAACATGTCAACATATGTATTGATTTCATACATCCTTTCCTTGGTTGTCTATAGATTATACAGTTCGTGCAGCACTTGCTTTACTGGCTTATTATTTTGAATATTTTCTGTAAAAAATGCTTATTTCCAATTTCATATTTCTATTATATAGTTAAGATCACTGTCTTTCTTACTGAGTGCTCTTTCATTAGAAAACTCCTTTTAGGTTTCACACAAGTTAAAAAGACATCTTAGATGTATTTCGTGATGCTCTAAGCCTATTTAAAGCTAATGAAATTCCAGAGTTCCTAGGCGGCTCAGTAAGTTAGGTGTCCACCTCTTGATTTCAGCACTGATCATGATCTCAAGGTCATGAGATTGATCCCCTTGTCAGACTCCATACTAGGCATGGAGCCCTCTTAAGATTTTCTTTTTCCCTTTCCCTCTGCCCTTCCCCACCCTAATAAATAAATAAATAAATAAAGTTAATAAAAGTTCACGGTCATTTTCTTGGCCTTGGATAAACTTCTATTTCAACTTTTGAAGGATAAATATTTAAATTTAGTAGAATCTGCAGTTATATATTTATCTGGAAAATAAATACCTTGGGTATTATGACACTGTTACCTTTTAATAACCATTAGCACACCTCACATCTCCCTGCATATTTCCACCAAAAGAAAAGTCAACAAAATAGAAAACAAGAGGCAAAAGAAATAAGAAGAATTTTGTTGCTTTTGTAGATGTACTTCCTCACAGATGAAATGTAGCTTTCTATAAGACTACTAGGAATGCCTTCTGGAAAGCTTCTCATTTACCATTTTTTATTTTTATTTTTTTAATTTCTTATTTTTTATAAACATATAATGTATTTTTATCCCCAGGAGTACAGGTCTGTGAATCGCCAGGTTTACACACTTCACAGCACTCACCATTTTTTTTACATTTATTTTGTTCTTTTCTGCATAAAATTTCTTTCAAAATTATCCAAGGGTAGCATATAATATTTTGCCTACCTATTTAGGTCCTTTTTTTTTTTAAGATTTTATTTATTTATTTGACAGGAAGAGAGAGATCACAAGTAGCCAGAGAGGCAGGCAGAGAGAGAGAGAGAGAGAGAGAGAGAGAAGCAAGCTCCCTGCTGAGCAGAGAGCCTGATGCAGGGCTTGATACCAGGATCTTGGGATCATGACCTGAGCCGAAGGTAGAGGCGTAACTCACTGAGCTACCCATGCGCCCCCATTTAGGTATTTTAAAAAGAAAATTATATCACAAAGACCATGTTGTTAAAAAATGTTTTGTGAGGACTTTATAAAAGGACTCCAGTTTTCCCCATTTTCATAACCATAAAACTATTTATTAATTAAATACAACAGCATTCATTCTGAGCCATGAACACCAAAGGCTGCACTTACCTTATCTTTTATTTTTTTCTTTTTGAATTATTTTATCTGTTAGGAAATACTGACACAATTGGTGATGTGAACATGTCCCCCAACCCTCAGTAAGGCTGAACTGCCTGATAAAATTAAAAACCTGGGAGGAATGTGAGTAGCTTATTTTAGAAATTATAATCACTAAAGAAGGAAATAGTGGAGATTATCAGTATATTTAGAGTGAAAAACTACAATTTCAAACAAATTTTAATTGAAATTTACCTACAAACTTGTAAAGATATTATGGCTCAGTAGTACTTTCAGGGGCTGAGGACTGGAGTCAAAAGAATGTGTGTATGGGGAAGATATCTACAGACACTGAAGTGGCATACAGAGACTGGGCGGAGGAACTCTGATTTTAAAAAGACAAGTGCAGATCATAGATAGATGGGCATAGGACCAGCACTGAATATTGATATGTGACATATACTTGTAAGAACCCTGCCAGGCTGTCTAAAGCTAAGAAGGGTTAGAAATGTGAAATATGCTAAAGATTAATAGTTAAAAAAATAATTTTATTTATAGGAAATAAGGAAATCAATTATACATATAATTATATATAATTATTAAAGTGCAGGCTAGTATTTCCTAAAGTTATCTTTGAGTATTAATAATAAACACATAGGAAAGGTGTTCAGACAAACCGACACTTTGTTACATTACTTTAACTATAGAACTTGACAGAATTTTTAATATTTCTGGTTTTGTCATTTATCTTTAAAAGTAGAAATGTAGTGTGTAACACAGGCTCCAAGTACATGCTGATTTGAGCTGAACATTTTGGAAGATGTTGGTTTGGGGTGTGTCATGTCAATCATTCCCTCACTGTTCTCACCTCTAGTTTCTCTTTCTTTGCATCTGTTCCCCATATCTAGAGCACTCTAATTGAAAAATTAATAATAATAAATAAAAACCAAACTCTTTCAATATGTCACCCCATTCTACAAATAACCCATTGTTAACTGTTGAATTCAATTGTTTTTTATTATATTCAGTTAGCCAGCATGTAGTACATCATCAAAACTTCTGAATGTGGCATTTTGGAGCCCCCAAATACTGTTCCTGAACTTTTCAACTTTATTTCTTCTTAGCCCCAAACACTGCTCCAGAAAGCTAAATATCACCAAGCTCTATATGTCCCTTTAGTGAAAAGAAAATACTTGGATTCATGAATTATCTCCTCCTGTGTGTGTTTTTGGTGATAGTAATATCAGTATCTTTAATTTCCTCTCTTTCACAGGAATTGTGCTGACTATACATATTATCTTATTATAATGCAATAATTTTGTCTTTTGTAGATAAAAGTAGATCAAGTAAATGAGAAAACACAATTCTTAAGTGCTAGAACCAGGATTCAAGTTGAGATGTGTACAATCTCAAAGTTCATGGCTTTTTCACTCTCCACAGTGAGCTAAAGAGCCTAAAACACAGAGAAGTGCAGAATATACAACCCCCTGGACATGATTGACTCTGCTTCAGCTTATATAAGACTTTTTTTCTTCTTTGGGTAGGAATTTCTTTTTCTTTTTTTTTTTTTTTCTTTTTCCTGTACTACTCAATTGGGTCTGTGTATTTTGTCCAAACAATTTTTCCTATTTAACTTCTCTATTTTCTGGTTCATCTCCCCTTAGTTGTCTGGAAAATTCCCTTCCCCCCTTCTTCTGAAAACTAAGGATCTTCCCAAATTTCAGATTTCACCTGTTTGATGGGTAGATATCCATAGTTTATCTTTTATCTTCATAATCAAAAAGTATGGTAAACATTGGCATGCCTAATTATACTTCAAAAATGTACCCCAAGAAGCTTGAGGTTATGGTTAATATATGCATTGATGAGTTTTTAAAGGAACAGATAATTTTACAAATGGATATTCAGGCCCTATGGCCATATTCTGGAAAAAACAAGGAATACAATATTATTTAGGAAAAATCTGGAAAGTTGGTAGGATATTAAGCAATATGTGGAGACTGAAGCCTTAGGAAAAAGTAGCCAATGAGAAATACTTGGGGGCACCTGGGTGCTCAGTCCTTAAGTGTCTGCCTTCTGATCAGGTCATGATCCAAGGGTCCTGGGATAGAGCCCCATGTCACACTCCCTGCTCAGCGGGAAGTCTGCTTCTCCCACTCCCACTCCCCCTGCTTGTATTCCTCTCTAACTGTGTCTCTCTCTGTCAAATAAATAAATTAAATCTTAAAAAAAAAAGATATCCTTGGATCAGATGAAGAAAGGATCTATGAGAAAGGAATGATCTAATATATAATCCTAAATTAAGTTTTTAATTTAATTTTTTGTGTTTCTGCCATGTAAACTCCTTACTTGTCTCAGTCCCCACATCTTAAGTAATAAGTAATCATTGATCCTAGTAATGGATAGTGGTTGGGAAGACTAAATAACAAATAAAAATAATAATTATCTCTTTTCTAATTATTAGAGAGGTTTTTTTTGTTGTTGTTAGTGAAGTTTAGAATTCTCAGATATTATAGAGGCTTGATTTTATTAAAGAATTAGAAGATATGTGAGCTGTGTTTGTGTGTGTTTGTGTATGTGTGAGTTGTTTTTTTGATAGATCTGGTAGCACGTTGCTTGATAGGAACTCTGGTGATATAAAAATCTGGCTTGATTTTATAAAGCATGAGAAGATATGCGAGCTGTGTTGTGTGTGTGTGTGTGTGTGTGTGTGTGTTGTTCTTTTGATAAATCTTGTAGGATATTGCTTGATAAGAACTCTGGTGATATTAAAAAAAAAAACAACCCTCCTTTTCAGTCTTATGGATTCAGTATGTGCCTCATAGGGATGTCAGAGGAATGTGTCAAGAACTATGAATGGTCTGAGGATTTTCCATACTTGCAAATTTACAAGTTAGCTTGCCATACTTTTATAGATGCTAGTAGATATCAAAAGACTCCTAGGTCAGGGACAAATGACTGTTTACTACTCCCAACAGGAGTAGGAGGCAGATCATTATCATTGCTGCCAATTCCCTGAGCTCTAGTTTCTTGAAGACCAGATAACAGTTGCTCATTCAATAGTTTGCATTATAGGAAAGGAACCCTGAGCATAAGGAATGCAGATTTTTTTAAAATTAATTAATTAATTTGGTAGAACGAGAGATAGCACAAGTAGGCAGAACGGCAGGCTGAGGGAGAGGGAGAAGCAGGCTCTCCGTTGAGCAGGGAGCCCGATGCGGAGCTTGATCCCAGGACTCTGGGATCATGACCTGAGCACAAGGCAGCTGCTTCACCAAATGAGCCACCCAGGTGCCCCAGGAATCCAGATCTTTTATAATGGACAATATTCCTGCCTATTTCTTTGCTCAGGTGGGAGATATTATCTCTATCTTCCAAGACTGTAAATATATTTGTCCTTTGCTCTAGAAGGAGACACCATCTCTGCCTTCCAAGGCTGCTCAATATACAAACAACCTTAAAAAGATAGTCCAGAACAAAGACCGTGCTTTTGCTTGCAAGATGTGTGCAATTATGATAGACCCATGGAGAATTGCCTCCTGACAATATCCACCCTCATTTCTCTAGCCTTGGCTTCTGGTGCATTTTCCCATGAGAATTTCCATTAGTCAGAGGCAAATTAATCTGAATGCCAGAGGCTGGAAACAAATCCATTCAATTTTCATCATCCAGCATTTAATTAAGATTATTATCAACAGGACTCCACACTACAGAATGAGGCCAATCCCCAGGGACCCAAACCCAAGTAGCATAACAAATTACATCAACCGTCAGTGTCTACATTGGAAATTCATGTGGCTTTTTCCTTTCATTTATATATTGATATTTACACTCATCCCAAGATGTTAATCCAGTACTACCAGATTCATTAATAATTATCTTGGCCCACAAAGCAGAAGTGTAGGGCAATTCTATCATCTCCAACAATTCTGGCCAGAAGTTGAGAGTGATATAAATGACTTCAGAACCAAGGTGGTGTCACTGATCATTTCAGCTAAGGCCAGTAGCTTCCCCCAAGTAAATGGGGTAACCGTAAGTGGTGAGATCTCCACAGTTATCTTATTGTTACATGATCTATAGGTGGTGTTTCCTTAAACTCTTGAATATCTCTTATTAATACCTCTAAAACAGATATCACCAAATTTAGAAGAAAGACTGGTTAATACATGTCTCCCCATAAGAAGAGTCCCTAGGACATACCTCATGCCTTTGGAAAGAACATGTTTTATAAAATTGCTGCCCCCACCCCCAAGGAGGACTACATCATTCTGGGGACCCCAGTTGATAGGGATTTCAAAGTGCTTCCAGAAGATTGGTTAAAAATAGCTTTTGCAGTGAAGTTCAAATAATTGAGTTTGGTCCTCATTTTGGAAGAACTCTCTGTCCTATCCATCTATAACACCAGAAGGTTGACATTTGTCCACCCCATGCAATGACAAAGTAAAAACTAGAAGAATGGTGATGGAAAATATATGGAGGTAACAAAATGTGTCTTAACTGGGAAGTGTAGAAATTGGGGTTATCTCTTGCTCTTTCCATAGACCTCTTGGTTAAGCTTCAGGGCAATCATGGTCAAACCGTTGTAAAAGATGTTGGTCCATAGATAACAAATCTATCAAAAAGTTAAATTCATGGACTCACAACAGTTTGGGAATGCTATTCTAAGGTATTTTCCTTAAAAAAGGGGGGAAAAAAGCCTTTAGAGGTGATTCTGAGAAACAAAGATCCTTAATGTCATTCTTTCTATTAAACCGCACTTTTCTTCTCTACCAGGTGTCATCCTGCTTTCACTGTCACAAAATCTGTGTCTTATTTGCCTTTTCTTCAATCAGCAAATATTCTTATATGGACATTTCATCCAAATATATCATATAAAAGAGGAATTAGGGCATTTTTATAAAACTTACAGAGACCCAATTTGTCCCCAAATTTGGTCCATGTGGGCTTCTATAAAGGGGCTCAGTGATCAATGTATACTTAACAAAGTGATCATTATTCTTATAATCTATAAAAAAGCATGCCATACCATGAATGGTCAAGATAGAATCTCAAATTGGAAAATAGATCTGTATATACCCTAGTCCTTTGTTCATTACTGAGAAAGTAGATAAGAAACAATGATCCTCTTCTGGAGATGGTCTCATTCAGTAACCAAACTGCCTTACAAAGGCTTGCAAGCAGAAGAGAGGGGTGAAGTAGAGTTAGGGACTTTTTATTTTTTTATTTTTTTATCCATTCTTTATTTACTTTTTTTTCAGCGTAACAGTATTCATTGTTTTTGCACAACACCCAGTGCTCCATGCAATACGTGCCCTCCCTATTACCCACCACCTGGTTCTCCCAACCTCCCACCCCCGCCCCTTCAAAACCCTCAGGTTGTTTTTCAGAGTCCATAGTCTCTTATGGTTCGCCTCCCCTTCCAATTTCCCTCGACTTCCTTCTCCTCTCCAACTCCCAATGTCCTCCATGTCATTTGTTATGCTCCACAAATAAGTGAAACCGTATGATACTTGACTCTCTCTGCTTGACTTATTTCACTCAGCATAATCACTTCCAGTCCCGTCCATGTTGCTACAAAAGTTGGGTATTCATCTTTCTTTTTTTTTTTTTTTAATAAACATACAATGTATTAAGTCCATTTTGAAAGAGTCCATTTTAGCACTCAGCAATTCCAGATGCTTGCAGGTGGTAGAGAACATGAAAAGTCCATCAAATACTTTTACTATCAGCCCATTTTTTAATGGCTTTTGTGATGATAGTTCATCCACTTTCAGACTGAAAATAGTTCTGAAAGCCAAAAACATGACAAACTTTATTTCAAGGCTCCAGTAGTATGGATTTGGATTATCAGACAGGATCAGCAACACCATAACCTGAACAAGTGTCAACCACTAATAAAGCAATAACATAGTACTGATAACTTTGAGAGGAGGTCACGGTCAGTTGTAATCAATCTGCTAGAAGCAGGCAGGAATCTGACTTAAATAATGTGATTTTCCTTACCACAAGACAAATGGGACAGCTTTTGACAGAAATCACAAATCTTGTATGTGATGATCTTTTCTGCATCAGAAACAGAGTCCTTTATTTTGTGCCCAGTTGATAATAGTATACGTATTGCAGTGTCCAGTGAGATGACTGATCTGAGCAGCAATGGTGGCATTTTGGGTAATGCAGGCTTGAGCTGCAGTTTGGTTCCGGTAGGTCTCATCAGAGAAAAAGTCCTTTTCATGGGTATCTGCATTAAATTGACTCAGATGGTTTGATTATTAGCCATAATTGTTTTCAGAGTTCATAGCCCAAAAAGGTATCTTTCATCTTCTGATCTGTATTTTTCCAAGTGGGAGACTAAGTATCTAGGATATCGACAACAATCCAAGTCAGTAAATATATAAGGCTTATCAAGGGAGTATTGACTGTAGCTTTGAGAATAGCCTTGAATTCTGCCCTTTGAGTAGAGTGACAATGTCCATTTTGTATTTTGTAAGGCAAAAGTTGGAACAGCCATAGTCCATCAGCAGGGTAGCATTATTGAGACAGGCTCATGGATTTAGGGAAAACTCTGCATTGATGGTACACTGAACCAGAGGTTTTCTTGAGACAGTGAAGATAGGAGATAAAGTTTTCCCCAAAAGAAGAAAAAACTGTCTCTTTTTCCTATAAAACTGAAATGTCTTTAAGTCCAAGGAGGATCCATTCTTGAAAATATTATTTCCATTTGACAAGCAATTATTTCCATTTGACTCCTCACCTTGTTATTCAATGAATAAAAGTTGACCTACACAAAATGGGACTATCAAGCTGGAGAGTCACAGTGACTCCATGGATCAGACATTCAAATTTGATTAGAACCCCATAGAAAAATAGTTATTTTTCAAAAGGAGTGTACCTAATAGTCTTGCTATTGACAATGGCTTCCTTTTGCCAGAGACTTCAATTAGCAAAACCATTAGTTACATTTATAGTTCAAAGGAGTTATTTAAATTATAGGTATGAAAAATAATAGTGTTTTTCTACATGATGACCTTACCAATTGGGAGAATTCTCTTTGGCATTTGTGGACATTCATAGTACAAACATGTGACACATGAATACTAATTATAAATTGAGTAGTAGAATCCTTAACAACAGTTCATTTAATTGGCCCAAAGGACCCTGCCTCCAAAGCATCATTAGTTTCTGTTCCCCAATGTGATTTCTACTCAGAACCCACCAATTTGATGTGGCATTCAGTTTTCCACAGGACTAACTAGAATGGTGGCTTAATCACCTCTGTCTAGAGTCATAAAATTGTTTTTTAAAATATTTATTTATTTGAGATTGCAAGTGAGGGGAGAGGCAAAGGAAGAGGGAGAAAACCCCCAAGTAGACTTCCCACTGAGCACAGAGCCTGATTTGTTCCATCCACGACCCCAGGATCATGACCCAGGCCATAATCAATAGCCGGGCACGCAACCAATTGAGCTACCCAAGCACTCCAAGAGTCATAAAATGTTGAATCCCTACCATCTTCTAAATTCTCTATCATATTTGGAGAGCTGAAAATGACCTTTGGTCCCCATTGAAAGACTTCAGTCCTATTCTTAATCATATTCATCTTTAAAGCAACAGATCAGGTTGATGGAAGGAGGGAAGAATTAGGAAACGTGGGGCGGGAGTGGCTTCATGCCAACAAAATTGAGTTTACTTTTAGTTTTGAGTAGTGTAGTGGCTGCCTTCAAAATATTGTTTTAGATTTCTATAAGTTACTTTCTTATCCTCTAGTAAGTCAACTTATTTAGCATTAAAAACTCAGTCTGGGGCAATAAATCCCTGAATATTAGCCAATGGTTTCATTTATGGTTTCCTTTAGGAATTTGTCTCAGTAAAACCTCCCCAAGAGGACCAAAGCTCCATTGTAGCACCCAGTACTCATTGTCAGAGATTCTGAAGCCTTTTAATGTTTATCTCCAAATGGATCTGTGGTTGACATTATATACTGCAGAAAGTTCTGAGTCATTAGATGGTTCCACTATTGTCATTTTTCCTTATCAAGCATTAGTCTTCCTACTCTCTCACCTCTGAAGTGAAGTGAACCAGAGTCCTAACTATTAACCCTCTTTCTTCCCATAGTCGTCATAAATTTCCCTATTTTACCTATAGTGCACATAAGTATCTCCGTAGCTTCCCACCAAGTGTATGGAAACTTCTGTCCCTTTTCCCCAGTACAAACCTTAACACTAGTTGCTACTACAGTGTGTACCTGAAGCTGACTGCCAACCTCGTAAGATATTTTCCTACCTGGAAGAGAGTTAGCATACTTAGCATTCTGTTAAGACAGCTCTCTTGGAAATTACTTCACAGTACTCATTCTGCAGCATCCCTCGCCCCCACGCTTTCTCCTTCATTCAACAAACAATAAACTGGAGGAGCATTTATTGCCTAGTGGACCATTCAGTGTGGTCATTGTGTTTGCCATTGATTTCCAGAGGATTTTGTCAAATCACATTAATTGGCTTGTGACACCATCATTCTTCTCTTAAAGAGTCTTGTTTTTGGTCGGAATCCCATTCTCATAACCAGAACTATCAAAACCTAAAAGACCTGCGATGTTAGCATACTTTCAAATTAAAAAGTTACACTTCCACAGTTTCATGGATGTTGGCAGCAGTTAAAAGTTTACTACTCACAACAATAGGAGTAATCAAAGTTTCAGCTTTTGGGTCAGCTCCTCAAGTCCCAGTTTCCACATGCCCAGATAAAGAGGACAAGATATCTGTGCACATGCTGTGCATTGCAGGAGAAGAACACTGACATTAGGGAACCCTAATCCTTTATAAAGGGCAATAGTTATGCTTGCCCCATTGCTCGGGAGGGAGATATAGCCCTATCTTCCAAAATATAAGAAAACCTGGTACTTATTCTAAATGGAAGTCTTCTAAGGGTGTTTGATAATAAACATTCTTGAAAAAATAGTCCAGAACAAATGATTCTGCATGTAAGAAATGCAAACACACAAGAGACCCACGGAGAATTGTCTCCCAACAGCCTAGAAACAACCTACTTAATCCTCAGGGCACTAAATTCCTCCTCAGCTGCCTGTGTGACTCTGTGGACCATGACTGCCATGATGGCTCTAAAGGGGATTGATCACTTTCCATCGAGGGATACAGAAAAAGTGTTACTAACACAGTGATTAAAAAAATGTGGCAACCGGGGCACCTGGGTGGCTCAGTGGATTAAGCCACTGCCTTCGGCTCAGGTCATGATCTCAGGGTCCTGGGATCGAGCCCCACATCAGGCTCTCTGCTCTGCAGGGAGCCTGCTTCCTCCTCTCTCTCTGCCTGCCTCTCTGCCTAGTTGTGATTTCTCTCTGTTAAATAAATAAAATATTTAAAAAAAAATGTGGCAACCAATAGCCATGAAAGAAAACTGGAAAATAATTACAAATATGAAATTGGTATAAATTATTTTAGTAAATATTACAGCTCTCCATACTGAAAGCAATTTATCCTAACCAATGAAGTGAATGTCAGCCAGTAATTCTTTTAAATGACAAAGCTAATTAGAAGACTCATCTATAGATACAGATCCAGTAGACAATTAGGCAAAAAAAAAAAAAAAAAAAGTTTAGTGGGTGTGGATAAAGATAAATATATGATAACAAATCTTCAGTGAATTCTTTAGAATTTTAAAGACTAAAATATTAGGGGGATAATTTTTTAAAATTATCAATGTGAAATGTAAGTTTCTATGATATGCTTTAGATTAATCTGATTCAATATTTTGTCAAAGGGCACAGAAAAATATTATAAATTCACAATTTGATAAATTCACAATTGATGCTGCTTACTCAGATTTCTACAAAAGTAGAGTTGTGTCTTACTGCTCCACTAACTAGTAAATGAAGAGGCAAAATTCCCAGTTTCCACATTGTCCAAGACAATTGTAACAGTGTTCAGGTCATGAGAAGTTATATGAGAGTGCTGAAGTAAGAATAGAATTGAACCATCTAATACCAATTAATTAAGAATTCAAAACTTTTGCATTTGATATTTTAAAGAAAGTTGAATGTGTATGTGTGTCCAGATTGTGATCTCTATGTATATAAAATTGAAATTAAGCTCATTTACCCTATTAATTAATATATTATTTTTTGTTTTGTTTTGTTTTTTTAAATTTTTTTTATTTTTTCAGTGTTCCATGATTCATTGTTTATGTACCACATTCAATTCTCCTTTCAATACATGCCCTCCTTAATACCTACCACCAGTCTCACTAATTAATATATTACTGTTCATTTTCAAGACCCAGTTCTATTTTCATTATTTACAGAGTTAATAATCGAAACCTTGCATGTTAGGCAATAATAATACAAAACATTAAAAACGGAGTTTCAGTTTTATATCTTCTGTGATTTCCCACAGCATTGTACAACAACCAAGAAGTTAATGTTTTACAACAGAATCAAAAATTCACTTTCTCCTTATAATGATATTATCTTGACAGAATTGCAAATATAGTCTATTTTCTTATAAAGATCATATTATCTCATATGTGATGAAAGATAAAGATACTGTGGTCTTAGTAGTAAAATATTCAGTTTTCTATAAATTTGTATGCCATTGGTAACTAATATATATGTGTAGGTATGTATGAATAAGCATGCATGTATGTCTAAGTTTATATACATGTATGTATTATGTAGTTTAAATCTTACTAAATTTCGTTTTATTTTAATGTTGCAATCAAATCTCAAATGTGTATATTGTGTTAAAATAGGCACTGCCACTAATTTTTACATTTTTGTTATTCCATTACATTTAAACCTTATCATTCAAATTATGCAGTCAGAAGTAAAGAATGTCTAAATATAGCATTTCCCTTTGCTAGAAACGAAATAATCACTAGAGTGCTAATATATAACAAAAAAGCCTTCTTCACAGGTAACACAAAATTTGGGCTTAAGAACTACAATGACAAGTGAAAATAGTATACTATGTGATAAATTTTGTTAATGCAAAAGCAACAGAAGCATAGTGCCATCAGCAAGCTAAGCATAATTATATTATTGGCAGGAAAATTGAATTCTTCAAGCATAAGAAAGACATTTTCTTTGAAAATAGTCCATAAATATTACAGTCTTCAAGCGCTAAAAAATGTGGCTAGTATTCTTGATACCTTTTTCCTATTGGTTTTTATTAGGCACTGTAAATTTATGAAGTTATTTAACATTGGAAGATTGCTTAAAATTTTATTGCAATGTCATTTGTGCATAGTAGTAAGGAATAATAACATTTATAAAAATATTTCTATATGGATAATGATTTGGCTGGCAAATATAAGGGGAGTAGGCAATATCTATTTAAAATTTGAAATCCTCCATCTTGCTATTTATAAATATCTTGCTATTTGTAAATAGCAAGATAGGGGCCCCTCCATTGTTGTTTTGTTAAACTTTCTCTTTTTAACCTGGAGATTAGATAATAGAAATTACATTCCCTGCCACATCTACGTATTATCCATTTTATGTTGTAGTTAAAGTTAGAGCGTGTTCTCTCTGTCCCTCTCTTAGTCTCTTCTATGCCTGTCTTGTTCATTCTTGTATCTCTTCTTGCCTTTACTTCCTTACACACACACACACACACACACACACACACACACACACGCATGAACTGTATCTTCAGGAATTGTCTATTGCCTCTTTTCATGGAAGAGTAACATATAAATTCATTAATTGTTTTGTTAAAGTTTATCTGGCAAATGATTTACCAAAATGACCAATTTTCTGAGTTTTTTATAGATAAGACTCAAATAAGTGAGAGATTATATTCCATTGGGTCAGAATAGACCCCTACCAGTAGACATCTAGCCTACTTCTCCCTTCACTTTCTTAATTTTTAGCATCACAGTTTCCTTCTATACTACTAACTAAAATGTCTATATTTAGTCTTAATTTATTCTACACATTTTATAGATTATTAATTGAGTTCGTTCTGTACATCAGGCATTGGACTAGACTCTGGGACAATGACATGAAAAATAATGAGCATGTTTTCTGCCCTTATTGAACATACTAGTGGTAAGTGGGGAAACAACACATACACACACACACACACACACACACACACACGTACACATATGTGCAATTCAGTCGGAATTATGACATCCTGAGGGACGTTTGGCTCAACTAAAAACATTAAATAGGATCATTGCCTAGAAATGGGAAGGTTTATTTGACCAAATGATGGTTAGTTAGACTTCTGAAGAATGAGGAAAACTTCACTATGCGAAGAAGAGAGGGAAGGGTTTCCAGGCAGAGGGAGGAGGATGTACAAAGGTTGTGGCTGGAGGGAATACGGGTGGAGAACTGAGAAGGTCAGAGTAGCTAGAGATAAAGATTGTTTTGAAATAAGCCTGTAGAGGCTAGTGGGGTCCGACTATGCAGGATTTTGAAGGGTATGCTATGTTTGGTTTCTTTCTAAGAGCAGTGGGAAGTCATTTGTTGTTGCTACTGTTGTTCAGAGGCTGTGGACATATATGATCAGATTTGCATTTTGAAAAGATAACGTGCTGCTTGTAGTGATGAGAATGGAAGGAAGATCTTCTCAGCAAGAAATTTTAATAACTGGGGGGCACCTGGGTGGCTCAGTGGGTTAAAGCCTCTGCCTTCGGCTCAGGTCATGATCCCAGCGTCCTGGGATCGAGCCCCACATCGGGCTCTCTGCTCAGTGGAGAGCCTGCTTCCCTTCCTCTATCTCTCTGCCTGCCTCTCTGCCTACTTGTGATCTCTGTCTGTCCAATAAATAAATAAAATCTTAAAAAAAAATTTTAATAACTGGGTTGTGCTAGTTGTGATGAAAATGGAGAGAAGTGAATGAGAAATTATGTAGGAAGAAATTTCAGAGATTATGTAGGAGGAAAAATCCATAGAATTTAGTGATGGATTAAATAAAGTGGGCCTGGGTGCAAAAAAAATTTAATATTATAAATAGATCTTGATTTTGTGATTTATATCATTTCCTAGTTATATGTAACAAAGAATCCCAAAACTTAGTAGTTTAAACATCGACAATATTTATTTTGCTCCGGTATCTGCAATTTGAGCAGGGTTTAGCAGGAGCAGTTCATCTTTCTATCACTTAGCATCTGCTGGGCAGTTCAAAGGCTTGGAGACAGAATCATCAGAAGTTTCTCTTTTCCCATGCCTGAGGTTTGAGACTGGCTAATGATGAGATATGTTAGAGCTGTGGCCTGAACACCCACGTGTGGACTTTCTGTGTGGGTGCCTCACTTCTTTATGGCACAGTGGCTGGGTTTCAAGGGCACACTTCCTGAGAGTGCCAAGCAGAATCTCTAGAGCCTTTCATGACTTTGCCTTGGAAATCACTCAGCATCATCTCCATCCCATTATATTCATTAGAAACAAGTCACTAAAGCTGACATCTATTCAAGAGGGGGAGTGTGAAAAAATTTGTGGACTTGTTTAATTCCAGCATCGACAACTTGATGGCAGATAGCCCCACTATTGAGAGAGAAAACTTTAGGAAAAGACTAAATTTGGAAATATATATATATATGCATCTTTTGTTGCTGACTGATCTTTCAGCATCTGTTTCACGTGCTCTGCTTTTTCTAGAATTTGTCTATTACTTGTAAGCTATTGACTTCTAAAACCTATCTAACCTTGAATTTCATCTAGCCACTAGTATCTCCAGCTGTTTGTTGCCCCTAAGATAGCTCAACGCCATCCACAATTTAAGTTGTTAAAAATCAACATCTTGTCTTCCCTCACATTTTCTCCCTTTCTTGAAATCTTCTTTTCAGTTAATGAAAACCTCTTTCTGGTTCAAACTTACATTTCTCCTTTACTCCTCCTCCTCAGTGTCAATCCCAATCTGTTGCCAGATATGGTGAAGTCCTCTATACACCTTACATCCACCCACATCTTATTTCCTTTCATCTTTCTTTTTGTCCTTTTTTGCCTTACTCACAGTGTTCTGGACAAGTGATGTTTTTACTGATCCTAGAAGATGTCCATTCATTTTCTCCTCAGCATTTTGCTCTTGGGGTTTGCTCTTTCCAGAATAATTTTCTCAGAAACTTTGCCTATCTGGTTCCCTTTAATCATCAATTTTTCTATTCAGACTCGTCTGACCACTGTTGCTGAAATACACCCCTGTACTAATTATTCTTTTACCCTTTTAAAATTCTTTTCAATAAAATGAGTAAGTTGTATGGATCTAGTGTACAGCATGGTGTTTTATGGTTAATAGTACTGTATTGTTAACGATAGTTTTAATTACATGACTATTGCTAAATAGTTATATAGTGATTACTATTATACTGTACAATTGCTAAGAGAGTAGTTCTTAAGTGTTCTTATCACCAAAAGCAGAATATGGTAACTATAGAATTGATAGATGTGTTAATTAACTTGATTGAGGTATTATTTCAAAATATATATGTATATTAAATCATCCTTTTATGCATCTTAAAAAAATGTACAATCTAAATATGTATCATTTTTCTTTTTCTCCTTTTTAAAAGATTATTTATTTCAGAGAGAGAGAACAGGGGGAGGAGCATGGGGAGAGGGAGAAAGAATGCTCACAAAGGCTCCCCACAGAGCTTGGAGCCCATCACAGGGCTCAGTACCAGGACCCTTTGATCATGATCTGAGTCTAAATCAAGAGTTGGCCTCTTAACTGACTGAGCCACCCAGGCACACCTATGATTTTTATTTTTAAATCACACCTTAATAAAGCTGAGGAAAATTACAAAAAATTAAACATTTTCATGGAACACATTATCTAGAGTGATCATGATGTGAACAGATTATCTTCCATTTGTTTACTGGTGTCTGTTATTAGAATGTAAGCGTCATGTGGTCAGATGTGGTATGAGAACAAGTAGGGAAAAGAGAATGGCTAGTAGTAAGCACTACATAAAGATTAACTGAGTAAGTAAAGACACCAGTAAATGGAACATGCGGTCATTCTTATTACTTCAGTTGCCTTTTAAGTGGTCCCATCATTTTAGAGGTTTTGCTTTTCCATTCTAACTAGAGTGACCACTTCTCCCAAGCTCCACTAACATTTATTATCCATTCCGGTGCGATGATTGTTGATCTGTGCGAAATACTTTCAACGTGCTACCTGGTGATGTTTTTAATTCTCAGGGCTTTCCTTTCTTTCCCAAGTGAGTTGTACACTCCTTAAATTCCTGATTATTTCCCATAGCAATTAATACAGTAGAAGATGTACAAAATATGGACAGACTTTTGCCTGTGTGGATTTATTCTACATGAATTCATCCAATGAATCTAAATCCTTTTTAATTCTAAAAACTAGCATGTTTGATGACTTGAGTAATAGCAACTAAATATTGAATACTTAATATGAATCAGGTGCTACATTAATGTTTCTCTCTATATTACCTCCTTTATCCTCCTACTGATGTGTTGTGGTAATGGTAAATTTTATTCTCATTTGACTGACAAGAAAACGAGGAAACGAGAGTCTCAGAGATGTTAGTGAGCTTGCCCAAGAGCCATAAAGGGGTGGCACTGCATTCCACAGCTGCCTTTCTCACTTCAGAGCCCATGTTTTTACCAGTATATAAATGTCTTGTTTCCGAGCTGTCTGGGTTTATAAATCTGGTCAGATGTAATACTCATACAAAGGAGTCTCTCACTGTTGAGGCTATCTTCCTAAAAAGCATCATCACACTTAGAAATCCTATGATCTCTTTGAACTTAATTAAAAACTTTTGTAATCATCTATTTTCAAAACTAACCCAAGTTTTATATTATAGAGACCCTCATTTATTTTTTGTTTCTCTTAAATTTTCAGGCGTACTTGAAATGTAATGTGTTTGGCATTGGAAGTCTTCCTCATTGTTTTTTTCAATGTACAGCGCAGTCCTTGTATAACATGTCTGCTCTTTTCAACATTATTATGGTTGTTTAAATAAGGGTTTTAAGGACATGGTCTTTCATCTCTCTTGACAGGATACAGAGCTCCTCTGTCTGTATTTTATTCCATAAATCATCTTTATGGCACAGAGGAACAGGGAGTAGTAAGGGGTCTCTGTTTTGTTTTTGGTTTCACTTAAGGAAGCTAAACTGAATATAAGAACATCACAGATTTTCAAGTTGTGCTATTAAATATAAAACCGTATTATCTCAAAGTCACAGTTTGCAATATTGTAGTTGGCAAGGTACTGAAATTCTACCTTAGTAGATGTGCAAAATATGGAAGAAACATTGAGTAGAAGTCAGAAAAGCTGGGTTCACATCTCTACTCCACCACTTCCTACCCGTGTGATCTGGGGGAATTTAATTTACTTAAGGCAGAGAAAGGTTCTCAATGATAGCTATAATTGGGAATCACATGGGAATTTCAAAGCAAGTACTGGTTCTCTGTCCCTACTCCTAGAAAAATTTTTTTTTTTCAGATGTTATTTAAATTTGATTGCTTTAGTGTGGGGATTGCACTGAAATCAGAACTCTGGGATTGGGACCTGGGTAGCAACACCATGAGAGACTGTGGACTCTGAGAAACAAACCGAGGGTTTTGGAGGGGAGCGGGATGGGAGGTTGGGTGAGCCTGGTGGTGGGTATTATGGAGGATATGTATTGCATGGAGCACTGGTGTGGTGCATGAACACTGAAATGAAATAAAATAAAATGAACAAAAAAAAAATAAAAAGGAGAAGGACATATTAAAAAAAAAAAAAAAGTTGCCAGATAATTCCAATATGCAGCCAAGGTTGAGAAGCAGTGACTTCATCTAGTATAATTTAAACTTTAATTTCCTCATCTGGAAAATGGAGATAATGATATATACTCCCACAGGTAGTTGTGAGAGTTTGCTGATATTAGTATTTAATTCCTGGTACATAATTAAGATTAGCTGATAGTAATAGTAGTAGTAGTAGTAAAGCCATTTTTATTAATCCTCTGCCTATGGTTATACACGAACTTAGTTATTTCATTTACTCAACAAACATTTGCTGTGAATCTGCTATTTGCCAGTCACTATTCTGGGCTTTTAGAGATAAAGTGGTAAACCAAGCAGCCAAAGTTCCATTCTCATTGAACTCATATTCTAGGGCAGGAGACCTACAATAAACAAACACAGCTCTGGGAATAGGAAATAACCGAAGGATAAATGCTCTGGTGGAAAACAATGAGAATCACAGCCCGCTATTGTGGATGCAACAGTCAGAGAAGTCTTCTCTGAGGAACAATTTAAGCAGTGTCCTGAACTGAGGAGAGAAGTACATGCATCCTCTGAGGAAAGAGCTCAGACAGTAAGAACAGCAAGTACAAAGGTGCTGTCACTAGGTTATTGGTATTCTCATAATGCACTTTCTCATAATATATAAATTAAATTTTAAGTATCTTTTGACCTGATAAACAAGCAAACTGCATTTTTTTTTCATTTTGTTGAATGACAGGAAATTTTTATGTATGTTATTTATTGTTTTGATATCATGATAAAATCCTTATCAGCAAAGTATAATCACCCCTATTTTACAGAAAGGGACAATGAGAGTCATTAATATTCAGTGTCTTGTTAGGGTTCCATAATACGAGCCAGAGTTGAAATTAAAATTCTAGGTTCTAAGTTTATCTTCTCTAGAGTTACCAGAATATCTGGTCTTTGAAGTAACAGAACAAATCTTTTTGGTTTTTTTTCTTAATATATTCACAGTGGTAGTCATATTTTTACCCATCCAGAAGTATTTGAAAACATTTGTGGTCCATGATTATATTCACCCAATTACACCAAGATAAAATAATATATTCAGAGAAATGACAATAAGAGAGGAATTCTTTTTTTTTTCCATTTTATTTATTTTTTCAGCGTAACAGTATTCATTCTTTTTGCACAACACCCAGTGCTCCATGCAAAACGTGCCCTCCCCATTACCCACCACCTGTTCCCCCAACCTCCCACCCCTGACCCTTCAAAACCCTCAGGTTGTTTTTCAGAGTCCATAGTCTCTTATGGTTCGCCTCCCCTCCCCAATGTCCATAGCCCACTCCCCCTCTCCCAATCCCACCTCCCCCCAGCAACCCCCAGTTTGTTTTGTGAGATTAAGAGTCATTTATGGTTTGTCTCCCTCCCAATCCCATCTTGTTTCATTTATTCAAGAAGAAGAAGAAGAGAGGAATTCTTAATAAGTATAAAATTAGCAGGGGAAATACAGAAAAATAGATTTCAAATATTAATGAATAATTGACAGGAAGTATTAATGCATATAGTATCAATTTATATGTATTTTAAAAGATATATTTATCAGGGAGATCATATGATAGTTGTCTTTCTCCGATTGACTTATTTCACTAAGCATGATACGCTCTAGTTCCATCCACGTCGTCGCAATGAAGGGTCAGGGGTGGGAGGTTGGGGGAACAGGTGGTGGGTAATGGGGAGGGCACGTTTTGCATGGAGCACTGGGTGTTGTGCAAAAAGAATGAATACTGTTACACTGAAAAAATAAATAAAATAAAAAAAAAGATATATTTATTTATTTGAGAGAGAGAAGGAGTACAGCAAGGTGAGAGGCAGAGGGAGAAGCAGACTCCCAGCTGAGCAGGGAGCCCAATACTTGGGCTTGGTTCCAGGACCCCAAGATCACAACCTGAGCCAAAAGCAGACGTTTAACCAACTGAGCCACCCAGGCTTCCCAATTTATATTTAACAAGCATCTACAGTTTGAGATGGAGAAAGATCACAGGGCTCTTGGAGTGCATACACTCTCATCTTCCCACATTTCCTGTCCAGAAAACAAACACACACGTGCACACATCCACACACGTGTGCATGGTGGCTTAACATAACTTAGGAAGTTAGAGTAGCCTTTGGTTAAGAGGACAAACTTTGGGGTCAGATAGACATAGGTTTGATTTCCCACTCAGTTATCTAAATGACCATTATTTATAAGCCTCATTTTCTTGATCTCTAAAACCCATTTTCTTGATCTCTAAAACCCCTATAGTTGTATATACATCAAACGTTTGGCATAATGCCCAAATCGTAGAAGTCTTAAAACCCTGTTTGCTTGGCTTCAGTGGATGAACTTAGTTTTGTTAGTCTCTGCTTCCTTGGAAAGAGCAGAACCGTGTTAAACAGGGTAGACTCAGCCCAGAACGAACCCGATAAGAAGCAGAATCTTCTCTCTGTAAGTGTGAATAATGGTCACACCATCAGAGGTGTCACCGACAAACATCACCCTCTTAAAGTACTCCTGCACATGGGTGATAACTAGCTGTACTAGATATAAAATATGAGTAAGGAATGTTTCCCGTCAGTAACCTTAATTAATTAATTGCTGGGCAGTTCTGTGTGAAGGAGACTGTGGCAGAAGGATGTGCTCCTTAAGCTTGAATGTACAGAGCAGTCACTTGGGGAACTTAATAAAAGCAGATTTGAATTCAATAGGTCTGGCCGAGAGTCTGGGTTCTGCTTTCTCAACAGGCTTCCAGGTGATCCTGATATAGCTGCTCTACACACCGCACTTTGAGTAGCAAGAATAAGGGAAAGACAATTGGATCAGAAGTTAGAAGTTCAAGGATGTCTGCTGTGTGGCTTTGGAACTAAGTACCCTGATGCAAGAATGGGAAAATCATACTTTTCCTGCTCCCTTCTGTGAATAATATGAATATAAATAAAACTTGCATATGTGTGCTTTGAAACTACAATATTTTAAATGCAGAAGATTTCTTATAAATAATATAAATAGCGTAATTTTAAATAATAATAAAATAATATAATAATGTAATATCCCTCAGCTCTTAGCAGTCCTGAGAACAATGTATGAATGGCGTGTCTCTTTCATACTAGTTTATCATTTTCACCTCCTTCCTTCCACGTCATTCCTTCCAAAATAAACACACCTGTTAAATAAAACAAGGAGATGAGAAAACCAAATATATCACTCAGGTATTGTCTTTTAACAAATATTTACTGAGCATCTATGGAGGTCACGTATCAGTGAAAATAAACTTGCCATGCTTTAGTGTATGATTTAAAAAAAAATGGAAAATGACAAAAGTTTAAAGGGGACTTAGATTTCAAAAAAGTAACGTGGAAATTTCAGGTACTTTAGGAAATCGAGTACCATCTTGAATTCAGAAGACTCTTGCAGTGGCATAGGCTTATCCTGAGTATCATCTGTTTATATCTTTGCCTTACAATGTGAAATAATTTAAACGAAAAAGAATTTTCTTGGCATTGTTTCTGGCATCATGATGAAACTATATCTGTAATAGAGTGGGGGAAAAAGTAATATTACCTCATGTTTCTAAAATAGCTCTTCTTATATTAAGATTTTTTTTCTTTTCTATGCCAGAGACTTATAGCAAAGACATTATCATCGCCTCTAAGAGAAGTGCTGGCAATCATTGAAAGAACTGTCATCTATCTTAGATAATGGCAATTTAACCACATGGTAAAACGCTACTGTCGCTTGATGCATTTTGATGGGAAGAATGTCATTGATGTTTTATTTCTCCCATGAATTTTAATGGGAAATAAACCATTAGTGACAAAACTGACTATAGTATACTTCTCTGACACTGTAACAATTGTGCATTTAAAAACTGACAAGTGCCTCTTGTGTGTTTTTTTAAACTATGTTCATTTCAGATGTATTACTCACTTATAAATACATTCTGAAGGCAACTTTCTTCTCTGTTTCCTTAGCAGTGATGATCTGGCGGCTTGGCAGGGCATATCAGAAGATAGGAGTTTTACATGGGGAACACTCAAGGCCAATTACAGGGATTTTTGTTCTGAGGACCTGTCTTTAAATATCCACTTACAACACTGTCTGGAGGTGGGGAAGGAGGGTAGAGACAGTAAGCGTTTCATCTCATTTATATACTCCAGTTTAAAATTACTTTTTTAAAAAGCAGTTGATAGAGACCTTATATTTAAAGTTAATACTTTAGACATACATTTTTCTTTCTTCTTTTGTGGAATTCTAAGTTTTCTGTTTCACAGGACCCTCAGACACCAACACACAAGTGCTGATCACTTGCTCGAAAGTCAGTTTGAAGATTTCCCCAGCAAACATTGAATCATTTAATAAGGTTTTCAAGGTTCAAATTAAATGCAAGAAGACAAAAGACACTCATTTCCATAGGTGCTGCCTGGAAATGCTTGAGCAGATTGAGATCTAGAAATAGACTGACACCAGGCAGGTTTGCGTGAGTCACCTCATTTGAGAAAGCCCAAACTTCCTCTTTTCAAATCCCTTGGTGTTTCTCAAGCATACCAGCCAGATCGCTCTGTCTTTAATGATTTGGAAGTATGCCAGCTCATCTCTCCTCCGGACTTGGCTGCTGAAGGGAGCTTAGAAGATCCTCGCCATCTGAGTCCAGAGGAAATGAATGGCACAGCTGAATATCATCAGGGTAATGATGGTATCTCATTGCTCTCTAAATCTATTATTTGGGACAGAAATAGAGCAGGGGATTTTCCTGGCATTTCAATTATAAGAATTAGAAGGAAAATGTGAAAAATGTAGGGGCAGTGAGGGGAAAGTTTTGGAGAGAAACCCAGAGTGCGTTTAACCTTCCCTTTTCCCATTAGCGAATACAATATTGCAAACTAGAGATTCGCTTTCAGTTTTAAAACAATCCATTTCCTAAATGATTTAACTTTCTAAAAATATTCAGTGGAATTAATTTTTGTTAATTGGTTGCCTTAATAGTAGGATTTTTAATGAGGGAGGCAATATGCCCCAAACCTCTTGTACATTCTGTAAATCTTCTCGAATTCCAGTGACTGCTGTGGTTGCCAGTTAAATTTGGTGCAGGTGCACTGGATTGGGCCTTTCCTTCTGCCTCTTACTCCCTTACTCCCTGTAGCCTCTTTGACACCTGAGACAGGAAGTTTGTGAACCAGAAATGATAGAGGAGCTAATGCTTTATGAATCAACTCCTGAACTACAAGGAGATAGGATCAAATAAGTAAAAGTATCTTTTCTTTTCTTTTTTTTTTTTCCTGCAGTTTCCTCTGCTATTCTGAGAAGCATTTGACAGGTTTCACCAGAAGTTTCTATAGGGTTTAATACCAGTTATCCTTGGCAGTACGCAGTGGGATGACACATCCTTGTGTTGTCTTTTCTACATTCCAAGACTCCTTCACTCCCACCTACTCCTCATTTCTGGTCCCTGGGATCATATGACCAATTAAACCTCTCCCAAAGGAGTTCTTGTCTCAGGCACAGTTTCTAGGTAACATAGTCTAAGATGTGATTTCATTTCCTCTCTTTGGCTTTTCAGTTTGTATCAGATGGTTCCAGTCAATCCTTTCCTGAACTTTGGTTTGAGGTCACAGTATTAGAAGATCCATGCTTGAGGAGTATTCAGAAATTTATATTCCCGGAGAATGATCCAAAAGGAAACTCAAGGATAACAGACACCACTGTTACATTCTTCCCTGGTTCTGTGTATGGCCATAATCCCAAAGGGAACTCAAATTATTTCCCTAACCCATATGATAGGCAATGTTCGTGCTGATCTTCAGAAATGGTTAAAATCCCTGATAGATTTCTAGGGAGTAGACACTGAAGTCAGTTTCTTAACAATATTTATAGTATGTTTAAGTCTGATTTGGCTTGATTTCAGTTTTATGTTCATGGTGTGTGTGTGTGTGTGTATGCAACGTTTCCCAGTTCAGTGGTTATATATGCACACGGGGAAAAATACCAGCTGCTGAAATAATTTATTATGGCTTACTAGAAAGGTGAAAATGT
This sequence comes from Meles meles, assembly GCF_922984935.1. Taxonomy (NCBI): domain Eukaryota; kingdom Metazoa; phylum Chordata; class Mammalia; order Carnivora; family Mustelidae; genus Meles; species Meles meles. The sequence continues at coordinate 26,218,276 of NC_060066.1, forward strand.
CACACAGCTTCCCACCCAAGAGTGCATTATGTACACATTTTTCACTGACTAACAGGATTTCATTACCAGGTAGAACACTAAGTGTTTGAATTGATTTATGGACTAAATAAATGTGATTTTATTACCGTCTTCTTTTTGGTGATCGTCTGCATGCTGTGGGAAATTCATGACAATCCTGAGTTCTTGGATCATGTAGGCTATTTTTCTACATAAAGACTTTTACCGAACCGTTTATTAGGTAATCAACTGTTTATTCTTTGCAGGCCCCATCATCTTTAAAATTTTATTTAATGCACTATACACATCATAAAGATAATGTGCAGAAAATGTGGAAAGAATTAGGCATTACATATTTATAAAGCTTTAGTCTCCAGGAATCAGAGGTTTAAAGGTGTATGTAAGTGTTGGTAAAAACAGTGTATATATTAATAAATATTTTCATGTATTCAAACATGAAAAAAATTTGACATACTAGACATGTGCATAAGTAATTATATAATAGTATTTATATTAAAATTATTCACATATGCAAATAAAGAGCTATGGTGTCTAATTGGAATTTTTCTCAGTAATATTCTATTTTAATATTATCTCAAAATTAAAACAAAATTGGCAAAAATGTAACAAATATTTGTAGCATACTCGATAAAAACAGATTTTGGCATCTAACTTCTGTGAGTTCAAATAAAGTTGGGTGAGCCATTTAAATTCTCCAATTTAAGTTGTACTCTATATAAAATTTAATAATACACAGAGCTTACTATATGCTGAACAGGCTTTAAGTATATCAATTCATTTAGTCCTTTCAACAAACCTATGAGATATTATATTATCATTTCTTAATTTCAATAAAAGGATAGAGAGACTCAGGGAGTCAGTGGAGGCAAACTGACAGTAAACAGTAGAGCCAGGATTTGAACCTATGCTGTCCATCTCCACTGTCGGTCCTATAGTTCTCAAAAGTAATATGCAGCTCATGGGTATTGTGTTTTGTTTTGTTCTCAATGATTAAATGTTACAAAATAGGTAAAGCTCCTCATACAGTGCCTGGCATGTAGTGAACCTTCTCTGTAAGGTTATTGTTAATTGGTGTTTGCTGTCATCAGCGCCACAGATTTATACTGACATTGAAGAGTTTGCCTGTCCCAGGATAGGAATTGCTCAAAAGTTAGAGTTTCTGCAACACAAGGTAACAGGGGTATATCTTGAGCTAACACCTGATCCAGTCTTAAACCTTAAAAGTCTGCTTCTTATCTTTCAGGAAGAGAGGGTGGGAAAAGAGCTCGGAAAAAACAAACACCAGTGTGGTTACAGCCAGTGCTCTTGGTTACTCCCCAAATTAAGGCAAGAGTCATTTTATGTATTTTGCCCAGGCATTAAAAGGCTAAAGTTTACACATTTGCAAATGTATTGTCAAACTCAAATCTTTTTACTAAGCAATTTGGTCCCAGAGCTAAATTGCTATCATACGTATGTCAAAGATTTGTTTGCAGTTAATCCTTCTTTGTTTTGGTTGATATTTTTTCCCAACTTTATTAAGGAATAATTGACAAACGTTAAGTGTATATACTTAAAGTGCACAATGTGGTGGTTTGATATGCATCTACATTGTGAAATGAATGCCAAGATCGAGATAATCAATACACCCATCATTTCGCATAGTTAACTTGTGTGTATGTGTGGTAAGAATGCTTAAGATCTACTCTTAGCAACGTTGAAGTGTACAAAACCGAATTATTTTAATGAGCCACCATACCGTACATTAGATCGTCAGAACTTATATAACTGAAAGTTTGTACTTTCAGTATTTATTCTGAATCAATATCAGAAGGAAAAAGGAAACAGAACCCAGATATTTGGAATATATGGAAGGTGCATCGTTTTTTTTTTTTGTTTGTTTGTTTTTGTTTTTCTTTAGGCATATACAGTTTAGGATTTGATATTTTTTTTTTTTTAATTTTAAAAGGCCACCTGGGTGGCTGAGTGGGTTAAGCCTCTGCCTTCAGCTTGGGTCATGGTCTCGGGAACCTGGGATCGAGCCCCGAATCCAGCTCTCTGCTCAGCAGGGAGCCTGCTTCCCCTCTCTCTCTCTCTGTCTGCCTCTCTGCCTACTTGTGATCCCTGTCTGTCAAATAAATAAATAAAATATATTTTTTTAAAAAATTGGATTTTTTTTATTGTTTAAAGTTTTTTATTTTAATTCAAGCATAGTTAACATATAATGTTATATTAGTTTCAGGTGTACAATATAGTGATTATTTCTCTCCTGTATTTTTAAAATGAAGATATAATATGGTATGTAATTTATACTTCCTGTTCAAAAAGAAAATTGTACAAAGAGAGCCTGGGTGTCTCAGTGGGTGATGCTTCTGCCTTCAGCTCTGATCATGGTCCTGGGGTTCTTGGGGTCCTGGGATGGAGCCCTCATCAGGCTCTCTGCTCAACAGGGAGCCTGCTTCCCCCTCTCTCTCTGCCTGCTGCTCTACCTACTTATGATCTCTCTCTCTGCCAAATAAATACAATCTTTTTAAAAATTGGATTTTAAAAAATCTCTTAAGAGCACTTTTTTCAATACCATAACTATTTACCTATAAATGTCCTCTCTAGCTGGGAGAATTCGTCACTGACTTTTTTTCCGCTGGGTAGCTTACCAGGCCAGACATAATGTGACTCTTTCTAACTAGAATGTTGAGTAGATAATGAAATATTATCACTGTGCTTACAGTAAAAAATTTGTTCCTTCATAATATGGTTACATTGAGAAGGAACATTTCAGTACACTGAGAAGGAATGTCAGTACATTTCTTGACTACGATCTATACAACTAAATAGGGATGGGGACTATGAAATCTATTGAAAAGTAAGCAACACAATTTTTAAAAATGAACAACAAAAACATCCTTGTTTTAAATTGTAGTTATGTAGCAATTTTTTATGCAGTTTTTAAGAGCTTAGAGTCTGGACTCAGAGAGGCTTTGAATCTCATACCCACAAGACAATGTGAAATCAGAAGTCTTAGCAAGCAGGAAACATACATTTCAAGTCCTTGGTAACTTTTCCAGTGGCAAGACTTAGAACTTTACCTTTAATATTTCATTATATCTCATTTTATGATTGACATTGGTCCTCAGAGTCAATGTTAAAAACAATGTTAAAAACATACATATACAGCTAGTTCTGAATATATTGTACCCCAGTTTTTTTCATGAGTCTAGGCTTTTCATCATCCCCACTAACCCTCATCCTTCTCCTTGAAGTACCACAGCCCCTAGTTTGGTGTCACAATCAAGATTTCATTTTCTAAGGGTGTCATTAATTCATTAAACACTAAATGACTACATGCAGGACCAATCAGGGACTAATTAGTAATAATATGTGATAATTATCCTGAAGGGGCTCACAGTATACTGAGGCAAAAGAATGACAGCAGAAAAGAGTGAAATAATATTTGTAATAAATTAGCTTATAAAGATAAAACCTATGGGAACAAAGGGAAGCAGCACCCTACTTGGAGTAGACTAGGATTGGGGTTACTGGGGAAAATGTCCCAGAGTGCCCACTTAAATTCTAAAGTATTAGTGGGGATTAGATAAATGATAAATGATTAGGTAAATGATAGGGACTTGGAGAGAAGGGTGTATAATATAGTTTCTATATTATATAGTAATATTTTATACTTATATACTATATGGTATATATATAGTAATATTTTTATTACTTCTTGAGCGTCAAAACGCTCTACTAACCAGTTTTTAATATAACTTCCCACGGAAATGAATGCTGAAGTTTATGCCTTATTTTTATAATATCTTTCATCAAAACTTCTTGGTACAGAATAAAGAGAAGAAAAAGTGTGAGCAAAAATCAATGATATTAGGTAAAATGAAAGATACTGCCATATGTCAGTGACTCCCAAAGGAAGGGAGGCAGTGGGCATCTGGTAATGTTTGGGCACAACTTTTGATTGTCATAACTTTGGCGGGGGGTTGCTAATGGCATTGAGTGGAAGACACAGAGATGCTGCTAAATATCCTGCAGTGCTCAGGGCAGCCCCTGACAACAAAACAAAGAATATCTAGTCCAAAGTGTCAAAAGTGCAAAGACTGCAAAGCCCCACCCTAAGCTGATAATTGGGAATTATGCATAAACACAAAATAGTGTTAATATCCAATGTGTTTAGTTTCCTAAAAGGCACACAAAAAAAAGAGGGCCACTACTTTTTATCACTCACGTAGATTGATACAGATAAACTAGTGATTGTTTCGCAAAGCTGAGAGTGATGCTTTCACATCTTGCAACCGTTGTGTATAGCTCAGAGAATAATGTTTCTACAGTTATTTAAAAAGATCTGGTAAGGAGATCCCATGGCGTCTTGAACAGTGCATTGTACTGACTTATGGAACACTAAATCATTTTCTCGTGTACAAGTTAAACTACCCTGTAGCAATTTTGTTTATTTCTAACTATACCCTTGGAAAGGAATGTTTAAGAATTTTGGCTAGAAAAATACTTGTACTGTGATGAGGACAGGTTCAACCAAGGGCTCCTGTGGCATGATAAGTTATTACTTATCAACCTCACTCTGTTCGAGTTCTGGCCTCAAGTTTTGCCAGCTCTGAAATTCATCCTTGTGTTTGCTCTGGACTTGGTAATACATTGGAGTAACGACTTTTCATACTAAGTGGGCGCGCACACACACGCACACACGCACACACACACACACACACCACACATTTGTGGGTGATTGGTAAAATATTAATTTAAAATGACATTAAAGGAGTAGACTACAGAGGCATATGTGATGTGTTATCTTGGATTAGATCCTAGAATGGAAAAGAGGATGTTAGTCTAAAAACAAAACAAACTGAAGCAAATGAAAAACCTGACGAAATTCAAATAGTCTGAAGTTTAGTTAAGAGAATGTACCAATGATACATTCTTAGTTTTGACAGATACACCATGGTTATGTAACATTTTTACATTAGGGGAAACTGGGTGGAGGGTACATGGGAACTCTGTGCATGATCTTTATGTCTTTTCTGTGAATCTAAAATTATCCCAAAATAAAGATTTTATTTCCTTAAAAAATTAAATTGAAGAGGAGAATAAAATTAATGACTTGTTAAGGGTTTTCATTTTGAAAGCAAATTAAAAAAAAACTTGTCAATTAGAAGCACTAAAATAATTTATTGCAATTGTGTAACTGAAATACAACTATGTATAACTGTTTACAATTGTGTTTTTAAACTCTTGTTTCATTGAAATCCTAATCCTTTTGTTTTAATTTTACATCAAAGTGAATATGTGGACCAAACATTGCAAATCAGAGGTTTGTTGTCCAGAAATAGCTTATACTTTTTCCTATAATAAATTGCTATATCTTAAAATTTTTCTAACATTTTAAATATTAAATATTTTGCATAAACATCCAGAGTCTCAGCTTTTGAAAAATTAGTACTGGAAATCTTGGCCCGCATTCAAAAATATCTGAACATTTTCAGTAGCGGTTTCCTCCTTTATCCTGGGCATATGCTTGCCAGATGGCCTCATACCCCCATTTTTTAATTTCCCACTCGCAGCCCAATTACTAGGTGGGTCAACTGTGCTTTTCAGCAAGTGACATCTGATTATGCAATTTATTCTCCAGCCCTCAATATTAAATAAATATGGGGTCTTCATGTCTTTATTAATCTAAATTTTGAGATATTTAATTTAGCTAATTTACCTGTCACCATATCAGGATATAGAAATTGTGTTCTGGAGTTCCACTTATGAAACATTTTTAACCTGTTTATGAGACTAAAAATGTTTGTTTCACCCAGCTGTTTTCTGTGGCAGGTAAATGATAGATACAGTTTCCTTTTCCATCCAATGTTTAGATAAATTGGAACCAATTTTTTTTTGTTCTGTTTTGCTCTAAATGATTGTTTTGTGCCAAGACCTTTCTACTTCCCAAGTAGTAGAAATTTTTTTTTCAGAACATTGTCTTAGATTTACATAATGATGCTATCCTTGAGTAGTAGAAACTCAAAAGTGGTCTTGGTGGTTGACAATCTTAGAACCTTATATTTTGTTCCTTGAAATCATGAATGATAATTTTAAAATATCTTTTTGTATAGAGAAATAGACTCTTTTATATCAGTGTTTTTCATATCCTGGAATTCACTGACTCAGTTATCAGATGTGGTCTCCCAGTCTTTTTTACTTTTCTATAGTTCCCTTTGTAAAGATCGTGGATGCCACATCAGAGGCATATGCTGCTCATTGTTAGTCAGGAAAGAACTTCTAATGAAACCCCATTATTTAGAGAAATGGTTGTCTGTTATGTGGCCTTCATATCATCAAGGATGTGTTAAGCCTGTTGGTATAAATAAAAAAAAGAAAATGGAGAGAAGATAATACATCTACCTAAAACCAAACTGTTTTTAGATACTTAAAAAATCGCTTAGCAGCAACACCATGATGTCAAATCTAATCACAATGGTTTCGAATAATTCATGCAAGTATATTTAAAGAATTCAGAGAAAAATATTAATAATTAATCTGGTTGTTGGATACACTTGAACAATATACGTTTTTTTCTTTTTTTAAAAATTCCATATAATCATTTTCTGACATGTGCTGTCCTTCTTTCCCGTGCCCTAAATTACATTGTATTGATGGCCTCTAATTTTTTGAGGACTAGTGCTTTATGAATTGATCTCAGATTAAAGCAAATCATACACACACACACAGTATATATACATATACATACATGTACCTGCATATACATATACATACATATACACACACATACATATAAATATATGTGCACACACATGCATACATGCAAACACACACACACACACACACACACGCACAGAGGCATACCTTGGAGATATTGTGGGTTTGGTTCCAGACCACCAAAAATAAAGCATATATCACAATGAAGTGAGTCAAAGGAGTGTTTTGGTTTCTCAGTGCATATAAAAGTTATGTTTCTACTATACCATAGTCTATTTAAGTATATGATAACATTATGTATAGAAAAAAAAACAAACTTTATTGCTAAAAAAGTGCTGTCCATCATGTGAGTTTTCAGGGAGTTGTAGACATTTTGCTGGTGGAGGGTCTTGCTTTGATGTTGATGGCTGCTGGCTGATACGGGTGGTAGTTGATGAAGGTTGAGGTGGCTGTGGCAATTTCTTAAAAAAAAAAAAAAAAAAGCAAGAGCGAATTTTGCCACATCAATTCACTCTTTTTTTGCTACACTTCTCGGTAACATGAGATGCTGTTTGATAGAATTTTACCCACAATAGAACTTTCTAAGTTGAAGTCAGTTTTCTCATACCCTGCCCTGTGACCAAAGAAATTTATGTAATATTCTAAATCCTTTGTTGTCATTTCAACAATCTTATAGAGTCTTCACCAGGAGTAGAGTCCATCTCAAAAAACCACTTTCTTGGCTCATCTTAAGAACCAGCTTCTCATTCGTTAAAGTTTTATCATGAGATTGCAGCAATTCAAAAGCAATTCAAATATAATAATAATGAAACAGTTTGAAATATTATGGGAATTACCAAAATGTGGCACGGAGACATGAAACGAGCAAATGCTATTGGAAAAAATGACACCGACAGACTCGCTAGATGGAGGGTTGCCCTGAAACCTCATTTGTGAAAAAATGTAATATCTGCAAAGCACAACAAAAGGACAGGTGGCTGTCCTTTTAGGAATGTCTGGACTTTCCTTGTAGCCTTTTTCATGATTATATAATCTTTAATGTGCTGTTTCACCTCTGTCTTTCTCCCCAGAATGTGAGGTGTATGAAGGCAGGGTTGGTCCACAACTGTGTGTTCACTAATTTCTCATACTGTTGAGTGCATCTGTTTTTTTTTTTTTTTCTTTGAATAATTAGTGAATGACTGAGTAAATAAGTGACTAAATATGCTATGCCCTTGCATTTAAAACTAAATAGAATTATATTTTAAAAAATAAGTATATAGGGTTAAAAAAAGGACATGACTTGACTTTTTCATTCTTATCCCCAGTCCTCTAGTTTTTAGTTTTTTAAATCCATACCTCATACGACATCTGGACTGATCAACTTAATTACAGACACAATTAAGTCAAGTGCCCTTCAACACGCCCAAACTATCCCCCTTAGTTTTGAAAACAACAACAATCAACACCACCTAAAATCCAATAACTTCCTTGGCCTATCCTGTATGGCTTTCCTTGAAGAGCTGTTTATTTATCTCTCTAGTTCTACCTAAAGAATCTCCTCAGCTCCAGACAATATTAGACATTCTGGGAATTAATTTTCTTATATACTGTATGTTAGCTAGTGCATCTGCTTAGAAGCCCGTCCTGGTTTCTACTCAGAGTCCATGTCTCCTAACTTTTCAACATTCAACTTTGACATCATCTCAAGGATGACTTCTCTAATTTCCTAAGCTGCAAAAATGTGCAGTTTCTGTGTTCCCATTAACACCTGCTTACCTTTACACCTGTAACTCATTATTAAAATGACCTATTTGTGTTTTTAAGACTTAAGTCTCTTAAATAAATGATCCCATCTTATTCATTTTTTGCATTGAACTTTCTAAATCAATGTTTGGTGTTGAATAAATGTCTCCTTGAAAAATTACAAAACCTATCATCATTTATCATTCGACCTTTCAACTAGGAGGAAAAATTATCTAGAATTTCAAGTGATTTCCAAATTATACTGAGATGTTTCTTTGTGAATTACCTCTTTTTCTCACATTTTAATTAGAACATTTAAATTGTAAACTTTGGTCTTTTTTATTATCTTTAGGTGTATTTCACTTTAATTATTCTTGAATAAAAAACTTTACTGAGCATTTATTATGTTTTATACACTGTCAATTATTTTTTTGTCCCTAGGAGATACAAGACATAATATAAAAGAATGCAGTATTTAAATAATTAAAATAGAGTAAGAATGCTCTAATACAAGTAAGGCTTTGGAAAAATGAATTTTAGGTAGCAGGTTAAGAGCTAAAAAAGAATATTCCAGATGAAGGAAACCACATATGAAAAGCTATGTAAGTAGCTTAGAGCATGATGCATTTTGAAATTACAAATTTACTCCTAATGTTTCCTGCCTTGTTTGATGTACATCAGTTAGTCTTATCCCTGATTTTAAATTCTGGGAAGTACAAAGCCTTCTAAAAGATGTCGGTGATTTTTTGGGGCCAGTAGGTAGAAACTTAATGTCGAATAGTTAATTCTGGCTTTAAATTCCTGCTTTCTGATTTTCTGGATTATGTCAGTTTTACATAAATTCGAGTAGACACTGACCTAGTTTCCTCTAAAGAAGCAAAAAACCAGTTTTTAAATGTACAAGTGACAACCTGCTCAGTGAATCTTCTAGATAATTTGGGAAAGGCTGCAGTCAGTATACATCAAAGGTAGACCAATAGTTTGAAGCCAAATAATACATACCCTTACCTATTAAACCCTTTGTCAAAGCAGTTGATTAAATTCCCCCGCCTCATCTTCTTTACTATATACCATATTTTTCTTTCTTTCTTTTCTTCATTCTACCAACTCTTCCCTCATGAATGATCTTAAAAATACTATGGTTTCTAGATATATTATGCATAGAAATTAATCTCATTCTAGACTAGCACCTAACTGATCTGTTTCTTATTGGCAACCTTAGATTAAGTTGGATTTTCTTTTATTTTTCTCAAAAGCAAACTGAATCATAAATTTATACAGTCATTTCTATTACTGATTCAATGCCATACGTCCTCTCATCCTAATACCAATAGGGTGACTCAGTGAGACAAAGAGCAGGAAGAAGCAGGATTGTATAAAAACTTTAACCTTCATGACTAGGTTAAATTATGAACAAGAACTAGAAAAAGAAAAATAAAGAATATCCTTAATTTATTTTTGACTTGAAAAATCAGTCCATTATATTTCTCACTTTTAAAAGGAATTGCATTTGCTGGGTTTTAATCAGATTTCTCTGATCCTGTACAGTCTGCCTTTTGCTGATTTTCATTCTGTCCCTTTTATGGCATCTCCTCTGTTTTCCAGTTTTCTGCTTTGGGTTCATTTCATTATTATTCCACCTTTATATTCTTCCTTTCAGTGAAGACATGGATTAGACTTGCCATTCTTATGCAGATAATGCTCAGATATATTGGAAGATTAGTCCTAATTGTTACTCCACTTCTGACACTTTATCAGCTTCTCATGAAGACATAGGGATTGGCATGTCCAGTGAAATATTATTAAATGGAACTACTTATTGATAAGTTCCACACACGGATTTAAATAGGTTTTATCTTTCACCTTCAGATGTGGGGAGGAAGTGGGAGGGTTAAAGGGGCAGGAGAGAGGTGTTTCATGACCAAGGGTCCACAATCTGAGAATTGATTCAGAGAGTAGTTTCTTTCTTTTTTTTTCCTTTTTCTTTTTCTTTTTTTCTTTTTTTTTTTTTTTTCAGAGAGTAGTTTCTATAGCTGTTTATCTGAAGCTTAACAATAGGTTTTTGATGTTTAGGTTAATCAGCATTTTTTTTTAGGTAGATATATATGTATTAAACAAAGTAAAATTAAAAACAAAATGAAATTCTGGTGTATTAAAAGGTTTATAACCATATTTCAGGTCACCACTTAAATTCCACATGTTTGTTAGATTGTTACAAATTAAACTTCCATCTAGGAATTCCCTTCATATTAAAATCATCTCTGTACCTGATTTTCTAAACTATTAGGAGTTTCCTTCCCAGAAAGAAAGTGCAAGAGAAAGATAAAATGTAGCTGAACAGAATCCTTCAAAACATATGTCAGATATTGTGCAGAAAGACTAAAATTCTGACACTCAACCCAGAAATCTGTACTTATTTAGTGGAGTTCTATTTTCTGTATGAAAACTCCACAAATACTACTTATACCCATTAAGAGAACAGATGCTATTCTGGTGGTGTTCCTCTCACTTGTCTTATTTTCCTTTGTCCACTGTGATAATAGATTTCTACCATGTTTCATCTATTTTGTTATAGCAAATCTATGTCAGTTGAAAATTAATTCCCAAGCTCATTTCATTTTCTGGGCATTTTTCCTTCCCTAGATTATTAATTCCTTCATTGAAAGTATTTTATTTTAATGTAAAAAGTATTTTTCACAACTTTGCAAGTATTTATTTGAAGTTAATATCACTCAAACTAGAACTCCTATAACTTCTTAGAAAGGAATTTCCTGAGCCACTTTATTTTCTCAATTTTTCATCAGTGCATTGTGTTATATTTTACATTTGCCAGCATGGGATGATTTTTTTTTCTCTCAAATGTCCCTAAAAATATTTCATTTCAACCATCTCTAATAATAGTCACATGTTAATTAAAAAAAAAAAGATAATGTCTTATGAAGTGCTACTGGGGAAGTGGGCAGCTTGTTATTTTCTAGCTTGATCTGATCAGAATGAATTTGTTGTTTATAAGGTTTCTACAAGAGCCATGGGAGAAAGTCTCCTAAATTACTGAAGAAGGAAAACAAAACTTAGAAAGAAAACAAGTATTTTTCTATCTGATCTGTTGTCTACCTCCATAGGATTTCTTGATCTATTACCCCCATAGTATTTTATATATCCAATTTACTTATGGGTGATTTTTACTTGTCATTTATGAGTGGTTTTTTTTCTTTATTTTCAAAAAGACAATTTCTTAGTCTCACACACATTTACAAAGATTCTTCGTCACCATGCAGGAATCACTTATTTGCTACTTGTGGGAGGCCCCGATAAGGCTTGAGACGAGAACCAAACCAGGCCCTGACTTGTGTCTCCTCTATTGTCTAACTGGCTGATTAAAGACAGAAGATAATGGAGTTGAGCTGCACTGAGAAAGGGTCTGTGCTATGTGTTGTGCGCTGGCGGACGTGACTTCCCACATGCAGTTAGCTTTTTTTTTTGTTTGTTTGTTTATTTACAGCATAACAGTGTTCATTGTTTTGGCATCACACCCAGTGCTCCATGCAGTACGTGCCCTCCCTATTACCCACCACCTGGTTCCTCAACCTCCCAACCCCCCCACCCCCCCGCCGCCGATGGAGAGGAGAGGGAGTTGAGGGAAACTGGAAGGGGAGATGAACCATGAGAGACTATGGACTCTGAAAAACAACTAGAGGGTTATGCAGTTAGCTTTGAATACAATTCAGACGGGGTTGTAAATCCTTAACTGGTCCTTGCTGTCCCAGCACAAACTTGTAGATTACTCTCGGGATTGTTGTTACTTCTTGAATCAACATTGAAACTATGTCTTAGCTCCAGCCTTTTGGAGTCTTGAAGTCTGTGTGTGATCATTTACAAGATTGATTAGGGGAACTGATTATGGGAATTTGTGGTTGTTTAACTAGACACGGGTGTATTGCTTCTCTTATTGTATAACTACAATATATATGGCCATAATGCCCCTAATAAACTCGGCACTGTTGGACATCCTCCTCAGTGTTCCTCCTGCCCCCATCTCTTTGTCTCTTTAACTTCTTCTCACTATCCTCTTACCCTCACGTTTCCTGGTCGATCTGTCACGCCGGCCGTGACAGCTACTCCATGTAAGAGCTATGAAAAAGAACTTGGATTTCTGTTCCAGTAGTAAACATCCCTGCATTATGAAAGCCACTGCACCAAGAGTTAACAGAGGTGAAAAACAAGGTCTTTTGCACAGAAGATTATAAGTGTGTATGCTTCTTTTTTTTTATTTTTTTTTTAAGATTTTTATTTATTTGACAGAGAGAAATCACGAGAGAGGCAGGCAGAGAGAGAGGAAGGGCTCTTCGTTGAGCAGAGAGCCCGATGCGGGACTCGATCCCAGGACCCTGAGATCATGACCTGAGCCAAAGACAGCAGCTTAACCCACTGAGCCACCCAGGCGCCCAGTGTGTGTGCTTCTTGAAAAACAAAGCATGCCATAGAATTGCCAAGTAGTGTGTCACTCAAAGAAGCAGTATGTCCTATCAGGAAGCTGATTCAATTAACTTCAAAGCAATCATTGAATTGCTACAAATTTGCTATTGCTGTAAATTTGGTATCGCTGTGAAGTTCTTAAAATGTTTGTAACTGCGCTTTCTATCAGATCACGAGCACTTGACCACCTTTATACATGTATTGTTCAAATAAATGTTCTGTGAAGACTACAGTCCATTACAGAACCCTGAGTGGAGGAATTGGGAATACTTCTTACAAAAAGAAGTGACACATCAGCTTGGCTTTGTTTAAATGAATAGAATTTCTTCAGGGGATGTAAGAAGTAATAACATTGTAGACTTGGAAAACATCATAGAAATAAGTGGAAAATGATAAAGGGTGTAATACATTCAAAGAAGAACAAGATTTGTTTTCTGGCACAAGTTGCATGTCTACTGCATAAAATGTACTGGAAAAGAAATCTAGGTCCTCACAGTTTGGAATTTATTCTATAGGAATCAGAGATCAGGTCTTTTAATGAAGTAAAATAATCGAGTCTGTCTTTTAGAAAGATAAATATAATAACACTAAGATGGATGGGACACAGAGAAAAATCAGTATAAGGAAGGAGTTAAGCAGCTATTTGTAGTTCTAGAAAAGATGGTGATGAAGTATTGGGTATTGGGAAGAGAAGAAAAGAAGGAAAATGGAATGTTTCAGATGAGAAATACACAGGTCTTGAGGAGGGTTTACATCTGTATGGGAGGGAAGTGGATGGATGAATTAAGAGAAGTTAGCTCCACTAAAACATTTTATAGAATGTCTAGCGAGCAGAGAAACATTTACTCTAGAAATAGGAGATAGAAAAAATGGTAATGTAAATTTGAAAGCTATCAGCACAGAAATGATTGTTGTAGTCAAAGTAGTGAATTAGATTAACTATTCGGAGAGAACACTGAACAAAGAAAAATAGTCCATATAATCAATTTATAATTCTGCTACCTAGGGGTCAAATGCAAAGGAAAAAAAATAGAACAAGAACACAGGGTATGGAGCATAATGATTTAAAACAATTAGGTAAAAATCAAGGGAGTTCAGGACTGTGTAAGGGAAGGCAAGATAATTTCAAATAAAGCCTATCGATACTTTCCATTACAGCTAAGAGATAAGTATGTGGAAAAAATGAAGAGATATTAGATTTAGCAATTAGGAGTTCATTTCTGGCACTGAGAAAGCAATCCAGTACCCAAATGAAAGAAGTCAGCTGTAATACATTCAAAAGTGAATGGGAGGGGTGCCTGGGTGGCTCAGTCATTAAGCTATCTGCCTTTGGTTCAGGTCATGATCCCAGGGTTCTGAGACTGAGTCCCACATGGGGCTCCTTGCTCAGCAGGGAGCCTGCTTCTCCCTCTACCTTCTGCTCCCTCTGCTGTGTGCGTTCTCTTTCTCTGATAGATAGATAGATAGATAGATAGATAAATAATTTAAAAAATAAAATACTTTCTGGATTGCTTAACCCATGGCTTTGTTTCTTACTCTTTGTGGATTTTTGTTAACATAGTATTACATAACTAGACCTGTCTCTAATTAAAATAAGTTATAATGCCTTACACTGTTATTCATAATTAATTTTCAAATAATGTTGAAAATATTGAGTTAGTGAACTTTAGGGTATAAAAAATACTCTTACTTTGATAAGGGGCATAATGTCCTAATATACATTTCACTGTGGTTATAATTGTACAATTTTGAATTTAAATCTGTTTGCAAAATACTTTATTGCTAAAATTTTGCATGCAGTATAGACTCACTTTTAAAATGCAATTTCTCTTTTAGTGAAGACGTGTGGCTCTAATCTTCAAGGACCAAGTGGCACCTTTACGTCTCCCAACTTCCCATTCCAGTATGACAGTAATGCACAATGCGTCTGGGTCATCACAGCAGTGAATACAAATAAGGTAAGGGAAAACCAGCTGCGGTAGAAAAGCATAATCATAAAGACAAAGGCAAAGAGATCATGAGGAAAATGCAGTAAAGACAGTTCATAACTGAAGTATGATTTCTGCAGTATTTTCTACTTACTATCTAAACATAAACCTATATGAGAATTTTGGAAAAAAAAAATTTTAAATAATACAGTTCTACTCCCAGTTACTAACATAAATAACAACACATTCAAATGATAAATTAATGTTTTCTGAGATATATGTATATTTTTAAAGATTTTATTTATTCATTTGACACAGAGAGAGATCACAAGCAGGCAGAGAGGCAGGCAGAGAGAGAGGAGGAAGCAGGCTCCCTGCGGAGCAGAGAGCCCGATGTGGGGCTCGATCCCAGGACGCTGAGATCATGACGTGAGCCGAAGGCAGCGGCCTAATCCACTGAGCCACCCAGGCGCCCCTATATTTTTGAAGGTTATAAGTACATATTTCACTTCATATCTTTTCTTCTCAACCCATCATTCAGTTTTGGTATATAGCTTACTTTTCATCATTCAGTTTTGGTATATAGCTTACTTTTGTTTCACTGTTTCTCTATTACCATAGATCATACATTATTCCTTATTATAAGAAGTTGGTTTTAATGTGGTCTGTACTAATGGAGGATCCATATTGTGGATATTTTAAAAGGTTAAGATTGTCTTTCTGTTTCAATAGAAATGAGTAATACATCTAAACATGCATATCCCACGAAACTTTGAATAAAATTATGTTGAACGAGCGTAGGAACAGCTGAAAACTTAGCAAGTTTTCTTGTCTTCTGTCTCTCCTTCTTCTCCTTGTAAGAAGGACCTAACCAGGCAGAATCAAAATTCGTCTCAGATTGTATGATATCGTTTCTGGGTTAAATTAAGGGAGTTTCATAGTAGAGCACATAAAACTGGTTCAGACTGTAGTTCAAATACTGATTCAGAATTTACTGTCACCTTTGATCAAGTTATTTAACCTCCCCGTAATTCTGTTTCTCTATCTATTAAAAATGTGGATACTAAGGATATGCATTTCATAGTGAGCTGTGAAAAATAAATGAGGTAATAAGTACAGAGGGCTTAATATAGAAAGGACTTAAAACACATTAACTCATTGTTATTAGATAAAGTATGTTCTACCTGCCAGGATGTTTTAGGTTTTTTTGTTCATAAAACCTAATCTTGATGACAGCAGTATGGTTTTAAAAATCAATTCAAGGGTCAGTGACACTTACCTCATAGAAAAGTCCTGATTTATGAATCAGAAGAATTAGATCAGAAGCTTATGCTGTCCCAAACCATCTGAGTAAACTTGGGAAAAATCACTGTATCTAAACTTTCAACTACATAAAGGAAATAATTTTACTCACCTAACTTGTGTCATCAGTTCAATTCACCAAACATTTATTTGTCATGTATCTTCTCTGTGCAAATTATGGTTTGTTGAGAAAAATTTTTTAAAAATCATGAAGTACTTGAAAAACCAAATTACATTTATTGAACACTTAGCAGTATGCCAGATACTATTGACAGCACTTTTTATTAATTATTTAATCCTCATAAGACTCCTGCTGTGAAATGGGTACTTTTACTGTCTACACTTAACACAGAGGCTGAATAACTTGTTTAAGATCACATAGCCAGCAAAGGTCAGAGCTGTGTTATTCACAATGATACATCTCACAGGAAGGTATAAGTATCTTATACCAAGATAAACAGGAAGTAAATTCATTACAGTATGGAATAAACACATTGTATCAGTCTTACATTGAGATAGAAATCTTTTTGTGTCATGATAATTACCTATAATTGTCATCAAAGTGTGGTAATTATCTTCTGTTCTATAAGATGTCGGCTTTGCTAAGTTTAATTCATTCTCACTTACTGAGACACCTGAGGTTTCACAGAGGTTGTCACATTTCTCCTTGTTTATCTTATCCAATCTGCCAAACTTTTATCTCTTCTTTTTCTCCTAAAAAAAATCCAATTTTCTAAGGAAGACATAATTACTTTCACTTTTTTGCTATTTTTATCAAGTAGCTGAATGAGGACATTAATTTTTGATCTGTTGGTTTACCTCTATTTTAAGATATCCTTATAGTAATTGGCGTTCAAGCATTTTTACCTGTGACCCATTGTTAGAATTAAACTTTTTTTTTTTAAAGATTTTATTTATTTATTTGACAGAGATCACAAGTAGACAGAGGCAGGCAGAGAGAGAGAGAGGGAAGCAGGCTCCCCACTGAGCAGAGAGCCCATATGGGGCTCAATCCCAGGACCCTGGGATCATGACCTGAGCTGAAGGCAGAGGCTTTAACCCACTGAGCCACCCAGGCGCCCCTAGAATTATACTTTTACACTGTGGTCCAATTCACTCACATACACACACACAATGCCACAAAATAACATTTTCCCTTAATATGTGAATACACTTCTCTGTTTTTTATTCTCATCTATTGTGATCTGTTTGTTTTGAAAATCTTGGTCATGCTTCAATAAATGGATTTCATGATGCATGTTATAATGGATTTTAACATAGTTTGAAAAATTGTGTTTTGCTTCTACAGATTCCTAGATCAGAACTCTTTTGAGGGGGAACCTGGGTGGCTCAGTTGGTTGTGTCTGCCTTCTGCTCAGGTCATGATCTTGGGGTTCTGGGATTAGCCCTGTGTAGGGCTCCCTGCTCAATGGGGAGCCTGCTTCTCCCTCTCCCCCTGCCACTCCCCCTGTTCGGGATCCCCTTCTCTCTCTCAAGTAAATAAATAAAATCTTAAAAAAAAAAAAAAAAAAAAAAAAAAAGAACTCATTTTGGAAGTCAGTTGCTGGCATGAACCATTGGCACACAGCTTTTGGTGTAAACTTCAATGAACCAAGATGCTTAACTTCAATATCTATGATTTTCTTCATATATTATTGTTCAAGTTTTTCTTTCTGTTTGATGATTTTTTAAAAGATTTTATTTATTTAACAGAGATCACAAGTAGGCAGAGGCAGGCAGAGAGAGATAGGAAGAGAAGCAGGCTTCCTGCTGAGCAGAGAGCCCGATGTAGGGCTTGATCCCAGGACCCTGGGATGATGATCTGAGCCGAAGGCAGAGGCTTTAACCCACTGAGCCACCCAGGCACCCCTGTTTGATGATTTGTATTTTTAAAAGATTTTATTTATTCATTTTTGAGAGTGAGCAAGAGAGAGAGAGAGAAAGAGAATGAGCACAAGTGGCAGAGGGAGAGGGTAGAGGCAAGCTCCCTGTTCAGTAGAGAGCCTGATACGGTACTCCATCCCAGGACCCTGGGATCATGACCAGAGCCAAAAGCAGACACTTGACTGACTGAGCCACATAGGTGCCCTATGTTTGATAATTTTAAAAGCAATCATGGTGTTCTAAATGTCCAAAACACTTATATGACTCGTGGCAAAAACTTTGAGATTTGAAGCTGGATGAAACGGAATGGAACTGTTTTCAAATCTGGGTTATCCCTTTCACTAGTAATACAGCTGTAGACAATTAGGGGTTTTGAATCCTCTGAAATAGTTTATATTTTTCATCTATTCGAGGTAATTATATCGTATCATAAAGTTGTTTTACTGGCTAGATAAGAAAATATGAATTATCTCATTCAAAGTAGAATAATTTTAAAAGACATCTATCATTGGCAAATGATTCCATCTCATTAAGAAAGACTGACGATTCTCAGACCTGTGCCCCTAAAGCAAATAATACACTATATGTAAAAAAAAAAAGAAATATGCTTGTCTTTAGTTATTTGTTAGATTTGTTATGTATTGATGCAGAATAAAATGTCCCTCTGTACTATTGTCTTCCATCTTTGACTATTCAATTGATTAATTTATAGGTGACAAAACATTAAATTAGTCATTTTTACTGCTCAGATTACACACATCACCATTAAGCTTACTAGATAAAGTATAATGACTGAACATTACAGTCTTAAAGTAATATATGTTATCAGGGTCACTTCATACTCCATCCCCAAGCTTCTATAAGGGAAATTTGCCTCTAATTTTAGAATTTCAATGATGAACATAATTGAGGGTTTCTTCAAAACAGTAAGTTAAAATATTAGAACAAATGCTTTAGACTAGCCTGGTCATCGAATTAATTATTCTTGCATTACGATATGCATTTAACATTAGCTTCATATGTGAAGTAAATACTTTTCTGCCTTGAATTTTTCCTTTATTTTTATAAGGATGATCTCCCTTGATTTAATTGGTGTAGTGCATTTGTCTTCAATCTGATGTATGTGTGTTCTGGGGTACACAAACGATTCCCGGGGTGTACACGGGGGAAGAAGTGGGGACAGAACCCCATTTTCATGTATTCTGCTTTTAATACTGTCCTGCTTGAAGACTCTCTTCTGTCTGTTTGTTCTCTTTTATCACTTTCCTTTTCATTATTGTCTTTCACAGTTTCAAAAGAGTGTCATGTATTATCTTCCCAGCTGAAAGGTTGACGTTTTACAATATTTGAGTGTAAATAAAATTCCAGAGATCCAGACTAGAAAATTCTACATGCACATGGTTCCTGAGGGGAGAGTCTTTTAGAACAAAACAAAAAAATAGATTCACTAGGAAATATTTGAAGGAGCTATTGCCTATTTCTTCTAAACAAACTTAAAGAAAGTCCCACCTCTTTATCTCTTTATGTATGCATGTATTTATTATGTATCTGTCATCTGTCTACCCACTTATCTTTGAATTTGTCTGTATCTCTGTTTATCCTAGAACTAGAATTATACATAGAATTATAGAGTAGTCTGACTTTTTGAACACATAGAATTTCCAATTTGTCTGATTGATTTTACAGTTTCTGCACTTAAAATATACAGTGGATGTTTTCTAAAAACAAAATGGACTAATGTAAGATTTTAAGGAAACTATATTTAGAGCATTTGTAAAATTACAATATAGAACTTGCATCCTTTGCAGCTACTCACACTTAGAAAAAAAAAAAATGTCTATTTAAAACTGTAGGAGAGTGGGGCACCTGGGTGGCTCAGTGGGTTAAGTCTCTGCCTTTGGCTCAGATCATGATCTCAGGGTCCTGGGATCGAGTCCTGCATCGGGCTCTCTGCTCGTCAGGGAGCCTGCTTCCTCCTCTCTCTCTCTGTCTGCCTCTCTTCCTACTTGTGATCTCTCTCTGTCGAATAAATAAATAAAATTAAAAAAAAAACTGTAGGAGAGAACAGTTATCAAAATGCTTTGACCTATGTCTGCAAAATTGTTTCAGAGCTGTCTAGACCAGTATTGTCCACTAGAAATATGTGAGTCATATATAGAATTTTAAATTTTCTAATAGCTACATTTTTAAAGATGAAATTAATTTTAATGTTATATCTTATTTAACCACAATGTTATAATTTCATGTAATCAGAACAAAATTATTAATGAAATAACTTACTGTATGTATTTTTTCATTTTAAATCTTTGAAATCCAAAGTGTATTTAACACTTAAGGGACATCTCAGTTGAGATGAGCCATATTTCTAGTTCTCAATAGCCACACTTTGCTGGTGGCTAACATCATACAGGGAAAATATCGAACATCACCACAGAGAATTTGACCCTCTGCTTTAGGAAGTATGAGTGGTGATGATGGTTAGTGGTTGGTCTTAAGGAGAATAAACATCCCATTGCAAGGGAATTGCCTCAAGTGAAGTTTTGGTAGGGGCTTCAAGGGAAAAGTAGAAGGGATGCTTCCACTGGCAACTTGGGATTTTAGCTTTTCCTTACTTCCATAACTACCCCATATCTTTATTTAGTATTTTTTTTTCATTTTTACTGAAGTCAGCCAAAATAGTTTTCACTTGTCACTTGTCACTTGTCACTAAGGAACCTTGAGGCAGGTGGTTAATGATATAGTCATAATTTTTATTGTCTCTTGACCTAGTATAAAGAATCTATTGAAATATTTAGCTTTGCTGTTTGCTCTCTAACATATTTTACCATATACTGCAAATTGATGATATGCTCCTCTATCTTCATCAATACTGGGATAAAAGGGATCTAGCTCTTGAAAACATATGGTGATGTCAGATTCCTTTACTCTCCATTTCTTGGATTTCTAATAGCTTTTTGAGAAGTGGGTCTTCTAATGTAAATATAAATTAATAGTAATGTCAAAATAGATTTTTTTAATTGAGTAGTTTTTTTTTTTTTTAAAGATTTTATTTACTTATTTGACAGAGAGAGATCACAAGTAGGCAGAGAGGCAGGCAGAGAGAGTGAGAGGGAAGCAGGCTCCCTGCCGAGCAGAGACCCCGATGCGGGACTCGATCCCAGGACCCTGAGATCATGACCTGAGCCGAAGGCAGCGGCTTAAACCACTGAGCCACCCAGGCGCCCCTAATTGAGTAGTTCTTCAGTATAATGTGCAGAACTGAGATAAAAATGTTGTGGAATAGAATTCTTTCTTACTTTTTGACCAGTTCTTGTTCTAATTTTAAAGGGTTGCACTTTTATCCACATAGGATGACTATTTGTAAGAATAATACTGATGTTTCCAGGATGTCAGAAAACCTCACAACTGAGAAAATAAAATCCATGGGGAGATCAGTAATAAAAGATTAAATTAACCAAGCATAGAAGATTACAGTTCAGAGAGAATGAAGATAGGCACATGAGGTTGACTTCACTTTAGATTACAGCTCTCTCTAGGTTAGCAGAAGTCTAAAATGTCAGAAGAAGGAAAATTGGTCACCAGAAGAATGTGAATTGACTATGGCTTAAAAAAATGTTAGGCAACTCTAGCCAAAAGCACGTTTTTTTTATTCTAGTACTATGAATTTTTAAAAATATTTTATTTATTTATTTGACAGAGAGAGAGAGAATCTGAAGCTGGGTCCACATTGAGCTCAGAGCCAGACTCGAGGTTTAATCCCACCACCCTGAGATCATGACCTGACCCAAAGCTAAGAGTCAAATGTTCAACCAACTAAGCCACCCAGGTGCCCCCAGGACTATGAATATTTAACTTGTTTCTAAATTTGGCTCACATTTGTACCTCATGATTCAAAGAATACTGTTTAACCTAGGTATAACAATGATGACGGTTCAGGGACTGGCATGATTTTATTTTATTTTATTTTTTTAAGATTTTATTTGACAGAGAGAGAGACAGCAAGAGGGGAATACAAGCAGAGGGAATAAGAAAGGGAGAAGCAGGGTTCCTGCTGAGCAGGGAGCCCTGATGCAGGGGCTCAATCAATGCCTGTGATTGATCCCAGGATCCTGGGATCATGACCTGAGATGAAGGCAGATGCTTAACAACTGAGCCACCCAGACACCCCAACTAGCATGATTTTAAGTGAATCTATTTAAGAACACATTCTGAATGTTCTTGACCTCTTTATAAGTAACTTCCTTCTTTTTTGTTTTGTTTTAATTTTATTTTTTCAGTGTTCCAGGATTCATTGTTTATGTACCACACCCAATGCTCCATGCAATACATGCCCTCCTTAACACCCATCATCAGGCTCACCCATCCTCCACTCCCTTCCCCTCTAAAACCCTCAGTTTGTTTCTCAAAGTCCACAGTCTCTCAAGGTATGTCTCCTTCTCCGATTTTCCCCAGTTCACTTTTCCTTTCCTTCTCCAAATATCCTCTGTGTTATTCCTTATATTCCACAAGTAAGTGAAACCATGTGATAACTGATTTTCTCTGCTTTACTTATTTTACTCAGTGTGATCTCCTCCAGTCCCATCCATGTTGATACAAAAGTTGGGTATTCATCCTTTATGATGTCTGAGTAATATTCCCTTGCATATATGGACCATATCTTCTTTATCCTTTCACCTGTTGAAGAGTATCTTGGCTCTTTCCACAGTTTGGCGATTATGGACATTGCTGCTATGAACACTGGGGTACAGATGGCCCTTCTTTTCACTACATTTATACCTGGTAGTGCAATTTCAGGGTCATAGGGTTGTTATATTTTTAATTTTTTGAGGAATATTCACAGTTTTCCAAAGTGGCTGTGCCAACTTGCATTCCCACCAACAGTGTAGGAGGGACTTTCTCCACATCCTCTCCAACATTTGTTTTTTCCTATCTTGTTAATCTTTGCCATTCTAACTGGTGTAAGGTCGTATCTCAATGTGGTTTTGATTTTAATTTCCCTGATGGCTAATGATGATGAATATTTTTTCATGTGTCTGTTAGCCATTTGTATATCTTCATTGGAGAAGTGTCTGTTCATGTCTTCTATTTTTTGACATGATTATCTGTTTTTTGGGTGTTGAGTTTGGATGTTGAGTTTGGGGTGTTGAGAGTTCTTTATAGACTGTTGATATCAGCTCTTTGTCTGTAATGTCATTTGTGAATATCTTCTCCCATTCCATTGGTTGCTTCTTTGTTTTGTTGACTGTAGGCTTTGCTGTGCAGAAGCATTTTACCTTGATGAAGTCCCAAAAGTTCATTTTCAATTTGTTTCCTTTGCCTTTGGGAGATGTGTCTTGAAAGAAGTTGCTGTGGCTGATGTCAGAGAGGTTACTGCTTATGTTCTTCTCTAGGATTTTGATGGGTTCCTATCTCATGTAGAGGTCTTTCATACATTTTGAGTTTATCTTTGCATATGGTGTAATAAAATGGTCGAGTTTCATTCTTCTATGCATAGCTGTCCAATTTCTCCAGCACCATTTATTGAAGAGACTATGTTTGTTCCACTGGATTTTTTTCCTGCTTTGTTGAAGATTATTTGACTATAGAATTGAGGGTCCATATCTGGGCTCTTTACTCTGTTCCACTGGTCTATGAGTCTGTTTTTATGCCAGTATCATGTTGTCTTGGTGATTACAGCTTTGTAATAAAGCTTGAAATCAGGCAATGCAATACCCTCAGCTTTGTTTTTCTTTTCAACATTTCCTTAGTGATCCAGGGTCTTTTCTGGTTTTATACAAATTTTAGGATTGTTTGTTCCAGCACTTGGAAAAATGCTGGTGGTATTTTGATCGGGATGGCATTGAAAGTATAGATTGCCCTGCAAGGTATAGACATTTTAACAATGTTTATTCTTCCAGTCCGTGAGCATGGAATGTTTTCCCATCTTTTTGTGTCTTCTTTAATTTCTTTCATGAGTGTTCTGTAGTTTCTTGAATATAGATCCTTTACCTTTTGGTTAGGTTTATTCCAAGGTATCTCATGGTTTTTGGTGCTATAGTAAATGGAATTGATTCTCTAATATCCCTTTCTATAGTTTCATTGTTAGTGTATAAGAAAGCAATTGATTTCTGTGCATTGATTTTGTATCCTGCCACATTACTGAATTGCTGTGTGAGTTCTGATAACTTGGGGGTGGAGTCTTTTGAGTTTTCCACATAAAATATCATGTCAGCTGCAAAGAGAGAGAGTTTGACTTCTTCTTTGCCAATTTGAATACCTTTTATTTCTCTTTGTTGTCTGATTGCTGTTTCAGGGACTTCTAGTACTATGTTGAACAACAGTGGTGAAAGTGGGCATCCTTTTCGTGTTTCTGATCTCAATGAGAAGGCTCTCAGCTTTTCCCCATTGAGAATGATATTCATTGTGGGGTTTTCACAGATGGATTTTATGAAGTTGAGGAATGTTCCCTCTATCCCTATACTTTGAAGAGTTTTAATCAGGAAAGGATGCTGTATGTTACCAAATGCTTTTTCTGCATCAATTGAGAGGACCATGTGGTTATTCTCTCTTCTCTTAACGATTTCTATCACATTAATTGATATGCGAATGTTGAACTACCCTTGCATCCCAGGGATAAATCCTGCCTGGTCATGAATAATCTTTTTAATGTAGTGTTGGATCCTATTAGCTAAGATCATGTTGAGAATCTTGGCATCTGTATTAATCAGGGATATTGCCTGAAATTCTCCTTTTTATGGGGTCTTTGCCTAGTTTGGGGATCAGGGTAATGCTGGCTTCATAGAAAGAGTCTGGAAGTTTTCCTTCTGTTTCTATTTTTTGAAACAGCTTTAGGAGAATAGCTATTATTTCTTCTTTGAATGTTTGATAGAATTCCCCAGGGAATCTGTCAGGTCCAGGACTCATTTTTTGGGAGGTTTTTGATCACTGCTTCAATCTCATTACTAGATATTTGTCTATTCAGGCTGTCGGTTTCTTTCTGTTTCAGTCTTGAAAGTTTATAGGTTTCCAGGAATGCACCCATTTCTTCTAGGTTGCTTGACTTATTGGCATATAACTGTTGATAATAATTTCTGATGATTGTGTCTGTTTCCTTGGTGTTAGTTGTGATCTCCCTTTCATTCATAATTTTATTAATTTGGGTCCTCTCTTTTCTTTTGGATTAGTTTGGCCAGTGGTTTATCAATCTTATGGATTCTTTCAAAAATCTAGCTTCAGTTTTGTTGATGTGTTCTACTGTATCTCTAGTTTCTAACTTGTTGATCTCTGCTCTAATCTTAATAATTTCCCTTCTTGTGCATGGGGTTGGCTTAATTTGTTGTTGATTCTCAGTTCTTTGAGGTATAAAGAGAGTTGGTGTATTTGGGATTTTTCAATTTTTTTGAGTGAGGCTTGGATGGCTAGGTATTTCCTCCTTGGGACCACCTTTGCCATATCCTCTAGGTTTTGGACTGATGTGTCTTCATTCTCATTGGTTTCCATGAATTTTTTAAGTTCTTCTTTGATTTTCTGGTTGATCCAAACATTCTTGAGCAGGAAAATCTTTAGCTTCCAAGTGTTTGAATTCTTTCCAAACTTTTTTCTTGTGATTGAGTTCTAGTTTCAAAGCATTGTGTTCTGAGAATATGCAGGGAATAATCTCAGTCTTTTGGTATCAGTTGAGACCTGATTTGTGACCCAGTATATGGTCTATTCTGGAGAAAGTTCCATGTGCGCTCAAGAAGAATGAGTATTCTGTTGTTTTAGGGTGGAATGTTCTATATAGATCTCTGATATCTATCTGGTTCAATGTGTCATGTAAAGCTCCTGTTTCTTTGTTGATTTTCTGCTTAGATGATCTGTCTATTGCTGAAAGTGGTGTGTGAAGATCCCTTAAAATTAATGTGTTCTTATCAATAAGACTCTTTATTTTGATTAACAGTTGGCTTGTGTAGTTGGCTGTTCCCATGTTGGGAGCATAAATATTTACAATTGTTAGATCTTCTTCATGGATAGACCCTTTAAGAATTATGTAGTGTCCTTCTGTATCTCTGGCTACAGTCTTTAGCTTAAAATCTAATTTATCTGTTATAAGAATTGCTACCCCAGCTTTCTTTTGAGGCCCGTTGGCATGAGAGATAGTTCTCCATCCCTTCACTTTCAGTCTGGATGTATCTTTAGGTTCAAAATGCATCTCTTGTAGATAGCATGTGAATAGGTCCTGTCATTTTATCCAGTCTGTCTTATTTTTTATATAAGAATGTAGTTTTTATATAAAGTGATACATGGACAGAGTTTTGATCTAAGAGTCAGAAGCCCTGAATTCTGGTACAAGTCATTTTGCATCCCTGAATCTCAGTCTCCTCTTCTTCAAAGCAGGGATAATTATCCTTGCCTTGGAATGGGAATGTTGGAGGATCACATAAGTCAATAAACAACAGTACTCTCTACATTGAACATTATCTTATAAATTTAACATATCACATATGTATATTATTTATGCTATCTCTTATTTCAAAGAAAATTTTAAGTGGATGACATCATCAAGTAGACCATAATACATATGTTGAGCTAAACTGAGTAATTAAGGGTGTTTAAGCATAAGTAGTATCTAGCTCATAGTGGATACCCAGTTAAACTTTTTTTTTTTAAGATTTTATTTATTTATTTGACAGACAGGTATCACAAGTAGGTAGAGGGGCCGGCAGAGAGAGGAGGAAGCAGGCTCCCCGTGGAGCAGAGAGCCTGATGCGGGGCTCGATCCTAGGACCCAGGGATGATGACCTAAGCCAAAGGCAGAGGCTTTAACCCACTGAGCCAGCCAGGCACCCCAATACCCAGTTAACATTTGTTGTATAAATGAAAGAACAAATAGATAAGAATAAGTAGTGCATACGGAATATGTGAGAAATTATTAGGCATTTTGATCGAACATAGTCTAAAATTATTTTGCAACAAGTAGCAAATATTTTAGTGGCAATTATACTGCTTTATAAATAAATATTAACTCTTTATGACATATTAAGTAATACTTATACCTGTATATTATTTTCTCAGCACTGTCATAAAGCATACTTACTAGGATTTTCATATAGTTCTAATAAAATTTCACCATAACACTTTATATGATTACATATGTAGTGCATTTTGTTTCTGTTGAAGAGACATAATAGATGGGAATTTTCCCTTTACCTTTCATAGACACCTGCCACGGAATTAAAGCAGGTCAAGAAGGACAACCTTTTCTAATAGGGAATATTATCCCTTTCCAGGCAGGTCATTCTATTATACTGTTTATTTTTGAAATGATAAGTATTAAGGGTCTATTTAATGATGCAGTAAAATAATTAAATTATGAAATATTTTATTCATATATTCACTACAAACATTCATGGTTTTTGTTTAGACCCATAAAAAAAAAACATTCAAGTCTCCTCCTCATAAACTCTTCAGGCATCAGAATATACCCTTGACTGCCACCCATAACACTGTCATCAGAAGCCTTTCCATATTGTCACTGTTCCATCATTGCAGCTAGCCTTTTGCCACTTCATTTAGCCTGCTCACTTACAAGCACTGGTTCTTCGTGCCAAATAGTCAGAGTTTTGGGACCCATGCCAAGCTTTGGTGCCAGGTCTGAGACCTCAGCCAGACATGGGAAGTGTCACTTTGCTGCAGACTGCAGCTATCTTTTCTGCAAAAAAGTAGCCTGAACACAAGAATTTATATACAAGTGATGTATTTAAAAAGTATACTCAGAAAACTATTAGAGAAGTGGGGGAAGCAGGACAGGAAAAAAGTTAAACGAGGGTAAAATTTCAGGCAAAATTCAAGCTGCAGCCTAATCCCATGCCTGTGTAAATTACACCTTAGAGTTTGTTCCAACTAGGTACAAAGGAGCTGGTCTTTCTTCTACATCCCATAGTCATGGGCCAAGGATTAGCCAGGTCCTTCAGGGCTCATGTGTGGGCATAACAGCTCCCATGGACTGAAGAAAGCCTCCTAAAGACTTGTATCTCTAGGCACTTAGAGGTAAATGAATATGGAATATAGCAAACAGATGACAGAAAGGACAAGAAATATTTACAAGAAACCGGAATGAGCACTGATAGTATGTGCTACTGTTGAGTAGGAGCCAGTGAGAGCCACCCCGAGGCAGCAGTTCAGGACAAATCAAAGCCAGGTTGGTAGCCCTATCAAGTCATGATTCAGAAAAAGCCTAAGAGTAAAGTGCAGATCTTGGTATACAACAATAGGCTGGAAACCAGGGAAAATCAATTGTAAGATTCCTCAAGCCAGGGAAAGTGGCTGTGTTTACCCATTTGTAGAGTATCATAGCGTTAGAAGGCAATGTCCTCACCAATGAAATGTGTTCTCTTGTCAAATGGTTTATTTAGTTGAAATATTTTATTTAAAATGAATTACTCAGTGCAGGCATAATGAATAAGCATCTATAAATAAGTATCAATAAGTAAAAAATAAAAAGATACATTCCACAATGTTAAGAGGATTATCACTGAATAGAGGACCAGTAGATAGTAGATAGTTATCCCCTCCCACTAAACAAAAAATTCTGTTTTATTTCAGCAATATGTTATATTTTATATAAAGACTTGGTTTAAACAATAACAAATTAGTAAAGTGAAAAAGAAAAAAATAGCCATAGAACAATTGGCAGTATTGATTACTTCCTGCTTCTTGAAACTTTCTCTTCTCCTGACTTCTTTATTCTGTCATATCCTGAATTTTCCCTTTCTCAGTCTTTTCCCAGTACTCATCTTTTCTGCCATCTCCTTTAAATTCAATTTCCTCCATGTTCGGAATTTAACTATATTTTTTGTATTCTTCTTCTCTTCCTTCACACATCTAAATACAATGTCCAGCTCACAAATATGTCTCAAAGTCGCTTAACTTTCTCTCACTCAAGTTGTCATTTTTTTTCTTCTATGGATTATCAGTCACTTCCCAAATAGTGAATTTTTGTCTCATTTTCTTACCATCCTAAGTTTATCCATAAATAAATTCAATGTGAAATTTTATTCTAAAATGAAATGATATCTCTTTTCTTGGTAAAATATTTAAACAGATCCATGCAGCTTCATGGATGAATCCATCAACAGCCTGAACTTGTCTTATCTCTCAAGGCTGCTGCCCCAACACTCTCCACCAGTATGTTACCGGAGCCCTCTAGTTTGGAGGACACGCTGCTCTCTATACTTCCCCACTCTGTTTGCACCTCCCTAACTCCTGGCAGGGTTTATTCCTGGTCATTCTTTAGCCCTCAACTAATGTTTCACTTTTCATGGAACACTTTCCCGTCCTCTCACCAGATTGACTTAGAATCCTACTCCGCATATTGGTCACCAGTTGTCATATTATATTGTAATTATCTGTTTACCCATCTGTTTTCCTTAATTTCCTTAATTAAAAAAATTTTGAATCTTTGCATCCCTAACTTCTGGTATTGTAGCTATCATGTGATAGTTATTAAAAGAACTGGTTAAATATTTCTAGGCAAAAATCTTACTGGTCTATTTACATTTGGTAGCTCTTCCTTGGAACTTCTCTGATGCTTCTGAAAAAAGGAGACAAAGTATGCAAAATACAAAGTGGTTTTATTTCGTTATGTTTTTTTTACTCCTCCTCCCACTGCTAACTGTTGGGTGTCGCTAACACTTTAACCTCAATATTATAATTGTTTTTGAACGATATGCATAATGAGAGCTGTGCTGCATGATAATTAAGCATAAATATTAAGTGAGTCACATAAATAGTGATAATTAGTATACTTGATGCAGCCAAGTAAAGTCTTTTGGGGGTTGGCATAAGAGAAGAAAATAGGAGACTGGACAAAGAAATCCTTAATTAGAAGTACGGGAATATACAGTCTTGGTTAAGATTAGGTTTGGCTGTCAGGCTGTCAGTGACAGAAAACCTCTAATGAGAGAATTGAACAGGATATGTATATGGTCTGTTAAGTCATGGTTGCTCTGCTCTGGGAATTCCTCAAGGACTTAGGCTAATTATTACTCTACCATTCCCAGGATGTAGCTCTTGCCCTCAAGATCCACAATTGTGTCTTAAGCTCCAGCATGGTGTTTCACACATTTCAGGAAGCAGGATGGGGGAAGTGATAAAGAAGAAGAAGGACAAAGGACAAGGACAAATGCAAGCTATTTTTTTTTTAAAGGAATGGCACTATTTTTTTTTAAAGATTTTATTTGTTTATTTGACAGACAGAGACCACAAGTAGTCAGAGAGGCAGGCAGAGAGAGAGGAGGAATCAGCCTTGCCACCGAGCAGAGAGCCTGATGTGGGGCTCAATCCCAGGACCCTGGGATCATGACCTGAGCAGAAGGCAGAGGCTTTAACCCACTGAGCCACCCAGGCGCCCTACATGCAAGCTATTTCTTAAGAAAGGTTCTGAAAACCTGCTATCACACACACACACACACACACACACACACACACACACACACACACACATTTTTACCATAACTTAACAACATGATCATACGCAGCTGCAAAAAAGATGGAAAGTACAGGCTTTATTTAGGGTAACTTGGTACCAGCTAGAAATACTACAACCATGGAAGAAAGGGTAATACAATGTTTGGGAAAAGTATGACAACTTCTGTTACAAAATTAATATGGTAGGCACTATTCTAAGCTCTTTTATGTATCATCTCACTTAATCCTCCCACCGACTATATAAAATATTTGCCATTATTATGTCTAGTTTATATGTACAAAAGTAAGTTTAGAGAACTTAAGTGACTTCTCTAAATTTGAAGGGTAAGTGAGTGGCCACATTAAAAATTACTTATAAGGGGCGCCTGGGTGGCTCAGTGGTTTAAGCCGCTGCCTTCGGCTCAGGTCATGATCTCAGGGTCCTGGGATCGAGTCCCGCATCGGACTCTCTCTCGGCAGGGAGCCTGCTTCCCTCTCACTCTCTCTGCCTGCCTCTCTGCCTATTTGTGATCACTCTCTGTCAAATAAATAAATAAAATCTTAAAAAAAAAAACTTATAAGAGTTATGATGGCTGGACGATATGATGATGATGGTTCTATTGCTGCTGTAACAAGTTTCCATAAGCTTTGTGGCTTAGAACAACCCACAGTTGTACCCTTATGGTTCTGTGGGTCAGAAGTTCAGTACAGGTCTCATTACAATAAAATTAAGGTGTCAGCAAGCTCTGTTTCTTCCTGGAAGTTCTAGGAAAGAATGCTTCCTGTTTATTTTGTTGTTGGAAGAATTCAGTTCCCTGTGGTTGTAGGGTCAAGGTGCCCAGTTGTTTTGCTTATTCTCAGTGAAGAGTCATTCCCGGCTCCCTTCCTCCATCTTCAGATTCAGCAAAGACGTCTAGTCCTTCTGATACCGCATTTCTCTGGCACACTCCTCTGCCTTCTTCCTCTATTTTTAAGGACTTGTGTGATTTGATTGGGCCTACTTGGGTAATCTAAGATAAATTTTCTCTCTCAGAGTCCTTAAACTTAACCACATTGGCAAGTCCCTTTTCAACATGTAAAGAAATTGATTCACAAATTTCCTGGATTAAGTCATGAAGCCATAGGGAGGTTATTATTCTGTCTGCCACAGGTGGGAATGAGGAAGGGCAAAGAAATTGGAGAGAAGAGGGTTTTTAAAGGATGGTGTCTTCATCCAGCAGAAGGGAGCTACTCTAATTACTATTCAAGATAGAGAAAAGTGAGAAAGACAAAATTTGAATTTTTTGATTTTTGTCCCACTTTGTCACTTTTTTCTTCCCAGAAGGATCCCTTTATCTATAGACAGATTTAAATATCATTCAGATCTAAAATTCCTATTTCACACCTTTCACTCTTTATCCCTAGCAGGATTATATTTGGATTATAGGAAATAAGGAATAGAAACACTGATGTACATCTTCAGTTGTTAGTGTAGAAAGGTGTAGTGGGTATCAAGTTGAGGTAACTTAGAGATACAGTATTCAAACAGGGAATTTCTTTCCTGCTTCTAAAACTCACCATCTAAACATTATGGTCTTTAATGGTGAAAAATACAGGCAGAAAGGGAGAGGGCAGTAAAATAGAAAATAAGAAGAATCTTTTGTTGGAAAGAGACATTAAAACATCTTCAAGCAAAACCACAAACTTCTCACATTTATTAATTAAAGGGTCGGCCTTTTAATCATCATTCATCTCAAGTGAGAGTTTTTTTTTTCCCTTTTTATTAATTTTTTCAGCGTAACAGTATTCATTCTTTTTGCACAACACCCAGTGCTCCATGCAAAACGTGCCCTCCCCATCACCCACCACCTGTTCCCCCAACCTCCCACCCCTGACCCTTCAAAACCCTCAGGTTGTTTTTCAGAGTCCATAGTCTCTTATGGTTCGCCTCCCCTCCCCAATGTCCATAGCCCGCTCCCCCTCTCCCAATCCCACCTCCCCCCAGCAACCCCCAGTTTGTTTTGTGAGATTAAGTGAGAGTTCTGGAATGAGCAGTGTTTGTCCATAATATTGAGAAAGAGAGGGATGGTTATGAGTTATAAACTTGTCTGACACAAATATTTAACATCAAATAGCTTGTGTAAATATCTATCTGTGTTAGCAAATATTGTTTGCAATTTTAATTTATCAAAATCACCTAAATGCAGTAATATAATGAATTATTTTTAAGTGAAATAATTTTTAAATAGTTATAATTTGATGTATGCAAGATACTGTACTGGTTTTAAAAATACTTAAGCTGAGTTTATTCATAGTGTATGAATTATTTTTTAGTAATTTTAAACAAGTCTTAATATAGTTTTTAAGATTGTATCTCTTTTTAGTTGTAAAAGTTATAACTCTTTAAAATCTGTTTTTTTTTTGTAAAAACCATTATTTTTCTGATGTATATTTTTGTGCATGAAGAAGTATAAAGGACCAGACCTTAAAATCTCTCTTCTTTGGATAGGCTATCTATTTATTCTACAAAGCATTATATTTCTCTTATTCTTAAAATTACATTTGAATTACTCATTTCTTTATCACATGCATTTTAGTTGATTCCATGATTACATGACTGATATACTAGACTGCAGTTTTACTAAAGTTAGGTGTAGCTTCATTTTAACATCTTAAAGACCGAAGCAACACACTTTTTTTTTCACAGAGAAGTATTTCCACTAATTATTGACTTTCAGTGTTTTACTTTCTCTTGAAGCTCATGAATCCCTTATTGCACAGTTTAGAATAAAGATAAATGATTATTTTACTTCATTTCTATATTTTCCATCCTTAATGCTAACATTTCCTCCTACTCTAACATACAAATACAAAAGATGCCTATGTATATACAAATATACATTCTGTATAATGGTAAATGAATCACAGATCAGGACCAAAAACTTATATGGGCTTATGTTTTCTCAGTAGTAAAATAAAAATAATACTGCCTTTTTTATGAGGCTTTTGGAAGGATTATATGAGGTCATACATGCAGTACACCTAGAACAGTCTCAAATAAAAAACATGTTTATAAAATGTTGATAATAATATTACTACTGCTACTACTACAACTGATATTACCACCATCACCACACCACACCGCACCAAAGCACATCACACCATCACCACACGACGCCATGCCACAACCCACCACACCAGCACCACACCACACCAGCACCACAGCACACCACTGTATTCTGAGTGTGCTGGTGCATCATGCCTCCACCACCAGCGTTTGAGCTTAGGTTCCTGCTGTGCAGCTAACACATGCTCTCACACATTTCAGAACTTGGAATATCCTTGCGGAGACTCCCTGCTGATATTAGTCATCAGAAGCCATCAGCAGATGTTTCTAAGAATTCAGAATAGACTTCTGCCAAGAGAGACTGAAAAGGGAACTGGAGAGAGCTGTGAGCTTTTGCTTTCTGCCCCTGAGATGTCTTACTGCAGAGTAGAAGGTTATCTTAATGACAGCCTCAGAGTTATGAGATCACAGTTACCATTCTGGGACATTGTTTCCTGCCCAGCTTCCCAGCACCTCGACAACAGCTGCAGCTAGCTAGTGAGGAGAAAGGAGTGCAGTTTTGTTCGTAATTATCCAGTACTTGCTCTTAACATTATAGGTAGTTTAGCTTCTGGGCATCTTTAACCAATGTGGAGGAAAGTCACTTGGAGAATCTGGTTATTCTCAACAACCAGAGTCATGCATGGTGCACATATTATCAAAGTGCACAATTCGGGTAATCTCTTTGCTCTGCATTACATATATTGTTTGCATTTCAGCCTCTTCCTGACCGAACCCAATAACATAACCAATCACATTGCGTGATACAAGGGGAAAAGATAGCAGACAGAGCAAAGTCTGCAGATACAGGATGTGGTACCTCTTTTTTTTTTTTTTTTTGCTTATAACCTCTTTATAAACTCTAGTCTGTGATGTTCTCTATCATACAAGAGCAACCGTATAAAATGTTATATATCTTAGAGTGACCAGATGAGCACCTATATTATAAATTCTGAATTTGTCGCAGGGAATCCTACATTTTCACTGATTAGAAAGCTGGTCTACAATAGAGTCAATTAAAAAAAAAAAAAAAAAAGACTAATTTCCTGCCTTTAGGAAGCTTCCAGCTAGGGATTTAAACAAAAAGAGAAGAGTAAATGCAAAAATTAACAGTCACAACTTGAAAGAAACACTGTGGTTGGAATAAAAGAGAGCCTGCTTAGAATTGTCAGAGAAGGGGCACCTGGGTGGCTCAGTTGGTTAAGCAACTGCCTTTGGCTCAGGTCATGATCCTAGAGTCCCAGGATCCAGTCACACAATGGGCTCCCTGCTCGGCGGGTGGTTTGCTTCTCCCTTTGACCTCTCCCTTCTCATGCTCTCTCCTCTCATTCTATCTCTCAAATAAATAAATAAAATCTTAAAAGAAAAGAAAAGGAAAGGATTGTCAGGCAAGACCCTTCAGAGCAGGGGAGACTTAAGACAGCATTGAAGGAGGACAAAAGACTTAGCAATGCAAAGAGAAGGGTGTCTGGAACAAAATTAAAATTGTTTGCAAAGGTCCATGAAGACCTTGCTGTCTCCTAGAACTTAAAAGATGACAATGATACTGTGGCATAGTGGGTAAGAGCATAATTGAAAAAATAGAGGAGGTAGAGCTGAATAAGACCCAGATCATACAAGGCATTCTGGAATGTATCCAAAAATGTAATGAGAAGTATGACCTAACCAGCTGCCCTTTTACTTCATGCAGGTTTCTCTCAAATGTCACCTTCTTTCCTCCATCACTGACCATCTCCTTCACTCTCTGTCTCCATGCTTTTTCTTTATAGCATTCCATAACACCTATGAATATTTGAAGACCTTAAATTACATTATAGTTTATAATACTTTTGTATTGTATTTTGTATCTTTTGTGTATTTCTGTAATGAACAGAGGAGAGTTTTTCCATACCCCCAGCAGTAGAAAAGGGTGTGGTAAAGTGTAGGTTCTAAACTGATATTCATAGAATGAATTAAATAAATTTAGAGTGTTTTCGTAGAAACTTACAGTATCTGATTTACATTTCAATGTAACATCTAAAAATTAAGTTGGAGACTTATTAATTGAAGTGTAATTCTCAAAAAAGGAAACAGTAGTATATCTACCTCTCTTCACTTTTATCCCAACCACTTGCCACAAAGAGTATTCCTTCATGGACCGAGAACCATTCTTCCTGGATAGCTGTGGCAAGCAGCGGTTTCAGTAGCAAATAGTTCCTATTGTACCCTGACTTCTTGGACTTCTACCTAAATTGCTTACTTGATAAGATAATTTAGGAGGTAAACAAGGTTTTCTGCAAATATTAACTGATAAAAAAAATCCATTAATCAATGACTAGAAGAAATTAAATAAACAAAATCTTGACAACAAACACTGAGTTGAGAAGCTAATATGTAGCCTGCTTCCTCTTGGAAGTCATATGAAAAAAAAAATAAGAATAAACTGAGGATGAGAATTAGAACCTATTCTGTGGTTCACTATATATGTGTATAGTATCTGATTTTTCACTACCATGTTTGTATATTTAATCATTTTGACCTAATAAAAGTTTTTAAATATTTTATTTATTGTTCATTTGAGAGAGAGTGAGAGAGCACAGGCCGGGGGCAGGGAACCAGCAGAGGGAGAGTGAGAAGTGGGCTCCTCACTTAGCAGAGAGCCTGATCAAGGCTCAATCCTGGGACCCAGGGATCATGACTTGAGCTGAAAGCAGACAACTGACTGAGCAGCCCAGGTACCCAAGATCTAGTACAATTTTTAAATAAAGCTTTAAGTCAAATATCATCATAAAAATAGATATATAGAGAGAAATAGAGAAATAAGTACTCTAGATCAAGCTGACCTCATTATTGACAGACAAACCCAGTAAAATAGCTCTTCTTGTAAAATTCACTTTAATAGACTCATTTATATTTGTTTTCAAAAAGTTTTGATGTGTGCAACCTAACATATACAAATTTATGATGAATAGCCTCCTAAAACCAAAAACATTATCTGTAAGTATTTCCTTCAAAATTCTTAAGTTGAAGTTGGTAATTTATATGTATTATGAAATCTGCTGCCATCTATGAGGGCTTTCTCTGTATCAAGTACAATATGTGTTTTTTACAAACTTTGTTTAATGGAATGCCAACTTCAACTTTAGGCAGTATGAATTATCAGCACTCTTTTATAGATATCAGAGACTTTTTCCCCAAATAACACAACATTCATTGACAAAGATAGACTTAAAATGTAGGCATTGCTCATGCCCCTAGCTGTATCACCCTAGTCTCCCAAATATGCATAGCTTGGTATTAATATTAAAGCATCATTAATTAATTTATTTAAAAACATCATCGAAGATCCATTTGAAAGTTATGCTGATTATATTAGCACAGAATGTTTTTTTTTTTTTGCATTGCTAACAGTGTTCATTTTATTAATTTTTTTTTTCTCATTTTATTTATTTTTTCAGCGTAACAGTATTCATTCTTTTTGCACAACACCCAGTGCTCCATGCAAAACGTGCCCTCTCCATTACCCACCACCTGTTCCCCCAACCTCCCACCCCTGACCCTTCAAAACCCTCAGGTTGCCCCAACCTCCCATCCCTGACCCTTCAAAACCCTCAGGTTGTTTTTCAGAGTCCATAGTCTCTTATGGTTCGCTTCCCCTCCCCAATGTCCATAGCCCGCTCCCCCTCCCCCAATCCCACCTCCCCGCAGCAACCCCCAGTTTGTTTTGTGAGATTAAGAGTCATTTATGGTTTTGGGAGGGAGACAAACCATAAATGACTCTTAATAGCACAGAATGTTTTATATAATGATCAGAAGCTAGAGATTTATGCAAGCATAAATAAATGACAGAAAAGAACGAAAAATTTTGTATATTGTATTGTAGATTTAATATTTGATGCGTTTTTTCATTTTTATGTAGCTTCTTCCCTTCAGTGAAACATTTGTAGTGCCATATTTAATCTGTCATTGTTACATACCAGCAAACCCCTAAAGGGGAACAGTGTACAGATACAAAAGGCATAAAAAATAAAACAAAGCTGAAAGCTTTTAACATTCCATCAATATCTTCTTGTGTCTCCAGAACCCCCTTTCGCCTGTCTCTAAAATATGAGCCCTTGTAAGAATTGAAACTATTAACTGATGCTGGCAGCAAAATGGGTGAACCTGAAGAATTCCTTAGGCTGGCACATCCCATTTTTGAATGGTCTAGTCCAGAGTCTTAGAATATATCTTCTATAATAAAAAGTCCTTGAAACAAATAATACATTATATGTTAATAAAAAAATCCAAGTATAATGTTACAGTGTATAATCTTTCTGGAATATGAGTGATTAATGATTTCCTCTAAAATAAGATGAATTCAAAATGAATAAATGTTGGATTTGCATGTGTCATATTTGAGACTTTCATATCTTTCACAAATTCCTTGTATATTTACCTTTGTATATTTCCTTTTTACAAAGATAAGCAAATTCAAATGATTACTAAATAAGTATTGAACATTAATTTTCCATACACACACACACACACACACACCCCACACCCACATAATACTCATATAACACATATCACAAAAGCAGTCAAATTTTTAGGATTACTCTAAAATACATGTTTTTTAATCAAACACACTGCATATTCTGCTTTGTCTAAGTTAGACTTTATACCCAATACAATTTGATTAAATAGTCCTGTGATGTATGGCTTTCTTTAAAAAAAAAAAAAAAAAGATTTATTTATTTGAGAGACAGCATGTAGGGGTAGGGGTAGAGGGAGACAGAGACCCTCAAGTAGACTCCCATTCATCCCAGAGCCCCACACAGGGCTCCTGGAGGGGCTTGATCCCACCACTGACTCTGAGATCATGACCCCAGCAGAAACCAAGAGTCCCATGCTTAACCGACTGAGCACCCAGCTCCCCAAAGCATAGATTTTTGAGTTGGCTTTTGAATACCACTTTTTAAAAATTAATTCATCCATCCCTCCATCCATTCATTTACTTGTGTTAGTAATCACTATACCCAGCATGACCCAGAGATCAAATACTGTATGCTGTTCTGACTGAGCCAGGCATGCCATTAAATAATGCCTTTATATATACATATATAAAGAGGAAAGGGGAAAAATTACTATAATCATTTTTATTTGGGGTAAAGAAATCCACTGCTTTCAGCACCTGCTTTCACACCCAAGTTTGGGTCTTGATCTCTCTAACTCTGCCCTGCTCTTTTTTCCTCAAATGCAGATTGTTCCCACTGCCACATGGAGCATACAAAAAGCAATTACAGCCCTGTCAACACTATATTCAAAACTCATTATTCGCTGCTTCTCATTTAGAAGATAAAGCTCAAAGTCCATAACATGATGGGGTCCCTACATCTATCTTTTGCTTTCCTTCTCATCACTTCCTGTTTAGCAGTTTATATTACAGAAACAAAAAAGGATATATATTTTTTTCCATTGTGACATTTTTGTGCTCTCCCCTAGAAAGATCTTACCCATTTCTCTACCTTACTTTGTACTGCATGGGAATTCCTTCTTTGAGGAAATCTTTCCACTTAATGCTCCACTTGGATTCGATGGCTCTCCTCTCTGCTTCCATGTGATCCCGCATGTCCATATCCCGAAGCACATAAGATGTGGTATTAGGCTTTAACTTGTTTCTGTCTTGTCTCCCCATTGGACTGCGATTGCCAAGGTCTGGAAAGTATATGAAAAAAGAAGTGCTTTAATTAAATGTCAAATTGATTATGTAACTCTACATTGCCTACCTTAAACTTAATTAAACTTTGTGTATTTTGTATATATGCATATATTATGCATTCTGGATTTCCTCATCTGGTAGCAAAAATACTTGTAAATATCTGAGTGAATTATTGTCATTCTGAAACAAACATAATGGAGAAAAGCTGCTTCCAGGAAAGATAAATTCTTAGCAGCATAGAGTTTGGAGAAGGCTCTCTTTTCTTTGAATCATAGTGGGGTTTTCAAAAAAAGAACTTCATTTTCAGGATCATGGTGAACATATGTGAACAGCTGTTTTATGATGATTAGCTTATCATGGCTAATAATAGCTGCCATCTATGAGGGCTTTCTCTGTATCAAGTACAATATGTGTTTTTTACAAACTTTGTTTAATGGAATGCCTACTTCAGCTTTAGGCAGCATGAATTATCAGCACTCTTTTATAGATATCAGAGACTTTTTCCCCAAATAACACAACATTCATTGACAAAGATAGACTTAAAATGTAGGCATTGCTCATGCCCCTAGCTGTATCACCCTAGTCTCCCAAATATGTATAGCTTGGTATTAATATGAAAGCATCATTAATTAAATTATTTAAAAACATCATCGAAGATCCATTTGAAAGTTATGCTGATTATATTAGCACAGAATGTTTTATATAATGATCAGAAGCTAGAGAAATACTGAGGAATTTCATTAGCTTTCAGATTTGTGTTGATGCAAAGAAAATACAGATTTTACCATAGAAGATAAAATAGCTGAAACCAATCTATGCTTCCTATACCTTTATCCCAAGAAATCGACCCAATAATTGGATCTTAAATTTCATAACTTAAGGAATCGACATAGTAATTGGTTCTTAAATTTTGTAACTTATCTCCTCTTGCCATCACGTCTTAATACATAAGACATATGTCCCACATCATACGACATATTTACAAACTGTGTTATTATATATCAGGTATTTGGCAGGCAGACAGTATTTGCTACATTGCAGACCTTTACTATGCAAATGGAAACTACTGAGATGTTAAAACATTTGGATTGTGGTATTAGGCCAACCTGCTTCTGATTTTTGGGAGGATTTTTTTTCTGTTGGATGTTGCTGCTCTAGGATTTCAGTGTCTCTCTGTATTACAACCACTACTGCTCCTCAAACTGGTTGTTTCTATTTCTTTTGTAGCCCTCTGCCAGAACAGGTGGCAAAGCTTAGATCTCATGTCTATACTTTAAATGCAATTAGTGATAGAGAACAGAATATCTGACTTTATTGGGAACTATGCTGTGCTTCTTACCAAGATTCTAACTCTTCAAACACAAGGTGGATATTCAAGTGCTGAGCGGCTAAACTAATGTGCACATATATACTATAGAAACTTCTAGGATTAAAATAAAGCAATACATATGGTACTGAGCCTAGTGACTCATACAATATAAATACTTGCTAATATTTCAAATTTCATGAGTAATGGATATAAAACATATAGTTTAATGGGAATTCCACATGACTTCATGAAGTGTAATAATGTAAAAGTCTTGGTTTTAAATACTGTGAATGATACAGAGAATAAAAAATATGAAAATTAGGTTATAGACCACTTCTTTCAAAGTATCTTATGAAAACTTATATCTTAAGAATTATGAGAAATGGATCTACTATGTATTTAGTATCTAATCCTGATTACAGATTTCTTACTTCTGGAAAGCAATGTTGAAATGCACGAGATTATTCTTTTTTAAATTATTTTTATGAACATATATCCTATTATTTGCCCCAGGGGTTCAGGTCTATGAACCATCAGGCTTACAAATTTCACAGCACTTTTCATATCACATACCCTCCCCAATGTCCATAACCCAGCCACCCTCTCCCTACCCTCCTTTGCCGAGCAACCCTCAGGTTGTTTCCTGAGATTTAGAATCTCTTATGGTTTGTCTCCTTCCTAATCCCATCTTGTTTCATTTATTTCTTCCCTAACATGACCCCCCCCATGACCTGCCTCTCAAATTCCTCATATCAGAGATCATACAATAACTGCTTTTATCTGATTGACTTATTTCGCTCAGCATAATACCCTCTACCTCCATCCACATCATTGCAAATGGCAAAATTTCATTTCTTTTGATAGCTGCATAGTATTCCATCATGTGTGTGTGTGTGTGTGTGTGTGTGTATACACACATACATATATACCACTTCTTCTTTATCCATTCATCTGTTGATGGACCTCTAGGTTCCTTCCATAGTTTGGCTATTGTGGACATTGCTGCTATAAACATTCAGGTGCACATGCCCTTTTGGATCGCTGCATTTGTATCTTTAGGGTAAATACCCAATAGTGTGTTTTCTGGGTCATAGGATAGATCTATTTTCAACTTTTTGAGGAACCTCCATGCTATTCTCCAGAGTGGCTGCAGCAGCTTGCATTCCCACCAACAGGAGGGTTTCCCCTTTCTCCACATCCTTGCCAACATCTTTCGTTTCCTGGCTTATTAGTGTTAGCCATTCTGACTGGTGTGAGATGGTATCTCATTGTGCTTTTGATTTGTATTTTCCTGAAGCCGACTGATATGGAGAACATTTTCTTGTGCCTGTTGGCCATCTGGATGTCTTCTTTGCAGAAATGTCTGTTCATGTCTTCTGCCCTTTTCTTGATTGGTTTATTTCTTCTTTGGGTGTTGAGTTTTATAAGTTATTTATAGATTTTGGATACTAGCCCTATATCTGACAGGTCATTTGCGAATATGTTCTGCCATTCTGTCAGTTGTCTTTTGGTTTTGTTGGCTGTTTCCTTTGCTGTGCCTTTGTCTTGATAAAGTCCCAATAGTTCATTTTTGCCCATGCTTCCCTTGCCTTTGGTGATGTTTCTAGGAAAAGTTACTGTGGCTAAGGTTGAAGAGGTTGCTGACTGTGTTTTCCTCAAGGATTTTAATGGATTCCCGTCTCACATGGAGGTCTTTCATCCATTTTGAGTCTATTTGTGTGTGTGATATAAGGAAATGGTCCATTTTCATTCTTCTGCATGTGGCTGTCCAATTTTCCCAACACCATTTGTTGAAGAGACTGTCTTTTATCCACTGGACATTCTTTCAAGCTTTGTAGAAGATTAGTTGACCATAGAGTTGAGGGTCTATTTCTTGGCTCTCTATTCTGCTCTGTTGATCTGTGTGTCTGCTTTTGTGTCAGTACCATACTGTCTTGATGATGACAGTGTTGTAATAGAGCTTGAAGTCTGGAATTTTGATGCCACAAACTTTAGCTTTCTTTTTCAACATTCCTCTATTGGGGTCTTTTCTGGTTCCATATAAATTTTAGGATAATTTGTTCCATTTCTTTGAAAAATATTGATGGTATTTTGATAGGGATGCACTAAATTTGTAAACTGCTTTAGGTAGCATAGACATTTTCACAATATTTTTTCTTCCAACCCATGAGCATGGAATGTTTTTACATTTCTTTGTGTCTTCCTCAATTTCTTTCATGCATAACTTTATAGTTTTCTGAGTACAAATTTTTTGCCTCTTTTGTTGGGTTTATTCCTAGGTATCTTATGGTTTTGTTTTTTTTAATATTTTATTTATTTGACAGAGAGAAATCACAACTAGGCAGAGAGGCAGGCAGAGAGAGAGGAGGAAGCAGGCTCCCTGCGGAGCAGAGAGCCCAATGTGGGGCTTGATCCCAGGACCCTGGGATCATGACCTGTGCCGAAGGCAGAGGCTTTAACCCACTGAGCCACCCAGGCGCCCCTATCTTATGGTTTTGAGTGAAATTATGAAAGAGGTTGAGTCCTTAATTTCTCTTTCCTCCATCTTGCCATTGTTCTGTAGAAATGCAATTGATTTCTGTGCATTGATTTTGTATCCTGACACTTTACCAAATTCCAGTATGAGTTCTAGCAGTTTAGGA
Source organism: Meles meles (assembly GCF_922984935.1). Lineage (NCBI taxonomy): Eukaryota > Metazoa > Chordata > Mammalia > Carnivora > Mustelidae > Meles > Meles meles. The sequence continues at coordinate 26,261,456 of NC_060066.1, forward strand.
GTGGAGTCTTTTGAGTTTTCATATAAAGTATCATATCATCTGCAAAGAGTGATAGTTTGACTTCTTCTTTGCCAATTTGGATGCCTTTTATTTCTTTTTGTTGTTTGTAGGCCAAGGCTAGGACTTCTTAGTACTATGTTGAATAGCAGTGGTGATAGTGGACATCACTGCCGTGTTCCTGACTTTAAGGGAAAAAGTCTGTTTTTCCCCATTGAGTATGATATTTGCTGTGGGTTTTTCATAGATGGCTTTGATGGTATTGAGGTCTGTACCCTCTATCCCTACAATTTTAAGAGTTTTGATCATGAAAGGATGTTGCACATTGTCAAATGCTTTTTCAACATCTATAGAGAGTATCATATGGCTCTTGTTCTTTCTTTTATTAATGTATTTTATCACATTGGTTGATTTACAGATGTTGAACCAACCTTGCAGCCCAGGAATACATCCCATTTAGTCATGGTGAATAATCCTTTTAATGTACTGTTGGCTAGTATCTTGGTGAGAATTTTCCCATCTATGTTCATCAAAGATATTGGTCTGTAATACTCTTTTTTGATGGGTTCTTTGCCTGGTTTTGGGATCAAGGTAATGTTGGCCTCATAAAATGAGTTTAGAAGTTTTCCTTCCATTTCTATTTTTTGGAACAGTTTCAGGAGAATAGGAATTAATTCTTCTTTAAACATTTGGTAGAATTCCCCTAGGAAGCCATTTGGCCCTGGGCTCTTGTTTTTTGGGAGATTTTTGATGACTGCTTCAATCTCCTTACTGGTTATGGGTCTGTTCGGGTTTTCTATTTCCTCCTGCTTCAGTTTTGGTAGTTTATATGTCTCTAGGAAGGCATCCATTGCTTCCAGATTGTCAAATTTGCTGGCATATAGTTGCTCATAATATGTTCTCCTAATTGTTTGTATTTCTTTGGTGTTAGTCGTGATCTCTCCTGTTTTCATTCATGATTTTATTAATTTGGGTTCTTGTTCTCTCTCTCTTTTTGGATAAGAAAAGCCTGAGGATTTATCAATCTTATTAATTCTTTCAAGGAACCAGCTCCTACTTTTGTTGATTTGTTTTACTGTTCTTTTGGTTTCTATTTCATTTATTTCTGCTCTGATATTTATGATTTCTCTTTTCCTGTTGGATCTGGGCTTTCTTTCCTGTTCTTTTTCCAGCTCATTTAGGTGTAGAGTTAGGTTGTGTACTTGAGACCTTTCTTGTTTCTTGAGAATGACTTGTAGTGCCATGTACTTTCTTCCCAGGACCTACTTTGCTGTGTCCCAAAAATTTTGAACAGTTGTGTTTTCATTTTCATTTGTCTCCATGAATTTTTTCAATTCTTCTTTAATTTCCTGGTTGACCCATTCATTCTTTAGTAGGATGCTCGTTAGCCTCCATGTATTTGAGTTATTTCCAACTTTCCTCTTGTAATTGAGTTCTACCTTCAGAGCATTGTGGTCTGAAAATATGCAGGGAATCAGCCCAATCCTTTAGTACTGGTTGAGACCTGATTTGTGACCCAGGATGTGATCTATTCTAGAGAATGTTCCATGTGCACTAGAGAAGAATGTGTATTCTGTTGCTTTGGCATGAAATGTTCTGAATATATCTGTGATGTCCATCTGGTCCAGTGTGTCATTTAAGGCCTTTATTTCCTTGTTGATCTTTTGCTTGGATGATCTGTCCATTTCAGTGAGGGGAGTGTTAAAGTCACCTACTATTATTGTATTATTATTGATGTGTTTCTTTGATTTTGTTATTAATTGGTTTATATAATTGGCTGTTCCCATGCTAGGGGCATAGATACTTAAAATTGTTAGATCTTCTTGTTGGACAAACCCTTTAAGTATGATATAGTGTCCTTCCTCATCTCTTATTATACTCTTTGGCTTAAAATCCAATTGATCTACTATAGGGATTGCCACCTAGCTTTCTTTTGATGTCCATTAGCATGGTAAAATTTTTCCACTCCCTCACTTTAAATCTGGAGGTTTCTTTTGGTCTAAAATGAGTTTCTTGTAGACAGCATATCCATGGGTATTGGTTTTTTTTTTTAATCCATTGATACCCTATTTCTTTTTTTTTTTCTTTTTTTAAAAGATTTTATTTATTTATTTGACAGACAGAGATCACAAGTAGGCGGAGAGGCAGCAGAGAGAGAAGGGGAAGCAGGTTCCCTGCTGAGCCAAAATCTGATGCAGGGCTTGATCCCAGGACCCTGAGACCATGACCTAAGCCAAAGGCAGAGGCTTTAACTCACTGAGTCACCCAGGCAGCCCCTCCCCATGTCTTTTTTTTTTTTTTAAAGATTTTATTTATTTATTTGACAGAGAGAGATCACAAGTAGGCAGAGAGGCAGGCAGAGAGAGAGGAGGAAGCAGGCTCCCCACGGAGCAGAGAGCCTGATACGGGGCTCGATCCCAGGACCCTGAGATCATGACCTGAGCCGAAGGCAGCGGCTTAATCCACTGAGCCACCCAGGCGCCTCATCCCCATGTCTTTTGACTGGGGCATTTAGCCCACTTATTTTCAGGGTAACTATTGAAAGATATTAAGTTAGTACCATTGTATTGACTCTAAGGTGACTATTACTCTATATTGTCTCTGTTCCTTACTGGTCTACTACTTTGAGGCTCTCTCTTTGCTTAGAGGACATCTTTTAGTATATCCTGTAGGGCTGGTTTGATGTTTGTAAATTCTTTCAATTTTTGATTGTCCTGGAAGCTTTTTATCTATTTCAATTTCAATCTATTTTCAATGACAGCGAGGCTGGATATAGTATTCTTGGCTGCATATTTTTTCTCATGTAGTGCTCTAAATATATCATGCCAAACCTTTCTGTCCTGCCAGTCTAATATTTCTACCATTATATGTTACAGACCTCTTGTCCCAAGCTGCTTTCAGGATTTTCTTTGTCATTATAAGTCTTACTATTAGATGACTAGGTATGGACCTATTTTTATTGATTTTGAGGAGTGTTCTCTGTGCCTCCTGGATTTTGATACTTGTTCCCTTTGCCATATGGGGGAAATTGTCTACTATAATTTGCTACAATATACCTTCTGCCCCCTCTCTCTTTCTTCTTCCTTTGGGATCCCAATTATTCTAATATTGTTTCATCTAATGTTATCATTATCTCTCGAATTCTCCCCTTGTAGTCCAGTAGCTCTTTGTCTCTCTTTTGCTCAGCTTCTTTATTCTCCATCATTTGATCTTCTATATCAGTAATTATCTCTTTTGCTTCATTTATTCTAGCAGTAAGAGCCTCCATTTTTTTAAAAGATTTTATTTATTTTATTTGACAGACAGAGGTTACAAGTAGACAGAGAGGCTGGCAGAGAGAGAGGAGGAAGCAGGCTCCCTGCTGAGCATAGAGCCTGATGCGGGGCTCGATCCCAGGACCCTGAGATCATGACCTCAGCTGAAGGCAGAGGCTTTAACCCACTGAGCCACCCAGGCGCCCCAAGAGCCTCCATTTTTTATTGCACCTCATTAATAGCTTTTTAAATTTCAACTTGGTTAGATTTTGGTTCTTTTATTTCTCCAGAAAGGGATTTTATTTCTTCAGAAAGGGATTCTCTAATATCTTCCATGCCTTTTTCCGACCCAGCTAGCTCATTGAGAATTGTTATTCTGAGCTCTAGTTCTGACATATCACCAATGTTCATATTGAATTGGTTTCTAGCCATAAGTACTGCCACTTGTTCTTTTTTTTTTTTTTTTTTGTGGTAAGTTTTTCTGCCTTGTCATTTTACCCAGATAAGAATATATAAATGAGAGAATAAAATACTAAAAGGGTAGTAAAAACCCTAGAAATATATATGCTACCAAATCAGAAGACACCCAAAACTGGGGGAAGAAGAATGGGGGGGAAAGAAAATAAAAATTTAAAAAATACATATATATATAATGTTTAATATATGTATATAATATATATATCATTTATATGTATATTAGACTCGTGAATAGAACAGAGCCACCCACTTTGGCTCTGTTCTATTCAAACCAAAGAATACACTTTGGGTGTATTCTTGTCTCTTAGAAGAAACAACCTCCAATAATTATAAAGAAGGAAAAACGTATACATATACAAAAATAAGGGAAAACATGATAATAGGATGGAATATGACTGTACAGATGAAAATTTTTAAAAAATTCTAAAAAAGGAATTGCTAAGATAAGTTGGTTGGATAAAAAATGTAAAAAAGATGTGGAGAGAATGTGATCAGGCTGGGGACTAGAACAAACCCATATGCTAGATTTAGGGTATGTTTAGATCTATTGGAATAAGTTGTATCTCAAAATTTTAAGGAAAAAAAACCCTATATGTATGCAATAAATAAGGTCAAATACAATGAAGGAGTAAAATATGACTACAACAATGAAAATTTTAAAAGATTTTTTTAAAAATGTATTGATAAGATAAAATAGTTAAAAAAAAATTAAAAGAGGAAAGAGGACAAGTTAAAAAGATGAATAAGAAAAAAAATTAAAAAACTTAAGTTTGTAAGACTAAAGGATCATGGGAAGAAAGCAATGAATTCTATGCATTGCTTCCCCTAGCTCAGGAGTTCTGTAGTTCTCATTGATTGGTGAAGTTGGTCTTGGTTTGATATTCTTGCTGATCTTCTTGGGGGGGGGTGCTGTTGCAGTGATTCTCAAACATCTTTGCCTGAGTCGGAATTGCACCACCCTTTCCAGGGCCAGGCTAAGTAATCTACTTGGGTTCACTCTCGATAACTTTTGTTCCCTGAACATTTTCCGTAGAGTTTTGGAGGTTGGGAATGAAAATGTCAGCCTCTTAATCTCTGGCCAGAGGAGCTGAGAGCTCAGGGACACATTCCCCAGTGCGCCATCAGAGAAAAGCAGCCAAACCCTCCCATCTCCCTGGTCTCCGGCTGCACCCCGTCCGAGCTCACCCGGCCTGTGACTGAATGGTTCTATCTCTGGCGCACAGCCCCATTTGGAGTCTCCAATCCCAGAAGATTCCTACTGTGCCCTCCTGTGCTGCTCTTCCTGGAGGAGGAGAAGGGGGGTCTCTCCAGATCTGCCACGTATGGGGTCCGTGCTTGAAGAGCAGTGGTCTGACTGTGTCTTGGATCAAGGTTTTAAGGTAACCCTAGGCTGAGAGCTCAATCCTTGACTCTGTCTCTGTAGCTGGCTTCCCCTCTTCGATACCTCCAGCTCTGCCGCACTCAGACACCCCCAGTCTTTCTTCGACCCCACGGGTCCTGAGACCACACTGTCCCTGCACCCCCTCTAAGCGTCTGGAGCAATGTCCCTCAGTGGAGTAGACTTCTGAAAGTTCTGATTTTGGGCTCTTTTGCTCCACTCCTTGCCAGGAGCCAGCCCCTCCCCTCCACAGTCTATCTTCCTGATTTTTCGGTTTCACTTCTCCGCATGTCCTACCTTCCAGAAAGTGGTTGATTTTCTGTCCTAGAATTGCTGCTCTTCTTCTTCTCTTCTATCTCCTGTTGAATTTGTAGGTGTTTGGAATGGTTTGATAACTATCTATCTGAACTCCTGGGACCTAATGATATTTCAGTGTGTTACTCTTCCACCATCTTTCTTCCTCCACATGAGATTATTCTTAATCGACTATGTGAGTAGCTTAAAAGTTTTTAACATAACTCTCAATAAGCAGCACTATGTAAGCCATTTAGAATCATTTCTCTACAAATGGAAGTCAAGAGAGTGGCTTATTGGTTAAGATAAATCAAGACAATTATAGATTATTTCTACGTTTCAATGGCATATTTTATTATCACAACTTTTTTTCAGCAATCCCATGAGCTAACTGCAGTTTTCTTTTCCCACCCACAAATTATAATTAGGAAAAAATAAGGGAGGGATATGTATGACATTGCTTTCTCTACAAATATTCATTATATTCTTCCAGTTTCCCTAGTAAATGTTTCAGCCCTACTACCAACTAAACAAGTAGGGGAAGTGTTCTTGATACATTAATATTTGTTGATTTTTTATTAGATTTGCATTTTATTTCCACATTAAGCAAAAATAAAAGGATATAAAATGTCTATTTGGTCAATTCCCATATTAAGAGAGAATCCATAAAAAGAAAATTTCACATCAGACTCCTGATGTTACTTATTACATTCCTTTATAAACAAAGTTTTTTATTTGTTTTTCTAAATTATCTTTATACCTTCTAATTTTTTTCCTTTTGGAAATATTTCAGTATACTATTTTTGAGTTTATTATGTTTTATTTATATTAAAGTCTCCAATTGAGGCAAATTAGTTTTTATTTTTTAATGCATAAACTTTACTTTAAAGGTCTATTCCAGTAAAAATATTTAAACTAAGTCTACACAAATCAAATTAAAATGAATGTGTTCTACAAATTCAATTAGACTATTCCAGCTTCGCAGTGATTGGGTGTCATTGAAATTATTCAAGAATTACAAATGTCTAAAATTTCAAGTGACAGCTCAGTGGTTAAGTGCTTATCTGAAAGTATATGGACTAGTTAGTAATTAATTTATCACTTAATTTAAAATGAAGTAGGGTTCTCACTGTTATATATATAAATGTGTGAATCTCAGTTACAATTCTGGCAAAATAAAATCTACCATTAAATGGGTGTCTAAATCCTTTGGGACATTATTATACAATAATGACTGTCAAGGGTTTGGCATAGAAATAGCAATCAAACTATCAGTCATTTATTTGATAGCTAATTTGTCTCTACTAGCTGATTAGGCTTTTAAAGGCATAGAAAGGAGGCATTCCCTAATTTTGAATGCAATATATTGTGAACTGGTTTGGGGTAAAGTGGACCGTGGGATTTCTTCTTTTGACAGGATGACAGATCAGGTATTCTGAGAGGGCCTCCAACTGAAAAACAAGAAACATATTTTTCAGTGCATTTCTGGTTTAGAAGAAATCAGAGAAAATCTACAAGGCTATGCATAGATACTGTATAAACACACATAAATAGATACACACATAATGAAAAGAACATGAACTGAAATGAAAATAGGAGATGAAATGGGAAGAAAACTTGGTTTTCCTTGGAGCAGATGGCAATAAATCTCTGGAATGAGATGACTAAGACGGAGGCCTAGTCTCCTTGGATCAATAGGTGAAGAAGCTAAACTTGAAATTTAGCATTTATTTAAAACCCTCAGAGAATGTTAAAATGGCACCAGCTTGGTAGTAACTCTTGGATTCAATTAGCATGAAATGAATAAAATTATACCCAATTTAGGGCCTCAGGATTCTCAAAGCTTAAGCTCAAATAAATACGCTTTTACTATTAAATATAGCTAAACACATACGGAAGAAAGCTATCATGAATGAGTCACTAGAAATAACAGAGTTTTTTTGGGAAATGAGGGCATTTGAAAACCCTCCAGTATATGGTAGAATTTAGAAAGTCACATGCATGTGCAAGACAAGGTGCATGTTCAGAAAACCTGAGAAGACCTTAAGCTTTCACCACTAGCTGATCTATAAGCCTAGTGTAAGCATCAAATGAAAGCTAAGGAGACTTGCAAATGGTCTGGCTAAGTATTAAACAAGTGTGGGGCAACTGAGCCTATTCTCAAAGACTGGGAAAGGTCTTGTCATAGTTTGCATATTTGTATTCACTCAAAATTCATGTGTTGAAATCTTAATGCCCAATATGATGGTATTAGGAGATGGGCCTTTAAGAAATACTTAGGTCCAAAGGATGAAAAAAAATTTTTTTTTCCATTCATGAGGAAGAGTCTTCTAACCAGACACTAAATCAGCCAGCATCTTGATCATAGACTTTCCAGCCTTAAGGACTGTGATAATTTTTTGTTTGTTTGTTTATAACTCATCCACTTTATGGTATTTTTGTTACCATAGCCTAAAAATACTTAAAGTGATTGCTTTTTAAGCTCCTTGTATTTAAAAAAAATCAATTCCGGAAAAAATATTGTATGGACACAAGTTAAACTTTCAACAATCAAAAACAGTAAATCCTGGAGAAAGGAGAGAACCTGATTTCCAGAATTACTGCATTATAATATTCAAATGTCCAGTTTCAACAACAACAGAATAATTGCAAAGCATACAAAGAAGCAGAAACATATGAGCATTCAAAAGAACACATTTATTTGACCAAAAAAATCCCTGAAGAAAGTTCAGTTATTGAGTGTTAAACAAAGATTTATCATGATTTTATTAATTATGCTCAAAGAATATGGACAAAGAATCGAAGGGAACCATAAAAATGATATATGAATAAAATCAGAATATCAATAAGGAGATATAAATTATAAAAAGAATCCAAATAGGAATTTTGGGAATTCAAAATATAAAAGTGAAGTGAAAAACTTAACTAGAGAAGTTCAATAGCAGATTTGACCAGGCAGAAGACAGAATTAGTAAACTTGAACAATTTTTTGGACAATTAAAATTATCCAGTCTGAAAAATAAAAGGAAAAATTATAAATAAATAAACAATGAAATGGCATAAGAGATATGAACAAGTTAGTAAAAATGTATTATGAGAATCTTACAAAGATGCAGAAGGAATATTTAAAGAAGTGGTGGTCAAAAACTTCCCAAATGTGAGTAATACATGAATCTACACATTAGAAGCTCAAGAAACTCCAAGTAAGCTCTAAGAGTTTCATACATGGACAAATCATAGTTAAATTGCTGAAAGATATAGACAAAGAGAATCTTGAAAGCATGAGGAAAGAAGTCACTGGTCATGTGCAAGAAATCCTAAAATATTAACAGCTGATTTTTAATAAGAAAAACACATGGAAAGCAGAAAACCATAAGATAGCATATTTAAAGGATGAAAGAACAAGATTTTTTTTTTTAAAGATTTTGTTTATTTGACAGACAGAGATCACAAGTAGGCAGAGAGGCAGGCAGAGAGAGAGGGAGAAGCAGGCTCCCCGCTGAGCAGAGAGGTGGATGTGGGGCTCGATCCCAGGACCCTGGGATCATGACCTGAGCTGAAGGCAGAGGCTTTAACCCACTGAGCCACCCAGGTGCCCCAAGAACAAGAATTTTTGACAGATACAAATTTCTCTCTCTCTGCCTGCCTCTCTGCCTACTTGTGATCTCTGTCAAATAAATAAATAAACTCTTTTAAATAAACAAATAAATAAAGTAGAATGAAAAGAAACTAATATTTAGAGTATATAATCAATAGCAATAGAACAACCTAATTTAAAAATGGGTAAAAGACTTGAATAGCCAATTCTCTGAAGAAGAGATGCAAATGGCCAATAAATACATGAAAAGATATTTGATATTATTAATCATTAGAGAAATGCAATCAAATCACAATAATAGAAAACTTTGCACCTCCTGGGATGACTACAATTAAAACAAAATAAAAATAAGCAACACACCTACTAGGATAACTACAATAAAAACAAAACAAAAATCAAAAGTTTTTGAGAATGTGGAAAAACTGGAGTCCTCATGTATTGCTGGCGGGAATTCAAATTTTGCAGCATCTCTGGAAAGTAATTTGGCAGTTCCTCAAAAAGTTAAACATATAGTCAATATATGGCACAGAAATTCAGTGTGGGGTATATATTCCAAAAAATTGAAAACAAATATTTGAACATTTACTTGTATACCAATCTTCATAGTAGCAATATTCACAATAGGCAAAAAATACATACATCACATGTGTCTATCAACAGAGTTTTAGTTAAACAAAATGAGCTATAGACATACAATAGAATATTTTTTGGCCATGAAAAGGAATACTTTTGCTACGATATGTATAAACCTCAAAGGTCTTATGCTAAGTAAAATAAATCAGACTCAAGAAGACAAATAATTCTACTTACATAAAATACTTCTAATTGGCAAATTTGTAGAAATATATAGCATGTTAGAAATTACCAAGGGCAAGGGAAAGGGAAAATTAGGAGTTATGGCTCAATAGCAATAAGGTTTTGGTTTGATGTATTGAAAACTTTTGGAAAACGACAGTGGTAAGAATTGTACAACATTATGAGCATAATGCCACCAAGCTGTACACTTAAAGAATGGTTAAAAGCACAAATTTTCCTTTACATATATTATCATAATAAAAAAATAGCAAAAATAGAGAAAACACAGATAATATTAGAAATAGAAACAGGACAAAAGCCTAGATGTTGCATAGACTAAAAGAAAGTGAATATATGACAATGAATTTGAAAACTTTCTCAATGTTGAAATGTTTCTGAGAAAAGTGAACTTATTTAAATGACTCAAAGGAGAACAGGCAGACATGAAAGTCTGAATAATTCAAAAAGTTTAAAAAAAAAAACCAACTACTGCTCCCCAGAAAGAGGCTTAGAAATTTTTACAGCATAGTTCCTTTATTTTTTGAAAGTTTTTATGTATTTATTTGAAAGAGCATGAGCGGGGAGCAGAGGCAGAGGGAGAGAGAGAAGCACATTCCCTGGTGAGCAGGGAGCCTGGCCCCAAGATCATGACCTGAGCTGAAGGCAGGTCCTTAATTAACTGAGCCATGTAGCTGTCCCTTACAGGATAGTTCTACCCAACTGCCAAAAAAAATGAATTATTCTCAAACTTACAGAAGCTTTTCCATAATAGAAATGGAAGTATACATGTGTCAATTTATTTGATGAAAAATTTTGATACTAAATCAGCAAGGAAAACCAGAGAAGAAAACTTCCTTGTCTTCATAAAGTATAATTACCTCAATAATATTAGAATCATTCCCCTTTTTTCCCCTTTAATCTTGCATTTCCTTTATTTTTTTAATTTAATTTTATTTTTTTTTCAGTGTTCCAAAATTCATTGTTTATGCACCACACCCAGTGCTCCATGCAATATGTGCCCTCCATAATACCCACCACTAGGCTCACCAAACCCCCCACGCCCATCCCCTCCCAAACCCTCAGTTTGAGTCCACAGTCTTTCATGGTTTGGCTCTGCCTCCAATTTCCCCCATCTCACTTCTCCTCTCCATCTCCCTATGTCCTCCATGTTATTCCTTATTTTCGACAAGTAAGTGGAACCATATAATAATTGACTCTCTCTGCTTGACTTAACATAATCTCTTCCAGTCCCATCCATGTTGATACAAAAGTTGGGCATTCATCCTTTCTGATGGAGGAATAAACTCCATTGTATATATGGACCATATCTTTTTAATCCATTTGTCCTTTGAAGGGCATCTTGGTTCTTTCCACAGTTTGGTGACTGTGGCCATTGCTGCTATGAACATTGGGGTACAGATGGCCTTTCTTTTCACTACGTCAGTATCTTTGGGGTAAATACCAATTGCAGGGTCATAGGAAAACTCTATTTTTAATTTCTTAAGGAATCTCCACACTGTTTTCCAAAGTGGCTGCACCAACTTGCATTCCCACCAACAGTGTAAGAGGGTTCCCCTTTCTCCACATCCTCTCCAACATGTGTTCTTTACTGTCTTGTTAATTTTGGCCATTCTAACTGGTGTAAGATTGTATCTCAATGTGGTTTTGATTTGAATCTCCCTGATTGCTAATGATGATGAATATTTTTTCATGTGTCTGTTAGCCATTTGTATGTCTTAATTAGAGAAGTGCCTGTTCATGTCTTCTGCCCATTTTTTGATGTGATTATCTATTTTGTGTATTGAGTTTGAGGAGTTCTTTATAGATCTTGGATATCAGACCCTTGTCTGTAGTGTCATTTGAGAATATCTTCTCCCTTTCTGTGGGTTGCCTCTTTGTTTTGTTGACTGTTTCCTTTGCTGTGCAGAAGTTTTTTATCTTGATTAAGTCACAAAAGTTTATTTTCACTTTTGTTTCCATTGCATTTGGAGACATATCTTGAAAGAAGCTGATGTCGAAGAGGTTACTGCCTATGTTCTCCTCTAGGGTTCTGATGGATTCCTGTCTCACATTGAGGTCTTTTATCCATTTTGAGTTTATCTTTGTGTATGGTGCTAAGAGAATGGTCAAGTTTCATTCTTCTACATATAGCTGTCCAATTTCCCCAGCACCATTTATTGAAGAGACTGTCTTTTTTCCACTGTCTTATTTTTTTCCTGCTTTGTCAAACATTGCTTTACCATAGAGCTGAGAGGGTCCCTATCTGGGCTCTCTACTCTGTTTCACTGGTCTATGTGTCCGTTTTTGTGCCAGTACCATGCTTACTTTGTGATCACAGCTTTGTAGTAAAGCTTGCAATCAGGCGTGTGATGCCCCCAGTTTTGTTTTCCTTTTTCAACATTTCCTTAGTAATTTGGGGTCTCTTCTGGTTCCATACAAAGTTTAGGATCATTTGTTCCAGCTCTTTGAAAAATGCTGTGGAATTTTGATTGGGATGGCATTGAAAGTATAGATAAAAGCATTTCCTTTTAAGTGAGCTCAACTTAATGAGGCTAACTATAACCTATTTCATTAAACCCCAGAAATCCAGGGCAGTTCAGATTAAAGAAACTCAGTCAGAGAAGGACAATTATCATATGGTTTCACTCATACGCAGAATATAGAAAACAGTGCAGAGGATCATAGGGGAAGGGAAAGTAAATGCAATGGGAAGAAATCAGAGAGGGATTCAAACCATGAGAGACTCTTAACTATGGGAAAGAAACTGAGGGTTTCTGGAGGGGAGGCAGGTGGGGGAATGGGGTAACAGGGTGATGGGTGATGGGCATTAAGGAGGGCACATGATGTGATGAGCACTGGGTGTTATATGCAACTGATGAATTATTGAACTCTACAATTGAAACTAATGATGTTCTATATGTTGGCTAATTGAATTTAAAATTTGGGAAAAAAAAAAGATAAAAGAAAGGGAGAAACAGGAACAGTACCTGTGTGGCATAGTTGGTTAACCCACCTACTCTTGGTTTCCGTTCAGGTCCTGATTGAGTTTGGAACTCAACCCAAACACAGGTGTTGGGTTCCATAGAAGTGGGCTTAAGACTCCTTGTTCCTCTGCCCCACCCTCACCACCCCTCCCATACTCTCTGCCTCTCTCTATAATATATAAATAGGATAGATAAGAATATAAATTGTCATTTACAGAAGATATGCTTGTTATATACAAAACTAAAAATAACCTATAAATAATAGTGTAGGAAAGTTACCTAAATGTAAGCTCAATAAGCAAAAATAAATTTCCTGTCTATATACAAATAGTGAAAAGGTAAAAATATAAAGATATATACCATTTGAAATGACAAAAAAAAAAATAGGGCACAAGGGTGGCTCTGTCACTTCAGCTGCCAACTGTTCATTTCATCTCAGACCATGATCTCAGGGTGGTGAGCTCAAGACTTGCATCAGGCTCCACACTCAATGGGGAGTCTGCTTGGGATTCTCTTTCTTTGCCTCTTCCCCCACTCATGTGCTCTCTCTCTCATAACTAAATAAATCTTTCAAAAAAAATAACGAAAAATAATAAAAAGTGGTTTTCAAAATGTGTTTAGAAAAATGGAATAACTGACTCAGGATAGTCTTATTTTATAGTAATAACAAGCCAATTTCTGTTAGTTCAGGGACACACAAACTGATCAAAGAATGCAATCTATAGCTCCCAAACCAACATTCTCATATATAGACTCTTGAGATATGTCAGTCTGACATGCAATCATTGGGGAAAAGAGTCTATTTACTCAAGTAATATTGAGACAACTGCTTATTTATATTGAAGCTTTGAAAAGGGGGATCTCTGCTAGTTTACTGTTATTGTTTATGTCTCTATTTCACACACTTTATGAAAATCAGTTCCTCAAAAATAAAAATTTGAAGAAAATAGGTAATGCAGAAGTGTTACTTATAAAATATTTATTAAAAGTTCACTTCAGTAAAATTAGTAATTCCTTCTTATCAAAAGATTTTAAAAAAGAAAGCAAAAAAGCAAGCTATCAACTTGAAGAAGATACTGCAACTCACATAACATGTAATAGATTAGTATCCAGAATATATAAAGCTGACCTCGACTAGTGAGTCAGACTCAGTGGTGTATTATGAACAGTGTATTATGAATGAATTATAGTTAGAATGAAGATATTGATCTTAGCTCTCTGTGAGACAGAGTAGGGCCTGGGTAAAAAATTTTCATTGCAAGCAGCCTCATCTGTTTACCTCAATGTGTCTTAAATATTACTCTTTCCTATGTGCACTATAAAGGAAACATGTTGGGAATCACTGATAAAGAATTATGCAATCAATAACAAGCAGTCCAGGGGCGCCTGTGTGGCTCAGTTAGTTAAGAATTTAACTCATTTTTTAGGGTCAGGTCATGATCTCATTGTTGTGAGATCAGGTACTATGTCAGGCTCCACACTGGGCATGGGACTAGCTTAGTATTCTCTCTCTCCCCCTCTTTCTCTGCCCCTCCTTCCAAAAAAATTAAATAAATAAATAAACAAGCTGTCAAGTGAAAAATAGTCAAAATACAAAGTCATGTCACAGAAACGGAGACATAAATGACATACATATAAAAATATATACAGCTTAATTGTTAGGAAAATACAAAAGATCACTTTACACACTCTCTACGTTGGTAGAAATAATGAAATCTAATGTGCAGAAGTTGTAAGTATTTAAGCTAGTAAAATAATTTTGGAAAACCTTATGGCACAATATCATGAAATTAAGTTTTTGCTTGTTTTTGAGAAATTACAATTCTAAGCATATAACATAAATACATTTGAGCTAGAAACTGTTTAATAGTATTCATAACCATGTTTTTTATTAGAACAAAAAGTAAAAGCAACCTAAATCTCTAATGACAGACAATTATCAATTGAGAGTATCTGTGTGTAACTTTCTATATATAATATAAAACCATTTAAAAAACAAGAGGTGTCATAATAAAAAAAAAATGTTATAAAGCTTAAAAAAGCCAGAATATAAAATTGGTTATTTTTTTAGAATATCTCTTTATATTACCAAGGTAACAAATAGCTATGAAAATTATTAGAGAGATGCCTTTTTAATTTATTCTTTACTAAAATTGGTGACCTTGGGCATTCATTTTTTTAATCTAAAATAATGAATATTATTTTATTATTAACTATTTTTTGCTCAAGGCATGATTGCATATGACAGTATTTATGTAATTTCTTCCTGTACTGATTCTTAATTACATTATTATTTAATATCATATTAGGTTCTTAATTTAAGAATTACAATTTTATTAAATATGAATTTTTGCATAAATGTATAAACAATGTATGAATGCGTAAGTATGTGTTAGTAAGAAATAATACTAAGTTACTTATTGTGGTATAATTTGCTCCCAGTTTTGCTAGCATGTTATAATCATTTGAGGGATTCTGTTACCAAAAGATACACAAAAGTAAATCCAATACCTTTAAATCTGGTAATTCAGATTCAAATTTAGCTCTAATGTTTTTTTTTAAGCTTTACTATTTAATGGAAATAGCACACTCTGTGTTTTTCCATGTTAGTTTTATAAAAATATATGCAAATGTATGGAAAACCACTCTCCACCTACATGTACTTTTTATAAAGACTTCTCAAAGTAGATTTGCATTAATCATGCTTCAAATAAGAGTTTCCTATAAACAGAAGCCATGCCATTTCATTGAAAAATTATTATAGAAGATATATTAGAGCAAATAAAAATCATGAAAATTATAATAATTGGATTTTAGGGATAGTCTGACATGGTCTGCTCCCATGGTATCTATATGGATAAATACAATGAATCTGATATGCATTTTCAATGTTTCTTTGCCCAAATTTTTATTTTTATTACATATTGCAATATAGTTGAGATGTTTGTTTGTTTCTTGCTAGGTCATACAGATAAATTTTGAAGAATTTGATCTGGAGATTGGCTATGATACATTGACCATTGGTGATGGAGGTGAAGTTGGAGACCCCAGGACAGTACTCCAAGTGTAAGTGCTCACCATCTCATTCTTGACTTTGCCTATCAGGTCTTTATTAAATGTTACCCTTTTTTTCTTCTTTCTTTATTTCTTTTCTTTTCTTTTTTCTTTTTTGTTGGTCCCTTCCACTACTACTAACAGAAGAAGCATAGTAAATTGGTTATTACCATCAACCTACATATAGTATTTATTAGTTCTTCTTCAGTGAGGTTTAAGGTACTGGATCCAAACAGAATTTTCTAGACTCCGCTGGCAAACAGAAGCCTGTCAGAAATGGAAGCTCACAGTAAAATTGCAGAGTGGCTGATTAGGGTTTATTTTGGAAAATACCCTTGCCCTTAGAGTTTAAAAATGGAAAGAAAAACAAAAGTATAAAATGGATCCCAGGGGACTCTGATACCGGTACTGCAGACTGGTGGGTCCTGTTCACGTATTGGCTATAAAATTATACCTAGCCATTGAGATCTGAAGTTTAGATTTGAAATAGCTGAAGTAGAGCAACTGAGGGTTTTGATGTGGGCTGAAACAGTGATCATGTATCGAAAAACAGGAAATGGTAGGAATTTATCTATTCCCCAGTCCCTGGGCTATTCATCCCAATAATCTACCCCTGATAGTGGCATGGAAAATATTTTGGGGAGACTATATTGTGTTTTCTCCTTTGAACCTCAAAAACTTAGGATTCACTTTCTCTCAGAATTCCTTTCATAGCTATTGATTTTCAGTTCAGACTTCATGAACACAATGGATTTCCCTAAACCATCAAATTGAAGTTCACACTGAGTATTTCATCTCCAGTGGGAATAAAAATTAAAGCTTCATTCTGTGAGCATTACCTTTTAGACTGTTCAATCAATAGATCTAAATTGGTCCCCCTAGTGAGAATGTGGGAGGGCTAGGAAAGAGAAGAAAAAAAATAAAATACACTATGTTTAAAACACCCTAAGGCTGTGAGAGTAGCAAGTGTGCATGTGCATACACATACACACATTATTCAGATCCAGACCTTATTGTATTGATATGGATCTAATTTTTCTTTTCTTATTCTTTTAAAGATTTTATTTATTTATTTGACACAGAGAGAGAGAGATCACAAGTAGGCAGAGAGGCAGGCAGAGAGAGAGGGGGAAACAGGCTCCCTGCTGAGCAGAGAGCCCCATGCAGGCCTCGATCCCAGGACCCTGGGATCATGACCTGAGCTGAAGGCAGAGGCTTTAACCCAGTGAGCCACCCAGGTACCCGGATCTAATTTTTCTTATAAAACTCAAAATAAGAAAAAATAGGGCAATACCTTTACAACTTTTAGATACTGAGAGAAAAAAGAATTTTAAATACAGCCATACATCTAAAGAAAAATTAATTCCTCCTTAATCAAGAGACACACACTCTGTCTAAATCCAGAACACTGCTCTAGGCAGTGTGGGGGGGGGGGCGTTACGCCTTGTTTCCCACCCCACCCCCCATAATGCCCTTCCCACCTTCACACACTGCCACCACTATCTCTCACCACACTCCTCCATTTTCTGCATACCTACCGTCCCCATTTGACCTCAGTTGCAAAAAGAAAAAAAAAATTATTAGTGGTTTTGCTGCTCACTTCAAAATTTTAATTGTCAAGTGCATATGATGCCCTTATTTCATTTTATATTGGAAGACAGGGATGGGGAGATTTTTAAATTAATTTTTAAAATCCTGTATTGAATGCATGAAATCAAATAGTGGATGAGGTGAGAAGCATGGGATAATTAAGTGAAAAAAAAAAAAAAGGCTTACAGTTGATTTTTTGAAGAAGAGAATCCCCAAATTAGCTGGACAACAAAAGACCCTATAGAGAACAAATGTATGGATGGGTAGTGCCTTTATAAACCAGATAGTCAAATGGAAATAGCTGTATGTCACAGACTAACATGCGTTTCCTTCTGTTGCTGGTAGGAAAAAGAAGAAAAAGTTATATATTTTTTTCCCTCTTCTCATATTCCTCTTTTTATACTGTCCCTTTTTTGTGTAGTCATTCTACTTTGTTGTTATATTTCCCTCACTCTGAGAAGTTATATTAATTTTGAAAAGTTTATGTGGTTCCCATTTTTCATCCATATTCCTCTGTCTGTAACCAGAAAGTGTTTCTCAAACTTGCTTTCCTCCCCGAGAAACAAAATTGCACTTCTCTGAAAATATAACCCTTTTCCTGAGTAAGGATGACTGAAACAGAACTTAGGTAGCACCTACTTCTGGAGGTGTTCAAATGAAAGCCGGCTGACTCACTAACAGAGATTTTACAGTGCTAGAATTAGATCAGAAGTTCCTTTGAACTCTAAGATTCTGTAATAATAGAACTTAACTGGATTTGTATCAACCAGAGAAGCTGATCTAAATTTGAGTGAATCTGAAGCCTATTTCTCAAGGTTAACTTTCCCAACTTTAGGACCGCCCATTTGGACGTTTGCAGGGCCCAGGGTAAGAAAGCAAATAAATGCAAACTCATGTATCATATATCTAAATATTAGAAGTTATATATGAAAGCTACATGTCATTAAATATAGTATGTTCCATTCTCCTACCTTGACAAACGCACTTGTATGACTATCTGAAAAGACAAGTTTGCATTTAGAATTCTAGGAATTGTGTGGTTTCCTTACAGGGACATGAAGTCATGGGGCAAATGTATTCCTAGCCCCAGCCTACAGCTGCCACCCACTCTCACCAACCTCAGCTCCATCCTTCACCAAGCTGTGGACTTCCCAGCCTAAACATTTGAAGTCCCCATATCCCCCCCTGCAAATACTGTCCACTGCCCAAGGGTGCACATAAGGGTCCTATGTCCCTGGCCCTGGAAATATGCATGTGGAAAGGAGGTTAATGTGGGTCCAGGTAGCAGGCAAATCCATGGTACCTGGTGCTAGTGAGTTGTAGGACAACACTTCTCAAATAAACTGTAAAGTAGATTTGTTTTCATTTCCAATCCATCTTGCACTGATACTTTTGTAAAGGGAAGGGAAAATAAATTCCTAGAAAAATGAAATAAAAACATATATGAGTACAATCCCATTATTTTTAGATTATGAGATTCACCACACACACAATTGCTTTCAAATTACTCTAGAAGTTTGAAAGGCTTACTCTCAATTCCTGCACTGATGGCACTGTGGGCTGGAAAGTAGCCTAGGATCTGGAAGAAGCCGGGAGGGAGGCAGGCACCAGCAGGTGCATCAGCTCCCTGGGGAAGAGTTAAGGAAAGTTCAGAGGGAGACCCTCCATGGGGAAGAGATTAGAAAAGGGGTCCTCTTGCTCAGGTTTAAAAACAATATTATGTACGTGGCATGATAAATTGTCAAGAATTTTAAATTTTAAAACCCCAGTCGAAAAGAATTTATTTTAAATGATGCTCTTCTAACAGGTAAAACTAGTCTCCATCTGGACACCTTAGTTAGCAATGTTTATTAGTCTATGAATTCCTTTTTGATTTTTATGTTTGATTTATAGGCTAGTAAGTAACTTTTGGCACCAAAACTATTTTCATAAATAAATTCATTTTAAGAGATGTGATAGTTAAAAGTTAAAAAATGTAGTAAAAAAATAAATAAAAAGGCATGCATTTAACAGAAAACTATGTAATATCATTTTAAATTATCTTATAAGAGGATGAATTCAGCTTATATCAATTTTATAAGTTCTCAATAAACACAGAACACATCACTTTGGTAAGTACTTAGTCAGATATGAAACATACCAACCTATTTTGTTTAGGTCATAGGATTAAATTAAGCATTAGAAATATATAGTGTTTTTGTTTCTCATTTTCTTTTAATATTTAAGTTCTAAAAAGTAAAGTCAATTGTCCTATTCTATTCCATAAAAAATATATATAGTACATAAAGTCACAACATGTTCAATAGTTAAAATAATCCTCCATAAAAAGACTAATTATGAAAGGTGTTTAAAAACCATTCTTGTAATTACTTTCTCTGAAGTACAAAGCATTTAGTTTTTGCAATACAGTAACTTAAAAATAATTTAAGTATGCTACGTCTCTTTACCTTGAGACTTTGGCCCCAAAGAAATATGATGACGTTATCAGCAATGAAATTATTAAGTAATAGAGAATGCATTGTAATTGGACACCATATGTAATATGAAGTTCTCCATACAGTTTTATCAGATGAAAATTCCTGAAATACTGCAAACTTAAGTTGCAAACCTAAATTGACAATTCAGAGATGTGTTACTTCTGCTGTTTGCTGTCTTATAATCAAATTGCCCATTTATACTCTTGTGTCTGTTTTTCATTCATTTTCTCTCCATTGGAACTACTTGGAGGACATTTTTTTTCTTTTGTGAAATAGTATTTTTTATTCCTGACAACTGCATGGAATTATAGTGACAAGTGTCAAAGATCTGAGAGTTTGAACTTAGCCAACTGATAAAAATTCAGGTAATTGATTTAAACAATCATGCTATTCTCTTTTAAAGGCTGTTCAAGTAACATTAAGTTTCTCCAGATTGTTTTCCATGTGCTTTTTCACACTTATGTGTAAATTCACCTGATACTGAAAATGGATGTAATAAATTTGAGAGAGCTAAGAGTGATGATAATGCAGTTACTGGCATTGAATTCACCTCCAACCCTCATTTCATCTGCATAAAAAAGGAGAGGATGTTGATTATTTGTCCAACCTTCTTGTAGCATCAAAGGAAGATGGTTAGGCATTTGATCAAGCATGTGATTCTCTTTGTTTTCTTGCCTTTTCTCTCACATGCTTTGCTGTTTCCTTATTGAATTTGTGGTGACACTGTTAAGATTAATTAGGTGAAAACTTGCAAAATAAAAGACGAGGTGAAAAAAAAAAAGTCTTCTACTCCTAAGATACCTCTGGAAATTTTATGAATATGCACTGATATTGATTGGATGACATTGTATTTGAACTAGTATCTTAAGGGGAGAAATGTTGTTTTGGGTATCTAAACATAGCTAATTCTCTTACTTTGAAATTCTAATTTCTCCTATAAAATCAATGTACAGTATAAAATTTCCTTCTCAGTTATAAGTTGATAATGACTAGCAATACCCTCCCTGGGAACTCTCTCTCTCTCTCTTTTCTTTTTTTTTTTTTTTAAATTTTAAATACACCCACACATACACCCACACTTCTGTTAATATAGTTTTTAAATAGATATTATAGTTATTTTAATATTTTAATAAATATATTAGCTTTTTTAGATAAGATAGCTTTGTTATACTTATAGATTATTGTTATTTTTCTCAGCTCATTAGTCTTTATGTTTTGACAAGCTACTTTGTCCAAGGGTTTGTTTTTTTTGTTTTGTTTTGTTTTTTAAAACTACTCAGCGATTCACTCTGTAAAAATCTAGGCTCCACTCTTCTTGGTATCAGATCACTATACATGATATTTGCCTTGAGCAAACTCTTCTACATCCAGGGAATTGTACCTTCCCAAATTTGCTTTTGTATTTCCCTCTCCTAATAATGAAAAAACCTAAATACCAAAAACACCACGGGCTAATGAAAGAAGGGAATATACTAAATACAGCAACGAGATAATATTTTTTTAAGAGAATGCTGACCACGGTATAAATAAAAAGTGCTTAGAAAATTGAGCAGTGAGCAAAATTCTGCATCCCTTATCTTAGAGTTATTAAAAACAAGGAATAAAAAAACCCTTTTCTTCTCGCTATTTACTCTGCTTCTTACTCCACTCGCCTTCTTCCACCACGCGCACATACTCGCTCACTCACTCACACATGCTCACCATCATTTTAAGTTCCTTGAGAACAGTAACTATCTTTTACTCATCTCGGGTTTCCCAAAATACCTAACACAGAGCCTGTGTTAACACTGCTAGGTATTGCATGAATTATAGTGGGAGAGGCAAAGTTACTCTGCATCAAGGCACTTACTGAGACATGTGAACAGAGAAGGTATCTTTGCAGACATTGGCAAGGACATACTGTGCAGACATGCCTTAGTTCACTTGGGCTGCTGTCACAAAAATACCATAGCTTGGTGGTTTATCAGCAACAGAAATTTATTTCTCACAGTTCTGAAAGTTGGAAGTCCAAGATCACAGTGTCAGACACACATTATTTAGTCCTGTGGAGAAGATTTAATGCATACTCATGAAAATGACTTGCTGTTGGGCAATAGTAAATATATGCCAATAGTAAATATAAAACCCTAAGAATTATTTAGGCCACAATATGAAAATAGTCTCTTGACATGTTGATTTCTAGAAGCAAATTATTAAATATAGAGATAGCTTACTTTTATGGTTCTTCATCCTTTCTTCATTGTGGTTGTAGCTACATCTTTCTATTATGAAAACACTGACAATTTTACTGAAGAAAAAGTCAGTTTGCTATTGTTTGCTTTGGTTTGTGTATTTATTTTTGCATGGATTGAATTGTCTAAAATAAAGTCTTCTAGTTAATGTTCCTATCCTTTTAATCAGAAATATTTGTACTATGGTAGGCATTTCAAAAGTGGTTGTAAAAAAAATGAAATAAAATATAAAAAGGGTATCTAAATCAACTGGATTTCCTCCCACTAATAGCAAATATTAAAGACTGCCCCTTGTTAGAGTGCTAAAAGTATAAATGAAGGATGGCGCACACAGCTGAACACAAAGATATAAGTGCTGAGGTCTTCATCTTCACATTCTCTTTCCTAAAAACAAATATTGCTACAGAAATATTGTGTATGAAGTGAGAACTGTGACAGATACCCTCATACACCTCATACATTTGAATTAGCCAATAAGAACTTCTGAAACTTAAATCCACGAATGAAATAAATGTCACAATTATGGATTACTCAGTTACCTACATGAGCTAACATTTAGAAGTTCTGTTATTCCTAGTACTCCATGTATTATTATTTTTAAAGAAATATTATTATTCCAATATGTTGATCCACTTTTCTTCCTTTTTATTTTTCTCAGGTTTATTGAGATATAACTGACAAATAAAAGTGTTAAATATTAAAGGCATATACTTGATGATTTGATATATTTTATATCATATATATATACACATATATGTCATATATATCATATATATTATATATATATATATATATTAAAAATGGGGTTATTCAGCCTATTAACAAACATGTGAACATATATATATATAGTGAAAGGATTTTCCTCATTGAGTTAGTTCATCCTTCCATCACTTCACACATTTTTCTTTTATGAGAACATTTAAGTTCTATTCTTAGCAAATTTCAATTATACAAGACAAAAATAGAGCATTATCAACCATAGTAACCATGTTGCACATTAGATCTCAGAACTTATTTTGTAACTGAAAATCATACCCTTTCACCAACCTCTATTTCCCCTGCTTCCCAACACCTGGCAGACATTTTTCTACTCTCTGTTTTTATCAGTTTGACTTTTTTGAAAAAAGATTTCACATGTAAGTGATACCTTGTGTATCACATGTAAGTGATACATATACATGTAAGATATAGTATTTGTCTTTTTCTGTCTGGTTTTCTTTTTCACTTAGCCTAAGGTCCTCCAGTTTCATTCTTCTTGTTGCAAATGACAGGATTTCCTTCTTTTTAAAGGCTGAATAATATTCCACTGTAGAATATGCCACATTTTCTTGATTCATTCATTGGCTAATAGACACTTAGGTTGTTTCTACATCTTGGCTGTTGTGGATAATGCTGCAGTGAACATGGCAGTATAGATTCTCTTGGAGATAGTGATTTCATTTCCTTTGAATATGTACCTGAAAGTGGGATTGTTGGTACTTGGTAGTTCTATTTTAATTTCTTGAAAAGCCTTCATACTGTTTTGTAGTGACTGTACCAGTTTACCTTTCTACCAGTGGTATACAAGAGTTTCTTTTTCTCCACAAAGAGAACAAGATGTAACACAAGATGTGTTACTTTTTTGTCTTTTTGATAATAACCATGCTAATGGATGTGAGGCAACACTGCTTTCTGATGTCACTCAGCTGGTGGTATTTCAAGGTTACATTTAAAAAAAAATTTTTTTTTAAATCTAATGTTTTGCAGCCATGATCATATTTAGTGAATTTCACGTATCCAAAATGAACATATAAACCATCCTTGATAATACTACACTAGAAGAATAAATATTAAATATATTTCCATAAAAAACAAATGTTACATATGTCTATGCTGCAAAAAATATTTTGGAATGTAGGAAAATAGCTATTATCTGTAATGGATACACCCGTATGTCTAGAGTGATTATAAAAAAAAACCAAACATTGATCCTAATAGAAATTTTATAGTTTCCATCCTTTATTTCATATTGTATTTGAGTGCTTCAGAAATATTTCTGAGTGTACTTATTTAGGGCTTTTACACTTTTATTCTAGCATGAAGGGGCAAACTAGGAAAATTAGAATGTGTACTGAACTCTGGGGTTATTCAGGCTATTAACAAACATGTATTGAAGAAGTTTCTCTTTTTAAGTTTATAGCTAACAGGTTCAAAAATACATTTTAAAAGCACACTAAAACTGGAGCACCTGGATGGCTCAGTCAGTTAGCATCCAAATCTTGATTTCACCTCAGGTCATGATCTTAGGGTTGTGAGATCAAGCCCTGCACTGGGCTCGGTGCTGGACATGGATCCTGCTTAAGATTCTCTCTGTTTCCCTCTGCCCCCTTCTCCCACATGCTCTCTCTCCCTAAAAATAAACAAACAAACAAGCAAACAAAACCATACTAAAGTCATTTGAATACTCATTTGAAATAATGTGGGACTCCCTCCTCCATGATTAGAAAACACCCTTTACTGTCAGGGATGGGAATTGAATAGAAAGTTGTCCAAAGTAGGTGAAATTTCAATTTGAGTCTAAACTAAAGTGCATGAGAGGCTGTTGGAAGGACATTAGCCACTGAGCCTGCATCCAAAGAGCATGGTTTCAAGTGAGGTACTAATGTTAATAAAATATAATTAAAAATGAAATCACCATCAACAAAGTGAATCCTCGTCACTACAAGAAGAAAAGAATGAATCAGTTTTACTCCTAAGTAGGCATTAAATTAGAATATAACATACATTATATGCAGTCTGCTAAAGAGATTGCAAAAAAAAGAAAAATAATCTCACCTATTTATATAAGCAGATACAATCTATTACATACATGTTGATTATCCTTATCAAAAGTAAAACAAAATTAACTCTTATTCATATGATAAGCTGGAAGTTACACCCTAGAGCAAGGCACCTAGGCTTTAACTCTCAGGCACAGAAGCAGGATGGAGATGGCTCCAAGGCCTTCATGAAAGACATTCTTGGTGTGTAAAACTGGAAGAGTTTTTTTTTTAGCTTCTACACCATTTAAATAGGCCTGAAAAACACCGAGAAAGCAACCATTTATAATTTTAAGTTTTCTAAAGGAAATGATAAAAAGAAATGGAAAAGCAGGAAAGTTTTCTTTCCCTTTTGGAACCAAGGACAATTTGAAACTTTTTTTTTTTAATTTGTATTTGCACTTACAATTTTTCTTTTTGTGACTACTTTATAATAAAACTACAATGTTATAATGATCTCAATTGCTGTTTCTACTTTCCTCTGGGCAGTTTGCAGTCATCTAAATATACAGCAAATTCATGGTAAAATACAAAGCAAAGCAATTATCAGGAATACAATAGGATGAATTTAAAATTTCAGTACAATATTAGCTGTGGAGGAATAACCTTTAAATATGTTGTACCAATGGTGAATGGGTAAAGAAAATTCTTGATAGCAAAGGTCAAATATTTTCTTTCATCATACATTAGTTTTACAAATTGCTGTGTTGCCTATATTGCTTACACTTTTAAATGATTCAGTGTTTATTGTATTATTTTATAGCTCCTTATGAAATCTTACTAATTCAAGCCTAAGGAGTAGCTTCACCCTGGAGCCTGAATCTAATTTTTTCAGTAAGAGTTTATTTCTTTAGAGTTCCAGTAAACTTCTCCTAAGTTCTCACCAATTACATAAGTGACACTATATTTACAAAATAATCTAGGATCTTCAGTAATTATTCCATCTTTCCAAATAATTTTTCCCAGCTGGAAACACAAAGATACCCAGAATCATTATCTAGTATTATTGTGAGGCACCTGTTGAAGGGTACATATTGAACTTCCAGTGTTCAGTAATACATGATTCTATTTAAATCTTGGGGACAAACCCAGCCTACAGGCCATGTATTGCATGGTCAAAATCAATAGTTATATTATTATAACAGTCAATTAAATCTCCATGGGTAATAGAAATTCACTTTTGTTTATCTACACTTGGACTGAAGAGAACTTGTTATTTCAAAGTTAATCAAGTGGCATTAAACCTGTCTTCTATAGCTTAATTTGTAAACACTGGATTTCCGTTTGCCTTCTAATTAAATACATTTCATTCTGCAGCATCCTACTAGTCAAACAAGTTAACAAAACTGTTTTTTTTTTAATGTCAAAATTATAAAGTGAGTATCTGGATTGGCATTAGTTATTTTACTCTGGTATTATTAAAATTTACTAAGAAGATAATCTCACTTTTTGCTCTGTCAATAATTAGATTGCTGGACTGAGAAGTCTGGATCATGTGTTGACTGGTATAACAGAAAAATTATGCCAGACCAGTTAAACAGTTAGGGAAGACTTTATTCAAGACTATGGACTCCTACTGCACTAGGGACCAAGACTATTGAAATAGGAGTCAGTACCATTACAGAAGGGAAGAGGAATTAAACTCAACTCTACTGAAATAAAAGGCGGGGTGGATTTTACACGCTGGGTTAGACTTTAGGGAAAGTGTTGGAGAAGGGTAGGTGGGAGATTGGTTGATGTGAATAGGTCATCTGCGTTTGATAATAGATGCTATCAGAACTGAGCTCCTGCGTGTCCACAGACAGAGAGTTTGGAGTGCTAACTCTTTTCATGATTATATTTCAGAGGGATGGCTCCCAGCTCCTTGAGAAACACATTCTTGGGTTATAGAAAATTTGCTTCTTGAAGTGCAGAGAAAAGATGTAGAGTTCTAAGTTTTCTAAAGTAAAGGCTCTTCAGAAAGGTAGAATAAGAACCTGTAATCACGAAGGAGACTCTCAAAGTTTAGTTAAGCTCAGGGGAACATTAAGGCTGTCTTGGTCCCTGGGAATATAATTTTGAGATGTCTGGGTATAGTGATTGTGGAACATATTACTGGGAGTACAGAAAGAAAAATATAGTTTAACAAATAACCTGGGTTTTTTTTTTTTTCCATGATGTGATTTTTTTAAAAGAAATTGAAAAAACACTGCTGTGAATAAGATAGTAAGGCAGTCCATGAAAATCATGTGTTTGCTAGAATACCTTTTTTAAGCTGAGTTCAGTGTCATCCTTGGTTGCTCTAGAAAATTTGATTTTCAACTCCTTTGTAAGACCCACTGCCTAGCCCTTTATGGCTGCTGGCTTCACTTGGCAAGTGTGGGTCTCCCTGGGTTTTCCTTTCACTTTGATGGTTGTATAGGTGATCAGCAGCACTTGAAAGAGTCCCTCCAGCATAGGATCAGACTCTCTTTCCTCTACAACAACTTTAAGTAGACAGAATCTCCTGGTTAATAGAGGTGGCTGACTTCTGGTGGGTCCTTCAAGGTCCTTTACCTTATGACTTTATGTCTCAGGACTTCTGGGGAAGAAAGAAGCTCTTTGAAGTATTGGACATGTTTATGAGAGGATTCAGTTAAATTGGGTACAGGACATGATCTCTGACCCAGATTCATAAGCCTGCCAAATATAAGTTCAAAGGGAAAATATTATGCTTGCTTGCAGAGGTTGCTCTAATTTTCCACAAGTCTAGCAGTAAAGGTCTAGACTGTTTCACCTAATATATTGCTGAATTTCAGCAAATGAGTTTGATTGTTCTTACTGGAATCTGTAAATAGTTGCATTATTACTAGATGGCAGTGGAAATCAGACAACTTCCTCTCTCTGATTCATTATGCTCTAGTATTCCCTAAGTGGAAAATGTTTGAAGAAAGACTTGACCACGCTTGAGAATTGGCATCTGAAGAGGGAAACAACAACAACAACAACAACAACAACAACAACAAAAAAGAAAGTATGCTGCATTTAAAAAAAAAAAAAAACTAAAAAGGGGCGCCTGGGTGGCTCAGTGGGTTAAAGCCTCTGCCTTCGGCTCAGGTCATGATCCCAGGGTTCTGGGATCGAACCCCAGATCGGGCTCTCTGCTCAGCAGCGAGCCTGCTTCCCTTCCTCTCTCTGCCTGCCTCTCTGCCT
Organism: Meles meles; assembly: GCF_922984935.1. Taxonomy (NCBI): domain Eukaryota; kingdom Metazoa; phylum Chordata; class Mammalia; order Carnivora; family Mustelidae; genus Meles; species Meles meles. Next base: position 26,289,554 of record NC_060066.1, read on the forward strand.
ACCTGTGATCTCTGTCTGTCAAATAAATAAATAAAATCTTAAAAAAAAAAAAAAAGAAAGTATGCTGAATTTTGAAGAGGGAAACAACTTCTTCAGACCATACGGATATCATAATCCCATAACTAGACAAAACCTCTTACATTCCTCAGAAATTAATCCTGTGAAATCCAAATGCCACCAAAATTCTAGAGAAGCTGGTTGGGGAAAACTGCCGACACAGACCTTAGGAGAACCTGTGAAGAGTTCTACTGGCAAATTTTTCATCTCTTCAGTATGTTTTGGAGAACTTCAACTTTTTAGGTATATGTAGTAAGAGTCTAGTGCCTTTAAAAATCCTTTTTTACTTTGGTGTTTTTGTTGATGATGCAACATTGCTAACCAAGAAATAAGGACTGTGGCATGTGTTTTTGTTAGCTAATTCCCATAGTTCTGTCAAATTTCTCTTAGCTCCTCTTCTAATCCATTTGTACAGTTTTTTGTGTGGGGGGTGTGGGAAGCATATTTTTGGAAATTAACAAAACTTGCTTGTTGTATTGAATATGAGGCTTCTAAGTTTGAAGTCTGCCGCATTTAACAGTGGCTTTTGAAGCTCAGTCAGCAAAATCATTGCCTTCAGAAGTTTTCATTCTGCCTGCGTGAGCCCTGCAAGAGATTACTGATCTGAGCAGCCTTGAACAAGTCAGCTATCAATTTTCCATGAGATACTTTTCTTTCCCCTCAAACTAGGAACCTTTTTTTTTTCTAAATTTGTTCTGTTGCATGACAGACAAAAACACATACTATATGGGGGTGCAATTACCGTGACTGCTATTGATGAGGCTGTTTGTGCCAACTTAGTTTGAGGCAAAATAGAAGCTTCCAGAATTTTATAAAGAGTTGGTATACCATACAAAGCCTTATGCTGGCCACTTTTATCCTGAGAAGATGACCCATCCACAAACATTATGAAATTGTCATTATGAACAAGAATATCAGACAAATCAAGTCAAAGCCTCGTGTCTTCTTCTATTACCATTGAACAGTTGTGACCAACAATATCATTAGGATCTGATAAAATCAACCACAACAACAACAAAAAAAACAGGATCTAAGAGATTGTATTTCCTAATAGTATTTTTGTTGTTGTTGTTTAACAACCATTTCTACCTAGTCTGATGGCATACCCACAAATTTGTAACCTTACTTATAAGATAGCTCTCACAACACATAGGACAGGAAAACAAGTCAAGTGACTCGAGGGAAGAACTTGATCCTTTTTAAAAGTGTGTCTATTACTGTTACAGCGTCCGAGTAGCCACAGTGCCCTGATCCAGAAGAACTGAGAAATACATTATCAATGTGGTCTAACTAATCCTTGCTTTTGAGTTAACACTCCAAACATGGCACCCTTATTTTCATGACAACACAACTAGAAAGGCTTTCCCAAATTCAGAATTCCCAGTGTTGGTATGACACTGAGCAGTCATCACACAATTGTTCTATCAGAGGTTTTGCTCTCTCTGTAAAAGTTTGAATTCATTGTCTATGGTAGCCTGTTAGTCCCCAAAACTGGGGACTTTATTTAACAAGGTATTTCATTTGCAAAATGGGCTGTATTGTATCCTTTTGGGGCCTTCAGCATCAACAGATACTCTGAATATTTTACCTCCGTTTGGCAGCAATACAGCTTATCTCGTGAGGCCTTGTGCCCTTGTGAACGGAGGGAATTGTAACAAAGCCAAAGCATCAGTTCTGCTTGGCTTTTTAGTTTCTGATTCTACCAGCAAACCATCCATATATTGAATACCTATGGATCCTTCTGGCGGGAGAGCTGTTTCTAAGTTTTCCCATAAATGACAAGAGGAATAGTAGGAGAGTACGGAAATCCTTGATTTTTTTTTTTTTTTTTTTTTTTTTTTGCCATAAATACTGGACTCCTTCATAAGTAAAAGTGAACATGATTTAGACTTGTCCATGAGAGGAACTAGAAGAAAACGAAAACAAAACAGAAATAAATAGACTGGAGAAAAACCTCTCAGAAAATGGTATCAAAGTTATTCAAAGTTCTGGTTTAGGAACTATATGCATTAATGGAACGATTTTATTTATTTCCTCAAGATCTTATACAAAAGTCAACCATTACTTAACTTCTTTACTGGCAATTTGGCAGTATTAATATTATAGCATGAGTGCCCTTTTATAATTATCCTTTGCTTTTTCTAATTTTTTTTTTCAACTGGTTTTCCCTTCTAATTGAGCCCTCAACAAAGGGTATTGTTCGACATAAGACTAATGCTTCTGATAAGGGATTTCTGTGGGGTATACATCTTAGATTAAACTAGTGTTGTTATTCCTTGTGCCCAAAGTAATACATTGATTTGTTTCTGCTCAGGGTACTTCTCCAGGGTGGTACAGGCCTGCTATTTCCTACTATACCTCTTTTCTTTCAGTAACCAAACCAGATGCTTTTTCTGAGGGTAATTCACAGACATTCCAGGTGGAATACACAATATGGTAGTCTTAATTTGCACAAGAGATCTCTCCCCAATAGGTTTATAGGCCAATCAGGAGAAAGGAAGAAAATGTGTTCCTCAGCCATAGTAGGATCTATTCAGGTTGGAACCACAAAGAAAAGAAGGGAGCATAAAGCTGATTCAAATGACCTGTATTGATCTATCACCAGATGGAAAATGAAGGCTTTCCAGGGAAATTTCAGAATAAGTAACAGTACAATCTACCAGAAAAAGCAATGATACATCAGCCCGAGGGAAAGTTATTGAAGCATACATTTCACCAGTTCCGATTGCTGAGATGTCCACAGTTTGTCTATTTTAAACCATTTTCCCAGTAATTCCTTAGCCTTCTGGGCATTACTGATTCCTATTTCTGCAATTTATATAACCCTGGAGTCTTCTTTTCTCCAATCCCTCTTCTAGTGTTGCAGCCTCTTATAATAGTAACATTCTGTTTTCTCTTCAGTTCCCTTCACAGATTGGCCACTACTGTAGAGTTAATTTCCTTTAGTAGTTAGTCTTTTTTTTTTTTTTAATTTTAATTTTATTTTTTTGACAGATAGAGATCACAAGTAGGGAGAGAGGTAGGCAGAGAGAGAGAGAGGAGGAAGCAGGCTCCCCGCCAAGCAGAGAGCCCGATGCGGGGCTCGATCCCAGGACCCTGGGATCATGACCTGAGCGAAAGGCAGAGGCTTTAACCCACTGAGCCACCCAGGCGCCCCCCTTTAGTAGTTAGTCTTAACCAAACAGTTAACCTGCCGTTTTTAACTTCTTATTTTCTTCTTCATATTTGTTCAGATTGGCCCCAAACTGAGTAGCTACTGCTAAGATTTGAGCAGTAGTTGTCCTTGCCATTTGACCCCACTTTCTTTAATCTGAGCTTGGATAGTCAACAAGAGAGCCCAGATAAAAATGGATAGAACCAGAGGATGATTTTAACCTGTTCCAGGATCCATGCTAGTAAACTCTGAAAAAGTATCAATAAATTTTCGATGGAAAATAAAAGAGGATTCACCTGCCTTCTGTTTATAGCACTGTGGTTTTCCCCAGCTCACCTTTAGAGGAAAGGCTGTGAGCAGCCTCTTTCAGTAGGTCTTTCAAACACTTAGTTTTTCCACAGTTGTGGAGGATGGTGGATATGTGGCTACTCTTTGGCGTGCTGGGTTATCTTCTTGTCCCCACCATGCTTGCTCCATCAAATGAGCAAAGTCTACTGGCTTCAGAATTCCAGTAGCTAGTACACATCCCCAAGTGTGGCGGTGTAAATTTAAAGAATAATGAGACAGGGAAGACAGAAGGAGCAGAGACAGCAAGAGAAAGAAAGAGAGGGCTTCTGGAAAAGACAAAGTCCCTTGAATTCTCACATGTTTTCTCCCATTCTTCCCAGTCTTTCCACTGATTATCCAAACCATTTTTTTTAACTTTCCTCTTAGAATGATAGCCATCCAATAAATACAAGTATCTAATTTGCTTGGTATGAGGCCGTCCTTAAACACGCAAAAATCCTGAAAGACTTGATTCTCCTATGTATTCCAAATTTGGCAGGGGTATTATCTGTTTAAGAGAAAGAACTGCAGGCTTCCCATACTTTTCCATATCAAAGCTAATCTTAGATCATGACTTTAGATTTTAGAGCCCAATTTACCCTGGTTTACTAAATAATAAAATCTTGAATTTGAGAGAGTGGTTCATTGAGATAGTATTTCAGAAGAGCAGGGCACTAGAAGAAACACTTTATAATCCAGGGTCTCTTATTAGATTGTTTGTGACCATGAGATTTTAGTCCGTCCATTTAATTCAAGAACTGACATCTGGATCCTATCCTCATCACCAAATTGTTGGGGAAATATAGTTAAAAATAGAATTACCTAAAAAAAAAATAGAATTACCTGTCAACCTAGTTAAATCTCTCCACAAAATGTAAGCAAGAATAAAACAGTTTTAATATCTAATAAGCATTAAACCAGACGGTGATGTGTATCACAGGCAACCCACCAAGGTGATTACAAAGAAATAAATCTCACCTTTTTATACAGTCAGGCAGATACAATCCATTACATGTATGTTAACTGCCCTTATCCAAAAAGATTTTTGAATAAAACACCCATCTTTTCGATGGGCAGGAAGTTACCTCATGGATCTGTATGCCTACACTTAAATCACACAAAAACAGGGATACAGAACAATATTCTCCTTGATGTTCACATTTCAAAGAAATGACACCCAGACCTCCAAGAAAGACATTCACGGGATGCACCATTGGCAAGAGGCTTATTTAACTTAAAAGATTTTTGTATAATGGAAATAAACAGAGGTCATTTACAATTTCGAGTTTTCTAAAGGAAATGCTAAAGAGAAGGGGGTTTTCTCTTTCCCTTTGTGACATCAGGGAATTTTTCAGTTTAATTATCATTATTTTTCAGATTTGTATTTACCCTTACACCAGCCACAAATGTGGAATCACAGGAGAACAAGTTGACAAGGGAACTTTGTATGTGTTAGCTGTTCTTTATGAACTGACAAAATACCCTGCTGGAGGTTTGCGGTGGTGAAAGTTCAGAACTGAAAAGAAAATAAGACAACATAAGAAGGAGCAATTATGCAATCTTCTCCCGAAAACAACTTTTAATAGTGTGAGGCAGATTGTTGGTGTATTTGATATGGTGTAACTCATGCCTACTTCATAATGAAACCATTTTGCTTTCTGTCATATCTCAGAGCTTGAGTTCTCCTTACTCTTGCCCATAACCTGTCTCCCTACTATAGCTCAAAAGTGCAGTACTTATGAACTCACTAATTTGAAAATCAGAAGTTCATATGCCACAAAGTTTCACTGAATGATCTTTCCAAATGATGGGGGGGGAGAGTGTGTGTGTTTACCCACAGATATGTATACCCACAATATGTATACATGGGGAAGATATACACGTATATTACAAAGGAGAATGTATGTATGTATATCTTTTATATTATAATAATTCTAAATTTGATCTGGCAGGAAGATAACACTTTAAAATTCCGTAATATAGTATATTTCACAGTGTTCCTCAGTATCACATATAATCCCATAATTAAAACATAATATTTAACTGGGTTTATTTGAGATAGAATCCCCATAAATTCTGTAACACTGGACACTGGTAACACGGCTATGTTTAACACAGTCGGCTGATGGTATTTTACCCTTTTGGTGGCTAGATAATGAGCAAAGCATTTTGTTGCCTTGGTCACTTCTGGTATATGGGCATCAGTGCTGCCCTCTGCTGGTGTAATTGTAGTGTAGCCTCTATCCCCAAACCTGCTCTCTTAGGGTGCCCATTTTATTATTACAGAGGGAAAATTTACACCTTCTCTCCTCACGTAATTTCCCAGAATCTTCATGATCTTAGCAATAAAATACACAAACACTTAGGAATTCCCCCTTTTAGAAGACTTTCTTTTCAGTATATAATTTAGACTTCCCTATCACTATGGATATTTTTTTCAGAAGTGAGTCCATTTTTTTCCCTCTTCCTATTCTCGACAGACTTTTCCCCCCAAGGTCTTATTTACTCATTTGCTTTCCTCCTTTATATGACCCTTGGCTTTGGTTCAAGTATGTGACTGTAACATAATTAATGACAGAGGAAACATGAGGTAATTTCTGTTTTTACAATTATAAAATTGAGCATTACTGAATGAGATCATTAATGCATAGGTTCAGTGATGCTATATCAAACTACCAGCATGTTCTTTAAGATGAAACTATTTTCAGTTAAAAAAAAAATACATGACATGCATTGTCTGATATCAGTACTGCAAAGGGATATACTATATTCCTTGCCATTTTTTCGTTTTGCACAGTGCTTAAATATTTTTCACCGTATTTCTTTAGAACAAAGTTCTGTAAAACTTGAAAGGTTAAAATGAAGAGCATTCCTGGTGTTTAAAAAAATTAAAGATATTTTAGATCCTCTTTTTCTTTTCAGTTCAAAAAGGAGTATAAGATTCTCTGATAGTCTAAAATTTAGTATCTTGCCTGAGGGTTATAAAAGACCTAACCTAGTTAAACACATGAAATGATACTTACTTATAATAAATCTTGATCACTAAATTGTGCTGTTTGTTCTATTACATCGACGCATAGCCTTGCAAGTTTATCTGACAGTTGTTTTTTTCTAGCCAAGAAAGTACTGAGAAACAGTTCTGTGTCATCATTTGCATGCAGAAAGTGTTTTAATAACCCATTTCTCTCTTCTCCGTCCATCTCTTTTTTAGGCTGACTGGAAGCTTTGTGCCAGACTTGATAGTGAGCATGAGTAGCCAAATGTGGCTGCACCTTCAAACAGATGAAAGTGTCGGCTCCGTTGGCTTCAAGGTTAACTACAAAGGTAATGATGAATGGTTACTATGGAAAGTATGTTATCTTAATACCACCAGAGAATACTTTTAAATTCAAGTTTAATTGCATCTACGAAATAAAAAGTTTCCCCAAACATGAACAAGAATATATTCTAACAAAATACTTCTGTTTTTAATTTAACTACAAATGTTGATTTTACTTTTCTTTAAATAAACGTAGGCCTTTTTCCCCCTTAGAATGTATCTATTTTGCATATCTCGTCTCCCCCCAGTCCACTGTACTATCTCTATATGTTAGCCACCCTGGACTCCTAGCCTTACCCAGAATAGACAATGTAATTTTATATACTTTATACAATTTGCCTGGCAAAAATAATATACTAATTAGTTAATACTAAAATTCAAAGTAAAGGACTTAATTCCTCCAAGAATCCAGGGTACCATTTTTTGAAGGGGTCATAGGGATCTACCAGTCATTCTCTCAGATTAAATACATCGTTTTGGTGTTCAAATGATCAATTCCTGTGTAAGTCATAGACCACAGATGTGCTAAATTACCACTGCCCACCCGGTGTTGGTAGTGATGCAGATTGATGATTAATTACCTGTGCACAACAGAATCTTCTGTTTTAGTTCCATTTATAAGAGATAGATGCAAGTGTTATAAAATCATAAATATCCTTGATGAACCTTGATTAAACTCAAATAGAGACATTGGAGACAAAGGATATATATACATGTATATGTATGTGTGTGTATATGTGTGTGTGTATATATATATATATGAAATGTGAATATAGAATTCTAACTGAAAAAATAGTGAATGTTAATAAATTCAATTGAAATCCATACCTTAAGAAATGAAAAGTTTTAAGAAACCATCAGAACATTATGTGGCTTGATTTTATTATTTCTGTTGTGGTAAAAATCATTACTCTCTCTCTTCTCAATTTTAACAATAACTGTTTAGAATTCTCTTACTTGCATAATAATAATTTTTAATCAGTTTCCTTTTCCAAACATTGGCTTGCCCTGCCTTTGTATCTGGACACACAGAACTGAATGCATGATGTTGTCAGGGAGACAGAACACAGGCATCCTGTGTTTTTAACTTGTGACTAATTTGGTGCTATATTAATTTGAATAGTTCAAGAAATTTGTATAAATGTCAGTTAAAAATAATAAAAAGGTTACCCTGATTATAATTTTAAATATATCCCTCCTTCATTTAAAAATCCACAGCTTTGCTCTCTAAATAAGACAAAATTACAACATTTAAAGAACAGTCAGTTTTTGTTGAAAGTATCTAGGTCTTGATGTTTTCCTTTTTAAAAGAAAATTCCACTCTAAATGGCTAAAGGGAACTGGCATCCTTATATTCCCCTTAGGTTTATTATTTTCTTCACCCTGTGAAGGTTACCTGTCAGAGAACCTGTAGTTGTTTAAACCTTGAAAACCGTATTAATCATTAACGATAATGCTTCAACAAAGAAACGGTTGTAATAAAGCTCATGGACATGTCAGAGCAGTAGGGATTTCTATCAATATTTACAATGTCCTCCACTCTGTGCAGTTCAAGAGCTGAACTACATGGTAACGTAGTACAATTAAACATTATTTTGGTTTCTTTCTGCTCAGTTTTCAAAAATTATTTTTAAAAATTCCTAAGGATCTGCTGTGTGCTGGCTTCTGAATGAGTTGTTGAAAATAGAAAGAAGAGCCAGGTATTATCTCTCAGGGAAATCACAATATAGTGACAGAGAAAAACATATCCAACTATTCAAGCACAAATAATCTACAGAAATGAGAAAGTTGAAACCAACACAGGAGATTCTTACTGAAGAATGCCTTCCTTCTTTCCCTTCCTTCAATCTATTTTAATCTAAGGTCCACACTGGGAATGGTGATCTCCAGCAGCAGAGAAGTGTCCAATTACACTCCTGCTGTAGGTGTTTCCATAATTTTCTTCATGGCTTAAAGATAAGGTCCAAAACCTTGAGACATCTTATCTTCCAGCTTTTTTCACCCTGTCTTTGTCTTTCTACAGTCCGATTTTATAAAATTATCTGTAATTCTCTATCCCAGCAAGTTGTTTCATACCTGTCCTCTCTGGACTTTCAGGCAATTCTATCTGAATTCTCTATTCTTATTTGAACAGCATCACATCACTCATCCTTCAAGACAAAATTCAAATATTTCTTCTTCTATGAAGCCTTTCTTAACTCCATTCATCACAAAATAACAATTTCTCTGTTGTATCAGACCTGTGCCAGATATATACTATATTACCAGATGGAAATATATCCATCTTCATATTTCCATTAGCAACCCTTTTCTATGTCATCATAAGTGATTAGTAAAACTGAACAAATGATTTAACATGTATAATATGATATAATAGAGGGAAAAATATGTCCTTAAAAATTTAGTTTATCATGATCTTTTTCCTAGTGTGAAAATCATATTTTTTGCATTCTCCATAATTTAAAACCTGAGCTCAAAGTTGAAGCAGGGTTCATTTTGAGAAGTTTCGAATTTTGATGTGCAGATAGCTTTAGCAACTTTGCCTACTAAAAATAATTTTCATAATTACCATACTCTCTGTTAAGTAGTGTGTTGGTTCTAAATGGAACACCTGCTAAAAAACCTTTCCAGATTTGATCTAAAGATACCTTCTTTTTGTCCTCTGTAGATTTTGTATGACATAGCATTGACTATAGATTTCCTGTAAATTAAGCATGTTTTTCATTTGGTATATTTTCTTTTTTTTAATTTCACGGGGAGCCACTAAATTATGTAACCCAGATTTTTTTTATGATACATTCTAATTCTTAAATTGTGTTTTGCTAATTGCCTATGACCATGCTTTTGAAGTTTACTTTAAAAGAAAATAAATTTTCAAATGAAATCTCCTATTAAGAAACCCAAAATAGAAAGAAAGAAAATTAAAAGCTGGGCTGCTCTGATGCAGGACTGGCATTCCCCAATGGCCAGACTGCCCCTCATTCCCTCCAAGTATAGGGAAACCTTAGTGCTCCAAAAAACTCAGTTTGAAAATGGCCTTTTCTAAGACCATACTATTGACTAAAAGACCAAAAATATATTTGTGAATGTAAATGATACATAATTGCCTAATTAAGTCGTCATTATCTTTAGAACCTCAGCTTTAATCTTTGGAACTATCAGTGCTTTTTTCTGTAGAATTTGGACAGCAACTATATTAAACTATAAAAAAGCAACAAATGTTGAAAATCAAGAAAATGAAAAAAAAATCAAGAAAATGGTTCCTTATTATAAATGCAATTCATTCTTATTCAATTAAAATTCATTTAATATTTATTATTACATAAAAGTATGCTGCTTATGGCTTGCAATAGCAGAAATGCGTAAATACCACTGTATTCTTCAGAAGTTTAATGATATTCCTTACTTGTTAAAAACAGTGATGTCCATATTGGGTATAACACATCAGCCATCCTTCTCTGCAGGGAATCTATGAGTTTGCCAAAGTTATGATTCAAGTTATGACACTAGGTGTTCCTGCTAAAAGGGAAGAATAACCTAGCTTTTTATCCTGCCCCATTAGCCTTAGTAAGATTAGTTTTGTTTTCTTGTTTTATATTGTCATTATTTCAAATGAATATTAACCAGAAAGGAAAATAGTTTTTTCCACTAGACCTATTAGCATCCATTAACACTGCACTATTTTTTTAATGTATTTTCATCTTCGTCTGAGAAAACCTAAGCAACATTAAAAGGATAATTAATAATTACTAAGAACCTTATATATCACAATCACTTTACCTGCATTAACTCATCAAATCTCATTAGAACTCTGGGAGGTATCAATTATAACTCAACGTAATAGATCAGAAAACCGACTAGGATGTAAGCCCTATGATGATAGGAAGTTGGTCTGTTTTGTTCATTGTTGTATTTGCAGTAGCCAACACAATGCCTAACACATAATAACCACTCAATAAATATTTGTGAAATGTGTGAATGAATGGACATGAGTATTAGATCTTTAACTTACTGCAGAATCTAGATGCAACTCTAAGTTTGTTAACTTCATGATACTTTCTATTATACGATATTACATCCTACGTAGGTGTTAAGTGTTTTTGGAAAGCAGAAAGGTTAAAGCCTGAAGACAAGCTGAAGACCCTGATAAGTGTCTAAAAACAATATATATATATATATATACATATATATATATATAGTACCACAAGATTGAGTTAAACTACTGAGCTCCCATTGTCTCATCAGCTACACATAAAAAACATGTATACACAGCAAAAGCCACCTGATTTCAAATGTCTGTATGTTTTTATTTCCATATAGTAACTTTATATTCTTTAGAAATATTTGGTAAGAGAACTTAAGTTCACGGCAGAAGCTATATATAAAGAGAAATCTTCAGCTTTTATAGAGAAGCATCTGCTGCTTTTAGAAATCAGGTATTGTAATTGATTTTCAGTTGTGTGATGAAGCGCATTCTCATCAATATAGTATTAATAGTGAGCACTTGTTGAGTCATTACTGGTTTTTTCTATATATTTTTTTAAAGATTTTTACTTATTTATTTGACAGAGAGAGATCACAAGTAGGCAGAGAGGCAGGCAGAGAGAGAGGAAGGGAAGCAGGCTCGCTGCTCAGCAGAGAGCTCAGGGCTGATGCAGGGCTCGACCTCAGGACCCTGGGATCATGACCTGAGCCGAAGGCAGAGGCTTAACCCACTGAGCTACCCAGGCGCCCCAAGTCATTACTGTTTTTAAACACGTGCATCAACTCATTTAATCAACTGCAGCAAACCAATAAAGTAGGTAATATTATCCCTATTGTATGGATGAATTAATTGACGCACAACGAATTAGGTGATTCGTTCAAGATCACATGCCTGGTGTGTGGCAAAATTAAGATATGACTGTGAACTCTACATTTTAAGACTGCTGCCTTTCAGAAACTTATATTATTTCTATAAATCTTTGCTTAAATTTAAATTTATTTAGATATTTAAATATTAAAATAGCTCTCAACTAAAGCACATGGCCAGAATCTAAAATTTTGATGAAGCCATCTGCTTTTATGGGATGACCTAAAATTTTGAAATGGAACATTTTCATGAAAGATGATCATTTTAGTTAAATATTTAGAATCATTAATTTTTATGGTTAAAGTGAACTGACAGTCCTTTTCTCTGATTGTGGAACTGAGGACAAGGAATTCCATTATTTGTCAAATGCAAGTTTTTACTAATAAGGGCATATGCCAGAGATAAGATGGATTGATACCAAAATTTGAAAATAAGACAATCAGACAAATGTTTAACCCTAATTGAAATTCAAATTTAATAAAAACAAACCAAAACAATTAGCTTCTTGAAAATACATATTTAATGCTGGAGGTGTCGTTTTTTTTAACCTATCAAATAATGTCTTGAGAGGTTAATTAGAACATTTCATAGATAGCTTCTGATGATATTTAAATAATAATTTATACAGAAAAAAATCTTAACCAACAATTCAAGCAGATCGATTTTATGATTTTATAAGAGCACATTTTTCTTCTTTCTTCCACTGTTTTCTCTCTCCTTCTCTTTCTCTCTCCTTTCCCTACTTCTTTATCTTTATTTTGGTACACTGTACATATAACTTCCTAGCTGCTTTTCATTTATAAATATATCATGGCTGTTTTTCCAGTCAATTTGTTTGGATAGGTGGCATTCATCTAATGACTATAGGATAGCTCACAAAACGTACACACCATAATTAAACATGAATCGGTAACAATTTGCATCATTGTCTTTATCATGATATTAAAATGTTGAATTAAATATTCTTGTACAAGTATCCATACATTTTTTTCTTCTTCTTTTACTAAGGAAGCAGATTCTGAAAATAGTATGGACATTTAAATAATTAATGGATCTTGAGTAATTATTTCCTAAATTTTATATTTTTACTTTCCCGGAAGTGTAAAAAGGAGGCTTTTCCCTACAACCTAAAATGGAATGCTACTAATCTGTTAGGCATTTGCCAATCTGATGTGTTATAAAAGCAGTATTATTGAATTTAATAGCTACAAGGTTGTTGACCATCTTGTCATAGATTGATTAACAATCTGGACTTCATCCTCTTTGAAATTTTTCAGCTTGATGCTCTTTGGAAGGCATTATTAATGGTCACAATTTATGTACTTTTCCTTTAATTCTGGGTCAACAGAGAATTATACTTTGCTGTCCTCTTGAAGAGAAGTGTGGCCATCCGATGACTAAAATATAACTAAGTGGCTATAGTCACTCCCAGGCTAAAGCACTGAAACATTGGTGTTCTCTTTCAAAAGGAACAAGGAGACAGTATCTCCCAGGTAGTACAGCTACAAATTGATGTTACTTCCTTTAGTTTGTGTTCCTGAGGGAGAATGGAGCATAAAGGTCACCATTCCACCCCATCTCCCAACTATATAGTGTAAGTAGCACGAGCATGAGGTGCCTGGGTGGCTCAGTTGATTAATCCTCTGACTCTTGTTTTCCTCTGGGGTCATGATCTCAGGGTGGTGAGATCCAGCCCCCGTTTGAGTATCTGTTTACCGCTGCCCCACCCCAATTTTCTTGACCACACATGCACGCCTGTGTGTGTGCATACATATGCACACACATGCATGTGTGCTCTCTGTCTCCCGAATAGATAAATAAATCTTTAAAAAAAAATAAGCATGAGCAAAATATAAACTTTGTTTTGTTAAGCCTCTAAAATCTCTGGGTTAATTTGTTAGTCCATCATAACCTAGGATATCCTGACGAATACACACATTGAGTTAGCCCATAGTTTTTGTACTCATAACAAGTTGTAGGCATTTGGGGCACATAAGGGATATATCCCTTAGTTTGTTTACACACTGGAAATATTTTCTTTCAGTCTATTTTGATTCTATAACATTAAAATAATACCACGTTTTTGGCTTCTTTGTTCTAATCAAATTTAACATTCCCTTTATTTATGGCATTTCTATTTGTATATGTGCTGTGCATTTTAAAATATTTTATAAATATATATTTAAATAATATATAATAATATATTACATATATGTAACTATAATATTTTATTAAAGTTATATTTATATATAGTATATATAAAAACTGTATACAAACAATCATGGAACACTACATCAAAAACTAATGATGTACTATATAGTGAAACAGAACAATAAAAAAGAAATTTAAAACTATATGTACATATATATGTATATATACATATGTATGTGTGTGTGTATATATATATGTATATATATATAAAACATTTCAAACTTTAATTCATCTGGAATTTATTTATGTATTTTGACTGGGTGTTTTCTTTTAAATGTAAAGACAATTTTGCCAACAGTATTATTAATTAGGTCATCGTGTTTCCCACAGAATTGGATGTCACATTTATCACATGTAAGGTTCTTATTTATGCTTGGATGCGTTTAACTATTTTCTTCTGTCCAAACCAGACTGCTTCAATTTCACTAGTTTTAAGTTTTTCTTTTTAGAATATCTTGTAGGAACATCTTCCTGCTATGGTTTTTCTATTTCAAATTTCTATGACAATTCTTGTACACTTTACTCCACCTATATTGTAAAATAATTTTGCTGAACTCTATGAATTTTTAAGATTGTATCAATTTTATATATTAGTTTGATCTATATTAATAGAATTATAGAATTGTGTCATGTCATCTCAAGTCATCTCTTGTCTTAGATTTAAATTATTGTTTTTTTTTTAGTGTAGTCTCTTTTTCATTCATGATGACTTTATTTCTAACTAGTTCCTACTTTTTTGGTGGATTGCAGTAGGCTTTATAACTGATTAGAAAGTACCACTGTTCTTTCTATATATAGAAAGAAATATGTATAAATATGTATTTCTATATATTTATAACTGGTTAGGAAGAATTATTGTTTTATCTTTATTATATTTCTACTATAAAGAATAGTTGTTGATTTTTGTTTATCTGTATAGTTTAGCCATATTATTTAATGCTTATTAATTTTAATTCTTTGATAATAGGGCATTATAACAGTGGGAAGGCATCTATGAGCAAATTAGAGAAAACCCAACTAATACTGTTCTGAATATGGGTTCATTATTCTCACCTGACATAATGTGGGGAAGGATAGATGCTGATGTTGGATGACTGCTTTACATTGTCATTTGACACTCAAGTACTTCTCTTCCTTCCCTCCAGTTTCCTTAGCATATCTACGTTTATCCCCAAAGTTGTAAAAACATTGTTGCCAGAGGTCTATTGCAGGAACAGATTGGCATTCCCAGAAGCATTTTCAATTACAGTGATGAGAGCTAGCCTTTCTGGCCAGTTCTTCTTTTGATGAAAATAACTTTGCTATTTCAACATTCGACATGGTATTTGGCACAGATATCTGGAAAAGAGCCTTTTACCAAATCTGCATAGTTCCTTCTCAGTCCTGTTTGATTCTGAGTTTTTTATTAAGAATAGCTGATAAAGTCACTTTTCTCCATTCATTGACACAAGTGCGTATTTAAATATGTCCCTCCTTAAATTGTGCTCCTAGGCTTCCTGATGCTGGGATAAACTACTATTCCTGCGTAAAATTTTCTTGAACATAGTTTCTGATCTTTTCATGTACTCTCAGATTACATTTACTAATAATTTGATTACAACTTTTGCATTGAATCAAATACATGAATTAGATTATAGTTTCCTTTTATGCTGGTTTTATGATTACAGCAGTTCCACCAACTGTGTCAAGGAGTTTATCCGTGCTCTGGAATAGTCTGAATAACAAGTTTGAGAGTAAGAGAGAACTCTACCATAAAATAATTTGGACTTTTTTTACTTAAAGGTAAATTTTTAGCAAATTTTAATGTTTTCTTTGGCTGTAACTCTCTTCATATCTCCTCTTGGATTAGGGTTGTTTTTATATTTTGTTAGACTATTTTCTAAGTTATAAAATAGACCATTTCAAAATATATTGGCATTTCATATGTACTTTGTTGTTTTTTTTTTTAAAGCAGCTTTTTCTAATCTATATTAATTCCAAGGATTAGATCTCTCTCTCTCTCTCTCTCTTTTTCTCTGAACTGCTATTCTGCAGGTGAAGCAACTCTTAGACTTTTTTCCTTACTAAGGGAGCTGCTCTAGACTTTAATGAATCTTATCTCTTCTGGTTCTGTATAGCATTGTAGGTTTGGGCTGAACTAATCAAACTTCCCTTTGTTATGGTTATCAGTCCAGGACCTGGGGCAATTGATACAGATTCTAGGTGAAAGGAAATCTCTTTTCTGAGATGGTAAACTCTAAGGATCATTTAACTTGTACTACTGGGGGGCCAACTTTTGTTAGCTTATATCAATAACTTGCCAATAGAGACAAGGCAGGATCAGCAAATGGAGGGGATGAAAAACAATACTGTGGGCATCACTGAAACTCCTAACCGTCTGAAGGGAACACTAGACCTTGACTTATCCAATCATGTAAGACTATTTGATTTATCCAGTCATGTAAGACTATAAACTTCTCTTTGCTTAAGCCAGTGGCTAGTTCAACTTCTATCACTTTTAACTGAATGAGCCCTGATAAACACTCTCTCATCTCTTTGCTATTTAATTCTTTCAACATAGAAAAAGGGGAAGATCTATATTACAATTCAGTGCTTTCAGAATTAAATATATTTATTTATTTATTTTTATACCATATTCACTTGAAAAACATTATGGATGGGTCTAACAGACATATGTCTGCTCATAGGAAGTAATATTTGAATAAATAATATTCAATACATACATATAAGTGAAATAATATATTTACCTTTCTCTGTCTGACTGATTTCACTTAGTATAATACCCTCTATGTCCATCTATGTTGTCACAAATGGCAAGACCTCATCCATTCTTGTGATATATCCACTGTGAATGTATGTATACACAACTTTTATATTCATTCATCTATTGTGCGCACTTGACTCGGGTTGTCTATTGTACATAATGCTGCAATAAATGTAGGAGTGCTTTATTATTTCTTGCCTTTTTGATACTAGGCATTCTGACTAGTGTGAGATGATATTTCTTTCTTCTTTTTTTTATTAGGCTCCACCTAACTTAGTTTAATTGGGCTCCACTCCCAGCATGGAGTCCAACTCAGGGCTTAAACTCATGATCCTGAGATAAAAGACCTGAACTGAGCTCATGAGACACTTAACCGACTGAGGCATTCTAGTGCCCCTAATATGAGATGAGGACCTTTAAGCATGACTCATGAAAATTTTTATATTAGAATAAGTTTTATACTTTTTGTTCTAGCTATTTATTAGCTTAAACAATTTTTAAATTTTATTTTACATTCAATAATCAAGTGAAGTTCCTTCACAAAACTGTAAAAATTCATCAGACTACATCTTTTACATATGGACAGTTTATTGTTTATCAATAGTACCTTAGTGGAAGTGTAAACAAATTCCTGTGTTAAAATTATCAACTAATGCTTCAAAATGAACACTAATGTAAGCTGTGTAATTTTTAATTATTTTGAGAGAGAGAAGAAAAAAATTATGAGTGAGATGTTTCAACAATTTTTTCAAGTTTTATTTAAATACAAGTTAGTATACAGCATAATACTTCCAGTGTAGAATTTAGTGATTCATCACTGAGATCAACAACTTTTGACAGGAAAACAGAATGTAATATTTTATTCAAATTTATTTTAAGAATCACAGAATTTATTTTTTAAGTGCTGAAGTAGCTTTACTTTGCAGCATTTAATTTTTTTCTAGGTTACATCTATGACAAGCAACAGTGTCAGTGATATAATAGAGATTATGAAAACAAAAATTTATACCTAAACAACAAATGAAGTGCTTACAATTGCATTCATTTTTTTTCCATTGTTCTTTAAAACACTCTTCGGTTTATGCAAAGTGGTACACAGTAAAAATTCCTCATAATGAAACCCTTGTTTCTCAATCCTGGCAGTACATGCCTAAGAAAATTGACTTGTTCTTGTAAGAAACTGAGGCTTTTTGAAACTGGAAATATCCTTCTTTGTCTCCAATTACATGAGCTTTTTTGTTTGTTTTTTTTGCTCCATTTATATGAATTTTCTCATCTTTTTATTTCTCTAGAAGTCACCATTTGTAGGATCCCCAAATTAAGCCTTGCTGTATTTCTGGTTAAAAAGGAGTCTTCATCAAAATATATCTATTTAATGGAGAAATAACATCTGGTAAAAGAATTAATTGTATGTGTACATTTTGTCCATTTAATTAGTACATTTAAACAAGAGATCCTTCACAACACATTAGTGCACCCCACAATACTGACCACATTTCAAATAAATAGCTCAATAAATATATCAAATTGTCATCTGCGAAAGGACTCATTGAGATTAGTGTAAAGTCAAAATGGCTTTCAAAATTGAAGAATTACTATATTACTCATACTTGATTTGCAAATTTTTAATTCTAAAAATATGTCTTAAAGCAGAAAACTAATAACAATAAAGATCTTTCAAGACTTTTTTTGAAATTTATGAATCTCCTAAATCATCCCATGTGTTTTTTAGATTTCTAGTGCTAGAAAATCAAATTAATGAAATAAAATTATATACAGCATAGATATATCATTGTTTAATTTTACAAATATTTTCCATTTATCCATATCCTATCTTTTACCTCAACTGAATTCAACTTTATGAGATCAAAATCGTCTATAGAATATACTTAAATTATGGTTTAATATTCTCTTTAAAAAGCATACTGTCAATAATAAAAAACAATGTTTAATTATATTGAAAATAAAACTGATATTTCTAGTTTCTTAGGAAACAATTTGTCATATATTAATATAATATTCGTGTATTACAGAGTCATATTTCAATATTTATACAAATAAGTTGGAGTTTAAAATTATTCATGTAAATAACTATTTCCTCTAGGGCATGTCATGTGCATTGCTGTGTCAATATTTGCTGAAAGGACAGTTTCCATATCTGTAAAACAAGGAGATTGGACTAAATCATCCCTGCATTTCTTTTGAGTTCTAACAATGTCTTATTTGATAAATTAAATATTGATAAATTCATTGTACTGTCCAAGAAGATTATACTTGATATCCATTCACTGTAGTTAACTAATATACCATTAGTGGGATGTTCTTTGTGTAAATTCTGAGATAAATCTCTCCCTCAGCATTTATTCCAGATTTAATACCTTACTAACAGGCCTGTCAACACTGAACCAGTGAGCATCCTTGAGTTTTCCCATTACTGTGTCTTTTGAGATATCTCTTCTTTTTACATCATTTTTATTTTCTTTGTTGAAATCTCATAACCTGTAAAAAGTGGTTTCTCCTTCCTAAAAAAATTACAAAGTCTCACCTATTTTGGTGGGATTTTCATGAAACATTTTAATTTGCCTTTCAGATTAAAGAGGATTTCAGATTTCAGAATAAAGAGGACCTTTAAGCATGACTCATGAAAATTTTTCTATTAGAATAAGTTTTATACTTTTTGTTCTAGCTATTTATTAGCTTAAAGGATTTTTAAATTTTATTTTACATTCAATAATCAAGTTCCTTCACAAAACTGCTGCACCTAAAATATCAAATTTGACTTTGTTTATCCCAATCTGCTAGGGGAACTAAGCCCTTTGTTTCTACACCCCCAGAAAGAGAATGAGTGGCAGAAGAACGGTAAAAGTAATGTCAATTTAAAAATATTCATGAAGTTTCAGCTATGTGCCAGGCATTGTGGAGAGGACATGGTACACAGCAAAAAAATAAGAGACTTAGTCACTGATTTCAATCTAGCGGGATAAAGACTGACACTTAACCAAAAAAAAAAAAAAAAAAAATTGTAAATGTGATAAGTGCTAAGAATGAAAAACAGAATGTGCTTTTTGAGACAAAGCACTTAATGCAGGCTTCAAGGAGGAGGAGGAGGTAAACTTGGACTGATTGCTGAGACTAAATTAGGAGTTACTAAGGCTGGAAGCTGGACAATATGACCAGTATGTGAAGATGATAAGTTCTTTTTGAGGAACAGATTAAGTTCCAGGATGTAAGACAAGAATGGAGAGACAGGGATGTGGGGTGTCGTCCTAGAAGAAGCTGGAGGTGTAGGAAGAGCAGGCCATGGTTTTGTGCGGGAGTCATCGATGAATACATTTTCCCTATGGAAGCAAATAATCACCCTACCAGCTTCCGTGTAAGCAGCTTTCTCTATTTTTCTTTGAGGACAAGGACTAGTATTTATTTATTTATTTTTAAAATTGAATCATAGTGGCACCTGAGGGGCTCAGTTGGTTATGCATCTGCTTTTAGCTCAGGTCGTGATCCCAAGGTCCTGGGATTGAGCCCCTCTGGAGGGCTCCCAGCTCAGCAGGGAGTCTGCTTCTCCCTTTCCCTCTACCCCTCCTTCTGCTCATGCTCTCTCTCTCTCTCTCTCTCTCAAATAATTAAAATAAAAATTAAATTGTAGAACATTCCAATTGAAAGAGACTTTTGAGGTAATTGAAACAAATATACTCATTTCTTTTAATGTAAGAAAATTGAGGCCCTGAAAGATTGATTTTTCTCATAGTTACTTTAGGTAGTACCTGAGCCCAATGTGAAACCATGCGCTATTGCTTCTGATAGGCTCACATTCCACTGCACTACATTACTTCACAGTGCATTTCCCCATATATCCAAGATATATAAAGTTGGCTGCCTGATTGGCAAATACACTTATATGGTTGTACAAGACCTGTATCAAATACTCTATAATCATCATTCTTATGAAAATAATGTGTCCATTTTTTTTTTTTTAGATTTTATTTATTTATTTGACAGAGACCACAAGCAGGCAGAAAGGCAGGCAGAGAGACGAAGGGAAGCAGGCTCCCTGCTGAGCAGAGAGCCCGATGTGGGACTCGATTCCAGGACCCCAGGATCATGACCTGAGCCGAAGGCAGTGGCTTTAACCCACTGAGCCACCCACGTGCCCCCTGTGTCCATTTCATTTTAAATGTGGTATATTGGTGATACCTGATGATATCCACCTTAATTGGAAAATAAATTTTAAATCAAAGTGAATAATCAATGCAAGTAGAAGAAACATTGGAAACTAAGATGTCATTTCTTATCTGTTAAAAGCAGAAGATATAACATATGTGAGGTATTTAGGTTCTGGAACTTGATTTTTAATGATAGAGGAAAAAAAAGTTTTTCTTCATTTGATTAATACAACCTCCTTGTTATTTTTATCTTAACTGAGAAATCTTAATAATTTTTATTGAGAGTTTTGGAATTGAGCCAATCTCACTATATGTAAAGAGGTACTTTTTTTTAAAATAAATGACCTATTTTCTAACTGTGGTATTAAATCATTTGATGGACACAATGATAATGCTAACCACCCCAAACTCCTTAGTTTAAACAATAGTCATTTATGTTCACAACTCTCTCTATATGTCAAGCATGGGCTGATATAGGTTGAGTTTGGCTCTATGCATCATCCATTTTTCTGGGACCAGTGAACTAGCCCAGATAATGGTCTTTCGACAATTTCAAAATTGCATAGAATAAAAATTCAGCCATACAGACATTTTTAAAACTCTGGGGGCATCTTATTTGTTAATGTCCATTGATCAAATCAAATCACGTTGGCAAGCCCAGATTTAAGAGTCAGGTAAAAGGATTCTGTTCCCCTTCCCTCTCCATACCCCCCACCAAAAGTGGGGAAGAGAATGATGATTTTTAAATGATCTAATTTTCCACAAGCAGCCCTCATATTAATGAAGGATATTAGTTGAACTACTACTGAGATCAATGTTTTAGATAGATGATGATAGATAGATGATAGATAAATAGATCTTCAGCCATCAAGAAGACAGGCTAGTCTGGAATAAAATTGCAGAGTCTAACTGTGGTAGTGATCCAAAACAGGCAGTATAGAACTAGCCTAAGGAGGTAACTTCTAAAAGGAAAAGGAAAAGAGGAAATGTGGATTAAAGAGTTCTCTCCAGGGGCGCCTGGGTGGCTCAGTGGGTTAAAGCCTCTGCCTTCAGCTCAGGTCATGATCTCAGGGTCCTGGGATCGAGCCCCACATCGGGCTCTCTGCTCTGCGGGGAGCCTGCTTCCTCTTCTCTCTCTGCCTGCCTCTCTGCCTAGTTGTGATTTCTCTCTGTCAAATAAATAAAAAATAAAAATAAAAAAAAAAGAGTTCTCTCCAAAAAAAGAAAAGAAGACACAACTTGGTGACAATAAAGAAGATTAGGAAGAAAATAAATAGAGAGATGGTAATGTTTATAGTCGTCAAAACCTACAGTATATTTTGGCCAGGAAATATTATTTCAATGCTTCTGTGCATATCCTTCCTCATTGTAAATATCAAGAATGTTTACAGAATTTAAATATTTAACGCCCACAGTACATTCATTTCATATAGAGTTTTAAGAATAACATAAGAGGGATTGGAACATCTATACAAAATTTTAACAAGGCTTTCCATTGAAAGAAACACTAGAAATATTTTGGCAAATATACCTAATGAAAGTTGATGATGAGAGCATTTCCCACATTTATTAATAAGGTGGTATCATTCAAGTGTTATGAGCATGGACTTTGAGTCACCCATGGCATGTGTATTCAGCTCTGTTGCTTGCTCACTGGAGACACTGGGCAAGTATCTTAAGCTTTTGATGCCTCAGTTTACTCATCTATAAATGAGAAAAATCATAGTTGTAACTTTACTGGAATGCTGTGAGAATTGAAGAGAGAATGCATTTAAAGTCTTAACAAGACATATTTTTGCTATTGTTTTTACATAGAATAAATACCTATTTTGTAGTTATATACAATTTTACATTATATTAAGATTTTATTATTTCATGATATGTGAATTATTACTATCATATTCTGGGAAGTACAACTATTATATTTTTTGTCTTCAAGTGAATTGGATGTAGAAGAATACTCTAATGTGAACAAGTAGAATTTGAAATTAAAAACACTTTACCACTTACGTTAGCATCCCCTAAAATTATATACTTTTGTATAAATCTAACAAAATCTATATAATACATACATAGGGACACACACCTTACATATGTCACATAAGTTTACTCAAAATGAATCATAGACCTAAATGTAAAATTCAAAACTATAAAACTTCTGGAAGGTGACATTAGGAGAAACTCTAGATGATTTTGAGTATAGCAATGACTTTTTGGATCCAACACCAAAGGCACAAATCATGAAAGAAGTAATTGATAAGCTGAACTTTATTTAAGTTAAAAATTTCCACTTTGCAAAAGAAAATGAAAAGATGAGCTAAAGAATGGTAGGAAACATTTGCAAAAATACCAACATCTGATAAAGGACTCTTATTCAAAATATACAAAGTATTCTTAACACTCAACAATAAGAAAATGAACATCTCAATTTAAAAATAGGTAAAAGAGGGGGAACAGGTGGTGGGTAATAGGGAGGGCACGTTTTGCATGGAGCACTGGGTGTTGTGCAAAAACAATGAATACTGTTACGCTGAAAAAAATAAATAAAATGGGAAAAAAAATAAAAAAAATAAAAAAATAAAAATAGGTAAAAGATTTGAACAGACGCCTCACCAGAAAAGATATATGGGGGGGGGGGGGAGCATAAGTAAATATGCTTCTCATCATATATGGTCAGGGAATTGTAAATTAGAACAACCACTACACACCTACCGGAATGACTAAAACTCAAACATACCACCAAATACTGATGAGAATGTGGAGCAACAGGAACACTTGTTAATTGTTGGTGTGGATGCAGAATGGTACAGCCACTTGGGAATACAGCTGGCAGTTTCTTGCAAAACTAAACATATCCATACTATATAATCTAGCAATCATACTCCTTAGTATTTAACCAAATGAACTGAGAACTTACAGTCATGTAAATATTGCACATGTCTATTTAAAGTGGTTTTTTAATAATTACCAAAACTTGCAGAGCCAAGATGTTCTTCAGTAGATGAATAAATAAATAATCAGTGATATATCTGGACAATGGAATATTATTCCATGTTAAAAAGAAATGAGCTATCAAGCCACAAAAAAAAAAAAGAAGGAAACTTAAATGTATATTAGTTAAGTGAAAGAAGGCAATCAAAAAAGGCAAGCCACTGTATGATTCCAACTCTATGACATCCTGGGAAAGGCAAAACTGTGGATACAGTGGAAATGTGGGTAGCCATCAGGAGTTTGGGATGAATAGGAAGAATGCAGAGAATTTTTAGGGCAGTAAATCTATTCTGTATAGTACTACAATGATGAATGTATGTCATTATACACTTGTCAAAACCCATAGAATGTGCAACACCAAGAGTGAACCCTAATGTAAATTAAATTGTTGCAACTGTTACTGTGGTTGCAACAAATGTACTGTTATGTTGCAGGATGCCAGTAGTGAGGGAGGTTCTCTGTGTGTGTGTGTGTGTGTGTGTGTGTGTGTGTGTGTGTGCACGCGCGCGCATAAGCGCATTGGCAGAGGGTATAAGGGAACTCTGTATTTTCTGCTCAATATTGTTGTGGACCAAAAACTTCTCCAAGTAAAAAATATATATATATTAATTAAAAAAATAAAATTTTAAATAGAACTTAATAGTATTCCCAAAGATACCTAAAATATTTGTAAAATGATAGTATCTTGTATTAATAAAAGTTTTGAAAACTCTTAGTGGTTAATCCCACTGATCTATTTAATACAGTTTTCTGATTTAGTCTACTATTCAATTTCTATGGCTGCTTTCTAGGCTAGAAAAAAAAAAAAATAAAGGAAAGAAGACAGGAAGGCAGGCAGGCAGGAAGGAAAACACCAACCTTCTGAGGGCATCAGTAAGCAGCATATTCTGGCCAGTACCCTGAACTGTCATTCGTATTGATTGTAGCCTTCACAACATTTCAGACTACATTAAGTTTATTTCAGAGGAAAAACTTTGACTCAAATTGACTTGCAAAAACTACTCAAAATAAAATTTTGAGTTGTCATTTTCTGCTTGATATACTTCTGGTAGCAATAAGGAGATAGAATATTTTATCTCTCTTCTAATTCAGTTATGAAACAAAGTATAGTGGTCACCAAGTTGGGATATTTTCAAAACAGTCCCTCAAATAGAAGAAAACGTATTTTCTTATGTTCCTTTGAAAAACAATAGATACTTGGATTGAATGATCTTTTTATAAATATCTTGCTTTATGCTTTTTAAAAATAATCATGTTGTCTATATGTGTTTCCAATTTTATGGTTCATAAAAAACATCAACAACAAATATTAATTAAGCACCATTCTGTATATGAATTTAGGATAACATTAAATGGATGTCCTGAACAGAATGAAATGACTCATACAATTATACAAATTCAACCACACATACACTATAAAATGGAGTGTAAAATAGAAAATTGCACTGGCAGCCAATATCTGTTTACATGAGGCATATTTTTTTTTTCTGTTCATAGTTTGTGTGCTGTGAAATTATGTGGGAAAGGAAATTTCATCTTCCTTCTACTTATGTAAAGAAACTGACAAAACCTGGGAAAGTTTTCTGAATTTTTGCACAAATTTGAAAAGATGTTGTGTGATCGTGGTATTTGCATGTCTTATATTTTGGGGTATAACATCTCCCAATTTGGGTTAGAAAAAAATGTATAACCTTCTGACAATCTGATTCTTTGATCTTAAAAGAAGCAAATCGAAAGTGGAAAAATAAAATACATATAAATGTGCAAAGTCTGTTCACATAATAAATCATCAGATCCAAAGCCACAGTTATGTTTAGGGTCCTTTTACAGAACAGGATGGAAGGTCAATAAAAATGTAGGATGAGATTTGAAATAAATTAAATTACATTCTTATCATCAGTCTTTACACCAGTGAATCAAATAAAGATCTTTACCCAAGGGCATATTTCTCAGTCATGTTGTAGAATTAGAAAAGACTTCTGAGAGAAATGTAATGAAACAATATAATGTTCATTGCTTTAGGTCTGATGCATAATTTTTTAAATTAATTTAAATGTTCACTAACATTGAAGAATATATAATAGGATTTTGGGTCAAGCTCACACTATCTCCAGTCTGCTGCTTACAATGTGTTTTAAAGCAATTTTCCAATTTTGGGAGAGATCACCTTTAGATATGCAGATAGGAGGAGATCCAGGTCCAATAAAATGGAATATTGCAATATATCCTATAAAATTTGCCTTCTATAATGAGATTTGGAAATTTGACCTAGACTGGATGATGGGATTTAGACAGCAATACAGCAAAAGTAAATGAAAACAAATAAATATGTCTTTCTGAACAGTTTAAATTCTCATCAGCTGAATCTTAGCCAATTTGAAGTTTCATAAGCTTATGACCTATTTCCTAAGTAAAATAGTTTGGTGTCAATAATATTCCATGATTTTGGCGATTGTATATAATGGGTATCAGAGGGAGAAAGTGAATTTAGAAACCACTTTAATCATCCAGAGAAGAGATAAGCCCAAACCCAACATAATGGCAATTGAGAAGTCAATAGAATTTGGAGACCTTTAAAGGACAAAATTGGGGGGCACCTGGGTGGCTCAGTGGGTTAAGCCTCTGCCTTCAGCTCAGGTCATGATCTCAGGGTCCTGGGATCGAGCCCCACATCGGGCTCTCTGCTCAGCGGGGAGCCTGCTTCCTCCTCTCTCTCTGCCTGCCTCTCTGCTTACTCGTGATCTCTCTCTCTGTGTCAAATAAATAAATCTTAAAAAAAAAAAAAAAAAGGACAAAATTGACCCTCCCTAGAATCCAAACAGATGTTGTGAGAGCAGAGTTGAAGTAGAGGGGATAACCAAAGATAACGTCTAGCTTTCTGCTTGAAAGACAGAGTGGACAGCTGTGGCATTAAGAATTTGGTACAGGGAAGGAAGATCAGATGGGAAAGTAGGAAAATAAAATTGATTTAGGCTTGTTGCATGTAACTTCATTGTCAGATATCAAATTGAAGAGCTTAATGTGCAACCAGAACTTAAGAAAGGGATCTGAGCTTTTTATTCAGGAACTTGGTTATATAGTATGGGAAACTCTAGTGGGAAGATTTTAGCAACAAATAGTTGTTTTCAGTGATTAGGATGGATGCTAGTATGTTCTAGAATAAGTTCCACAATTCAGAGGTGTGTTACACATCTAAATAGAAATCATTGTAGATTTGGTGGCTGTTAGGTAACTGGAAACTCAACAATGAACCCAAGTGTCCCTGAGAAAACTGTAAGGCCTCAAATCAAATGCACAGATGGAGATCAATCATGAATAGAAATAGACATCCTGTCAGATATGAGAAGTAAATGTGTAATAATGGGTTTGAATGCAAATGAACTTATAGGTATGGAGTGGAGGAAAGAATCAAGAAGTATCAGTTTTCATACCTGATGGTTTCAGTTTTCTTTTAATTAGAAAATAAGGTGTGCTTAGAATGTTTACAGTAAGAGGACTAGGACTTATGGAGGGTTTGTAACCTCACAACACCTTAGATCCAAAAGGAACAAGAAAAACTAACTTGCTTTCCTGAAGTTCAATCTAAATTCTCCCCTTGTTGTTGTGGTTGCTGTTGCATTCTCTTCAAGTTGACAGAAAGCATGATATATTATTATTCTATTCATGACTCACCACTATTTAAATTTTAACTTTAAAATTAAAATATGAATTTCTCACAATCACTTATTTACCAAAATTTTCCCAGTCATCTCTCAATGCTCCTACCCTAATGCATCTTTAGAAGGACACGTGTGTATGACATTACAACAGTTCTTTATGTTCAAGACTGATTTTTATAGCTATTTTCCTCAGAAAACAGCCTATATAGACATAAAATCCTGTAAGTGCATTTTACTCCTGTAAGTTTCTTAAAAAATATTTTTTTCCCATTTTATTTATTTTTTTCAACATAACAGTATTCATTGTTTTTGCACAACACCCAGTGCTCCATGCAAAACGTGCCCTCCCTATTACCCACCACCTGTTCCCCCAACCTCCCACCCCTGATCCTTCAAAAACCCTCAGGTTGTTTTTCAGAGTCCATAGTCTCTTATGGTTCGCCTCACCTCCCCAATGTCCATAGCCCCCTCCCCCTCTCCCAATCCCACCTCCCCCCAGAAACCCCCAGTTTGTTTTGTGAGATTAAGAGTCATTTATGGTTTGTCTCCCTCCCAATCCCATCTTGTTTCATTTATTCTTCTCCTATCCCCCTAACCCCCCATCAACAGATGAATGGATAAAGAAGATGTGGTATATATACACAATGGAATACTATGCAGCCATCAAAAGAAATGAAATCTTGCCATTTGCGACGACGTGGATGGAACTAGAGCGTATCATGCTTAGTGAAATAAGTCAATCGGAGAAAGACAACTATCATATGATCTCCCTGATATGAGGACATGGAGAAAAAATATTTTTGCCTTACTTTGCATGTTGTTTTGGGAAAGTCTGTTACAAGCCTAATTCCTATGTCTTTGTGCATTAATCCGACTTTTGGCCTGGAAACCTTGAAAGATTTTATGTTGCTTTTTTGCTTGTTTGTTTAACAGAAAGATTCATTAGATTTTTTCTCAGAGGTGACTGTATCAGATCAGCTTTATCTGGCACACAGTACTTCCTTTCAAGTCTTGACTTAAGACTTTTGTTGTTTGTTTCTCTTTTTTTTTAATTTAAATTCCAGTTAGGTAACATACAGTATAATATTAGTCTCAGGTGTACAATACAATGTTTCAGTACCTCCATTCAACACCTGGTACTCATCACGACAAGTGCACCCCTTAAACCCCATCACCAATTTCACCCATCCCCCCACCCCTCTCCCCTCTGATAATCATCAAGTTGTTCCCTATAGTTAAGTGTGTTTCTTCATTTGTGTGTGTGTATGTATATATGTCTTTCTTCCACTTTGCTCATTTGTTTCTTAAATTCCACATATGAGTGAAATCATATGGTATTTGTCTTTCTCTGATTGACTTATGTCACTTAATACTCTAGCTCCATCCATGTTGTGGCAAATGGTAAGAATTCTTTCTTTTTTATGGCTTAATAATATTCCTCTGTGTGTGTGTGTGTGTGTGTGTGTGTGTGTGTGTGTGTGTGTATCTCCCAACTCTTCTTTCTCCATTCATCATTAGATGGAAACTTGGCTATTGTAGATAATGTTGCTGTAAACATCAAAGTGCATGTATCTCTTTGAATGAATATTTTTGTATTCTTTGGGCAAATACTTAGTATTGTAAGTGCTGAATTGTAGGGTAGTTCTCTTTTTAACCTTTTGAGGAACTTCCGTACTGTTTTCCACAGTGGCTACACCATTTGCATTCCCACCAATAGTGCAAGAGGGTTCCCCTTTCTTCATATCTTCACCAATACTTGTTTCGTGATTATTTGATTTTAGCTCTTCTGACAGATGTGAGGTGATATCTCATTGTAGTTTTGATTGTATTTCCCTGATGATGAGTGATGTTGAGCATCTTTTCATGTGTCTGTTGGCCATCTTTAGAAAAATGTCTATTTATGTCTTCTGCCCATTTATAAATTGGATTATTTATTTTGGGGTATTGAATTTTATAAGTTCTTTATAGATTTGGGATATTAAGCCTTTATCAGATATGTTGTTTGCAAATATCTTCTCCCACTCTGTAAGTTGTCTTTTAGTTTTGTGGATTGTTTCCTTTGCTGGGAAGAAACTTTTTATTTTGATGAAGTCCCATTCGTTTATTTTTGCTTTTATTCCCTGCCCTTGCCTCAGGAGACATACCTAGTATGAAATTGTTAGGACTGAGGTCGAAGAATTTACTGTCTGTGTTCTTCTTTGGGATTTTTATGTTTTCTTGTCTCACATTTAGGTCTTTCATCTTTTTTGAAATTATTTTTGTGCACAGTCCAGTTTCACTCTTTTGCAAGTTTCTGTCCAGCTTTCCCAACACCATTTGTTAAAGAGTCTTTTTCCGGCCATACCGTCTTTGGGGTGATCCGTGGTGGACGTTTTGAGGGCAGCTGACCTGCAGCATGCGCGTCCCGGACCGCCTCCCATGGAAGCCTGAACCGGCCTTGTAACTTTCTCCCTTTGTCTCATAACCATGTCCACCAACGAGAATGCTAATTCACCAGCTGCCCACCTTAATAGATTCAAGAACAAGGGAAAAGACAGTACAGAAATGAGGCAGCGTTGAATAGAAGTTAATGTGGAGCTGATGAAAGCTAAGAAGGATGACCAGATGCTGAAAAGGAGAAACGTAAGCTCGTTTCCCGATGATGCTACCTCTCCACTGCAGGAAAACCGCAACAACGAGGGCACTGTAAATTGGTCTGTTGATGACATTGTCAAGGGCATAAATAGCAAAAATTTGGAAAGCCAGCTCCAGGTTACTCAAGCTGCTAGGAAACTGCTTTCTCGGGAAAAGCAGCCCCCCATAGACAACATAATCCGGGCTGGTTTGATTCCAAAATTTGTGTCCTTCTTGGGCAGAACCGATTGTAGTCCCATTCAGTTTGAATCCGCTTGGGCTCTCACTAACATTGCTTCTGGGACATCAGAACAGACCAAGGCTGTGGTGAATGGAGGCGCTATCCCAGCCTTCATTTCCCTGTTGGCATCTTCCCATGCCCACATCAGCAAACAGTCTGTGTGGGCTCTAGGAAACATTGCAGGTGACGGTTCAGTTTTTCGAGACTTGGTTATCAAGTATGGTGCAGTTGAACCACTTCTGGCTCTCCTTGCGGTTCCTGATATGTCATCGTTAGCATGTGGCTACTTACGGAACCTTACTTGGACTTTCAAACCTTTGTCGCAACAAGAACCCTGCACCCCCGCTAGATGCCACCGAGCAGATTCTTCCTACCTTAGTTTGTCTCCTGCATCACGACGATCCAGAGGTCTTGGCAGATACCTGCTGGGCCATCTCCTACCTGACGGAAGGTCCAAATGAACGGATTGCGATGGTTGTGAAAACAGGAGTTGTGCCCCAGTTTGTAAAGCTTCTAGGAGCTACTGAATTGCCCATTGTGACTCCTGCACTAAGAGCCATAGGAAATATTGTTACTGGGACAGATGAACAGACTCAGGTTGTAATAGATGCCAGAGTGCTTGCTGTTTTTCCCAGCCTGCTAACGAACCCCAAAACTAATATTCAGAAGGAAGCCACGTGGACAATGTCAAACATCACAGCTGGCCGCCAGGACCAGATTCAGCAAGTTGTGAATCATGGATTAGTCCCATTCCTCGTTGGTGTTCTCTCTAAGGCAGACTTTAAGACACAAAAGGAAGCTGTCTGGGCTGTGACCAACTATACAAGTGGTGGGACAGTTGAACAGATTGTATATACCTCGTCCATTGTGGCATAATAGAACCATTGATGAACCTCTTAACTGCAAAGGATACCAAAATTATTCTGGTCATTCTGGATGCCATTTCCAATACCTTTCAGGCTGCTGAGAAACTAGGTGAAACCGAGAAACTTAGTATAATGATCGAAGAATGTGGAGGTTTGGACAAAATCAAGGCTCTACAAAACCATGAAAATGAGTCTATGTACAAAGCTTCATTAAACTTGATTGAGAAGTATTTCTCTATAGAGGAAGAGGAAGATCAGAATGTTGTGCCAGAAACTCCCTCTGAAGGCTATACGTTCCAGGTTCAGGATGGCACCGCTGGGACCTTTAACTTTTAGCTCGTACAGCCGACGCAAAAGTTGTTTGTGGTGTGCTCTGTTTGGTAGAAGTTTGTCTTACTGTTTCTCTACTAAGAACTCTTTTTAAATGTGTTTTGTTACTGTAGCACTTTTTACAACAAAACTCTACTTGACCAGTTCCAAACTGGACAAACTGTATGAAGCTCCTCCTCCCAGTGGGTTTCTTATTTCTATGTGGAATCTCCTCTCTTGCAGTGTCTGTAAATAAAGATTAAATTCCACCCTTTTCTTTAAAAAAAAAGGGGGGGGGTCTTTTTCCCATGAAATATTCTTTCCTGCTTTGTTGAAGATTAATTGACCATATAGTTGTGGGTTCATTTCTATTGGGTTGTGGGTTCTATTGATCTATGTGTCTATTTTTGTGCCAGTACCATACTGGTTTTTTTGTTTTGTTTTGTTTTGTTTTTTACCATACTGGTTGGATTACCACAATTCATAATTTAACTTGAAGTCTGGAATTGTGATGCCTCCAGCTTTGCTTTTCTTTTTCAAGGTTGTTTTGGCTATTCAGAGTGTTTTGTGCTTCCATACAAATTTTAGGGTTGTTTGTTATAGCTCTGTGGAAAATGCTATTGGTATTTTGATAGGGTTGCATTAAATGTGTAGATTGCTTTGAGTAGTATAAACATTTTAATAATAGTTGTTCTTCTAATTCATGAGCATGGAATATCTTTCCATTTCTTTTTTTCATCTTTACTTTCTTTCAGGAGTGTTTTGTAGTTTTCAGAGTACAACTGTTCTACCTCTTTGATTAAGTTTATTCCTAGGTTTCTTAATGGTCTTGGTGCATTTGTAAATAGGATTGATTCCTTAATTTCTCTTTCTGCTATCTCATTATTTGATTTTTTATCCTGCGAGGCTTCTTTTATCTTTGGAATTTTCTTTAGTTATACATGTGAATACTAGT
Source organism: Meles meles (assembly GCF_922984935.1). NCBI lineage: Eukaryota > Metazoa > Chordata > Mammalia > Carnivora > Mustelidae > Meles > Meles meles. The sequence goes on from NC_060066.1 coordinate 26,322,035, forward strand.
TCTGTTGCACTGTTCTGATTTCCTTCTTAAAGGATACTACATTAACTTATGTTACTTATCTGTCTACTATTTTAACTGCTACCTCTCTCATCCATCTTATTTCTTTTTTATTTCAATTTCATTCTCTTGGGTTTTTCTTTTTCCCACTTCTATTTAAGATCCTTTGTAAAATTTTTATTTGAATCTTTCTCCCTTGGGCACCTCATAATTGATCTTCACTTCTATCATAATTTTGTTATTTTCTTCTGTCTCTTACCTTAGTTAAATCTTTTGTTTCATTATAACCTGTTTTATGTCCATTTATATTTCTGTTCATATTTGTCATTGTTGCTTGTTGGAGTACATTTAATTTAGTTTGGGGTGTTGTATTACAATTATACTTAACTCCGTGAGGTTTTTTTTTTTAATTGTTATGCTCAATTAGCCAATATATAGTAAATATTTAGTTTTTGATGTAGTATTCAGTGATTCGTTAGTTGCCTAGAACACCCAGTGTTCATCATATCATGTGCTCTTCTTAATACCCATCACTCAGACACTCAGGTACCCTCCTTTCTGTAACCCTGTTTGTTTTCCAGAGTCCGGAGTCTCTCATGGTTTTTCTCCCTCTCTGATTTTTTCCCATTCAGTTTTCCCTCCCTTCCCCTGGGGTCCTCTGTGCTATTCCTTATATTCCACATATGAATAAAACCATATGATAATTGTCTTTCTCTGCTTGACTTATTTCACTTAGCGTAATACCCCTCATTTCCATCCATGCTGATGCAACTGGCAGGTACACATTCTTTCTGATGGATGAATAATATTCGATTGTATATATGAACCACATCTTCTTTATCCATTCATCTCGTGAAGGACAATCTCCATGGTGTTTTTAGGTGAAAATTTCTATCATCAGAGATGTGTTGACTTCCATTTCTGATTTATCACTGCAGTTTCATATAGACAGGCTTTTTCCTATTTCTGTTCACTTTATGGACAGTGTTCCTAGTTTGAGAATGCACTCTTTTTTCTTCTGCTTTAGAGGTTTTTTTTTTTTAATATTTTATTTATTTATTTAACAGCGCGCGCGAGAGAGATCACAAGTAGGCAGAGAGGAGATCACAAGTGGGCAGAGAGGCAGGCAGAGGAGGGGGAAGCAGGCTTCCTGCTGAGCAGAGAGCCCATTGTGGGGCTCTATCCCAGGACCCTGGAATCATGACCTGAGCTGAAGGCAGAGAGGCAGAGGTTTAACCTACTGAGCCACCCAGATGCTCCAAGAGTTTATTTTGTTGTTGTTTTTGTTTTTGTTTTGTTTTGGTTTTTAATGGATTATGTTGCTGAGGGTAAGAGAAGGGGTTGGCATGTCTCTTTTTTTTTTTTTTTCCTTTTTTGGGGGGGCATTCTTCATTTTTCCCCTCATTTTTTTTTTCATATCTTCCTTCACTGCCTCATTTCCCATGAGTTCTACCTTTTCAGTAAATATGTATATCTGCTTCATAATTAATGCTCTCTAAGACTGCTAAGTCTAGCCCCAGACATTTGAAATCCCCCACATTTACTTATTGTTGTGAACTACCCCAAGTCTCAGTACTGCGTTTAGTTTTGGCACTTAGTAGTTGACTCCCTTTGTGGGTGGATTTTGATTATGCTTTGTTTCCATCCTCCATGCCTTCTACTCCACTTTCCTCAGTCTGTCTTAATATTCCCCTCCTATGCTCTGTATTCAGTCATGCAAGTGGAATCTGTAGGATTTTCTTCTTCTCTATTTACAGATAAGTGGGAGAATGTAGTATTCTGAAGGCATAAGCCATGCAGCATTTTATTTTTATCCTTGGTTATTTGTATAGTTTTAAGGGGCTTTGTAAGAGAGGTTCAGGATCAGTCAGCCACCATTTTACTCTGATATGATCATGGAATCTTGATATTTAGAGTGACATAGATCTTACAATTAATTCATCAATTTGAAAAACCTGGTTCACAGATGATAAAACAAGATACCAGAGAATGTAAATAAATTGGTTATAGTCAAATGTCTCTTTCAGATAGGAAATGACTAAATTTGGAGTTTCTTTAACTTTCCAATCTTTTCCCAATAACTGTTCCTTCTAAAAAGAAAATGCAATCGATAAACTTGGTTTCTGATATTATACTTAAAATGATGTATCAGCAAGATAATAATTGAGTAACAAAATAATGATGGATATTTTAGAACTGGTTAAGTGCATATTTTCAGCACATTTTACAATGAATAAAAGGACACCCATTGAAATGGAAATATGGTTTACTCGAAGAAGCCAAGTTTTCCTTCCTTTCTTTGTTCCTTCCTTCCCACATGAAATATACTGAAAACAGATAGACAGATTGCTTTATTTTTCAATAATATTTACAATAATTTGAAAACTTACAAATGTATTTCTATGCTAAGTTATTATTAGTAGAAATATCTCCTTCACTTCACTATTTATCTTTAATGTAGAACTTCCTTCTGGTAGAAATATAATTTAATTTTGATTCATTGTAATTCAGTTGTACATGAGCACAATATGCTTAACATATTATGTGTTGATATCTAGGCTATGTTATGTATTTTTATTTTGTCAGATGATTATCAACTATAGAAGGCTGGGAATACCAATTACGTGTAAATAAAAAGTAAAAGTATAGGTATATAAATATATGTGTATATGTATATATATGCAGATTTAAGTAACATGACAACTTTATCTAGTTAAATGATATTTCCATAATTGCAAGAAAATACTATTTTCTTTTTTTTATTTATTTGGCAGACAGAGATCACAAGTAGGCAGACAGGCAGGCAGAGAGAGAGGAGGAAGCAGGCTCCCTGCCAAGCAAAGAGCCCGATTCAGGGCTTGATCCCAGGACCCTGGGATCATGACCTGACCCGAAGGCAGTGGCTTTAACCCACTGAGCCACACAGGCACCCCAAGAAAATACCATTTTCATTATAATTTTGATTCTAGTTAAAAAAAATATTTTATATTTACTCTGGAAAAGCCAAATGGGAAAACATTAAAAGACAACCATAATATCTGTTTAAGTGAAATTTCATTTAAAATTTTAATGTCATATTGGTTTCACTTTTTTTGTGGAGCATAAGAAATAACATGGAGGACATGGGGAGATGGAGAGGAGAAGGGAGCTGGAGGAAGTTGGGCGGGGGGACGAACGATGCGAGACTCTAAAAAACAATCTGAGGGTTTTAGAGGGGTGGGGGAAAGGAGGTTGAGTGAGCCTGGTGGTGGGTATTAGGGAGGGCACGGGTTGCACAGAGCACTGGGTGTGGTGCATAAACAATGAATTCTGGAACACTGAAAAGAAATTTTAAAAATAAATAAAAATTAAAAAAAATAATGTCTGTGGGTCACCTGTGTGACTTAGTTAAGTATCTGATTTCAGCTCAGGTCATGATCTCAGAGTTGTGAGATCAAGCCCACATGGGCTCCATGCTGGGCATGAATCCTGCTTAAGATTCTCTCCCCCTCTCCCTCTATCCCTCCCCACACAGTCTCTCTCTCTTCTAAAATAAATAATAAAATAAAACAAAATAAAATAAAATTTTAATTTCTGAGGTTCAACTCATTAGAAAATATTATTGGCCTATTATGTCTGGTGAAGATTGCAGATATGGAATGAATAGTAAAAGCTTGTAAAGATGACATCCAGATCTTTCCTAATATTTCAATAATATTCATAAGATCTAAAATTTAGTACCATAGTTTTAATTGATGATGGTAATTTTGAAATTTGAAGTGTAACTGCCTTTTAAGCGTCTCTGGAAAGTGACTAATACCAACATTTTCATAGTACAGCAAAATGTTCTTCATGGTCTTTTCAGTGTCTGAAAGGAAGAGTGGTGGAAGGGGAGATCAGAGTGACAAAAGTAGAGGGAGTGCAGTTTAGATCAAACGATTCTTAATAGAGTTTGAATTATACTGAGAATTAGGAGGTCATGCAGGATTTTGAGCAGAAGGCTGTTTTGGTTTGTGTCCTGAGAAAATGCCTTGAGAAGGCAAATACCAAAACAGGGAGAGTGGATAAATGGCTATTTCAAGAGTTCAGGAGAGAGATAATTGCAGATCAGAACAAGTGGTAACTGGGAGAAGTAAAAACTATGGAAGGAGCAAATTAAGGAACGAAAATAAAAAATTATGTTTTACATATAGTAGGTTAAAAATGCCTACTGATATCGAAGGAGGCATATGGAGTAGGTTGTAGCTTAAAATAGAGGTTGCCACAGGAGACATAGAATGTCAGACACTACTGAGAAATCAAGAAAGATGAAGACTGAAAATTGATTAGTGATTTGGCTGAAGGAGTGACCTTGACAAAACATGATAGGAATGCATTTATAAGTGGTTGGTAAAAAAGGAATTAGAGGCAAAAAATACAGACAACTCTGTAAAGGGACAACAGCTGGAGGGAAATGTAGGACAGAGAGGTTTTTGAGTATTTTGCTTTTGCTTGGGAGATATTCAACAAATTCTCATGCTGATGTGAGGAGTTTTGTACAGTGCTACTCCAAGTACTAGTTCATAAACCATGTTTGAGAAGTCCACCGACAGATAATGACTTGAGGCTAGAATGCAAATCAATGCTCTACTACTCTCCTTGACAAAGCCTCACTATGGAAAAATAAAATGTTGGGTGAATGAAATAGTATGCTAAGGAGATATTTGATTTGCACTCTGGAAAAAGTTTTTGCTTTATAGCAGATCAGTAGCAAATGTTTGATGAGTTTTACTTGCAGTAGCACTGAGTAGGGAAAGGGGAAAAAATATTGATGCTATAGAGAAAAGGGAAAGGTATAGTGATTGCTGGCCCAAAGGAACTGCACTGTTTGTCAATTTCATCAAACTCTGCCCCAGCTCAGGTTCAGTGTGCCATTGGCTGCTTGTTAAAATCCTGACTGATATATTTATCAAAGGCATTTTTTTTGTTGCTTCCTGGGTGTCAAACTCTCCTGCCAGATGAATAGATAGATATAGATCTTTGTGAATCACTTAAGTTTTGGTTGAAAAAGAAGGACCTAAATAAAGTACATGTCAGTACCCTTACAAAACACTAGGTTCTTACCCATGAATGCACATTAAAATCACCTGGTTTACATTAATAATACACTTCTTCCTTCAGATAACCTAAGTTTATTTATCTAAAGTAGGTACCAAAATTAGTATTCTTAAGTTTTCCTAGGGGGTTCTAATGTACAGCTAAGCTTGGGAACTACTTTAGTAAGGATTCAGAGATATAAAAGCCTCTCAGACTGAACCCCAAGCCCTAATAATCTAGCAGAGGGAAAAAGTCTTGTAAATAAATAATTTCAGTCTGTGGACAGTACGAAGAAAGGTCATTTATAAGAATAATTTAAAGTGATAAAATTTTGAGTAAATGCATAAGTGGGTAATTATGGGGAAATGATTTAGACATCTTATAATTGGGCATTTAAAAAATAATCATATGCATAATACAATTAATAGATATAAGCATGAATCTCGTGATTTAGTTGTATTAATTGTAATTTTTTAAAATTTTTAATAAACATATAATGTATTATTAGCGCCAGGGGTACAGGTCTGTGAATCGCCAGGTTTACACACTTCACAGCACTCACCATAGCACATATCTTTCCCAATGTCTATATATTAATTTTAATTTAAACTTCATACACTTCTAATAGGATAGGAATTATTACTGATTGTTTTCACAGGTGAAGAAACTGTGGCAGAGAGAGGTTAAATAACTTATATTTGACCATGTAACTAGCAAATAGTCAAGTCACAATTTGGACATGAGCCATGTGGTTTAGTATCCAAGTCTCTACCCACCTGTCTATTCTTTTTTAAGGATTTGTTGGTCATGTTTTGCCCTGACTAGATTGATGGATCATCTTTATATCTCATTTCTGTTTCATTTGGTTTACTGTCTTATTTCATATTGTTTCATACTGCTTTTATGCATTTCTGCTGCCATAAATAATCACCGTCCCTCTGCAAGAGGCTTGATGTCAAATTATTACAGTGTCATCTCTAAGACATTGTTGTCTTTTGCTATAAACTCTTATAAACCTAATTTGCTTTTGTACTTTCATCTCCCATTTATTCACGTACAGCTTGATAATCTCGGTTCTAATTTTTTTCTGTACACTTTCCTCTCCTTACTTTGTGTTTACTTCATGAATCCCAAAGTCTCCTATGGCAAGCAAATTATCAAAGATCATCCTACCATTTACTGAATATTCCTAAGAGTTAGGCCCTAATTAATTTTTCCTTAATCCTGACCTCCCTTGCAAGCCAAGGCATTATTTACATTTTTCAGTTGTTTTACAGGTTCACTACTTTGCCCAAGGTCACAAATCTAGTAAGTGGTTGAGCTGGGATTTAAAGCCCCCCAGTTCTAATTCCAGAGTTCTTAATGACTGCAGTTTGCTGTACCGTTAGAAAGACTGATCTCCCAAGTTAGAACATAAGTTCTGTCTCTCTGGTGCTGCTTGTCCTTTTGCATTAAATTGTCCCTTGGCCATAGTAAAGTGGCCAACTATCAAAGGAAATCAGCCTTTCTACCCCTGGGGCCATGGAGAGTAACAAAAATGCTTTCTCAGGGTTTTATTTCACCATTTGTCATCTACTATGTGATAGTTACATCACTAGTAAAGAAGCTGATTTTTAAAAATTGGCCAGCATGGCCCTCATTTCTAAATTTTTCCAGGTATGAGTTGATGAGACATTTATAGCAGCAACTTGTTGACAGAGATATATATATATTATATATATATATAATATATATATATCTCCATGCATACATATACATATGTTTACTACATTTTTAAAAAATCTTTATTTTTTTCATGTTCCAAGATTCATTATTTATCATCACACCCAGAGCTCCACGCAATATGTGCCCTCCTTAATACCTACCACCAGGCTCACCCACCCCCCTTATCCTTCCTCTCCATAACCCTCAGTTTGTTTCTCAGAATCCGCAGTCTCTCTTCTTTCGTCTCTCCCTCCTGTTTACCCCAATTCACTTTTCCTTTCTTTTTCCTAATGTCCTCCATGTTATTTCATATGCTTCACAAGTAAGTGAAACCATATGATAATTGACTCTCTCTGCTTGACTTATTTCACTCAGCATAATCTCCTCCAGTCCCACCCATGTTAATACAAAAGTCTGAAAAACAACCAGAGGGTTATGAAGGGGCGGCAGGGGGGTGGGGGGGGGGTGGGAGGTTGAGGAACCAGGTGGTGGGTAATAGGGAGGGCACGTACTGCATGGAGCACTGGGTGTGATGCCAAAACAATGAACACTGTTATGCTGTAAATAAACAAATAAAAATAAATATAAAAAAAAAAAGTTGGGTATTCATCCTTTCTGATGGAGGCATAATACGCCCTTGTATATATGGACCACATCTTCTTTATCCATTTGTCCGTTGAAGGGCATCTTGGCTCTTTCCACATTTGATGATTGTGGACATTGCTGCTATGAACACTGGGGTGCATGTGGCCCTTCTTTTCACTACATCTGTATCTTTGGAGTAAATACCCAGTAGTGCAATTTCAGGGTCATAGAGTAGCTCTATTTTTAATTTTTTTTTTTTTTTTTTTGAGGAATCTCCACACTGCTTTCCAAAGTGGCTGCACCAACTTGCATTACCACCAGCAGTGTAAGAGGGTTCCCCTTTCTCCACATCCTCTCCAACACTTTTTTCCTGTCCTGTTGATTTTGGCCATTCTAATGGTGTAAGGTGGTATCTTAATGTGGTTTTCATTTGAATTTCCCTGATGGGTAATGATGATGAACATATTTTCATGTGTCTGTTAGCCATTTGTATGTCTTCTTTGGAGAAGTGTCTATTTGTGTCTTCTTCCCATTTTTTGACATGATTATCTGTTTTTTGGTTGTTAAGTTTGAGGAGTTCTTTGTATTTCATTTTCAAAATATATAACTTAATGAATTCAAGTTCCTAGAAAATATAAAAAGAAAGAAATACATAGGAACCATAAGAGAAATTGATTTCTGAGCCAGGACTTAGAGAAAGTTCTCTGTTCTACTCTCCAAATGTTGTTTCATTTGACTTTACAACTTCTGACCAAAATATATACATACATATGTCCATATATACACATATATATATGTATTTACCACAAGACTACTTTTCTTCTGGACAATTTAATTGCCATTAATCTTCCCAGTGTGGACTACTGTGGACTAAAGTCACATAATATTTTGTGTTACATTGTTTAGCATTGTTTAATCTGTGTGATTTTTTTTTCCCTCACAGTGTAAATCTGTCTTCCAGAATTCTCTCTTCCTGGTAGTGAATAGACAGAGATGAGAACTCTTCTCCAGCACAATCATTGATCATATAGAATTTTTTTTTTCCAATGAAGGAAACTAAGGGGAACACCAAGGGAAATGAGGGCTGTATCAGGAGGGCTAACTCACAGGCATAAAAGAACCAAAACAATTTAAGGAAGAGTTAGTGATCCAAATCACTGGATAGAGAATAGAGGATGCTAGACTCTACAATTTTCCACCCAAAAGTTATTAACTAGTGGCACTAGGTAAATCTTTTAATAGTTGCTGGTGTTCAACACACATCTGAAAAATATGTACAGAACTGTAGGATTAGAAATAAAGGATAGTAGGTTAAGGTCCAGACACAAAGGAAAGATCTGACGTAAACTAACAAGTTTACCAATGAACAATTAAAATAAAAAACAGGAACAGGAAACATGGAGAAAAAGCCAGCAAATACATACTTATTCATAGCAAACATTTGTTGTGTATGGGTTTCTTCTTTTTCTTCTTCTTTTTTTAATCTTTGGAGAACTTTTTTGTTTGTTTTTAATTACAGTATAATTAGCATACAGTGTTATATTAGTTTCAGGTGTGCAGTATAGTGATTCAACAGTTCCATATATTATTCAGTGCTCATCAGGATAAGCGTACTTTTGGGTGCCTGAGTGGCTCAGTGGGTTAAGCCACTGCCTTTGGCTCAGGTCGTGGTCTCGGGGTCCTGGGATCAAGTCCTGCGTCTGGCTCTCAGCTTCGGTGGGGAGCCTGCTTCCCCCTCTCTTTCTCTGCTTGCCTCTCTGCCAACTTGTGCTCTCTGTCAAATAAATAAAATCTTAAAAAAAAAAAAAAAAGATAAATGTACTCTTAATCTTCTTCACCTAGTTCACCCATTCTCCCACTCATCTCTAACTGTTCTCTATAGTTAAGAGACTGTTGTTTGGTTTGTCTCATTTTTTTTCCTTTGTTTCATTTGTTTTACTTCTTAAATTCTACATATGCATGGAATCACATGGTATTTCTCTTCTCTGACTTATTTTGCTTAACATTTACACTCTATTCCATCTATGTTGGTGGAAATGGCAAGATTTCATTTTTTTATGGCTGTATAATATTATGGTAAACCCTTTGAAGTGCTTACTGAGTAAAAAATGAAGAATAAATATGACAGATTGGACCCATGCACTAGAAATTAGTTTAGAAAACTGCAGCCTGATGCTTTATGTGGGAGCGAGGAGCCCTCATCACATTCTCTACGTTGGGTTGGAGTAGCTTATTTCTTATTTGTCTAAGAAAAAGTGTGCCCTGATTCAGCAATTTGATTAAAAATTGAGTCACATGTATTCAACTGCCTCATGATCATACTCACCTTGGTATGATGCTAAACCCTTTCCTTTTTCTCAATTCCCACATCCATTCTTTCACAAATTCCTCCTAATTGATGTTCTTTATCTATTTCTCAGATCCAGATCTCTTTTTAGTAATTTTCAGCCAGTGTCTCAGGACATCGTCATTTCTTGCCTGGGCTTGTAAAACATCTTCCCATCTGGTTTTTCTGTTTTCCTCAAATCCATCTTCTCCATTGCTCAGAATAAATATCTGAAGTCTAAGACTTGCCCTGTTATTTCTCCTCCATCTTACATTTATTGGCTACCATTACCTCTTGACTAAAATCCAGTATTAAAAGTTCTCCATGATATTAGACCTTGGGATCCTACCTTCGTCTATTCCTTGTTCCTCTTACTGCCCATCATTTGCTAGATGCATCAATAATATTTTGTTTCGGGGCGCCTGGGTGGCTCAGTGGGTTAAGCCGCTGCCTTCGGCTCAGGTCATGATCTCGGGTTCCTGGGATCGAGTCCCGCATCGGGCTCTCTGCTCAGCAGGGAGCCTGCTTCCCTCTCTCTCTCTCTGCCTGCCTCTCTGTCTACTTGTGATCTCTCTCTGTCAAATAAATAAATAAAATCTTTAAAAAAAATAATATTTTGTTTCTGGAACAAGCCAGGATATTTTCTGTCTCTCTTCCTTGCTCATCTTCTATATGAGTTCTAGAATGTCTTTCCCTCCATATTATGTGGAATCTTCCTGTGCTATCCCCTTGATCCAACCACAACCACCTAGGCTTTCCAGAGTCTGAACTATTCTTCTGACAAATTTGTTGGCTAACCTCTTTTGCAAATGAATTTAATTTTCTTTATTTTCAAAGATTGTGTTTATTTATTTGAGAGAGAGTGTGTGCACAAGTTGGGGGAGAGGCAGAGGGAGAGAAAAGCAGATGCCCCACTGACAGCTTGAGGCAGGGCTCTATCCCAGTACTCTGGGATCATAACCTGCATGACCTGAGCTAAAGGCAGACAAGCAACTAAGCCACCCAGGCACCCCAGGAATTTTAATTTTCAAACCTACTAATATAAATGACAAATATATTTAAATTGATTGTTTTGAACATACAAAACATCTAATAAGTATGTTCAGTAGTATAACAGTACAGATCCCTTCCTTCCCCCGTAATTAAAAAGAATTGACTTGGTTTTATGACACAATTTTTTTTTTACTTCTTTCTCTATACTTTTGTTTACCATTGTTACATGCTTTAACAGTTCATATTTTCAAAAAAAAAATCACCACCATGCAACATTATCATTTTTGAACTTATTTTAATACCTAAGATGACTACCGTTACGTGTATCAAATCTATAGAATATTCTATTGTAGATTCAGTAGTAAGGGCATAAGGGACCAGTGCTAGTGTATTTCTTCACAGCAGAAGAAATCATCAACAAAATGAAAAGGCAACCTAGTGAATGGGAGAAAAATATTTGCAAATCATATATCTAATAAGGGGTTAATTTCCAAAATATAAATTAAAAAAAGGGGCGCCTGGGTGGCTCAGTGGGTTAAAGCCTCTGCCTTCGGCTCAGGTCATGATCCCAGGGTCCTGGGATCAAGCCCCGCATCGGGCTCTCTGCTCTGCAGGGAGCCTGCTTCCTCCTCTCTCTCTGCCTGCCTCTCTGCCTAGTTGTGATTTCTCTCTGTCAAATAAAAAACAAACAAACAAAAAAACTCATACAGCTCTATAAGGAAAAATATCTGATTAATCACTGGTCAGGAGAGCTGAGTAGACATTTTTCCAAAGACAACATGCAAGTTGCCAACAAGTACAGAAAAAGATACTCAGCATCATTCATCATTAGAGTAATGCAAATCAAAGCCACAGTGAGCTATCATTTCATATCTGTTAGGATGGTCAGTATAAAAAAAAAAACAAAAAAAAAACCAAACAGGAAATAACCAGTGTTGGGGCAGATGTGCAGAAATGGGAATTCTTGTGCACTGTTGGTGGGACTGTAAATTGGTACAACCACTATGGAAAACAGTATGAAGTTTCCCCTCAAAATTAGAAATAAAACTACCATAAATGATCAGGCAATTCCACCTCTGGGTATTTATCTGAAGGAAACAGAAACAATAACTGGAAAAGATATTTGCACATCCATGTTCATTGAAACTTATTTATGATAGCTAAGACACAAAAGTAATCTGAGTTGTTAAGGAGGTTGTTGATCCTTGATGGATGGTTGGATAAAGAAATTGTGATACACACACACTATAGATGTGCATACATACATACATACATACATTCACATACAATGGAGTATTAATCAACCATTAAAAAGAATGAAATCTTGCCATTTGCAACAACATAGATGGACGTTGAGGGCATTATGGTGAGTGAAATAAGACAGAGAAAGACGCATACCATATTATCTCTCTTCTATATGGAATCTAAACAAAATAACAAGCCATAATACAGAGAACAAATTGTAGTTTGCCAGAGGTGAGGATTGGGAGGTGATAGAAATAGGTTAAGAGAGTCACAGGTAAAGAGAAAAAATAATAAAGACAGAGAGAGAGAAAGGTAAAAGTAGATTCAATTACTTTTAATCAAAGTAAAAGCTCGTGAATTTTTGGAAAAAAAAAAAAAACTTTCCTTGATCCATAAAATTACTCATTGGAATGTGTTCTTTGCCTTGTTGTAATTAGGATTTTTTATTTCACTTTCAAAGAACTGTATATTAATTTAATATGAAATCATGAACAAGAACTTTTAAAATGTTTTTGCTTATAAATGAGAATGTTCCTCTCTACATATTAATTCAACAAATTCTTTAAATCATTCCTAGTAAGCAAATATAACAAAGGAAACCATGGGTGTATTTCTAAAACACGTTTTTTTCCCATTAAAATTCCCATTTCTTAGTTCATTTCAACAGCACAAAACTTGCTGAAATGTCACTTGTATTAGTTCTGTTGGAAGTAGTTCTTATTTTAAAATCATGTAGAAAAGTAAGATACTATGTTGAACCACTAATAAATGCATTTTGAGGATAGAAAATGTTTAAATCTTTAGGGAAATTCAATATTTTCAGCAGCTTATAAATTAAAAGAAAGGGGCTTAATTTTCTAAAATATGGGGCTGCTAGCAAGAAAAAAACAGCTAAAGAATTTCATGCAGTACTGGGAAAATCAAAGAAGCATCTATGCCTCATACTCCTATTCAGAACCCAATGCATATCATTGCAACACTTTGCAAATAATATAGTTCCCACATGGAACAGGATTATTTCTTATACCCAAAAACTGTATTTCTGTTCATTTGAAAGCAAAGCTCAGTAAATAATGTGAAGTTGAATATAATAGCAAATATTTCCATTTTCTTTTAACACAAAATAATTTCTCTATGGTATACATAGATTCTTTGAACCAAAATAAGAAGTAAAGATCCTTATTTTTCATCCAGGGTACACTATTTTAACATCTGGAACTGAAGAGTTATGATAGATGACACATTATTTTTTTGAAACAGGTTTGAAAAACTTATTGTCAACTTTCATGTTTTTAATTTCTTCTCTTTTTATTGAAGTGTAATTAATGAATATAGTTGTATATTACCTTCATGTGTACAACAATTCTATATGTTACTCAGTGCTCACCACAATAAGTATAGTCACCATCCATCACCACACTTTAGTAAAATATTATTAACTTTATTCCCTATGCTATACTTTTCATTTCCATTATTTTTTATTAAAATGATCATGTTATTAAATTTCAAATAATCTTTGTGGTATTAATAAAATATATTAGAGGGATTAAAAAGGGGAGAAAAGTTTACTGTTAATTTTGCTAAGCGTACTTAATAGTACTTTTTACGTATAATCTATATCCCTCAACTCTTTCTTGAACTCTGTATCAAATTGTTAATATTTTCATCATTCTGTACCACAGATCTTTATGCTCAACATGTCCAAATCAAATTCTTTAGATTTCGCTAAAACCTTATTTTCATATTTTCTTTTATTTTTCCACTGATAGTGACTCACCAGTAGATGGTACGTATTTCAAAAATCACCTTCTATTCCATCTCCCATCTGTCCTTTTTCTCAATTATGTGTTGAAAGGATCCCTTCTCTGAGAAAAGGGATATAGATAGCCTTATTTCAGCCACTTACTATTTCTTCCTCTTGACTCACTATAGTCATCTTACTGCTTTATCTATCCTTAGTATATGCCTTTTTCATTCCAGTTTTATCTTTATAAAGCATAAATTTGATCATGTAATTCCCTGATTCATTAACAGATCAGCCAAAAGCCAACCAACCAGATCACAAAAACCTTTGTTAAATTTATGCAGATTATATTATACATAAATTTATATTATACATAAACTTTTTGGTATGCCATACTGTATTATACTCATACATAAATTATTATATATGTACATATTTTACATAAATTGTGCATACTTATACATAAAGAACTTACACATAAACTTTTTGGTATGCCATATTGGATTCTTTATAATTTGCTTACTATTTACAGAGAACATGGAAAACAGTCATCAATATGACAATTTACATTAAATGAAAATCAAATAAAGAGCTCTACTGGATATTTATTTCATAACTGCAGGTAGTTAAAAGTATTGACAATTGACCTCTATAGTCCCTAGTATATTTAGCAAAGTACTATGGGCAGAACAGCTGTTTGATAATGTGTTTAGTTTGAATTAGCTAGTCCAATATTCTTTATTTATGTATGATAATGCAGATACCTTCAGAAATAGAAGATTTTGCCCAAAGTAGATAAAAGAAGCAGAACTAAAACTCAAGTCTCTCTCTCTCTTTTTAAAAAGATTTTATTTATTTATTTGAGAGAGAGAGAGAGCACAAGCCGTAGGGAGGGCAAAGGGAGAAGCAGACTCCCCGCTGAGCAGGGAGTCTGACTTGGCTAAATCACAATCCCAGGACCCTGAGATCAGGACCTTAGCTAAAGGTAGAGGTTTAACCAACTGAGCCACCAAGGTGTCCCAGAGTTCAAGTCTCTTTCAGGATGGTGATATATAAGTTGCCTTTTTCTCATAAGTAAAAGATGGTTTATATATATTTTTGTTAACAAGAACTTCATTTAATAAAAGTAGTTCATTGTTCAGAAACGAGTGTTCAAGAACAAAGACCCGAGAATGCCATCTGGTGGTAACTTATGCAAAGCAGCTGTATTAAATGACCTTTAATTGTTAATAGAAGGTTAACCAGAAGGTCGAGGTTGATATAACTTTTCAGACTTAATAGATGAGATCGAAGGTGAGCAATTAGAAATACACTATTGTTCACATAGTTCATTCTGTGAACTAAAACATTCATCTTCGAGATACTTGGCAGCAGTCAAGTGGAGTTACACTGATGGTACAATAGAGTGAAAGTCATTTATTATAACTTCCACATGCTATATTTATATATATACACACACAGAACATGATGTATTAATGCAGTAACACCTGTATACAAATGATAAATAAACATGAAGTCATGCTCAAAATGTCTCACTAATAGAAGTGCATTATAAAAAAACATTTATATATTGTATATCTTGGCTGTAGACTTGTGAACTAAACCCAGAAAATAAAACATCTTTTTTTGTAAGTATGTTGAACAATTTCCTAATTTACTTACATACAGAATTACAAGAGCTAGAATTTTAGCAAACATCAGTGTCTTGATTTATAATTGTCTATGAGTAAAAAAGAGGTAAGATTTATCATGAAAAGTATTTCCAGATTTTATCTCTGGTATAGGTTTCAGTACTTTACTTTGAAGCTAGAGTCTTGTGGGATTCCCAAGCCAAATGGTAAAAGTGATAAAAGACTAAATTAGACAATAATATGAAAATACTTTGCATATATTTAAATATATATATATTTGTTTATATGTTTCATACCGTATTTGTAATATCAAATAACATTTCAGTTTATTTCAAGACAGATTGGAGTCAATTTATTTAAGAATTCCATTGGGGTTGTGGTTTTTTTTGGTTTTTGGTTTTTGGTTTTTTTGTTAGTGATTGGGGCATTTCTATTCAGCAGCACGTTTAATGAGAAATGAATGAAATTATGATATGGTCTCACCAGTAGGTAAATCTCTAGTTGACTCCATGTTAGTAAATAAATTAGAAAAATTGATAAGGTAATATGAAGGTGTCCCATGGTAAATTGAAACAGAGATTACATCTGTTTCTTTAAAAAGAGATATGGGTGACCTTTTAATCAGTCCATCATTTTTTTTTCCTTATGAACATTTTTGCACTAGCAAAGTCCATTTGCAGAGGACATAACTCTGGGGAGAAGTTTATTTGAATAATCACATCATCACAAGTGAGAATATTGTCTTATACTGTGGTTTTTAAAAAGAAGATATTTTTCCAGTGACAGGAACTGCCAACAAATGCCTCATAAGACTTTTAAATCAAACCAGAACACATTGAAATTAGAACTCTTGGGGTCCACTGAGCCAGTCCCCCTGAAATGCAGCACTGGCTTGGCTAATCCTACTTAAAGTTTGAGATTCATGTTGGAGATTTGGGAGGAAATAAGATCATAAAAATGTAAAAATCCCTTAAATTACAAATCGCTTTTAAAATTCATTGCATTTCAGGAAGAAATGTAATAATTTTTTATTATTTTATTTTATAATATCTTGTTTGGCACCAAAAAAAAAAAATGCCATATGCATTCTTAGTTTAATGGACTTCATTTTCATTAGCAAATATTGAAAATCCTTTGTGATAATGCAGGATCTATATTTATATGTAATATCTTTCATTTGAAGTTATGGACTAAATATTTTATATTATTAATAATTTACCATTTAGGTGTAGTGCCAAGGATGAAGAAAGAAAACAAAAACCAACATATTTCATATTTTCCCAATAAAAAACTGAAATTAAGTGTCTGCCTGAAATCATCCTGATCTATCTACCTTTACAAAGGGGAGAGAGCAATCTAACCTCCCACCCTCAGCTGTTCTTACAGCATCATTCATCTACTTCTGCTAGGTAAAATGTCTTAATTCTGAAAACTTTGACCTAGAATCTGCTGTTATATTGGTTATTATTTGTGGTCCTGCCCTGTCAAAATTCACAATAGAATAGTGTCTTATAGGATGGGGAGAAAGGGACTATTTATGGGAAAATAGTGAAGTTCAGTGGTTAAGAGTTTAGTCCTACAATCAGATGGCCTTATTTGGATTCCAATACTTATCTGTAATGTGGCCTTCCTCAGTTACTTATTTTTCCTTAGCTTCTTTATTTGTAATATGTGCTTATTAATAATATTTCATAGTGCTGTTGAAAGTACTTGAGCAAGAGCATGATACATATCAAACTAAGTAAATAATAGCTGCTATTTTGAGAATAATTATTATTACTACAACACACTATTTTGCTCAAAAATAGTATTTCTTTCAGTCAAAATTTTAGTCTATGAAGCTTACAGTGAATTGAAGAAACATCATTAAGCTGAACAAATAACACATTTTACAATAATGGTTTTAAAATAAAATCAATTTATAGTTTGCAAATTGAATAGTGTAAAGCACTCTATATAATTAATCAAATATGGCTTGAATATGATGTTATAATATTATGTTCTATCACCATATAAAATTGTTATATAGTAGTTCATCTTTAAATGTGTCCTACAAAGATCTAACCATGTAGAAGAAACCAACTAGAATTTGTAAGTAGTTCTATGTAACTCAGGCAAAATAGATTTTATGAATTTGCCATTGGGGTTTTATCAGTCTAAAACCTTAGTTCTGATCCTACCAGAAAATTTTTATAAGACACATTATAACTAACTGCAATGAAAATATCACTGGGCCTTCTCTAGTACAGAGAACTTCCTCCAAGATAGATGGGTCATCAAAGACACGAGACATTTGTACCACTTAATATAATGGGCAAAACCTCCCTTATCTTGCAGCTGTTTACTTCATTGATTCTGTCCTCATTCCTGAAATTCAGAACCAACAGAGGTTTTGATTAATTCCTTTAGTTGCTTATTTACGCCTTTATTACTAACTTGCCTTAGTTAAATAAATCCACAAGATTGAGATGAGATGAGATGAGATGAGATGGAGAGATGATAGATGATCGATAGATGATAGATAGATTGCTAGAAGATAGATTAATAGATGGTAGATAGATGATAGACAAATAAATAGATATCCACTAGAATCATGTGCACTTGAAGTAACAAGTCATCTCCTATAATAATCTCTTCAAGTAAAATATCTTTTTAAAACTTTACCAGGAAAAAAAATAAGTGAAGGAGTCATTGAAACACCATAATCAAAAATCTTCCGTAGACGAATGGGATCCATTATTATCCATTTTGTTAATGTGTCAAAATATTGCTACATTGTTAAAGTTGAAATAAATAAATGGGGGTGGGTGTCAAAATATGAGGTTATCCCAGAATGTAAAATAAAAAATAAAGCAACTTCATGTCATTCTTTCACAATTAAAAAGAAAAAAATCCGTTCTTTACATTGCAGTATAGCATTTGTACAATTCAGAACACGATGCCAAGGAAATTGTTATTAACTGATTGCTTCCTAAGAAAAGCAAATGGTAAAATAAATTATATCCTTCGGAATTTTCTTAGATTTCTGATTTGTGGAGAGTGTTCTTCCATGCAGAATTAAAACAAATTTAATGAAAAGGCCCCCATACCCAGCCATTGTCCTCACAGCATCACAAACTTGGCTATTCTGAATGTATTCTTTTGGCTAACAGTCTTCTCTTTAAAATACTCCTCTTAGGAGTTAAAGTGCATTGTGCTAAGTGAAGGAAGTCTGTCAGAGAAAGACAAATACCATATGATTTCACTTCTATGTGGAATTAGGAAACCAAACAGATGGACATAGGGAAAGGAAAGAAAAAATAAAATAAGATAAAAACAGAGAGGGAGGCAAACCATAAGAAGAAATAAACTGAGGGTTGATGGAAGGAAGGAGTGAGAGGATGGGCTAAGCGGGTGGCAGACAGTAAGGCGGACACTTGTGATGAGCACTGGGTGTTTTATGTAAGTGAGGAATCACTAAATTCTCCTCCTGAAACCACTATTTACATGATATCTTAACTAACTAGAATTTAAAGAAAAACTTAAAACAAAGAAATAAAATATTCCTAGCAGGAACGCCTGAAGATGTTTTAAGTTGTCATTAGTTTTATTTGGGTACCAGAGGAAGAGAAGATTCTGCAGCTGGTCCCGACACCGCTGGGCTCCAGCTCTAGCAAGTTCAATGGCCTGTCCCATAACGAACGCACAGTCAGTATATACTCAGAACAAGTAACCCGTATGTTAAACCCCTCTTTTCACATAGCCAGAATACAGTCCCAGAAACAACGTTGATAGAAGTGGCACCCTTCTCTATTATACCTAATAAATCACTCACAAAATATTTCTAAACCCCACAACCTTGGGCTCTACTAGTATAGAGGTCTTATTTCCTATGAGAGCAGAGTTTCCATTAAGGGATGCAACAACAATTCCATTTTCTTTGAGGCTGAGATTGTCCTCTGGCCCCATCGAACTTCTCAGGCCTCTCCATCGGCAGTCACATAAGGGATTTATTGTATTGACCTGGGTGACTGATCCTGATTATCAACAGGACGTAGAGTTGCTGGAATGCACTGGACCTAAGAAGGAATGTGTATGAAAGCCAGTAGATTTTTCAAGCTGCCAATGAATACTTCCATGTACAGAAATGAATTCATGGTGAATTACAGCACTTTTAGTACCAGTGGGTTCATAAATGGCTCAGACACATCAGGAATGAAGGTTTGGGTCACATCACCATGAACAGCTGAAGTAGTGGAAAAATGCAAAATGACTGGTGAAGAAAGAAATGATAGATCCCCTCAAATGGTTTTGTGACTGGTTGCAGAATAAAAGGATAGAATATCTACCAGTACTGTCTCTCTTACTTTGTTATGGGCGTGTACACACACACACACACACACACACACACACACACACGCTGATTTGTGTTCTTTCCTCCTCCTCTATTATTTTAGGCATGTCTGTGATGATGAGTCTTGTAATATATATAGTCTTTAAATTGTAGAATTATCAAGAGACATTGTGACAAGAGGAGCTAACAGTAATTGCTGAGAATTTGCATCTCTCCTTTGCGGGGAGAGTAAACATGTCTTCATCAGTACAAAAGCAGACTCCCCAGTTCAGTATTATTGTCTCCAATGGGAGGCACCCATGTGAAATTTTTAAGGCAGAAGATAAAAAGAAGCTGCCATTCCTCAGCTGGGCAGATGGGTTCAGGGGCTTTATCAAATGGTGGCTACATGATTTTGCCAGAGATTTCTTGACTTTCTCCTTGCAAACAGCCTATCCTGAAGTTCATGCAGCTAAGATTATCAGCAGCAATTCCCTGTGATTTTTATAGTTTCTGATTTCCTGAATGCTAGAAGCTACTTCCCCTGTCCTGATTGTTACTCTTAGGTTTTTATAAACTTTTAATTTCCTGTATTAATCTTTCTTGTCTAAATGACACAGTTTCTGTTTTTCCATTTAGAACCCTTTTGATACTGTGCAATTGCTATATTTTCTCTTAAGAAATACTTGATTACTGTTCTGAGAGAAGTGAAAGCTTTTCTTCTCAATATTTTTCATATCCCTAAAATCTCAACTTGTTCCCATCTTTTGGATAAGAATCATAGATTTGAGTACAGACATACCTTGTATTTTGTTTTGATTTGCTTTATTGCCATTGGTAGGTACTGCATCTTTTATGAATTGAAAGATTGTGACAACCTGCATGGGACAAGTCTGTGAGTGCCATTTTTCCAACAGCATTCACTCACTGTGTGTTTCTATGTCACATGTGATAATTCTCACAATATTTCGCCCTCTTCCACTCTTGTTATATTTGCTATGGTCCGTGTGATCAGTGATCTTTGGTGTTAAAATTGTAATAGTTTTGGGGTACCGCAAACTGCGCGTGTATATGGTGATGAACTTAATTGATGTATGTGCTCTGACTCCTCGACTGACTGGAAATGTCCCTGTCTCTTTTCCTCTCCTCAGTCCTCCTTAGTCCCTAAGACAGAATGATATTGAAATTAGGCCAATGAATAATATTACAATGGTCTCTAAGTGTTCAAGGGAAAGGAAGAGCCATACTTCTCACACTTTAAATAAAATACTAGGATTAATTAAGCTTAGTGAGGAAAGTATGTCAAAAACCAAGGTAGGCTGGAAAGTAAGCTTCTTGCACCAAACAGCTAGCCAAATTTGAATGCAAAGAGAAAGTTCTTGAAGGAAATTTAAAGTGCTACTCTATGGGCTGCTGAGTGGCTCAGTAGGTTATGAATCTGCCTTCAGTTCAGGTCATGATCTCAGGGTCCTGGATCTAGGCCCACATCAGGCTCTGTGCTCGACAGGAGGTCTGGTTGTCCTTCTCCTTCTGTCTTTCCCCCTGTTTGTACTATCTCTGTCTCTCTCTCTCAAATAAATAAGTAAAATCTTTAAAAAACATAAAAAATAAAGTGCTACTCCAGAGAACACACAAATGATAAGGAAGTGAAAGAGCTTTATTGCTGATATGGAGAAAGTTTAAGTGGTCTGAATCAAAAATTAAACCAGCCACAACATTATCTTAAACCAAAACCAAACAGAGAACAAAGCCTTAACTCTCTTTGATTCTACAAAGACTGAGAAAGGTGAAGTAGTTGTAGAAAAAAGGTTGAAGCTAGCAAAGTTTGGTTCCATAATATATTCATATATAGAATATATATATTCTACATAATATTCTCCATAATATAAAAGTGTAAGGTATGCCGCAAGTGGTGATATAGAAGCTGCAGCAAGTTATCCAGAAACTCTCCTAAGATAATTAATGGAAATGACTACACAAAACAACAGATTTTTAAATGTAGACAAAACAGCCTTATATGGGAAGAAGATGACATCTACAACTTTAACAGCTAGAGAAAAGTCAATGCCTGGCTTCAGAGCTTCAAAGGACAAGCTGACTTTCTCCTTAGGAATTAAGGCAGCTAATGATTTTAAGTTGAAGCCAATGCTTATTTACTGGTGCAAACATCCTAGGGCCCTTCAGAATTAGGCTAAACCTACTTTGTTTGTGTTCTGTAATTGAAACAAAGCCTAGATGACAGCACATCTGTTTACAACATAATTTACAATCTATTTATTGTAAGCCCACTGTTAAGACCTACTGCTCAGGAAAGAAGAAGCAGAAGCAGAAGCAGCAGCAGAAGGAGGGTCTTTTCAAAAGTACTGCCCCTTGACAGGGCATCTGGTCACCCAACAACTCTGATGGAGAAGTCCAAAAATATTAATGTTGTTTTCAGCTTTCTAACACAGCATCCATTCTGCGGCCCCTGGATCAAGGAGTATTTTTGACTTTTAAGCTTATTACTTAGGAGGTACATTTATAAGTCTATAGCTGCCATGCCATAGATGGTGATTCCTCTGATAGATCTTGGCAAAATAAATTGAAAACCTTCTGGAAAGGATTCACCATTCTAGGTGCCATTAAGAACATTTGTGATTCATGGAAAGATGTCAAAATATCAATGTTTTAACAGGATCTTGGAAGAAGTTAATTCCAAACCTCATGGATGACTTTGAGGGTTTGAAGACCTCCGTGGAGGAAGTTATTACAGATGTGGTAGAAAGAGCAAGAGAAATAGAGTTAGAAGGAGAGCCTAGAAATATGACTGAATTGCTACAATTTCATGATAAAATTTTAATGGATGAGAAGTTGCTTCTTACAGATGAGCAAAGAGAGTGATGTCTTGAGGTGTGATCTACTCCTGAAGATGTTGTGAAGATTGTTGAAATCAGAACAAAGGCAATATGTATATTATGTAAACATAGTTGATAAAGCAGCTTTAATTTTTGAGAGGATTGACTCCAATTTTGAAAGAAGGTCTAAATAAAATAAAATGTTGTAACTGAATTGCGTGCTGCAGAGAAATCTTTTGTGAAACGAAGAGTCAGTCAATGTAGCAAACTTCATTATTGTCATATTTTTTAAAGGTTTTATGTATTTGTATGAGAGAGAAAGAAAGCACAAGTAGGGGGAAAGGGGTAGAGGGAGAAGCAGACCCCCACTGAGCGGGGAGTCTGATGTAGGACATGACCTGAGCTGGAAGGCATACACTTAACTGGCTGAGCCACCCAGGCACCCCTCATTGCTGCATTACTTTAAGAAATTACCACAATCATCCCTGCCTTCAGCAGTCATGACCCTGGATCCGTCATCAACCATTAAAATCTGGCCAAGACCTTCCACCAGCAAAAAGGTTAAAACTCTAAAAATTTGGATGATGGTTAGCACTTTCGAACAATAAACATGTTTAATTAAGGTATGTACGTTGTTTTTATGGATATATTGATATTGCACACTTAATAGACAACCGCAAAGTATAAACATAACTTTTATATTGACTGAGAAATGGAAAACTTCATTTGACTTGATTTATTGTGATATTTGCTTTGTTGCAGTGATCTTGAACCAAGCCTGCAATATCTCCAAGTTATGCCTATATTTTGAAGGGAGATCTAAAGTGACTTTTATCTCCATTAATATAGGAGTTCTCAACGTGAGAGAGGGAGGCAAGAGTTGATTGCGTCTTGACTTATAGCTCTGTTCAGTACTTCCTTCTTTTGGAATCTGGTCCCTCAGCCACTTTGTATTGTGTCTATCCTGGGTGAACAAAGAATCCTTAGTGCTCATATAATCTGTCAAATACCAATATGTATACTTTCCGTCGCTCTGGACTACTTTCCGCCAGCTTTCTATCAAGCGCGCTCTCCTTTCTGCATGTGCACCATGCATTATTCATCAAACTTCTCTCCTATTTAGTCATTTGCTACCCGAAAAGGCCCGTCTTCCTCCCAAAACTCCTTTAATATTTCAAGATAAATTTTGGCAATTTATATTCCCTTCTTTTCCTCATAAAGATGACAAAAACATAAGCAATTCAATCATTTAAAAACTAGATGATCGTAAGCACAAAGCTGGGAAAGGGAATGGAAGTCTGAGGCTCAGTGTCCTTAAAACTCGATTTGGTGAAGAGACTCTTTTCTGGCACTACATAAAGTTGACAAGGTGTAGAGCTCGTACAGGTGTTTCCTGTAATAACTCCGAACTGCAGTTTAACAGCTCCACTCACAATCTATATAGATCTCCTTTAACAGTTCCCTTGTTGTTCTTTCTACTAACAGGTCATTTGTAAAAACATTTAAAACATGTTAAACATTCAGGAAGATTTC
This sequence comes from Meles meles, assembly GCF_922984935.1. Taxonomy (NCBI): domain Eukaryota; kingdom Metazoa; phylum Chordata; class Mammalia; order Carnivora; family Mustelidae; genus Meles; species Meles meles. The sequence continues at coordinate 26,345,994 of NC_060066.1, forward strand.
CTAGTGTACAGAGGTTCCTGAGCCATTTCCACTCACCATTTTTTCCACGTGTTTACAATGAGGCCTTTTCTTCCCAATTTAATTTAATACCATTTCCCAAGTATCAACTATGGCCTGGCACATAATTATGTCCATCCTTCCCAGGAAGTGAAGAGGAAAAATATTCCTCCTATAAAAATGTTTTCTTTAAATTTTACTTAGTCATTCTTTGTAGAAATAAATTGTTTTAACTATAAAAGCATGTACTACAAAAATTGAAAATAAAAATTAAACTGAATATCCATATCCCTGTTTATCCCCAATCATTTGTCTCAAAGTAAAAGGTTTAATAATTTCTCATTTTTCTTTTTTTTTTTTAACTTTTTAAAAAAATATTTTATTTATTTATTTGACAGAGATGACAAGTAGGCAGAGAGGCAAGCAGAGAGAGAGATGGGGGGAAGCGGGCTCCCAACCGAGCAGAGAGCCTGATGTGGGGCTCGATCCCAGGACCCTGAGACCATGACCCGAGCTGAAGGCAGAGGCTTAACCCACTGAGCCGCCCAGGCGCCCCCATTTTTATTTTTCATAGCACTTATCACCATAAGTCTACTCCTACAGTTTTACTTGCACTTATTATTTACTTATCAAAGTTAGGCATTATCTTTTGATACCAGCAATGCAAACTAGGGAATTAGTGTACTTACATTATTCTTATCTATCGTAGCCACTCCATTTTCCAGCTGAGGTAAGTGTATGGATATTTTTAGCAGTTTTTAATTATTATATATAGTACTTAAATATTTATTTTTAAACTTATTTTTATCAAGGAATAAATACTGAAGAGTTTAGTCTAAAAAGAAATAATCTCCCCTTCTTACCCTGCAGGGAACATTTTTAAACCACTTCCCTTTGAGCTCCTTTTAGGGTGGTTACCTCAACAAATCTAGATAATATATACCTCCCTCCCTCTCCCCTTCCTCCTTTCCCTCTCTTTCTCTCTCTCTCTCTCTCTGTGTACACACACACACACACACACACACACATATTTTTAGATAGTATATATTGACTCTCTGAAAAAAAAAACAAAACTGGAATCTCATTCACTTACATTGTCCTCTTTACTGTCTCCTCACAGTGTTTTTATTCTTTACATTTTCTGTTGTTGCCTTTATAATTTTAGAATGCATATTTAAGACCATAGTAAGGGTCCAACAAATTATGATAGTATTTATTGACTTTCCCATATGAGTTTGCAATATGATATCATTTCCCCAACCCTTTCTTCCCTTGAGGCACACCCAGTTTTGCTATTAGTCACAACTTTTAACTTTTTCGTTGCCAATCTATTGAGTAATCAATGGGATGTATTAGTGGGGGTTAGGAGAGACATTTGGGATAAATATGGACATCTGGGGGCTATTCTGCCTGTGATGGCATACAAAGAATAAGATTAATGAAATTGCCAAGGGACTGAAATGTGGAAATCTAAAAAAGGATCAAAGGGCAGAGACTGGGCACTCTGATGCTAAGTTCAGAAAGTAGACTTAGGGGAAGTAGGACAAAAATCAAAAGAGGCATGGTAGGGCAATAAGAAAAGGACTAAGAATGTATCATAGAATTTTATTAAATGAAAGACACTGGTGTTTATAATAACAGTGAGTTCCATGGAGTTTGGGTGGAGGAGGCTATTTAGAGAAGTTTTAGGAGAGAATGGGAGGTGAGGAATTGGACACATGGATTGTTGGCTGTTCATTTCAGAAAATTTGCTGTAAAATCGGATTGAGAAATGGAGAAGTGGCTGGTGAGGGAAACAAAATCAAGGGAAGTATCATTTTAAAGATTAAATTATTTCTGAGCCATGATGAATATGAACATAAAGAGTAAAAAATTATGATGTAGGAAAGAGAAAGAGAATAGCTGGAAGGATGTCCTTTATTTATAGAGAATATAAAGGATGTTTTGCTCAAATGGAGTGTCTTCAGTTAGAAGCTGATAGGTGGGTAACTAGATTATGGGGGACTGTCAACATGTCCTTATGATTATGGATTTCTCAGTGAAGTAGGAAATGTCTAGGAGAATATAGATCCACCTCATTACTGCCTATAAATTACAAGTGCTCGTGATTTGAAATGGGATTTCCTTCTGACTGAAAAAGAAAAGAAAAAACAAACTACTCAGTTTGGAAGAATGTAGTATTTTGGATAGATATTTTACAACTTAAAAATTAAAAGCCATAAGAATATTTGCAAACAAAAACATAGAAATTACTTGTGAAATTGCTTGTGCACATCTCAACACCCCATGTACAGATTATCAGTATTTTTTTATTCAAAGTCCTGGATCTTTTAAAAAGAAATAATGGGGAGATAAGTTCTTACTTTCAGAAAGAATATTTTTAGTGAACATCAGAATATTTTTTTTTCTTTTTACAAAGTTACTACTTGTATTGACCTTCTATCAACAGAATATATTTTCATGACTTATTTTTGCAGTACAAGAAATTTAATCATTTTTGCATAATATGATCTGAATCCTGTCTTTGGCCCTCATCTCCTGCTACTCCACCCCTGGATCATTCTGGTCCAGCCACTCTGGCCTTTTTGCTCTTCCCTGAATATGCCAGACAACTCCATGGCTTAAGGATTTGTACTTACTCTTCTCTCAACCTACATATATACTTATATATGATGTACTCTCATTTAAAAAATATTATTATCGTAAATAAAGCACTTACACTTCTTCGTTTTCTGTATTATTTTTACTTTGCAGGATTTTATGCCCATCTAAAAGTGATATTATTCATTAATTTATTTATCTATTAACTTTCTCTAACAATATGCATCATAAAGAGAGGGATTGAAGTCTTTCTGGTTCATTGTTGTATTCCTAGCACCAAGAATAAAGTCTTACCCAGACATCATATTTAATAAAATTGTAGAATTGAGAACATTTAAAAACATAGGAACTATAAGATAATCATCTTTTTTTTTTATCATAATTCCTGACAAATTTACTCAAAAATGACTACTTCCTTTTTTAACATCCCATTCTTGTGCCATACTGGTCTCTTGGATTGTGTTTTGGTTTTGGAACAGGGACAGTCCTCTGTGGCTATCCCCATGTGTGTCTTAGTATCTTCTTCACAAATTGTATTTTCAGGAGGTTTGTTTCACTCACCACACTTGCAAATTGCTTATGAACAATTAGAACTGGGCGTTTTCATTCCTTCCTGGTTTCGATGTACAGTAGCTTACTCTGCCCTGGGTCTCAGTCTTCTCTGTGTGGCATTCTTTGCTACTTTTTGGCTATGACAAAGAAAGGAAGATGTTGGTCTTCTTTTGGTAGGAAGGAAACTCCTGTTAAGGTTTAGTTTTTCCTACAGCTGCAAATAGATCCATCCATCCTCATGTTTGAATCAAAGAAAGTATGAAACTTCATATGTAAGTCCACCCATGTCTACAATCCCCACCTCAGTTGCAACTAAGTTAAGTTAAGGTGTTGAATAAAATTAGTACTAGTGTGTTCCATTTGTCCCAAGAACTAATTCAAACTTTTAATATGTTTTGTTATTTCTTGTTATTATTACTTTTACTATTTCTTGAAACATCTTCGAGACAGGAAGGGGAAAGCTTCCAATGCAGTTTGGGTTGAAGCTAATAGTTTTTCCTCTCCCTCTTTTTTTTTTTTTTTTTAAGATTTTATTTATTTATTTGACAGATAGAGATCACAAGTAGGGAGAGAGGCAGGCATAGAGAGAGAGAGAGGAGGAAGCAGGCTCCCTGCCAAGCAGAGAGTCCCATGCGGAGCTCGATCCCAGGACCCTAGGATCATGACCTGAGCGAAAGGCAGAGGCTTTAACCCACTGAGCCACCCAGGCGCCCCGCCCTCTCCCTCTTTTTATTTGCAATAAATTCCTGAAACATCAACATCAGAGAAGTTGTGTATTTTATACCCCTCTTCTATAACCATCATTATATTTATATTGCTGTTTAGTTTAGACGGCCTGGTAGTATAATTGTTATTTATTCATCTTACAAAGATGGAGAGTGTAAATAGATACTCCCTTTTACTTCATCACTTCCAACATATATTTAATTCTGTTCAGGTTGCTGTTTATTGAAGCATATTTCTGTTTTGTTTTGTTTTGTGTCTGCAAATGAGAGGGGGGAAAGGGCAATTTTTATTTAAAGTATAATAAAACATTTTAAAACTTTTGGTAATAACCGCATGATAAATAAAAATCATGATTGGTCAGAAGCCCATTCAGAATGTACATTTTGGTTTTAAGATCAAGGCCAGTATAATTCATTAATAAAATATTTTTACATTATTCAGTTAATTTATAATTTTCTGAGACTAATCTTATAATTAAAATTTTTTCAAAGCAAATTACCAACTATTTAAAAGGGAGTTTTTCTTTCTTTTGCTTTTTCTAGTTAAAAAAAAAGGGGGGGGAGTTGCCCCAGTTCTGCTGTCAATTAGGATGTCATATATCAGGAATTATGTTCAAAGAAGTTTGGGAACATGTCTTGTTAACATACAACAGTTTCTGATCCATAATAGCTAGTCAAATACTCATTGAATGCATGATTTTCTGAGCAAACTCAATACTCTGGGTTTTCATTTCCTTTTTTAAAGAAAAAGAAGAGTGGAATTGGGATAGCCAGGATTAACACTCAAAATTTTGTCTGATAAGATCATAAAAATAGTCTAAGAATCTGTTCTTGGGCCTAATAACTGAGAAATAAAATTTGGACTCTGCTTATCTATGTATTCAAGTATAGATAACTAAATTAATTGAATATCAATGATAATGATCTTATCTCTGTTTTTAGTTGTTTTTTTTAATTTTTTAAAGATTTTATTTATTTATTTGACAGAGATCACAAGTAGGCAGAGAGGCAGGCAAAGGGAGAGCAAGGGAAGCAGGCTCCCTTCTGAGCAGAGAGCCAATGTAGGGCTTGACCCCAGAACACTGAGATCATGACCTGAGCCAAAGGCAGAGGCTTTAACCCACTGAGCCACCCAGGTGCCCCTCTGTTTTTAGTTTTTATTCATTTTTTCTATTGAAAGTTATAAACACACTTGCAAAATAGTTTTGTATATTTAATAGATCTGAATTAAAATATTATTTGATTACAAACCCCAAAGCCCTTTTATTTGTAAATCTTTTATTTCTTTCTTCCTTTTCTTTCTTTTTCCTTCCTCCCTCCCTCCCTCCCTTCCTTCCTCCCTTACTTCCTTCTTTCCTTCCTTCTTTCCTCTCTTTTTCGTGTTCTAAAATATAGGTCTGTCTGAGAGAATAGGGTTTTCTGAGGGAAAAATCCAGAAGCCTGAAAGTTATGTTGCTCTTCATTCTCCATCATTACGACCTAATGATGTTATATTTGGTGAAAATATCACTGCTGATATCTATTTGTTTCTCCTGAATTACAAAAAGCACATTAAGATTCCTCAGGCTAGAAATTTTATTCTTTGAACTGTTCACAGTGCCTCTGGCCACACATAGAATTTAGATTGCAAGGGAATATTCAATCCTTCACTTAACAGCACTCAGCCTATTGAATATTTAATTATTTTCCTTTAAATGGTAAACAACTGGAAATATTTTCCCCCTAAAGGGACAACATTCTTTTTCTATCCTCCTATGAAACTAATTTGTTTTATTTTAATTGCAATACTTACTATTAACAAAGAAGATTGAACATGTTTTGTTGCTAAATTCCTATTTATTTATAAAATGTAACTACGAAAGGAGAACAGAAAATTGAGTGGTGATGTATACCACACTCATTAAGAGGCAGTGCAGTCAAGGACAGTAGTAGTGCTTAAGAGCATGGACTAATAGCCGAGCAGCTCATATTCTAATTCTCGATTCACCTCTACTAGCTATATGATCTTAGGAACAATGAATGTAAACCCCAACTTTCTCAGCTAGAAAATTGGTAAATATAGGATCTATTTCACAGATCATAAAATAACATGAGCTAATATATATAAAATGCATAGCACAATTCTTGGGAAAAATGACTACCTAAGTACTATCATTTCTCTTATTATTATATATTATTAATTGATATGTGTATAATCAATAATGTGGCTATTCTTGAAGAGCACTTTTAGTAGCATTATGCCAAGAACATTAAAGGAGCTGTGCAAAATTCACTTGTGGATTTATTCTTTTACTACAGACTTCAGTCATAAGTTGGAAATGGAGGTTGTGTTGCTAAAATGAGAATTTTATAGGGTAGGAGAAAATTGATTAAAATTTTAGGCAACTGACGTAGAAGAAATTTAAAGAAATGCATATGCATAAAAATTACAGAATGTTGAAAATGAGGTATTGTGACAATGACTTGTTTATTCTACTTACCATCAATCATGTTATTAATGATGTAACTATTCTCTGACTCCTGATGCAGGTTAAACAATCATATCCTTATGTCCTATAATAAAACAACTATTGGTATAAGCAGAGAAGGTGCTATTTTGTGTTAAAAAAAAATTATCCCTCCAGATAGATTAGACATTAGATCCTGAAAGTAGATCTTATGTGACTCTTTTGGAATTTTTGAACTGAACAGAGTGATTCATTTGATAGTTAAATGAGTCATGGTATAATGCAAACGGACTGCCACCTTGATATTTATTTTGTTTATTCTTCCATTCAAAGATTAAACTTTGAGAAAACTTTGAACCATTCCTTTCTTTCATATTAATCAGTAACTATTGTTCTTCTTTTGTAATGTTTCACATTTTTTGTTATTTTTCTTACATTTCTATAGCAACTACCCCGATTTTTTTTTTTTTTTAATTTTGGTTTTCTCTAATGGAGCTTTATTCTCTGTACTCCACAAAAATATGTGGGTATCTTGGACATGTTAATATAATGGAACTAATTCAAATAGATATTTTTATTATGTTTATCAACATTTATTAAATATGCAAAACAACTAACTTTTATTTACCCAGTATAAATTTTACATCACAAACTTGTGTGCAGGAAATGTTATATTACTTGTCAAAAAATTAAATTGTACTTCTTCACCATCTCCACCTGCTGAATGGCCAGGAAATTCTATTTGTCATTATCAGGCATCTCTCCTCTCCATTATTCCATTCTTCTCAGGGTTGTGTAAAGGTATTGGAAAGCTTTCTTGGTATAGAATAGTTTTTGGAAGGCATATGTTTTGGTCGCCATGAATATATTTGTTATATATAAGCCAACAGAGGCACTTGCAGCAGAATTATGGTTTTAATGTCATTCTTTGAGTGGAAACAGTTTTGCTGAGGCAGAATCATTTTGAGCTCAAATTAAGCATCCCATTTTCTCTGAAGTCTAGTTATCTCCACTTGGTCCTGAAGACTTCTTTGACTCTTTCTTTCACCTCCGGGACCAGTTGCCTTTTTTAGTCTTAAAAACTACTATATTGCACTATTTTCCAGTTCCCTCTTACAACAGAACTCCTCATAAAATTTTTTTACATGTATTTGATGTTTTCACATAGCCTTCTCCTGTAGACATTCTCAGTATTTCATTGAAGCTGCTTCCTTCAAAGTCATCATTGATCATCCTGTAATCAAATTCAACTGTAATGTGTCAATTCTTATCTTACTTTGCCCCTTGGGAGCATTTGACACACTGATCATTCCCTTTGAAAAACTTTTTTCTTTAATTTTGCTTTGAAAATGTTAAATTGCATTTTATTTCTAGAAACTACCCTATCTTTCTTGCAACCTTACTGGTACTCCTTTTCAATTTTTCTTTACTGAATACTCTTCAACTTTTAATGATCTTCCCTTTTTCTGTACTATATATCTAGTATCATTAAATACTCTGTATTGGTTGTTACCTCAAATATTTATCCCCAACTCTAATCTTTCCTCTAAACTCCAGGTTCACATAACCACTCTCCACTGAGTGTCTCTAATGTTACATAATTAATGGCATTTGATCTCTCTCATTATCATGATCTAAACTGAACTATCATTTTTTCATTTAAAACTTGCTTCACTCCACTTGTTGCTCAGAAATTTCTAGAAATAATCTCTGACTCCTCTTTTTCTTATACTCCATGTGTAATCCATCAGGAAGAACTGATGATGCTGGAGAGAGAGTTCACATCCCTGGAGTGATGCTCTTAAGTAAATGACAGGGAACGTGATCCCAGATGCAGGTTGAGTGATTGGCCTCAGATAGAAGGAGGGGAAATTCATCCAAAAGGAAGAAAAGGAGCTTAACCATGGCAGACGCAAGTAGGTTGATGAATCTGGTGTTAGGCAGTTATGGAAGTTAGTCTCTGGCAGTGGCATAGCAAGGGCTGGATAGTGTGAGTGATGGAGGCATAGACATCACATAAAAAATAATAAAAAACTTATATACAACAATAAATCCAACTAAACTTCCTCCATTATCACCACCAAGTGCTGGTAGTTCTAAACAAAAGTCAATGAAAAAAATTTTTTCTTAGAAAAATAATTTATCTTTGTTCTAACTTTTGAATCAGAGGTTACAACCTTCTTTGTAAAGAGACAGATAGTAAATATTTTAGGTTTCACAAGCCATAGCCAACACATTAATGAATGAGCATGGCTATGCCTTAGTAAAACTTTATTTGTAAAATCAGGTGATAGGAGACATATTTTGAAAGAGGTTTCTATGGTTGATGTCAAAGAGGTTACTGCCTGTGTTTTCCTCTGGAATTTTTATGGTTTCAGGTCTCACAGTTAGGCTTTTAATTCATTTTGAATTTATTTTTGTAAGATGGTGTAAGAAAATGTAAAGATGTAAATATAAGATGGTGTAAGAAAGTGGTCCATTTTCATTTTTTTGCATGTTGCTATCCAATTTTCCCAACACCCTTTGCTAAAGAGACTTTTTTCCCATTGGATATTCTTTCCTACTTTGTCAAAGATTAATTGAGCATGTAGTTGTGGGTTCATTTCTGTGCTTTCTATTCTGTTACATTGATCTATGTGTCTATTTTTGTGCCAGTACCATACTGTTTTGATTACTGTAGTTTTCAAAATATACCTTGAAGTCCAGAACTGTGATAGCCCCAACTTTGTCTTCTTTTTCAAGGTTGCTTTGGCTGTTCAGGCTCTTTTGTGGTTCCATACACATTTTATGATTGCTTGTTCTAGCTCTGCCAGGAGAAGAAATGAATAGACGTGTTTCCAAAGAAGATATACAGCTGACCAATAGACACAAGAAAAGTTGCTCAACATCACTGATTATCAGGGAACTACAAATCAAAACTACAATGAATTATCACCTCACACCTGTCAAGATGGTTAAAATCAACAACCCAAGAAACAACAGGTGTGGAGAAAAAGGAACACTCGTGCACAGTTGGTGGGAATGCAAGCTCGTGCAGCCACTGTGGAAAACAGTATGGAGATTCCTCAAAAAGTTAAAATACAACTACTCTATAATCCAGCAATTGCACTACTAGGTATTTACCTAAAGAATACAAAAATACCAATTCAAAGGGATCATGCACCAGACATTTATAGCATCATTATCTATAATAGCCAAATTATTGGAAACAACCCAAGGTTCCATGGTTCCATTGACTGCTGAATGGATAAAGAAGAATATATATTAAATATATATATATATTTAAGTCATTTATATATTAAGTGCATCACACACACACATATATATATGCATATATATATATATATATAATTATATGGTATATTACTCAGCCATATAAAGAATGAGATCTTGACATTTGCAACAACATGGATGGACCTATAGAGTATTATGATAAGTGAAATTAGTCATTCAGAAAAAGACAAATACTGTATGATTTCACTCATATGTGGAATTTAAGAAACAAAACAAACAAGCAAAGGAAAAGGAGAGACAAACCAAGAAAAAGACTCCTCCATATAAGGAACAACCTGATGGTTACCAGTGGGGAGGTGGGTGGAGGGATGAGTGAAATAGGTGATGGGAATTAAGGAGTGCGCTTGTGATAAGCACTAGGTGTTGTATGAAAGTGTTGAATCACTGTATATCATATACCAGGAATTGATTTTACAGTGCGTGTTAGCTAACTGGAATTTAAAAGAAAACTTTTGAGCACTTGGCAAGTTTGACTTGGTCCATGGGCTACTGTTACTAACTTCTGCTTTAAGCAACTGCCTGCAGCAAGAATAGACTTCTCTCACGATTCAGACCTCCATAGTAGTATCACCGTGCCCTGGTTGTTGCTGTTTACTCAATGTTAAAATAAAATTATATAAGAGTGAGAAAGAGAAGAAGGTATGGAATATCTGAAGAGGGAGGACCTAGATAGGAAGGAGTCATTGAAGAGGATGAGAAATGAAATGGGCCGGGAAAATATGTAATTGCCCGATAGTGCTATAGGCCCTATTCTGTTCATCATTTGTAAACTTCAAGTGTGAGACAGTTAGCATTATTTAAGGTGTGTCTCTTCCCATACTTAGCCATGTAGGTCCACTCTTAAAGTATATCGAAATTTGAATTTAACCAGGGCTAAGAACTTTCCAGAAAAGAACAGTGAACCAAGATGGAAAGACATTAAAGTGTGCAAAAAAAGTGATCATAACAATTGTTCTGAAATAAATAGAAGAATATTATAGACAAGATGAACCAGTGAGAGTTGCCTAGAAACATAAGAAATGGTCTTCAGAGGGTAGGATTATGAAATTGAAGTTGTAGACAATGACACAGTCTTACATTTGACCATGGAAATGAGTCACTGAGGTGGAATGAAAGTGGAAGATAGAGCCATTGGATCTCTACTGTTGGGTAGAATGTCCAAATGGATATTAAAACCATCTAGAAGGATGACTGGAAATGTGGTGGGGGAAAGAACAAACTAGAAAACAGAAGTGGAGGAGTAACTGGAAATATTAATGACAGTGAGGAGAAGTAGGTCATATCATGAGCTGCAAAGAATCTTACCAACCATGCCCTTCCCTCCCTCCTTCTAATCCAAGGACAGTATAGTAGAGCTTTATGTTTTCAAACACAAAAGCCAGGGACAAAGGGTTATTTTTTAGGTTGCTTTTCTTTATAATCTTGCTCAGAAAAGACTATAGCAATAGAATATAGAATCAACAAATAGAGATAGTTGAAAAATAATGTATTGTTCTATTAGATTATTAAAGAAACTTCCATGAAGGAGGAGATACATAGTATAAAAAATGGGTTCAGTATAAGAAAAGTCCACATATCTTAAGGTGAAAGGATTTTAATACAGTAAATTATGTGCTTTCAAAATTTGTAGACAGGTTGGCAGAGCAGGCTGGAGATGAGTGTCAGAATACTACATAGGTAGCTACTAATTCTACCACAATCAAGAAGGTAGAAAATAGAGTGGCTTCCTCGACACCACGAAATGCGAAGACACACTACCATAACTAAGATCAAGTGAGCAGGAAGCAAAGGCCAGGAAGCTACCCCCCTGTAATTGTTTTTCCAACCCCTGTGGAACTAAAACTGTAATAATGCTGGGAGGTTGATGCAGCAAACCTACATTCCTACAACTTTGATTCTCTAACAGCAGAAAATGTCAGCCAAAACATGAGGAAATCCAGTATCTTAAGGATATATCTAGTTGATATAATTTAATTAGCATATAGAATTATAGCTGCAAGGGAATCTGGTAAATACAGGTTTTACCTTTCTGTTTTCTGCTATGCTAAAAAGGTGAATGAGACATTTGTGGGAATAAACACTGAAAGCCAGTTGATCATGTCACCACACATTCATTTATTTCCCCTAGGAAAAGGAAATGGTTATTTAAAAAATAATAAAATTTAAGGGAAGTTTCCTGTGGTTCTTCTTATTCCTTCTGTGATTTTGGAACTAAACATGTTCTTAGTAGTCCTATTAAGGCATTTTAAACATCTGTTAAAAAATACATGCCTTACATTATTGGGAGGCATTTTGTTTACTAATCATTATAAGCCTGTTTCTTAAGTGCTATAAACTTTTTAATGGTATATAAAAATATTTGAAGACTGTAGGGACACTTGGGTGGCATAATTGATTTAGCCTCCAACTCTTGATTTCAGGTCAGGTCATGATCTCAGGGTTGTGGGATGGAGCCTGGCACCAGGCTCCGTACTGGTCCTGGAGCCTGCTTAAGATTCTCTTTCTCTCTCTCTCCCTCTGCTTTTCTTCCTCCTCCCCAACCCCCACTTTCTCTCTCTTCCTCAAAATAATAAGATTAAATTAAATTTAAAAATTTAAAAATTTAAAATTAAAACTTGGAGTTAAAATTAGTAAATATTTATTTGGATATCAGTACAGACACATTTATACCTTCATTAATTATTCAACCCAATATTGAAGAAAGGTTTATTATTATGAAAGCATATGTCAGTTAATTTTTTTTTAAGTTCCTGAACATTCTTGAATACCCATAATATAATTTGGGGGAAATTGTAGCCAACCGTGGTAAACTGTACCGTATAAAATACATGTAGAAAATCAGTATTATGCAAATCCTACCTCTTTTGGGAAAAGAAACATGTATAAAATATGTCGTTTTGTAATACTGTTATCATTTTGAATATATGGCATATGGTTGAGACTTTTTTTTTCCTTTGAAAGAAACAGACATACTACGAAATTAAATCAATTTACATTCCACCTGTTTGTTCCAGGTATGTTTTGCCACAGCTGATCATTTTTACCACCGTAACAGCAGCTCTCACTTTCACACTAGCTCTTGCTCCATCCCTTTACCAGCCCTAACAGGCACTATCTTCTGAGTTACATTTCTAAAACAGAGATGTGGCCAGGTCACTTTCCTGCTTAAAAAACTAAAGTAGCTTCATAATGTGCCCAAGATAAATCTTAGCTCCTTCGTTGACCCCTGAGCCATTTTCTCCAACCAAATTAGCTGGCATACCTTTCCTGCACTATACCTTCCCCATTCCTGTCTCTATCTTTGTATTTATAATGCTCTCTGCTCTTGGAAAGCTCTTTTTTCTTATTTGACTGACACCTCTTCACTCTGTAAATCACTCTACTCTGTAAGGTTTTATCTTATTACATAAGCCCAAGGTCATCTCTTCATTTTATTTCATAATTAAAAATAAATAACCAAATAAAAAGACAGCAATATAACACATTATTCCTATACTTAGGACAGTTATTTTCTCCCTTTTACTTCTCCATCTGAAATTATGATTTACTGTCATAATTTTAATAAATAATTATAATAATTTAGTCAGTATTAAAAGGCATTTTAAATTTGTGAATGTATTTATGGGAAGATAAATACTATATTTTAGTAACAAGAAATGATCCTTTTATGTTCTTCATTCAGAGAAACAATTTAAAGATGAGAAATAATTTAAATTACTTAGCTTGACTTGTACTATTATGATATCTATGCATTAATCTGTTACATGAAGAAATGACATGGAAATTAATGTTTTGAGTGTCAGGCATATTCTTTGTGGATTGATGATATTTATAAATTTCCTTCTGATTTAAAAGTTCTTAGATTCAGTTTAGGTTGTTAATGATATTCTTTTAACATAGAGACAGAGCTCTCTGTAGTGTGGACAAATTGCTACAATATGTTCAACATGTTGAAATTTCTAAAAGTACATGTGAGAAAAATTTTTAAATGCCCACTTCTTTTTGGTTATTTCTTTTGAGATGACACTCTTTTTATAAAGATTAAGTTTAGTTTGCTGCATATAACAATGCCTAACAGACCACTTCATAGATTTAAGATTCTCTTCAGGAAATGATTTTACCTAGCAGTTACATCAAATTTGCTTGCTTGCATATCTATTCATCTCACCTTGTTTAATCATTTGTTTTTAATGAAATATCCTGGAACAAGGCGCAGGCAATTGTTTTAGTTGACACATTCCAGGAGGTACACAAAATGGAATCAAGTGCTTGTCACAGTGATTTTATTTATGTGATGCAAGCATTTTGAAGAAAATGCATCTGGTAAAGACTATTTATTTTCCCTTTTAAAGAAACACATTTTTAAAAGTCCAATTTACATTTTAAATGTTAAATGCAGTTTCACATTACCAAATAGCTTCCACAATTTTATCTTTTCTAAAAATCAAAAAGAAAAACACATTGATGTATAAAAAAGGGGAGTGAATCATTCATTTCAATATTTTTTCTTTCTTCTTTCTCTACCTATGCAAGTTTTCAAATTGTCTTCTTTCCAGTCTTGTAAATTTTCTAAGAATGTAGCATTTTAATATTTCTGTTGTAAGCAGTATATTTCTTTAGGGTTTCTAAACTATAAGTAATTAGCGGTTAAATAAATAATTATAACATAGCTGCACAGTCTTCCAAAATACTGTCAGTGTCAAGTGAGTTATCATTTAAAAGAAAATTATTATTCAATCTAATCTAATTTTTAACCTGAACTTTCCATTTACCAACAATAAATTCTCTGCATGGGTAAGTTTGTCAATTATAATAGCAATGCCATTTTGCTTATATGGCATCAGCATTCTGGCCCTACCATTTATAAAGTCGGTGACACTAAGTTCTGTACTTTCTCAGAAACGTTCTTTAGTTTCCCCTTCTGTAAATGGAAAGGACAAAGAAGCTGGTTAGGATTATATGAGATGGTCAGTGTGGGTGAAAGTATCATATAAACTGTAAGATATTATTAAAATATTGACACTCTGAAAACATGCATGTCATTTCTCTTTTGTTTTCTAACTAAACTGCATTCACCAATTTCTCACTTTATTTTTTTTAAGATTTTATTTATTTATTTATTTATTTGAGAGAGAGAGTGACTGAGCATACAAATGGGATGGGGGGATGGGCAGAGGGAGAGGAGAAAGAGAATCCCAAGCAGATTCTATGCTATGTACAGAGCCCAATGTGGGGCTCAATCCCACAACCCTGAGCTTACAACATGAGCTGAAGTCAAGAGTCCAGTGTTTGATCGACCTAGCCATACTGGCACCCCCAATTTCTCACTTTAGTTACTATAGTCATCCTAAAAGCTTGTGCCTCTTAAATGTAACTTCATGGGAATAACTCCAGATTGATTGGTTTATGGTATTGCTACTTACAAAAATAATGATTTAGCTATATTCACTAAGTAATATGTATCAAACCGATTTAAAATTGTATACGAGAGATTTCACTGAAATTTTGCTAAATATTCATTCAAAATTATAATATAATTTCTAGTATTGCCAAAAGGCTTCTTTGAAGATTTTCTATAAATATAAACGATCACAAAGGAGCAGTAATTCTAGTGATTGAGATGTTATTACATTGTTTCTTTATTGAAAGCTGACTCAATATACAGCTTTACTTAGAGATTAAAATGATTCTTCATTATACTAACATGTCCTCTATTAATTAAAACTAGTCATTGAGCAATCTTCATTTGTAAATTATTGTTCCACCTTTGGAAATTCACATTCATTATATTTTATTTTCTGTGAAAATTTAAGCTCTAATGACTCTTCTGTTTCCTTTACAATATGAAGAAAATGTTTTAAACTATTTTCTACTGTATGCTTAATTGCCTTTGTTTATGAAGGTTTATTTTGTTGTGATTTTCAATATCATTTTTATATTTTAAACTTTTTTTTAAAAAGATTTTATTTATCTATTTGTCAGAGAGAGAGAGCGAGAGCGAGAGAGCAAGCACAGGCAGACAGAGGCAGAGGGAGAAGCAGGCTCCTCACTGAGCAAGGAGTCCGATGCGGGACTCGATCCCAGAACACTGGGATCATGACCTGAGCCGAAGGCAGTCGCTTAACCAACTGAGCTACCCAGGCGTCCCTCATTTTTATATTTTAACATTTACACATAAGCACACACACACCCACAAGTGCACGCACATGTGCACACATGCCTACCTATGAATATATATGAAATATGCCTTTATGTCCACCAGCACTAGCTGGACAATTTTCAGGTCTTAGTGCAAAATGAAAATGTTAGATTTCCTGTGCAAAGTAATTAAGAATTCCAAGGTGGCAACAAAAAAAAACATTAAACCAAAAGTGAGGCTTTTCTGAGAGTGGAGACCAGTGTAATTACATAAGTCACACATTTGCTAAGCAGGCCAGGCTGTTCAGATTTTCTACAGGAAAATTGTGCAAACTTAATAAGTTGTTTCTTCCTTTTCTTGCTATTGCATCAGTAATGTATAAAGAGGAAAACGGTAACAAAATACCAGTTGCTGCTATTAATGTTGCTTTATGATGAAGTATAGCTATAGAATATGCATATACATACATATGTATATATGTATATTTAATCTTCAAGGCTAGAACATGAATCATGTTTCTAGTCCATGAACTTGGACATAGTTCATAGTTCATAAAAATCAATCAACATAGTATCCAATTTTTAAATGACTTTTCTTACCTATGAAATCTCTGAGGTGTAGCACAACAAAGTGATAGGCAAGAAAAAAATGCATTTCTTGAAGTACATTATCCAAACTGTACTTCCGACACATTGTACAGACTGCATTCTCATGGGAAGAGAAGAGTCTTTGAACTTTCTACCCAGTGGAAGGAGTAAACTCTAATCCAGTGATCTAAGCATTCTAAGAATTCTTAACAGATTTCTTTGGAGTATATCGTATTTGTATCAAGAATGGCCTACCAAAAGATTTTTGGACTCTGCCGACAATGGAAAAGGAGACATTAATAGGAAATGTTGTATTTTAAGTCTCTGCAGTAGTTTCAATGTGAAAGTGTTAATAGTACAACATTTTATAATTTCAAAAGATTTTTAACGGAAATCTGAGTCCTTCTGAAATCAGTTCTACATCAGGTTGGTGTTGTGGCAAGTGGGCACAGAGAGGTTAGAAGTGGAAAATTAGGTGGTAACACACTCTATCTTACACTTGGACCTCTCAGCAACAGGAGCATATGTCACCTGAAAAGTCTTTCCTTCCCTCTCTCCGAGAAATTTTTCTTTTCTGTTTTTGTCAAGCCTGTTGATGCCACTGTTTTTTCATTTCCTCTGGGACTACCCTCCACAAGTTTTCCCTTAGTTCACATCTTTCTTTAAAGTTTATCACTGACTTCTTTCATTTTATTTCTATTCCTTCCTCAACCCACTTCAGCTTGGGATCAACTTTTTGCACTCTACCTAAATTGCTTATGTTACTCAGGTAATCTCCCCCCCGCTTTTTTTTATATTGTGAACAGATAACATGAGATCTACTCTCAACAAAAATTCAAATGTACAGTGAAGTACCATTAACTGGAAGCACAATATTGTACTGCAGATCTCTAGAACTCATTCACCCTGCATAACTGAAACTTTAAAAAGTCTGTTGGACGTCAACTCCCTATTTCCCCCTACTGGTGGCCCTGGAAACCACCATTCTATTTTCTGTCTATGAACTTGACTCTTTAAGATTCTGCATATGAGTGGATTCATGCAGTATTTGTCCTCCTGTGGCTAGCTTATTTCACTGAGAAAAATGTTCTCAAAGTTCATCCAGGATGTTGCATATGGCAGGATTTCCTTTCTGTGGGTGGATTATATTCCACGGCATCTATATACCACATTTTCTTTATCCGTTCATCCGTCAATGGACATTAAATTTGCTTTCACATCTTAGCTATTGTGAGTAACACTGCAACAAATGTGGGGATGCATATGTCTCTTCAAGGTCCTGATTATGACTTTTTTTTTTTTAGAGAAATACCCAGAAGTTGGATTGCTGGATTATATGGTAATTTGTTTCTAATGCTTCAAAGAACCTGCATACTGTTTCCCACAGTAGCTGCACCACTCTATATTCCTACAGATAATATACATGAATTTCTCCACATCCTTACCAACACTTGTATTTTATTTATCTATTTTTTATAATAATCATTCTAACAGATAGGAGTTGATAGTTCATTGTGGTTTGATTTGCATTTCCCTGATGGTACATGATATTGTGCATCTTTGCATTTAGCTGGTTGGCCATTTGTGTGTCTTTCTTGAAAAAAAAATAGTCTATTCAATGTCCTTTGCCCATTTTTTTTTCATTCTAATGATTTGGTTTTAGCTATTGATGGAGAAATTCCTTATATATATTTGGATATTAACCCCTTAACAGATACATTGTTTGAGAAATATTTCTCACATTCCATAAATTAGCTTTTCACTCTGTTGCTTGTCTCCTTTTCAGAACAGAAGATCTTTTTAGGTTGATGTTGTCCTACTTGTCTATTTTTGCTTTTGTTGCTTTTTAAAATAGTATGGTACTAGCATAAACACATACATGTAGACCAACAGAACATAACAGAATACCCATAAATAAACCCACATTTATGTAATAGCTGATTTTCAACAAGTGTACCAATGGGGAAAGGACAGTGTCGTCAGTAAATGGGTTAGGAAAACTGGATATCCACATGCAATGGAATGAAAAATGGATCTTTATCTGGCATCATACACACAAATCAAATGAAAGTGGTTTAAATACTTAAATAAATACATGAAAGTGTAAAGTCCCATAAGGAAAACCTAGAAGAAAACTTCATTACTTTGGTATTAAAATGATTTCTTGGTATGACATGATTTAATTTCCATTAATTAACATATAGTATATCATTAGTTTCAAAAATAAAGTTCAGTGATTCATCAGACATATATAATACCCAGTGCTCATTACATCACATACCCTCCTTAATGCCCATCACCCTATTACCCATCCCCTCTCCCCCTCCCTTCCAGCAACATTCAGTTTATTTCCTATGGTTAAGAGTCTCTTATGGTTTGTCTCCTGCTCTGATTACATCTTGTTTGATTTTTCCCTCCTTCCTCTATGCTCCTCTGTTTTGTTTCTTAAATTCCACATATGAGTGAAATCATGATAATTGTCTTTCTCTTACTGACTTATTTCATTTAACATAATACCCTCTAGTTCTATCTACATTGTTGTAAATGGCAAGATAGTAATTTTTTTGATGGCCGAGTGATATTCCATTATGTGTGTATATACACACATATATGTGTGTGTGTGTGTGTGTGTGTGTGTGTATGCACATCACACACCACACCTTCTTTGTCCACTCATCTGTCAATGGACATCTGGGCTCTCTCCAGAGTTTGGCTATTGAGGACATTGCTGCTATAAACATTGGCATGCAGGTATTCTTTGGATCACTACATTTTTATCTTTGGCGTAGATACCAGTAGCATAATTGCTAGGTCATACGGCAGCTCTATTTTTAACTTTTGAGGAAGCTTCATACTGTTTTCCAGAGTGGCTGTACCAGCTTGCATTCCTACCAACAAGGGAAGAACATTCCCCTTTCTCCCCATCTTTACCATTTGTTGCTTCCTGACTTGTTAATTTTATCCAGTCTGACCGGTGTGAGGTAGTGTTTCATTGTGGTTTTGATTTATATTTCCCTTAAAAAAAAGACTTTATTTATTTGAAAGAGAATAAGAGAGAGAGAGAGAGCATGAGAGGGGGGAGGGTCAGAGGGAGAAGCAGACTCCCTGCTGAGCAGGGAGCCCAATGCTGGACTTGATGTCCAGGATCATGACCTGAGCTGAAGGCAGTTGCTTAACCAACTGAGCCCACCCAGGCACCCCTGATTTTTATTTCCCTGATGATGAGTGATGTTGAGCCTTTTCTCATGGGATATGACACCAACTTTTTTTTTTTTTTAAGTTTTTCACTAACTTGAGGCCCCTATGGAATTTGAAGCGCTGATAATTCCCTACTAGTAACATAGTCTCCCTTTGGTTCCTGAGGCAAGATTTTCAGTCTTCATATATACTCACTTCAACCCTTTCGCCAGCTCCTCATCTCCCTTCTGACTTCTAAAATATGTTCTTCACAATTCTGTCCTTCTATTCTTGACTTCTGGCTGGGAAATTCATTTATTTCTGGCTGGGAAATTCATTTATTATAATGGCTTCAACTCATCATAAATCTATACTGTAAAAAACAAAAAAAAAAAAAAGAAAGAAAGAAAGAAGATGAAACCTTTTCTCAAACTGCCAGATATGTTTATCCAAACTTACGCTTGTTATTCTCCCCACCAGGCTTCTTATGGCTAAACATGCCAAAGGATTCAACATCCTTAAACCTATTCTTACTTCTGTTCGGTTAAATTTAACAAACAGATCTGAATAGCCACTATGTGTATAACAAGTAGCACGCACCCTGCTCTGCAGGGACATTTAGTCTAGGCCTTTTGTACATGCTGTTCACTGCCTACCTGTTCTTCCAGGATCTTTTCTTCCGGGTTAACTCCTACGTTCCTATCCAGTTCAAGCATCACCCGCTTTATGAATCTCAACCAGATGTCCTTAGGGAACATATGTAAACCATTCTTTCTTTGGGCTTAATTAAATAACAAAACTCATATTTTCAATATGTCACTTTTTGTAAGCTTTTTTGGTTGTTTATATATGTATAATCTTCACTAGTCTCCTTAAGGAAACTATGTTTCACTTACCTTTGAATCTTCAAAGTTTTAGCAATAAAAAAGAATAAGGAGGATCTTAAAGAAATGATTTTCAGAGCATGCTGTTTAAGTGAAAATAGCAAATCCGAAAAGATTAAAGCCTTATATCCTAAATAAGAAATATCTTTTCATCATTATTAGCTCCTCATGAAAACATGGTTAAGAGTTAGGAATGAAGCATGCCTGGGTAGTTCAGTCGCTTAAGCATCTACCTTTGGCTTAGGTCCTGATCTTGGGGTCCTGTGATAAAGCCCCACATTGGGCTCCCACTCAGTGGGAAGTCTACTTCTCCCTCTCCCTCTGCCCCTCCCCACCTCTTGCACTCTCTCTCTCTGTCCCAAATAAATAAATAAAATCTTTAGGGAAAAAAAAAAAAGCTAGCAAGGAAAAGTACGTATTAGAAGTGGAAACAGGAAAGGTGCCTGGATGGCTCAGTGGTTAAATGTCTGCCTTTAGCTCAGGTCATAATCCCAGATCCTGGGATTGAACCTCAGGCTCCAGGCTCCCAGCTCAGCAGAAAGTCTGCTTCTCCCTCTCCCTCTGTCCCTCCCCCTGCTCATGCTCTCTCACTCTCTCAAATAAATAAAATATTTTTAAAAAATGGAAACAGGATGGGGTGAGATATGCTTGACAGTGCATACTGAAAGGAATAGAGACATATAAAAACTATCTCTTAATTTTTGTTCATAATTCTATACCATAAGCAAGTAGTGCCCAAAGTTCCAAGACTGGATTTTTAAAAATCCTAATATTTGTGCACAATTTTGGAAATACACACTTTTGCCACACTTTTAACAATGTAAATTTCTTCTAAGTAATTCTTTGTGGTCATTGATATCAGCATTAGTAAGAATGCCAAATGAGAATGAGATTGCATTTCTTCTAATTAGACTCTTGGGATGTCCCATTTCCCTATAATATGTAATCATGTGAGAGTTTGGTGGTAATTTGGGTAACATCCATATCACAGAAGATATTATAAATTGGGATAGAAAGTATAAAAACACATTTAAAAATGAGATGGTTAACATTTAATACTCAGACATCCAAAAGAACTATATTTTGGAAGAAAAAGCCATGCATATTATCTTACAATATGCAGATTATCTGTGACTGGATTTTCTTATGCCCCACCCCCTCGGTGAAATGCAATATAACTTAGGTGGTATAGATAGACTCTTACAGCTAGAATAAATAACCATTTTGAGCCTCCCTACTACATTTGGGAAATTGATATTCAAGGAGGTTATGGAACTTTTTTAAGGTCACATAGAGTTTAGTGGAATACTCACAAAACACAAAATTGAATTTTTCCCCAATGTATCAAGAATATTTCTGAAAATCTATGAGTCTTTCAAGATGGAGGAATTAAGGAAGTACTGGGAGATATGACTCGCGGACCGAGCAAAATGGAGAATGCCATGTTCTCCAGGTTTATGGCCTTAATAAGTATTTCTATACTCATCAGTGACTATAATGCAATGTAGAAAAAAGCATATTTGAAGTCAACTGCAGTTTTCATAGAAAACACTACAGAGAAAAAAGCATTATGGATGAATAAAAAATTGTGTAGAAACATATAAAAAAGATGAGTTACCTAAGAATTAAATATAAATATTGGAAGTGTATATCTGTTTAAATAAATTATAACATTTTAAGAAGAGTGGCTTTTCCATTTCAAGCTCTTTACTTCCTTAACATTCATGGTTAAAAAAGAATTTCTAAGTTAAATTATCCTTACACAGAATGCTTTTAACATATACTACTTGTATTAGACTTGGATTTGTTTAGGTGAATTTTTATAACTTTTTTATTGGACTATGTGCAGATTTGTACAGAACTGTTTCTAGATGGACATTCAGTTTATACTATATTCAGTGAGTGAATTAGGAAATAATAGGAAGTTTTCATATTTGAAGATAATTTTCTTTGGAAAAAAAATCCACTTAGGATGAATCTCCTAAAAACTGTTGAGAATTCTGCAGTATATTGTGAATGAAAAGAATTACACATCTTTATCTTGAAAATAAATGGAAATTATTAAATTGCATTCCTTTTGTGTTAAAATGTAAGCTTAATTTTAATGGTATAATAATTCTTAAAATACACAAAGAATTAGTCAAACTCTGACTTGTTCTTTTGGCCATCTTTTAAAATAATACTAAGTGCAGTGCATTATCCTTCATTTTACGCTTGACTTACAGAACATGGTCATAATAAGAGACATGTTGAGAAATACAGTCAATGGTTTCTCCACTTTTTCTTAAGGCCTCTTAAATCTTTACATTTCAAATATTTCTCTTCTGGAGTATCTAGCATGTCATCATTGTTTTGCAAGATTTGCAAAATTTGTTTTCAAAATGTTTGCCCTAAAGGAGCTACGTGTTTGTGTTAAATGTATTGGCATTTTTACCTAATATTAATTATATAAGTGGCCATTTCATTAGTGAATAATTTCATGTTACAATATTATTTTGTTATGTGTTCAGATTGTTACTGAACACTTACATACCAAGGACTTCCCTGAATAATTAGATAAAACAGCTGCATCTTTTGATACTCTGCCACTTTGAAAGGATTATTTAATCAATCTTTGAGATGCAAACTTCAAATTTATAAAATGGGTGATTAGTCATTTTAAATATTAGTTGACTTTCTACTTCAAAAGTGCCAGACTGATAGATAAGCACACTTATGGATCCCTGGGCTAATCCCCCCAGTCTCCCTCTACTTTCATCTGCAGGAATACACCACAGTCTGTAAATCAAGGTTATATCACCGCACGATTATACGTTCATTACTGATCAAGACTATTTTGCACCTAGCTATCAATCAAACTATCATCAGAATGCAATCATAATTCTAAGAATAGGAGATGAGTGTAGACAATGATTTACATTAATAAATAATCTACTTCAGACACTATTTTAATTTGCAATAGAGATTTTAATGGGGGAACATGTAAGCCACAGTAATGGATTCATAAACTCATTACTTAGAAAGGTCAAGAAAAGGTGCTTCTTCATTGTCACCACAGTACTGAGCTGTATAAATGAGGTATGCAGGTAAAGCTTCCTTTAGAATTATAGGTATTAGTCATAAGGAATCAGGGTCAGTCATTATGATGTCTATGTTTAGTTTTAGCATATCCAGCAGCTTTATTATATATCTCATCATTCTCATTTTTCTCTTTTCTCATTGTTTAGGGAACAATATAGTATATTGTTCAAAGTAGGACATAGGACACTTCTGGGAATGGTATACAATGCTGTTAATAATGACAGTGGCACAATAGGGTTAAACTGAAACTGTCTGGGGCAAGGCAGGACTTGTAGTCCCTCCTAGTACTCTTTCCTTTAAACCTTCTGTTCCAAACTCTATCCTTCACTTTTCAGGAAAACCTGCCTGTAGCTACAGATCACTTTTAAGTATCAAACATCATTAAGTGGTCAAAATATTGCTTCAGTGTAGAGTCTTATCATTTTTTTTCAGTTTTAGCATTTTTAACAAAAGACTAAAGTCTTATATTAAAGAGATAAATCTCTAGTTATGTAATTACAAAATCAACTAGAGAGGGAGTTTGCTGTAAACGGTGCTAATTAAATGCTTGCTTCCCTACCTATTACTAAATTTGGTGTCCTGCAAGTTTTCAAAAGTTTCCAGAAATAATGTGCTCTTTTATATACAATGTTTTCTTGTATCCACATTTACACACTCTTTCCCTTCAAGCAATTTTTGCTGGATACGGAAAACCACCCAATTGTTTATCTAATTATTTTTGCCTAACCTCAGGTCTCATATCACAGCTAGATTTCATCCCCACTGAAGGCTGCCTTTACTTTTCTAAAAGTAAGCACAAGAGATAAATATTAATAATATTGAATGACTTAAAAAATTCCAAAGAGAAAACAATTAAAATTTGAAAGCTATAAAATTTGACAAAGTTGATTCAGTTATTTCTGTGAGCTTATTAGACGATGATGAAGAAGAAGAAGAAGAAGAAGAAGAGGAGGAGGAGGAAGAGGAGAAGGAGGAAGAGGAGGAGGAGGGGGAGGAGGAAGGAAGAAGGAGGAGCTTTCATTTCTGTCAGGGGACTAGGTGCTAGCATGAGTTCAAGGATTTCCTCCCATTCTTCACTGATGAAATATATCTTCCTTCCTTCGTTGCTTCGTTCCTTCATTCGTTTGTTCCTTCCTTCCTTCTTCCTTCATTTGCCTATTTATTCAACAGAGTTTACTACAGCCTAGCACTACCCTAGAAGTACAAAATGAAAGACAGCATAGTTTCTATTGCACAGCCCAGCAGGGGAGATAAATACAGTATTATAGAGTTAATAATAACTGTATAGAACAATAAAGAGAAAAACACTGAAGAACACCAACAAGGATTTGTTCTTCTGGAAAACCTTCACATAGTTCATAGGCCAGTGGAATCTTGAATTAAGAGCACAATTATTAAGCAGAGAAATGGAGAAATGATACCGTGGCCTGAGGGGAGTTCAGAGGAGACAAGAACGTGCAGGGTGGAATGTGGTGTTCAGGAGGCTGTGGGCAGGTGCATGTGGTAAGAATGCTGGGAATCTAGGCTGCAGCCCCATTAGGGCTGTCAGAGCAGAGTGCGAGTAGACCTAGATAACATGAGAAGAGGGTTTTAGCTAAGAGTTGCTAAGATCTGACAAAGGTGTTTATGAAGAAAGTTTTCTGTTAGTAGTGTAAAAAGCATTTGTAGAAATATGGAGGGGGGGTTTCTGGTCCTTGGGGAAATCCATCAGTGGCAAGGAGATTGGTATTTAACTTGTCCCAAAGCAATGAGACCATGTATTCATTTATTCTACATATACTGTATATTTCTATGCTCAATATTGTGCTAGCTGCTGGGCATTCAAACATGAAGTAAACTACGAAATTATATTTTAAACAGAAAAGGACTGGAACACAGTCTCTTTTCATAAAACTGAAAATTGAGATATAGTCTGTTTCCTGCTTACCTTGGTAATTGAGGTATGTAATTAAAAAAAAAAACCTTTTGATTTTGATAGTGCAACGATGTGGATTTATTTTAAACTCAGTCTACAGCTAACTCCTGTCCAAAGAATCAAAGATGGATGGCACATCAATAAAAACATGTAATGTTTTAAAACATGTAATGATGGTAGACTTTTCTGTAAGGTGAGTGAGGGTGTGACAGTCATCAGTATTAACATGACTGTGCCTGAAACATTCATTGTCCTAAAATGACTTTGACCCAATAGACCCATTCAAGGAGAAAGTTGACCTCATATTAGGATCACCTTTGAGGAACATGCAGGTTTCAGCAAGTATTTGTTTGTGTGTTTCCTCCTCCACCTGGACTATAAGCTGCTAGTCTGCAAGAATTCTTCATCTTCAGTCTAAAACACAATGTTGTAACATAAAATTATAAAAACATGTCAAATAAAGGTAAGAAATGGGTATCAGAGATATGAATATAGAATACTTTCTGTGAGAACTTCTATGAAAACCTCTGATCCAAAACCTTTTTTTCGTCACTGGCAAGACTTAGGCTTCCCATTGAGATTTAATATACTTGAGTTGTTCACTTGCTGGGTTGTTTTGGGCAAGCAAAGGACAAACATGCACTAATTTTCTCTCCACTTACATTGTGATTTACTAAGTTTCCTAGGATTTTCTTTTCTTTTTTTTTAAGATTTTTATTTATTTATTGGACAGAGAGAGATCACAAGTAGGCAGAGAGGCAGGCAGAGAGAGTGAGAGGGAAGCAGGCTCCCTGCTGAGCAGAGAGCCTGATGCGGAACTCGATCCCAGGACCCTGAGATCATGACCTGAGCCGAAGGCAGGGGCTTAAACCACTGAGCCACCCAGGTGCCCCCTAGGATTTTCTTTAAGTTTGTTTAAATTCTCATCTGTCTTTAAATAACCATTATCTAAAAAACTTCAGTTCATATTTAATTGCATATAGGACAAGCTAGATTAGTAGAGTAACTGGGAGGTTTGGGTAGAAATTATTTTTATTTTTTCACTCAAGTATTTCTTTCAGAGTTAGATACTTTTTTTCAGAAAACTATTTTTTTTTTTTAATCATGATCTTCTCTTCCACCACCAGAGGGATTTTCAAAACATGACACAATGAGAGGAACTTTCTAGTGAGTTCTTCCTTCTGCTTCCTTTCATTTTTATAAATTCAGGGACCTTTCACTGTCTAGCCTTTTGCTTGAGAATCTATAAAAGGTACAGAGGAATGAGTATGTACAAGGAAGTATTTTATTATTTATTTTCCCTTATGAATTGTCATTGCAAATGTAATTATGTCCTCAGAAATTTCACATCATTTCACTTGTATTTGTTCTTGTGTAGCACTGATCAGCTGTAATTTATTCACGTATTTATATGTTTAAATTCTCTTCACTAGATGGAAAGCTGCTTTAGACCAACTTCCAATTTACTTTATTCCTGTATATTATCTCACATAGGATGGATATAAAGCAGTTGTTCCACAAATATCCAATGAATCACTTATTTTCTGCTACTCTCGTTTTAAAATAGCTAGCTACTTGGTCTACTACAAACAACATTCATTCATAACACTGATTCCATGGGGAAAATATGTTACAAGTTTGAAAATGACTTAGAAAAATTCAGTATCACTCAAACTGTGACTTGGGATTGCTCTTCAAGTACCAGGCACTTGCTGTTAATAATTTAAATGTAAAATATTTGATATGAAGGAGAAAAAAAAATGACATAGCAAGAAATCAGTGCAACTTCAGCATTTGCATTCATTATAATTTGAATAATGATAATTCCTAAAATGTACCAAGAGTACTTCCTATCTGCTGAACATCCTTCTGAGTGTTTTACATGGAAATATTTTTAGTAAATCCTCACAAAGTCCTTGTGAATTTGGTCCTGACTCGGAGAACTAATATTCTATCATTTCTATGAGTCAAGTAACTCACTAAATCATTTGACTTCAGAATATCAATCTTAATTCTACTGCAGAAATCTTTATTTTAAATTTTGAAGAGTCATAACAGCTCTCTAAATATTGGAAAATTTCATAACCTTCTGAATTATATTTTTCCAATTTACTAGTATTTTTTTTCCCATTTTATTTTTTCAGCATAACAGTATTCATTCTTTTTGCACAACACCCAGTGCTCCATGCAAAACGTGCCCTCCCCATTACCCACCACCTGTTCCCCCAACCTCCCACCCCTGACCCTTCAAAACCCTCAGGTTGTTTTTCAGAGTCCATAGTCTCTTATGGTTCGCCTCCCCTTCCAAATTTTTTTTTTTTAATAAACATATAATGTATTTTTATCCCCAGGGGTACAGGTCTGTGAATCGCCAGGTTTACACACTTCACAGCACTCACGATAGCACTTACCCTCCCCAATGTCCATAGCCCCCTCCCCCTCTCCCAATCCCACCTCCCCCCAGCAACCCCCAGTTTGTTTTGTGAGATTAAGAGTCATTTATGGTTTGTCTCCCTCCCAATCCCATCTTGTTTCATTTATTCTTCTCCTATCCTCCTAACCCCCCATGTTGCTTCTCCATGTGCTCATATCAGGGAGATCATATGATAGTTGTCTTTCTCCGATTGACTTATTTCACTAAGCATGATACGCTCTAGTTCCATCCACGTCGTCGCAAATGGCATGATTTCATTTCTTTTGATGGCTGCATAGTATTCCATTGTGTATATATACCACATCTTCTTTATCCATTCATCTGTTGATGGACATCTAGGTTCTTTCCACAGTTTGGCTATTGTAGACATTGCTGCTATAAACATTCGGGTACACGTGCCCCTTCGGATCACTATGTTTGTATCTTTAGGGTAAATACCCAGTAGTGCAATTGCTGGGTCATAGGGTAGTTCTATTTTCAACATTTTGAGGAACCTCCATGCTGTTTTCCAGAGTGGTTGGACCAGCTTGCATTCCCACCAACAGTGGAGGAGGGTTCCCCTTTCTCCACATCCTCTCCAGCATCTGTCATTTCCTGACTTGTTAATTTTAGCCATTCTGACTGGTGTGAGGTGATATCTCATTGCGGTTTTGATTTGTATTTCCCTGATGCCGAGTGACGTGGAGCACTTTTTCATGTGTCTGTTGGCCATCTGGATGTCTTCTTTGCAGAAATGTCTGTTCATGTCCTCTGCCCATTTCTTGATTGGATTGTTTGTTCTTTGGGTGTTGAGTTTGCTAAGTTCCTTATAGATTTTGGATACTAGCCCTTTATCTGATATGTCGTTTGCAAATATCTTCTCCCATTCTGTCAGTTGTCTTTTGGTTTTGTTAACTGTTTCCTTTGCTGTGCAAAAGCTTTTGATCTTGATGAAATCCCAATAGTTCATTTTTGCCCTTGCTTCCCTTGCCTTTGCCGTTGTTCCTAGGAAGATGTTGCTACGGCTGAGGTCGAAGAGGTTGCTGCCTGCATTCTCCTCAAGGATTTGGATGGATTCCTTTCTCACATTGAGGTCCTTCATCCATTTGGAGTCTATTTTCGTGTGTGGTGTAAGGAAGTGGTCCAATTTCATTTTTCTGCATGTGGCTGTCCAATTTTCCCAGCACCATTTATTGAAGAGGCTGTCTTTTTTCCATTGGACATTCTTTCCTGCTTTGTCGAAGATTAGTTGACCATAGAGTTGAGGGTCGATTTCTGGGCTCTCTATTCTGTTCCACTGATCTATGTGTCTGTTTTTGTGCCAGTACCATGCTGTCTTGATGATGACAGCTTTGTAATAGAGCTTGAAGTCCGGAATTGTGATGCCACCAACTTTGGCTTTCTTTTTCAATATTCCTTTGGCTATTCGAGGTCTTTTCTGGTTCCATATAAATTTTAGGATTATTTGTTCCATTTCTTTGAAAAAAATGGATGGTATTTTGATAGGGATTGCATTAAATGTGTAGATTGCTTTAGGTAGCATAGACATTTTCACAATATTTATTCTTCCAATCCAGGAGCATGGAACATTTTTCCATTTTTTTGTGTCTTCCTCAATTTCTTTCATGAGTACTTTATAATTTTCTGTGTATAGATTCTTAGTCTCTTTGGTTAGGTTTATTCCTAGGTATCTTATAGTTTTGGGTACAATTGTAAATGGGATTGACTCCTTAATTTCTCTTTCTTCAGTCTTGTTGTTGGTGTACAGAAATGCAACTGATTTCTGTGCATTGATTTTATATCCTGACACTTTACTGAATTCCTGTACAAGTTCTAGCAGTTTTGGAGTGGAGTCTTTTGGGTTTTCCACATATAGTATCATATCATCTGCGAAGAGTGATAGTTTGACTTCTTCTTTACCAATTTGGATGCCTTTAATTTCTTTTTGTTGTCTGATTGCTGAGGCTAGGACTTCTAGTACTATGTTGAATAGCAGTGGTGATAATGGACATCCCTGCCGTGTTCCTGACCTTAATGGAAAAGCTTTCAGTTTTTCTCCATTGAGAATGATATTTGCGGTGGGTTTTTCATAAATGGCTTTGATAATATTGAGGTATGTGCCCTCTATCCCCACACTTTGAAGAGTTTTGATCAGGAAGGGATGCTGTACTTTGTCAAATGCTTTTTCAGCATCTATTGAGAGTATCATATGGTTCTTGTTCTTTCTTTTATTAATGTGTTCTATCACATTGATTGATTTGCGGATGTTGAACCAACCCTGCAGCCCTGGAATAAATCCCACTTGATCGTGGTGAATAATCCTTTTAATGTACTGTTGAATCCTATTGGCTAGTATTTTGGCGAGAATTTTTGCGTCTGTGTTCATCAAGGATATTGGTCTGTAGTTCTCTTTTTTGGTGGGATCCTTGTCTGGTTTTGGGATCAAGGTGATGCTGGCCTCATAAAATGAGTTTGGAAGTTTTCCTTCCATTTCTATTTTTTGGAACAGTTTCAGGAGAATAGGAATGAGTTCTTCTTTAAATGTTTGGTAGAATTCCCCTGGGAAGCCGTCTGGCCCTGGGCTTTTGTTTGTTTGGAGATTTTTGATGACTGTTTCAATCTCCTTACTGGTTATGGGCCTGTTCAGGTTTTCTATTTCTTCCTGGTTCAGTTGTGGTAGTTTATATGTCTCTAGGAATGCATCCATTTCTTCCAGATTGTCCAATTTGTTGGCGTAGAGTTGCTCATAGTATGTTCTTATAATTGTCTGTATTTCTTTGGTGTTAGTTATGATCTCTCCTCTTTCATTCATGATTTTATTTATTTGGGTCCTTTCTCTTTTCTTTTGGATGAGTCTGGCCAGGGGTTTATCAATCTTATTGATTCTTTCAAAGAACCAGCTCCTAGTTTCATTGATTTTTTCTATTGTTTTTTTGGTTTCTATTTCATTGATTTCTGCTCTGATCTTTATGATTTCTCTTCTCCTGCTGGGTTTAGGGTTTCTTTCTTGTTCTTTCTCCAGCTCCTTTACGTGTAGGGTTAGGTTGTGTACTTGAGACCTTTCTTGTTTCTTGAGAAAGGCTTGTACCGCTATATATTTTCCTCTCAGGACTGCCTTTGCTGTGTCCCACAGATTTTGAACTGTTGTGTTTTCATTATCATTTGTTTCCATGAATTTTTTCAATTCTTCTTTAATTTCCTGGTTAACCCATTCATTCTTTAGAAGGATGCTGTTTAGTCTCCATGTATTTGGGTTCTTCCCAGCTTTCCTCTTGTGATTGAGTTCTAGCTTCAGAGCATTGTGGTCTGAAAATATGCAGGGAATAATCCTAATCTTTTGATACTGGTTGAGACCTGATTTGTGACCCAGGATGTGATCTATTCTGGAGAAGGTTCCATGTGCACTAGAGAAGAATGTGTATTCTGTTGCTTTGGGATGAAATGTTCTGAATAGATCTGTGATGTCCATCTGGTCCAGTGTGTCATTTAAGGCCTTTATTTCCTTGTTGATCTTTGGCTTGGATGATCTTTCCATTTCAGTGAGGGGAGTGTTAAAGTCCCCTACTATTATTGTATTATTATTGATGTGTTTCTTTGATTTTGTTATTAATTGGTTGATATAGTTGGCTGCTCCCACGTTAGGGGCATAGATATTTAAAATTGTTAGATCTTCTTGTTGGACAGACCCTTTGAGTAGGATATAGTGTCCTTCCTCATCTCTTATTATAGTCTTTGGCTTGAAATCTAATTGATCTGATATAAGGATTGCCACCCCAGCTTTCTTCTGATGCCCATTAGCATGGTAAATTGTTTTCCACCCCCTCACTTTAAATCTGGAGGTGTCTTCGCGTCTAAAATGAGTTTCTTGTAGGCAACATACTGATGGGTTTTGTTTTTTTTATCCATTCTGATACCCTGTGTCTTTTGATTGGGGCATTTAGCCCATTAACATTCAGGGTAACTATTGAGAGATATGAATTTAGTGCCATTATTAGCCTGTAAGGTGACCGTTACTGTATATTGTCTCTGTACCTTTCTGATCTACTACTTTTAGGCTCTCTCTTTGCTTAGAGGACCCCTTTCAATATTTCCTGTAGAGCTGGTTTGGTGTTTGCAAATTCTTTCAGTTTTTGTTTGTCCTGGAAGCTTTTGATCTCTCCTTCTATTTTCAATGATAGCCTAGCTGGATAGAGTATTCTTGGCTGCATGTTTTTCTCGTTTAGTGCTCTGAATATATCATGCCAGCTCTTTCTGGCCTGCCAGGTCTCTGTGGATAAGTCTGCCGCCAATCTAATATGTTTACCATTGTATGTTACAGACTTCTTTTCTCGGGCTGCTTTCAGGATTTTCTCTTTGTCACTAAGACTTGTAAATTTTACTATTAGGTGACGGGGTGTGGACCTATTCTTGTTGACTTTGAGGGGGGTTCTCTGCATCTCCTGGATTTTGATGCTTGTTCCCTTTGCCATATTAGGGAAATTCTCTCCAATGATTCTCTCCAATAGACCCTCTGCTCCCCTCTCTGTTTCTTCTTCTTCTGGAATCCCAATTATTCTAATGTTGTTTCGTCTTATGGTGTCACTTATCTCTCAAATTCTCCCCTCATGGTCTAGTAGCTGTTTGTCCCTCTTTTGCTCGGCTTCCTTATTCTCTGCCATTTGGTCTTCTATATCACTAATTCTTTCTTCTGCCTCATTGATCCTAGCAGTGAGAGCCTCCATTTTTGATTGCACCTCATTAATAGCTTTTCTGATTTCAACTTGGTTAGATTTTAGTTCTTTAATTTCTCCAGAAAGGGCTTTAATATCTCCAGAGAGGGTTTCTCTAATATCTTCCATGCCTTTTTCGAGCCCGGCTAGAATGTTCAGAATCATCATTCTGAAGTCTTGATCTGACATATTACCAATGTCTGTGTTGATTAGGTCCCTAGCCTTCGGTACTGTCTCTTGTTCTTTTGTTTGTGGTGATTTTTTCCGCCTTGTCATTTTGTCCAGATAAGAGGATATGAAGGAGCAAATAAACTACTAAAAGGGTGGCAAAGACCCCAGAAAAATGCGCTGTAACCAAATCAGAAGAGACCCCTAATTGTGGGGGGGAGAAAGGGGATAAAAATAAGTTCTGAAAAAAAAAAAAAGAAAAAAAAAAGAAAAAAATTTAAAAAATAAAACAAATAAAAAATATAAAAAAGAAAGAAAAAATATATATATTTAGATGAACTAGTCAAAAAACGTTAAAAAAGAAAAGGGTAAAAGTTTTAAAAAAATTTAGCAGAAGAAGAAAAAAGAAAAAAAAAATTGAAAAAAGAAAAAAAAAAATTGAAGTAGCCGCAAGACTAAAGAATCATGGGGAGAAAGCCATGAGTTCCGTGCTTTGCTTTCTCCTCCTCTGGAATTGCTCTGCTGTCTTAGGAATGAACCTGCTTTCTCCTTGATAGATGAACTTCGTCCTGGCTGGATATTTTGTTGATCTTCTGGGGGAGGGGCCTGTTGTAGTGACTCTCAAGTGTCTTTGCCTGAGGCGGGATTGCACCGCCCTTACCGGTGGCCGGACTAAGTAATTGGCTCGGATTCGCTTTTGGGAGCTTCTGTTCCCTGAACGGTTTCCGTAGAGTTCCGGAGGACGGGAATGAAAATGGCGGCCTCCCAGTCTCCGGCCCGGAGGAGCCGAGAGCCTGGGGCCCCACTCCTCAGTGCGCCCCCAGAGGACAGCAACCAATCACTCCCGTATCCCCAGCCTCCAGCCGCGCTCCAAGCTCACCCAGCCCGTGACCGGTTCAAGGTAACCCCGAGCTTAGAGTTCAGTCCTCAGCTCTGTCTCTGCAGCCGGCTTCTCCATTCTAATACCTGCGAGCTCTCCGACACTCTGACACCCCCGATCCTTCTGTGACCCTGCGGGGCCTGGGGCCACGCTGACCCCGCGTGGGCTTCACCCTGGTTTAGCCTCTGGAGCAATGTCCCTCAGTGGAACAGACTTTTAAAAGTCCTGATTTTGTGCTCCGTTCCTCTGCCGCTTGCTGGGAGCCGGCCCCTCCCCCCGCGGTCTATCTTCCCGTCGTTTTAGATTCACTTCTCCGCCAGTCCTACCTTTCAGAAAGTGGTTGCTTTTCTGTTTCTAGAGTTGCTGTTCTTCTCTTCACTCTCCCATTGGATTTGTAGGTGTTTGCAATGTTTAGATAAGCTATTGAGCTGATCTCCTGCTACCTGATGTAGTCTCAGGCTGCTACTTCTCCGCCATCTTGACTCCTCCCCCCCCCAATTTACTAGTATTTAACAATGGCCTTATCCCATACCTCCTCCATCTGCCTGCTCTCTTCCACGTATTACCCTCTTGCTTTTCTTTCTTCATCTAAAATGTACATAAATATATGTAGATATCTGCATTATGTGTATGTGTGTTTGTAAATCTCTCTCTTCACTCCCTCCGCCTCCCTCAAACTCTCCATCTCCTCTTTTCCTCCCTCCTTCCTTTCGGGAACTTTAGCTCACATACATACATGATTTTTTTTTTTTAAACTGTAAATTATAATGTTAATTTATTTGATCCCCTTTGCCATCCCCAAGTGGTTAACTTTTTCATTTCCTTGAGGTTTCTTCCAAAGGGCTAGCTTTTAATTCATTTGTTTTACTGTTCAGTACAAGGTATTCTAGCTCCTTCTGGGTGTTCAGTAACTTGGCAGTCTTCCATTCAGCTTCCTCAGGCAATATCAAAAGAAAACTCCTGGAGGAGTAATAGTGATTAAATGTCCAGGCTACATGTACATTTTCTCATGTCCGCAGCACTCTGGAGAAATTAATTAAGCTTCACAGTACCCCTCTGTGATAGTACTATTATCTGCATTTTACCTGTGCAAATCTCAACACAGACACTAAGGTTTTTGCCCAAAGTCAAAGAAAAGTGTTAGTTTCTTACTGAGATTAACATTTAATTATTATTGTTTAAAGTCAGTATTGTTTTTTTGCTACTGTATCTCTCAGTGGTGTTCTCTCTTTCTCTCTGAATAAAACTAACATAATCTCATTATTATGTTATTAAAAGCTTTTTTCATAGCATGATGTTTATGAAAGTAGTAAATATATGTATTCGTAGTTTTTTTATTACTTCAATACCATTACCTTATAATTTACAAATTACTTACCTTTATTTCTCCAGTTTTCCTTATTAAAGTTGTTCATTCAATTTTTGATTAATTGTGCTTTATCCTTATTTTTAATTGTGCAGGCTACATTTATAAATACTGCATACCCTAATTAGCAGGATTTTAATTTTTTAAAAAAATTTTAAGTGTTTATTTTCAGTTGGTTAACATACGGTGTTATATTAGTTTTAAGTGTACAGAGTCGTTATTCAGCACGTCCATATACAACATCTGGTGCTCATCATGACAAGTACTCTCCTTAATCCCCATCACCTATTTTCAATTCCCCACCCACTTTCCTCCAGTAACCATCAGTTTCTTCTCTATAGTGAAAAGTCTGTTTCTTGATTTGCCTGTCTCTTTTTCTTTACCATGCTCATTTGTTTCATAAATTCTGTATATGAGAAAAATTATATGGCATTTGCCTTTCTCTGGCAGAGTTATTTTGCTTAGCATTACACTTTCTAGCTGCATCCATGTTGTTGCAAATGGCAAGATTTCAATCTTTATATGGATGAATAATATTCCATTGTATATAAACACCACTTCTTTATCCATTTATCTATCAGTGGACATGGGCTGCTTCTGTAATTATAAATAATGCTGCTATAAACATAGGGGTGCATGTATCCCTTTGAATTAATGTTTTTGTATTTTGGGGGTAAATAGTAGTACAATTACTGGATAATAGGGTAGTTCTATTTTTAACCTTTTAAGGAACCTCCATGATGTGGCTGCAGAAGCTTACATTTCTACCAAGAGTGCAAGAGGGTTTCTTTTTTTCCATATCCTCAACACTTGTTTCTTGTGTTTTTTATTTTAACCATTTTGACAGGTGAGAGGTGATATCTCACTGTAGTTTTTTTTTTTTTTCTGGCTTTTTTTTTTATTTGTTTATTTACAGTATAACAGTGTTCATTGTTTTGGCATCACACCCAGTGCTCCATGCAGTACGTGCCCTCCCTATTACCCACCACCTGGTTCCTCAACCTCCCACCCCACCCCCCCCGCCACCCCTTCATAACCCTCTGGTTGTTTTTCAGAGTCCATAGTCTCTCATGCTTCATCTCCCCTTCCAGTTTCCCTCAACTCCCTCTCCTCTCCATCTCCCCATGTCCTCCATGTTATTTGTTATGCTCCACAAATAAGTGAGACCATATGATACTTGACTCCTCTGCTTGACTTATTTTGCTCAGCATAATTTCTTCCAGTCCCATCCATGTTGCTACAAAAGTTGGGTATTCGTCCTTTCTGATGGAGGCATAATACTCCATTGTGTATATGGACCACATCTTCCTTATCCATTCATCCGTTGAAGGGCATCTGGGTTCTTTCCACAGTTTGGTGACCATAGCCATTGCTGCAGTAAACATTGGGGTACAAATGGCCCTTCTTTTTTTTTGATTTGCATTTCCCTGATGATGAGTGATGTTGAGCATCTTTTATTTTATTTTATTTTATTTTCAAAGATTTTATTCATCCATGTGACAGAGAGAAATCACAAGTAGGCAGAGAGGCAGGCAGAGAGAGAGGAGGAAGCAGGCTCCCTGCCAAGCAGAGAGCCCGATGCGGGACTCGATCCCAGGACCCCGAGATCATGACCTGGGCCGAAGGCAGAGACCCAACCCACTGACCCAGGCGCCCCGTTGAGCATCTTTTAAAATGAGATCTTTTAAAATGAGATAACAGCACTGATTTAGTACCCCAACACAGTAGCATCAGGTATCTGTAATGGGCACTTTCTATTTCATGCCACAAAGGAAATAAAAACTAGTAATGCTATTCCAACTGGATTAATTTTTTATTAATTGTTATTGTTTTAATAACTATAGATTTCTAATATGGTTTCAAATCAGGAACATGGTGCCTCAAGCTTTGTTCTTCTTTCTCAAGATTGCTTGTGTATTTGGGATTTTTGTGATTCTATACCATTTTTACATTGTTTTGTCTATTTCTCTGAAAAGTGGCATTAATATTTCTTTTTAAATGCTTATTTAATCATTTATTTGCTAGAGAGAGCAAGAGAGCACACACAAGTGGGGGTGGGACAGAGGGAGAGAATTCTCAAGCAGACTCCCCACTGAGCACAGAGCCTGAAGCCGGGCTCCATTCCAGGACCCTGAGATGATGACCTTAGCAAAATCAAGAGGTAAATGCTCAACTGACTGATCCACCCAGGTGCCCCAACCATTGAGATTTTGATAGACATCTGTAGCTTGCTCTGGGCAATGTAGACATTTTATCAATACTAATTTGTTTAATCCATGAACTTGAAATATCTTTCCATTTACTTGTATACTCATCACTTTCATGTAGTTTTCAGTATACAGGTCCTTTACTTGCTGCAATTTATATTGAGGTATTTTATTTTTTTGATGCAACTGTAAATGGGATTATTTTCTTAATTTCTCTTTTTGACAGTTTGTTGTTGGTGTGTAAAAACACAACAGATTTGTTAGTATTGATTTTTGTATCCTGCAATTTTACTAAATTTGTTTATTAGTTCTAAGAGATTCTGGTGGAGTCTTTGGGGTTTTCTATACATAGAATTATGTCATCAACAACTATTGACAGTTTTACTTCTTCCTTTCCAATTGTATTACTTTTTTTATTTTTCTTACCTAATTGCTCTGGCTAGGATGAAGTTTTATCAGAAATGGATGTTGAATTTTGGGAAATGCTTTTGCTACAGCTGTTGAGATGGTTATATAATTTTTAGATTTCATTTATTAATGTTGTGTATCACAATAATTAATTTGCAGATGCTAAACAATCTTTGCATCCTTGGAATAAATCCTAGTTGATCATGATGTATGATCTTTTTTTAAAGTATTTATTAAATTATTAAATTTAAATTTAATGTATTATTAAATGTAGTATTAAATTTATTTTTTGAGGATTTTTATCTCTGTGTTCATAAGGGATATTACCCTATAATTTATTTATTTATTTGTTTGTTTGTTTTGGGTTTATTTTTCTGGTTTCAGAATCAGTGTAATGTTATCCATGTAAAATGAGTTTGGAAGTATTTCCTTTTCTTCAGTATTTTGGGAGAGTTTGAGAAGGATAGCTATTAAAGCTTCATTGAACATTTGGTAGAATTCACCAGTGAAGCTGTCTAGCCCTGAACTTTTATTTGTTGGGAGGTTTTTGATTACTGATTTAATCTCCTTGCATCTGTCTATTCAGATTTTTTATTTCATCATGATTCAGTCTTGAAAGAGTATATGTTTCTAGGATTTTATTGATTTCTTCTAGGTTGTCCAATTTGTTTGCATATAATTGTTCCTATAGCATCCTATGATCCTTTGCATTTCTCTGGTATAAACTGTAACTTCCCTTCCTTCAATTTTGATTTTATTCATTTGAGCCCTCTCTCTTTTTTTCTTACTGAACCTAGCTTAAGATTTATTAATTTTGTTTATTCTTCCCAAAACCAAATTCTTAGTTTTATTGATCTTTTCTTCTTTTTCATCTTTAACTTATTTTCAGTCTGATCTTTATTACCTCCTTTCTTCTACTAAATTTTAGGCTTTGTTTATTCCTGTTTTTCTAGTTTGCCTAGGTGTAAAGCAGAGATTTGACCAGATTTTTCTTATTTCTTGAGGTAGGCCCATATCACACTCTGAAGTTCCCTCTTTTTTTTTTTTTTCTTTTAAGATTTATTTATATATTTGAGAGAAGACAGTGTATGAGCAGGAGGATCAGACGAAGAGGGAGAGAGAGAGAATTTCCAGCCGACTCCATGCTGAGCATGGAACCCAACACAGGCCATGATCTCATGACCCAGAGATCAGGACCAGAGCTGAAACAGAGTCAGATGCTCTAACCAACTGCATCAAACAGACACCCTACAATGAAGTTCCTTCTTAGAACTGTTTTTGCTGCATCCCATAGGTTTTAGTATATGGTATGCCCATTTTCATTTATTTTGTTTTTTTGTTTTTTGTTTTTATTTCTGCATTGACACATTGGTTGTTCAGTAGCATACTATTTAATCTTCATGTATTTTTTTTATTTATCCTTCTATTTTTGTGATTTCTATTATCGTTTTCAGTTTATTTTTTTACTTCCAAGTTTTTATTTAAATTTAAATTTGTTGGGGCACCTGGGTGGCTCAGTGGGTTAAAGCCTCTGCCTTCAGCTCAGGTCATGATCCCAGGGTCCTGACCCACATCGAGCCCCACATCGGGCTCTCTGCTCAATAGGGAGCCTGCTTCCCCTTCTCTCTCTGCCTGCCTCTCTGCCTACTTGTGATCTCTCTCTCTATGTGAAATAAATAAAAAATCTTAAAAACAAACAAAAAAAAATAAATTTGTTTGTTAATATGCAATGTAGTATTGATTTCAAAGGTTTAATTTAGTGATTCATCACTTACATATAACACCCAATGCTCATTACAACCAGTGGCCTTCTTAATATCCATCACCCATTTAGCCCATTCCCCCACCCACTTTCACTTTGGCAACCCTCAGTGTCTTCTCTATAGTTGAGTCTCTTACAGTTTGCCTCTCTCTCTGTTTTCATCTTGTTTTATTTTTCCTTCCCTTCCTCTATGTTTCTCTCTTTGGTTTCTTAAATTCCACATATGAGTGAAATCATTTGGTATTCATCTTTCTCTGACTGACTTATTTCACTTAGTATAATTCACTCTAACTCCACCCACATTATTGCAATGGTAAGATTTCATTATTTTTGAAGGCTGAGTAATATATACCACATCTTCTTTATCCATTTATCAATCCATGGAATTTGGGCTCATTCCATAATTTGGCTACTATTGATAATGCTACTATAAACATTGGGGTGCATGTATCCCTTTGAATCAGTATTTTTGTATCCTTTGAGTAAATACTTAGTAGTGCCATTGTTGGGTCATAGAGGAGTTCTATTTTTCATTTTTTGAGGAACTTCCATACTCTTTTTTCAGAGTGGCTGCACCAGTTTGCATTCCTACCAACAGTGTAAAAGGGTTCCCATTTCTCCCTATGGTCACCAACATTTGTTTTTTCCTAAATTGTTAATTTTAGCCATTCTGACTGGTGTGAAGTGGCATCTCACTGTGGTTTTGATTTGTATTTCCCTGATGATGAGTGATGTTGAGCATTCTTTCATGTGTATGTTAGCTTACAAATTCTTTCATTTGTATTTCTTCTTTGGAGAAATGTCTGTTCTGTCTTCTGCCCATTTCTTAACTGGATTATTAATTTTGGGGTGTTAAGTTTGGTAAGGTCTTTATTTATTTTGGATACTAGCCCTTTATCTAATATGTCATTTGTAAATATCTTCTCGCATTCCAGAGGTTTCCTTTTAGTTTTAATGATTGCTACCTTTACTGTGCCAAAGCTTTTTATCTTGAACTCCTAATAGTGCATTTTTTGCTTTTTTTCCCCCTTGTCTCCAGAGATGTGTCTAGTAAGAAAGAAGTTGCTACAGCTGAGGTCAAAGAGCTTGCTGCCCATGGTCTCCTCTAGAATTTTGATGGTTTCCTGTCTAACATTTAGGTCTTTCATCCATTTAAAATTTATTTTTGTGTATGGGGTAGGAAAGTGATTTCCAGTCATGCTATTGTGTTTGAAAAGATACTTGATATGCTTTCAGTCTTAAAATTTATTGAGTCTTGTTTTGTATCCTAATCTATAATCTATCCTAGAGAATGTATTGTGTGCACTTAAGAAGAATGGGTTTTCTATTACTCTCGAGTGTAATGTTCTGTATATATATCTATTAAATCCATTAGGTTTAATGTGTCATTTAAAGCCAATGTTCTCCCATTGATTTTTCTGTCCAGATGATCTATTCATACAAGTGGGTGTTAAAGTCCTCTGCTATTGTTATATTGTTGTTGATTTCTCCCTTTAGGTTTGTTAATATTCACTTTATATATTTAGATGCCTCTATGTTGAATGCATAAATATTTGCAAATGTCATATCTTCTTGCTGGATTGACTCCTTTATGATTATGGAATGCCCATCTTTATCTTTTATTACACTCAGATTTTAAAGTCTGTTTCATCTGCTATAAGCTTAATTATACCAGCTTTCTCTTGGTTTCCATTTGCATGAAATATCTTTTTCCATCCCTTCACTTTCTGTCTGTGTGTCTTTATAAATGGAGTGAATCTTGTAGGCACAAGGTAGATAGGCTTTTTTTTTTCCCAATTAGCCTCTCTCTGTCTTTTTTTTTTTTTAATATTTTATTTATTTGACAGAGAGAAATCACAACGAGGCAGAGAAGCAGGCAGAGAGAGGAGGAAGCAAGCTCCCTGCGGAGCAGGGAGCCCGACGTGGGGCTCCATCCCAGGACCCTGAGATCATGACCTGAGCCGAAGGCAGAGGCTTAACCCACTGAGCCACCCAGGAGCCCCCCTCTCTGTCTTTTGATTGGAGAGTTAATCCATTTACATGTAAAGTAATTATAGATAGCTATGTACTTATCTCCTTGTTGTTAATTGTTTTGTGGCTGTTTTGTAGTTCCCTCTGTTCCTTTTTTCTGCTGCTCTCTTGTGGTTTGATGTCTTTTTTTAATGCTATGTTTAGATTCTATTCCCATTTTCTTTTGAATATATCTAGTATAAGTTTTTGCTTTGTTGTTACCATGAGGCTTACATATATCAGCCTATAAATACATAGAGCCTACATCTACATATATATGCATCAGTCTATTTTAAGTTGATTGAAAGTTAAGTTTGAACATATTCCAAAACCTACATTTCTACTTCCTCCCTCACATTTTGTGTTGTTGATGTCACTTTTTTTTAAAAGATTTTATTTATTTATTAGAGAGAGAGAGCATGAGCAGGGAGGAAGGGCAGAAGGTAGAGAGAGATGCAGATTCCCTGCTGTGCAGGGATCCCAAAGCCAGGCTGGATCCCAGGACCCTGGCGGGGATCATGACCTGAGCCAAAGACAAATGTTCAACCTACTAAATCACCCAGGTGCCTCTTGATGTCATATTTTTACATATTTATTTTGCTTATCTCTTAACTAATTGTTGTAGTTATAGTTATTATAGTTATATAGTTATTTTTGTAAACTTCCATGCTAGCTTTATAAGTGCCTAGTCCATTATCCTTACTATATATTTTCTTTTATCAGAGAGATTTGTACTTTTGTATTTATGTTTCCTTGTTACTAATTAGTACCCTTTCTTTTCAGCTTAAAGAAGTACCTTTAATTTTTCCTATAAGGCTAGTTTAGTGGTGGTTGGTGAGCTTTCTTAGCTTTTGCTTATCTGGGGAACTCTTTATCTTTCCTTTAATTCTGAACAATAACTTTGTCAGGTAGACTGCAATTGGTTGGAAATTTTTTGCTTTCAGTCGTTTGAATATATCATGCCACTCTGTCTCGGCTGAAAAATTTCTGCTGAAAAACCTGCTAATAGTCTTGTGAGACTTCCCTGTTGATTGGAAGTAGGTGTTTTTTTGTTTGTTTTGTTTTGTGTTTCTTTTGCAACTTTTAAGATTCTTTATCTTTAACATTTGACCCTGTAATTATAATGCATCTTGCTGTAGATATCTTTGGGTTCATCTTATTTGGAACTCTCTAGGCTTTAGAAATTCCTGTTTTCTATCTCTTTGTTGAAGTTCACTTTGTATTCATCCATTCTTCTCCAAAGATTGGTGAGCAACCTAATGACCATTACTTTGAACTCTTCATCAGGTAAATCACTTATCTCTAGGTTCCTTAATTTTGGTCCCCACACTTCCTCAGCTGGGGTTTTATCTTATTCTTTTCATTTGGAACATATTCTTATGTTTCCTTATTTTTGCTTGACTCTGTTATGTTTTTATATATTATGTAAAACAGTCTTAAAGGAGTGGTCACAGGAAGACTGAGGGTGTGTTTCCATGTATTGTCTATATGGTACACCAGGAGTGATAGCCTACCAAAACCTGTCTCTCAATTGTTTCAGTTCTCGAGGCCCCGAAATGCAGACTCCTTGTCCACAAATCCAGGCGTTCAAAGGGCATTTCCTATGTGGACTGTGTGTACCCACCAGTTTTATTGGGCCACAATGGAGCACTGGGTTGGGATATGCCCACATGCCACATTTGGCAGGACTGGGCTATGGGGCAGCACCATGTCAGGGAAAGCCCACCTACCAGGTTTGGTGGGGCAAGGATACAGGAGAGAACAGGACCAGGGCAAAGAGTGCTATCAAGGTAGAGAGAGAAATAGTGCAAAAATGGCACCCTCCAACACAACCAACCCTGGACAAAATTCCAATGGACCCTGCCTCTCTGGCAGATGCTCTAATATTAGCTAAAGAATCTCCTTCACATACGGTGTAGGCACTTTTTAACCTGCTTCTTTTACACTGGATCCCAGAGTGAGTAAGTCTGTATGTGAGCCCTTTAAGAGGAGAGTCTTGGTTTCCTTTGCATCTCCTGACATAGACCCATCGGTTTTCAAATCCAGACATTTTGAGGGCTAGTCCCTCTGGTGCAGGTCCCAAGGACTGGAGTGACTGATGGGGGCTTGAACCTCTCATCCCTCAGGGATGCACTTGTTATTGTGAGATTCCTCCCACTTACGGGTTGCTGCCCAAGGGGTTAGGTTTGAGCAAGATCGTAGCTCTGCCTCTATTACCTTTCTCAATGTGACCTTCTTATCCTTTTGTGTGGAGGAGCTATGCAAGTAGTTTTAGAGAGACTCATTCAGGTCTTTTTCAGAGGTTTATATGTAGCTATACTTTTGGTGTGTTCATGGAAGGAGGTAAGTTCAGAGTTTTCCTACACCACTGTCTTGAATAGCCCCCACCCCTGATTTGTATATTCTTTGTTCAGTGTTTTGGAACTTTATATTACCTCTGTTTTTATTGTTTAATTTCCCAAGCCATTCATCTAATAAATTTACTTGTACTGTTACGTTGTCATAATCAGTTTATTGTCTTGAGAGCACTTTATCTAATCTTAATGGAGGAGAATTAGGGCTCCAGCTGACAAAGCTTAATGTTTCTAAATGATCTGCATTTTCTATCACATGACTACCCCCAATTAACTATAGTGTTAATGCCATTTGTTTTTTATGATAAACAAGAAAAAGCTTGTCAGAAAAGGAAATTAGCACTATACCCAATAGCTTCAAATTGATGCCACACAACACAGGAGTTTACAGTCTGGAAAATACAAGTCAAATTTTCAATATTAAGATATAATTATCTACTTTTTTTCAAAATTACATTTCTGGTCAATGAAATGTCTTCTCCATGTAGGGAATCCACATTTTAAACTATTTAAAAATACCATTTAGAATCCAACACTATTCCACTATTGCATTTCATTTTGAATAAGATTTGAATAACATGTATTTATTTCAGAATGGTAATATAAAATAGACTATTGCTATGAAATCAATCCTAGATCTCAAAAATCATATGTTGCAAAATAATACAATGGCATTAGTATAAAAGTAGAAACCAAATTTTGAATCTATTATTTTTTATTTTATAGGGCTGATGGTAGACGTTTTTTTTTTTAAATCCAATTTCCAAACTAGGGAGGAAAATTATGCCATTTCTACTGAATTATTAAGTATCTTAGAAGAAGTATGTAACAGCCTCCAAGGATAATCCTTGGCATTTAAGGGCTCAATCATTCCCTTTGTTAGTTTAATTCAACAAAAAGTATCTTGTTCACATGCTAATAGAGTTGGAAAGAAGCCATGGAAAATTATGATTACTCAATAAAAGAAATACTTTATGTTGCTTGCTTTTAATTTCATATCTGTAGCACTGCAACCCATTAATTATAGTCAGTTGTTGAAAAATCACATACAGTCCACAATTTATCTCTTTGACAAATTGTTGCTGGGTATTTCATATGCTTCCCTAACACAGTATATGAAAACTCACTGTGAATGGGATTATTATTCAAAGTAATTATATCTTTTTGTAGTTTTAATTTGGACTCAATATATA
Source organism: Meles meles (assembly GCF_922984935.1). Lineage (NCBI taxonomy): Eukaryota > Metazoa > Chordata > Mammalia > Carnivora > Mustelidae > Meles > Meles meles. Next base: position 26,390,863 of record NC_060066.1, read on the forward strand.
TTCTAAATTAAGAAAAATTACAGATTTAATAGCACATGAGCTTTCTTCATATTCTTTCTCTCTCTCTCTTTTTTTTTTGGTTTTAAAATACCTGAAGAATGACAGTAAACAAGTAATTTAAGTAGCACAGTCATTTTGTCTTTAATTCTTTTTTCTTGATTTGGTCATAACTTAAACTGGGGAGTAAAGTGAGTTTTAATGAGCCATTTTCCCTTCAAGCCCATCTTCATTGGTTCTTGTCTTTATTCTTGTCATGTAGCATCATTATGTTGTCCAGTATTATTTTTCATTAAAATTAATGTCATGCATCAATTATTAAATCACTTTTTTTCTCCACAGCTTTTGCTCTAATTTAATGAGTACTAGGATTATCTTTAACCACCTTATTGTCTTAACTATACAAGTAAAGGTATAGGAAAAAGAAGAATTCAAAATAGTAAAGACTAAAAACCTACTGGTGGATGAACAGTGCTCTCTCTTCTAAAATATTAATGAATATTAACTACACAACTAAACAACAATGTCACCATCTCTTTATATATGTACCCTCTCTAGCTACCTCTCTGTTTTAGTCCACGAGGCTGTTATAACAAAAATAGCATAAAATGGGGGAGATTGTAAACAACAGAAATTTATTTCTCATAGTTCTAGACATTGGAAAATCCAAGATCAGGTAAGTTTGATATCTGGTGAGAGCATTCTTCCAAGTTGTAGACTATCACCTTTTTGCTATGCTCTCATGTGGAAGAAGGCACAAGGGAACTTTCTGAGGTCTGTTATAAGGAGACCAATCTCATGAATGATGACTCTATCTTTATCACCTAATCATCTTCCAAAGGCCCTTCCTTCTAATGCCACCACTTTGGGGATTAGAAATTTAATATATAAATTGGGGTGGGGGAAACACAAACTTTCAGACTACTGTACTCCTCCTTGCTTTCTTATTGCTTTCCCTGCTCTTCCTAAAATTATCTTGATTGTTGGCCCAAATTATAGTCACTTACTAAATACCAGGAATGCATTTTAAGCCTAAGAGGAAGTGGAAATGAACTACTGGTTAATATCATTGGCCTAGCCCATGTAAAAAATACTTATATAATCATTATTAATGTCTCATAACAGGAAGTAGCAGCCTGCACACCCCAAACAATCATACACAAGTTGTAGTTTCATATTTCTTGTCCTTTCATGCCTAAGTCCTACTTCATAAGTTAAAACTTAGTAAGAACTAAACATTTTATGAGTTGAAATCCAAATTACCTTAAACTTTACAATTTACATTACAGCTAATTGGAAAGAAATGTTTTGGAACATTTTGTCTTTGTTCTAAATTGGGTATGAAAATTTGAGGTCCTGTATCTTGATGTTACAGAAGCAAGTAGCCATCAGTCAATTTTCCTTTTAATATATACAAAAGAAAAAAAAAAATGTGTTTTAGTTGTGTTAGAACCTAGTTTGTATCAGGATTTTATGCAAAAATAATTTTGATTTCATGGATTTGGATTTAATCAGCTTCTATTTGAACTACTATGGCATGAGTTAAGGAACTAATTAACATGCACACATTTCCTTTAGAGTTAATCTTACTTTAGATAGTGTTAATTATATACCATACCTACCACCAGATATATACATATATCAAAATCTTTACCTATTTACAGGACCTTCCTGTTGCTGTAAATGAAATAGCAACCCTTCTATCCACAGCCAATCCTTCCGCTAGTGCATTAAATACCACTTCCTCTAGTTTGCTCCAGCCAGTCTTCCCTTTCTCATGCACAATTACATTTTCTCTTTGGGGAAATCCCATGATTGCACAAACATGAATTTATTTTCTCTTCATAGAAAAGAGAAAAGTTATTTGACCCTGTTTCCCCTGACAGCTATCACCCTGTATCTTTGCTTCTCTTTGCCACAAAATTTCTCAACAGAATTGGTCATTTTGGTTTATCTCTGATTTGCCTTTTCTCATGTCCCTTAAACCTATTGTTTCAAACAGATTTTCACTACCACTGTGGTCCTAAAACTTCTCTTGTCAAAGTCAAAAATATCCTCCCCATTGTTATATCTATTATTAGTAGATTCTCTGTACACATCTTGCTTGACAAATCAGCCATATGTAACTCAGTATTAAATGCTCACTTCTTGTCTTTATTCCAGAACACTACACTCTGGGTTTTCCTTCTACCACAGTTTTCTCTGCCTCTACCCAATCACTTACTGTTAGTGGTCCTTTGTCCTCTTCTCTTCTCTAACTCACTACCTCAGTGATTTCATCTTGTTGTATATTTTAAATATCACCCATGTGTCAACCTTGTATTTACACTGGTGTGTCCTATTAAATCTCCAGACACTCAGTTTCCTTCTAGATACTTCCACTTGGATACTTAACAGACTTCCCAAACTCACCTGAGTTCATTTCTTACCAAACTGCTTTACCTATAGTTTTCTCCATCTCAGCTGATGGAAATTTCAACCTTTAGTTGCTCAGATCAAAATTATTGGTGAGATCTTTGATTAACCTGTGTCTTTCATCTATCAGCAGATCCTCCAGTTCTACTTTGAAAATATACCCACAATCCATCCACCTTCCCTGTAAACACTCTACTCAACACATCATCATCAATCACCTAACTGATTTCTCTGCTTCCACCCTCTGCCTCTCTCAATATAAAGCCAAACGGATCCTTTCAAAATGTAAGTCATACTGTGGCCTCCACCCTCCTTCAAACACTCAGGCAAACTCTTTCCTTAGAGTCTTTCCCCTTTACGGGTATGCTAACCACCTCATCTTTTTCAAGTCTTAGCTCTGATGTCATTCTTCAAAGAGACCTACTTTAACTACTATACTAAAAATTGTAATCCATTTCCCTTTCCACAGTTTCCCCATTCTCTGTTTTTGTGCATAGTACTTGCTGCCTTCTTAAATGCTATAAAATGTCATTTGTTTATACTGCATTGTCTGCTTCCCTTAATTAGAATAAAGCTCCACATAGACTAATATTTTCCTTTATTCTTTCTTTCTCCAACTTTTGGGTGGAGGAATTTTGGGAGGCTCTCTTTTGTTCACTGCTATGTGAGCAATACCTAGAACAATACTGCACAAAGTGGGTGGGAGTTCGATTCATACCTTTGGAATAAAAAAGTTGGTGTTCTTAGTATGTGCCTTGTGGTATGTTGTATTGATTACCTGATTTAATTTTTCCAATAATTCCACAAGATGGTTATTACTATGTTCACTCTGGTAGAGATGATAGAACTGAGTCTGTGATTTTAAATGATGTGTCCAATGTTGAACAGTCAACAATATCAAAGATTAGGTTTAAACCCTACTTGTTTTACTCCAAAGTCTGTGCTTCTAATCTCTATTCCCTCCCCTGGTCAGCAACAGCTCATTATTGCATGTAAAGCTTGTACAGCAAAATACGTTGTACTCTGAAAACAAGGTTCCTGATGATACTCATGGAGAATAATAGCCCGACTTCTTGACAAGAATAGAAAGTCATTGTTGTGGACATTTGACGTTTAGAATTTATCTTACACTTTAATGAACTATATCAACTAAGCCATTTGGTGCCATCATGAGCTTGAGATGTGACATGTCAAATCTAATATACTCACCACAAGAACTGGCAAATATAGATTGAAATGCTTGAGAGAAATGTACTGAACTGTTTTGACCCATTGGTGACACAGAGATGGAATAGTTTCTTAGGAAGTAAGCAAAGCAGATATTCTGTCACTATTGGCAAGGGAATTAATGAGAAAATTGGTAGTTGCCATTTTTAATTAAGAAATCTGTAATATTAGTGTTCACTTTTCTTACCCTCTGTGTTGTTATTTCCTCCAGTCTGTGCAGGGGTTCTATATGCTTAAGTTAATGATTATTAATACATTACTAGAGTTCTACATTTGTAACTAATAACTACATTTTACAGATGCATTCACAATGAGTTATATTTTGTTACCCATTAACAAATGGTTAATGTGACCTGCATGTTATTCACAAAAGTATGTCATCTGAATGTTTTAAATTACTAACATGGGTCTCTTATTTTGGATTTTATATGTTCAGGAAAATGCAAAACAGAACCAACCACTTTATGATTTTTAAAATCTTTACTTAGAAATGAATCATTTTAATACTCATTTAAATTATGAGACATCTGTTTATTATTACCATTTCTGTTTTTACTTATGCTACTATTATTTTATGGCTTATGAATAAGGACTTTTTTGAGATGAATGGTTTGGTCAGAAAATTCAAAATAATGATAATAGGGGCCCTTTTGTATACTATTCATCTAGACATCAGATTTTAGGTTTTTGCCATATTGACACATTCCCTCTCCCCACCACCACACACACTCATACACCCTCATACACACACAGAGACTTTATTTGCTTGTTTATTTATTTTGCTGAACTATTGAAAAGGAAGATATACATATCACTCTATCTCACCCCTAAATATATAAGTATCTCCTAACGATTAGAAACCTCCACTATATAACTGTGTATCATATCACACTAATAGAATAAACATTCATTAACAAAAGTTACCTAGTATGCCACCCATTTCCAATGCCCCCAATTGGACAAAATGGTCTTTTATACATTTTTTTTCACCAAATATCCAATTAAATTTCACTCATTGCATTTAGTCGTTATTTCTCTTCTGTCTCTTGTACTCTGAAATAGTCCCATCGTTTTTATTGTTTTTCATGATTCTGAAGTTTGGCAGACTCAAGGCCAGTTCCCTCATGGCTCGAACTATACTAACCTGTATTGATCAGCTATTATTATATGACTTATCTAATCAAATCCCCAACGTAGGCCTATTAGATATTTTTCTTTTCTTTTTTTTTCTTCCTATAATGAAATAGAGTCTTAGAAAGGTTAAGCAAATTTCCAAATTTGTATATTTGGCAAGTTGTGACGTCAGATTTCGAAATATATATATGTACATAATGCAAGATTCCTGCATTCTGAGCCAACTATATTCCAGTGTTTTGGTTATTTAAAAAAAAAAATTATAACAGTTGTTGAAGGCGGTAAGACAGATGTTATTCAAGGAAGGTAGGAGCCATGGCAATAGGTATATTAGGGACCAGTGGAATAGGGTTTTGCAGTGAGGGAATGAAACTGGACTGATCATGAGCAAGGAGAAATTTATAACAAGAAACAGAGTCGGAGGACAGTGGATGGAAAGATACTGAGAGAAAACTGCATGGGTAGAGGGTATTCTGGCCAAAGCAACCTAACAGAAAGGCAGGCTAGGGTGATCAGATATCACCTGGGAGTGGTAGAGGATGAGGAACCCAATCAGACATCAAGAGTATCAGATATTGCGGATGGGGGTTCTTGTTACAGTGACATAGCAGAATTCTTACTAAAACTGGGTTTTACAAGAAAGTACACAGATGAATCTAGGAGAAGGTTCATGGGCCTGACTAAAGTTGGGTCAGGCAAAGAATTTTAGGCAATTTGTAGTTTTGATTTATTTGTTGTCTAATATTGAGAAATTTTCATGTGCTTTCTATCTTATACACCATATATGGTGAAATCATCCCTTAAAAAATACTGGTGGTGTTTAGAAAGCCAAAAACTGGCAGTCAAAGGGCAGGGACATTGAGACAGAAATAGTTCTAGGGCCTCACTAGATGTTTCTTTTCTTTATTATTAAATAGTGCCAAAGCTGACAAAGCAAAAATGCATCGAGGAGAAAAGCACTAAGAAAAGCCTAGATAAGATAGTTTTGCTAGATCAAGGACAGAACATGTAAAATTGTTATCTTTGACAAATATTTGCTCTTCTCTTCTTTCATTTATTCTTCCTATGGAATCCAACTCCAACAGAATCTGTCTACTGCGTATTTGGCATATTAGTATTTTTTTTTTTTGGCATATTAGTATTTTTAATGTGGTTGTTACCAAGGTCAAAGAAGTCATGCTGATTCCAGTTTTCCTGGTGATTTTTCCAGCTTTTCACATATCAGAGCTTCCAGAATATCTCAGATAATAAACAAACGAAATAACAAACATCTTGTTTGGGCAGGTGACACCCGCTATAGGTAAGGCATTGTACTGTTGAGCTGAGCAGTTCTAGCCTAGTGTTGGCAATTAACCATGTGGAGACTGACCTCGTTCTAGTGTTAAAGGACTGTAGGGTCACAGATGAATTGGGACTTGAATTAGATTTTGTAGAAAGTGTAACAATACAAACAATGAAAGTGAAGGATGAAAATGCATTCCAAACTGATCATTTCAGAATAGTAAAGCAGCTAAATTTCCCTGGAAGATTTGTCTCTCTTGCTTCCATACTATCTAATAGAAATATGGATAAATATGTATAAATTAAAATATGCACTTTCTATTAGAATATAATTATATTCTAAATATTATCTATCTGAAATTTAGACTGTGAGCTCCCCAGCCATCTTTTTTTTTGCTGCTTCTTCCTTTCCTTTCTTTCTCCTTCCTCCCTCCCTCCCTCTCTCCTTCCTTCTTTCTTTCCTTCCATCCATCCATGGATCCATCCATCCATCTTTCTTTTGCTGATAAGAATCTCTGCTTGGTACATGGAATGTTTTAGTAAATGCTTGTTGAATAAATTAACCACGTTCATGATAGACACTGAGACACATTGTGAACTACCAATATCTCAGTTCAGAACTTGCTATATATGTGAATGGATATAATTCCTTGTGTCTATGTGTGATCTACATAGGTCTAGAATTCTTTAAAGTATAAATTTTTGGAAAATGATTAGTCTATAGGTGAGTTATGTAATACTTACCTTTTACCATAGATAACATTAATATCTTATAAAACATAATTTAGAAAGTACCACAAAATACCAACATTGGTACAAAATAATGTGTTAACATCATCTCTTCCTAACCTGATGTATTAGTCAGAGTTCAGTTGGTAGCAAGGAAAACTCTCTAGCCATTTTAAGCAGAAAATGATTTAATATAGATTTTTTTTAAGTGAGATTGCTAGATTCAGTCTTTGAGGAGACTATAAGAACAAGGACAAGAAGCAAACAGCCAAATGAGTGCTATCTCTGTCATAGCAGGAGGGTGGGGAATCAGGAAGTTGATGTCAGCATCAATAAAATCTTCCTTTCAAGCATTAGTGCCCTTGAAGTCATGACTGAACAATGGCGTTCCACTTGAGAAAAACCCAGTGCCCATGCTTACCTTCATGAAGAGAAGCACAAGGAAGATGGCTTCTATGTCTCTCCCACCTTCCAAATCTCACCTAAATGCACCTGATTGAATATATCTAGTCCATATCTAGAATACCAGCTGCAAAAGAGTTTAAGACAAAGTAAACTCTTTCTTTTGTTCATTTGTTCTTTTAATTTTTTAGTCCTGTAGGGTGTATCATATGAAGGTTAGCATGAGTGGTAAGTACTAAGTCCCCCATACCTACTTCACCTATTTAGTTAAAGCCCAGCAGCTCTCAAAAAGCTTTCTTCTTATTATTATTTCCTTTTACCCTTTTACTGTTTTTACCCACTCTCATTCTTCCTTTGCATTCTCTGGGGACCTTGTTATATCACTGACCTTTCTGTCTTAAATTTTAATCTCTTACTAGAAAATATATATCACTTTTACTTGGTCTTCTAATCATACTTCCAATTCTCTTCCCCAAGGTAGCTGCATATATTATTTATATATATATATATATATATTTATTTTTTTTAAGATTTTATTTTTATTTATCTGACAGATAGAGATCACAAGTAGGGAGAGAGGCAGGCAGAGAGAGAGAGAGGAGGAAGCAGGCTCCCTGCCAAGCAGAGAGCCAGATGCGGGGCTCGATCCCAGGACCCTGGGATCATGACCTGAGCAAAGGCAGAGGCTTTAACCCACTGAGCCACCCAGGCGCCCCATTATTTATATATATTTTAAGTTAGCAAATGAAATTATTTTCCTTCACATTAAGTTTGATATAATTACCTTGATTATAAATCTAATTATTTGATTTGTTTCTTTTATTTTGATACCTGAATAATATATCAAGTTTAAAGTGAATTTAGACAGAAATGCCTTCTGCTTCATTGAAAAGTATTCAAATTATATCTTTTTTAAACAGAAAATAACACTGGTGCTAATCTTAAAGATTTACATTTGCCTTTAAGAACTTTTGTTAATGCCTATTTTGTCTCAGGTTCTGTGTTAGATAATAGGGCTGAAAAAATGAAATAGACAAGGTTCCTTTATCTACAAACTTTCAGAAAAATGGGAACAAATACATATAAATAGGTCATCTCAATATGTACTCCTAGCATTTAAAACAAACAGGATTTGCTAAAAATGGGGGTACATTAAAGCCTACCTAAGAAAATGACACTGCAGAGAAGTCTGAAAGATGAACAGAAATTTCAAGGTGAAGTAGTAAAACATCTGAATTGCAATATGTAAAATGAAATGAAGTTTAGTTGTGTAATATTTTTCTCTTGCATTGCTATGTAAAGGACTATCATTGGAGGTCACCAAACCCATATACCTCATTGATATAAGAATTGTTAAGATAGCAATTCAAAGTAAAGGAACCAGGTCAGCTGTTGACTACCCAAGTGTGAGTTTGAGTTCAGTTGAGAAAATCATCTTGAAAGCCAGCCTTTGTCACAGAGAAAGATGAATGTTCTAAATTCTTTACAACCTATGAAACTTATTACCACAAAGTTTCTTCCATATTGTATACGGGAGACATCCATTCTAAATGTGTAAGTTCTATCTTCAAGCTCACTATGGTAGAGAAGAAGAATATACAGAAAAGAAGAAAAAAACCTATAACAAATATTGGCACCTGCCTGAAAAATTATGGGAAAAAGTAAGATACTAAACCTGTTGCTTAAGGATGAACTAATAACCAACTTCCTAAATGTTAAGTTGGGTGGGGAAGTATGCAGCCCATAAATTAAGCCAGCTTTCCTTTTAATATGACATCGGAGAAAATTCATCCCCTGTTTTTTATTCCATACAGTGTGGACATGTGTGGATATGCAGTAACTTCTACCTGCTGCCTTGGTGAAGAGTTTTGTTGTGTAACACTTTCAAGGCTAACGGACAACAGATATCCAAGAGTAAAGCACTGAAAAGCATAAATACCTTAAGAGCAAATGGCCAGGGGCACCTGGGTGGCTCAGTGGGTTAAAGCCTCTGCCTTTGGCTCAGGTCATGGTCCCAGGGTCCTGGGATCGAGCCCCGCATCGGGCTCTCTGCTCAGCAGGGAGCCTGCTTCCTCCTCTCTCTCTGCCTGCTTCTCTGTGATCTCCATCTGTCAAGTAAATAAATAAAATCTTTGGGGGGAAAAAAAAGGAGCAAATGGCCAGACCCCTTGTATCCTCAAATTAGTCCAAAAACCCAGACCAGAATAATTTAACTGAAGGTTCATCAGTCCAGGTAAGATACTAAGCCAACTACCCTACATCAGTGGCAACAGAAAAATCAAAGGACATCTGACAGTTACTGGCCTCCCTTGTCCTGTCAGTCTTTGTGATGTCACATTAACCCATCCCATTATGCAGACATTATGAAGCCATTCTGAAGAGCAGGAGAAGGATAAAGATTTACTTGTATCAAGCACTTAAACTATAAGGAAATCTGTTTAATGGAAAGTAACTGAGTAATGTAGGTGATTACTTAAATTATTGGGTTAGACTAAATTTACCAAATTGAACTATAATTGGCTTTCCCCTACCCACTTGAAAAGGCATTCTCATAACATTTCATTCAGAATCCTGCTCTTTCAGACAAAACTTCCTTTCATTCTTGGTCACCTTGAGTTCACAGTTTAGACCCTAAGGATATCTGTGGTAGTGGATGTGAGTGGTACAGGCTTTTCTTCAAATTGTTTCTCAGTTTTTTATTTGAGGCCTATAGCATCACTGACTTGTACCCAGAGTCCCAAATTTTACCTTCTAACCCCAACTTCTTCATCTGAGCTCAAATCTCTCCCATAGGCCAACAAAGGATTAGGACCAAAAGTTCCTCAGTAACTGTCTCTCCTATCCCTCCCCTCAGACCTCTTCATATGATTTTTCTCTCTCATCTCTGTCCTCTTGCATATCAAGTCTACAGACTTACAGACCACGAGTCATGTAGTAGACACACATGATGTCCTAACTAGGATTCATCTAGAATACTATGATATATGGTAGTACATCATTATATACTATATATATTTTTATTTATAGAAAACTATATATGTAAATATAACTGTATTTACATTTACATAATATTTATAATATTGCATAATATGTATGCATACTATCTATATAGATATATAGATATATATGTATGACAGTGATGATGATATATTAATCGCACTGCCTACCACCACCTCTATGGTGGCCAAAGCTGTAACCCTGAAATTCTGTTCAGCAGCTCAGCTGTACTCTGTGGGTACTTTTCTCCACAATAAGAACATGCAAGAGAAGATGCTGAATGAACAACAAAGTTTTCCATTCGAGTAAAGTCTGTAAAATGGAAACATTCTTTAGGCATTGCATTGAATATGAAGTGAAAAGGTATACATAAGCTTTCCACACCCTTGGTATCTTGAAATTTCCATTTCATTATGATTAAAAGAAATGAGAGTACTTCTGCCTCAGGTAAGAGTCTGCAAAATAGAAGAGCATACTAAAATGGGCCCCCCAAAAGATTAACTGTTCTGCTTGAAGTAGAGTCAAGTATGTTTTCTTCTAATTTTATTTTATTTATTTGACAAAGAGAGAGATATCAAGGAGGCAGAGAGGCAGGCAGAAGGAGAGAGGAAAGCAGGTTCCCTGCTGAGCAGAGAGAAAACGAGGGGCTCCATCCCAGGATCCTGAGACCATGACCTAAGCCGAAAGCAGAGGCTTAACCCACTGAGCCACCCAGGCACCCCTAGATTCCCTGATTTATAACATTCTTTTTTGCATTAAATTCTACAAAAGACCTTGCAACTCTATGTACATTTTTTGTCCTGTTCTTAAGTAATTCTCATGCAAATATTTTATAAATATTTACACATATTAGACACAAACATCAGATTCAATTAAATTCTACTATGAATGGTGATGATGTTAAAAAACAAATTTCAACCTAGTAAATTTTTTAAAGTTTTTTTTAACCAGTATAATTAACATATAGTGTTACATTAGTTTCAGGTGTTCAGTATACTGATTCAGCAATTCTGTACATTACTCAGTGCTCATCATGATAAGTGCACTTTTTAATCCCTATTACTCATTTTACTGATTCCCCCCCCCACTCACCTTCCCCTCTGGTAACCACCAGTTTGTTCTCTATTGTTCAGAATCTGCTGCTTGGTTTGTTTCTTTCTCTTTTTTTTTTATTTACTCATTTAATTTGTTTCTTAAATTCCACATATGAGTGAAATCCTATCATATTTGTCTTTCTCTGACTGACTTATTTTACTTAGCATTATACTCTGTGGCTCCATCCATGTTGTTGTAAATGGCAAAATTTCATTTTTTATGACTGAATAATATTCCATTATATTATACTATATTCCAATATTCCATTGTAATATATATATTCCATTCCATATATATAAATATAATGTGTGTATGTGTGTGGTGTGTATATATATAATATATATTTATTACATATACATATATACATAAATATATGTAAAAATGAAATGTATTTATATACATATATACAAAAATATGTACATGATACATACATATATACATCAAAACATGCAAAAATATGGGGCACCTGGGTGGCTCAGTGGGTTAAAGCCTCTGCTTTCGGCTCAGGTCATGATCTCAGTGTCCTGGGATCGAGCCCCACGTCGGGCTCTCTGCTCCGTGGAGAGCCTGCTTCCTCCTCTCTCTCTGCCTGCCTCTCTGCCTAGTTGTGATTTCTCTCTGTCGAATAAATAAAATATTAAAAAAATAATAAAAAAAACATGCAAAAATAAATACATATATTTATGTTTTATATATATATATATATATAAAATCTTTATCCATTCCTCTATCAATTTTAAACTCTGTGTTGGTTTTAACAATTCATGAAGTGGGTAGCATCTGATCTAGCAGATAAAAAGGAGCGTCAAGAAGCCGTACAAAATGGGGGCGCCTGGGTGGTTCAGTGGGTTGAGGCCTCTGCCTTCGGCTCAGGTCATGATCCCAGGGTCCTGGGATTAAGCCCCACATCGGGCTTTCTGCTCCGCAGGGAGCCTGCTTCCTCCTCTCTCTCTGCCTGCCTCTCGGCCTAGTTGTGATTTCTCTCTGTCAAATAAATAAAATATTAAAAAAAAAAAGAAGCTGTACAAAATGAAAGAATTTATAGGCAATAGAAAACAGGAACTATTAGGAAGTTGTACTAGGCAAAAGAGTGGATTGGTTAAGAAAGTCCACTTTCCTTAGGGGATCTTAGGGGTTTCTCAAGCACATTACCTAACTAGTGCAGTTCAGGTAATTCCTGATTGACTTGTTTAAGATTCTATTTCTGGGAGAGCAGAAACGATACTTCTCAGTTTGGTGATGCAGGGCTTAGCATAAGCAACTCCATTTTGGACATGCCTTATTTTATTTTTAAGATTGATTGATTAATTGATTAATTTAAACATTTAATTTATTTATTTAACAGAGAGAGGGAACACAAGCAGGGGGAGCAGGTGAGGGGGAAGGAGAGGCTTCCAGCTGAGCAGGGAGTCCAATGTGGGCCTTGATCCCAGGACCCTGAGATCATGACCTGAGCAGAAGGCAGCTGCTTAATGACTGAGCCCCCCAGGTACCCTATTTATTTATTTTAAAGAGAGAGCACATGAATGGGGGGAGGAGCACAAGGAGAAAATCTTAAAGAAGCTCCCTACTGAGTATAGACTCCAGTGCAGGGTTCAATCCCATGACTCATGAGATCATAACAGGAGCTGAAACCCAGAGTCAGAAGCTTAACTGACTGAGCCATCCAGGCGTCCCAGATGTATTTTTAACATAGTCCTATAAAATAAATATGAAATACTGTTATTCAAAACCTAGGTCAGTGTTGGTGCCCTTATTTATCTTGGTATTAATGTATGACTGAATTTCCACATGTACATGAGAATTCATGAAATGAATAATACCTATGCAGGGTACATTGATTTACACGGTCAATGTATTCCTGAGAAGTCAAGTATAAATCATGTTGGGTTTTTAAGAACACTTCCAACTAAAAGTGAAGTCTGTATCATTTTAAAATTTAAATATTTGTTTGTCATTTATGTAAATGGGCTAAAAATATTTTCTTGATTAGTTTATGGGAAGGTTAAAAAGCTGATTTCAGAAGAGAATCTAGGTTCTAAATTAAGGAATAATTTAAACTTCTATAATTAAAACTCTAGTTTTTCAAAAAAAACTATCTTTTTTAGTCAATTATGTGGTGATTGAAAGGCCATTTGGAAAAATCAAGGAGCTGTTTGTATGGAATTCCTTCCTCTCCCCTATCTCCTTCTCCTTCTTCTCCTTTATAGATTATCTATGAAAAAGTAGAATTGTGTGGCTAGAAGGAAACTGATGGCTTGTTTAGTATACATCATAGCATAAAGAACTTTAGCCACTCCAAACAAGAAATAATAAATTTTTAAATGTTGTAATATAGAAATACTCATGATATAAGGAATTTTTAGGTTCTGTATACTTTGTGATTAGTCTACTGTACTTTTCTCAGACTTTTCTTATATTTCTCCATACCTAATCCTTTCAACTCCAAGCTTTAATATAAAAGTGAAACAAAAACTCTCAAAAATAGAAATCCTTTCTACCAAGAAAAAATGTTTATAATTTCTGTATATGGCTATTGTTTGGGGAAATAAAAATAAAAAAGGAATATCTTCCTAACCCAGAAAACCTATTTACAAAAGCAATAGATAAAGAAATCTGTTTTGTGATTAAGTAAGCATTAAACAAGGACATGATATGCATCATAAGCAATCCACCAAAGAGATTGCAAAGGCAGAAAAACATTTTAACCTTTTATATAGTCAAGCAGATACAACCATGTTCTAAAGATAAACCATGTTCTAAAGATAAATGACAAATAGTCCTCAGGTAAGAGGACTAGACAACATTATTGCCATAAATAATTCATCCTGAATTGATCTGATATTGGGGTGACTATCTGTGCTAGCTAACTGATTTTATCCATAGGAAAGATAAGTTTCTTATAGCTTATGACAGGAAGTAGTTTTGTAACTTGGAGGGAGGTGTCCATTGAAATTAGAATCCTCCCTTTCTACAGAAAGGAAGCTAGGAGTGCCGTCTTCCTGATGATTATATTCCAAAGAGATGGTTTACAGATTTTTAGGAAAACATTTATAAATTTTGAGTCTGAGAAGAGGTTCATTTAGCACATGAAAATATTTATATACACTTGAGAAAGACAGAAATAATTGATGATTACAAGTTTTCCAAAGTGAAACTTTAAGATAAAAGGAGGTGAGAAGGAGTCTTCTATTTTCAGCAGGGAGAACTAGCCTCTATTTGTACTTACCTTTACACTGCCCCTTCAGTTTCTGGTAGACAGGGCTTCCACTTTATTAAGTTTGCTCTGCCCAAGGCATACTACTGCTTTAATATTAGGTTATAGGACAAGAAAAAAAAAAAATCTAAGAGTCAGGCTAAATGTTAAAGAAGCTTTAGGGAAAAGGACTGCAATGTTATGAAACTCTTGATTTCAGTAATTTTTCTTTCTGTTTCTCGGAGCTGTAATTTCTAAATCGATATGCTTTAATTTGAACTAAATGGTTGTCATTAAAAACTGTCTTCATCCTGATTTCCTTATTTGCAATTCACATCCCCAGTCTTCCAGTAATCCCTACTCAAAATGTATATGCACTGTATTACGTGTAATCTTTAGAAACAAGATCCAAGAGATGCTCCATGAACACAACTCTGGGGGCAAATAACCTTTAGAAAATCAGTGTGCAATTGCTTTGGAAGAAAAAAAAAAGTCAAGGATGCTTGGGTGGCTCAGTCGGTTAAGCATCTGCCTTTGACTCAGGTCATGATCCTGGGGTCCCAGGATCAAGTACCTCATCGGGGTCCTTGCTCAGTGGGGAACCTGCTTCTCCCTCTGGCTGTCTCTCCCCTGCTTGTGCTCCCTCTCTTTCTCTCTCTGATAAATACATAACATCTTTAAAAAAATGTCATATTGATTAGGGCCATTAAATAATTTTAATGAGTTGGGTCCAGATTTTTTTTTCCTTTTCCATTTTTTTTTTTAATGAAAAGAATAGAATGGAACAGAAAATATCAGGGGGCATAGTACAATTATGGAGTTATACATTGTTCTATGAATCATGTTTCACATTTATTTTCCTGTGTGGTGTTGGTGTATATATATAAACTTAATTGTTTACTGGAGTTTTGAAAATAAATGAATGAAAACCATAGAAATGAGAAGAAACAGACTATTCAGAGCTTGCTATAGCAAGCTTGCTTTCATAGAAATTCAAAGGCAGTCAGTTGAGTAGGAAATCTTTGCAGTGAAAAAAGAAAGAGGGAAGGCAGGAAGGGAAGAAAGAGGATTTCCAATTATGCCCTAGTAAAGTTTATTGTCATGGGGAGGCTGGAGGTGGGCTAACCAGAAGCAAAACATCTTATCTGATTAGTTTGGGTAGTGTATTTGGCTTCCTCTGATTGATCCTGAGTTGGAAGTGGGAGCAAAAGTTAGGGAAATTGGCTATCATGAACCAAATCTGATTGTTCTTAAGAGACTGCTGCAGAGGTTGTAGTCTGGCTTCCTGCGCCTCTCATGTGAGTGAGAGCTGTTGTCGTATATAGAATGGCCATTTTCCGTGTGTATATTTGGTCCTTCAGTAAAAATAATAAAAGTTTTAAACCCATAATCATGTACTGTATACCTCACTTAAAATTCCACAGTGGAAATGAATACATTAAAGGATTACAAAATGCTACATAAATCAATTTAACATTCTCTAGAGTATATTCATATCACAGATTATTTTGACCATCAAGCCCCACTTTTATTCCATAATCCTCTTAATTCATGGAGCTTATGTTACTCTGGGAAATTTATTTTTAATTTATATGTATATTTTCAACTTTGGTCTTCCTTCTGTACTTCCCACTTCAAATAAGTTGCAGGTTTTGTCATTTGTCTCTTACCAGTATGCATCATCTCTGTTTTGGTCACAATTCTAATATCTTTTATTTTGCTTTTTTTGAATTATTCCAATAGCTAATTTCAGGTTACTTTCTTGAATCTGTTCTTCTCATAGATTCCAAGTTAGTTTTACCTCTGTTACTTGACTCCAAAATCTTTATAGAAACTTCTACATTCTCATATAATCAATTCCACTCTGACCAGATACAAGAAAAGGCATACTCTGGCTGTAATTTGCTTTTCCACTCATATCTTATAAAACCTTTTCTTGTTCAAGTTTATGCCCCTCAGTCCTTTTGTAATGTATTTTCTGATTTCCATCTATAGAAGTCCTTTGCATTCATTAAGGACCATATAAAACTCAACTTCTAGGGTTCTGGGGTGACTCAGATGGTTAAGTGTCTTCCTTCAGCTCAGGTCATGATCCCAGCATCCTGGGGTCAAGCCCCACATCAGGCTCCTGGCTCAGCAGGGATTCTGCCTCTCCCCTGCTCATGCTCTCTCTCTCTCTCTCTCTCTCTCTTTCTTTCTCTCTCTCTCTCTGTCTCTGTATCTCTCTGTCTCAAATAAATAAATAAAATCCTTAAAAAATTGTTTAAAATTCAACTTCTTTGAAACAGTCTTCTATGTTCATCCCTACACTTTCCTTCTTTCTATACAGGAAACATAGAAGACTGTTTCCTTCTTCCAAATTTCTAAATTCTAATTTCTGAATCTCTTCCTCTGGCTTTTCTTCCTCTGTATTTCTAAAACACCTTGAAGAGGTGCCAGGGTGGCTCAGTCAGTTATGCGTCTGCCTTTAGCTCAGGTCTTGATCCCAGAGTTCTGGAATTGAGCCAAATGTCTAGTTCCCTGCTCAGCAGTCTGCTTCTCCCTCTGCCCCTCCCCCCCCCGACTCTCATAAGTGTTTCTCTCTCTCCAATAAATAAATAAAATCTTCAAAAGAAAATAAAACACCTTGAATAAATAACACCACATTTTCATATATTGCCATGTGTTAAAATTATGTGTATTCATATTATGTAAGTAATAATTTTTTGTCCTTACACATACACAAAATCTATACATTGTTCAACATTTTAAACCTTTATAGCCCAAAATATCATGACTTGCACATGCTGTGATGTTGAATTAATAAACTGAACACCTGACTTTTTTCTAATCTCACGTCTTCAAACATCACAATTAATCCCTCCTTATCTGTGATTTTGCTTTCTGGGCTTTGAGTTATCTGCAGTCATCCTTGGTTCTGAAGCAGATGATTCTCCTTCTGACCTATTGTCAGAAGGTACTCTAGGGCGCCTGGGTGGCTCAGTGGGTTAAGCCGCTGCCTTCGGCTCAGGTCATGATCTCGGGGTCCTGGGATCGAGTCCCGCATCGGGCTCTCTGCTCAGCAGGGAGCCTGCTTCCCTCTCTCTCTCTCTACCTGCCTCTCTATCTACTTGTGATCTCTCTCTGTCAAATAAATAAATAAAATCTTAAAAAAAAAAGGTACTCTAGCCTCATGCTGTATCATAATGCCTGCATGATTCACCTCACATCATTTCATCCTATAGGCACTATGTCATCTCACATTGTCACAAGAAGGGTGAAGGCAATACAATAAGATCTTTTGAAAGAGAGATCATATTCACATAACTTTTATTACATTATAATTGTTCTATTTTATTATTATTAATCTACTGTGCCAAATTTATTAATTAAATATGTCATACTTACATATGTATAGAAAACAGTTAAAATGCAATTAACTTGCAAGAAGTTAAGTGATGATTCAAATTTAAACCAAAATGTAGATGATTGATATAGGATTCTCTCCTGAAAACACTAGAAACAGCTTGGAGCCTGAAAGTTAGACAGAAATAATGGAAAAATAGTTGTTATAGTAGTCTCAGAGACCTAAACTATATGAAGAAATCAGTTCCAATAATACTACATGTACTTGTTGTTTCTATATTTATCACCAGGGCTCCAAAATACCTGATTAAATGTTATGTTTTTCTCTTTCAGCAAATACCTAGTCCAGTACATTTAGGATGTTCCTAATGACTAGTTCAGTGCATATGGGAGCTTGATACCTATTTCTTACATTGAAAGAGGTTGTGTGTATAGTTCCAATACTTAGTTCCATAAAGAGCTAATACTGTATCAGCATCATTATTTTTTTTGGAGTGCATTTACATTTAATGTTTGACTTGTTCTCTGTCACAATCTAGGGCAAAGTGAGACTCATCTAGCCCAAATCCTTGATATGAAGTATACAACATAACATTTAAGTGTCTTCAACATACAGTCATACAGACAGCCTTGGTCACCAACATCAAGGACACCAAAACAAAAAACAAAATTAAATTAAACAAAAAACCCCAGAAACATGCAAGACATTTTATGTGTGAATGAGTGATATTAAAGGCCCCTAGTCTTCAATATAATTGTTTCTGAGTAATAAAAAAAATAATGTTTTTGTACCTATCCTCTGTTAGGGACTATGCTATGTGTTTTACTTACATTTCTTATTATTTAGTCCTTATCATGACCATATAAATTGATAATTAATACTCTTGTTTTACTCTTGTGAGAAAACTGATATATTTAGAAATTTAGACATATTATCAAAAGCACCCATTATATCACACTAGCTTACCCCCCATCCTTCTCTTACTTCTTAAAAAAAAAACGATGGTTTATTTTTCTCACATAACAGGAAGTCCAGAGGCAGGCAGTTGAAGATATTGGTTCAGCAGTTCAACAGGTCAGGGATAATTTCTTTGCAAGTCTCTTGGCCTTCCCTTCATGGTTGCAATATGACTGTAGTAGTTTGAGCTATCACTTCCTGTGTTCAAGAGAGAAAGAAAAGGACAGGAATGGGTTGCAACATGCAATGTCTTTCCCTTTCTATAAAGAAAGGTTTTGTCATAGTTACTACTATCAGATTACTGCTTACTTTGAGGTGAACTAAAAAAAATAATAAATTATAGCAATATGTAAGAAGGTACATAATGTGAATGTACAACTCATGATTACGACAAAATGAACACCCAGAGCAAGAAAGAGAATATTGCCAGCATTCCGGAGACTCTCTTCCTTGCCTTCTTCCAATAAAGAAAAACACTAAGTTGGTTTTGTAAAAGTTGGGATAATGGTCACTTCTGGAGAAGTCAAAATTATGGTGATTAGGAGAAAACATGTTATTTAAAAAAAAGACATTCTGCTCATTTGTTGAACTCTGGATTGTCTTCATTTGGTCTTTTGTAACAATAAGAGTGGTTGATTCTTCTTACTTGCTTTATAAATATAACTCCAAATAATTACAAGTCTTTTCATCATCCAGTAGATATAGTAAGAGAAATAATGTTTAGAAGTTTTTGATGGCTGCTGTTAGGCTGCTAGCAGTTATGGGCCTTTCAAAAGAAAAATCCATTTACTTTGATTGCTATTATAGTTCAAAAAATATTGATCTACCCCTGCTTGCAAACTCTTTTAAACAGGTAGCTACAGAGATTTAGACGAAAATCTATATTTCACTTTGTTCTTTCATTCAAGGTACTTCAAAGGAAAATATTTAAAGAATAGACAGATTAAGTGACATTGAAGTGAACAATGCTGTGTTGACTCCTTCTCATAAAAAAGAATGCTTCCTGATACTTTCATTTAACTGTTCTGTTATTAGACTCTAAGTTTCTAAGGGAGTGGGGTCGTGTCTCTTTAATTGACTCTATATCATGTTTAGTTCATTTCATGGATGATGAGCATGACTGCTCTGTGTGAAGTGTTTGTCGGGTGTGCATCGTCAGAATACTTTACCAAAGACTTCTCTGTGCTTAGAATAAAGTCAGAGATGCTTCTTGGTGCACATGAGCTACCCCGTAGCTTCCAACCTCATGTCTTACCTCACTCTTCCTTGTACCATAACCCCAGCCACAGACCTGCTTAGATTTTTCCAAAAGGATGACTATCTTCCTTTGGTCAAACTCTTCCCCTTGCCTGAAATGTCACAAACTATCACACACGCTATGACACCTCCCTCCACCACACACATCCTTGCAAACCTGCCCAATCTTAGTTTATGTTTCAGTTTTTGTTGTTGTTGTTGTTCTTTTGTTTTGTTTAAAGATTTTACTTTTAAGTAATCTCTATACCCAAAGTGGAACTCTAACTCACAATCTCAAGATCAAGAGTTGCAGGCTGTACTGACTGAGCCAGCCAGGCACCCCTCGTGTTTCAGTTTTTAGAAATCTTTCTACTCCTAACCAGAATTGTTCATTTTCTTCCCATGTTTCCCATTATATTATTATTAAACAACATTATTTATCACACTTTTATGTATTTGCGTACTTCTTTGTTTGTTTGTTTGTTTGTTTCCTGGTGGGCAGTAATAGATGAAGTTTTATTCATCTCTACATCCCAACATTTAGGAGAAAGTATAATTTCAAGACACTCTTCTTGAATGAACATACTAAGAGATGACTGAATGGACAGACGAATGAATGAATGTGTGAATGAATAAGATCACTGTACCATGAAAAAATGATAATGAATCTATCTATAGTTAGATGGTTTACTACTTGATAGCATCAACTGATCTGAAATTTCTACAATGAGAATGACCTTGAGCATATTCCTGGGTTTCCTAATTCCAACAGCCTGCCACAATCCCCTTTTTACCATACACACTGTGCATAGTCCCAGGTGGAAAGCAAATGCTGAGGAAGTCCTTTGAAGGACATTAAGAATATAAAGAATGGGTCATGTTTTAAGAATACTACCTCAGAGGGCACCTGGGTGGCTCAGTGGGTTAAAGCCTCTGCCTTCAGCTCGGGTCATGATCCCAGGGTCCTGGGATCGAGCCCCGAATCGGGCTCTCTGCTCAGTGGGGAGCCTGCTTCCTCCTCTCTCTCTCTCTGCCTACTTGTGATCTCTATCTGTCAAATAAATAAATAATATCTTTAAAAAAAAAAGAATACTAAGTCAGGTAAATGTAGTCACTTGTCACTTTACATTTCACCTTTAGGCTTAAATCGGAATACATGGGGAATGCACTTAACTTCTCAAATCATCTTGGAGCTTTAAAACATTTACAATTTGTGGCATAGCTGTCAATCAGAGCATAGTTTGTTTTCATTCTCTTAAAAAATCTGTGCTAAGAAATTAAAAAATACACACTGAATACACCTGTTTGACAGACTGACTCTAACAGACTGTTTTTTAAGGGCCAAGATTATGACACACACTCCTTTGTGGCTATAGTTCCTAGCACAGTTCTTGGTACACAGTGGATAATTTAGCAAATATTGCACTGAAATGAGTTTGTTATAGTTTGAAGTTGTTTAAGACTAGACTTTAGATTTTCTGAACTAAGAGACTATGTCAAGAAGTGTGTGTGTGTGTATCTGTGTGTATGTGTGTATTTAATTGCTTCTCACCTTTCCCCATTAAAATGTTTGGACAATAAAATTTACACTAAGGAACTATCTAGTTAACATTGGTTCTCAGTTTTGGAATCACTACATTGTGGAATATTTTGAACTATTGTGAAATATGTTAATATTGTTAAATATGTTAATACTTAAATACCCACTTTCATATATTATTTCTTTTTAACTAAATCAGAGGATACTTAGTTTTTTCTCTAAAAATAATCTCATTCCATTGGTCCATGTTTTTCATAAAACCCCAGGAAGCCCATTGTCAGAAGAAAGTCTGATAATCACTGGGTTGGAAGAAAATGCCACACAACCCAAGTTCATAGATCCCTTCCTTACTGTCTTAGTCCCTTTGCCCTGCTACAACAAAATACCACACTAGGTAGTTTGTAAACAAAAGAAATTTATTTCTCACAGTTCCGAAGTCTGAAAGTCCAAGACCAAGGTACCAAACGTTTGTTTTTGTTTTATTTTGTTGTGTTGTTTCTGTGTGTTTGCTTGTTTTTAGCAGGGGACCTTTTGTTGAGTTCTCTTTTTAGGTCATAGCTGTCACCTTTTCTCTCTGTCCTGACTGGGACAAGGTATTTCTCTGAAGCTTCTTTCATAAGAGTACCAATCTCATTCCTAAGGTCTCAGCCCTCTTGACATAATCACCCCCAAAAGTTCCATCTTCTAATACTCATCTTTGAATTTTGAGGAGACACATTCAGACATGACGTCTATGAAGGCTGGCAAACTCCTTGTTTATTTACACATATATTAACTGTAGTTCCTTGGTATCCTCTAAATTAGAAACATGGGACTGGGGCGCCTGGGAGGCTCAGTGGGTTAAAGCCTCTGCCTTCAGCTCAGGTCATGATCCCAGGGTCCTGGGATTGAGCCCCGTTTTGGGCTCTCTGCTCAGCAGGGAGCCTATTTCCCTTCCTCTCTCTGCCTTCCTCTCTGCCTACTTGTGATCTCTGTCTGTCAAATGAATAAATAAAATCTTAAAAAAAAAGAAAAAGGAAACATGGGACTGAGATGATGGAATATAGTTTTGTCATAAATATGTCAATGCAACCATAAAAACAGCTCCAAATTAATGATATGTCAAATAATATCATATTTAGAAGCAAAGAAAAGCACATTGTTTTTATCACCAATAAAGAGCTCTTAATTCTATGAAATGTGTTAGAGCATTCAATAACTTTTTAAGGTCACATAGAATTAAGAATTGAGTAATTTTTTAAAATTCTTCTATTTGCTATATATCAAAAGAGTGTATGATTTAACTATGGGCTACAGATATTCTTTTACACTAGCTCTGTTGGAAAAGGTAAACTTAGTCTCAGGGTATATTTACAGCATTCTGAAGTTTGCATATTTATTTTTTATTAAATGGTTTTATCTAATCTGAAGTTTTTTAAATGTCAGGGTTTTCCTCATGATTATAAAGTACACATCTGTTATTGCAAATACATCTTTTATTACTTTGCCTGAGAGGTTATAGATTTTATTCTCAAAAATCTTTTGAAGTTGACTATAGTCTGAGATGCTTGAAGGTGAGACCGAATTTAACTCACAAGGTCTTTTCTAGCTGCACGATTCTGTATTTCACAACCTTTGTAAGCCCGTTGCTAAGGTAATGAGATTCCCAAGAGGCTTCTTAACATTAAGAATCAGCAAAACTGCAAGTTTTACAGATCACTTTCTTTTAACTTACACAGTTTCTCTGTGAAGTATTTGAATTACAGTGTCAACTGTTGTCAAGTCAGAGATTGATCAATGAGAATTTCTATGTCACTTTGAGGCCAGATGTTAGTCTTTGGCTGGAAATCTGATTGAATTTAAAATTAGAGTTTATTACTTTAGGCGTCAAGGATCAAAGTTACTTGGTCACCATAGAAAAGGTGTTGAAAGAGTACTGTTCTACAAATTTCAGCCACTGCCATTTAAACCTACATTTCCAATTTTGTTCTCGACTCATTGCAAAAGAGCTTTCCATAGTGCCCTGCTTCTATTTCCTCCGACCTCCCATCTTCATTTACTTTAGCACCTCTTCCCCAGCCTCTGATTTCTTTGCCTCCACAGCAGGGAAGAGAAAGAGCAGAACCAGGTGCTACTCTGTGAATGCCAACCGCTGACTGCAAATGAATGTTCATTCTGCTCCTTCCAATTTGAGTTATAAATGATACACAGTATTTAGGTGACTCCAATGGAGGCAACATTTGTTAAGAAACCCCAACTCCATTTTGTATTCTAGGAGACAAAATAATGAAATCACCTATCAGTGGGATGCTAACAATTCTTTCTGTGTTGCATTAAGCATTCAGTGGTAAGCTATACTGTATCAGTCAGAAATACTGCAGGAAACAAATGGCACCTTCACATTAAGTCTATGTATATATGTCGACAGAAATTAAGGAAATTTAGAAGATGTTATACAGTATCTCTGGCTGTTGTCACTCAACAGGGAGCTATGATCATCTTCAGGAATGATAACCACAGCTCTCAGAGGACGGCTATATGAAGAGGGTACCCTGACATAAGCTTGGCTTTCAACCAAGGGTTACAGCCATTCCATGGTAATTAGGCAGAGGAGTTGGGAGAAAAATGCCTTCTGGAACTCTTTTCTCAATCTCC
Organism: Meles meles; assembly: GCF_922984935.1. NCBI lineage: Eukaryota > Metazoa > Chordata > Mammalia > Carnivora > Mustelidae > Meles > Meles meles. Next base: position 26,415,049 of record NC_060066.1, read on the forward strand.
TCATCCCATCTCCTTCTAGTGACACTTGTTTCTTGACTACTCATTGCGCACAGAGAAAGTTGGGTAGCACAAGAGCCTCTCTATTATGGGTCCATGTGGGTCAACTCCTACTCCTACACCCAGTGGTTAAAAGCAAGAATAAGGGGCGCCTGGGTGGCTCAGTGGATGAAGCCGCTGCCTTCGGCTCAGGTCATGATCTCAGGGTCCTGGGATCGCGCCCTGCATCGGGCTCTCTGCTCAGCGGGGAGCCTGCTTCCTCCTCTCTCTCTGCCTGCCTCTCTGCCTACTTGTGATCGCTCTCTCTGTCAAATAAATAAAATAAAATCTTTAAAAAAAAAAAGCAAGAATAAAAAGATGGTGAATGGTTCTTGAGAGGTAATTAGAAAATATTCAGCACTCATCTTCTACCATTATAAGACAACTATAGAATTTAAATTATCCAAAAGACTTAACTGGAACATGTCATTCCACGGTTTTCTATATATTTAGTTCTCTATAGCTATAGGAATTTGTGATTGCATATATTGTTTACTAATAGAAGCACATGTTTTTGTATGCTCCTCGTTGCCTTTCTTCATTCTTTACATATTCCACAACCATTCTTTGAAAATTATGCTGAGAGAGGATATAGTCTGAAGAACACATATTCCATAACAACTAACTGGGTTCAAATCCCAGCTCTGCCACGTAAAATATGTGTGCCTTCAGTCAAACTACTTACCCCTTTGAATCTTCATAGGGGTATATCAGGATTAAATATAGCAAGTGATTAGAACACTGCTTGGCACTGGGGCACCTGAGTGGATCAGTCAGTTAAGCCTCTGACTTCAACTCAGGTTATGATCTCAGGGTCCTGGGATCCAGCTGGTAGAGGACTCTGCACCCAGCAGGGAGTCTGCTTCTCCCTCTCATTCTGCCCTGCCTCCACTCCTGCTCTCTGTCTCTCAGATAAAAAAAGCTTAAAAAAAAAGAAATTTTCCTGGAATATACATGATATATAAATTATTGTTACCCTCATGTGTATAGATACCTGAAATACAAAGATCATTAAAAGCTCGAGGGAGGAGATAGATAAGTAAATAAATTATAGCAAAATATACAGATCAATATAAGAATGCTATAGAAGGGGCGCCTGGGTGGCTCAGTGGGTTAAAGCCTCTGCCTTCAGCTCAGGTCATGATCCCAGGCTCCTGGGATCGAGCCCCGCATTGGGATCTCTGCTCAGCAGGGAGCCTGCTTCCTCCTCTCTCTCTGCCTGCCTATCTGCCTAGTTGTGATCTCTCTCTCTGTCAAATAAATAAAATATTAAAAAAAAAATTACCTCGTCCATTCATTGGTTGCCAGTGATAAGTCACAGGTCCTAGCTTTTGTTCCCTAGAAAACAGAGGCTGAGGCATAGCTTATGGACTAATACTTTATGGGGGAAAAAAAGGAGTGCAATTCCAAAACAGCAAAGATGAGGGATAAAAGAGATATAACAGGGAAATGGAGGAATCAAATATGGGGTGATATACTATTGGCTGTTACTGTTATTGCCTCACAAGAAACACAGCTATGTGTTTGGTCATTTGGGCCATGTGGGCTAGTTGTGTTTTGGTGCCATCTTTCTGGGGAGAGGGAGGTAAGCAACGAATCCACTGGTCTCCTTCCCATTTCCTGCCTCATGTTGGTCAAAGTTCATCCCTCAGGCGTGAAGTTCTCCACAATTCCATGTGGCACTGAAAACCCTTAAGGGAGCTGCTGGGAAAATTGAGCTTTTGGCAATCCTATTGGTTCAAATCTTGGTACTTCTATACCAAGCTTCTATAGTTTTTGCTGCAATGAACAAGCTAAAGTAGAGTGTGTTGATGGCTGATCCATGCCCCAAACATATATGGGCTTGAGGCAACTGGTAATGTTAGGAGAGCTGCTGTGAGAAGTGGCTATGTCCATTCTGCCATATTTCATTTGTTAGAAGCTAGTCATTAATGCTGCCCAATAATCAAAGAGAGGAGAATTTGCTTGCACCTTTGGATAGGAGGAGCATCAAAGAATTTGCAGACATGTTTAACACCACCACAGAACCATTTGAAGGCAAAATGCAAACATAATGCCTCATCACTCCCAAATACTTTGAGTTTTATAAAAACAGAGACTCTGTCCCACAAAAACGCAAAATAACCATCTAGGTTAGAAAGTTAACCTTGATACAACACTATCAAATAATTCATGGACACCATTCATATCTCACTAATGATCCAAAAAATGTCTCTTTTCCCTTCCTTGTTCAGGAGTCAACCCACAAAAGTGTTGCATTTATTTGTCATGTCTTTTTGTTATAAATAACATGTCCTTCAATCTGAGTCCAGGCAGTCAGTCTTTCCTCCTCTCCAGACTTAGCCCATGCATTCTTAACAGGAAAACCACAGAAATGATTCTGTGTCTTAGTGCATCACATCAGGAGGTAAACAATTTCTACATTTCCCGCACTGGTTATGTGACCTTTGATCACCTAATAAAATTAGTGTCTTCTGGTTTTTCCATGGTAACATCACCATTTTCACCTTTGTGATTGATACATGCTTCAAAGAGAGGTAATCCAAGACTCCACTATTATCTTGTTTTTTATCGAACATTCACCCAGAATCCAAAATCACTAACATGGCTACCAAATATTGATCTTCTATTTTTATTAATTCTACATTTTTTAAATTGCCATTCTACATGCAGAGTTCTCTCTCTCTCTCTCTCTCTCTATATATATATATGTATATATAGTTTTATCTATATATATATATAAAGTTTTATCTATCTATCTATACACATTTTCATCTCTGTCTAACTTGTGTAAATCCATATTTTAAATGCAAATTCACACAACTCTACCACTCCAATTTCCCCTCAGGATTTGAAATCTTGCCTTTTTCTACATCTGCTTTTTGATAATAAAAATTCTGATAATAAAATGCATAAGATAAAATCTGGTAATAAAAATTTTGATGATAAAAAATTACTTTTTTTATGTGAGGATGCAGCTAGTGGAGAAGAAAACTTTTCCCTTCTAGGTTTTTTGGCTTGTCTAATAATTAAGTTGACATAAGACAGATTAACAGGAGAAAATGTTAATTTCATATTTATAAGAACCCCCATGATATTTTTCTTCTCAATAGTCAAGCAATTGAGGATTATATTCCATCCTGAGCTAAGGAGAAAGAGGGAAGGATCAGGGATTTCAAAGGGGAGGAAGACAATTTACAGGAAGATGGGGAAAACTAATGTTTCTAAACAAATATTTGCCATGCTGTGCAGAGACAATGGGACACAAAGAGGAATTTGAACAAACAGGCCTTGCTGAATTCCTTCTGGCTTACCACACCTAGCTCATACTCTTTGTAGTTATTTTTGGTGATAGCTGTCTACCAGGCCAGGCCCTCTAACTAAATGCTTTCAGGCAGTTAAAAGGGAGGCAAAAAGCTACTCCGGAGTCCCCTGGGCCTTGATTGACTTCAGCTCAAAACAATCCACACATCAAAGTGGCACACTCTGCTATGGCCTGTCCTGGACCCCATCACAGCAAAAAAAAAAAAAAGGCTGTCTGCGAACCAGGAAATAGGATGTCACTAGACACCAAATCTCTAGAAATTTGATCTTGGACCTCCCAGCCCTTACAGCCCAGAGAAACAAATTTCTGTTGTTCATAAACCCAGCCTATGGTATTCTGTTAAAGTAACCCCGACGGACTCAGCTTCCAACCAAGTCACCACCTATAGAAGGAAAGAGAAGCAAAAAGACTACATATCTTTACTGCTGCTGCTCATCTTTCACCTAAATACCTTTCGTTCTTTCCTCTTCTCCAATCCACTCAGTGAAATGACTCTAAGAGCAAGGATTACCTGTTTGCCAACCTCCAACTCCAAGAGGGCTTAGCTATACCTCCTTTGTGCCCTCGTTTAAGAGCAGAGGATACAACTTATTTATCTTTATATCCCTAATACTTACTATCATTTTGATACATATTAGAAACAAAACAAATATTTCATTAATGGGAAATTAAAGAATGAAAATTCCTCCAGTATAACTTACTGATTTAGACTTTGTGGGACACCAGGGTGGCTTGATTGGTTAAGTATCTGACTCTTGATTTCAGCTCAGCTCTTGGTTTCAGGGTTGTGAGTTCCACACTGGTTGTGGAGTCTACTAAAAAGAGAGAGGAGAAAAAGACTTTGTTTTGCACGTAGACTCTGCTATACACAAGTTTTATGAAATTGTCTGAGTTAGTGTCTTTGGGCTGTTATAACAAAAATACCATAAACTAGGTGATTAATAACAAATATCTCAGTCTGAAGACTAGAAAGTCCAAGATCAAGGCTCATTTCCTCATCCATAGATGGCTGTCTTCTCTCTGTGTCCTCACACAGCAAAAAGGCAAAGGAGCTTTTAAAGTTCTCTTTTGTAAGGGCACTAATCCCTTATAAATAATTGGGCTTCTACCCTCATGGCCTCCCCAAAACTCTACTTCCAAACACCATCACATAGGGGATTAGGATTAAACATATAAATGGGAGGGTGGAGGAGGGCAATTATTTAGTCTATACCTATGCTTACCTTTTTTTTTTTTTTTTTTATGGAACACTTCATGAATTTGCACGTCATCCTTATGCCGAGACCATGCTAATCTTCTCTGTATAGTTCCAATTTTAGTATATGTGCTGACGAGGCGAGCACGATACTTACATTTTCTGATTCTCAGCTTTCTCATCTGTAAATGAAGATGACAATTAATTCCATCACAGAGTTGTTATGAGGATTAAATTGTATAATTAATGTTGAAAAAAGATTTCCACAGTGCCAGTACAGTTTTCATGCTCAAAAAATGATAGCCACTATTTTTAGTTATTGTTTGTGACTGTTTCTACTGTAATAGTCATCTGTTGCATATTAACTATTTGTTCAGATATCAGTTTCACCTCTTGGGTACAAAAAAAATTTCAAAGTCAGTGATATATAATAGGTATGTATTTATTGTACTTACTGCATATTTTTCAGTATGAGAGTACTGTGGATACAAAATTGCATCTTTGTTGAAAATATATCTTTGATAGATGGCTTTTATGATATTGAGGTATGTTCCCTATATCCCTATACTGCGTAGAGTTTTAATCAAGAAAGGATGCTATATTTTGTCAAATGCTTTTTCTGCATCAAGAAGATCATATGATTCTTGTCCTTTCTTTTATTAATGTGATGTATCATATTGATTGATTTGCAAATGTTGAACCACCCTTGCAGTCCAGGAATAAATCCCATGTGATGAGTAATCTTTTTAATGTACTGTTGGATCCTTTTGTCTAGTATCTTGGTGAGTATTTTAGCATCCATTTTTATCAGCATTATTGGTCTATAATTCCTTTTGGTGTGGTCTTTGTCAGGTTTCAGGATCAAGGTAATGCTGGCCTCACAGAATGAGTTTGGAAACTTTCCCTCCATTTCTATTTTTTGAAACAGTTTCAGAAGAATAGGTGTTAGTTCTTCTTTAAATGTTTGGTAGAATTCCCCTGGGAAGCCATCTGGCCCTGGATTCTTGTTTTGGGGGAGGCTTTTGATTGCTGCTTCAATTTCCTTGCAGTTTATAGGTCTGTTCAGATCTTCTATTTCTTACTATTTCAGTTTGATAGCTTATATATCTCTAGGAGTCTGTCCATTTCTTCCAAATTGCCTAATATGTTGGCATATAGTTGCTCATAATATGTTCTTAAAGTTGGTTGTATTTCCTTGGGGTTGGTCATGATCTCTCCTCTTTCATTCATGATTTTATTAATTTGGGTCCTTTCTCTTTTCTTTTTGATAAGTCTGACTATGGGTTTATCAGTCTTATTAATCCTTTCAACAAGCCAGCTTCTAGTTTCATTGAACTATTCTACTGTTATTCTGGTTACTATTTCATTGATTTCTGCTCCAGTTATTATTTCTCTTCTCCTGCTTGGCTTAGGCTTTATTTGCAGTTCTTTCTCCAGTTCCTTTAGGTGTAAGGTTAGCTTGTGTATTTGAGACCTTCTTTATTTCTTGAGAAAGGCATATATTCCAATGAACTTCCCTCTTAGGACCACCTTTGCTGTATTGCAAAGGTTATGAAGAGTTGTGTTTTCATTCTCATTAGTTCCCATGATTTTTTTTTTTTAATTCTTCTTTAATTTTCCGGTTGACCCATTGATTTTTTAGCAGGATACTCTTTAACCTCCAAGTGTTTTATTTCCTTCCAAATTTCCTCATATGATTGAGCTCCAGTTTCAAAGCATTATGATCTGAAAATATGGGAAACAAACTGAGTATTGCTAAAGGGAAGGTGGGTGGGGGATGCAGAACTGGGTGATGAGCACTAAGGAGGGCACAAGATGTGATGAGCACTGGGTATTGTACGTAACTGATGAATTGTTGAACACTACATCTGAAACTAATGATGTACTTTTTGTTGACTAACTGAATTTAAATAATAATAAAAAAGAAAATATATCTTTGATTTTCAAAATCAAGGAACAAAGAAAAAAAAGCATATGGTTTGTTTCAAAACAGTGGAGTAAGCACTTACTCTCACTTCTATCCCAAAGATTTTAGAAAACATATTTTAAAAATTCACTGATGATTAAGAATAGAAAGAGGAAATGTCAGTTGTTATGAGGCTATAGGGGATCCCTAACAAAAATGTATATAAAAAATGTGTAAAAATATATACGGAATATAGAGGTAAGCTAAGAATTTCATAAGCCAGTGCCATCATGGGAGGCTGTTGCTATGGCTTCTGTGCAGGAAGACACGGGGCTTCAGGGGTAGAAGCCTCCAAGAAGGAGTCTGTGGGCAATTCTGAGAAACTGTAGTGATGACCTCAGAGGAAAGTATTTCAGCTATAGAGCCAAATACCCATATATGGAATGAGAGTCCAGTGCAGTTATCAAGAGGGAGGGCTTCCCAACTCAAAATGAAGACCACAAAAGTGGATTGCACCACAGGTCAACAGAGGGAAAAGTTTACACTCAGAACTACAAGGTGGTTCTGACATTAGAAGAAATAAGCCTGAAGGTGGCGGATGGTGAAGGTGAAGATGGGGAGTGCTGGACCTGCAGAGTTGCAGCAAAGCAATCAGATAACAACAGTTATTTGACAGCTTGCTCAAAACCAGCAGTCTTGTTCTTTCCTCAAGTACCTCCTCCCCCACCTTCATCACAGGATCAACAACAATTATGATTTACCACATTCTCTTTAAACATGCTGCTTTAGAAGAACTTTTATTCTGCTGCTCTCTTCTGCTTATACCCAAGGAAACAGTTGAAAGAGGAATAAGAAAATTATTTTAAATAAGTATATTAGATATGCTCAGAAATAAAGGGGGAAATTGCATTCATGAAAGAATAGTAGGAGGTTATGAAATAATAAAAAATAATAATAATCATTAAATATTCAAAAATGACATGATTTTTCAGTATTAGGTTGATCTGGAATTAGATAAGCATGCACAGTGAATTAGTAAATCAGAATATGTATACATACATTAATATATATATATATAATATATATTTCTTCAAGAATGCAGAATAGAGAACTTCAAAAATAAGAATTTGAAAGATTAAGCAACATGAAGGCTAAATCCCCAAATTCTAATATTCGATGTAAATGAATTTTAGAGAGATGAAAGTATATAAGGAACAATATTTTAAGGGAAATAATGGTAACAATTTTTCAGCACGTAAAAATAGTTACAAGTTATTTGACAGAAGAAATCTATCAAGCACCAAGCTTTAAATAAATGAATAGATAATAAATAGCAATACCTAGGTAAATGATAGTGACATTAAAAACAGCAAGTCTAGGGGCTTCTGGGTGGTGTAGTGGATTGAGTGCTGTTTCAGCTCAGGTCTTGATCTCGGTTTCTTGGGATAGAAAGAAATAAAATATCAAATCCAGCCTATTAAAGGAATCATTTTAGCCATCTGTGGCATCTGATAAAAATACACAGGTGTTAAAAAATAAATCAAAAATTATTGTTTGGTTAGAAAAAGAGCAAGTTACAGAATAACAGTCACAATATACTACAATAAAATTATAATGCATATGTAATGTACATCTTATAATACATAGTTTTAAAGAGGAGTTTAATATTTACATAAATATAGATGTTTATAATATTTCATATGATATATGCCTATGTATAATTATAAAAACATGGGAAAACAACTGGAGAGACCATCAAATTGGTGCTGGTAGATTATAGAAAAATCAGGAATGTGTGATTGTTGGAATATCAGGATAGAAGCCATAACTTTATCTCAAAGTTTTATCTTTTAAATTGTTTTGCTATCATTTGAAGACAATGAATGTGATTTCATGTGACTTAAAAATGAAAACAACTACCACAATAATTTGCTACTGACATTCTTAGCTTCACAATGAAGATCCTAGACAATGAAGATCCTAGACATTTGGAGTTTCTTTGAGTATCAGCTGAAAGAGTGCTTTCATGTGCTTTTAAGAGCATCTTTTCAACCTTCTTCAATTTAACTCATATAGAAACATTTTTGGAGGAACATATCTTGGTTTTGGAATGCAAAATTGATTCCTGCCCTAAGACGTTTTTTTGACAGGTGTAGTTGGGGAAATAATTCAAACAGCAAGTGTCAGGGAGACTGACAGATCCTACAAGAAAGGTATTCACTGATAGCTGTAGGAATATTGAGACGAGCAACAGTACCTCATATCCTGGTCATGACCTAAGGATTTACTGTATCATGTATAGATAACAAAAATAAGAAATGTTTCGGGGGTTTGGGGAAAATAGAGAGATGTGTGTGTGTGTGTGTGTGTGTGTGTGTGTGTGTGTGTGTGTGTGTAGTGCAGACAAAAATTGAAATTTTCTGTTAGGCACAATCACTAACATGTGTTTTGATCACCCCAGATTCCCCATCTACAAAATGAGAGAACTACATTTCTTGTTTTCTAAAGATCATGTCCTCAAATTATAGTCATAAGAGTAGCACAAAGAAAAAAAAAAATAAGGTCGGAAAACATATTCATCTTTTTTGTTCTGAAATATCTCAGATATAGAGAGTGTACATCTACCAAGTTAATCATATGAATAGCATGTGCCTCAAACCCCTGGAAGGTGACTTGTATCTTCTATTTTTGCAGAAATTGAAAAAGAAAGTTGTGGTGATCCTGGTACACCACTATATGGAATTAGAGAAGGCGATGGATTTTCTAATCGTGACGTTTTAAGGTTCGAATGCCAGTTTGGGTTTGAATTAATTGGAGAGAAATCCATTGTTTGTCAAGAGAATAACCAATGGTCTGCAAATATACCCATCTGTATCTGTGAGTACCAGATGCTTTGCTTTCTGATAGCATATGTTACCCTGTCCTTGCATATAATTGCTTTTGTAATTAATTGCAAAGAGCTGGAACCGTGTAATTATTTTTGAACGAGTAGCACTTTGTGATACTATCTTTAACAAGTATGCTTATGCCAAATTATAAATTTCATTAAAGATTTAAATAAAGTTAACATAGTTCACTTGGTAATTGCAAAGTATATATTACATGTGTTCTTATAATGTTTTATTGGTGGCATTTTATACTTTATAGATAGCATACTTCTTACAGAAATTATACATCTGAGCTAATTCTAGTAGATTTATTTATTTATTTTAACAAGATAGTATATGCTTATTTTCAATCAAAAGCACTTAAAATATTTAAAGCTTATATTCTATGTATAATGCATTAGCTTATTTTTTGCTTGTAGATGCTCACATTAATACATACTCTGTGCCGTTTATTTATATTGCACAGGAAAAAATTCATTAATGTTTATGATATGCAGTATACTTGGATTAAAAGAATATATTTCTTGAAATACTTTAAAACATTGCAATTTAACTACAACAAAAATATAATTTATATTATCTATTGATACACTTTCCAGTTTCAGTTAAATACCAACAAATGCAACTTATCAGATAGGGGTGTAATATTGAAGACTTTGCATCTGGGCTATTGACTATTCACAAATGTTAACATATAAAGCCAATACTCATGAAAATAAAAATAATTTTCTGGTTTTCAAATTTAAGATATTTCATCTGTATCCAACTTACAATGTTTTTCATTTGTGAAACCTTTCATTCCCTAAAAGGCACAAACTTTACTTCAATATTTAACTGTTTTCTTTTTTAAAGTAGCATTTTCCAAACCTACATTTCTTTTTTTTTTCTTTTAAAGATTTTATTTATTTATTTGACAGACAGAGACCACAAGTAGGCAGAAAGGCAGAGAAAGAAGGGGAAGCAGGCTCCCTGCTGAGCAGAGAGAGCCTGATGTGGGACTCAATCCCAGGACCCTGAGATCATGACCTGAGCCGAAGCCAGAGGCTTAACCCACTGAGCCACGCAGGCACCCCTAAGTCCTACATTTCATCTGAGTTACAATATATGCTGCAAAACATGTATTTTCTTTTATTGGAAATGTTGTTTATTTAACAATTTAAAATTATTTAACATTTTTTAAAGTAACAGAACTTTTAAAGAGACTAGAGGTCATTTTCTTTTTCTTTTTCTTTTTTTTTATTTTTTTATTTTTTTCAAGATTTTATTTATTTATTTGACAGACAGAGATCACAAGTAGGCAGAGAGGCAGGCAGAGAGAGAGGAGGAAGCAGGCTCCCTGCTGAGCAGAGAGCCCTGATGCAGGGCTTGATCCCAGGACCCTGAGATCATGACCTGAGCCTGAGGCAGAGGCTTAACCCACTGAGCCACCCAGGTGCCCCTAGAGGTCATTTTTTAATGGGTATTTTTGCATAGTTAAAAAAAGAAGGAAAGAATCAAATACCGAGTAAGCACTACTGTTTCTCAGGATAGTGTCTGGATACATATTGCCACAATACCTAATCTTACGTTTTAGCAAAGTGAGTATTTTTTGAATGCGGCAGAAATTTCCCCAATTAAAATATGTTTTGCGGCCTCTTCAGAAAATGTAGGAGATGAAGAGTGCATATAACGCCTCAATAGAACCCTTTACTTTTAAGGCCGGTGTTCATCCCTAACCAAGATCACCGTGTGAAGTTCCTACTGTAAAAGAAGAAAATGTATTAGGAGAGTTTGATTGGATTCTCTTAGCATTATCTATTAGTAAGACTTCCAAAGACTTAATTCAAAGATCCTTAATTCTAGGTGTTCTTCCAAGGAGACAATTTTGTGTAATATTGGAGAATCTATTAATGCAATATACTGCATCAAAAATGAAACTATTTTTTAAAATTTTATTTTATTTTTTCAGTGTTCCAAGATTCATTGTTTACACATCACAGCCAGTGCTCGATGAAATACATTAACTCCTTAATACCCACCACCAGGAAACTATTTTTAAGCATTTTAAGGGGTATTAAAATACATTTAATACAATATTCAAAATAATGCTGACTAAAACAAATTTAAACTCCTTAAAATCTAGAAGACACTTTTTTTTTACTATTTTAAAGAAATGTGCAAGGCTCAATTCACTTTTTTTTTTTTTTTTAAGATTTTATTTATTTATTTGACAGATAGAGATCACAAGTAGGGAGAGAGGCAGGCAGAGAGAGAGGAGGAAGCAGGCTCCCTGCCAAGCAGAGAGCCCGATGCGGGGCTCGATCCCAGGACCCTGGGATCATGACCTGAGCGAAAGGCAGAGGCTTTAACCCACTGAGCCACCCAGGCGCCCCTTTTTTTACTATTTTAAAAGTAAGTAAGCCCTGCAACTTGCTATATGATAAATATGTAGCAATTAATAGTTTTCTATATACCAAGAGCTAATTTGAAAATGTAATGGAAAGCTAATTTATTCAGAAAAATAAAATTGTAAAATATGTGGAAATAATTCTTGCATAAATCCAAATAACCTGTAGAAAACTACAAACTTATTCAGAAAAGAAAATTTTATGAGAAAAACATAGATGCCATGTTCCTGAATAAGAACACATTATATTATTGCATTATAATAAATGTGAATTGTATGAAAATTGCTTTGGAAGTTCAATAAAAATCCTAACATAATTTATCTGGGAACACGCATTCTTTAGGAATGTGTTAACAGGCCACTAGGTTTAGGAAAAAAAAAAAAAAAAGGCAACAGTAGAATTGATGTGAGAATTTTTTAAAAGAAAAGTACTTATATGGATTTCAAAGTATAATATTAAGTTGCTACCATAAAATTAGTGTGCTATTCACAGAAATATAACCCTGGGTCAAAGGAAGTGTCATTAAAAACTGCATCTAATATAACTAAGGGTTTAGAGTATTACATCGGCATTGACCTATTTATTAGAGATGGAAAATTAGCATGATAGATCTTGGTCATCACTTGCCAAAATAGGGATCGTTTAGATCAGAGATTAGCAAAATAAGGTCTTTGGGACAAATTTAGCCTGAAGCCTAGTTTGGTAAAGTTTTATGGGAACGTAACTGTGTGTTTTCATTTACCTGTTGCACATGGCTGATAATCCTGCTATGTGGCAGAGTTAAGTAGTTGCAAAAGAGACAATGTGGCTTGTAAAGCCAAAGCATTTACCATCTGTTCCTTTACAGAAGGTTTGCTGACCCTGCCTTTAAGTCAAGGGCAGTAGAATCAAATGATTCCAGGATGCAGGCAGGTTAAAGGTGTGAAAGGAATGGGACTAGGTATATATGCACCCATGATGGAAGTGGTAGGGAACTGGAGTGCATTAACTTTTTCAAAGAAGCTAGAATTCCTGATTTTTTCCCCTCAAATGTGAAGTAGGACGATTTTAAAATGTAATTTCAAATTCTTGTACAGGCATAAGCAAAAATCATACCAGACACATTTGCAGTCTGGATCCAGCCCAATGGATCAGTTTCCAAGACCTGGTGTTAACAACATCATTCCATACAGAAGAAGCAAACTTAGGTTAGAAATTACATTTAAAATGATAAAAAATTATATATATAGTAATAAACAACTGATTATATATATAATTCCTATCATTCTTTTACATATGTAACATTTTACACACATATATATAGGTATGGTTACATTTTTGTCTTTATATTTCTGTAGCTGGAGAAATAGTATTGGTCTTATTTCTGAATGTTAATAAAAGGTCTAAATTTAAAAAACAATATTAAAAACCAAAGAAATTATTTTTTAATATTCTAAAAAGTTATTTATACTAACATTTTTATAATAATAAATGAATATTATACGAATGGTAATATTGAATGAGTATCATAGACTAAGTATTCATAATCTTAAATGATCAGAGTTCATGAGCTTATAATTCCAAAAAGAGAGAAAATGGAGAAAACTTCCACTTTACTAGTAGGCAAAGAAGGGCAGATTAATAATATGTCATTTCTCCTATCAAATAAGGAAGGTTAAATAATCATAATATTTTATGATGGTATAGAGGCCATCATATAGATAGATAGATAGATATTTCAGAGTAAGTGAATACAACTTTTCCAGGCAGAAATTTAGCAAAATATTTTTCAGGCTTAAATTTCATACTCTTTGTAAATAAAATTTGGGGCAAAATTAAATGAATTGTATTTTTTTTTCCAAATTATGTAATGAAAGCCACTGGAAGAAAACACATCATTATTTTTTTTTTTCCATTTTATTTATTTTTTCAGCGTAACAGTATTCATTCTTTTTGCACAACACCCAGTGCTCCATGCAAAACGTGCCCTCCCCATTACCCACCACCTGTTCCCCCAACCTCCCACCCCTGACCCTTCAAAACCCTCAGGTTGTTTTTCAGAGTCCATAGTCTCTTATGGTTCGCCTCCCCTCCCCAATGTCCATAGCCCGCTCCCCCTCTCCCAATCCCACCTCCCCCCAGCAACCCCCAGTTTGTTTTGTGAGATTAAGAGTCATTTATGGTTTGTCTCCCTCCCAATCCCATCTTGTTTCATTTATTCTTCTCCTATCCCCCTACCCCCCCATGTTGCTTCTCCATGGTCCAACCACTCTGGAAAACAGCATGGAGGTTCCTCAAAATGTTGAAAATAGAACTACCCTATGACCCAGCAATTGCACTACTGGGTATTTACCCTAAAGATACAAACATAGTGATCCGAAGGGGCACGTGTACCCGAATGTTTATAGCAGCAATGTCTACAATAGCCAGACTATGGAAAGAACCTAGATGTCCATCAACAGATGAATGGATAAAGAAGATGTGGTATATATACACAATGGAATACTATGCAGCCATCAAAAGAAATGAAATCTTGCCATTTGCGACGACGTGGATGGAACTAGAGCGTATCACACATCATTATTTTAACTGTGATTTCCTCTCTGTAAAAAGACCATTACCTTTGTTTCTTTACCCTTTTTCTACTTCCTAAATGTTCTGTGTGATCCTTTAGCTCAGATGTTTTTAAAAGTTAAAAGAAAACTGAGGGGAGGTGTCAAGCAGGGGCAGGGAGAGACTTCATTTTAGTAAGATGTGAAAATTTGTCTATCTAGTGTCAACAACTAGTGGTTAGCTATAGAAGCTAATTTGTCTTATCTGTGTTTTAAACTACCAGAGCCATGGCAGGAATGAACCTTGCGTAATCACCAGCCTCCCTCCAAGTTTTGTCTGAGCTACAACATCCTAGTTCTGTTAATACCCACATAATATTTTTTGTCTTCAATCATTTCCTGAGGATTCTTGCTTTACATGGAAATCTCTAAATATTTTACCAATTTTCTTTCTTAAGCACAGAAACAAAAACTTTGTATAGAACTCCAACACAAATATGATAAATGTCAAAATAAATTGCCTTTTTCACTCCCATGACATTTTTGTGCATATTTAAGCATACAGTCACCCAAAGTAACAGTTTGCCTCTTTTAATATGTGAAAATGGTAACATTTTTTTCTGTTTTATAATTTACATTTTTTAATATTATTTTTTTCAACCTGCTGATTGATTACCATAGTTGTGGCAAAATAATGTATATTAAGAATAAAGTATTATAAGTAAATAAGGATAAAATATAATACGGATATGGCAAAATAAGGTAGAATATTACTTTTGAACATTTGTTGTATTTTACAATCTTATTTTAACAGTTCCTTGTCTGTCTAACTTTACTGCACCAATGGGAACAGTGCTTTCTCCTGATTACCCAGAAGGGTATGGAAATAATTTAAACTGCATCTGGACAATAATCTCTGATCCAGGGAGCCGGATTCATCTTTCTTTTAATGACTTTGATCTGGAATCTCAGTTTGACTTCCTTGCTGTTAAAGATGGTGACTCTCCAGACTCCCCAATTCTTGGAACCTTTACTGGGGCTGAGGTGCCTTCCCATCTTACCAGTAATAGTCATATACTGCGATTGGAATTTCAAGCGGACCATTCAATGTCGGGACGTGGCTTTAACATCACTTATAACAGTAAGTTTATTTTTTCCATAAAACATATTTCTACAATGTGGAGCTAGAAAGGAATCACATAAACCAGCTCTCTTCCTCCACAGAACAGGAAACTTGAACAAATCGTATATATATAAAATTGTGCCGGGGACAGTCATTTAGTTCTTGATTTCCAACCATATTTTACTCCCAGTTGTGTCATTTCTCTGTTTGTGAGAAGCCTGATATTAAGGAAATATGTTTCAAATATTATGATAGCCAATATATTAGTTTATTCTATTAAATCTTATAAGCGTAAGATCAAACCTACTATATATCATATACTTTGCTCCATTATTGGTATGCAAACATATAAATGAGATAAATCTTTCTTTCAAAATATTCATAAACTGGGGCACCTGGCTAGCTCTGTCAGTGGCCCACAGGACTCTGGATCTTGGGGTTGCAGTTTCGAGCTCCATGTTGGATGTAGAGATTACTTAAAAATAAAATTTTAAAAAAATAAAATAAAATCCAAAATATTCATAAACACATGGGGAACCTAAAAACAATGACAGAACAGAGTTATAATTCCAAAGAAAAAAATCGTAAGGCTGCAGAAACATTATAGAGCAGGCAGTCATTAACTTAGGGGCAGCAGACCGCTGAGCTGATTTAACAAGGCCACCACGGGAGAGAAGTACCTTAGAGATTAAGAGTGTCATCTCTACAGTGAACCTATGCAACTTCAAATCTTGGCTCTGCTCCATTCTTAGGTTTAATAAATGAGCCTCAGTGTTCCAGTCAGTAAAACTATATTTAGACTTTTGTAAGGAATCAATCAAATGATGCATCTAAATAATTTAGCATAAAATATTTGATACCTAGTAAATGCTCAATAAGCATTAACTGTCATTTGTTTAGTTGCCTTTTGAACTATTACCTTAACATCTTATTTAATTGTGTTTCTTATATTGCTTCCTTTTGAGATTTCTTTAAGTGAAATAACCTTATCTAGATAAGATCACTCATATTCCTTGTAATTTTCTGAAAAAAAAAAAATGGTTTGAATATAGGAAAAAAAATATGAATCACATGAAGGAGAAAATATCTTAGTGTGTTTATACCCTTACATATTAATGCTTCTGTTTGCAAATGTTTCTAAAGCCATAGAATGAATACTAGTGACTTTCCTTGTTTTTTTCTCCCTTGATGCTACCACACTGTCAGATATTGACTAACTTGATGAGTTAATATTCGTGTCATATAACAATAGGATTATAGTTTCCTGCTCTTAAAAAAAAAAAAATGGCATCTCTAACCTCCACCCCTACTCATTCAGTGCTGAGCTTTGGTAATTAGTAACAAAAAACAGTTACTGCCTTTTCAAAGTGTCATTGGTGGTGAAGTTGTCAACATGTAATTGCACATCATTAAAGTTAAATTAGCTGTGACATGTGTCATACAGACTGTTGTATAAAATATGCTTTATCTGAAAGTCCTTTTAACAATACTTCATTTATATGTATAAAGGTATACATATATACACGTATATATATATGCACTTATCCATCTAAATTTTCATTTTATTTTAAACACATATAATTTTTAACTTTAATGTTTATGGTACCTTCAGGATATTATGGAAATATGCCTCCTTGTTTCTTGTTCTCTTTCTCAGTAAACAATATAATTCATCATATGCAAATTCTTATATTTAATATTTTCTACTGAAATTATATTTTTCTGAAATAAATACCTACCAGGCATTATATATAGGAACAACAAGGCTTAATCAATTGAGTTTTTTGGCACACACACACAAAAATAATGAGAAAAAAATAATATACCTACAAAATATATTTGTATATTTTAGAAGTTGCCTTAATGTTCTTCTGTACTGTTTAACTTAAAAATGAGGAGAATGAATAATAAAAGTTATATAATTTATGAATAATATCAAAGGGATGATTAGTGAGAGAATTTAAAATTACTTCATGTACTTATGTAGCATGAATATAGTAGTAATTGTAAATACCTCGTAACTATGTTGTACACATTCAGACTTTGCTATTTTAAATGTTCTTTCATTTATCTCATAATAATTTGAACACTTATGGTACATACTTGGTCATCCAGATGAATAAAGAGAACAATTTGGAGGGCTCATGTAATCTATAATTTTGAAAGATTAAAATATGCACTTCGTCCCTATACTTCTGCTACTTGCTAAAGCTTGGCTAAATATATCCTGGGAGACACAAAATAAAATAAAGTGGCCCTGAACTCAGGAACTCACGTTCTTTTGAGACTTGAGATGAAAAACCCAAGATACAGTGTTGTTGAAAAAAAATTAGAAGTCAGAGCGAGGGATACATTTCAATCCTATCTCTATGACCTGCGGCCAGCTACTTATCTTTTTATGAATCTCATATTACTCTTTAGAGCTCTAAATATTAAATGAGATTATAACATTTCCAAAGCTCCTTTCACTGCCTCAAACATGGTAATTGCAAGACTTAGCTCCCTTCCTTTTTTCTAGATGGCGGAAGATAGATGACAAATGGAAAATTATAAAGAAATTTTAAGACTTTCATACCAGTTTTAAACTTTTCACTATAACTTCACAAGAGTGTCTCTCCATTCAAAAGACTGAATCATAAGAAAAGTTTGCAAAGAGATGTAGTCAACCTGCTCTGTATTCAGAATAATTGGAATTCTGACCGGTTTATAGTGATCATTTTTACCCAGCCAAAGCCTAATGATCTCCAGAAATAGGCAGAAGCAGTTCTATTTTTGAAGTGTAATCTAGAGTATATTCATATTTTAAAAGTCACACCTATTTACCCCATAGGCAAACAGGTAGGGTCAAAGGAGAGCCTCCAATTCTTTTTTTTTTTTTTTTTTTTTTTTTAATAAAGGCTGTTCTAGAAATAAGCATAACCTTTCTCAAAATCAGTTTTTCTCAATCCAAACATATAAAGGTTCGTCTCATACTGCTTGTTTGTGTGTTTTTGTTTGTTTGCTCTTCTCAAGCATTTGGACATAACGAGTGTCCTGATCCGGGAATACCAATCAATGCACGGCGGTTTGGGGACAACTTTCAATTAGGAAGTTCAATTTCAGTTATTTGTGAAGAAGGATTTATTAAAACCCAGGGAACAGAAACAATTACGTGTATACTTATGGATGGAAAAGTAATGTGGAGTGGACCCATTCCAAGATGTGGAGGTAAGTGCAATGGCCAGGGAAAATTATAACCCCATTATAATTGTGCACTAGAAACCATCACAGGGAATGCACCATTTACCAGGACTATTGTAATCTTTATCATAAAATATTATTTAATAATGTACATTAGGCATATTTAGTTAAGCAAATTACACTTAGTGTTTCATGTTAAAATAATTTTTTAGAAATCTTTTTAGAAGTCCCCTTTTAAAAAAGGAACTCTTATCAAAAGATATACGTTAATAAATGGTAAATCGTGGTTGTATGTAGATATTCTCCTTATAGAGTTATAGTTTAGTATGCTTTATAGTTTCTAGTCATCCTCTTTCATGGGATTTTAACTATTCACAGTTTAAACATTTAGTTTTCAAAAATGTGTTAATAACAGGGCATCTGGGTGGCTCAGTTGGTGGAGCGTGCAACTCTTGGTTTCAGCTCAGGTCACGATCTCAGGGTTGTGAGATCAAGTCCGAGCCAGGCTTCTTATTCAGTGGGAAGTTTGTCTGAGATTCTCTCTCCCTCCCTGCCCCTTCCTCCAGCACTCACTGCTCTCTCTCTCTCTCTCTCAAATAAATAAATCTTTAAAAAAAATGTGTTAACAATGATTCATTGAAATAAATAAATTTATTCTAGAGGAACCATTATTTAAAATGTGTAATTTTTGTGGGCATAGTTTGCTAAACAGTTTTTTTCAGTTTTGATTTGCTCAATAAGATATAGTTAAGAAAGTTCAGGGCAATACATACATGTATGTAATGTGTGTATGTGTTGTGTGGGGTATGTGTGTATGCAATGTTTGAAAGTTTATATCTTTGAATATAGATAAAGTCACATATTATAAAGTCACAATATAAAGTCACAAATTATATTGGAAAAGAAAAGATGATCCTACTTAAAAATAAAATATATCAAGTATAGTGTTTCAACTTAGAATCTTTAGGAATGTGTGTATGGGTGTGGAGCTTCAATTTAGAATTGTCACAATATGGGGTGCCTGAGTGGCTCAGTCAAACTTATGCCTTCAGCTCAGGTCATGATCCCAGAGTCCCGGGATTGAGCCCCAAGTTGGACTCCCTAATCACCAGGGAGCCAGCTTCTCCCACTGCCTCTCTTCTGCTGGTGTGAGTTCTTTCTCTCTGTCTCCTTCTCTCTCCCTTTCTCTCTCTCATGCTCACTCTAACCCCTTATCTCTCAAATAAATAAAATCTTAAAAAAAAAAAAAAAAGAATTGTCACAATAAGAATTAACTTTCTGTATTGTGCTTTTCTCCTTCCACAACAGTACCTAAGACTACATACATTTTTTTATTTAAAGAGATATGGAAGAACTTTTACTAAGGAATAGACAGATGAACCAGAGCCATGAAACCCTTTAATAGATCACCATGCAATAATTAGGTGATGATTTTTAAATAGTTTCTTCTTTTTCTTGCTTTCCCAATTTTTCTTTTTACCTGTGTCCAAACTCACAATGGAAACCTTTTTTGTTGTTTTTTTTTTCGATTTCTAGGTGATAAATAGAGAATATTTAATATATAATTTTCAGAAATATAACAGACTTCATTGACTAATATAGCCATTACCTGTAAATACTGCCATTCATTGAGCTGAACATTTTCAGAATGTCCTGTAATGAACTAACCCAGACCATGCAATTATGTTTTCCTATTACCCCCTTCAATTAGCACCTCCCTCCTCTTCTAATCACTTTCTCATTTGTAATATCAGGGGGCTGAACTAGATGACTTCATGGGTTCTTTTCCAAACCCCAAATGTTATGGGCTACCCTGGCCGTGGTTATGACTGTGCTATTATGTTAATAATAATAATAATAATAATGGAGTTGCAGAGTAAAAGGCTGAAATAAAAAAAGAAAAATATAAAGTAATGTTCTTTATTTTCCCCATTATAATTTGCCCCTGAGCTCACTAATTTTTTTAATCATAGTTCCTGACCCGAATTTGGGGAGTCAGTCAGGAAAGCCTACATTAGTATTTGAAGGAAAGTAGGAGATGGGAGAAATTTTGCTTCGGGCAGAGGGAAGGTTATGGGTTCAATGTGCTGGAGTGGAGGATAGAGGGTCAGGGGTTCGATGAATAACCAGAGGGGCACAGAGCATGGCATGCTTTGTAAATGATGTTAAATGGATTAAAATTATCCTGTGACCAGCAGAAAGCCATTCCAGCTCAGAAGTGACGTGATCCCACCTCTCCCCTGGGAGTTTTATACAGTCCAGTAGAGAGATGCAAAGACCATTTCTGAGGAATTATTGAATCTGGTTGGATCCTCCCCTGCCTAATTTGGGTGTTGGTTTAGAAGCATCTTGTTTCCTAGCTGAATGGGGAGGTGAAAATAATCAACTGGACATCAACAAATCATTTTGTTGATTTAGCTCTGAAGGGATCCTAAAGAGAGCTTCATGAAGTTTCTAAAGGAAAAGATTTCTTTCTTTCTTTTTTTTTTTCTGGATATGTGAGTGAAGTTACATATACTTGGCTCACCTGCCAGTTTCTGGATCTAACCCCAATGTTCCAATGTGGGAACTGGATCCTCAGCTAAGGATAAAGTTGGAGAAGGGAAGGCAGAATTGGAGTGGGCTGGAAGCCATCTTACTGTGGTGCTTGTCAGGTCACCTGCCATATCCCAGGCCATGTTGCAAGGCAGTTTCCATCCAATAAAGCAGACCATTGTCAACTACTATGTAACTCACTCTGGTGAGTTTAATTTCTGAGACTCTAAGTAAGGCTTATAAGGATTTCCTTTAGTTTTAGTTTTGCCTCAGTTCTACTTAGACATAAACAACAAAAGCCTGAGACTAGCTGAGGAAATCTGTTGCTGCTCCTTCACTAATGGGTTCTTTTGGGGTTGTTGTTGTGATGGGTCTGTAATCAAAGGAGCGAGACTGATACAAAGCGAAGGTCAAGCAAAGCTTTATTTTGCGCCAAGCATTGAGAATCAAACCGACCGGTTGGGGCCGCCTCTTACAGAGAGGGCCACGGCTCCCTGCCTTACCGACTAACTTTTAAAAGGCAAGGGCCATGTAGTTGAGCCTGGCCACACACAGGTGGCCAATGAGATTGCAACACACAGAGAAAGCTGCATAGTCATGCTACGTCACACACAAGTGACCAATTGAATCACAATTTACCCTATAGTAGATACTTGAACTAGCCTATCACCTTGGTCAGAATTGGCCCCCAAAAGGCCCCCAAAAGGTGGGGCCCACACTCCATGGTAGCTGGAGGGGCTGTATGTGTGCCCCACTGATTGGATGTCTCCACCAGGCCTGACCCGCCCTTGTATTTGGGTTTTGTTACCTGGGACTGATTTCCCGGAGTTGCTTTTAAGTAAGTCCCCTGGCAGGGGGATGTGGGGTAGGGGGGTGAGAGGTGGGGTGTCAGTTTAAGTTTTACTGCAGAAACAGCAAAATGGCTGTTCAACCAGGATGGAGCCGCTTTGACTAAATAGGCCCTTACAGTTGATCTGTTTTTAAACACCCTTCTCCCTCTACCATTCCCCAAGCTGCCACACAGCCATTCCCACTGACACACACAAAAAACTATGTCTGGAAGCCCTCTCTGCCTGTCTTCTTTGTCCTTAGACTTCCATACTTTGACAGAAAAGTTTTGCTTATTATTTATTGAAATTTATCTTTTAGGGCACTATCACAGCCTACAACATTGGCTTCATGTTTTAGCTAAATTTTTTATCATTATATTAAATATTTTATATGGATGAAATACATACATGCATATGTTCTGATTAATACAGATAACTATTTATATTTTAGTCCACTAACACAAAACCTTACCAAATTAAATGCATTGTTAAAAGTTACTCAGATGTATGGATTGCTGTGTTAAAATTAGAAAGTGGTAGTTGCTTGTTTCAATCAAGATTTATAGAGCAAAGGAAGTCAGTATAACGTGTTTCAATAACAAAACACAAAGCTTTAACCTCTTTAAAGATTTTCCTCTCCCTCCACACCCCACCCCCATCTACCTCAATTGTTTAGAAGGTTAGGTATATGGGCAAATTAGTAATCCACCCACATCAACCAGTCTTCAACCCTAAAACTGTGGAAAATCTTTGAAAAAAAAATGAAAAGAAATGTTTTATCAGTCTTGGTCCTCGAATAAGGATTGGTGAGCAGAAAGAGGGAAATGAGATCATAATTTGTTGCAGTTCTATGATCCCAGAGCTGAACTTGGATTCATTTCAGGTAGCTTAAATGCAATTGTTGAACAGAATTGGGTTATACATTTTATTCACTGACCCGAAGTTCACCACTGATGCATTAACTAAGGATAGATTTAGGCTATCTTTGTGAAAATTTGAACCTCTTTCTCTAGAATGGGTTGATCAAATTTCCTCATGAGGAAGAAAGATTAGAGGCAATCTAAAGCCTTGCAGTCTTTCAGTTTTGCTAATGGAAAACAAACTACATTAATTACTGTAATCAGCATTGAAATCATTCACTTTGAATTCCACAAACTGTTCCCCTAACTCAATTTAGTGACAATCAATGACTTCTTCACTTACACTTAGACTGTCACCTGAATATAACTGGCTGTATGTAGGGCCAGTCTCTGCATGGTGTCTCCTTCAAAGATATATCCTACAGCCATGAATAGTGTAGATGGTTATCATAGGTCTACTTTAATGGTCTGACAGAGATTTTCATGATGTGCCATGAAAGCTTCCTAAAAATCCTCTTCCTCTGTCTCCACCAGTTTCCCACTCATAATAGCTGCATAAACACTCTCCCTCTTTTGCCCTGTGGTCCCCTTAAGACCCCTCTTGGCCTCACATTCATTTATTTTTCCACATAGCCCAAACCCCTGTTGGGTACCTGTGAGCCTCCTCACTGAATTCAACCCTCAGGAAGTGCCGTTTTCTTTTCAGAATATTTTCCCTTGGGTTTTTTTCTTTCCATACTCTCTTTCTTTCTCCTAACATGATCAGAATTTCTCTCAGGGGCCCCTGAGGGCATTGTGAGGCTCACTCTGTTTCCTTCAAGTCCTTTCTTTCTACCAGCCTAGGTGCTTATAAATTTGGAAAAGGGGGAAAAGGAGCTCAACATTACTGTGTTTGGATTTATTTCTCTCTTCACCTGGATGTATGAATGTATCTTCTGAAATATGGGTCAGATGTTGCTTTGCCTTCATTCTTTTTCTCAAGGGAGTAGTGTGCGACTAGATTTCCTTCACTGTACAAAGCAATGCAAACTAGAGCCATCCCTAAAACTCAAATCCTAGAATCTTTTTTTCTCAGTAAAATCCCAGAACATTTCTAGTTTCTGGAATGTTCCTTGTGAACATTCTGAATATTCTGCTATATAGAAGACAAAATTCAAGGTATAATATTTGAATCAGAGAGGTTTCCTTATTGGGCTTTGGGAAACTCCCTGGTCTCTGACCACCATATTCTGCCTGTCCAAATGCCAGCTCCAAAATGTTGAGACATGCCTTCCTTATTGTCTGTACCTCAAATGATCTGAGCATCATTGGATTCATGAGTCCCGGGGTCCCTGTGTGATTCAGCTGGTTAAGTGTCTGCCTTCAGCTCAGGTCATGATCTCAAGGTCCTGGAATTGAGCCCCACTTCAGGTTCCACGCTCAGTGAGGAGTCTGCTTCTCCTTCTACCCCTCTCCTCCTGCTCATGATCTCTCTCTTTCTCTCTCAAAAAAAAGATATATATATATCTATATATAGATATACTATATAGATATGTATGTGCTATATAGCTATATATATACTATACAGATTAATCTATATATCTATATATATAGAGAGAGATATATATAGATATATATTCATGAGTTCATGAATCTCTGTAGTAGGGTTCATGTGTGTGGTCATTTGGTCTATTGGCTGTAAGTCCACTATAACCTGAACTTGTAATATACAGGTGCTTCTGATCCTGCCATCTGTTCATACTTTTCCCTAGTGGATGTCTTGCTTTTAACCATTTATAAAGAGATTACCACATACCCAGAAAATGCCATTCTGGCATTTGCACTCAGCTCAGATTCTTTTGGATATTCATGTTCTCCAGGGTGGTGAGCCTGACTGCCATTAGATGGTGGTTTTGATGGATCTGTGTCCACAAATATTACCTAATGCCCTTTTCTATAGATTAGGAGTCATAACTTCAAATGCTTACAAGAGCAATGCAATAACAGAAGCAAATTAGATGGGCTACATAGGACAAGCTGCCCTCCTAAGGGCAAGGTGTGATTTCTCACTTTTCATAGAGACATGATTATAAATAAATATTTCTCTATTTAATATCAATAATAATAATAATAAATAATACAAGAATGATATCATTGACAACTGGTGACATTATTCCCATTAGCCCTCACAGTTCCTTCATGCCCCCTAGAAAAGAACATTTTCCAAGAGGAAAATGCCTTGAACTAGTGATTACTAAGGTTACTTTAATTTGAAATCCAACAGTAGCAATCAATCCCTTGGGGAATGTGCCAGGCCAATGGAGCAGGTCAGAAGATATATATCAACCTCTCCATTTTGAGAAAGGATTCCAGTGTCTCAGGAAATTGGGTGTCCTTTGGACTTACCCAAGAACCACTTTCCAGATAGCTATACCATTAAAAATTATTTTGAGTTCCTCCTTTTTTATGAATTTGTGTAACATTATTCAAGTCCAATCCTCTAACACCTAAAGAAGCTGGAACATTCTATTCTGTGAATAGAGTGCTCTCCCCAGATTGTCATTTCAATCTAGACTAGTGTCTATAATGTCCTTTTGTCTTTTCATTGGTATTGTGCTCGCGTCTAATTCTTTTTCACCTTTTGGCACTACATTTTTTTTCTAATAATTTAGTTGTTCATATGGCTCAGTTGTGTGGTATGATTTGATTCAGGTGGACTCAGGAACTATCCAAGTTATTCAGGAAGCATTAATAATTAAGAGAGATGTTTGCTTTTTTTTTAACAGTTAAGATATGAAAATTTTATGCAGTACAGTAAACAGAAAGCTTCCCAAGTACCATTCTAAGCCATCTCGTCCCCCATCCTCCCATTGGAGGGAATGGCTACATGTAAAAATCATCATCCCCACCATCATCATATCTCTCTCTCATGCTTACAGTCACAGTCCTATCATCACTAAGCTGCTCTCCATCTTCCTGTTTTCCCTGTCTCAGCCCCATGATCTTGCTTACATGTAGTCCCTTTCCTCCACGTTTAACCCTTAGACTAACACAAGACCTACTCATTCCACTGTTCTCTGCACCCAGGAAAGATTAGTTCATCCCATTCTAATAATTTCAATTGAGATTTTTTCTCCTTGGAAGGTTGTTAAATACAGTTCTCTACCTCATTATAAGAAATTATGCATTAGTTTAAAAAAACGAATAAGGAGAAAGATCGAGTTTTTGACATATCTTTTCAAGCTATTCTCTAGGTTGCATTTCTACTTTATAAATGCCTGCTTCTGTATTTGCCAGTAATAAACCAGCCACCAAATCCCAAAAGAACTTGAAAAAAGATAGCATGCCATGAGACTTAGAATAAAACAAGAAAGTTCTCTTTCTAGGTGTCAAGAAGTGAGTGCTAAGTCATCTAGAGTTTTCTGTTTTAGAAAGCAAGACAGTTGGACATAAATTAAATCTCCTATCTTTGTTGCAGTCATAGAAAGAAACTGTTCCTGGGTATGAGGATTTATTATTCATTGGTGAATGTCACTTTTTTAAAGCTACTGAACTCGACTCATATAGACTGAAAGATGAGAAGGATTTATTTACAGACCAAAAATGAGAGTTGGGTTAAAATGTATTCAATATTTTGTTCTAAGTACATTCCATTTACTTTTAAAAATCTAATGTTTCTTAATACTTTAAAATTATAATTATTTAACTGTTTATGGAAAAATAAGTTAAACAGTCTAAAAATTATATGTTTTATTAAATTTCATTTTATTAAATATACGACTCAGACTCATTTTAGTCTCTCTTCCTGGTTTCTCCTCACCTCCATGCTCTCTGTATGTTCCAGAGCTAGGACTTGAATATTTTCCCCCTCTCTATTTCCACTCATTCTATGGATAACTGTCACCCAGTCTCTAACATTAAATAATATCTGTGTGCTGATGTCTCTCAAATTTACATCACCAGTCTAGTTCCTTGCCCTGAAGTCCAGAGTCATACATTCAACTTCCTACTCAACATCTCCCAATAGATGTTTAATAGGCATCTCAAACTTAACCTGTCCAAAACTGATCTACTCTCCCTCTGTCACTCCAAACCTGATGCTGTCACAGACTTTCACCATCATCATTAATAGCACTCCATTCTTCCAGTAATTCAGACCAAAACTCTTGGAGTAATTTCTGATTCCTTTCTTTCTGTTATAACCATACACAGTTCATCAGGAAAAAACATATTAGTTCTACCTTTGAAATATATTCAGAACTCATCTAGTTCTTACTTCCTCCACCTCTGACATCCTGGTCCCAGCAACCATCATCTCTGGCCCAAATTACTGCAACAGCCTCCTAACTGCTCTCACTGTTTCTGCCCTTGTCCCTATTCATTATTCAATAATTAATAATTCAATAAACAAATATTTGTTGTCCCAGTCACCTGTGCCCATTGATTAATATCTTCTTAGTCATTTCTCCACTGAGACTCAGAAGGGTTCTGATGCATGAACACTATCTGTATCTCTCCTTATTTTTACCTGGGTTTTATCTTCCCTGCTCTCTCTGCTATAGTGAGCAATGCCCTCTTTGATCTAAAGCAACCCCTTCAACAAAAATGGAAATAGAATATTGGCCTTCTGGATTACATGGTCATGTTCTTGAATATAATTAGGATATAATACATTCATTGGACTGCTTTATAGATAAAGAGGATTACATTTAATGAAATACACTGGAAGAGTCAGATGAATGCTATTGGCTCAAAGCTTTTGATTTAATTAAGACACTAAGTTAAGACTAACTGAAAGAGAAGTTCCCCTTCCTTGTGGAGACTCATAATATCCAATAATATTATCATTGTAGCTTCCTGGGCTGACATGAAAAAGTTTGGAAGCAAAATGAATGACAAAGTATAAAGGAAAATTTTCTTATAGCTCTGGTATTGGTAACTTAGATACCCAGCTAAGGAAAAAAAAGTCTCAATATCCAATCTATAAAATAATAACAATAATAAATTGGAGTCCAGATACCCCCTTCATGGCTAATTGTGTTCTAACTGATTCATTTCTCTCAATCATAACCTCAGGCACCCCACCTCCAATTTATATAAACAGCAAAAAGAAAGCGAAATCAAGATCTAGATCTATCTATCTACCTATCATCTATCATCTACTTACCTGTCAATCTATCTGAAACCATTGAAGTCAAATTGTTCAGTTTTTCATTTATCTCCCAATAGGAAGGAGGATACTAGTCTTTTTCTCTGCAAGCCAAACTGAGGGGGAGGGCTTTAGAAGAACCCCTCATAGAGAATGGAGTTGTCTGGCAGAAAGAGGAATGAGAATCCCCAGGTAGATATTTGATTATACAGTGTAGTACTTGCTGATCTGTCTTCTGTGCTGATTGAGCAACAGGAAGAAAATTGGTGAAAACTGACAGGTTGAAAAGAAGGTGAGCTGTCTAATTCAAACAATTTGGTAAGTCAGTGATGTGAATTTCCTATGCATCAAATGAATACCAAAGAAGGTACCTGAGCTTGACCACCAAGTGAAGGAAAGCTAACAACCTGAGACCATAGGGTACACTTCCAGGGGTGGGAGTAAGGAGGTGACTGGAAAAGGTTGAGCTTCTCCTATATCAGGGAATTATGCAGTGAGAAGTCACCCTTAACCCACTCTTGGGCTTTCCAAAAGACTCATTTATTATTGTGGAGAACAAACATTTTTCCGTATCCAACAAACGGAAACCATCAGGGAAGAGTCAGGGGTAGTGAGGGATACAGAAATAGCCAGGAAAGGACTGACAACGCAATCTGTCCCATACCAGCCCTAAAAGACCACAGGCAAGAAGACGTAAAAGAAAGAGGAAGGAGGTAAGATGTGGGGAGACTATTCTAAATGCTGAAGTGAATGGAGGAATGAATCAGCAAGTACAAGTCCTTCATCGGCACGTTCCTCCCCATTCTCCAAGCCTCTCCAGCCATTGCTCAAGGACGAACCTTGGGTAGATGTGTGGAGAGGATAAGATAAAAATTTTGTTTTGGACTGGACCAAGTTTTTTAGTCCTGAAAGTGATGAGAAGATTAGAGATCTGTTAAACATTTATTTAAGGAGATGGAGATTTGGCAGTGCAGTTTTGAAGGCAATAATTGGAAGGAAGAAGGAAGGAAGGAAAGAAGGAAGGACGGAAGGAAGGAATGGGGGAAAGGTAAGAAGGGAAGGAAAGAAGGAAGAGAGGGAGGGAGGGATGGAAGGAAAGAAGGAAGGAAGGAAGGAAGGAAGGCAGGCAGGCAGACAGGTAGGCAGGCAGGAAGGAATAAAAGAAGGAAATGATAAAAAGAAACCCATTTCTGTTTTTGTTCCATCAATTTCAGAATGTACCATAAGATGTGTACTCAAGCAAGAATTTCTTTGCCCTCAGCAGAGAACTCCCTGCATAACCATGGCTTATTCTTTTTTCCTACCTCTCTAATGGGATATCTGAGAAAATTCCTTGAGTGAATGGGATAGGACTGAAGTCCCTGGAGAACTCTTTGGAGACAAGGCTGGGTCAACATGCCTGATGAACTTTCCCTTTGAGGATAAGGGGTTTTCTCTTGAACTCAATTAGGCTCAAAGGATAGGAAAGCCTTCTCATTCACAGACATTGCATTCTATTTGGAGGCAGTTCTTCTGAGGGAGCAATTAGAGTAAGTCTGATGCATAGATCAGAATTTATTTGTGGTTCTCATTGAGAAAATGTGTATGCATCTAAAAATAAACCCCACTTTTAATTACATGTTTGTGTAGTATTAAATTCCATTTTCCTGAAGGACTACCGTAGGGAAACTGATAACAGTAGCAATCTGCGGGGTTTTGCTCCCACTCTCTACAGAGCTGAGTCCGGGAGAAGGGATGAAGGGGTTATGGAGATGAAAGATGGCTCAGAGCTGTGATCATTTCTCTGTAACCCTGGCCCTTTAATCTGTGTGTTTCTGGCTTCTTCATTTTATCCTAGATTCAGACCTGACACATTTCTCATAATTTTCTTTGAAAAATCATCCAGTGTGCTGAGGTTAAAGAGAGTCTGTGATAACTTACCACACCTATCCATAAAGCGAGTTCCAAAAAGAGGGACAAGGATAGAACCCTCCTTGTTTGATAGTCCCTGAGATGATATCTGGATTTTATCATGCTCAGCTCCCCAGAAAGGCTATCTATCAGACGAAATGTTAGAATGCTCACTTTTTAAATTCACTTACAGCCAAACCCCTGAGATCAAACTCAGATCTTCCCATCCCCAACTCCCCTCTGAGAACCTAACTGCCACTTCTCAGATGAAAGAGCATCTCCCACTGTGGAACACTAGAATCCCATAGCATTTTTATTCAAGGGAATTTCATCTGAATACAGTCTGAAGCACTTTTGACTCTTTCATACAGGTCTTAAAACATGCTGGGTATTTTGAATTTGTCCCTTCTACTTAAAGTAACACAGAAATGAGTCAGCACTCCAACGCAAATTATTTATAACAGACTTTCTTCAGACCTTAGAAAAATAAAAATAGATAAATGAACTATGTCTACTTTATATTTATCAGGTATGCCCTCTTTTTATTGTAAAAATGGGGGGGTGAGTGGTTTAAAGACAACAATCTGTATTTCACTAACATGCAAATCACGTCTTTATCTCAGAAACCTGAGATACTATCCAGGAGAATCTTGAAGCTACAGACCAGCCATATCTTGGGTTTTGTCAGTGTGGTCCACGGGCTAACAGCAGCAAAATGGCCTGTGAGGTCAGGGTGGGTGAGGGTTTGTTAACGGTGCAGCTTTCTGGATCCCACCTTATACCTACTAGAAGAGCATTCTGGAAATCTGCATTTTAGCAAGTTCCTAGATGCTCACTAAGGTTTAAAAGTCTTCAAAAGCAGTTATGATTGCATAAACCCAAAAAGTCCTCTCCTTCCTCCACAAACTATAAACTTCCAAAACAAAGAACTACTTGACTTTCCCTCGTACTCACTTTATGTCTCTGCTCTCTGTCCAACTCCTCTTATCTTCTATTCATTTTTTTTTTTTTAATCTAAATTCACTTCCGACAAAATCACCTCCAAGAACTCTTTCCTGATGTCTCTGGGATGTTACCTGTAACTTCCCTGTGTTTCCAAACAGTTCAAGCATGTACTTGTTCTGCATGTTACCTATGCCTATCTTCTGCGTAGAGTGTGCATCTCTTGAGGGCAGAAAAAATGTCATATGGGCTTATTTTTGAATTTCAGGACCTAGCAGAGTATCTTATATATAGCAGAAACTATATATGAGATGGATTAACAGGAGGAAAAAAAACAAAGTTTTATTACATGCTCAAGGAGGCCCTAAAGAAATGAGCAAGGCAAATTATATACTTTTTATGCAAAGATTCTTTGAGGAATTGACAGGACAAAGAAAATGTTGGGAGCTTCAATTGGTATGAAATTCTAACCAGATTTTAGACCACGAATAGTAAATCAGCAAATGAAATAACAAGGGTTTTTTACTCAGCCTCCTTGGCTCTAAATTTCACATCTGTGGTGTTAAGGGCATCTCTTTACCTCCTGGTACAGGAAAAGGTACCTTTCATGTGAGAGATTTATTTCCTGCTTTCAGGGGGACAGAGAAGGATCTGGATGCCCTTTTTGTACAGGTTTTGTCTTAAGTAACATTTATTTAAAATAATCAATATGCAAAGTGGTCCATCTTTGGGGTGACTGGCCTTGGCCCCACCTATGCAAATTATTTAAATTCTCTACACATTGACGTTCTTATCTATAATAATAGTACGAAAGAGGCTGGACTTTTTTTTTTTCCAAGCATTATATAAAATAATCCAAGGGACTTTTCACATAGTTCCTGGCACATAGGAAATATTCAATAAATGTTAATTGGTTAAAGTAATACAAATACCACATAGACACATTCCTGACACACTATTGTTTACTGCATGACTGACATACAAATGTGGTGTGCCCGAGTTTTTGCTTCCGAGAGACCACCAAGGAGCCAAGCACCAATGCACACACAAGCTTAAGCTTAAGCTTGACAAACTTAAGCTTGGGCCCAAATATACCGGACACAGCGGAGTAGGGACTTGGACCCTGAACCAGATTACAGTCAGAGTTTTTAAAGTCAGTGGAGGGGTGGACTCTGCGGTGGGTGAGGACAAAGGGGATTATGGGTGATGTAAGTCTCTAAGGAATTTTGGAAGCAGGTCTCCAGGACCTTGAGGGGCTAGCTGTTGTCTGGGGAAAAGGTTATTCATTACCAATAATAAAGATCTTCTCGTGAGACCCTTTAGATGTATATCAGTGGGTCATATGCTTGGGAATGATTCTCAACACTATCTTGGAGATCTAGAGATAAAGTGTCACATTTCTCCTATCAAGTGTCCTTGTTAGTGAGATTTGGGTTTAGAAGAAATTTAACTTTATTTAGGGCTTGAGGAACTGAGTTATTTGCCTCTGGAAATTGTACTATTGTTCAAATAGCTTCTTTGTTAAACCAAGGGAGACTCCTGCCTTGCAGGATTGTGATCTTTGCAAGTTAACTATTTGCTTTTCCCCCAGGGCAGCCAGGGGTGGCCAAGGAATGTCACACATACTATGGAAGAGAGGGGAGAGGGTGGAGAGGGGGTGCAAGGTGCCAGCTTTTGCTTTGCCAAGATGGCTGTACTTATGCTAAAGCTAAATTTGAGGTGGGATGGCCTTAATTTTCTCGGCCTCCACAATGAGTAAATGATGAATAAGTGAGTGAATGAATGAATGAATGAATGGGATTTTGAAAGTACCTTGTCTGGTCTTGATCTTCTTTCTGTTTTGTATATTCCAGTTTCTCTTGTTCAGGCAAGCTTAGTTATTGTCTTTTACAGAATCTGTTAAACTGTGTTGCCTTTATACGTGGAGGTACACAATGTTATTTTAGTTGTTAAATGTTTAAGTATTTATTACATTGTAATAGCTGCATGTTTATTTTTAGGCATTTGGGGAAAAATATAAGTCATACATAAGCACTATGATTTCACAGTAGCGTAAGTTTTAAAAAGTCATTGAAGTTAAAATATAAATGAATCTATTTAAAGAAAATTATTAATTTAATATAAGAAGTACATGGATATGACAAAGTTGTAAGGTTTATTAAGCTACTAACTTTTTATTCCTTTTACAGTTAAATTTCTCTTTATAAATTCAAATATTTGCTACTAATATTATTAGTAGTGATGAAGTTTTAGAATATAAATGAGGTTCGATGGGGTGAGGTTTGGAGCCCATGACCAAGAAAGAATTCTTGAGACATCTTTGGTGCACAATGGTGGTTTATGAAAGCACAGGGACAGGACCCATGGGGAGAAAGAGATGCTGCGTTGGGCTTGTGAGGGGTGGCTGGTTATATAAGGTGAGGTTAGGGGAGGTAAGGAAAAAGGGAGGTTTCAAAAGAACTTTCCTGTGCTGAAGAGGACCTACAAGATCCCTGAGGTCTTGAGGCCTTGCCATTATCAGGTTAAGATGGTTTATCCCCTCTAGCAAGGTATCAACATAAGATGGGAGATTCCTGGAAGAATGTCACACCTGTCCCACCCAGGAGTGAAGGGGTGGTGGGAGATTGTAGGGTGTCAGCTTCTGCTTTGGCCTCAGCTTGCCTTCTGTCCCCATCAGTAGTTCTTTGTTCAAAAGCTCTTGCTCTTTCTCTGTCTTTTTCCTGTATTTTATACTGCTTTCTGCTTTGGGCAGATTTCTATATCTCTTTTCTCTACATTTGACCTCGCCTTATTTTTTTCTTGCATTTTGGCCACTCCATACTCTGCTGCTGTTGCTACACCATGGCTTGTCCCTGTGCACAACTCCCTGCCATGTGCCTGCTAGTTGCTGTGACCATAAGCCTTTTCCTGACTGACCTCCACTGACCATCTGTCTCTTCTCTTAGGTTTCACACCCTGTTGGGGAGTCTGTTCCCATACTTTTGGAATGATAAATTTGGACAGTTTCAACCCTATGTGAGAGAGAAGCTGCTTCAGAATATGTTATAAGTAGGGTCACCTTCAGGGAAGTCCTTTCAGAGAACAAACAGTAACCACATTTTTATGTTCTCCTTTGTTCTAAAGGCCCCTCCTAACTGCCTCCCTCACACTTCAGATGGAGGGACCAGCTAAAATGCTTCTGGGTACTTTACTTTTTAATCCTTTATGGCCTGTTACTCAATTGTTAATTTTATGACTGATTACCTCTTTTAATGATGATTAGACTGAAGTGCACAAATACTTGTCTAAAACAATATGAGTCCATGACATATTAAGGATTTCTGTCAGAAATTTTCCATATTTCCGGGACCTTCTCTAAGATACTTTACTCTCTCTTTTAAAATATGGTAATTTAAGTGGCTATTATGCACATAATTTTATTTTTGAAATAATAACCCTACAGGAAACCTAATTATGAGTCATTGTAACAAAGAGGAGTAAATAATCCTCATGAAAATGGTCTCCTTTGAAAGCTTTTTAGGAAACAAAATTAAATTCTACGAAGGAAGAAAATCTAATTTTATATGACAGGGTTTTTTTTTTTTTTTCTTTTCTTTTTTCTTTTTCTTTTATTTTTTGCATGCAAATAAGAAATTTTGGCAATTTCACATAAGAATATTTTTCTTAACTGGATATTTGTAGTAATGCGTGATTCCTAGGTCAATTTATAAATATTTCCTATTCCATTTGGGTTACATCAGATTATTTTAAAAATGCCAGTAAGTAAAAATAGTGTCTGGAGCAATAGCTTTTAAAATTTTTGCAAGGTAAAACAGAAACAAGTAAGTAACACAAAATATAAACACATGGGATAAAGTTTAAATGGAGTGTTTAGAGAAAATATAACAGGAAATCATCAGGAATGGTCTCTATTATGTTCGAAAGTTAATACAGTATACATTTAATCTTTTTTTTTCTTTCCTGAATAATTTTCAGTAATTAAATACTCTTTGCTCCATTTTTGTTTTCTGTGTATACTTCCTGAAGGTACAGAGTAGGCTAAGGTAGCTGGGCTGCAGAGTCAAGTAGGTAAGTTCAGAGTCTATGCTAGAGCTGAAACTAGATTATACAGGACCATATTAGTCAACACAGAAAGAAGCCATTGAAGGGTGTGGTCTGATTTCTGGTTGGAATAAAAAAATAATCTGACTATAGCATGAAGGGTAGTTAGTGTGGATGAAAAGACCAGTTAAAAGGGTCATTGACTGGGTCATCTGGGTGACTCAGTCAATGAAGCATCTGCCTTCAGCTCAGGTCATGATCTCAGGGTCGTAGAATTGAGTCTCACATCAGGTCCTCTGCTCAGTGGGGGAGTCAGCTTCTCCCTCTCATTCTGCCTCCCTCCCCCTACCTTCAAATAAATAAACAAAATCTTAAAAAAAAAACAAAAACAAAAAGAGGAAAGGTGAGTTAGGAAGGTTTGTTGGAAGGGTGAGATGATGATATGATAATTTATAAACTAACATGGTGGTTATAGAGATAGAGAAACAAAAACTTGAGGATGGCCTGGATATGGGAGTACATGAAAAAGATTATGGAAATATGAAAGATGCTTACATCTAGATTCCTGGCTTATGTAACTCCATGGATGGTGATTTCATTTACCAATACTAGGAAATAATGGGAGAAGACCTGTTTTGAGGTCCTGTTTTGTAAAAAATAACTTGAAAGTACTTTTAAAATTTAGTAAGCCTTGTGAGCTTTGGGGAGTTGCTCTTCTCTGGACTTGGTTTATTCATCTCCAAAATGAGGTGTTTATACCAGTGTTGTCATTACGATTTCAATTGTGTGTATATTTAGAGAAAAGCAGAAAATTATATACTGGAAGTGATAAGCTGAAGATTTGAATCTAATGTTAAAGGAAAAGGGATCAAAATAGATGTCTAGGAAAGAGAATGGTATAATGAAACTGTAATTTGAAGGATATTATTCTGACAGCTGGACTGAAGCAGGAGAGAAATTAGCGGATGGGAAATCAGGAAAGAGGCTGAATCAATGAAGGCCCAAATTGTAGTAGGGGCTCTAGAATAAGGAAGATTAGAGTTTTAGTCAGTGTGTAGAATGAATTAGCAGTATCTGCTAATGTAAGTCAGAAAATAAAAGAGAGAAACTAAAACTGACAATGTACATTGTTTTCAAGCCTTGAAAATGAAAATGGAGACACAAGAATGCATGTAAGGGATATTATTAGGACACTTGAAGATGATCAGTTTATCTGGCATGCTGTGTGTATAGCAATGTCACATTTCAGAAAGTAAATTACTCTTTCTAAGGAAAATTATCACTCAGTAATAGGACCAGATATAGCTTTACCTTCAAAACATTATTAAATAACATTTTTAAAGTATATGCAGAGATTCGTTTAAAAATTATAGTTGGTACCAATAATAATCTCTACAACTTGTTCTAAACCTTCTGTTCTTACTCACTCTCTGATTTTATATTTTCAGCTCCATGTGGTGGCCACTTTTCAGCTCCCAGTGGATTGATTCTCTCCCCAGGATGGCCAGGATACTACAAAGACTCCTTGAATTGTGAGTGGGTGATTGAAGCTGAACCTGGACACTCTATCAAAATTACATTTGAAAGGTCTCTACAAATATTTTTCTACCTTTAAAAAACTATAGATTATCTAAAAGAACAGTTGGCATTATCCATTTTATTTGCCAAATCAATGTATAATTTTAATGCAATAATTGATTTCTGTGCCTTGAATGTTTCAGTTTGTCCCTTTTAACCTTTCAGGCTGCTTTCAAGTTAATTTTCTATTTGTTTAATGTTCTGTCAGTACTGTTGAGATGCAAAATGGACCTTTTTTGCTTTATATGCGTATGCTTTATATACATATATGCACTACTGAGATAAGAACATGTGACCTTTAACTTAATGAGTTTAGTTGTCCTGATTTTAAAGGGCTTGTGTGTTCTGCTGTATTTTGAACGGCAAAGTGCTATAAACACATTTGCATTTATACTGTAATACAGCCTAAAACACTTAAGCACACCACCTGCATATCTATACCCTCAAGTCCTTCAGAAAAATGGCTATGTCAAATTAATGTTGTTAATGATTGGCCAGTTGAGCATTTTTTTCCCTAGGAAAAATAGTGTTACTAATCAAATAATCCATGCCATGAAAGATTACAATATTAAATATTAAAAAGTTAAAAGACTGAAGCTTCCGGTCTGTGATTGGATCACTATTTACAAATTGAAATGGAAGTATGTATTTAATTTCCCAATTATATTGTCAACTCCCATCATCTTTCAATCTCTTTATTTTAAAAAAGGAAACTTTGTAAACATTATATTCACATCGAAAACATAAACATAGCAGAATTATGCTGATGATTGAACGTTACAAATATAACATGATCCTTCCCTAATTCAAGAAGTTCTTCACTGAATTAATCTATCCATACTAGTGTTAAAACTTGAGAAGAAAATAAATTCTATTTGACAGCTGTAAAGTATTAAACATTTCACATGAGGCTATCCTACCTTACCGTGGCCTATACAGCTTTACTACAACTGAATTAGTTTGCTATGGCTGTCTAAAAAGATACCACAGACCGAGTGGCTTAACCAACAGAAATCTATTTCCTCACAGTTCAGGAGGTTGGATGTCTGAGATCAAGGTGTCAACAGGGTGGTTTCTTCTGAGGCCTTTTTCCTTGACTTGTAGTTGGCTGTCTTCTCCCTATGTCTTCACCTGGTCTTCTCTCAGTGTGTGCCTGTTGCTGAATTTTCTCTTCTTATAAGGAGATCAGTCAGCTGGACCACTTGTGTGTTCTCATTTTACCTAATTATATCTTTAAAGGACACTTCTCTAAATATAGGCACATTCTGAGGTTAGGACTTCACATATAAATTTTAGAAGGATATAATTCAGCCCATAACAATGACTTACACATTTTTTGAAAAGTTTATATTTAGAATACTTTGGCAGAGTTTTTTGTTATGATGTTGAAATCATACCCTTTATTCAATGATATAGCCTGTGTTGCCATAGCAATTTTAGTGAAAAGCAGATGATGTATTCAGAATAAAATCTTCATCAAATAACAGTGTTCCATGAATGTGGGACCCAAATTAACCAAACTCACTTTAATTCTATTTGGTTTGGATTACATAATATAACATAATATTGATTATATCATTTAATAATTTAAAAATTATATTTATTCATGTCAATGAGAAATTTATTGCATATTTAATTTGTTAAATTTAGCATAACATTTGAAGGATTAGCATATTTTTCTATCATAACTGATTCATTTTAAATAAGTACATTATTATAGATACAAGTACATAATTTTAATACTTCCTGTTCTGGACATAACATTATTCTGTATCAGGTATTATGATGTTAAGACAACCGAAATGTATTACACTCCCATAGTTTATAACATCTGTCACCCATATATTTCTTACCATATCATTACCCTTCAATATCTAAATAAAAATACTTGAGCCTCATATGCAGAGGAAAGTGTGGGCTCTCCTTAAATTTCAGAACTTCTGGGATGCTTTTGTGTACTTCCGGCTCTGAAATCCTGCTCTTAGCCTCATCTCACTTGTGAGCGCTGGAGGCTGCTACCCTCCCTCAACTCCTTATGCTGCTCCTTATTTGTATCACTGTCCTTCCTTCTCACAAAAACCCTAATACGGGGGATAACCGAAGAGGATTACTGTACTGTCTTAAATTTTTCCTGGTAATCCCCATCTCAGGAATGATTGTGTGTATCTCTCCAGTGCCCTCTCTTATCCCAGACTTTTCACTGCCTCTGGCCTTGTCCACACCCAGGATCTTCAACCCGTCTTCTTCTACCTCTCAGTACTCCTTCCAGTGTAAAGCAGGGTAAACTTCTACTCTTCCTTTATTATGCAGAGCAATTTAACTGTGTGTTTCCGTGAGCTTCCAGGTGGGTGACATTGGGGATTGGGACAGGGGGTGGATTTTGTTTTTCTTTACAAACTTGCAAATTCAGATTTTTTTCCTTAAGGAAAGATTAGTATTCTCCTAAGAATTCACTCTTTCTTCACCTCCCAGCTGACTCCAGGGGTAGACAACTTTAAATATAGCTTATTTTCATTATTTTATATTCAGTTTAAAGCCACACATAAGCATAAAATGGTATCACTAGAAAATTAGTTTACATTTTATTAACACAAAGTGCCTTATTTTATGAAAGGAATCTCCTGGTTTGCTAATGAGCATCATTAACCATCATGAAATAAATAAATAACACATGATATCTCTCAGACCTGAGTAGGCCATCAAGAGTTGCCAACTTGAGAAGCAGATTGCAAAGCAGTGCTTATCATTCAGAGTACCACAGTTGTGACTTTTGATTTTATACTTTTGTTTGAAGACACATTTTCTCTGTCCAAAGTTTTTAACATGTACGTTCTATCCCTACTAATAGGCAGTTACATGGGCCTCTTTGCTGCTTGCTGATCATGGACAGATATCTTCAGAATTCTCTAAAGTGAATTAATGTACATTCTATAGCCTGTATTCTAAGTTAAACCATCCCAGACTTCCCTTCCTGGTTTAAGAAAAAAAAAAAAAAAATCAGCAATTTTTATAAACTGTAATGCCAGTTAAATAGATAAGAATCCAATTTAATTTTGATAAATGTAGTTACTTAGCACTTTTTACGCTGCTACTTTCTTATTCTCTTATCTGCTTACTGTGACATAAATCCTTTAAGTTAGGATGTAAGCAAGAGTCACACTGAAAAGTGATTTTTCAATGCTAGGGTTTGTGCACAGCAACAATAAACAGTTCTGTAAGTCAGCCAGAACAGCTCTGGGGTGAGAAATGATTCCCAGAGTCCAAAGATTTTGTCTTCTTCCTGTGAGCACCACTGAGCCAGACTTGTCAACTGTGCCTCTTTTCTTAATCCCTAAGTCACCCTCCGAAGCAAATTATGAACCTCTTTCACCTCCTTG
Source organism: Meles meles (assembly GCF_922984935.1). Classification (NCBI taxonomy): domain Eukaryota; kingdom Metazoa; phylum Chordata; class Mammalia; order Carnivora; family Mustelidae; genus Meles; species Meles meles. Next base: position 26,454,801 of record NC_060066.1, read on the forward strand.
ATACCAATGATGCTGATGTGTGTACATATATATATACACACACACATATATATGTGAAACTATTCCTTGTTAATTAACTCAAACACGGGAAGAATCAAGAGTTAGAAATACATTAAGAATTATATTGATGTTGGGAGCGCCTGGGTGGCTCAGTGGATTAAGCCGCTGCCTTCGGCTCAGGTCATGATCTCAGGGTTCTGGGATCGAGCCCCGCATCGGGCTCTCTGCTCTGCGGGGAGCCTGCTTCCTCCTCTCTCTCTGCCTGCCTCTCTGCCTACTTGTGATCTCTCTGTCTGTCAAATAAATAAATAAAATCTTTAAAAAAAAAAAAGAATTATATTGATGTTATTTTCACTATTTTATTTTTTTTAAGATTATTTATTTATTTATTTCACAGACTGAGATCACAAGTCAGACAGAGATCACAAGTAGGCAGAGAGGCAGGCAGAGAGAGAGGGGGAAGCAGGCTCCCGCCGAGCAGAGAGCCCAATGTGGGGCTCCATCCCAGGACCCTGGGATCATGACCTGAGCCAAAGGCAGAGGCTTTAACCCACTGAGCCACCCAGGCGCCCCTCACTATTTTAGAATAGACAAGGTGTAGCTATATCGGTATATTTCTTTTGAATTCTACTTTATATAACTAAAATTAATGAAGTCTCTGTTATTAAAAAAATGTTCTAAATGGAAATGTTTGGGGGCTTGAGGCCTCTGTCTACGTTTCCCTCCTATATACACACACAACACACACACACACACACACACACACACACCCATAAGATTCTCGAGTTGGAGCTATTTGAAAGGAAAATTATATAAATACCCTCCTACGCTTCTTCTTTTCTAAAGATCCTTTAAGGGTATGAGATTTTGCTTTAGGCTTGTCCATATCCCATGAGTATTGTCAGAAAATTGATTCCTTTAAAATAATAGACATCTTAAAGAGCCATCACGTGGTTAGGAGTAGCTCAGTCACAAAGCAGTGAGCAAGGAACAGTGGGTTAAAGCCTCTGCCTTCGGCTCGGGTCATGATCTCAGGGTCCTGGGATCGAGCCTCACATCGGGCTCTCTGCTCAGCGGGGAGCCTGCTTCCTCCTCTCTCTCTGCCTGCCTCTCTGCCTGCTTGTGATATCTCTCTATCAAGTTAAAAAATAAACACGAAGTTTATGCAGTAGGTTAGAGGCATAAAATAGTCACTTTGAAATTAGAAATATGCACATCTATCTCTTCTTTGTTTACTGACCCTATAATATCTTTGAGTTTCATTTCCCTTATAAGATTGTTTTAAGAAACAAGATATCCTCTCTGAAGTATCGAATAAGAATTGTGTCTTGAAAAACTTAATTCCCTTTTTTTTTTTTAAGATTTTATGTATTTATTTGACAGAGAGAGATCATAAGTAGGCAGAGAGGCAGGCAGAGAGAGTGAGAGGGAAGCAGGCTCCCTGCCGAGCAGAGAGCCCCATGTGGGACTCAATCCCAGGACCCTGAGATCATGACCTGAGCCGAAGGCAGCGGCTTAAACCACTGAGCCACCCAGGCGCCCCCTAATTCCCTTCTGATTTTCAACCGAGCTCCTGTAAGAACACTGGTTGCCAGCTCTTTAAGAGTTTCTGTCATTCTGAGAATACTTTTTTCATAGAATTTGGTTCCAAATAATGAATTGTGTTTATTACTGAATTATGTCACTTGCTTTCTTGTACCCAGGAATAATTTAAACAAATTGGGTTAAAATGAAATTTTAAGTAAATACTATAATGAAGATGATAGCATAGCCATTTTCCTATATCCTCAAATATAACAATTGACTAGATTTAATTTACAGGGGTAAAAAACAAAACAAAAACAAACAAAACCTAAAAAACATCACAAATATATTAGCCGCTATTCGGCTCCTTGAAATTGTCTCAAATACCTTAAGTCAATGAAATCTTAAGAAATTGAATTTCCTATCAAACACAAAGCAAAATAATAATGCCAAAGACCACATGTGGTTTTTAAACTGTTTATTTCTTACATAGCTGAAAAGTTTACAAGTCTTACTTTCAGCTGCAGAGGAATTTTGCTTTGTTTCTTCCAACAGTTTCTCAATTTTCTCAATATTTGGCAGTTTCTAAATGAACTCATTTACTATTAATCATCCAAAGCCCATCCTTTTATCCCTTTTCCTGTCCTTACCTCCTAGACCATAACTATCAGTCTCACTCTTCCAGTGAGCCACTTTTTTTTTAAACTTTTAAATTAATGAGGACTATTTCAATTTGGTCAGAATGGCTTTGGATTACATCAAGAATGTTTTTAAAAGACAACAAAAACTGAGTAAGATTAGGCTCAATTTCATTTTTAATATCATCTAGTGGTTCCACAGCATTCGTTTATGATAAACAATAAATTTAATGTCATAAACAAATGAATACTAGACTGAGGCAGTTTATGAGAAATGTATATGACTATCTTGAAACACAAAATGAAAGAAATTAAAATTATTGTGTAAACCTAATTCATTTCCCTTGTTACTCTAATGTATTTTTATAGTTCCTTAGGGCAAATCTGTGATCATTTTCTTTTTAAGGGTTCACTCCTACTGAACAGTGTTCTCTATATCACCCGTTAATGTTGCTATTCTATTAAGAATTGTCTCTTTATGTTTCAATTCAAAGTAATCTCTGACTCTTCTGTGCATTTTAATTTAGTTATTATCAGCTGACTAACTATCCAAGTGAAACTCCAATTTTAATACTACAATAGACTGACTACAAAACAACCAAATAATGGATTCACAATGTACAATTGTCTGATCATTTACTTAAAGGACATATTGTGTTCCTATACATTTCCTATTCTAAATTTTATTTTTGGAAAAGTTATTTTTAGACCAATGCAATATATTCCAAATTGCAAAATAAAAGCCAAGATAAGCTTATGAAATTCATTCATTTTAATAAGTATATTGCTTACAGGGTGTAAAAGTGGTACAGACTGAAAAATATTTCAATTGCACTTTTTAAATAGCATTTAAAATGCTTGGCTCAGTGGGTTAAGCCGCTGCCTTCGGCTCAGGTCATGATCTCAGGGTCCTGGGATCGAGTCCCGCATCGGGCTCTCTGCTCAGCAGCGAGCCTGCTTCCCTCTCTCTCTCTCTGCCTGCCTCTCTGTCTACTTGTGATCTCTCTCTGTCAAATAAATAAATAAAATCTTTAAAAAAAAATAAAAAAATAATAATATTTTATGCATGTTAAAAGTGGCTCTGTGTTGATTGCATTTATAAAATATGCATCTTTTAAGAGAACTGAAAACATTAGCAGTAACTACTACCAAAAATCTAAAAATAAAACCAGCCAGCATGGCATAGCATAGTATAGTGGTTAGGGATGGAAAGACTTGATTTGAACTACTTAATTTCTTCAGGCCTCAGTTTTCTTATCTGAAAAATGAATATGATAATAGGTGCTAACTTATGGGGTTAGTATGAGCTTTGGATAAATGAATATAGATAAAATATTTATTAGAGCAAGCACTTAGTGAACATCAACTACATCATTGTTATTATCATTACCTACTTATAATTAGGACCACTGTTTTGAAATGAAACTGTACCAAGTTTTTAATGGCCAAAGTAGATTTGTCAAAAAAAAAAAAAAAAAAAGACCACAACATAAAGCAGAAGTCAGATTTGAAATATATATACAAGTAAGATGAGAATCTGATTAACAGATTAAAGATAAGTATGAATCACATAGTTTTCCATAAAATGAAGAAGGTAAAAGAAAGGTGACTCCCAAAATGCTTGATTAATGAAAAAGCCATTTGTTTACTGAGGATACTCCATATTTGAAAGAAATCTTATTTATAAACAACAAATATATACACATACCTCTTTAACGATAATTTTCCCTAAGAATAAGAGCTTACAATTTAGGTATTTGCACATGATGAGGTCTTATATGATTTGTATAATATTAGATAAGCTAAAGAAAAATTATAATATAAAAATTGTAAAAAATTTAGTCATTTAAATAGCAATCTAAATTATTATTTCTCTTATAATGTTATCCTAATAAATATATGTTCACATGTGTCTCTTAATCCTAGATTTCAGACTGAACTGAATTACGATGTTCTGGAAGTGCATGATGGACCAAATCTTCTGTCACCCTTGCTTGGATCCTACAATGGTACACAAGTGCCCCAGTTTCTATTCAGTAGCAGTAATTTTATATACCTTCTATTTACAACAGACAACAGCCGTTCTAATAATGGTTTCAAGATTCATTATGAAAGTAAGTAAAGCCAAAATATTCCCTATTCTCTTTTCCCTACATTTGGTATTATAATTGTATCACTAAAAGAACTACAAGATTTATTAAGAAGATAAAATTTCTTGACCAATGACAATGCTAATGTTTTGCAAGGTATGTGTTTTAGTAAATTCTGCAAAAATTTTCAACAATATCTATCTAACAACATCACGAAAGAAATACTAAGGAAATCTCAGAAGTATCAGACAACAAATTTTACACAATGAGTTCATATACTTGTTTTTTTTAATATATATATATTTTATTTATTTATTTGACAGACAGAGATTACAAGTAGGTAGAGAGGTAGGCAGAGAGAGAGGAAGGGAAGCAGGCTCCCTGCTAAGCAGAGAGCCCGATGTGGGACTCGATCCCAGGACCCTGGGATCATGACCTGAGCCGAAGGCAGAGACTTTAACCCACTGAGCCACCCAGGTGCCCCATGTACTAGTTTTTTGTGCACAATTCTGAAAAGCCAATAAAAGTAACAATCAATGTAAGATGTATATGAACATTGACAGATTCCTTTAATACATACTGCATAAATTTATTCTTTTTTATTTTACTCACATTAATTGCACACATTTTCTATTTAAAACATTCAGTTTCATTTATTTTGTGCAAAATACTGAAAATTATGTTAACATTGAGAAGTAAAGTGCATACATGTATATTCAAATATGACTAACATAACTGATCAAAGACTATATATTAAAACAAGTTATAATTCACAGTGTTCCAGTCAGCTTAATAATCTCACTTAAAAGGTCATGGTTTTATTTAAAACAAATCTAAAATACACCTGATATTTAAAAATAATCTGATTCTGGTGTATACATAGAAACAAGTTTTTTATTTACAAACATTTGGCGTAATTATACATGTATGGGCGTATTGTATTTGAAGTATACATATAAACTCATGCACATATGCATTTGCGTCTCAACGTACATTGCCATGTATCTTTGCATGAAAAGCAGTTTTGATGAAATGGATCTAATAGCACATTTAAGAAGGTTACTGCAAGACATCTTTATATCAAGTACAGTTAGGTATTAAATCGCTTATTTTTATATTCAAGTCTCCTACACCCTTTGCCCCCTCAAGAAGAATTCTGCATTTGAAATTTATAACTTTATATTCCATATTTGGTGCCTTTTCAATCGATTTGATCAATGGGCTCGTGGGCTTTTAAAACCATAATTAACATATATTCATTACTCTTTTAAAGATTGTATTATCTATAATATTATTTAATTATATTAACTTCTCCTTTTAGTTAGAGCTTTATGGCATGGGAGTATATTTCCTAAACATTATTGTAAAATGTAACAAGAGGATTAACACATACTCAGGACTTCAAACAAACTGAAGAGCCTTAATTGAGATTTTTAGTTTAACATGTATGTGTTCAAGTTGAGTCAGAGTAGTCATTTTTTGCAATGTATTTCAAAATTAATTATTATCAGCAATTAATTTTTATCAATGTATTACAGAAGGGCAGGCACTTTTCCTTTAAACCATTGCTATATTCTATACCTAACAAATCATATTCAGTCCCACTCCAACCAAGGTGTGTGGTCTTGATCACATGTCAGACGTAGGATTATTTTAAGAATTAAGTAAAATTACACATGCAGTGTGTTTTTATAAAAGTTAACATGCAGTAAGTAATCATTGAATGATAGCTCATATTTTTTTCTTTGAAAACGAATCGGATGAGGAATTAAAATGAGAAGTGAAGCTCAAATGTATCTTTATTATAAAAGAAATTATTCAGACACTTGTTGAAACAATAGATCAGTCTTTTACTATAATGGGGTTTCCTATAAAGCGAGAAGGACTGAGCTCAACTCTGACTACAAGTGGGAGATTATAGCCAATGAGCAGAGTGTTGGGGGTCAGGGGCGGCAGAATCAGTGGATGGGAAATTGCTAAAAGGAGCAGAGGATTAGAGTTAGGGGGATCAACTAAAGCCACCGGGCAGGATTTTTGCTGAAGACAGGCTAGAGTGAGAAGATATTGAAGGTGGGGAATAAGGAAGTTGAGTAGATATCAAGGGAGGGGGACTTTCAGGAAATTGACCCAGGAGGATTGCTGCTAAAACTGGACTATATGGGCTACAGGTGAGGTCCAGTTAAAAGGATTCAGAGGAGCCTGACTAAGTTTATTCAAGACAGAGAGTCTTTGTCCCAGTCAGAAAGTTTGTCACCCATAGACTTTTGGTAACATGATGGGAGTTACCATTGGAGGCTAATGACGAAAAAGGCAGAGTGGAGGCTGAGAGCTAAAGATGCTGTGGTTGATCAAAGACACACTGAATGTTGGTGTGGGTCAAATCTAGCCCAAAGACAGTAAAGTTCTATTTAAATTCAATTATAAGAGATTGCTTCCTCTGATTTTTATCCTATTTAGTGTTGTGGTTTGATTACTACTGTGAAATAATCTCTAACATCACAAGCCCCTTCTTTTCAGGAACACAAAGAAGCAAAGACCTCTTTTTTGTTGTTGTTACTTAGTGAATTCCCCACCTGGAGGTAACCAAATTATCTTTTTTTAAATGAGCCATTCACAAACCCCAAAATCAGTAGAATGAAATTTTAATTATTATACTAATTAAAACTTTAAATATGTACTTGGTATTTAGTGAATTTTTATTTTTATTTTTTTCAAATTAAATTCATTAAAAAAGAAAACGATTTTTCTGGGAGACCAAAATGTGATGGGAAGGATTATTTGCACGGCTACCACTCCTTGCACTCCAGATTTTCATTGCAACCCTTTGCTGGGGTGCTATTTACCCAACTCGAATTTCTCTCAAAACAGGGAGATTGCAAAAACCATACCTATAACATAAGATTCATAATTTTCAAAATATATTAGAAATAATAATAACAACATGGACTAGAATTTAGGAACATAACCCATTTTTTGTTTCAGTACAGTTATTTTCCCCTTCCCCTCCCAAGAAAAAGTTCTGTTTATTATGTTGTGTTTTTTTAAATATAAATATAGTTAAGTCTTCTTGGAAATGTAAATAATATATAAAATAATAAAATTATAAATAGATATGGAACAAATTTGTAGACACAGATACCCATCTCCAAAGACATAATTTTTGTATGCATGTATATATATATATATATATATTTTTTTTTTTTTCCCAACTATGGGAAATGGAAGACATCCAAGAGAATGTACTATTTAAATAATGGTTGTTGTATTTAAAGTCAATACATACGGGAGATGTAGAGGAATTAAAGCATTTCCATTGCCTTGATTTATTTGCTTGTCAGTAATTATGAAATATCTCCTTGGACTTATTCTGTGATGTATATAGTACAGTAAAAGACATGAAATGCATTATCTTACTTTATCTGTCAGTTGGAGAGACAAGGACAAATGAAATGACTAACCTTGTACTACTATTCACTGACATTTACTCTGAATAATCTGAAACTATTAAAATCACTTTTGGATAACTACATTTGTTTGATTTTGTTTTTACCATGATTTACATTTTAGGTGACTTCTTCAAGCCCACACTTCCCTGATTTCTTAAGATTTCACTAAAAAATAGGAGTTTTGGATAAAGAAAAGTTGTTTATGGGCCAAGCATCATGACTTGAAGGAGAGGGCATCTAAGCTTGTCTGGTAAAAATTGAGAAGATTTTATAAAGTAAAGGGATGATTGAGTGTATTCGTGGCAGTGAAACAAAATATAAAACTAATAAAGAAACTTAACTCGACTGGTAGGAAAGATGACTACTGAGAAATAGTGGAAATTACAAATAGTATAGTTCAGTTTGGAAGTCTTGAATCTCTAGGTGATAACTTTGAACTTGGTGCCATGAAAAGCAGGCTACAAAACCAATGAAATAACATATTTTAGGGATATATGTGTCCAAAATTATATCCAAGGTAGATTGGAGATGAAGGATACTAAAGAGAGGGCAGACATCACTGTATTACAGAATTGAAGAGAGGAAGGCCTTGGGTAGGGTAAGAGAAGTAATAAATGACATGGTGCTTTTCAATAAGGACAGATTTCAGACATATTTTGTGGGGGGAAAAACACAATATGAGAGGGATTCAAAGATGAATGAGGATCTCAAAGCCTTGGGTACCTAGAAGACAAATGGTCACATTGAGAAGAAGAATATAACACATTAAAGTAATTGTGTTGAAAAAAAATTTTTTAAAAAAGTAATTGTTTTGAAGATAAGATTTTGTTATTTTTTAGTTTCTAATTAAAAACAACACTTAAATGAAATGGATATGTTTGATAAATATATTTAAAAATGTATAATTTGTCTCTTTACAAATTGAACTACAATGTTTTTAGTATTTTGTTTAGCTTTGTTTTAAAATTGGATAGCAAATACAAATAAATAATTTCTCTTGTGAATGTGATTTACTCAGATGTAATTTGAAAATGCTAATTATTATATTTTTGGAATATAAAAGCGACAGTAATTCATTGCTTAAGCCTTTCATTTAGGAAGAGGAAGGTAATTATTTATTGTACCTTATACGTCAGTTCTTAACTTAGGGCATTTTCGCATCCCAGGGAATATTTGGCAATATCTGGAGACTTGGTTGTCATGACCCTAGAAGGTAGACGTCAGGAATGCTGGTAAATGTACTGCAAAGCACAGGACAGCCCCAGGGCAAAGAAAAACTTAACAGGGCCAATGTTGGGAAACCACGTTATTAAGGGAAAAGCATTGTTATGGTGTGGTTTCAGCTAGACATGATAAGTCACAAGGAAGGGTATCATCAGGAGACAGCAGGTACAGGGCAGACTGTTGAAAACCCCGACAAGAGGCCACTGGAGCAGTTATACTCTTTTACTTAGAAAGGTACTGGCACTCATACTTTCATATACCTGTATGTATTTATATCTACATAATTTTTTAAAGATTTATTTATTTGAGAGAGAGAGAGAACAAGGGGCAGGGCAGAGGAAAAGGGAGGGAGAGAATCCCAAGCAGACTCCCCATTGAGCCCAGAGCCTGACCTGAGGCTCGATCCCAGGACCCTGAGAGCATGACCTGAGCCAAAGTCAAAAGTCAGCCACTTAACTGACTCAGCCACCCAGGTGCCCCTATATCTATATAATTTATAACAGTATAAAGTTTGATAGATAATTATACATTTTCATCAGGTTCTTATATACCTAAGTGATCTGAAAATGGGCTTTGTGAGTAGAAAATGTCAAAACAAATTTGTGAGACAATTGCTGGTTGTTTAAATAAAGCTATGGGCACATTAATTTATTTGTGAAAATCATAACTCACAGTCTTTTCAAGAAATAGGAAACATTTTTGGCAAATTTGAATCCAACAAACTATCATATTCTCTTTGTTTTCTAGGTGTTACAGTGAACACTTATTCTTGCTTGGACCCTGGCATTCCTGTACACGGTCGTCGCTACGGTCACGATTTCTCCATAGGTTCTACTGTTTCCTTTAGTTGTGATCCGGGATACAGGCTGAGCCATGAAGAGCCTCTTCTGTGTGAAAAAAACCACTGGTGGAGTCATCCACTCCCAACCTGTGATGGTAAGAATGAATTCAATATGCAAATAAGCTGATTTGTAAACCAAAAAGAAGTTAATGTAGTATTTATACAATGTGAGGCTTAATACAACTATAACTATTTCATATTTTAAGGTTATCTTGAATTTTGGTAATTTTCTTATTAGACCATTAATAAAAAAATTTAAAAATGTATTATATGTCAACAGTACTTCAAAAAGAAAAAAAATAAAGATTGACAACCAGTCAAACTTACCCTATGCCTAAAGGTGGTACCTATATTTTCAAAATGTGCTGAGGAAACCAGTTTAAGTGCATATTGTGTACTTGGACCTTTGACAAAGCAGGATTGAAAAATGTCAAATTGGTATCGAGGGATGCACAGAAGGGATAGAACATTACCTCCAAAATTGGAAGGCAAAATGTATCAGTCCAAATTCTACCTAGATACACAGCACTATGACAACATGCCCAGACGGCCCTGTGGTGGCAAATTCTTGGTAATGATGAATATTCTACCAGTGTCCTTACCTCTTCTTTGTTTCAATGGAAAGTAAGTCAGAAACCCTTCATTTTTCAGAAAACTCATGTGAAAATACAGTGGAAAAACTGCTTCCATAAGTTTGAATAGTGCTTTTATACTTGCTTTATCAAAAAACACACACAATGTAAGTCTGCATTATCTGATCCTGGGCTTTACTTTTTAGTTATAACACTATTTCCAAGTTCTGCACTTATTCTTGTTCAAAGTGGAAGACCATGTTATGATTAAATTTTCAAATACTGTCATTGCCCTCATTTTTTTCAGCTTCAGGCCAATTTGTTTTTATAACAAGGTTTAAAGGAATCATCAGCACATCTTCCTTGTATTTGGTACAATACTATTTATAACAGTCAGCATTCTTGTGATTGTAAGTGACAGAATCCCAGCTGTAACTGGTTTTAAAAAATAAAAGAGGAATTTGTTGTTTATTCAAAACTTAGAAAAGGCAGGGGTGGTGTACTTCTCATTGCTAATTATAACATGAATTCAAACCTTTTAAAGGCTCTATCCGTGTTCTACCTAGGCTTTTCTCTGTGTCTTGACATAATTCTCTTAATTGCAGCCAGGCTGGTTCTCCACCAGGCAGTGGAGAAACACACTTGTAGGAACATATGGACTTATAGTCTCATATTTCCAGGTTCAGATAAGAATTAGAGTTCTTCCATGTTCCAAGTAGAAAAATCACAGGAAAGTTTTCTGATTACTCCATACCTGAACCAGTTAGTGTAGTAAAGGAGAACAGCCCATTAAAATTATCCTTGTCCAGATCATATGTCCATCCATTTCTATGTCGAGACAAAGGATAGTGTTGGTGTATAGCTGTTTAGTTAATGGATATTCTGCACTACTTGGAATATGTGACTGAAAGATGATATATTATCCTTTTTGTTACCAATTCTGTCAGATGGAAAGAGTACTTTGAATTCAGTTCTCTCTTCTGTATACTTAGGTTTCTGAGTATCTAAATTCATCTTGTTTCATTATTGACCAAGGAAGCTTAAACCTCAAGTCAGAAAAGGTTCAGTTAGATTCTGTGCTATTTAGTAAATTTGATGTATCTTTCTTTTTTTTTTTCACCTAAAAAAAATATTTATTTATTTTGAGAGAGCGAAAGAGAGTGTATGCAAGAGAGAGAGGAAGGGAAGCAGGCTCCCTGCTGAGCAGAGAGCCAGATGCCAGGCTCAATCCCAGGACCCTGGGATCATGACCTGAGTCAAAGGCAGAAGCTTTGGGGCTCCTGGGTGGCTCAGTGGATTAAGCCGCTGCCTTCGGCTCAGGTCATGATCTCAGGGTCCTGGGATCGAGCCCCGCATCGGGTTCTCTGCTCTGCAGTGAGCCTGCTTCCTCCTCTCTCTCTGCCTGCCTCTCTACCTACTTGTGATCTCTCTCTCTGTCAAATAAATAAATAAACAAATAAATGGCAGAAGCTTTAACACTGAGCCACCCAGGTACCTCTTAGTCAATTTTTAAAAGTTGTTGACTCATTATGCTTTCCCTGGATAAAGCATCTGGGGCAAAATCTCTACTTTTATTTTTTTTCCTTTTTTTAAATTAATGTATTAGAGAGAGAGATCACAAGTAGGCAGAGCAGGAGGCAGAGGGAAAGGGGGAAGCAGGCTCCCTGCTGAGCAGAGAGCCCAATGCAGGGCTCAATTTGAGGATCTGAGATTATGACCTGAGCCGAAGGCAGAGGCTTAACCCACTGAGCCACCCAGGTGCCCAAAATCTCTACTTTTCTTAGACCCTGTAGCTCTTTGCTTGTTATAGCATCTTTTGCTAAATTATAACCACCTTTTTTTAAAATTTATTTTTTATTTTTTTGTAAACATATAATGTATTTTTATCCCCAGGGGTACAGGTCTGTGAATCGCCAGGTTTACACACTTCACAGCACTCACCATAGCACATACCCTCCCCAATGTCTATAACCCCACTCCCCCTCTCCCAACCCCCCCTCCCCCAGCAACCCTCAGTTTGTTTTGTGAGATTAAGAGTCACTTATGGTTTGTCTCCCTCCCAATCCCATCTTGTTTCATTTATTCTTCTCCTATCCCCCTACCCCCCCATGTTGCTTCTCCACTTCCTCATATCAGGGCGATCATATGATAGTTGTCTTTCTCCGATTAACTTATTTCACTAAGCATGATACCCTCTAGTTCCATCCACGTCGTCGCAAATGGCAAGATTTCATTTCTTTTGATGGCTGCATAGTATTCCATTGTGTATATATACCACCTCTTCTTTATCCATTCATCTGTTGATGGACATCTAGGTTCTTTCCATAGTTTGGCTATTGTAGATATTGCTGCTACGACAATGCACGTGCCCCTTCGGATCACTACATTTGTATCTTTAGGGTAAATACCCAGTAGTGCAATTGCTGGGTCATAGGGTAGTTCTATTTTCAACATTTTGAGGAACCTCCATGCTGTTTTCCAGAGTGGTTGCACCAGCTTGCATTCCCACCAACAGTGGAGGAGGGTTCCCCTTTCTCCACATCCTCTCCAGCATCTGTCATTTCCTGACTTGTTAATTTTAGCCATTCTGACTGGTGTGAGGTGATATCTCATTGTGGTTTTGATTTGTATTTCCCTGATGCTGAGTGACATGGAGCACTTTTTCATGTGTCTGTTGGCCATCTGGATGTCTTCTTTGCAGAAATGTCTGTTCTTATAACCACTTTTTTATTCATTAAATCAATATTCATTAATTTTACTATAGAGGCACTAAAGAAATATTATTGAACATGAAAAAGCACTATTTATATTCTCCTTGAACTAGTCGACTAGATAATAGTTATGCTCATTTTCTTATTTTCCTTATTATATTCTTGAGGTCAAGAACCACAGGATCTTCTTGTTTCTTTAACATATATTTTTAAAAGATCTCTTCTGACCCATCAGAGATTTTCTTAAAATGCACATTGGTGCACCTGGGTAGCTCAGTTGGTTAAGTGTCTGCCTTCAGTTCAGGTCATGATTCCAGGGTCCTGGGATCCATCCCCACAAAGGGCTTCCTGCTGATCCTGCTTCTCCCTCTCCCTCTGCCTACTACTTCCCTTGCTTGTGCTCCCTCTCTTTCTGTGTGCCAAATAAATTAATAAAATCTTAAAAAAAAAAAAAAGAGTAGTGTATAGGTCAAAAATCACAGCCAAGTGATGTTGTCTGTGTACTGAAGATGTAATTGTGGTTGTCATCAGTACTAGGGGTAAACTTGAGGTCATATGCCTGATATGACTCAATCCTTTAGGAACTAAGCATTGTTAATTAAGATAGCTACCCTAATTGATAGATAGTTGGGTGGGCCATATAGACTGAAATGCCTAAGATAAGCCTGTTTTCACCTTTTGTCTTGGCACTCCAATTTCACCCTAAAATTATCCCATTTTGTTTGATAAACAGTATAGCTATTTTATGGAAGGTAGAGAGAATTGAACTAACGATATTACACAACTAGCTCAGCATCACTCAAGTCATTAGAGGCAGAACCCAAAGTTGAACTGGATGTATTTAAACTCTTAATTTCCCTATTTCTCCTATCTTTTTAAAATATTTGAGTCTAGGGGCATCTGGGTGGCTCAGTGGGTTAAGCCTCTGTCTTCAGCTCAGGTCGTGGGATCAAGCCCCGCATTGTGCTCTCTTCTCAGCAGGGAGTCTGTTTCTCCCTCTCGCTCTCTCTTTGCCTGCCTCTCTGCCTACTTGTGATCTCTGTCTGTCAAATAAATAAATAAAATCTTTAAAAAAAATTTTAATCTATAGGCTAACCTAGTGAAAGAGTACATAGATTGATGTTTAGGATACAAGAGTTCAAAATAAGCAAGGATGCATGGAACTTAAGGGTTTCTCCTATGGGTTTACAGTTCAAATTGGGAAGACCTAGAAATAGAAGAAAACAAATTTGAGATTAAAAACAAAAAAACAAAAAAATCGTAATGGGATTTGTAGTAGATGGCTTTTTCTGTGCTTCATTGCAGTACTCAAAATGTTTTGATGGATATTGGGTTAGAAGTTGCCTGTTGTTGTAGAGAGTTGAGCACTTGCCAGGTGTGTTTTACTATAAATAGCAAAGTAAAATTTTGCTATTGTTTGCTAAAATTTTGCTATTTGTAAAATTTACAGGTCTGGACAATAACATTCAAGGGTTTGGCTTTTAAGAAGACTTTACTATTTTAAAACTGTAATTGATATTTATCATGTAACAAGGTAGTGATCATATGTGGCAAAAATCCAAGAAGGAGGAAAAAAAAGAAAACACTTAGTAGTCAAGATCATCATATATCTAGCTAATTTCCCTCAACTCGTATTTAAGACTGTCATCATAACTTTGCTGTGCTACTGGTCTCTGTCATTTTATGTTTTCTTTGCCAGCTATTTGTTCTAAAAGAGAGTAACTGGGTATTTCATGTACATTTCATCACTCCTTAATTTTTCTTCAGTGTTTTACTTAATACAAAATTAATAAGAACATATAAACCTATTATATCTGTTACAAAAGTGTTTGCATCCCTAAAGACATATGGCATCCATTAGGAAGGTTGTTGGGATAAACTGAAATTTCTTCAGAAGAGGTGATATACAAAAAAGACAGGAGATCCATGGCATCCTTTTTAGATACTCTCATTCTAATGAAGTTTACTGTAAAAATGACCACATATTCTGTTGAACCAAGTAAAAGTATTTTCAGAAAAATTTTGTTAATAGTCTATACCACTATGTCTTCTACAATGTATCTGAGTTCCATTTTCTATCTTAAAAATCTTTCTACCTTAAAGATAGAAAATCTTAAAGTAAAAAGTAATTTACATATAAAATTTACCTTCTTTTATTTATCTTAATATCTTTGTCTTCTCATAACCAATTCTAATAGGCTGATTTCCCCTTATACTTTTTTATCATTCCAATAGGAAGGAACTTTTGAGAGAAGCAAACATTGTCAGATTGGTAGAATATTCAGTAATAAATTAACCACTTATAAAATTAATCCAACTCCAGTCTGTATTAGCATTTATCAGTATGCATTTTATCAATGCACATGTAAGTAATTTCTTATGATTGTTCAAAAATCCAGGGATATAAAGCAAATACAATTCCAAACATTTGCAATGTAAAATAATCTCATTTAGAAAGATGAAGGATTTCATTAGGTTGATGAAAATGATGCTGTGGCTGCTGATGATGATGGAAGACTGGTTCAATTACAGACAAAGCCATTGACAAATGAGAATTCATAAGATATAAATCAATTAAAGACAAGAATACTGACACATTTAGGTATTAGGTACTAAAAGAGAATGATTCAAATATGAAAAGAGTAAATGAATTTCTGAGAAAAATGAATAATGCCTTTGAATCTTTTTTTTTTTTTTAAAGATTTTATTTATTTTGAGAGAAAGGGACAGAATGAGCATGCTCGCGCAAGTGGGGAGGGGCAGGTGGGTATGGAAAGATGCAGAGGTAGAAGGATAGAGAGAATCTCAGGCAGACTCCAAGTCTAGTGCACAGTCTGACACATGTTTGGGAGCTGGATCTCGTGACCCTGAGATCATGACCTGAACCTAAATCAAAAGTTGGATGCCCAACCAGCTGAGCCACCCAGGCACCCCATATCCTTGAATAATTTTCGTATAGATTAATCATTTGAGGGGGAATACTACAAAGTAAACATAAGTGAAGGACATCATGGTATAATGTGCTATAATTTTTTTGGTAGAAATTGTGAAAAAAAATTAACACTTGGGGGCGCCTGGGTGGCTCAGTGGGTTAAAGCCTCTGCCTTCGGCTCAGGTCATGATCTCAGGGTCCTGGGATCGAGCCCCGCATCGGGCTCTCTGCTCAGCGGGAAGCCTGCTTCCTCCTCTCTCTCTGCCTGCCTCTCTGCCTGCTTGTGATTTCTGTCTGTCAAATCAATAAAATATTTAAAAAAAAAAAATTAACACTTGATTCAAGAGTCAGCTTAAGATCACAGACTCTGGAACTAGACTGCTAGAGTTCCCTCTGTATTTGCCTTCTCATCTGTAAACTGTGATTAATTACAGTACTTTTCTCATTGGGTTGTTATGGAGGTTAATTGAGTTAATAAAAATAAAAGTATTCAGAATAGTGCCCGTCATGCTGTAAGTTCAATATGAGTCATTGTTATGCTTTAGCTAAGAACTAGTGAGTAGTTGCAATTTTTATTAAGATATAAAATACACATATTTTCCTATTTTTAGTTTCATCTTTCAAAAAAAAAGACCAGAATCACATTCTTTCCCCATAATTTATTATGAAATTCTATCTTTAAGTCAGTTCCTTTCAAGGCCTTTATCTACTACTAATATTCTCAAATAAAAAAACCTCCACTGTGTCATTAAAAATGCACTCTATATTTATCATCTGCTTATAATCAAAGTAACAACATAAATGGTCATTAATAGTATAATAGCTATTGCCCATTCTTCCTAAATATTTTAATGTGTTCGTAGTAACCTAACTTTATTCACGTATCTGCAAAATGTCCCTTTAACATCCCATCTTTGACTCAGATGTGGTAGGTACAGTTGGCAGACAGAAAATTCTCAAGAAATTCTCCAAGTACAGAAGGGAGATTTGACGGAGTAGCTTTATCAAAAAGAATGCCGATGGGTAGGGGCACCTGGGTGGTTCAGTCGGTTAAGCATCTGTCTTCGGCACGGGTTATAATCCCAGGGTCCTGGGATTGCGCCCCATGTCAGGGTCCCGGCTAGCAATGAGTCTGCTTCTCTCTCTCCCTCTGCCTGCTGTTGTCCCTGCTTGTGCTCTCTCTCTCTGTGTCAAATAAATAAATAAAATCTTTTTAAAAAAAGAAAAAGAATGCTGAAATGTCCACAATAGCCGAACTATGGGAAAAGCCCATGTCCATCAACAGATGAATGGATAAAGATGATGTGATTTGTGTGTGTATATATATATATATATATATATATATATATATATATATAATGCAGCCTTCAAAAATCCCCTGAAATCATGCCATTTGCAATGATGTGGATGGAACTAAAGGGTATTGTGCTAAGTGAAATAAGTCAATCAGAGAAAGACAATTATCATATGATCTCAGAGGAGGAAGGGGAAGGGAGGGAAAAATGAAACAAGATGAAACCAGAGGGGGAGACAAATCATAAGAGACTCTTAATCTCAGGAAACAAACTGAAGGTTGCTGAAGGGGAAGGTGGTGGGAGGAATGGGGTGGCTGGATGATGGACATTGGGATTGGTATGTGCTATGGTGAGTGCTGTGAATTTTCTAAGACTGATGGATCACAGACCTGCACCCCTAAAACAAATAATGCATTATATGCTTTAAAAAAAAGGAATGCTGATATGTAGAAGAGTTTTCCCCCTACAACTTGTACACATGCTGATTACACACACATGCATGCATAAGAGCACATGTCTGACATACTGAATAAAAATTTCACATCTTTTTTCTGTTTAACTAATTAACTCTCTTAATTTCATTCATTCTGTTCACTGACTTTTACTCTAACTGTACATAGTATAGTCTTTTCAAATGGTAAAGCATCTTCACTCAACACATTTTACTCAAAGTCATACCATGTTGTATTTTTGTCCAACTCTCACAATGGAGAAAAAAATGAAATATAGCGTATTAGGAATAAATTAACATATATAAATATAGTCTAATAAAAAAAAAGAAAAACAGTCCCCTGTCAAGAAGTAGCATGTATTATAAGGGAAGTAAAAACAGATCAACTTAGCACCACCATTATCAGCAAGATAGAGTAGAAACGTTATAACTAGCTCTTCAACTGATCACAAAAACACACTGAGATTTTTTTTAAAATTGAAAGGAAATTTGAGAGTTCCAATAATAATAGTTGCCAATCAAGCCCTGTACAGACTCTAAATAGGAGCCTACAGTAGCAAACCATGCATAATATTGCAATGTAGTGATGTTATTAATATTATTGCAACAGAAGCATGGCTTTATTTTTGTCTTATATTTGGTCGTAGGGAGGTGATGTATAAGACAACTCCCAGAGAGGCATTTGTAAAAGAGTTTCTTTTATTCCTGGGTGGAGTAAAAGAAATAAAAGAGGGAGAAGTGGATTTTAATTTTGCATATAAATATAAATATGTATGTGTGTGTGTGTGTAAGTTCAAGCCTGCATGTTTGAATACTTACAGGAATTGCAGACAATTTATTTCTAGTCAGGTCAGTGTAGAATAGTAGCCAGATTGCCTTGACTCTTCTCAGCATCATTACTGGAAGAAGTCATGGAAAAGCAGAAGGAAAAACTCACTTTTTTGTGTTCCAGGGAAGTGAAGGATCAGAACAGACAATACAACACATATTTCTTATTGCTTTTGCCATGTCCAAGAGAGCTGACATCTCCACATGGAATAGAATAAGGCATTCAATAACTTTCTGTTTCTATTAGAGTAGACATTCTTACCTGCCTATATTTTTGTTTCCCTTAATTTTTTTTTTAAGATTTTACTTATTTATTTGAAAGACAGAGATCACAAGTAGGCAGAGAGGCAGGCAGAGAGAGAGAGAGGAGGAAGCAGGCTCCCTGCTAAGCAGAGAGCCCGATGTGGGGCTCGATCCCAGGACCCTGAGATCATGACCTGAGCCGAAGGCAGAGTCTTAACCACTGAGCCACCCAGGCGCCCCTTGTTTCCCTTAATTTTTAATACTGATGAAATTATCTGCTATAGCATAACCACTGGTGTTTTTTTAATGTCGGCGAAGACAATGTAAATGATGATTTGTTTTAAAAAAAAAATGAACATTGAATCAAATTTGAATTTATTTGTTTTTAGTTCATAAATATATTTATTTTTATTATCTCAGAGTATTTACTTAAAGGTTATAGCTTTTCAGACATTCCTATTTGTTCCTGATATTTCCCAAAGAAATGGAGAAGTACAGAAGCAGCCTTCAAATTTTTTGCCACTTAAATCACTGTTTTAAAAAAAATTATATGAGGTTCATTTTCTCTTTTGTTTCCTTTGCCTTTGGGGACATGTCTTGAAAGAAGTTGCTGTGGCTGATGTGGAAGAGGTTACTGCCTATGTTTTCCTCTATGATGTTGATAGATTCATGCCTCACATTGAGGCCTTTTATCCGTTTCGAGTTTATCTTTGTGTATGGTGTAAGAGAATGGTCGAGTTTCATTCTTCTACATATCGCTGTCCAATTTTCCCAGCACCATTTATTGAAGAGTCTGTCTTTTTTCCACTGTATACTTTTTCCTGCTTTGTCTAAGATTATTTGACCATAGAGTTGAGGGTCCATATCTGGGCTCTCTACTCTGTTCCACTGGTCTATGTGTCTGTTTTTGTGCCAGTACCATGCAGTCTTGGTGATCACAGCTTTGTAGTAAAGCTTGAAATCAGGCAACATGATGCCCCCAGGTTTGTTTTTCTTTTTCCAACATTTCCTTGGCAATTCGGGATCTCTTCTGGTTCCTACAAATTTTAGATTTTTTATTATTTATTTGACAGAGAGAAATCACAGAGAGGCAGGCAGAGAGAGAGGAAGGGAAGCAGGCTCGCCGCTGAGCAGAGAGCCCGATGTGGGACTCGATCCCAGGACCCTGAGATCATGACCTGAGCCGAAGGCAGCGGCTTAACCCACTGAGCCACCCAGGTGCCCCTGGTTCCTACAAATTTTAGAATTGTTTGTTCCAGCTCTTTGAAAAATACCAGTGGACTTTTGATCGTATTGGCACTGAAAGTGTAGAGTGCTCTAGGCAGTCTAGACAAAAACAAAAATGAACTTTTGGGACTTCATCAAGATAAAAGGTTTCTGCACAGCAAAGGAAACAGTCAACAAAACAAAGAGACAACCCACAGAATGGGAGAAGATATTCACAAATGACACTATAGACAAAGGCCTGATATCCAAGATTTATAAAGAACTCCTCAAACTCAGCACACACAGACAGATAATCACATCAAAAAATGGGCAGAAGACATGAACAGATACTTCTCCAAAGAAGATATACATGGCGGGCGCCTGGGTGGCTCAGTGGGTTAAGCCACTGCCTTCGGCTCAGGTCATGATCTCAGGGTCCTGGGATCGAGTCCCACATCAGGCTCTCTGCTCAGCAGGGAGCCTGCTTCCCTCTCTCTCTCTCTCTCTCTCTCTGCCTGCCTCTCTACCAACTTGTGATCTCTCTCTGCCAAATAAATAAATAAAATCTTTTAAAAAAAAAAAAAAGAAGATATACATGGCTAACAGACACATGAAAAAATGTTCATCATCATTAGCCATCAGGGAGATTCAAATCAAAACCACATTGAGATACCACCTTATACCAGTTAGAATGGCCAAAATTAACAAGACAGTAAACAAGTGTTGGAGAGGATGTGGAGAAAGGGGAACCCTCTTACACTGTTGGTGGAAATGCAAGTTGGTGCAGCCACTTTGGAAAATAGTGTGGAGAATCCTTAAAAATTTTAAAAATAGAGCTACCCAAGACCCAGCAATTGCACTACTGGGTATTTACTCCAAAGACACAGATGTAGTGAAAAGAAGGGCCATCTGTATCCCAATGTTCACAGCAGCAATGGCCACAGTCACCAAACTGTGGAAAGAACCAAGATGCCCTTCAACGGACATATGGATAAAAAGATATGGTCCATATATACAATGGAGTATTATGCCTTCATCAGAAAGGATGAATACCCAACTTTTATATCAACATGAAAGGGACTGGAGGAGATTGTGCTGAGTGAAATAAGTCAAGCACAATCAATTATCATATGGTTTCACTTACTTGTGGAGCATAAGGAATAACACGGAGGACATTGGTAGATGGAGAGACGAAGTGAGCTGGGAGAAATCGGAGGGGAAGACAAACCATGAGAGACTGTGGACTCTGAAAAACAAACTGAGGGTTTTGGAGGGGAGTGGGGTAGGGGGTTGGGTGAGCCTGGTGGTGGGTATTAAGGAGGGCACGTGTTGCATGGAGTGCTGGGTGTGGTGCATAACAATGAATTTAGGAACACACACACACAAATTAAATTAAAATAAATAATAATTGGGGCACTTGGGTGGCCCAGCGGGTTATATCTCTGCCTTTGGCTCAGGTCATAGTCTCCCCGTTCTGGGATTGAGTCCTGCATTGGGCTCTCTGCTCAGCAGGGAGCCTGTTTCCCCCTCTCTCTGCCTGCCTCTTTGCCTACTTGTGATCTCTCTCTCTGTCAAATAAATAAATAAAATCTTAAAAAAAAAAAAAGGAATTATATGAGGAATGACACATACCCTTTTAGGAATCTAAAAGAAATGATTTTGTATAATTAACAATTCATTTTCTTAAAGCTTAATAAAAGAGGAGCTACTAAACAATTAATTACTCATGTTTAATTTATGACCAATTTATGCAAATGTTACTTATAATTAGAAATGTATAAGATAAGTATGTACTTCAAATTCAAATGTGGGAAGATGAGCTGTGTTATCATGCAGCTAATTCTCGGAGGCTGTTACATACCTCTTTCTTCTTTAGGGCAGCAGTGGGTGAAACCGCTTCCTAGTATTGGAGGAGGTCTGTTACACACTCCTATTATTACCAAGAAGTAGCTTAAGCAAAGAAAATCAGATTCATTCTATTTCAAGAGAGGAGAGATTTGTTCAGCCGCTGCTTCTCTAACTATGATCATATGACTGTATTTCTTTGTATTTTCAGCTTTATGTGGAGGAGATGTTCGAGGGCCTAGTGGAACAATCTTATCACCTGGTTACCCGGAATTTTATCCAAATTCTCTGAATTGTACATGGACTGTTGATGTAACTCATGGAAAAGGTAATTTGCCTCATGCAATGATAATTGGACTATCCTCTGAATTTTCATTGCATCTATTTTTTTATTTCATTGTCCTTTACAATGTCATTTTGCATGAGCAAAAACAGATCAGTACTAAAATACGCTAACACAAAATCCAGTCTGAGTAACCGCAGGAGAGGATTATATTTACTTTTCCATAGTATTAGAATATGCTTATGTATTTACCAGAATGGTAATGCAAGAGATATTTGTTTTCCTTTGGTGTATTAAAGTAACGTTGTGTGGAATTTTCATATCAACAAAATCTCAAACAGGATGGCTTTTTGTCTCTGGTATTAATGTTAAGAGGTTGATTTCAGAAGTTCATAAAAGAATAGGAAGATGATTTGAAGTGCTGAGCCAATTGAAAAGCAAACATAACATATTTATATACATTGCTTTTAACATGCTTGTGATTATTTATTATAATTATATTTTTCATATGAATGTATACCATTCAAAAATACTCATGTCTCGGTTTTCTATCAGAACTGCAGATATATCTCACGTAATTGACTGAGAGTATAAAATTATACTGTGCGTGGAGTAGATGTTAATAAATGTCTTTTAAACAACTAAATGAAAGGGTTTGTAGAACTAAATACGGTTCATTCATGTGATACAGCCAAACTAATAAATGAGCAATAGAAGTGATTAAGGCAAAACCTTAGTGGGAAAATGGTCATCCCAACATATCAAAACAAAAATGGGTTAAAATTAAATTTACCTAAAAATCTCTATGTCCTAATCTTTTTTTAAAAAAAAGAGTGAATTTAAGGGGCACCTGGGTGGCTCAGTGGGATAAGCCTCTACCTTTGGCTCAGGTCATGATCTCAGGGTCCTGGGATCAAGCCCTGCATCTAGCTTTCTGTTCAGCAGGGAGCCCGCTTCCCCCTCTCTCTGCCTGCCTCTGCCAAGGTGTGATTTCTTTCTCTCTTTCTCTCTCTCTGTGTGTAAAATAAATAAATAAAATCTTTTAAAAAGGTTAAAAAAATTTTAAAAAGAGTGAATTTATTCATTTTAAAAACTGCTTTCGAGATTTTCTTTTAGCTCTGTTAAATCATTCCTGTCACTTTTTACTATCATATCGTACTTATTGATTTTACTATAGAAAATCTTTTAAAAGATCCTAGCAAGGAAAAGATGCTATTGCAATTTTTAAAATTGAAGCTTATGTTTAATACACTTGAAATCACTGCATTCTCACAAATGAAGTTTGCCTTTATTAAAATTATACATCATTTTATTGAGGGTGAGGATTATATTGGAGTTATTATTATAATGAAATTAAATATTGTCAAGAAAAGAATGTTAAAATGAGTATTCTGGTATTGAACAGAAGGAATGAAGTAGAAGACTTTGTAAATTGTGGATTTTGTTCTTCTCCGTAATATAAGACGTCTTTGCTGGAAGTTAACCAGAGCAACCTATTATTCCAGTGTGCAGTGGATTAATGGAGTTTAAAATAAGCTTTCTTGTATTATACAATAAAATGGAGGGCTACACACTGCTTGCTATGTAAACAGAGGTTTAATTAACACTTAAGATTTTGCATCTTCACAGGTTGCAAGTGTTAATTAAATCTGTATTTACATGGCAAGAAATGCAGATTTAGATGCTTTTCTTTAAGAGCCAACAACTGTTCCAAAGTACAACCAAAGTTATGTGAAAGATAATCTCTTAAAGTTGGGAGAAATTGTCAAGGTAACACAGTCCAACCTCACCCAGCACACCAGTTTCTTTCTGTAGTGTTCCAGAAATATAATAAACTGGCCTGATATTGATACTTAAGTTGACGGCAAACTTATTCCTTGGGAAAACGTGCTCGATTTTTGTATGATTGTAATTGTTTGAAAATTGAAAATTATTCTGCAACTATTATCCGTGCTCTGCCCTCTGAAGTTAGATAAAACAAACAAACAAAAACAACCTAATTCTTTCTCCACCTTAACTCTTCAATGTACCAAGTCACTACTCTGTGTCCATCATGCCTTTCATGTCTGCTACCTCCAGTCCCTTATCCCAGGTTTTTGTCCCAGACGGATCACCTCAGTTCTATCTGTTCGTTATTGTAAGATATTTCCATTCTAACCACCTTTCTCTGGATGTATTCCAGTGTATTGCTATCGAGGGATATTAATAGCCTTCTAGAGTGTATTTTCCCAACACAAAACACAGTATGGCATTATTTAACTCCACAAAGTATTTCGATTAGTGAAGCCTGTGCATATTAACTTTTTTGCCATCATGTCATAGCACTAATTTAAAGTACAGTAAGCCCTGGGGCGCCTGGGTGGCTCAGTGGATTAAGCCGCTGCCTTCGGCTCAGGTCATGATCTCAGGGTCCTGGGATCGAGCCCCGCATCGGGCTCTCTGCTCCGCAGGGAGCCTGCTTCCTCCTCTCTCTCTGCCTGCCTCTCTGCCTACTTGTGATCTCTCTCTCTGTCAAATAAATAAATAAAATCTTTAAAAAAAAAAAAAAAAAGTACAGTAAGCCCAAATCCTATAATACTATATTTGTGCAGTTGATTTTTTTTATCTTCAGTGCAAGACTTTTCTTTCTTTTTTTTTGAGAGTTGATGTTATCAAGAATCAGTGGACCTTTCTGATGCCTTGTGAAGTAGTGTAGGTGTTAACTTGCATTTTATAGACAAGAATCTGAAGTCACTAGAGGTTATTTATTTGCACTCAAAGCCACAGTACCTGTGAAGATTGGACAAAGAACTTGAATTTACGTCCTATGACTACACACCAAGTACTCTTTTTCTGAAACCACATTTCCTCCCTACCTATATCTACATATTTCATTGTCAGGTCTGTGTCTTCACCATGACTCTCCATTATCCTGCTTTTTACTTCTTTGTTTGCTGTTTATTTTGCTTACATCTCTGCTAATTACTTACCCCTGAATTGACACTTTAACCTTTATCCTGATTCAATAGCTATAGAACAGTTCAGGTTTTTATATTTAAACCCTTTTATATTTTCTCATATTAATTTTTATCTTTAATTTTTGTGAGATTATTTTGAAACAATTTACATTTCATTTATATTTACATATACAGTCAGAATTTTCTTAAATAAACATGATCACCAAGACTTTATGGGTGTATAAAAATCTTAATAGAACAGATCTAAATATTTAAATATTTAAGATCTAAGAAACTTCAAATAAACCATCAGTAACCTCTTCACCACTTAACCCTAAATCAGGGTGTTTGAATGCATACAGTTGTTTCAAATTCTATTAACTATAGGATCATCCTGCCTATATCCCTCCTTGTTTATGATGATACCAGAAGAGATTTTCCTTAAACACATTGCAGAAATCACGATGTTAATTATATGTTTGAGTATCCTAGAGATCTGGGTGGAGGGGACTACATTAAAAATAGAACAAAAGGCCTTGGGCTTTTGAAGGTGGAATTGTCCTTTGATAATGCATAGTCTAGTCCAATCCTATAAATTTAAAGATCAGAAAAAAGACTCACGAGTCTCCGTGTCATAGTTGATTACAATTGAAACCTAGATGTTCAGGATATTTTTTACTTTAAGCCCAAGTCTGTTCACATATATCTGGAACAGTAATTGCCTTCATAGGGCTTCCTGAATGATTGTTTTTATGAGAAGATACCGAGATGTTGAAACCACTTTTTCTCACTATTCCTCAAATACCCACTGCCCTGTTAAGACTGTGTGTCCTTACCCATATGCCCCTTCTTCCTGAAATGTCTATTCTGGAGCTGCTTCTCCACAAAATTCTGCTCTGTTTTGAAGCTCATTTCCGGCAGAAGCCTCTGCTGACTCCTTTAACAAGTGGGTTACTTCTATTTCTATGCTTCTGTGTACTGTCTTGTCTGTATATCCTGTATATATTGTCTGGTATACTGACTTAATCACTTTCAGAGCACTTAGCAGAATGTTTGAACTGTTGGCTTAGGTGTGCTTTCCCTAAGATAGAATAGGAATTATTTAGTCTTCTAAATCTTTATATTCATAATGCCTAGAGTACAGTAGGTTCTTAGTATTATTTCCTTACTTAAATTCATTGACCTTTAGCAGAATTTTGAAGATATCACACTGTTGTGAAGTAGAGAAAACAGAGAAAACAGATTTTATTGTTTAAACCATAATCTGATAAACAGAAGTTTGCTTTTATAAAGTAGTTGTCTAGGACTGAGTAACATGGGGAAAAAAAAATCACTAGGCGTGTTGGACAATAACAATAGCTAACAGCTGCTGAGGGCTTCTTCTGTGCAAAGCACTGGGCCAAGTCATCCCCCCATATATAATCTCATTTAAACTTAATAATCACCCCCAGAAACTCATTTTATAAGTGAAGAAAGTAAGACTTGGAAAAGACAATGTTATATTCAACAGCAGTCTTCTTAGCACCGTGATCTAACAGAATTTTTAATTTCCCCACATATTAATTCAGTGTATATCAGAATAAATGCATTTTTCTAAAAATATATAAAATATATGCAGAACAACATTTTTCTTATGTTTCCATCTACTCTCTTATTCTCTACTTTTTGTTTGCTTTATTATATAATAAAAATCAAATTGACTTACCTGAATTTCCACTTTTATGTTGCTTTGTAAACTTAGATAGCAGTTAATCTAGATGACAGAGCATCTTCTCTTTGCCATATCTACACCCCATTCTTACTTGCATCTGGCTAGTGTCAATTACCACTTTTATACTAAAGAACATTTGAAAAACTGACTCAATTTCTGGACTCCTTCAAAAGGGCTCTTATATTCCTGCTCACTGTAGAGAGGAAAAAAAAAACAACTCACATTTTGAAAAAGTTTGAAAATTGTACTTTTGTACATTTCTAATCTTTCCAAGTCCAAATCACTGGTCCATTATTGCAGTAATAATCTTGTCTTATAATTGCTTATGTTTTCAGTGTATTTGTTTGGTTTCGTTTTATGTCTTTTGTTTGCTTCCTTCTTAAAAAAACAATGCCGATTTGAAAGATTTCAATGAATAATGTTAAAGAATGTTACTTATTATGCTCTGGGCTTTCTTATTAATGTAATAAATATTTAATGATTTTTTTTTTTGTTAAGTTGAAAAAAAGCACTTCAGGGGAAAAATGAATGTGGTAGTCTGTATACAGACTATGTTTCACTTTCCTACAGTATGAGAGGTGTAGGTGCATGTGTGTGTGTGTGTGTGTGTGTAATTGTGTGTAATTATTAGTCTTTAACATCTGTACTAGACAACATCATTAAAAACTCATGTGAGGGCGCCTGGGTGGCTCAGTGGGTTAAGCCGCTGCCTTCGGCTCAGGTCATGATCTCAGGGTCCTGAGATCGAGTCCCGCATCGGGCTCTCTGCTCAGCAGGGAGCCTGCTTCCCCCTCTCTCTCTCTCTGCCTGCCTCTCTATCTACTTGTGATCTCTCTCTGTCAAATAAATAAATAAAATCTTAAAAAAAAATATCACAACACTTTGTGTAAAATTAAGAAAAAAAAAAAAAAAAACCTCATGTGAGATGAGGTACCTGGGTGGCTCAGTCAGTTAAGAGTCTGCCTTCTTCTCAGATCATGGTCCTGAGCTTGTGGGCGCCCAGTTTTGAGCCCCATGTTGGGCTCTCTGCTCAATGGGGAGTCTACTTCTCCCTCTGACTCTCCTCTCTCTTTTGCTCTCTCGCACTCACAGCCTCTCTCTCCCAAATAAATAAGTAAAATCTTAAAAACAAAATGAAACAAAAAACACCTCATGGGAGATAACAATGCAATGCCACACCAGAATGGAACAAATGAAAAAAAAAAAAATTTTAAATAAAAAAGCATTGACAAAGATATAAACCAACTAGATTTTGCAATGGAAATATAAACTGGCACAGCCACTTTGTAAAGCAGTATCTATTAAAGCTACTGTTAATGACCTATAATGGGTCTTGACCCAGTAATTCCACTCCTAGATATTCCCCAACAGAAATACAGTCTTCTGGGCACCTGGGTGGCTCAATGGGTTAAACCCTCTGCCTTCGGCACATGTCATGATCTCAGGGTCCTGGGATCAAGCCCCACATCAGGCTCTCTGCTCAGTGGGGAACCTGCTTCCCCCTCTCTCTCTGCCTGCCTCTCTGGCTACTTGTGATCGCTGTCAAATAAATAAATTAGATTTAAAAAAAAAGAAATATAGAGTTTTCAAGACATACTTGAATACTCATGGCACCATCTACATTCATGCTAAAACACAAAGTACCTGAGTGTTCATCAAATGTTGAACAGATACATGAATGTTGTGTATTTGCAAAATGAAATGCTATACCATATATCACTGAAAATAAACAACTGACAACCACCCACAAAACCAGAGATTGATCTCACATACCTAATTCTGAGTAAAACTCAGACCATACAGAGTATATGCCATATAATTCCATTTATAAACTACAAAACATTTACATAAGGTAGAAAAATTAACCTGTGCTACTAGAATTTGAGCAAGTGGTTACCTTTGGCATAGTGAAAAATAACAAAGTTTCAAAAAAGAGACTCTGCTCTCTGTAATGTTTATCTATTGATTCGATTCTGTTTGCAAAGATAATTTTCTTTGTGAAATTTCAACAATCTGAACAATTATATGCACAATTTTCAATATAGACACAGGTTGAAGTGTCTGAAAAATAATCATTACGTTTATTTAAAAGTCCCTCCCTATTCCTGCTTTATATTTCTCTTCTAGAGTTAAGCATTTTTGGAAGTTGGTTGTTATATTACAAGCAAAGTTTTTGTATTTGAGGAGATTGTAGAAGGAAATGAAGGAGGCATGTCAAATGTTTACCAGAAAGCTGCACCGTTATTATAAATAAAGTATATTAATTTTCCTTGAAATTTTCAGAAAACTCAGGTGATATCTTTTCAGGCATTGATTTTTAATTTTATTTCCAACCCGTTTCCACAATATGACTTGCTACGTGACTTCTAAGGAAGCCGGAGGGAAAAAAATAGAAAAAATTTTATTAGATGGCGCATTTGGAATATTTTATAGAAGTGCTTTTCATTTCCAGAGAATTTAATTACAAGGAGAGTCCTGGTTTTAGTTACTTTGGTAACTTTCTGTGTTTTACAGATGCACTTTGTGAGTCTAATTTTTTTTCTTTTTCTTAATAGGTGTGCAGTTCAACTTTCACACCTTCCATTTGGAAGATCATCACGACTATTTACTGATCACTGAAAATGGTAGTTTTACCCAACCACTGGCACGACTTACGGGTTCAGAACTTCCTTCAACAATCAATGCTGGTCTCTATGGAAATTTCAGAGCTCAACTGCGCTTCATTTCCGATTTTTCAATATCATATGAAGGATTCAATATTACATTCTCTGGTAAGAAAATAAACTAAAAAAGCTTTAGTTTAAAAAAATCCAATTTTTAATTTTTTTTAGATTTTGTTTCTTTGTCAGAGAGAGGGGTGAAGAGTGAGAGCAAGCGCGGGCACAGGCCCGTGCACAAACAGGGGCAGGGGCAGAGAAAGAAGCAAGCTCCTTCCTCAGCTCCTTGATGTGGGACTCAATCCCAGGACCTTGGGATCATGACCTGAGCCAAAGGCAGATGCTTAAGCAATCGAGCCACCCAGGCATCCCAGAAAAGGTCAATTTTTAAAGTATGACAAAACAGAGAGGGAAAAATAACAGAAAAGATGAAAAAAATACCTGTTATCCAAAATAAATACCTGTTAACCAATTTTAAGGAAAGTTTGAAATACCTTGAAGATTGTCTATAGTAGTACATTAAAGGGAACCTTTAAACAAAAGCAAAAAATAAACAAATTTTTAAAAACCTATTCTAAGTAACAGAGGGCAAAACTAGCTAAAATGCTTACTGAACTTAAAATGGAAATTCAAAGCTGTATTTTAAAGTTTTAATTAAACTCAAATGAATGTGACCTAGTGAAAT
Source organism: Meles meles (assembly GCF_922984935.1). Taxonomy (NCBI): domain Eukaryota; kingdom Metazoa; phylum Chordata; class Mammalia; order Carnivora; family Mustelidae; genus Meles; species Meles meles. The sequence continues at coordinate 26,484,919 of NC_060066.1, forward strand.
TCTAGCTTTATGTGTCTTGGAAAAAGCATAGTTTAGAGGTAAGATTAAGGTAAACTTAATTTACTAATTTGGAAATAGATGATCTGGAAAAAATTAATGTAGTTATCTTCTATTCTAGAATAACCTCATCTAGACACAACATTATAATTTGGATTCCAGGGAAAAAAAACATTTATACAACCAAAGTGAATAAAAAGTTTTTGTTTCAGTTAGAGTTCTGGTTTCTAGATGAATGGAATAGGCACATAATTATTTCTTAATACAGAAACAAATTAATAAGTAAATCTTATGTCTACTTGCTAACATTAAAATTATGTTATAATTATATGTATTTATTTCTATATAACATATATATACATATATGTATAAAATCATACAAAAGCTACCCTTGTTTTCAGATCTTACTCTAGTATTTCCATGGAAATACTTGTCTTCTGAAATAATGAGTAGCATATAAGCATAATCAGTTTTAACCTAGAATGTTAAAAGTATATCCAAATAAATTTTTTAAACAAAAAATAATAACTCATCAACATGGAACAATCCCTTTTGTCCTCCATTGCAATTACAAGGTAAGTGTATACTCTGAGCACAGTTTTAGCTAAGCTACTTCTTCTTAGGATGGCATATAAATTATAATATTGTTTAATCAACTGTACTCTCTTACACCCTGAAGGGCGTTTAGGTGTTCATTTTCATAGTGTTCGTTCATTGCTTGGGGAAATTTTCTTGTATAAATCTATCATGTAACAATTTTCAGCGTGTGGGCACTTCAGTTTTACATAAACCATTCCTTGAAGTTGTGAGTTTTTCAGAATATGGACTAATTGAACTCCTTGTAGATGAGGGGCACAAGAGCCTTTGTTATTTAGATTAAAACCATTAAGTAAAATGCATTTCTAAAGTGCAAATGATTTCATCTGAGACGTTATTTGTGTTTGAAAATATGCATCTCTTATGCTATTATTATAAGTCAAAATTGGTGAAATGGAAATGTTTCTAAAGCAGAAGAAAGAATATGAGATAAATAGCTACATTTTCAATTTATCACTCAGAAGGTGACATTTTCTCATCTACATTGAATTTCATACATAAAAGTACTCATTAAGCTACTTCATCTTTCACAAAAGAAGAAGAGTATCTGTGTCATTAGTATGTTCCCATAATTATACAATATCGTCACTTTTTAAATGTCTAAGCCCAATAGCATCCAGTTTGCAAACAATAGCAAAATGCCCTTCAAAGTGAATATTATCATTTTCTTTGTCCTCCTCTCCATGTCATTTACAGAATATAACCTCGAACCTTGTGAAGACCCTGGAATTCCTCAATATGGTAACCGAATTGGGTTCAACTTTGGGGTTGGTGACACTCTGACCTTCTCGTGCTCATCAGGTTATCGACTAGAAGGGGCGTCAGAGATCATCTGTCTTGGTGGTGGCCGACGAGTGTGGAGTGCACCTCTGCCAAGGTGTGTGGGTACGTGGTCAGCTGCTTTCATTTGCTTGTATGTGTAGTCACTGTCCATGGAGTTGCATGGTTATACACCCCTTGTTCTTTTATAATCTGTTGAATTTCTTCATTTATTTCATGTTAGTTATTTCAATTTTTTTTTCCACTTGGCAATACGGTGTACCTCAATTAACTTTTCAACTGCTCCATTTAAGCAACCATGCTTCTAAATTTCTTTTCAGATGATGGGAATAAGGAATATCTATCTATCTATCTATCTATCTATCTATCTATCTATATATATATAAAATAGATGATAGCTAGTTAGATAGATAATCATATTTTCAGAGCTTACAGAAAGTTATATTCTTATATTCTGTTGATAGATGATTTCCCATGACTTGTGATTGAAGTTTTAGAAATATTTTATAATTTAGGATTCACATTTATGAAAGATAACAAAGGAAGAAAATGTATCAAATAAATGATGGGTAATTTAAAGGCTATCAAGGCATGTATTGACTCAAATGTATAATCAATAAAAATGGATCTATTATGATAGATGAATTAAGGTGGTAATCCATTTTATGTTGTGAAATAAAGAATGGCAGTAATTAAAGTGTTGCAAGTTTGGAGACACCAACTCAGCCTTTGGAAAGAGTGTTTAAGCTGATAAAAAGAAAAAAAAATCTATAGGAAAATGAAGGACTTTTGATTAGGACTTAAGTGATTTCCTATTCAAAGTAGGAAATAAGGAGGCAAAAATTTCTTCAGGTCATTAGCCATTCAGTGGTTGTCAGTACTTGTTTTTATGACAGAACAAGATACAAATGGTCATTTTATAATTATTTCATAAAGCTGTTAAAACTCTCAAAAGCATTTAATTTGGATTTACTTTAATTGTAAATGTAATTATAGGTCACAAATCTGTGTAAGTTTAATATGCTACAAAATCAGGCAACTTGTTAGAGATTTGATCTGTGGTTCAAGACCTTGTCTTTTCTATGGAGGCAAAATGCCCTGTAGAAGAAAATGAGAATGAGCAGGATGCCCTCTGTGACTTACTCAATATATTATCCAGTATATAAAATGTGGGTATTCCTGTGGATCCCCAAATCAAGTAAAAAAATATGATCTTTCAGGTTAATGTGGGTCTGAAGGCTTTTATAGCGATGAGATTGTTTTCACAGCCTCTGTGGGTTATATAACGGACAGGATGATATATAACAGATGAAATTTCTTTTTAAAATCCTAGGCTTTTATAGAAATAGCACAAGCAACCACAGAGGCTTGAAGTTGGGAGGTGATGAGCAATCACACTCTCAGAGCATCTTTTTCAGGAAGCTATATAGAACACAATTTTTCTGGGGTTTTTGTTTTGTTTGTATTTTTTCTTTCTTTGTATAGCCCAATTTCGAATTCCCCTCTTTCCCTGAATTGCCCCCATTTGCATTTTTGCTTGATGTACGCATGCATTTTCAAAGCCCAGTTAATGAGAACCTTGGGAGTGGTTCAAGGGAGGCCTTTTGAGTGTTTGGGTTTAGATGGGGGCCACTTATTATATGTTGTTGCGTTAATTTGTTTTTCTAAACTTGACTTTTCTCTTCTGTAAACTGGTTACAGTAATAGTACCTACTTCATTGTTATGAGTTAGTTATGAGGATTAAGCTAAATAGCCATGCCTTTCATACCTAATATAATCCCTGGAATATAGGAAGAATTCAGAATTTAATTGTTATTAAAACTCATAATGAGTACATTCTGGCATCTATCCAGCCTATCAATCTAGTAGGGAATGCATTCTATTTTATAGAATATATTTTATTCTATAAATTTATTCTATAAAATTTATATATTATAGAATATATTTTATATTCTATTTTATTTTGCAGTAGGGAATGAATTCTATTTTATAAAACACTAGCACTGATGAGGATCTACTAGGTGCTCTCATATATAGTTATCTCATTTAATCCTTACTCTAATCCTGTTGTTACCTAACCCCCCACAACCACCATTTTTCATCAGAAGAATCTGAGCCTTAGAGATTTTAAATAACTTGCCCAAGATCATGAAGGTTTTAAGTGGCATAACCATGATTTGTATGAGGTTTTTCATATTTCAAAACACAGCTTTTCCTCACTAGATGGTTTTTATCTCAGGTCTAAGGGAAGGTGAATCTCGAAGGATAATATTTTCTCTCAAAGTACCAAATACATACCAGGCTGTTATATGGATTAAGAAATTGTTTGCATGTAGATTTTTAAGGTTTAGTTCTTAAATAAATTTTAATAGATTTATGAAAATCTGAATGGAAAAAAAAAACACTTTTTTTTTTCATCAAAGTATTTCTTTCAGACTAGGTTTATTTGTGCCTAAATCTTTAATGAGAGAATGAAATAAAATCACCCCATGGGCAAATTTAGAAAGCAAATTATTGCCATGGGAATATTTTCCCCATTTTCAAATTAGCTGTGCTTGCTTTCAAGTTTATTGAAATTTACAATTAAGACGCTTGACTTTAATAAATTCTTTGGTAGGTATACATTTAAGTGACCAGATTCAGAGAAATATTCTTTCAAATGCAATGACTCTTAACTTCTCCAGTTTCCTTTAAATTTTTCTTCACTACTCTGCCTATGCTTTAAAACAAATGTGTTCCTTTTGTATTTCTGCTTCCGTGTATGCATATGTATATATTTCTTATTTTGTTATCTTTTCAAAGTTCACAATCTTTAGTCATATAAAATGCAAATTATTTATAAGCATTCATATGAACAGACCCAATTTTAGCAATGCTAGTTTATTTGGACAGTTTTAATTTCTTGTTAGATTTTTTTGTACTTTTCACTTTTTGTATCTCTCATGCCAATTCTCTAGTCCATACTTGCTTAAAAACCATCATTTAGCCCTTAGCATTACCAACTTTGTAGAAAGCTTATGTTATACATAGTGGCCAAATTATCAGTAGATTGTATTCCAAAAGTTTGCTTCTGTTTCAGTTTCTTGGAATCTAGATGGTCTTTCCCTGGCACAAGGTTGCAAACGATGGATACATTCCCAGAACAAACCATAGATGAGGTTTTAAATTTTATGTCAAGTGTAAAGCTAATACTAACATTTACCAAAATAACTTTTGTATACATAGGTTCTTACATAGGTTATATAAGAATGTGTCCGACTCTGGACAATAAGGCAACTGATATCAAAACTAATTATAGAAATTTTTTGTTTATATATGTTTAATTTTGACTCTCTTTAGTATATAAATTGGTTGGTATCTTTCAGTTTCTGTTGGTAGAATTTGGTGAAAATTATCTTAATTCTGGATTTTAGACAAGTAATAAATAACATTTTCATTGAAACAATTTTTCTGAGTAACTACTGCATTTATGTTTAAAGGTAATATTTTAACAAACTATTAAAATACTGTAACAGCAAAATATGGTCTTTACAATCTAGAAAGGATCGTATCATGTAGAGTCTTATTCCAAAAATCCATCAACGCTGTGAAAGTACATTTAGCATAACTGTTTTATCAGTGAAGTGACACTGTCTATAAAAAACACAAACTTAGGAGCAGAGCCATGACTGTCACAATGTTCTGAGTCCCAGGCTTGTGCTCCATTCAGAATAGCACACTGCTGTCTTTGACTGGAGGTTTTAATAATGTTGGGAGGAAATCTGGTCTTCATTATAGTTGATACATGGCTTCAAAGAACTCCTTATGTTGTCCTCTATTTTAATCAGAGGAAACTTCTTTGACCACTACCCATTTATCAGTGATTACTTAAGTGCAGGGAAATTTGTCGAGCAAGAGAAGAATCTTGATAGAAACTCAGAGGATAAATCTCGGAAGCAGGGATTTTTCTCCCCAGGAGGTGGCCTCCATTGCAGGCACATAGTTAATGCTTACACTCCAGCCTTTTTTAAGCCAACCTTTGCGAAGTTGTTCAGATCTCTTTCCCACCAGGTTTTCTCAAATGTAAAATATTGATAATCATATTTATGGTACAAGATATTTTATAGCTCTAAGCAATGAAAGACATGTAAATCACCTAATGCACTGCTCAACACAAGACACTTGCTCAACAAACCTCAGTCTCTTTCTCATACATGCAATTCTCTCCATAAACATATATCCAGTTATCTTAAGGACTATGACAGCTAAGAGTTGTGAGGATTGGTTTTTACCAACCAGCAGGAGAGGAAAGAGAAGAGAAGGAGATGAAAAAGTGTAATGTGTTATCAGTAGCTAAGTATTTTATACATATAATCTTATTTCCTACTTAATGATCAAGAAGAAATTTTTCTCTTAAAAACAAACACATACCTATAACTATGTTTTATATTTTGGAAGAAATAAAAATAATCAGCAGATAAAATGATATTTCAGTGAAGATATTTTATATTTAAGTGATTATCCTGGAGAGCTGTGTTTCTATGGAAATGGATAATCTGGTCATCTTTTTAAATGGCCAAAAGCAAAACAAAACAAAACAAACAAATGTATAAATACATATATACATATATATATGTATATATGTATATATATATATATATATATATATATATATATTACCTTGAAAATAAGAAACACTGCTCTGTTTTTGGCCAAGAAGTGAGTATCTGATTTTCGTTACTAAAGTTTACAATACAAAAAACATTGGTATTCCCATTGTCATCTTTCTAAATCAAGAAAAAACTTGTATATCTGTATTCAGCCTCCAAATATACCAGAAATCATGCCAGGTCATGTTGCAGACAAACAAGGAGCTAATGAAAGAATGTATTGTTTTGGAAAGTAGATTAGCAAGTTCAGTGTTAGTAATGACTTGCCTTTAGGCAGGAGTCCACACATTTTAGGAAGCCCACACATTTTGAAGTCGATTTAAAAACATTAATTCATTCATCCTCATAGTCCCCCATTTAACACATCTATTTCTGTTTCTAATTTTACATGTCATTGATTTTTTTTATAGGACCTTGGACAAGTAACAACATCTGTCTTTAATCATAAGTCAAATGAGAAAAATGATAACTCTGTATTATACTTCTACACATTTTTCTCACTTTTATGACTTTTTAGATGATATATGCTGATTGTTATTTAGTTTAAAGATTAATGTTAACAATAAGGGAAAGAGGGGGCAGCATATACAGGACCTCTGTACTGTCACTGTAACATCTCTGTAAATCTAGAACAATCTTAACATTAAAAAAAATTAAAAAAATTAAAAAATAAAAGAGGAAAATACATTTGAAGAGCTAATTTATCTTTGAACAAATGCTGTATATTTCATGTCAGTCTCCAATCTTCTATGCTGAAATTATATATCAAAGATCACTGATTTACCAAGTTAGTCAGGACTGTAGATATATAACCATGTAGAAAGCAAATTAGTATTAAGAGGCCTGCGTTGCTCTCAGATGCTACAAGTAATTTTCTGTACTTCTCTATTCTAGAAAGAATGGTGCCAATATGTGTTCTACTCAACCCAAATATATTTCTTATAAAGATAACAGAAAATATTAGATAGAAAAGTGCTCTAATAAATTATATACACAAATGTATATTTATTATTTTTCTTGTATAATTATAACTGGGTGCATTGATTTGATTTGACAGTGTAAAAATCCGTAATAGTAACTTATACCTGCTCATGCTTTATAGTTTGCTTTTGTTTGTTGGTTTTTGAGTTTTTTGCTTGTGACCTTACAAAGTAAGCGAAGATGGTATTATTGCTGTTTAACAGCTAAGAAAATGCTGCTTGGAAAGATTATAATTAATGAGTTATGCCAGGAACCAAGTCTTGAATTTTTAGACCAGTGCTGTGATATTCCAGGTGGAATTTCTTTCTTTATTATTTTATTTACTGATGTACTAGTTTGGCCTATGACTTTTTTTTTTTTTTTTAAATAGAACAGACTGGGGGTGAGCAATCTTTCTTCTATAAAGTCCAGGCAGTAAGTATTTTGGGATTTATACCTTGTGGTCCCAACTACTAAACTGCCATTGTGTCCTAAAAGCAGCAATAGATATGAGTGAACAGGTGTGTCTGTGTTCTAGTAGAACTTTATTTGCAAAAGAAGGCAACAAGCTCAATGTGGCCCTAGGGCCCTAGTCTGCTAACATTTGCAACAGACTGATCAAGCCTATCCAATTTACATAACCCCTTTGCATTTGGGAATTTACTAGTCATTCACCTCAAAGGAAAGAAAAAAAGTTCTTTACCTATTCTCTAGTTTTTTTAAATATTGGGCTCTGTTTATTAAAGTAGCACATAACTTACTTATTTCTTTTTTTTTTCTTTTTTAAGATTTTATTTATTTGACAGACAAAGATCACAAGTAGGCAGAGAGGCAGGCAGGGAGAGAAGAGGAAGCAGGCTCCCTGCCAAGCAGAGAGCCTGGTGCGGGACTCGATCCCAGGACCCCGGGACCATGACCTGAGCTGAAGGCAGAGGCTTTAACCCACTGAGCCACCCAGGCGCCCCAACTTACTTATTTCTAAGAGAAAAAAATTTCTCATGTTTTTACAGAAAGAGTATCAGGATGGTGTGTGTGTGTGAACACTGATGTAATTTCTGGATAACATAAGACCATCTCCAAAACCTTCCAGATACCCAGATCTCTTCTGTGTACCAAGTCTGCATTCCCAGCTGTACACTGGACCTCTCCATATGGATGTCCTCCCACAGGCACATCGACTTCACATGCCAAACAGAACTCATTAGCTCCTCAGCCAAAGCAGCTCTTCCTTCTGCACTCTTTATTTCAGTTATGGCATCATTCTCAGCCAACCATCCAAGCTAGAAATTGTGTCATCTTTCACCACCCCCTCTCTTTCTCCCTATCCGTTTTGAAATAGTCACAAAGACCTACCACCTAAAGCTATTGCTCAGATTTACCACCATTTCTGTTTTCACTACCTTTATGTTTGTGCAGCTCTCATTGGTCCTCATACAGATTAGCACAATAGCATAATGATAATAATGTGTGCTAGGCATTGTGCTGAGTTATATATATTTTCTCCTTTTGCATATTCCTTTTAAAAATCATTTGAGTGAGCTTTATTTTCCCATTTATGAAGTAGCTAGATTAATTGCCTAACTTGATAAAGACCTTAAAATCAGCTCTTTCTGATTCCAGGGCTCATGTCTTCACAATTACATGTGTCATTCCACTGTATTATTTTCTTTCTTCTAGTTGGATTTTCTGTTTCCAAATTTCATCTAATGTTCTTCAGTAACAATGCTAGTTATAGCTGCTTTTTACTGATAAATAACATATTATCACAAATTTAGCAGCTTAAAACAACATATTTGCTTTCTTATGGCTTCTGTGGGTGGAAAGTCTTGGCACAGCTGAATCGGTCCTCTTTTTAGGGTCTCAAGAGCTGCATTCACGGTATTGACTGAGTTCTGACCTGAGGTTCAGGACCCCTTTTTCAAATGCACAAGGTTACTGGATGTAAGCATTTCACTGCAGGTATAGAACTGAAAGTTTCAGTTCTTTGCTCAGTTTCTATAGGCTATCTACAGTTCCTTGCCATGTCAACAAGGACAGTTCCTCCAGTGAGTCATAACAAGATTAAGTTTTACATAAAGAAATATAGCCACAGGAGTAATGAGAAGCAAGTTCCTACTTAACTCAAGGGAAGGAATTGCACTAAAGCACAAATAATACCAGAAGATGGGCATCAAGGGAGGCTTACTGTAAAGTCTGTTGAAACCAGTTATCCTTAGAAACACCAGACCATGTCCGTTCCCTGCTTAAATCACTAACTGGTTTCCTATCACCTATTGGATGAAATTGAAATGCCTTAAGTCCTTTCTTAGGTTGGCCTTAGTGTCTCCTGTAGTCATCCCCTGTATGCATTCTAGAATACAGCAATGCAATGCTGCATGCCATTACCAAAGATGCCAAGCACTTTCTCCACTTAAAGTTGTTAAGAGCCTAACGCATTCAAATCATCGATCTTTCACTTGTATTGGCACAAGCAAATTTATTTCTAAGAAGGTACGTGCAAGGGTATAGTGAAAAAACACTGGAAGTGTTCTATAGTAGCTGAAGAGGCTTTGCATTTTAATCTGTTGAACTTCCATTCCTATCATCCTACCGTAGATCAAGACATCATTATCTATCATAACTTACCTGAATCATTGTAACAGCCCAAGCAGACTCTAGTCTTCATTCTTGTCCCCCTTCCCCAAACCAAACATTAGATTCAGAATGAACTTCCTATGATACAAAATTAATGATGTCGGGGTGCCTGGGTGGCTCAGTGGGTTAAAGCCTCTGCCTTCAGCTCAGGTCATGATCCCAGAGTCCTGGGATCGAGCCCCGCATCGGGCTCTCTGCTCAGTAGGGAGCTTGCTTCCTCCTCTCTCTCTGCCTGCCTCTCTGCCTACTTGTGATCTCTCTCTCTGTCAAATAAATAAATAAAAATCTTAAAAAAAAAATTGATGATGTCACTCTCTCACTTAAAATTCTTCCATTGTTCTCCATTCCCCTTAAAATAGATTCTGAATATTATCCTCTTCCCTCTACCCTCATTGGCCTAACCAGTTTATTCTTCAGACACACTTTATCTCTCCATCCTGATATGAAACCTTCCTGACCTTCAAAGTATGTGTTACATGCCCTCACTACAGGTTTCATGAGCTTTTCTTGCATTTCCCCTTTCTAGGTTTCATAATGTTGTATTGAATTACTTTTTTTTATCTACAGAGTGTTTAGCATATAGAAAGCTTTCAGTAAATTTGTTGAGTTGATAAAGAAATGAATATATAATAGCCAAAACTCCTTTTTTTTTTTTTTTTTTTTACATTTTCAACTTTAATTTATATGAACAAAGTACTACTTCAGAGGTACTGTTTTTGGCCTAACACAAATAATGGACTATAACTGTTATTTCAGCCTGGGCCATCACATTGGTTTTAAGTCTATAAATCATTTGCTATGTAGATGTTAACACATAACCCCTCAAGTTTAATAAGTAAATCAACCATTCAACCAACAATGAGGGTGCCTGAAAAGACTACTAAGGGGAGTCTTATAAGTATGATAAAACAATCAAAAAATTCAAAAAACTGAAAATGGGAGGAAATGTTGAATCATGTATGTGTATATGAAATAAATCATTCCTCAATATGTGGTGAAATTCAGAGTTCAAGAAAGGAAGGAGCTGACAATTTTTTTTCAGCAAAATGAAAAGGCAGAAAAAATGTGCCTGATAGAAACTAAGCATCTACAAGAATGAAAAGAACCAATGCACATGTCCTATTTAACAGAACTGCATAGAGGACTGTGAACTTAAAACTTTTCTAATGCTTTTGGGATTTGTAAACAAACAGTTTTACAGAGAGCCTTTTATATTGCAACTGGTCTGTTAGTAGATAGGTGTCTGACCTTACTTGATTATATTGTCGTTGGCAAGTGACTATACACTGTTTCATCTGATGACTCTGAGCCCCTTGAAGATGGAGTCTGTCTCTTAGTTATCTTTGGCTCTTCTGTGTGTCTACCATAAACTCGGGCATATCACAGGTGCTCATTCATTCTTTATAAGACAGTATAAAGTTAATTCACTATGTGATGATCATGAACCTGTTAATCAGAATAGACTGTGATCTACCCATAATGGTGATTCACTCAAGACTTTGAAATCAACTTCTGTGTTACTAGAGTCTCAAATTTCTTTGGACATTTTAAAAAAATTATTTTTATGAGGACTTAAAATTGCAGACTCTTAAAAACACTCTGTTCTCCTTATATGTCCTCATGCTCTGGCTATAAATCTTGTTGCAAGCCAAAATCTGCCTGCTAATTAGAAATTTAGAAGATAAGTTAGTTTTGGTATTAAATAGAGGACTTCTTTAGAGAAATAGAGACTTCTTTGAAGAGAGTTGAGTTGTAGAAGAGGGGCCAAATGTGAGTATTTACTGGAATCTGTGTCTCAAGGTCCTGTCCTTAAGGCAATTGCAAAAGGGAGGGTCTCCTACCAGAAAGAATTACAAAAGTACCAGAGGAACTTGCTTTCTTTGCAACCTCTAAGTTACAGCTCCCTGGTTTCACTGAGAATATGCCCAAGTTCAGAAATACCTCAAGCACATTCTTCTTTCATCTTTATCTAATAAACCTAACCTAGACACTTTGGGAAACATTCTGTAAAAAGGAGATGGTTAGAGCTCTGAGCAGCATTTTAAAGAAAAGTAAATGTTAAAATTTCATACTAAAAAGTATAAGGGTCATCCACTTTGTCATTAGACAAACTAATTTTGGTTTTTACCTCATTATATTTTTACTTAATTAGAAGGTGAGTGGCCTCTAGTACATCAGTGCCAGATAAGAAATATTTTACCCAAGATAATAATAAAAGCTAATATTTGCTCTGTGTTTACCATACGCCTGGCATGGTCTTATGAGGTTTAAATAAAGACACTGAGGCACAGGGAGGTTAAGTAATTTTCCCTAGGAGAATATACTAACAATATTTTTATTTGAAGCAGATTACATTGGGAGCGATTTTTTTGCTATTTGTAAATATGAGCCATAAAGAATAAAAGCATTAAATAAGCCAGTGTGATAATATTCTGTACATATCTCTAAACTGGTTCTTGCTTACGACAGTGACATCTGTGGTTCTCAGGAAATACTATCATTTGGCAGTGTAGATAACTGGAGGAGATAATTAAATGTTATTGCTACTTGTAACTGAATTAGATTTTGATGCCATGTCTCAGGAGAGGGTAAGATTTAATTGAAGTTGCAATAGACCGACAGTGCCTAAAAGCCTTTTGAAACTGGGAGGAAAGGTCATTGTCACATTAGGCAAATAGATTTTAAAATTACTTCTAATTCTATGTTTTTATAAAGTCTACATGTCTATTTATTTTGCCTATCTGGTATATAGATTTTTTTCCCCACATTTCAGCCTCATAATGAAAATAATAGCAAGAAATATGCATGCCATTAGTACAGAGGTTGAGTCCTAATAAATGGTTTTATTATTTGTCATCTGGTAATGCATTTAGCTAAGATATGTTCAGATGTACCTAGGGCTTTGAAAACAGACAAAAGAACACTGGAATAGACTAGAACTATCAATTAGGAACAGTGCATTTTACTAAACAGCCAATCAGCGTGCAGTTCAGTGGCACTAATTGGGACAGGTTTAGGGTAAGTCCAGGAGAGTAGGACTGTGGTTATTCTACAGAGTAAATGCATTTACCCCCTAATCAAAGGCATGCAATAAAATGAATTTCATTGTTTTCACCATTATTTCTGTTTTTTAGCTGTTTTCAGATAAAGCTTTCCAATCTCAAATCCAGCTCCTTCACAGGACAAAGCAGCTGAAGTCATCTTCCTTTGTTTAATATACCAAGACAGTTGCCATGGAAATAATATAATGTTACAGAATAGGCATCATAAGTTAAATCCAGTATCAAGAAGGGACACATAAGTCAGGTTTGAGAGAGTGTGCTTATTTAAATAAACAGTAGCTTGGCAATCATTTAAAAATGTCAAGGTAAATTACTGAGAAAACAGAGAAAAATGAACTTAGAGCTTTAGGAAGGTTTTGGCAGAATTTAAATATTGCCCTTAAAGCAGGTGTTTTAGAGAAAAGGAGTTAGGGGATTATTAACCCTCCTACAAACTAAGTTTCTGGCTATAAGCCATTTTTTTTTACATCTCTGCATTGTATACTCAAGTACTCTTGGTAGCTCTCTTGGAGAGCTTGGAATCCCAGTTCAATTACTGGTATGCTCAATGCATAGGTAACATTTTTCTCTTCATATGTTTTAATCAGTCTACAAAGACTGGGTTTCAAAGGTGATGGATAGTTTTTATTTCATGCATTTTACTATACCTTTCTGAATTTGCACTCAGTGTTTTATTATGCTTGGCTACAGAGTTCTGTGGGTATAAAATATTAACCTTTTCCAATCTTGTAAAATTGGAATCTCAACTGAATCTGAGCACGACTTTCTAAAAGAAATCCTGGGTTTTGTTTGTTCTGGAAAACTTTAGATTTGTTCAAAGATATTGATCTCATTTTCTGATAATGTAAGATAATTTCCCATGTGTTTGGTCATGGTATTTGAAACCACTTGATGTCACTTGCCTGGGTGAAACAGCATACAAGGTATTCTCCACCGTATCATTGCCCCCATCTGTAAAAGGAAGACCAAGTTATATCTTTTAATATTTGGCAACGTAATAGAAAAACTCTGGATGATGGTCTAGGCTGTGAATGCCACCTTATCCCAAATTCCTTTATTCATCCAATATGTATTTTTTCTGATACTGCTCCATGATAGTTTAAAAGGCACCTTGCCTTCTTCCTACTATGTAGGAACCAATAAAACCTATCTGGCAAGTTTTGTAAAATTGAAAAACCTTCCACTCTCCGGCTAAGAGCCTGTCCTTTCCTACCCACCTCCAACCTCACCACTCTGCCTACGAAACAAAATGACTACAATAATCAACCCTGATCACTAATGAAGTTCTGTATTACCCTAGGTATGTGGGTTAAAACAAAGGGTTGAGATCCACAGATGAAGAGACTATTATAGTGAGGTTCCTTTGTTCTGAGAATTTTCTTTTGACCTTGGAAAAACATTAACATGCCATTACTGTTTTTTTCCTCAGGTACAATTTTGAGGATATCATCATTGACTCTATGATGTTTTGATATCTTTTTTTTTCCTTTGTTTATGATCCCCTCTCCCTGTAACAGCTTCATTTGATTATATTCCATTTATTGATCTCACAATGCCTTTCCCATAAAAGTAACAACAAACAAATGTACAAAGAAATAACTAAAGAGAATCAAATAGGAATAAAGACAACATGCAAATTGCTGAGGCTTAATGAACATCAAGGGATCCGTGAATTGTTGGTTGTCAAAACCAAATACCCTAGAAATGGAAATCATATCTTTAAAGAATTTTCAGCCTTTTAGTAGTGTGCCAAAAGCTATAATTGGAGAGAGAAGAGAAATGATGTTGTTGAGTGCTTATGATGTACATGGCAGCATGCCTGGTACTATGATGTTTTCCTCTCATTTACTTCTTACAATAATCATATTAGGAAGGTATTAATATTTCCACTTCCCATATTGAGAATGCAATGCTCAGAGAGGCAAAGTGGTTCACATTGGATGTCACAGCTAGTACACTCGGATTCATCTATCTTCCAAATCTTGTAGTCCAAATTCTTCACTTCATACTTGTTTATTTGAATTTTTCCAGAATTGCCATAATGAAACAGAATCATATTGCCTTTCTGTGAACATCACTTGTTTTATTTCCTTTAAAGGGAAAAAGAGTCTGGTTTTGAGACTAAAAATAAAATTATGGGATTTCCCAAGGAAGTTTTCCTTGAATTTGGTTTATTTAATTTTCAGGATAAGTATTTCTATGATATTTAATTCATTCCCAAATTTTGAAGAGACATGGTATTCAATTTACAAGCATTGTCCATATACATGTTAATAAAAACAAGAATCAAATTTCAATAAATACTTCGATATGATCAGCTAGGGTTAGAATTATTATTTTCTTTGTACATAATAATATAACACTGAAAACTTCCAAAAAACCTAATGTCTATTGCACAAAATTTTTTTCTTCTTTAGCAATGTGTTTCTGTGACTCCCCAAAATAAGTGTTGTTTGTATTAATCAAGTTCTTCTGTCATTAAGCTATCTGATACCTTAGCTTTGGCATCTCTAAAAGTCAGCCCTTTGGAATTTAGTTTTTCACTCATTCTTTTACTCTTTCATTCATATATTCATAAATTTACCAAACTTAGCTTGAGTGACAATAATGGTTGGCATGGTGTGCTAGGTAATGATAATGTAAGAAAAATAATACTAGCAATTATTTTATTAGAACACATCGATGGGAGGGGGTTCCTGGGTGGCTCAGTCAGTTCAGCATCTGACTTTTGATTTTGGCTCAGGTTGTGATCTCAGGGACAAGAGATCTAGCCCCACATTGGACTCCATGCTGGGCATGGAGCCTGCATAAGATTCTCTCCCTCTCCTTCTACCACACCCCATCCCACCCCACCCTTTAAAAAAAAAAAAAAAAAAAAAAAAAACCGAAACCACACACACATTGATAGATTTAGTACATTATCTATTCTATCACCCAACAAAGATTAATCCAACAAGTATTTAGTGAGCACTGACTGAGCTGGGTTTGGCAAAGGTAAAAATACATAACATATGCTCTCTCATTAAGGATCTCCTACTCTATTTGTAAGGGGAAATAAACACTTAAGACTAATTATACATCATGAGATGAAAATGGTAAATAAAACCCATGATATAGCAGACATGAATAACTTCTTATTTTTTCCTGGAAGGATAGACAACAGCTTCTCTAAAATATTATATTTGTGAAAATGAGCTAGATTTTACCAAGTAGAAAAAGTGGAGATGACTCCCTAGTCAAAGGATGTAACATAAGCCAAACAAGTAAAATTAAGTTGTCTACAAATCTGTTTTGGGTCTGAATGGCTTTTTCGTACCTCTTTCCTGAGTCCCAGTTCAATTAAAACTGTAGTCAATATGTAGCTAACACTTTCTTCTTCCTGCTTTTTAATCAATTCATGAAGGCCACATTTCCTACGATGGTAGATAGTTCTTACTTCACACATTTTTCTATGTTTTCAGGAACCTGAATTGATATTTATTAGAATTGATATATTAATAAGTAACAGCTCTGTAACATTCCGTAGGGTACAGAGTCTGGACTTGGGGGGGAAAATACCCTAAGATCAAATCATGGCTTCACAGCCTAGTGGTTGCGGTAAGTTGGGCAAGATATTTAGCCCCACTGATCCCCATCTGTGACAAGTTGGAAAAAGTATTTAACCTTTCTGTCTCATATGTAAAAGAGAGGCAATTAAAAAAAAAGTTGATTTACTGAGTTCTTATTATGGCTAGACATGGTGCCAAGTGATTTATATGCATTAACTCATTCAGTCTTCTCAACAAGTATCATGTAGAAAAGTACATTAATATCACTTTCATTTACAGGTGAGACAAATGAAATATAGAGTAGTTATTTCACTTAGGTAGCTGTGTGCCCAAGGTAACACAATGCTTATTGCCTGACTTTTACATAGTTATAAAGAGGCCCTATGAATTCAGAGTAAATGAGCTTAAATTCATTCTTTTGCATACAGACCGAACTAGAAGGTCTGTCTTCAAGAAATCTGAAGCTGAAAACAGCATTCCTCATTGCTTGTGCAACAGACCAGGGCTGGACAAAATGAGAAGCAGACAGTTTGAGAATCTTATATGCTATGTTAAAGTGCAATCGAAACCCATTAAGATGTTTTAAGCAAAGGAAAAACATAGTGAAATTTACATGTTAGAAGATCTTTCAGATATTTACATGTATGGATGACAGATTTGGGTTTCCTTAGCTTGAGTCTGCTCTACTGAAATTAAGGAAATCCATTAGGAAAGTGTTTTAATACCCCTTACATAAGTTTATGGAGCAAAACAATAAAATTGGAGAGGAAGGGACAGTTGTAAAAACTAAAGATTATTTGTGTTAAAGATCTCCAGAATGTTTGATGATAAACTCCTCCTTAATTTGTTCAAGTTACATGCAACAGCAGTTACTGCCTAGTAAGATCCCAATTCCTGGAATCAGTTTAGTATAACACCTCCAATTCAGAGGCAGATTCTTGGCTTCCCAATCAGAATTCACAGAACTCCTCTTTTATATGCTCATCCACTGCTATTATATCATAGCCAGACTGCGGGCTATTCCAAAAGACAACCTCCACTTGAGTAGACCACAGAGAGAGAATAAGGACCCACTACTCCTGTGGCATGGTCTCCGGGCTCCAGCTAGAAGATTCCAACTGAATTCACAATCTGGAAATCATGAGAGAGGTCCAGGCTGAGAACAATTTACAGGTTTTCTGCATGTAGAGGCTACTGAAACCCATGAGTTTGGATGGGATAAGCAAAGGAGCAATAGACTCCCTCATAGACTGAGAAGAAACCAACCCGTAGGTCTCACCAAGGTTTAGAAATATGGGAGATAAAAAGTAGCAAAGGAAATTAAGAGGACTCTGTAATATAGAAAAATAAGTAGAGCCTGGTGACCTGGAGGTTAAGTAAAGAAAGAGTTTCAAGGAGAAAGGAGTAAACCTGCCCCAAATGTTGTCCAAGGGTTAAGTAAGATGAAGGGCCCAAATATTCGTAACTATGTAGAAGTCATTGGTGAACATGACAAATGCATTTTCAGTGAAGTTCATGGGTGAAAGTTTGAGAAAATGGGAGGGGAATTGCACAGTGAATCTGGACAACTTTTCTGAGAAGTTTCACTGAGAAGATCTATATAGTGAAGTGGTAGCTAGGAGGGAAGGGTTAGATCAAGAATTTTTCTCCTCAAAATTTTTATGATAAAAATTTTCAAATATGATCCAAAGATGAAAGGGTAAGATGTCCATATAGAAACCACTGAAATTTAACAATTGTTGAATTTTGCCATATTTGTCCTTATATTATTTTTTCTACAACATTTGAAAGTATATTGCAGATGTCAGATATTTCTCCTCAGAATATTTTCATAGGCGTTTCTAAAAATATGGTCATTGTCCTACATAATTAAAAAAAAAATGTATTTATTTATTTGGCAGAGAGAGAGAGAGCACAAACAGAGGGAGCAACAGGCAGAGGGAGAGGGAGAAGCAAGGTCCTGCTGAGCAGGAAGCTGGATGCAGGACTTGATCCCAGGACCCCAGGATCATGACCTGAGCCAAAGGCAGACACTTAACCAACTGAGCCACCCAGGTGCTCTGCCCTGCATAATTTTAATACTATTACTATAACTGGAGTAATTTAACATCAAGTCCACCTGCAAATTTCCCTGTTTTTCCCCAAATCTTTTATAATTATTTCTCTTCCAAAATTAAAATCCAAATTAAGCTTCATGCATATGTTCTGTAAAATCTAGCTGTCTCAGTATTATGAATGATGTTTGATCCCATGATTGAAGGTTTGTTTGTTTGGGTTTGTTTTTTATAAGAGAAAAATACATGTTTATAAACTAATGAAAATGATCTAATGAGGAGAAGAAATTGATGGCAAATTAGCAGAGCACTGTTCTTGCCTAAGCAAGAATAATGTTTCAGTACTGGAGCTGTAAATATACAAACCTTAGGAACACAAATGATCACCCCAAGTGAAGGAGTGTAGGAGAAAAGCAGGGAATGTGGGGCACAGAGGCAAGTAGGTGGGGTCAATGTGGTGCCATGTTGGCAGAAACTTGTAAAAAGCCCTCTTTTGATTACTTTAGTGTTCTCCATGAAGTAGGACACAAGATTATTAGCTGAGAGGAGCTATAAAATAGTCATTAAAGAGTGGGAGACTGAATGAATTAGAAAATATTGAAAGTTGGGGCACCTGGATGGCTGAGTCAGTTAAGCATCCAGCTCTTGATTTTGGCTCAGGTCATGATCCCAGGTTCATGAGATTGAGCCCCACTTTGAGCTCCACCCTGAGCTTGGAGCCTGCTTAATATTCTCTCCCACTCCATCTGTCCCTCCCTCTCCTACCCCACCCCCAACTAGACCAGATTACAGGCATGCATTCTTTCTCTCTTAGAGAGACTGAGAGAGAGAGAATACTGAAAGCACCAACAAATAAGACAGAAGTTGTATTTTGAATGACAGTAAACTGGGAGCTTAAAACCTGTTCAGGAATGAAGGGAGTAGTGAATAGTTCCCACGAGAAACCCACATTCTGATAATGTGTGATTTGAAGCCTAGAATGAGGGAAGGAGTAAGCAATGATGGGAATTAAGCAATCCTACTGCACCTCCAGGCACTGAAGTACAGGAGGGAAAATGGCGGCTCCCTCAGAAGACTGCAGAGAAAGCAACAAAATGAATTATCAGCTGTTGAGCCCTTGATAACACACCAAGCACTGATCTAAGATTTCACATATATGTCATCCTCACAGCAATCCTGTGTAGGCACCATAATAATCCTCACTTTGTAGATTTAGAAGCTGAGGCACGAGGAGGTTAAACAAAATGTCATGCAGCCGATAATGAATCAGAAATCGTAACTCCCAATCTGATGCCAGGGCCCAGGCATCACTTTGATACAGCTGCCTTTTTATATAAAAATGATCTGAGCCAAATAGGGATACAAATAATAAAATTATTTGAAATGCACTGAGCCCCAGAAGAGCTGGTGGCAAGCATTAACTTATGTATCTTGTGATAGATGCAGGAATGATTACAGAGTAGTCGATATTAACACCACTGTCCAGGATAAAACCTACAGCCAGGAGTAACGTTAGTTAATGCCTTTTCATCCATCTTTCTTTATGGTCCTTGTTCTGTTGCCAATCCAGATCATGTGTCTATACTCCATAATGGTTCAGATTGGAATAGTTGCTTTTGGAAGTAGATCTAGGCTTTGCGGTAAAGTTCAAAAAACTTTGGGAGACCTTTTTAGGAAGAATAATGCAGTTGTTAATGTAAAATTAAGCACAGAGCTTTGGAAGGAACCTGTGTCCATAAAGGGTCCTGAAATTAAAGCTCCTTTAATAACTTTGGCTTGGGATTATTCCTGATGTTATTCTGATTACGGAAAAGTTGCAGTTTCTCCTTTTTCAAAGACACAACACCAATCGTTAAAATATAAACCCTCTGTTTTGACTTGGTTTTGCTAACCGTATTTCTACTTTTTGTTCTATTTCTATTTCTGCTCCTAATTGCTACTTCTCAATTTGAGTTAACTCCGGAGCTATAAGACATGGAAGTCCCCTGGGTGATTCCTTTATAATGTGAAAGCTCTCTGGTCTCAACAGCCATTCTTTCATAGTCTGAATCTTACTGTAGGTCACGATTTTAGGCCAGAAGAAGTATCTTTATATTGTTTGTTTGTTTTTAACCTAGGGGACCCTTCTATCTTCCTCCAGAGAACTTTTCTCAATAGTCTTAACTTTCTCTTGTTAGGACGTCTGTCCTCCTTTTCTTATTGCCTTAATCTGTACATTGGCTACTTTCCTTCCCTACTTTCTTGCTCACTACTATTTAATCACTTCATGATCCTACTTATAAGTAGTTGGCCATTGTATGAAGACTTGGAAATTTCAAGTCTGAGAATTTGGATTTAAGTCTTGACTTACTAAGTACCAGCTAATGTTTTGAACAAGTCACTTAATAGTCTAGCCTAACTAAGTTATAATTAAAATGGGGATAAAGTCATTGTGGGAGAATATTGTATGAGAAAGTGTGTTTTTTAAAAAAAAGTGTGTATGTGTGTGTGACTATAAAAATTTTCCTGTAATTAATTTCTCACAGATCTGGGGCTCCATTAAACTGCTTGGTAGGTGGGGGGAAGCCAAAGTTATAGCCAGAGTCTTCAAAAACAAAGCTAAACTATATGTTTCTACAAAACCCTCTTCCTTGAAAGGGAAGACAGTGATTATCTTTGTGGTGACTCTGCCAGAAGTATTTTACAGGTAATCTGGCTGAACCCTATGTATTGGAGTTCTTTGTCAGAAGTCACTCCAGATTCACAAGTAAGTACACAAGATGAACCCATTGCTCCAAGGTAGCTGAGCTCTGTTGGGTTTCAGCAGCTGCAGTAATAAGGAATGCCCCAATTCTACTCCTCTCCAGTCTCTAGTTCCCTGGTCCTGTCTCCTCTTAAGCTCATGTTGAACTGTTATTCAGAATTCCCCTCCTGACGTGGAGCCTCACCTAGGACCACTGGAGTTCATCAGGCATTCTTTTTTTAAGATTTTAATTATTTATTTGACAGACAGAGATCACAAGTAGGCAGAGAAGCAGGCAGAGAGAGGGGGAAGCAGGCTCCCTGCGGAGAAGAGAACCCGATGTGAGGCTCGATCCCAGGACCTGAACCAAAGGCGGAGGCTTTAACCCACTGAACCACCCAGGTGCCCCTCATCTGGCATTTTTATATATTGTCAGCCTCAGAGGCAGAGTTGGAATAGAGAGCTGATGACTATCAGGTTTCATGACCTTTTCTCCCAAGAATTACCTCTGTTGTTAAATAAATGCATGTGTATAAAGAGGAGCACAAAGGAATGGGTCTGCTCATTCCCAGTGGCAGCGCAGATGTGTATTGAAGGAAAGGAAAAGTGACAGTTCTCCCTACATCTGCACCCTCTGAGTTAAAGACCCAGAAATGGCCTGGTAGAGACATATACTTAAGTTTTCTTTAGTGAACCCCTGTTCCACATATCAGTTATTTATTCTGAAGATTGGAGTAGAAAGAAATCCCTGGTTTATGTTGGGATAGATGATAAAAATCCCAATCATTGAAATCCACCAGCCAATGTAATGGTCCCAGGATTTGACTCATAGAAAGCTAGAGAAAGGATAGATTACCCACATGTTCCCTGGCCATGGAATTTGTTTAACATAATGTGACATTTTTAGTTTTCAACCTTCAAAGATCAATGTGGAGTGTGTCCTTTTAAACAACAACAACAAAAAAGAGAGGCTCTTTATTCAGTGAGATAATTACAGATTTGAAACTGCTGTGTGCTTTACTAATGAGCCGGAATATTTTTAGCTATTGCGAGTTGTTTTCTCCCTAGCATATTTACACATAATCTAACCCAAAATTGAAAAGACTTTACTTGTGCTTCAAACACTAGTTTACATACCTCCTAAGTCCTTTAATAATGGCCTAGGCTAGAAATGTGCATGTTTAGAGAAGTGGTCATTTTTTTTTAATGTGAAAAAATTAAATTATCTGACTTCTATTCTAACATGGGTGTTAGCATTTTGCCAAAGTAAGAAAAAAAATTCTAAATCAATATAATTTCCTCTTTGTGCTGGAACATGGAAGATCAAGATTTATATGTTGTTGTTAATCTACTCCTCACCCAATTCTACCTAATCTATATTATTTTGTTGTCAAATTTTACACATGTATTGCTATCTTTTTTTTTTTTTTAAGGTAAACAAGCCTGCAAATAAAAAATTCTGTGTCATAGGTGCCCTGAACGCCTCTCACATTCTCACGTGGGTCATGTGGGTAAGGTCATCTGCAGTTTGACCCGACTCTTGGCACAATGTCCTGGGGTTCTTTCAGGAATCAGGAGAGATAAGTAGGCCCATGAGGAGTTGCCACCGGTCCATTTCTCATTCATCTCCCTAGTTTCACATGTGCCAGGACTTTTTGCTGCTCCCTTCTTAAAGTACATTTGCAAACTCTTGTAGAAGCCTTTAAAACTGCCTGGCTCCAATTTGGAGTTGACTCATCAAAGGCAGAGTGACCTAAAACCCATGCCATCTGTCATCTGGCCTCTTTGGTTTGATGTCATACTCTGGGACAGGTCATACAAGAAGATGGCATTATGTTAATCCTGTATTTCCTGTCTGTGTAAATCAGGAGCTTAATCCATTTTGGCTTACTGTCTCCTTAATAGCCCGGTCCATGGAAGAGTGGCAAGCCAACCAATTAGCTACGGAAGTGACCCTTGTGCCTTTATTAGCTCTTGCACTGCTGCTAGGGACTGCCTGACCACTTGACAAAGCCATAACTCATGAAAGCAATGCTCTAAATTCATGCATCTATTACATATCTATAGGTTATCTATCTTAGGGAAGGGCCACTGTGCAGTAGGAATATATGTAGCAGGCATTTTCAAACTGTGTATGTTGCTGTCATATATTCCATATCTTTACAGTGGAACAACACTAAAAAATACCGACATCATACATGAGGATAAGTTGACACAATAGAAGATATCATTTGTTGAGTGTTTACAACGTACATGACTTTGTTCCAAATTCATTGTATGTTAATCCTCACAACCACCATAAATTTGGTACTACAATTATCCTTATTTTATATATGAAGACACATGAGATTAAGTAACTTCCTTGAGGTCACGTAGGTAGAGCCCAAGTGAGAACCCAGGTATTCTGACTTTAGACTCATCTTTAATCACTGTATTATATTGTGACTCTGGTTAATGTGAAGTTCCCAAATATTACCACTTCAGTGAAACTCAAAGAAGCTTCATGGTCCCTCTTCATGGATATATTGGATTTTCAAATTAAATAAACAAGGAATGGGATTTTCTTTCCTTAATTCCAGGGATAATCAATTGCTAGTGCCCTCCAGCAAAAACAAGACTGATACTTAGCTCACATAAATATTATTTTTTCTACAGATAAAATTTATATAGGAGAAAGACACTATTTTTCACTGCTACTTGGTTATATTTTGTTTATCGTAGTTCTAGTATCCATAGGGACAACAGATCTACGTCCACAACATTGTCCCCAGAATACCAGAACTCTTTCTCATAGAGCTTACAGAGTTTGTAATGAGCTCTCATAGAGCTCATAGAGTTTGTCATTTTGTCTTTTTTTAGGAGCCACATTTTGTGACAGCCTATTATAGATTTTATTATTAGTAGTTACATTATTGGCTAAATTTTATGACATATACATATTTCTACATCTTGTCCAGAGTGGTTGTAAAAATCTTTCATTTGAATCTTTTTCCTTCAGGTTAAGGTAGTTTTCTGCATGCTTCTAGGTTCCAATTACTATGCTATCTTAACTATCTGGAAAGATCAACAAACTCTCAATTAAAATTTGCAGGTTCAGTAATTTCATGACTATTTCTATGGGCATTTAAAAAGACATTTCAGGAAATGTGTTTAGGTTTTATTGGTAGGTTAACTTCTTGAGAACATAAGCCTATATTTGTTCAACTTTTCTGAAACACTCTACTGTCATGGTTCAAAGCTACTAAATTAATCTCATCTATTATGGGTTCTGACAGTTCAAGTTCATGTGCTTTATGATAGCATTTGGTATGCTACATTTTGCATGATCAAAAAATGTTTTACTTTCAAATATCAGCTCAAAATTTGTTCAGGAAATATAATTTAAAAAATTAATTTGTTGTAGTTTATTGCAAAACATGCAGAATTATTTTTATAATAAGTAAAATGATATCACTTAAGAGAACATTAACATTATAAAACATATTGTTATCTAAGTTATCAGTAAATAATGAATTTGTAGTGTATTTTAGAGAAAGCATGCAATTGAGGTCTGAACATGGAGAACATTAACATTATAAAACATATTGTTATCTAAGTTATCAGTAAATAATGTATTTGTAGTGTATTTTAGAGAAAAGCATGCAATTGAGGTCTGAACATGAATGCTATGCTCTAAAAGAGTTAAATGGGCCTCTTCAAACCATAACCTTTCAATCTCAAATGATAAAAATCTAATAAATATTTATGTGACATTATTTTAGTTTAAAATCAGTTTGTTGATTTATGGTTTTTCTAAAGAAATTTAAGATTAAGTAATTTTCTACATAAATTATAAAGTCTGGTGGTGGGTATTATGGAGGGCACATATTGCATGGAACATTGGGTGTGGTGCATAAACAATGAATTTTGGAACACTGAAAAGAAATTTTAAAAAATGGAAAAAAAATTAAAAAGTCTAATTGTCAAAAACTATTTCATCATATATCTAAATTTAGTTCTTCCATTCTATGCTTAGCAATTTCAGGGAAGTTATATATATGATATAAAAGACCACTAGCAGATTGATTAAATATACTATGAGCTTAAGTATTAAATATATATAATATATATTAAATACACTTCAGCTTTTATTCAATTTCTAAATTCCAATTAATCATTTTCATACAGTCTAATTTACAGTGCATTCTGGGCCTGTCAGTGAGTGCTACGTGTTTGTCTTTAGTAATTCTGATTACAAAGTGCACCATAAGGAATATTTAGAAAAAGCCGGTATTGTAGAGAAAGGTAATCTTACTACTAAAGTACTATGAGGATGATGACTACTACTACTGTTATTCATACTACGACTTGTCATTTATTGTTTACTTTGTGCCCAGCCTGGTTCTAGATAAATTATGATTTCCAATTCTCACTACTATTAAGAGAGATTTCATTTAATTTACTGATTAAAAAAGAAAATAAAACTGATGCACAAGGTTTGCAAAGTCACTTGGCTTCCAGATGACAAAGCTAGAAGTTGACTCTGACTCCAAAACCTTCTCTCTTTATGTACAGTGTTGTCATAGGAAGGAGCAACTTAGTTGGACAAGTGTGTTGAGGCTTCAAAGGGTGGCCTGATCCTGGTGAAGGCTCCTAATTCAGAACCAGACTGCAGGGTGTGAAGTCAACTTTGTGATGCCTGCTAGGTGGATTCACACATGCCAGACAAAACTGGTTAAACAAATGTGTTGACTTATTAGAAGAGGAATACATTTTATTCTAATGATCACAAAATTCATAGTCATTTCCTGGCTTCCTGACATCAGTTTACCAGGAATACCAATTCAGTAGTCAGAAGGTTGCTTACTTATTGAAAGTCAGAGCAAAAAGATATAAACTGTCCAGAAGGATATATCCTCCAGGCCATGATTGGGCTTCCAATGGCCCCCTCTCCCATCTCCTCCTCCCAACAGACATACATACACACAGTCACAAACAACTTTCTGGAGAGCTGACTTCTGTTACAAAGGTCCTCTATATTTGCTCCATGGACAGCCCAATCCTTTTTTAATTTTTCCCCCCAGAATTTTTTTTCTAGACTTACAGTTGATCATTTCCTTCTAAAATATTTTGTTTTGAACAAAGAGTTATCAAAGTTAGAAATTAAAAATTATTTCAGTTTAAATTCCATTCCTTGTATGCCTCTAAGGTACCTGTCATCAGGATTGGAATTTAAATATTTCAAAATCTCTTAACCGATTCATTACACAAATGGTAGTTTTTGCACATTGCTGTTAATTCATTTTCATATGCTTGTGTCTAAGTTTTCAAAATATTCCACTGTTATTCTCATGGTTCAGCATAAAAATTAGTTATTGAGTTAACTCATTTCCCAAATTTATCTGTTGGAGGTTGGAATAATTATAAGCATAAAGGAGGAAATATTAATCTCTATTCAAGTTTCCTGAGGTTGGAAGACAAAAATTGGTTTTATTAAATATATATTTTTTAAGTTTGTACTAGTTTGTGAAGAACATGGAATCTAAATTAAGATTAATACACTGAAAATAAATTAAAAAAATAAAACAAAATAATTGTTAATAGTTAAGCATTTATCTCTAAAGAATCACTAATTTAAATCACTAATTAAAAATCATTAAATTAAAAAAAGACTAATACTCTAAAATACTATTTTAACTAATATAAATTTACAGAGTATCCACTCAATATTATCCACTCTGGGCCAGCTCTAGGCAATTAGGATATCATTGTCCCAGGACAGTGTCAAATTACTTGATTTCTAAAAGCTAACAGTTTGAGGAAGATATAAACAGTTAAATAGGCAATTTTAGTAGAGGGTGATAAATGCTGTAAAACAGAAGAGGCTTCCCCAGAGAAAATGATCTATATTTGAGTGGAAGGGATGAGTAGGCATTAGTTACGTGTGTGTGTGGGGGGGGTGTGTGTGAATAGGAGAGAAAATGTTCTATTTAGGAGTAATGGCTCCTGAAAGACCAGTCTCAAGAAAAAGCAGAAAACATTTGTGGTCCTATTTGTCTTAACAAGCCATTCAGCTGATGTTCACTGAGATAGGGTGCAAAGAGGGCAGAAAAGAAACTTTAACACTTAGAAATTACACAGTCAAAAGAATGAAATCCTGCCTTTTGCAATGATATGGATGCAACTAGAAAGTATTATGCTAAGTGAAATAAGTCAGAAAAAGAGAAATACTATATGATTTCACACATGTGAAATTTAAGAAACAAAAACAGATGAACATAGGTGGGGGTGGAGGGTGGAGACAGAGGCCAGGAAACAGACTCTTAATTTTAGAGAACACACTGAGGGTTACTGGAGGGAGATGGGTTGGGGGATGGGTTAAATGGGTAATGGGTATTAAGGAGGGCACTAGTTGTGATGAGCACTGGATATTGTATAAAAGTGATGAATCACTAAATTCTAACTCCTGAAACTAAAATTACACCATATGTTGACCAACTGGAATTTAAATAAAAATTTGGAGAAAGAAAAACAAAAACAAAAACAGAAGTTATACGAAGTCATCCCATTTTATGCAAATGTTATATTCCCGAAGACATCACAATTCAAATTCTCTTAAGTCATGCATTTTCTATAGTAATTAATTAAAAGAAGAAAGGGAAGCATTCTTAAAATTCATACACTTAAAATAATCGGGGTTCTCTCTTGCTTTAATGCTGTTTTTAAAAATGTTTCAGTATTATTCATAATATTTTGTAGACTGATCTCCCCTACATGAACAGTAAGGTCTATCCTGGCAGTTTCATTGTGTTTTATCACCTCTAAATTTCTTCTAAAGTGTTTGTTTGTTTTTTCTGATGTTAGCATCATCACGACTTTATGAGTGCTTGGATGCTTGGCAGGGATATTTATAAGACAATAATATGTAATTATAATTATAGTGACCGTTAAAATAATAGCAAAGCTATAGTGAGCACCTGAATGATCATTTAAAGACATATATCCTAGGATCCATACAGTGCCTTTGGTAGTCCATTCATCAGAACCCAAGGAGAGTAGAGAAGGAGAGAGCAGAGCATAGTGCAGTGGAGTGGAAAGAGGAAGAGGAAGATTGAGATCAGGTGCAGGCAGAAAGATGAGAGAGTAGAATTAGAATATATTATGTGGTACTTTGTGGCTCATTACCTGGGACTGTGATTTTACTCAGAATGACACGGAGGGTCTGAAAAAGGATTGTCAAAGGGGCATAGGGATCGTTGGATGTCCCCATTATGAATGACTCAGTCATTCAGGCTCTGAGTTGGGAATAAACTCCAGGGAAGGAGAGTCGGAGGGAAAGGAGAGGGGACTTCACTACCACAGTCATTGCACTGCCATCATCCTGGTCTCCTTGCTGGCTCCCCAGATGCCAACCTCAACCCCACCTGGATTTGCTACTTGCTCTACCCACAATGCTTTTCCTTATATAATGACAGACTTCTTCCTTTACCTCCTGCAGTTCTCTGCTCAAATATGATTTCTCAAAGAATACCCTCAATGAGTCCCCCTCCCATCCCCCCTCTTTTTTAATTTGCTTTTTCCTTATTAGGACTTGTGACCGTCTTGTCTATTATTTAATTTATTTATTTCTGCTTGTTTCTTGTCTGTCTCCTATCACAGGAATAGATGTTTCACGAAAATAAGGACTTCATCTCTTTATCTCTTGTGTGGGTGTGTATGGCTGAATCTCTGTGCAAATTAATAGAATCTACTAGTACATACTAGTAGGCAATAAACATTTGTAAGATGAATGAAGGAATGAACTGTAATTATGCCATAGTATTTCTCAGGCAAAGCGTAGTGTACCAAAGAAAAGCAGGTGTTTCTATTTAAAACAAAGGGGAAGGCCATGTGATATCAAAAGAAACATAAATAAATAAATAAATAAAATAAAATACCAGCTTTGAAATTGTGAGATGCTTTATTATGTTTAATTGAATTATTACATAAATTCAAGTTAGTTACATAAAGTAAGGATTTGTTAATATCTGAATTATTAAGATTTTCAAATTTGTGTAACTCAGCTTATATAAAATGAAACTCCACACATATGACCTGCTACAAGAAGATTTTCTCCTTTTAATTTTGCTTTATTGAGTACTTTTTCCATAAAAAATAAGCAGGCAAACTAAGAAAATGAAACCAAAAACCTCTGTTGTAATAATAACAGTAGTGAGCGAGGAAAGAAAAATAGAGCGTAGCAAACATTGCTAGAAGAAGAAAAAAAAGCATCTTCAGTAGCAATATGCTAGAACACTAAACCATGTGTATAGAGACCATTTTCATGCACTCAGTTTTAGAACACATGGAATTTACTGTATAGATTAAAATTTTTAATATGCTTATAATTGATACTGTCTAAAAGTATAGACTGCAGCATTATAATATGTTTGCCCATCTTTTAGATTTTTTTTTTTTTTTTTTTTTTTTTTTGCCAATGGACCACTGATCCCCTTCTCTGTTTATGGTGTTGCTGTGGAGGACACAGGAGGGACAAGTTGTCATTCTCCAGTTGGTCCTAGAATTTATAATCTCCTGGCACATATTGCTGTACACTGCAATCTATGCCCCAAATTTTTATGATTTATTAGTTACATCCCATTAGGAGAAGACAGAGAATGTACAGTTACTATATAAGGTGAAAGATCTCCATGGAATCTCCAACCCATCCACTATTCCCAAGAAACAGATATAGTAAAGACCAGGGAAGTGTGATAGCTTCTTATTCACATTCATGCAGGCATTAAATCGCATAAATAAAAATTAGTGTGTTTATATATCTGTTAAAGCTGATTGATAATGCCTCTTAAGACCATGAGGAACATAATGAGATGAGATATTTCGTAGGAAAAGCAAAAGCACTGTACAATGTTTTAGCAGATTGTGCTTCATGCCTTTAAGACTTGACTGTTTCATTTTCTCTGTAGGCTTTCTTCAACTTTTACAGGCGAAATTGGTTATTCCATTCACAGTACTTCCACCAAAGTTGTTTATATTTGTTTTTATAGCACTTGGCACGTTGCATAGCAATTTATCATTTAATCTATCTGTTTATCTCACTCCGCTCTACTCCCAGATTGCTTGTTATGTACTAGAATTTCTATCCATCTATCCAATGTTTAAAATGTAACATTTTAATTCAAGGTGCTATATTTTAGATAGATTTCTGTCACTTAAAGGAAATGTGAATTTCTTCTTCTTTTTTTTTTTTAATGATTTTATTTATTGGAGAGAGAGACCACGAGAGAGGGAACACAAGCACAGGGAGAGGGAGAAGGAGAAGCAGGCTTCCCGCAGAGCAGGGAGCCCGATGCAGGGCTTGATCCCATGATGCTGGGATCATGACTTGAGCTGAAGGCAGAAGCTTAATGACTGATCCACCCAGGCACCATTCTTATGTTTTATACTGGCAAGTTATCTATTCTGTCTGCAGGCTTATTGTCCAATAGACACAAAAAGACACATTTGAATTTTAATTCATTATCTAGAATCTGTAATGGGAGTATAAAATGACTCAACATGTGTTGTTTTCAGCAACAAATGCCATGCTAGTACCAATGATTCATAGCTAGTTTGAATGGAAAAGCCATTTCCAAAACCATTAGTCTGTTAACAATCACGCCTTGAAACAAAACATAAGCCGACAATATCAATACTTAGCTATCTTGCAGAGTTTGATTCTTTGAATTATTTAAAAATTTCTGGATGTGTGTGTAGGCGGGGGGTGATGTAATCCTAAGTGCCCATTCAAAATTAGACTACTCTTTTCTGAAGATATTTTTGTCTCTTTTTGCTGATATAAAGAAGACAATAACTGATTAGTAAATTAAAGTGGCAAAACCCAGGATGATTCATTGCCTTGGATTAATTTGGCATATCCCATAGAATATAAATACTCCCATGTTTCCCATGCTTAGAAAGTTAAACATCCAGAAGATGTACCTGCTGTCATGTATGTAGTCTAGGAATGGGACTGTAGCTCTTCATTAGCAGATGTAAATTCAAGAATTATCTGGATTAGGAGTGGCATCCATCAGTCATTCTACCTCCATGAAATCTTAGAAGTTGAGCTAAATTTCTTACTTTGAAAAGTTGTTTAGAAATTATTAAATTGTTATTATACTACATTTTGTATCTCTTGATATGTTTAATTTGCAAAAATGTTTCAATTCATGGTAAATCCTTGATACTTGAAAAACTCATCTAAAATGCCACATTTTCCAGGAATAGGATATAGCTTGCTTTACAGGATATGAATATTAACTATTGAGGACTTAGAAAGGTGCATTTTAATACAGCTTGAGGAGGAAAGCATGAGGCTTCTCCCTGAATTTGAAATGCTGACTTCCCATGCATTGGTTAATGCTTGGAATTAACCAATTAGTCATTGCAGACTCAGTAGCCTCTCAGGCCCTGAAGTCCACTTTCATCAGTCCCCAGAGTATAGCTAGAGATGAGAATCAGATGATGGTCAGCAGGGGAGGTGGCCCTCATTTCCAAGGACTTTCTTCATTAGTTCTTGTGGGTTTTTTGGAAGACTAGGGAGGTAATGTTTTATGACTTCCTCAGAATTGGAAAGTCACTAGTCAGAATAAGCTCAGGCTACCTATTTATTAGTTAATCAGATCATATTATAAAATTGTTCATTATTGGGGCACCTGGGTGGCTCAGTGGGTTAAGCCTCTCCCTTCGGCTCAGGTCATGATCTCAGAGTCCTGGGATCCAGCCCCACATCAGACTCTCTGCTCAGCAGGGAGCCTGCTTTCCCCTCTCTCTCTGCCTGCCTCTCTGCCTACTTGTGATCTCTCTCTCTGTCAAATAAATAAATAAATAAAATCTTAAAAAAAATTGTTCATTATTACCAGCAAGAAGGGAAGAAATGGAGAAGTCAGAAGCAACTTGGATTTCTAAGAGCTAAGAACATCTTATTATGAGCACTGCCAGTTCAAACTTGACGATGAGAACTAGGGAAATATCAGAGATTTGAGATTATATATGTTACCCAAAGGACAGGGAGTCAGAGACCAAATTTTTCTTTTCCTTTTTGTTGAGGCTCCTTTACAGTGTTTAAATGTGAGAAAAAAGACTGCCCCTCTGCTCACAAAGGTCCTAATTTAGAGCTTAGGGCAGGATCAACAGATCATGCTAGAAATTCTTTACAAAAATGCCAAGCTTAATTATGATTATATTCGTGAAGATGAGCTTTGGAGTTCTTAAGGATTTCTGGACTTGTCGATACTGAAATAATGTTTATGTATACAATGAAATGTGAATCAATAACCCTGCTTAAATGACTACATTTGTTTAACAAAGATTTTATTTCCCACAAAGTAACTATGTTTTTTAATCATGCCTTAATTTAGCTAACATAATCTTAAGAGTCATTATATTATATAATCTCCTTTCTAATTGTGCTATTTTATATACTTTAAAAAGTTTGTTTTTCTAATGTCTGGTTCATTTATTTAGGTATTAGGGAACTTTCAATAGAGTAGAAATCATATTAAATCATATTTAAGAAACCACATGTGCCTTATTTGCTTTCTTAACCTTCTGTTTAAAAAAGTTAAACACCGATCACAAAAAAGTAATAGAGGAAAATGTACAAAGAAGACATTATCTGCTCCCCTTTCCAACTCCCCTTCTTTCTGTTTCAGTAGATAACTTTATTAAGCTTGTACTTCATATATTTTAGATGAAAGATACTGCATTTTAACCTCTAAATAGGAAACTTGTTTTGAACATCCCTGATACCTATGGTTTAAGATTAAATTTAATATTAAGTATTTAATCAACACATTGCAGAGAGCAAATTCCCAAGGCTGTTATGAAGCCAGAGATTGGTATTTATACATGCAAACCTATTGAACTAAGTAAAATTAAAAGTTACTCCTACCTTTCCTTTCTTCCTCCCTCACCTTCAGGAAACTTAATAATATTCTTCAGCGAAATTATCTTTTCCCCCATAAATTCCCCCTTCCCTTCTCAGCCCATCAGAATACTATCCATCCTTGAAAGTGCAACCAAAATACTACCTTTTTGATGAGGCATTGTCTAACTTTTCCAAAAGGAGAGATTTTTCTCTCCTTTAAAGCTGTAAGACTAAAAAAAAAAAAAAAAAAAAAAAAAAAAGCTGTAAGACTATCATTTTTTTCATACCCCTTCTTTGTAGCACAGTAATTTATGCAGTCCCTGCCTTGGTTATGAAGTTTGTATCTTATTCATCTCTCAGTAGAAATATCAACTAGTAGTTTGAGAGTTTGGGGTCTGGAGACAAAAAGATCTGAGTTTGAATCTTTACCAATTTTGTGATGTTGGGTAGCTTTATTCAGCCACTCTTATCATCACGTTTCTCTTTAGAAACACAGGCTCACTTCACTGAAAAGTGTAAATAAAGCACTTAGTACAGGAAGCACTTAAATTCTATTAACCATTGTTTTGTGTATGTCCCCTTTGTTTATAGCTTTGCATATAACATACATAGTTAAATTCTATTAGGTGAAAGAATAATATTTTGTTCTTGTTTTCTGCAAACATTATTATTATACTTTTATTCCAAAAATAACTTGTTTCTCTTATTCTACTATTCCTTCTGTCTTGTTATTGAGTTAACACTATTAATTGGGCTTTCACATGGTCTACAAAAGTGTATTAGAATCTTGGGATATCAGAAATATTAATTGTTGTCTTACTCTCAGAATATTTTGTTACTACAATTTGGTCTGTTTCACTGAAATAACTCACCAGGACATGTAAAAGCATCACTATTACCTAAAAGATTATTTTCTCTTGTATCATTAAGTGGGGTAGGAGCATTTTTTATACAAACAGTTTTGATACTACACCAGTATTTTTAGATCTATTATTATCAGTTGAATTAAATGAGTTAGTCAAAGAATAAAATATATGCTTAAAATTTAATCATTATAAAACAATAACAATCTGAGTGCACCATGAAGTCTTCAAAAAATAATGAAAATAAAATAATCTATTCTAAGCACAGTGATCACAGTTTTTCAGTGCATTTTAAAATATTAAGTCATTTATCTGAAAACTACTAAAGAACTTATTGCTATATTCTTTAATAGCATTTTTTCTTACGTATACGTTGTTCCATAATCATAGTGTACGTGGAATTTAAATCTGCTTCTTCACCTATCACAATAAAAATCACACAGATTTCCCCAAATTCATTTCTTTATTAATCTAGTCTTAGGATATACTAGACTAATAGGTCTTCAGAATTGGGATGGCTTCTGAAAATCCTTCTGAACCTCTATCTCAGTACTATTATAATATAAACATCTTCAAATCTTTTAAAATTTACAACTAACCCAAGCCAAAATAACAACAATAAAAGAACTCTTCCTTCAAGCCTGTGTCACCCCTAGCTGTCCTCGTGTCTCTCTACTTGTCTTTACCACCAGTATCATTAAAGGCTTTATCTTACTCCCTTTCTTCCTGCCTCTTAATTACCAAAGCAGTGAACACTTATTCATCTTAATTGAACTCCCTCTGACATTTAACACTGCTGACAATCTCCTTGAATCTAAAACCTCCCTACTCTTTCTTGAAAGCACCTTCCTTGAATGTCCTTTTGCCTCTGAGTTCTGAAGTTCCATGGATTCTGGTGTTAGTTTGCTTTTCCTCTAAATTCATTCAGATCCCGGGATGCAGCCTTTTCTTTATGGCTCACTAGCAGTCCCATGACTATAAGCATGCCTAGCTGCTTAGTGGACTTTTCCGCATGATATCCCACAGGCATAGAAAATTCTTCATGTAAAAAAATAAGTTCATCGGGGCACCTGGGTGGCTCAGTGGGTTAAAGCCTCTGCCTTCGGCTCAGGTCATGATCCCAGGGTTCTGGGATCGAGCCCCGCATCGGGCTCTCTGCTCTGCGGGCGCCTGCTTCCTCCTCTCTCTCTCTCTCTCTCTCTGCCTACTTGTGATCTCTGTCTGTCAAATAAATAAAATCTTTAAAAAAAAATAAATAAGTTCATCAACATACTCAAAGCCACTCTTCTTCCTATCTTCCCTACGTTTCCCTTTCTTTTATTCCCCACTCCCCGCTGGTTTCCAAGTTCTAGAACCTTTACTTTTGGTTTCTTCCTCCATCACCTTAGTTCAAACACTTACCATCCCCTGTTTGACATTCTATAATTACATTCTCTACGGTTTTTTTGCCTCTAGGAACCCAGGGCTGTAATCCATTCCCTAATGGGTTTATCAAATCTGTTCACCTTTTCTTTTCTTAAAATTCTCCAATGGCTCTCTAGTGCCTACATGATAAAGTCTTAGTTTCCTAGAAAGGCACATGAACTATTGGTTCTCCTAAGTATAGCAATCTGGTTGACCCACTTGTGCATTCACTAAGCAGTTCTCTCTGCCTGGGATCTTTTTTCACCATTTTTATTACTTTTGGGATTTTTTAAAAACTCAGATCAAGGATAACCTATTCCATGAAGTCTACCTTGACATATTCTCTTACCACTACTTTAAAATGTTATTATTGCCTTACTTTTGCCATTCCAGATCATTGCAAACTTGTGTTATGCTACAGATTATACATTAGTGTTGTGCCTGTTTTCATGTCTGTCTCTGTCCTGACCACAAATCCCATGAGAAGAACCTTATCCCCAAGACCTAATGTAGTACCTTGTATATCCATAAGTATAATTGTTAGTGTTATCTTTAATGAGCACATAAACTGAGCAGAGTAGACCTTGAATACTGCTTACAGAAGTAAAGGAAGCATGAAAGGACAATCTCAGGTTATAGGAAATCCTGCACACTTTTTGGCAGAAAATTGTATATTTAGTAAAAATGAGTTTTGGGCCACCTGGGCGTCTCCGTTGATTAAGCGTCTGCCTTCGGCTCAGGTCATGATCCCAGGGTCCTGGGACAGAGCCCTGTGTGGGGCTCCCTGCTCAGTGGGGAGTCTGCTTCATCTTCTCCCTCTGCCCCACCTGCCCCCCACTCATGCACGTGGTCTTTCTCTCTCAAATAAAAATCTTAAAAAAAATAAAGTTTTAAACGTATGCTCTTTAATTATGACTTTAATTCATAAAATAATAACCGCATGGCAATGATGATTGCCAAGAATATAGAAAATGCATTAAAATGAAATTTTAAGAAGAAAAATAACAAATTCCAACTTAATTTCTTCCAGTGAAAATCTGTTTTTAGGAACTCTTGATTTGTAAATAACTTTAACAATCGGTAGTTTGTACTTGGACACATAAATGCTTTATATTTGGAGAAACGGGAAACACTAAAATCCAGTAAAGTGACAACATTGTCTAGGAACAATGAAGGAAAGGAAACCCAGACTTCATACAAGTCATACTAATGGATTCCCATATTTTTAGCAGTGGCATAAGAAGAGTAATGTACTTGTCTTCCCTCTAATTTCAGCCACTTTATGAGAATCTAAGCTATATTTAAGTAACTATTTGAGAAAAAAAATTTGACAAAAATGTTCCATGGGACTAATGTGTTATTTATACTGTTAAGTCATAAAGGCATATTAAGAGAAGAGTTCCTGAATGTATTCAATCTTATTAACACATTTGATCACATTTCACAATTTCTTAGGTGCCCCTTTCGAAAAAATTAACATCTCTGAAATTGGTACGTATGTCACAATCAATGGCTATCTTAAATTATCGGCAATGTTTTGCTTTCTTAGAGACACAAAATAATGATGCCTCTTAAAATCAATGTTGTCTTAATTTGATGAATAAAGTAGAAATTAGAGTTGAGACATAATGGGCTCAATATCTGATTAAAAACTTTGGAAAAAAAGGTAAATTTCCATATATGACATAAAATAAGTTGTTGATATGGATTTGACAGTTTGAATGCCAACCCCCCCTTTCTATATAAACACAATCATTAGCATTATTTTTCCTCTGGTAGTAATTAAGCATATGGACAATAATATTTCTACTTAATGGTATACTTTATTTGACTTAGCATACCATGTGTTCAAGTTAGAAATTTTTTGAAGTTTTTTGAATAATCCCAGTCAAGTTTACTTTAACCGCTTTCACAAAACAATTTTAAAATAACCTGGGGTGCTATCAAAATAGCCTGAAAGAAGAGATTCAATTGCAATGCAAATTCTTAAAAATATCTGCAGACTTCACCGATCATAGACATTTGTCAAATTTTCCAGCCAAATTACTGAAAAGCATTTTACCAGTTTATCTGAAAATACGTGGCTATACACACACCATTGATGCTACCAGTTTTCTTACCCTAGTAATGGAGATTAATGATGCATGGGCTGGCCTGTTTTTCAGTAAGTAAGAAAAAATTGAAATTCAATGGATATCCCTGCTCTAGTGAATTCCTCACTGTAGCAGTACTCTTATCACCAGATTCCAGTACACATATCTATTCTACTCCAATCCAAGGAAAGCTACATTTATCAACATATTATTTTCAGCTCAGCAAAGAGTTTCATATGGGTAACTTGCATCGATTTCTTAATCTCTGTGTTCAAATAAAAATATTTATATGGCTAGGATTTGTTTTTCACAAAATAAAGGTGTCATAACATATGGTATTTGGGTTGGAGATTACACATCAAATAATTATATTTGATTAGAAGTATTAAATGCATATTTTCCAAAAATACTTCCCTAATATGCTGCTAAACTATATAATATTTTATGTTGTGAATTCCTATGATTAAAAGATGACCTCCCAGTTCAAATTAGAGAGAGGAAACATTACCACCTATTAATATCTTAATATTGATTATTTTGCAGGAAGGTCATATTAACAAACTTGGGCTTTAGAAATTAATGACATCAGTTATCAAGAACATAAAATTTATTCTAGACCAAACCATGAAGGAAACAAGGCACTGGGCTTATGTTACAGTAGGAAAAAAAAAGTGTGTTTACCATACTTCAAGAAACTATCGCAACCCTTGAACTATGAAGCAATAGTTTTCTGACCCCAAATCTCAAATATTTTATGAACAAGTCTCATTCAATCTACTTTTCTATCCTTCATCTTCTTCAACTGACTTTCTAAGGCTTAAAAACAAAGCTATTCCCCCACAAGAACAACAAGAAGTTCACATCTAGTGACATCCCCTTTCATACACATCTAAGAAAAACATTTTTTTCCCTATCATAACAGATAAACAACAAAAGAAACTCTCATCCTGAGGGACCTCCCTCCAGCTCAAACGTGCACAAATAAAACCTCTCCCATACCAGTTCCCAGAACATATCACAACCCCTCACCCCCATAATATTCTCAGAAATGTTTTTTTCTGTTTGAAATATTCTTTCCACCAACCTGCCTTATCCTATTGCCTTTAATTTACTAATTTCAGTCCTTAAGAAGTCTTGACTTTATTCAGAACAAGTCAGGGCTCCCCATTATGTGTTTTCACATATTATTTGCTTATTTGAATGACTATATAGTAAACATCTGTCTTTTCTGTCATAAAGTACATTCTATGAGGGTTTCAACACTGTACCTCTCATGCCCGGTAACATACTAAGGATTTAATAAATATTTGTTAATTGAATCAATTTGTGCTTTTTCCAAATCAGAGCGCATTCTTATCTGCCTCTAGCCACTTTAATATCCTAGTATGCATTCTCTACCAAGGTACCCAGTTAACCAAAAGTATTGTTTATATTAAAATGACTCTGTAGCTTTATTTTTATTAAGATAAATGTTTCTCCTATATATGTTACATCATATATGCAATTTGTTACAGCACCTGCCTGAAAACCCTGGCATTGCCCTGATGTAGTGAGTCACAGATTTGTGTTTGTTCAGTGACAGCTGCATACTTGCCATAAATGTCAGTATGGCTAGGCGATCATGACAGTTTTTCAACTGACTCGGATTTCTAGGACTTCCTTTACTCAAACAGCTCTTCCCCATGTAGCTGATGTTTCTTTATATAAACTTACCTTGCCAGAATCAACTAACCATCATTCTTCTCTCTTAGGGCTAGCTGTTCTGCTGCTAGTTTTTATCCCCTCGGGTGATTTTAACATACCTTAAGAATATTCAAGCATAGTTTACCGATACTTATATATCTTCTCATTTTTAGTATGTTTTGTGAAAACTTGCTGTGATATTCATGCCCTGTACAATGAAAATGCAGTTATGGGGGCGCCTGGCTCAGTTGTTTAAAGCCTCTGCCTTTGGCTCTGGTCATGATCCCAGGGTCCTGGGATCGAGCCCCATATTGGGCTCTCTGCTCAGCAGGGAGCCTGCTTCCCCCTCTCTCTCTGCCTGCCTCTCTGCCTACTTGTGATCTCTGCCTGTCAAATAAATAAATAAAATCTTTAAAAAAAAAAAAAAAGAAAAGAAAAGAAAATGCAGTTATTGGGGTGCCTGGGTGGCTCAGTGGATTAAGCCGCTGCCTTCGGCTCAGGTCATGATCTCAGGGTCCTGGAATCAAGCCCCACATCGGGCTCTCTGCTCTGCAGGGAGACTGCTTCCTCCTCTCTCTCTGCCTGCCTCTCTGCCTACTTGTGATCTCTCTCTCTCTGTCAAATAAATAAATAAAATCTTTAAAAAAAAAAAAAAGAAAATGCAGTTATTATTTTTTTTTTCTGGACATTCATGAACATTATAGCCATGACTGTTACTTGTGAGAATTATCCCTGATTCTTCAGTGTGACATTATTTTATTTATTTCATAATCACAGCCACATGATGTTAGGAGGAGCCATAACAGTATAATTCCATAGCAAGTCATTTGCTTCTTTGTTTGGGCCCTGAAGTCACATCCGCTGGAATAGAGCTGGTGCTTACATGTGGAGAAAATAGCGGCACTTAAAAAGGCTGAGTATGACGCCAGGGCAAAGGGCCAGTAGTTCAGGAGAGCTGAACTGCAAGGTGCATGGGAAAGAAAGGTGGGAAATAGCTAGAAAGGAAGACTGGATTCATGGTATATATGGCCTTGCATGACATACTGCAGACTTTGACTTGCTGATCATGAGAATATTTGAGGCACATACTACAAGATCAGAACTGCATTTGGAAAATGTTGTGTCAGCTTATTATACAATAGTGATAGAAACATGTTCATTGCTGGACTTGGGCATATGGTCAAACTGTGCAAAGTTCGTTGTTAACTTCAACATTAGGGCCCACTTAATTCCAGTTGTCCAGCAAGAGGGCTGTAGCTGGAGTATAGGAAGAAAGCTCGTACAGATCAAATGTTCGTCCTCCCTTGGATATTTGTAAGCCATGTTGGGGTATATTTGAAATTGAAAGATAAAATCAAAGATGAGATTACATATAAAAATAATTTTTTATTAATCACCTAGCGCCTGGAGTTTAGTATTGTGGTGAAATCAGTTCCTCCTTAACTCATTCCTCTTTAGTCTTTACTTTATTGACTCTTACTGAAAAAAAAAGATTTGTTCATTTTCCTGTGTATATATAAGAGGAACATTCTGAAC
The DNA here is from genome assembly GCF_922984935.1 of Meles meles. Lineage (NCBI taxonomy): Eukaryota > Metazoa > Chordata > Mammalia > Carnivora > Mustelidae > Meles > Meles meles. Next base: position 26,525,392 of record NC_060066.1, read on the forward strand.
TGATGCTCGTTTTTTACATTTCAATTTCTTCCCTTGGAATGACACAATCATTCTGAACATTAATAATTATTTCTAACAACTTATAAGTGGGGTGAAGATCTTACTTCCTCCAGGACACACACCAATCCACATAAAATAATCCTCTTAGTTTTTAATGGACTAGTGTATACAACTGTTAAAGAATAAAGAAAAAAGTGCCCTCGCATACCAGTTTATCTAGGATAGTCTCAATCTGCATCCATTAATTTAATTATTATTAATGCCTTCTGTCATAATAAAGTATTTTGATCAGAAAGAGAAATTATGTATTTATAATTTTAATCCCATGGGCAATGGCAGATGTAAATGCCAGTGTTAATCCCAGGTCTGAAACACACTGGTTGATTTTAGCAAGAAAGCTCACTTTAGAGTCTTCATCAATAAAATTAGGGAAAGTAAGTTTTACCTTGCAGAGCTGTTGTGAGGGAAAAATACAGAATTGGCTTCATGGGTGTGAAGTCCATGTAGTCACACAGGGCTCCATGCGAAAATGGGTCCCATGCTTGATTCAATGCTTTATTGGTCTCTTGAAATGCTCAGTACATTTTCAACAAGGGACAGTGTGCTTTCATTTTGCTCTGAGCAAATACAATGGTCATGATTAAATGAAAAAGGTACTAACAATCCAAATTTTCTCCCTTAATTCTTCCATTCTAGTTTGAGTCCTGATTTTATTTCACCAACCAGAAACACATTTATAGGCATTTAAACCAACTGATAAAATATAATAGAAGCAGGTTATTTTTCATATAAAAGCAAATTTCCATTAAATTATACAATAGAGACCCGATAATATTTATGGTAGAAGACACCATCTATTTAAATGTTGAGAATTTAACAATAAATTCCTAGTGTATTTTCATGAGTAATGATGTAACTTGTTGCTTTGTTTTTTGGGGGGAGCATTTTTGTTTTGTTTTGTTCAGTTTATACAAGCTGCTAAAATGATTTTAATACTATAAATGATTCTCCAAAATAATGAAAAATCTCCTGGCATTTTTACATACATAAATGTCTTTCTACATCTAGGTAGTCACACTGGGGACAATGTAGGTATCCTGAAACTCTTTTTCTGTATGTGGCACATAGTACTACCATGAGCATTAACACTTAAACATTCATAATGATAGCTTTAATTTTCGAGCTCTTATTGTACTCCAGCACCACGCTAAATGCTCTGCGTGTATTTTCTACATATATTATCAATTCACACATACAAATAAAGCTTCCTTCTGAGGAGGGTGTTATTATTTTCAAGGCAATAATGACAATATTGAGGCTTAGAGAAAATAAATAACTTGCCAAACCCATATAGGTAGAATATAGAGCTTAATTTTGAAAACTAAATCCCCTAATTTTGAAAACTAAATCTCTGCATCTTATTAAAGCCTGGGTTCCAAATCAGTGTATCCGTGTTTTGCAAGCTGGCATCCAAGGATGTATTCTCAGAACTCCCTGATTCTCTAACAGTTAAAACTGTGCGTATTCTCTAATAAATAATCTGACTAAAAAAATACATGTGTATTCTGCATCATCCGTGTGGTCTGTTACATTTGTCCTTATACCCCAGAAGTATACCTACATTCTAATAAGCTAGTAAGAAGGCAATGAGACAGATTTAAAATAGAAATTATTCGTTTGCACTAAGTGAAGGATACGTGGTATCATACTCTACCATGGAGATGAAAGTTTAGAGAGGGGTAAAATAAGGGAGAATGGAATCATTGCACAACATAGCATATTTAAAGGCATAACAGGGTACCTGGGTGGCTCAGTGGGTTAAGCCTCTGCCTTCCGCTCAGGTCATGATCCCAGGGTCCTGGGATCGAGCCCCACATCGGGCTCTCTGCACAGCAGGGAGCCTGCTTCCCCACCTTCTCTCTGCCTGCCTCTCTGCCTACTTGTGATCTCTCTCTCTCTCTCTCTGTGTCAAATCAATCAATCAATCAATCAATTAATCTTTAAAAAAATAAATAAAGGCATAACAAACTCCAAAAGCCTATATGCCAGCAGCTGGCTCCTCATCCACATTGCCAAGAGCAATTTAATTTCAGGAAAATGAAATCTTATGCCACATTAGATACATGTTGCTATTTTAAATGTTACTCTTGGTGTAGTTGTATTCTTATATTTTGTAAACATGTTTTGGTATTATAATTGTGTAAGGCTATAAGTATAAGAACTTATTTTATGTTCAAACATGCTTAAAAGTCACATAAAAATGAAAACTTAAATCGATATTGGGAGTTTTTAGGGTTTTTGTTTGTTTTGTTTTTTGCTTTCCTTTTACTTTAAAAGGAACTCAGAGGAGCTCAGTTGTGTGGCAGTTCATGTGACTGGTTGATTGTTAGCAACACATCATTGGTTTTTATTACTATTTCACACTACATTGTCATTATACTGTTTCATTTCGATCATTTTCATTTTCTCATTAGGCTTTCTTCTTTTGCGTTATTTTTGTAAATGTTTAAGCATTAAACATTGTACTTAAAAGTTAAAACAATTCATTATATTTTACCTCGTTATATACTTCCTATGATTATTCTCATGAATCATTATTTTAAAAATCTTTTCTGGAGCATAATGACTTGCTTTATTTTCTTGATAAGTAAAGCCTTTGAAAAAATAACTCTCCCTGGCCTATGGTATGGTAAAATGAGACAAGTTATTAGATCTGATAGAAAACTGAATTCATTGAATTTCTGAGACATAAGGAATATGCTTGGGAACTTATAAGGACTTGTTTGATTTTGTAATATTGCTACATGCTTTTTAAAGTATTAAATTAAAATTTAATTTTTTAAAAAAAGGAGAAATTCCCCTTGGCAGGGAGCCTGCTTCCTCCTCTCTCTCTCTCTCTCTGCCTGCCTCTCTCCCTACTTGTGATCTCTATCTGTCAAATAAAAATAAATAAAATCTTAAAAAAAAAAAAAGGAGACATTCCCAATTTATGTAGTTAGACGTGTCCTCAAATTTTGTAAAGTTAATCCAGGAGAGTTAGCAGTACAATTTACTAATTATGAGACTGACTCAATTTGTTTCATTTTTTAAAATGGGAAAGGTGATCCATCTTCCAAAAGTGTCCAGTTTGTTACAATTATTGGTTAATGGCTTATACCCATTATGTCAGTTTTGAAAGACAATATAGTATTTATTTCCATTTTTGTTCCTGAAGTTCTTGGGTCAGGGGAATGCTGACTATTGGGAGGAAAAGGGGTTAAATTCAAAAAAAGGTAAAAATAAAAAGATCAGATAAGAATCATTCTAAAATAAAATTGATCTCTCTACCTTTTTAAATATACTCTAATAGAAATAAATTGTAAATTTAAAGGTAATCAATTAACCAGAAATATACAAACTTAAAACATGTCCTGAAAATCTTTTGTTCTCATCCTTTTTCATGCTACCTTTTCATCCTGGAGCAGGAGTGAAACACTAAAACTATTTTATATTTCCACTTGCATACAAATGTCCTGTCCATGGATAGATGTTCCTTCTTCCCATATATTATTTGAGAGGGAATGAATCATCTACAGTACACAGCCATTTTGTATATTATTTTCCTGTTAGGTTCTAATTAAAATAAAATGCATTAACACTTCCATACATTACATTACTTGAAAATGATAATGCTTTCTATTAAACTGTGCTTCAATATTCTGTTTTACCTGCAGCTGAATGTGGTGCATCTGCAACAAATAATGAAGGAATTTTGCTTTCTCCAAATTATCCACTCAACTATGAAAACAACCATGAATGCATTTATAGTATTCAGGTTCAAGCAGGAAAGGGAATCAATATTTCAGCCAGAACATTTCATTTAGCACAAGGAGACGTTCTTAAGGTAGGTGAACTCAGAAACTCTTGTATTTTGATAATTTTTAGTCAATAAGTATATATTAATACATATATATGCATATATATGTGTGATCAACCATAAGTTGATTCTGCCATTCATAGATTTCAATTATACATTATTTCTTATTTTTCTATTATCATTTTCATTGAGATAAATGTTTTGTTGCCAATGCTTATTTATAATACAGATATTTTTATGATACATAAATGTTAATGTTTCAATAACACCAAATCATATATATGAAACATAATTAACATATGAATGGTTATTTCTTTAAGAAATATAGTGATGGTTTATTTTTGTTTTGATATCTTTTAGGTTACTTGGTTATCTCTGTTGATACATGGATATTTTTTGCATTTATGATTACAAAAAATTTTTATTTTATAAATGCATAAAACTAATGACTTCCTATCTTTAAGTTACATAAGTAAAATATATTTTATTAATAGTAAACATTTAGTGGGCTGCCTGGGTGGCACAGTTGGTTAAACATCTGACTCTTGGTTTGGGGTCAGGTGGTGACCCAGCCCTACATCTGGCACGTAGTCTGCTCAGCACGTAGTCTGCTTGGGATTCTTTCTCCCTCTCCATCTGCCTACACCCACTCATGCTCCCTCTTTCTAAAATAAGTAAATAAATAAATCTTTAAAAATATTAATAATGATAATAAATATTTAGTGTAAAATTTACAAATTTATTCTAAAAAGTTGAAATAGGCAAAGGTCCTATTTTTTAAAAAGATACAATTTTAAAAGATATAATATTTCCACACTTGCTGATTCATATTTTGCCAAGTAGGTGTTTTAGTAAATACGATTTATATAAGGAAGTAGAATAAAAATAGACACTTCTATAAAAATCACTTTTAATATTTAAAAAATAATTGCATAAATTTTTCCTAATTGTCAAGATTTCTTTCCTGGTAAGAAATCCAACATAATTCTGTTTTAAGAAATCTTAAAATCTTAAGAAATCTTAAAACATCTCAGGTTGGCAGGGGTAGGGGATCATTGTTTAGCAGTGATGTTAAAAATATTTCTTAAGGGGAACCTGGGTGGCTCAGTGGGTTGGGCCTCTGCCTTCAGCTCGGGTCGTGGTCTCGGGGTGTGGGATCGAGTCCCACGTCGGGCTCTCTGCTCGGTGGGGAGCCTGCTTCCTCCTCTCTCTCCCTCTGCTTGCCTCTCTGCCTACTTGTGATCTCTCTCTGTCAAATAAATAAATAAAATCTTAAAAAAAATAAAAATTAAAAAAAAATTTCTTAAAAATATATAATTTTGATGATAATTGATGGTTCTCTAATATAGACAGAACTGTGTGCTTGTAAGATTTGTATAGACACAGGAAATTTCCTTAGATATATACAATTTTGCTATTAATTTAGGATCATTCTTATTTTTTGTTCTTTTCCCCAATAAGCAACAGAGATTCCCTTTATAATCTCTTCAACCTCCAGTTCATTGTTTGGATTTTCTTGTTAACATAAGCTTTATTTGCTGAATTAGAGTCAGCATTGAGATTAATGGGCTGCCTAAACCTTGAAGTGAGGCAGTGTTTATGTTTTCCTCAGGCTAAGTATGAGGAAAAATATATCAAGACATAGATCAGATGTATAAGGCTAGCCGCTAACCTGTATCTCATAAGCAACTATGATAAACATATGTTATAAGTTAACAGTTAAGAAGTGCTTCCCCAGGGGTGCCTGGGTGGCTCAGTGGGTTAGAGCCTCTGCCTTTGGCTCAGGTCATGATCCCAGCGTTCTGGGATTGAGCCCGCATGGGGCTCTCTGCTCTGCGGACAGCCTGCTTCCTCCTCTCTCTGCCTGCCTCTCTGCCTACTTGTGATCTCAGTCTGTCAAATAAATAAAATCTTAAAAGAAAAAAAAAGAAAAAAAGAAGTGCTTCCCCAGGCCTACCACTATTCTTCCTAAAATATTTCTTTCTTTAAAATTTTTTATTTTATTATTTATTTGACAGAGAGAGAGATCACAAGTAGGCAGAGAGGCAGGCAGAGAGAGGAGGAAGCAGGCTCCCTGCGGAGCAGAGAGCCCGGGGCTCGATCTCAGGACCCCGAGATCATGACCTGAGCCGAAGGCAGCGGCTTAATCCACTGAGCCACCCAGGCGCCCCTCTTTCTTTAAAATATAATTATTTGTGATGCTTGAAAGATATCCATTACTTCTCCATACTGAATTATGGCTATTAATTGGAAAATTCACTTAGAATCATATAAAGAATAACCTGAATGTGCTCCTCAGAATAATTTCTGTCTAATCTGCTGCTTCCTTGGAATAAGGTAACATGCGCTTGTTACCTGTGTTACCTGAGGATGGTTGAGACCTTCAGTAAAAAGTGACACTGTGAGTGCATGTGATGGTGACAAACAAAAGAGGGCAGAAAAATGCAATTCAAGGCCCTTTAAAGATTTTAAAATAAATAAGGATTTTTCTTTCATGAGCATAAGGATTTTTCTTTCATGAAAATTTATATCCCCAGCAAAGATTTCTGTAACTTTTCTAGAATAAAGATATGTTTCCCCAAGTTGAAAAGATTATATATACTAAATATTACAGTAGAAACAGCCCCTGCTGATAATCTTGCCTTGGTTTTATTCTGAATTATTATTTCAAAATAACTTCAGCAAGCCACGGTATAGTGACCATTGGGGATGGGCTTTAAACTCCAACTCTGTTGTCTTCATGGTCTCTCCATCAGTTTTTTTTTTTTAAGATTTTTATTTTTTTAAGTAATCTGTACACACAACATGAGGCTCAAACACAATCCCGAGATCAAGAGTCGCACACTTCACCAACGGAGCCACTCAGGTTTAAGATGTAAATGATTAAATGGTGTCTTATCCTTCCCATTAATCCCATGGACAGCGAGCGAAGTACCTACAGGCACAGTTAGGCACGAAGCACACAGATGCTCCCTCCAAAGGACAGATAATTAATTTTCAAAGACTAAGGAGCCCAGAGTCCTCTCATGACGCAGGGTGATTTCCCCCGCTGCAACCCAGTCCATGAGAGCCCACCCCATCCCAGCATTTTCCAACATTACACCTAGTGCAGTCAGCTTTTTGTCCATTCAGACCAGGAAATCAGAAGAAATTAGTAAAACTGGGGCATCTGGGTGGCTCCGTCAGTTAAGCAGCTGCCTTGGGCTCTGGTCATGATCCCAGGACCCTGGGATGGAGCTGCATCGGGCTCCCTGCTCCGTGGGGACCCTGCTTCTCCCTCTCCCTCTGCTGCTCTGCTTCTGCTCTCTTGCTCACATTCTCCCTCTCAAATCAATAAATAAAACCTGTAAAAAGAAAAGAAATTAGTAAAACAAATAGCCCATTATAGAACCCTTTGTCCCTTGACTGAGAGAAAAGCATTGCTTTTCTTGATATGGTAGGATTGGCTATGTTCTTTGGGATAATATTCTTTTATAATCTCTGTATGAGTATAAGGTCTAGACAAGGCTTTTTTTCTTCTGGCTGCGTTTACTTTATAATATCACTATATTGGATTCTGACTAAAACAGCAACAGTAATAAAAGCATGTGTGTGTATCGACTTAATCTATACCTACACACACACACACACACACATTCTCCTGAGAGTGCGCCATCCAGGCTGATGCCCACTTAGTCATCCACACACTCTTTCTCCTTCCCTCCTCCTTCTGTAAATTACCTTACTTACATACAACCATACTAATAAAGTTTATATCAAATATAGCTGATCATATGACTCCTCTAGGTAGTTTATTCCTGGTACCACTACCAGATTTTCCTGATTCAGTAGATCTGGGGAAAACTGTTTTAGTTGGTCTGTACCTGGAATTTTGGATTTTTATAAAGCTCTCTGGATTATCTGATAGACACCGGGTTTGGGAATTATGAATATATCCTTCCTTACTTCTGTTCCTTTTAATTCTCAAGAATACTGAACTTCTCCAACCCTCACTCAAAATACGTAATTTAATTAATTCTTTCAATTAACATTTACAGGAGGTGTTTATTATATGTATACTCTAAACAATCACCAATGAGTAATTGCCATTGTCAGCCTGATAAGACAAAAGCTGAATAGCAATCAGAAATACTAACTCTGTTTTGTTGTTGTAATGTTTGTTTTTATTTTCAGAAAAAGACTGAGCATTATGTTTAGATAAGGGAATGTAGCAGAGAAAAAATTCAAGGCTATCTTTTTAGCACACTCAGTATTGTGTAGTTTAAAGATCTATGTCTAATGCAAAATGTAGACAGGATGGATGATTATGGAGAAGAGTCAGTTAAATAACTTAATATTGGTTCTGAGAGTCTGAAAGAATTATCATAGTTATGCAAAACTAAATAAAGGACTGGATTAATAATTAATAACATTCTTTTAGCAGTATGAAAAGAAAGTTATTAAAATGTTGTTTTTCAAGATGTATTATTTTAAGCTTATTTTGTAACCTATGTACTAGTGTTTGGGAATACTACTTGTGAGAACCTATTGCTAAATATTCAGTAATTTTGTGAACTGGTTGTTAAACATAGACATTATTAAAAATTACATTAGATTAGATTACAGTTATATTACAATTGTTATATTAAAAACAAAGGTAACAAATACAACTTTTCGTTTCTTAATTATTTTACTAATTTTGTTATTATGTGTGTTTTTTAGGCGAGCTGTGTGTATTAAATCTCTATAGTGGAAATACTATGCAAAGTGTCCATCCTTTCCCAACTCTACATACAGAGATGTCATATTGATAGCTTGATTTTGACAATACTAGGAATAATTGCACTGCAGAAAATGACAAATACTACAGATCTTGACTTGGTCCATTCCTTTGCACATCTTCTATACTTAAGTTTAAGAATGGGTTGTGTCTATAGTCATTCTTTGTGAATAACACCAAAATATTGAGAATACATATTTTCTAGAATTAAAAACTATTATTGGGTTTAGCCAAGAAGTTGCTTCTGTCATTTACAAATTCAATTTTCTGATACAACATTGTTTTTACATTGCTTTACTTCCATCTTGTTAACTTAAAAAACTCAAGCAATATTCAGTTAGGAAACATTCTTGTTTGTCAGTTGCAATTATAAGATGTAGATACAAATATTTGGCCAAAAAAAAGTATTCTGTGAAAATCAATTACCTCTATGGAATTTGGAGCAGTGAATATATATACAGGTTTAAAAAATTTTTTTTCTATGTAACTTGCATGCTACATATCCCTTTAATCAGAGATTCTCAGACAGTCAATGGGCCAAATGGGTCTTGACGGCCATGTCTATAAATAAAATTTTACTGGGAGAAAACCATGTTCAGTCATTTACATATTATTGGTCCCTGTTTTTGTGCTACAATGACAGTATTGAGTAGTTATGATAGAGGTATTATCTCCCAAAGACTATAAATATCTTCTGTTTAATTCTTTTTTAGAAAAAGTTTGTCTACCTCTCTATTTTTTTTTAAATATTTTATTTATTTATTTAACAGAGACAGAGATCACAAGTAGGCAGAGAGGCAGGCAGGAAGCAGCAGGAAGCTCCCTGCTGAGCAGAGAACCCCTTGTGGGGCTCCATCCCAGGACCCTGAGACCATGACCCGAGCTGAAGGCAGAGGCTTTAACCCACTGAGCCACCCAGGCGTCCCTGAGTCTACCTCTCTTTATATTAATAAAAGTTATTTTTTAAGTATGATTGGGTATATACATTCACCAATTCTATTTGTCTGGGAGCTGGTTATTAGACATTTTCTAGCAAACCAGAGATCTCAGATGTCCACCATACATATCTATCAACTTTGCTTGTTCACTGATAATCCTTTGTTCTCTCTTCCTCCAAAAGCACTCTGTAAATATTTATTTGTCAAGAATGCTATATTAGTCTCATAAACCCCTTCATTCCTTCCCATACTGAGGATAACAGAAGTGAATGATTTTTGACAGGCCATCCAGCTTGAGAGGTAGAATTGGGACTTCAAATCTGTTATATAATTGCAAAGCTAAACCTCCTGAAAAGCGTGCTCTTCATTGTATCCTAAACTCCTTAACTAAAATATATTAGCTCTTATAATTGCGTACATCTTATATGGCTATTTTGAAGACATAAATATTTTAATATGAACAAAAGTTCTCTGCTCTGTTTCATTTTATTTTGGAGAGAGCATAAGGTTGGGAACATTGTCCTTTTTGATCAACCATTGTAAAAGTTATTCTTCTTTATTTTTTATTCAGATTTTGACATCTCACTCACCTTATTAGAAAAACTTTATTTAAATTTCTAAATCAACCTATAAAACAAGCAACCAAAATGAAAATTCTAATATCCACGAGTGGGAATAATTTGCAGGTTTGTGTGATATATATGTACATGTGTGATTTCTTTCAATTTTATTTTCTATGTACTTTCTGCTCTTGGGTTAAGATAACATCTGACTTGCTAATTCGTTAAAGGAATGACTGAGAATATGCCTTCTAATTATGCATTTATTAAAAACAAAAAACACAGTTTTAAGTATTAATAAACTATTCATTATAAAGAGTTTGACCTTCCAAATATAGAAGGGTCTGTACACCAAAACTAATTACAGGCCCCGATCCATTATAAAAGGTTTGATAACTGAAACATGGCAACATTGAGGTCTAGTCTGTTCTATTAAGACAGTACCAGGTTAATGGCAACCATTTGACAAATTAGAGCCTCACTGAGGACCTTAATTAATATTACAAACGCCCTCAATGCCTTTAATGATATTAATTCTTAAATCAACTTGAAATTCTAAATTTGACATTAAAGTGAGTCTTCATTATCTGAATTAGGTGCTAAGTAACTGAGAATATTTCTATGGGAAACACCATAATCCTCTCCCTTCTAACACAAAAAAAAGTATTATACAGTTATCTTATACTTTTTTAGATTTGTAAATTTTTGAAAAACAAATAGGTATTAAGACATAGCAAAAATAATAACAATGAAATAAAAAAGGAAAAAGAGAAAAATAGACCCAAATAAATAAAAGCATGCTTAATAATCCTGACTTTAATCAGAACAGAAATATGAAAAGTAATGATGTCAAAAGTTCTATGGTAAGACCCAATATAATCACTCTGTACTGTAAATTTACTTTTTTTTTTAAAGATTTTATTTATTTATTTGACAGACAGAGGTTACAAGTAGGCAGAGAGGCAGGCAGAGAGAGAGAGAGGGAAAAGCAAGCTCCCTGCTGAGCAGAAAGCCCGATGCGGGACTCGATCCCAGGACTCTGGGATCATGACCTGAGCTGAAGGCAGAGGCTTTAACCCACTGAGCCACCCAGGTGCCCTGTAAATTTACTTTTTAAAAAATATTTTGTTCATCTATTTGAGAGAGAGAGCATGAGTTGGGGGATCAGGGGGTGGGGGAAGGAAGAAGGAGAAGCAGACTCCCTGCTGAGCAGGGAGCCTGATGCTGGACTTGATCCCAGGACCCTAAGATCATGACCCCGGACAAAGAGAAACTGAGCCACCCAAGTACCCATGAAAGTTTACTTTTAAATGAAATATACATTTTGTTCATTTTATTTTTTTATTTATATGCTTGCATCCCTGTTTGCTTCCAAGTAATTTGCCTTTGGCTGCAATGTTTTGCTATTTCTTACTGCCTTTATGCTTGCATATGTATTTGAATACATTTGAAGAATTTTATATACAAGTTAAATAGCATTGGTTTGATCATTAGTATAAAACTCTTCTCTAAAACCTTGCTAATTAACACTTGCTTTTCATCTTGATTTAATAACTCTATACATACTTCCAAAATTTCATAGTTGAATTATCACACTTCATTTTACTTTTATGATTATAGTGGTATCTCTGTGTTATTTTGTTTTCTACCTTTTGACTTTACATTGTTAAATAAATTAGTTAATGAGTTTTGGTGCTGAATTAGACCCTCTCTGCTGGGCTTAAGATTATATATATATATATATATATATATATATATATATATATATATATTAGTATTAGTTCTTTTCAGTCCTTTTCTTTCAATCATTATTTTTAAAATATCTTAAAGATAGTTTCTTTTGAAAAAGAAAAGAGTAAGCTTCTGACTTAAAAAGTAGAAAGACACAATGTAAATATCTCTCTTGGGACAGACAATATTTTTAAAATTTCCTTCAGCCTACAAATGATGTCTTATTTTTTTAGTTTATTCCCAGTGCATAGAACTAAATATGAATTGAATTATTTTATTTTTTAACATTATGTTATAAAAGAACTATTGTCATGTGTAAAGAGAGGGTTTCTCTAATGATTCAACTTTTTTTTTCTTACCACTGCACATTTAAGAAAAACATGAGGAGAGACTTTAAAAAAAAAAACAAAAAACAGAATTCAAGAACCAGTTTCTGTTTGCTGATTTACATCAATTAGTTAAATTTATATTGCCCCTTTATTTGGCTATTTTTGAGATATGAAGTTCCTACAGTGTATTCATGCATAAAAGCAAAACTAGTTGAATCCAAGAAACAATTATTTATATTTAACGTAAGAATGAAATTACATTAAAAAAAAAGAATGAAATTACATGCTGGCAAAAAGTAAGGGAAATAAAAGGAAAATATTCTTTGGGGTTACCTAGACAATATTAACCACAAATAAGATCACTGGATCTGCTGGCCAAATGGTTTGGTTGTGAATGTATGCTCTAAACTTAGAATTTATGAACTATGTCATATATAGAGTTATAAAATAAATGTATTCAAAAGCAGCTTCCAAGAATATTGAACACTTGAAACTCACAGACACAAAAGTGTGTTTTCCAGCAAGTGTGTTGACTTGCCTCTGAATTATCACTGGTGACTACTATTCTTAAGAAACCAAAAGTTGATTCTTATGTAATCAAACAATAAAATCCCTGAGCTAACAAATCTCAACATATGGCTCAGCTTTGTTGAAGATAAAGAACTTCTTGCTGATAACTAAAACAGAAACTTATTTGTCTGGTAATTTCCACCAGGGGGTTCAAGGAATTCTTGTGTAATTTTAGGAAATTTGTACGTGCAGCCCTCTATCTAGTGCTCAGATACTCTTTAAACAGTCAACCCACTTTTTTTGTTGTTGTTTGTTGTTGTTGTTTGTTGTTGTTTTTAGTTGACAGAAAGATCTTGTAAAAGGGAGAGGACAGTAAATGTTTTCTTTTAGGAATTCCATGAGCATGTTGGCTTGAGTTCAGCTTTCAACTTTCTCCCTCTATTTCTGCCTCCCGCTCTGAGCTAATGTAATAAATAAGCTGGTGGAGCCCCGGAGGCTCATATGAAGCTGCAGATTCCCTCAGTCACAAAGGGAAAGAGGAGAATGTCCTGGTAATAGAGACGTCAAAATTCCTGTGCAGAAAAGGTGTAGGGTAATGTGGTTTGAAGAGGACACCAGAGGCCCTGAGCACAAACTGCATTTTTATAGCATGTTAAATAAAATTTTATCTCTAGTCTTTATAACACTTAAATCTTATATCGATAATAAGGAAGTATAATCCTTTACATAGCTAAAGGTACGTAAATACAGACTTAAGGGGAATTCAGTAACTGGAGGGAAGAACGACCAAATTAAATGCATGGAACAGGTGGTATACATTGAATTCAAACTGTAGGAGCATTAAGAGAAATTTGAAAATAAATTTAAAATTTTTGAAAAAATCTTAATGCAGTTAGAGTGCTGAGAGAGAGGAGAGACTTTCTAGAGTTGACCAATGATTTTAAAATTTTAGATTTAAAAAAATAAGAAATAAAATTTAAGATTTAAAGTCATTTTTTAAGTAAATTTTATTTATTTATTTTCCAGAGAAAGAGCACACGCAGTAGGCAGAGGAAAAGCAAGGAGCTCAATGCAGGACTTGATCCCAGGATTCTGGGATCATGACCTGAGCTGAAGGAAGGCACTCAATGGACTAAGCCACCCAGGAATCCCTAAAATTCAAGATTTTAATAGAAACCCTAAAAAGAGATTAGTTACTGCTGAAAATCTAATTTTTCATGTGGAATTTCCAGTGGAAGATTGTTTACAAGACAGAGGGAAAGATAGATTCAAAGAGAAAATATTGGAGAAATATAAAACCGTTTTGGAGACTTAATATACAAATTATAGGCATTCTAGGTGGAAAATAAAAGGATCATATAAATAAGGAGTAATTAAATGAACAAAAACTCAAAGAGTTTCTGGAGTTGAAAAAATCTTAAGTCTCTAATTTAAAAAGTCTTGTTACTTTATTTGCATAATACAGACATTAGAAATATAGTGAAAATTTCCCAGTCTCTTTTATTAAGTTAACATAAATTGAATACTAATACCTTATAAAGATAATTTGAAAAGAAAAAAATATAAAAACTACACATGAATTTTCATTTATAAATTATAGAAAACATTCTATATAGATTATCAAATTAAATCCAAAAATTTAGCTCAAGAAAAGTCTATCATACAGGTTAATATAATAGTTACATGTATATAATAATAATGAAAATTCCATTGCATACCATCTAACTGCTCTCTGAACATGAACATGATGAATACCACTTTGGGGAAACACTGGGACTATGGCAAGGTCACTTGTTTAGGAATTCAACAACAAAATTTTTACACCAGGTTAGAAGTAAAGCAGCTTCAGGCAGGAGGTAAGTAACTTTGAGCAGCATTTCTCAACTTTTTCTATTCATTATCATTCACCTAATGAGTCCCCAACCCTATGAAGCTAAATATTATGGAGTAAAATTGGTCAGATAGAGTGATCTTTGTAGCACTACTAATCATTGTAATATATAAGACTTCATCGCAAGCAAGAACCAATTTTCACCACCTTGGGGGAGTGGGGCATAAGTACTCCACTGAAAATTCATCTCTTAAGGACAAAAGAATGGTAACATTCAAAAGAATGGTAACTTGCAATGTTGGTAAACCTTCCCCTAAATTTCTATATGTTTTTTGGAAATAGTATAGCTATACCTGAGTATTTTAGCTCCAAAATCCTATATATTGATAATTTTCTTATGAAAATACAAATATCAAAAAAAAAATGAGGTATATGTAAAAGGTGTTTATTTCAGTATTGCTCTTAGCAGCAAAAAACCCCCTGAATTTACTAATATATGGGAATGATAGTTGTGGTAGTGGCACTGTGTGAAATATTGCATAGCTCTCAAAAGGCAGAATCTGTATCTATTGACCTGGAGAGATGTCTACAATGCACTGATAAAAGCAAATTAGAATATAATGAGAAGTTACAACTTCAGAAGAATGAGAATTACATAGGAATTTTTGAGAGCTCATTAATTTCGTTTTGTATATTTTTACCTTGTTAGATCATTTCTAAAAATATTTAGTACTCATTTAATATTTTTGCATGTCAAAAATGAATTAAGTTAAAGAAAATGGATAAATTATAGAAATTGCAAAAGAAGCAAGTATATTTTATATTAATTACATTATTAGGGAAAAAAAAAGGTATTTGATCCCCTTGAGCAGTTGCAGAAAAAGAACTAACCAACCTTGAAAACCAGCCTTTCCATATTCTCAATTTTAAATGGCTGACAAAAAAAAAAGCATTATTTTTTCTAATAAGATCAAAAGTTAAGGTATACTGAGCTTGGAATTTTAAAATTATCCATGCGGATTCTAACTTTCTTAGCTTGATATATGTAGGGATTAATGTAGATAATTGTCCTTGGGGAACATGAGTGATCTGATTTGGGAAGAATTTGATAATTTCCTCTTCTTTATAAACATAAACACATGATTTGAACTGGTTTTATTGGCACATTTACATTTTCAATTATAAACGTTTTGCAGATTTATGATGGAAAAGATAAAACGACTCATCTACTAGGTGCATTTTCTGGCGCATCTATGCGAGGATTGACACTTAGCAGTACTTCAAATCAACTCTGGCTGGAATTTAATTCTGATTCTGAAGGGACAGATGAAGGTTTTCAACTTGTCTATACCAGTAAGTATTTTAGAAGAAAAAAAAAAATGGCCAAACACTGAAGCTGAGTATTTATTAAATAATTGCAACTTACAAGGTGAAGTAAAACCCAAAATTTGATCATGAATTTGAAGTGTAGAACTACCTTCTATATATACAATTTTATTTGACCTTAACGATTCCATAAATTATAGGTATTATAACTGTTGCAATTCCACATTGAAACAACTAAGGTTCAGAATAGTTAAGTAATTTGTGGCTGATTTATTTACATAATTTTAAAATAGCAGTATTCTTCCCATCCAATATTAAAAATACAATTTTTTAATAGATGAAAATTCAATGTTTGCAAGTGTGGTAGTTATATATTGGACAGTCATTAATGATAACTGGATGGTTTCACATGAGTTTACATTAGAGTTAAGTTTTTTATTTTGTTTTGCTTTTGTGTTGAATTGCTGTATTAAAAATAAAACTATTGCATTATACTCCAATTGCTATTCTGACAAACGAGTAGAAGTTCAAAGACTGAGAAGCATGGGTTGGTGGGTTACATCAGTTGTTATATGAATTAAATGAATTTATGTTACCAGTGCCACAAGAAAAGAAACAGACTTAATACATCTCTCCACAATAAGTTATATTCAAGTAATATATTTATTGAGTTTCTACTATGTAAGCAGTACACTAACAAAATAAAGCTCATGTAAAACTGAGATAGTTACTAGCTGTGTTTTTAACAAATTTAGAATCAGATCAAATCAGTTCTTGGAAGTTCAGAATGCTCATTAATTTAGCAAAACAACTAAGTAGCAATATTCAGAAATCTTTACTTTTAGAATATTTGAAAAAGATCTAATGATGCCTATAAACTTTCTCAAGAAGTCAGGTGAATGGCAACTATTACAGAAACTGGAAAATTAAAATTATTACAGTATCAAAGATACATGGGATCCTGAAGGGAATTTGAATCAAATTATTGCTTGTGAAAATATTCTTTCTTAATGATATAAGAAGTAGAAGACAGGAGAGTCTATTATATTGAAATTATATTTAAAAATCTGATGCATTTAAGTAAGAGATTACTATTGCTCCCTGTTTATTTCAAGGTTTTTTTTTTTCTACGTGTGCTAGAATTGTTCATCATTAACGGAACAAAACCTAAATTAACAAAATGAATGTTAAATTCATATTTCTAAATCCTGACAACTACTGTGTACAATGCAATTTTTATGAAGTACTTCCAAAGACAAATGAAAGTCCAACCAAATTGTGTCTACAGCTATTACTATATGATATACTAAAAGTAAAATATTGACAATTATTGCTCAAATATAATTGGTGTGATCTGCTCAGAAAGGCACTTGTTGTTTTAATCTGCTTTTCTCTGCTCCTTTCTCTGTTTTCTAACAGAGTTGCTGACATTTTTCAACTCATGGCTCAAGGTCTACACAATGATCTTTCTTTGCTCTGCATCATTTTGCATTTCTCCTTATCTAAAATTGCTAATGGAGTTCATAGGAAAAAACCTTCCCAGGTTTTTAAAGATTTCCTTCCCAGATTTTTAAATTCTGTGTAACTTGAGATTATTGATGCAAAGATGCTAGACATTGTAGGACATACCTGCATTTAAAATTGGGTGGTTAGGTGTCTATACTGGGTCAAATCATTGACCTTATTGTCATTGTATGAGTTCCCACTTGTCAGAAAAGTGACATCTTAAAAAGCAAATATTTGAAATCACTCTTCTTAATGACTCTAGTTTTTCATTATAGAATGTGTGTCATTATGAAGATGGAAAGCTATAGAATGGGGAAGAGAATATAAAAGCAATTATTTTTTTTAAAAGGTAGATATACATCCATAAATATTTTTCAGTCTCAGAACTGAAACTATGTTTCTCAGAGGATATCAACAAGTCAGTGAAGGGTCCTCTGATTTTCTGAATCAACAGCTGTGTTCTGAGCTCCTTCTGGGGAGGGTCCTGGAACTAGTAACATATCCGTCATTAATTTTTATTTACTTCTGATTTTGACAATGGCAATCTTTCTACGTATTGGCAATTATCTTAATAACTAACCCCAATAGCTAATGCCTGGCTTTGACGGGAACTTATTCCCATCCTCCAAATATGTTTTTGTTTCCAGCCATTAGCACTAGTGCTAGGCTGCTTTCTCTTCAAGGTTAATAATTGTTATTGGTGTGCTCCAAACAGAAGCATCAACTGAGCCTTTGAACTTTAAGACACATCTCTGATATTTTCCCACGGATGCTTACTTACCCTGACTCCTTCAGTCAGAGTTAGCTTACTTTTAAACATTTCACTTGCAGAAATTTCTGTTCTCAACTAAGGTATCAGTTATCACACTGTACTGGCGTTATACTTTTCGGCAACCATATTGTACATACTTCTTTAGGAGGCCTTCCCTCTCTTCATGTCTTTAGTCAGTTTTAGTTCAATTGCATCTCTTTACATATTCTTAGTAAATTAACATGTGGTCTGAATACTGATTTTATATAATGCCTTTGTGATATGGATGAAGATTCTACAAGGGCATATATTTTAAATATTCATAAACTTCTTAGAGGTAGTAATTATTTTCTGAACATAAAAGAATTTGCTAAGGTGCCCAAACGTGGGAGAAATGTAAAAGGCAATGTTTTTGTGTATGAATCATTGTATTTGGTGATTTCTAAATCTAATTCCACCCTGCAATTCTGTGTTGTGTTCCTCCTTACAATTATCCAAACTTAGCCTCTGAAACATCTGAGAGAACACTTTGTGACATAGAAGAGTTCCCAGGATTCCCATTAAGAGAATTAGAGACAGAAGAGAGAATCGTTGGCTCTAGGTCAGATCAAGTAAGGATTCATAAATAGAATGGTATTAAAGGTTGGGTTGGTGGGTTGCAGATAGAAGTGGTGGGGAGCATACCAGGCAAAGAGAATAGGATTGAAGAAAGGCATGGAGACTAGAAAGATCCTATTAGGCACATTAAGGCAAATACAGCAAATAATCCAATTCCGATTTATCCCTTTTACCTAGCTTGTCATAATTCTAGCTGTTAAGACATATAGGCCTTTTATGACCACCCTTATCTAATGACAGGTTTCTTATCTAATGATAGTCACTATCTCTCTATTGTCCATTTTGTTGGCTTGTGTGGTTGCCTGGTTATTTGTAGTTTCAGGTAGAGAGAAACACATTTGGCTGAGATAGAAATGAGAAAATATTTTTTTGGAACAGATATTTTTCAGAACAAATAGTTCAGAACATAACTTTTAAGGGGCATTTTATTTCAGCTATCTTTTAGGCCCATTCATCATATAATCATTAAGAGTAGCAAATGGACCAGTGGAAACAGTAGTTGAGATGTTGCTTTTGGTTTTAAGTAACAGAAAACCTAACCATAGCTTAAATTACCAGGATTTATTTTTCTCATATAAGACAGAAGATGAACAACAGGTAGGTAGTTTCTTGATTCAACTCTCCAACCTAGGGAACAAGGATCCTGCCCCTATCTCTCTGCTTTAGCATCCCTAACGTGTTCATTTTTTTTTTTTTTGTTCTAATGTCTGTGATATGGTCATAAGATGGCTTTTTTTTTTTTTTTTTTTTTTTTTTTTATAAGATGGCTATTTTAACTCCAGGCATAGTCAAGGCAGGGAGAAAGAGGGAACAGGTAGTGCCAACTGCAAATGCCTCCTTTACCAGGAATGCGAAATCTATGTCAGACATTCTCTTATCTTTCCCTGTCCTAAACTGAGCCATATCAGTATACCTGGATTTCCTGGCCAGAAAAGCTGGGAAGTGAATTATTTGGTAGACTAAATAATCACTCAGTATTAGACTACCATGCTATACAGCCTGATATGATTCTTTTACTTCTGGGAACAAAATCAAGTTGTTTGTGAGGAAGAAGAGAAAAGATATTGAGAATACAACTTACAGTATCTACTACAATGTACAGCTATAACAGTTATTCCAAAACAAGTAATAAGTCCATAGATGTTGCATCAATATATGCCTCTGCAATTAATGGTATCATGGAAGCCTGGACTCTTGGGTGTTTAGAGAGGAAAAGCATTTGGTTTACTCATTATTAATAATTTCAGCTCTACTACACTAAGAAGACAGTGAGCTTCTTTCACTCTTCTTCATCAATAAATAAATTATATATATACTTGTGAAAATGCTACATCATACTTGAGAGACTCTCGCATTCCTTTATTTTTCTAAAGCAAATTGAATCTCTTCAGTCATAACCATTAAGATAAACATGACATAAAAACACAACATTAAGAGTTGTCAAGAATAATATTTTTTAGCTTTAACTTATCCTCCCAGATAAGTTTCCAGTCAACTCTACCTAGTTTGATTAGTATAAGTGAAGCCTAGATAGCTATACTGGTTGAGAGTAAAATGGCATGATAAACTTGGTCAGACCTTGACTACCATTAGGGTATCAATCCCACTACTCAGCCTCTCAGAATTAACTCCCTCCTTGAGTCAGGTCATTCTTCCATTCTTCTCAAATTAACAGTTACCAAATACTCTTGCCCTGGAGAAATCTGAAACTCACCCTAAATAAAGATATAGATGAGGCATGTTTTTTTAATACAGATTAATTGACAATTTCCCTGTGACCCCTAAAGACATAGCTGCATTTCCTAGAGGGAGTGGGAGAGTAAAGGGAGAGAAAATTACCATCTCCTTCTAAACTTGGAAGAACAGATCAAAAATTAAGATATCATTATAGTATCCTTTTCTTTCTTTCTTTCTTTTTTTAAAAATGTTGTATTTATTTATTTGACAGAGAGACAGTGAGAGATAGCATGAGAAGGGAGAAAGTCAGAGGGAGAAACATACTCCCCGTGGAGCGGGAAGCCCTGTGTGGGACTCCATCTGAGACTCCAGGATCATGACCCAGGCCGAAGGCAGTCGCTTAACTAACTAAGCCACCCAGGCGCCCTTTAGTATGCTTCTTAAAGCATCACTCCGCTCTGGTTCACTCTGTAATAGAATTCAGCAAAACCTGGGTCGTGGGATCGAGTCCCACATCGGGCTCTCTGCTCAGCGGGGAGCCTTCTTCTCTCTCTCTCTCTCTCTCTGCCTGCTTGTGATCTCTCTCTGTCAAATAAATAAATAAAATCTTAAAAAAAAAAAAAAGAACCCTACTCAGCAAAACCTGATAGAATAACCTGACCAGACTTCTTCAGCCCCTCAATCCACATTTCAAGAAGGTGGTTGTAAATCAAATGTCTTTCACTGAATCTCTCACTGAAGATTAATTTGTAGAAATGTCATTTAAGTGGGACAAGACAGAAAAGAAAGACAAGAACAAAGGATAAGAGAAATTCATTTAGACATAATTTCTAACTGGCCAATTGGAGAGATAGTATAGAAGATGGGCCTACTGTAGTTAGTTGGTTCTGGGACTCCATCTCAGAAGAGGTTATTACTTGAGTTGATATTGGAATTATAAGAAAAGACAACCACCCACAGATCTGTGGGGAGAGGGTGCCAGATAGATAGATCATCAAGTGCAAAGGCTCAAGAGAAACCTGAGCTTGAGTTATGCAGCTAGAACTGAACGAGCAAGGAGAATGGGACAAAATGAAAAAGTGGAAACTAGGCAGGGGCAAGGTGAGCTATAGTTAGGGGTTGGGTTCTACCTAAAAGATAGAGAGAAATCTTTCAACACCAGTGTATCTTTACATAGTAGAGTTAAAAATAACAGCTAACATTTATCTACTCTCTACCAGGTATAAGATATAACCCTTTGAGGAAGGTACTATTATCTCCAGTTAGAAGAAGAGGAAAATGAAGCACAAAAGAGTTATGACTTGCCCAAGGTCACAAAGCAATTAAGTACAGATACAGAAATTGAACTGAAGGGCTCTGCCTCTTAATCACCATACTATATTATCTCCAACCCAAGTTTGAGGTGTTTTATATTTGCATTTCCATGGATTTATCATTTTTTATTGTTTTAAACAACATCCATTACAGAGCTAAATCATACCTTTTTTGATAGATTATAGCATTGTCTTCTCAAAAGCTGATCTGGTAAATGTCCATGATGCCCAGCCACTAGATACTATCTCTGGGCCTCTTGTTATTACCTCTGCACATTTAATTTACTAAAAAGCCCATTGGATAAATGTTCATTATCCCAAGGGAAAAGTTCAGCTATATTTGGACACTTTTAGCCTTCCAGCCTTGTTGCTTGAAAGGATTCAGTAATCCACACGGAACATGCCCATTTCAAACTTTATATTCAAATTAATGATGGGAATTAGCTAACTGGTGATGCCTTTTCTTGTACACTAAGCTTATAAATATATAATAAATTATCCTTATTTAAACTCTTTAATATAATTACTAGTATGTTGTTGGTAGTGTTAATAATGAAAAATAATCAGGTGATTTATTGACTCTAACTTTATTCTATGGATATATTTTAATGCAAATGCAAGTAGAGAATAAGCAAATTACAAGGGAGAAACAAAGTTAGCCTGGGTGGTTCTATGTCCCATAAACACTTAATAGATGCATTTGGCATTTCTTTCACTCTTAAAACTTGAAATTAACCAGGTAATAAAGGAAGTGCTGACTAATGCTGCATTATGTACTATAAGGTATTCTAGCTAAAATATTGGAGAAATATTTCTTCATAATATTCATAAGTTCTTCATAATAGAATAACAAAATAATCATTGTCATTTTTATAACTTTGGCATCCCAAAAGCTTTGCAACTTTTGAACTTAAATATCTAAAGACCTACTAGCTGGGGCGTCTGGGTGGCTCAGTGGGTTAAGCCGCTGCCTTCAGGTCATGATCTCAGGGTCCTGGGATCAAGCCCCACATTAGGCTCTCTGCTCAGCAGGGAGCCTGCTGCCCCCTCCCTCTCTCTCTGCCTGCCTCTCGGCCTACTTGTGATCTCTCTCCTTCTGTCAAATAAATAAATAAAATCTTTAAAAAAAAAGAATAAAGATGTACCTCTTTCTTTTTTTTTTTAAAGATTTTATTTATTTATTTGACAGAGATCACAAGTGGGCAAAGAGGCAGGCAGAGAGAGAGGAGGAAGCAGGCTCCCCGCTGAGCAGAGAGTCTGATGCGGGCCTTGATCCCAGGGCCCTGAGATCATGACCTGAGCTGAAGGCAGAGGATTAACCCACTGAGCCACCCAGGCGCCCTGATGTATCTCTTTCTAATGTATGGAATCTTAGCAATTCAAAATGTCTAAGTGGCTTCTATTTTCCTGACCAAGTCCCAGTCATCATATATTTTTTAAATATTTCTATAGCAAAAAACACCATAAACAGAGTAGAAAGATGAGACATTTTTAGGAAACATTTACCATATATGTAACAGGAAAATATAAACTCTCAGAAAGGAACCCTATAAATTAATAAGAAAATGAAAAGAAAATTTCACACAAAAGTAGCCTCAGGTAGGTAGTAATCAAACAAACAAAAAATGCTTAATAGAAATTGAGAAAATTAAAATAATTTTTTTAGGTAAAAGAAAAACTAAAATAATATGTTATTACAGTTGGGTTATTTTTGTTGTTATTGTTGTTAGATTTGTGTCACTGAAAGTGAGGTTTTCTCTTTCTAAGCAGAAATAAATTATGTAACATCAAAGTAAGAACTCTGAGAAAAATACTTGTTTAGAAAGAACCTCTGCCTTAATAATATTAATATTCATGACAATAGTAAAAATTAAAATGTTCTACAATACTAAATGCTGATGGCAATTTGAAGAACATGAAACTCTTAACTTTGGGGAATGCAAGTTGGTAAAGTAACCTAGGAGAGTAATTTGGCAATATCTAGTAAAATTCCATTCCTAGATGTATCTAGAATGAACCAACTATACAGTCTGGCCAAATAACAAATGGCTGATGGTTAAAAATTAATGTTCAGGGGCGCCTGAGTGGCTCAGTGGGTTAAGCCGCTGCCTTCGGCTCAGGTCATGATCTCAGGGTCCTGGGATCAAGCCCCACGTCGGGCTCTCTGCTCAGCAGGGAGCCTGCTTCCCTCTCTCTCTCTCTCTGCCTGCCTCTCTATCTACTTGTGATCTCTCTCTCTATCAAATAAATAAATAAAATATTTAAAAAAAAAAAAAAAATTAATGTTCAGGCAAAACTGAATCTTACCAACCCAGAATGATGTACAAATGTATGATGCGCAAGACACAATCTAGCTCTTTAAAAATATCACTCACTTTTTCATGCCCAACAAATTAAAATATAGGAAAGCCTGTGAATAATGTTTTCTACTCAGAGGTTTATACATAGGATTTAGAGCATTAATTTTTTAAATTATTTACCATATCTCCTGTTTCTCCAGTTGGAAATGCGTATCAGTCATTTCCATAAACTTTTGCTTGTTTAAATGTTTTACATCTATATACTGAAAACTACAAGGATTGTCTTCTTAAACCATTCTTATAAAGTTTATGGTTTCAAAGTTTGATACATGTCATAGAGTTTGACTAATGAGGAATAAGTGTGTGCCTTTTTTTTTAAATTCATTTGGCCAGTGAGAAAAAAAGGAATGTGTAGTCATTTAATATTTTCTTCTTTTTATTCCTATTATATTCTTTATTATGTCTGAATCAAAGAGTATTATCACAGCTGTTGTGCATAACTGTGGACAAATTTCCTGCTTGTGAATTTTATTGTTTTTTATTTCCTGCTTTCAAATTTTAAAGTGGCAAAGTTGACATTCTATTTTGTGTACATCTTCATTTAGTTATAAAGAATTCTAAAATGAGACTTTTTCTCACAAGATTCATGGCCTAAGTAGAATTTAATAATTGAACATTAAATATAATTCTTATAGATTATTTTACTAAATATTATAAGCCAAATTGACCAAATTCAATAGAGATTAAGATGATGATAGATTAATCTAATCTTTAAGTTTCCTTGCATTATTAAACTTTAATTAATGTTTTTAGTTTCAGAAAGGATATGACCCTTTACTGTATTTAGTCAACATGCTTTCTCAGTTCCCTTATTAACAACCTATTTACTTTTTGTTTAACAATTTGAAGGTTCTTACTTTTAGTCTATATACCTAATATATCTTCATTCACCATTAAATTCTCTAAAATGTAACTTTTACAATATTAAGTACATATTTACATTTTAACTGAATTTTTTTTAGAAGCATATAAATATCTCTTTTAAGTTCCATCAGAAATGCTGACTTACATTTGAAGATTGAGTTTTCAAATATTTATATTGCTAAGCCATCTGCCTTACTGGATTACTGTTCTGCTGACCATGTGACATTACCCTATGGGAATACATAGTTATTGCTCACAAACAAATTGCACAGAAATTATGTTGAGTAGGAATTCAACTGTTCATCTTTTTGTAGGCCAAGGCAGAAGTTAAAAAGCAGATTAGAAGATTTTGATGGAATCTTAAGACAAATGAACTCTGGAACCCTACATGGGATAGTAATGTTTGTAACATGTGCAAAAGGAAACCAAAAAGTATAGACTTTTTGTAGCATGGAATAATTGGAAACACTGTAAATGCTCATCAGTTGGAAAATAAATCAATTTTGGAGTATGTTTCTAATGAAATGCCACAAAGTAGTGAAAATGAATAAAATGTTTATGTGTGTGATGTGTGTGTTTGTAATGGTTAAAATATAATACTGAGCAATAAATAAAGCCTCAGAAGAAATTTGAAAATAATTGTATAATTTATAAAATGTATAAATCCTTGTGGGGTGCCTAGGTGGCTTGGTTGCTTGAGCATCTGACTTTGGCTCAAATTATGATCTCAGGGTCCTGGGATGGAGCCCCAGAGTCAGGCACCCTGCTCAGCGGATAGTCTGCTTGTCACTATCCCTCTGTCCCTTCACCTACTCATACTCACATGCCCACATACGCGTGCTCTCTCTCTCTCTCTCTCTCTCTCTCTCTCCCTCTGTTAAATAAATAAAAATTTTTAAACTGTATAAATGCAAAATATATTATGTATTGTTCATAGATATATAGATGTGTGATAAAAATGTTAAAAAGGTGTGAAAATAATATACTAATTTAGAATATTTGCCAGCTCTTAGTAGGGAAAAATCAGAGAAGGACTGAGAAGGGAACAAAACGGAGCTTTAACTTGTTTTATCATATTTATTTCTCAATAAGAATATGTGAATATGATCAATTAATATGAATATTAATCTGAAGTAATATTAATTATAATCTGAAGCCACTTACCAAAATCTGATAGAGCGGATGAAGAAGTTGTTGTGTTATTCTTGGTATTCTTGTATGGGTTTCAAATAATGACTTAAAAATAAATTAGAGGGGCACCTGGGTCTCTCAGTGGTTTAAGCCTCTGCCTTCAGCTCAGGTCATGATCTCAGGGTCCTGGGATTGAGACCCGCATCGGGCTCTCTGCTCAGTGGGGAGCCTGTTTCTCCCTCTCTCTCTGCCTGCCCCTCTGCCTACTTGTGACCTCTCTCTCTGTGAAATAAATAAATAAAATATTATAAATAAATAAATAAATAAATTAGAAATCCTTATACTAATGGTGGCAGGAAAGGAATTAAATCTCAGTGTGAAAGTCATTCATTAAGTCAAAAGGATTTAGGTAATGGGGATTTTCGGTTCATTTTGTGCTCTACAAATTTTCATTTCACCAGAGTATCAAATTTCATGAGGAATGGTGAATATTTATAGTATATAGGATTTTTCATACACATTTTTATTTAATTGTCAGTTTCAAGTATTTGAGCTTTTCAGTGAAATGACTGGCAGCTGAATGTTTCCATAAAGATAAGACAGATCTGAATATTTATGAATAAGCAACAATAATTCTACCAAATTGGACTAAATTATGTTGTGCTTTGTAGCTTATATACTATTGTCCTAGTGCATTTTCATCTACAATGCAAAGTATTATAAATTATCTTAATTTACAAAGAATATCTCCATTTTACCTCATCACCGGCAATTACCAACCACATTTACAGAACATTCAAATTAAGGAAGGATGAATTTGGTAATAAACCTTGAAAAGGGAGCTTGATTTCCATTTTTATTTTGATAAATGATATATGGTAAAACTGAGAAGTGGGTGCATTTCGAATGATAAACGAAATGTTATGTCTGGTAGAAGGCATGCAAACTTGTAATTTTTGAGCAAGGACACTTTAAATGTGGTATTAAGTATGCAGATCCATGTAAAATAATGTGTCCTCAAAACTTATAGTTACTACTTCTGCCATTTCTGCTTCTGTGTTTGAAAGACTGACTTGCTTGACCATGGATCCTTTATATCTCATATGTGTAACAATTTGAGTTACGACTTCTAAATTCTTGTTTGGCTCTGTTTCTGAAACTGTTTACATTTGCTTCTTTTTTTAAAAAAAAGATTTTATTTATTTATTTGACAGACAGAGATCACAAGTAGGCAGAGAGGCAAGCAGAAGGGAAGGGGAAGCAGGCTCCCTTCTGAGCAGAGAGCCCAATGCGGGGCTCAATCCCGGGACCCTGGATCATGACCTGAGCCAAAGGCAGAGGCTTAACCCACTGAGCCACCCAGGCGTCCCCATTTGCTTTATTTTAACATATTTTCACTCAAATGGAACTGTCAAAAATTGATCCGTACAGAAAATTCCTGGAGATTTTTAAAAATTGTTTCATAAACTTCAGTTTCTCATCAGCATTATTTTAGTTTTCTTTTCCAGTTGTCTCCTCAAGATAATTGCCTCTAAAAATCCCATTTATTCACAAAAAAATATTAAACATCCTCTATGTGCCAAGATTTGTGCTGGGAAGGCATTGTGGAAAAGAAGGGGGAAATGAAATAATTTCACTCTATGGAAAAACGAAGAAAAGAAGCAAATGTTTGTAAAAGTAATGAAAATGTGCTAAGTAATTCTGTAAGTTTTCAGGAGAACAAAATGGCTAAGACCCCAGAGAAAAGCTTATGTTCTCTGAGAGGTGATGTGTCCCTCAATATACTGAAATTATCATATATATTCAGTGCTTTGAGATGTGCAAGTTTTAGTGATTTAGTATCTGTTTTGACATTCTAGGAAGTCAATGAGGCAAATTCATGATTTAACATGTGAACTAATACATGCTTTTTTGTTTTCTAGTTCAAATCTAGATTAATTTGGTCACAGATCTGTGCCTATAAAAGAGAAGCAAATCTTTTTATTTATGATATGGTTTGCACACATAAAACTTTCTTTTTCTACAACATCATTTGTTTTGAAATCACAAATTTTGCAAACTCATGAAGCTCTCTTGAATATTCTTTATAGCTCTCAAGTCTCAGAAGCTATAACTGGTGTAAATTGCACCTAATTATCTTTGGCATATTCATTCTATTATTTATCTTACATTTATACACTTTGTAAGACACTAAAGACAAGAACTTCGGGGGTACCTGGGTGGTTCAGTGGCTTAAGTGTCTGCCTTCAGTTCAGATAGTGATCCCAGGGTCCTGGGATCCATCCCCAAGTGGCTCTCTGCTCAGCAGGGAGTCTGCTTCTCTCTCTCCTTCTGATCCTCCTCTCCTTCCTATGCATTCTCTCTCGCTCTCTCTTAAATAAATAAATAAAATCTTAAAAAAAAAAAAGATGAGAATGCCATAGCTAAGGAGTCTAGATTTTGATTACTACTATCATGCTTGGTTTAAATCATGAAGTATCCTTTTCTAGTTCTTTCAGATTCTTATTAGTGAATTGTGCCATTACTGTTAAGTTTTATTTGTTCTTATTGACTTTATTCTGCATATGCACACAGTGCCTTCTGGGTCTAGAGACAGTAACAGTTATAATTTAAATAATGTAATAATAATAGCAGGCTGTCCCCCACTCTTTTGACCCAGTCCTTACCCCTGTAATAACATGATGGAAATCAAATGGGAAAATCTACAAGTTCCCAGGGACGAGGGATGATGAAAAATGGACTTGCTTAGCTTAAGGAAGTCAACTTCCTCTCCTCTCCTAAAAGGAGAGAGAAAGACCCTTGAAGCTTGGAGATGGGATGGAAAGGATCCTAAGTTCTCATTTTAACCTTTGAAATGTAAATACCTACCTCTAGTAGGCAGGTTAGACCCCTATGCCTCCAGTTATTATAATATATTGGTCAGGATTAATTATGAGCCATAATTCACTTGAGGTAATCCAGAAACTTAGTGCTATAACAAGCCATGGTACAGTTATCTAGACATGGGTGCAAAATTTAAAATTACAATCAATCAATCAATCTATAAAATTACAGCAAATTCTAATTTTTTTTAAAGATTTTATTTATTTATTTGACAGACAGAGATCACAAGTAGGCAGAGAGGCAGGCAGAGAGAGAGAGGGAAGCAGGCTCCCTGCTGAGCAGAGAGCCCGATGCGGGGCTCAATACCAGGACTCTGAGATCATGACCTGAGCCGAAGGCAGAGGCTTTAACCCACTGAGCCACCCAGGTGCCCCACGAATTCTAATTTTTTAAGAAAAAACTTTTTATGGCTGTCCAATACTATCAGAATTAAATATTATAAGAGTAATACAATTAGGGAAAAGTATATAATTATATTAAAAACAACAGAAGAAGACTGTTTGTACAATTTTAAATCACCCTGTTAAATGTTGCCTTTAATAATTTTGTATTCTTATCACAGGTTTTGAACTTTCACATTGTGAGGATCCTGGCATTCCACAATTTGGATACAAGATCAGTGACCAAGGTCACTTTGCTGGTAGCACTATTATTTATGGATGCAATCCAGGCTACACTCTCCATGGCAGTAGCCTTCTCAAGTGCATGACAGGGGAAAGAAGGGCATGGGACTATCCTCTGCCTTCCTGTATTGGTAGGATCCTCTTTTATATCTTCATAATTATTTCTGTAGAAGTGTTGTCCAAATATGCTGTACCTTTTCAAAGGATCTCATCTGTCCACCCACAACTTATACCTAAAATCATGAAGTTAACAAACTCCTAGCTCAAATTTGTCAGAGGAAATTAATGGAATGTGAAAGGGTCTTTTTCATAAGTTCATTGATAAGTACATTTTTTGTAGAACATGGATGAAGTGTATGGAGTCATTCCAATTCTTCTATCTTGATATAAAATTTAACTCACTGCAAGTACATTTAAGACTCTTATTGTATACATTTACTGAATAACACTGGTTGGATTTGTTTTAATAAACTTATTGCCTGTCCTGGTATCAAGATAGATTAAAAAACAATGAACTATTCTCAATAACTTCAAAAGCTTTCTTTTTATATATACTTTTTCAAAAATCTAAGACAGTACATAAGGTTTTCTGAGGTGTATGTAGCATAACATAATTAACCAATTTCAAAAGAAGAAGCAAGTGACATTAGATATATTGCCTCTATGAAGCTAGAGAATGGATCATGATCTCATTGCACAGCTGGAGTATTACCAAATTATAGATCAATAAATGAATGACTGGTTGTGTGTGGGTAAGAGGGTGTATAGAAAAGTGTTGATAAAGACGCCAGTTTTGGGTGGGGTTTTTTGTTGTTGTTGTTTTGTCGTTTTTTTGTTTTTTGTTTTGTTTTGTTTTGTTTGTTTGTTTTTGAATTTGGTTTTCATCCTGCTCCAAAGATAAATAGGTGTCTGGCTTGAATAAGAAACCAGCAAAAGGAAACATTTTAACAAAACATTGACTCCTTAATAGGGAACAAACATGTAGCTACTTGTTAGCCATCTTTGTTTCTTGATGATATTTGTGGAGGCAAAAACGCATTCTGCATCAGGCCCATATAAATAAAATTGATCAACACTTAAAGAAAAAAAGGTAACCATTTTGTTAAGGTATAACTAATATCTAAATACTGCACATATTTAAGGTATATAAATTGATGAGTTTGGAAACTTAAACCTTCAAAATTTCTTTGTTAGTTGATAAGATTGACATAGGAATCTCCATAAAACCTACTAGAATGCAAGTAGAAAAAAGTGAAATTCCAGTCATTAAAGGCCTTGCATCTAATTACATGATGTGTTTGATGTCACAAGGCCTTTGTTGGTTTCTTGAAACACTGATTTACATAGGAAGCAAACATGTTTTTATCTAACCAAAATGTAATCATAGGTCTTTCTTTTCAGATGGCATAGGATTTTTGGATAGATTATGAGGGTAATATCTATAATAATAACCAACATAAATTAACAAAGCTTGGGATTCTGGAATATGACCAACAGCTAGCCCACTGGCATTAGTTATGAGAAAAATAAAGCACTGATTAATTTTCTCTGAGATTGTATTCTTTGATGTGACTATGTAATATATTCAGAAAACTAGTAAGGATTACAGTTGCACAATACTATAAATAATAAATACTGATTTTCCATGCTGTCCTTAATATTAAGATCACAAACCAAATACATTAAAACACATGTATTTTCTATATATGTTGAACCAATCTAAAGACATTCTTTTTAAAAATATTTTGTGTAAACAAAATGATATTTGGTAATATTTTGTGTAAACAAAATGTTATTTGGTTTGATCAGAAGATTTTAATTCTGTTCATAACAAATCAATGCACTTTATATTTACAAATCCCCCAAGTCAGAGGGGTTGCCTGTATGACATAGTTGGTTAGGTATCCTACTCTTGGTTTTGGCTCAGGTTGTGCTCTTAGGGTCTTGAGATCTAGCCCTACCTCGGGCTTCACGCTCAGCATGGATTCTGCTTAGAGTTACTCTCTCCCTCTCCTTCTGCTCTCATCCAGCAATAAAATAAATAAATATACCTTAAAAAAAACACACACAAAACCTTTAAAAAACTTACTGACTTGATAACTGCTCAAGATTTCATGAGAAGGGTAAACTATTTTTTTTTCTTTTTTTAAATGATGGATTATCAGGAGTAACAACTGAAAACAGTTGGATGCATGGTGTGTCATGCTGATGATTTCCATGATGACAGAAGATGAAATTCTATTTTAGATGCTGTTCTCTACTGGCAACAATTAATAGCTTTACCACCTGGCCTAAGAGCATAATTTTCTGTGCTCACTAACCTTAAATATCTATTATGCCTATATATTTGCCTGTCTCACAAAAGAAACTTTTTCTCTGTGATATGGATCATTTCTAGGTAATTGTGTTTCTGAAGCTTATACATGGATCAAACAAATATTTTTTGAAACATTGTAGCCAGAACGATTTAACCTACATACCTTCTTTAAATACTATTTCATTTTAAATATAAAACTTCTGTTAGAATATGAACTCTAGTGTAATGGCATATCTCACTGGCTCATTTGAAGTCAAAACACCAGGTAAAATTTGTAGAAAAGAAATATGGATAAAAAAGAACTATGTTTAAATTCAAGATATAACACAGTACACATAACTTCAGTGTGATCTTTAATTGATTAAAAGTTAGTCTGTATGAATGAATATCAAATCTGTTCTCATAGTATATGTATGCCATAATAGTGATAAACTATAAAGAAATGACATAAAATGAATTAAAATAGTTACATAGTGCAAAGTTATCTACAACATTTTTGTTAAAAATGAGAAAAATCTAAGTAAGTGATGGTAACATCTTAAATACTGGTATCTTCTTATTTATGTTAAAAACAACAAACTTGTTATTGTAAATTAAGTTAATGTTGCAGTACAAAATAAAGTTGCTTCTCCTCTATAAGTGTGTATATCAGTCAGCATTCTCCAGTGAAATAGAATCAGTAGAATATCTAAATCTATCTATCATCTATCAAGAGATTTATTTAAGGAATTGACTCATGTAGTTGTGGGAGCTGCCAAGTTCAAAATCCACAGGGAAAGTCAAAAGGCTGGAAGTCCAGCAGACTTCAATGCTGCAGTTTTGAAGAATTTCCTTTTGTCTTGAGAAACTCAGTTTTTGTTCTTACAGCCTTCCAAATGACTAGATGAGGGCTGCTTACATTATCAAAAGATAACTTGTTAAACTCAACTGATCATAGATGTTAACCTCATCTATGAAATACTTTCACATCAATACCTACATTAGTGTTTGATAAAATAACTGGATACTACAGCGTAGCCAAGTGGACACATAAAACTAATGTGAAATATAATATGTACAAATCTTTGAAATAAATTTACCTATATGAATAGAGCCGATACATTTGAACCATTGCATTCAGTTATTAGGTCTCTTCCAAATGCTTAAAGTTTGTCATTGACTATCTTTGCTCCAATCATAAAAACAAAACGAAGTAAACCCAAGAAACTTAATTCAGCCATTGAATGTGGGTAAGATAGAAACAGTGCAGAGAACAAGAAAAACAAATACGGAAGTACCTTCAAATATTTAAGCACAAAGTAAAATGTTTTTGTTGTGAGGGTTTGTTTGTTTATCCAATAATCTGGATAATTTTCAAATGTGTTTTGTGTTACAGTGCTATGCTTGTTTCAAGGGTTAGAGATGTAGCACAATATACTAACTGCAACACTCGGCTTCTCTCATCTCCAATACAGACAGCTCCTTCTGGATTATCTGTATATTGAAGTAAAACCTCTACAGACATCTCACTGTATTAAATAGCATCAAGATGGAAAGGAAATCTTCCAAGAGATTTTTAAAAATTATATTGTATGACAATACTTAACATTTTTAATTTGATGAGTTTTATAAAATTTAGGGACCCATTAAATCAAAACTAAACTAGATTTTACTGAAGTGAGAAATCTAATAAAAATGCCACTTTGACTTTTGGGAGGTTAAAAGGGAAAGAGTTTAGAGTGATTTAAAGGGGAATAAAAGGACAATGAAATTTAGAAGGCCTGAGGGACTGCAGTAAAGATTAGTTTTTCTCAGAGGTGGGGGAGCAAGATGATGAATTATTCAGACCGCAATCAAGGCGCAGTGAGCAACTTGCCATCTGTTTTCCCTTTTTAAGTTATCATTATTTAACAACACATCTTAAAATCTTTGAATACTAAAATCAGAGTTCTTGAGTGTATCCTTTCTTTAAATTCTCTAATTAGGTTAATTTTACTATCTTTTATGTGATCTAACTTGAGACTTTATTGTTTTATTGTATATTTTTGCTTCAACCAATACATTAATCTTAAAAAGTATATACAGATATTTTGTATCAAGGTGAGGGATGATCAATTCTTATTTTCCTTAAGGTGAAAAATATATATTTTTGATAAATTCATCGATTGGTTTTGCAAAGATTGGCATTAAATTATGACTTAATTTATTATTATTTTCTTATAGCTGAATGTGGAGGTCGTTTTAAAGGAGAATCATCAGGAAGAATCTTATCTCCAGGCTATCCCTTTCCATATGACAATAATCTGCGTTGCATGTGGATGATTGAGGTAGATCCAGGAAACATTGTCAGGTAAATGGATTTCATTTTCTCAAAATTACTGGGGAATCTGAAAATTGTGATCAGCCTTAATATACAATATCAAGCATTAAGGTTTTTCAATATTTTTAGCCTTGGGAAAGAAGTGTGGTTTTCATCTGTTTAAAGTATGAAAAATATTCAGAAGCATGATTTATTGATTTATGGGTCACAGTGGTAGCTCATATAATCCCTAGAGGGAAGATTTTCATAGTTATAATAGACCACAGAGATTAAGAATATTTTTATGCTTCTTTGAGACTTTAATCTTTCAATTCTTGATGATTCAAGATGCTAAGTCCACCATTTTGATAAGGATATAAAGTTGTGCAGGTTACTGTTACAAGTTCAGCCTCATGAACATTTGGAAGAAATGAACATAAAAGGGAACTCAGTAATATTCCATCTTCGCTGGCTTTAGGCATATCTCTTGAGCATCAGCTCTCTACCTCTTTAGCCTTGTTTGATTTCCATTTCCTTTTGCACTTAATTAGGTGGCCACAATTCTTCACATTATCAACCCTTAGACGAGGGGAGAACCATCACCTCCTAAAACAACAGCCTTCAGGTTTCCAAGGCTACCATGTTTTTTAAATCCTAATTTAACTATTATGGCTATGACTGGGAATGAATTAATAAATGAACGAATAAATCCCCCACTCAAATAAATCTGAGCTAGTTAGTGTGTTGGCACTCTCAAAACAATGACTTTAAATTTAAGAATCGTGGGGGTGCCTTGGTGGCTCAGTGGGTTACACCTCTGCCTTGCCTCAAGTCATGATCTCAGGGTCCCGGGATCGAGCCCCGCATCAGGCTTTCTGCTCAGCGGGGAGCCTGCTTCCCCACCTTTCTCTCTGCCTGCCTCTCTGCCTACTTGTGATCTCTGTCAAATAAATAAATAAAATCTTTATAAATAAATAAATAAATTTAAGAATTGTTGTTTTATAGAAATGAAATTTCAGACAGGCTTCTGGGTGGTGAAGGTAGTAATAGAAAACAAGTATTATCCTTCATATAACATGCTGAAAGGCACACTCCATGAATTGTTCAATGTCAACTGGTGGATTACTTTTGCAAGGGAATTTGCAGACATTAAAATAGACTACATAAGACCAATTCTCAGCCTGTGTTTCTTTAGTGTAGATCATACATTGTTTTATTTAAATATTAGAATTAGTAAACTTGAAAATACTAAATTTAACAGGATACTGGAATTTTTTTAACTTAAGGAACAATATTTGATATTAAATTACAACACAAATTTAAAGCTATGACTATTCACATATCAAACATGAACGTGATATATGTAGAAAGAGAATTGAGCGTGTTTTTATAATTGGATTTCTAATTTTTGGCACTGGTCACAAAAAATATCAGACACTAATTTTGTGTAGATTAGATATAAAGCAGACTTAACATGAAATAGTTTTTTGGTTTTTGTTTGTGCATTTGGCTGGGTAGGGTTGGGTAGACATTGATTTTCATCTCACATTAAGGAAATTCCCTTTTACTTTTAGATTACTGGGTGTGATTGTAATGTTGAAGTTTTAAAAAATGCTTTGTCTATAGATCTTGAGATGTTCATGTACTTTTTTTCCTTATGCCTATCATTGTGATGAAATGTACTGATTGATTTTTTAATATGAACTATTTCTTGCTTTCCTGGAATAAACTTCATTTTAATTCTGATAAAACAAACTTGAAACATTGGTAAAAATAGATACTATGGAGTCAGTTCATGACTTTGCCACCCTATAGGCAGTTTTATTTAATGTGTCTCGACTCCGTTTGCCACATTTATAGAACTAAAATAAAACACCTTCCATCTTCATTGGGTCACTATAACAAACAGAGAAAATATATGTAATTCATTTTGCACAGTGCCTAGCATGTAGTAGAACCTCAGTCAGTGCCTGAAATGTACTCCATAATCTGTAAGTATCACCTACTATAGTTATAGTTAAAACTCAGGAACACAGAAAAGAATGCTTAAAGTTTCTGTAATTTGCAAAGGTGACATAATAGTACTTTTAATCCTATTCTAGGAAATTATACTGTTCAAAAAATGTGTATTTAAGGTTATATATTCTGTTTATATAATTCATTTTTAATCTGGTAGAATGAAAAAAATTATCTAATAAAATCAAAGATACATATTTGTTATGTTCTTTATTTAAAACTGAATCCATGTTTAAAATAATCAAACAGAGATTATGTGGTTCTCCCACAGCCTACAGTTTCTTGCTTTTGATACGGAAGCATCACATGATATACTCCGAGTTTGGGATGGTCCACCAGAAAATGAGATGCTCCTAAAGGAAATCAGTGGATCTCTTATTCCTGAAGGAATCCATAGCACGCTCAACATAGTAACCATCCAGTTTGACACAGATTTTTATATCAGCAAATCTGGATTTGCAATTCAGTTTTCAAGTGAGTTATTATTTTATTTCTTAAATGAAAAATAAGAATGCTATTGAAATAGTACTTTAACTTTACTGCCCAAAACTTTAATTTTAAAACTTTAATGATCTTAAGTATTCTTATTTCTAGTCTTCGTACTCATCTTCAGGTAAGGTAAAATATACTTAGAAAAAAGCAATATAATTAACTTGGAATTAATCAATCATTGAGACCTTCTCTCTATTTGTCAAGCCATTTTTTTAAAGTATAGGTGGTGTTAAAATAATTCAGCAAATGAAATAATTACCTTATAAAGGTTTGTAATCTCAATTTACAATAAAACTATATATTTCAAAATGTGAAGTTTTTGTAGATAGGAAGAAATTAATACTTGCCATTAAAAAAAGCAACCATATATTTTACTAATTTTGTTTTTCTTCTTTTAAAGATCTTAATTATATATTCCCAGATATCCTTGACAAAATATTTTAGATCTACTTTTAAATTAAACACTTCCTATAACAATAAAATGTCATTCACTGTAAGTAATTACCAGTGTTCATGGCATGTTTGTTTTTTTTTTTCCTTCTCTTTTTCTTTCTATGGCACTGCTAAGTGGCTAAATATATGTTGTTCTACAAAAGGGATTTTTGCTTAGTGGCTGGAGAAATGAATAAAAACTTTAAAATTTTCATTGTTATAGTTTTGCTTTTATTGCCAACATACATTGCCTTTTTGAGAAAATTATCTAAAGGATTTTCTAATTTTATGGTCTTTAAAGACCCCATTAACAGAAACCTATGCAAATTTCTAAGATCATTTAATGGAAAACATGCAAACCAGTATTCCTGAAATGTGCCTGAATTCAAGTCCTGGTTCCTTACTAACTAATGAATTTGGGTACCTGATCTCACATTCTGAGGCTGAGTTTTCTAATTCACATAGGTATAATAATGCTTATCTCACAAATACATTATTAAAATTAACATGATCATGTGTGTACAATATTTGATATTAAGTGTATAGTTGGTGTTCAGTGAAGTATTATTACTATATGAGCAAATATAAAATGGGAATCCTCTGAAAAAAGTAAAAAAGAAAAATAAAGAACTTTTGAAATGACTGTCCACAAAATATATTGCTTTTAGGTCAAGAACTGTTTCACTTAAACAACTGTTAAACAACTCAGCTGACTTTTGGTTCATGGAACAGAGTTGTTTGCAGTAATTGACTAACATAAGTGAACTGTTTTTTATTGTGTAAACCAAGCCAGTGTGAGAGAGGTGTAAATCAATGCAGAAGAGCCAGTGTCTGTAAATTTATACTTTATCTTTTGAGAAAAAGAAAAAAGAATGAAAAATGAAATTACCTTGTAATTGATGAACATAAATGGCTTCTAATTCTTAAACACCAGTTAAATAATCTTCATATTTATTCTTCTATTTTTTACTGCTTATTTTTCTTTTTATGAAGATAGGAACAATTTGTCAGAGATTGACTGCTGTTTAATTTCAGTTCTTTCTAATTATTGTTTGGCAACTAACAGTTCCCCTTTCCTTTACCTTAAATGAGTAATATATAATATTTTATACTTAAATGGTTATTGTGATTTATAGTCTGACTATACTCATGTGAAAAATTGCTTAAGGCTAGTGTTTGTGAATGCCAAGTTCATCTGCTTAATAGATACCAGCTATTTTATATATGTTTCCAGGAATTTTTAATTCAGATTTGTCAGTTAAATTAGTAATGCATTTTATATCTATTGTATTTATAGGGCATTTAAGGAAACAATATGTAGCATACCAGAACCTTAATAAATCTGTCTTTATAATATTCTTTTAAGATGCATAGACATTTGTACTCATGATCTGAAACTAAAAACCTACCCATCGAAGTAAAATTACTTTGAAGGTGAATATATTATATTTTAACAAGCAAGGATCTGTCAATGAAAATTAGTCACTTATTTGGATATCTTCTGTTACTCATTTTGACGTGGCTTTCCAAGTGTCCAGATCTCAAATTCAAAAATATTCTTTTCATGAATGAGATCTTTCTTGGTGTGCCAGAAAACATGTCATGTACTTTATATACATAATCTCATTTAATCCTCACAAAGCCATATGATTTATGTTGGGTCATCCCCATTTTCCACATAAATACAGAGGGATTCAGAAAATGTGTTTATTTGTTTAAGGTCATAGTACTAACAGATGCCTGGAGCTGTGGTTCAAATCCACATGTGGCTGAAGGGAGCTTTTCGCTGTGACAGGTGCCTAGTAAATGCTTGGTAGTTATTGCTGTAATTATGCTTTTGTTATTATTTAGATACGTGTATTAATATGCTAGAGGAAATAGAAAGCTTTTAATTATAAATTATTAGTTACAATGAAGTTCTACAATTTAATCAGCTTGTGTTTCTGATTATGCTCCCAAGTACCACAGCTTACACAAGCGAAGCCGTGGTGAAGCATGGAAGAAAGCTGGAGTGCACGCAAGGCCATTTAGAAGGGATCACTGTCCCCTCTGTCTATAATCATGTTGCCCTATAGGTGGAAGGGCTACTTTCATTTATTTTTATTTTTTTTTAAAGATGGATTGATTGATTTGAGAGGGATGGGGGGAGGGGAACAGGAGAGAGAATCCCTAACCAACCTCCCCTCAATCTCAGAACCCTGAGATCTTGACCAGAGCTGAAATCAGAAGTCGGGCCACTTGACCCACTGAGCCACCCAGGCATCCCAAGACAGGCTACTTTTAAAACGAAACTGAAAATCAGGAGTTTTATGTAAAGTTATCTAAATTTCAAAGTAAACAATCTTAAAGAAAACGTTAACAGACTACAGGGCAATAAAGCACTACTGTAGGTGAAATTTGGCTTAAAGGGCAGAGTTTGTCACTTCAGTGGCTTACCTAACATCTGCTTCCCTACGTAAATTTGAATCATGTCACCCATTCATTCATTTGTTCATTTACCATAGGCAAGTCTATTAAGGGACCAGTTAGTAAACATATTTATCTCTAATTATTTCTCAATTGCATTTTCCCTTTCACTCAGGCAAATCTTTTTAGTTTCATAAGTGCACATACATACTCATACACTCACTCACACACACACTCTGTGCTGCTTTCTGTGTAAACGTTTTTCACCTTAACCATTTCTCTCCTCCTTTTGCTTAAGTCTTGCTCATTTTTCCAGACTTGACACCAAGACTTCTCTTTACAAAACATTTTCTGACCTCACTTTCTAGAAGATATTTCAGCCCATGCCCCAAGCACTAGCCGTAATTTTTTTTCCAAAGAGGAGAATAGTTAATAATTCATTGTTCTGAAGATGTTTTAATTATGTGATCTTTGCTCCCCAAATGTACTGTGAGTACCTTTGTCTCCCTAATGTCCATAAAGAACACATTTTCTATTTAGGACAATCCTATAATTTATTTTCCAAGTCTAAGAGAATTGTTGAGAGTAGAAGAAGACACTGTTTGAAATTAAGCAGGACAACAAGCATAAGCCAGGACAGTCATAGCCAAATCAGGATGTATCATTTTAATTAAATCAGACTTGTATTGTATTCTGTCCCCTTTCCCCCCACCTCCTCAATGCCCAATCCTCTTCTGAGCAAATAGCTGTTGTTTAGTGATTGTCAAATAATGAATTTTAGAAAGAGGAACAAGTCAGGCAACACGAGGAGAAGAGCCTTCAGCAACAAAATGCAAACAACGAAATGTATTTCACTGAACTTGGTGCAAGTGAATTGAACTGAAATGTAGGTCACATAGCAACTTCATAATCATCATTAAGCCACTATCAGCAGCCACATGCCTTCCATTTCATGATCCGCTCATTCTTTGTAAAGTATGTCGTTGCCTCTTGGTGTGACAGTCTGCAAGGCATTTTTGCTTAATCAGAGCTACTTAAGTCTGACACGGCCACCTCATGCTGTCCTGTGTGCTGTCCTCGGTTCTCAGCAGTCAGCCTCTATATCCCCTGCTTAAATGTATAATCTGCCTCTCTTGTCCCACTTTAGTTCCACAGGGAGGACATCTTTGGGGTATCATGCTGTCATTTGCCCACAGAATAGTTGATTTTGACAGAGCTTTTTCTATGCTCTTCACTCTCTGACCTCTCTGTTAAGAATCTACCCCCACTGGGTAATGGAGAATACGAAGGCCCATAGCTTATGCTGTTGAAAATTCTCAAGGAAATGGATCCCTTAGCCAGGAGAGCTTGACGTCTCCTGGCCTCAGAAGACGACATGGTGCCCCTGCCTTTGTTCCTATCCTCATTATCACGGCCTACATCGCTGTGACAGTCAACTAGCCACTCACTTCATTATCCCTCCAGCCAGACTTTTCTCCACATTCCCACCTGACGTTTCTAAAATACAAATCAGACATCACCTTTCCATTTTAATTTTTTTTTAACGAGCCCACAGTCGTAAGTTCAAAACTTTGGAATTACATTGAAAGCCTCCACAATTTGCACCCGAACTACCTGCCAGCCTCGTCCTTCACTACTTATTATACACATCCAGTCCTCTAACTACACTGCTCTGAAAGGGCAAAGTCCTTTCACATTTCTGCTTCTCTTCCATATTCCTGAAACACATAGGTCCACATTCAAAATCTGTCAATTCTTAGGCAGTTTTCAAGGTCCACAACAAATGATACTTCTGGTACCAATGAACTCTTAGGCAGAATTTTTCACTTCCACATCTGTACTGCTCTGGTACTATGTGCAAATTGTATTAGATTTGCCATATGGTCCAGTTTGCCCAGGAAAATCCTAGTTTATGCATGTTGTCCTAGCATCCTGATGGTTTGGCACTCGGATCTGTATTTTCTATTTGTTTTTTTTGGTTTTTTTGGTTTTTTTTTTTAGTAAAGTATCATTATTTTGGCCAAGATAGGCCAGTGTTCTACAGCAATAGAGTAGTATTCTGCTAAAATTCGCAACATATATTTGTTGGACCTCTGTCTTATATTTGATCTCATCTATCTATGTGTGAGATATGTTTACAGGGCTTAGTAATTACAATATGTGATTAAATTTGAAAAAACAAATACTGATAATCCATTTCACTTTCTAATCTTTTACAAATACCAGGTAATTCATCCTTCCCTTTCATGGAGAGTTTACAGGGCACTTGTATATAAATAAAATATTCTCAGATATGAACATCTAACTTGTTCAGATCTTGAAAGGTAGTGGGAGAAGCATTTGATGCTGTTGCCCTGCAAGCTATTTTGTATAACAGCAAGTTATGGCATAGTCTTGCTGTGGTTTGAAAGGTACATAAAGATGTCAGGACACGAATTGGCAGGATTAGCAGGAAAAATGTGTTCTTGAAGTAGGCACAGAAGCAGAGGCTCAGGAGATGTGCTGGAAAGCTGAAGCCTATAGTCTGCATGTTCTAACTATGAGTGTTTTTGTTATTTACTTTGTGGGGTCGATTCACAACTATTTATTTTATCACAGACATAATTTTTAAAATTGTATTGTAGTGCACATTGATGGCAGCAGTGAGATTTTAAAAAGTATATGTTTAATGAAAATGTATGTACTAAATATTCACTTCTTAAGATGCTGATTTCACCATCCAAAAAGCAGGTCAGTGAACCAAAGGATGCTGTCAAGAAGAGCCTAAGCAGAGATCCACCAAGATATAAGGCAAACTTATCTTTGAGAAAGTTAAAAACTGGGCTCCCAAAAGATAGCACGAAAGAATCTAGAATATTTTTATTAGTACTTATAAGTCAAAGTATTTTAGTACATCAAGAAACACATTTTTAAAAGAAGCAGAGAGTCACACATAATCCCATTTCAATAAAACATCTTTAGATAAGTGGTAAAAATGTTTTACAAAAGAAATCATATGATGATTGATTATTTTTCTGTGCAACCAAAACATAGTATAATATAGAATTACTTGAGACTTTATTACTTCATGTATCATGTTAGCATTATATAGGCGGTGGAGGGAAAATTCTATATTCTAAAATATAAAATATAATTAAATGGTCATTTGAAGTCATGATAATGTATTAACTCCAGCATCATCATTTTAAAGTATCTGATGTATTAAATAAGTCTTGGTTATTTTAAAATACTTGTCTTCTGTAGCCATGTTCTTTTTAGTGTAATTGTTTCCTAAATGAGAGTGCTCCCTGGCACCACAATAGCATTTGTAGTAATGGGCCAATTTTTTTTTCTACTAATGTATTAACCTTATATGACAGATGGGATATTTTGGTTGAGAATGTAACGTGTATGATAGTAAAACATGAAATGTTGGGAATTTAGAGCTAAGTGTGTGTTATTTCAAGATACTGATGTGTGGTATTCTTGTTTTATGAACAAATTCTCCACACATTTTCAGACAGTAAATCATTAGAATAGCTGTTTAAATTAACTACAGTTTTTAGCTTTTTAGTACTTATATATTAAGGATTCTATACACAGTTTTCATAATGCCCATATATTAATCATCAAAAAGCCCAATAACATCTCAATTAAAAATAAAATTGATCATGAAAATGCAACTTGCACATAATGTGTATTAACATCTATGGGGACCATAGCAGTGTCAATTGAACATGTGAAAGCCAGAAGACCTACATCTGCTAAAAAAAACATGATGTTTTATTTAGAGAAAATGAGAATTCTACTAAAGTAATTTCATTGCTTTGTGTTCTAAATTTTCTTCCTTGTGCATATGAAAAGTAATATGCCAGCTTCCACTGAAGAAGAACTTCGCAATTAGCTCAATAACTTCAATTTTATATCAGTCACATCATTGCTTTCAAGAATCAGTAACATCAATTGCCTCAAGTATTAACTCCAGTAAAAGTTTTTACATCCACTTCATGAGATCAAAGTGTTGTCTTTCAAAGTTCATTGTGTCAAGGAAAAAAATCTAGTATTATAAATTCAGTTAAAATTTTAAAATTTTAATAATTTTAAATTTACTTAGACTTGTATTATGGTCCAGCATATGGTTTTCTAAAGAACTATCTGCGTTTTAAAAGAATATGCACTTGTCATTATTGGATGTCATGTTCTGTAAATAACAATTAGGTATAGTTGGTTGATAGTGTTGTGTTTGAAGAATTCTATATCATTACTGGTTTTCTGTCCAT
This sequence comes from Meles meles, assembly GCF_922984935.1. Classification (NCBI taxonomy): domain Eukaryota; kingdom Metazoa; phylum Chordata; class Mammalia; order Carnivora; family Mustelidae; genus Meles; species Meles meles. Next base: position 26,569,158 of record NC_060066.1, read on the forward strand.
TTTTTTTTTTTATCAACTATGAAAGAGAAGTGTTGAGATGTCCAGTTGCAATTGTGGATGTGTCTACTTATTCTTTCTGTCCTGTCATATTTTTGCTTTGTGTATTATGAAGATATCTGTATAATACTTTAAGTGCTTTTTAATGAGCTGACTTTTTATTACCAAAAAAGATGTCTCTTTTTCATTGATAACTTACCATGTCTTGAACTTTCTTTGTCTCATATTAAATATCTTATGATTAGTCTAATATTGGTGTACTAATTAGCATCCTTTTAACTTGGTGTGTCTGTATATTTAAAGTAGGTTTTTAGTAGATAGCACATGATTGAGTCTCAGTTCTTTATACAGTCTAAAAATCTCCCCTTTTATTTATATACATATATGTATATATACATATATATAACCTTTTAAATATTATGCCCTTTACATTTAATGCAGATTTTTCATATAGTTGACTTTGTCTACCATATTACTATCGATTTTATTGGATCCACCTGTTCATTGTTCCTTTTTGCCATGATCATATATTTCTCCTTTATTAACTTAAAAAAAGTTTTTTTTTAACTTTTTTAACACTTTTACCCATTTCTTCACCTCCCCTATTCCCTGTCTCTGCCAACCACCTATTGGTTCTTTGCATCTACAAGTTTTGTTTTCTGTTTAATTTTTTGTTATATAAGGAAAAAATTTATTTTATACATATAAGAAAAATCATATTATCTGTCTTTCTCTGACTTATTTCACATATTATAATGGTCTCAGTGTCTATCCATGTTGTCCCAAATGGCAAAGTTTCATTTGCTTTTATAGCTAAATAGTATTCCATCATATATATATACACACACACCAATTTCTTTAGCCACTCATTTAACAATGAACACTTGGGTTTTTTCCATATCTTGGCTACTGTAAATAGTGCTGCAATGAATATGGGGGTACATATGTATTTTTTAGTTAGTGTTCTCATTTTCTTCAGACAAATACCCAGAAGTGGAAATGCTGGATCATTTAAGAATTCTATGTTCAATTTTTTAAGGAATCAACATACCGTTTTTCATAGTGGCCACACAAATTTGCATTTCCACCAACAGTGCACAAAGATTAACTTTTTACTACATCCTTGAGACCACTTATAGTTTCTGGTCTTTTTGATAATAACCTTCCCGCCCCTGGTGCCACCCGCAGCAATCTTCAGCCCCGGAAGAAAGCGGCAGTCCCAGGACCTGCCAGGTAAAGAGATTAGGACAGCAAGCGAGAATTCTGTAGCAAACCATTACAGTCACTGCCTGAACTCACCTCTACTGGGCCTCCCAAGCCCTCTCATGGAAGACAGGCACTGACTCAAGCGAATCCTGGCCCAGGAGCAGGAGAAAGAGATCCCACCAGGGCTGGTGCCCCAGCAGTAAAGAGATGGGAGATGGGGTGGATTAGGGTTGAGCTGGATGGGGGTCAAACCCTGTGAGTTGAAAGAGGATTAGGGAAAAGAGGTCGCCTCCTGACAGTGAAATTAACTAGCAGAAAATGAGAAAAGCCAGAGAGTAGTTTGTCCTCATCCACCCCTACTCTTGCTTCAGTTCCAGAGAGTTTGATCTTCTTCCCAGGCATTGGTTCACTGGATATTTACATGTGAATGGCTTCTGTTACTAACTGCCCCGCTCCCTGAGGAGCACCTCTGCCAGACTGCAGGCCTATTTGGAGAGGCAGAGGCAGGCACCTGGTTTCCTGCAAATTCTGTGACTCCTAACAGGCCAGTTGATGATAAGCTTACATTGGGCTGCATTTTTCTAAAACAAAATGAATGTATTTTTCTAATCTCTGTGTATGTGAAAGTAAATTCTCCAATTTCAAACAACAAAAAAAAATAATAATACCCATCCTAAGAGATGTTAAATAATATTTCATTGTGATTACAATTTGCATTTCTCTGATGATTAATGATGTTGATCATCTTTTCCTGCACATGTTAGCCATCTGTACATCTTTGGAAAAATGTCTGTTCAGATCTTCTGCCCAGTTTTTAATTAGATTGTTTTTTGTTTGTTTTTGTTCTCTAGTTGTTGTTGTTTTCTGCTGAGTTATATGAGTTCTTAATATATTTTGGATATTAGCCCTTCATCAGATATATTATTTGCAAATATTTTCTCCCATTTAGATGTTGACTTTTTATTTTGTTGATGGTTTACTTTGCTATGCAGAAGCTCTTTATTTTGATACAGTAGAACTTATTTTTGCTTTTGTTTCTTTTGCTTTTGGTGTCAGATTTTTAAAAATATCACCAAGATCTTTCTCAAGTTGCTTAGCGCCTGTGTTTTCTTCTAGGAGTTTTATGGCTTTAGCTCTTATATTCAAGTCTTTAATCCACTTTGTGTTAATTTTTGTGTATAATGGAAAACAGCTTCATTCTCTTGCTTTTGGCTGTCTAATTTTTCCAACACCATTTATTGAATAGTCTGTTCTTTCCCCCTGGTATATTCTTGGTTACTTTGTTGTAAACTAATTGACCATATATGTGTGAGCTTATTTCTGAATTCTCTGTTCCATTGATCTATGTGTTCCATTTTTATGACAATACACACTGTTTTAACTATGAAAACTTTGTGATAGAGTTTGAAGTCAGAAACATGAGGCTCCAGCTTTTTTCTTCTTTACCAATATTGCTTTTCTATCCAGGGCCTTTTGTGGTTCTTGGAAATTTTAGGATTATTTGTTCTATTTCTATGAAAAGTGGAATTAGAATTTTGAGAGAGATTGCACTGAATTTGTAGATTATTTTGGGTAGTATGAACATTTCAACAATATTAATTCTTCCAATCAATGAGCATGGAGTATCTTTCCATTTATTTGTGTCTTTCTCAATCTCTTTCCTTAATGTGTTGTAGTTTTTAACTACAGGTCTTTTGCCCCCTTGGTTGAATTTATTCTGAGGTATTTCTTTCTTTTGATGCAATTTTAGGTGGCATTTTTCTTCTTAATTTTACCTACTTGATGTATTAGTTATACAATTTTGGTACCTGCTCTAATATTTATAATATACATTCTTAACTTAGCAAAACCTATCATCAAATTCTGTTACACCACTTCTCATATAAAAACCTCACAGGGGCGCCTGGGTGGCTCGGTGTGTTAAGCCGCTGCCTTCGGCTCGGGTCATGATCTCAGGGTCCTGGGATCGAGTCCTGCATCGGGCTCTCTGCTCAGCAGCGAGCCTGCTTCCCTCTCTCTCTCTCTGCCTGCCTGTCTACTTGTGATCTCTCTCTGTCAAATAAATAAATAAAATCTTTAAAACAACAACAACAACAACAACAACAACAACAACAAAAAACCTCACAATGGTGTATTTCCATTTCCCCTTTAGTCCTTTGGGCTATTGTTTTCATTTCTCACTTCTATATATGTTAACACCATAGTACTTTTTTTTTTAACTTTAAGCCGACAATTATCTTTTGAATATTTTTAAGACTAAGTTCATATTTTAAAATTTTAATATTAAATATAGTTATTTGTTTTGTGATAAAAGTACAAATACAAATTTTGATGATAGCCTCAGATAAAAACAAAGTTCTCATAAAATTAAGGAACAGAAATATACTTACAATTGGTTGTGGTGTACATAAAATTCTTAACTGTGGCTGAGGAAATGTTACTTATCACAATAAAAATGTTAAAATTTAAAGATATATTTATATAGAGTGAAATAATTGAATTACATTTGTGTGTGTGTGGCAGACGAATGCTGATTCAAAAAATGAATAAGTAAACTTGAGCATGTCAGTACCTTTTTCTCTTTTGGCTGCTCATTGTCATTCAGACTTTGAAAAGTTTGCATCTTCAAAAACACTCTTTTGCAAAACTGACCAAAATGCTCTGCTATGGTGTTGAAATTCTTCAAAAATGAAAACTTTAAATGTGGTTTTCATTAAATCAGTTGCAAATCTTTAGTCAAAATATTCAGTTATTAGAGTGGAAAAGATCTTCAGCCTTGAAGTTTTTGGTGAATTGCAATTATCAATAATAAATTTAGGCATCAGGAAAACATTTAAATATTTCTATAAAACTGTGGAAGCTCAAACTATTTTACTTGCAATTTGAAACTAATTATATTTAATTGTATTACATTAATATTTTATGCTGGAATGGAATAAAATTGATAAAACAATAACACAGTTTATAAGTGAATATTTTAAAAATCATAATTTAAGGGCACCCATAATTTAAGGGCTCTAAGGGCTTTTTTAATTTAATAATTTAATAATTTAAGGGCTTTTTTATTAAATAAATTTAATAAATTTAATTATTATTATTATATAATATATTATTATATATAATATAATATAATATAATTATTATTAAATAAATTTAATAAATTTAATAATTTAATAATTTAAGGGCTCTAATCTAAGCTGATTCTTGATCTCAGCTTAGGTCTTGATCTCAGGGTTGTTAGTTCAAATCCTGCATTGGGCTCCATGCCGGGTATGGAGCCTAATAAAAAAAAAAAAATCGTAATTTAAACAAACTTGTTTAACAAATTTTACATTGTAAAAATCCTTGCCAAAGAAAGATATCTGAAAAGAGATAAAATTCAGTATCTGTAAAAATATTTGAGCTTAAATGAGCACATTTCTGTACGAAAACAAAACAAAACAAAACAAATTGAGACTTTCCTCCATTTTAAAAATTAGCCTTAAACTTACCAGATATCTCAGCACCTATAAAGAGAAAACGTTCTCAAGTAAAAATAGTATGGCCTGTAGAGACATCATTTGAACATGCCAATAATTTTAAATGTATTAAAAGTATCTTTAACAATACTAATAAAAATAAGAGTATATTAATTCTTTAGGAAAAAAAGTAAAAGGCACTACATAATGGGCAAGAAACCAATGAAAAATGTGCATATGTGCCACAAATGATTATTTTGATTACATTGTTTTAATGTTTAGGTAATTCATATAAAGAATATGTTTCTTTGTGCATAAATATATGACTTTTTTTAGAAATTACTTTAGAAATAGTTTTTGTATGGATAACTATTTTGAAATGCTTATCAATATAATACCAATTTTGTTAGTCAGTACATATATATTTATTTTATTTTATTTATTTATTTGACAGAGAGATAGTGAGAGCAGGAACAGAAGCAGGGGGAGTGGGAGAGGGAGAAGCAGGCTTCCCACGGAGCAGGAACCCTGATGCAGGGCTAAATCCCAGGACCCTGGGATCATGACCTGAGGACATGAGCTGAAGGCAGACACTTAATGACTGAGGCACCCAGGTGCCAGTCAATACATATTTTTAATTATATGGATTATTTTTAACTTCATGTTTCATTCCCAGAACTTTCCAGTTTGAATGATAAAAAGTCACCTGATATTAATACCCATTTTATTATATTAAATCTATGTACACATCTGCTGTCTCTCTTAGATTACATTCCTTTGAAGAGCAAAGATGTGATCATATTAATATTTGTATTCCTAGAAATTGACAAGGCCCCTGGTACTTAGTACTTAACAAATGTTAAATGAATCTGGTTGAATAGGAAATTGTTTAATGATGTAAAACAAAGGGCACTGAGACTATATATTGTCAGTTAAAAATAACGTAAAACCACTTCTGTATGTTTTTTGCTTATTTTTTCTAGTGATACCATAATATTAGAATTCAATTTCAAATTAGACTTTTATATAATCTTTTATAATTTGTAGATATAAAACCAGTTTCCTGTATAGGTAACTTTGGGTCATCAACCTAACATGCCTTATGATTTCACAAAAATTGTATCAATAAATTTATTCCCACTTCTGTCCTCAGATTGAAGCATAAGCCACAACGAAGGCAGGGAGGTGGTGTCTCATTAAAATATATCTCCAATATCAAGAATAATACCTGGATCATTGTGGGTGCATGATAATAATCTGGTGAAATAATTGAATATGCAGTTTTTAAATAAATTTCTATATTCTTAGAAGTATATTGCAACACTGGCTTTGAGGTTCCTTTTGCATCCCATGCATTAACAGCTTTGTTTCCCTCCTGGGTTGATGGGAAGGTCTCTGTCATGCTGCCATCTACTTTAACCTGACTTGCCATATCATTAGGTGTAGCCTTAGAAACATAATGAAATTCTAAAGATAGCCACATTACTGAGTAGCTGGCAGAGTATAGGCCTAGTAATGATGTTGAACATTCTTTATAAAATTGATGGATCTTGTATAAAACAAGAGCTCAATCAAGGGCAAAATACTCCAGGGTGAAATCCACCTCTAGGTTACCATCTGCATTTCAAATATTTTCTGATTGATTTGACTCTGGATGGAATTTTCTTCCAGGTTAAATATTCCCATTACCCAACTTGATTTCCTTATAGATAGTGAAGTGGAAAATATAGTGCCATTTCTCAGTCAATACAAGAGTATAAGGCAATGAAACAGGAAGACGGGAATGAATGTAAGGCCTTGTGAATACTAAATTTGAACCATGACCTTGCCGAAGTCTCCTAACATTGCAAAACTGTACAAACCCACTGGTCTTTAATGATTCATTTCAGAATTGATATTTTCATAAAATTATATAACATAATTGTTATAATAGAACTTTAAGATTTTATCTGATACTAAATCAGGCAGGTAAAATATTACTATGCCAGTTTTACAGATGAGGCAGCTAAAATTCAGGGAACGAGTACAATGTGATCAATGTCCTTTCTTACCAGAGGCGAGACTAGATTCTAAGTCTCTCTTGTTTGTGATAACATTACTTATTCAACTAAATGAAATCTTAGGTTTTTCTCTTTTGAACAGTCTTGAGATAAACAAGTTTATATCAGAGTCAATTTTCTGAATAGAAAGGACACACTGGAACTTATGAGTGATTTTAGTGTATTTATTCCCTATTACAGAAAACAACGCAATAAGAAAACTGGAACATCAGTTTGCCCAAGGTCACTAAGACAGTCATTCAGACACTACTTCTGAATCATAGTTCAAGCTATCATCCATACTGTACTTGAAATCTGTATATGCACTGGTTAGGATTGTAAAATATGTATTAGGTGAAGTGCATATTTCTGATTAAATTACACTCTCATTTAAGTTAAAACAAACATGATGAGAAGTCAGAAGTATATTTTTAGCACTGATGAGCTGTAACAATGTTGAGTACTCAGTCATATGCTGTACTACTTATATCAAATGCTACCATACAAGGCAAAATCACTAGCTTAAAAAGAGTAAAAATTATAAGACTTTATATTTTTGCAATATTCAATTTATTTCTAATGTCAGTGATTTTTAACTCTTATGGTGAATTTAATTCTAAGAAAGGTATTCTTATCTAGATGGTTTAATAAATTAGAAGTTAGCAATGAGAAATTTTTTGTTTCCAACTGGAACTTTCATTTCTTTGATTTATTGACATCAATAGCATAGGAAAAATTATATACACAAGTGAAATTTTAATAGCTTTTTTATAGTTTTCTTTCCAAAAATCTGAAAATTAAAAGATCTTACAATTTTATGAATGTTTTGGGTGTGGTAAATGATGGGTCTATTAGATATTCAAATAAAGGAGCTAAATAAGCAGTTGAATAGCGTGATCTGAAACTCAAGAGGGACATCAATGCTGAATATATAAATTTAGGAGGCATTAAGCTAAAAGAGTATTTAAAACCATGGGGTCAGATGAAGTTATCCTGGAGGAAACTGTATGAAGGGAGAAGAACATTAAGCACTAATCCCAGGAGTGTTCTAGCCCTCAGTCATTAGGTTAGAAAGATAGAAACAGTCATTAGGTTAAACAGAGATTTATGATACTATAAAAGGAATGGCAAATAAGCCAAAAAGAAAAGTAGTGGAGTCTGAGGACTGGGACACCAATAAAACAAGTGCTTGAAGAAGGAAAGAATGAGCTATCAGTTGTGGCATATGTTGCAGAGAAGTTTCTGAAAAAAGAAGGTACAGAAGTTACCATTGGATCTGGCAGCTAGATTTGACAAGAGCAGTTCAGTGAATATATCAGATGCAAAGCTGATGACGAAATTGGAAATAGTTGTACAGACATCTCCCTCAGGAGAGATGCTTAATGTTTCCTGTAAAAGGAGAGAAATGGGGAAAATAATTGGAAGAGGAGGGAGATGTAATAAGAGTGTTGTTTGTTTATTTAAGATGGAATATATAAATTATGTCTGTATGCTATTGGGAATGGACCATTGAGAAAAGAAGAACTGGTAATTCAGAAGAGATAAGAAATGGTTAGGAATAAAGTCCTTGAGAGATAAAGAGAGTTTAATACCCACAGCCCAAGAACTAGGGTTGAACTTAAACAGAGCAAAACACCTTCTCTCTTCCAACAACAGAGGAAGCAGAGAATATATGTGCAGACACCAGTGGGATGATAGATTTAGTGGTGCTAAGGTGAGGGTATCCCTATGCTACTACTTCTACTCTCTCAGTGAATTGTAAGAGAAGAAATCAGGCAAAAGAGGATGAGAAGAAGAGAGAGAATAAAACCATTGGAGTGGAGTGTCCTTAGTTTTGTAATTAAAGAATACCATCTGGCACATACATGGATAAATTTACCATATATATGGCTAGATTGTATTTCTGTTGTTCTTAATAATACCTATGAAAAGAACTTAGAGTCTGTCTTTTCTGCTCCCCTTTATGGTGAATATTAGCAGCAAGAAATTTTTGTTGTATAGCAATAAAGAGTTATAAGCTGCTCAATATTTCTGCCTTTCCATTTAAAACTAGATCTCATTCTTTTAACAATAAACAACTGTAAAAGTCCCATTAGTAGGACATGACTTTGTTTTGTTTTATCTGGTAATGGCATAAGATTGTACTGAGACAGTATACTATAGTGGTTAAAACTCTTGTTTCTTGAATTCAAATCCCCATTATGCTAAGAGCAAGCACTTAACATCACTGAGGCTCATTTTACCCACTTAAAAATGGACATGGTATTAATACTTCATAAGGATTTGGTGTTTTAGATTAAGAGTGTAAACTTCGCTTTTAGCCTAGTGCTTTGGAAGATATATGTTCTCAATAGAGATAGCAATCATTACTATCGTTTTTTATTGGAATCTCTTCTAAATTAACTGTTCTTCATGTTTAACTGCTTCTCTTTCTTAGATACACAGAGTTTATTTAATTTGACCCAATATATACCTGTGGATAAGACAGATACGTTGATAGTTGTGCAATTGTTTTTAGTAAAACATTAATTAGATTTAAATTCAAATGTTGTAAATGTATAGTCCTTTGGATCGCTGCATCAGAATGATAGGTAGATGCTCTCTTGATTTTAAAATGACACTTGAAGTTTAATAACATATTTTAGAAATTTCACTTTAAGTAATCATCAATCAAGTTTAATAATGTAGTCTACATGTTAAGCAATTTTTATTTCAAAGACAATAACATTTTTATTTAAGAAATGTCCTTGGATACGTTTTCATGTCTGCATTTCCACTTTAACCACTGTAAATAACTGTGTGATGTTGAGCAAGTTTCTTATCCCTTGTAAGCCTGAATTTTCTTACTGGAAAACTACTAACTACTAGAGAATGGTAGTATTTAGACTTTTTCCTCAATCAAATGAGAAACTTCTCATAACACAGGATTTGAAAGATAGTGTCCAAAAATATTACATATTAAGTATTCACATACTCTAGTTATATACTTTTTCCCTGTGACTATTATCATTTCTATAGAATAGTCATCTAGTGTAAAGAGGAATTTATAGTAGCCACTTGGTGAATCAAATTCTAGAATAACCATAATATAAATGGCCAGTCCTTTTGAGGGGAGGGAAACAAAGAAGGGCAGTTATCTTTTACTGTCAATTAATAAAGTTTAATTTATTATAATTGGGCCCTGGGCCCAAGCAATATTTGGATATTATATCATATATATAAATAGCCTATTATATGTCATTTCTAGTATGATCCTTTCATGGTATCATTACAGGTGCCACACCAGGTTAAGACCCTCTATCTTTGTTGGAATTTCTGTTTATATATATATATATGTTAGAACAAAATCAGGAATGAATGACACATGTCAACCTAATAGAACAAATACAGATGTTTATTTCCTCAATTAAATTTGAAACAATTAAAAAAATGAAGAAAATAAATAGAAATCACTCATGTTAATACATTAGTGGTAAGTGTATTATTTTCTGACATATGTATATTTAATTTGTTTAAAGGAGTTGCTAAATTAAAGTACTTAATTACAAAACAATCTTTATTCCATAGAAACACCCTACATATTATCCAGAATAAGAATATAAAAAGAATCAAACATCTACTTAAAAATTTATATAACAAAATGAAAAAGCAAATAAGAATTATAAATTCTGAGAATTTTATGTTCCACAAAAGTGAAAAATTAATATCAAATAAAAATTATCAATCTATTTTTATATATGTGACTAATACCTTAAGTTCTAGCATTATATATCTGCTAATTTAATTATCCTAATTATGTGAGTTTACCTCTAATTCCCAATGAGATATTTTATGGTTCCTTAAGTGGTTATTTATTTTCTTCAATGGTTATAACTTCTATTAATACAGAAAACAAGAATGATTGATATTAAAATTATTGTAATTTTGCCTACAAACACAGAGTATACCCAGTATAGAGATCAAACTCTAAATAAATAAAGAAAATAAGACAACAGCATTCACACCAAATAATTGTTCCTGTACATATCTAACTAGTTGCTTTTAGAACTCAAGTAATTCCAAGCAGAAAAAAATACATATACATATATATCTTCAGTCTTTAAGCCCCATCATTCTCTACTGTGCTTTTAAAATCTTAACCTAATTTGTTCATTAATTGAGAGAAAAAGTAACAATATGTATTTAACACCTCTCTTCAAGTTGACCAGACCCAAGGCAAAGGTGTATTTTCAGAAACTATGTATTCGTTATCATATCGAAGTCATCTTATTTTAACCACTTTTCACTTTGAAAGTTGATCACATTTCTTATTTATGTCAATTCTTTCCAACAAAACCATCTTACAAATAAATCTCTTATGTAGAACATCACTCCCCACTAATATATTATAAAACAAATACATATATCTGTTTCATTTGGGTGAAAACCATCCCAGAGCAATTCAAGAGAACCTTAATGACTCAGTTTATTACAAAAATATTTCACAAGAAGATCTCTATCAATACTGGAAGATCAAAATTGCCCAGAGTCTGTGATGCACTGGAGATGCTCTGTTAAGGGACACACAGGCATTATAGAACAAATTCACTTTGATATTGGAACCAAGTCCCTGCCCCATTCCCTCAATATTCTCTAGTATGGATTTGTTATTAACAACTAAAAACAACTGCTTCAAAAAGAATTCCTATGAAGGTAGATTTAATATTTTTAGGATGGTTCAAATTTATGACAGCTCTAGCTTTTATATTTATCAATATAATCCCTACCTTTCCCATAATTTCTTAGTGGGGTTTATTATTTTATTTTATTATTTATTTTATTTTATGGAGGAGAAAAATTGCATCTCTGGAACAGTTGCAGGTACAAAAGGACAGTCTAGTATAACATTTAAGTATTTGGGTTCTAAGACAGATTTGGGTTCAGATCTTGCTTCTGTACTCTTAAGTTTTTGTAGTATTGGACAGGTTACTTAATCTCTCTAAACTCTAGTTTTCTCACCTCTACAATAAGAATAATAATGACACTTGTCTCATAAGGTTGTTAGGAATATTCTAGGAATTATATACATAAAGTTCCTGCCCGTAGTCATTGCTCAGAAACATTATTTTATCAGAAAAATGAAGCAAAACTCTAAGTCTTTTTATAATACATATAAAGATACATAGCTTTTGCTTCATTTAAGTGATCAGTAAAATTATATTTGCTGTCCACATTTTGTAACTCTTAAAATTGTAACCCTTTAAAAATTAAGTTTTTTATTCTGCTGAAAAAGTAAACAAAATATATGTATATTACATATGCATATATGAATGGTCACTTTTTTATTATTTTCTTATTTTATTTTATTTTTAAAGATTTTATTTGAGAGAGAGAGGTCATGCAGGTGCACGTACATGACATGGGAGAGGGAGTGGGAAAGGGAAAGAATCTCAAGCAGAATTGGTGCTGAGCTCAGAGTCTACAGGGTGCTTGATCTCAGGACCCTGAGATCATTACCTGAGCCAAAACCAAGATTTGGATGCTCAACTGAATGAGCCACCTATGTGCCCCCCCCCTTTTTTTTAAACAGATTCTCTCTCTTTCTCTCTCTCTCTCTCTCTCTCTTTTTTTAAAAGGAGGCTCCATGTTGGGCATGGAGTCCAACACGGGGATTGAACTCATGACCCTGAGATCAGGAACTGAGCTGAGATCAGGAGTCACTTGATAACACTTAACAGAGTTATTGCTTTTTATTCGGTGTCAGGTTTAACATCCCACCAATATCCTTTTTTTTCCCCCAAGTTTTTTTACTTGATATGTTCATTTTGATTCCCATACAATATTAAGAATCAGAACATTACAATACTGTGTGTAGATTCCCTGATTTCTTTATTGTACATGTGTATTAGATGAGCTACAACAAGTTTACTAGACAGATTAATAGACTGACATATTGAAGAAGCTATCTGTCCATCATCTATCTATCTATCTATCTATCTGTCTGTCTATCATCATATATCTGTTTCTGCCTACCTACCCACTCAGGATGTTTATAGCAGAATTTCTTTTTTGGTACCACCATTATGCAAAATAATTTGAAAGTCTGTTCAGTTCTATTTGTGTCTGCTTATTTCCTCTTTGTATTCCTAGAAACTAGCACAATACTTGGAATCTATTAAGTTATAAGTGAATGAATGAGTGAGTATCAGTTATGTGTCTGTAATCCAGCAATTTGTGTCATTAGTTTAATATGCAATTTAAAAAATAATTTATACAAGTGCTGAATCCTACATTTATGATTACAGTTTAATAATGGTTTAAGTGGAAATTTTAATAGCTTCTTTGTCTTGATACTTAATTGCCATATGCTTTAGGGTAAATCTACTTTATGGTAATTCAAAATAATATTTTGTTCCATTAACCTGAATAATTGGAGTTACTATTGTTAAATGTATCATATACTGGATATAGGAGAACAATAGCCTCATACTGCTCTCCTTTTCTCTAATGACTGTTTTTAATTTTTTTATTTTTAGACACTTTTATATGCAGTTGTAATAAGTAATAAAGAGATCCTGTATACCATTCACCCAGTTTCCTGCAATGACAACTTCTTGCATAAATATAACACAATATCCCAGCCAGAAAATTGACTTTGACACAATCTGTCACTTAAATTTTATGAATTTTACATATATCTGTATGTTTATGTTTATTTAGCTCTATGTAGATTTGTATGACTACCACCACCATGAGAAAGACACAGTACAGTTCATCACAAGCATCCCTCATGTTATCTTTGCCTTCCATCCCCTCCCCCTACAACCTCTGGTGCTCACTAATCTGTTTTTTAACTTTCTGATTTTTGTCTCTTCAAGGATGTTACGTAAATAAAGTCATACAGTATGCAACCATTTGATATTGTATTTTTTTCACTCTGCATAATTCCTTTCAGATCCACTTAAGTTGTCATGTGTATTGTCATTCCTTTTTATTGCTGAGTAATATTCCTTGGTATGAATACACAGTTTAACTATTCACTTGTTGAAAGACATTTGGGTTGTTCCTACTTTTTAGCTTCTATGAATAAATACATATGTGATCCTGAGTCCTTATCTCTCCGGGATAAATGTACAAGAGTGTAATTACTGAGCTGTATAGTAAACACATTAGTCTTACAAGAAACTACCATACTTCTTTTCAGAGTGGCTGTAGAATTTTATATTTCCAACAGCAATGCATGAGTAATTTCATTTTCTCCAGAACCTTGCCAGCATTCAATGATCTTATTTTTTATTCTAGTTGATCTGATAGGTATATAGTAATATCTCATTGCAGTTTTAATTTGCATTTTCCTAATGGTTAATGATGTTAAACAAATCTTTTCATGTACCATCCACTATCCTTTTCACTGAAAATGTTTTTGTCCATTTTTTAATTGAATGTTTTTTCTTCTTCCTCCCCCTGGACCACACTTGAGTTTTAAGAGTTCTTTATATATTATAGATACAAGTCCTTTATGGAATAGATCTGTTGCAGAGAAAAATTTCTGTGGCTTTCTTTTCATCCTCTGCACAGTCTTTCACAGAGCATCTAATAATTTTCAGGAAATCTTATTGAGCTACTAAAATGTCATGTCTCTTCTTGAAGCAAGTTAGCACACAAATTAACAACAACAACAAAAAAAAACAATTAAAATTAGTTTTTTGTGTAGGGATTGAAAAATTGGTTCAAACATTTTATAAGTTAAATTTCTAAAAGCACATAGATATGAGGAAGCTTCTAAACTGTAAGGTCTAGAACTTTGAAACTGATTTTGGTAGCATCAAAACTAAAGGTTTGTTTCTGTCTTTTTGTAGGTTCTGTTGCCACTGCATGTCGTGACCCAGGGGTTCCCATGAATGGGACTCGAAATGGGGATGGACGAGAACCTGGGGACACTGTTGTTTTTCAATGTGACCCAGGATATGAGCTTCAAGGAGAAGAAAGAATAACCTGCATTCAGGTAGAAAATCGATACTTCTGGCAGCCCAGCCCACCAGTCTGTATAGGTATGAATTAAAGAACAATTAACATTTTATGTATGTATAAAACAATGGACAAAACGGGTATTGATATTATTAAGAACAATATTCTAGAATGGTTTTATATAGAGTCTAAGATTTCAGAAATCTATGAACCTTCAAAATAATGCACAAAATTTTAAATGATCATAATATTTTTCCTAAGGAAAGAGTCCAAAATTGCATTAGATTCTCAATGATTTGAAGACCATAACCAAAAGAAAAAAAAAAAAGGTTAAACATTATAACTCTTGAAAAATCTAAATTTTCCCTTACCTGCTATATAAATGTAGTTACCCACTGCTTTTAAAATTTAAAGAGTAGATTCAGATTCTGAATTTAAAGTGGGCCAATTCAGCATCTTGGTGGCTCAGTGGGTTAAGCGTCTGCCTTACGCTCAGGTCATGATCTCAGGGTCCTGGAATCGAGCCCCTCATCAGGCTCTCAGCTCAGTGGAGAGACTGCCTACCCCTCTCTCTCTGCCTGCTTCTCTGCCTACTTGTGATCTTGTTCTCTCTGTCAAATAAATAAATAAATAAATAAATAAATAAATAAATAAAATGGGCCAATTCATCTTGTGTCTCTAATAGCTATTTCTTTTTTTTTTTTTAATGATTTTATTTATTTATTTGACAGACAGAGATCACAAGTAGGCAGAGAGGCAGGCAGAGAGAGAGGAAGGGAGGCAGGCTCCCGGCCCAGCAGAGAGCTTGATGCAGGGCTTGATCCCAGGACCCCGGGATCATGATCTGAGCTGAAGGCAGAGGCTTTAACACAGAGCCACCTAGGCGCCCCTCTGATAGCTATTTCTTATAAGAAAGAAAATTTTATTGAAACTTATGTTTGAGTTTAGTTTCAAAGCTTTGGCTCTACATTCAATTCATGAGTACTAAAATATGTTTTTATTTTAATAATCTAAGGATTTACAGCATCTTGGTTCATACTTCTATCTGCCTTTTGCCTCCGTGCTCTGTTCTTGATTCTCCAAGCTAGACTCTAGAAAATTAAGATACATATTATATCTCCACTGGTATGAGAAAGTTAGCACAAAACCTGCTGTATAATCTTTTAAAAATCTTATTATTAAGTTTTTAAAATTAAAATTGTCTTATCTGAGATAATTTACCTCAAGTGTTTTAGAGCCGTCATCATGAATTTATAATAGATTTTGACCAAAGGATGTTCTCTCTATTCAAAATCTCATTTCTTTATATATTCTCCTTACTATACTGTAAGCAACTTGAGAGAAGATTCCAAATTCATTCATTCCTTGTTCATGATTGTATTTCTTACAGTATTCAGCGTATACAAATCTAGCACATTTAGGAAACAAAACCTTATTTTTATTCGCTTATGTCCAAATCATAAATGCATTTTCAGTAATCATTTCATAGTGGTTTTTGAGTCACATGGTTATAGGAAAAGTGTTTAGTACCTCAGTCAGAAGGGAACAAACTCAAGCACTCAATTTAAATTCTTTTTACCCCCATCTTGTAACTTCATATGCAAGAGTTGCAAGCTCAAATTCATTAGTCATTCAGTGTGTCCTAGGCATTGTTATAAATATGGAGGTCTTAGCAGTAAAACACAACAGAGAAGTTCCCTGTTCTTGTGAACCTATCGATTAGTGAAGTGAAAGCTTAAAAAAAAAATCTATATTTTCACATCATATGTTCTGTCTTTTACATGTTGGCATTTTAAAAACACTTAATGCATAAAGCAAGACACATCTAAAGGCTCAAACCAGCCAGGGAGTAATGATGGTTCTAGACTTCTGTAGGAAATGAAACAGATAACAAGAAAAAAGCTTATTAAAGAAACTTAAAAAAAAAAAAAAAGGCACAAAATAAGGGCATAGTTTGAACCAGTTCAAATTTAGCCATATTCCCATTTACTCTTCATTATTTCCATTTCACACGTGCGTTGCTCTTCATGTACCACTGCAAGATTTTGGGTCATCAATCACTGATTAATTTATATTTACTATTAGTACACTTACAAAAACAAGGACTAAAATACGGTTAAGAAACATTCTCAAAGAAAGAGAATGAACTTTTCATTTGTTTGTTTACTATTCAGTTAACCTAGAAAACATCCAATTAAATTGAAATACCACATTCCAAAACAATTAGATTTGACTCTCTTATAAAGAGAATCTTCATGTAAAGAAGAAATGATAAAATACTACAGATTTACTGTAGAAGTTTTTGATTTAGTGTAACTCTTCAAACTAGTTAAAGGATGTTGCTTATTAGAATTACCAGAAGGCTATATAATGTCAAGCGTTATTATGTTTAGAATCCTAAAATATCCAACAGCTTTGCACTACAATTCTAGGAAACACTAAAATACAAAACATAAAGGATGAAAGAGTTTTGTGATAGGCTATTACAAAATTCCATTTGTAGACAAGACTTTAGCTTGCAAGTCCTAATTCTAGGGGAACAAATAGTGAAACACTAAATCTTTCTTAAATTGAGCAGGTTGTGGAAAGTTTTTTATGAATTACAGTGCTGTGTATTATTTTTTGGTAGGAAAAGATAGCTTGAGGAGAAGATATGCACTAGAGCTTTTCTGAGGAAGAAAATAACCTTAAAAAAAAAAGTCTGAAAAATTGCTAAGACTGCACAAATCTTAACCTCTGAAACTGATAAGAAAGAACTCCATGATTGGAAATACTATGCCAAAGATTAAACACAGAACTTTTTAGAAACTCCATAAGTCTATGTCTCAGACCCTGGAGTATAAAGCATTTTGGTTGCATATAGAAGTAGTTAGCCTTTAAGCAAGTACCAAATACAAGGACGTCATCTTTAAGAGAGTTAATGGAATTCATTCCAACAAAATGACAGTGTGAAGATTACTTTGATATTTCCAGAGGGAAAGTAGTAGCCCTGGATATGAAGGTAAATAACAAAGACATTAGTGTGGGTGGGCTGCAAAGTCAGTATACACAAATAAACCTCAATGGGGTCAAAAAATTAAGATTGGAAAATAGTTATCAGCAGTTGCCTATGCAACTATCTTGTGAGAAACAACACTCAGAACAAACCATTTATGTCAGAATTCCATGGAATCCAACTAAAAATTTAATTCATAAATCCATTCAACTTAAGGAGAATCTTATTCTGGGTGATTGATGATTAGATGCATAAAAATAGAAATATATTTTCCAAGTGCTATTTAAAGTTTAGTATTTTTTTTATTTTATTTTTTTTAATATTTTATTTATTTGACAGAGAGAAATCACAACTAGGTAGAGAGGCAGGCAGAGATAGAGGAGGAAGCAGGCTTCCTGTGGAGCAAAGAGCCTGATATGGGGCTCGATCCCAGGACCCTGGGATCATGACCTGAGCCAAAGGCAGAGGCTTTAACCCACTGAGCCACCCAGGCACCCCTAAAGTTTAGTATTTTTAAGGCAAAGAAAATTTTTATTTACTCAATGTTTGGAATACACAAAAGTCAGATAATACCTCTGCTTGTTTCAGTGGCTTTGTGGATTTCCACAATCAACTATAACAATGAACTATATTGGAAAACTTTGGTAAATAACCTAAATAATGGAATCAAAAGAATTTTTAGATGATCTTATACCTGAATTATAGTATGATCATGGAAAATATCCAGAAGATACTTAAAATATATGTAATATATTTTCCTATATCTTTTAAAAGATTTCCCTATATCTTTTGTGATAAAGGATATAAACATATAAACATATATATATATATATGGACATGTGCGTGTGTATACATCTGACAATAAAAAAGTCTAGGGTGCCTGGGTGGCTCAGTGGGTTAAACGTCTGCCCAAGTCTGAGGTCATGATTTCAGGGTCCTAGGATCAATCCCATGTTGGGCTCCCTGCTCAGCTGGGGAGTCTGTTTCTCCTCTACCCCCTGCTCATGCTCTCTCTCTCACGCACTCTTTCTCTTTCTAATAAATAAAATAAAATCTTAAAAAAAAAAAAAAAGGCCAATGTTTCCGGTGAAAGATAAGGAAAATTGAAACAAATTTGCTCTCCGAGGCTCCCTAATTACACAATCCCATTACCATAGTTTGAGGGGGCAAACACACACACACACACACACACACACAACATTTTGCTGTCATTCTGTCTTTTATACATATATACATACATATGTACATTTTTCATTATTACACATATTTTTGTAATTTTTTGCAAATTCACATGTAAGTTTATAAATTCTAAAGGCAAAATATGCTATTATTTTTATCAAAATGCATAGGTACAAATTAGATTGTTCATTCATCCCATTTATTTTTACTATTTTCTTAATCAATACAAGGAGTCACTAGCAATTTGACAAACTTTTATGGAATGTGTAGTATGTGCTGAATCCCAGGTTTAAAACATCATACAAGACACAGTCTTTAGCTTACAGATTAATGATGAATGCAGACACCTAAATGTAATATTTAAGTACGTATGGTGAGGAAATTGATGGAGATAGAGGTTGTTGTGCATATGAGAGAAAGTTGAAGAGAGCTGAATTAGAGTCCAGGTTGGGAACTTCCAGGAAAACTTCCTGGAGGCAGTGGCAAATCCTGAAACATTGGAGTTCTATACATGCAGAGGAGAAAAAACATTTCAGCAGAAATGAATACCATGGGCAAACACACAGATGTGCCAGGAACTAGAAGGAGTTTGATAGTATCTGAGCATAAATTATGTGTCTAGAGTGGTGGTTGATACAATTGGGAAGGTTGCAAGGATCAGGTCATAAAAACTGATTTGGAGTTGGGGCATTATCATGCAGGCGATGTGAAACAACTGCAGAATTATATGTATAAGCATAGTATGATTAGGTGTTTTTATTGGGAGAAAGATGAATTAAAGGAAACCAGAGGCCATTGCAATAATTCAGGAGGCAGATAAGAATCATATCTAGTAATATGGTAGCAGGGAAGGAAAGAGGAATAGGTTGAAATATATCTATGAGGATCTATAACTTAGAGTCTTGAGTGTGCCTCTTGATGGATTGGCGCATGGATGCAGCAAAGAAAAGAGAAGAATCTTAAGCCTCTAGCTTGGGAATATAGGTGGATGACAGCACTAATCAAACAGCTTAGAAATGCAAAAGAAGAAACAAATTTGAGTTGAGGTTTGGATATGTCAGATGCTCTGTGTTTGATGTGCCTGTAGGTTATCAGGTACAGATAGCTAGTGAGCATTTGGGTATATGGCTTAGAATTTGAAAACTGGATATGGTCAATATGGAAAAATGTAACAGAACAGAAATCAGAGATGACTAGGAAAAGAACTCGGGATAATACTACAATTATAAGATGAAGTAGAAGAAGACACATATTGCAATAAAACTGAGGTCTGTACAAAGACACTAGAAGAAAATTAGAAGTGGAGTTCCAACAAGGAGAGTGAATTTAAGGTGAAAGTCAACCCTGAAGAAAGGCTGCACATATGAGGAGAAAAATAAAATGAATCAATACAAAAGGCATTCCGAGCTAGGCTAGGAAGTGATTGTGTTGGGGACAAGGATGCTGAGGGAGATAGCAATGTTTGGAGAGGTAACAAGAGGTGTGAAGAACCCAATAAAGCATCTAGAGTCCATAAACAACAAAAAGGCTATTGTATCTCTGTAAATATAATTTAAAAGAAAAACAATTTTAAACCCAAATATAATTTAAAAGAAAAACAATTTTAAACCCAAAGATAAATTTTCTCAGGATGAAGACTTTGCTGCTTTTCTTGGAGATTTTTTTTTTCCCCTGGTGATGACCTGCTTTGTTAATCATGTTAGTCTGTCTATAAGTAAATACAACACCCAGGTGAAGAAAGGGCCAATGAGATTAGACCTTCTTTTCAAAAGACTTCATTGTAAAATTTAAAAAAATTTTAAAAAAATCATAAATAAGGAGAGACTTCTATTTATAAAGAACTACTGCAGTTTGGGTATTGTCAGGGGAACCATGGTGGTAGGGAGAACAGGGTGACCCTGAGATCAACAAGCATCTCAAGAATTAGGTAAAAGGGATTTTTCTTGTATACAGTGGAGTATATAAGACTAGAAAGAACCAGGTATAGGGAAATGGGATAAAAGGGTGGCTCAGTCCATTAGTAGAGCAGAGAATGATGTCTTCCAAGCCTATCCTGTCCTCAGGAGGTGTTGTGTGCTGGCTGGAGACTGAGGGTGGATCAGAGTTCAGGGGCTCCGAGGAAGGATGGAAGCCTAACCAATTTTGGTTATGACCTTGTTATTCTGATTAATGAGTATGAATTCAGCTAATCATTTGAGTCAAAAAATGGGAATCTACAGGGTCTTATCACAGGAAAATAAGGGAGTTTCTTTAAAGGGTCCTACCTAAGACATGCTAAGTGAGTTTTATCTCAGTCATACGGGGAAGCCTGGTTCCTCCCAGTAAGGCCATTTAACCAAACACAAAAGAGTGAAGGCATTTCTTAATCATTGGGTAAACCTCAACATTTTCAGTTGAAAAAAAAAAAAAGTGAAAATAAACCAGTCATAAGGAACTCTGTTTTGTTTTTTGGATGAAAGATTTCTGAACTTGTCTGTGGACAAAGGGGATTAACCCAGAGAGACTGAAGGTGATAAATGAACCAAGATTCCAGAGAAGGAAGAGCAATTACGTTGACTGGGTTGAGGGTATTATCCTGATTAATAGGAGGGAATCTATATTCTCTGATTATAGAGAGAAATATTCAGGAGACACTGAAATTTGAAGAGGGAGAACTATAGAAAGCTGACATATTTATGTCTAATCATTTGATAACATCTACAAAGATGTACAGATGATAGGTAAGCATTGGTGAATAAATTAAGTCTGAGCTAATAAATATCCTCAGTAGAGTAGGGGCTAAAGGCATCTGCTGTCACTGAGATGCGGAGGTAAGGGTAATGGAAGGGCATGGAGAAATGTACTAGCAGACATCCATAATTTAGATGGCAGATATTACCAAATTATTGTGATGATTTTGCATATCTATACTCAGGCAAAGAACAGAGATCTGCAGTGTTGCTAGAACCAAAACTTTCCTTCTTCCAAAACCAGCTTGATGCTGTCAAAAGGATCTAAAAAGTCTGATAACTGAATGATAAAATTTATGTGATTTATAATTTTAAAACTCAAATAAGAGAAGAATGTTGGTGTGCTGATTATATGTCTGAGATATCATGAGAACGTGATCTGAATCTTTCTCTCCTGTGTGTGTGTGTGCGTATGTGTGTGTGTGTGTGTGTATTTATATCCCCATTGTCCCACTCTACCACTGGAGTCCTCCCTATCTTCATGGCTCTATTTTTTCTGATGCTGCCAATTCTATATGATATATTATTTTTGATCATAAACTGTTAAACACAGACTTCAACAATAATCCCTTAAAGAATGTGTTCTTTGAATTTCCCTGACATGTTTTAGAACCTCTTCAGTGAAGTGTTACAGAAACCTTTGTTTGGGGCTGTAATAACTGTAGTATCTGTCTATTTTCATCAACAAGTCAGACAACTAGAATTTAGGGAGATGATAACATGCAGTATAAGAGTGTTTTGTTGTACAGTGCTGTAGGTTCACAGATAATTATCTATTCTCACTCATTCACTATTGTCAAAAAATCTTCCTCCATAAATACATTTTAAAAAGGTACCAGGGAAGACGTGAAAATGAGCCAAGTATCTCACGTCCCATTATTCTACTTATTATTAGAGATTTTGTTTTGCTTTGTTTTGTTTCTAACTTTTTCCTGCAAGCTTCATATTTGTTCTTAGTAACCATGGGAAAACCATCTATACCCTTCTTCTCAATGCTTATCTTTTTTTTTTTTTCTTAAGATTTCATTCATTTATTTGAGAGCGAGAGAGAGAAAGAGAGCATGAGAGGGGAGAAGGTCAAAGGTCAAAGGGAAAGTAGACTTTCTGCTTAGCAGGGAGCCTGATGTGGGACTTGATTCCCAGACTCCAGAATTAGTTGGAGCCAAACCAACTGAGCCACCCAGGCACCCAATGCTTATCTTTTACATGAAACAAAATAGTATTAGAAAGGGAGAGAAGTACATGTGTAATTTCTTCGTGTCTTTTGAAGCCAGTGAAGAAGATAAATTCAATGTAACTATGTACATATGTCTTTAATATCTTAATGGTCTTTCTTGAAAGACAATACAGTATTCTCAACCATCCAATACTAGATAAAGTCAGATGTGTATGAAATCTTCTGAATTTTTTTAGAGAAGTGTTTACACAAATATGATAGCTAATAAATTTTATTAATCACTTAAGGGTTTGTTTGTTTGTTTGTTTAAATTAAAGCACCCTGTGGAGGCAATTTAACAGGATCTTCAGGCTTTATTCTTTCACCGAACTTCCCTCATCCATATCCTCATAGCAGGGACTGTGACTGGACCATCACCGTCAACACAGACTATGTTATCTCCTTGGCATTTATCAGGTGAGTTCTTGTACATTTCCACATTTAAAAAAAAAATCTTTTCTTATCATTTTACCTTAGCATTTACACTAGGCAAAGTTTTTTTTTCTGTATATGACATTTTAATTAATTTTCATTAATTCCAGTACTAATACTTTGCAATCAGCAGTTTGCAGCCTTCTGTAATGGTACAGATGCCAGTGTAGTTTTGAAGGCTAGTGGGTGAGCCTCCTCACCAGATTTCAGTGTAGAAGAAGCATGTTAAAGGTCAAGTGGTTTATGGTCTTTCAGGAAATGTGATCTCTTTATAACCTTTCCTCTCTCCCTGTACTTACCATTGCTGCTTCAAAAAATTCAGTTTTTCCCAAACTTCAAGATTGAAAGGTCCATATTTCCAGGATATTTTTCTCCTATTTGTGTGTCACCCCAAATCTTTTTGTAGCATCTAAATACCCATATGTGCAACATTACCTTTCAGCTTGTGAAAACATGTATTTTACCTGTGATTTTTATGGTGATCTCATTAAGTCAAGCTAATGGAGAAGAGACGCATCATTCCCATATGATTTCTCAGCATAAGTTGTCTCACGATAGAGCTTTACATGGGAGTGTTCTAGAATTTACATTTGTCAGTTAATAATGTCAGTAGCTGGGTAGGTTTGGTACTGAAATCGCAGAGGATTCAGCTTCCTGTGTGGGAAAGAAGGTGGCTGACTTGGAGCTCAAACTCTGCCACCACATTCTGTGTTAGCTTGGATAGGTTATTTTTTGGAATAAACCTGTTTCTTCCCATGGAACTTACACCTGTTGTCACAAAACCTGGTCTAACATTTTCCCTTAATATTTCAAGGGGAGGGGCTAGCACTCAGCAACTCAAAGAGTTCTTTAAGTAGAAAACATCCTAACCTTCAGTGTCCAAGATTGATCTGCTTGGCTCTACTAGAGCCAATACAATCCCTCCTGCTGGTGTGTTAAAGCTGCTGGGTACTTATGTAAAATATTAAGGTTAAATATGTGCTTTTTTTTTCTAATGTATTGAAACCAGGTTTAAAAACAGTTTGAACTCATAAAAATTTATAAAAGCGCACATATGCAGGCTTTTTATTTCTATAATGTGTAGTAATACATTGATAACTGGTAGTAACAAAGCAACAGTGACGACAAGGTTAGATATATGCCCGGACCCAGCTATAAGACAACTTGCTGAGGTTATTATACTCATTTTTACAGTGGAAGAAATTGCAGTACAGACATTAGAAATGTCAATTTGAATGATACAGGCCTTAGTGGGCTTACAGAATTATTGTAGTTAATAAATGAGTGGTGGAAGGCTGTATCAGATGAAACACATGACCTGAATTTGATTTCCAGCTGTGTCACTTATGTGACCCTTGTGAGATCACTGACATTCAGGGCCTTAGTGTACTCATTGGGAAAATGGAAATTATAATCCCTTCCTTATACCACAGGATTATTGAGAAGACCAAGTTAATATTTATGAAATTGCCTTATAAAATAGAATGTACTATTAGAATGTACTCTACTTTTTTTTTTTTTAGGAGAAATAGTCATTACAGCTAAGATTTTGTTTTATTCTCATTTTTTTTAAGATTATTTATTTATTTATTTGACAGAGAGAGATCACAAATAGACAGAGAGGCAGGCAGAGAGAGAGAGAGGGAAGCAGGCTTGCCGCTGAGCAGAGAGCCCGATGCGGAACTCGATCCCAGGACCCTGAGATCATGACCTGAGCCGAAGGCAGCGGCTTAACCCACTGAGCCACCCAGGCGCCCTATTCTCATTTTTAAAGAAGTTACAAAGTAGTATTTTGAAGTACTTATTTAGGCCCAAAATAGAAATTAAAAAGAAATGGGATTCATTCCATTGTTAAATAGGCTTTTGGGTTTCTGAGGATAATACATACAGCTATATCATTTATAAAGCACTTGCGTCTAGTGATTCTGCCAACAATGACCTAGGTAAGGTAGTTGTAATACTCATTAAATCTTAATGTTGAAAGAAAAGTAGTTCAGAAATGTTGTGTTTTGACCCAGAAGAAGGGTAATAAGTAACAAAATAAGGCCTTATCTTCTGATTTTTCCTAAATTATAGCAAAAATTACCAAAATTTAGGCCTTACATTCCACCAAAAGATTTCAAGAGGAATTAACTGATTTAGCTTTAATGAAGATAGATATTGAATAAATTAAACAGAATAGAACAGTGTGGTGGTCCCCTAAATTTCTCATGTTATGAGGCACCGTATTTATTGAAAGTCTGGAAACCATGCATTATACCAGTCTTTCTTTACTGTTTATGCACAAGTAAACTACCTGGATTCCTGTCCTTTATACATACATAAGTAAAGACTTAGAATTGTGGAAATTTAACCTCTATAAATTCAGTAGATTTGGAAGGAACATTTCTTACCTAACAAGTTTCTTATTTATATGCAAAGATGATGAAATTTGGCAAGATAATTTTTCCACTGATCCATATTTAACAATTGCAAGCTTTACTGGTTTTATTTAATATCATGAACTTTTTGACTTTTCTTAATGACCCAACTGAGTCCATCCTTTTCTTTGCTACAGTATGAGCTAGGTAATAGACAAATGATTACATGTCTTATGCTTCTAAATATTTGTGTTCTGTAATCATTAGGGGACAATTCTCATACTTTTGAAGGTTGTTAAGGCAAACCTGGAATATCAAAATATTGATTTGAATAATTTACATGCTGAAATGTCCTTATTTGCACATTATTTAATTTTGACAAACAGGGTGTTGGTCTGATTTCTCCTACATGAAGTTCTAAAAGAAGAAAATATATTTACTTTTGAGAAAAAAGAATACCTAATACAATGTGCAGGACCTCATTTGAGTAATTTAAATGTAAATTTTGCATTTCAAACTTTTGCTTGAATCGGTTATGTAGAGTTGAATTTTAAACAGCAAATATGCTTGTAAATTTTGAAGTTCAAGTCAAATAATATCATTGACAAAGAAAAAAGAGGTTGCGTTTTCATAATGCAAGACATCTGTATGAAAAAATTTTTAAATAGACATTGTCCTCCAGATTTTACATATATAAAGTACCTTATATGAGGATATGTAGCTACTAAGGGCAGAAGCAAGGCTTCAACGTATCTCTCTGACCCCAAACCCTGTACCCTTTCCTTAGAAATTGCCTTACTATCATTGTATTCCCTGTAGACATAGTGATAACTTAGAAATATTTGAAAATATCAAGATGTCTTTTCCCTTTTCCACTGCTTTGATATTCATATTCAATGTGTTGTTGCCAGGTAAATTTTCAACTTAGTTTACATTGCCAGGGTCTTTATTTTTTAAAGATATTGACTGAATTAATATATGAGTATCGACTACTATACTTAACACCTTCATAGTAATCATTCCAATTTTTTTTCTCTCTTTCTCCCTCTCTCTTTTTTTAGTTTTAGCATAGAACCTAACTATGACTTTCTCTATATATATGATGGACCAGACAGTAATAGCCCGCTGATTGGAAGTTTTCAAGACAGCAAGTTACCAGAGAGAATAGAGAGCAGCTCCAATACTATGCATTTGGCTTTTCGGAGTGATGGATCTGTTAGTTACACTGGATTTCATTTAGAATATAAAGGTAAATGTGAACATTTGATTCCAGCAACATGATTTAGATTGTATTTTATACAGGAGAATAATTCTGTATTGGCCATTGTCAGTGATTAGTTGTCTGTGTATTTCTTAATGCAGACTACCTACAATTCATCTTATAAAAGGGCTCTCACTATAGGCTTTTCCTATCAGTGAGAAGGAAATTAGCATTTCCCTGATTACTACCAAAGGAAATGTATCAGGCAAACAAATTATCAATTAGTACACTGTGGTAGTTGGCTAAGACCACGAAATATTTTTAAAAAAATTTTTTGGAAGCTGAAGATTCATCTTTATTTGGAGACTACTCTCAGTGATAAGGAGAACAAAGTATACTGATAATTACATTTCAGAAAATGTCCAAAGATATTTCAATGTGTCAATATTCAGAATAGGGAGAATAAGAAATAGTGATAATTATAATATTTTAGAATATTTCTGCAAGCATTTAAATGGATTACAATGCTTATGGATGTTTATAAATAGATTTTTCTTAACTTTTATTCCATGACTATGAGAAAAAAATAGATCTTAGTTGTTTAAATTTAAAATTTATTTTTTTCAAAAGCTGAGTTCAAAAAGGATATACTGATAATGTATCTCAAGTTATCAGTTGAGTACTAAAAATACATATTTTAGATTTATTACCACTTGGCTTTTTTTTATTATGAAATATTTTCAATAACTGAAGATTATACAGAATAACAAAACAAACTTCATAATATCTACCATCCAACCTGACAAACCTTAAAATTGTGTCATAGTTGCTTCAGATCTCTTTATTCCTGTCTTAAGAAATATAATATTAAATATATAATTGAAACTCCTTTTGCATTTGCCATGGAACAGGGGGTATGTCTCTTCAGGTCTATCAAAAGAAGTAAAGATTAATTCCACAACTTTACATGGCATGGTTTAAGGAAGGTTTTCATAGGGAAAGGGAAAACTCACAAATTAGCAATATACAGATGCTTGGAATCCTCCAATAGCTCCAACAAAATTTGGGAATGCATGCCAAGGCCATGTTACCTAGTGGATATAGACATGATGTGGATTTCATTCCACTGGAAAGGCTGAGCCCTCTGTGAGACTCTCATCTTACAGAGAAAAGTAAGAAAATGGCCTTGTCGGTGAAAGAATTTACAAGCTGCTTGATACTAGACAGTGAGGATTTGGGTTGCCAGCTATTTATTGAGGCTCTCTGCAAAAGCTAGCTGCTCCAAGCCAGAGGACTCTGGAGAAGTTTAGGTCTTTTAACTATGGGTTAGGAAGTATTGATCTTATGCAGAGTTGAACTTAAACACCATACGGATCTCTCCATGTGGAAGATTACATGGAGAGTAATAAACCAGGCAGGCAGGACCCAGCAAGCTGGCTATCCAGGCAGACCATTATGAGTATTCTACTACAGCTTTGTTTTACCACTGTAGCTTTAAGGTAGAGGAAGGTAGAGTACCCCCATCTTATCCTTCTTCAAAATTGTCTTGGTGTCTCTTAGCCTTTTTAACTTCTATTTTGATTTTAGAATTACGTTCTCTCTGCCTGTTGAATTTGATGGGGACTGCATTGTATTTATAAATTATTTAGAATAAATTGAAGGATGTATGATATTTAATCTTTTCATCTATTATAATGTCATATCTCTCAATTTACTCATACCTTCCTCATTTATTTTCAGTAATAGTTTATAATTTTCTTTATAAATCTTTCTCATCTAAATCTTAAATGTCTTATAGTTTCCATTATAATTAATCATATTTTTATTAGATTTTACTGGTTGTTGCTAATACATGGATTTTTGTAATTACTTAGTCTCTAGCAAACTGGCTTAACTTTCATTAGTTATCATAATTTTTCTATGGACTTTTTGGATTTCCTATGCCAGCATTGTCAGTTCTGCTTTGTTTCACTTTGTTTCGTTTTTCTAATCTATATGCTCCCCAGCCCCTCATCTCCTTGGCTTAATGATCAGGGTGAGAAATTCAGTACCACATCAAATTAAAACAGTGATAGTCATTGTTCTGTCATTACTGATTTTTTTTTTCTTGGTCATTACTGATTCTAAAGAGAATGCATCTAATGTTTTATATTTGAGTATAATATTTACTCTTGGTTGGCGTAATGTTAATAAGGCTAACATTTTTTTGACTCATTGTTTTTGGGGACATTTCAAGGTTATTTACATATAAAAATCCTTTATCTCTGTGAGTGTAGATGTTTTCGCACAACAATGTTAAGTAATTGGCTCAATCATGTGGCAGAGCTAAGATTTGATTCAGAGTGGACTCCAGAATTGAGATTCTTATCCAAAATGTTACACTATCTAGGTATGTATTTTGTCAATTTTAAGAAGTTCCCTTCCATTCCTGATTCCCTAAAAATTCCTTAATCATAATGAGATTTAATTTTATCAACTGCAGGATGCCTTGGGTGGCTTAGTTGGTTAAGCCTCCACCTTCGGCTCAGGTCATGATCCCGGGTTCCTGGAATCTATTCCCATATTGAGCTCCGTGCTCAGCAAGGAGCCTGCCTCTCCCTCTGCTTGCTTCTCCCCCTGCTTATGGTCTCTCTTTCTCTTTCTCTGACAAATAAGTAAAATCTTAAAAAGAAATTTATCAATTTTGATGAATTTCAATCTTTGATGAAAAAGAAATTTTTCATCAGCTATTGAAAATATTATTAGGTTTTTCCTTTGTGAAACTCTTAATTGGGTAATTTTATTAAATTTTTTCTAAAATTAAAACATCTTCACGTTCATAGGATAAAAGTGATTTCCTTTTTTTGTTTTTATTATACTTTGCTGATTTCAGTACACTAAAATACTGAGTTTTGTAATTATGGTATATATTGCTATGGGCTTATTACCAAGGATTAAAAATTCATTATCTTGGATCTCTTACCATGAGGTTAGTCTAAAAATTTCCTTTCTTATAATTATCTTTTTCTGGTTTTGATCAAGATCATGCAACCCCTAACTTTGGGAGCATTCTTACTTTTCTAGAAATAGTTTGTATAAGATAGGAATCATCTGTTTCTTAATCATTTGCTAGAAATTCCCTGTAAAAAGAGGGACTTAGTGATTTGATGCAGTAGAATCTTAGTGGTTATACATCCATCCAGATTTTCTATTTTATCGTAGATTTTTTTTTTGAAGATTTTATTTATTTATTTGACAGAGAGAGATCACAAGTAGGCAGAGAGGCAGGCAGAGAGAGAGAGGAAGGGAAGCAGGCTCCCAGCCAAGCAGAGAGCTCGATGCGGGGCTTGATCGCAGGACCCTGAGATCATGACCCGAGCTGAAGGCAGAGGCTTAACCCACTGAGCCATCCACGCACCCCATCCTAGATTTTTGAAAGTCTGTTGTCTAAGAATTATTTTCATCCCTCCAAGTTTTCAACTGTATTGGGATAAACATATTTGCAGTATTTTCTTACTGTATTTGGTATTATGTGTTTTTATTAACATTGCTTAGTATGTGTGCTAATATTGTTTTTACTCACAGTATTTATTTCCTTCTATTTTCTCTGGATTTGCTTACCTTTTTTCTAGTTTATTGAAATAAATACTTAACTTATTAATATTCAGATTATTGTCTTCTAATATGAACTTCTGTGGCTATAATTTTTTTAAGTATCAATTTACCTGCTTTGCAAAAGTTTAAAAGTGTAGAGCTTCATTATTAATCATTCTAAACTTGTCCTAATACCATTGCATTATGATTTTTTTCTGCTTACCAGTTACTTAGAAATAGTGTCAGTTAGTATCTATCTATATTTAATTATACATTTTCAATTTACTTACACTGTCATAAAATATGTATGATTCCAATTCCTGGGCATGACTGCTGTATGGCCTGTGGTGTGGGCAATTGTTATGCCTGTCCCTGTGTGCCAGGCAAAAAGAGCACCATTTAATTGATGGGTGAAGGTTTTTATATATATCTGTTAAGTTGAGCTCTCTAATTGTACTTCTCAAATATTTAAATCCTCACTGTCTTTTAAAAAATTTCCTTGGTTGAGCAATCTTGGACATATTATTGTAATTCTTGTTTTTTTATGTTTTCTTAAAACTTTGACCATTTTTGTTTTATATATTATGGAACCTTATTTTTGGGTACATAGGAATTATACTTTTCTTTATTGGTACATTGAATTTACTCCATTTATATTTATTTGCCTTTTAGATCTTATTTTGTGCTTTCTACTCCTTTCTCTGTAATTTCATTTTTTTCTTTTCTCAAATAACCATATAATCACCAGATACTTTCTTGGTTTTTTGCATGCTTATTTACCATATGCACCCCAATTTACTCCACTAACTCCCCACACATACCCTGAAATATAGGATTCTTAAGATTAAGAACTCTGTTATTCACTGCTGTACAATTAGTGTCTTACAATAATGCCTACACATAACTGTGTGCTAATTATTTAATTGATTGGTTTTGAGCAGGTACAAGAAGTATTTTCTCTTTTAAATCAAGTCACAATTACAGACATAAACTAATAACACCGAAATGTAAGAAATCTTGGAGATACATTTCTGTCCTGCATTTTATAAAGAGAACTTGGCTCCTTAAGAATATCTTCTTGTATCTACAGTCTAACAGGTTTCTAAATAAGACCTATTTAAAGGGAAAAGAAAAAAAAAAGGAAAGAGAAAAGGAAAGGAGAGGAGAGGAAAAGTAAAGAAAGGAGAGGAGAGGAGAGGAAAGGAGGAAGGAAACAGGCAAGCAAAGAAGAAAAGAAAAAAAAGAAAACTGTAAGCAAGTCAGTACAGATATGTCCTATTGTAAAACATTTCCAGAGGTCATGAGGAGAAAACATTCAGGAAAAATGCCGCCAATTCTACCATGCTCAGGGGAGAAGGTACTAATCGATTCCAGCATTATATCTTGTGGAAACTGGAATTGACCTCACAGTACTTCCTCTACCTAAAATCCCAGGTAGCCATTCCTAAATCCATGTAGTTAAGCACTTGAGATAAAACCTACTCTCTCCATTTTTCATAGCTAACTGTATGTGCATTCCTATTTCCCAGCTTGATCCATTTCCATGTCCCATTATTTCTAAAACCGACGATTTATGCTGCCTTAGGAAAAGGGCCACAAATGCAAATTTTTTAAAAGATGAAACTGTTCATTATGTACCTACTTTCTTCTAGGTACCAATGATCAGTTCTTTTTAATGAATTCTCTCTATCCTTCCTGTGAGCGGGCACACTTATAAATGCAACAAAAATACTAAACTAACAGAATTAGGTGGTAAATATTGCTAAGCCCATTTTACAAATGATAAGACTAAGGATCAGATTATTAAAAAGAGTTAAAGGAATTGACATAAATTATTTTTATTAACATATAATGTATTATTAGCCCCAGGGGTACAGGTCTGTGAATTATCAGGCTTACACATTTCACAGCACTCACCATAGTACATACCCTCCCCAATGTCCATAATCCAGCCACCCTATCCCTACCCCCACCCCCCAGAAACCTTCAGTTTGTTTCGTGAGATTTTTAAGAGTCTCTTAGGGTTTGTCTCCCTCCCGATCCCATCTTGCTTCATTTTTCCCTTCCCTACCCCCCCACAACCCTCCCCTGCCTCTCAAATTCCTCATATCAGAGAGATGGCATAAGTCATTATTACTACTAAGAATAAAGGCAAATAAAAATATAAAAGTACAAACAGAGAGAAACACATAATCAATCATGCCATGAATTCAGTCTTTCTCCCTGGACCCTACAATTACTCCCCACCATGCTCAGCTACTACGCCAATACCCACTTACACACAATTTCACGAAGTCTTATTTTTATACTCCCAAGAGTATTTCTTTCTCATGTTAGTATAGAATTTGTGACACTCCCTCAGTCCAACCTAATTAATTCTCTGGAGTGATCCTCACAATTTTCATCCATGGGGAATTTCCATTCCCCACTTTAGGGTCCCCAGGGTCTGCCTTTTTCATCAGCCTCCCTATATTTCTTATCCTATTTCAAAAAAATGTTACCACTTTAATTGTCTAGTTTCTTAGAGCTAATAAAGTGGTCCTTATGCCTATTTCTGCCATAGAGCGACACCTCAGAATTTTCATATATGCACCTCCCAAATAAACTGACATATGCATTGAGGCTCTGTATGGTAAAAAGTTTTCCTTTGTCATTTATAATACATGCCCTATACCTTCACTTGAACACGTGCTGTTGGCACTGAAAAGTAAAGCTTTTAGTCTTGATGCAGTCTAAACCCATGTTTTTAGTAGGCCTTTAATTTAAAAGCAACACCTCCATCTATTAGAGCTCACACCAGATGATAGTTACAACTGCTTGGGTTCAGATCTTTCTCTCCATTTCTCCCTTGAAGATGGACACTGAACCTTATTTTTGTTTGTGTGCAAATACACGGAAGTTGTGCAATGAACCAATGCTATTTCTGAACATGGCAAAAACACAATCCTGCTAACATGGATTCTGGAAGGAATAGCACTTCACACTTATGTAAAGAGAATTGTGGATATGCTTTTATTGTGTAGACAATAGTAAACTGGAGCAGAGAAGTTGAAGTTTGGGGCCGAAGGGGAGATATTTGGCTAATTTTAAAACAATGTCTCCACAAAGAGTTTAAATCAGGCCTAGTTTCCTCTGTAATTTCAATGAGATACAATATTAACAAATTTACAGTGGAATAATATTTAGAGCTTAAACAGTGCCCTCATTTGCATTGTTTTAATATTAAGACCATTTGAGATTATAATGTTAATAAGGATGATTTAAGTATTCATAATTATAACATTCATACAAATGTGACTCATGTAGTAGTAATATTTGTGTTCTTTTAACAAAATATATTGATTCTGATGGAGAGAGAATATACACAGTTTTGTGCTGCTGAAGGGGACCTCCTGGCAGCTGGTGCTTTAGCTGGTAGGGGATGCCAATTTATAGACACCAATATGTACAGTGGAAGACTTATGACTGGTTGTTTATATGTGGTGTAAGTTAGCCACCTGCTCCAAGAACCTTAACAGTCTCATACATTACATTCTAAATTAACATACCAATTTAAGTTAAGATATATTTTTTTCACAGAGCAACTTATTACATTGCAATGTTACCCTGAGGTATTCTGGGGGCAATCATTTAATTTCCATTGCAGAAATACTTTCCAAAATAAAAGAGATACATGTGTGGCTTATACTTATTCTCTAAAGTACCTTGGGACATCTGGCCTTAGATGAACTCTTGCACTTAAAATAGGGAGGGCTGTTGGGACTGGTTATGATCAGATAAGGGAAATATAATGCATATACATTTGAAGGGTGCGTATTTCTTAGTTGCTGAATTCATGCTAGCTGGTATATGCCCATCCACACATGTCCACTGTCCTGGAAATAACAGGCAGGTGGATATTATATACTCTGGTCACCCTTCAAAACCAAAAATAACATAACTACTTTTGATTATACACAGACTGACATTATTCATAATAATGGTCATTTCATGAGCATACAGCTTTATGTGGGAACAAATTTTGAAGTAAAAATCCCCCTTTTTTAAAAGATTTTATTTATTTATTTTTGAGAGACAGAAAGATCACAAGTAGGCAGAGCAGCAGGCTGAGGGAGAAGCAGGCTCCCCACTGCGTGGGGAGTCAGATGTGGGGCTCTATCCTAGGACCCTGGGATCATGACCTGAACCCAAGGCAGACGCTTAACAAACTGAGCCACACAATTGCCCTAAAGTAATCTCCTTTTAACAATAAAAATATTTATGGTTCTTCTTCTCCCAGAAAAAATATGTATTTATAAATCAGTCATTACCTACGAATTCAACAAATATAATTATCACCATGTCTTGTGCCAACTATGATTAAAAAAAACTTCATAGTGTTACAGATAGGCCATATTATCTCAACACCTGTCTATTTTCAGGAACAAAGTAGAAATAAGCATAGTAGAGCTTTCATTTTTCAAATTGAATCTTCAAGGCACAGTTTATGGCTTTCTAATGCCACTTTTTTTCATTAAAATAAGCATGTAGGATACTTTAATTGCCTGTAGAAAAATTCTGAAAAATAAATGCTTTATAAAAATTTCTTTAAAAACCATGTGTAGGGCATCTGGGTGGCTCAGTGCGTTAAGCCGCTGCCTTCAGCTCAGGTCATGATCTCAGAGTCCTGGGATCGAGTACCGCATTGGGCTCTCTGCTCAGCAGGGAGCCTGCTTCCCTCTCTCTCTCTGCCTGCCTCTCTGTCTACTTGTGATCTCTCTCTGCAAATAAATAAATAAAATCTTTAAAAAAAAAAAAAAACATGTGTAAGGGGTGCCTGGGTGGCTCAGTGGGTTAAGCCTCTGCCTTCGGCTCAGGTCATGATCCCAGGGTCCTGGGATAGGGTCCCACATCAGGCTCTCTGTTCAGCAGGGAGCCTGCTTCCACGTCTCTCTCTGCCTGCCTCTCTGCCTCCTTGTGATCTCTCTCTCTGTCTGTCAAATAAATAAATAAAATATTTTTTTTAAAAAACATATATAAGATATGTTTTATTGCTTATGCTTACTTCTGTCTTGCAGCAGACATCTTATATGCTCTATTTGGAGAACATAAGGCAAGGAGTCTTTTGCTGAGGATCCATCCATTCAGTAGGCAAACTACTATGAAGGCAAATAAACTTAATTACTCATAAAAATAATACTATCAACCTGTCTGCCTCACAATTTTTTTCAAAAATGCAAATCTCCTTTCCATCTACTGCCTAGAACTTTGCATAAGGATTCTCTAGGTGTTTCCAAAATTTCCAGATAATTGCTATGGCAGACCTGGAAATAAGGGCAGTGTTATTCATAGAAAGCTATTCACCAAGGATCTAATGTAGTATGTAAACACAATAATGAGATAGATGAATCCTCTCAAAATGAGGCTAGCAATATAAAACTATTGCAGAGGCAACATATTTCACTTGTTAGCCATATTCCCCTTTCCTCAAAAATAAGACATTTGCAATATAGATTCACAGATAAGTCACTGAAACTATTGGGAAAACTTTAAAGAAGGAAAAAGCAAACTTTTCAAAAGATTCATCACTTGCCAAAGAGATGAATCCTTTTAAACAGTCATTTCAATTCTTCCTTTTCCCTCAAGGGACTTTGCTCAGTTTCATGAAGGCCAGCTATAAATGCTAGGTTTCTGTTCTGCCTAAAAGTTATGTTGTGTTTCCCTGCTTGTTTATGGAAAGACTCAATGTGCAGTTTTCCTTTTTAAAATAAACAGTCCAACTCCTGCAACACTGAAGTCTCATTCTTAGTAACCAAATTGAGTATTCACGCTGCTGGTTCTTTCTGGAAAATGGTATTGTGTGCATAATCTTCTTACCAAGGAAGAAATAGAGTTTGTTGGATTGAGAAGTGATTTTTATCGTGAATTCTGAATAATATGCAGGGTGGAAATTTCATGTATATGCATCTGTGAATGTACAATTGGAAGATGATCAAGTAACTTAGCTTTGGATCGAAACTCAGGTATCAGGTTGACCCGACTTGCACACATATCCCCTTCATGCACATTGTCTCTCTTTCACCTGGTCGCTCATTTCTCTCTTGATGCTCAGTTTAGATACCAATTATTCAGGAAGATTCCTGAATGTTTCCCCTGATGCCATAATCATTACAGTTATAAGCATTTATTTTATATAATTAATAAATTATAAATGTTATGTTGGCCAGAATACATTCTGATTGTCCACAGCTATATTTCCAGTTATTTGGGTAGTGTGGGCTCTTAAGTACTTATTGGAAAAAAAGAAGGAAGGAAGGAAAGCAGAACTTCATTCCTCTGATAGTCTATTAAAATCATTTAAATATTTGGTTCTGCCATTTCCTCTTTAGTTGAATTGGGAGAAATCTTGTATAGCATTCTTTCTGAAGCACGAATTTCACATTTCCTATGAATGTTGAAGTACGTTGAACTCTGTAAAGTTTTATGAATGGAAGAAATATATTCCTACTGTTTTAATTAATCAGAGTGGATAATATTAAAATAATTTCTATGATAGCCAAACACTAAGATATTGCTGATTGAAATCCCATTGATTCCATGAGTCATGTGCAGACATACACCCACCTCCTGGCTTCCCATGAGCGTAAAATAAATTCTAATGTAGAAAACCACATTTGTTATCCTGAACTTGTGATGTCCCTTACCTTTCTGTATTATTTCTTAAGGAATCTATAGTAGTAATAATAAGATGGAAATATTAAGGCACTGCCCAGATCTGTTAACAACAGTTTGTTTTAGAGCTTATTCCCGAAAATGAATGAACAGATTTTTCTGTTTCTCTATGTATTTTCAAAATGTTCTGTCACTCTCTTTATAAACATACACTGTATTTTTAGCACCAGGGGTACAGGTCTGTGAATCGCCAGGGTTACACACTTCACAGCACTCACCACAGCACACACACACCCCCAGTGTCCATAACCCCACCACCCTCTCCCGACCCCTCTTCCCCCAGCAACCCTCAGTTTGTTCTGCAATACTAAGAGTCTCTTATGGTTTGTCTCCCTCCCAATCCCATCTTGTTTCATTTATTCTTTTCCTACCCCCCAAACCTCTCACATTGCATCTCCACTTCCTCATATCAGGGACATAATATGACAGCTGTCTTTCTCCAATTGACTAATTTCACTAAGCATAATACCCTCTAGTTCCATCCACGTCGTCGCAAATGGAAAGATTTCTTTTCTTTTGATGGCTGCATAGTATTCCATTGTGTATATATAACACATCTTTATCCATTCCTCTGTTGATGGACATCTAGGTTCTTTCCATAGTTTGGCTATTGTGGACATTGCTGCTATAAACATTTGGGTGCACATGCCCCTTAGGATCACTACGTTTTTATCTTTAGGGTAAATACCCAGTAGTGCAATTGCTGGGTCATAGGGTAGCTCTATTTTCAACTTTTTGAGGAACCTCCATACTGTTTTCCAGAGTATTTGCACCAGCTTGCATTCCCACCAACAGTGTAGGAGGGTTCCCCTTTCTCTGCATCCTTGCATGCCTCTGTCATGTCCTGACTTATTAATTTTAGCCATTCTGACTGGTGTGAGGTGGTATCTCATTGTGGTTTCGATTTGTATTTCCCTGATGCTGAGTGATGTGGAGCATTTTTTCATGTGTCTGTTGGCCATCTGGATGTCTTCTTTGCAGAAATGTCTGTTCATGTCCTCTGCCCATTTCTTGATTGGATTATTTGTTCTTGGGGTGTTGAGTTTGCTAAGCTCTTTATAGATTTTGGATACTAGCCCTTTATCTGATATGTCATTTGCAAATATCTTCTCCCATTCTGTCCGTTGTCTTTTGGTTTTGTTAACGTTTCCTTTGCTGTGCAAAAGCTTTTGATCTTAATGAAATCCCAGTAGTTCATTTTTGCCCGTGCTTCCCTTGCCATTGGCGATGTTCCTAGGAAGAAGTTGCTGCAGCTGAGGTCAACGAGGTTTCTGCCTGTGTTCTCCTCAAGGTTTTTGATGGATTCCTCTCTCACATTGAGGTCCTTCATCCATTTGGAGTCTATTTTCGTGTGTGGTGTAAGGAAATGGTCCAATTTCATTTTTCTGCATGTGGCTGTCCAATTTTCCCAACACCATTTCTTAGGCTGTCTTTTTTGCATTGAACATTCTTTCCTGCTTTGTCAAAGATTAGTTGACCATAGATTTGAGGGTCTATATCTCGGCTCTCTGTTCTTCCATTGATCTATGTGTCTGTTTTTGTGCCAGTACCATACTGTCTTGATGAAAGCTTTGTAATAGAGCTTGAAGTCTGGAATTGTGATGCCACCAACTTTGGCTTTCTTTTTCAACATTCCTCTATCAGAGTCTTTTCTGGTTCCATATAAATTTTAGGATTATTTCTTCCATTTCTTTGAAAAAAGTGGATGGGATTTTGATAGGGATTGCATTAAATGTGTAGATTGCTTTAGGTAGCATAGACATTTTCACAATATTTGTTCTTCCAATCCAGGAAGTGGATTGGAAGTGGAAGTGGAAGTGGAAGGAAGTGGAAAAGCTTTCAGTTTTTCTACATTGAGAATGATATTTGCAATGGGTTTTTCATAGATGGCTTTGATGATATTGAGGTATGTGCCCTCTATCCCTACACTTTGAAGAGTTTTGATCAGGAAGGGATGCTGTACTTTGTCAAATGCTGTTTCAGAATCTATTGAGAGTGTCATATGGTTCTTGTTCTTTCTTTTATTAATGTGTTGTATCACATTGATCGATTTCTGGATGTTGAACCAACCTTACAGCCCTGGAATAAATCCCATTTGGTCGTGGTGAATACTGCTTTTAATGTACTGTTGGATCCTATTGGCTAGTATCTTGGTGAGAATTTTCGCATCTGTGTTCATCAAGGATATTTGTCGTAATTCTCTCTTTTGATGGGATCCTTGTCTGCTTTTGGGATCAAGGTGATGCTGGCCTCATAAAATGAATTTGGAAGTTTTATTTCCATTTCTATTTTTTTGGAACAGTTTCAGAAGAATAGGAATTAATTCTTCTTTAAATGTTTGGTAGAATTCCCCTGGGAAGCCATCTGGCCCTGGGCTTTTGTTTGTTTGGAGATTTTTGATGACTGTTTCAATCTCCTTACTGGTTATGGGTCTGTTCAGGTTTTCTATTTCTTCCTGGTTCAGTTGTGGTAGTTTATATGTCTCTAGGAATGCATCCATTTCTTCCAGATTGTCAAATTTGTTGGTGTAGAGTTGCTCGTAGTATGTTCTTAAAATTTTCTGTATTTCTTTGGTGTTGGTTGTGATCTCTCCTCTTTCACTCATGATTTTATTTATTTGGGCCCTTTCTCTTTTCTTTTTGATAAGTCCAGCCAGGGGTTTATCAATCCTATTGATTCTTTCAAAGAACTATGTCCTAGTTTCATTGATTTGTTCTATTGGGTTTTTTTGGTTTCTATTTCATTGATTTCTGCTCTGATCCTTATTATTTCTCTTCTCCTGTTGGGTTTAGGTTTTCTTTCTTGTTCTTTCTCCAGCTCCTTTAGGTGTAGGGTCAGGTTGTGTGTTTGAGACCTTTCTTATTTCTTGAGAAAGGCTTGTATCACTATATATTTTCCTCTCAGGACTGCCTTTGCTGTGTCCCACAGATTTTGTACCATTGTGTTTTCATTATCATTTGTTTCCATGAATTTTTTCAATTCTTCTTTAATTTCCTGGTTGATCCATTCATTCTTTAGAAGGATGCTGTTTAGTCTCCATGTATTTAGGTTCTTTCCAAATTTCCTCTTGTGATTGAGCTCTAGCTTCAGAGCATTGTGGTCTGAAAATATGCAGAGAATTGTCCTGATCTTTTGATACGGGTTGAGACCTGATTTATGACCCAGGATTTGATCTATTCTGGAGAATGTTCCATGTGACTAGAGAAGAATGTGTGTTCTGTTGGGTTCTGTTTGGGATGGAATGTTCTGAATATATCTGTGATGTCCATCTGGTCCAATGTGTCATTTAAAGCCCTTATTTCCTTGTTGATCTTTTGCTTGGATGATCTGTCCATTTCCATTAGAGAAGTGTTAAAGTACCCTACTATTATTGTATTATTGTCAATGGGCTTCTTTGATTTTGTTATTAATTGGTTTATATAATTGGCTGCTCCCACGTTAGGGGCATCGATATTTAAAATTGTTATAGCTCCCGGGGCGCCTGGGTGGCTCAGTGGGTTAAAGCCTCTGCCTTCGGCTCAGGTCATGATCTCAGGGTCCTGGGATCGAGCCCCACATCGGGCTCTCTGCTCCGCAGGGAGCCTGCTTCCTCCTCTCTCTCTGCCTGCCTCTCTGCCTACTTGTGATTTCTGTCTGTCAAATCAATAAAATATTTTAAAAAAATTGTTATAGCTCCTTGTTGGACAGACCCTTTGAGTATGATTTAGTGTCCTTCCTCATCTCTTATTATAGTCTTTGGCTTAAAAATCTAATTGATCTGATAGAAGAATTGCCACCCCATCTTTCTTCTGATGTCCATTAGCATGGTAAATTGTTTTCCACCCCCTCACTTTAAATCTCAGGTGTCTTTGCATCTAAAATGAGTTTCTTGTAGGCAGCATTTTGATGGGTTTTGTTTTTTTATCCATTCTGATACTCTGTGTCTTTTGATTGGGGCATTTAGCCCATTTACATTCAGGGTAACTATTGAAAGATATGAATTTAGTGCCATTGTATTGCCTATAAGGTGACTGTTGCTGTATATTGTCTCTGTTCCTTTCTGGTCTACTATTTTAGGGTCTCTCTTTGCTTAGAGGATCCCTTTCAATATTTCCTGTAGAGCTGGTTTGGTGTTTGCAAATTCTTTCAGTTTTTGTTTGTCTTGGAAGCTTTTTATCTCTCCTTCTATTTTCAATGATAGCCTAGCTGGATACAGTATTCTTGGCTGCATGTTTTTCTCGTTTAGTGCTCTGAATATATCATGCCAGTTCTTTCTGGCCTGCCAGGTCTCTGTATAAGTCCACTTATACAGAGTCCACTGTATAAGTCCACTGCCAATCTTATATTTTTACCATTGTATGTTACAGACTTCTTTTCCCGGGTTGCTTTCAGGATTTTCTCTTTGTCGCTAAGACTTGTAAATTTTACTAAGAGGTGATGGGGTGTGGACCTATTCTTATTGATTTTGAGGGGGGTTCTCTGCACCTCCTGGATTTTGATGCTTCTTCCCTTTGTCATATTAGGAAAATTCTTTACAATAATTCTCTCCAATATACCTTCTGCTCCCCTCTTTCTTTCTTCTGGAATCCCAATTATTCTAATGTTGTTTCGTCTGATGGTGTCACTTATCTCTCGAAATCTCCCCTCGTGGTCCTATAGTTGTTTGTCTCTCTTTTGCTCAGCTTCTTTATTCTCTGTCATTTGGTCTTATATATCACTAATTCTTTCTTCTGCCTCATTTATCCTAGCAGTAAGCGCCTCCATGTTTGATTGCACATCATTAAGAGCTTTTTTTTATTTCAACTTGGTTAGATTTTAGTTCTTTTATTTCTCCAGAAAGGGCTTTTATTTCTCTGGAGAGTGTTTCTCTAATATCTTCCATGCCTTTTTCAAGCCCAGCTAGAACCTTGAGATTTGTCATTCTGAACTCTAGATCTGAGATATTACCAATGTCCATATTGATTAGGTCCCTAGCCTTCAGTACTGCCTCTTGTTCTTTTTTGTGTGTGTGTTGAGTTTTTCCACTTTGTCATTTTGTCCATATAAGAATATATGAAGGAGCAAATAAAATACTAAAAGGGTGGCAAAGACCCCAGGAAAATGTGCTTTAACCAAATCAGAAGAGACCCCAAATCGTGGGATGGAGAAAGGGCATAAAAAGAAGTTTAGAAAAAAAAAAAATAGAAAAAGAAAACAAATAAAGAAAAAATAAAAAAGAAAGAAAAAAATATACATGTATTAGACTAGTGACTAGTACAGAGTCACCCACTTAATTTTGGAAGTATTTTGGTCTCTTAGAAGAAACTACCTCCCAAAATTTTAAAAAATGAAAAACATATATAAGGGTAAACACAATGAAGGGATGGAATATGCCTATAAAGGTGAAAAAAAATTTTTTTTTAATTTCTAAAAAAGGAGTTGATAAAGTAAGTTGGTTGGGAGAATAAAGAAAAAAAGTGGAGAGAATTTGCTTGGGCTAGAGACTAGAACCAGCCCGGAGCTAGATTTAGGGTATATTTTGATCTATTAGAAGAAGTTGTACCCCAAATTTTTTAGAAGAAAAAGCCCTATGTGTATACAAAAAATAAAGTTAGATACAACGAAGGACAAAATATGACTATAATAATGAAGGTTCAAAAAAGATCATTTTTTTTTCATGAAAGGTATTGTTAAGATAAACTAGTTAAAAACATTAAAAGAGGAAAGGGTAAAAGTTAAAAAAATTAGCAGAAGAAAAAAATAAAATTAAAAGAAAAATTAATTAACTGCAAGACTAAAGAATCATGGGGAGAATGCCATGAATTCCATGCTTTGTTTTCTCCTCCTCTGGAATTCCACTGTTCTCCTTGGTAAGTGAACTTGGTCTTGGCTGGATTTCTTGTTGATCTTTGGGGGAGGGGCCTGTTGTAGTGAGTCTCAAGTGTCTTTGCCCGAGGCAGAATTACACTGCCCTTACCAGGGGCCAGGATAAGTAATGCGCTAGGGTCCGCTTTCAGGGTTCGCTTTCGGAGTTTTTGCTCCCTGAACGCTTTCCGTAGAATTCCGAAGGACGGGAATGAAAATGGTGGCCTCCCAATCTCTGGCCCAGAGGATCTGAGAGCTTGGGGTCCCACTCCTCAGTGCACCCTCAGAGAATAGCGCCCAATCACTCCCATCTCCCTGGCCTCCAGCATGCTCCAACCTCACCCAGTCTGTGACCAAGTGTCTCTGTCTCTGGCACACAGCTCCGCCTGGAGTCTCCGAACCCCACAGATCCCTGAGCTCTCCCAGGGGGTGTCTCACCAGATCTTGTAGGGACCTCACTCACAGAGCAGTGGCCTGTGCCACGGATTATGGTTCAAGGTAACCCCGAGTTGAGAGTTCACTTCTCGGCTCTTGTCTCTGTAGCCTGCTTGCCCGCTCTAATACCTGTGAGTTCTGTGACACTCAGACACCCTCAATCCTTCTGTGACCCCATGGGACCTGGGGCCACGCTGACCCCGTGTGGGCTTCACCCCAGTTTAGCCTCTGGAGTGATGTCCCTCAGTGGAGCAGACTTTTAAAAGTCCTGATTTTGTGCTCCATTGCTCCGCCGCTTGCCGGGAGCCAGCCCCTTCCTCCGCGGTCTATCTTCCCATTGCTTTGGATTCACTTCTCCACCGGTTACCTTTCAGAAAGTGGTCGATTTTCTGTTTCTAGAATTGTTGCTCTTCTTCTCTTTGATCTCCTGTTGGATTTGTAGGTGTTTGCAATGGTTTGATAAGCTATCTAGCTGATCTTCTGCTACCTGATGTCATCTCAGCCTGCTACTTCTCCGTCATCTTGACGACTCCTCCCTGTCACTCTCTTTAGTTCACTGTCTGGGCTCACAGAAAATTTTTAGTTCCTTCATTGTGAATGGACTTAATATTCAATGTATCTGTTAGTGTTAGCTCTAAAAGTACTTGACTTTTGGATACCTGGGTGGCTCAGTCAGTTAAGCATCTGTCTTTGGCTCAGATCATAATCCCAGGGTCCTTGGATGGAGTCCTGCATAGGGCTCCTTGCTCAATGGGGAGCCTGCTTCTTCCTCTGCCTGCCATTCTCCCTCCTTGTGTGCTCTTGTGTACACTCTTTTTCTCCCTCTCTGACAGATAACTAAATAAATAGAATCTTAAAAATGAATAGGTAAATAAATGTACTTGACTTTAGCATAGACTCTCTACCCCAAAAGATCATAGTCTGTATGTCATAAAAATTTTGCTACTGTTTGATAATGAGAAGACTTCTGGTAGAAAGGGGGGACTGACTAGAAGAGATGGATCACAAGAAATTATTTCAGGGTAGAGAAAAATGTCTTTTACCTTACTCCCAGTGGTAAAATGAGTTCAACATAGACAGCAGTATCAT
The DNA here is from genome assembly GCF_922984935.1 of Meles meles. Taxonomy (NCBI): domain Eukaryota; kingdom Metazoa; phylum Chordata; class Mammalia; order Carnivora; family Mustelidae; genus Meles; species Meles meles. Next base: position 26,613,548 of record NC_060066.1, read on the forward strand.
TTCCCCGTTCAGTCACGTGGAATGAGTGTACATTATTTGGGAGAAGAACTTAATCTATTTATTTATTTATTATTGTTATTAGTCACCATACAGTACATCATTAGTTTTTGATGTAGTGTTCCATGATTCATTGCGTATAACATATAGTGCTCCATGGAATACATAAAGCAATATTAAATAAGTAAGCCCTTCTTTTCTAAAATATTTTGAAATATTTATGCATGGATTATAGCACAAAACAGTATATAATAAACCCTAAAGCCCTATTTTTGTACATTAGATACTAATCTTAATGAGAAGACCAATGAAAAATTTTATGTTCTTACTCATCAATATGAATTAGCAAAATATCAGGTATGATTATGGGCTACTTTGTACTTTGAGCCCTCAAACAGTAACAGAAAGGATGCTGGTACTTCCCCATCTGTTTAGAAGTATAAATGAAGAAATATTAAAGGATTCAAAGAAAATAGCATCCTAAAACAATTCATTTTATATCTACACTATTTTTCAGCAAAACTTCGAGAGTCCTGCTTTGATCCAGGCAATATAATGAATGGCACCAGACTTGGAATGGATTATAAATTAGGGTCAACAGTCACCTATTACTGTGATGCTGGTTATGTTCTTCAAGGTTATTCAACACTCACCTGCATCATGGGAGATGATGGAAGACCTGGATGGAATAGAGCCTTACCAAGTTGTCATGGTAAGAACATTTCTTTTTTTGGTTCAGTTTTTATTATTAGACAGAATCAGGAAACATTTAAAGCCATTTCTATATTTTTAAAAATCAATCATTTTACATTCAAGCTATAAGTATGAAATAGGCCATGCAGAGACTTTATCAAGGATATTTAAATTGGATTCATTAAAGAAATGGTTTTGGAAAAGTGCTTATATTCCCAGGTGTCTCTAAAGCACTTCACACATTATTGTAAGTGAGCTCTCTGAGCATAAGGGTATTGCCTGTTCTATTCTATGTTCAGGACTTAGAGGCGTGCCTGAAAAGATTAGGTGCTCAGAAGATATTGGTTGAGTAAATGAAGAATGAACACACTGAAAGTGACATTTCAATAAAATAGAGAAATGCAGAGATTTAAATATTATCAAGAACTGGTGAGAAATCTTTATCCAAACTACACATTTTTTCCTAAAAATTAAGGTTGCCTATAAGTGAAAATCATGTTGAACCTGCTGAGGCAGCTCTAGCAGTGGAGGGAAGACTCAAGCACACAGTAAAATGGAGGAAGACCTAAAATTAGTTTCAGTAACAGAATATCAGACATGTAAGTTGCCATTTCTCTTACTATATCTGCCACAGCTGTAGGAAACCAGGGCATCAGATGCAGTCTGATGCAGGAAATGACAGTGATCATAGCCAAGAGAAGGCTGCTGATCTTAGAAAAAAATTTAGGAAAAATATATTCAATTATACTGTTTTTGAGATTAAGGAAGTTACTGAAGAGGCACCAGAAACAGAGACATCACATAGGGTGTGGAATTTGCTAAGCATTTAGCCATAATAAATGAGCAGCCCATTCAGAATTCTGAAAAGTCTATCCAGTGAACTCAAGAGGGGAAACTGTAGGAGTCCCCAGCTAACAGTGGAGCAAGTTGTGATGATGATAATGATTCATGAATATATATTTCTGGATAAATACCAAGAGGATTTTCCAAAACAAAGACCAGTTTGCCAATTCATGGAACTAGTGACCTGTGACCTTTCCAAAACCCATATCTGAGTGTTAAGTAGGAAATCCAACACAGTGGTTTAAAAATTATTTTAATGAAAAACAGGACATTCTAAAATAAAGCAAAGTATAGTTCAATTGTGGACCATGGAAATTTTTATTTCAAGCTTTTGAAGGTGGATTTTATAACTAAATAAAATAATATTGCATGTTGAAAAATCATACACTTGCCTGCAACTCTATGAGGATAGAGATATAGTGGGGAAAAAAAAACACAGTTCAGCAAGAAGAGAGAAACAATGATATCACTGTGGAAAGTTACCACAGGCTTTGTAGTCAGCTGAATGATCCTAATGCATTGTACAAAATTGACATGAAGATGATATCATCTAGGGCAGATTTTCCAAACTATGGGTCACCACCAGTGAGTCATAAAAGCCATTCACTGGGTTATGACGAACATTTTTATAATTGATACTATGTTGAATAAAATAAAATAAAATATAAATATATTAAAAAAGAGAAAAATATTTTAATTCAAAGATCACAGAAAGGAGAAATATTATTTTGTGGGACTTTTTTCAGTCACATATAGAGAGATAAATAAAATACAATGAATATACCAGTGGTGGGGGGTGTGTGTGTATGTGTACATATACATGTAAATGTATATGTGCATATTTGCAATAAAATAATGTATATTTCTTACTATGAATTTCAGTGAAAAAAAGAAACAATATTGATCTGATGATTGAAAGTATGTATTTTTGGTGTCTGTTGCACATAGTAATTCTTCCTCATTATATAACATTTTCATGTATTATATGTATATGATTTCTGACTTACATGGATTATTTAACCTTTCTAGTGTCTCTCATCTCTAAATGGCGGTAATTGAAATTTTTTACTGCAAAATGTTGTAATAAGAAATAAAGAAAAGGTACATATCTATTAAATGGTCATTCTGTTAGTAACAGAACAGCCAGTTAATTCTTGAATTGGTGGTTTCATCTATCAGGAGAAAGGGAATAAAAGGAGAAATAATTACTTTGGATTTAATTTTGCCAAAGAGAAAAAATGAATTGATGACAGGAAAATTTCTAGAAAGGTTAAGAGAAAGACTGATTATATTGTCTTAAAATTCAGAGCTATGCAAAAAGAAATCTGTATATAGCCAGAAAATTCATTAAAATAACATAGAAAACTTCTAGGAGCCAAACAAGAAATAACCAAAATCCTAGCAGAGAAAAACCGAAGGATACAGAAAACCATAGATCAAAAGGATAGGTGTTAATCACTGAGATAAATTATTAAGTACATGGCTTTCAATGACTTAGCCGAAGAAGACAGGAGAACTGAAGTAGAGTATGCATTCACTAAGCATATGCCTCCCTAAAATAATCCTATTTCTTTCCAATAGGTTTCTATATTGATAGGTCTTAGAAATATTAATTTCAGCATGGAATATTCTATAATATATACAAATGATCCTTCCAAACCAAAAATATTTCATGGAATCAAATATAGCCTAGTTAAGTATATTTCATGTTGGTTGAATAGTCATATCTACAGACAAAGCCGAGGGAAGAGTAGACCTGGATTCAAATCCTTTTACTATATCTATGACCTCTAGCAAACCAAGCCTTGATTTTTAAATCTCTAAAACTGGATCACAGTTATTAATTTAATAGCTTATTGCGAAGATGCAATTAATTACAATCCATAGAGAGGGCACAGTAAGTTTCCCGGCAAATACTAGAATATTAATACATGTGATTTTCAAAGTGTTCTAAAAGAATCGCAGCACTGGAAAACATGCATTGCACTTTGCATTGCATGTTATATTTAGTGGAATTAGTATATTTCTGTCATTTTAACATCAGTTAAATCTGATTTATTAATGTTCTTATATGGCTACATGTTTGTTTCTAAAAATAGCACAAATGTTTAGAATTTTTAAAAATTTTTTAAGAAAAGGGGCGCCTGGGTGGCTCAGTGGGTTAAAGCCTCTGCCTTCAGCTCGGGTCATGATCCCAGGATCCTGGGATCGAGCCCCGCGTCGGGCTCTCTGCTCAGTGGGGAGCCTGCTTTCCTCTCTCCCTCTCTCTCTGCCTACTTGTGATCTCAATAAAATCTTAAAAAAAAAAAAAATTTTAAGAAAGAATAATCTTCACTATCAAGTGAGTTGGATATGACTATACTTTTACCCATAATGCCAAGATAGTATGGAAAACAGTTATTCTGTAAATACCTTAGGCTATTACAAAAGAAAAATTAAGATACATTCCTGTTAAAAATATGACCATAACCGATAATTTCTAGTATAGGAAAGGATGAGAAAAAGGCCCATGTTTTAGAACTATATGTATTTAACTCTAAATAATGATTTTAAAAACAAGAGAAAACCTAAAATCAGCTATGTAACCTTACACAATTTATTTTGTGTACCTAAGCATGAGATAATATTGTATAATTTATAAGGTTGTTGGGAGAATTATATTAAATAACTTATTTAAAACATTTGTCTCTGGGGTTTCTGGCTGGCTCAGTTGGTAGAGCATGCAACTCTTAATCTTGGGGTCATGAGTTCAAGCCCCATATTGTGCCTAGAGCTTATTTTAAAAATATAAATAAATAAAACATAAAAAATAAATTAAAAAAAAACATTTGGGTCTGAAGTTATTATTGTCTTATAATAAGGAGAATGTAATATATTTTAGTTTCTTGATCAGGTTCACACATATCTATTTGTTTTTCCTCATAGTAATTATACAAAAATCCAAAATACACAGAACTGTCTGACTTTCAGATTTAATAATTTAATACTTTGAAAGTCAAAATTAGTGGGTAAAGCATGTGTAATAGAGCCAGAGGGTTTGTTGTTCATAAGGATACATTTTTTAATTAAGATAAATTTTGAATTTTTTATCAAAGTAAATTATACTTGTGATATCCAAGAAAATAACATAATATAGATTGCCATTTAAAGTATTTTAAAGCAATGGTCACCTGCCCTACACTCCCATTTATTCACCTATTCCTTAGCTGAGTCTTCTGTTAATTTCTAATATTCCAAAATTAAGTTATTTTTGTGTATTTTAGTAATTGCCTTTGTCATACTTTAATTTGCTTATGCCTCTATTTTTAATTTCATCCATGTTTGAGAATTAGATTGTCAGACTCTGCTGCTTTTCATGTTAAGTCTTACCCTACAATAAAATATTGACTACTGTCTCTGAGAACATGGGCAGGAAATTTGGACTGACTGATAGGCTTTGCTTTAGAGTATTTAAGTAGGGAGCTATTAGACTATAATCCCTAAGTACCAAAATAAGAAAAGTTTTTTATTTTATTTTTTACATAAAAGTAAACACCAACATGACCATTCTTTTAAGCTCTTTAAATGCAATATTTTGCTTTTTCTTATAATGTTTTACTCAGGAAGACTATAAGTTCATAAAGTTATGCTATATTTAGCTTTATAGCATTCAATGCATTAATTTATATACAAGCAGGCTCTCAGTAAATATTTTTAACCTGAACTGAACCCTAAGAATTTACAAAGTTTATCTATTTTAGAAGATAGTTTTTTCTTTTTTTTTTTTTATCATGGTTTAAGATTGTGTACATTTTAAATCTAAAGAAAATATTTTCAAGAGCTTATGCTGGACACTGGGAGATTGTATTTGTCAGCAGTAGATCCAAAATGATAGCATCCTGTGGTAAGTCCTGCTCAGTGATGAGAAACCCTGCAGCTTATCTCATGAGAATGTCACATGTATTAAATGATAGCAGAACAGAATATCTGTACCTGAAATGCACTTTGTGATCAAAAAAAAAAAAAAAGAGGGTGTTTGGAAAATAATTTTTTCCCTGTTTATTTTTCATACTTTGAATAGTATCTGTTGAAACTCTGTTACTTTAGTTATCTATGGACATACTGGATTAAAGTAGAAGTCCTGTTTTTTTTTTTTTTAAAGATTTTATTTATTTATTTGACAGGCAGAGATTATAAGTAGGCAGAGAGGCAGGCAGAGAGAGAGAGGAGGAAGCAGGCTCTCTGCTGAGCAGAGAGCTGGATGCGGGGTTCGATCCCAGGACTCTGGGATCATGACCCGAACCGAAGGCAGAGGCTTTAACCCACTGAGCCACCCAGGTGCCCCTAGAAGTCCTATTATTCTTATCCACAAAATGACTCAATATTATGTAAAGGTAATGAAACACAACTAGTGACAGATTCCATATTTTTCCTTAATATTCATTATTTGATTTATTTCATCTAATGGTATTATAGTTGTTTACATAAACACACCTCTACCCTGATCTAGGGCACTAGCTATTTCTTATCTCTTAACCTCTCTCCTGGCTAGTTTCTCTCTTTCCCTTATTTCCTGATAAAATCTCTTAGGAACACAACAAAGTAATCTTTCAAACATATGTCAGATTGGAGCTCCAGAGTGGCTCAGTTGGTTGAGCGTCTGACTCTTGATTTTGACTTGGGTCATGGTCTCTGGGTCATGGGATAGAGCCCTGTGTTGGGCTCTGTGTTCAGCTTGGAGGCTGTTTGGGATTCTCTCTTTCCCTCCCACTCTGTCCTTTCCCCCTGCTCACATGTTCGCTCTCTTTCTCTCTAAATAAATACACAAATAAACAAAGTCTTTAAAAAATAAATAAATAAAAACATATGTCAAATTATATCAAAATCCACCATTGGATTTCTAAATCTGAGTTAACTGCACAGATCTTATAATATGAAGTTCCTTAATTTGCCTATATATACTCTAACCTCTTTACTATTCTCCCTCTCTACTACACGGGCCACAGATGCCTCCTAGATGTTTCTTGAAAGCACTAATTCACACTTCTGCCTGAGGAATTTTGCACGTGCTGTCCTTTCTGTCCGAATGCTTTTTTGGCTGAAGCTCTCATATTTTCTTTAGGCATATTATTAGTGGAAAAACATTCCAATTTATCCTCCTCTTGCTCCCTAAAGCTTCCAGGATGGAATCAAGTAAATCTAAAGTTGAAATAATAGGTCCTTGGTAAAGATATCTCTGGTGTGTGTAAAGCCCATTATTCTGGAGCCTTAGAACTTGAAAGGTAAATCATTAAATTTGGAGTACTAGCCATAGTACTAATACAATATTCTTAGTTGAGGTAAAATTGACATATTTGTTTCAGGTGTACAACATAATGATTTGATATTTGTATATATTGTGAGATGTTCACCACAATAAGTATAGTTAACATCCATCACTGTCCAGTTTATGATTTCTTTCTTATGATAAGTAATTTTAAGATTTACTCTCTTAGTAACTCTCAAATATGCAAGACAGTATTGTTCAATATATCATCATGCTATACCCATGACTTATTTATTTTATAACTGGACCAATGCATTATTCTTGATCTGTTCCACTAAGGCATACAGTGAATATGCAATTAAGTTAATTATAATAATAAGATCCTAAGAATAAACATATTTGGAGCAACTATTAGAGAGAATAGAAGAGATGGTCTAATGCCTTCTTTTTTTAATCAGGCATCAAAAGTACAATTATATGCCTGGTCCTGCACTAACTATGAATTCAATATGGTTCTTGCCTTTAGAGAATTTATAATCAGATGAAATAAGGACAAGTAAGGTCCATTGCTAGAAATAAAAACAGAGCTGCGAGCACAGCATGGCAGTGCATCTGACCTGGTTACAAAGAGAGATCAGGGAAGTCTTCCTTATGAAAGTGACACATGAGCTGAATCCTAAAAATATAAATAAGGAGGAACCAGGTGAGGTACAAGACATAAGGAGATGGTGTGTTTCACACTTAGGGTTTAGCATTTATAAACACATAGAGGAAAGAGCAAACAGGGAAAGTAGAATTTGAAGTAGCTCAACAAGAAAACCCATAGAGAGGACTGATAAGAGATAATAACTTGTCTGTGCTGAGAACAGTTTGAAGTTTTCTACACATATTATTTTATGCCTTACTACAACTCCATGAATTAGGTACTACTAATATTCTCATTTACAGATGAGGAAACCAAGACACAAAAGCAGGTTCAGTCACTTGTTCAAAGTCACAGTTGCCTACCAGTCGATTTGGAGTCCAGGCTTAATCACTGTCCTCTCGGTAGGCTGATTAATTCTACAAATGACCTTGCATTGATGTTTTTTATATCTCTGGAACCTTAACAGTTACGGCATATTTCAGGTGGTTAAATGTTTCATGAATGGATGTATGGCTTCAAAAATAAGTGGTGCGATTTTGGGTTCCCCATTTATTTCTGAAACCTTCCTTCAAGCTAAGTAGGAGAATTAAGAAAAAGCAAATTCCTACCAATAACTAATAAAAAGTGTTCATCTGAAATGGATTTTTGCATTTCATTTGAAGCACAACATTATACAGAAGGCAAATACCCTAACAGATACAGTCAGTGTTAGCTCCTTTGAACATCTGCACCATTATTTTCAATCTCTTTGTTTCTCTCATGCTAATATAAGTCCTAGATTCTGGAGGTGGAAAAAAGATTATGTAACTCAGTCACTGATAACTATCAGTCTGTCCAAAGTACATACACAGGGTGTATGTTTGGACATCCAGTAGTCATCTGGCACCATTCATTGTTCAACTTTCTACTCTATGTGGAATGATAAAAGCTTTAAATAATAATACTAAATAAATAAATAGCCCTCTTGCACTATCAACTGAAGAGAAAATTTGAAACAAACAAAATGAAAAATAAAAAGTTCATTTCATAATTAAACCTCTCCAACTTTACAGTTATCTCTCATTAGTAACATCACTTGACCTACTTTTAATTAAATCATATTGCTTTAGTGCATGAAGTAGCTCACTCAAGTTTTATTCCAGATCTTCTGCTTAAACGGCATGGCTTGCCTTGGGCTAATCTCTTATTCCAAATGTCCTTGAGGTTTATAGAATTTTTTTTGAGGTTTAAAGCAAGTGTGAAGCCCCATTGCATTATAAATGAATATAGACATTATGTAATCTAATGCACTGAGCCATTTAGCATTTCATGCCATTTAAATATGTGACATAATTAAAGCGTGTGGATGAAACACTCATAAAACAAAGGCCTAGTGGTAAATTATTTCTGAGTATCATCAAATATCTGCCTTTCATTAGCTATACATAGGAATTTGTTCACAGACACAATGTACAGATTATGTGTCAGAATTATGTTCTACAAAAAAATATAATGTATTTCCTATTTTTTTTAAGCAAGCTCTAAGGCCCAATACGGGGCTTAAACTCATGACCCCAGATCAAGAGTCACATTCTCTACCAACTGAGTCAGACAGGCACCCCAAATGTATTTTCTATTTTAAAAATTTGAAGTAGTATTGAGATAAAACCAAAGCATGTTTTGTTTTCATAGTGGGGGGAAGAATATTATTTAAAATGAAACTGGGAGGAAAACTAATGGGATTGAGCACCTGCTATTTCCAGGCACTCTTACTGACATTATCACTCCAGTTGGCCTCCTGCATGCTAGTCTAGAGAATCATTAGCATTGTTATAAATAAATCCCTGCTGTTATGAATTCTGGAGCATCCTATGTCGAGTTCCCTATGTAAGAAGCAATCTGATTGCAAATCAATGCTTATAATTCAGAACATATTTTCTTGTGACCACTGACTTGGAGCTCCTATTTAAACAGTTTTTATTTTCTCTGCCTTTGGCATCTCAGCCACTACGCCATGTCTCCAGATGGGTAGTTGCATGGCCTCTCATTGTGCGAAGAAACCCGTGTTCTCCACCACCATGTAGTTTTTATGTTTAAGTCAGACTTCAAACATGTCTCCCTAATGTGTTACCCTTTTTTGCAGAAAAACAAAAAAATAATTTACTTATACATAAAACTGAATCAGCCCACAGCTTTTCTCCTTACAGATAAAGAAAGTAAAGGATACAACAGTAACTATTTGGTCATGTTGAGAATCAAACTGTATTAAGTAAGGAATAGTACTAAGAAAATAAGACAACAGTTCTAATGTCTAGGAAACAAATATCCTACCAAAAAGTTCAACCCACAAAACCTGGAGAGAAAGAAAGCAGGTATATTATTGAATAAGCATATTTGGAATATAATGAACATTGCAGGCTGCTTTTGAAAGATGCTACAAAGACCAGACAGAATCTCATACAAATTTATAAAGAACCAATAACTCTTCTTTTATCTCCTTGAGAGACAAACTGATGTAACTTGTCTCTGTATACCTTGTGACTATACCTTGTAAGAAATCTTAGTGGATTTCTAAAGTACGTTTCTAGAAGGCCAGCAGTCTTGCACTGTAAAATCAAAAGGTTGGGCCTATTATGGTTTAAAACAGACACCCTAAAGGAGGTTGCTGCTTCCTTCCTCTTTATTAAACATAAAAAATTTCATTTTACACTTATATTAAGCCTTGAAGTGAGCCTTTCACTTCAAGACATACACATTTTAAAAAAAGATAATACAGAGCTCTCTGTGCAAGAGGGAATTTGGTTCTTAATCCCAAAGCCCAAAACCAGTCAGTTAGATTGAAATGTATGGGAGAGTTAGTGAGTAAATCTGAACCATACTGAGGTTCTAAATAGATTCAAACCTAAGCTGACCCCAAGATGGGATATTTCTCCCTATGTTCCTAATCTGAGTTTTAGGACTTTTCTGATTTAGGAAAGAATTGATCTGTCCTGTTAGGAAGAGAGACAAAAGAGCAAGAAGGAAAGGGTTCTCCAATGCAACTAATATTTTCCAGATCTTCATAGGCAAAAGCAACAATTTCTGAGCCAAGCCCCCTTAAGGAAAAGAAAAGACAAAAAATTACAAATGTAAAAAGAGATGATTTGGGAGGAATCTAATTAGAATAGGGTTTCTTTTTTTTATGTGATGATGAGTCCTATCCTAGAATTATCTTTTTAGATGTATTAAATATAATAAAGCACACAGGCATGAAAGATAAACCAATTATATTGAAACACAGTTATCCAAGTATTTAAAATCTATAACTGAAAAAACAAATTTTGATGTAATAATATATTGCTTCTGGGGCGCCTGGGTGGCTCAGTGGGTTGAGCCGCTACCTTCAGCTCGGGTCATGATCTCAGGGTCCTGGGATCGAGTCCCGCATCTGGCTCTCTGCTCAGCGGAGAGCCTGCTTCCCTTCCTCTCTCTCTGCCTGCCTCTCGTGATTTCTCTCTGTCAAATAAATAAATAAAATCTTAAAAAAATAATAATATATTGCTTCCTAATTATTGCCTTAAATTTTAAGTTTTAGCAAATCTAATAACTACTTTGTGATAGGAACAAATAATATTTTGAGGTATCTGCAACAATTATAATTAATATAAAAACATCTATAATTCCTGTTGGTGATGAAGTGCCAGTGGTTTGCTGCCTATGTTTGAAATTAAGTGAAATGGTAAAATTCAGTTAGAAAACAAAAATTCCATAAGAATTGAAAATGATAAACAATTTTTCCCATCCAAATTCACGAAACAAGAAAAAAGAACCCCTGAGTTATAAGGAAGAGAAGATGAGCCAATTTGTCTTCCTTTTCACTGTTAATATTGGCTCTTGTTTCCTCCTGGACTTCTAAAGGATAAAGAGTCTAGAGAGTTAGAGGACCACATCCACAGTGATTGTTAACAGCTGAGCATGGACACTCCCAAAATCCACTCCACCCCTACCCCCACCTCTTGAGACAATAGCTGAATTGAAGATGTAGGTCCCTCTGCCTTTGGGGTGGAGGACTCTGCTCTTCATCCTTAGGAAAAGTGAAGAGGAGAGGAAAATGAAAGCCAGGAGCTCTTCCTAGAGGGAACAATGCCCCGGCAGAATCCCTAAATGGCATTCCTCTTTCTCAAAGGAAGAGCTTGGCAGAAACACCAGGGAGGTTTCCTCCTGCCCTTTCTCTACACTTTGTAGACATTCCTAGGATTGATGAGATTAGTTCATCCTCCTAAGGCCTTTATGAAACCTGCATGATATCACCTCCAGAAGAGTCTGTTCGGTCAGAGAGTTGCTTGATTCATTTTATCTAGACCCACACCATAGAGCATATCTATCAGATGTTTCCTGTTCCCGTTCCAGTTTGAAATTTCCTCCCCTCCAAGGCGAGAAGTAAATAGGCAGTAAATAGTGAAGCTGGGATTCAACACTAGATCTTGAAGATTCCAAAGCTTTGGGTTTTATATAGCATTTACTATACTACCCTACGCAAATGGTTTGAAAAATCTGAGTTTTATATTCCATGCATTTAGTCAGTAGCAAGATAGTAATATACTGTATATTTTAGTTTTCTTAATACTTATAACATATTTATTGAAAGCCATTATATAAACAGACACTGTGCCTGACTCCAGAAGTATAAATAGTGTATAAAAAGGAAATAGAAACTTTGACTTAATAGATTTTGGGAGTTCAGAGACAGAGACAGACCCTATATAAATAAGTGGTTTTATATAAATATAAATATAAATATAAATATAAATATAAAACAAGTTATAATTAAGTGTCCTGAACTTAATGGAATGCTGTTATGAAGGGATCTTCTGAAGTAGTCTAGAAGACAGGGAAGACTTCCCTGAGAAATCATGTTTGTGAAGCAATCAGGCAGGAGTAATAAATTGTCACAGAGGATTTTTTTAAGTTCATTTTGTACTGATATGTTAACTTTTAAAATAATTTTTAAACAATAAAAGATTGCCATCACTTAAAGTCAATGAGTTGGAAATCAGAAACTAAGCAATGAAGAGGGATTTTAGTTTTTAAAAAACATCAACAATTCAACTAAAATCATTTTAAGAACTTGTCTTCCCATATACACTTTTCTACAAAATCATAGGCTAGTGGTTGCTAGGGACTTGGGAATATAGGGAATAGGGAGTGATTGCTTATGAATATAAGAATTCCTTTGGGGATGACAGAAATATTCTAAAATTAAAGGGTTGGTTACACTACTTCATAAACATGCTATAAAAAAAAAAAACCTCACTCAATAGTATATTTTAAAAGGGTGAATTTTATGGTATGTGAATTATACCTCAGTCTTGAAAAGGAGGTTAAAAATGAGTGACATAGGCATCACAGATACTACCAACATCCTTACTATTAGTAGAATTTACATATGGTGGCATGGCAAATCTATCCAAGGAATATAGCTACTCGTAGGTCTGTGTCATAGTACGATTCTTCTTGAAGAACACACTCTGATGGAGAACACAGCTCATCGAGCACTGGGGCATGAAGGGAAGGCCTTCCTAGCCAGCAAAATCAAATGAGTGAGTCCAGGCAATCAGTGAGGTGACAGATGTAGAAGCTCATATGCTTCTAAGTTTATTTAGTGAGTGATTAAAATGGTTTACGAGCCACTGATTACAACATGGAGATGAATTTTTTTTTTTTTTTTTTTTTTAGTGTTAAACAGGAGTGTGGAATTTTTTTTTTTTTTTTAAGATTTATTTATTTATTTGACAGACAGAGATCACAAGCAGGTAGAGAGTCAGGCAGAGAGAGAGGAGGAAGCAGGCCTCTTGCTGAGCAGAGAGCCTGATGCGGGGCTCGATCCCAGGACCCTGAGACCATGACCTGAGCCGAAGGCAGAGACTATAACCCACTGAGCCACCCAGGCGCCCCAGAAGTGTGGAATTTTACCACAAAATTAATTCACAAGTAATAAAGACAGATTTTTGTTTTTGTTTTTTTTATTTCTTTTATGTGACAGATGAGGTAATAGGAGACTCATGGCAGTATTAACTTTAGTTTTCCAGATAAATAAATGTGAATGTATCAGAACTAATGGAGAAAGAAATGAAAATCAAAATAAATAGTTACTTAGAGTAACAGTTTATAATTTAAAGAAATAATTATTACCATTATGCTAGAATAGCCTTATTGGAGGCTTATCATTTAAGATAAACAAAATGAAATGATTATACAGTAGACATGAAGAGAAGCATGAAATGAATGGCTGAATAATTAGATTTTTTTTAAAGCCAAGAACAATGTTTTAAACAAAGGACAGAAGAAGCAATAGTAATTTTAATCTCAAAGTCAATACTGGGAATATCAGTTGTCTGTATTATAAATTCAATTCCAGAGTTTAAGGGTTATGAAAGGACTTCTCTTTAAAAAAAAAAAAAAAAAGAAAGAAAGAAAGAAAGAAAGAAAGAAAAGAAAAGAAAGGGGGGGAAAAAAGCTCAATGGGCAATACAGTTTTCAAATACTTTCTAAACCAGGATTTTTGATTTGTGACATTCAATCAGGCTATATCAGGGCATAAGTAACTTACTAGAAGTGGGCCAAGCACTTTTGTAAGGTCCAGCAGTTCTTTCAAACTGAAGGAGTCACAGGCTACATCTAGTAAATTATTGATTTAATATACCATATTGCTCTTCTGCGACCTATAAGAATTCATCACTTTTAAAAGTACCTACCTTGCTTTCTGAGAAAAATTTATATATTATATAATAATTTTCATTATAGAGTATATTTGATAATAAATTAAACATTACACAAGTGAAAAGACAGATTTGAAATTGAAAGTAGTTCAAGGCTATGTTGCATGTATTATAAAGTCTCAAATATATGTGGATTCAAATAGTATCTCTTCCATAAAAATGGTTTGGGATTCTTCTATTTCACTTCCTGGGAAGTTCCTTGTTCTTCTTCCTCAGAGTTCCTCCTTCATCCCACACACATGATCAAACCATAGGTGGGGAGTCCTTTTCACTAAATGACTAGAAGTCTTGAAACTCATTTGCAGACTCATCCTCTGATTTCCCTGGAAATATGACATCTGTCTACTGTGTATTTTATACTGCAAGAGTAAAACACACATACAGAGTATAGTTATAGTACAGGCACATTTTACTTATACAAATCAAGCCATATAAATTCAGCCAAAGAGAATTAAAAAATATATATATGAGAACAAGAAAAATCATACAAAATTCAACTGTATGAGTGATGTCACTCACTCAATGAAGGTATGCTCCAGATTGATAAAATGTTAGCATGGATTTGCTACTGTAAAATGGTAGACATGAGTTTGCTATTCCTTCAGTGGAACTCAATATCCATGTGGCTGTCATGAGTTCTGTCATTGAACGTATTCCCAATGTTTACGTACATATGTTTAAATGTATTTAAATATTTAAAAATTTTAAGTATCTTAAATTATTTAAATTTTTAAATATTTAAATATCTTATTTAAATAAGAATGTTTAAATACATATCTTTCACATAATATTGTCTCTAAATGTAAAGCAACAGTGATTCCTAGTAACCAGAATATTTCAATCACAGGAAAAAAAAAGTAGGCTTATATGGATTTATTAAGAGAGGGTATGTCTCAATTCTGTGTGGGATTTAATGAATTTCTGGGGTAATTTAAATGAAATGAAATGTTTCTGTTATATGCTGATGATGGAACAGCATTTTATAGTAGCCTGCCTGGTCTTGCAAGGATAGTTCATTCAATCATCCCACAGACATTTATGAAGAACATAATGTTTATCAGAATTGTTCTAGAAAGAGAAGAGAAATATGATAAGACTTGTCTGTTAGAAAAATCATTAGCAGTGGTGAGAACTTCTGGGGATGAGTGGAGCTAGTTGTCTAGTTGGAAGAGCCCAAGTGAAAACTGTTGAGAATCTGGATTGTGGCAGTTACCATGGCAGAGAGGAGAGAGAAACTGATGAGCTATGTAAGGGAACAACTAACAAATCGATGTATTGGACCCCAAGAGTCAGGGAAAGCATGTCAAGAGTAATAGTACTTGTAATAGGCTAAGTCTGACATTTTAAATCTTTAAAATACTTCAGCTCTATGTGCATACATAAAACAATTCTTTAGTACTACAAAATTATAATCAATTATAGGCAATAACATAAATGTTAGAATTATTGCCAAAGTGATAGCACATTCTGGAATCATCAGTCTGGCATTTTGCAAAGTGTGTTCTAGGGAACATTGGTCCTGGGAGATATTACACTGAAACAGTGTCCATGATCAAATAATTGTGTAAGTAGGAACATGACATTCCCCAGATCTTACTAAAGCATAAGTAAGGCCATATAGTGAAGAACTCTTTTTTTTTTTTAATCCATGTATTTCCCAAACTTACTTAGCCTTAAGTAAGTTTCTTGTCTTCTCCTAATTAATGTGTTCTACAACAATATTATTAAGCATAGATTTAAGAGGTAGTCAGATGTATCAAATAAGTTATAATCAGGAACAGGTACAGATGAGTTCTTACATTTAATGCATTCCAAGGGATATGGGCTGTTTAGAGAAACACAGCAAGTGTGACAAATGGCCCATAGGTACAATTCAAATGGGGAAAATAAGCATAGCATTCAAAGTTTTGGCTGGCTTCTGACTTCTACTGATTGTTAACAGAGCCAGAAAAAATAAAGGCTTCCCTTTCTATACTACCCTGTAAGATGAAATTAAAACAGGAAGAGAGAGTATAAAAAGCTTCTAGGAACCAATATTAGGAGAATTAGCAAAGTTGCTCTGGCTTAGTCATTATTGCATTTGATTTTTAGAAACATAGAACAGATTAAAATAAATCAGTATCTCAATGCACAGTTGATTTTCCCTTATTTATATTATCTGCACACTGCATAAAATAGTGTGTCACTATAGTATTCAATATAACTTATTATAAACTAGGACATGCTATAAGCACTGACCAGAGGAAATGCAAAATTATTGCTACTAGTCCAAATAACAGAATCTAACATAGTATTAATTACTCTAAGAACATATGATTATACTGCAACCTCATATATATTCACCAGTGGTTTAAAAAAAAACTTCATATTTTTTATATTTATAAATGATATTTTTTAAAAAGCTGTCTTAAATGTTCATTATGCAAAATAAAATGTAAAAAGCAAATTGAGACTATCAGAGGCATATTAATGTGGGATGCAGAATGTTCATGACTAAGTCACAAAGCTGAACTTGAGGTAGAAGCTCTCATTTCTATTCATACTTCCCAAATATAAAAATAAGAATTACTGTCACAGACACTCAAAGTGTTGTAATTTTGGAGCACCTTAAAATCAGAAGGAAAGTTCACATAAAACATACTACTCATTCTTGAATGATTCTCTCATCAGTAGTATTATCAGCGAAATAAAGTTATCAGTGTTGAACTAAGAGTGCACCTGACTACTGTAATCTCAAACAATAATGAGTGATGAGAGCAATGCATCTTTGGTTATCATCATCACTGCCAATTTGTTGTTCTGTGGAGTTCTAATTTTAGTATGTTTAATTCTAGCTATTTATTACCATTTTATAGAACATTAAAAGGCAGAACATTCATTAGCCACCCAATGTAATACAAGATACTATTGGGGTTGTATGTATGTGTTTTGAATATATTACTATATTTTAAACTCTGGCCAGGAATCCATCAAAGTGCTTACTTTTTCAAATGTCAGGACTCTTCTCAAGTCACCTAACACACACTGACTGCATCCAGCTCTCTTTAAAAAGAAAATCCAGCATTAACTCCAATACATTTCCAACATGTAATTAAATCTATGCAATTCTAGTTTCCTTCAACCCTTTGCTCAGGTCACAGAGGAGTGTCCCTGAAGTTTTCCACAGCTAATCACTCAACTTTTGTTCTTGATCTTATCTTTTCCTAGACTCTAGATCTGCCTCTGATTTTCCCTTTGTAATGACTCCTTCCTCCCTGTTAAACAAAACATCAATAACAAAAACTCAGCTTTCCACCTTTCCCTAACTACTCCTTACATTCTCCTTCAGTTCTGATTACTTCTGTATTTCTTTATAGACCAGTTATTCTTTATCCAACTACAATCTAGCTACCATCTTTCTACTTCAAGGGTTAGCAAACTTTTTATTCATTATTATTATTTTTTTCTTTTTCTGTAAAGGGCCAGATGGTATTGTGGGATTTGGGCCACATAGGCCACTTAGTTTTGTTTTGTAACTCTAAGAATGTAAAAAACCTCATTTTGAGCTGGATTTGGTTGGCAGACTGTAATTTACAGAAAGCTGCTCTAGGTGAAACTGCTGTATTAATGATACCCAAAATTCCCGTTTTGCTTCGGAGTCCTCTCTGCACAAGTTCGAAGCCGATTAAGGGATAGGCTGGAAGGAAAGCAAACTGTTGGCTTTAATATGGATAAAAGCAGAGGAGCTCAAACAGTAGGCTTTTTAAGGCCACTACAGGTGTCCCTCAACAATCAGTCACTCTCTCACCAGACTCGCCCTGTAATACTTACACTGCAGAGGAGCAGACCAGCCAGTGGGCTCTTCAAGCAGAATGGCCCTGATTTGTAGTAAAGTAGAAATTCCCATCCAGGGCTCACCAATGGGGAACCTCATTCTACCTCTACTCTACCTCGGGCGAATTAGGGGCGGGGCCAGTGGGCCTGCAGTTAGGCCGAATCCCTCCTTGAGAAAATCGTGGACGTAGGGAGGACCCTGCTCTGTGACACTCCAGGTCGCCAAATCCACACAGACTCCTTTTTCATTTATTCCCATTTTGCAACACTTACCGCTGTTAAACACTTTCTTTTAACTTCTTTTTCTCCCTTGGCTTCCAAGACACTATTTTCTCTGTTGCCACCCTTTAGCTGATCCTAACCTTGGCGTTCCCCAGACCTCGCCCTCGGCCACCTTTTTTTCAGTCTGCATAATTTTCTGGGTGATCTCGTTCAGTTGGAGAGTATCAACTATAATCTTTATGTTTTCAATACCTAAATCTGCCTCAGTAGCCCGGGTCTGTCTCGTAGCCCAGAACTATAAAACCTAATGTAGTCCCCTATCTTGGGAACAGCAGAATCGTCATCTACAAATTTGCCAGAAACATTGGTTTCACCCTCACCTTTTGTAGGAACGTAGTACATTTGGGACTGAGGTAGCAAAAAACAATCTGACTCTGTACACCATCAGCAGTTCTTCTGATTCAAATATAAGTCTTATAAATGGATAAAGGTTGTTGAGAGTATTCTACTTAGATAAGTGGGTGAATGTATTGGTACAGCGGTCCCTGTCTCATGTATAAAAATACTTAATTTGGTGGCAGCATAATCAAGGTTGATTTTGAGTATAGTGTCCAAAGCCTGGCAGTGAGTAAAACAGTTTCCCACCTGCATATGTAATTTCTCATCATTATAAAAAAGATAATTATCTTTACACTTTTATCACAAATGAAAGGGCCACCATTATTACCTCTAGAGATAATACCATTATGATACTATTACATTAACTTTATTTCTGAGAAGAGTGAGTCTGAATACTTTAAATTTTATATGACCACAATTTATTTTTTTAAATATTTGACAATGATGGATCTTGTTAAAAGATGGAAAGAAGTCCTACGCCTTAAAGTTCAAAAGCTATAATTTTACATCAAGAAAATATCCATAGTATGATTTTTTAAGTTTTTCTAAAAAATATTTTTGTCATTTTTATTTCCTAGCACCCTGTGGAAGTCGTTCAACAGGTTCAGAAGGCACTGTTCTGTCACCAAACTATCCCAAAAATTACAGTGTTGGACATAATTGTGTTTATTCTATAGCAGTTCCCAAGGAGTTTGGTAAGTAACATTCACCTGATCACATAGTATTTCATTCTAGACATGCTTTATTTTTCACTACACACTATTCAAAACTGCTAGTTTTTTAATGAAAATATTCACTATTCATAAAGTGCTTTACTCTGTAATTCTTTCTAGATAGTAGCTTTGTAATAATAAAATTTTAAGGTCATTTTACTCAATCTGAATTTACAGTCAAGTACACAGGTGAACAACAATATAAAAATGAAAACAGGATTGTTTTTAATTTTTAAAAATAAGTACATCCAGTAACCTTGCAAGTGCCTTCATGTTGGAATTACATAAAATGGGAAATTACCAGAGCATAAAGCAAAGTGTACTCTGCAAAATATGCATAAAGTCAAATAAAAAACTATTACAATAATGACAAAAGTATGTACAAAACAATCATATTATTTTATACTTTTTCAAACACATTTCCAGGAAGAAAAGATTTTGGTTTTAAGTACCTAGTATCTGGGACAGCAATGAATATGAAAAGACAGCAAAGGACATTTCAGCTCATCTTGTCAAGCTGACAATCTGTTCCGCATTGGCACTGAGAAGACAATGTGTCCTTTGCTGCCTTCACATCTCCCTGATCACAAGTCTTAGAAGTCACTTACCTGGCTTCTAAAGGTTTTGCATCTAAGATCCAGCTGGATCTCACCCAGGTTAAGCTCTGTTTATGGATGGATAGGCAAAGGAAATTTAGTGAGCAGTAAAGTATGGGAGAGAGGCTGAAAGTTCAGACTCCTGCAATTTAGGTTTACAGCATTGTGTTACATGGTAAAGGATTTGCTACAGCTGTAATGAATGTCTCGGTCTGAATGACAAAGTGTTTTAGCAGAAGGACTTGGATTTTATCATATCAGGATTTTTGGATCATATCTTGACTTAATGTTTCTGCTGATATATGAAATAAGCTGATGCTTCCAGTCCAATTTCTTATAACCTGATATTGCCTGTATATCCTCCTCCTCTCTCTTCTGAAACAAGCCCAAGATCTTCAACTGAGAGAACATTATCATCAGAAGTGAAGTACTGGACCTTGTGTTTAACCTTGATATAAAACAGTAATGCCAACATTAGCAAGGTGTCTCTTTCTTTACAAAATATTTCTTTGTCCTAGCATATTGATTGGTTAAATCAGAGTTGAGCTCTTTGAGAATGACAGTTTAGAAAGAAAAGCATTGTCTACTTAGAAAGAAAAGCATTGTCTACTTAAATTTTTTTTATTATTATTTTGTCTTTGGTGCCCCCAAAATAGTCCTTCCCTTGCTAGAGGAGTTTATAGTCCCCGATGCCAACAATGTTACATGATTGCTGACAGAACCCTAGAAATGATGGTCCAGAAGGTTGAATGGTTAGCTCAGTCATCTTTATAAGCTGTCAATTTGTTTTATTAAATCTATTCTTTGGATATCATGTGGCCAAAAAAATGAGAAAGAAAAATCAGACATTTCCTTTCCTGACACATAGACATGCTGGTCATAGAGATATTTTACAGTGGCCTATGTGTGTTCAAAAAGGGAAGGAAAAAGTACAGATTAAAATAAAAGCAAATTAATGAATTTCTACAGAATGGACTCTATCGTAGCAAACATAATATACATAAAATGTAATCATCTTAATTTTAAAAATAATGCAAATAATAATCAATTGTTTTCATGTTAATTTTTAAATACATCTTAGATTATTTGTGGATGAAATCAAATGTACATTGACTTATTAGTAAAACTGATTTTGTTTTTACAAATGTTGCATCATTCTGTATTTCATACTACATATGAAGTCAGACAAACTTGGATTCTAATTTCAGCTTGTCACATCTTATAGCTATCTGTCTTTGGACAAGTTACAAATGCCCTATGAGACTCAGTTTCTGTATTTCTGAAACGGAGCTAATTGTGTCTGCAGAGCAGAGTTGTTGGAAAGAGTGAATGAGATTCCATATATAAAATATATCTCACATAGTTCGTGCTCATTATGAGGTTAGACATGACAAATCTGGAGTCAGATTTCTGGATTCAAAGCACAATTCATTACTTTCTCATTAGATAAGGCACATCATTGCCCTGAATTGTACTTTTCTCTGTCTACCTCATAGGGTTAGCTTATAATTAAATGATATAATATGTATAAGTGATTGGCAAAATAACACATGAATAAGTCACATACACGCAGAGATACAGTTGCACACTCATTTATGTTCACATTTGCAGACACACCACTGCCACTTACCAAAAATAAAATGACCTGAATTAATGGATTTATTAGGGTCTCAAGAGTAGCACAGATTTTTATTTTGCTTCTTCTTCCTTTCATTCTCATAATTTCTCTCTGTTGCCACTGCTTTATGACTTTTTGGTTTCACTTCCTAATATATCATTTCTTATTTTTTTTTCTTCTTGTCACTTATCCTAATTTAAATCTTCTTCTGTATCTTTTATATCTTTTATATGCTGACACACCTAGAATTTTACTTTTTAATCACTTAGCATAATATCTGTCAAATATACTCAATTCATTCATTGAAATTTCATTTTTTATGAAGTTTAATGTTCTACAGTTGTTATATAAGGAGAAAATCACATGTAATCAACAGCACGCATAAAATCCCTTAACTCACCCATAATGATCATCTACCTAGTTTTGTATAAGCCATATAGTCTCTGAATAACAAGACATTTTTCCTCTAATATCAAAACAGGTAACAGTGTCTTTAGATAATGCCAGATGAGCTACCTTGATTTTTTATAGGTCATGAGCTACCAAATTGTTTTCATTTATTTATTTTTGCCCAGTGTAGAATTGAATTCATATCAGGTAAATGTGAACATAATATAACCCTACTTTACTGATGGATTGAATGAATATTTATCTGTCAGTCAATTCCTATCTTTCAGTTTTTATAGATAAGAAAATTGCCAATTCCTAATGCCTTTGCGAGCATCACTGGATTTCATTGAACTTCCGATACTAGGGTCACTTTGGTGATATTCATTCTGCAGGATTATGGTTGTTCTATATATGTAGAACTAGAATAATTCTGGATTATTGAGTAACATTTATTCATGTTAACAATTAAGCGATTTCATTTGGATTGGGGATTAAAAAATACACTATCTTTTTATTAATAAAATATGTTTTATTTTTCCTTCATTTTTCAATTTTTAATTACCAGTTGTTTCTCTTTTATGGTTTGATTATTTAAGTCTCCATGCAATGCATTATTTTGAAGTACCAAAACATGCAAAGCATATTTTCATATTGAATTTGATATAGATAAGATGCTTTAGAATGTGGGACAACTATTGACACTGTTAGAGAAAAAATATTATTGTTAATATGTATTTATACCTAGAAAAAGCAGGCAAAATCAAGTTATAGAGAGGGGAGAATTATAGAAATTGGAGAATAAGTATCGTGGACTTCTATTTCAACAAGTCTGGCTAAGAAAAAACAGAAGGAGCTAGGTCAGCAGTGAGGTGGGGTACAAGTCAGAGGCTAATGTCTGTGCTTGTTTTCTCTTAGGATGAAAATTAATGGAGTTCTTATTTTATAGAAAGCCCAAGAGAAAGACATAAGAAGGACAAAATTAAATATTTTAGATAGACGAATTGTTAAATCAAGATGCATGAAGTAATTTAAGAAGATGGGATTTAAAAAAAAATACTGAAGGACCTCTTCATAATTCAGAAGAAATGATTCATAACTAGTAACATAAAACCTAAATTAGTTTCACATAGAATATTACTTTTTGAAATGATTATCCCTTTCCAGCCTCCCACCCTCACTTCCCTTCAGTCACCCATTCCTCACAATCCAGGATTATGTATGAAAGAGAATGTATTAGTGTCAGAAGGCTGCCATAACAAAATCACAAACTCAGTGACTAAACAACAGACATTTATTCTCTCTGTTCTGGAGGCTAGATCTCTGAAATCAAGTTATCCATAGTGCCACACTCCCTCTGCAGGCCCTAGGGGAGAATCTTTCTTTGCTTCTTCAGAGCTCCTGGTGGCTTTCAACAACCCTTGACCTTCTGTGGCTTATAGCTGCATCACTCTGATTCCTGACTCTGTCTTCACAAGACCTTTGCCCTGTGTGTGTGTCTCCTCTGTTTCTGCATGTATCTTTTTCCTCTTTCCTTATAAGAACACCTGTTGTTGCATTTAGGGCACACCCTAATCCAATATGATTTCATATTAATATTTAATTAATTACATCTGCAAAGACCCTGTTTCCAAATATAATGACTTTCTGAGCTTTTGGGTAGATACAAATTTGGCAGGATGGGGTGGGGGGGACAACACTACTCAACTCACTACAGAAGATGGACTATATTACCACAGTTTTATGTAGAAAACCTTAACAAAAATTGCTCTCTAACACAGGTAATAAATATTAGCTCTGTAGAATGCAAACTGACATTTAGATTTCTTGGAGAATTCCAACATGCAAATCACCTTGAGTGTATCTAGAGTAGTCTGTGATGACTTAATTTTGTGTTTGGCATCCCAGACAGTTTCACCTCCTAAAAGGCCTACTTTGAATGCATATTTATTAAGGTACAAAGCTTACTCTGCCCCCAAGACTAGCTTCCAAATGTAGAAACTTAGAAGTATGCCTGAAAACTTTTGTCAGGTTTTTCTTCTTCATTTTCCCAGCCAGTCTGCCCTCTCTTTATCTTGTGCTATCAGTGCAGTCTGCTTGCATAGGTTTCAAAGTAATGAATTCCTAAATCACACGAACTTGTCAGATCAGTCTACTCTGTACAAGGGGCACAGACAGTTACTAAAATCTTTTGTGTATTGCTGGAGGGAGTTTTTGGTTTGTTTTGTTTTAAGTCGTTGACATCATGTTGAATTTCTCTCCTACTTTCACATATTTTATATTTGTTTCTTATTCACAACCATTATTTTTCCTATTTTTCATTGTAGTATTTTTCCTCACGGTTAATTTAGAAACATTTTTTCCCTTGATGTTGCCTACAATATGAGGTGATAGCTGTGGGGTTCTTTGGTTTGCTTTTTTCTCAGACTTTACCATAATATTATAGTATAAGCACTGATAATGATTAGATAAAGAATATTCCATTAATTCTTATTATATTCATTAAATTTAGTATTTTTTTCCATCTTACAGATTTAGGTATTTACATAACGATTGTTACATACAATTTATTTTTGCATACCCTATCTTTCACAATACTGTTTTAACTTTTGGTCTATAAAATGTAGCACTTAAAAATTTAAGTCTTCTTAGAATTTAGAAGGAAAAAAGCAAAAACAGTAGATTGAAACTAAGATGTGCACACATGCACACGCATATATATATATATATGTATGTGTGTATATATATATATATATATATATATATACCCATAAAGTGGGTTTTTTATTCTTGTGAGTATCTGTACTTTTTAGTATGTACTACTATAGTTTTGACCTGTAGGTAGAAAGTTAACTATTGTCATCTTGTGTGTTAAAACTAGTAGTCATTCTTTTACTCTTGTGTATACTCTTCTTTAAAACTCAGACACATATCTGACCATTTGTCTTTTGAACTTATATCTCGGTGGTTTTCAATGATCTATTTTATTCAGCATCCCTTACATAATTTATGTTGTTGTTATCTAGCTTTATACTTAATTCAGTAATTTATTGCCACTAATTTTCCTCAAATTGTAGTGACAAATTTGTTTGAGATTATTTTTGTATGCTCATTAGGTCAGTAAATCATGTCATTGGGATTCTGTTTTTCCTGGTGTGAAGTTTTCAGTAATGAATGAACTCTTCCAGTCAATAAAGGTTTTTTATATTCTACTTTTGAACTCTATGGCACTTCATTTCTTAACAGTGCACCAAAATCAATGATTACTGTTTTGTAAATATTGAATTTACTTATCTAACAATGACAAATGTTCACAAAATGTGTGTTTATTCAGAATGTATATTTACTATTTATCATTATTTGTTAGATATTGAACAATAGAAAAGGGTTCTCTCTTTTTAAAATTAATGGTTCTACTAATGTCAATAGGAAGAAATGTGTATGTTAATTTTGTGCCTATAAGAGAGGAAACCCTTATTTTTAAGCCCAACATTTTAGAGGAAGGAAAGTGTCATTATTATATGTATTTATATTTATATTATTCAATTCTTTGGGTACTATTTATATAATTAGATGAACCCGTGTTTGGTTACCAGCTAGACCAGGATCCCCCATCCAAATCTGGTTTGGATGTCAAGACTTATGACACCACACATGCACTAAAAGGTATGAAAAGATATATTACTCATATAATGAGACTTTCTGGGAAGAGCAGGGCACAATCCAAAACTGAATTCAGCCAGATCCAGAACTGCTTAAGGAAACAAAGCTAACTGGCTTTGGGCTTTATTGTGGTGCTGTAGTGAAAGCTCCTACATACTGGCCAGAGCTTATGCAGTTTGAAATTCCCATTTGTTCTGAAGGAGAGCATACCCCAGGTTTCTTATTAGCTTGCCCCAGATAGGGAAGGAGTATGACTTGAAACTTGCCAATAATTAAACTTCAAAAATGGATCAGACTTATCACAATTCACTCTTGGTGTTTGACTGATAATTGAAATGTGTCATATTCTAACTTGTCTAAGCCACAGTGTCAATTTATATGGCTTGCATCCAGAGATGGGTAAGGGAAATGGAATTTCCATTGAATGTCTTGTTGCAGAACTCAGCATTTTGAATTGTGAGAAGTGAAATGATTGTGTTGATCACTATCAATAACAACTAGAACTCTGAAAAGGCTAAGGAGTATCTTGATGAAGCCTTAATATTGTAGTCTTATTATATGTAGAGATAGGTGTTGCACTGATTTGTATTTAGAGTATGTCTGAGATAAGATTCCCAGAAATTTTTACTCTGTAAGGGGTAACCTTGGACCACACATTCAGACAACTGACAGTGGTCCAAGGGTCTAAAACACATTCAGCTGGGACCGTTCATTGACCAGGGCATCTAGTATAAGAATGTCCAAAATTTGGCCAGTTGTACTGATCGTTGAGTCTTTTACCAGGATGTCTTGGTTAAAGTATTAAAAACAGCAGCTTCCCAAGGTGTTCAATCATGTCGATGATCTTGGTTTTACTGTTTGTAAGGTGTACAGATTCCCTTTGTTTTTCACTCAGTTTGATCCCAAAAAGTTACTTAGGTAGCTAAGAGGTTCAGAAGAGGAACCTCTGCAAAAGCATGGCATCTGGTAAGGAACTAAAGACCAGAAAAGCCACAACTTCATGCAGGTAGGGTAGGCAATAGGGCCTATTTTAGCTCTAATATGTAGCTATCATTCCTCTTTTAAGCAAGGAGGGCTTAGTGACCATACTGAACTTGCAGGGTATACTTCCTTGACCCAAGGCACAACGGGCAGCTGAATGTAGAGAGCTATAGGTGCAGAAACTTCAAGAGCCTCTGTTTCCAAGAGATCCCAGTACACAGCATTGCTACTGTAATGTCATATGACATGGAGTTTAGAGGGGAATCTTCTTGTACCAGAAGTTCAAGGGTAACTTGTGGCTATCCTGGGTGGTCCAGAGACTCCAAGAGCAATGAGAGGAAGTTGCTAAAGTCACTAGAGTAACAGAATCTCTGAGGGACAGCACCTGTTGTATTTTAATTTGGAAAGAGTCTAGAGACATTTTTTTAGATGGCCCCATTCAAGGTAGACCGGTTTACCAGTCACAGCATTCATGGGCTTAAGTAAAATTATAAATTTAGAATATATATCCTTAAAATCCAAAAATTCCTAAAGGATTGTTTAGCAGGTTTCAACAGTATGGTGCCATGAAGGTCAATATTTCTTTCTTGAGACACCTGGCTGGCTCAGTTGGTGGAATGTGTGACCCTTGATTTCAGAGCTGTGGGTTCAAGCCCCACATTGGGTGTAGAGACTACATAAAAATAAAATCTTAAAAAAAAGTTTCTTTCTAATGGTGTCAGGAATGGAGTGACTTCTGGCTGACCAAGTCATTTGTAGGGATTTAATTGAGGTGACAGGGCACTCTGTTATGTGTGGGAAAATGAAACTTTCCCTTTTTGTGAGCTCCTCATATTTGTATGTCTTAAATGATTGTGGCAAATGCATCTTGATGAAGGAAGATGTCATTAGTAGGATATCATTACCTCTGCTCCTCAATAAATTTGGGCACACTTACAATTTTGCCTACAAAGGTACGTGCATTGGCCAAGCTATTGAAGACCTCAGGGGTAGCCAGGTAGAGATGTCCCTTCAAAGTTGAAGTCAAAAAGTGTTATATTCCATCATAGCTGAAAGAAAACTATGGCTGAGAGTCTGTGGAAATTGGTATTAAGCAACATATGAGCCAAATAAATAATAGCAAAATATTTACCAGCTGGTGATTGGATGAAGCCAGTAATTTGAATAATATTAATTATGGGGCCCTTAAGAGGTGGAATCAGATGAACACCCCTTCTCTAAATAAGTCTTTTATAGTGTGTTTCAATCTTTGAAAACTTTGTTTGAACTTCTGTTGAGCCATGTTAACCATTTTTAATTATGGAGAAATGTCTATGGTGTCTCAATTTGTCAAACTTTCAGTAAATGCCAAAGACATAATTTAACTTAGTACATTTTTGGTTAGAGTTTCCATGACCACTGTGGGATATTTAGACAGGGCAATAATCCTGATGATTAAGATAAGGCAAACTTCTTTGTTCACTATTTTATATTTCATAGCTCCTTTATATTGTAGGGTGTGCCTAAGTTCATTAGCTCTAAATTTATTGAAATCCCAGGAATAGCAATAATTTGAGCCTCTGTAATGATATAAGGCCATGAAGGTTTGCCAGTTGGTACATCTCAGTTATTCAAAATCTGTGTTGTAGTGGTATAAAAGATAATTAGAAACATTTTATATTTTCACTTTAAAAAGTCTTGTAGTAAATTTTGGATTTCTAATTGGGTCAAATTGTGGATCTCTTTTTCATTTTTTTGTTCCTTCCTCACCTTGTCTCTACTTCGTTTGTTTAATTGTTACCAAAATATAGTTTGAAGGAGGGGGAACCTCCTCTTATATTTGTAAAATCCGTTGTCTAGAAAGTGTCAGATCTATAACATGAGGGCTAGGGGCTTCCCTTTAACAATTGTTTCCTTATAGGATTTAAGGATCCAGAATTAAATAGAGTTTTAATTATGTCTTTAATTTTCCCACATAGATGCCATAAGTGTGTGTGTGTGTGTGTGTGTGTGTGTGTGTGTGTGTGTTCGTTTCTCTATAAGCCTAAGGATCAGCATCTTTGTTACAAAGAAACCTGGGCATCAGTAATAGCAAAAGCATTTTCATGGAATCTTAGTGAGCCAACTACCTCTAGGCGTGTAGACCTCAGCATGCTACATGGTAACTGTTCTTTCAGACAACTGGCCACCCAACAGCCCTATATCTTGTACATGGTATCAGTACTTTTTCTGAGAATTCTCTGGAAGAAGGACCAGTACCTGGTTGAGACACAAAACCAACAGTCATAACATAAAACTATTTCTCTGAACTTTGCGCTAGTCACAGCTTATGCTGTAATCAAGACATACAGTTCCACATGAGGCATACAGAAAGGATCATGCTTGACACAGCCCAAGGGTGGTACTGTGGTATTGTGGTAA